>NC_088252.1:8065963-10485130 GCF_036013445.1 Caloenas nicobarica | reverse complement strand
AAACTGCCCAGGCTCTTAAGGAAGACCTAAATATTTTGATAAAATGTCCCAGCAGCAGACGGGAGTTGGGCAGGAGATGACTGGGGATGTTCCCACTTGTATTAGGCTCTGTGAACGGTGCTCTCCAGCACATGATGTCCCCACGAACTTTAAGTTGGCTTCACAGTGGTACTATTTGTATTGGGAACTCTGCATTAAGTCAAGTATGGTATACGGAATGCGTGGATGCAGGTTGAACAGCTGGGTTTCCTGTAGGTACTGAAATGGCCCGGAGATCACTCTTGGTAGCAAAGAGCAGGTTGTATCTGGTTTGGGGCTCTGTGTCTGTGGTACCTAGATGGTAGGGGAATGCTGCTCTTCCAAGTTTTAGTTGGGTACTTTCACTCAATTTCCCAAATATAAGATTGATTAGATGGTGATTATTAAGCACTAAAGTATTTTAATTAATTTTCTTCATTATATGAGTTTTATTTCTCCTTTTATTTTTTTTTTTTAGTAACAATAAGAGTCACATAAAACCACCATCAGTATTTAATTACTTCGTTTAGCATTTACTCCTGCAACTGCAGGTAATAGAAAAAACTGGATAATCAGAGTTTGAGGCCTGATGGTTAAGCTATTTAGGTGACAACCAAAACCAGAAATAATATTGAGAAGCTGACAAAAAGTAGAAAATAATTTAATCCAGCTATCATTAAATGGTTCTGTCCTATTTGTCTCAAAACGTCCAGAAAAATATTGTCCAGGAGCCCCAGGCAGTACTGGGTGGACAGCTGACTCGTTACAGGGAGCAGTGATGGTTATGTGCACGCACCCCTCAGGTCTGCAGTGGTTCCTTTCTATGAATGGTGCTGTTTTGCTTTATATCAGTAAAGAATTCATGTAATACAAAACACTAAGAAATCCATTTGCTTATGTTTTAAATTTTATGGTGGTTCTTGATAATTCAATAATGATAATCATAATAATAAAGAGTTTCTGTGGTTCACAAAATACAGCGAGTTAACTATTTTTATGGTAGAGAATGCGTAAGGTGGCTTGACTAGTATTTTTCTGGTTTGCCTGTCAATTAGGCTATTTTAGAATAGTTATTACTATAACACTAAATACACTTTCTTTAGAAGATGGGGTGACAGATCAGACAAAATTATTTCCCTATTAAATTAACTCCTAATTTTTACCTGTTTTAATGTGGCTTTTTTTTTTTTAATGTATAAGGGTAAAGCAATGTTACCTAAATACAGAGGAGGGAAAGCACCTAAGCTATTTGTTTTATTTTATTAGGTTGATTCTTAGCATGTTCCAAATGGGAAGTAGCCTTCTTGGAGATCTGTGCTATAAGTCTGGATCTAGCTTTGTGTGTGCAATTTATACGGTATAGTCAGGGATTATAATTGAGTCGCTTTGCTGTATTTCTAGACTGTGTGCCGCTGAATAAGAGCGGTTTGTATCAAAGAAGATCTACACGAACTGCAAACACCGTTGTACTGCTGATCAAGAGAGGATAGTCCACACGTTTGGTCGTTATTTAAAAAATAATTGTGGCAATCAGTGTGTGGGCAGATGTGTTTGACTTGCAGTAGTTTTGACCTGATGTGGGTCCAAATGTAGGGTCTCAGCTCCTGTGATGGTGCCGTGGTGTCTCTCGTGGCTGTGGACAGCTGTGAGATCCTTCCCGGTGGTGCAGGCAGGGCTGCCACATCTGTATCCGAGCCGCATCTTTTGCTTATGAAGTTAACACGCCTGGTGCTGCCTGGCTTGGCGTACCCCCTGCTTTTCTGTGAGGCTGGGGCACGGAGGAGGCTGCTTTGGTGCGGGGCTTGGTGCTGCGAGCTGGCCGAGCAGCCGGTCCCCTCTCCTCGAGCAAACCCTGACGTATGGCTTTGCCATCCTGAGCCCTGAGATGTGCCGCACGTCAACCTGCCGCTCGACTCGCTGTCCCCGCAGCCTTGCTCTGGGTCACACTGCGTGTGCCCACGAGGAAACATTCTCCCTACACGAGTGGAGGTGGCATATAAATCACTATTTCTAGATGTAGCATGATGCAGTTTTACTTCTGATACTCTGCCGAGGTTGGTGTTGCAGAGAAGTTGGCTGTGCTGTGGTTTCTTGAAGAGGAATTCTATTGGGGCAGTATGTCTTTCTTTACCAGCTAATAGTATAATCTAGCCTAGTGTACAGAACTCTCTGCAGGTATTTGCAGGAGAGTGAAATTAATTGTCTGAAATGTGGAAAATATGGGGAAAATAAGCTAACATTTTTAGAAAAAATGTGTTAGAAAATGTAACCCTTCCAAAACAGAAGAGCATCAAGTGTTAGAAGAATAGTATAACCGTGGTGGTGTTTGACATTTACTGAAATAAATCTTAGAGTTAATCCACAGTTTCTAGGGTCTCGACTAGCGTTAAGGTAGGATTGCAAACCAGTCTAGCTCAAAAACGCACCAAAACTGAAGCTTCAGTAGTACTGTTAACTTAAGGTACTACAATCAAGCGGTTTCCTAGCAGGCTGCTTGACATACGGCTTTATATTCTGAAAAAGATGCAATTTAGTCATGCTAGCATTGGCACTGAAACTTCTGAGCTGCTTCTGTCCCTCTTCTGCAGCTGGCACCTTTCCGTTCTTCTGCTGCGTGTTTTTCATTGCTGTGCTTCTTCCCTTCACAAGCGCATGATGCTTTTCCAGTGTTTGTCAGTACCGAGGTTTCCAGCTGGATGTTTAAGGTCAAAGTTCTTCACGTTCTGGTGAGTAACAAAGATCCAGCACCGGGAGCGGGGTGATGCGCAACCTTGCTGAGCCGGGCAGGAGCGGGGTAGTGGCAGAGAGGTAAAAAAAAGAAAATAAAAATCACAGGAAGTGTCAGTAAGGGAAAGTCTTATGGCAGGTTGCACACAGGACTAGGCTTAAGTGAATGCGATATTAAAGAGAAATCCTTTTTGAAGAAGTGGGGCTAAAAATGTCGTCTGTGTTTCTCTGGGTTGTTTGTACCCCTTCAACCTTCTTAGTTATGGGAGATACCAGCACAATTCCTGATGTGAATGCACTTATAAGGCACTTTTATACTGTTATGAGTATAGCTAATCCTCTTTCATGTGGGGGATAACTCTACTGCAATAAACCAACCTTGTATTTGTTAAGTAAGTTATTATTTCTGTGCAAAGAGAAGCCTGAATCTATAAATAATGAGTCAGAATTTATAAAGAGGACACCTGTGAACTTCTTGTTTCTGTATACTTGGCGTTGTGGCTGTAATTGCATTACAATTTATGTTACAGCTTCTAATTCTAATTTTATATTCTTGAAGACAAAATAGAAGACTCCATAGGTAGGATTAAGAAGCTGAGTAAGTTTTCTTAGTGCAGCTTCATGGATTTCAGATAAGCAAAACCAGTTGGTCAACCAAACAAAATCCCCAAGTATTGAAACTTAAAGTATCTGAGACCTTCAGGCAATTAAGAAAGCTGAACACGCACACATTTTAACGCAGTACCGAATGCATTAGCAAAATGTAAATCAATAAATAGTTGCAGTATAGAGTTTGTTATTCTACAGGCACTAAAATGCAAACTATTGAACATGCCCTGTCTCAGAGGAAAAAAGCAAACAAAAAAAACCAACAACAAAACAGGCAAAGTTGATTTGCTGATTCTTTTTCATCCTTATTGCTAAGTCAGATTAAATATATATATATATATATATAGTTGGTTTTTTTTTAATGTAATACCCCCGGAAACGACTGTATTAAAATAATTTGTGCCTTTGGTCTGAGTGTAAGGGTGAAAGTTTAACCCCCAAAGCGTTTTTTGTGGCAAGGCAGGGAAAGGAGTGGGCTGGAGCAGGGGCTGAGCTGCAGCTCTGCACAGCCGAACCCCAGCATTTTGCAAAGGGTTAATGGCCTTATGAACACGATAGGATGTTGGTTGTTTTGTAAGACATTCAGCCATATTAACGCATTTTCTGTTGTCGGGATGTTTGTGTTGTTTTTTTATTTGTTTACTCTTGTTTGTTTGAACTAATCACCACTTAGGCAGAAGCCTGGCTGCCTCCCTGCCTCCTCTTCATGGAGCATTTAGCCCTGGTGACCAGTCAGGCATAAAAACGTACTTATCTGCAAATGAATGGCAGCTCTTTGCTTCATTAAAGCCTCTTTCTCTTTTGGCACTCGCATTGTGACCCTTTGATATTAATTCAAAGGGCAATTAAAGAATGCGGCCCATCTTTGAAGTAAAGCATTCAGGGCAAGGAATGGGATGAACCTGGGACTCTGATGGACTGTGCGCATTCAACGGGCCTTTTCAAGGCAGTTTGAAGTGACTCAAAGAAAATGGGCAGGAGAAGGTCAAAGAGAAAAAAGGGGCTAAAGAAACAGTCTGTATTTGTTCGAAGTATTAGCCAAGCAAACTGCAAATAGCAACAAAATGAAACAGTTAATAGAGCAGCCAGACAGAGGCATGTCAATCACTTAACTTGAACAGCATTGGACTAACCAAGGCTTCAGTCCACTGTGTTATCTAATTATCTTGGGAAAGCCAGTAGCTGGAAGTAATAGTATTGTATTTCTTTCTGCTTACTGCTCAGCAAAGGTGATAAATACTCACTGCTTCATAAGTATTCAACGTATATACATAAAGAGTGGTGGGTTGGTGGATTGTAGGCAAGCTGCTAGTAGAAAACCAACAAAAAAACCCTTCGCGATTAACCTGAGATGCAGAATGTGAGCATTAGCATGTTTAAAAATCGTGTAAGGGTTTGCATATGGAGCAAGCTAAGGCATGCATGGTTTCCTCTGGAACAAACCTTAAAGACAAACACATTTACAAACCTAAGAGTTGTTTTCGCTCCCTTTCCTCCAAATATAGTTTCAAACCACATATAATGTTAAGGGTCAGACTTTAAACCACAATAAACAATGAGATTAAGAGCTGAGGCTGCAACTCTTCTTACTTAACATATGCTGTTGTACCTAAGAGTTGTAGCACACGTGGTATGAGATTCTTGTCTTATTTTGCCCTAACAGGGTAAATTAAGGACAAAGTTTCAGATTTTCCTCACAATTTTTTTTGTATTGTTGGAGAAATTATCCCCATGGGGCTTAATTTTCCGCTGGCCTGAATTTACACATACAAAACAAATGCACGATTTTATTTGCACAAACGGATGTGCCCATAAAGAGGCATATTTTAGGGTTCTGGCGTAAGATTCCTGAGTTTATCTTCATATTTGCACTTAATTGTTGCCGTTATTAAAACAAGGAGGTAATAATTTGCAACATGAGAGAAGTGCTCTAGTTGTGATCCAGCTGATGCAGAGAATTGTGTAATAACAGATGCATGGACAGAAGTGTGTGGTGAGAGCCATCTTGAAATACATTAAGTTTTACAACATTACTTAACTACTCGTATTTTTTTTTTAATGCCTAATGGATTTTAATTGGAAAGCGTGGCTGTTGCTTTGTATGGCCAAAATCTGCCAAAAGGCTTTGCATTGGAGTTGGAACATGATGCTGCGATCACCTTTGCATTAAAGTAACTTTATTTTCTAGTGTGATCTCGATTGGTGGAATCCCACTTGCATTAAAAAGCCTTAAGCTGTATAACAAGTTTGGGTGGTACTCTTGGATTTATTGGTATAACACGGTAAAGAATTTGTAGAAAAAATGCTGTGTGCACATGCAATGGACAATATACAATATGACTTAATGCATATTAAAAAAAAAAAAATACTCCATCAACAGCTGGTAATAGTTTGCTGTGGGAGAGAAGGAAGAAATCATTTTTTGTTGCTGTTGTTGAGAAAACAAAAGCATTGGCACAGTCAAAAATCACTTTTGTTGAGATTTTGCATGCTAAATTTTAACCAGAGGGACTTTTTCCTTTTTTTTTCCTGGCTATCCTCACCCTCCTTTGAACTTCAGTGTAACAAATAATCTAAAAGAGTATTCAGTGTGGTTGTGCTTGTATGAAGGGTTCTGCCATCATACAAAGAGAAATATCAACTTTTCTTTTATAGTGGCTGCTGTACTTTTTTTTTAAGAAGGAGAAAAGAGGAATTCCTGTATATGTCAGGCAGAGCATAGTTTCAAAGCTAAATGTTAACAGAAAAAAAATCACACTATGTGAACACTTCACTGTCTAAGAATTCCAGTGGGAATAACTGTACAGAACGAGTGGCTTCTTTCTTATTTGGTGTGGGTTCCTCCTGGTGTCCATAGGGTTTTATCTATAGTCCACTGGCATTGAATCCATCCATTGGTTTTGTTTGGTTTTAAGAGTTTGGACCAGATCCCTTACAGGGGAACTTTGTTAATATTAATGCTTGATGAGGGTAAGGCTTCTATAAGGATCCCTCTGAATATACCAAGACTGTTTATCAGTATCATTACATCAGCTGAAAATAGAGGATTTCTAGAAAGGGAATGAAGCCTTAGCTGGTGCAAGCTGCCTTGCCCGGTACCTGCAACTGGGCTTGGACCAGGAAGTGTGGCAGTGGTAATTCTGTTTGGTCTAGTTAGCTAGCTGGTCTGGTTTCGCTGTCTTTCTCCTTTGACTTTCAGCAGCTTCCGAATATTATCTAAACGTCTTTCTTCTGCTGCAAATGGAAAGGGCTCTATTCTGGCTTCCCAGGAGTAGCTGTACGTGCCGGGAGCAAGGAAGGTTAGTGCACGTCCCAGAGGGGTCGTTCACTGTGCTGCCGGGTAGCGTACCAGTTCAGTTGGCTCTGCTGCTTTAGAATTTGGAGCCTAGGGCTGAAAAAGAAAGCAACAGTCGGGTGTTGTGACTGGAGCAAAGGATGGCTGGATGGAGTCAGCTGAGCTGGGAAAATAAAACAGAAAGCGTTACTGCAAAGACCTGTGGTGTCCATTATCTATTGTTTGAATGTACCAAAACCAACATGGTGTTTGAATACCCAATCCTGGAGAAACCTGGGAAGATGGGATACCTTCCCAGCACCCTGGTCTCAGTGCCGTGTGCTTCAGGGAAACTTTGCTTCTTCCTCAGACTTTGGTTTCAAACAAAACAAGCCTTGGCTGCAGAGCACATTGACAGGATGGATGCTGCATGTAAGGGTCTTGCTTGGAGCAGGTCTTCTCTTCCTGCTGCGGTTGTCTCTACTCATGGTTTAGTCCTACAGAAACCGGTCTGGTCGCCTGATCCAGGGCAGCAGTCAGGCCCCAACCCCCCAAAAGATGCATCCAAACCCCACGTTGTTTGGGTTATGTTCCTTTCTGGAAGTGGGAAATGGCGTTTTGGGTCTTTTTGAAATGTAAAAGGATTAAAAATACCCAATCCATGATTGCTGCTGTTTGTCTAGTAGGGTTTCCTAGGTTCTGTGTGTGTGACCGAGGTGTCCGTGACCGAGGCTGGAGGCTGCCCCAGGCGTGGGGGCAGCAGGGAAGGGAACGCTCCCACCTGCCAGCCCGCAGACCTGGGATGTGAGTGCATGGGATGTGCCCCTCAGGGCAGCGGCGGGGTGTGTGGAAGCAAAAAATGCCTCATTTGGCTATTCCAGCACTCCAAATATCACACGTTGCAGCAAGAGCGTGTCGTCTTCTGCACTGTCCTCTGCCTTTCCTTGTTGGTGCAACTGCCTCGTGTGCCCCTGCACTGAGATTTCCCCAGTGAGTGTTGGCTGGTGGTGGGTGGATTTTTTTTTTTTTAAATGTAAAACTTAATTTTTAACTGTGTTTTCTTGGAGCTTTTGGGAAATATTTTTGCTTAGCAAGAAAACAGAGCATCTCTAAGAATATAACATCATAATTGCTGAGGCTGTACTACATTTTATGAACAAAAATAAAGGCTACTTGCTACATTTTGCTAAACCCCCTCATTTTCCATGTCCCAGTGCTGCTTCTTGAGACTTGGAGGCCTTTTATTTGATGGTGTTCCTTACCAGACGCTGATTGCTATAATGCTATGTGTGCGATGTACACTTGATACATCATCTAAGTGCTGGAAAGCGTTCCTTCTCCTTGTGCAATCTCTCAGTCCTGATGTAAAACAGGCAGAAGTGCAGCAATTCCTGCCATAATGTAACATGATTCCAGGAATTAGAAATTTCCATCTCTGAATGTACTGGGAAGCAGCAGCGTCCCTTGGCCGGTGGGGATGGGCTGGTGCGGGCTCCTCACCCTCTGCTTTAGTGCACAGTATGTGTGTATGGCTGCTAAAAGAGTGTAGGAATATGTTTATATATTTTATAATATGTATACATTGTTGTGGAAACACAGAAATTTCTCCTTTTCAGACGTAAGTCTAAAAATTTCTGGCATTGGTTAGAAACTGTCAGAGTGCCTCAGCCGAGGGGCCAGATCCTGCTGATGCGGGACTTGATGGGAGTTTTGCCATTGACTTTTGCAGCCGTGGGATTGCGTCTGAAGCATGATGTAAAGTTATCTGGAAAAAGTTGCAAAGCTGCAGAAATGTACAGATATATCTGAAAAGCAGTGCACAAAAGGAGACTTTTTAATATATTATTGTTCATTGGGCGTTTTTTCAAGATGTCAAGGCACTTGAGTATTACTGGGAGTTTTACAAAGCTTGAAAACAAAAGATTAAACTCTAAAGGAGTATCTTTAGCATGTAGGCTTGTGTTTTTCTTTTTTTTTTCTTCAATTTGCAAAACCACTAAATGAAATATCTGTTGTACCTAAACTCAAATAAGTTGTTAAAAAGAGAGGAGAAATGTTTAATAAAACATGACCAAAATTAATTATTACTAGAAAATAAGTTTTTTCCACTTGCAAACAATTGACAGGGTTTCAGAACCAAGTCTGGGGTCAAAAGGTCTTGATGGCCAAGTCAAAGGGCACCCAGAGATGTATATTAATGCATGTCAGCTTCTAGATCCTAGAGTCAGGCAGTAGTTCATAAAAGAAACAAGGCATCTTAAGAAGAAGTGTTATTAGCAAACATCAGGTCAAAGTTTATCTTTGGGTCAGTGTGTACCGGAGGGTCACCCATTCACGCTCCTGACACAGGCGTTATCCTTAAAGCTGCCTTGGTGCAAGGTGTTAAGGGAAAATAGAAATCTGGAACTTTAACTGCAGAAACAATAATTTATCAGAACACTTTGCAAGATTGAGACTTAAACTGAGGCATCCTTAATGGAGAAAAGGAAAATGGGAGTTGTATTTAAATTAATTTTAGGTTATTTGTTGTGTGTGTGGCTTTTTGGCTTTTGGTGGTGTTTTGTTTGTTTTTGTTTTGGTGGGGTGTGTGGGGTTTGTTTGTTTTTTTGTTTTTTTCCCTTCTCAAATCAAAAGCTAAACCATACTTTTGTATGGACCTGCAGGATTCTCGGCAATGTCTGTGCACTCCTGCCTGAGTCAGTAGAGCCGATGCCATAGGGGACAGCCCTGGCTTTCTTTTGAAAGCACCAGCGTAGCCAACGTCAAATCTTTTGATGCGGAGGCATTGTAAATCTTTCCACGTGATTCCTCCTGGAAGCCGTGCATTTCCTAAGAGGCGTGTTGGCCGGTTCGTCCCATTTACAACGCTACTTCTGCAGGTTTGCTTTCTCCTCTTCCCAGCGCCTCGGGTGTGGGAAGCCCGGCGCCCGGGGCAGCCGCGGCCGCTCCGCCGGGCAGGGCTGCGGGGAGGGATGTTCCCGCTGTGCCGGAGCACACAAAGCCTGCCTGCCCGCTTTGACCAGCCCGTGCTGCAGAAAATCCTTGCAGTCTTTTGTGCTTCATGGTGTTGACTTATTTTAGCTCCACGCTAAGATGCTCCCCATTGAAACATGCCAAAAAAAAAAAAAAAAAAAGTGGAATATGGTTCTTTTAAATTCTGATGCCTTTAGGGGTCACTTTGCTTGACTTTCTGAAGAGATTGGTTTGAATGGTGCAAATTTGGTCGTGCTTTGGGGAGGAAGAGAAGACCATAGTTGTAGGAATAGTAAATATGACTGTTCACTAAAGCCGATTATGTTTGCATTGAATGGTGATTAAAATACAATGTGCAACAATAACTGGGCATTTCTGAGAACCAATGTGACAAGAGATGACAAAAAAAGAGATTATCTGTTTAGATTTTTACTTGCTTAGTGTGGATATTGTAGCCCTGAATTATGCATTTAGTACATAACATTGTGTCCTGGAAAGTCCTGAACTCCAGAGACATTAGTTAGCATAATGGAAAACCTCCATGTGCTCATGAAAACAGTAATGTGTTTGCTGCTTTTCAGTGCAGTTATACCAGAATAGTTCCAGCCTCTTAATTAAATATTTTGGTAAATCTATCTGAATTTTGTATTGTTAAAGTATATGGGGAAAGTCATATGAAAAATCTTGAGCTGTAACAGACAAGCTTCAATTTTCAATTTTTTCTTTTTTTTTCTTAAAAAAAAAAAAAAGAAACACACTGAGCCCTGGCAGTTGGGCAAAACAGACTTTTCTTGGGAGCACATCATATTTTCTAGGAGAAGCTTCCCGACTCCAGCTGGAATTCCTGGTTGGAAGCAGGGGGAGAAAGTGCCCGTCCACCCTGCCTCATGGACGGGATGTGTGTCCCTGGCCCCGAGGGAAGAGCCGTAATCTGAGTTCTTCCACTTCATCTGCGTAACTACCCTCCATGGGCATTAGGACACTTGTTTGGAGTGTGGGAGAGCCAAGTTCAAATGCTTGGGGTTTATTTGGGGATTGGTAGTGGAGGACTGTTGGTTTTTTGTTTGGTTGCTTTTTGATCTATTTGTTTTTAAGCACTCATTGGACCTCTTGAAGAGTGGGAATGGAGAAGGAGCTACTTCAGGGCAGGTGTGTGCCCATCTCTGGTCTCAGAGACTGCCCAGTGCGCAGCTGGGCTCCCCTCTGTGGCATCTGTGCCATGACCACACGGCTCTCCCTCTAGAGACTAACAATTCCCTCTCTCTTTCCATTTTTCATGAAATATTTTAACAAGATTTTGTTTTTCCGCAAGCAAAGAGAGGGGGAGGCGGAGGAGAAAGCTTGGAAGGAGAAATGTGAAACGAGGAGAAGGGCAAATATCCCCTTCCTCACCAAGTCTGAACCATGGTCTGAAAGCATGAAATGACATGGATTAGAAACATACCCAAACGACAGAGCAGCCGAACCTTTGCTGGTATAATCTGTCAGGGCTCCACTGAAGTTAATTTGAAAGTCTGTCCCTAAATAGGTGCAAAGGCTTTCCGATGAATTGTGTGTTACCATAGGAAATCATATTAAAGGGAATGGCATTTTAGGAGTCTGTAAGTCGTCACTTTTAATGGTAGCTGCATTGAGTTTGGTATAAACACTCAAAAGAATTTGCAGGATTGACTTAACTTTGTTTGTGAGAATAACTGTGCTGCTAAACTGAGTTTAAGCCCTGTAAAATGCTTTGTGCTAGAGCCTGGTCCTGATGGAGCTCTGCTAATTCACGTGAGCTGAGTGCTCACCGCGCCTCATGGGAACAGGCGCCTGAAGCCAGGCTGTATGCGGGGTGCAGAATTCAGAAAGCCGAAAGTCTGTTCAGTGTGTTGGCGGACTCGAAGGCTGAGGAGGAGGGTGGGAATCTTGGTTCCTTCAGTAGCCCCACAGGGTCAAATTTGCTTCTTTCTCCCTAATTCTCATTGCAAAAATTAACTGAATAAGCCCTTGGATTTATCAGAAAATAATTAGGAGCTTATCTTGCTCCTAATGAAGCTAATGGCAACATCAGGGCAAGATGGTGCCCACTAATGTAACAAAAAATTGCTTTAAAAGAGGAAAACAACGGAATACCAATTAAGACAAACATCAGAATGACAATGTTCCATTTTTCCACTGTACAGAGAACAGTTTATGGCCAAAGAATTACTTTTGAAATAGTTTTGAATTCTGCCCTCTAATTTATTAACCGAATCCTTCTTAGAAACTTGATTGCTAATTTGCCTTAATTTAAAAAAGCCCCACTGCCGTCTTTGGATGTAGGCAGAGCCCTCAGGGGTCTATGAAACTGTCAATATGGCTGTGTGTGTGTTGTGTTGGTTTTTTCTTTTTTTCTTATGGCTTAAAGCTTAATTGTGAGAGCTGGTAAGATGCCATGGTTTTGGTTTGCAGAGAATCAAATAGTGTCTTATGGGTTTCAGATCCCATCAGAAGTCATAGGGACCCTGGTGCTGCCACGTCAACTTGGAGAAGCTGCAAAAATCTGGGGAGGAACAGGGGTTTGAGAGTGAGTCCCACCTGGTTTTCATGCTGGAATGAGAGATGGACAAGGACCAAGTGCTTTAGTCTAAATGTCCCTCAGCTTTGGGTGGGTCTGGATCCAGATCAGGATCTGAGCTTTTTGTGCCTCAGGCTTGTCTCTAATTGAAGCCATGCAAAACCACACATTTCACATGACTTTGATGCAAAACCATAAATAGATTCATTTTTTTAATTCAAAACAAAGTCCAGGCTTGCTTAGAAAGTTCACAAACTTTCTGCTGAACCTTGATGGTCCCAGGTGGTAATGAAAATTCAACTCTCCAATGCAGTAATGTTCCTGGAGGGAGCAATACTTGGTTTTTGTCACTCTAGTTAAATGTGCGACTGCTCTGAGACAGGCAACAACATCCCACTTGCTGCGAGTTCGTCAAAAGGTGCCCTAGACTCTTCCTCACAGCAATCTTTATCGTTATTCTTGTTCTGATAAAAAAATCTCAGTGGTCCTTATGTTGGCTTTGTGTGTTATAAAAACATAGTAAGGATTCTGAGCTACATGGAATTGAAAAAAGTGAGACAAAGGTCACTGTGGGAGCCAGAACAAGGTTCTGTTTTGGTTGAATCACTTTTTCAAACTTTTTTCCTGGTCAGTCAAATCACAAAGAAAAATCTGCATGTTTGGATTTTGCACAACCATTCTGGATGTTTGAAGGAGACTTTCAAAGCAGTGCAGGGATTTTAGCAATGCCAATTCTGCTACCTTAACAAAACAGCATGACTGTTAGAAATTTTAATGGTAGAGGCAGGCTCTTCTTTGAAGATGACAATCTGAGCATTCACTGTGAAGTTATCCACTGCACCTATTGGTTAATCCATTCATATATGGTGATGTATGTTAGAATTAAATGAATGCTGACCAAAGCACAGCCTAGGTCAAAGTTTGAGTGGAATGTATTATTTGGTAGATGCCCTTAGACCACGATTTGGAAAGTCTAACTAGAGTGTCTGAATAAGGTAATTGTCACTGAAAACATTAGAAATGTTTCCAGGCCACTTGTTGTTATTTGTATTGCTATGGTAAACAGGACTGCCACTGTTCTGGGTGCTGTACCAACACAGAGCCTAAGATGTCCTTGTGAGAAGGACATGATGGTGTAAGGACATGACAGTGAACCAGGCAAGTTTAGGCTTTAAAGCAGAGATGGAGACTCTCGAGCTCAGTGGTGAGCAGTGGTCTCAGCCCCCTGACACCCGACCTGCTGCACAGATGTGGGGAAGCTCTCACAGCAACGAAGCCTCTCTGTTTATTCCTATCAAATACAATCTCTGTAGTGACAATGAATGTTCTAGGCTTCTGCTGTGGGCCCAAAGGCACAACATTATGTGCCACCAGGGACAGAGAAATGTGGATTGCTTGGCCAACAGTAGATGAAGGCAAAATATTCACAAACGTGGCTTTCACAGAGTGCCTCTCTTGTGTTTGATTCCGTGATTCGAGTTCCCCTTGGATAGCATTAAACCTGGGACTCTGGATGTTCTTACCCTGCTTCTCCAATAATAAAAAGGAGCCACTTAGAAAAGCTGCAAAAAGCTTATTTCTCAGTTGATCTCTGTTTTCCTTCACAGACACAGGAGGCTGGCTGGGAGCATGCAGCTTTTATTCTGTTCTGTCTCTCTGCTATTGAGCAGAGTTCATTCTGGGAGGCTGCCCCGTATACATCTGGAAGATCTGTCAGGCCCTGTCATCGAGCTTTCTCTGGCTGGGTTGCAGGCCAAGTTTTGACTTTCTAATCTGCATTTAACACTTTGGTGCGGCTCTCAGCAGGATTTGACCCAGAGCAGGGAGAGAATTGCATCTTACAATCCATAGGGTGTGAATAAAGGAAAAAAATTAACATTTAAAAATTTGCAGACAAATAGAAAATAAGTGCATATCTTTTGCTGGAATTCAGTGGATGTTCAATGCTTGCCTTTTCTAAGTGTCCTAGAAAAGCCCACCAAAAAAATATACTTCTTGACTGCATAGGTAGGGAGAGGTGGGCTGTGTGTTAGTGGCTGTACTTCTTCCAGTACTCATCATGGGGGTATTTCTATTCCAGACTGGACTTAGGAAACGAGAGATGGCTCTGCTGCAGCCAGACCCAAGCTCCCATTTTAGGACCTGTTATGGCTTTGTACAGTGGCAGGCGAATGCCAAGCACCCTGGAGATGTGAAGAAGCTGCTTTCAAGAAACCCTCTTATTTTTGAGTGTGGAGCAGTGTTAGGAGGATTTCAATGTTTTCAGAGAAATTAGAAACAAGAATTACTCTTACTGCCAACTAAGAAAGCTCTCTCATTACATGTTTTCCTGTGGAGCTATTAAGACTGTCCCTTGCAGTGTCATTGGGCACCCAGCATCACATGTGTGCGTCCTTTCAGGCTGCGGTGCTCTGTCACATACAGTGGTGCTGTAGCACTGGAAGGGGAGATGAAGCAGGAGCCAGAATTTTTATAGCTGTGTAGTTGACATAAAGCTTTTTCTGTGTGTGTTTTGTGTGGTTTTTTTTTATATACCCCTCTCCTCTGTGAAATAAAGAGAACTTTTAAATAGATGCTATCAATTAACCCTACAGCCTAACAATTTAAAATAGCTGATTTTACAGAGATCAAAGATTGTAGCTAAGAAACTAGGCATTTTAACAACTTTTCTGAATTTGTGTTTGCATTTTGCTACTTTTTTTCCTACTTTTTAACACTGCAAATCTGTTCGGGACCACTTTCACTGTTATCTTAGAGAATTTGCCCTATTTCTGGAGGGTAAAACAGTCAGCTTTAATGAAACTATAGATTTTCAGTGTGTGAGAGATCATCTAACAATGAACTCCTCTTCATGCTCCAAAAATAGCACAGGCTGTTCCATTAGGTTCCCATCTGGGAAAAAAAAAAAGCTAAATTAAAGCCTATCTACATTGTCTTCTGTGCATGGAGATTCCAGATACCTGTGGGTGATTGAGGGCTACATCTGAGTCTGGAAGATTGATCCAAAGTCCACTGAAATGATGAGATTGGCATTTAATATTTGGGATGAAGAACTAGATTCTGAAGTGTCTTTGCCATTGGGAATGGCAAAGAGCAAATGAGTGATAGTATGTGTGCTTTTGTACTTTTGTACCTTACATATGACTTAAGTACTCTCTGTTTAGACAATCATGTCACTTCAAGTCATGGAAACTCTAGGTGCTTATGTTGTCGGGTCACTACATGCATGTTGCATGTATCACAGTGCTGCCTTGACCTGTGTGCTCAGGATATGAAGGATCCCACAGCACACGTGCACCTTTATAATATTAAAGCTGCTGCCTTTTCTCTCGTTGTCTTCGTACCAGATGATTGCCGTTGTTGGTGTTAACAGAAGGTGTTTTGTATTTTTATGCATGCATGCACTGTTTGCAGATTGTGCCCTGCTGTGTACCCGCTTACACACATACTCCGTAGGTGAAGTGTGCTTGTAGTATATTTTGGCAGTGGCAAGGATCTGCATGTTGAGGACAGTGTGTGTAGCATGTTCTGTGCTCCTTAAGTCTCTGGAAGCTGAGACAGCAAAAAATACAACTCCAATTTGTAGTAGGAAAGATTCAGTTTGAGAGTGCTTAATAATATGTCGAATTTTTTTTGTCAGGTGTGTCAGCAAGTGCAATACTGCAGAGCTCCAAGACGTTTTGGCATCCCATAACACCTCACATTGTGTAAGAGTGAAGAACTGTAAGCTCGAATTGGAAATAACAAGGCAGGGTGAGATGGCACAAGAGCGGAAAATAATCAGGAGAAGTTAGTGAGAGCGGGGGATCTGGCACCTTGGGTTGCATGTTTTGGGTACCGGACCTGGCAGGCTGTAATCACAGAGGGATGCAGGAGTTCTCTCGTGTGTGACATGTTGCAGAGGTGTAGCATTGGATCTGTACTTCTTCACAGCTGTTAATAAATGCCAGGTAGATTAGCTAAATGGCCCAAAGCAGCCTCAAATCCATGAGACAGTTAGAAACTGAAAAAATATCTAGACCCCAGTCTAAAGTTTTATCCCTTTGCTCAGACTCTTCCAATATTTTTGTTTATTTAAAGGGTGACCTAAAACTTTTAAGGAAAACCCCTGGAGTTTATATTACACTACTTTGTGCTGTAGCAGAGAAAGCTGGGAAATGGACAACATAGTAGCAACTAGTTTTAATTACTAATAATTTTTTTAAAAGCCAACCACCAAACCCCTCCCTTTGCCTGCCCCCCCCCCCCCCAAAAAAAACCCCAAAAACCCAACCCCCCCCCCCCTCATCACAACCCTTTGCCAAAAGCTGTGCCGGAGCTGGGACTGTCTCTGACTCTCCTGGGGACTGTGGTGGTCTGTGGGTTAAATGAAGGTCGGGTAGCACCAGTGTGGAACAGTTCTTTGAATGCCTGTGGGAATTATATTTTGAAATTGAGTGAAGGCACTTCCCTGTGCCACAAAAAAATCAAAGCAGCCTTATTTGTTGCTTAATTTGCCTGGTTTATTTTGTTTAATTTGCAGCTTTCTGGGAAATGTTTTGCAGTCAAATTTTGTTGAAGTGCTTAAAATCATAGTTTCTTTTAAAAAGCTACAAAACAGAAAGTACCATGGTGAAGTCTGCTAAAATTAATATAGTGAAGGCAATAGTTAGGCTAACATTTTATATTGGGATAATAATGTACATACTATGTAAGCTGTGCTCTGTGCACACTGTGGATTGCATGCTTATCAACATGCACGTTTCGTTTCTCATTGTTCGAAATATCTGTTAACGTCGGGGTTATATAAAGGGGCTTGATATTAATTAAAACTTTATTTCATTTTGATTCTGGAACAAATACTCTTTCAAAATAAATAGTGGTGGTGAGGGGAAAGAAATCATAGGGTCATAATGTGTTTTGCAATCTTAGTGTCCAAGCAAAGCCTACAGGACATTCTAACAGGCATCCTGTGCTTCTGTCTTATTTGTGTGGGTGGAATAGTTCAGGAAAGCCAGTGTGTTTATATCACACAGAATTTGGGGCAGAGTTACTTTTTTAGTTTTGGGGGCTGCTAATAACTTAGAGATGGTTATAACTTTGTTGTTAATATCTGCAGATGTTTCAAAGCAGGTGATGTAAATGTGTATATGTTTAGTCAACTTTTGACATCTCTACTGTTGAGCATTCACCGGCAACCATCGTTCTTGTAGGTTTTCAAGAGCGTTTATCAGCATCTGTCAACAAGTAGTAAATGAGGGCAAATGTATGGGAATTACATATGTCTGTGGTGTAGAGAATGGATCAAGAGTGACTCCCAGCTGGATGCATTTTCTGTGCTGTAAAGGTGCTGTGGGGCTGGCTGCAGCCCAGCACGGCACATCAGTCTTGTGTGCTGACTGCTCTGAGCTGGGCTGATGTTGGGCTTTTTTCTGGTTTTCTTATTGGACTGAAGAACTGTGTGTTTTCTTCAGAAATTAAGCTCTCCACGTTACTTTTGAATACATAGCAAGCTGTATACCTCGCCTTTTTATTACCAAATCAGTGTTAATCTCTTTATAGCAGTGCGTGTGTGCATGGAACTCCTTTTTGTTTAATCACCCAAATTTCAGTTATTTCAATGTCTGCCCCCCCCCAAAAAAATAGAAAATGTCTTGCTTTCATTTCTCATGTCCAGTTATAGTCTGTAGTATGGCAACAGTATGGTCAGGTGGCATCTATGAGCTCTAGCAGCTTTAGTGAGGTTGGCTTGCTCACCTCACTGGAGCAGCCTTGGCTATGCATAGGTGTTGCACTGTGAGCTCCCAGGTGACTGTCACTGGGAAGGGTAATTAAAGGATGACACCAGGAGCTCCCTGGCGCACAAACCCTACAGGGCAAGAAACAAGGAGAATCCGCAGGTGACCAGCTCTTGGGTGGACTCAAGTTAATTATTGTAATGGCATCACAGGCAGTATAATGACTGACACAGTGCTGTGTGTGCCACAGAGTCCTGCACCCCTGTGCTAGTGCCTGAGGCAGGGGCTGGTAATGAAAAAGCCCACAGGATGTAACCCAGGGAGGAGCTGAGCACCCTGCTGCTGCCCCATTGTAACCCCGTAAAGGGGCCTTTCATCCCAAATCCTGGAACAACTACAGGGGCAGAGACTGTCCCTGGCCAGTGGGACTGGAGGGCTCAGTACCCTGTAGAACCAGGTCCCACGACAGAAGATGATGGATTTTGAGGTCAGCACCCCAATTCTTATTTAGTTGTGATGCGAGTGACCTTGAGTTACTAACAGATTTGGCTGTAAGAGAGGCAATTGGCAGGAGTAGGTAGTACCTTGGAAAATCAATCACTGGAAAAATACCTGGTGAAAAATGCAGCCTTTTTTATTGGCCGAAGTCTGGAGGGAAAAAAAAAAAGATATCAGCACTCTTAGTTTTCTATTACAAAACCCAGCAATCTTCTGCAAAGGAAAGTGATTTCTAGAGGAAATGGAGTATTCAATGACAAAATCCACTGTTGTGCTTAAAAAAAAAAAAAAATCTGGAGATATTTTGGCCATTCCAAGTCCTGAGAGTGATAGAGATAGTAATTTAACTCAGTTTAGCCTTCCAGTAGGTAGAAATGGCTTGAGGGGTGGTCTGGCTGCAGCTGTGGGTTTAGGAAGAGATGATAGCCTTGATTTCCCATAGAGACTTTGGAGACTGTAATGTTGACATTGAGATGAAACTATCTACCAGAGCTTGCTCTGTCAGAGTTTGTCTGGTTTGAATAAAGGATGTATTAATTCAGATGTTAGAACTACTTGAGAGCGCTAGCAAATGTATTAAAACATCTTCAAAATTTTTTACCGTAAGTGTGTGTACTACAGCTGTGTGTGTGTGGTTTTTAATTTTTTTTTCTTCCAGAATGTTTTAGCCATGCTATGAGTTGATCAAAACCCAGTGAAGCAACACACAGCAGTTTTTGAAGAATGCTTGTAAGCTTTTTCCGTCTTAGTGTGCCCAGTAATTTTGATCAGCTTGTATAACTTCAGGAGTTCTGTTTGCATGCTGTTGTTGCAAAGGGTTGAGCCAAATACAATTCATAGATGATTTTTTTTTTTCTTTCTCTCCTCCTTTAGAAGAATCCACACTGCTTAGCACAGTGGGAGATTGCTGATAGCTCAATTATTAGTAGTGCTTTAACCTACTGACAGAGTCTCATCATTTATCTGGCGACTCCTTCATTTGCTTTATTTAATTTCTCAGCTGATAAATTCCATGTCCTGGGATACTCAGTGTTTTCGGTCTTAATTTGTTACTGAGTGGCTCTTCCATCAGCTGATACCACCTTGAAGATATGATGCCAATCCTTCCTTGGTATGTTTTGGGATTCGTACAAGAAAGATTTAGCTTTCCTATTAACTCTTCCTGTTTGCCTAAAATATTAACTTCCTAAAGGCTGTTAAGAGAGAACCTTATTTGGATTTGAGTATTTAGTTTCCTTCACATTTTTCTAAATTTAGGAGACAAAGTAGTTCTTTTATTGAGTCCTGGAAGTTTTTCCTTAAAATCTCCTGGTGTTAAGTGAGAAGACAAGATGTTTCAATGCTTAAATACAGCACTTGTGTTTGCAGCGTTACCACGAGTGCTCCTGTGGGAAGGGCTGGAAAAGCCTCCAGCTGTGGGAACTCGTGAGCTCCTGGTGAAAATCAACAGGACCCACCTGTGACTCCTCTTTATGCTTTTCAAAAAGCCTCTTCTCGGAGTCAGGAGGCTGTGTTGAGAGATGGTACGGGGTGACTGGGAGCCCAGCGCCAGTGGGATTGTATGGGCTGGTGCTGGAGCACTTTGTCTGGGTTGTCACGGTGCCAGCTCCCCCTCACTGAACCCCTTCCCTGGATCTGCTGAGAGATTGAGCAAGGGCCAAAGCTTGCCCAGACCAAGCTGTGCTCTCACGCTGGTGGAAACAGCAGAGCTGTCCTTTGAGGCCAGAGGATAGAAACAGCACCAAGTCAGCTCGGCAGTCTTGTCTTTGTGCGGAAAACTAGCAATTTAACTTTTATTTAGTCATTAAACCTCAGATAACCCTTATTTGGGCACCAGCCTCGGAAACCACAGGGAAAGGTCCCACAGGTGTGTTTGTTGTTCTTTGGGTTGGTTGGTTGGTTTTTTGTTTGTGTCAGGTAGCACAGTTGCTCAGGTAAACCTGTTTGAGGGTCTGGTTTGCCCTGGTCTGTGTACCTGGGTGGGGAGGAGGGCTCTGCTTTCCTGCCCTCCCTTGGGCAGGTCTCCTGGGCTGTCACGCTCATGTGTCTGCACTACCTGTACAACAGGATCCGAGTGCTAACTGCAGTTCCTTTAGTTTACAACATAAAATAATAATGATAGTAATTCCCAGTGCAAATTTACAGCAGTGAAACTTCAGAGTGGGATCAGGCCCACATGCAAAGCTGTTAAATCCTTTAATGTTACTTGTATCAACAAAACAAATCTCTTTTTGGAAGAGGAGGTGGGGGAATAAGAAGAGATTTTTGTAGTTGTATTTGCAGTTTCCTCTTCCCTTCCTTTCACTCTAGAAATTCTTTATCCTTTCATACACAGTTGAGAATTAGCAATTTATTCTTAATGCTGGCGATGCAGTCTTTGATATTTAAAATGGAATGTGTTCCTTTTTGATGCTCTGTGGTTTTGAATGGGGTACGTGCTAGCAGCTTAATGGTGCAGAACAGTTAGATACTGGCCGGTTTTTTCTTTCTATATTATTTCATCATTCAAAAAAAATGAGAGATATTTCTAAAAAGAAGAGACCGTGAATTGTTTATTGTTTGTGCGGTGAAATTGTCTTCACAGCATTGTCATTCTCTTCTAAGTTGAAATCGTTTAATAGCTGTGAGCTGTCACATTTTCTGTGAATTATAACTGCATCAAGCTGTGCTGACAAAATGTCCCTGCATAACTGTTAATATGCATTGTCATTTTAAGCATGAAACAGTTTAGCTAATGATTTATCTCTTATAATGCAGCACTTGGGGCAGCTGTATGATTTGTCTCTTTAGCAAGTCAAGTAATTTCTTTAACAAAATGTTAAGCACAGATGGGCCATAGGCTGTCAGTTAACCATTATTGTGCATGCATCTGCTTGCCTTCAATGCACTGTTTTATGTATTCAGCCACTTACTTAGGCACAGCTCTCTGAAAAGCGGAACCTACTCTGATTGGCAAATAAAATGTTCATTTGTCTCTTCTTCCTATTGTTTTGTTTTGGTAACACATGTCAGCAGCTCAATTACTCAGTTCATTAACAGCTCCCAATGGACATGATGGCCAACCCATGATAAGGAGGGTGATTGTGGCACATATGGTCAATAATAGCCTGTCTCCTGGTAATTGTAAATAAAAGTCACTGTTGGCCATTTCCTTTTACTGCAGCTACTGTTTTCCTTTTCACTTCGCTGTACAAAGCACATTTCTCTATGTGAATCAGCCCAAACAAAATAAAAATACCATCCACTTATCTTAGGAAAATCACTTTTATCACTGTTGTGGCGGTTGTTCCTTTTCTGTGCTGACTTTCCAGCTTAGAGCTCAGAGGAGATGGGATTGTTCTCTTCCAATTCCAGTAACTGATTAATTACTCTTATTAATCAGTTAACTTAAACAGCAACATATTTTCTCCCCATTTCTCTCATTTTCTCACTGCAGACTTCGTAAAGTTCCTGTGAAATTGTAAAAAAGCTGTTTACAATGTTTCTGTAAGTATGGCCTTTGCAAATAGCAGCGTTCTTCAAAGGGGTTATTGAAGTGTGACTTAATCCTTGTTAGATGAGCGATATTCACGTCTGGAACAGAGGTTTGCTTTTCTGGTTTACTTTCTTGTATTTTAATATATCATAATCAAAATGATGGTAGAAAGTAACTTTAGCACTGGTGATTATTAAACATCGTACTAAGTATTCTGTTGCTTTCTAGCAACACTGATAATTTTCTCGTATATTTGCTGATTCTAAATTTTCACTTTTAACAGGGAAGTCCGACTATGTGGCAGCAATAGCATGTCTTATCCTAACCCTGCCAATAAATATTTTGTGGCTTCTGTTTTTTAGTGCTCTACGTTGTGGTTTGTTTTTTTGAGATTTTCTTTTCCTTTTTGTCTCGAAGAGGAGTCCAACTGCTAAAAATGTTTGGGCTGTGACCCAACAGGGTGAACCTTGGTGTGCCTGAATCTCCCATTGTCCTCTTCTCCTGTTAATGGTGAAGCACAGAAAATGAACAGTGAATTGGATAAAATTGCAGCTCTGAGTCCTGGTAAACTTGCCAAAATTGCTTTGGTGGGAGCGCCACAACCTAAGACTTAGGGATGCTCTTCTACCCTTGGGAGCGTGCTTTATCTTAGATAAACACGGCGTTCAGTTGTGGTGTCTTAAAGAGCTCACAGGTGGCTGAGGGGTGAGTCCAGGCCCCCTGAGCTCCTGCCATATTCATAACTGATGTGCAGCCTCCACCCAGGGCTGTGGGCACTCGGGGAGTTGTTGAGTGTCAGAGTTTATTTGTCCTGTTTTGATTAGCACCGACCTGGCAGGGTGTATTTTCTTTGCAATGGCTCCTTGCTGTGACAGGGAGGTTTTGGGAGGAGAGGGGAGCCTGGCATCAAGTTTCCCCAGGCAAACACAGCAAAAAGAAGGGCTGATGCACTGGGAGGGGAGGTTGTGGGTCGGCTCCGGAGTTTTCATTATATTTTTGTATGCAAATATGAGCCTGCCACTAAACTGAACCACTCAGAGGGGAGGAGAAGGGCTGGTAGCAGGAAATAAAGATGCTGGTTTATTTTCCTGTGGACTTTATTTTGAGGAAAGAAAGGATGCCTGATGTGTTTCTAGCCTGTTGAAAAGCCAGCTGCTGAGAGCCTCCCCCAACACAAACACGGGCGAAGGGAGGAATGCACTGCTGGCCACCTACCCCTGCTCCCAGCCTCGCAGCAAGCCCGTGGCGGCGGTTTATTCAGCCGGTGCCTGGGGTGACTGGTCGCCCCCATGGTGGGGCATTTCTCCCGGCTCGCCCCACCTTTCCTCTGTAATTCACCCGCCGTGTGATGGAGGGGTGTGCCCGAGCCCCTCACCTCTGGCAGGGAGAGGCAGCCTGGGAGGGACCCCCTCCAGGTGCTGCAGTTTGGGGCGGCTGGATTAACCCCTGCTGTGCATCCCCTGCACCCCAGCCCCCCCGGCCCACCGCCCTCCTGGCCCCCGCTGCGACCGCCTTTGTGCCTCCGCACCCCGCCAGGCAGGTGTCAGAGCCCTGAATGCGGGCAAAGGCTCCGCTGATGGATACCACAGATGGAGCGTGGAAATCGGCCGAATAGGCCTCAGCCACAGGCCCGTTTCTTAGGACCCAACAAAAGACTTCCAAATAAGTCAACAAAAATCCCCGAAGATCACAAAGAGAAAGTGTCATTTGTCATTTGCTGCGGGTTTGTGTGGGGGTAGCGGCGCCCCTGCGCCCCTCCTCAACTGCACCCGAGTAAACACGGGGGACGTCACCCGCGTCCCGTTGGGCTGAAAGGCGGCGGGGTCAGACAGCCCGTGGTGGGACCCGCTGCCGAACCCCCAAAGCTGGGGATGCCACAGCCTTGAGTCACAGAGGTGTGGCACGAGCGGGAGAGCCTGTGAAATTGATCATGCACAAATAAAGAAATGGGGAGATTCAAGCAGGGTAGCTAGCAAATAAAACCGCCACCAGAACCCACCCTAGCCTTTGGCTTTTTTTGTTCCGGTCTTATTTTAGCAAGATCCGTAGCTACACAGAATTTATCTAGGGCAGACCCCAGGCTCTTATGCTTAGAGGAAGAGGCTCTGTAATATTTTATTTAAAAATTTCACAGTGACATAATGATTGCCAGAGAAGCTGTGCCGTTGCAGGTCGCAGAAAGACAACCTCTGCCTGCGTTCCTCAGGTGCACTGTGCTGCGCCCTTAATGTATGGGCTTTAAATGGTTGTCATGTTTTTGTTATTCAATTATTCAAATGAAATGTCTTGCTGAGAGGAAGAACAACCTACAGAATGACCTCTTGTGCATTATTTTGTTGTTAGTGGTGTTTTTGGTGGTTTTTTTTTTTTTGTCCCGGCGTGTCTATTTACAGCGTTTGGAAAAGGGATCATTGCAGAGCTCCAGGTGACCAAATACCTACGACACTGGGCAGAGATTTTTTCATATCATGGTGATAACTGCCATGCAGTGTTTCCTCAGGCCACCAGACAGGTCACGAGGGGTTAAAGGACAAATAATTGCTCTTTAATTCTGTAATTCCTTCCTTCTTTAATTAGACTTCATAGCTCAGCTACTGGTAGTGCTTTTGGCTGGATGTCCCATTTTGGGCAGCGCAGTAAGGAGCGAAGTGGTGATCCCCAGGGGTCTGATTGAGGATCCCCCAGGCACTGGGGAGTCTCCTTCTTTTTCCTGTTTGTAGCTGGAGGGGTTGGAGTGTTAAGATCATTAAGACAACTGTAAAGTTTACTGATATGTGTGGTGTATGTTCTGTGGAGGTGATGGAGATAGAAATAACTCAGCTAAAATGTGATCACCTTTACCTGTGCTGAATAGTATCTTGTATCATGGAAGTCAGTGGATCTGTTAGTGCGATACTGCTTAGCAAAAGGGCAACACGCTATGGCTGCTGAGCGTATAGAAAACAAATACTGCTTTTATTAAAGTCTGAGGTGTATCCAATTTATGTGCTCAGCAAATACTCTGATAGGCTTCTTACCTATATAAAATTTTGATAATGTTATTTTAAAAAGGAAAAATAAGAATAAAAACTTTCTTGAAACTAGTAATCTTTAAGACTTAAAAATAAAAACATCATAGTCTGTAGCACAGCTATCATTTGAGATGACATCTGTCTGATTTTAATATTGCAGATCAAACAAGACAAAGAAACTCAATGTTTTCTCTAAAGTTGCACATAGCAGCCAGGCCTGGTGAAAGGTAACACCAATGAAAGCAGATAGAAATAGAAGCCATTTCATTTGATGTATGTTTTCTCCCTACTTTAATTTTATTATTTTCTCTCTAAATGTTTGCACTTGATTAGATATATTGTCCTGGACTCTCAGATACTTTGTTCAGTTGTTTTTTCTGGCTGCTTTACCTTTATCTTTCATACACTGCTTAACGAAATGAAAATCTAAAATGAAATTAAGTCAGTGTTTCAGTTGTTTAAGCTGCCTTATTTTTTTTTTAATTTTGTTTTGTTTGAAGAAGTAACACACATATGTGTAGTGTTTGAAAGAGAGTGTTTAAAGATTTCCTAAGATCAGGAAATTTATTTTTTTTTTAAACTCATCGTACACAACTGAAGGCAACTTTCATCAGAGAAGCTGTTTCCAAAAGGAACCTTCCTGAGCTCTTTTTGAGATGTTACCATGTCAGGAGTGGTCAGAGTGCACCGCTGGCCAACTGACCCTGTTGGCCTGGCTGGCGTGCTCTCCTCCACCAGCCCAGCTTGTCAGCAACAGCTCTTCTGCTTGAGGTGGATGATTTGTATCTGAAGCTAACATAGGGAAATTATATTTTAAATATCCTGTGTTTCTTTTTGTTTTTGAACAGCACTGTGAAGCTGTCCCTGGACGGTTGTAACTCGGCAGTTGCTGGGGAAGGCAGGTGTCACTTGGGACCCTAACTGAGAAGATTTGGGATTTGTCACTAACTCAGACAATATGTTATGTTCATTTCGGGGTACCCTAGATTTTCTGTTTAATAAGGAATGAACTTGAATTGTTTGGGACGGGATCTTTGTGCTGATTCCCATTTGTTCTCAAGGATAATATTCTCTAGAACAACAGCAGCGTAATCCAGTCTTACTTGGGACAAAACTTCCATGCAGGTAAGAGACTCCAGGAGCTGGATGTTTTCACAGTACATTGATGCTGAGCTCTAAGGGAGTTTCTCCTGATGTCCTGTGTTTGTGGGGTCCAAGATATTGATGGTGTCTGGACAATGAAGATAGCTTTCACATAAGAGCCTCTGGTCTAGCAGTGATTGCTCTTTCTTTGGCACGCAGAAATTCATAAACTCTTCAGCTGAATTTTCTGAAAAAACACTTCATCTTTCTCATGCTGTAGGAGTAAGTAAACGGATTAGGTGTATTTATTAGTTCAAACAGCTTGAGTGAAATTGAGAATGTAAGATAGCTGGGAATGAACATGGTAGGGGGTTTTAGATAGAGCCTGAGAAACAGTTATTTCTTTTTGGCTTTGTATTCTCAGTTACTTCCAAATAAATCATGTTAAGAAGATTGTTTTAAATCAGTGTCTATATCAATAACTCATTTGGCATTATTGAATTAGTCGAAGCAATGTTTGTATTTCGACTGAACAAGCAGTTTCAGCATCGCTGGGGAGTGTCTGCCCTCTTTAGGTGGTTTCCCTTGAAGACTCAGGGAGTGCTTGTCGCCTGGGACAGCAGCTGTCTGCACAAGTCTACTCCCTTGGTTCGTTACTGTTTGTTGGAGAAAGAGAATATGGTTGAGCACTGGCAGAGGCTTTGCTGCATTCCCAGCTGTAGCGATGGGCTCAGCCGTGGCTGGGCTGTAGCTGGAGTTCGCTTGATTGCCCGGGAGCACAGGGACATCGAGCAGTGACACCAGCACCTGGCTGTGTGGGATCTCCCCTTCTCCACGGCCATGGCACCCAGTAAGAGGTTCAGTTCTGGTTTATCTTTAAACCGCTGACCACAAGAGCTGGTAGCCGCTTCCTGAGTCACGGACGTGCTGTATGTGGTCTGTTTGCTGCCGACTTTCCTCAAGTACCGACTCGGGGTGTGGTGCGAGGCGCCTTCGGTCCAACGCAGCCCGGCTGTTCTGCAGTCACGTTCGCTGAAGCCAAGCATCAGCACATCTGCGTGTAGCCATGCTCTGTGCTGGAAAACCTCCCGAGGTGATGAGGAATAATGATGAAACCTTAGAAGAAGGAAGTGATGTGGTCTGTGTATTTCAGCTCTCATCATCACACATGCTGGAGTCTCCTTGCTTTCTTGCTTTAGTACAATAACTCGAAGAGTCAAGTCAGAATATTGCTCTGAGCTGTTCTTACAGGACTTCTCTGTGCAACGTGCTTTTTTTTTGTGTGTGGTGGTGTTTTTGTGTGTTGTGTTGTGTTTTGTTTTGGTGTGTGGGGCTTTTTGGGGAGGGGGGGGTGTTGTGTGTTTATGTTGTTTTGGTTTTTTTTCTCTCCGTATTAACACTTGTCTGGCCTGTCCTAAGGTTATATTAGGTGGTTCTAAGGCAGGCAAGTAAGTTGCAGATGAGTGGGAGTGTTTAAATGTGCTGAGAGATACTAACACAAACATAGGTAAAATACTGTTCAGAGTATAGGACAAATACTACATGTGACATGAAGTAAATAAATATGTAAGTGTATATGAGAATTAATTTCTTCAACAGCTCCCCCCATTCCTTTGTATTTACTTCCATAACGATTTCAGCAGTAAAGTCTCAGTGATGGATCTATAGGGAAGGTCTCATGGGTGTGTGTCTATGGAGTTGGGATGTTTAAGTTACAATACACGCACTGCTGTGACAAATATTTATATCTGTTCACCCATTCAGAGAAAGGAATGAGGCTACGTTGCTTGTCTGATTGCTTGGGACTAAGCAGGACTGCTCAAGTTTTTAAAACACTTGCAAACTGCTGGAGGAGTTGGAACAAAGAAATTGAATAATTCGTTTACTCAGAAAGATTTCTGGAGGTCCCTAAATATTCTTGGGCCAGGAAAAGGTGCTAAACTCATAGCTGAGATTTTGACAAGTCTTTGAGCACATTTGCACAATGTAACATTGAACTCTGATTTGTTTCTTACTTTTTTGAAGTCTGCCAACTCTGAGTCATGGGGGCAAAAGCAGCTCTTCCATATAAGAAGATATCATTGATTGATCCAATATTTTCCCCCCCCCCCCTTTTTTTTTTCCTACTCAATTAAAGCTAATTTTTGTCTATCTTTTTTTTTTTCTCTTTTTGAGCAGCAGCACCCCAGTCTGATGAAGGCTCTGACATTGATTCTGAACCAGATTTACCTTTAAAAAGAAAGCAGCGTCGTAGCAGGACAACCTTTACAGCAGAGCAACTGGAAGAGCTGGAAAGAGCTTTTGAAAGGACACACTACCCTGATATTTATACTAGGGAAGAACTCGCGCAAAGAGCCAAGCTCACGGAGGCTCGTGTCCAGGTATGTATTTAAAAGCTGCCTGACAAAGGGAATATCTTGTTCTGTTAGCATGTCCATCCTTTTATATTCTTATGTGATCCTACTCTTGGGTAGAAGGCAAACGTGAAGCTATATTGTTCACAACCTTAGGGCTTTTTGTATCTGTACATGGACATTGGTTTTTCAGCTGTTAAAGAACACTGCTTTAAAAAAAAAAAAAGTTGCGTTTTCCCCAGTAATTGTTCCATACCTACCGTGAATATAATACTGAGCCTTTGGAGAAGGTCTGTTATCCTAGTTTGTTTGTTTTATGCACTTGACAGCACTCTGCATGTAATCAAGTCAGCTGTTGTGTCAGTTTATAGTTATTTAACTGTTTTCATCTGTTGTTGTTTGGGTCTTTCAGGCATTAACAGAGGAGAGAAAAATATTTTAAAAAGGACAATGTGTCTGTAGAGCCATGCAAGTTACTGGTGCAGTATCTACAGTTTACTTTTAGATTAGCTTTTGAAGTTCACTTGATTTAAACATTGTAATACTTTTTTATCCCTGCTGTCAGTTTAATCCAAAATAAAATAAACCCTCAAATAACTGTTAGATCTTCACAACTTCACATAGATCTGGATTGTCTAAAACAAGCTAATGTGCTGGAGCAGTAAACCATAGTGTTGATTTCAATTTAAAAAAAAAAAAAGGCATGAACCTGGATTTTCAGATGTCCAAACCCAGGCAAATAACAGCCAAATAATTCTGGAATAAACTGCACGCTGAAGTTCAGGTTCAGACTAGGACTTAATCTGTTTCACGGCACAGAAGCACGTCCTGTGAAATGTTTAATACCACAGGCAGAATCCTCTGCTGGTCTTCTACTTCTTGACATCTAAGAGTCGTTTGGAAAAACAACGCCCTGTTTAAATCGGTCCGAGTTGTAAGTATTCGTAACCAAATGTGCTGTTGAGTGACAAGCAAAACATTGCAGCTCATGATCTAACCAAGGAGGAGAAATGAATAGTAACTTGCGATATAGCCAAGGATACAAGTGAATTTGGTTGCTTGGGTGAAACTGTTATGTTTTGACCTTTGGAGCTCAGCTGAGGCATTCAAATGCTAAGAACTGAAATATGCAACACAAAATACCCCTCTGCCTTTATAAGACAAGCATGCATATTGCAGCATGGCTGTATGATTGAGTATCTGTCCTGAAAGATCCAGACTTTTTCACTTTTACCTGAGAAATATTTTTGCAGAAAACTTCACACCACATTTCTTGTAAGTGTTTGTTATGACTGAGAGAAAACCAGATGTATGGATGAATTTGTCTGGAAGGCAAACTCAGCGGTGCATGACTCTTTTCTTAACATTTACAGGAAGCGAAATGCTTGCAAAACAGCTTAATGTATAAACTCGGGCCAGGTAAGGCCTAATCAAGCCCTGGGAATCATCCACACACAAACATAACGAAGATAAATTCCTACACAGGTTCTGTTAGCAAGATGAATGGGATCTAAGATATGACGTCTCAGGCTTATGTTAGCTTCAGTGGAAAAAAAATGATAAAATGAAAAAGACCTTGTTCACGTTTTTTCTAAATCGATGACCCACAGCTAGAAGAAAAGCAGAGCTCTCATTAACATAACAGCTGTCCTAATGTGGCTTTAACCCTGTGACTTTTTACATTCCTTATGGCTTCCTTGGTTCCCTTGAGATGCATCCTGTCTCACACCATTCCTATGATCTACAGCCTCACAATTCCCTGGTACTTCTGACATATGGATATTTTACCTAACCCAGCATGGAAGAAAGTTCCTAGTCGATCAATGATGAAAATACCAGAACGAAATCTTTCTGGATTAAAGATCAACTGGGGTTGAAGTAGCCAGCCTGTGGGCAGCTTCCTAGAACACTCCATCTGTCTGGTACCCTTGAAGCCTGGCAGTGTGATTTAGCAGTGGATTAAGGGATATAGGGTTTGCCTTATCAGCATTCAGCACCTCTCTATAGCCCCTTAAAATAGCCACCTATGATGGGCATGAAATAAAAGATGACCTGTGAAAAGAAAATAACCCTACGAGAGAGCTGGAGGCTTGGATAACCATACTGATGTAGCATTCAAGCTTTCTTAGTCACACTTCTTTTTTTGGTAACAGTGTGATAGAGATCAGAGATACCAAATTTTACATAAATATGCACACAAAGATCTCTTTGACTGCTTCACAATCAAGCATCGTTTAAAAGCTGGTTCTTTGCAGCCCAGATAATTCTTTTTTTCTCTAGAGCTGTAAGGCCCAATTTCATAGAGTCATTTTGCATTGTCTAGGAAGTTACTTAATTGATTACAACTGGACCAACCTTGCTATTCCTTCAGTCCTTCCATGTAGCGCTCACATCTCATGTTTTGTTTTTTCTACCCTGCTGCCTCCACGCTTCCCCTTTCCTTCTGTTCCCTGGGGCGATCTCTGAACACTCGTGAAAGGAAGAGTCTTAAACTGCTGGACCATCTATTTTCTCACTTTCCCACTGCTGAAGGGTAACCAAATGCATGTTTTTAAGCTGGTTGTTGGAGGTGGGGAAAAAAAATTGCCTCTGGGCTGAGATTAAATTTAGAACATTTCAGCCCCTGAAGGGATTTTTTTGAAAGCTACAAGCAACTGAAAACAGACTTTACACTGTGAATGTTTTTTGTGGACTTAATCATGGGGACAGGAAAATCTTTCGGGGAAAAGCGTTTGTTGCAACAAACTCCATGTTGTGACAGTGATGAGATGTATAATTACCATCATTACAAATACTTCAGTACTGGGTATATTAAGGAGTTAAAATGCTGCCTGCGATTCCTCCTGCAGCATCTTTCTACTTGAGGACTGTTGAGGCTTTCTTCCCTGCGTGTGGAGCCAGGAGAACCTCTTCTGCTGCCTCTTCCAAAGTCACCCAGCTCCCTCCTGCATGTTAGTTGCAGCAGGAACGGGGAAAGTTTCTTGGTCCTGTGCATTCCTCAAATACAATTCAGAAACATAAGTAGAGTCCCAAAGGATGACAGCTTATTAAAAAGTGAAAAAAAAAAAAAGTGGTAGTAACCTGGAAATATGAAATTAAAGCTTCATTTATTGTGAGTAAAAATCACGGATGTGCAGTGCTTTACTGGTCCAGTTTAAAAACTCGAACCAGCATTAACTTACCTTTAAGCTCTGTGGCTTACTTTTACTCAATCTGAAGGCTAGTTCTAAAAGTGAAATTTTCCCTAGTGTAGATAAAGATCAAAGGCTCTTTCTGAGCTTTGGAGCAGCACGGTTATGGTTTCTGTAACAAATGGCAAATAAGGAATGAAGTGGGTAGCATCTCTTCTGGCCACCTTTAGATTCCCACATCAGGCTTATGTTTAGACCTGGATAAACTGGGTGAAATCTGGCAGCAGCTTGCAGCCTGTTTCAGATCGACCGTGGGGGTGTCCACTTCCATCTTTTGGTAAAGGATTTCTAAATAAGGTTCAGGTTTGTCCCATGGTAGACGACGGGCCAGGATCCTGCCTTGGGTGGTGGGGACTGGCCAGTCAGACAAATCTCTTTGGGCTCTGTTAAATTTCTTTGGCCTCCCAAATTATCAGAGATTTGATGTGTGAGACTTGCACGTTGGACCATGTCGAGGACGTGCCCCTGGATCTGTGGGATTGTGGAGAGCAGGAGGTCCTGGCACAAGAAGCGGCTGGGACGTGGCCTTCCTGCCGAACCCCAAATGGCAATGGGAGAAATTTGTCTGGACTCTCTTAGTCCATGAATAATGGTGAAAAAGTGGGAAAGTCAGGAAGAATTCTGAAACATAAGTATGTTCTGTCCTGAAAAGAGTATTCTCAGCCAAGTCCCAGGTTTAAATAGGTTTGCTCAAAAACTTGAAAAAAGAAAAACATTGTTTAACAAAAGAACATGTCTGAAAATCCAGGCAGATTTCTCTCGGCTACTAGGATGGGCTTGGATGTTCCCATGTCAAACTTGTAATCAGCTTCTAAGCCTGTCTTAAAATCTTATTATAGAGTCAGCAAATAAAAAAAGTCCCAAGAGCTCAGTCTTGAGTAGCTAGAAGAAAAATGATATATACATTTAAGTGCTGTGCTTGCATATTGTTTGTTTCACTGTGGTACAGGGAGGGGAGGAGATAGTTTGGAGAAGAAGATATTGGGAGGAAAGGTGAGAGAAGAAATAATGACTCTAAGCTGGTAGTAAGGCTTGAAAGCTCTGAAGTCCAGTCTCTCAGCATTAATAGTCTCTTCTCAGTAGCAAACAGCGAAAAGCATTCACAGGGAAATCACGGGGGAGGGAGGACCTGTGCCAAAAAAAAGTCTTTATTTGGCCTCAGCCTCAGCTCCTCTGAAACTGTTTGAGCTTGTACGCTGAACTACGGGGAGACGGGGTGAAGGAATGTCGGACAGATTCAGGAACATTTAAGACCTTTCAGCAGATTTTTACAGTTATTCCTGATGTGGTTTATGGAGAATTTATAGCACTTTTTTTTTTTTCTTTTTTGAGGCTGTCCTCTTGAATCACATATAGGATAAAGAAAGAAAATGCTGTGTGCATTCTTGTACTAGATAACCTTGTAATTGCTGTTTTTTTTGTTTTGTTTTGTTCCGCCCCCCCCCCCCCCCCCCACCCTGGGTAAAGGAAAAATTCTTATGGATAAATTAACCAACTACAAACATATGCAGGCCCAAGAAGACATTTTTAAATATAAAAGGAAGAAGTGATGTGATTTTGATTCTCTTTTTCTGGTCCCTGATGCCTAAGGGCTTAAATTAGTGGTGTGTTAATTTATAAATGCACAGTTCAATTTGCTTATTACTCAATATTTTGCAGAGCTATTCAGCTGCAGTGTTTTAGAAGTATTTGTGTAGTACTGAATCAAAGTCTTTTCAAAGAAACCTATGAGAGTTGAGTATGTTGGATTGCACTGGGAGGTAGTTTTGAGTCCTTGTTCCCTTTGGCACAGTCTGGTTTTCTAGTCTGGTCTCTTTTTTTTTTTTTTTTTTTTTTTTTTAATTTATGCTATTTATTTTTTGTTTGTTTTAGAAGACCCCTGGTTTCCATCAGGTTGCTAACTCGGTCTATCCCATCTGGGATGACTTCCCATCACCGTGGTGCTCCTGCTGGTGCCCGACAGGTCTCTCTGGCAGGGGGGCAGTGCCGCTTTGGGATGCTGCGAGGAAAGCGACCTTCCCGTGGTGTGCCTCTGTGCATATGTGCTAGACCTTGTTTCTGCGGGGCCAGGGGCGTGCAGATGTCACAGCGAAGCTGTTTTGCCAACTGGCTACAAGGCAATTCTCTTGCTTCTTCCTGTGGCTGGTCCCTGGCAGTGCTCTCCTGGACCTCAGCTGGTATCATATCACCAGCCAGTAAAAAAGGGAAGAAAACCCCCTTTTCTTCTTCCCCCCCCGCTTTTTTGCATTCTCTGAATGGATTCCTGGTAGGATCAGGCAGGCACAAGTGCTGGTGTCAGTTGTCGGTCTGGCGAGAGGGTGGGAGTTCCTGCCCAGGCTGCTCCGAAGGCGGCTGAAGGAAACGTAGGTCGGGCACCAGCAGGGACCGCAGGAGCGGACACTCTGCTGTGTTTGGAAGTCACGCTGCTGTTTTTTGCAGAGGTAATGGAGTTGGCTCTGTCCAGGCTGGTGCAGCCCAGCTTCATTAGCAGGGGTTCCTTCTTCAGCCTCCCCAGTTTGCTTCTGGCACACCCCAAGGTCAGTCCTTGAGAGTGCAACCTCCAGGGACGCCTGCTGTCAGGATGGACAGACTTTATTTTGAAAATGGGAATTTTAGGAGAAGGGAGAGGTGGGGAATAGTGAGGGTGGGGAGGAAGATACCATGAAAAATATCATAAGGCAAGAGGGGGGAAAAAAACCCCAACCCCCCATCTGTCTAAAGTTAGAAGTACCATTAACAATGCATCAGTCTTTTGACTTTCTGTATTTTTGGCACTCATGCTTGCAATGGTAAGGACTGTGTTTAACAAAATATCCATGGGTTTCCTGCAAAATTCACGTCTCAAATGTTTTGCCCTGTTGGATCAGAGATCTTTTTGCCTTAAAAGCACATAGAGCACTCTGTGTTTATGATCAGATTGTTGAAATGTCAAGGCTAATTACACTAGTATGTTCCCAAGTGAATAAATGCATCTTTTAAGGAATATCCTGTTGAGATCAACAAAATAAGATGTTGGTGTGATAACTTGCAAACTACTTAAAGGAAAAATGATAATAAAAGACAGCATCTAAATATAAGAAAATCAAGATGGGAGAAACTTATTAGTTCACCTCATTCATTCTATATAAGTGCAAAATTTTTTTTTTTTAATATTCTGTTGTGGTGTGATTTCTTTTTTTGGTCAGTACAGTTCTAGATGCTTGAAGAACTGGAACCACCGATAGTCACTTCCCTTAACGGACCTCTTTCTTCCCTTCCTTTTGCTTTAAATTTCATCCTCTTTGGTTCTATTCTTCAGATGTAAATTTTGGCCATAGACTGGGGCTGAATTTTGTTTCCAAATCATCTGAGTAATTTACATTCCATCTTTGAAAGTGACACAGAAACCGGGGAGTCAAAACCTCACTAAGATGAATGTGACTTGGCTCCTGGTGCGACATCACTTTTGGACGCTGGGGTCCCTCCGGGAAGCCCCGCTCCCTCTGTCCATGTCTGCGTTTGCACAGCACCAAGCACAACACTGACCTAATTAAGCGCTCCTGCGTGTTACACCAAGACAAGCAGATCCCATTCCTTCAGACACAGTGCTGTTTGTGTAAGAACGCTGTATTTTGAGTCTCCAAAACGTAGCAGCTTGCTTATCGCTGGTTTTGCTTCCATGCGGGAATTCGGGGCAGTAGTGGCGATTTGAAGCGCCTTCGCCTTCCACCCAGATCCATGTTCTTGCTGGTGAAGGCAACACACAAGGTGTGTTAGTTCATCGGATGAAGCAGACATGGATAGTTTAGAGTTGGTTTGCTGTTACTCCCACTACGTGGTGGCACTTTCTCACAGTCTGACGCCTGCACTGCACCCACAGCATTTCTGCGTCCAGGTGACAGTCGGGGCTGGCAGAACAGAAACACCCGATGGGGACCCGCTAGATTTGAAAACATCTCTCAAAAGACGACGATTTTGTCAGGCTGGTGAAAGTTGAAATTTGCTGAACATAATAGGACACTGTGTCTATTAGATCATGTTGGAGATGTACAAACAGAAGACAATATTTCCCCAGGTGTTTACAGTATGTTTCCAAGCAGCCACACTGGCTTGTGGTGACTAGATTTATTTTTAAGTCTTGGCTTGATATTGGCAAAATTGTTCAAGATTTCTTTAATTGGTGATAATAGCACACATGGATTCTTCATGGTATGTGCTGATTTAAAAAATAAAAAAAAAAATCCTGAACTCTTGAGAATAAGTCAGGGCAGCTGGACATAGTCCAAGTGAAAGACTATGATTAAAACACAATAAATCATTTTAGTTAACATAGAAAGCATATAACTGCTACTGAGTAAAGTTGGGAATATGATTAATTTTAATAAGCATTACATAAAATGTCAAGAAAATGTTTAGATGTGAGTTATATAGTTTTGAGTAATTTTTTCTGGACTTTCCAAAACCGTCTTTCAACATCTTAACTCTCCCATTTAATTTTATTTGCATTTTTTTTTATTCCTGTCTTACTGTTACATTATTTCTTCTTTGTGTTCTGTCACACACAACGTATGAAATCTGCAGTTACCTGGCATAAAATGGGAGTTAAACACAGTTGCAAGCCAAATCTCAAGCCATAGTAGTGAGGCTGTGATAGTAAATAGTACTTATAGTAAAAAATATTGCATTAAAACGTCCAGAATGACAGATTCACAGCTTCAGTGTATTCCTTTGTAAAAATGTGTGATGGTAAGTGTTATGGTCATTTTAAAGATAAACTATTTTTAGCATTTTTACCAAGACTGGTCCAAAGTACGTTGAAATCAAAGGGAAACAAACAGGTGTGTGGATTGGACCCCTGGTGCTTACTGGAGAGGTATAGGGGGTGGTGGTGGTGTGTGTTGGGTGTTGGTTGGTTGTTTTTTTTTTTCTGTGGTTTTTTGTTTGTTTGTTTTGTTTTTGTTTTGTGTGGGGTGTGTTGTGTGTGTGTGTGTTTGGTTTTTTTTTTTTGTTTGGTGTGGGGTGTTTTTGTTTGGTGCCTCTCCTGTTCTGTAGCGATGAGTGCATGTGGTACTAGTGGCGATAAGGCTTGCTCTGCAGTTTTTTGCATTTGTTCAGGGGGCTTTGGTGAGTTAATTTTGGTGCGGGAGGGATGTGCGGTGGCTGACGGGGCAGCGGTGGCTGACGGGGCAGCGGTGGCTGATGGAGCAGCAGTGGCCGGAGCCGCGGCTGTGCCAGCAGCACGTGCCATGGGTGCCAGTCACATCTCGCCCATCGAGCCTGTCCCAGTTGCATGGGACTGAGGTGGTAACACACAGCCCAGGCAGGCTCCTGCACCCCTGCGAGCTCTCATTTAATTTAATGGGGCTCCAGGTGGCAAGAGGCCTCTGTGCGAGTACACTTGTTGCGGGGCTGATGCAGGCTTTTTGACATCATTGAATGTGTCCATTTCAGGGATGTTTAATACGTATCTGCAGTTCTGGAAAAATGCAAATCTGTAAAATGAGCCAAAATCTATCTGCAAATAAGAGCATAAAATTTGGCATTAATACTCATTACTCACTACTGAATTAAAGTTTGGGATCTGACTCATTTGAATAAAGATCTAGGGCTTGAAGACAACTTCTTATCTGTAGAGAAAACAAAAATCTTGTTTCCTCGTTTTCCTCGGTGAAATCCACTCATGTAGTGTAGTTCAGTTAGTGTTCCCAAAGCATTTGAAGGTCACCAGATGACACTCTCCCTTCTTCAGGTCAGGAGGGTTATGGAGAAAGCCACAGTTAATGACCCAGGCAGGCTAATTACAACATGCATTTGCTGTTCCCTGCGCCTTCTCTGACCTCTGTTATCCTTCCTAAATGTTCTTTAGCAGAGCCTCTTCCTCCCTCTTCAGCATGTCTTGCCCTCTTTCTCCCTCTCTTTCGTCATCTTCAAAAGATACTGCTGCAGGAGTGTGAGACTGGTGGGCTTTGGGAGGCATAAGCAGGTGGAAGGAGCCTGTGAGAAGCGAATAAGAAATTTAGACTTGAATGTCAGTGAGGGAAGCAAAGGGTAAGGAGAGAGGTGAAAAAGGATATAGATATCTGTAGGATGAGACAGTGAAAAATATTGCTGGATCTAGACGCATACTCAGTCATTGCTCATCGCAGGTCTCACATCTCCACCCTGGTGCCTTGTCCCTGCCAGCTGCTTTCAGAAATGGCTCGTGTGGAGGCAGGGGAAGGGTTAGTATGTACAACAAAAACCAGGAGAGGCATTCCTGAGGTAGAACAGAGGCTCCATCTATCCCTCTCTCCTAAATCTTGAACTGGAGTGGCAGTGAGTAATTAAGGAGATGATGTTGTGGCCAAAGGAGAAGGCAGCTGTGTGAACTGAGCATCTTATTCTGAACAGAGGATGAAGCCGGATCAAACTACATGGTGACAGATGGCCTACATCAGAAACCAGATGGCCCAGTGAGTCCCACCATTCCTGCTATGAAATAGCAAGTGGAAGAGATGCCCAGAGCACAGCCCAAAATGTTGTTACACCCTCAGATAAGGGCCAGTGTAACGTGCTGCAATCTAGAGCTGCTCTAACCCCGCAGCAGGGCGGTGCGGGAGCACGCTGGTCCAGGCACCCCTGCTGTGGCAGGTTGCCCTTCCGATTTGTGGCATGTGTAATTGCTATAATAGCAATATTAGCCGATGCGTTTTGCAACTCTTGTTATGTCTGTATTTGTGAAGTCTGGCCTCTTCCTTTCTTGGAGGCAGTAAGAGGCATCCAAGACTTCCAAAACTTAAAACATGAACTGAGAATGACATGAAGGAATCGCTTGTTGGCAGAAAGCAGATTCATAGCTAAAATGTCCCACTAATCCAAACCCCATCTGTGTGCTACCCTGTCCTGGGAACAGATTTCAGAGTGGTTCTGAAATGCTAATCTAGTACTGCAATTCTGATCTATTGTTAATGTCTAGTTTATTAAGAGATCTTTTCTACACGTGTGAATACATGAAAACTTCTGGGAGGGATTTCTAGTTTTTGTATGTGGGACTTACATTTTTCAAATGAAAATCTTAAGATTCTGTTGATCATTAGGACAATATAGTATCCCAATATGTAAGTATAAGCACATTCCAACAGTGCATTAATGATGCTGCTAACTTGTCAGCAAGGTATATGTAAAGATGATCCAATCCAGACTAAATAACTTTGGCTGGCACTGAGATTAAATGGAGAGATGTTTTCGCTTTCTCATTAAATCTGGCACAATAAGGATACTGATTGATAGCTAATAAAAGTACTAAAGCTTGAAAGCATTAGTCATCTTGTTTCTCAGGGGAGACTGTATTTGAGAGGAAACTGGGGTCTGGGATTCCCGTGTCCTGTCCATCAAACCACAGAAGTGTGTGCCAAGGGCTCCTTTCTTGTTTGGGAGCTCTGAGCACAGTGCACATCTTCTGCATCTCTCTTTTCAGACACTGAATGCATTTGAAATATGCCATGATTTCTGATGCGCTCGTATTAAATGTACAAAAGTCAAATGTCCCTAATTAAAACGTTTGTAGGTCTGGTTTAGTAACCGTCGAGCTAGATGGAGGAAACAGGCAGGAGCCAATCAACTGATGGCTTTCAACCATCTGATCCCAGGAGGATTTCCACCCAGCGCCATGCCAACTTTGCCAACCTACCAGCTCTCCGAGCCCTCCTATCAACCCACCTCCATACCACAAGGTACAGTAGCCAACAGGTACTGGGTTAAAACAGTGTTATTGGAGAGTTTCTTGTGTTGATCCGTTGTAGAAATATTTTCTTCTCTAATGTAGAAAAAGAGGCACTGGTTAATTTAGGGTCTGAGTCAGTGAGGACCTTGCAAACCTGCTTGTTTCAAGCGTGTAAGAACTTGGGTTTGTTTTGGTGCAAGAAAGGGCTGGTTCTGTGTGAAGGGTGCTAGCTGGAGAAATAATTGCCTCCTGCACAGTAGAGGTGCAGGTTGGGGAAGCGATGGACACGCTTCCCTACCCTTCTGCCGTGCTGATCTCTTTTGCTGAGAGTGCCCGGTGTGGTGGGGAAGGAGGTAGCAGCCGTGTTCTGTCTTTGCTTTCGGTGCTGACGGACCGGAAACTTCTGTAAGTACTCTAAATATTCAGCTGATGGTGGAAAAAAATGCTATTCAGACCATCTTGTTTCATATCAGATAGCAGCAAGTCTCAGTATGGTAATAATTAATGTTATTAGAAATTCTGTGATAGATTTGGGGGAAGAGGAAACAGAACCTCAAATATAGGCTGTGCTAGATTTTACTGTTACAGAAAAACCTTACAGGTGATACTTTTATAAAACAAGTTACTGTACTCTTCTTGCTTCTTCCTTGGGATTTGGATCTTAACTGCTGGTGGATGTTCTGATTAAGGGAATTTTTCAAAGTCCAGGACTTCTCCCATCCACTGCTAGGTTCATTACAAATTATGGCAGAATTACTGTACTGTGACCACGAGGGGAAAGCCTGTTACCAGCCTTTTAAGCAAAAGAAACTTCTCCTTTATTTTTATATATATAAAATTTTGCTGTATCAATATGTGCTCAATATGTACAATATGTGCTCACTAAGGATTGTCTGAAAAGTGATTGTGTCTGTTGTTATGATTTTTACAGTCTATTTAAGAATTATGTAATCTCACCGGCCAGTTAAATACCTAGCAATATTAAAGATTTTCCTTTCTATTTAACCAGTACTTAAATACAGGTCCTGATGCAATTCTGTCAAGTTGAGCTTCACATAATGAACTTATTATGCCAGAAAAAAGGAGGAAAACACATCAACATGTTTCTTTTGCTTGTAGCCGTGTCTGATCCGAGCAGCACCGTCCACAGACCTCAGCCTCTCCCTCCAAGCACTGTGCACCAAAGCAGCCTCCCTTCGAACCCAGAGAGCAGCTCTGCCTATTGCCTCCCCAGCACCAGGCACGGATTTTCCAGCTATACAGACAGCTTTGTGCCTCCGTCCGGGCCCTCCAATCCCATGAACCCTGCCATTGGCAATGGCCTTTCACCTCAGGTCAGTCCTGTGTTTTCAGACAGAGGATTTGCTGTATACCAGAACCAAAGAGTCTATTCCCTCAGGCCACAGTATAATGAATTGCCAAATTTAAACCATAATGTATTCTTTATACAAGACACATGATTTCAGTTTGCTAGTTTCCTTCTTTTTCTATTTTTTTTTCCTCCTACTAGCTGAATCAAGAGTCATAGCTTATATTTAATTTCAAGTGATTTATAGTGTAATCATGCAGGCTTCGTGTTTACATTCAGTTGTCAAGCATTTGTAACGTGCTGCTATTTTCCTGAAGATCCATGGCTAGGTACAGAAAGTAGATAAAGAGATATTTTATTCACAGAAAACTACACTAAGATAACCTCACCAATGTTTTACCAAATAGTCCAGGAAAATTATAGGCAAGGCGTACGAGGAGAATTCCAAGGGCTGAGCAGCACACATCGAGATGAGCTATAATCGAGTTATAAATACATAAATTAGGAGTATTACTGCTCTTTGGCAATATATGACTGCATGAATCCCATAATTGTTTTTCTAATTTGCATGAGCTCTTTTTAGGAAATCATGTTAATAAATTGCCTTGATAATTGAGTGTCAAAAGGTTGGTTAAATTTTCCTAGGCGCGGCATCTGTCTGAAGCTGACATTATTAGTTAAAGCTTGAATAGATAGTAGTTTATTTTATTAGTGAGAGCTTTGCCCAGGTGCTTGGAAAGAGATGTCCACTAAATTCTGAGAAGTCACAAAGAGGATGCAATCTATAATTACAATCAGGAATCTCTTCAGGGCTGAAAGTGAGAGTTTTAACAGCTTTATCTTCTTTCTACCCTTTTTTCCTCTCAGTGGTTAGAAAAACAGAGGGAAGCTCAGAATGACACAAATGAAAAGTGAAAAGACAATTATACTCAATTACACACTAATCACTGACTATCACCACTGCCTAAGCAGGGAGAGGGCATTCTAATAGGCAGAAAATGAGATTTTAATGGCACAAAGGGTGGCCAAAATAATGACTCGTATATCTTTGCCTCCTTCGTTTTCTTCAACTTGTGGTTTGCATCTCGGGAGTACAGTTCTTGGTTCCTGTGCAACGGTGATAACTCTGTGCAGCTGAAAAGTTCAAAGGCACTGAAGTTGAAAAGAATGAATAACAAAGGCAATGAAATAAACATTTTTGCCCAAAGGCAAAAGTTCATAAACCCTTTTTTGTAACAGTAAACGTAATTAAGTTTCACAGATTCCTATAGCTTAGAGTGGGGTACAAAACTTTATGGCTTGAAACCTCAGGAAGAAAATACCAACAGAAAACCAAACGGATGTACTTCCAACAAGACTTGAATGGATTTTGTTCTAAAGAATTCTGATTTCTAAATGCAATCTCCAAAAAAAGCCATGACACTATATTAGCTGCTTGCTTTTTTTTTTTTTTTTTTTTAATTTTATTTTGGTAAATGGCCAGTTTCATAGTGTGGAAGGCTTCCACATTTTTGACATAAATATCTTTCTAGGATTCAGCATTAATCCATGAAAAGTAGTTGTTAGTGTCTGTTTAAATGTGTGTTGGTTCTGGCTATGGAAAATGTGATCTTTTTTCCTTTCACAAAGCTTTTATTGTCTCTGACACAGAAGTGGAGTGCAACAGTAAAGAAATCTTGTGATGTCTGGGCATAGTGGGACAATAAAGTGAGGCCAGGTTTCCTCCCCCCAAATTCTTGCCGATTTGAGGTTTGGTCTAATCTGCTCTGGGATCCCCTTCCGATTATATGTCTTTAATCAGTTACTGTGCTTCTTTATACCCAGTCCTGTCTTTACACTATGAAACTTCTGTTGTTTTGTTTTCTTTAGACTTTTGAAACCTTTTCCAGTTCCAGTGCTTAGAGCTCCTGGCCTTACCCTGCACCTCTGCCCACAGGTTTAAGAGGAGGCCGATCACTCAAAGACTGACGTCCCGCATTCATCACTGAATGTATACAGGAGATTACTTATAGCCGATGAGGTTTTGAACTGCTTCTTGGCCACTGAATGATTGCCCTCACTGGCTGATGCAGATCTTTCCATGGAACAAACAAACAAAAACCCAGCCCTAAATTTATGCGGTGTTACCAACAGCTCCTCTAAAACCATTTTGGAGCCAAAACAATGCCTTAGAGACATGTATAAAAAGCACATATGTATCAAATGACATACCTAGGGTTTGTGTTTATGTAAGGCAGTGATACAGCCACAAGTATGTAAATTATGTGCAACAAACTGGGGGACTATAGCAAAACAGTGATTGTGCTTTATGCCCGAAAGAAGGGCCTCATACGTTGGTGATGTACATTGCGATGTTACCGTGTGAAATACCCCTTACTTGTGGGATGTGTCGCAGGGCATCCTCCTGTCACGGGTCCTGGGGGCTCTTCCCGCGGGCACCCAGGTGCCGGCTGAGCGGCTCAGGTAACAGCGGCCGACAAGTCAAAAGCCGGTTCTGTGCTGGGGATGTCATAAAGAGAGAGAAACAGGAGTTTTCGTGCTGAGTGGGCATGTTGCAGTGCCCTGTTTGTGTGCATGGAATTTAGATGAGAAACGGGGAGGTTCTTTTTACTACTCAGTGGATTTTTGACCACAATAAATCTGAGTGTGCGAGCAATTAACATAATGTTTCCACCCATCGCTGTCTCTCTGTCATGCAAGTGCTCTGGACAAACTGTGCATAAAGCTGGATTTACGGTGACTTTAACGGGAGGAGGGAAGGGAGGCTTTGTGTGAAGCCTAAATAATCTTCTGTGATTTAAAAAAACCCCCTCAGTATATGTAGAACAAAATTTAATATTAAGGTTCACAGGATCGTATTCTTACCAGACTTAAAGCTCCTTTCCCACTTTGACTTTGGTTTATTTCAAATGAGGCAGATTCCCCAGCGAAACTTTATCTTCCATGCAGGGTGTTTCCTTTCTAACTTTGTTCTTGAGTATGATGGACAAATATGTTGTTTAAGGCAAGCACTGGGTGAAGGCAGAGGACAAGAGAAGGTGGCTAGGGTGCTGTAACTTTGTTTTTATTGTGTTAGCAATGAAATCAGAAGTTAGAAAAGACTGTACGTCTCGTTCAGTTTTTGAAAGCAGTGCGTTCCATAACATACCTGTCTTTCAGGCCGGGAAATAAAATGTTGCTCTTATTTAAATAAGAGAATAAGAGAATAGAAAGAGTCCTGCCTTGTTAATATTATTCAGCACTTTTTAACATCAAGACAAGATCTGCAGATCTCCAGATGACTGATTATTCTTCTTGTTCATCTGGTTTACTCGTTGCTACCTGAATGGAGTGAGAGAACCTCTGTCTTACAAACCCGCAAGGGTTTGACTTTTGAAGGAATAAGCGGGGATTAATGTCTTGGGGAACTGATAGCCAGGAGTGTCCTTGTTTGTATTTCATGAAAAAGCAACCAAACTGCAGGCACACAGTCTCAGCCAGAGCTCTTTAAATATAACGTCAGAACGGAGATTAGTAGTGTGTAATATATGTAAATTGCATATTTTTATGTTTTCTATGCCTATTATGCAGCTTCTTGGCTTTCATGCATACATTTACAGGAATATTGTATTTCCTTTTCAAATTAGGTTTCAGTTGCTCAGTGCATCTTCTTTTAACAAACATTTGTTAACTCAAAATTATTAGGGAGTAGCATATCTGTGTGTTAATATGTGCAAACGAGACTATAAGCGTGCCTCTCAATTAGCACGTCGCTTTCTGATCCCGGCATTAACAGTCACCGACAGACAGTTCTTCTGTGGAAGCCAGAAGAGCAACTGCAAAAACACTTGTCTTGCACCTGCAGGTGTAGGTTTTTACTAGCGAGTGGATTGTTTTTAAGACAGAATATCAATATTTTGAACTGCTTTGTTTAAGATAAGGAAAACAGCTTTTCCGGTGGACATGGGCATCCCTTGACCTTGCCATGTGCTTTTTATTAGAGTCGAAGGAGCAGAGTTTGCCCTACGCCAGGCGGTTCAGGCAGTTTGCTGGGTTTGAACTGTGCTGCTCCAGCTGCTCGTGGGTCTGGATGGTCTCTGCTTGCATCGCTGCCTGTGGCTAACCCGTGGGATATCCAGACTTATCTGGTACTGTAGTGTTAAGTTTTTACTGGAAAAAGAATAAACACGAGTAACCTGTCTTCTGCTGGCCATAATTTTTTTTTTTCTCCTTGCCCTCTAGAAAACGTTTGAGCTCTACTTCTTCCTGTTTCTTGTCATCTTCCTGTGTGTTTGTGTCAAACCAGCAGCTTTAAAGGCTGCAGTTTCAGAACGGGAAGTGGATTGAATGTTGAATGGTTGTGTAGAAGATGATAACAATCTTTAATGAAGTTTGCAGTTCTTATGCCATTACCTGGAGCTCAGGAATAATCTTGATAAGAAAATTCCAAACTTTTCTGTGAACAGTAGTAAAGATGCAAGCTGTTTCAAGGTTTCTTTCTTTTTCTGTCAAAACATTTCACTGCTTGAGTTTAAGAAATACCCTCTAACTCTTTTTGGTGAGATAGATCTTAGGCAATTGGCTTCTTTTAAGTCTTTGAGAGCACTTGGTTTTCATTAACCTGAAGTATGGATCTGATGGCAGCTGTCGAATCAGTGAGATATGTTCATATTGTCTTAACTCTATTTTTAAGGGAAACACAGGAACCAGTGGCTAAAAACTTGCAGGCCCTCATTAAGAGGGACAAGAGGGGGGAAAAAACCCAAAAACCACACAACCAAACAGCTGTTAATTTACTATACTTTTCCCTATACTTTCTGTCAGATTACTGTCTCACTGGTTGCCCACAGAAACATTTTGTTTGGATCCAAGTCTCACACCAATTAGAAGCTCATGATCTCTGTCACAATGATCTTGGCTTTGAGAACTTCCCGCTTAATGACGCAAGAACATGAGACAGAGGTCAGGGTCAGGGATTTCTTTGTGAGGAGGAAAGTTAATTCACATGATATTATTTTCATGAGCACGAGTTTTTGGTTTGGTTTGTGTGTGGGTCTTTTTTTTTTTTTAAAATTTAAAAAAAAGTTCAGCCAATGAGATTGATTATTTCTGTTTCTGGAGTGGGTACAAATAGATGGGATCCAATAGTTTTGTAATTGTTATTGTGCAAGAATAATAACATTTATTATCTGTTTTGTAAATATTGTAATATTTTAAATAATATATATTATAGCATAGATAATAAAATACATTAATATAATAACAACAATGAACAAATGACATTACATGTTGAGTGTCCACCTTAACTTCTCACTCTCTGGGCCTGTTTCCGCCTCCGTCACCACCGTGCCTGCAAAGTTGGGGTGGGTGGCTGGGGCTTCAGCCTTGGAAAAACAGGTCTCCTCTTACAGCTCAGAAATCTTACATGGAGATATAAAAAGCCCTGGACATCTCTGGGAAATTAACCAATTGCACTGTAACTTCATGACAATAAGTGTTTGGGAATACAATGAAAATATAAATAAAATATTAAAAAGCTAAATAAAATATTAAAAAGCTAAATAAAATATATACAAAAATGTAATAGGAAAATGATACAATATATAAAAAAAGTATCAGTTTCTAGGTTTTCTTAACTCTTTTAAAATGATATTGCTCACAGAAGTGGCGTATCTTCCTCCATAATAACCTGTACTCTTTAGAATATATTCAATGTCATCACAACCTTTAAAATAATTTTTTGCTTTTGCTACGCATAGAAGTTCAATTTGAACCAGTTAAGTGAAAATAAGAGTCAGCCCTTCGTAGAGTATATGACTAGCATGCATTGGTAAACTTCTAATTCTTTAATGAATTTACAAAATAGAAATATCAACAGGAATCTGAATACTTGCATATTTTTTCAATTAAAGGCTGGTATATGAATGTGGGCTTTGCCATGAGTAATCACAGATGGCTCACTTGAGTCCTTAATTATGCTCTGTATTTTAGATTTCCAAGGAGAGGTACTAAAAATACCACGGCACGATTCAGTGAAAAGCATATATTGCAGTGGGATCAGAAAGAGCAGAATTTAATCCTTAGCAAAGTCACTCTAGAAAGCCATGTATCCATCTTTAAATGCATTGGACTCGGTTTCCTTCAAAACTTCCTACCTCTCTAAAGAAAACCATTTTATTTTTATCTTGATTTTTTTGCTGGAACTTCAGTAGTAGTAATAATTTTCTTACAAAGGAAAGATTGAGTGCTGAGCCAGGATACAAAGAGGCTTCCCCAAGTCAAAATAGCAAAATACTGGTTTTTCCCCAGTGCTGGTTAGATTAGAGGCTCTGGAATATACATTAATGAGAACCTCATGAGTGAACCCTTCCTTACTAGTTGGATTCCTCCAGTTATGTTTGTCCATTATATATTTTTTCCCCCACATTTATGGATAACTTTTTGCTTTTACCTAAGTGGCTAGGATTTTGTAGCAGTTCCCTGTCAGTAAATGCAGCCATGTAGGTGTAGATCATGTAATAGCTGTTGTAGGGACAAACGTTGAGTTTGGTGAGAGTCTCCTGTGAAAGCTTTGCAGATCCTATCTCCTGGCCCTCTGCCAGGAAAAAAAAAAAAGAAGTGCTTTTGAATTGGGGAAAAAAAAGAAAGGTGTATTTTCCATTTGTTTTCCTGAGAGGGAACCGACCTGTGTATCCCAGTTCAGTTGTGGAGGGAAGGTGTGTGAGAGCCCAGCCAGAGACAGCTGGGCTGGTTTTCATGATGGCCAGAATCCCTCTTTTGTGTCTTGGGTTGAGCAGAAGCTGGGAGAAGAGTTCACAGGCAGCGAGCAATATAATATCAAATTTAGGCTTGTTATGAACTGTGTGTAATATTGCCATATTTAAGTATTTAAACTCATGAGTCTACAGCCTCTGAGACTGCCTGAAAAAGTTTTAAGATGTTTAATTATATATCCACTTATATTCGTATATATATGTGTTTATAGAAATTGTGAGTATATGTTCCTCTTTGGGCTTTGTTTTACTTTTTCAGTTGTCTTGACATTTTTGAAGCTTTTCCGTACAAACAGTAGCTAGATAATTAGCTTCTCTTTGAATTATTTTGATAAAGTTGCCTAGTCCTGTGACTCCTGAAAAAAGATGCGAGTTCAGTGACAGACTGATAATGTTGTGAACATGAGTAATCTCCTGTAGATAAAAATATAATTCATGCAGGATCAAGTTATCGTCTTAATTACCCTAAATGTCCACCAGTGCACCTTCTCTAATTTCAGTGTCGCTGCCACTGATGTCTGGTGGTGTGAAATCAGTAGGAGGCCTCATTTGATATGAGTCTGCAGAAGGTCAGATCGTCAGATGTTCAAAGTCAGTGTGTTTGCTCCTATTTTCATTAACCAAGTATGTGGTTCCCAGTGCTTGCCATTGTCATGAAAATGCTTTCTGTTGGGTCTCTTCATATATTCAGCACAAATATTCATATATATAAAATGAATCAGCAACATAGTTCTAGGATCCTATAGGTATAGAACCACGTAGCTAATTAATTAATCTTTTAAAATCTCTCATTCTAATGCATTAGAACCATCCTTTTCGTGTTCTTTCTTGTGTAGTATTTTGTTTTTGAGAGATTTTTCTGCAGTGAAGAGTTAACAGCAGGTAATGCCATTCATCTCAGAAGGAGTTTGAGATTTTCAGTGTTAGTGATGAATGAGGGTATCTGACCCACATCTGTTTTACGTTAGAATGGAACATTGCCCTGACATCGTTAGGAGCATTTGTCAAGATTCCCTGGACAGAGCTTCTGTAAATTACATGCTGCAAATGTGTCAGGGTCAGATAAGAGGATATCATTAACTCCACTAAAGTTTACTCATGATTCTGTCAGTTCAACTTAATACGTTAACTGCCAACCATTTTCCTTGAGCTGTTTCATTAAATCTTTCATTTGCAGGAGGAGAAAAAAATGTTTCACTGTACCCAAAAATATTGCACATGTTCTTTTCTCATAACTCATATTAATTGCAGACATGGTCACAAAGCATATTAAATGCAGGCATGCGTAAATGAATTAAAACATATGAGAATTTTATTGTGCCTATGGTAGGTCCTACATCCTAAAATACCAACCACATTAACAGGCAGAATGTTTCATTTGAATGGAATAAGCTTTTTCTTAGTTTAGTGGCCTTTATTTTGTTGATAATACAAGTATTTTCTGATAGCTGGTAATGGCCTAGATGTTGCGTACATGGTCTTGAAGGCTTTTGTCATTCAATCCCTCTGCTGCTTTCTGGATCAGATCCTCAGCTAGTGATGCTGTGCTGACCCCACCAGTGAGGGATTTGTCTTAATGAATATTTTGGATTTCTTGGGATGTGTTCTCCAAAAACTTTTCCGTAGAATTTCGTTGTTGCACTTCACTGTATTCTCTTTGCTTATTTCTGATTGCACCTTTCTTTCCTAATAGAATAGAACTACATTATCTGTTATACATGCTGTCTTTTATTGTACAAGCTCAAAGGCTATGCATCAACATTTGTGTGTGCTTTTTAAAAACAGAGAACAAAGTATATGTAGCCGAAAAGCTTAGAGCCTGATTTTCTTGCCTTTATAGAAGTTCTTTTCTAAAATAGAGGAGTTATAGCAGAATTTGGTTCTAGGTGTTCGATCAGCCCTTGATTTTTTTTTTTTTTTTTTTCTTTCAACTTCTTTGGGCTCTGGCTCAGTGAGGCTGACAATTACTACTTTGCTTTATCAAAGTAATGCAGAGGGAAGTATGTGTTTTCTAGTAATTTGGAAGGTATATGGATTGAATAAGTTTATTTTCTTCCTTATTATTGTAAAACGATCAGATCTCTTTACCTATTCAGAACTATAGTGTTTTATACCAGCAGAAGATTGGAGTTGCAAAATCCAGATCTTCGTGTCTCTCTGGTACAGCACTAAGATGAGGGTGCTGAGTGTCTTGCAGCTGTGGCCGGTTAATTATTGGCTAATTGATTAGGTGAAAGCCATGCCCTTCCTGTAACTCCTTGTGTGGGTGACAAGGTCATGGCTCAGACCGTATGAGAGACTTCTGCCCTCAGGCTACTTCCCTTATAGCTCTCAAAACAGACGTGACCAAAAATCTAACTATTTGGATACTAATCAACTGCAGAATGATTTTGAAGGCCTCTGAAGAAGACATTTCTGAGAAGATGGTTACTGTTCAGTTTTCTCCACCTCATAGACAGGAGGTTGTGTCAGTTCTGCTCCAAAGTGTCTATTAGGTGCATATACACTTAATAAAAAGACAACTAAAAACTTCTATTATCTGATTAATTTAAAAATTTTAAAGTAAATTTCATCAAATGCTAATTTTAGTTTGCCAGAGAAGATAAATGTCTATCCAAATATAGATGCTAGCAAAATCTGAGTGCCTTTTGAGATCACATCTGTATCCAGGTTCACATTTCAAGGCTAATCTCAACTCTGAAATAACTTCCAGTCCCAAAGTTTTTGACCTCACTGTTTTTGCTGGCAACGTCCAAATAATGTTGTCTTGGGCTCTATTCTGTTGAAAATATTAAACAGAAGATGTTCAGTTAAAGCATGTAGTTGGTAAAACAGCTTTTTGCCCACCTCAGCCATTGCTCCTCTAAGTCCCGGTGGAGAGCAGGTGTGACGCGGGAGCTCTCGTGTGGAGGTTTCCACCGGGGCTGCCAGGGCAGCATGAGCTGGACATTCTCCCTGCACTTGAACTTGGAACAGAACATGGTAAAGGCCCATAAACACAGGTATCGCGTAGGTGCTCTGCGGGAATGGAAATTGCTCTGCGCTCATTGCAGATTTCTGATAAACCGTGTGTGTTTTAAACTGTAGTCAAACCCAGGATACTCGTGCCAACATAAATGTTTTCCAAAGTAGTAATTTTTAATGTAAATGTTTAAGTTGAGCTATGTTTTTTGTGGATCTTTCTCTTCTTTTAACTCTATTGCTATTAATTTTAAAGAACAAGGATTAATTTAACCTAAATAAACATGGATTCTAATATTGTATCCTGTTGATGCAATGTCAGATCATTAAGCATGCCAGATTTTCAGGACCATATCATTTTCCAAGGGTACAAGAAAAATATTTGTAATTTCTAAAACAAAAAAACTTAAACTTTAGAAATTTTAATTTTTTCGGGAACCAATTTTAGAAGAAAAAGTGGAGTGCCCAGTTATTTCAGCTTTTGGGGGCTTTGGAGACAAAATGCTGTACACATTGCTGTGCATATAACATGATTTTTCAACCTGTGGTGATTCCAGAGATTTTATTTTTTTAATTAACCTCAAATGATTGTAATAGGTTTGTGCCTTCAAAAATTATTTGAATTAAATATAAAATATCTTATAGCCTGAATCTAAATTCTTCTTTTGTTTTTTTTTTTAACTTAAAAGTCATAAGTTTCAGTATCTAAATGAAATCTTTGGATATATTTTGAAACTTGTTTTGCATGAATAATTCAGCTTGTGAAACTCAGGTTTTTCTGCTTAGTGAAAAATGTGAACATTCTAAAGCTATGAGTAGTAATCGAACTTCTTTCTCAGCATTTTTTTTCTGGTGAGATGTCTTGGATGCATCTAATGAAGAGATGTTTTCTGTTCTTGGTGCAGGTGTCGGGGTGTCTCTTTTTGAAGTACTCTGCTTGCGCCTCTTGCTCTTTTCCTTGTCAGACATGTAAGACCTGGAGAGGTCTTCCTTCCTACTTAAATTGTGATTCCTGTGGCTGTGTCATTTATTTATTAAAAACCAAACAAAACTCAGAGCTGGGACCACAAGCTCCCTACAATAATAATCCTTTTTCTTTTGCGGTGGAAAATAAATATGGTTCAAGAAGGAACATTTGAACTTTAGGAACCAGACATGTTCATATAAGCATAGATTTATTCTTTACAAAATAAACTCCAATTTTAATAATTTCTTTTCAGTTTATGGTAAGAAGTGCAGTAATGCAAAATGATTATCAAATAGTGTATGTTACATATTTGTAACATCTTTTTGGAGGAAGAACCACCTGTAGATCATCAGAATATGCTGTTTTGGCAGAAGCTCTTCGCCATCCATCTGTTATAAGCTCCAGACTGTTTCTTAGGCTTTAAAGTGCAACTTATTCCAGCAGAAGCAAGCCATTCTCTCAGTACTTATTTTCAAAATATGCTAGAGAGAAGTGCCAGCAAAGGAAACACACCAACTTATAGTGTGAGTGATTTTTTTTTTTTTTTTTTTTTTTTTTTGGTACCACCAGAACTTATCACAGTAGCTTCCCCCACTCCTGCTTGAAAGCACAGGTGCTTTTGAATTTCTGTTGTGTCCTCTAACTCAACAGATGAAGTTGAGAACTGGTATGTGACCAGTACTTTTTTCACATTCTTTTATTCCCAGGCCAGCACCCAGGGCATGCAGCAGCAGGAGTTGCAGCTGCTCTGCCCTTTCCCAAATGTTAGTGTTCTGGGTGCTGGGATTCTCCGTTACTTCCATCAGCGGCGTTGCTGTGATCTGCTTCAAATTAATTTCATTGTAGTGACTGCTGATTTGGGGGGAAAAAAAATTGTGTGAGCTTTTTTATAGATTTTCTGTGTTTGTAGATAATATAGGACAGCATGGCTAAAGAGCCACTACTTGCTGCTGCTTCTCTTATAATTGAGTTCTCAAGGAGTAAACATCTGCAGACATGCCAGCCAAGGCATGGGAGGAGCAGGCACTCTCAAATTGTAGGTTTTAAAAATGATTTTTCCTTATTTGCCCTTGGTATCACTTTTTATTTGTTGTTAGCAAGTAGTTTTTATTTTGGTGGATGATGCAACCAAATTCCACTTTCTCTTTGGATTAGATACTCAAAGCATAGTTTGAATACCAAGCCTACCTATTTTAGGAAATGAAATGGTAGACTTGAGAACTCCTGCGGCTCTGTAAGCAATACAGTTCTTCATGTGATTTAATTATTCCTATTCTTTCACCTTTTATTTTAGGTAATGGGACTCCTGACTAACCACGGTGGTGTGCCTCACCAGCCCCAAACCGATTATGCCCTGTCCCCTCTAACGGGGGGCCTGGAGCCCACCACCACGGGGTCAGCCAGCTGCAGCCAGCGGCTGGACCACATGAAGGGTCTGGACAGCCTGCCCACTTCCCAGTCCTACTGCCCACCCACCTACAGCACCACGGGCTACAGCATGGACCCCGTCACGGGCTACCAGTACGGACAGTACGGACAAAGTGAGTCGTGGACATTTGCACTGGGAAGTGCAATATTGTGCCTGTTTATCAACGGTCTGTATGTTCTGTCTGTAACAAAGAAAATTATGAGCAGAGATCCTAATGGCCGACTACTGCTTCTCTCCAAAGCCGAGCAGAGTGCACTGGTGAGATAGCTGGTGGTTGGAGCAAGATTTCTGCTGCATAATTATTTTCTTAAGTGATGTCAACAACATCTTGATGTTATTAATTGTTGAGACATGAAACCTGATTGCCATTAGGTAAAACATAAGGGTTGTCCAAAATGAAATAACCACTGGCATTCCACTATTAGAAACACATGTTCTTAATGAGGTCAGCTCAAGAATCATTACAGTATATAATCCCAGATACATAGAGTTTTGTCAAACTTGTCCTAGGAATAAAAATATTAGTCCCTTTCCTTTGATATATCAGTATTAAATATGACAATGTCAACCTGTAGTTGGCATGGCCCCATGCTGTGAGGTTGTCACAGCATGACTTAAAAAGCTTCTTTTGCTTTTTCTTTTTGCAGGTGCCTTTCATTATCTGAAGCCAGATATTGCATAAATGAACTGTCCACTTCAAGTTAAAGCTGGTCTTGTTTTCCGATCTCACTCCAAGGCTTGGATACGATGGATCTTCTCAACACACTGCAGTCTAAACCGAGGCAGTCCCGCTGAGAGAAGCAGGCTTGTTATGTTCTCTCCAGTCATAGCTTTTAGTAGACTTTTGAAGGCTGGACAAAGCTATACAGAAGACAAAGGCCAAAAGCAATAATGAATAAATAAATGCAACATGGTTCATTATGAGTGGGTATACAAAATGAAGCAGTATTTAATATCACTGCCTGGCAAAACATTCCATTTTTTGTTGTTGAAATTAATGTGCGTTGATTGGGACAAATGGAACATTTTGAAACTTGGAGCAGTTGAGCTCTGCGTACAGTCTGACATACAGTCCTGACTCTAGTCTAACTTTAGAACTGCTCAGTTTCTGAAGCAAGGGCAGGAGAACCTCTTTCATTTTATGTGCTGGAAATTGTCATCAAGAGGAAATGTCACAGTCCATAGGAACTAGGATGAGTGTGAAAGGCTTCCTGAGCAACTCATTGGTTATCTTTGTAATAATGTTGTCAATAAATGTCACTTAAAAGTTTTGCTTTACCAAGATACAAGATCTTGTGTAACATGAAAACCAGATTTTACCTTTTTGTATGTGGAGTTTTCTTGATCTGTTGTACCTTTTCGAACAAACGTGGGAGAAAAAAAAAAAAAATCAACACCACCACGACGGATTTTTCACAACTGCTTATCAATGTGCAATACTGTGTACCTCACACAAACTTTGGGATCATCCAAAGTCATATAGATAGAATCAGAACTATATTTTTGCAGGTACTTTTATTTTTGCAGTGCATAATTCCTGATTGTAAAATACAGAAATGTTGCAGTGTGTTGGACAACTAAAATCCAACTTGCTAATCATGATTTAAAGGCAATTTTCAGGAAACCATAGGAAGAAATGATTACGTTTACATTTTTTTTTTAGTGATGTACAGGACATGGACTGAGATGGACCTGTATTTGACACATTTGTTTAAATTATACAGTGATATCCACTATAGAAATTATAATTATAGGAACCAAGGTTTACAAGAAGTTTGCATTGTGACATTTTAGAATGTCAATAAATTTGTGTTTTGTGATGTTGAGAGCAAGAGGAAGATGAAAGGTGGTGTTATTTATTTCTCTCTATTCTTGGAACAAAGAGGGAGGCAGAACACAAATACATTCCTTTTAGCGTTAAGGACTATGAAGTAGTGAGTTAGACTAGGTTCAGTACAGAGGTTAGTTCACACATTGGTCTTAAGGGTGATGGAAAAGTGAAATATTATCTTTGTGTTGCAGCCTCTACAACAACACAGGTGTTGTAAAAACAAACAAAAACCCAAACAAAAATAACAACAAAACAAAGAAAAGTCATTCATGTAAAAAGTTCAGTAAATATTTACTATTTATAATGAATAAACATTATGAAGACTTGCAAAGCACTGATGATTTTTGTCCTAAAATGTAGTATTGTGCTAAATACATTGATACATTTTAATCTGAATATCATGAAGAAATAAACCATGTTATCTTCAATGCAGACTGTATTTGTTGTGTGAGTACACCCTGTACACAGCCTGGGGTGGCGGGAGCCTCAGGCAGCCTCTGCGGCCAGGTACTGCCAATGTGCTGCTCTCTGTTAATGAACTTTGCAGTTTTCAGGTGCTATTGGTACCAGTAGTACATGTTCCCGAAAAGAGAAAAGCATTGTGCATATGCTGTGCAGTTAAAGGAAAATAAAACGGGCTTAAACTCAGCATGAGTAGGGCAACTGAGATGGCTTCATACAATTCACAAACTTTGTAATCAGTTATGGGTGGTATGTGTCCTGAATTTTTGTTTTCCTTTAGAAGCCTCAAGAATTTTTAGTGGTCTACACACAAGCTGATTAAAACATGGGGAAGACCCTTCAAAACAAATGAAGCAAGTTTTAGTGACACAGCAGTGCCTGAGGAGATTTTACTTCACACTAGGCTTGGTGGACATTTCCTCATAATTTTGTGGGGGCTGTAACCACCCTGAATTTCTTTCTGTGTGCATTATATTTTTATTTTGTTCTTCTAACTCTAGCCGTTTTCTGTTGGGAAAGGAAGGAATACACTTTTTGAGAAGGGGATGTTACAAAAAAAAAGGCTACAAAAATGCGAAAGCGGATTTCTTTTTTGTCCTTCCAGTTTATGTTTCTCTGATATGCTTTTAATTTTGGCGACAATTAAAATGTAGGAGTCTTACTAATACCTACTCCCTGCTCTAAACTGCTAATTATTCTGCTTTTTTTCATTGTTGTTTCCTCTCCCTGAGAACTTGGCCCTTGGCATTTGTCTTATGCCCTGGGCTTGCTGCAAAGGCCAAATAAGCCTCATTTTCCCCACTTGCAATCCCTTTGCTGTCAAGCCCGGGATCAAAGCCCATTTGCTTACGTCGGTTGGAAGTGGACGATGTCTGTATGATCACTCCTACCCAGCAGGGTGTACCTTTGTCACAGGGCTGCTGCAAAATGCCACCTTTCCTCTCTGTCCTTTCCTATCGCAGCAGCTGTGGGGCGGGACGGAGCTGTGACCCCCACGGCACAGCCGAGGTGCGTTCCCCACCTGAAGTTAAACAGCAGGTTTTTTGGCTGCTCCAGCCTCTTTTTTAAGTGTCTCTTGATAACTTGTGTGAGAGGCTGACGCAGAGCGGGACAGCCTGCAAACAGGATGGCTCAGGAGAAAATCCCCCGGTCCTCCTGCAGCAGACCTGCGTGAGCTGGGCAGCGGGATGAGCTCCTGCCGGGGGACGTGAGGAGCCCGGGCTGAGGGACTAATTCCCTGATTTATGGTGTGCCGTAGGAATCTGTGACAGAGCCACGAGGATTACTTGGGGTACTGTTGACCTCTTCTTGTTAGCACTGTCAAGGCTGAAGAGGTTCTTGGGAGCCACACGTGTTTCTGGAACACGAATCCTGGACACTTGGGAAGTCACAGAATCACAGAATCAATGTTAGGGATTGGAAGGGACCTCGAAAGATCACTTAGTCCAATCCCCCTGCCAGGGCAGGAACACCTAAGTGAGGTTACACAGTCCAAGAGGCACGAGCCTGCCACGGATATTGTGTTTGACAGAAATGCCGTGGAACAGCTCAGGGGAACGTGCTCCTGGCAATGGAGTCCAAAACCGACCCACTGATGAGTGCAGAAAGCAGGGATTTCAGGGTCCTTCAATTTTTTCTTTCCTTTTTTTTTTTTTTTAGGGGGAGGTTTGCATATTTTACAAGATGGAAAAAAATAACAACAGCTGCCTAAAAAACTGTCATCTCATATGTATAAGAATCGGAAATTCTTGAGAGACAAGTTTTGATTAAAAAAAACATAGTCCTTGTGGAACAACTGTGATTTTTAATTTATTCTTTGCTTTTAAATCATCCTTTGTCAACAAATAATCTCTACTCCCATCAAAATACCCAGTATATGCATTTGGGCATTTATTTACATTGGTATAAGTTACTATTCCTTTGAGCATGCGTAATATTTAATGAATGAGCCAGGAAAATAGTTATTTTTAATGGCACCTATTTTCCCTCCATTTTCCCTGGATAATTCAGTGTATCCTATTTAAACAACACCTATAAATAAATATTTTTCCCCAATAATCACACAGGGTTTTCTACTCAATATTGCTGAAGAGTCTCTCAGTCCATATGATAAATGCTGTTGAACTATATCTTTCTAAAGCTATTTTGAAAGGCACAAAATGCCTACCTGAACCTACAAATCTTCACTGAAAATAGCTGATTGTTAAACAGGATCTGTGTCCTCAGAAGTCTGTTTCTGCATAGACGTGATATTAGAGCTAGGTTTTTAATCCATATTTTAAGGTCTGTGCAAATTCAATTTAAAAAAATCTGGCTACAGGTCTGTAACCTAGATCACCCAACTTAACGAAAAAATACAAAGTTACTTAATTTTGGAAATCCAAACCCCACCCCAAATTATCAAATGCTACTAATAATTTATGTAGCAAGGATATATTTGCATTTTCTCGGAAGTATGACGGACCGTAGCATGCAAACTCTTATGTCTGAATTCTGTGATATATTCTCAAATATGTAAGAAACGTATTGTCTCTTGTCAGAGTGCTGTTGGTTACCGCTAATGTGGAATGCATACATTTTTGCTATGTTAGTAACCCTGAAACTTCTTAATGTTTTCTATCCATAAATTCCTCTGGCCTTTAAGTCTATAAAGTGGATTACTAAAAATAACCAGAAATTAATTTAAGGCAATATCAATGAGTCCATCAGAATCCTGGAACAGCTTGAATTCATGAACCACTTCATGTTGTTCACTTCAATGTTCTGTTGCTCGCTTAGTAATTGCAAGAAAACCTGCATCCTGATTAGACAGTCCCATTTAAAATTTATTTTGGCTTTTCCAATGACATCTACATATTACCTAGAGCCAGACAAAAATAATCTGGAATGATACGAATGACTACCATAAATTAAAGTGCTAAATTTCTGTTCAATTAATATTAGAAAAGTGTTTTCTTTAGATTGTATACATGACATTGAAATGCTCATTTACCACTGCCTGAAAAAGTCTTGTGTCTTTCAGTTTATTCTGTAGCTAGTGTTATCGTAAATCAGTGCATATATTTATACAGAGTCATAGGGTTATTTTAAAGAATCACATGAGTTGATCTGAATCTGTTCAAGATATTTGTCTATTGTAAAATCACCAAAATTGCAGTTTGCGTCTGTGGTCATCGTAGGCAATAGGCCCTTTGGTCTGTCAGACTTTGACTACCTGTCCTTTCCCAGCACTTCTGGGCAGCTCGGCACAGGCTGGGACGTTCTCATCAGTCACAGGGAGCAAAGTGTTTCAGCTAGACAGTTAGTCAGGTTCAAAAACTTACAAAGTATTTATCGTACAAGCAGGCTTCAAAATCAGTACGTATACACAGTGCTGGTCCTCGGTTCTGTTTTGCCATTGTGGTTCCACAAGCAACACTTTGCAGCTCTCACACACAGTTTAAATCTTTGCTTATGCATTTATATTGCCTCAGAACCGATGACTGGGGAGGCTCATAATCCAAAGTGCCCGTGGACAGCTTGAGCACTGCAGCATTTTGACATGCACTGTTTATTATTCAGCTACTCAGGCAATGTCATGAAAAATCATAATAAAACTAGGAAGACATATCACATTTGACCTTTGCTGAATAATTTAATAAAGCTAGCTCGATACACAAATATGAAAGTGCAGTTGCTGATAAGAGCAGAACTATTGCTTCCTTGTCTGAGAATTGGAAACAGTTCATAAGCTTTATTAACTATTCGGTGTCTTCATCTTCAGCAAACCTTGTCCCTTAGGCCATAAGCAAATGTTAAGCTGCTTGTTTCTTCCTGCGCTCTCCTCCTTCCAGCGCTCACATGAGTATCTTTGCTTGTGCTGTACACGATTATGTTCTCAGTTTTTCTTATGCCTCTGTATAATTATCCATGGTTTTTTTGCACAGACTCAGTTTTATTTACTCAAACATTTTTCTCCCCATATATATGCATTATGACTCTCTACAACTACCTGGAAGGAGACTGTAACATGGAGGGTATCGATCTCTTTTCCCAAGTAATAAGTGATAGGATGAGAGGAAATGGCCTCAAGTTGCGCCAGGAGAGGTTTAGATTGGATGTTCGGAAAAATTTCTTCATGGAAAGGGTTGTCGGGCATTGGAACAGGCTGCCCAGGGAAGTGGTGGAGTCACCATCCCTGGAGGTGTTTAAAAGACGTGTAGATGAGGTTCTTGGGGACATGGTTCAGAGGTGGACTTGGAAATGTTAGGTTAACAGTTGGACTTGGTGACCTTAAAGGTCTTTTCCAACCAAAATGATTCTATGATTCTATAATGATCTCAAGTGCTTTAGCTTTTTAAGGGTGATTGTTACAGGTACTCTGCACACTTAACCCATAATACTTCATAATTCAGCAATTCAGAGATGGATAAAATTTCTTTGAAGCCTACCCTTGCATGAGCATTTCCACGGTCAGCACTAGAACAATTTACAAAACATACAAATCTCCAGAGGTTTTTGAAATGCTCTTTTAGCCCTGCTGCATCTATCCTGGTGGAGAGTCCATCGACGCTGGGGGCGGTGGGGCTGGCAGGGGTCACCCAGTTCCTGCACAATACCAGGGGAAGAGCCTCCTCGGGGTCTTGCCCCTCTGTTGAGTTCATTACCCAGCATTTGACCAAAACTTTTGTCCATCATCTCCGTCTGAGATGTGGAAGAAGATGTGGAAGATGTGGAAGACATGCCCTTTACCTCAGTGTCATGGCTGCTCCCCTTAGCATCCCTTTCCCCTGCGGGTCTCTGGTGACTTTGACCTCGAGATCTACCACTCTGCAGGTGCCTGCCAACAAGACCATTTTTCCCAGTGCCAACATCAGCTTGGAGAGTTTATCCCTCGCCTGCTCTTTGCAAATTCCAGAGCCACATGCTACGGGCCCGTGGCAAGGAAAGCAGGGGCTGCCGTGGCTTTGGGGCAGAGCAAGCCGGTGGGCACCCGCACCAAATGCAGCCCTTCCAAAATGGCGCCTCACAGCTCCACCTGGCGCTGAAACCTGAGGGAAAGTTTTAAGCAGTCAGGGTTGCCTGATATGAAAAGGGGACCATGGATCTGTGCCAAAAAGTAAGATGGAGCTCAACTTCTCTTTTAGAGCTCAGGAGGGTTTCTAAGCATGGTGTAGTGCAGCTGTGGAGGGCTGGGGCAGGAGTGGCGGGGGGCACCGGGGGCGACTGTGAAGCACCCATCTCGTGGGGAGCAGCCATGACGTGGCATCCACTGGCTGTGGCAGCAGGCAGCCCTGAGCAGAGCAAACAGGCACTGCTGGGGAGGGAGTTTCTGACTTGCTGGGGCTGGGAAAGATTGGGGAGAGCAACAGCGCTTGGCTGGAAGAGGCGGTGGAACTGGGTTCTGTGGCGTGTGAGGGCTGTGGGGTCAGCCATTCCGTCACTTCAGTGCCAGGGTGTCTGGCTGCCATGCGCCATGAAAACACAATAGCTTTCCCTGCAGTAAGGGAGGCAGTAGGAACCGTGGTGGAAATCCTCTGAGAAACCCGAGGAGAAGTTTCTCCTGAAGGTGAAGCCCAAACACCGTTTTCCACATGGGTGCTGCTGTCCCCGGGAAGGCCCACAGTGGGTGGGGAGGGGAGAAGGTGCTGTGGCCTCTCGGTACTGCTAAAAGCACGTTTTCCTGGAGCATGTGGGGGCAGCAAGGGGCGGATGAGGGGAGCAGCCATGGCAGAGGCATTCCTGCCCACAGCAGAGCTGGGTGCCTGTGGGCAGAGCTCTGTCTGGCCTTTGGGAACGGCTTGGAACAGTGTATGCCATTTCTGGAGTCAGCTCCTGGTGCATGGAGCACTAGGTGAAGTTAAATCCCTCTCCCTTTGCAGGTGTGGGATGTGGCAGAGCTACACTAGTGCTGTGGCAGTCCCAGGTGACCTACGTGTGAGCAGCAACGTGGTGTGGTCAGGATCAGGGTGGCTGGTGAGCGGCTTCTGGGGATTTGCTTGGTAATTGCACTTGGGATCCAAACCAGACAGCTCCCGTGAGCCTTCACTTACGGCTGGCTTTGGTTTGAGAGCATTCTGTCGGATCCAGTCTGGATTCAGACCGTGCATGCCAGTGCTGACACTGAGATGGAGTCCTAGGTGTGAAGCCCCTCAGTCCCACAGGTGGCCTGGCCCCCCCAGGTGTCCTGGGGGAAGCTGTTTCTTCACCCCCAAAAAGGTCATTCTGCTATGGTGTCCTAAAGATTTAACAGAAAACAAAAGCTGTGCTAGTGCAGATAGTATGACAATCTCTCGTGCCAAAAAGGGACTCAGAGTAGTTAGTTTTTTAATCCCTAAAGCTTAAAAAACCCTCCTAAAATAGTGGATAAAGAGCTTGATCTTATGACCATGTGTACCCGGGCACTTTCCTTTGATTTTAATGGAAATTTTAGGTGTGTGAGGATCCGGAGATAGCAAAGATGAGTGAACAAGGCAATTTTGATCTGTGCAACTACAGTTCTGTTGCTTCTATCCTGATTCTGCTCAAGTTCATCAGGAAAGATTAACTTTGGCAGCTTATTCAGTGACTAAATCTTGATATTTTTGTGGCTTAATTCATAACATAACTGTAAGCTATTGCCCTGTGTTTATATTTCCCATCCATTTCTCACATTTCCAAAGCATACTGATATGTGATCCTGGCAATTTAGCTACCATAATTGGCATTTTTCTAGGGCCAAAAGGAAACAAATTCCTTATCCTCCATACTTCTTTAATTTCTGAAAAACAACAAGTAACATGGTTAATCCTCTTTTTGATCTTTCCCCCCTCCCTTTGAGTTTTTCTTATGGTCTTTTCCTTTTAATCTTTTACTTTCTTTTTAATCTTCACTCATTGTCCCCCCACATTTGAAGAATTTCGTGTACTTACATCTCTAAAAAGAATTGGACCACTTTATAGAAATAGCTCTTTAGGATCTTGTTCAAAGCACCATTATGTACTTCTAGCTGTTTGGGGGAAGGATGAAAAAAAAAAAGAGAAGAGAAAAAGCAACTTTAAAGCGGTGTTCGTTTGTGTAGCCTAGCAGAACATTTATCTGCCCAACTAGATGCTGAAACAGTGCACAGAAACATCACCAGTTACAATAAAACCAAATTACACTAGAGGAGCAGACAGGTGGGTTTAACTGGGGTTGGGTTGTACCATCCAATTCCTGATGCAGATGTGTTTGGGGAAGAGCATTTCAGGAAGGGCAAGGCTGGCCAACACAGGTGAATTCCATAGACCATCAGGAACAGCTCCCCCGAAGCAGGAGGGAACAAGCTGTGCTGTGGCTGGAAGGCACAAAGCTCCCTAAGGCTGATCAGAATGTGGCTGAGGACCCACCACTTACACAGAAGCATCCCTGGAGACCCAGTCTAACCATTTGAGTTTGGAGGCAGAAGGGTTTGTCTGCTATGGTATGTGCGCTTCTTTGTTTGTGGGTTTTTTGTACATGTGTATGCAAAACCTTTAAATCTTCCTACAGTGGGCAGCATTAAGGCTACAAGTCTTCCTTTGAGCGTCATCCTTTTTTAGGTGGTGTGGAGATTACTCCATGAGTAGTCATGTGGAAACTGGTGAAATGTCGTATCAGTTAAAGGTGGCTTGCTCTGGCCTAGAGTAGCTCCTACTGTTGGGAGACCTGGATACCTCATGGCATATCTGGAAAGGAAGGGGTAGAGCTGAGTTTGTTGTGCCTGGATTCTGAGTTTGTGAGGTAATTGTATGATGAAACCCATGTGTCGACAAGCGTGGCCCAGTGCTAACACAGTCATTCAGCTTCCAGGCTTAGGCTGATGTGGATCTGACTGTCTGAAAGGTGAGGAAAGAAAGTACTAATCTTTGTGTGCCTTTCATTAAGAAGCATTTAAAAACTGCTTAGACATGTGAGGCTATCAGTTCACTTTAAGAAATAACGACTGTTCGCCTCAAGAACCAGGGTGTTGTAGCTCTGTGCTCAGAGGCATGGCGAAGTAAGCGTAAGCACAGCACTATTTGTTCATGGTATACCCAAAACTGTCCCTGACTTCACTGGTATAAGTTTTGTCACTTGTTTCTCTACTCCATTTGTGGTGTCCTATCCCACCTCCCCTTTTTTTTATTTATTTTGCCTATATCAAAATGCTCGAGAAACTTTGTCAACAGAGGTCACGTGTATCTCAAGCTGACAAGAAATTTACAGGGATTAGCACATATCCAATTTAATTTACTTAGAATTGCATGCTCTTTTTACTGAAGCGACTTCTTTAAAAAACAAACAGTAAGAGTTTACAGAGTTCTGGAAAAGTTGCAAAACCTAAATGAAAATCCTTTTCCAGTTACATGAATACAAATCGGGCATAGTTCCTCTGAAGATTTTATACTAGTTCAATGAATGGATTTTATTTGTATTTAAACTGATGATCAAGCCTTTTTTCTCTCTCCTCAAAACAGTATTAGGTCCCCAGAATCTGTTCTTCTTTACCCACAAGAATAGGTGAATAAGATCTCTCCCATAACTTGACCTTAACCAAGAACAGGATTTGGCATTGCTTTTTATGGGACTTTTTTTTTTTCTTTTAAAGGCCGATTTTAAAACAAATAGTTAAAATGCAGAGCTGAACATTTCTTCTAGAAGTTACATATTCTAAATGTACTTATACCATAGTCTGCTGCTCATATAAAATTACAGACTTCACTTTCATCTTTCTTTTTACAAGAAACCCTTAATGACAAATGCAGGCCGTTTAGTGATACCGATATACTGCAATCTTAGCATGTGAATTAGTCATCATACAATCAGTTCAGGGGGTCAGGCCTAAAGAAACAGTGCAGAGTTGGCAAACTGCTTGTTGGGTGATGTGCTCTCCACTTCAAAGTCATGGTGCTTACTCCCCAGAATTCAGATCACAGAAAGAAACAGCTGGCATTGTCGTTTGTGGCAGCAAGGACTTTTTTTTTCTGTAGTGAGATAAGGTTTCACTGCTTTGTAGAACAACAATTTACTTTAGAGTGACCTAGCCTGTAAAACACAATGGGAAGCAGGAATCCCCGAGCACTGCTCTGCTATTATCATGCAAGTAGACATGACCTGCGACAAACTGCTCTGCAGAAGACTTAACCCCCATGCTCCTCGTCTGAAAAATATTCAGTGTAGTCCACTTCTCAGTGGCAGTCGAGGATTTCATTTTTCAGAACGAGTGTATAGGCAGTTCTTTTCAGTTTGGATATTAGTTTCTTGCATATTTGCAGTGGGGCATGTATTTGTGGCAGCACGCAGCTACAGACTACCAGTCCTAACACTGAGACACATTAAAACATTCACCTTCCCACTTCAGCTTTGAGGCTGTCACATTTGACTTGTAATTTACGTTTTCATGTTTAACTTATAGAAAGCAACCGACTGAAATGCCGTATCAGTATTCAACAAGTCTTTCTTATCCTGAATGCTGGTTTGCTCCACAGGCAGTGTATTTTGATGGTCTTTCTCTAGGGACCCTGTGGAAAGGCATCAGGCTCTGGGCTGTCCCCTTGCACAGCCTGCCAGCTGTGATGCTGAGAGAAAAGCACCTGAGAATGGCATGAAAAGGTGCTTGTTAGAAAATGTGTGAGATTGTTTACATGCTTCAACTCGGAGATGGACTTAAGCTCCTTCCTTCACTGAAGGTGTGATTATTTTTTTTCTTTTTTCTTTTTTAATTCCCCTCCTGCAGCCCTATCACATCGCACCAGTGCTTCTAAAATTCTTTCACATAGTGACCTGAGCAGATTTGTTGCCAGAATATAGGAGCGGGCGAATGACACATTTAAAACTGCCCGGCAGATGCATGTCTCAGGGACTTGTTATTGTTCCATTATTGTTATTATTAATAGACTTCACGGGCAAGGCAGGCTTATCAGCCAAATGCCTCATTATCAAATGACTGAGACCCAGTAAGTGCTTAACAGCATTCCTTACCAAAAGAGGAAATGATCACAGGCCAGATCCAACTTCTCTTAAAGCCAGTGGATAGATTCCCACTTCAATGAAGCATTGCTTGGGGCCCCTAGATGCTCGTTCCTCTCTGTGTTTTCTGACATGTTTTTTAATTCCTCAACATGAACCGAACAGCTTTAGCTTCTCTCATCTCACAATGTGTTCTGCAACTTCTGGAAAGGAACCTGGACACAAGGAAAAACGCTACGGAACAAAAAGAGCCACAATACAAACCATATGACAACGCCTATTTCTTCATCCTCTTTGTCATGTTGTTTTACTCTTTCCTGGCATTAACTGTCTTTTTTGGTTATGTACGCTCGAAGAAAGCTATTTCAAAGAAAGATCCTTACCAAGAGTTCATCGAGGATAGGAATCGAAATAAGAAGTGGAACATGACCCGGCCGGTGGTGGTGAAATTTGACTTTGAAGAAGAAAGTATTCTTTGAACTCTTTAAAATACCCTGCAAAACACACAGGACTGACTCTGCTGCCTACATCTCAAGTGAAGATCTACACATTTATCTTGTTCAGCTGTCCCCCTCACAATAAATCAAAGCATTGCTTAAAATAGGTAATGGAAAGAGAAGTTTCTTTCTTTCTTTTTCTTGTAATCCATTTATTGCTGGAATGTAACTTTTCTAAATAATGGAGAAATCTTGTAGACTTTGAAATGGCAGTGAAAAGTGGCCATTTTTAGCTTTCACTTCCAGTTTGGTGGAACAAGAATGGGAATCCATCCTATATCGAGACTGAACTTATTAAAGACAGAGGACTAGTTTGTGGGCTCATACCCATTCCAGGGGAATGCCGTTGCTACCGAGTTGTTCAGACTTGGAAACTGGTGCATAGTGCCCCTGAAAGTGCCTCCCTTGAACAGCAGAACACGTTTTACCATGCCTAGACCAGCAAATACTCTTTAACATGTAACTATAGAAAAGCTCCTCTTGCATTTCCTCCTCTCAAATATTAATTTCACATGCTATGGCAAAAGATTCAAAAAAACATCTGCAAAATGTAATTAAAATGCATCTAGTGGAAAAACAGGTTGTGTATTCAGTGAATTTGGAGTCCTTGCCTTTTCCATCTCTTGTATGTATTTATTCTTCGCCAGTTTCACATTGAAATGTATATTTCAGTCCTAGTGAATGGTAACTACAGCTGATCACAGACCTAACAGAGGAACGGCTTCTGTGTCTGCAATAAATATTTGCTAAAATGTTGCATAAGCTTCATTCAGAGTTGTACTGAATACATGAGATTGGCATCTGATTTATTCCCCTTCTGCTTAATAGAACAAGTATTAAATAAAATAATAGTTCTGGCACAGAACATATTGCTGTGCTTAATATAAAAGAACGGTGCCTTTTGCTTTGTGATATTGTGCATGTGATATGACACACATTGTTTTGTGCTAGCACACGTGTATAGTCTTCTGAGACTTTCATTTGTTTGCCGCCTTATCTAGGGTCTCTCAATTTATAGTCTTTACTTGTTATAGAACTGCTTTGATACATTACATGTATCTGCATTACAGATCCAGTTGTGGCTCAGAGGGCTATCTGAGCACAGTAATTGTTTTCAGGTGGTAGGTAGGCTCTGATTTTTCTGTAGAATGCATATGAAAACAAAGTAAATAAATTTTCATGAATGTATTAACATTTGTTTTTCTGCTAGTGGAATTATAATGTTAAGAATTTGATTTTTCTTAAGCATGTAGTGTTCGTGATTACATGTTGACTATTTTGGGGATGTGTAGATTTTTAATTCTTTCAATATTTAGAAAAAGTTTTTATATGTATTCAGCCTGGGCTGAGCAATCAGATGTTGTTGTTCCTGTTTCCTGATGGGGTGTGTTAAGTGTTTCTGGTGTGTGTGTGAGCGGGGCGGGGGTCGATGTTATACAGAACCCTCTTCTCGTAAAACTAAAACTTGCACCCTGTTTACCAGCATCGATGTTTGTGGAAATAGCCAAGTTGGTTCAGATCTTAGTGCTCTGTCTCTGATAGCTGTCCCAAAGGAAGATAATGAGAATAAGGTGATAACTTCTCGGTTGTATTTGGCTAGCCTTAAGGATTTGTTGGTCAGGGAACATCTGAGCTGGAGGCCACTCCTTTTGTCTAAACGTGGGAGTGGGATATGTGCAGAATACTGATGTGGAAGTGTATGAATGTAAGCATTTTAACAGGCCAGAAAATGTTCACAGATGTATTTTTGCTGGATTCATCCAACTCCAATTTAAATGGTTTTGACTACAGAAACAAGACCAGAGTTGCAGTTTTTACACAAATCAGTGTTTCGTCTATGTTATACGTGTCTTGGCTGCTTCATCTAAAAAGTTTGGGGTGAAAAAAATGAAATTTCAAGTCATCAGTGTTCACATCATACTCCTGACTGGAGTATATGAAATGAAAATTGCTCTCGGTTGGATGTTTTGTAATGACTCGAAGCAAGTGGGGAAACTTATTCCTTTGAATGCGGAGTTCTGGATGTCTGTCCTCTGAAAGGATGTGTAAATGTGGATTTGCTGTCCTGACAGAAGATCCTTTCTATTTTTGTCTTGTAGTCAGTGTTGTTTAATGCTGTGCAGCGTATGTTATGTCATCTTAAAAATGAAAGATGATTTTTTTTTTTTTTTTTTTAAATTTCATTCAAACCCATGTCCTTTATTTCTGTAAGCTGTTTCTGCTTTTGTCTTACCAGGCAATTATCAGATCAGCCTAAATCCCTTAAACATTCTTTAGCAATGTGCTGCCATTGTCTAATGTTTAGACTTTTTGGAAACATTCACAACTCATTTAACAACAAGACCACAAGCTCTTCAAACAATTGTGCACAGTGTGCGCCTGTGTGTGTGCATGTGTGTGTATGCCAACAAGACCAGGCTTTTTCCTATCCTATCTCCATGCACCAGTAAAAATGTCTCTTTGTAAATGGTAGCCACAGGGCACGTTGGTGACATCATTAGTCTTTCTTCTGTGTGTCAAAGCCCATTTGTCCCTGCCCAGGCCTTTTTGCTTATTACTCACAAATGAGAAGGGACTTGGGTACTGCAGCACCACTGGTGTATCCTCAGCCATGACAGTGGCTCTGCAGCTTCAGTGCAGCTACATTGATTTGCACCTCCTGGCATCCAAAACGGCGAACTAGCTAGAGTTAGAAATTTTTAGGTTTGGAAGTGTGGGACAAACCCTGTGTGTGGCCTTGGGAGTTGAATGCCTCCTCTGGATGATAAGCAAGACCTCTGTCAGACAAATCGGTGTGTGGAGACAATAAGGGGCAAAAGATGCATCTTTTTCTCTGAACAGAAGGTAACATGACAAAGCACTGTAAATTTTGGTCTCTCCGTAGCATGATGCTACGGAGGCTGCCTGCACTGGAAAAGGAAGCGGGTAAGGGTGGAGAGGATAGTGTGTACGCCATTTAGCCCTATGATGTAAAATTGCGGAGGCAGTTGACGTGTTGCTTGTAGTGTAAGAATTGTCCACCTCATTTTCTTTCTTCTGTGTGTGAAGCTAGTCTTTGTACGCTGCTTCCAGAGCTCACAGAAGCCTGTGATCTGTAACTTTGTCAGTCTCCTTTATAGCCACTTCTGGCTTTCTGCATATGGGCTGTGAAATGGGAACAGGAGAGCCAAAATAACCCCATTCATGGTGAGCCATGGGCTGTGAAGTATGATTTACTCCTCTGAGATGCCCAGTTGGCTCCAGACTAAGCCCTGGAGAAAGTGGGAGGGCAGTACAAAGTACCATAACAGGGACTGAGCCAAGGCAAGGGGCTGCGACGCTGTAGGAACTGGAGAGAGTGTTTGTACCTGCAAGACTCAGTTCTGTATGTTACCAAGTGCCTCTAATTTTAAAAGATTTAGCATCACAAGAAGAGAGGGATTATTTTTTTGTGTGTGTATGTGTTTTTCTCTCTACTTACTGGTGTTTGAATTAATATTATTCATCTGGTGATCTTAGTAAGCAGCTTCTTCTTCCTCCTTCCTTGCTATTAAGAAACATGCTTAAAGAAAGTAGATCGGGGATCCTGCTTTAGTTCCCTTGCCTCTTTGGCCATTTATTGTGATCCTCTGTAATGCATTGCACCTGATGCATGGAGGTGGTTTTTGCTTTTTTGGAGAGGCACCCACTTGGAATTTAGTTTGAGTATCTCAAAATTGTCAAAGGCTCCACTGAAATACAGGCGTGTTGCAGTTTCCACTTACCCTTTGTGAATGAACACTTTAGCTTTCTCAAACTGGTCTGTGAGAAGGTCTACTCCTGATTAAACACCTACTGATAAATATTAGCTTGTTCTTTAACTTTATGCAAGTATGTGTATACACACATGTGCATACGTGTCTTAGTGTGTTAGTCTGTCATTCTCTGAATGCCAAAAGTATGACAGATAAGCAGGACCAGTTAAAATGGTAGATATTTTGAGCTCTCCTGATTCTAGTGTAAATCTGGAGTAAGCTGTTTTGGCTGCTTAAGTCCTGGTGTTTGCTGGTACATGAATTATGTCTAGAACTGAATCTTACGTTATAGGTCCATTTTGATTATTTACAGCTCTGATCTCTAAAAACTCAGCTTTCTGCTTCCATGAGGAGTCTAAAATACATATTGTATATGACCAAGTTTTCCTGGAGCCTCTAGGCAGCTGTAGACATTAAGTTATTCATGCATGGAAAACATCATGGCAGTGACCGCTGTTGCATTCCAGAAAAATTAAGTGTGCCTGAATTAAAGCAGGCCTGCTGCTATACATGTCTTTACCTTCTCTCTCTAATTTGCATGTCAGCTGCTGCAAACCTTTGTCTCTTCATTTGTGGCATACTTGCACGTATAGACAGAGCCTGATATTTTGAAAGAAAATATTTTTCTCCTCGGAGGAACATCTACAATGACTTTATGGAATTGTTAGAGTATCCTCTGGCCTGGATTCAGAGGAGCACTCCGGTCTATGCTGAAGTCTTTTGTCAGTTGTGTGTATGAGTGCAGGGGGACTTGGAAAGCACATGCTTAAAATTAAACACATGCTGCCATATTTTCCTGAGCAAGCATGGTTCCCTAACTCGGAACCTCAGTAAGTACAGCAGTATGTACTACAATCTTAAGCAGCTGAAATAGGCTGACTTTTCTTTTTGGTGTGGAATGTGCAACAGCAAATCCTTTGCCATGTAAATAAGCTTAGGGAATTAAGAGAGCTCATACTACTGGGAATAAGTGAATCCTGTGGGCTTGTTTCTACTGAAATGAATGTGAACCCTCCAAAGACTTTTTTTTCCCCCGTAACAGAATGGCACACTTAGAGGAAACTTCCCATCTTTTCTAGTTGTTCTGAAAAAATTGGAAGGCACAGTGAGAGCTGATTGACAGCTGCTTGTAGCGTGACTGTACACTGCCTTCATCTTGTTTTTTAAAGTTCCAGCAACAGAACCATCTTTTCAGCCTGGGAATGCTATGTGACCCAGCACATGAAACTGCATTAAATATAGACAACCTTTGGCAGTGACCCTTCCCCTCTGTAGATTTGCTTTCATCCCGCAAGCAGAAGGAGAACCAAAGAGGTCACAAAGTTAACACAAAGATAAAAGATTCTGACAACTGAGGTTACATAGCTAGGTATCCTAGTGTGTATAATAAGATACTCAACGTATGTTCAATAATCCAAAAGAAAATTGTAATTTTTGTTGCTCATTTAGAAGCCTGTGGTCAGACCCAACATGCTGTGCCAGCGTAGCTGTCCTTGTTTGCTGTCCTAGAGAAACTCTCCTTGGCTAGTGGCAACCGTTGCGTGCTGATGGCATTTCTTCCACCTCATATGTCCTGGAGACGACTCATATCGGCTGTGTTTTGTTGGCACAACTGTCAAAAGCTTATAGCGATCACTTTGTCCTTTGCCTTGAGTCAGTGAGGTGTCTCAGTGTGGTTACACTTTTAAACTTGTATTTAATACGTGGTGTGACTACCCGGGGTCATTATGAGAGAATCAAGTACAGAGGATTTTACAGACAGATACATGTCAGTGATTTGGAAAGGGCATGATCATAGGGGTAACCGACGGTTGAAACAGAACCTGGTCTCCTAATGTGCTGAGCATGATCCCCACTTAAGAAAAACCTCTGAGATTTGTGGTCCACAGTGACCTTGACAAACCAATGAATTCCACACTGTCACTTTTTTAGTGGGAGGGAAGGGAAAAAAAAAATGTTTAACACAATGCTAAGACTCTACTAGTGTCTGTGTGTGTGGTTTTCTTGTGTGTGGTGTGTTGGTGTTTGGTTTTTTTTCCCTCTCCTTAATAAAATGTCTTTAAGTAAAGATATATTAGTTTTATTTCCATTTTTATTGAAGAAATATATGAAGCTTTTTGATGCACGGAGTCATTAGATAATCACATAAATGATTTGGTCATGTAGTGGCTTTATTGACTATATAGTCAGAAGTTTTGATGAAGTGTTTTCTGTCTCTTCTTTCTTCTGTCTCCCTGGTATTTGCAGATACATCTAAACTGCTGTATTTTGAGGGAATGAGTTAACTGCACCAGAGTGGCACTGTCAGAGACTCTCTTGGGTTCTCTCAGGTTTGCTTATCAGCGCTTAATCCTGCTGGGCTTGAGGGAGAGGGTATCTGCCCTCAGCAGTGAGGCCATGAGCCTGCCAGGACTCCTGGCTTTCACCAGACCTCTCTAGAAAATGACAATTCTCACTTTGTGGTCATTTTAAAGAAAACTGCCCTGCTGAATTGTGAAGTTTGGCTCCAGCCCTGGAATGCTGAGCAAAACGGAGTCCGTTTTGACCTCAGTTGCCCGCTCAAGTAACTTGTTGGGGTTTGTTTTTTGTTTTTGTTTTGTGTTTTTTGTTGTTGTTTTTTTTCTTTTTCTTTTCTTTTTTCTAACTTTCATCTGTGTGCTTTGATCTTCCATCCTTTTGTGTGTGTACAGAGCTTTTGTCTCATTGCTACAAGGTTAGGATGTAGAGGATATAAACCAACTTTTTTCTCTAGCCTTATACTGACATCAGCTTGGGAGCACAGCCCACAAAACCTCCTAATTTACATCTCTAGGTAGGGCCTAAACTTAAAGCTTTATCTGTATACTAGCAGGGATATATTTTTTCATTAAACCTTTATATCAATATTTTGATTGTTTTCATGATTGACATTTAAAATGATACTTTAAATATTATATGTATCCTGCTGCATGTGACATGCTTTTACCTGCGTTGTTAAACATAGCTATTCTAAATCTCTATATAGAGAGAGACACTAATGCGTTTAATAAAAAAGCAAGCAAGTAACTCTGCATCAAAAGAATCTCAGGGAATACAAGTTCTCCAGCCTCTCATTCCTGAAACCGTTTGACTGCAGTTAACTGCACAAAATGAAATGTTCCTCATTTCAGAAAGCCACGCCATCTGAAACACTATTGTGCTGTTTGGAATATGTCCGGTCTTTTAAGCTTATGAGCAAAAATTATTGTGAGAATGATGTGCCAGCTCTGAATTACACCGTTGTGTCATGGAGAAAACAAATTTCCTTTTGCTCAAGAGAATTCAACAGCTGGACACTGACAGGATGAAAGGGAAGCATCGCACAGGTATTACGATTTGTGTCTGACACAATCGCACTGGGAGAAAGCATAAAAATCCCAACACTTGTATTGTATTCTTGCTCCTTTCAAAAGCTATTTAAACAATGGATTTCTCTTTCACTTGTGTTTATGTCCTGGCACGAGTCATGATTAAAATTGTGTAAATATACACACTAAAAGGAAGAGATATTTTGACTGGATGGGCCATTTGTCTCTTCTGTGTGTGACCATGGGATTTCACAGTTCTGTGCTTCTACAGCTCTGCTGGTTAGTTATCTTTTCACAGATTTGAGTACATTCAGGTTCTCTCCTGTGTTTGGAATACAGAGATCTTAGCATGTGACTTGCTTGGGAAGCCAGTGCTTTGTGACTGTTTCAATGTCATGTGTATCAATGTCCTTTGTGTGCGATCATGGTATCTAAGTTGTACAGCCTACAGTAAATGTGAACAGCAACTGAGGATTTAAACACTGTTTGCTGCTCTTGAACTGAGCAGCTCACTGGCAGGAGAGCATAGCTGTAGGAGTGCTGCAGGAATCTTTGCTCTCATTGCCATCTTGACGAAACTTGCACTAGTTATCCTGATTAATCAGTTAACCAATTGGACTTGGTTAACATGATTTATTATCACCTGGTTGTTTTCCAAACTCTGCTGAAGCCAATGGAGCCATGTGAGAATTGAGAGGGGACTGTGCCTGTTTCATTTGCCTCATTTGTTTCATCTGATAAAGCGCTTTTGGATTTTTTCATTTTTTTAATCTAAACTTTCAACATTTCTACTGGAATGGACAGTGTGAGTTCAAGAGAGCTCATCTCTGTCCGATTCTATCATGTTGCAATTAATATAAATTTTGCATTTATTGTACTTTTTTTCCTGAAATATTTGGTACTTATTAGAGGGATGAGATGTAGGATTATGTGTGCCAGATAACATGAGGGTTTCAAATCCAGAACATTCATCATTTCAGCTAATGGAGTGTGACTGAGGGAGGAATTTGATCCTTGAGTTTTGTCTACCACATCCGTTGCTGACCATTAGATTTCATCAGCATAGATTGAAAATGCTATCCTTTATAAATACCTACTATAGGGATTAGTCTAAAATAAATTTATTAAAGGCATATGTCTGCTATTATTTTAGTAGGGGTATCTCTTTTGCTCAAACCCATGCCTACTACAAATCAGTCTCCTTTTCCTGAAGCCAACCTTTCTTCATCAATTCACACCAGCTAAGGATCTGCCCAGTGTTCCTTATATGCACGTTTAATAAATTTCCTTCACTTCCTTTGAATTTAATTATTTTATATAGGTCTGTATATGGCCTTTGAGGAAAGAAAATAAAACATCATATAATGTTTTTGAGAAAAAAGGATTGTATTTGCTTTTGCAGGAATCTATGGAAAAATAAAAGTAAATCAAATCTGAATCATATTTCACCATTGCTAGAAGGTAATTGTTGCTGTTTTTTATTAAAAAAATACATCCATCCTTTATTTCTTCCTTCCTTTTTTTTAACTTACATCTGAAAATCCTTTTTGAATCAGTAAACAGGACACCTGTCAGCCAACTGTGAGCTGAATTTCTATAATTTACAGAAAGACTGGTCATAAAGTGCTTAAAGCTCTGGGGAATTGGGTACCACCCAGTGCAGAACAGATTAATTTCACGGTGTTTTTCTGCATTTGCACAAATTAAAAATATGGAGAGTCTGTGCTTTGTTTGTTTGAACTTCTTGAATTAAATTTCTTCAATTAGTTTTGTGCTCAGGTTTAGACACTCAGCATTTTCCAAAAGTCTCCAAATTCCTCCAAGTTTAATGCCAGTTGGACATGCAGACCTCTTTCTCTGCTTGCATCCCATTAGTCCCTGATGCAAAAGGATTTGTTTCTGTAACGTATGTTCATCATTCTGTTTTCTCCACTTGGATGTTACCCTTGTTTGCACGTTTCAGATCTAGTGTTCCTCCATTACATGCTATTGCTGGATGAAATGCGAACCTCAGGGACTCTAAATTTGTGTTCACTCCTACTTCAAATAGTTTTGGTGCTTCATGATGGAATATGCGTTTAAAGACACAGAACTGAGGCTTCAGGAATCTCTCATGGTTGGGCTTTGATTAACAATTCTCAGCATTTCAGTGATGTAATATAATTCAACTGTGTTTAAATTTAGCCAAACTTGTCTAGATCTTTTGGGCATTTGTTCTTCTTTCTTTCTTCTCTTTCCTTCCTTCTAGTGAGAGCTCAACCCCTGCAAAAAGTTGCCATGAAAACAATACCTTTCAAACCTGCTGAAAAAATGGAAAACCCACAAGTGGAAAATTTTGGGCAAGAGAAAATAGCCATAACAATAGTTTGACTCAGAACTTCTTGAATCACATCTCCCTCTAGGGTTTGGTTGTCCCTGGATGGGGTTAGGCTGCAAATGGATGACTTTGCCTGTAGCAAGTTTTGCCATTTATAAAATGTCTTCTTGCAGTTTCCGTGGTGATTTTTACATGCAATGTAGAAGAAATTGTTCCAAATTAAAGCATCTCTGCATTGCTGGGATGACATAGGAAATAACCTGGTCATCATCTTGATGACTGAGCTACAGCTTCTGGGCTTTCAAAGAAGATTTGCAACTCAGTCTGTGTGTAGGTTTTGGGTTTTTAAAAAATATATTATTTTTTTCCCTCTTCATTTTATTAGGATGGGGCTTCATCTGCTCTGCACTTAGCAGTCTAATCAAAACTACTCAGGTTAGGTACCCTCTGTGGTTGATGAAGTGTACTGTGAGTGTTCTTGAAAGCATTTAAACTCTACTTCTTTAAACATTTATTTTAAGATTGGTGTATCAGCTTCTGGGGTCTCTCTGCCTACTAATCAGTTAGGTTAACATCTCTTTACTTCATTTCATCAACTTGATAAAAAGGAATTATATATATGAAAAAGTAAGCAGTAGTATGTAACAATTAAAAGAGCAGATTATTTTTGTCTAATATTGCTTCATAGTCATAATCCATTCCTTTATATACTAAACTGAATCAACATAGTAATTACTTGTGAAATTAAGGAATACAGTCAGTTTTTCTCTTCTGAGATCTGGGACACTGGTTTGCATGTGCTTGGTTCTTGAGAGCTGACAATGCATCTTTAATACAGGAGAACAGTTTGCTAAATATCCAGTAGCTGTTGCCTAGTTCCATGCCTCTTCATTCCATTGTAATTTAGCAAACTGCAGAGTATCTTGAACACATGACTAGTTTTGTTCAAATAGGACCGAGTCCATGGTGTGATCAAGGCCAAAGCAGAAGACAGTCTGAAGTGGCTGTTGTTACCTGCTGACACAAGTCACTTCAGAAGATCAGCCCTGTGGTGCTTAGGTCAAGCAAAGACAAGTTGGAATGACCTACATTTCATAAACAATTCAAAGGCTGTTCTGAAATTGGGAAGTAGTTCTTTCACTCTTGCTGCCTGCTCTTTTAAAAATAATTGCAATTACACTGGTCTCCTTGTATTCGTATAGAGTGCAAAGGTGAAGATGCAGTAGTAACCAGACAGATTTTGTAGACTCCAAAAATAGACTATCTGCCTTTCCTGCATTTATTGCACAAAGGAGGGCTGATCTATACCAGTGCTTTTTCCAGAGACCGTGCCTAACCCACACATACAACTTTTCCGTTCTAGAACTAATTAGTTTTGGTTGGGTAACTCATCAACATTAAGTAACAATAAGAATCGTATTTCCAGGAACACTTTCCTTGTTATAGAAAATTGGAATCAACTGCACAAGTGTGGTCACTGAATCTAGTTACTTTTAACAGAGCTTTTTTTTTTTTTTTTTTTTTTTAAGACTCAGAGCTACCTGTTACAATGCAAAGTGTAACAGCTGATTGGATGAATGGATTATAGTTGTAAAATTTGGGGCTGCTTTGAATGTAAAGTTTTATTGCACTTTGATTTTTAATAGAAAGATTTACATATTCTGAAAAACTTCCCAATGCAAGGAATAGTTCAGCTAACAGAGGAAGACTTAAAAATCTGCTTCTCTGGAGTCTTTTAAGAATACATTAGGTAATCTCTGGGTAGACCAGAGCTGGGGATGGACCTCTGAAAATCCTTCCAGTTTGACGCTTGCTGTGAGCCATGTAATCTGTTTAGTCCATTTATGTCACACAGGCTTGCAGTTGGTTTCGGTTACAGAAGTTTTGTTTACATTGACTGGGCTGCAATCTTTAATTTATGTGCAAATTCTGCCACTGAAGGCCAATATACAGTGCCTCTCTCCCTGAAAATCAGCACAGAGTCTAGTTCTTTACAATCCAAGTATCTGACTAGTTTCTACCACCTGCTACTACCTCTGTACAATAGAGAAATTTCAGCCCTTTTCCTTTCCTGCCTGTTTTCCTTTCACTCTCAGTGCCAGAAGGATGTATATCTTCTGCTAGTTTTCGCCTACCTGAAGGCTGCTTGCATTAGTCTCCTCTTTTTCACAGGAGGACGCAAGGATTTGCATCTTCCTGAAGGTCTGAATTTTGGGGTGTTTGATCACTCTTGGACAAATGATTTCTGCATATTCTGCCTTTTTGCCCTCATGAGAATCTTCTGCTACAGTTCTGCTTTGATTTCACACTCTGTCCATTTACAGTCAGGCGAGACTTCAGTAAAATATATCGATTCCCCTGATGCACTGTGGGGCATGTTTCTTTTGAATGGTGTCGTGTTCTTTGCGACTCGTTTTTTCATTACTCAGAAAAGAGGGGAGAAAGGTGAAGACCTTAGGTTTTTATATTTCTCAGTTGTCTCCTTACTTTTCATTTTAAGTTTTACTTCTTGTCTTTCATCATTATACCACCCAAATGTGCCGAGGTCAAAACTCAATGCTTTGCCCTTCGCTGTTGTGCATTCAGGCTTTGCTGCAGAATCTGGAGCTTATCACATCAACCTTATGACAAGGGAAAGCAGCTACAGAGGAACCAATGAGCCTCATTGCAGTTTTTTGTTTTGTGCGTGGGGGGAAGGTTTGTGGTTGGTTGGTTTGTTTTGTGGTGTGTGTGTGGTTTTTTTCTTCTCTCTCCTGTGTTGCTTTGACTATTTAATGTTGTTAGTTTACATACCAGGAGAGTGAATACAAGATGAAAGAAACTTATGGACCCATTGAGGCCTGCTCTTATTAACCCTGAAAAAAATTAATCAACCAATCCATCACCATTGTGAACTAACAAGTTCAATTGGTGGCTGTGGCTTCTAGTTTCTTCCACAAACATGGATCCAAGCCTCCTTTGAACTGACTGTTATTGTTTACTTTCATTGCTGGGCATGTTCATTTGTTGCTCATCTCAGCTACCTGATGGCTGGATAAATTTTGTTCGATCTGTGTGTTACAGCCTCATCTTTAACTTTTCTGTCTTCTCCTTTATAAATTAAAACAAGTTACTGGCATAAATCTGTTAACTTCCTTTAGTGCACGTATACCGTGGTATTCACACAGAGAAGCTGTGTTCATTTCTTCATATGATTTTGCTATATGTGGATGTGGCAGTTGTGCTTCCTCCCCCCCACGCTCTGAGAACTGGTGTGGCAGTTGCACATCCACCTCTCAGAACTGGGGCCTTCAGTGGGGCAGCTAACGGCTCACTTTGTGGAGACCCAGAGTCGCTGGGCAGGGTCGTCAGCAGAGGAGGGGCCAAGAGCACCCACAGCCCAGAGAAGCCGAGAAGCTTCTGGAATGCCCACAGCCAGATCTGATCAGACTATAAATGGGGTTCCCGCCGGAGACCCCGTTTGTGCGGTCTTCTCGGAGCTGCGGGTCTGCCGTGCCGCCGGAGTCCCTCCCCTTAGACGGAGAAGCCGTCTAAGGTAACCTCCCAGGATGGGGAGCACCTCACCTCTGTGTGTGGATGAGTGATAGATTACTGAATATATGCTTTAATAAGTCCTTGCTGAGGCAGGTGAGTGTAAAATCCTTGCCTGAGACAGGCAAGCGTAAATTCTTGCCTAGCAGGCAAGCGTAAGTCCTTGCTGGAACAAACAAGTGTTTATCTCTTCTGGGCAAAACGGGGCAGAGAGGGCTCTGGTTTGTTTTCTTGTAAGTGCGTGTATGCACGCTGTGGATCCTCATCGTTCTTATTTCGCTGCACCCCAAATAATCTCCTAATCTAATATCTGAACCTGTATCTTATGTTATCGGAGTGCTAACTAATTGTATAAACTCCATTTCTAATCGGTTTATCGGCAGTAGTTTTCTGGCCAGAATAAAGTTTGTTTTGGACCTTGTTGTCCGCCTAAACTTATTTTGGGGTGCCTCTGTGACAGTGGATATAAATCTTCACCACAGAGTTAACCTGAGTTGGTCACACTCGTGAATCCCCTTTCAGCCCAGCAAGTGAGATCAGCTACAGCGGTGCGCAGGGTGCAAGATGAGCACCATGGCTTTATTAGCAGCTGTTGTCTCGGTGCTGATCCAGTCAAATCAGGTTTGCACATTCACATTTGTGTTCGAGGTGGTCCTCTGTGGTGTGCTCAGCCTATCAGCCAGAGCTCCAAGGAAGCTGCAGTGAGGACCAGTAACTTCTCCCAGTTTCTTCCTGTTCATTCCACAATGTCTGACACTTTCCTTAATTTAAAGAGCCTACAGGAACTGTGTGTACTGGTGGAGATTTTCAATGACATGATAAACTAGTGAGTGCCAAATCCCAAGGAAGGGTAGAAGAATTCTGTATGTTTAACTTTCTTGCAGCTCTGCAAAACTTTACTGCTATCCTGGAAGAACTGTCTCATGAATCTCATTTGCCTTAAATCAGGGATAACTTATTGAATATACAGCAAGTCCTGTAGTTCTGACTGGCTGTACAGATGCACTGTGGATCACAGTCTGTGTTTCAGCTGGAGTTAAGGGAATTCTGTTGGGAAGAGAGAGAAGAAAGAATAATTAAAAAAAAAAAAAAAGGCAAGAAAGAAACTGCAAATGTAGACCAGCAGTTTTACTGGGCATCATAGGTTTCCAGTACTGCCTAAGAATAGTCACACCATATCTTTACTCACATCTGGGTCAAACCTTTAGTTCACGTAATAAGGGCTTAGCTGCATGATGCCAAAGTAGCTAGGCTGAGAAGATCCAAGTAAGGATCCGACTGCCTGATTTTACTTCTTCTGGTTACTATGCATTGCATTTCATGTATTTCAGGCAATATGTTTCCTATTTGCATAACTGTTTATATTTAAAACAATCCTATCTCAGAGCAACAATATGTACTTGCTTTTTAAAATATTTGTCTTGATATGTTTCCCAATTTCTGGTCCTGGCACATCAAACTCAATAGAACATACTCTGGTTTTGGGAAGATGAAATCAGCCAGTGATGTAATCTGTGTAACTGATGTCTCTCTTTATGGCTCCGCTGAATTTGCTGCCTTTTATTTTATCTCTCATAAAGTCAACAATAAAGGACAGACAATAAGAGTGAGTTTTGGATTTTAGGCCCTCGCTGTGTTTTATATTTGTATGAAAATCATATAAGTGACTTAACTAGGATATAAGTCAGTAAGAAACAGAGATAAGAGGAACAACCACTAGACTCAATGTCTATCTGTCAGTCAGCAGAGATATATGTATCATTAATGTGGAAAGGAACTGTTACTTTAAAGAGCTAGTTTAAGAACATCTTATTTTAAATTTGTTGTAAGTATTAGCCATGCACCATCAGCAAGAATAGCACTTATTCTAGCATAAGGGTGCTTCAGGTGCTGAAAAAATTGCCTTGCATGCAGGGACATAGTAATCTGAGCAAGCTATTTCGCTGTTGAATGACTTACTAGCATTTGATGTCACACACGAACACACACACCTTACCATACAGTGGCACTTACGTTTTGGTGCTGGCAGGTCAAATCCTGTAGGTCGTTATTCTGTATCATTGCCATTGACTTCACAGCTGATACTTGCAAACTTTTTGGCAAACCCTGGCAGAAAAACTGAGGGAGTACAGAAAGTCCTGTCCAAAGCAATACCTTCAAGAAATTCCAAGCCCGTACTACTGTTGTTGATGTTAATTTATATCCATTTAGACAATGCATGTTTGGTCTCTTATGTTTTCAGCTTGTCTCTTTAAGCACAAAAGCAAGATGTTGGCAAATTTGGAATGACTAGCCCTCTTTGTGGTAAGCACAGGAGAAAGAAGAAATTGCAGTTTGACAATGATGAAAAAAATGTGCCGATGCATCCATAAGATACTGTATTCCTTTTTTTTGATGGAGCAAAAGGAGAATTCATGTGCTTTTAAATTTTTTTAAATCAAACCTGTTTTTAAATTGCCTATTTTAGATAAATCTATTTAGAAATCTTGTTTTCACTTATTTTCAATTCCATTCCACCGTAGGCATGCCATAACATCAGTATCTTAATGTCAGCAATGGTCTACCCTAAAATAGCAGGAAAGTGTTGCTGACTATTGAACCATTTAGTTATGTAAGATCAACTCTACTACTGGCAACACTGACTTAGCCTCTGACTGGTTTCAGAAAACAGGTCCTGATCAAGACAGTCAAGGCAATAAACCATATTTTTCTGCTATAAATATGCTATTTCCTTTTAAATATTATCTCAATAAATTGTCATTTATAATTGTCATGCTTATATGCACATATCGAAAGCAGAGCAATCTTTTTTCCTCGAAGGAGTGAATGCCATCTTCTTAGCAACCGGCAGATTCTGTGATGCTTTAAGTGATATTTTAGACTAGGATTTTATGGAAAAATGATAGAAAATTTTTAAGGAAAACAGCAGCAAACAAATAACACTCAGCAATACAGCTTTTCTAATTAGCTGGAAGTCAAAAGAACAGATGTCAAAGAGAATTATTTTCCTTTGTTCTTTTCCTTAAAAGAAAACAAAAACAACCTAACATACTCTCTTCAAAAAACTCAAATGAAACAAAAGTAGTATTCAGGCCAAAAGTCAAGCAAACCTCTTTGTTTAAATGTCCTAAGTTAATGGAAAATATAAGACACTGCAAAAGGAAACCTGCCTTGTCAGAGGCTATGTTAGAATTGAAGAGTGGTAACTGAGTGCAATGCCAGTGGGAGGATTGCTTAGTGATGTCTGAACAAATGCTCTTCACGTAGATGTCATTGTCATGCACTTGCTTTAGAGTTTTTCTTGCTAGAAGCTGATCTGTGACAAACGCAGGGTGGTTATGTCATTTCAATCCCGATAATGATGAAGATAAACACTTGCCAAGTCACAGGTGAATGGCCACACGTGGCTTCTGTTGACTTCAGCGGAACTTTTCCATGAGCTTCTGGGTTCAGCATTTGGTTTATCTTGTTTGCGGGAGTATGAAGCCTTGCCTGTTCTGTCTCATATTTGTCTGGAGACCCCCAAAAAAACCATTTTCAAGTAAGGGCCTGAGAAAATACCACAGAAACGTTGTATTCCAAAGTTACAACAATATTCAAGGTCAAGTATGGAGATGATATGACAGATGGAAATGAATGTAGGAAAATGAATGTGGTCTGGACACCAAATAAGTTGTATAAATTTAGCCCACAATGGAAATGCTAAGTTCAAGCAATCGCACCAATCCCATCGTCTGTAAAGCTTGGTTATAACTTTTTGATATAATTCCAGTGGAATTTGTAACAAAAGGGTGAGTTTAGTCCTAGCAGCATTTTTCCATAATGCAACAGGAACAGTATACAGAAAAAAAAAAATCAGATTTATCATTATATTTAGGCATTGAGGGGGGTGGGGAAAAAAGCAGAATCACTGATCCTTGCCATGGAAATCTGTAGAGTATGCGTTTTCTTGTTAAACGGGACCTACAACAGCTCATGTTCTCTCCTCCTCTACCCCCTTTGTTGTTGCCGTTTTTGCAGGCTTTGAAAACAAATGCCTGTGCTATGAGGTCAAAAAAATCTTTTGAGCAGGCCATATACCATAGGTGTAACTCAAGAATGACTTTAGTATGCTTCCTAACCCTTCTACATCTGGTCCTGGCACCTGATTTATTACAGCACACAGGTCAGCCTTGTCTCTGGTGCTTGACTGGTCATAAACTCCTTTTTGTACAAGTGAGAGAGGAAAGTATTGGCACTCAATAAATTACTGAATAAAAGAAAGCTAGAAGTAACAATATCACTGATTTTAGTCTGGCTTTGAAACTCCATGTTAGGCAGAAGAATTGCAAGTATTTTGGCTAGAGAAATCCGAGGCCACCTTGAGTGCTGCGGTTTCCTGGCCCTTGGCTAACAATTCCGTTTGCATGTGGGATGCACACTGTGCTGGCTATTTGCAGAGAGGGACAGAGGAAAGAGTAACTGGGAATTACCTTTCCTTTTCTGACAAGACCAACTCCTGTTGCAGTGTATTTAGATACCGAGGCTGGCTTTTTTCAAAAATTGCCTTCAAGCTTCTAGTGACCCAAGCTGTCAACGCTTCTTTTGGAGTTTAAGATGAGATTTTCCTAAAGAACCCTGTATGGGCCCAACTCTGTTCCCCTGAAGGTTGGTGATGATACTTCTATTGATATTTTTTTAAATTTTTTTTAATTTATTTTTTTTTATGGGAAACATCTCTGCTGAGCTAGAAAATCTTTGTGGTTTTAGGAAGAAAAAATAGAGGTATAAAATGCTGGCATTTAATCTCATCTTTCCTTTTGCTTTGGTGCTCTGGTGAGCTGTTTATTTTCAGCTTATTTCCTCACTGGAAGAGTAACTGGGATTTTTTTCTCAAGCTGTCATGACACAAGCTGAATAAATAGAGGTGCAGAGAGCTTTATCCTGAGTCTCTTTTCACAGTGCAAAAGAAAACTACAGACTTAAGATGAGATCCAAAGTGGAGGGAAGTCAATAGGAGCACTTCTGCTGTTTTCACTAAAACTTGGATTAGGATGATTCTTGTAAAAAGTGAAACGTTTCCTGTACAAAAATTCCACCAAAATAATGTTTAGATTTTCTTAGCATCACATTTTCCTGTAGTGTGGTAAAACCAGAAAATTGTAGTGATTTTGAATGGTAGAAAGGAGTCAAATCCAACAGTTAGTTAATTTTTCACTGCATCCTCACTCTTATTAAAGTCTGGAAGATTTGCATTGCTATTTAATGTGAAGGTTGAAGACCAAAGGCTGTATAACAGAACCAAGATGTTGATATTTACCAATACTCTGAGACGTAAGCGTATGCTATTAATTCTGCATGTTGGGTTGGCTGGCTACATTGTGCTCAAATAGCAGAACAGGCTGGCTGTACTCTTCTAAAAACAAACAAACAAAAACAACCCGAAAATCAAGTTCTAGTATGTGGCTAGAAAAGAATTTGATACTGTTTTATACTCTTTTCTCTAAAGGCATTTAGTACGGTTTTCAGACAGATACTCTGTGTGATCATAAATTAACTTTATGGAGATGGGAAGTATTGCTCTTCAAGGCTGAAAAATGATCTTGCAAATATTGTACTGCAGTTCCACGTACACTGACGCCCTGCCTTGGGAAGCAGAAGAGTAACTGCTCCTTCTGGCATGCTGTTAGTTTTGCCATGGCTTGGAAGAGCCTGTTCCAAACCCTGGCTGTACTTGTTGAGAGCTTTTTCTTGTGTCAATTTTGATAAAACAGGAAACAGGGTGAATTTCGTCTCAGTGGCTCAGAGATGTGTTGGATCTGCATTATTAACAGAAGGGAAAAAACTGTAAATCCCTGTGTTTGTAATAAGTGGTTCAGTGCTTTCCTGCCTTTAGAGATAAATGTTTTTCGAAACCAGCAGTAGGACTTCAGGCACCTCGCTTGTCTGTCAAGGTCTATCAGTACAGAATGTTTTCCCTGAAGAAATTGTTTGTGCCAAATGGTACAACTCTGTCTTCTGAAGAGAGGATCTGAAAGTCAGTGGCCCATCTACATCAGCAACTGGCAGTGGTTTGGTACAGCACACAGTTTTAACTGATGCAATGAAGTTGTGGTGAAGGCTGTTTCACTTGTAAGCCTGAGTGGCTGTGGTTTTTTTCTTGCCGTATTAGACATGGAACCATACCTGATATAGTTGTAGTCTCTAAGCAAATGACCCCCACCAAAAAACGTTCTCTTGTAACTGTCCATTATGTTCTCTATTTCCTTAATTATGAGATGAGGTAGAACAGGTTCGTTCTGTTTTGTGACTGGAATTTAGACTTTGGCTTTGTTGGCAAGAGACAGCTTGTTAAGGCACGGGAACTGAGTTGCATTTAGGTAAGTATGGGTAATCTCATCTGAGTTAAGGGCCTTTTAAGCATCTATGATGTAGTTGCAAATGTTCGTATAGGTTTAGATAAGTTTTTAAACACAGATTTAATTTAAATCAATATACTGGATCCCACTGGAAATGTGTTTTGGAAATTCTGTACCCATGGTCACTTTGCTACTTGCTGAAAATTAAAAGCAGTTGGACCTCAGAATGGTGAGGTGGGTACTGCAAGATCACGTGGAAGGGCAGGTGAAACATCTGAACCAACTGAGGTTTTTCAATTCAGATGATGGAGAAATTTATTTCACAGAAATATATCCATGTGGGCAATGTGACTTAATTTTTGCCAAACCCGGATCTTTACGAGATTTTTAAATGTTCAAAAATATGTATAATGTAAAAAGTCTGAGTGTTTTGATTATCTCACTCTCCTGTGTCATGGACAGTTACACATAAAACTTTGCTGTGTATTTCCATGGCCCGTGTGGAACTACCTTCACTGAGGACAGAGAAACTTTCAGAGGCACGGGTAGATCCTGAATGTTTTATATTTGAGTAGCTCTGTAAAAGCTATCATAAGGCATCTTAACTTTATAGACCATGTATTTGATAGGATTGCAACATATGATTCTGATCTTTAGATAAGCTAGTGTAGACATGGGTAACAGCACTAAGTGTCTGGGAAAAGTGGAGAAAAGACTTCAGGGAAAATAAAAACAAAAATGCTGTGTTCTGACTAATCAGTTCATCAGCCATTGCGCTTTTGTGGCGTACCATACAGCCGCGTTCTTCCCAGGCATAGAGATTCTCACATGACATGAGATATGCCCAGGGTGATAAATCCTAGCAGTCACATTATACCAAAACAAGAGATAAATGCAGGTTTTATTCATTTTGCTATAGTTCGTAGTCTGCAATTGTTCTGTGTCTTCTACTGCAGAGCTGCTTAGTGCAACATTTCCCAGACCCATCTTCCAGTTGGCTAATTGGTACAGATTGAAGTACTAATGAATATCTTCTTAGATGAATGGTGATACTTAAGCTGCCAGAGAAATTGCACATGTACACCCATGCAGTAAATGGGCTAGCATATTGATTCCCTTGACTAAACAGAAATATTCAATATTTCCCTGTCCTGTACCTTGTCATCTCATTTGAACATGCAAGTTCAGTGACTGATTTTTTTTTTTTAATTATTTTTTTCCCCTTGTTTCTTAAGGAAAGTAGTAGAGCGGTCAGGGTCAGGCCAAATCTGTGGAAGCTCTGGCCCTTCACTCACACAGAGGTGGGCTTGTTTTTGGGGTGGAAGTCTATAGATACTGTGAAACTATGTAATCACAACTACTTCCCTGGAAACACTTCCGTGCAGCGTGCCAGTAAATCTTTGTTGGAGGTGGCAAGGACGGGAGGCCTCAGTTGTTCTACTTGTTGGAAGAATTATGGGACATATTTAATCTCCGGCGGGTGTGCAGCAACTTCTCTTTGCGGCAAAACAACATCATATGAGGTGCTTTTTCTGCAAGAGCTGTGAGCAGGCTTGTTAGCTTTTACAGTGACTGGCCTGACTCCCTGTGGCCACTAAAGACACTTGTCATACACAAACTAATTTCTCAGAGGACAGCACTTTTTATATTCAGTGATGTTGTATGTGTCAATGCTTATTGTATTTAATGAAAATATGTCAATGCTTGTTCGATTTTTGTAGAAGTCGTCATTTAACTAGAGAACTTTGGGAGTTAGGAGGGAGGTGAGAGGTTGGATTTTTTTTGTATGTGTGTATCTGGAAAGGTCTGCGATACAAAGATGCAGTAAAAAAAATCTATATTTAGCTGGGCTCAAGTTTTCTATTCTTGCATCCTAATTTTATGTTAGTTTTAATCTGTTACTTTTTGGCTTGTTTAGCAGGACTGAAATTTGGCAGTAGGAAAATACTCCTTTACCTATGTAATGCTGACAATTTTTTTTTTTTCCTTTTCAGGATCAGTTTGTAGTGGTAGGTAGGTTGTTTTTCTTTAGGCTTCTTGCCTGTATAAGAACAGGCTATAAATATCCTGACAAATACAGTTACCCAAAAATGGCATCAGCAACAGGTACTGCTTAACAGTATTTGAAAATTGTTAATGTAGCTACAGAGAGAGGATCTTCAAGTACTACCCACATCTGAAGGTCGGATATGTTTATGAGATCCTTTGGGAGAAGGTGGGAACAGAAGAAAGCAAAGGAGATCTTGGCCAGGTTCATGAAATTAAATCTCAGATTTAGCAATGTAAGGAGGTCAGCCCAGTTTTGTTTCTGCAATCATGTAGGGGGTTTTTCCCCTGTTGTTGACTATTGTAATTAGTCCTGGATAACAACTTAATATTAAAAACCTGCTGATGGTAGTGAGTGGCTTCCATATATATAACAGAATTTGCTGTTATCTTAACTTTCCCAGGTGCACATATGCAAAATGATGATCTTTAAATACATATTCACAAGTCACTTTCTCCTCCTTCCTCAGAGAGATTGAATAAAGCAATTCACTAGAATTCAACCTAAAATTGACGTTTTCCACTTTCCCTAGCTTTTATGGGCATGATTTGTAAACTAAATAGCATTATCAGAGTCGTCATTTTTGTGCACGTTTTCCGAATATGAAATTTCGATTGCCCCAGGTGAGTACTTCCTAACCCACTTCTAGTGGATTCTGATGAGGTACTACTTCATATGCAGAAAAATATGAACAATTATAATGGACATGGTGCAGCAGAAAGTATCCCATTATCAGTTAATACTTTAAAAATCGCAGCTCAAATTTCAGCTGTCACTAGAATCAAACGAATGTCTCGTGATTCTCTCTGTAACAAGGTAAAATAATTGCTGACTGCTCCTTCCAAAGAGATTTCTCTTGGTGACAGGTCATCTAAAGTACAGTCTGACACTTCATTCTTGGGGTGTGTTAAGGGAGGGTGACAGTGAACAGTGATCTCAGGGTGACAGAATTTCAAAGGAACTTCATCCTGGCAGACCAGGAGCTAACATTTGGGACTTCGACACAGTGTTCAGTCAGTTCTGTGTCAGAAAGCGCTGCTGCTACTGGATAGCAATATTGCAGCAGTCTATAGGTGCATGTATCTGTAGGTATATAGAGATGACCTCCAAGAAATTGAATAAAGATGGTGCATGGACCAGATGCCAGCCTGCATGAGTTTTTCCTAGGATAATTACTCTAGTGATACTAGCAGATTAGTCTTTATGAAGCTCTCGGGAGGAAGGCACGTGTCCATATTTGTATCCTGTACTTCAGAGAGGGAGTCAGTGGAGCATTAGAGCTTCCCCTTCTGCTGCCCAGCGCTGCTCGTGCTCTGCCATGTGCTCGCAAGGAAGAGCACAAAAGTGAAATGTGGCAAAAGAGAGCCATATGCAGCACCCTATAAACATACCAAACTATATTCATATTCTGACTGAAGGGAAAGGAGAAAAGTTATTTTCTCGTACCACTAGTTGGTGGAGAGGAAGTACATAAACCAAAAAGTCTAAATGGGATTGCTGGGAATAATATAAGCAGGGGATCAATTATAAATACCTGTGTACTTTATAGGAACAGAAATTCTTCCTTTATTCTCATCTCTGTAGTGCTCTGGTAGGAGAAGTTAAGGAAGTCACAAATTCATTACTGACTACGCAGTTCACAGTTAACTGTGCTGAAGGACTTAATTTGTAAAGCAAGTATAGTATTGCTTGAAATCCTCAATATGTCTTGGATACTTCAAATGTCTTCCTAGAATCAGATTAAAATTTACCTTATGAGAAGGTTGTCACTCGCTTTTTCTGGCCTCCATCCTGTCAGCTGCCAGATCCCATCAGCACGTTTTCGCTATAGCATTTCACATTGCAGGTGCTGGAGTGCCACACGCAGTCTAAAGTGCTGCACACCGCCAGCAGTCCCAGAACTGTGCTGAGCAAAGCCAAGCGATGCATAATTCACCTTTGAGTTACTCTGCAGCACTGCAGCTGGCAGCGTGCTTACAGGAAATCCCAGGACGGACACTGGGTTTGTTCAGTGAGGGGAACACCACCAAATGTGCAGTGGTGTTGTTTCTAAATGTGGTAGAGCACAGGAGGCTGATGAGAGCTCATGGCCTTCATTTTGCTATCTAAAGAAGGTATGTAATCATCAGAAGATGAAATGCCAGCAAAACATGCAAATTTAACCATACATCTTCCCTAGAAAGACCAAATGTCACAGCCACTTAGTTTCAGTGGTTTTCTAGGGAGAATTCAAAGGCACTTAATAAGAATCAGTTGTACAAGAAGTTGCTTCTCACTAACTGGATTAAAAAATATTGCGGAGCTTTTCTTTTTTTTGTAATACTGGCCACTTTGGCCAAGAGAGGAATTGCCTCTTTCCATCTGAGAGCAAAAAGTCTGAGGCAGGAATCATGTCTAAGAAAGGTAGGAAGCACCTGGGATCTGCAGCAGCACTGCAAAAGAAGGATTTATCTGTGTGTGAGTTTGTCTGTAGTGTGTCAATGTACCTTTGTGTTGCTTGCACTTGTCCATTTTTTTGGAGTCGTTTCAGCCAGTACCAATAGTGCTGCCACAGGGACAGAGCTGCTCTTCTCTCCTGCCACCCCCCTGTCACCCACCTTCAGGCAGCTACACGGTGAGCAGGGCTGGAGAGGTGCTCTAGTCGAAAATGTGGTAGGGTTCCATGTCCAGCTTTCTGAGTTTGTATTTCTCAGGAGATGTGGGAGTCATGTTTATGCCTGGTAGTGAGTAGGCAGACTCGCGTGACACACCGAAACTTTAAGAAATCTGCCTGGATTATTAAAGGGTGTGTGAAGATGGCAGAGAACAAAGGCAATATGTCAAAGCCTGCTCTGAAGAGTGGGGAGTAGAGTGGCAAATGGGATAAGCAATTGGCAGGGGCGTCTCAGTAAGGGTTTGAAAAACAAGGAAGTTTGGGAGAAGAAAAAGGAGGGGCACATCCTTGGGGAAGGAGAAGGGATTGTCCTTGCTGCAGCAGGCTGTGACGAAAGGAGGGGAGACTGGCCTCCCTGTTGTGGAGGGGGAAGGTGTGTGCCAGGAAGGGAGATCCTTAATGCCTGACAGAACTCCAACCAAATCCCAGTAAGCACTACAGGATGAGGGAATTGAGGCTGTCAGTGTAGGGCTGGAGATATATATGTGTGTGCAAGGGCTGGAGGAGCTCTCTGACACCAGCATTCATTCAAAAACTTTGACACAGTTTTTGCCACGTGTTTCTCATGGTGCCGAGCCTGTGCCAGGACCTTCGTGCTCCTTGTTGGTGAAGGCTGTGCAGGCTGCTCGGGGCAGGGCCCCCACAGGGGCTCCCCCAGCTCAGCTGCTGGGTCGCTGCCTTTGAGACAGCACTGGAAGTGGTGGGAAGGTCCCTGCCTCCAGCAGGAACACTGCTCCTGCTTTTCCCAGGCTGGAGGACTTTTGCAAAAGCTATTCCGAGGTTTTAAAGATTTGCCAGTCTCTGAATGCAGCTAGGAGCTTGGGGGTTTGTGTGTGTGTAGGGATAGGAGTGTGTGGGGGTGTTTCTTTTTTGTCCTGGGTGTCTCCTTTCCCTGCACTGAAGGAAAGAAATGGGGTTGTTTTACTTGGTCCGACACTAATGCTTTCAAATGCCTTCACTGCTGAAAAGTTCTGATAGCAACAGAGAGAGGGAAAACAATGGTGGGGAGGCTGACAAATGTCCATTTTCTAGGATAGGAAAATTAGACATAAAATCTTTGTTTGTGGAAAAGTATGCATGTTGAAAACAAAACCTGGCTGTGTTTTGGAACAAGTTGTATGCAAGACTTGGTTCCTGTTTGCTTATTGTCTTGTGCAATGTTGTTGATTTGTTTGTTTGACCATACAAACTTTCTGTTGGGGATTTTTGTTCTCTGCATTGACATGCAAAGAAATTCTGCATCTAAAACTTCAGGTGCTTTTCACGATTTGAGCTGCTGTTGTGATTTAGAAGCACAAGTAGCATACAACATGCAGATGATGTTCAAGCTGTGCAATTGGTCCTATAAAGACTTTTGTGTATATCTGTTTTCAAGCAAGTGGATAGTCCTACCGTGTCTTTGAACATAATCATGCATATGCGTGTCTCAAGCTCATAGTATTTTTTGGTCAATATTACAGAAATACAAAAGTTTTCAGTCTTAAAAGACATATTCCAGCCACATTGTCTGTTTCTTTATTTGTTAGCTAAGACTTGGTATTCAAGGAGAGACAGCTGAATGTGTATAAGAGACCAAAGTGTTGCTGTACAGATGTGTCAGATCCTGTAGGCATCACAGAGGAAAGTGTAGAGTAGATGGGGGCATAACAGACACATAAGTCAACATAACTGGTGAATCATTAAGGGTCAGAGAAGTAGTTATAAATAGAAGGGGCAGCAGAAGGTTATTTTTGTGAAGGACTTCAACGTGAGGACAACAAGCTTGAATGTGATGTTGAGCAAATCAGCCAAGGGAGAGTGACAGAAATAGAGGACGATGTCCAGCAGGCAAGAGAGTGGAGCTGTATTTTTAACAATAGGAAGAAAACCAATGACACTTGATTAGAAATAAAGCGTTCACAGTATCATAGAATGTCCTGAGTTGGAAGGGACCCAGAGGATCATCGAGTCCAACTCCTGTCCCTGCACAGGACAACCCCACAGTTCACACCATGTGTCTGATGCCATTGTTCAGTCTCTTCTTGACCACTGTCAGGCTTGGGGCTGTGACACCTCCCTGGGGAGCGTGTTCCAGTGCTCCAGCACCCTCTGGGTGAAGAACCTTTTCCTGATGTTCAACCGAAACCTTCCTGGCACATCTTCCTGGCATTCCCTTGGGTTCTGTCACTGGTCGCTAAAGAGAAGGGTTCGGTGCCTGCCCTTCCTCCTCCCCTTGTGAGGAAGAAGTGTTACCTCATTGAAACCAACAGCATTAAAATCTGGAATATTTTATGCAGTTAAGTTTGTTTGTTTGTTTTCTTGGTTGAACAAACAATTTGCTTGTCAGATTTAAACTTACAACTAATTTTACTTTCTATAGGGCTCATGTACTAAGAGTTCTGCAAATTGGTATACGTTTTGGCAGTTTTGAAAATCTTGAAATGTTTGTTACATATTTTTGCTGGGCTTTTCTATGATTTGCCCTGCTCCCTAGCCTCTCCAGCCCCCCGATAAATTAGTTCTGGTAGGATGTGTCCCTCTCATGACAAAGTTATGACAAAGACTGTTTCTGTTGTGCATTTTGATAATGATGCCTTGACTGGTAAATGGACAATCCTCACTTTCTGCGGAGGGTAAGGTATTCTAAGAAATACACCTTGAAATGGAGTTTGGACAGCGGTAGAGAAATATCATTATAGAATAAATATTTCGTAAACGTGGTGATGTAACAGTAAGGTCCCAATATTAAATTTCCCTAATACCTGTTGTAAAAATGCAATAAGAGTAATGCGTTAGTTCCAGTGATAACAAAATTTGAGAGGAGCAGACAGCATCAAACAGCACCATCTACTGTTCCCTTTCACGCTGCAAAGACCTCAGTGAGATGGGGAGGTTTGTGTCAAAAGGAATATTCTGACGAAGGGGGTTTTGATATTCTGCTAGTGGTTTATGAAAACTTTTAGCGGTCCTACTGACCTTTGTAAAAATGTGGGCATGTTAAGCTTTTGATTTTGGTAGTTTTGATAAAACCCTACTTCAATAAAGCCTGAAAAGTTTTGATTACACTGGCTTATATGTGACATTCAGAAATTTGGTCATAGGAAAGATAAGGCTTCCCTTAAGATAAATGTATTTGGGTTAATATAGAATTATGTGCATATTTTTAAAGCTTGCCCAAATTAATACATGCGTTAATACATGCAATAAAACATTAACACATACAATAAAAATATACATCAATACACACAATAATTAATACATAGAATAAAACCTTGTTTGGGGGATCAGAGCTGACGCCGGTGGAGCCATGTAGGAGTGCATGCAGGATTAGTGCCAGTGTACGCTGTGCGTGCTGTGTCCTGCACTTGGCTCTGGTCACTCAGAAATGGGCTTGAGCTGAGAGCCAAGCCTGGATGTAAGCTGGGGCTTTTTATGAGTGCAAGGGTGTTTGGCAGAAGAGTCCAAAGGCAGGTCTGGTGGTGATGTGGAGCAGGCACTCAGGCGTTCAGCCCTGTATGCACAATTCCTGGATCAGAAGTGGTGCTGCCATGGCTATTACCGTGCTCACACTGAGGAGATGAGTGCTGCTGAGGGGCAAGGTGGTGTGCTGGCACTGCGTCCTGCTTATGCCACAGGAATAGTGTGGAAGCTGCTTGAGGCAAAGGCAAAGCTTGTTCATATCTGTTTGCAAAAGGCTATATGCACATATCCTCAGTCTGGCTTATTAGAGAAGATGATGTTTGCTGGGAATTACAAAACTGGGTTAAAACTCTTTTGGGCCTGGTTAGATGTTGCGATCTGGTTTTGGTTCTGTTCCCTTTCCAATAATGCATTTATTCCAGATACTTATTTTATGGATGAAATGATAGAAGATCTTGTTTTTGAAGACTTCACAAATGCATTTAATTGCTTTAAGATGTATTCACCACTACTTTGTAGTGAATTTCATTGCAGATACATAACTTCAGAAAAATCCTACAGCATATACCAATACCTTAATGAAACTAGACTCTCTTTTTATAGGGTACGCGTAGTATGTTCAAATAGCTCGGTTATCATAATCATGGTCTTATGATGTTCTGGGCTCTTCTATGGCTTAATGGTGGATTCAACATTATCACAAGCATTGGACTGACAGAGGATGGAGGGGAAGGAGTAGTTTGTGCCTTTTTCTTCTGCAGCTTGTTGCTGTGGTTATCATCACAATTTGTTTCGAAATGAACACCTTTGATTAGGGAGATCCATTGAGGATGGTTATTATTACTTGTTTTCAATACTGTTACTGTGATATTCAAAGCAGAGATGGTAGCTTAAGGAAAAACCTTGGTGGCTCAAATGTAATGTTTCACTTCACCCTCAAAATATTTTGTTGAGAGTGAGGAATCAGTGTTCATTTCAGTGTAAAGACAGAACACTTTTCAGTTTAGATTATCTTTTTATTTTTCTGAAAATCTAGTTTTTGCACAGTTCTAATTATGAGCTCTGACAGAGGATCAGATTCTCTGCTTCGCTTCTCAAGAGGGGTGAGTAGCTCAATTAAGAGTACTTTGTCTCTATGAACAATCTGTCCCTGAAACTTGACGTTCACGCATCATTTCCAGTAATGTGCTACGAGAATAATTATGGAATCTCTTAACTGTGTGTGAGGGGGGAAGAGCAGTAAACAAGTACTTGGCATGTATTTTTAAGAGCAGGTGGCTTAATCTTCTGCTAAATAAGGCAATAATTTCAGCATATTCTGGTGATTACAGATAATAGTTATTCAAGTAATATTAGCTTTTTCAGGTGTGGTGTCTTGTTCTAGGTGTCGTAACCTGTCGTTTACTCCTTCAGTGTATTCAAGTTTACCTAGTAATTGCTTTGCTGAAAACCAGATTATATATTATTTAGCTGTCAGCTCTGTTGGAAAAGTGCCAAATAATTCTTAAACAACCAAATGTTACCCAACAAACAGCAGTGAGAACAACTCATGCGTGAAGCGAGGACCCAACTTGTTTTCTTGTTAGATGGCTAATATTGGAAAGGAGTTCTGAATCTGGTCTTTCTGCCTTTGCCTCATTGTCTAAGTCATCTGATAGACTTGAAAAAGTTTAACTTTTCAGTTAAGCATTAGACAGAAATATCTGAGAAGTATCTGAGCCATCTCAAAAGGACCCTCAAACTATTTTGACTCAAGGAAAAGCTCCAAACAGTCCTCACTTCAGCAGGAGGTTTCTAGATGAAGTGCTCCCACAGTAGAGTTTCGGTATAAGTTGTTACACTTCCATAAAACTGTTTGGAAACATCTAATGATCAGCATTTTTCAGAGTTGGAACAGGAATCCCTACTGAAGCTTCCCTTCGAGGAAAGAAGGGGAACCATCTAACTCCGTCTTAATGAACAACTGCATAGCATTTTGCACTTAGCCAGCAAAGAGAAGCCTTACTGGAGATAATGGCCAAACCCAAAGCTGCATGTGCTCAAACTTAGAGGGGAACTTTCTAAATCCAAGTTTTGCATTCAATCCATTTATTATAAGCTACTGAACTTTAAATTTGGCTTAGCAGGAAAGCTGATGTATTTTTAGATGTGTTAATGTGTTTCTCTGACGAGAGAATCATGTAGGATTTAGAGATCAGTGTTGTGTATCAACTCTTTAAGGTACAGAAATTCTATCAATGCTGTCATACAGCTGGGCAATGGAGACAAGACTCTTCAAAACCACAGAGGAAATCAGTGGCAAGGTAAGGACTGGGAACAGGTGTCCAGTCTTAAAGCCTAATCCTGAGGCTTCTGAAAAACTTTAGAGGCTTCAGGGGCCTTGGTTATACATGTGTGTTGAAAGGTCTCATGTCCTTTTTTGTGAAGGATGAGGCTATTTTGGGTCAAACAAATAAGCGCCTAAACTATCAGGCTGCTTAATTTCCTGCTGTGTTGAAATGTCCTTTGCTGGAGACGAGCTGGGCAGAGAGGAGGCCTCAGCAGGATGGTGCTTTGGTGGAGCGGCTCCTTGCAGCCCCTTGTGCAGTTCACATCGCAACAGTTTCTGGTCAGTGGGCAGAAAGCAGGAGTGGAAACTATTTGTAGAGCGTCCTTCCCACCCTTCCCTCCTGCTCTGCTCTGCCTGAAGCAACTTGTTTGATTCCATATATATTGTTTTCCCTGTCGGAAAGTGACTCCCACTCAAAACAGGATTAGGGAAGCTTGGCAAAGGGAGGGTCAATTTAATTATAGGACAAAGCAACATTCCCTGCCCCAGGAGTCTTGGCTTCAGTTGTCGCTTCTGAAGCTTACTCTCTATAAATGGTATCTGGTTGGACTGTCGTCTTTTTCATCTGATAAGATGACATCTCTCTTACTCCTGCGTTGTTGCTCTGGTGTATAGATTTCAGATATTGATGGATTAAAATAGGCAGCCTGCAGAACACAGTGATTGGTGCTTTGAACTGCACTGAGATAATGGCATTAAGTTGAGATCCCATCTAAGTTCAGACACACCGAGGCATCTAAAGTATGAGGAAAGTCTCTCCAGGCTTTTCCCGGTTGATGAAGCAAGATCTCTATTCTGGCATAAGGAGGACTGAATAATTCTCTGCACATGTGTATTTCTCTTCTGTCTGCTGAAAGAACCTGCAGTGACAAAGGTCCTAAAGACTACTGAAATTAATGTGGATGTTACAGAGAAAAAAATAGCATTTCAGCCTTGATCCTGTAACAGTTATTACATGTCCTTAGCTTAGTGCACATGGAAGTAAAATGACACCAAATTAGGAAAAAGAGAACATGGACAATGAGTGATAGGAGGTCAAGAAAAAGTCAGAGTAGGAATTTTAATATTGCTTGATGGATCTTGCACAGTATTCCATTTCAGTATATTGAGCGAGGAGCGATGAAGGACCAGGATCTTACCCATCGGTTATTATCTGACCTGTAATGTTTTAGGTGCAAAACCGGCCTGTCTAAGAAAGATCAGACCCTGTGCTGATTGTAGAACTGAACTGAACTGACAGCAGAACTGGAGAAGGCTAGCCTGGACCTTATAGTCCTGTATCGGACAGATACTGGAGAGGATTTAGCTCTGGAGAAGAGCTTTGAGACACACACTACATAGTTCTTCTGTATTCTGTTTCTATGCCCTGATCTGGAGCTTTTTAAACTAATAAGTCTTCTCATGAATTCACTAGAATTTAGCAAAGTTATTGCTAACAGGTGGCTCAGAAGTCAAGTTTCTGTCCACTGGTTTCGACCTGAGCAAAAGCAAAATAAATGTTTACCAAAAGAAATAGTCAGATATGCTTTGTTTCATCCTTATCAGATTATTTGGTAAGGTTGCTATGGTTATTTTCATATAATATGAACTTACAAAGTGACATAGTTCACTCTTGTAAGTACGAAAAGACATTTCTTGTGGGATATTTTAACTTAATCAAATCTGCATTTTTCATTGCAAAAAAACCATTGTGTACAGTGTCTCTTTTCTATCAGCACTAACTGAGATATTTTAGAAAACATTGTAATTTAAGAAAATAAGACTGGATTAGTGATGTTCTGGTTCAGAGTTTCTACTATCTAGCACCAGAAGTGCTGAGCAGGGAGAGAAAGAAAACGACAAAAGTACGTTCTTGAGTTGTTTTGTGCAGAGTAAAAAAACCAAACCATACGAAAGAAATTCCCTCCCCCCCTGACAGCCACCTCACAGCACTTTAAAAATGAGAAGCTATTTTCTGCTATCTTCATTTCCCACAAGAGGACTTAAAGTAATTATTTATCAACTTTGTTGGTTGCTTTGTGTTTTACAGTTGTAGAATTAATTTAAAGTTTTATTTGAATTTGAGACTTGACTAATCTGGGAATGTTTAACATCCCTGTTTGAATGAGTGAATAATTGAGACAAAACTTATTTTATTAAACCTAATTTTTTATTTTTTCTTGTACCCCATTTTTATCTTCTGTTTCCATATTTCAAACCAAATAGCCACAGCTCTTCATATTAACACTCAAATAATGTTTCCTCACATTGAGTAATTACTGTAGAACTAAAATTATGCAAATTAGACATTTCCTTCCTCCTCCTGTTTCTTTGTATGGTGGAACAGTAAAAACGGGGATGAGTTGAGTTCCATTGCTTTTGCTATCAGGAAGATATGAGGAACTCTGAAGTAAAGAATGCTGCTTATTGAGGCATGCAGTATATCCTCTTACTTTTAGGTATTTCAAGCAAGAAAAGGATGAGTGTCAAATATTATCAATATTACTGGCTCAATAATATCGAAGGGATCAAAGGTCTTGTGAGCAGGGTTATAAACTAGTGTCTAGAAAACTTTGGTTCTGTTCTTGGCTTTCCACAGACTTCATCCATCAGTAAATTCTTCAGTGTTTGTGTTTTCTGTCTTCAGTTATGAACCTCCAATACTTGTTTTGCCTCACAGGCTTTTTTTGCACCTTCACAGGTGGTTGTACCATGCATGACATGCAGTCAGTGATTCCTCCTTTGGCCAGATGTGGGCAGGGACTTTGGAGCCGGTTCTGGTTCCACCCATTCCATCGGATGGTCCTCTGGAGCGAGATGGGTTTAGCAGGGATTGTCTTCTGGAGAAGAAAGGAGCTGGATCACAGAATAACTAGCTGTATTTATTTTCAAGAGATAAGCTTCTAAATACATCACTCATTAAACTGAGCGGTTGTTGGCAAACAAAAGCTATCAGGTGCAGTCTGCAATGAATCCTGTGTGGTTTGTTACATATCTTTGCAAATGGGCAAAATCTGGCCTTGCTCTATGACTTAGCTGCTAGTAATGTTCATGGTTTTTTTTTTTTAAATGAACATTTGGGTAGGAAGTTTTACTTTCGAATACAGAAGATTATAAGTTAACCTGAAAAGTGTCATGAAAAGCTTATGGAGTAGGGCTGGCTAGTGCTTTCGTTCTATCAAGCATACAATTAAGGATTTGTATTGCAGCTGTACTCAGGGACCCCCTGAGTCTCCTGTGCTAGGCAACATATAGGCACTCAGCAAAAATACGCTGCCCTGTACTGAACATTTCAATTCTGAAAAAGAGAACAAATAGAAATAATGACATGATGCAAGGGCAGAAGTTCAAGGAGTTGCTCTTGCTGTCTAACCCCAAAGAGAGTAATAGCCCTAATAAGTCTATATCTGATAACCCCCCTTTGAACTGAAGTGATAGAGACCTGTGGTTTTGCTATCGAAAATCTCTGCTTCTATCTTTGTGTTGTCACACTTTGCTGCTGCCTGAATGTAGGTTATCTGATGGTCATGGTGATGAATTGCGTACAATGATCATGATTTAAAAGTCAGTAAGCATTCTTATCAACACTGGGACTTTAAGTGCTGAAGTGTGAAGAACTGTAGAAAATAGTGTTCTAAACACACATGTATAGCCATAGTGTACATTTATACATCTTATTTCAATGGGCTCTCACACCAGATATATTAAAAAATATCGTCACCTGGGGATAGAACATCTGTGTATTATGACAAGTAAGGGACATGTCTTTCCCTTCTGTGCCTTTTAAAGTTGTGTCTTGAACTGAATGGTATTTACTAAAACTATTCCAAATACAATGAAGCTGCCAGTAGACTTTTAGCAGCGGAACTGGTGGCGTTTCACCCTGGTGACTGAGGGCTCTGACAGATGAGCTGAAAACCCTGCTGCACTGCTCAGGAGACAGGTTTTACGTGTCACAGACTTGCTGTTATGAACAGCACTAATGGGTGTCTTTTTCTGCCATCTCTGAAGAGTATGATACAACAGTCTCCTCCAGACTTACAAAAGGCCTTATCAGAGATGTGCCCAAGCACTGGTGGGGGCTGTGGAAGAAACCTTTCTTCTCTGCCAGTCCTGATGGCTAGATATCCTGCAGGTAGGAAATTAATTTTAGATTCCAGCACTGCTATTTCAGTGCATAGCCTAAGTACTCCAAGGCTTAAGCTATGTGGGCTCAACACACACAGTGTTGAAAAGGGTTAGCACTAAAGATATTTTGGTCTAATTCCTAGTGTTGCTGTAAACTAACTACATAACCCTTTTAAAGTGAGGCTGCAGGCTGTAAACAGACATGAGCATTTCCCTACTGATTTCAGGTTCCCTTTGGAGTCATGCCTGTTTTAAGTGCTGCAGTAATACAAATAACCCAGATGAGAAGATAAAATCTGCAATAAAAATGTGTGACTCTCTGAAGGCTGGGTGCAAACTATCAGCAGCTGGTATCCATAAGAAATGCCATGATTATGCTATCTAGCATATTTTTAGTTCAGTCTAGTCTTATCAAACATCTGAATATTTATTTCGCTGTGGAGTACACTGAATTCTCATAATAGGGGTTAATTTTCTTTTGCCTTCGGAAAGCAGAGGGGAAAAGCACTGTGCAGTTCTTAGTATGCTGGAGAAAGGCTGCTCTCTAGTGGTCAGGAATGGAGTAATTCTGGGAAATGCTGTAGTCCTGTATCCTGCACATTGCAGCAGTCAGTCATCACTTGAATTTGATTTAAGCTTATTTGACTAGCAAAGGTGGTAACAGTTTGACAGAGGGCATTTCAGGGGATATATTTATTGAGACTCTGAGACATTTTGCTATTTCTACTTGATTTTTGCCATCTACTTGGTGGCAATCCATCTCTGAATGATTAGCAAAAGCTAAATCCTCCTGCCAGTCTCAACAAGTTGCTAGAATGTGACTGGCCGCTGTGGGCCATGCCAAGATGAGAGTGGTTTTTTGGTTTTTTTGTTTGCCTTTTTTTTTTTTTTTTTTGAATAGGAGTAAGCAAAATGTCATATCGTTCCTGCAAATGTTGACGGGGATTAAAAGTTCTGTGGGAGAGAAATCCTCTTCATCAGGGCAGGGAACAGCAGAGAGACAGAGTTCCAAGGGAATCAGAAGTTAAGCTGTTCTAGCAGAAGAAAACCTGTCACATTCAAAGACCAAAGGTATACTTAGTGTAAGTTTTCACTTAAGCCTCCGCAATGCTCACTGCAGGACATGATTTAGTTTGGTCCAAGCATTTTACTGGTGCTTCTGTGTTGGTGGCTATAAATTGATATGAACAAACAAGTTCAGAATAGAAATGAGAAACACTTATTTAATAACAGCTATAACTAGCACATAGGTCTCGGATTCACTGTTTCTTCACCCTGCTGTCAGGCCAAAGGGCATTTTGAGGCCCAAGCGGAAATTAAGCTGAGTTTAGTGGAGCGATGAGCCATGTATCAGGGCACATTTGCCTTGTCCTCATTCTAATGCATCAGTCTACTTTTCCCATGACTACTCAATACTACTGAACTATCATGTATTAATCTGATGATGCTTCATATCATACTTGGTGATACTCCATAATGCCTACTAGATAAATTGAGGTAACGTGGCTTCTGTATCCAAATGCAGATATGCAGAATTGTAGAAAATGGGACTGGCAGTGGTGACCCATCCCTGTCTAATATTATCTAAGCTGTAATGAAAAACCTCCAAAGCCAGAGACATCACAATCTCTTGGTGATCTGTTGATTATCCTTACCCCTGTAAAGCTTTTCCTGATGGCTAACTTAAGTCACCTTTGCTATACATTAAGCCTCTTACTTCCTGCAGATGTGAAGATCAGTTTATTCTCTCTCATTTTCCAGCAGTCTTTGCAGCAACATATCAAAGAATATCTGAGCACTTGTTCCATGTGTGAGTGGGCTTTATCAAGACCAACAATCAGGATGAACAATTATGCTGATCAAGTCAGACAGCTGGGTTTATGTACCTTATTAGCAGTCCTACTTAGGAAATTAGGATACTGTTTAAAACTTCCCTTATACAGAAAATTCTGTATGGTTTTAATGGAAAGGACACATCCTTTGTAACTGGTAGTGTTGTTTCTCTTTTTCTCACTTTTTTCTCTTCTTTTGAAGATTTTTTTATATCATGTACCAAAATAGGAAAAGAAGTGGCTAAAATAGTCATTGAAACTCCTTACTTAGTGCTCGTTCTAAAACTTTAGAAGTTGTCCTTTTTGAAAGGTTGTTTGCTGGAGGAGTGATGCTTTTGTATGTGTGGGATGTTAGATGTGTGAGGCCAGATATTAGAAGTTAGATGTCAGGTAAATTAGAAAGATAAGAGCTCTTGGGTGAGATTGTAAACACATGTGGGACCCTGCCTGGTAGAGGGGCGGAAAAAAGGAATCTGTTAATTTTTTTAGGACAAGTCAAGGAAACCTCCAGATCGATCTAGAAACAGATGCATTTGCTTTCAAGTAATTTGTTGTATGGAACAGATTAAAACCAGCAAATCTCTCCTTTTAAAAGAACAGAGCTGGTCAAACTGCAGCTTGGTTCAAGTGAAGCAAAAGATTGGTGTGGAGCTAGTGTGTTCTTGGCCATGCAGAGAATGGAGAAATAATTTTCTGATCATTTCAGGTTTTGCCCTGCAGGCTCTGATGGCATAAGAATACACGTAATTCAAAAATGTCTGTATCTTTGAGAGAAGAATCCACAAGGAAGAGCTGCTTCCCGCTGCTTTCCTTCCTGCTTAGAGCAGAGATGGGGGTTCCTGGAAGTCAACCAGGTGCAAAATCCCAGTCTGCAGAGATCTGTAGAGAGGGGATTCCTGCTGCTGGCTGACAGCTGGGAAAGCAGAAGGTGGCAGGGGTTGCTCAGGCTTCCCCTCTTACTGGAGGGAGCCTGAGGAGTTTGGACTTGTCGGGTAAGTAACATGCAGAACCAGAGCTCTGGGAGAGCACGTCTGAGCAGCTGCAGGGAGTATAGAGTATCCTCACCAAAACAGTACAAATGTTCTGCTGAAATGAGTTGGCTAATAGTTTCCCTCTGTCCTGGTTTCCCACACGCACAGTCAGCTTTTTATTTGCGTTTGCATGGCCTGGCTGAAGTTGGCACCACTCATCAGCAAGGCCAACTCTTATTCTTTGTTCCCTTGTAGAAAATAAGTTTCCCATTCGCTTGCCTTCAGGAGGTGGAGGGTGAAGCAGAGTGTCTTCAAGCAGCTCAGTTCAGCTCAGACAGAGACCGGTGGACCCTCTGACCCTTCTGGTACTGCATGTGGTAGGTGGCAAGGCTACTGTCATTGCTGGCGTTGGAGGTAGTGTGGGGAGGAAATGCTTTTTCATAAACAATTTCAGTAATTCTTTAGAATCAGGGAAAGCTAATGAGCAAAGCTATTTGTTGTATCAGAAGGAGCACAGGCCTGGCTTATACTAAGAAGGATATGTGATAATTTTATTTCTCATTTCAAGGATGAGAGAGTATGTGGAATTAGTGGATGGTAACATAAGCATTAGCAGTTCTATGTCTTAGTGTTTGGTGGGAAAGCGCCAGGAGGAAAATGTGTACTTCTACTGTAATTAGAAAAGCAATCCGTAGAAAATCTGAAGGTATCTGGCTTGGGATTAGTTCCAGGCTCTTTGGCTGCCTCTTGAAACCATTATATGTCCATGGAATAAACTTCAAGGAAGCTGCTTGGTTTGCTGTGTGTCAGAAGTGTGGAGAAGCAAAAGCAGTGCAGAAGCCACAGAAGGTGTATATCAGTGATATCATGGCTTACAGTCAATGGAACCTAATAACCTTCTGCGGACCAAGGGGAAAAGTTTGGGTGAAAGCAGAGGAAAAGGGCATATCATAGAGTGAATACGGATTATGGGGAATTCAGTTTCCTTAGGAAAACTATAACCACGTCTGCTAAATGTTGACTGGTCTGATTTTGTCACACTAGTGTGGAAAGGTAAAAGTCCTTTATAAGAATTCATGAAACAACTTGTGGAAGGATGTTGTAGGCAAACTTAGTCAGATGTCAGAGCTGGCTCTTTGCTGGGGAGCAGAGATTAACGTGCAGCACCACACCAGTGTGGAAAGAATGTGCTGCTTTGCAAAGGATGCTTTCTCTTAACTCTGCCCTCTACAGTGTACAGAAATCTGCTTAAGAACTGCAGACTCTGGTGGCACACCTGACTGTGGTGAACTCTGAAAGGAACCTAAAAATTCCTTAGTAAAGGGACATTTCAGCTAACTAAATCATTAGTCACAATGATGATCTGTATGTTACATACTTATTGGGTAAAATAAGGGTATTGTAGATTTGGGGAGGAGAAGGCTCCCAGTTGACTGTGTTATACGAACACAAAAACACCTGTTTTCCCTCTGTTAAAGTAAAATATGTTCACAAGTTAACCTATGAGGTAAAGTCTTGGTTTATGCTGAGATCTAATCAAGACCCTCTGCCCATGCTCTCTTTGAACAGACTTGAGATCATACCTTACTATCATCGTAAAGTTTGTGTTCTGACAGAAGGACCTTATAGAGTCAAAAATCCATTGAAGTCTAATCTAGCCCTTAATTTGAAGGTGCATGCAGAATTTGAGCATGGTACAAGACTTGCACTCACTCTGTGAATAAAGCATATGTAGTATTTTTGTCTGGTCCTACTAAAGAATGTGGTGGGGTTTTTTTTTCCACCTCCATTGCAAAACAGGAAAAAAATTGGTCAAAAATTGTAATTTAGTGTTTAACTACTGAATGAATATGTATAAAGTCACTTTTCTGTTGCCTGTGGTTCTAAACACAGACCATCAGAATCCATGGCTTTTGCTTTCTTAGATATTTTCAAATTGATATTTTATGTTTTAAGAGAGCATAAAGTTAAATCAATTTAATTTATGTTGACAGTGGAGATATGGTTTAATTTGCTGTTCAGTAAGATATTAAAAAGTGATATAATTTCAAGGAGTACCTACAGGAACAAAATTCCGGGTGAAAGGACACATTCTTGGTATTTTGTCTTGCTTAAGCTTGTGCATTTTGATCATCTTACATATTTTAAATACCAGCATATATCGCAACTATTAGTAACCTTGTGTTAATGAGATGAGAAACAAAATGCAGATGCTTTTTGGTTTTCAAACTAATTGGTGCAAAAAATAAATCCTCCAGTGACTCAAATACTTTTTGTAATTTGAAACACATTTATCTGCAGAATGTGTTGTTGGCACATTTATAATAGATCTGTGCTTATTATTTTAGACTTAGGCCAAGTTTTTGGATAAATGTCTATTAGAAATTAAAGGCCTATCAACATCTATGATTTGGAGTATTTTTCTTCTATACTGGTGACTTTGTTGTTGTTGTTGTTTAACCTGTGTCATTATGGAGAGATCTTTTTCCTTCATACTTTTCAAATTAAAATCTGGATTGCTTTAGATGGAATTAGAATTAGTATAATTTTTGAGAAGCAAAAACAATGTGCACATTTTTAAGTTAGAAAAGATGTGAGCCTTGATGCATCAAAGAGCTGCTCTTCCCCCCACCCCCGGATCAGGGATTTTGGCTTAACATCAAGAATCCTAATATGTTTCTGCACTTATACAGCCTGCAAAATTGGGAAGAAAGCTCATAAGAGTGAGCTCTGTGAACTACCAGTGTTGTGGAACAGGCATTTTAATTTTACACATCTTTCCTGGTTGGAATGATGGTTTCACGCTTTAATTTCAGTAATCAGATAAAACAGAAAAAAGCAGAAAGACTATTGAGGGTTGCAGTACAAAAGCACAACCTTGTTAGGACAATTCTTAATACAATAAAAGCCCTTGCTGCATTCTTATGATGTAAGCTATTGGTTAGCGGGTACAGTCGTGCACTTTATGCTGGAAAGCTGTCTTTGTCAAAGTCAAGATTTTCTCTATATGTTTTTTGGAAACATTTCTGTTGAGTAAAAAGAAGTATTTGCCTTGGGTTGTTTTCATAAAGGTTACGGTGTTTTGTGAGTTCTTCTATTTTTAAGTTAATCTGATCCAATTCAAAAGGTTTTGTTGACTGTATCCAAAATTATGTGTTTACCTTGTAGACATTGTCTTATGGAAACTGTAGTTTTTCAGTGCATGAAAGAAAATGGAGGCTGATGGCAAGAAAAGCACTGATTTCTCTGAGTTTATTGAGAGGAGCATGACAGGGTGCACTGGGCAAGAGGCAGTTTGCTTTGGGAAGTTAACTGGTTGTGAAGAAGATTGTTGCTTTATGGGACTTAAAGTTCAGGAGTCACGATTCAGTATAAGGTTAAGTCAGTTCATCAAAATGTCAATGAAATACATGGATTTAAGAAATGTCAATTGCTTGTTTTTCATGAAATATCAGAGCACAACACTCTGCTTCAAAAACAAGATAGTCACCTTTTCTTGGCCTGTAGTATTATGCAATACTTAGAAAATTAACCTTTTAGCCTTCTATTTTTGGAATGCAATAAGATAGCAAAATCTTCAGCATTTTCATAGAATTGAGAATTCTAATTTGTGTGTGAATTTTGTAGCATTACACAACAATTGTGTCTATGTATTTCACACATATGTAAAAGAGTGCAGTGTGGAACAGACCTTGATTCCAGCTCAATGGCTGCATAGAAAAATTTGCTGGAGTTGCACAAAGTCACAGTGAAGAGCCAGGTGTTGTCAGCGGAGAGTTATTCCAACAGGACTTGTTCATGTGTATGTATTTCCTTTATATTGTCCAAAGTACATTTGCATCAGTGTCACTTTCATGACTTTATCTCACTTGTACCAGTGACCACACTGGGTAAAAATCAAAGCCTTTAGTATCTCTACTACTAAGTAGACAAGGGGTTGTGGCAACACTAGTCCCAGTAGCGACCAACAGCTTGCTGCATTTAGCAGCCTCTCTGCCTTCATCTCTCTATTGGCAAAGTGGATTTTAATACTTCCCCTAAGTAAGAGAAATTATTTCATGTTTGCAAAGTGCTTTGAAATATTCAAAGAAAGGTGTGAGAAGAACTTGAAATGAGACAAATTCGGTTTTAAAGGGCTCCAACACTGCCTGTGTACTACCAAGGGTTATTTTGCAAGCTGGTGGTGGATGCCTCCTGCTGCTACCTACAGGGACTGCACTTCACTAAGATCTATGAATGTTTATTGAGTTATAAAATGAATTTGTAGTGCAGAATTGCGCTGGCACATGTAGCAGGTGCCTCCTGCCGTGTTTCAGACTGCCAGCCTGAGTAAACTGGCACATGCAGGAGATGTTTGAACAGTTGCGAAGAAAGGGAAACTTTCCAAAGTCTTGTCTGACTTTTCACTAATTTCTGTCAATAAAGATGCCTGTATTGCAACAAACTTGTAATATCTGAGCAAAACTGGGCAAGAGGTGATTCTAGCTTTCTACCTTTGTGGGCCTTTGATAGCTGTCTTGGGGAGGTGTTATTCATTCACTGGCTGAGCTCACAGTAGAGGCTTCAGTGCTCCTCTCCAAGCTGAAAGTTTTTAAGCCCTTATTGGTAATGCTGCATCTGCAGTTCCATCAGTTTGAGCTTGTCTCTTGAGCCCAAAGTCTCTGGCTGCCTGTTGGCAGCACAGCCGTGAGAAAAACTGCCAGAATGTAATTTGCGTGTTGCTGCTCCAGAGAAGGAGACTCAAGAGGTGAAAGCATCAAACCACATGTGCACCGAGGGCATTTAGTCCAGGGGCCAGGCTAAATCTAATCATAAGTAAATCTGAGATACATACAGTGGAAATATCAGGTGGCCAAGCACCAGACATTTTTACCTACTGATCCATTACTGTTGTGCCAAAGTACCTGCTGATGTGGACCTAGCCTAATGCTACTTAGTCTGGACCCAATCTAGGACAGTTTGGGAAGGGTGGTAGATGAGAAACTGTGTTCTTATAAATGCTCCGTGAATGTTTTGCAAAGGAAAGCATCTAAAAAGCTGGTTGTTAATTCAACCTTTCTCCTCCATGAAGTCAGTTTTTCAGTAAGCAAGCTGCTGAGAGAATCACTTCTATTATTTATAGGGTGGTGGGTTTTCCAATGTGTGTTCTCACCGACAACTAGAGTTACACAAATTGACTGTATTCTGGTGTGGCTGTTTCTACTCTCTGAACTTCAAAGATAAAATGCCATTTTAAAAACAGGTTAACTAAGTAGGTCAGTATTTGTTCCAGGATGAGCATGTGTGGTCTTTAAGACACTGAAGAAATTCTTCTTTTTGAAAGTCTGCATTTTACAGCATTGGAGAATTTGGCAATGCTGGTTTAGCACAGTTCCTTTTTAAAAGCTGCATACTTCAGTGCTAAGGGGATTAGAGTTGAGCGCACTTTAATGAACACCTGTGAAGAGAGTGAACCTGTTTAAAAGAATAGTCATGCTGTGCCTCAGAGTAATCCATAGAGAGAAATATGGAGAGCCATTTTAAAAGAATACTGTGCATTTTAACTAATCCAGTTAAAAGAATAAATTTTCAATGCACAGAAAGACAAAATACAAGAGAAAGCAGAAGAGAAGGGTTGTGTTATACAGCTACATCTTTGCCACATTTTTTGTTCTTAATCTGAATAAAAGCAAAAAGACTTTGAACCACCTACCTGAAACAGATATTCAGGGTGCAATTTCAGTGGGGTTTCTCTATGGCAATGGGATTATGCATTTAATGGGTGTCAGTTGTACCTTCTCTGTGCTTTTTAGCTAATAGTTGTTCTGATCCCTCAGGAAATGAGAAACTTTTGAGTGAGGATGTAATGATCACATTCACTGAGAGAGAAGTAATAGAATTTTTGCTGACTGATTATTTTATCACCATTAATGCTTCCTTATGATGGTAATGAAAACCTTGAAATATTCAGCTGATGAAATGTTTTATGATGAAGACTGAGCTGGTCTTTTGCAGAACTGAATTTGTGACCTGGGTAAGGGCTTCAGAAGGCTGGCACAGATGGCAACAGTGGTAAAATACTCAATGAATGGCATACAAATACCGAAGAGAAGCTCTCTAAGGCTCTTTTCGTAGTACTATCTTGTGCTGAATGTCTTTTATATGACAAACAAATGGAATCTCATCTGCCTAGGCAATGCTGCTGGAAAGACCTGTCTCCTATGGTAAGAAGACCAGTAATGAGAGTCTGTTTTTCAAGATTTTTATTTTTAATTGGATGTCCCCTAATAGTGCTGCTCTTCACTCAGCTATTCATTCCTTCTGCTGTTGCTGATGTACCAAAGATTTTCCCAGAGTGGAACCTTTTCTTAGAATCACAGATGTTTTGATTAAAATCATACATCATACTGGTCTCCCCAAATAACTTTTTGCATGGGAGGTATTCTGTCACTTCAAGCATAACAAATGTACACAGAGATCAAATGAATACAGGGAGAATAAAACAAAATTTTGTCCTTTGTAACCCTTACTGTCTGAGCGTCCTGAAGCACTTTACAAACATTAAATCCTCTTTGAAGGGAGCATTCCTGTCTCTCTCTTAAATACAGGAAAAGGGGGAATGAGGGGAAAAGGAGCTGAGACTTAAATGAGGCTGGACTGGAGTTGAAGGCTGACCTTCCAGTTCCGCACAAGGCGAGTAGGACTGGACCTCTCTCTTACATTAGAATGCACAGCAGAGGAGGGAGACCTGTTCAGAGGAAGGCAGTGTCAGATCTGTGTCTCATTCTCAGAGCAGGTCCCTCTAATTCAGTTTAACCTGGTTTCCTTGGCAAATTCTTCAGCGGTAAGGGATCAGTGTGACGAAGTTCCCCCTCGCCAGCACCTCACTAGGCTCTCCTGCCCTGGTGAGGGAGGGTGCCTGTGACAAGGGCGTGAGGGTGCTGTGGCCCATGACCGCCCTGCTGGCGGGACGCGGAGGGCCATGGTGCAGCCCCGCAGGGCCCCGTGCTCTGCTGTGCAGAAGAGTCCACGCTCTGGGATGGAGATCAGCCCAGGACAGAGACTCGCTGGCCCAAGAGCTGTGTCCCTGCCATTGTCTTTGCTCCTCGGAGTGGTGACAAAACAAGAAGGCTCCTTGAGGAAGTGCTGCATTGCTGCAGGTTTGCTCAAATGCAATTACGAGTTTGAAAGAAGAATTTTGAAAGAGTTTAGCTGTTTTGCCTGCAGGGTCTATTGCCTTTTAATGCTGCAGAGTGAAAAACATTGATGTATCTCTTGCAGCTGGAGACATTGATGTCTTCTAGTATCCTTTGTGAAAGGAATTTCTGCTATGAGGACCAACTCTTTAAAAAGTGTATTTAGAGTGATTTAAGGGCAGATTTTCTCTTATTGTCAGATTTCTTTAAGCTATTCAGATGAGACTCAGTTCACTAGACATAGAAACAAAGGAACAGTGTAATCCAAAAATGTATAAAATGAAGGGAATGAAAGCCTCTTCTTAGTCTGTGTGGAATCAGCTTAAAATGGGCCTAAAATAAGTGGATTAAACTGAAGTACAGAAGATCAAACCTCAGAACAAATTGTCAGGTAATTTTAAATAAATCCTCTTTGCTTGTGCTAATAATGAGACTACTCTAGAAACCTGGATCACTGCTATTTCAGAGCAAACATCTCTTCATATGTATAGTTGCTCTCCTCTCACCTTAGCCCATCAAACCTGAGCAACCTGTAGTGCTTTATCACTGAAAAACATCCCCTAGAATAACAAAAGTCATTGCAAAGGTAATTTGAGGTTTCCTTCTTCATAACTATGCTGATCCTTTGAAATGGGGAAAAAGCTCAGTTCTCATGCTGAGTATGGGAGGAGTGAGATCCTCTTGCTGAGGTCAAGATGTGCCTTCTATCAGAGGTGGTTGTGTTTTATTTAAAAAAAAAGGGGGGGGTGGCAACCCCCCGCTTTTCCTGCTTCTTGTTAAAAATTTACACTTACGTAACTCACAGCCTTCCAAAAATGAAGGCAAGAGTGGAGTTTGGTTGAAAACCACAAACATGATTGATCTGCTTGCAACCTTCTTTCTAAGAGAGGAAAAATTCCCTGCAGAATATTAATAGGGATTTGGCTTGTCCCTTTTGGATGCGGGCAGCACAGGGACACTCTTGCTTCATTTCCAGTCATCTCCTCCTCTGGCCTGGGCTGACAGCGGTGCCCTGGGTGTTCCCGTCGGCTGGGCAGCCTGGCAGGCTGAGCCCTGGGCGCATCTGATGGCAGGGAGGGAAATGAAGTGCCAGGGCTAAATTAATTTGCATGTCAGCTGCATGTTGCAGGAAATTAATTGCAGCTAGTGGATGGCAGGGACAGATTGATTAGCAGCCCTCAAAGGTGGCTTTAACAAACTTTATCAAGATTGGGAGTTGTTTGTGCTTGGTTTAGAAGTAAATCAGAGATTTGTGTAATCATTTAGTCAAGAGTTTTATTTCGTGCAAGTCTGTGAGGTGGTGATTAGAGCTAGGGTTCATAAAGTGTGTATTCAGGGAGTGCAGCAGATGAGGAGAGTAGCGTGTGCTCCCTTTTGTAGCGGCACTGCAGAGGGGCTGCTCTGGAGAATGCACAGGTGAGAGTCCCAAAGAGTCACTTCTCCTGCCTGGGGAATAAGGCGTCATTCCAGTAAGGCCACTCCATCTTGCAGTCAGTGTTCTGACTACTAATTTTATCATTTAAAAAAAAAAAAGAAATCTGTCTTAATCAAAGTGCTATAAAATTCAATATATGCTAATCAAATCTTTTGAGAGATTAGCAATTATTAATGGGGAAATGCAAGAAGTGGCTGCTTAATGTAGATTTGGGGGATTTTTTTTTGGTGCAGCAGAGTGCACAGGGGGAAGGTTGCTTTCTGGCTGTGGTTTGAAATATCTGAAATTGTTGCATGATGGGGATGTAAAGCTCTCAGAAGTTTGTTTTCCCGTATTATTTTGAAATTCAGTGTCTAAATGAATAGAAACACAGGAAAGAGACATTCTGTGGAGGCTTTTGTGCTGTTCTTCCCATTTGTCCCTCCCTCTTTCCTTCCCCTTTTTTAGGGGAAAAGCTTAAAACGCTTCAAGTAATTATCCACGCAGCTATCCCCCCGGCAGCCTGGCATTTCAAAGGGCAGTGTCTGTCTGGAGCTGTTTTGCTTTCCTGGCACGTTGACCTGCTCAGCCCGGGCGCGGGGGGGCTGCACCTCCCCCGGCCGGCGCCAGGGGGCGGGCGCGCACCGCGGGTACCGCCGGCATCCCCGGTACCGCCGGCATCCCCGGTACCGCCGGCATCCCCGGTACCGCCGGCATCCCCGGTACCGCCGGCATCCCCGGTACCGCCGGCATCCCCGGTACCGCCGACCCCAGAACCAGCGCTGGGAGGTGAACAGCTTTGCAGCCGCTGGGTTTCAGCAAACAGTAAAATTCTTAGGAAAACAAACATGCACTGAAAGTGTCGTCTCCCTTGGAAAAGTGTGTTTAAGTGTGAGGCCAGCTGTAGGGTACACTGAGAGGGAGCAGGGGAACCACTACTCTAGTTAGGGCTGTCTGGCTGAAAACCCTTCGTCTCTTTCTAGAAAACTCTGTAAAGGAGAAGGGAGATGTTTGACAGCTGCGCTGGTTTAGATAGTGCTGGAGGATTTACTGGTGGTGTTGGAAAATGCCTTGTTTCTGCACAAGGTGCTTTCTCTACAGGAATGGATTCAACTGTGTTTATTAGAAATGTGGTTTTAATGGTTGTTCAGAGATGCTGGTGAAGTGGTGTGTTGTCTGGGTGTGGTGGTTTTTTTCCTGTTATGTGTGCGGTTTTATTTTATTGTTTTTAAATTAATTGTCTGACACTGCTGACAGTGGTGCATGGCTGTGTGCTTGTGCTCTGTGCTGCCAGCATGGGGAGCAAGGGTGTGCAGGGACATGTGGCGTGTTCTGTTCCAGGTGTCGATTCCCGTACCTGTAAGGACAGTGAGGTGCAAATGCAGGTTCAGCCCATGTGCACCCATCCCACAGCTGTGGGTGCCCATTGCACAGTGCCTGCCATGACCCAGCTTGTGTGGTGTGAGCAAAAGGGTTGCAGTCTGACCCATACAGTATTTCTAGGAAGATTCTATACATTGCAAGTATGATTATTTATTTATTTATTTTAACACAGTAATACTGTGGTGATACAATGCTGTGGTGCAGGACCAAGTGTACAGAAAAACCAAATATATCTATTGTGATTAATTTCTTAAAGTTAAATCCTTACTAACCAGGAATTTTTGATAATTATTCTACCTACATGTCTATAGTTTAGAAACAAAAAAAATTGCAAAGCGCTTTTGTTTTGCTTGCAATACATACATTCTCTGACACTGCCTCCCCTGTGGAGATTTATATCAATGAAAATTTCCAAGAGTTTTACATTTACATACAAATATATATTTTTTAGGGATTTTGCCAATCCATAATTTTGCATTTCTTATTTTAAAAACAGTAGAAAAGAGCAACGAGAGATTTTCTGGGCCGCTTTTAGTAAAATAACTCTGTCAGGAGTGAAGGAAGAGGCTACAGGAAGAAATTTCGATGTAATACAGATGTTCTGCCATAGTTGGGTGAGTAAAAGGGGAGCACTTTTCTGCTGCTTAATACAGTGAGTGTTGCAGGTGACTGTTTTGAAAATACAGCAAGGCTGTTTTACCATGTAAAACATGAATTATAGAGCTGTTTGCCTAGGCTGCTCAGGGTTTATCTGGGACCTCATGCAAGTATGGAGGAGGATATGTCCTGAAAAATGAGTGAAAGGGAATTCTTTGTTTATATGGAAAAATATAGACTTGATGGAAGGAAGAGCTTTGGGTTCTGCGTGAACTCAGACTATAGGAGTGGCTACAGGATAGAAGTGGAGGAGAAGTGATGTAATTTTGCTAGTGTGGTGTTTTGGGCAGTGGGTACCTGAGCGTTTTACGGTCTCGCAGCTCAGAAATCTGAAATGAATTTTCAGATCGCCTTGCCTCAGAATATACGAGACTTCATTTAGATACATGCTGGAGTTTACCCACGAATCTTCAGGCTTAAAGAAACATAGCTTTCAGGTTTGTTGAAAATTTCCTTAAAGCTTGTAAACTTGCTCTTCCAGTGTAAAGAGGAGCTCTGACCAAACCAGGGTCTGGCTAAAACCGGTCAGCAGAATCTACATCAATAATATGGGTTTGAATTCAGCACCTAACTTGCAACACTGGATAGGTTGGAATGGGGAACAGATTTGGAGAATTTCTGAAGGCTTGATGCACAGGGAACTGTGCGAAATAGAAAGCTCACCTCATCTCTAGCAAGCAGAGGCAGCTGTGCCTTGCAAAGTGCCGGTGTGCTGGCATTTGGCTTCAGTACAGCAGCTGTGCCTTACTCTGAATCCCAGGCTTTATCCTGAGCTCTCTCAGGCTTAGGCATGGCAAAGTGTTCGCGTGATCAGTGATACTGCTTGATGAAAGTGTAATTTTTTTTTTCTTAGTTCTTTTTGTTAGATGTTGGTTTCACTCTTCTGGGGCTTTACAACATGTACAGTATCTTTAGCAGTCAAGTATCTTCTCCTTGGCAGTTGACTAACTGCTTGTAATAGTCATGTTTTTCTGTATGATAAAGAAGAATTTCTGAAGTTACTTTGCAATTCAATGTACTGAAAACTGTGTTAAGGAACTGACTTGAAGTTTTATCAGTAAAATGGTAGTAATTGACTTAGCTTTGTTAGACAGTGTAAGTATCAGTGCTGTTAATAAAAGCTTGAAGAAACATCCTGAGCTGAAGCTTAGCTGAACTAAAACAGGTAGTAGTAATAATTTGGCTGTGAAGTGGATTTCCAGCTTCCATAGTTGGGAGTTCAGGCTATTCTGATCAATATATCTGGCCTCTTAGATTCCTGCCCATCTTTATTTTGCCCTATCAGTAAGATAAGCCTAAATTGTCTTAGACTTGGACCTCTCTGAGACAAATGTATTCTTGATGCAGCTTCATAAAGTCAGTTACACAGGCAAGAGAGGAACGCCACTGAACTTAATCGCTGGATACACTGTTATTCACATTAAGGAAAGCAGCAAAAGGTCATTGGTGTTGTGTTGTGGGTTTTTTTTTCTTTTTAAACACCCTAGAAGCCATGTCAGATCATGATGGAAGATGCAGTTTTGCACATTAGATATGCCTGTCACTTAGACATGTTCGGCTGACTTTGGTCCAGCCTCTTTCCTCATGTTTTCTCTCAGCTCATACCTGAACTCAGCAAAGACCATCAGAGCTGGCTGGTGTGTGCAAGGCACATCGGTGGAGAACCCTCATCTCTGATTCATTCTTCTTCAGTAGACCAGCATCACCACGTCTGTTACCTTCAGTGCTCGGTTCTCAGTTTATGCTTTTTGTCATTAGCAGAGCAGTTCTTTTGTTGTGTCAGTTAATGCTGATTTAGCTGACATACAGTTTTGATTTTTGGAAATGGAAAATTAGCCTTTAGGCTGTTAATAGATATTTTTACGAACAGAAGGAAAGACAGACATGACTTTTAGCTGAGAGAGATTGCCCTGTAGCTTTAGAGGAGAATATCAGGGGAACACGATTTCACAAATGTATCACACAACAATACACTAATTCTTTGTGTGTCTCAAGAGGCCTCGGCCCAAAGGTAGCTGAAATTCTATACCATAATTGCATTCTTTCAAAATTGCAGCTATAAGAGACCATAGTTGTTTCCAGAAAAATGTTAAAAATGGGATGTGCATTTTTCTGTACATACGTTGTGTATGTTAGCATTCAGTCATAGATTACTTCATTAACCTTTGCTCTTTGGAAGCCTTGGAAAGGAAAAATGTTTGAAGGAAAAACAGATTGGGGGGAGCAAGCTGAAGGGGTTTCATGGAAGGTCAGAATCTATGAAGTTTGATACTGCAGACCCCATTCAACCAGATGGTTCCTGTTCCGTGTCTCTGCAAAGAAACAAGTGGGTCTTGCAGGCGCTGCAGAAGCAGAGATAGTTTCAGTGCTTATTCCTCTTTGTTTTCATGTATTTTTTAGTGGTCTTGCATGATTTGCTTATTCAGATTTTTTTTTTTCGTTCTTGAATGAAAGCTATAGTAATGACTTAACAACAACAACAAAACAAAAAAAATCCGGACAGAAATGTATCTATTTCTTTTAATCCATTGTTTTGTTTTAAAGATACTGGCACAAGGGGGACCTGAGTGACTTGAGCTTTAGATGTCCATCAATAGCTCATCAATACATGTAGCTTTGATTTAGCTGTAGCTGGGTTTTTTTGGTCATTGTTGTGTTTTTGGTTTTTTCCCTAAATTTTATTTACTTCTATTACATATTTTTGGTGTCTACCTGGTGACAATAATATACAGAATGCAGCTAAATTCACTCTATATTCTGGATTCAATTTTAAAAGTGACTTCTCATGGCCAAGTTATAAGCCTTTGAAATATGAGATTGTAATAGAAACACTGACATTATCTTAACAGTGTCTGCAGTAGTGGGTGTTGATCTAATGTAAACAAATGGTGTTATTGGGCTCTTTTTTTTTCCCACTCTCCTTGCTTTCTTCCAAAGATGGTTTAATCATTCATTAGCTACGAAACTGTCATCTTTTTTGCTTAACCTGTGACAGAGGTGTGCATAGTGTGTGGTGGTGGTGTTGTTTTGTTGTGTTGTGTGTGTTTGTGGGGGGTGTGTGTGTGGTTTTTTTTCTTTCCCTTTTTTTCCCCTTTGAATCTGGAGTGGAACAGGACAGGCAGGGAGAATTTATGCTGTAGCTGTCCCATGCTTTCTGTAGCTTATCCAAAAGACTTTACTGCTCTCTGATTCTATTATATATTTATGTTCAGTAAGTGTGTAAATAAACACTTTCAATCTAGGCCTTGAAGGAGACAATTTTTACAGAAAGTGTCATGACAGTGTAATTAGAAGGATGGTCATTTTAAGGTGCTATATATCTAGCATGTGGTATTGACAGAAACTAAGCCCTTTTCCATAAAACATGAGCACTATGAACCCTACAACTTACTTAACTGATTCTCAGGGAAACACCCGTTACGTTCATTTAAAACTCTATAAAACCCATATTATGGGCTGCAATCGCATGGACAGATGAAGGTAGAAGGGACATGTGCTGTTCCATTTGGCCGATAACGTTGGGGCTGCCTGTGAGCTTCTCTTAGCAAGGAGCTGGTGCAAAGAAGTGAGAGGGGAGCAATGGGCTCAGATGGGCACAGGCCGTGCCTGAGCATCCTCCTTCGTGCTGTCTCCTGACCTGTAAGTACCTGGCAGTGGAAGCCGCCTTGACTGACTGCAGGATGTCGCTGAGCTTCCTGTAAATACTGCTTTAATTGTAGTGTGTCTGGGCATTCATGTGTTTTAAGTAGTATTCTCTCCTAGAAAACCTACCACACACTATTATTAACTGGCAGTGGTTGTGGGTTCATCTTCTTCAGCTATTTCTTTTAGCTAAAAATGCAAAATTGTGCTGCCCTGAAGGGTTATTTAGCAAGAGTTTTAATGAAATAATAGAAACATTGCACTCTAGTGATTTCCCCCATGCAGGGAAATGTCACAGTCCATTGGTCTTTCCCAGGAACATTACATGAAATTACACCTATTTTCATTACTCTGCTCAAGTACAATATTGTTAAGTAAATATTTGCACAAAAATGTGGCCGTCCTAAGGTGTGAGCTGTCCCAGAAGGTAAATAATTAAAGCATGTTCTTTCTCTGGTAGCAGAAACCAGTGCTTGATACAGGTTTGATCATTTCACATGTCTCTTCAGCAATCCATAACTGTCTTCTGCAATTATTTTCATCGTCCAGCCAAGCAAAGATAAAAGGTAGAACATGCCTCTTTCGCCTTCTCCCAGGGAAACTCCATTATCCTTCAAGGGTCACGTGGCTGCAAAAAAGCCAATGTGAGTGGGAAGAGGCAGCCCACAAGGACAAGCTCAGTGCGAGCAGAAAATGAAGTTGTTACCAGACAGCAAACTGCAGCCCTCGGTTCTTATGAATATTTGAATGAGTAACTAAAAACAGCTCAGTGGACTCTAAGCAACTGTGACAGCTGAAACTGTCTGGGAAACTAGCAGTCTACAAGGACCAAAATGAAAAGATCAGCAGTCACATTTCCACCTATACCACCATCAGTATATTGTAAAACATGAGCAGGTTCATAGTCCTCAAATATTGTTTAGAAAAAAAAAGTCCACCCATGAATTTTCATGAGCATGGTACCTACAGAATCTGTCAAGAAATTTTGAATTCATTAAAATACAATGATTTCTAACAATCTACTCAAGGCAAGAGAATAGCCACATTTTCTAGACATTGAAATATTGATGTTGCTGTTGCTTATACTCATAGAAAATTGGCCCTAGTGAATCTTTCATGAATATCTTTCAGCTAGTTCCACGTGGAAAGAAAGATGATGAGAACAGTTTCCCTGAAGCTAAAATGTTCTGAATAATCTGCGCCAAAAAAAAAAGGGGGGGGCGGGGGGAGGTGGGGTGGGGAGGAAAGAACCGTAATAAGCAAACTAACAAAAAAATGGGCTTTATTTTATAGCAGTCAGAAAGATGGACAGCAGTTCTGAAAAGAACAAAGTGGCTGTATATCTTCTATAAAAAAGAGGAAAAGTCTGTTACACTAAAGTGCAATTTTCTGATACTGATTTTTTTTTTTTTTAAGGATGTTATAAAGCCATGTTTGAAGATTTATTCGGTATGACCTTCCTGATCATATAGACCAGTTACTGTGTCCTCTGCTGTGTAATGACCCAGTATTTAATAACATCAACATTCTTCACTCCGTTGTTTTTACTGGGATCGCTTACACAAGAGAAGGTTGCAGAATCAGTTTAGTACGGTGTTTAAGATGTTGGCTTTATAGTAACACTGTGAGAGTGACATCTTCCTCACATTTTTTTATTACTGTTTCAAGTTTACACTATCAATCTGACTTGAGAACCAGATGAATTGCTCAGATAAAGTGTAACTGTCTTGCCGTAAATGCATAACAAAGAAAGAAGTATGCTCTTGAAATAGTAAGATGAAGAGCCTTTTTAACAAGAACTGCACTCACATTTGTCAAATGGCTCTTCATTCTGGCACTTGTGCCATTTGGTAGCAACGACATTGGTTTCAGTGTAACATCTGCAGGGCTGGAATAGAGTACTTTGAAAAATTGTAGAGTTCCAACCCAAAGGAGATCTGTCTAACCCGTTCTTAAAGGTTCATCAAGAATGATGGTGGAATAATTGATCCTGTAATAATAAAACACAGAGACTGACTGGCAGACCTCTTGAACTCCTGCCTAGACTTCTTTTCTATGAGCTCAGGCATTAGAGATCCACAGTCGAGTCATGTTTCTTAAGGGGGTGATTGCAGAACAGACTGGAAAGGCTTATGTCTGATTTTACCTATTCTGTCAATACCATCAAGTAAACATTGAAGTTTCCCAGAAAATGTGGAATAAATCAAAATCCAGGCTATAAGAGTTAGCTACAGAACTGGATTAAAAATTCTGTGCACATTTCTCTTTCAAATTTTGCATCTGTTATGATTTTTTTGTTTGTTCGTTTGATCTTTTAATTTTGATTACATCACAAAAACTTTGCCTGGTTGTGATTAACTGTTGGGATTTAGCTTGCATTTTGGCATAGTCACTTAATTTTGTTCTATTTTGCATGCAGAAGGTCTTGAAACTTGTTCACATTTTTTCCTGTGCCTTATGTTTTTAGTCATATTCTGTTCCTGCAAATCTGATGTAAGAAGTCGTGGATAAGAGATGATGATTTTACAAGGAAGAAGAAAAAAGGGCGAGGGGGGAAGCCAGGAAAAAGAAAAGGGATCTCTAAAATTATTGGAATTCTAGAGACCATGCTGCTGTTTGGGCCCATAGCGCAGTAAAAATGTAAAGGGCACTTACTTGATTCCCAGTAAGTGTTGGGTTGGGTAAGCACAGAAAGAGCCTGTGCTTTGTTGGCTGCAGTGATCTGCTCCTCTGCTCACCTTAGCTTTGGACTGGTCTCTTGGATGATTTCAAAGGTCTGTAATTTTGGTTATACCTTTATAAACCAAAGCTTTTATTAAACACCACAGGCAATAGGCTCAATGAGGTCTCGAATAGAACAGGACTTGCCTGGAAAGACCTGTTTATAATGCGGCAATATCCAAAAACCAAACAAGCCGAACTGTTCTTGTGAAGGATGGCTGGGGTTCCTGTCTGTACTTGTCTTAGGTTCCTGACTCCATGGGGAATGTTACAAGGAAATGCCATTTACGCCTGGGAGCTGAGAGCTGGAAAGCTCTGGCTCAGTGCAGAGGCTGGAGATGCCAATGGGCATCCTAGAGACTTGACATCCCCAGTGAAGGATTAGGCAAAGACAGAAGCATGATGCACATCTCCCAAGGGTGTTTCCTGCCCTCTGCTTCCCACCACAGCTGGCAACTCTGAGTCAGCAGCTCAGAGCCACTAGCCAGGGCTACTGTGGTTCCAGTTAACACTTCTTTCTATTCCTCCGCCTTGTTGCTGACCGCTGAGTTGTTGGTGAGCCCCTTCTCTGGAGGTAGGCTCAATGGGGGCCAGAGTCAGATCTGCCTGTAAGTTTAAATGTGCACCACAGCGCAAAGAATAGGCCCAGCAAAAATCCACATCATCTGGTGTGGATGGGGAGGAAGATGCTGCCTCGGAGAGTTGCGTGCCTGAGAACCTGTGGCCTTGACACTTCGTGGATGTGGGAGCTTGAGGAACTGAAATACTCTGTGGCGATGTGCTGGCACGTATGCATAGCAGTAGCTGAGTCCAGATTTTACAGCCTGATTTGACAGTGTCATCTTCTGTTTAAAAGAGATATTATACAAATTGTCTTGCTTCCTCATATTACTCTCATGCTTGGGTCTTTTTCATGGCTAAGAATGATGAAGAGTTATGATTCAGATAGTGGCATGTCACAGGCAAAGGGATTTGCTTATCTGGCTATTACCTAATGTTCTGAAGTCCTCTAGTTCTTCCTACTCGCCTTTGATTTTAGTATGAAAAATAAATAAGTAAATGTGGTGTAAATTCTGCCCTGCAGTTAGTATCTATTAAGCCTCTGGAAACAGACCCAATAAAAACTGACAAGATTGACTGGATGCTGGATGATTCCCAGTTTAATTCTGTGTGTAAAGGAATAATTTTCATCAGATAATAGACATGGCTATTTTCTTTTTAGGTTTTCTGGGTGGGAATTAAAAAAAAAAACCACCAACTTGTTCGACCTGCATTTTGCTTAAAGCAAATGCAACCACTCTGAAAACAGAATGATTTCTAGCATTGCTGTTCTGTCTGGGTCTGTAAACAACCCATCTGTCCATGAATCTTCTCCAGAAACACTGTGTGAAGATTCATCACCAAATCTGGTGGCTTGAATGATCCTGCACAGAAAAACCTCTGTAGCTGTCTTGATTTTTCCAAAATTAGTCCCTTTTCCAAACCTGGAAAAATCAAGTTCTGTAAAAACAGAAGAATCGTTAGTTAGACTGCTGATAGAAGTATTTGAAGTTCACTAGACATCTCTGTTGCACCTTTATGTAGAGATTCTTTATTCTGTTCAAAGCTGCAGATTATTCAGTTAGTCAGCGCTGGATTGTTTCTTTTATCCACATTTATGTGGCTGCCTGTGCAGAGGACTGAACCCCCTAAGAGACTATTTTCTCAATTCACATCCACTATATCAGCTCTGACCCAAGTTCCAAAACTCTTTAAAAAAATTAGGGAAGATATATATTCCTGGCTTTTATCTGCTCAACTATCTTTCAGCATGTCTTTAACTGTGTCAGCCAAAGCATTACAGGTACAGGTATGGTTAGCTGCAGGAAACAAGAAATGCCAACAAAGGCTGGATTCTTTTGCAGGTACCACTGAGATGAGAAGTTGTAGAGTGAGAAGTTGTTGCGAGGTGCAGTGAAGATGAGCTCTATAGGGGAGCCATGGGGTACCAAATGCTTTCTTGCCTCTTTGTTCAGGCACATGAAAGGTGTCTTTCCTTCAGCGTTGCTCAGGCTGGGTGAAACATCACAGATCCCAAAGCTTTCCTGAATGAATCGTAAGGCAGAAATGTACCAAATATACAGCTAAATGTCTGCCACAAATCAGAAAGTATTTGGAACAATTTATTTTGATGTTGTTTTGTTTTCTAGCATTTTGGGCAGCAAAGGAACTTCCACTTTAATCTGGGTGCTCTCCCACTCTCACCTCTCCATTACCGATACTCTGTTTCCCACCAGGAGGCTGCAGGCAATGTTGATCAGAGGCTGTGGCTTCACAAGTTGTAGCAGGAGCAACAAATTGGTCCTTAAAAATAGTCTTTCTTTCTGTTTCATGTTTTTCTGGGGAAAGAACCCTTTGCTTTATTTTTTCCCCAGTAAACGAATGCACCAGACTGAAACTAGTTGTTATGCACACAGATATCTGAACCTGCTCCTAACAGGAGGCTTGCTTCCAGGAGCCACTTTCATTTAACCATGAAAGGAAAGTACCACTCCTGAGATCTTAGTGTCTTTCCTTAGCATTCTGCTTGAGAAGAGTCTGTTTGGGTGCACGATAGCGACCTCTTCACCTACAAAGAAAAAGAATAAGGATTTGTATCCTGCTGCCCACTGGAGAAATGTGTCGGCACTTATCAGGGACTCTGGAAGTCATTTCCTCTGAGATTTTCTTGGCTTTGTACACAAAAAAAACAAGACCTGAGAATTGTTTCATTGCTACTTCGTCCTCAACCCCCCATAGGAGACAGTTGCCTGTTTCTTTTTGTTATCATCTTATTAAATTCTGGAAGGTGGTTTGGTGTTTGGTTTGGCTTTTTGTTTGGTGTTTGTTTGGGTTTTTTCGTTGTGTGTTTTTAAAATTATTTTTATTTTTTTATTAGACAACAGTAGGAAGCTTTACTTCTCTCTCCATGGTTCTTCGCATACAGTGGGGAATTCTGTTTTTATGATTCAATGATATACTTACCAATTTACAATACTTGATTATTTGAGTACACAGTAGAGTGGGGGACAGGAAGGAGTGTTCCTAGCTTCTTGCTTTTGATTTCTATTTGAAGTAGTCCTTTAAAAAAAGACAAAAATAAAATGGATTATTTGAATTACTGGAAAAATGAAATTACTTCCACAGAAGTCAGTCACTCAAGGCTCATATCTGAAGCAGTGTGATTCTAATTAAGTGAGATGATGTAACAAGATACTTACATCGTAAATATAAACAACTTGCTTACTACAGGTTTGGAGTTTTTTAGTATTTTCAAACCAAGTAACCAAAAGAGATTTTACCTTTCCCCCCTCTTTAATATGTGTAAGGAAATAGTGTTAAATAAAGACCTTTTCCAAAAGGTGTTCTTTGCAGGTTTTTAAGGGCCTATTCAGAGTCCCCTGAGTCTTAATTACAATAGTCTTTGTAGAAATTAAAAATAAACTGTCCACAATATAAAAAACATATTCTGTGGAAACTACTGATATGATTAAAATTCTCAAAGATGGTTTGGATCCTTGCTCTCTTCCGAGGATCAAAGGGAGTTTTATTTGTCCATTTGAAAAGGAAATTAGGTCATAGGCTTGAATGGTAGCTTTCTGGAATACTGAAAATATCATTCTTTATTGTTTGGAATGTAACTGTGTGGCATTTAGGGCACTTTTACCTTTTTCTTCTTCTCCATTGGAACATTGTATGACAGTGTTACTGAAGACATTTGGAGTGGGGGCAAATTATTCCATGAGAAGTTGTGTAGCAGTGGAAAGTGAATAACCTGAGGCAAAACAAGAAAGAAATCGGAACAAGTTCAGGTCAGGGATTACTACTTTGGGAATTAACAGCCGAGAGCAAGGCAGCAGTAAGGTGAACCCAGGCTAAATACTGAAGAGCTGCAGTCAGACCATACGAAAAAAGCTTGTAGAAACATGGCAGTCCTGGCATGTTAATCAGGTTTTTGCCAGGAGTGATGGAAGTGCTTGTATATGAGTGGTAAAGAAATGTATATTTTATACTAGGTATGCAAAAAAAATGAAGCTAGTTTAACAATTGGCTTAAAAACTGATCCAAGTAAACTGGTGTGAATCCTTAATGCCAGTGCATTTAAATACCTCAACTTGTTCTGGCAAACAAATCCAAGCTTGTTTGAATCCCATTTAGGTGCATCTGTGTTTACATAAGCTAACTAGTTTGACTCTTAAATTACTGGGCTAAATTGATGCAATCCTGCTGGTACAGCCACATAAACACAACAGATCTGCCAACTTCAGCTCCAGAAATTAACCCTAATAGCTTAAACCTCCTTTTCATGTGATGCTTAAATGTGCCTATGTTCACAGGTTGGGCTTCTTAGGAAGGTGATGCTGCAAGGTGTTTCAGTTTGTCTGCTCTCTCCCCGAGCAGATCCAGGCCAGCTGGTGAGCTGGCTCTTGTCTCAGCTCCGTGCAGACCCCCCGTCAGTCTGAGCGGGTACCAGTGGGTGCTGGGCTGGGTGCTGCAGCATCTCCAGCAGCAGAACCATGGCAGGGTCACCTGTCCGCTGCTGCCTCCCCTCCAGGTGTCTGGTGTGTGCTATGAAACCCCTTTTCCCCCTTGCTGCTGTGCATTGCTCTTTCTCCAAGCTGCAAAAAGTGAACATCAGGTGGCCTTCCCTACTGTGCTTTTGTGTGGGAGGCAAAGATACACATTCTCACAAATTGTGTAGCAAACAGATATGCTTTCTAATGGTGAAATGTCTTGCTCTTGAGCATTTTCTAATTGTAAGAAAAGTTTCTTCAAAACAAAGAATTTAGCCAGTGTCTTTGTATTGAAACCCAGATACCTTCAAGTGGCAAGGTCAAGGAGGCTTGGAAATGTCAGTTACTTGGCACCTGGATTGTGAGCAGTCCACAGGAGCTGTAACGCCATCGGCTGCACAGTGTACGGCACACGGGAGCTTCATGCTGTGAACAGTAGCACAAGTAACAGCAGATATTTACATCTGCTGTGTAAGGGGCATGATGTGGTCAGTGAACCAAAGGGAGATGTTCTGTCTGTACAGCCTCTGCCCATCTGTAGGACTGTCATTCTTGATCAAAGGGCTGAATTTTGTCCCTTCAAAGACATTCTGGTGTCATAGAAGGGCATACTTGCTTTTATATAAAGAGAGAAGTAATACCAAAGCAGGATATCCTGGTTTATGAATTTTAATAGTATCAATAATAAAAAAGAAAAAAATCAGGCAAGCAAATAGCTTGTGACTGAAGAGTGATCCAGTACTTCGTGTATGCGATTCAGTGTTAGTTATTCAGTGTTTGAATCTAATCTTCAGTGTCTTCCTTTTAAGCGTGGATTTCCTAAGTGTGCCTGCAGAATTGTTGTTGTTTGTATTTACTCCTTCAACTCTAGTACCGTGTGAATGCAAACTGCAGCTTTTGAAATTGTTCCCCTTTTATCACTTACTGTTAATTTTAGTTCTTACTAATTTTGCAGATCAGATGTTCTGTTGTCTTCAATATTAGTTTTCCATTGGAGGAATGAAGGTGGGCAAAAGCCATTAGATTTAATGCAGAATATTCTCCCAGCGACTTGGTCTTCCAGCAGCGTTGCTGAATACCTGCTGAAGCAGCGCTAAGCTTTGTACATGTAATGGGAAAGCCATCAAGCAGCTTGTTACAAGATGTTTGTTTGCATTCTACTCTAAGCAGCTGTAAATAAACATCTTGCAACATGACCATGTTTTTGTCTTTAATTCAGGAAGGAAGAGAAGAGGGATTCAAGCTGTTTTCTTCAGGCTGCTTTTATGGTACAATCTGCCTTAAGTGATGTACAGCTGCGTGTACCTGGGAACAGGCCAGACTGTGCTCCTTGTCTCCTTTCCAGTTTCTTGCAATTCCAGTTCTTTCTAGAAACCCCAGGAATGTCTCGCCTTACTCTGAGGAGGAGTAAGACACTTCACTCCTTTCTTTTCTGGGTCAAGATTCTCTTGTGACCTGAATTGATATTAAGGGAAAAGATGACTCCAAGGTCCTCCTGTTACCAAGTCTTTGCCAAACCTCACCTGTCCCTACTTGCAAGGCAGGGTTGAAGAGAACCAGCCTTTCTTCTTTCTCCTGCTGCTGGTCTAAAAGCCAAACACAGGGAAAGAGATCACATTTTTCTTATCTTTTTATCAATTTTTAGCCCACATTGGGATTTCTGCTTTTCCAGCATCATTGAAAAAAATTAAGAGCTGATAATTCAGCCATAGTTAGTATGAGGTGTAACTTACACCATAATGTTCATTCCCTTTGCTTTTCATTCACCTCGTGTCCCCAGGGCAAGGAAAGTGACATTCACAGAAAAAGAAGTTAGGTCAAAACTACTCAATTTTCCACCAGAGCTAAACTTGGCTGCACAAGTCCTGAAGGACAGGTGTCTACTTTCTAGAAAACAAATGATATATTGATTTCCTGTTAAAAGAAAGCACTGACAGGAACTTTCAAAACAAAAGCCTTCTTTCTGCAGCGCATTTAAATATGGGACTGCTTAAATTGTTCTCAGTCTGAAGTGCTGTGCTGGAACAGCTTAGCAGTGCCCGGCTTTGAATGCCCATGTCAGCCCTGCCCAGCTCTCACCTGGGCTTTGCCCTGTGCTCCGAGGTGCACAGGGGTCACCTGGCACACTGGTAACATGCATTTGGCATCCCTGGGCAGACTGCAGAGATTCTGAATTTCTGAAGAGTGTCAGAGTCCACTGAGGCTTTTCTTTCTATTTTATTTTCCCTTCTTCTCTCCCAGTCACATACAGTGTGAACTTAAAGATTCATTTCAAGTCGTCTTACATTTTGGGAGAGCAGGGAAGAGGTTAAGGGAGTTAGGGGTTTTTTTAAGAACAATTTTATTTCCTCTTTTTCTGCTGTTAACTGCTTACATGGATCGCAATGCTAATTTTCCCCAAATCCCAACCAAAAAGTTTCCCAGACAAAGACAAATAGGAGTAATGCATTTTAAGGCTTTTAATTACTTTCTTGGATGGGTAGCAGCAGCTGTGGTGTGCTTTCCCATTGAGATGGATATTTATACCTTGCTGTATGGTTAACCTACTCATATCTTTGCATGTGTGTAGGTACAGTGGTTACTGCTAGTCTAATTGATGGTAGTTTAATTGCTGCTCATCCTGGAACACAAAGCAGGTGACTTTACCTTTTTGTTGTTGTTGTTTAAATGTTAAAAATTTGCTATACTTGTACTGTTTTCTCTCAGGATTGATTTAGCTCCCAGTAGCATTTCCCAGGTGACTTTGCCCGGTGTGCTCCTCCCCGGTGATCCCTGCTGTGGATGCCTCTCCCAGCCCCAGCTGTTTGGGACCAGGGGCCAGTTGATGACTGGAGCTGTTCCTTCTTGCCTCAGAGTGGAAGAGCGATGCACTGATACAGTGACTCATGGGGAAAACATCTTCACGTACAGGAAACAAGGAGACAAAATATCAATCTTTTCCAATCATATTTGTCAAGAGCTGTATGAATAAGAAAAATGATAAACTTTCAGGTATTTCTAATTTGAAAAATACCTGTAGGACTTGCTCCAAGCAGATTGATATTTTACTTAATCTCAGGAAGCTATAAAACACAGGAAAGTGATGGCAATAAGATCCCAACAGTTTCTAAAATAGATGAAAGGATGCTTCAAAGCCTATTTGTTTAGTCAGTCTCTCTTTTCATCTTGGTTAATTGCCGAGAAGGACGAAGTAGCATTAGTATGCACAGCTTGTGAATTATAATCTTGAAAAGGACTTTTTTTTTTTAAACATTAGGTGTTCACCTTAATCCTGCTTTCTCATGAGTGCTGCACGTGTGTTTACTGACATACTTTAAAATTTATTGCCATAATAATTAAAAAAAGACAAGGAATAGATTTGGAAATTGTTTTATTAACTGAGAGGTCCTATTTTCAGACATCAGTGTCCTCATTTTTTTAAGCCTATTGTAATATGTAATCATGTCAATTGGGATTGCTATTAGGGTTCATATATGAGTCCATTTGGAAACAATTTTACTCTTAAATTGTACAATTTTTGTACTACTTTGTACTGTATCATATGCAGTAATACTTGAAAAAACTATGTATTTAGTAGTACAATTCAACTTCTGAGTTTCACACATATCTCGTTTCTGGTCCTCCAAGTGTGTGTATGATAATCCTAATCTTTAGATTGAGAGTGGGAAGAAAGCTTTCAGATTTGGGCATATTTTTTTTCTTCTTGTGAACGTGCTGATGACAGAGAATGTTTAATTTGTGTAAAACATTTGTTCCTGAGATCTGAGTCATATCAAATTAAATGGGCACTTTTAAAAGTTGTTTCTGTAGTTGTTGCAGAAAAGATTCATGCATTCCCATATCCAAAATAAAAGTGTTTTTATTTAAGCATAACCATGGCAAAAAAGTGCCTTGATGATCTCGCAAAACGTGGACTGTCCTCTGAGTTACCTACTGTTCCTAGTGAGCTGCTTCCATTCATGTGCTGTGCCACCGGCAGACCAAGCAATATGAACGTATACATATGTATAACAGAATGTAATACAGCTCAATCACACTATGTTAGCCAATAGCGTGATATCCAGTACATCCAAATTATAATAATATTATTTCTGGTGTCTAAAATGAAAGTTATTGTGTGAACTCGGTCTTGGCCATCTTCAGAAATGGAAATGCTATGTGGCTGGTAACTAGGTTATTATTGTGAGTTTTTTGAAGTCACTCAATATCAAAAATACCAGTAAAAAAAAAAATTGTAAAATTTGTAATTGGAAATGTGTCAGAGGTGGTTCCTTAGATGGTGTATTTGACATGAACATTGCCAATCTGTAGAAGAATTTATCTAGCCTGGGTATAGCTTAGAATGAGCTTGTTAATGCCTTGTTAATGCTGTGTGTTCTCCCCACAGTAGCAGTTTGGAAGCAGTCAGGGTGGCATTATCAAAACAGAGATAAACCTTTTAAAAAAAAAGAGAGATGGGAAGAATGAACTTACACACACACGCATGCAATTTTCTTAACCCCACTTAACCAAAAGCTGCCTGGAGCTGTAACATTCTGCATGTGTCAAGGGCATATCAGTTTGGCTGTATTACAAATAACATCTAAAACAGCAGAAAAGTGATGAGGGCAGGGCTGTGCTCCCTGGTAAGCTGTTTTTTTGCTTTGAGTGCCTTCCAAAATTTTTTTTTTCAAGTGTCATGTAACCCTTAGTGGGTAGATTAGCAGGCATGTGGGATTCTTTTCCAACAAGGCCATAGTAGCTTTTTTTTGTGCTATACCCAGGGCTATTATTGCACCCAGATCTTTTCCTTTCATGTGATTGCCCCTTAAGCACTCTTAAAAATGCCTGTTTCCACCTTCCTTTGTACAGTGTCTGCCTTCCCAGGTTTTCTGCTGCATACAGAAGAGCCCAGTTTATAAAGATATAGAGCCCAGCCACTATAAAGGAGCTCTCTCTGTCAGTTTGTCATGCTTTAAAGGATTGTGGGCACCCTGAAGGGAGGATTAGTGGAAGATTGTGCAAATTGTCAGGGTTATGAATACTTTTTTAGCAATCATTTTCTTGCATAGGCTTAGAAAAGAGAAAGGAAAGTCTGTTTATGGGGTAAGGGGATAAACAGGCAGGAATGGTGACATTCCCTCTGTATAAGACGCTTATCGCAGTCCATGTGGAGCCCAGTTTCTCAATTTGCGACCTGAGTATCTGACCCAGCTCTTTGAGACCTAAAACATGAGCTTTGAATATCTTGTTCTTAGGACTTGCCCGGAACCTAAAACTGAGGAACCCAAATACTCAATGAGATCTTCTTTCTCAGTGCTGTTTCCTCTAGCTTTAACAAAATAAACTATGTATCTTTTCATCTTACATTGATGACATGGGTGCTTTTTGGAGACGCTTTATTTTGTTCTCCAGCTGTGAATTATTTTCTCCCAGCAATCCAAACTAACCTCTGGCTGTTTTTTCTTTTTCTGCCCTCACAGGTTCTGCTCGTTCCTCCCCTGTCCCATGCAGTGATGCTTTAGCATGCCAAGGTGTAATGATCCCCCTGATTAAGCGAAGTAACTGGGAAAGGGCCAGGATTACCACTTGTGTGTTATTAAGAAGTGCTGCTGCTTGCTCCTTGGGCTTTCAGGGGAACATGGAGGGTTACTCGCAGGCCTGGGCCTGTTGTAAATGCAAAAGCTGTAGTGAGAAGCAAGCCCTGTCCCTGGAGCAAATGACAATGAGGTTTGCTCTCTGGTGACTTGATCCAGTGCCTCAGGGGTTAAGTGACTGCAGCTTGCCATCATTCGTCTGTGTGACAGAGGACAACTGTATGGCTCTTTTTGCAATCACTAGCACATCTCTCTGGCTAACTTGCAGCTTGGAGTGACGGCTGGGTGAGGAGGAAGGCTGGGGCTGCTGTGTCCAGCTACTTCTGTACGTGTGCCCTAAAGCTCATTTGTAATAGACCTGACCCTTCCAGGGAGCACTGGTCCCACTGTCACACAACACATATGGTCAACACATGTGGTATGAATATGATGCTTTTGGGACATGTCAGATCACAGCATTCACGTGAATCATCTGTCTTGCACCCGCACAGTAAATCCACCGCTTCTGGACAGGCTCAGGTGCACTGCGTGCAGTCAATCTGTGTGTACGCTGTAGAGCTCCCAGCTCTGGGGCAGACCCTTGTGCAGGCCAGATGTCCGAAAGTCCTGACCAAATATTAAGCTCTCAGATATTATTGGATCAAAATTTTCCCTTGGGAAAGCTGGCTGTGTGTCAGGATGTAAAGTATCGCTCACGGATGTGCTGGGGAGGGGTGAACTTTGGCGCAATGTAGTTTTGTGAACCTGAAGCACAGACAAAAGAGAGCAAAACTGCATATGGTAGGAGTTCCACGAGAATTAGTAACTCTAAAAGACCTGATCCTGGAAAAATATTGTAGAGTTGAATTGCAAGATACTGGCACAAGTTTTTTGAGAACACTACTGAAAAGTCACTGTCCCAGTAAGAGTTCTCTGAGCTGACAACTTCTGAGCTTGTACCAAGCCCAGCTATCACCCATCCTGTTCAAAATGCTGGTTTATTTCATGCATCATTGCTTGTTACACTGTGGACAGGAGCATAACCCAATTTACTACTCAGCGTTGTCTTAACAGGGTGGGAAGTCAGTGATGCATAAACCTGGCTTGGCCTTCTGCACAGACCAGAGTCCTTTTTGTCTCACTGGTCCCTTCCCAGGGTCAGCAGGGAGAGCTTGGCCTTCTTACATGTTCACCATGGTCATGCTAACCCTGCATAAACTGGTGTAAGCCTATTCCTAGCATGAACTGGAAGAAGTTCAGGTAAAATGTAACGCATTGGTATGTGTGCTGCTGGAAGAAGTGGAAAAGTATTGTGAAGAAACTCAGGCCAATAGCTGAGTAAGACACGAGATCTGCATTCACAGCCAGGCATAAACTTGATGAGTCTTCTATATACTTTCAGCAGCTTCAGTATTATCTCAGGTGCATTTAACTGTACAGCAGTCACTATAATTTACAGTAGCTAGAAAATTCAGCCAAACAACTTATTTTGTGCTTAATCTGTTCGGGCTTTATACCTACAGGAAGTTATTTGTTGTTACTTCACGCAGTTACTGCCTGTGGGAGATGGTACTTCTGGGAATATATTTCTAGGTCGCTAGATCTTACAGGGATACACAGGATGAGAGAGATAACCAGCTACATGTCTACAGTATCATTTGTTCCTGGTCTTAGTGGGTAATAAATAGTTTCAAAAAACATAGCACTAGTCAATATACCTACTAAACCATCTGTTCAAGACTGCTCAAATGGAGTTGGTTAAGTAATTATCCCCTAGAGGCTGTTTATATTTTAGAGTATCTGCTTGTCCTTTAGATCCTTAACCTTTAGACAGGTCCACATAGCAATGCCATGATTTATTTTCTTTGTGTGGTCTTGACCTTCTCCTGGCAGATTTAACATTACCTTCCGCAAGAATGTAGCTAATGTTAGAAAGGAATGACTATATATGAATTTCTGTACTTTCCAACTGCTGGTTTTATATGTGAGTTTTTCTAATCTCTGCTATTAAGCTATCAAATTCAGGCCTAATAATCCACTGAGGCTGGATGGCATTCGTGCAATACTGTAATGTAAGAACTATGCTTTGGGATAATACTATTTCAAATATGCTAACTTGCCTGCTTGCCTGCCTTTTCTCTCCATCTTCTCTGCTATTGGCTTTTTTTTCTGAAGTCTTGAAAAGCTGTAGAAGTCAGGTTCTCAGCAAATAAATTTTTGCCTTAGGAGCCTAGACCCCCTCTATTTGAAATAGAAGGAAGAAATCTTATAGACTGGAATAAGACACAACAAAAATAAACTCCTTTTTTGGGGGGATCGTTTCCTGTTAAACTAATCATGCAGTTTCCAGTGGATAAATTTATCTGGGCTTACAGTATCCAAAAGCCCTACATTTCTAATAGAAATGTTAGGTGGGCATAACAAAATGTGACTTGCAAGACTCTACTCCTGGCGGCCTCAGAAAAAGGATACTGTGGCTTGGGAGAGGCATGAAGAATGGGTTAGTCTCCCTGCTTTAGAAGTGCTGATCCCTTACAGTTCACAGCTAAAGCACATCCCACTGGGGCCGTGGGGGAGCACGGGCCCCGCTGCTGTCAGTGCTGCTCTGTGCTTTGGGCACGGAGGCTGTTTTAGTCCCGTCACTGGGTGCTTCAACTTTTCACCTGAGTAGTAAGGCAAAGGAAGATTGTGCTGTCAGTAAGACAACCTGATAGATCTTATCTCTGAGCGGTTGCAAATAAGTTAGAAGTTTTTCGTGTATGTTTTAAATGACCCTTATGATTTATTTCCTAGGCTATTTACTTGCTTTGTGGCTTCAACTTTTTAATGACAATAGAGGTTTGATAACCTTTAAATCCATATCTGTTGTCTGCTTAGAAAAACGGAATTAGTCGTGACGTCTGTAAAGTAGTCAGCACTTTAATGGTCGGTCCTTGATGCAAGACATTTGTGCCTTTCAGTAAAGAATTAAATTTTAACTACTTTAAAAAATGTTTATAGTAAAAGAGGTTATAAAATGCCTGACACCAAGTTCTTCTGTCCTTGTGAGGAAGTTTCTAGTTCTGGGCCCGTGCTGAAGGCAAATCTGAGGTCCTGGTCTGCAGTGGATATGCCCCAGGGACTCACGCTTTGCTTTTGGGAAATGTTTCTAATAATCTTTGCCCTGGTTTTCTACTAATGAAATGAAAGATAATGATATTCTAGCCTCTACTCCTTAATCTGTCCAGTGAGAGGCACAGCTCTCATGTTACCTGCTGGGGGCTGCTGTGGTTGCAGACAAGAACAGCCAACTTCTTCTGTGTATTTTAAAATTTAAGCATTTGCTAACTATACAGGGAGCTAAAACTCTGAGTTATGAGCTGCTGTTCACTTTCAGGCTTGGTCAGGGAAATGGAGATGGTTCAGCACTGGTAGTGGTGGCAGCTGCACCCATCACTAGCTTCCCAGTTGTTATTTGTTCTTTAACAAAGAATATCTAAATTCTCTAGTAAGATGTTTTCTTTTTCTGTATTCCTTGCTCTGTTTTCAAGGACGGTCTCTGTATGCTGGGACAGAAAAAGATTATATTCTTGTTGCTCTGTTGTATAGAAACTTCACAGGATTATAGCCTAAGAAGAAAGTGTATTTATTATGGAGTCTTTTTCATCAGATGTCACAGGAACGCACAAAGAAGGTCAACACCATTATCTCTTTTGCAGATGAAGGAACTGTCTCTGTAGTTATTGCAAATGAGGAAGCCGTCTGGCCTTACAGACGTTGCCTGGAACCTGCTCTATAGCCCATAACTGAATTTGAACTTGCATAAGAATTTATTTTTTTCTATTGCACCTTTGGAGCCCATTTAACCTTTTTAAGGGCTTATTTCTCCAACAGTAAATATGAAATATTATTGCAGAGATTGCCACATCCTTTTTATTAATTACTTTTGAGCTTTATGATTTGAAATGGAAATGGTTTAATTAAGCTGCTCAAATCTTCAGAACTGGCAATATTTTCATAGCAGCCAATGATCAGAAAGTCTTGAAGTGAGGGCTATGTACGTCCACCTCTTTCTCAATACAGAAATTTGCCTGGAAGAAATGTAGGGATTATCTTTCCATGTTTATCTGAGCTATAAATGTCCAGCAGTCTCAGTGGAGAAGCTTTATGGGGCAGGCAAACGATAGGAAATCCCACATCGGGCTATTATCTGCCCATGAGGTCGTGCTGAAACACGAGGCTGATATGCTCCAAGCACCTGGAGCTTTTCTGCTCTCCATTGGTGATTTTTACACATGGCTTACTTAGAAAACTGATGCTTTGTTTAGGGTTGGCTTAAGACAGAGCACTATTAAATAAAGAGCAGGAGATGAGTAAGATTAAAAGTGCAATTTGATATAAATATGGGTGTCAGGGTTAACCACATTTAGCATTTAAAGGACAAGTTTTGGAAGGAAAATTGACTTTCCTGCTTTGGGTCTAGCCTGCTCTCTGTTCCAAAGGTAGGATTCCTCTGCATAGCTACATGATCTCACTTCTGCCTGATGCAGGCATTTACAGTTTCTCATCTTGAAAAATCTGCCTTTGACTTTGGGAGAAGAAAATATGAAATGAGAGAACCACCTGCTTGTCTGGTCCTTTCTGAAGCCATTTTCTTCTCTGTGCATGTGCTGGTGTTTGTGGAGGGAAGGGAAAAGAAAATACACGTAGATGTAAAATGCAGACAACCAGCTAGTGGCTCTAGTCTTGGCCTTTGTAGTTTAGTTCACCATCTGTGAAATGCTCTTTATATTTTTTCCTGCTGTAATAAGCATACCAGTATGTTAATGCATCTCTTCTATGTGCAAGGCTGTGAAAGTAGAGTTACATTTGCTATTTATCTGGGGAAGGTACATGCCCCCTCCCTGGAATGGAAGCTGGAGGAAGGGAATCTGAAGGACTGTCTCGTTTTGGGGAGGAAGCAGAGGCAGGCAGGAGCGGGGAATAAATCCAGGAACTGACTCAGGGTTTCTGTAAGGGATTCAAACCATGAATGATTTAAACTCATTAAGTTTGAATCCCATCCCAAATCTCAGCAAATTTTATGCTGTATTTCTCTCTTGCACATTCAATACAAACAATTAGTTTGCAACAGCAAAATCTCTTCTATCTGCTCTGAGGCTATTGAAGGAGCCTTCCCAGAGCTCATCCTTGGCAAAATGTCTCTGTTACCACCAGTGCTGTTTATGTATCATGTTCCTGTTGCCTGCCTGTCTGCTGCCCCTTCACCCCGAAAATGACCTGAGAGAAACTTTGATTTTAATAGTGAACCCGAAGCAGCCTACAAGGAGAGTTGGGGTCTTTTGTGTACATGTAAGAGATCATTGCACCTAAAGGCTGACAGCCTTTTCAAAAGGTTAGCAAGCATCTCCCACTCATGCTCACAGGGAATCTGCCAGATTAGATATTTCTGTCCTGGCATACATCTAAAATCATAATGACTTTTATTTAGCATTAATGTGGATGCCTTGAATGTTTCTATGGGACTTCCACTGTCAATTCAGCATTAAAGTGCCATTAAAGCAAAGTGTTACTGTAAGAAGCAGTATCTGCCAAACATTTCTCAGAAGAGCACTGTACTTTGCAAGATGGGTAAGAGTTCACTCTTTTCCATTTTCATGTAAAAGTCAGAGCTAAGTCTTTTTATTGATTAGACAAAACAATAGAGATGTGTGAGAATGGTCGGCAAGACTTTTTATGACAAGTGGCATATCAGTACATATTAATTTGCTGTCCATTGCACTACAGTCTCCAAGATGAATCTTCATTGATATTCAGGAGAACAAGATGTGAAAATGCACAGGAATATAGGACACTTCCTATATAAAATTGCCAAATTTTTCAGACTGAAATGGTGACTCCTAGCTATAAAACTACATTGCAAAACTTTTCTAACAACTTCTAAGTGAACTGTACTTGATATTTTTTATGTAGCATTGACTATATCTTTATTCTAAACTCCCATTTCAAAAGCAACATTAATGGTTAGGCACAAGTTGCACTGAAAGCTAATGGGGTTAGGTCCGATGTCACTTATGTGACTTCAGAAAGTTTTAGCTGAAAAGATCGAAATGACCAAAGAGGGCTCATGTTTCCATAGGAATCTTCTGTATTCTGCATCGCAGAACCTTATCCTGCAAAAGCAATGTAATAAATCCTAAGATCATTTTACAGCCCTCCTCCACTCTGTTTAGACGATTTACAGCAGAAGCGGCCAACCGATAAAGACAGGAAAAAGTAAGCAATAACATGAGTGAGATCGTGAAGTGGACTGAATAAATAAATCCAGCTCTCTTTGTTTGCAATCCTGATTTTGCAAGCTTTGAGGTCCAGTGGGGAAATGCTTTCCAGCCTTTCTCTGCATTGTTTTAAAACAAAAGATGGAATATCCCACCCCATAGGAATCCTATGAAGTATGTGACAAAAGCATGGGCTGACAACAAGCAAGATGTGGAATTTTAACAAGAGGTGTTTGGGTGGAAAAATGGTGATTTGTTAAAGTTATTTGCTCCCAGTAAAAGCCAGGAAATGGTAAGATGTCTCAATTTGAAGTTGGAAATGTGAGCGAGGGTGGCTGCACAGGGACCCAAGTGAGCTGCTTGCCTGACTTACAGAACTGAGACCCACTCTGCCCGGTTCAGGCTGCAAGTTTGAACTCTGCATCTCCCTATCCTAGCTTTTGGTTAATTTGGTAAACTGGTCTTTCTATTTTCTTTTGGGGAAAAGGTTTAAAAGGTCTCTGCTAAATCCGGTTGTGGGAAGGGAATGTTTTGAAATCTTAGTTGTGCCGTACAGGAAATCCCTTTCCTCCCTACCTGTGAGTGCCCAATGGACCCGCTCTCTGCCGAGCTGATGCATTGCAAGGATTGGAATGGGAATATCAGACAAAAGAGCCTCTCATGTTTTTGATAGCTCTGGAAACTTCATGTTGTCTACCCTAGGAAGAGGACTAAACAGGGTTCTTTTCTCATGCCAGTATAGCATTCCCAAGGAAGATTCATGATTGGATTATGTTCCTAGGCATTATAAATCAGAGCTAATGGCAGAGATAGGTTGATGGCTTGAAGTAAGTGGAAAAATAAATTGGGCAACGAGAAGGCCTATGGCTGAGAAGACATAAATATAAAATGTACCCACCCCCCCCGCCCCAAGAAGAAGGCAGACTTTCAATTCTTAAAACATCACTTAAAGAGACAAGAAAAGAAGTCAGTTGCACTTGGTCTTTGCTCAAGTGATGGGAAAGTTGAAATCTGAGACAATACAAAGCCCCTGTGAAGCTTTTGAAGAAGTAAAATTTCTGTGTTTCCTGAAGAATACAGAGATAAGTAATATGAAACATTAATTTTGAAAGAGCATTAGGTTTTTCCAGGTGAAACTTCAGAGGACGTAAAAATCTTTGTCAATATCAGATTAGAACGAATCATTAAAAAAACCCCAAAAGCTTATGTTCAGTCTCACAGGGTTGGAGCTGCCAGAGTTGAATGTCTCTATTTGGCCTTGATCATTGTTCTTTCATCCTTTGTGCGGCGTTGGTTTGTTTCCACCCGTAGCCCAGCGCCTCTGTCCCAGGCTGCTCAACTACCAGCCACCCTGGCTCAGTTCTCAGCTTTGTTCTCCTTTATGACTCAATCATGGACTGTAAAATCTCAGCTGATGCAGTGACTCATCACCTGAATGTACTGCCTTTAAAATGAAGTATCTTTTTTTGTGATAGAGAAAAGATAAGAAATTATTTTTCAAAGCAATTGCAGAGGTATTTCCTGTCTAGATAGCATTCCTACTTGTTTTTTTGGTATAAAGCTAAATAACAGTTTTTAAAAAGATAAAGAATATGTAAACCACTATTTTAATGATTATACAGGATGCAAAATCATACTCCCGGAAGTAAATTTAAACAAGTAATTCCAAGTGGTTGGCACTAGTTTGTTTCGTTGTTCAATGTCACACTGTTTCTGATTTCATTTATATTGACATGCACTATAGAAACTTCTCTGAAGGGAATTGAGTTATTCTGAGGTGCAATTGCCACAGGTGAGATGAGAGTTAAAATGCTGCTGCAGCCATGAATGTGTTTTATTTGCCTCATCTGTAATGAAAGGTGTGCTCTCTCTGTTCCTCTGCTCTTTTGGATGCCTTTAGAAGAATCTACTCTTTTGTTAGTGCTTATGAATGAGAGAGTTCTATTGATTGCATTGGGAGAAACATGATCTCTCTGATAATGAATAAGAATGGCAGAAGACAGATCATTTGCTACGTAGCTGGGTTTTTTTTTTTTGCAGAATGCTGATGCCTAATGAATTAGTATAATTTGGACAAAATGTGGAAAAAAATTGGTGATAGTCCTTCATTTGATGAACCCTCTTGTTTCTTTCCTGGTGTTACTCATGGGATGGTTTCTTTCCTGCCAACTGAGAAAAACTATTAATAGAATAAGACGGTTTTAAAAATGGTGTTTGCCTACATGAGAGATTCTTTGGGTATTGTAACTAAGTACAGTCTTGTTTTTGACCAGTGAAAAGGTCTGTTGCTAATGACCACATCAGCATTGTAAATAATCCAAGACATTTAACGAATATGAATCTCCTGGAATAAACGAAAGCCAAGCTGCCTTTTCCAGCCTTAACAGTGCCAACCCGTTCAACGCCTACCACAGCTGGGTGCCAACCAGCCGTAACCTTCACTGTGACCCTGCTGGAGCAATGCAGAGCTCGTTACCCGTGGGGAAGCAGAGCTGCCCGGCTTTGCTGCCGCCTCTTTGGACAGTCAGTCTGTCCACCTCTGTTCTCTACATGTATCGCATGGGTCGGTTCAAAGGCACTTCTTAAAATAATGCTTGTGGTAATGCTGAAGAGAAAATAAGTGTGTGTGTGGGAGTAGTACAAAAAGGAGCAAGGAGTACATACACAGGTTTTTCTGATTCACAAGTTGCTTTTTTGAATCTGGTGGTGGAAAATTACCCATGGTTGTGCTGTTCTTTGATTTCTTCAGCTGAGGAGGCTGCCTGTGAATTGAATGAGAAAGGTGAGCTCAGTGTAGGAAGGAGAGAGAGAGGAAATTCTGTGTTTGTGTAGCTTTGAACCACTGCATGCCTTCTCCTGCTCCAATATATTACATATTTTTAGTTACTGGGGGCTTTATTGCCCTACTTATGCCTAGAGATGCAGGTGCATCCTAGAACTGAATGGAGTCCAGTGATCTCTATGCCTTTTTGGAAAATCTGCAGCATTTTCACAATGGTCCCATTGACATTAATAGAACTTTTAGTGAAAAAAACTTATATTCATTGTCTAGGTTCTTTTTAATTTTTTTTTTAAAGTAATTTAAGGACAGTGACCTGAAGAAGTTGAAGTCCTTCTTCAAGAACTGAGTCCGTGGCACCACCGTGGTAAATAATTCATGTAACATGAGAAGAATCCCCAGTTCTTTCAAATCATTCATGCCCTGTGAAATCAGAATGCAGCTACTTAAACTGGCAGAAATTCCTGGGTTCAGCATGTGTGTTTCACCTGCTGCGGGTGGTCTATAAGTGTTATCACTTATGGGTAGGCTCTAAGAGACATGAGAAGGCGTAGGATTAGGATAGACTTACACAGGTCTAGCAGTATCCTGTAGGTTAATTTTTTTAAATTTAACTGAGAGCTCTGTGTTTTGGAAAAGCATTTACTAGACCTGGGAAATGTGTTCTATTCCCACCTCTTCTCAGTTGTATGTTGGATCTCAATAAGTCCGTTACACCTCTATTTACTTACTTGTAAAATAAGGAATGGTGATTTTTCTTTTTATTAGGTACTTTGAGACCTAGGATTGAAAAGGAGTTTTCTTTCTGAGTTTTTTAAACAAGCTTTATCTTAAAAAAAGACCCAACCAACTGCCTCCATGAAGAATAAATATTTATTGCTTTTACTATTCTTTACTATGATACCCTAGAATAGTGTCACAAATATTTTTGTTTTCAAGTAATTACATTTTTGTGTTTACTTTCAGGTTCATGAAAACCTTCCTGGAAAGAGTGGGCTTTTCTGTCTCTGTAGTGCTGGTGTGCTAGCAAACAGTGCTTGGTTCTCCAAAAACTGACCCTGGCAGACAATCTGACATTTCTGTGAGGCATGTCCTGACAAAGCTCCACTGAAGCCAGGCAGAGCTAGGACTATGAACTATTGACTGAGAAACTGCCTGAAAAATCAGGGTGAACTGCCACTTGTACAAACTTTTTGTCTGGCACACAGCGGAGCGTTTCTTCCTCCCCTGCCTCTCCCTCCATCACAGCCGCAGGAATCAGTGGCCGTGGGAGCACGGCTGCCTCGGTCACACGGCCTGGGCCGGGGGGGAGTCTTTCCTGTTTTTTCCAATATTATTAATACTAACGTTATAGGAATTTTATTGTGATCAGTCCTAGCATCTACGTGAAATGAGACTAGCTGTAAACACCTGAGAGCTGTAAGGGAGCAACTACCCAGCCGTCACAGCGGCATGACTAGTCCATTGTGATTGACAGCATTTTTCTGATGGCCCTAAAAAGTACGGAGCTGTCAATACCATCTTGTACGCTTTTCAGGTGCAGTACTTTAGGAATTAATCTGCCAGGAATTACAGTAGTATTAGAGGGTGGGAATTTAATTACAATATTGATTATACTTATGTATTTATACACTGCAGAAATCGAAAAGCAGCTACAAGGGAACCTGGAGTGAACAGTTTTGCTCGCTGTTTACAAGATGGCTGGGCTGTTGGCGTGATTGATTACCTGCACAACAACCTTGCTGTGTTCCAGAGAGCATACCCTATATACAGAGAAATGACCGTTCCCTTAGGGAGGTCGGAGCTCGTAATGCAAATGTCAAATAATTTTTATACTAAAACTAAATAAAGGGCCTGAATGATTTTTATTAGTGGCTTCTTTAATGAATTCACTGTCCTTTGAACCCAAACAATTTCAGCTTTAATCACAAACCCCAAAATCATATTTTATAATCTCTGAGAATTTTCCAGATTTGATAGACTTACAACTGTTGATTTTGATTCTTATTTAATCTCTATCAGACTAAAAAGCTTTCTTTTTAAGAAACACAAACAAAAGAAGAGAAATGGAACTTTAAAGTGAAAGATTTTTTAATTTTATTTTTTGAGCTATTTATTGACTTGAAAACATACAACGGGTTTATTATTTTACTGCTGGAAGATTGCCAAGGAGAGAATGAACTACAAATGATATAGATTATATATCACACTGTATAATTAAAGACAGCAAACAGTCTACTGAAAAATATTTTATAGACTACTTTATATAATGGAAAGTTCACAGCAGTCTAACAGAGACCACCTAATAGTCTTTTAATATGAATTCTACCAGAGATTTAAATGACGGTTTGAACACTGGTGCTTTACAGTCTATCAGTCTTGGTAATGATTACACCTGCCGGCGCAACCTAATTTTGAAATTCTATTATCATTCAGAATTAACCTACTAGAAAAACTCAGCAGGTGTTTGATGTCATTTTCTCAGTTTTCTTTGCTATGTGAGCAGATCTCCTGGACGCTGCCTTGGAGTTTCTTCTTTGCTTCTTTTCTGTAACTTGTGATGACCAGTTTATCATGTATTTTGATAATTATTTTTCTGTTTTGTGATGAGGAAACTGTTGGAAGTTTCTGATTAAGATACTATTGAAAGATGTCAGGCAAAAAAAAGCTCTTTAATTTTACATGTGTATTCATTTTTAGCATATGTGAAACATTTAGAATTTGGGTGGAAACTTATTCCCACTGAAATAATCAGGAATGTTATTACTGGCTTGACTGGGACTAGGATCATTACCTCCCTGTGATGTTTTATTTCAGTGTCCGCATGCAGTCCACCAGTTTTCACTTAAACGTGCATTCCATGGCTTTCGCTAGAGTTTCTGATCTCTGGCAGACTGTACCTTTATTTTTGTTTCAGGCCTTACTAAAGGAATGTTGTTCTTGTTGCAAGTTTGTACTCACTGTTTAATTGTAGGTCTAGTTATGTCGTATTTCATGAATACAATTGATGGAATGAATTCTGGTTTCCCCTCACTCTGTGAGCTGGTGTTTCTTCAAATCTTTCTGAGTGTTAATGAGAACTTGACTTTGTGCAAAACTGTAGGCCAGAAAGGGAACCCACAAGAGAAATGTCATTTGTTTTCACTCTTTTCCATTTTATGGCCACATTTGGTGTCATTATTCTGCTTGCTTTACTGGGAAAATGCAGCATGGAAAGAATTTGGGTTTTAATAAAAAGGGTTAAAGAAACCCTTGTGGCTAGATTTCCTGATTCTTGATAGTCATGCGACCTTTCTGACTGCTTTAAATCCATATAGACACACTAATGCATCTTGTATTTGTCGTAACACTGAGATCTCTGGACTTGTTGGCTCCAAAGGGCTAATAAAAGTCTTTATATTAGCTTTAATTGTCAGGAGAGGAAAAAATGGCCCTAGCAGATTGAAAAGTGAGTTCTGGCTCCAGAAGAGTGAGTCCAGCTGGCTCCAGAAGAGAGCTCTGAAAAGAGATGTGGTGTTTCTTGACTGTCCTCTCAAGCCAGTGCTGTTGCTGCCTGTTCCTCCTGGGCTGGCTGGGAGCAGGTTCATCAGGCTGGTGAGGAGGAGCAGCACATCTCACAGAGAGGCCGTGCCCTGCAGAAGATGCTTGTCCTGTGGTGGGTACCATGGGGTTCATAGAAGGAAATGATAGAAATCTCTCCTGTGTCCCCTGATGGGTACCCAAGCTAAGTCTGTGACGTTGAAATTCATCTTCATTTCCACCAAGTCCTCAGAACCAAGGTTTTCAGGCTATAGTCATTAAAAATACAGCTCCCTCACGCGCTCTCTGAATTGATTCAGCTGCTTGAAAACTGACTGCTGAAGAGATTTGAAGCACTTTGTGACAGTTGTCTGAGAAATCCTGGCATTCATCCTGACCTGACAGCCACGGGGGTGGTGTTGCCATTTCTGGTGGAGTCTTTCTAGCAAATGTTCTGTGGCCAGCCTGCTAATAATATTGGAGAGCTCTGAATGTGATGCGTGAAGTTGATTAAACGTAACATGTCTTCGAGAAATACTCAGGGATTAAATTCCCATAAATAACATCCATGTTTTGGTTGTGCTATTTATAAAAACTAATGAGAACTTGAAAAGACAAGGATTAAAAGGAATTATTTGTCTACTAGCAATTCTCAAGGCTAATTTTTAACATGAGATGGAAATATATATGCCCAGGAAAGCTTTAATACACATCTATATTGATAAAGTTATTAAAAAATCAGACCATTAAATCCTCTGGCACAGATAGCTGCTGTGTATTGAGGTTTCTTGAATCTTCTTTCTTTTTAAACCCCTCTTGCAAGACTGCTTATAACACTGTTAGTAACAGAAAGGCGGGATGCTTCCTGGGCTTGTAGGGTGCAGTCCTGTGGTTGCTTTAGGAAGCTGGGAAAGGAGGAGCGAGACTTGGAAGACACAACACGTGCGGTCCTCTGCTACAGGCTGAAATTGCCAGCAGCTCTCTCCACATAATAAACCTGCAGCTGTGTGTGCTTACACTGTAGGGTGACACTTAGGAAGGGGCAAGCATCTTATGAATAGAACTAAATGCTAGTTACTGGTTCTGTATCCTCCTGGTTAGCTGCATAAAAACTCTTGAGACAAGGGAAAGAGCATATTCAAGTGGCAGAGAAAGACAGACCAACATGGTTCAAGAACTGAATGAAAGTGAAAGAAGATGAATTGCAGATTATAATTAGAAAGCAAAGGAGCAGGCAGGCTTTCCAACCTCAGTGGGAAAGGATGATTGACCTGAGCGCAGGAGAAGAGAAGAGGAAATATTGCTGACAGCTAAAACGCGGAACCTATTACTTGAGAGAATGACCTCTAAAGGAGAGCGGGGGAGGAGGAATTTAAAAAAATCCCAACCAGTGAAACCTGCAGTGCTTGTGCTGGAGTCAGCTTGCTCAGGGAAGATGGAGAAACAACATTGGAAAGCGAGAGTATATGAAATGAAATTGCTGAGGTTATTACATACGTGTTGTTTCACGTGTTGTGCCGACATACATTTGTAATGCTTGTGTTTATCAGGGGCTGTCAAAACACACTTTACAGTATTTGGTAAAGATGTTGAAGATGCAGGATGAGAATAGTAAGGCAAAGCAGAGGACGATAAACAGGATGGTACCAGGTACCTAGAGACTCCTCTTCCCGTGCCTACCTCCCTCATTCTTTGCTGGGAAAAATTAGTGCATGAGGAGCATTTGTTCAAGAAAAACCTTCTTGTGCTCATCAAATATTTCGTTCTGCCGAAATACCTTTCAGTGATAACTAATATATTTTGTTTTCTTGAAAATACAAAGTAAAGGGTCAGTTCTTTAGCCAGGGTAGACAGGAACTGTGCAGTAAAAGCACACTGGACAATGCATTTCTTTCCTGATGCATGGAGTACCCTTGGGAATCCTCAGCTTTCTGTAACCTCCAATTTAGTAGTGTGAAACGCTGTGAATTTTCTGAAGAATGAAGCTGAGTGATTTAACCCACACTGTCACAGCCCTGCTATACATGAGGCTGAAGGCTGAGTGCACACAGCTGGATCTGAGCTGCTTTGCCGGTCCGGGGGCTTGGGTAGACAACCACACTGTGATCTTGGGCTGGGCGTTGCTGCCTTGCAGCCCTTGCCTTTCTCCATGGACTGCTGTGCTTTGTACCAGATCTGGACCATTTTTCAGCTATTTTTTTTTTCCCCCTGGTTATGAAATTTCATTGACAGCTTTTTCTTTTACAAATTACATGTCATAAAAGACTGTTCTGCTTAGCAGTTGTTTCCAAACTTTCTGCTTGTTTCATGTTGCTTTTAGTCCTATTTCATTGTTCCTTTCCTAATCAACATTTCTTACCTGAAATCCCATAAACAGAACTGTGCATTTAGGTGTCTAATAACACACTTTTAAACAAATCCTAATTATGAATAACATTTTTGAGTGTTGCTAATTATTGTCTTCTGCTACAGAAAATTGGCCACCTGTAAGGCCACGTGAATACAAGTATGTAAAATGATTACTTGTCATATTAGATTCTTCCTTTTTCAGATGACAAATTAGGTTCTAGTAATTTTTATTTGATCACTGACATCTAGACAATGGTCCCATATCCCCCTCCCTTTTTTTTTTTTTTTTTTGATATGATCAAATTGCTTGCACCTACCAGATGAAAATATAATGGAAATTTACTCCAAGCATGTGTTCATCTAGGTGACAGTCAGATTGTGGAGGCATTCCAGGGCGGAGCACATGGACAACATTCAAGATCACAATCGGCATATTTGCTTCCTCAGGCCATGGTGTTTGGAGGCCTAATGATGCAAAAAAATCCTACTAGCTGCCTATTAGGCACCAATATAGCTTTAATAATCAGGCTGCTAGTTAGTCCGGGCCTGAGATTGTGGGGTTTTTTTAGCATGTCTCCTTCCCAGGATAACTGTGTTTTCCATATCATAAAATCATTTGCTCTCTTACTTTGATGCCCATACATCACCCCAGTCTCATGCAGTGCTTAATACCCAAGAATCTTCAACTGCAGTACACTTTTTCCTCTTGCAAATGCGTGGCCTTGATCCCCATCCAGGATTAATTTTCATGTGGCAGCTACACCATTATGATGAATAATGTTGACTGCCTTTAATGTGAGGGGAAAAAAAGGGTTTAATAAGGAGCATGGGACCTCCAACCTCTGCGCAGGCCATCCTGGAGGTGCTCGTCTGAGGGCTGCTGTGTTAGAACTGCTCTGTTGTGATTCCAATATATGAAATTATCCTAAAACTAAGCAACAAAAATGTAACACCTGAAAAATGGCAATGACTTTTTTTTTTTTTCCATACTGTTATGAGAGATATTTGTGGATAGTGGGATGTAAACCTTAAATCCTCACAGGCCTCTTATCTGTCTGCGGAGGACAACAGCTCAATCCCTGTGGCATTCCCCGTGGCTTCAGCTCAGCGCAGGAGCTCAGTGTGTCCTGAATTTAAAGCCTGGCTCCAGAAGGACTACTCATATGCTTAGTGTTACACAATGCATGTGATTATCTTGTTAGGAGATGGAGAGAAATATCAATCTTGCAAAATTCCAGAAAAAAATGTATTTTCTTTACATGCAACCTGTGTGTAACCAGCAAGTAAACAGAAGCCAGTACTAACCCCTGTTGTGGAGACGTTCCCATTTTGTGCTGATCTGTTAGTTTCGCAAAGGTTTCGGTTGTGGTTTTTATTTATTTTTTTTCCTGGGATAAAAATATTTGTGTTCTGAAGTGAGACTACAAAGTGAGCAACTATTATTTCTTCTTTGTCAAGGACCTGTTTTCTTCTATTTGTCATTAACGTTTGTCAGCTGGTAAATTATGCAGTTTTCTTCTTCTGTCTCTCTTGTTTTTTAGCCAGCCATAATTATGCTAGCTGATTCCCGTGTAGACTTGTTTTCAGCTGCATTGCTTACATGCCTTTTTAATAGACTGTAATTTTTGTTAAGTAAGTTATGTCAGATTAACTACTTCCGATAAGATGCAGTATTATACTTGGGTTTTCTTTTTCTCCCAGCTGGATGCACAGAATATGTCATTGCTGACTTGCTTTCTCCTGCCTCCCTCTAGCTAAATGGCAATATGCCACTGCAGCAAAACTTCTGTTTGACGATTCATTGGCTTTTTTTGTTGGCTAGTAATGAGGCTTTGAGGTAGCTCACTGCTCCCGATTAGTGACAGGGTGCACAGAGAAAGGAGTAGTGCAAACCAGTCATTAACTCATAGTGAAAGCCTCAGCATTTAAGTTCATAAAGATGAGGAAAGACTCCATTAAATCCTTTCTGTTCAGATTTGGCTGGTTTAGGTTGGTGGGGGTTTTTTGTTTGTTTGGTGTTTTTTTTGTTGTTGTTGTTTTGATGCCTGCCTTGTTTTGTGGATATAACCGGTTGAAGTGTTGATTATATTCCTGTCTTGCTGAGCTTATGTTACCTTTCTGCTCCTGGTACCACTGCTCCAGTCTCTGCTGCAGGCATCATCGCTGGTGACATTGTTGGGGGTTTAGGCTTGCCAAAGCTGGGCTTTGTCACCTGGCTGATCGCTTGTGGACGTGGGGGGCCTGGAACATCTCTGAGGCTTGGACTGAGGGTGGCACTCGACCAGCACAGACCAGGTGGATCCTGGCTGCAGCACTGCCAGCAGAGAGCTTATTGATGCCACATGCTCTGTCTTCTCCTGGTGCAGGACGTGCCAGGGCACCAGCCCAGGGTTTGCATCTCCCAGGGCTTGGAACGCAAGAGAGAGGAGTTCTGCGCTTGTTCCCTGGGCTGCAGTTTCTCTTCTCCGGGCTGGCCGCTGCTCCAGGCTGCAAAGCGTCCTGGGCTCCAAGTGTGACACAGCTGTCTGCAGCAGCACAGCTGCACACTCAGTGGAGAAATCTCCAGCTATTACCCTTCCTTTGTTTTATTGCTTGAAGAGAAAAATGAAAGGTTGCGTGAATCTCTGCAGGTTGAAATAGCTAAGTTTCACGGTACTCTGTGTAAGAGCTTCAGCACAGTTCTTTAGCCTTACAACAGAGTTCCTTTGTCTCACAGATTTCAGTTGCAGTCATGGTGTTAATAGCTTTACCAGGTTTTGTTTTAATGCAGTACAGTGAATTATATTTCTGGGTGCTTGTATGAAAGAGGATTAGCTGCTGGAACTGTTTATTTATCTTACAGTTTCTTTAAAGAAGTAAATAAAATGTGAAAATAATGGTACTGTACATTACAAATAATAGGCTATTTTCTGCCCTGGTTTCATACTGGAATGGATGTCATTTGTGAAGTGTGAGGATGATAGAATAAATCATATAAGTCATCTTAAATGTGATTTGCCACCTGCCTGATTGTTCAGAAGTGTATGCATGCTTAATTAATCTAATTAGTCAGTGCATATATAAGAAGCAAATTTACAGGCTCTCTGTCATCTTAAATAAAGCATTTTTGTTTTCCTAGGATAAATAATTCATTATAGTGGTGAGTGCTAGACTGTAATCCGGGAGAGCTGGCTTCTTGTATAATAAAAACCCCAGAATTATGATGTTTCTTCCTTTTTCCCTTTGACTTCTCTTTAGACAGAGATTTCATGGAAGGGAAGAGGAACATCTGCACTGGAGGAACATAAATTCCCTTCCAAAAGAGAAGCAGAGAGTACATTATCTTCGATACCGTGGGCATTTTCGTGTGAGAGATGATGTCGTCTTTAGCACAGATGCAAACCGGAACGTGTGCAGGATTATCCCTAAAAGCAAAATCATTAACATGCTGAAAACCATGTCGTGCTGAAAAACATGACAGAGTTCTAATAGCTTGGGTTTTGCTGCTTCAGAGGCTGGTCCACTACTTAGGACAGTATTGTAAACACACCAAGGGACAAGAGCTGTATCTCTCTGATAGGAACACTGCTTCACATACGTACCTGTACAGTGCAGTACAGTCAAACTAGAAGCATTTGAATAGGTGTATAAAATCACATCACCATTTGCTGCATGAAAAGTGATGTGAGAAAGTGTCTGAATCAAAGAAAGTCCTGAAAGTCAAAGGTAAACTAGAAATAGCAGATTTTTAAATAACTGTTGGTTACTGGTATGTGCCAGCCTGCAGAGCAGGAACTGGCTCAAGTCTTCAGACCTTGGCATGAGAAGGATGTCCATCACCGTGAGATGCTGCTGCTAGCAGATGGTGGTTAATTCTATGAATTGTAGCTATTCTCTTGTAGTGATATCATTAGGGACCTGGTATGACAATGAAGACCCTCTCTAGGGTTTTTGCTGCTATCTGCTATTGGGAAGAATGAAATTTCAGGTGAAGGTGGGAAAAGAGTTTATGACCTGATTATATACTTTAAAACAGTCTATACTATCCAGAGTGGAATAAATTCAGTATTTTGTTTTAGGTTTTGGATTTCTTTTTTCTTACTGGCTCTGTACGTAAAAATACAAAATGAGTTAAATACATGTTCTTTAAACACCAACTGGTAAGCTTCGCTTTCTGAAAACATGTAATGACAATTCCTTCCCTGATTGTCAGGTGTAGTCCTGCCTCCTGGCACCCAGATCCACGGAAAACTCCTTGAACCTGATTATCTATTGAAATACATGGCTTGATGTTTGCCAGTTAAATTATTGGCAGTAGTCACTGGCTGGAGCTGAAGTAGGATCAATGCTGTTGCCTGGATGAATTTGTCCTGCTGTAGTATTTACCACTGGTTTTTACAGTTGTCTTCACAACTCCATGGCAGGTTTGACCACCAAAGCAGAATCTGTGGTGAGAGGATATTTAAAAGCATTTATTTTGCTCAGTTAGCACACACAGATTAGTGCAGAACTCCTGCAAAGCAAATTAGTATGGAACTGCATAATTGATACCTTAGAACCATGAAGATTGCTGTGACTAGCTAGAAATGAAAAGCAGTTTGTTTCGAGGTGTTGTGCCCCTGTCCTGGTAATCCTGCTTGATTTAGTAAACTTTTAAAGGGAAGATGATCAGAAAGGCGATGTGTTCCAGGGTCTCGGCTTCTGTGCGCTAGGGTCAGCCCAGTGGACTCGCTTGTTTGTCTCATTAGTGTTGCTGGTGAAGGATGCTCTCGGGTCCACACTCTGTCATGTCACATTGCTCACCTGCCTCTGTGAGGTCTCTTGAAGAGAAACTTGACTGGACCTGTCCGTAGCAATTTCAGCCTTTGACGAAACTGCCAGCTTGCAGGGCTTTCTGCAGGTTTGGGGCTGAAATCTTTCTACATTTTATGAAAATGGTTTGCCAGCTACCCTTGGTGTCTGCAGAGTTTTCATTACTACTCTGTCTACATGGCCAGTAGTCTGTGAATATACATCTGTGCCACTAAACCACTCTGAGGTAGGAATGGAGTCACTCCTGTTTTCTGCTGGGAAACTGAGGCAGGGAGGTTGGATCTCAGACCCAGCAGTACAGGAGCCACTGACTATTGGGCAGCAGGGGCAAGTGATGGGCTTCAGAGCTCCGGGTCAGGTGCTGGGAAGTAAGGGGAGGGGGTGGGTATTTCGGGATGGATTTCATGGGATCAGAGTGAACACTAACCCCAAATAAATACATGGATGAGGGAGAGGGTGCGTCAGGCTCTTGAGAGACAGGACATACAGGTGCTTTTCTCAGTACTACCAGGAGGTGCCTCTCTCTACTTGGGATTTATGGCCCATGAAGGAAATTGCCTTAGCCTTTTCCTGCAGAAATTTATCTCCAAAAGAGTCGTGTTGGTGGTATGGACCTTTTGCACACTAACCCAGTGGCTAGAAAGCTAGGACGAGGAAGACGACTGTTTCTCTCTTTTTGCTGGGGGAGTCAGAACTTCACATTTCTCTTTCAGGGGTCTGAGTGTGTTTTCCTGGGCCAGCCCAGGGCAACTGCGCTGTGCCTCCCGGTCCTCCTGCACACCACAGGCATCCTCGCAGCCATATGTGGGGATGAAACCCATCCCTTCCCATCTCCTGGTTTCCTTCATGGGGAATGCAGGGGTGGGTGCAGTGAGGCAGACGAGGTGCATTTCAGCAGGTCTCACGGGGAGCCAGGGAATGCTGCACCCACCCACCCATCCTCTCCTCAGCCTTGGCCTCAGCACCTTAAACTAAAGTGTGCAGGAGATGATTTGCAATGCACAGGGGTAGGCACAGAGTGACAATTGCTCTGTGCCTTAATGATTTGGAATTTTTCTTTGGCAGGAGGCACTCTGGTCCCCACTTCATGGACTTCCTATGTGTTTTCTTCAAAATTGTTTAATATAGGATACACACTGGAACACATTTGAAACCCTCTTTCTTGCTGTAATACTAGGCTCTTTGTTGTACCCCTGCTGCTCAGGAAGCCCTCAGGCCAGGAGAGGGGATTCCCAAGCTGCACATTCTATAATTTTCTAGCTACTCTGATAGTTAAGAACAATCTAAGTTTTATGATATGCTTACTGGGTTATGGAGTTTGTAGTACTCGTTCCTGATATCTTACAGGGGAGCTGTATGGAGACCTGAGAGCAACAACTGGACTGGGTGAGGGTAGGTGGGAACTCCTTGAATTGGTGCTGCTGTCAAGGATGACATGTTAAGATCTAGACTGTTGCTCCGTTTGCTTGCTTGCTTCTTGTTTGTCCACCTGTATCTCTTGATTCAGTCCAGAGGCATGCTAACATCCCAAGGCGTTGCATTCCTTGATTTTTTTTTTTTTTTTTTTTTCTTCTGGCTTTATTGCCTCCACCATTGCATTTTAGGCCAAATTTTGGACCTATTCTATTTGGCGATGTCACTTTCCAAAAGTGAGATTTCTCTTTTACTATTTCTGTATCCTCAGTGCTGAGTGCTTCCTGTGTGTCTGATCCCATTCACTGCATTTAACCTATCATAAATGCAAATAATGATAATTAGATAGTGAATAACGCTATTACAGATGCAGTTCAGTGCATATTTCACTGATTGGGCCAAATCAGGAAGCTATGCAGTGTGTGTTGGCAGCTTTGTGAGCAGAAGTGCTTATTACTTATCTCAGATTGTAATGCGCTATCAATTAATTGCTCGCAAATCTCTGGTGTCAGTTTGTGTGGGTTGTGAGGAGTGGTAAATCATTACATTTCGGTGGCACAGAGTTTGAATTACAATGCCAGTCCTGCAAAGTAGGAGATTTGCAAGTTTAATCTGGTGGAAAGAATCCCTTTGTGTCCCAGCATCCTGCTGCTGGTGGGGCCAAATAGAGGCGCCTGCGCCCCATCACCTTCACGCCCTTTCCTCTGCATCCCATGTCCATCCAGCGGGTCTCAGCCCCCACACACGGGTTTTTCGGGGGTGACCACATCCTGGGCTCCTCCTATATCTGCCACGGCCTGGCTGGACTCCTTGGGATCAGGTACCTGGAGGAGGATCCCTGGCAGCCATGTGTCGCTCCTCGGCCCCTTCTGAATAGCAACAGATGCTTAAATCAAACAATGCGTGCCCAGACAGCAAGCTGGTGTGTGATCAGCAAACACGGTGCTACAACAAAGCCCAAACCAAAAAAAACCAACCACAACAATAAAATGACATAGAAGAATAAAAAGTGTGTATGATTTGGCAGACAGCTAAAATGCAGTGCAGCGATCATGCTGCCATGAGGATGGGAACAAATCTAATTCTCAGGGCACTGATAAACTCTAACTGTATGTTTGTCTCTAGAAGGCAATGGAGGCAATAGCCATGATTAAGTTGCCTAAGAACTGCTTTAAAGCATTAGCATTTTTTATTTTTGTATCTAATGTTAATTGTGTTAAGGGTGCCAAGGGTTGATTTATGTTTTACGAGAATGGGAGGCACAAAGGGAATAAGAAACATTTTTTTTTCTTTTTTTCCCCCAGAGCCTAATAGGAATCCTGTCACAGAACCATCTTCTTTCATTGACTATAAAGGATTTTTTTTTTATCATTTAATGCTTTGAAAGCAAGTATTGGATATTAAATAATTAGCTTTCTTGTTCCAAGTATCAGAGTTGTTTTTAAGATGGTAGCTTTGCTTACTTTTATTTCATTGTGGGATAACCAGTATGTGTCAGCAATCTTCCTGCTAAAACCCAAATGAAAATGAGGCACTGTCATTTTAGTGTAAAGAAGAGGGTGTGGAAAAGACTCTGATGATATCACCTAATTATTTTGCTTTGTCTCCACAAAAGCATCTTGCTATACGTGTCTGTTTTAAATTAATCTCAGGCTAAAAATGTTCCACCATTGTAGTAAAAGAATTGATGTTGATGTGGTGTAAACCAGCCCTGGGATGGCAGGAGATCAGTGAATCGATGGGCATCCTTGGTACACTTTCTGGCCTATGATTTATCCCGCAGACACGGAGCACTGTGCACCCCGCAGCCAGAAGCAGCCAGCCAGGCACGGGTATGACAGAGCACTCAGCACTAAACAGCTTGGCTCCCTGGGATCTCAGGCTCCTTTTCGGACTGAATTAGCGCTGTGCAAATCTCCATTTCCCTCTTCTGCAGTGGTTTCCCTCTTTTTGCTATCCAAACAGCAATCCTTGTGATCCCACTGGACCTGCAGTGACTGGTTTCTTTGAAACAGTGTCTTATGTTCTTCTCCTAGTATTTTTCAAGCAGATCTTCTGACCTCGGACAGAGTTTGGGGGTGTCTAGTGTAATCCTTCTTTGACACATCCCATGATGGGTACAGGATCTGGCAACAATTCTGCTCTGCCTTTGACAATATTCACACTAAAGTCCAAGGTCAAACTGTGGCATTTCAGAAGGTAAAAGATGCTCTGTTTCTGAGTCCCAAAATCAAAAGCAACCTTTTGGCTCAAACTTCAGTTCTAAGTAGAAAATTACGTTCTTTCCCACAGGTCTGTCCTGGACTGCTGGACTCGTGTGCAGCTGTGCAGATGCGTTTCGTTGCATTTTAACCATGCCTTTCCCACCTTCCTTGTAATCCAACAGGGGTCCCTTTAGTTTGAAGAAAAAAACAATCTTAGAAGAGAAGCCAGATGCCGCAGATGTGTAGCTGCAGAATCACTGTCTGTGTCTCTGTTATTTAAAGCCCACCAAGCCCCATGCATGCAGAGGACACTCTGGCCTGACCTTCCACTGCAGGAGACTCCAGTGCTTGCTGCTCTGTGTTTACTTTTCTAAGCATTGCTGTGGAATAATTTATTTTGCTGAGTTTGTCTGACCAAACCATACGTTTGTGCCCTGTGGCATTGAAGTGTTGACATGAAGACACTGTTGCAAATTACACCACATGGGTCCAGGACTTCAAACCAGGCACTCTATGACCTGAAGTAAATTTCTGTAGAAATGAGGTGGGAATATATAAAACCCGTACATTTCTACTACTTCAGAAACATTTTGTTGATGTAGGAATACATGTGCTGAGGCTCCTAATGAAATGCTGTACTGCAGTCTGTCACCTTTGGAGGAAGGTGAGCAGGGCTAAACCTTCAAATGTCTTTTCAGTTTGTGTGGAGGTATTTTCAATTTTATCTGATCTATGAATAGGAAAAAAAAAAAGACTAATCAGGATAAGGACTGCTTAGCATATATGAAAGCTGATGTGCCTTTCAGACATGCCAGTCAAAAGGGAATGCTTACTAAAGAGCAGCAGTGATTATTACAAGATTTGTACATGTAAGGGATTTTTTTGGTGTGTGTAAGTACGAGGGAGTTGTCAGTACCTGCAAAGGGAAAAGTGTGTCTGCAGAAAAGAAAGGTGGAGGCTGCTCATAGGGAGTCCGATACTGATTCAAATAATAGAGACTTTTATTAAAATGTAGCTCTAGCCACTCTGGTGCTATTGACTACAATAAAAAATGTTTTATTTATTCTATCTGCAATATTTCCACTTTATGATACATCCTAGGAACTCTGATAGGTTCATTTATTTGTCATTTGAGCAGTGAAATATGAAGGAAGGGTTGGGATCTATAGTGTTATTATGTGGCAGTTTTTTGTGCCTTGTGTTCAATATTGCAGATCATAATGACGACTCTTTGGTCCCAGTCTTTCATCTGGCATGAAGGTTGCTGAGCATCGCACTCATCTTCTGAGTGAAGGAAGGGGAAGGGAGGAGTGCTGGCATGTCATGCTTAATGTGGCCATGAGATAATACCTGTGCCCAGCAAGTCTTACAAAATAAACATAAATGGTTAAATTCAGGTGCATAAGAACATTTATTTTAGTTTCATCTGCCCCATTGTATTAACTAGACTTTTTGCTTAGTCACAACTAATTTAAACAGCTGAATATTGGGGAGCAAACCACATATTTAAGGCAGTTTGCAAAACTGTCAGGTGAATTCTCTCTCAGCAGGGAAAAAAAAAATCAACCCAAACCTAAGTTTGCTACATAAATTATTCATTGTGAATCATTCACTTAATTCTCATAATAAATGGTTTCCTACCCTTGGTTGTATTGACTAATTACTGTGTTTAATGTTTTTACTGGCTTTTGTTTTCTGTGCAATTTAATTTTGCTGGGATGAGATAGTCTGGAAAAGTCCAAGTGAGGGAATGAAAGCTGTGTCTGTGCTAGTGCAGCTCCCACTGAGAGCCAGGAATTCAGCCACAGATCCTGTCGCAGCCCTTCACAGTGAAATTGTGCTCAGTGAAGACGAAGAATTGTGTCCTGACTAGTGCAGCCTCTCCTTAGGCTTCTTACTGTGGAGAGGACCATGTTACTATGCATTAGCCGGTATTACTTTCTGCTGTCTTTGATTGACCAGCTTCACTAGGTTGCTGAGACAGCTCAGACCCGCAGCCCTTCTCCCTTTTTACTTCCCTTCCCAAGCCCTGCAGTGCACACACCAATGTGCCTGCAGAGCATCTGCCTCCGCAGGACTTCTGGCTCCCTCTCTTCTGCTTCCAGACTCTGGCAGAGGTGGTCCCAGGGAATCCCCAGATGTGTTGGTTTGGAGCTGAAGAGGGAGATGGCGAGTGTGGCCAGAACAGCCTCTTACCTGCTTCATACCCCCTGCCTCCCGTAGCAGTTTTGTGCCCTGTATAGAATTTGCTATTTTTGAGGCTAATAGCAAAACAGTTTTCTCAGCCCAGGCAGGGATTAGCAGACTGAGGTTAGTTTATGGTTATGAGAATATACTTTGGAATTTATCTACAAGCTGTTTTATTAAAAGAATTTTAATTCTACTGATTTTTCAGTATCGAAAGTCTCACCAGGATTGACATACCTGGGTAGCATCGAAATGCCCTGGTTGGTACCCTGGATATTTCCTCTGCAGTCACAAAGCAGAGCAGTGTTCTGTCCCAGCGGCAGTGTTAGAGGTCTTTAAGGAGAGGTTCAATCCTGAACTGGGTGTCTATGCTCTGTAATTGATAATATTGGTGAGTGAGCTAGAAAAGCTTAAAGGAAACTCCTCAAGTGTGAACTCAGAGTCTGACACTTGAGCAGCTGAAGGTGATGCTGTAGCAAATTTATAGCTGTCTCCCTCAGGAAGCCATGAGGAGGATGGATAGAAGAGCAGGATGTGTATTACAGTTGCTTTCAGTGTTGTGTTTGTTCTCATAGATACTGTACAGATAGATCTATTCAAATGAACACGTGACATGACTGATAATTGTCCAGTAATGAGTATTAAAAAAGAGTTCTGGTTTCTCGCTAAATACTGATAACACTGATTTACGTCACATGGAGCAATGAAACTCTTACTGGTATTACGGAAAGAATACTGAATTTGCAGAATTTAAAAGAATTTGAAACTGGAAGTGCAGTTTGAATAAATCTTACCAAGTGCTCTTCTCACAAAAGCGCATTTGACTTCTGTTACACACAGATTATTTGCATGACCTCAGGAAAAGTCTGGAAATTATTTACCATCTAGGTTACAGAGCTGTGTTTGAGTTTCCAGCAACATGTGCCAAAATAAGGCAGATACAAAGTAAAATAGTAGTGGAGATTGTATTTTTTTTAACTGAATAGAAGAAGCCTTTGTAGCTTGTTACAAGCCAACAGGAATTTGATTAGCTTTTTTTGATAATTTATCATGTTTTGATTTTTTTTTTAAGACTTTTTACACCCACCTTACAATTTGATGTTGAAATCTTCATTTCTGAAGTGTGGCATTTCCTTTCTCGCTCTCCGTCTCTTTCTGTTTCCTCTCTAAATTGTAACACGATCCAACTTAAACCTTTTAAATACCATTTTGCACATTTTGTGGCATGTGCACAAACACTGAAGCTGGCCTTGCCTCCTGGGAGTGTTTGAGGATGGGCTCTGGAGGGTAACCAACTCCTGCTTCTGCAGTAACAAGGTTAGTTTGAGTAACGGTGTCCCCACATATTGATGAGAGCAGGAGGTGGCACCACTAGACCATGCTGCCACCAGAACTGGTGACTCCATGTCATGGGAACAGAGCTGGGAGTCTCTCTGTCCTTGGGATTTTAGCCTGCAGGAACTCTTTGGAAGACCTGGAGAGCTGTCCGTGCTCCCTGGGGAGAAGAGACTTGAATTGTCCATTGTTAGTAGGGCCTCATTCCTGGCATAGCTTTCTGTCCTCTGTGACCCAAAAAGCTAAATCCCAGCAGTGGTGCTGATTTGCTTCGTTTTTATGTTGATTTTAATAGATCTGTTTCCTGGGTGGAGTGCTGCTTAACATCAGACTGACAGCAGGACTGAATGTTTCCAGTTTTTGGTGTGTATGAGGGTAAAATGAAGCCAATAATAGTTATTTACCACAAAGAGGCATTGGGAAGCTCATCAGGTAGAGCACCTCTCAGCTATTAGGAACAAGCTATTAGGAAATATCCATGTAGTTAACTCCTAAAACGGGAGAGTTGAGGCAAATTCCAAGAGAAGAAATTACTGATTAATTAGAATAATAAGCAGAACTGTATTACAAATAGCGCACCAAATCAGAACTATTTTAAAAGCATGCTCTGGTATGTCTATAAATCACGAAAAGAGAGAAAAGCAGTGCAAACCTCATGAGAATGTTTCTAACATCTCTTTACTGTCTTCCCCTTCTTGTCTCAGGCTCTATTTGCAGCGATTCATGAAAAAAGCCCTGAAGAGCTGACATTTGGGCTTTGGTCCTTGACACTTAAGTAAAATACTTTAAAGTGTAGTTTGGGAGCTTTAGACTCCTTCCTTCCACTCACTCAGTCAAACACTTTTGAAAGTAAAAAAAAAAGCACTAACGGATGTTGGTTTTCAGTTTTCCTTTCTTCTGGCTTAATCTGTTCTCTGGGGTGCTTGTGGAAAGTGAATAATTTCAAGGCAGCGTTGCCAGCCCACTCGGAGGTTGTAAACCCGAGGGGTGCAGGACTGTGGCAAACACTGCCACTTTGTTTATTCAGCTCTTTGAGGAAAGTCAGCGAATACAAGGGCAGTGTGAGCAGCTATGTTACTGTGAGGAAAAAACGGGAGTGAAAAGTTAATGTGCAGGAATGCACAATAAAATTATTAGGGCTTTTCTACTGCAGACCTGCCTGTGAAACTAATAAAGATCGCACTTAGCACCTATGCAGGGCTTTGTTTTCTAAGATCCCTTCAAATATTACCTAATTCCCTTCTGAAACAGCTGTGGGAGTGGTTGAAAATAATTCAAAGTCTTTGTGTTTCATATATGGGGAAGAAAAGCCATTGAATCCATAAACAAAGGCTGTTACGCTCTTTCCATGTGGCTCTACGATGAGCAGGTAACAGAGCCAGAAGCTCCAGGCTCTCATTGAGCCTTTCTGTTTCTATCTGTGCTTCTCTGCCAGACCTGACTGTGTGCACTGCACATAAAGTCAGCAAATAGAAAGCTGTGTTTGGTAATGTATTCCTACACACAAACCTATCTTACTGGAAATAATTAATAGTAACGGACCAGACCATGATCTTGGTTATACTGATGTAACTCTGTTGTAACTCTATTGACTGCGCCATATACATTTCACAATTAGCATTTTTTTTTGTTTCACCATAAAATAGCATGATATGTTGTAAGGGTCAGTAATGTCTTGTGCTGATGAAGTACTTTTTCAGCCCATTTCATCCATAAGGCTGTAGGTACCAGGTTTCAACATGTGCGTACTTCAAAAAACGCTTGGGAGGCTGCATCTCAGCAGGAGCTCTGGGGAACAGCCCTTGATCCTGAGAGCATTACACAAGAAATACACAAGGGGTAATTAGGTGGCAGCAGCTCGAGTTTGTATTAAACATCCTGCAGCTGTATCAACCAAATTCTCTTGTCAGTGTTGGCTATTAGAGCTGTCTAAGCTGTTCACAATACAGGTTTTTACTGAAGGCAGCCATAGTTCTCGTGGAAATGACAAGTGGTCCACAGTGCTGAGAGTATCCAGCTCTGTCTGATGCAGCTCAGCGTGACTTGGGCTTCTGCCAGGGAGAAAGGATTTTTTTGCTTGTGATGATTCCTGAATTTTCACGCTAAACAGTTGTAGGCAGAAAGAGAGAGGTGTCCTGTCTGATACTGGAATTAATGTTTTGTTAATGCCAAATCCACTTACCTTTCCCAGAACCTTATTCCCACTGATCTGTTTCCACAGAGAAAATAACTTCTTACTGTAGATTCAAAGAGTTAGTAACTAAAATTGAAGGCCCCTCAAACGGTTATGAAGCTATTCAATGTGAAATGACTAGTCTTATGTGAGGCAAGAAATGAAACCTGCTTCGTCAACCTTTCCAAAGTGTCATTTTCAAGTGATATTGCTGAAAACACGCTTAAGAGAATATCTGCTTGGATCACATTTGCTTGCATGCTTGTTTGCAGTCATTACCTTTCCATCAAAGATGTGAATCATGTGAACCTCAAAAAAAAAATCAGAACAGAATATGCCAAATAATTTTCAACCAAATTCTGGTGTTTTCCCCAGTTTCTTTCTGGTGTGACTTTTGTTTTGCTGCTCAGAGGTTTTGTTTGGTTCATTTCATTGCTAAAGACAGATGAGACAAAGATGTACATGGATTTTTCTATTTGTAAATGGGCACTACAAAGGAGAAGATATGGCATAAAATAACTGCTCTGTCTTACAGTAAGCAAAACAAGCTACTATACAATGAAGAAAATGACAGGAGCATGTTGTATGTGTCAAAATGAAATAGGGCATCCGTGTTGTAGAAAGTGCTATTAAGAAAGCCTTTCAAGTGTTTAATGAGGGAAAACAGATCGTTAAAGTATGGATTTGATTTTTGGGAAGAACAATGCCTACTGCTTTTGACAATGGCTCTTGGATTGTTTATAATCAATATATTATTGCACAGTTCTTTTAGGTCCTTCTGCAGTGTGCTGTTGTGTCAGTACCTGATTCGGAAAGAAGCTGAACTGATTTATCAATTAACTGTTTTGTAGTGAAATCATCACCTATCAAACTCCAGCATCTAGAGGTCACCAGATAAATAATGTGCTGGGAGACCTTGGCTGTGCCTGGGGCCTGTTTGCAGGAGTGAAATGAGAAAGAGCCAGTACTCAGTACAAGTGCTGTTTAAGACTAGTGTGAATGAGAAGAAATCCACAGCTGGTGGTAGAGCAGAGACAGGACTGGAGCCTAATTTATTGTGCTGTGTCTACTTGGATGGGCAGGAGCTGAACAGGCGTTTGGATTACTTAACTTTGAAGAGGGTGATACCTCCCTAAGGTCCCTGTCTATCTGCAGGCTGACACTGCTGTTACAGCAGGAGCGTGGTGTAGCGGGGATTGAATGCAGATAAAGTAAAGTTTGCCCAGTTCCAGTCTGGGCAGCAGAGGATTTACCAGCATCTCCCCACTGAGCCCAGAATACCAGGCTCTTGGCTGAGCTGAGCGGTCCAGCCGTCCCCACGGTTGCCCTTGCTGCCCAGCGACCAGCTGGTGCTGCAGACTGACATGGCCATTTTGCCACTCTGAAGGAAATTCTTCTTCCTTTTAAACGAGATTATTTTGTGCCTTTCAGTTGTTTTTTTGTCGCATGGAATATCTCTTTAGCTAATACCCCTCATTATGGATTTCCTTAATTATTTGGTTTCCCCGCGTCTTAGTAATCTAATATGACTCTAGGGAAAAATCCTTGCCTGAGATCACAGCCTAAATATCTAATGCTATATGGGATCCAGAGATTAGCAGAACTAAATCCTAAATCCTCTGGGACTAAGGAATGCCAGTGAAATTGATGGGGAACTGCCAGGACATGGCTGGGACCACAGGGAACAGGACGAAAATAATGGTGCATCTGGAGAACACGAACGCACTGGCTTACCTGCCACTCCAGCTGCTCCCACCCCCAAGTCTTATTTGTTATTATAGGGTTACAGGGTTTTGAAACGGGATAAAATAAGAGTGAGGTTTGTTAGAGCATCACCACAGGTCACTTGAAATTGTTGGAAAGGGACGGCTGTTGTCATATACAAAGCATTGGCACTGAGGTTGTGAAAGAGGGGAAGGAAAAGCCTCTTTTTTGTTATGTTGTGCTGCTCTTCCCTCCTGTTTTCTGGTTGCCGAAACACACCCATTATCTCAGAACCGTTACAGTTGTTCGGTTGATGCAGAGCAGTGAATCACATCCCAGTTGAAGGGCGGGTCCCAGGTTTTGACTGAATCCCAAACCAGACAGTTTCTATTATCCTTCTTTTTGTCTCTTATTCAAATGTGCCTGAATCATTATACATTTTAACATAAGGTACTGAAAAATATGCAAATTTTTGTAGGATTTCAGGCTTCTGAGACTTAAATTTTGTGAAACCAGCTAGTAGATCTCAACATCTTCTCTTAACGTAACACTGTATCTGCAAATCTGGTCACTAAAATGTGCCTTTTTTTTTTTTTTTTCTTAGATCAGTTCCAATTATAGTTTTATTATTCTGAGTCTGCTAACCTTTTTTTTTTTTTTTAATCTGTACATATGCAGTGTATTTTTTATACCATCTCACCTGCTAGTCTGTGAAAAAAATTGCCAATGGATTTCAGAATTTTCATCACAGTAGTTCTGAGGTTAGGGCTCTGTCACCCTGCGTGTATACAGAATAGTTACAGCCATGCACTGTACATGTATACATGCTAATCCATTATGGCCCTTGCCATGAATTGTGACATTTTAACTGCACCAAGTATTGCTGGTTTTAGTGGTCACTTGGGCTGCTCCTGGCAATACAGGGTTATCCTTATGTTGGCGCGGTATGTTTGTAGCTTTGTCCCATTTAAGTTGTTTTGTATTGGAATTATCATTATAGCAACACTATTATTTTTAGGAGTATAATGAGGTGCAAAAGAATGGAAAAAGTAGCCTCCCTCCCACTTTCGTTGTTAGTGTAACTTTTCACAGTTCATTCTAGGAAACTTTGTGGCTATCTTAAGATTTTCTCTGCAGCAAAAAGAATAAAGCATCAGGCACATCAAACGGTGTAAGAGCTACTGAAGTGTTACCCTTTGCTCTCGTGTTAAAGGCTTGTTGTTACTACTTGTTTTTAGAAAATACAAGTATTGGGTTCTTCAAGCCTAATGAGTACCAGCTGGGACACATTTCAGTTCATATAAAGGAAAATAGATTTAACCTTTGTACAGTGGTGTTCACCCAAATTATTCAGCCTTGGGGATATTCTGCTGAGTGGCAGGATCTTGCCAAGCTGCGTGTTGCTTATTTCTGCCCCGTTTGTCATTGCAGCGCAAGGATGTCTCAATAAACAACATCTGGAAAGTGACTTGAGAAGTTCCTTGTTAATCATTTATTGGTTATAGGCTGAGGAGCATTTGGTAAACAGAGGCTGATGCCCACTACCTGGCAAGAATTTTGATTTGCTCAGAAGATCTAAAGGACGTTGTGATCATTAAATTCTTTCACACTCTGCTCTGGGAAAATATTAACCAGAGAAAGGCAGAACTGTTAAGTGAGAAATTTTAACAACTGACAAATGTATGTGGCAGCCTCTTCACAAACTTGTCTACTGAATAAAATGTTTGCACTTTTTATCATTGGTATTGAAAGCCTGCTCCATGGAGTTGTTTGCTTAGTCTCCAGAGAACAATCAGTTCAGATCAGTTACTTTCAATCTTTATATTGTGCTCTGCGCACTGCCTCAGAATTGTTGCTGATGTCTAACCAGAAGTGTGGATAAGAACCAAAAATGTGAGTGACGTTCTAGGAAGGCTGTGTTCATACTCTGTTAGGAGTGTCCCTCTCTGGCTTCCCACGATAATGCTATATTACATGTTGTTTTTCATAACAGTATGACGTTGTTCTCTGAATCTTAATATTTCTTAGGAAAAGCAAAGGTGCAAATGGATTTACACTGTGTCACAGAGGCTACCTATGGCAGGGCGAACATCAGCTGGAAAGCTCTTAGATGAATGTGACAAAATGGTTTCGTTTGGGGTCTATGCTACCCTGCTGGGAGCTTGAGTGTGATGGGGCACAGACGTACTGGAACTAGGACAAATATTTTCTTAAATGACAATGGTCCATATTTAAAAAAAAAAAAAAGAAAGTGAGAAAATATTCAGAAAATGTAAACAAAGCCACACAACTGCTGCTGTTTTAATTTGATAGAAGTTCAGACAGCATAATTCTGATAATGGTGAATTCATTTAAGCTCTTGGAATCAGCAGTTTTCTTAATGTGTGATTTTCATCACAAGGAATGCCTGTCTCCATCGGCCTCTAAGGACTACTGTAGTACAAATAATCACTCACTGAGAGTTAATTGATAACTTTCACCTTTTCATAATCTTTGACCTTTACTCTTCTAATTTGTACCAGCATATAAATTAGAAATTTGTACCACTGCTTCTGGGGGACTTGCTCTTGATCTACACTGAGAAAAGACAGGTCACAGTTGATTTTGGAGAGCTGCTCTGTCCTCTCTTTACTAAAACTGATTGGTGGGAAAATATAATCAGCAGGGCCTGTTTGTGCATTGCTGGGCTTAACAGAAGATTTCAGTGGAACTGATTGCAGAAAAAAAAACTGCATTAAAGAAAATAAGAAAAAAATGTAAACATTATGGATGTTTTGGGGGGGTTTTAGTGTTCTGTCTGTGAGTGCTATGTAAGTCCTAGGCATGGAACTGTAATTAGTCATCCAAAAAATAGTAAATTGATCAGTGTTTCTTTGAGATGAAACGAAGAATTAGGCTCAATAATTATTTAAATCCCTTCTCAGTCCTTTCTGTCTTTAGAAATTATATTTAAGTGTATATGGATGCTCCAATATTATAGCTTAGGTCTTCAAATTACAGGAAGAGGAAAAGAGGGAGAGTTGCTAAAAAACAGGGACTTCAGACGGCCAATTTAGCATGGAGTTAGTCCAGATTAATACCCAAGTTACACAATTAGGACTCTGTGCCATCTACACTTAAACTATGCAGATCTCTCATTTTTCTATAATTAGAATGAGAAGCAGAGCTGTATGACTCTCGCCTACATTATGCAAAGTCATTTTTTCTCTTTTCTATAATTAAGTGTACAGCTTAAGACACTACCAAGTGCTGAGGGCAGCTTTAGCTTGCATGGTAGTGCTTCCCAAGAAGATCACATGGAATTTGGTTGGATTTGAAAGTATGTTGTGCAAATGAGAAGGTAATTTGGAAATCAAGCATTATTTAGAAGTTTTAGTGAAAGTAGAAACTCTGAGAAATTTGCACACAGGACTTTTCTATTTCTGTGGATTTTTCAAACAAGGAAAAGATTCTAAGTAAAACCGTAGAGTTTCTGAATTTAGCAGCAATTCAGGATCTGACTTGCTAAATCAGACTTTCCTAATCTTGTAGCACCATTCTAGCTGCTTTTTTTTTTGTGGTTTGCTTTTGTAATCTCCCAGATAAATCATTTTGCAGTGAATCTCCAACAACAGTTTTGGAAGAATATTAGTTTAACCAAGCCTGCCAAATCTGCTGCTGCAAGCAACAGAGTATGGTTTTAACAGTGTCAGTTCATCACCTGCCTTTTCCTTACATTTCCACCAGCCTGGGATGTTCAGAGGACTAGGTACCTGTTGTGCACATTACTCATGCGTAAGTCGTGAGTCCATGGTGTGTGTTGAACCCAGTGCACCGGCTCAGTTGATGGCTCTGCCTGTGAGGTCACTGTGCTGAAGTGAGGGGGATGGTGTCCCTTTGGCCTCCGGGTGCCCAGGGGTGTGGTGTGAAGGGGGGATGGAGAGGGCTGTGCATCACTTGCCTCTGGAGTAGTTCCTGCTGCCTCTGGAATCAGCTGAAACACAATCATCAGAGAGTGCTTGTGGCACTTCCGTTCAGGAGCAACTTGTTTGCCTTTGGAAAGGCCCAAAAGGCAGCAAAAGGCACTCATTTTCAAAGCATTCCTAGGGAAAGATATAACAGCTCTTCCGTGTTTTCTTCCCTACTTGAGTCAGAGTCTCCATCCCACAATAACAAACAGACAGACCTGCTGACAAGTTGTCTGCGTGCAGCATTTGGCAAAGCCTGATCGGTTTGCCAAATGGTGGTGACTCTTTTATAGAGGGGTTGCGGGGGAGAGGGGTTTTTAATTATTTCAGATAACCAGATCTCATTATCCCTCGTGGCCCCAAACTCATGTAGCTATTTGCAGTAAATCACAAGATTTTCCACAGAAAATGGAGGCAAGATTTTGGTGGTTTTGATTAAAGTATTGGCTGCTTATAATAATGTTTTACTCTCTTTTACTGTAGTTTGAAGTGCTCTGCTCAGACCTGGAGAGCACCCTGGAAAAAAGAGGGGAGCTCCTCTGTGCTAGGGAGTCCCTGGTGGCTGGCTGCAGCCCTGGGAGAGGACACCTCTCAGAGGGACACCACTGCTCACCAAGGGAAAGTGGGTGCAGCTGGCAGGGGGGCAGGAAGCTTTGGGTTTGGATCCTGGTGGCTCTTCCAGCGAGAGGGAGATGTCAGAAGAGGAATGCTCCTCTGTGCCTCACTGTGAGCGCCGAGCCAAGGGAGAGATGAACGTAGGTGTGGGCTTTTTAAGAGCAACCTGAGAGAGGGGAGGCTGTAGTGACAGACCTCACCAGCATCCTCTCCTTGACAGGCCCTGGTGGGAACAGGCAGGAGTTGCTTGTGTGTCACGGTCAGGCTGTTTGAGAGAAAGCAGCTCAGTCATTCAGGAGAACCACACCGTGACGTGCAACGTGGGAGGTGAGAATGGAGAAGGGCAAGCTGGGTGACAAAGAGCGGTGTGACGGGAGTGCCTCCTGTTCCTGGCTGCAGCCTCTACAGATGACCAGATTTATTTTGTACGTCTTTGCTTGTATGTCCTCACTGGGCAGTGACATGTCCTCTATATCTCTGGCTGTGCCAGCAGAAAAGCAGGAACCAAAATTCCCCTTGCCGTATTCTTCCCATGCAAACAAGAAATATGTGTGTGTGGGTATATAAAGCTTCCTCAAGCCTCTGGTAACCACTTCTACAATGAAAAATCTTCACGTGAGGTGCAACTAAACAAGATGTGTGTGTCTGTGACAGTGACCCGGCTGTCTACCAGCCAGAGCGAGTCTGCTGATTGAGATTTCACGGGCCTGAGCAGCTTGCAACAGCTGCAAAATCGCTTTCTGCGGTCAGCAGATGTTGCCTGCTAGAATTCAAGCCCCCTTTCCCTCCCGCCTTAAGGTGACCTGTATAGCTGAAGTGCTGAATGTGGGTGCTGTATTGATAATCAAGGCTAAAGATCGTTACTGCCAGGCTGCAAACAGAATAGCCTCTTGCTGGGGGTCTGCTGCAGCTGGACAGACTTCCCAAGGACCAAAGTCAAATCAATAAAATACCCACCTTGATCCTGCCAATTCAGAGTGTTTTCCTATTTCGTGATTCATATTCTCCATGCAGGCTGTTCTGCCTCTGTCAGGAAAGGGAAGAATTATGTCCTCTGTTATTGTTCAGTTTTTTCCACTGAGTTCAAGAGAACTGTAGTGAATTGGACCAATTAAAGGTCTGTCCTAAAACTTAACGAGTAATAAGATAGTGGTGATAATTTAGTCATCCCAGAGAGCATAAGCCTCTCCTGTATCATCATATTTGGGGTAATTTTAGTATCTACAAAGCTCAGGATTCTGGAAACTGCTGAGGTCCTTGTGTGTGGGGGAGACTGATGATACCAAAGTCTTTCTCTCTTATTTTTGAGTGCAAGGTGCGGTCCTGCAAACTCAAATGTGTTTTTTTTTCCCTGTGTGCCTGAACTTACAAGCAGCTTTCCAGTGCTTTTGTGAGGACAGTTTATCTGTAGAAACTCACTGTGATCAGCGAGATTTGCAGTGTCTGAGCCTGTTGGCTGTTGTCACCAGTGGTGCTGGTGACGAAGGAAGGGACAGGAGGTTTTATTCTGTTCATTTCTTTGAAGTCCTCCTCAGGCTGATGGGAAGCAGCCCACAGGCAGAGTTTGTGCTTTGGGTAAACTGGTGTCCACTGAGCTGGAGTCAAGGGTGTTGTGGCAAACTCCCAGGGGAAAAGCTGAGAGAATAATCTGTCTCACAAGCAGATATCTGAAGGTAAATAAAGTTTACCTCTGCACTGCTTTACAGTAACATAAGCCATTAGACAGAAAAGTGACAGTTTCTCTGTTATTCCCAGGCAGATGCACCAGTGTTAGTGTGTTAAAAAATAACATCCAGTAATGCTTTCGTATAAAGGAGAGTCAGTCAGAGTAAGTGCAAGGAGATCAGCATGCTTGGAGTGCGGTATTGTGTTTAACCAGTGTAGGCAGGTGCTGGACGTGTGAAATTGAAAAAGTCACCAATGCTTCCTACCTTATTCTTTCTAGACAGGTTTCTTGTACTTACTTAAAGGCTGAGAGTCCCAAGGGGCAGTGTTACCACCTTCATTATTTTCTCTCTAATGAGATTTTTCAGATTTGTGGCAAAGCCACATCTCATATCACAAATGAGATACCAGCATTTGCTGCATCGGTCAACATGTCTTACCGTGAAGCAGAAGCTGTAACTCTTGGCTTTCTGTATTTTCTCAGCTTTCTTTAATGCATTTAAAACTTAACACAGAAATGCTGCCCTTTCTGAAGGGGAAAAATTCGGCCTTGACAAAATTGTTACGTCAGTTAGGTCCTCAGTAAGAGGGAAGTTTGCTCAGAATTGTGTTTTAGATAAGACTTAGGACTAGACTGGGCAACCTTTACTTGCAAACAAAAGCCCACTAATATAATCAGAGCTACTCTTTTAAGTCAGTACTTACATCAAGCTGCTCTTAAAGGCTTTAATTCACTATTACTTAATCTCCCAAACATTTACATATTACAGCACTTCACTTACAACTTCATACATCTGCAGGCTTTGGTGCCACTATTTTATTTTAAAGGACAGTTTAATGTATGAGTCAAATGAAGCCAACTGGAGCTTACTTCTACAAGGTACAATAAAGTTACGTGGGCATGATGACCACTTAATATTCTTGGAGGAATTTAGCATGGGGTAGAATGGCAACTTGAAATACTAGAGCCAGTAAAACCATAAATGTGGCAAGTCCAATTTTTTTCCTTTCAGAGATGTGTATTTTAGGAAGCAATGGTGACCTCTACAAGGCCAGACAAGGTTATTTATATATTAAATCTATTTTAATTTTTGAAGTCCAATTTTGCCTGGCAGATTTTTGCATGGAATATCCAAATGGTCGGCGGTTTGTTTTTCTTGTGACTGTTTCTGAAGGTGTATATGGCTCTCACTCTAGGAAATGTTGCTGAATTAGAAAACCCATAATGACTTTTGCCTCCTGGTACTATTCTGGACAATAGGACTTAGTTTTGCTGTTTTCCAGGACCCTCTTTGCCTCACTGCTGATGAAACTGTGAGATATCAGATTCACCGAGAGCTCAGTTATGGGGCTCTCAGAGGCAGCGCTTCTCTCCTGTGGTCTCTGCGAACACTGCAAAAGAACAATGCCAGCCCAGCAACCCTGAATAGACTTTTCCTGTCAAGTAAACAACAGTGGGAGTGGAGGAGAGTAAAATAATATGTGAAAATCCCGGAGACAGTACAAGTTGTCATTTTTTCTGTCTGACATTGTATATGTCAGACATGAGGTGTCCCCATTTCCTGGGGTCTTGCAGAGATGATTTTGGGATTGAAGAGTGGTTTTTTTTTTCCCCTCACTAGATGTAAACATGACTAAAGTAGGTTGTAGCTTGCTTCCTCAGCCAGGGAAGATGCCTCTCCCAAAGTCATTTGCTGCATCCGATGTTCCTTCTGTTCTGTGGCTTTCCTCGCTGGCTTGAGAGCTGGCACCTCCATCAGCCTGCTCCCACCAGGTGGGGCCATGGAGGGTGCTGGCTGCTTCTGGGGACACTGGCTGCTTCTGGGGACACTGGCTGCTTCTGGGGACACGTCTGTGAGGCCTGGACCCCCTGCTCCAGTTTTCTCTGGGCTCCTCAGTCAGGATTAGATCTTGTACCAACTTTGGAGGTACTGTTGGTGTAGCAGGGAGGCAGTTAGCAGCCTGACTGCTTAATTGGTGCTGTAAATGCATGATTAAGTCTTTTAGTGTCCATGAAATCAACAAAAATACCACAAGAGGAACATTTGTTTCTAACAGCCGTTTGACTGGGGAAACATCTTGCATTGATCCAGGACTATTGGACTGCTAGACCTTTTTTCTGGTGTAGTTATCAGTAATGAACTGATGATCAGGAGGAATTAGAAGGGTTGAAAAAACTGCAGCCCTCTAATGTTAACCTCACCAACAGCAAGAAAGGATGACTCCAGCACCCATAAATCTAGGAAGAGCATCATCTGAAAACAAAGGCTTGTTGCTTAAAAGGCCTTTCTCACTGACTTCATGTCTGCTTGTTCTGTCAGGGTCCCAGTACAGAAGTCTTGCTAGAAAGTGTCAGGCTATATTCCTCTGAGCTGAGGGGGGAATCTTTCACAAGAAAGATGAAAAGTTAAAAAAATAGAAAGATTCCATGACTGAAAGAAGGGCAAACAATTGCAATTTGTCTCTCTGAGCTTTCATGAACAGATATTGAATAGAAAATGGTTCATATAATTGTATTTTTGGGAATCTAGTTGCTGCCAAAGATCTATAGTTCTTTTGCCTGCAAAATCCCTGCTCTTTTCTATTTTAAGAGGGACTATCACCAAGTGTCACCCTGAAGAATTGGACCCACTACGGTATTTTGCTACATATCAGAAAACAAAGTGCAAGGCTGGTACACTATTAAGCAACAGCAGCTGAGCTGCCACTCTAAACCTCATTATTCAAGACTCTCTTTAGTTCAATTATACACCTCTACAGCTAAGGAAGATAGATGAAGGTCATTTGGGAGCTGTAAACCACAATGCATTGAATGCAGAGCTATGTTCTTAAGCTGATTTACACCTTGTTCTCCAGTGTTGTACAGCATGGGGCTTCGATTGAAATGCAGAGACAGTGATTGAAAAGCCTTTTCCTTCTTCTTAGCTCCAGATCCACTGCCTGTAATTATTACCTTGATTAGATGACGAGAGACAATGGCTTCTGCTTTCTGTACCTGGGTGGTGACAAAACCCAAAATCTTGGGACTTGGGCAGAGAATCCACTGGGAATGCACAATGGTGTTCACATCTGCAATAAGTTAATTCTTGGTTGTGTGTATTGGTCCAGTGAGGAAGAAAACCTGTAATTGAGAGAAGCAATTTGCCTTTCCAGGAGAGACAAAGAACTGCCATCTTGTACTGATTTACCTCCCATATATCTCACAGCGTGAGGAATGTTGTGTATATTGAAGAAAGTTAATTAAACAACGGAAATGCACACAAAAAAGAACTCTTTCATGCTATTGACAGATGATTTTACTCATAGGGAACAGAGACATTTTAAAAATAACTCAGTCTGAAGTGTACTGTACAAAACCAGCAGGGACCAGATTCTTAAGGCAGTGAATCTGTGGGTACAACTGCTAACCATCAAACATCTGCTTACCCAGTAATGCCCCAAGGGGAGACCACTTTGGGTTCTCTGGTGTTTTATTTAACTGTAAATCAGCCTCCCCATCCCTAAACATTGTTCCAGAGCTTATGCAATGCAAGCACCTTGCTTTGTTGTGAAGGTTAAATTACGCATTAACTAAAGTCAGTGGAGGCAGATAGCAGCTCTGATGGACTCAGATCTAACTAAATATCACCTTGTATTCCAGAGTTATCTTGGGAAATGTTTTGTCAGCCTAAGCTAACTTAAGAGGGGAAAAAAGGCAATAAAAACAAAGTAATTTGAATTATTTTCTGAAACGTGGTTTGCTGAGCATCCTGCATCTCTAGCAACTCATCTTTATTTAGAAATAAATTCTAACAATAATCATGCCTTTGTTCCTTTAACAGAGAGAACAGGAATTAGCACCGAGCCACATGTACTTTTGATAGAGACATAAAGACTGTTTTAGCAAGCTTGTATTTTTGTCTGTAGAAAAAAAAAAAAAAAGACTTGCTTCATTAGTATTTCCTCTCTTTTTATTTTAAGCTGAAACATTAAGCACTGTGAATGAATTTTTATGATGTTTCTGAAGTTGTTTCAGGTAGAGACATTTTTTCTGATATTTTTATTTGGTGGAAATAATAACAGAAGACTCTCTTAAACATTAATATTGTATGAAGAGGTTTTACTCTAAATATATATGTTTAATTTTTAGAATTAGTCCTTTCCAGTTAACAAAAGAGAACTGCTCTCTACTTTGTCCTCATCTGACTCTCACTTTAGTTCCAGGGGGTCCATTTTTGAGTCACCCATGATTTCAGTATTGTGGTAGTATACAACAAGCTAATTCTGTCCACACATGTGCACTTGTGATGCCCACTAGTTCCATGGTACCTTCACCTGAAGGCCGGCAGTCAGTCTGTGCTGTTTGCCTGAGATTTTATCACTTGCAACACCTGGTATCCTTAAGAAAGCAGCTTTCTCCCATGTGCGTGTCAGGTCCTCCCTGCTGAGTCTGGCCTAGGAACAAACATGCAGCTCCCACTTCCAGCATGGTCCCGTTGTATTATTATCTCTAATTATACATGAACCTAGTCCTGCTGTTGTTAGAGTCAATGGGAGCACTGAAATGGCTTGAGGTTGCCGAAAATTGGAATCTCTAAGTAAGATTCCGCTAGGGATAAATGTAATTGATAGATACATACGAAGACAATAAAATTGTAATAATATATAATTTGCTACTAACTTAATTATAGCTACTCTAAATGAAGATCTGGAATCCCCTTTTCTCACAGTAGAAATCCTGCTTTTGTCAATAAGGCTGTTGTGTAAAAGCAAGCAGGACTTGGCTCTGCACACAACTGCAATTTGCAGACTTTACCTGAGGTTTTGCATTGATTCTTTCCTGCACGAAAGATTTGTGCTGTACTGTTTACGATCTTTTACCTTCCTATTAAAACAAAGGTATTTTTAAAGGGGAAAACAAGTATCTCAGAACTACCCCCTAACTTGAGTGTGGTTTTGCTATGGAGATGCATGCTCTGGTTTTGGTGGGTGTGCTTCCCAGTGATAATGTCAAATGTGATGACCTGGAATGGTTATAGAGAGACTTCTTTAGTATTCATTCAAAAATTTCAACATAAAGATTTTATCAAAAACTTGGGCAGCAATTCTCTCGCATGAAACTAGAGTTGTTCCTTGGTAACTGTTTTTTGTTTGTTTGTTTCCCTCAGAATAATAATTTAGTTGTCTTATTTATCCCCCTTGATTGTACTGATGTGACTGTTTACAGGGCTGCCTGGTGAACCAGGTATGGGAATGATCAGGATTAAAAATATCTTGCCCTGCACTTCGTCATCAAACGGCTTCAAAACCTGTGGCGGTCTGGCAGCTGAGGGGATGGTGCAGGGATGGGAATGCCCAGCCAAGGGTGGAGAGGAGAACTGCTTATGTACAGATGCTGACATTTTTTAACCTCAGACTGCATACCAGCTGACTCAAATGCCAGACTGGGTATTGGCATGGCCACTCTCTGATTGTGAAGGTGGAAACTGCCCACATGTTGCAGGCCGATAATAACTGATTTTCTTTCATTCTGTTCTCTGCCTCCCTCAGTGATTAGTAATTGTACCCATGAAACAAAATTAATAACTTGGAATAATCCTGGGGTTTGCATTTTTCCTACTTCTGGCAGTGAGTTTTAAATGTACCAGACGTGCTATTCTGGCTGAAATACTGTTGTGAGTCTGTACTGGCATCCTGCAAACTCTCTTGGGAAGGGCAAGACTTGGCTATACTCCAAAAAGAGGGGAACAGGGAGGAGCAGAAGTAACAGCTCAGGGGTGCATGTTCTGTACCCTGTGTGTAGATATTCCCTGCAGAGAGCACTTCTGGGGAAAGCCAGGCCACCTCATCTGCTTGAGCTGGCTTGTACTTCAGGTCCTTCCTTCAGAGGAACTTTGGAAACCCCAAGACGTTGCTCTTTCTTAGATGCTGCCATTCAAATTTATGCTATTAAAAGTAATTGCCGTTTTTGTGCGTCAGGTACGATGACAAATAAAAGATGACAAGCCTTAATTTCAGGGATTGGCAATGCAAGATATCATAGAAATTTCTACTGTTTCTGCAAACCAGGGATAAGCTAAGCCTTTTGCATCTTATCTTCCATTTTTCTTTCCCTGCTTTTTTTCATACACCGTGCATCCCAAACTTGTCAGCTCCAGAAATTATTGCAAGCCTTGCAGAGAAGGTACCGAGTGCATTGCACAACTGGCAAGTGATGGTTTCTAGAAAACATGCTGGTCCTAACAGCCCCATATGTGGATGACTGTAATGCTTCCACCCTCCCTTCTTCTGCACCTCTCTTAAGAGCACCGTGTGGACAGGGCAAATTGTGTGCCCTGTCATCTGCTCTGTCTTGTCTTTCTGTAAAAATCATTGGGTTTTTTGTGTTGAGAAGAGACCAAAAACTGAAATCACCTTGCCAGTTTAGTGGAACACATGTTAGGGAGAGCTTTTTCCACTTGTACATTTGGACCTTGGAAACACAGTGCATGCCAAGATGGGATACCCACTGGCTCTCAGCTGGAACCTCCCAAGTAGAGGGTATGGCAGTATCAGCTAATTCCAAGAACTATTGGAAATATAATAACAATCTCATGCAGGTGTCTAAGTGCTTAAACAGAACAGTTAGGTTTTTATTTCAGTTTTTTATGCAATAATCTTCTTCTGCAGGAGCAACATCTGATAGCTTTATACAAAATCATAATAAAGTACTCAAGCAGATTATCCAGGCAGACTCTCAATTAGCTAAGACATCTTGACCTATGAATCTGAATAAAAGGTGCCGAGCTTATTGGCATGACCTTTCTAATAAGCATGAAACTGCCATGGGTGAAGGAGTTACTGAAATAGCCATAATGCGGGGCAGTAATTCTGAAAGAAGGTTACACCTACTCAGTTTTCTTTTTTGCTCCCTGTACGCTGCAAGAGGGTTTCTGAGCTTTCTTCAATGATCCCGGCTGTTCCCAAGGAATTCAGAGACTCAGATGCAGATAGGCTTGGATGGGGGCATGCATGATAAACAAGGAGTAGCCTTGTGTATCTGTATCATTTATTAATAAAACTGACTGTAAGGCATCTTATGAGCACATGCTGTACCCATCATTGAAAAGCAGTGCCTTGTAGGCACTAAAAAAGTCACCAATGAGCCCCATTAATGAGAGAGGATATTTTATTAACCAAAGACAAGAATGTAATCTTCTTTGCTTATCAAAAATACAGGAAGAGGTTAAGCTGAAAGAACCTGCCTTTCTTAGTCTTCTCGGGTCTCATCCAAGAGATTTGTATGCACTGTGTTGTTTGGTACTCCATTTCTTTTTCTTGGAAGGTACTGAGCTGATCCTTCCAAGGCCTCAATCTGTTCTCAAACGGCTCCTCTGTGCTAATGAGGATCTGTTAATTTGAACGTGTATGCCTCCTTGCATGCACCTCCATCCAAAACAGAGCCTGCTCTCACCAGATCCTTGTATCAGTTTCCATAGTCTTTGCTGGACCTTTATTTTAAGCAACCGAGAGGCCCAAGGCCAGCTGTTGAGACCATTGTATTACGTATGTACCAGCAAATAGATGGAGTGGGGTATTAACAACTCTGTAGAATGAGCTTTATGTAACACAGAAAAGGAAGAATCCTTACTGAGTTACATGGGAACACAGAATTGCAGCAGCATATAGTCTGGCTGGTTTTAATAAAGCCGTAGGTTTTGAGGCCAGAAGGGACCATTATGATCATCTGTTCTGACCCTCTTCATGGTGATACGGGGCCATTGAGTAGTCCTAATGGTGGAATAAAAAAAGTCTGCTTAGTGCTACTTTTCTAAAATTAATTCTAACTATTATAACATTATCCTGAGTTATTCTCTAACCCCTAAATTACTCTTTTTCATATAAGGCTGTCTGTCAATCTGTTCTCTATTCCATCTCTGACAGCCTCATCCCCACCTTCCAGTGTCTTAGGTGCCTTTTTTTTCTGCTGTCAAACTCAGGCTAATTCATTTTCAGTTCCCTTAAGAGACCTGTCTGAGCACTGAAAGATCTGGACTCTTGCTGTTTCATTAGCCCTCATTATTTTTCAGTTAATGGTTAGCTGGCAGCATCGGGTTTGATTTTTTTTTTTTTTTTTTTGGTAATAGAAATGAATCAGGTTTGTATTTTATAGTCATTCCTCATCAGTCTCAAGGAGGAAGATATATCTGTCTACGAAGACATGACAGTCTCCCAGAACGCAAGCTTTATTGTTATTTGCATCACTTTCAGTTACACACAATTTTAGTGGGAAAAGTACATGAAGTTGGAGTGCACACAGCTGTTCACGAGTGCTAGTGAATCCTGCCACAGGTGCTCCCTTGCCACTTTTGCTACAGGACCTTAATTTTATCAGGATGCTGAAAGGCAGAGACAGAGAAACAGCACTCATTTTTCTCACAATACTATATGTTTTCTGGTACTTTAAAGATACAACAGAGCTTTTGGAGTAGCATGATTAATTTTGCTACTCTGGAATAGAACACAGAGAGTTATTGACTTCAAAGTGTCATTGTTCAATCTGGCTTTGCAGTCAGTCGATGCTGAACTGCAATTTTCAAATAGAAGAGGGGGAGTAGCATGCTTCCTTGATTACCCTTTACTGGGGTTATTAATTAATCAAGCATAAGCTTGTTACAATGACTGACAAAAGAACAATCATCCCAGCTTTTTTTTTTTTATGGAAGGATGAGAGAGATGTAAAAAATGTAACAGTAGCATGTGAAAATATTTTCCTGAAGACAGCAGGTTCACGAGGAATGAAAGATTTGAAATATTCAGGTCATTAGCCTGAAGTTTTCAAAATGAATTAAGGGTGTTGCATCCCCACATTTTCTGAGCGGCTTTGGTAATCTCAGTTTACACAAAGTCCATCAGAAAATCAGCTAAGCATATCTTAATTCAGAGCAGACTTAATAGTCCCATTAAATATACCTGCATAACATTATGCATGCAGGGTGGCTTGAAGTTGCTGGTCCAGTGAGACAGAGCTTTGGGTCTGAGATTTGATGAGCACTAGTAATAGCTGTGGCATGGAGCACCAATTGCATATGAGCAGCTGCACTCAGATCAAGATGATTGTCACTTGTAATCATTTTATCAATAAACTGAATGGTTATCTGGAAAAATATATTATTTTACTATTTTCCATCCTGGCCTGTCCCAGAAGGTATATGAACTCTATTTTTTATTCATTCTCTTATTATATATTGTCTGTCAATCTACCAAAGACAAACTATCTTCTCCATAACTTGAGTTTACATGGAATGTAAAACCTATGCAATTAACATTAGTTATAATTATGCTTCAGCACTGATGGGGAAAATGACAAGAAATGTATACTTAACGGAGAAAGGAGGAGATGGAGAAAGGATTACAAGAAGTAGTGTTTGGTAATGCAGTTAGTGACATAAAAGAGTTATCCAGAATTAGCAGCTGGATCAGTATTTGCTTTCCTGTTTTTCCCAGAAATGGTTCTGCTAATAAACAAACACAGATGTGGAATGGTTTTATAGCTCATCCCTAAGTATCCTCGTGCAGTGTCTGAAACCTAATCATTACAATGTTTTGCATGAAAGCCAGAAAGTGAGTAGGTCATTATGTTGCTACGTGTTGACGTGGTTCCTCAGTATCTTCTCCTGAAATAAATACAGTCTCTCTGTAGATTTGCTATAATTGGATTGTACTGCACTGTAATATGTAAATCATAAACTCCAATTACCAGTGCATAAAAATAGAAAATCATCTAGGTGTCTTAGCGAAAAGTATATAAGCAACTAAGAATATTTAGGATAACCGAAAACATGTATTATTTTGTTACAGTCGTCATCATGACCCTGAATCTTTAAGGTGTTTTGTTTTCCTTTTCCCAAACAATTTACAGTTCTTGGTTGGGTCAACTATGGCAGGTAGCTCTATTTCACCCACCTTGTGCCATACTGCTGACTGGAGGTGCATCGTCTCTTCAGTCTGTGATATTTTGATAATGAAATATCTACCTTAAAACAAATAAGCGACAAGGTGTTTTCATTTGTTGTGTTTTAGATTGCACTTAGGGCACCATTATAATCTGTGTGTTTAGCTTGCCTGTTGTTGTTCTCTTACAGTCTGGGATGAGTGACTTCAGCAGTTTGTAAGTCTTGCTTTTTAATGGAATGAGAGGGAGCACTGCTAATGCAACACCTGCTGAGAGGGATGTTGGTACAGTGAGGCAGAACACCCATACTTATTTTTCCCAGAGGGGATATTCCACTGGTGGGTTCCCACAACATATCAGGCATGGTCACACGGTGAAGAAGGGACCACAGTGAGAAATAAGGAGACTGGTTTTCTTTCATTTGGCATTTCATAGCCCAGAAGTGCTGGGATTCGCCACCGTGAGACGTGGTGGCTCTTGGCAGAGCGCTGCTTCTTCCCGCGAAGAGCCTGTTGTCTCGTGGAGCCTTAGCGAGGAGCAGATGGGATCAAAACCTGCAGCAGCTGTACTGGATCAAATGATGGAGCCTCATGCATGAGGCATGAGATTTGACTTGCTGACATAATTTGTCAAGTACGGTTGTTTAGAGGCAGCCAGCAGGACAATGTGAGGGGGGTGAGTTCATCAGTGCCAGCTGACCCTGTAGAACAAAAGAAGCAGTCTCTGTTTCTTTCCTCTTCTATTTGCCTTTGCCACTGAAGCTCACTTGCTTTGGTCCCTTAAATAAGGAGGACCAAACCTAAACTGCATTTTCCTCTTTTGAACCAGCTCAACACTCTTTGTTTTCCTCAGGTCTTTGTGTTCCAAACTGCTCCTGCTGCCTGAAACCTGCTACTGGTAGAAACGCGTTCCACATTTGCATTGGCTGACACTGTATTGGCATGCAGGATTCAAACAAATGGGCTGTTAGAATGTGTCTTAAGGTGAGCTTTACAGCTAGTGTCCATCACCATGTTCTAGAGAGAGCGTTCCATTAGTGTCAAAATGCATTCACTTTACTGATGTAAGTAACATCACCACTCATTAATATTATCATCAAACCTTCTGTGGAATAGATGATTCTACATGGAAGTGTCTCAGAGAGTTACAATTTATTTTTTCACCTGCCTAAAGGATTTCAGTAACAAAGAGATCAAGGAGGAAATGTGAATTTCTTCTACCTGCTATTTAATTCTAGACTTGCTATTTTTATCTTAATGCAATGAAATGTTATAACAAAGAAATCCAGTATACTGTTGCTATAGAAAATGTATCAGTTCAACTGTTATGCTTAGTTCACCTTCTGCTCAGTCTATAGGTCCAAGAAAGTATTAAGGCAGAAACTTTCAAAGACACCTTGAAAGTGTAATTGCTTAGTTTTTGTTGCATTCTAGTGTGATATTGGTGTCTGGTTCTTAAAGACTCTATGAAGCCTATGAGCCTAAACAAACCCGTATCACATTCAGGGCAATGCAAGTTCAAATAACTTTAGCAAACTGCTATGTTTATTAATGTTGGGTGGTACTGAAATTTGCACTTTGCGATGACCAAGTGCAATACCCTAAAAACCAAAACCAACCAAACAAAACCAAAACCAACCAAAAAAACCCAAATAAAAACAAAGAAACCCCCCCCACCACTACTAGAAACCTTGCATCCTCAGAAAGAAGAGAGGCTAGAAAAGCTTCCTGAAAACCTCTACTGATTTCAAGGTGCTTTTATACTAAAGTGAAAGGATGAAGTGCCTGCAGCTAGCTTCAGCAGGGCTTATAGTTATGTTTATAGAGGACTGCTTTTTTGTGTTAAGAATTATACTTCCAGAGAAGGGCCTTTGATACTAATGAAAATTAAAAAAATTTTAAAAAAATTGTTAGTGCAATGTTGGAAAAATCCCATCACCACTCTCCAGCTAAACCTGAGCCTGTAATAAAATGGGATCCTATCATGATCTTTCATTCACTGAACCCACTATATTTTTTCTTGACACAGCAATTACTACTTAATCTTGTTAGGATAGCTGGTAATGGAGCCTAGTTGTAAAATATCCCTTTGTATTTTTTCTTTTATTTTGTTTTGAATATATTGCCTTGATTTTTATCACATTTATGTGCACATCAAAGCACAATTATTCATTGTTAAAGCCAATCTGCAATCAATGTCATTTTCTGTATTTTGTTTACCCAGATTAGTGGTTTGATCCTACTCATTGACTTCAATAAGAGCTTGGCTTACCCTCTCCCCCCCTCTCCCCTGGGTCTCCACTTTACAAAGAAGCAGTTTGTCCTTGGCCCTGGCCTTGGTGCACAATGAAAAGAGCCCCTGATATGGACTCTTACGTGCTCTCAGGAAAGAGTGGTGGTATTTACCTGTGGAGTTGCTGGGGCAGGGCAAACTGTCACCCTTCAGGGGCTCCCTGGCCTCCCGTAAAGGATGGTTGGAGGACAGAGGCTGGAAAAGGGTGGAAGGGGAAGTGTAGGGAAGAAGAGGCTGGCAGAAAATCGCTAACAAATGCATTTGAAAGAGGGCAAGCCATGGCATCCCAGGGCCACGGCTTTGTCATGCAAAGAGCTGGCACTGGGCCCTGCTCATCTGCACCTATGAGGACCTGCAGGGCTCCTCTAAGCTGTCCTCTGTCACCCAGGGAAGTGCCTGGGGGCAAAGGGTTGTCCAGTGAGCTCTCAGGACAGAGGACTGTGAGTATGGAGAAATTCAATTAATGGAGACAACTAGATGGAGGAAAATGAAATGTTCTCAGTGCTTCAAGGTGCAGCCTGGAAGAAAAGGCAAAAGCAGTTCTTTGTGACCTTCAAATATGTTTCTGCTTCAGAGTGGTTCCAGTTTTAAGCAATTTTCTGTGCGTTCACTAGAAACCTTCCTGTCTTCCATGGATGGGATATTTGTGCTCTCCACCCTTTCCTGTGAGTTTACCACTTGTCATATATCCCCTTCCTTAAGTTATTCATAAGTAGGTTTTTCCCCTGTGAGCTGCATTCCTGTTCTGATGAACAAGAAACTTAATGTAATATTAAGCAAAGAAAGAAACTCATTTTGCTATCTCTCTAGCTTGACTCAGGCTATCAGTTACCCTGGAGTAAAGTGGAGATTAATCTACCCCGTGTGTACTTGCTGTATTTAACAATAACAGTCCGCTTGCCTTATCAGTCTCCCTGTGGAAGTTCTGATCACAGAACTGAAGGAAGAATAAGCCTGTGTTGACTCTTTCTGAGGATCTTGACATTTGGCAGAGTGTTTACCTTGTTGGTTCTGTGCCAAAGCATTACGGCCCTGGTTGGCTGTGCAAGGCTGGGGAAGACAAGTAGGAGAAAGCCCCCATTAGGGAGTGCTGGGGGAAAAACCCACAGAGGTCACAGTGCAGTTTTTCCACCCGCATTTAGCAGGGAGAAGTTACGTGGGCGAAGCAGGATGGTCCCTTTGACAGTGAACCCTGCCTACCACAGGGACCATGGCAACCTAGTTGCCATAACCAGGCTGTGATTCTTCCTTTAATAGAAATATGTTACTTTTACTGCTCTTGTCTGTTCTCTAAAGACAGCTGCTTTATGGTGCTCCAGGTGAGATCATATCCTCCCATCATGTATTTCAGCGGGAGGAATATCCAGTTAACTTGGTTCTTGACAATCTGTCCATGCCAAAAGGAATGCCTTTCCTCTGGTGATCTGAAAAGGCAGAATCATCTCCATCTTTAAATCTTGCCTCAAGAAACATTTGTAATGTGCTGTGCACCAGAGGTCAGCCAGTTAACTCTGTGTAGATTAGTAGCACTTGGGATAGAACACGTTTCATAGAGAGTTTTTGTTTAATAAATTATAGTGAGAAGTGTGCTAGGGTATTGCAACTGCTAACATTGCACTTCTTCTACCGCTGCTCTAATTTAACTTCCTTAAAAAATATATTTTGAACATTTAAAGGCACTGAAAGTATAATACGTAGAGTGTATAGCTTTACAGGGCCCTAATTTTGACCTGGACCTTGTAATATTATTTCACATTAATAACAATGAATAACCTTTGGAGAGGAAGAGAACATTCTCAACCTCAGATGTATGACCAGAAATGTGGCCTCAGCCTGTTGAGTGTTACTGTGATTTTGCACACATAAAGGGAAACTCTTCCCTGTCTTGTCCCTCTTTTCTACCAGTTCTGTGGTCAAGATAATCTCCTCTCCACATTCCATCTGTGGAGGGGTATGTACCGTGTCCTGTTGTCTGGGAAGGGAGGAGAGCAGTGCAGACCTGCCGGGTCTCACGGGACCCAGGTCTCATAATGAGAAGAGGAACGGGGTGGCCAGCAGAGATGCTGCCTGTTGCTTTGGCACTTCAGCTGAGGAACCCTCGTATGACAGCCCAACTCAAAGCTGCTTGCACCAGTTTGCAAAGCTACTTTTTGAGGGAGGATAAGGATAAAAGACACTTTTAAAAAAAATAATATATTGTTGTTCATACTTAATTGATGCCCGACAGTAGATTTCTAGTTCTTTTTTAAATTAATCCTTACCCTAAAATTCAACATTACAAATATATCATTTTCATTTCCAGCTACAGCTATTTTGCCAAGTTCTACTTTTTCCCCCTATTGATTTTATTCCTGTCTAAAACCTCTTTCTGTCATTCTGTAATAGAATAAAAATGGGCTAAATCAAGCACTTTATCCAATCGATGACTCTTCATACTTGACCAAGAATCTCTGTGCCAGAAATAACATTCCACAGTCTGGAAGCGATAAGGATGAAAAGGTCCATTACAACATATTAATCATTGTTCTTTCATTTTTCTTTAGGCAGGACAAGTTTCATTGCTGTTTATTCTGTGACTTTTGATGGGTATCTTTGAAGCTTGCTTTACAACAGCAATGACCTTAGGCTCTACATGCTTTCTTTGACTTTTTAAACTGCTCTGCCAAAATACATGCCCGTTGGTACGCATAATTCACACGTGCGATTCCTGGGACTGAACACAGTACTGCCTGCCGTGGGGAGGGAGGTTGGTAGTTTTTCTATGGCTGACCTGTAAGAATAGATGTGGTAAGTGCATGGTGAAATCAAGTTCAAAACTGTGTATAGGAATATTCAGATGGCAGATGTTGCCCGTGCAGTGAGAGAAGTCAGGAGGAGAGCTCTGGGGCTGAGTAACAGGGCTGCTGAAAACCATCTTCCCCTGATTGCTGCAGAGAAGGAAAACAGGCAGAAAGGGTTAGAGGTCCAGGGGTGGTGAGAGCTCATCAAAGAAACACAGACCAGCTGCTTCTGCGTCACACAGGAGAAGTAAAACTTGTGCTTGGTTTGAAGTAGAGTTGTTGATGTTATAAAAGAAAATTATAAAGAAACAGTAAAACAAAATTTTTAAGCTGAGCATTCATCTCCTACTATGCCACTTAAAACTCTTCCTGTCATGTCTATGCTAACTAGAACCTGCAGAATCGAGTGTTTGTAACATGTGTTTGCAGTGATTAGCCTGATTTGCACAAACACCAGTGCAGCTTTTCTCAGCTCGGGACTAGAAGTAGGAAAGTGCTCCAGAGTAGCTGAGATGCCTTAGGTTCCCTGATAGTTCATGGGGGAAGTATGGTGCTGCTTCAGAACGGGCTCTGAAGCAGACAACGTGCCAAGCACAGCTCTTTAAACAGAAAAATGGCAGAAGGGGTGAGTTTTCAGTCATTTTCTTCAGTTGTAGAGGGGTTCTGTGCAATGTATTACCCAGAGCTTGGAAACACCTCCTAAGGTAGGGGCCTCTTCTCAGATAACCAAACAGGTCTCTCTTTTTCTTGATTTATTTGTCTTTTTCTAAAAAAAGCAATTAGCAGAGGAAAAGGAAGAGTGAAGCTCATCACTCTTTAGTAGTTTAACAGACTAACCATGATCAATTCCTTCTGCCAGAATATATTCAGCTGCACATCTTCTGGAAGGATGCTCTGTAGACAATTGTGGAGGAAAGAAATTGAGGTTACCGGGATCAGGAAGACAGGCTAGACAGGGACTGCAGCTGTGATCTGGTGCGGATTGTGCAGTGGGATTCCTGCTCTCTGGATTTTCCCAGCAGCTCTGATCCAGTGAACCCTCCAGATCTTGCTTTTGAATTTGTTTTTAAAGGGAAGGATGAGAAGTCCCATTTTCCTTGTCCCATCCCAATCATGTGCATTTGGGATACTTACAGAAGGAAAACTCTGACCGTGGGAGAAAGATGTTTACACAGGATTAGGAATATTCCAGCAGGAGGCAAGTACAGCTTGGAATGCCCTCGTGCAAAAGAAAATGTGCAGTTAAGGCAAGGCTGTGGAACAGGCACGTCCTACCCACATCTCTCCTCAAAGCTACTATAAAGATTAAATTATATTTGAATAAAGGCTTTCAGAATAGACATTTTGGCATCACCTGAAATGGAATTTCAGTGCTCGAGTCCAAGTCCTTTATTCAATGGATGGCCCATGATTAGTGCAGAGTTAATGAAATTGGATGTTTAGAAAGAACAAAGTTCTGCAGCATGTGATGAGTGGAGAATTTGGCCCACAGTTATTTTTAAGCATGCAGAACCTGACACCTTGCTTCAGATGTTCAATCTCTCTGTCTTTCCTCCCCTAAAATAGTTAGACTTAAAATAGCTTCTACTCTACTTCCTCTTTATGAAGTGGTACTTACAAAGTAGGTAAAATTGAAGATTACATGGTACGTAACTGAGATCAATAATTAGAGCTACTTTACATAATCTAAGACTAAGTGCATGACTGTAAAGGTGTTTCTCATTAGAAGTTTGTGGAATGTTCTTGCTTTCTTTTTCTTTATGTTACCTGTTTCTTGTTGTTTCCTGCACAGGCTTGCTTGATGGTTTGTTTTGTTTTCCTGCATTCCACCATTTCCCCATTGGTGTGGACCCACATTTCCTGTCCATTTAGAAGTTTTGCAATAGCTTATGCAGCACTCAAAATCCAGGTTGAAAATATTTTCAAGGGTTTGCCATTTTAAAATGGTATGGATTTTTTAGAAAGCCAACATTCTCGATATTGAATCACATGTTATGAAATGGAGTTACATAATGTGGTGGCACTTCTATTATTCATGACAGATCAATTTTGTATGGCAAAAAATGCAAAACAGACTGCCACAAGAGTTTAGAACAGAGATAGATCACAGGTGACATTGGTTTCTGTAGAAGCTACAGGCAGATAAAAACAAATAAATTAGCAGGAGAATGTTTCTCTTTTGGTGTCATTGGCAGAAGGATCAGATAAGTTATTTCCTTCTTATTTTACAAAAAAAGGAACACACAGAAAAAACGTCATTGGAAGATATTTTGGACTCTAGATCATGTCCAAGCACTTCTGTAATCCTTAGGAGGAAAACAAGCAGCAATATTCTTAATTTAAAATTGTGACTTATTAAAATAAAACATTTATGCCTGGATTCTTCTGTTCTTCTTGCATTGATCAGAATATTTAAGGAGCCCGCATCCCTCCAAAACCAAGTCTATACACGGAGTATAGGGCTGATCAAAGATGGAAAAGTCAGTGATTCTGTCCCTTAAAAGCCAATCCCCCCTCCCCACCCCTCAGCCAGCGTCCGGCAGCACCAAACCTGGGGATTCTCACAAATGGGCAGTTCGGGTGTGTGTTCGGCAGCAGCTGCTTGCCAGGCTGGTGTTACAGCATCGCGACCGGTGAGGCGAGGGGTTGGCTCGGGGCTGGCCTGGCTGGGAGGAGAGAGCGAGGGCAGGGAAAGCAGCCCCGGGCGAGGAGGTGAGTTGGGGTGCACAGCTGGCAGGGCAGCGATGCTGTTGGAGACACAGTGCCCGTGCGGCTGCCCCCGCAGCCCCCAGCCCGGGGCACAGCCCAGCGCACACCCGCTCACCTTCTCCTGCAGCCCGGGGGTAGCGGCTGGTCAGGCAGTGCCGCGGCTGCAGGTTTGATGTGGCAGCTGTGACTGTCCCTTCTTGTTGGGGATGACAGTCAACCATTTCTCCTCCACATTACTTTTGATTATCAGCTCTCCCATGACTAGAGGGTCCAGGCTTTGTGAAAGATGTTTCTTCACACATAGTGAAACAGATATCAAATTGACCTAAAGGTTATTTCCTCTAAATTTCCTTTGGGTTCTGTTTTCTTCGGCTGGCTGAAACCAGGTTATTTCAAATGAAATTAGCCTACCATAAATCTTCTTCCACTTCCTTTTCTGCCACAGGCTCTTACTTCCATGTAAGTGGTCTTCGATTTTTTAAAAATATATTTATTTTAAGATAGACATAGAGGAATTTTTGTAGATCTTAAGCTGATTACCACAGGAGTTTAAATTCAAGTTCACGTTGCTGAAGAATCTTTCCTGGGATGGCTAGCATCAGGAGTTGTGTCCTATACCTAAAAAGTATGTTTGCTGTGTTGCTTCTATTTTTGTGTGCAGTGTCATTTTTAGGATGTCAGTATAGGGTACCTTTGTCACCATCAAACTTCCATGGTCTTTCTGAAGCAATTCAGAAGGAAATGATTGAGTTTTGTGATATGTTGTCTTTTAAATGAGCCAGCTATCCATGAGTTAAGTGAAGATATTACTGCCATTACTTTATAGGTCATAAGCGCTTGGTTTTCATCAAAGCCTTAAATGTTAGCCTATTCCAAAGGGTCAGCCTTTATATTAGGTATCATCTATCAAGGATTAACACAAAATTAAGTTTTAATTGTACAGTATGATGGAAAGTTGGATTTGTTTAAAAGAGGTAATAAAAGTAAATTTATGTGTTTAACTGAATAGCAGTGTGGGATTGGGTGACTAGAGAATGCTTAATGTTTTTTCGAGGAAAAGAAAGGAGGTGAAGGCAGAAAGGGGAGACAGGCGCTCTGCTCACTGATAACCTTCCCAGCCCATGGAATTGTGCCGGGGTCTCATGCTTTACTGTTGGAGGATGACACTGCCATACGTTTCATTTAAGCCAAACCTCCCAGAGATTAAAGCCACTTAGGGAAAGGCCAGCTAGCCAGCCTCTCTTGTATTTTCACTCGGGAGTAAAGCTCGGTCTTCACTTGTATTCTCACCAATTTAGGGCTTGACTGAGATTGAGTTTGACAGTAAAAGAGATAAAACTTATCACTTGGTGTCATGATTCAGTACATAGCCCAGAAGATAAATGACTCATTTCAGAGGCTGATAAAAATGTATTTGTTCATTTGCCATTAAATGATCTGTTATATTTTCAAGCAATCTTACAATAGAAGTAACATCCATTAGCTCAAAACAGCTGTGTGCTGTCTGTAGAGTTAAAAGGAATTAAAGCACAGTTGTGTTTAAAAACCGTGTATTTTGAGATTTCAGCTACAGCTTGATAAAGCACCATTAGATACTTGGGTGGCCAGAACAGTCACCGCTGCAATGGACGCCCAGGCTGAGGGCAGGGCGCTCCGTGAAGTTCCTCTGGGAAATTATTCGGTGCGTGTCCCTAGCAGGTTGGGCCCAGCCCCACAGTGCAGGTTAGCAGCCAAAGATCTGCCTTCAAGGAGCACAGCTCTAATCCAGGGTAATCCCTGCAGAGCTGGCCTCTGCCCGCCAGCCCGCGCATCTGGTCCTCAGCCCTTTTTGGAGAGATGTCAAAGAGCCCATGCGAATTTGCAGAGGTTACAGGAGGAAGGATCTCCGAGAGTGACAGTTAAGTGATCTTAATGGGGCTAGGCATTACAAATATCAAGGCTTTGAAGCCGAATTTTAAACCAAAGGGAAAATATTCCTTCTGCAGGGCTGGAGGAAATGGCATCTTTTCTGTCAAAGAGCTCTGGGCCCGTTTGTTAATCTTTTATGCACTCCCTTTCTTCCTTTGGAGGTTCCCAGGCTGCCTTTCTTAATGGGTCTGTGCAAATCCTGCCTTTGCAGAAGGAAGCAGTCACGTACTCTGACTCCTGTGCTGGTCTCCACAACTGTTAGAGTGGGGGACACACTGTCTCGCTCTTGCTCTTTAACTGATTAATTCACTTTATTGACTCATTTGCACAGAGCTTCTGGATCAGTACCTCATATTGCTCTGCTAAAACTTGCTCTGACCAGTAGTAATCCTGCCCCAAGGCTCTCCTGTATCTCTTTGGAGTAAGAGGCATCTCATGGTTACAGAAGAGCTGACTTAAATTGTCAAGAGATTTATCACCAGTAACACCATGTGTTTCGGTCTGCAGAAGCAAAAGTTGTCTTAAAACCAGAATGAATCTTGGTGTGCTTTACATAGGTCCTGCAACAACATGCAATTCCTTCAACAACAACAAAAAAATTAAACTTAAGATCCCAATTCAGAAACACAGTTAAGGCAGTGCATAAGTTATTTTTTGATCCATGTCCCAACCCTACATTTTCTTCCCCTTTTTGATATACTTATGCTAATAACCTGATGTGAAAATGTTTCACAGGATATGTTTTTGTACCTGAAAATAATTTTCCTGTAGCCCGTGAGATGCAATATGATGCATTGTTCCTTTTGCAGAGAAGTTTTTTTCTGAATGTGCTTAATAAAATTATTATTACAAATGTAACTGCTTGAAACAAAATGAGATGACAAATGAGTGGAAAATTCATAGGTTCCACAGAAAATAAGAAGCATTTCCATGAGCACATTATTTATCAGTCTCATGTCTTTGTATTTATATAGTACTTCTCATCATGAGCTGCTTTAATTGTCCTTTCAAATACTGTTCTCTAAGTCAGGAAGTGCTGTATTTTCTCTTAGAAGAAATCTGCTGAGAATTCACTTGGTTTCAGTTAGTTCTTGAGACCATATATATTTTTGTTCACTTTAAATATCCTTTCCATAGCACAGAAGAATGTTTGATTTGTTTTTCTTGGTTTATTTACAAGCCAGCACCATTTTCACTTTCTGATCGTGGTTTTGTAATTTGATTTTTATCTTCTTCTTCTCCCCTGATTTTTTCATAATCAACCCCCTAAATATGCACAACTAATTATTGACAACAGCCCCCCCTTTTCACCTGCTTGTCAACTTTCTATGCTAAGTGGTTCAGCCGTTGTCTCATTAATAATATAACGAGCAATTTTATAACAGAATATAGTAATAGTTTAAATTTTCTTGTACATGAGTCTCAGAGTTATACAGCATTATTTTCCCATGATGATTGATTTAGACACTGGTAAATGATTGTTATTTATCGCTGGTAATACGCGAAGTTGGGGAGAAAACATTGGTGTGCATTTGCTGGTTGTGTTTGCAGTCTGGAGCGCAGCAATGCCCGACTCCTGCTGAGCGGGGACCGCGCGTCTCTGGGCTGCTCTGATGGCAGATTTCTGATGTCTTCTCTCTTTTCACACGTTATGCCACCTCTTTCTTTATGATACAAAACAGGGGTGACAGAACTGAGGAAAGACTGACCTTTTGTTCAGCTGCGCTTCTCCTGGATGATTTTTGACCTATTTTTCGATGAAGAGGGATTTTCGTCTACTTGAAAAAACCTCGGTTTCAAAAACTGGAGAACATATGTCTGAGCCATCACTGAATGTTCAAATTAACTTCCCAATAGTTCTTAACTTTTCTGTTTGTCCCAGATTTATCCAGGCAATTACCTAGATGCATAATGAAGCTCTGTGCTTCCTAAAAAGCAGATTTTTAGCTAGCGGAAGAGATGCAAACCATTTACTGCAAACTCATTTTTCATTATTTTTTCAGCTTACAGCAATCTGCTGATCCCTGGTGGATATTCAGTAATATTCAGCATACAAAACATTCGTGCCTTTCTCATGTATGCAAAACACGCTCTTTTGAATGCTTTGCCGTTTTAGCTCCCAGCCTGTTTGTTACATTCACCTGTGATACATCTGCTGGGGAGGGATCTGCCTTTTCTGGGGGCTTCATGGTGCCAAGAACAATGTTACAAGGTTGTTTGGGCATTAGCACAGATTACATAATACTTAGCAGCCAGCTAGCTGTTTAATTAACTGTGAGCAGCTGACCTCATCTCACCTGTGTTCTTTATAGGAGATGGACACAAGAAAGTGGATGTTAGTCAGATGAAGCTTTAATCGACAAAAAACTCATTAATTTTAAATAAAACAGGGCACAATTCCTGTGGCTCATTTACCTGTTGTCTTGCTTTTGTGTCACGCCTGATGAGACGTAAGTCCGTGCGTCGCAGTTCACCTCCAGCACCTTACCAGAAAACCAGAACAAAACTTGTGTGTACAACTTCCATTAACCTAGGGAAAAATGAACTTTTGTAGATTGTGGTTTGCTTACTGAGTTAAGGTGCAGTTTAGCTGTCCTCAAGAAAGCACCTATAAACACCCTGTGCGGAGTTTGTGCTGTCAGGAGGGACGGTGCAGACAGAGGAAAAAATCCAGATACAGTCTGCCCAAGTGCAGCAGCCGATGTCTTAATGACTTACTGGAACGATGGCGGGTGGTTAGTTACACAAACACAAGCAGGTTCAGGAGCAGTTCCTCCAACAAGGTAAAGATTCTCAATCATCTTGGCTGCCAGTCTCAAATTCCTGGTGGAGTCGATGGCAGCTGTAGATGCAACTTTCAGAAGTACATCTTTAAAAGAGACTTGGAGGGTGCCTTGGGGAAAAGTGCTTTCCCGCCTCCCTCCCCTGCCCCCTACTATTACTACATGATATACAAAGAGGTCTTGAAAAGATGGAGCAGGGAAATTTTCAAATGAAATCCTTCTGGGTCGTCTTTTTATATCCTAAAATAAGCTGAAGAGCAGAGGCCTTTAAAGGCTTTTCTTTTTGTTAAAATGTTTTAATGATAAGTGTATGAACTGACACTGATCTCTTCATGCTAGAGTTTATGATGCTGAGACTCTGGAGATGTTTTTAGGTGATAAAGTTCTGCTCAAGTACTCCATAAATAAATGCAGTAATAGAGAGAGATTTGGCTTATGTCAAGAAGAGATGAGCTGAACAGAATAGACTATAATAGGCAATTTTTTCATGAAAATATTGTAGTATTACAAGAACAATGGGGTTGTTCGGTCTCCTTGTCGTCTTTGAATTCAATGAGAGTGAGTTGTGTGTGGTCTTATTTTAAAGATGGGGGAAGTTGGATCAGATCTAAGAGTGGCTTTCTAAATTTTCCTCTTGGCTCTTCTGTCATCTTTAGTAGATGTTGCTGATGCAGATCAATGTTTCTGTTGATGTAAAGTAATCTTGCCATTGGAAGAAGTCTAATTTAGACGCAGCCTAATTTAATTTGCTCTGTTTGGACATGCTGTATAATCCAGTGTTGAAAAACGAACCTTAGAACAGCTTTTCCTGACTGTACTGACAATTAGACAAGTTAAGTGGTTGTGCCTTTTGGGACAGCATGTTCACATCTTTGTGGCAGGTTTATATTTGTTTTATTTAGGTGCTATTTCAAGTCAGGGTTTATGTGATAACCACTCGGGCAGACAAATTAGCTGTTTCTATTCTAATTAATCTCAAATAACTTCTACTGGAAGCCTTCAGGAGTATTACTAATGAACATATTCAAGATAGATTACTCATAAACAAATACTTATGTCTTTATTCATAAACCATCATTTAAGTCTGAAAATGTTATCACACGATTTCAGAAAGTTGTGTTCTATCCAGCATAAATGTAATGATTACATTACCATCACATTCACAAGCTGTCAGCTGTCAGATTTTACTGGTAAATATATTGAAGTAAATAGCGAAGCAGCATTGCAATTTCTTATGGTAATATGCTTCTCTAGCTATTAAAACAGTCTAAATACATAATAAGTAAATAAAAGTCAACTTTATATAAAATGCTGACACGGGAGATGATTTGTTTGCCTCTCTGGCGGTTTGTGGCATTAATGTCAGTGTGAGGTGGGGACGCTCTGCCGGTGGCTGGGATCAGGTGTCCCCGGCACGTTCCGCACTGGCGGGGACACACCTCGCTGGTCACAGACCTGGCGGAGTGTTTTGGGTGCAGGTTGCCTGATGCCAGCCTCTCGGCCTCTCGGAGGGACTGGGTTGCTCTGTTGCTGAGTTTCCTGGGGGGAGATGGTAGATAGAAAAGCTCACATTTCAGAAATGAGAGAACAAAGAGGCAATTGGTTTTGTGTTGATCTAACAAAGAGGAGGGGAAAGTCAGGCTAGCGGGGTACTTGGGTGAACGTAGCTGTGGGCGCTCTCAGTGCATAAGGAAAATGACCCGTCCTTCCCCCCAGTGCAGACCCATTCCTTGCTATGGAGCTGAGAATAACACTGAAGTGAACAGTAAAATATAAAGTGCACCATCTTACAGTGTGACATATCATTTTTCCTTGACATCTCATAACTTACCCTTTTCTACAGCTTTTTGTTCTGAGCCAAATGTCACAAGTTAATGCATGAATAAATGAGGACGGTTCTCACCACTTTCATGATATGTTGCAAAATATACACAGGTGGTGCTTTAAAGCTTGCCATTTGCCTCAATAACTAAATACCATTTGCATTTTACTGGCTTCTATGTGTGTCAGATCCCGCACCTGTTCAAGACCGATTTCAGTAGGCATTATACGAGCGCCTATATTTTACTCCTTTCCAGTGGTAAATAGGTCAATATTTCAAGACAGAAATCTATTAAACAGAAAGTAAGTGTTCTGTCTGAAAGGAAATATGGTACGTATGAAGTTAAATTAAAAATAAATTGGGTAATAATCAGTCAAAAATGATAGAAGTGCTGAAGAAATCAGTCCAAACAGGAGGAGTAAAAAAATCCAAACAAACCCCAACTGCAAACTCTCATGCATTAAACTCATGTTTCCATGAAGCCTTTAAGTATGTACTTAACTTAAATATACGACTTGCCCAGCTGTAGTCAGGGTGAAGCACATATGCTTGAAGTTATACTTGTTCTTATGTACCTTGCTGATCTCTGGCTAAAGTGATTGAGTTGATTAAGTATCTCTGGAAAGCATATTTCTGATTACATGTAAATAAAACCCACTTATGTTCACAATATTCATTATGTTGAATATTCCTTAAAACACAGCAAGTTTGACCACAACTGGAGGCATTGTGACACTAGATGCTGAGACACTTGAAGAACAGTACCAAGATTTTCTTAAGGGTTATTCTGAATGCATAAATGATGCAAAGGACGAGTGGCTTTGGGAAGAGGTGACTTTTAATAGTCCTGTCAACACCAGGTGCTGCACTAAGAAAAACTCCATGATCTTTCAAGGCATTATACCTATCTGGGATGATTACTGGTGGTTTTCAGCTTGCTGTACCCTAGTAAGGTGCTAGGAGTGTTCCCAGTGCAAATTTGAGCAATCATGCCTAAAACCATCCATCATCATTTGCAGACATTTCATCTCGTGCCTCTCAGCCCCAGCTAAGAACTTTGAATCAGTCTGAATGAGAGTGTTTGTGATGTTTACAGTTTACATTAAGTGCCTTTTAAAAAGGAAGAAAAGCTTTTATTTCATGAATTAGTTGTTCTGCATATATTATTATGATGGTACTAATAGAAGCTAGTATACACAATAAAAGCAGAATCAAAACATGTCAGCTCTGGTTGTCAGGAAAATCAGAGTTTTTAAGAGTTGCATGTATACAAATTAAATTATGTTAAGAAATTTGTAATGCTATTAGGTGGCCTTTACAGGCTTTAAATTTATGAAGCAAGGCTTAGGTTTTTCCATTTTCCACTGTCAGTGGGCACGTGGGTGCCCTGAGAGCTCGAACTGGAGAGAACTAGAGACCAAAATGGACACAAGCCCAAGAACATAATTCGGCTTATGACTGGAAAAACAAACTACCAGGGACTTGAATGAAAAAGTGCTTATGCATGTGGATACAGAATTAATGGGAGGCACCTACCACATAAGTGTTTAGGTCTGCGACTGTCCTGTTGATGGAGTGGCTCTGCACCCCAAGAAAGCAGTTGGCTGCATGGGCTGATTAGATGTTGTTCTCACCGGAGCCGAGTGGGAGATGGACTGTTGGCAACAACAGGAGGGCTGGAGTTGCATCAGCCCTGGAGGGGCTGCAAAGAGCCCTCTGACCTTCTCTTCCTTCACAAAATGCTTGGGTGATTTGATGTAGTAGCATTTTGGGGGACTTATTTTTCCACAGCTCTTTTAGAGAGAGAATAAATAGAGGAAAGGCTGGGTTTCTCCTGTTGACCTCCGTTGATACAGGTGGAGCGGTCAGGAGTGTGAAGCACTCAGACCCTCACTAGCAGAAGCCCTAGTGTAGAAGTGGGCTCTTTGTACAAACTGTGTTTTCCTGAAGCAGCTTGTACAGGGCTTGCTGGGGGAATCTTAATCTTGCTTTGCTGATACCTGTATTCCTGTCCCAGAGAGACAGGTTTCCCCAGAAACTGCTCTTGCTGTGGATGTTAGTATGACCAGAGGCCCTTCAAATTGGTCTCACAACACAAAAGTTACAGAAAGGAATTGGTCACATAGTGATTATGGAAAATATTAACCTTGAAACAGAGGTGGACTACTGTGAGACCAATCCTCTGCTATCACCAATAACTCTGTAATAAATGTCCAGAAGAGTTCTCAGGAACATCTGAGCCAAAGCACTCCATGCTTCATACCTCTCCTCAAGGCACAATAAGCCAGTATATTTGTTTGGATGAAGAAGTGAAAATAATGTGACTTCAGCTCAGATATGTGCTGTTTGTTCTTCAGCATTAAAAAAAAAAAAGTAAGTATTTCAGAAATGTGTAGCTTTTTCTGCAGGAAAGTGTGGAAGTTGTATGTCAATTAAAATGACAATATTTATAAAGTAAAGGTAGTGAAAGCGTTTTCGCAGTGTAATATTTTGACTTTTCTCTCCTAAGCCATTATGAGAAATACAAATATCCATCTGGAACTGTTGGAAAATACCATTTATTGAAAGAAAATTACTCCATCTTGGCTTGCTGAACCAATATCTTAACGGCTGAAGTACATTTACTCCTACTGGAAGAGAAAAGATGTTTTCTAGCCTCAATGACAAAACCAAACATGATCAGTAGCATAGAGTTTACCTATGTTTTTCCCGTTTTCCTGTAGCAGGAGGAAGCACACAACTATGCTGCCCCACGAGCAGACCCGGGAGATGTGTCCTCCTAGAGTAAAATCAGGGTTACATGAAAGTTGTGACCATTTCCCCCCACTGAGTGGCCGTGGTGGCGTTTTGGCCGGTGGGTTCTTGCTTCTGGTGGCTACTGGGTGGCTGTTAATGGCAGCAGTAGTTTTCCCTCTGCTCCGTGTCAGCCCCTTCGGACTTGCCGTGCGTGACCCTTTGCTGCGTGAGCTGCTGAGGGAGGTCCCAGCTCTGCCTTTCTCACTGGGACTGGTGCCATTTGCCGCAGTGCAGCCCTCATTGTCACCTCCTTCGTACAATAAATTAATGAAGAAAAGCACCTATGCAAATAGAAATTATGTGGTGCTGAGCTGTTATTCCTAAATATAGTGTCTGCTAACCCAAGCCCGGGTGCTGGCACCATCTAGCCTGAGGGTCACTGTGCCCCATGGTGTGCCTCTTCAGTGGGTCTGAAGGAGCTGAGCGGTGCAGCTCCCGCTGCTGGTGAAGGAAACTGCACAACTGATGCGCCAGTCACTCTGCCAAAGTTTTTCCTCTAGAAATATCATAGAGGGAGCCGCAAAGCACACAAAGTGCACATCAATCACAGCTGCACCCTGGCTCAGTGCCTACCTGCTGCTCCGTTCAGAGAGCTGCAGCGTGCAGTCTCTCTCAGAAGGTATCTGCTCTTATCTGGGTGGAGAGAGTTACAGCCTGTCTTATACACCGTGTGGAGCTGCTGGCAGTGAGTCGTCCTGAGAGGCCATGTAGAGTGTTTTTGAAACACTGTGAATGAAATGGAAAGGAATTCCCTCCTTGAGTGCTTCAGGTTGGGAAAAATGTGTTGCTGTACACAGCACAACAGAGATTCCAGATAACTTTGCTGTCCATAGGCCATGTTCCTGTATGAATTATGGCATCTTAGACCCGCCATCCTGTGCTGTTATTTGCTGTGTTCTACCTCCAGAAGACACACCTCTTGGCAGCAGACAGCACATGCTGCATTTCTGATGCAGCCGATTTGCATTCCTGCATGCACCCCTCAGGCCACCCCTGGGGAGTCAGTGCCTGCAAGTCACTGCCCAAACATGAGCATTTTCCTATCCACATTTAAGCAGCTTAAAAATTAGGCTTTTTGGCAAGTAGGCTCACCTGTAGCTTCCCTTGGCTTCAAAAGGATGACTTCTTGGTGTTTCTTGACATTGGACTAGTGTTTGATTCCTGAGCTTTGTCCAGCATTTTCAAACCTAACGTTGTGAAATGTTTCTTGTGTCTGTAGGCCGTATGATAGGAAAGCTATAGGATGAAAGCAGAATCACAGATTACTAACCACAACTTGCTTTAATCATGGGTATAACAGCCTGTTCAGAGCTGTCCTTCCTTCTAAAAGAGCAAATTCTTTAAGTGTTCTTTAAAAAGCAGCTAAAACTAATGTGTATTTTCATTTGCAAAGTTTGGATTTTTGTGACTTTCTGTTTTCCCAGTTAAGTTCCTTTTGACTCTTGCTCCTGCAGATTACGGTGTAAATTTTCCTTGAGCATAACGATTGTTTGGGCTGCTACGTGCACCTCCTTGGGTGTAATGATCATTACAGTGGTGCCATCATGGGTACGAAACCTCAGCATCTTCAGAAATTCTGATCATACCAAAACACCTCTTCTCACAAATGCTCTCCGAACTTGAAGATGCCAAAATCCTTTTGGGTATTTACCTGTTCTTGTGTTTAAGAAGCTTTTCACTAAACACACAACATTTCTTATGTGCTTGTTTACTTGGAACGGTAGCTGCTGTTTTATAAACACTGACTGCTGTACTGTAAAGGGTTGGCATGATTCTTATAGCAATTAAGTAATATTTTTCCTTCTGAGATTTATTGTCTACATTTCTGCATCAGACTGGAAAACTACATAAAGATAAGCCCTTTTAGATTGTCTGGTACAGACTCAGTATAGTGGAACATGGAACAAACTTTTATATATTATTGAGGATTTCTACAGACCTTCAGTCTGGCAGGAGGTTGACGGCTGGTGCGAGCGTGCCTGGCTCTGTTGGGTTGTGCTCGAATGTGCCCTCCTGCCCCAGCCGTGAATTTGGCATTTAGACTTGTGTTTGTTTGAGTTGTAGGCTAAAGGAATGTGCAGGGATATGGGCATTGTTTTGTTGGCATGGAAGTTACCCAGACTAATGTATGTTTATTTTTCTGAACCTGTGGGATGAAGTGCTTGATACGGTTAATTTATTATGAGACATAAATTCAGTAACATGGTAAAGAACTTACTGTGAAATGATGGACAACTTGTATTAGAATTCCTCTACTAATGCTGTGCAACACTCATTTATTATTATTATTATACATCCAAAAGTGCTTTTGGCACAGTTTTGACACACTCTACTAACAGACATCCCGTCCAAATTTATTACCCAAGATAGATCCCCATAGGAATGGCAAACTATCCACACTCTTCCTGCACTGTCAGATACCACATGCTGCCAGCTATCCAAACAACTGCAGGCAGAGCGCCAGGGAAAACATATTATAACATATTATAAAACTCTATTTTGACTTGCACCTTTGTTAAAAAAATAGGAGACTGAATTTTAAAGTAATAATAATAGAAGAAACGCTTTTGAATTTGGGACCTAGTAATCTAAAGGCAATTCAGTGACCCATCAGGTTGATCACATATAAAGACTAGGCATAAGCATCCAGTAAAATTCTGCCATCAGTGCAGGGAATTGAAATGCTAACTCCTACACCTTGCTATTAATTTTTTTTCTTCCCTTTATGATTTAATATTGAACAACAATGAAATATGTCATCCATAATGGGAGAACTGGCTGAAGTGATTTTCCAGTAATTAAAAAAATGTATGGAATCTGGGTCAGTCTTCCAGCAAAATACCCTATATAAATTCAATCAGAGAGAGCCTAATCCTTGAAACATACGATTTCAGTTCATTATCTGATTCCTGAAATGTAGTACCTGAGGATCTTGTTTTCATTATCTAGGCAGATGGAGAGGAATCCAAAGTCCCTTTAAAATGGGAGGATGCATTGTAGCTTCCCCGCAATGGAAAGTGTACTGGACATGATTGAAGGGAGTGCCAAAACTTCAGCAAGTTCAATGTGTAGGCAGGGAAAAGCATGTTAGATCTCAGATGCTGTGGTGGTCCCTAGGTCTGTCCAGCAGCGATGGGCCAAATCCTGCTTGCTGCAGCCATCCAGTTAGTTTGCTTGAAGCCAACAGCATTATTTTTCTAAGTAAGAAAAATGGTCTTTAGCTGCATTAATTGCACTCCTTTTTTGTATATTCATCAAAAAAACTGCCCACTGATTTCAGTGAGCATTAGATGCAGGGTTTATAGCTTATTTCTTTTTTACTATGGTAAACTCTACTTGGCTTCTGAGATGCTTTTCTGGCAGGAAGACTGCAAGTTCATCCAGACTGCAAGTAACTCTCTGGTAGGATAGTTATACCTTTTTTTTTTTTTCCCAGCATCAGGAACTATAATCTCATTTGAGGCCAGACGGTTCCTCTGTTCCATTGTCAGTAATTTCAGCAAAGTAGATTTTGAGATTTTGTTGTTTTAAAATTAGAACCTCTGTATTCCTCTTTCATTAGAAGTAGTTCAACAGATTTGTAATAAAGGATTTGAAATCACTCTAATTTAATGGAAGCTCTTTCCTAATATGAATGATAGAACTGGTACATGACTAATCAAATATACTAGTGCACAGAATGGAGATTGCATAGGCTCATTTGTCTTTTTGTCCATGTTTTATATTGTCTATATTTTACTTTTTTTTTTTCTTTCCTTTACCTTTTCTCTGAACTTCAACTGGACAAATTCACTTAGAGTTTATTGTAAGATGGTCCTGGAGTACATTACATAGTGCTTAATGGATTGTATTTCTGCAAGACCATTGAAGTTATATTTATTAGGGAGTTTAGTTTTACAGAAAATTAATACAAATATCAAAAGTTTTGTAACATTATGTATGTTTGTGGGTTCCATAATTTTAACAGTTTTGTACAGAGGTCTACCTTCTGTGTAGATCTAGCAAGTGATATGTCAAAGAAACACATTTGCCACTTTCTATTGAGTTTTGATGTTACACTCGGTTCACTTAAGATATTTTAAAAATCAAGAAGTCATATAAAAGTTAATTAGGTCTTTAAAACCTGAAGTGTAATCAAAGAGTTTTGCTTCATGTCTGGATTTCAGTGCTAGACTATTGGCATCATATTGCATGATTAAGAGTCACTCTCCTAGTTTAGCTATTAGACAATCATTAGCCTGATTACTACATATTGACTGCTGTACTTAGCTCTCAGATCATACTACACGAGGGAAAAAAAAAAGTACCAGCAGAAAGGAATAATTTACTGATGACAGCTTTGCTTAACAGTTCTCAGAGCTGTTCTGGTTTTTAAAATGTTTTCCCTTTCAAAGTAAATGCTCACCTTGGCATTTAGTGATGTAAAAGCCTGTCAGGCTGTTACAGAGACTGTGTGGCCAGGGCTGAATTTCATGCTCTCAATGGCCAAATGCACCTTTGTGTCTTGGGCTCTGAAGGTCACCCCAAAATCAGGCTGTATTTTCATAGTGGGAGAGGGAGAGTGTAATTCTGCTTCTGAGACCCAGAAAGCTTGAAAGTCGTATTTTAGTAAACATTTAGGTTCCCAACTCTCGTTGAAATCCTTCTATGTCACAGCTTCCTGCTTGGAAAGTAGGAATGAGGTTAATTTGGTCTGTCTAGCCCAGTTAGACTGGAAACCCTTGGGAAGAGGGGCTGTGTCTAACCATATGCTGGTGCAGTGCCTGGCATAGTGGGGACCCGACTTCAGCCGAAGCCTCCAAGGACAATGGCAATACAAACAGCAATGATGCGAAGTCAAAGAGGAAATTTTGACCCATGCAAAGTTAAAGTGATACTACATGATCCAGAGCCTTCAGTGTCACTTTTCCCCAGAAGTGTTGTGGCAGTGGACAGCCGGTCCGCTCTCCTGGGACATGGACCTAGGGACCAGCATCCCACTTGCCTGTCACCTCGCATGAGGCTTCCCAAGGGCATCTCCTCCCTGCGTGTAAAGTCAGCTCCCACACGACAAGAGTGAAGAGGAGTCTTTGCTGAAAGGGACGAGTGAGAAATCTTTTATCTCCTTTTTCCCTGCGTGCCTAAACATCCCCGTTCAGGCTGCTCTGAGCTTATCAGTGTCCTCTCTTGCCTGGGACACCTCACCAGGGCCCAGGTGTGTCAGTGGGTGCATGGGGTCTTCCCGGAGCTCAGGCAATCCTGGGCATAGCTCTGCTTTCCTGCCATCCCTTCAAATGTTTGTGGAAATGAGCTTTAGCTGGGTCTAGGGATGGACAGCAAACCAGGACCGTTGCTAGTGTAAAAATGGGTTCTGGTGAAATCTAACCAATGCCTTGATTTAATTTGGGGCAAATTTCTCCCTTCTGAGTTTGTTTTGACATAATCAGGATTTTTGAAGATGAAGTCCTTAGAACATTGCTCTGTATCACCTGTATTAAGGCTGATAGCTGTTGGTAATAACTGATACTTTCATTCTTCCTCATCCCAGCCCCATGACCACCTTTTGTGCTGGTCTGTTTGGTGCCAAAATGGAGCTTGTCATACCTAGGATGAGCACAGGTGCGTTATCCACTGCATCTGTGAGGCTTGCTCCTTGGCTGCGTTCAACAGCATAGTGAATATCATCCATAGTAAGTAGCTAATTTAGCATCTCCTGTCTGAAAATGTGGTAGTGATGAATAATCAGCAATGATTTAAATGATCAGAAACTTAAATACTTTCTGAAAGACTGAAGGATGAAACTGAGATCTTCTGTGATAGTATTTTATGTGTATTATATAATGGCGAGTGCCTATACAGACTCTTATGTTAAAAGATAACATGAATGTTGTTGGGACTTAACCCAATGTAATGCATTTTTATTCTCTCACCAAGTAATCTTAAATGATTTTCCTTGTCAGGATGATTGACTGATCTTGGTTGAAGAATCTTTCATTGTTAGAGAATACCTTTTTGTTTTATAATTTCACTAATTAGCTCTAAATCCTGCTACTCCTTTCTGTAAAGAACTGACGTCTGCCAGAAGTAACTGCCCACATAAATGCAGACCCTTTTGAATACCGTCTCACAAAAGTTTCTTTTCCATATCAAAAGATGTATGTGTCACACAATAAAGCTAAATCGCTTCAGCTAGAAAAATGAAATTAAAGAAATACTGCCTCAGATAAAATACCAATCTGTGCAAGCCTCCTTGGCATACACAAGACAGCCCTGGACTGCTGGCGCTTGGATGCGTTCTGATGGCTTTTGAGGACGAAGCCCAGCTGTAGGGACCCTGGTGTGCAGCATCCCTCCATGGCTTTGTGGGGAAAATAGCCCCGATTTGCTTTCTGGCCTGTGGAGGTTGTGGGTTAAGGCTGCTGGCTGCTACTGGTGCCTGTTCTTACATCTCGGTCCAAAGCCTCACATTTCTTTTCTACTTCTTTCTAGTTCTCTTCAGCTTCCCACCGCACTCCTGAAGGGCTTTTCTCTTTAGGGGTGCAGTTTACAGCTTCAGAGGAGGTGCACGGAAAAGAGGAGGAAAGCAGCAGCAGTGGGTGTCGAGGCGATGCCGCAGCAGGAGGTGGCTGGATGCCGGTGGGAGCTGCCTGCCGAGCCCGGCCGGGCAGCTGAGCTGCCCCATGTCCCCTGTCCCCACACAGCGCTGGGCTTCGCTGGGTCATGTCACCAATTAGGACTGCTCCGTGATGGGGAGGTGACCTGCCTGCAAGCAGAAAATAGGACCAGTCTTGGTTTTCTGAGGCTTTCAACTGTATAAAGGGTTTAGATCAGCTTTGGACAAGTTTCTGAGCTTAAGCTTTTGTGGGGCATGAATCTTTTTTCTACTCACGTCAATGTGTTTTGAATCAGGCCTCTTGTTGGGATAGGCTGACCCTTTTGATATATTAGCCTGTTGCTGATTAAATGTATATTTCACTTTTTAAATTTCACTTTTTAGGGTAACCATTGCTCTAATGGAGACCCTTTTAGCCATTGCTATAGATCAAAAAAGCCAAGCTTCCTCTGCACCTCTATGGATTTTCCATGGAGCTGCCCATAAGAGCCTTGAAGTTATTAAATCCTTTTGTTTTGCTGTCAATTAAAGACGGGTAAACATCAGTCAAGGAAGGGTGGGTTGGTTTTTTTCGGTTTGGTAATTAATCAGTGAGCTCCTTCTCTCTTTCCTCTCTGCTTTCCCTCTCCTTTCTGTGCTTTATTTTATGTCTGTCCTGGTTTCTTTCTAATAGTAGCAGGCAGCTGTACAGCGTGGTCTTCAGTGCTTTGGTAGCAGAACTCTGTGTCCACATCAGTCACAGCCTTACAAATTAGAACAATCCCTGGTACGCATGTCAAAATATGAAAGTGAATAGTCCCTATTTCATTTTATTTTATTTTATTTTACAGTGCTGCTTTGCACACAGCACACACAATGTACTTTTACATTAAGAAATGAGTTACATTTCCTTGATGGCTCGGTTTCTTATTAGGTCACACTTGGCATAACTGTTCAGCTCTACTTCTAATTATTCGTATAATATCATCTTACGTATGAGGATGGCCCATTTTCCACTAATTTCTCAACCCTGTTTTTCTTTCTCTAATGGCATGTGACCAGCTCCTAGCATAAAAAGAAAAGAAAGGAGGGTGAATAAAAGGATAGGAGAAGAAAAAGAACTCTGCCGTACAACTGAAACGAGTAATTATGCTCCTCTAAGCACATCGCTAGAGCCCAGCTGGCACAATTAAAGAAATAGCTGATCAGTTCCAGTTATTGATTCTGCTAACATGTTTGTTCACGGTTGCTTCTTGTCTAATTAGTTTTTTCTGCTTTCTTAGTCTGAAAGCATACCTTTTCAGTCAAATCTGTTTTCAGGCATCGGATAGCAATGCTTTATTTAGACCACTTGGTAGCCATTTATTTTAATGCAACAGTACTTCTGTTCACTTTTTTTTTTTAACCCAATGTGGGGCTGAGTCTTTGGAACAGTGTTGGATTTCCTAGAGCTTTTCGAGATAGCCTGAAATTTAAGATGATGCTTCGTAACAGTAAAATGAACAGATCTGAAAGTCAGGGTTAGAGGATCTCTTGGCAGGACCTAAAAACATGGAGATACCTCTTGCAGGTTGTAAGAAGTTGCTGGCTGTACTTGGCAATTAGGGAAGAGTGAATGTTAAGGCCCTGTGCTTGCATTTTAATTGTGTGAATAGACAATTTTAACTCTTTAGAGACTCTTTTTACCTGAATCTGGTCTTTTTTTCTCTTTTGAAGAAAACATCTCCCATATAGAGAATAGTGCTTTGACAAAATGGCCCTTCTTCACAAAATGGGGATTTGACAAAGAAAAAGGGAGTGGGAACTTAGTGAGAATCCACGTGTGCTGGGTTTTGTCATTCTGAAGTGCAAATGTGTAGCTATAAAATGCTTTTGGTTTCAAATGTGCATTTTACGTAAAAATGAAGATACAACAAACAAAAAATAATTTTCCTCCTCTAGCATTGCACCATGCGAAAACATTTAGAAATGTAGCTCTTTGCTCTGATTCAGAACAGCAACAACAAAGAAGAAATCCTGGACTGTTTTGCAGGACAGAAAATCTATTTTCTAACCAGCTCTAGTTCTGGTGCTCCTTTGTGCCACTGAGCAGCTCTCACACTGCACCTCAAACACGGATACATTGCAGTGGCGGATAAAGCTTTACATATTTCAATAAAGAATAAATAGATCATTTCAGTCCAAATAACTTTTATATTTAAAAACAGTAAACAGGCAAGAACATGCTGCAGTCTCCATGACACAATGTGTGTGTCTGCACACATGAATGAACACAATGAGCCTAAAATGGATAGTGGTAGTCTGACAGATTTAAAGGTGCAGAACATAGAAAAGGCATCATAATTCTCCAGCTTAAAAATGTTGTTCAGCAAGGATTTCTTCAGGAAAGAGAATTGCTTATTACTTTGTGCAAAGATATTTGAAGGAGTGCATTATCTGAACAGAGAGAATAAAAATGACTTTTATGTCTATTCAAATCATGCTGTTCTTAAGATTTCTTTTTGGGTTATTAGAGCTGTATAAATACAGGTTGTTATTAACTGCTTTCAGCACCCAAAGATGTATACACATTTTAGATACTGTCTTCGTGACTGACATCGCTCTTTCCTGATTTCCCATTTTCCGTTGAGCGGGGGAAGCCAAGGAGTACTGCAGCTGTTAGCAGATGAAACCTGCTCCCTACAACCTGGTTATCATTCCAGGAGCATCCAGCACAAACATCCAAACGGTTTTGAAACATCTGGGCTTCATCACTTCTTCTCTGGCCAGAATATTCAGTGCAGCTCTTGTCCCAGCCTCTCTGGGACACTGTGTCCCCCCTGCTACCCGAAGGTACCTTCTGCAGGTGCCTCCCCGCTACAGCTACATGGCTCTCCCAGTGTGGAGGAGCTGTGAGGAAGGAAGGAAAAGGTACGAAGGAAAAGGTGTTAAATGTACCGGGGGTAGGTGCTGAAAAAGTCTAGGGAGCCATGGCTGCGTACTGGGGATATGGTTGTGGAGGATGTGGGGACCTGCAGAAGGTGGCTCGGTGGGGTACAGCATGTAGTACAACGTTGCCCAGCACGGGGGGATTTCTGAGGTCTGGCCTGCCCAGGGCACTGGTGAGATGCTGGGGCAGGCTGGCAGGGAGGCCAGGAACGCCCCACCAGGAAACACAGGATTTGGGGTGATTAAAATGTTGAAGACATCACAGCGAGTCCCCCACTCTCCACTCTCACAGACTGCTAGGAGGATTTTAAGAGATATTTTGCTCTGCCTCAGTTTGCTGCAGAAAGTAAAGAAAATGTGCTTCTCTCCACCCAGGGGCATCATTTGTGAGGATGAAAGGCATTGGGGTGCCGGGCGTGATGGGCAGCGCGGCTGGAGGAGTGAGGAAGAGGAGCTGCCGCTGGCAGAGGCCCTGGTGCTGCCGCGGCCGTGCGGCTCTGCACAGCCAGACGCGGGGGCCGTCTGAGCTGTCTTTGTTGAAGCTACAGCTCATTGAGGTGAAGCTTTCTCCTCTTCCCACCATAAAAAAACCTGTAAATTTGAAGGGTACAGCACTTCTCATAAAAACTCTGTGTATTTATATTGAAACACTGAAGGCACACCACTCCCTTTTGAAAAGCCCTCAGCTCTATTGTTGCACATGACTAGCGCAGAAAGAGACCATGATACTCGGAAAAAATGTATTTTCCTTGCTCATTTTCCTGGAAACAAAACCTTCCGAGCCCTGGTGGCATAAGCCTCACCAAATGGTATTGATAAAGAAGGAGAAATTGCACATGGCACTGAATCACCGGCTCCGTCTGAGAGGGAAGGGATAAAGCTCCAAAATATGGCAACAGATGCCTGTGTGAAATGGCGAGATTGCCTTTGTGGCAACGCAGAACAGTTTACCAATAAAGCTCTCTCTGGCTGTTATAGTTGTGTTCAATAGCAATGACAGCTGTCAAGGAGCTCGGGGACTCGCTGTGATGCCTTCAACATTTTAATCACCCTAGCAAAGGCACGGAAAAACTGTTTGTGTTTGGAACACTGTTATTGCCATATGATATTTAAAAGGATTTGGTAATTGTTATTTACCTAAAAATTAGAAGGAGCTTTTGATTGTTACAATACAGCTCTCATTTCTGTAAACAGAAAGGACAGGTCCTCTTGCATTTTAATTCTGAGTAGTTAATTGGTGATTTACATACCCCCTTTGCCATCATGCTCTCAATCCTCAGACGATGAACTGTTTTTCCCTGAGAAGTTCAACTGATGGATTTTAATATTCCATTAACTCTACAGTTTTACTATAACATTGCATCTTGAGACACTGGGGCACTTTGATTCAAACTACAGGAAATTAATTTTCTCTCTTTTATTATACCACCAGTAACTACCTTAAAAAAAACCCCAACTTTAAAACTCCTGATGACATGAGTATAATATGTAAAAATGACAGGAAGAATTATGAATTTTATTTCCGTAAGAGAAGGGAAGGGGAGGTAATTATAGTACTGAACCATTGTATTCCATCTGAAATCAGGATACTTTTCTAAGACATGAAATTTGCCTAGTGAAGAAATGATCATGATGTAAATCTTTGCTGTTGAAAGGCATTAACAGTGGTTAACCCCTTTTGTTGCAGCCAAAATGTTTTGACTGAATATTTCTGCAAAAGAGAAAAAGTAAAAAAATTTAGTCTTGAGAAGACTGAAGTTTTTCATCTTGTCTAAGATGACCACAACTTTTCCTGGGCAGACAAAAAAATATAGCTGCTTCACTTAAATTTTCTCTCTCATTTGAATGAGTTCAGTTTCTTGGTAATATTCTATTATGGCAAAGGTCTAAAGTCACGCTGAAATACTTGCAAGTTATGGCAGTGTGTTAACCTAAATTTTATAGGTGAATATAGAATATATAGATGAATATTAGAATATAGGTTAATCTATATTATGCAGACAAATATGTATTTCAATATATACGAGTATCTATATATTCCCTGAGCACAGACAATGGCTAAAAGTTAAAATAAGTTTAACTGGAAGAGCGTGTTGTTCTTCACATACAAAAAATGGCAGGTGTCTGTACTGAGAGGAGAGGGGTCGGTAGTGGTATTAAAACGGCGCTTCGCAGGGCAGTGCAGATCGTCTTGAGAAAAGGTCAGCAAACGTCTGTCTGGAGCATGATCCTGCTTGGGGACAGCGGTCTCGGTTTAGACCTCTGGAGATCCCATTTGTCCTATTTATTTTTAATGATTCAGTGGTTAAAATGGGGCAAGAGGACTGGATTTAGGGAAATCTGTCTGGCCAAGCAATGACTGAGAATATGAAATAGATTCTGAAATGTGGTAGTGTAACCCATATTATTGGGATCATAGAAGAGCATGTATGGAAGGATTTAACACAGCTTTGTTTTTGTTTTTGTTTTTTTTTTAATTTTAAATCAAACAAGGATTTACAGGCTCCCATGCCATAGAATTATTTTTCAAAAAGGGATTACACAGATGCAGATTTCTTTCGATTTATCTGAAGTTTAAACAGAATGGATTTTCCCCTATTGTGCTGGGTTGCAAAAGACCTGGGATGTCTGCACATCATCAAAGGCAACGAATGATATAATTGCCGCACAATTTGCAGCACAGGTTGAGAAGGCACATCAGTTGCCAGGGGAGGGATCCTGCTAGCAGAAAGGTGCTGATTGCAAAGTATTCACTGCTTCTGCTTTAAAACAAAAAAAAAAAAAAGAGAGAGAGAGACAGCAGCCCAGAAAATGCTTATCCACAATAAGAAAGTGAGATTTCTGATTTGCTTTTGGAAGGTGGGAGAAAATATGAGCACTGCTTCCGAGGAGGTCAGATGAGTTCCAGTGCAAAGCAAACCTGCGCTTGCTCTGTATTGCTGGATTTAAGGCAATCATATAGAGACTGAAATCACCTGAAGCTTCTGTCTTCTCTTTTTCAAAATAGTAATATTCCAATAACAGCGTATCTCCTTAGCTCTATCCTAATGAAACTTTTGTCCACCATCTTAATCTTTTAACGAATTCCTGTTTATGCATAATTACAAAAACAGAAAAACAGATTTTACTCCTACTTTTTGTGACACCTGTGTTGGATTAGGGATGACCTGGGAGTTATATAATAGTTTCTGCCTGCTATTTTCACAGGGCTTTTAGCAACTAAAACCTGTGCATTTATATCCATGGGTGAAGGATTAGTCACATGGAGAGGAACCTGTGCGAAGTAAACAATGTGATCCTATATTCCCTGCTGAGATAATAACTCCACTTTCACGACAGGATGAGTAGAGAGGTAATTGAGATCTCAAAGAAATTAATTACATGTACATTGCAAGCCAAGACTATGGCTCTAGTAGCTTTATGTTACCATAACATTATAGCTTTAGTATAACTTCCGTGTGCTTCACAGGAAGCTGAACAGGGATTTAAGAGTTTTTCAGTGCTAGAACAGAGTATGAACATAAGTGGCTCCTTGAGGCTTGCACTGAGATTTGGTAAATAGACTTTGGCATTTAGAAACAACTATCCCGATGAGCTCTTCTGCCCTTCATCCACATGTTTCCCATAGCTTGAGAAATTCTAGCACAAAAGTGTTGATTAATTTGTATAAATTATCAGATGGAAACTGACATTCATCCTTAGCCAGCCCTGTAGCCTCCTGTGATGATTCTGTATTTATTATTGATATAAGATTTTGTCTACGAGGTGATAACGGAGAGCAGAGGACACTCCTCGTGGTTCTGCCACATAGATCTGCTCTGTCAGTCCTCTGCCATTTCAGCCAAGCCAGCACAGTGGAAGGGAAGGAGAAATGCCAGTTGTGTCACAGTGAAGAAGTGTTTGTGGGGTTTGAGGCAGTTGTTTTATGTAGCTCTTACCTACCAATGCTTTTTCTCTCACAACCGAAGATCCCTCTAGTCTTTCAGCTTAATCCCCATGAAACACAGTAGTAAATGTAGGTCATCTTACTGTACTGATTCTGAGCCCTGGAAATTTTACTCCTCCGTTCTGCTTTGATAGCTTGTGAAGAACCAGCTTTAGCAAAACAGTATTGCATTTTTACTCTCAACCATAAATCCAAATCCCATTGACTTCAGGTGCCAGAGCTGGCACACACTTGCGGGCCCACTGCGGAGCTCCTTGCTAAGCCAGAGCCAGCACCGTGCAGGATGCTGGTGGGGCAACTGTAATGCTTCTAGTATTTTCATATTGACAATACAAGCACCTGAGAAGCTGCAAATATTTATTGCTCCCTTTGATTTATTTGTAAGTGCCTGTTGTGGGGCAAGTCTACTGTAAAGGAGCTGTGGAGGCTGAAGGTTTCCATCACAGACGCAGCCGCGCAGCCTGGCAGCGGGGAGGTGGCGGGACGGGGTGTCCCCCCCTCGCTGGGCGCAGGGCTCCTGCCGCGCTCCCCCCGCCACTCGCCTGTTGCCATGGAGAGCAGATTTTGTCAGGCACACTAGTGGGTCCCGCGCGTCTCCTCTCTGTCAGGGTAATCTGCTGTCACGGCGGTCACCACAATAACTAGACTTTTTTTTTTTTTTTAATATACTCTTCTCAGTACCACATATTACTTTCAGCTGCCTAGGTGTGTTCTTGACATCAGCAGCATGATGTGCTGCTGCTCGTTTAAACTAGGAGACAAACAGATACACGCAGCTCAAAAAATTGGTACGACTGTATATTCTGCAAGGTTACTCAGGATACATGCAGCAGTGTTTCACCTTTTGTCTTTAAAGTGATGTAGGATGAATGTCTTTCAAATGAAAAGACAGGCGACTGGAAAAAAAGGGGGAAAAACAAGTAACAAGATCAAAGACATAAATAGAACAAAATATGCACAAGAGATCTCATCTGAGATCAAAGATGTGAGCGTAATTACCATGAATAAGACGTGCAGAGCTCACCAGAACAGAATGGTCTGTGCGCCTGGAGAATTCTGCAGAAATAAACCATTCTGTGGGAAATCGAACACTCCACAGAGTGAGGAAAGAACATTTTTTCTGCATTGGAGGGGAAACAGCAGAAAGTTCACCATTACAGCAGGTTTTTTTATTGGTGGCTGACCCTGTGCAGGGCTGCAGCCATCAAAGTAGCTCAAAGAAAACCTCTGAACCCTTCATGTTAAAAAGATTTTGATCTGGGGAAAACAAACAATCAAAAAACAACCACCAAACCCCTCACTCTTTAACCCTGGGAGATGTGGAGTTTTCAGGCAGATGTTTTCAAGGCTAAATGTGGTGATTGTGTTACAGGTGCAGTTGGAAAGAAAACTATTGCTTGTTATTTAACGCATAGAAGAATTGTACAGAACATGAAGAATTTATTGTGACTAACTGTGTTCACTCAGGGATTACAAATGTATTTGTGATTTTTGTGGCTGTTATGTACATGTGTCCACAGGCTCTAACAGAATATCCTTATAGAAGGAATAAAAAAGTTGCCTGGATGAGTAGGTAAGGAAAGTTACAGTGACTGAGCTGAAACTGCAAAATGCTGATTCTTCCCAGGGAAAGGTTTTATGAGCTATGTGCTGGTCATATGCACCAGAATACTGTTTGATTTTTAGTGGAGTTGCTCCAGATTTATTCTTCTTTGCCCGAGAACACATTCTGGACACTGATCAATCCTTGCTATTCTTCCAGACAAGATGTACCTTATCCATCAGTATCTTAAACAAGGGAGAAGTGTGGAAACCCAGGAAGTTTTAAGAGTGATTTTTACTTTAATACCTCTCTCTTTCTGTCAGCATGAACCAGAAATTCAAATACAGGTCCACATGTCAGGCTTATTTCCACTTGGAAGAGGGGACAAAAAGGAAAGCATGTATGCTGAACCTACCATCAAAGCTTATTTTCACAGAAACTTTACAGCAACTGTGTAGCATATAGATTTTTTTTTTTTTTTTTTAGCAGTAGCTTGCTCCATCTTTGTATAGAAACACCTGCTGTAGGGAACCTGGAGAGCATGTGCAGTCTAGAAATTAATATTTCCACTCCCATCATTCTTCTAACTGCTTAGTTTTTCAGAAGAGCCCAGCCCTGCCCATGGGTTCTGTTGACCGTGACTTTGAGTCAAACACTGAAAGTACAAGCACTGTGTCAGATCCCATATTGATCTGCCAACTTTACAACCTGTGGTGGCATTCCTGCTCTTGTGACAATAGACTGTCTCTATTCCAAAGTCCCTATCAACAGTCATGGTGATGTACTGTGCCAGATAATACCTTCAAAGGGTTGTTTCTGTATAAAGCACATTTCTTCCTTCCATGATAAAGGTATAGAATGATTCTGCTGCATACAATAATTTTTCAGGTACTGTAGAATTTTTATGGTACAATAATTAATTTTAAAATGTGTAGTTTTCAGCAGACAAAAAATCAGTTTACTTAAAAAAAATATTGCACAACCTTTTCTATTCTCTTCAGAATTCTGTCTCCTGTCATGTCCCCACGATCTTTCTGAAACAGAGGTATACAGATTAAACTGAGAGAAGATTTTGTCCTCTTGCAGGAAACATCATTTCATAAAAAGAGCACTGTCAAGTCTTTAGGCCAAGATGATTTATGATTTTTCATCTTAAGGTCATCAGATGTTGTCAGATTAGAGACTTGGGAGAGTTTATCCAGTGAAGTCTCCTACTGCTTCTCCTGTGGGCCTTTGCTTTGACTTCAATGTCAATGCTATCAGGAATCTATAAGCTCACTCATAAAATGAATTTTTATATATATATATATACACACACACACATATATATTTAGGTTGAAAATGTTGCTAGTATTCACAGATGCTTTTAAAACAATGAGCATGCCCATGGTGCTGGGCAGCCTGCTATAGGTGACTCTACTGGATAAGACGACCTCCAGAGGTGTCTGCCAACCTCAGCCAGTCAGTGACTCTGTATTTGTAACTCCTCAGTCTCTTTTATTTTGATTCAGATGATATAACACTAGAAACCTCCATCCTGTTTTATTCCATAAACTGGATCTGTTCTCCAAAATGGGCTCCACAGGAATGGTGATCGCAAGTTTTGTATGTGTCTAATATATTTAGTTATTTTTATTAGATAATGCTATAGGCTTTTGTTCAACTAAATGCTTAAATGCCAAAGGCAGGCATACGAATAATCCTGAGGAAGTCAAGAGAGGTGCTTTTATGGTGAATACTTAAGTGCTTGCCTGAATAAGAGCCGTACTCATGATTTTCATTAAAACTGTACTGAGAAGAGCACGTAGTTTGTGCAGCAGAGAGAAGGGCACGCGTTGCATGCAAGTCTCTACCTTATACGTAATCTTTGAGATTTTGATGCTTAGCATTGGTGAAGGATGTAGAGTTGTCTCTGAAAACACCATTCAGTGTTGCTTAGCAATGAAGTAAACTGGATTTTGGTTAAACACCGTCTTGCCCAATAACCAAATGGTAATTTGGTCTTTTTGCTGGTAAGAGGGAGCCGTCGAACCTATTTTCTGGGCCAAGAGCAATGGAAGAGAAGTTCTTCTCCCTATTGCCTCATCCAGCTATGCAAGTATTCAGTCAGTTCAAATAATTTATTATTACATGAGAGTTTCTGTAGCTCAGGGCAATTGTGAACAGCTGCAAGGGCATCAGAAGGCAGCTAAAAGGCAGTACGGCAAAAGAAAGCCATAGATACTCTAGGTTCTCTAAATATATCTCCTCCTTTCTTGACTCATTTAACTGAGGTTATACTGAATTTAGATAAACTGTAAGATAAAGATTATTATGCCAAAGAGCTGGGTCTCTACAGCATGTCATGGGACGCTGTGGTCTTGGTTCACCCCGGTAAAGAGTGGCCTGGACGCGACTGCTCAGCATGGCAGGGTGCACAGGCTCATCACTTTCTTTCAGAAATGCTTTCTGTGTCTTTACTGGCATCTGGGAAGTTCTACACAACCATGGCATCTAAGTAAAGCAATCCAATGAGAGTTGGGTTTCAGTACAGTAGGGTCAACACAGGTCTTGGACACCAGTCAGGATCAAGCCTTTCATTCCATGGGTGGCAGTGCTGTCTCTGCAGTGTGGTACCTCCTGTTTGAACTGGCAATTTCAAATATGTTCCTCCTGTGTCAAAATATTTTGTTCTACCTTCTCCCTAAGACTAAAGCCTTCCTTGCGATTTCAGCAGTGAAAACAATTTTACAGTGTGTGTAAAGATAATGCAAACCTTCGTTTAAGTGGGAATCAGGCCCAGAGTGTGTGTATTGAAGACTATTTGCATTACATTCGACACTGTTTATGGTTTCTGAGGAGTTGTAGAGCCTGTTAAAAATGAAACACTGCTTACGAAAGGGGTTTATGTTTTCTATTCTGCTGAAAAAAAGAAATAAGGAGGAAAACATATTTGTGCCTGTTCAAAGGCTGCCCAAGGACAGCTTTCATTCTTTGTGACCCAGTTACATTAAAAGCTTTCACAGTAACTCCTCAGATACTTATTAAAAAAAAAAAAGAGAGAGAAAGAGAAACAACACAGATCAGTGCTTCTAATCTTCACTCTGATGGTACATACAGGCTTAGAGCCATTGACAGATATCTTGCATCCCTAGTTACCTGTATGAAAAATAAAGCAATAGATGAGCAGCACTGGAACTGAGAAATTAACTCTGTCTGTGTAAATATTAAATAGCGTAGCTTAAGACAATTTTGTTTTTAAGAAATTGGACAATCAATTTTAACTTCAGCCAGCACAAGATGACTTTTGCTCTTGTCCTCTTTCCTCAGTCAATTCTTTTTTTCTTTTGGCACAGTGTGAGTACTTTGGGTATTTTGTCTGGTATTACCAGACCTCCTTGAGTTCATCTGGAAGCTTTCACTGGCTTTTGATGCCCATGCTGCAGACACCACCACGGTGCACATACAGTCAAAGTGGTGCTTACTGAACTCTCATCAGACAGGAACCTGATAACTTTGAAACCTCTTTGTGTGGCAGGAGAGCAGCACTGATGGGCCTCTGTGACAGATGCACTCGACCCCTTAACCAAATGAGCAGTAAATTGGCACAGGCTCCAGAGGAGGTAAAGGCCTGAGCCATAGTTGGGCCAAGAACTCCTCTAGTTTCAACCTGCAATTAACCTATGAATAGTAGGTGGCTTTTCCAAGACTCATTTATCATGGAACAAAGAAAGTTTTGGGTACAAGGAGTCTCATGTCTACCTTTCGATGGCATGCGATTTGACTATGAGCCAACCCCTTTATTCCACAAATATGACAGCCTAAGCAAACGCTCTTTGAGCTCTCCCTGCTCAGCAACATGGCTACGTGGCACCTCTCAACATTGCTCCTCAAGGCAGAGAGACCTTTTAGCAATGGCAGATCTTGGTAAGTGACTGACAGCATGCTGAATTAATAGTAATGAAACATTACTAATCCATGTAGCTACTCAATATTAATTACTATAAGCTTTGTATAGATAATTCTATTAGACATAATTGTCCAGGTCTGAGACTAAGATTGGACCTAGCTGCACATAGGCTCCATAAGGAGTTTAGAAAGCAAGGGTGTCCACTCTGAGCCTCATGACTCAACGGGGAGGATCTTCCTTAACCTTTTGCATCTCCAGTCTCTGTGCGAAACATTCTAACTAGTTTCTAATTAAATTTTCCTTTGTATGTTTTTTTCCATGCATTTATTAATAGGTTGAACTTTGTCATCAAACTTATTGAACCTTGGTAAACCACTGTTAAACTTTGTGAAATTCCATGAAATTTATTGAACTCTGACAAATTATTATTTTACCTCAATAAAACATACCGCTGCTTCTCTCTTTTGAGTGAGGTGCATTCCACTCGTTCTCAACAACCGCAGCCTTCCCTACATCTTGAATCCTGACTAGATTTACATGGGACCTGATCCTTCTACCTATTTGAATCAGGATAGATATTGTTGATAAGTCAAATTTGTTTTAGACTTTGTTTCATCCTTCCTAAAAACCAAATCAGTCTGTGCTCTGAGGGAAGAGAAACAAAGCTTTTCCTGATACTTCTTAATGTTGTATCTGAGTAAGGATGTTTGATGCTATTTGAAGAATGTGCAACTGGAAGGATTTCTCAGGGCTTGTGGTCTATCCCTTTGCACCTCCCAGGGCTTCCAGAAGGGAAAGAGAGAGCGCAGAGAGCTCCAGAGAGCACCGGGAAGCAGAACTGCAGGTGCACAGTGACAGAAACAGCTTTTTGTGTAAACAGAGGGAGTTAAATGTTAGGTGTGGTAAAACAAGTGCACTTGGAGTCCTCTTCGGTATCTTGTTGTCAGTGACTAAAGTAGTGGCAAATATGTTCTTCCTGATATTGTTGCATCCTAACAAAGAAGAAAATAGAAACTAACAAAGTCTGTTGTAGTTGCTTGTTGTGATTTGAAGAAGATATTCACTGTCCATTATACTAATTCTTCTGGTACCGTGCCACATTAGATCTGCCAAAATAAAAAAGATATTAAAAAAAAAAAAGTCAGTGTTTTCTCGATATGAGCCCTGAATTCTTTTTTCATCATATGAATATTGAGTCATTTATATTATATGTGTCATACAGAATAGTTGAGATATCAAGAGAAAACTGGTGGTTTGCATAAGCCTCCCGGAGGCATTTTTGGCTTGCCAGCATGCAGAAGCTTTAGCCTGTTCCCTTTGCATGGAGTCTGCTGTAAGGCTGCATGCCAGAGATGATAATTCATTTTGTGAAACATGATCAGAAGAACCTTTATGGGGGCGCGACAAATGCAGCTGTAGCCATCACTTGAAGCACTTTCCCACAACCTGAAAAACATATCTGCTGATTTTCTTTCTTGATGACATTTTTAGGCATTGTTGAGTTGCAACTTTTGCACGCAATGAGATGCCTGAAAGAGCAAGGGGATAAAAAGGTTAAAGTGCCTGCAGCCACAGTTTCAGGACTTGATTGGACACTAGCTACTCAACTATGAGCATTACCCCAAAGAATGGTGGAGTTCTAGTAGGCTTCAAACAATGGAGATGCGTGGGTTGATGCCATCTGCAGCCTAGGGCTTGTGGAACAAAAAGATGTTTGAAGAAGAAGGAAATTCTCAGAGATATGGTAGAATAGGAGTGATCTGAAAGCAATCAATCATTACGGTGACATAAATCACAACACACCACAGCCCACAGCCAGAAGATGTCAAATACCACCCGCAGCGCATCAGTCTCTCTGGCATCATCACTTTTGTGTGTTGTGCCACTGCTCTTTTGTGGGCCATTAATTTTGTTGGGTGATGAAACTCAAGAATGCCGCTATTCCTCCTTCCTCGCTAATGCAAGCTTTATGATTGCGCACCCTAACGTGCACTTAGGGCGCATTCATCCTTTGACCCGAGCTAACAATCGATTGTGAACTGGGTGCCAAATCCACCAGATGTTGCTTGATCTCATAATTACGTTAGTGCTATTGCTCCAGCGCAACAGCATCAAAACAATACCAGCCAATCTGAGGCACAGAGAGTGTCTGCGGCTCTCATGTGGTCATCTGGTCCACGCCTGACATTTTTGCCTAAAGCTCTCAGATGTTAAACTTAATTTCACTTCCTTGATTATAAGCAAAATGATCTGTGCACAATATTAAAAAAACATTTATCAGCTGGAAAACAGTAAAAGGCATGGCATAAACTCATGTAAATGTTAATGAAAGGCAGACAAAATTAAGCAATAGTATTGTGTTCCTCAGGCTCTTACACACTTTTACTTAAAAGAGGATCTAGTAGAGAAGGTCAGACCAGAGTTGGAGGATAAGCAAAAATCCTTTGTTTTGAAATTTACTTCAGTTCTTCTTGAGGATCAAAACACAGGTCTGGAAGTCCTGTTAAACGGAGCAAGCATAATCCTTCTTTAACTTATTCCAATACTGATCATCAGATCAATATGAATCATAAATCTCTTTGTTTCAATAGAAAGGCTCCATCTTTCTGCTGTTGCCTATAAAGTGAAACACGAGCTACTGGCTGCACAGCTCCTACCATGAAAGTGTCCTGAGTAGTTAAGCTTTGACTGTGGCGGTTGTCTGATGGGGTCTGATCCTCCAAGTTGGAGTGGTACTGTGTCGATGGTCTGCAGGGCAGTCGAAGCACAAGGCTCCAAACCCCAGTACAGAAATGCCTGAATGCAAATGACTCAAGCTACGTTATCCTTCATCTTGTCAAATCGAGCTGTAGTCTGCCAACCTAGAGCCGAAATAAAACAAGGACGTTTTCAGCCCTCACGCACCCGAATTGCCAATGGGCACAGTGTCCCTGTCCCCTTCCCCTGCCTTCCAATCTGCAGAGCTCTGAGACCTGCGCTCCAGCTCTTCAGCACTGCTGGTGTACATAGGTGTAGAGTCTCAGGGTGCACTAGGGCATTGCACATAGCGCACTGTAATTTTCTGCTCTTTCAAAATGAGTGGGTGAGTTCCCATCAGCGGCAACTGCAAAATTACAGCATTTTCCTTCCCTCTCGACTGCGAGCTACAATGCATATCTCAAACCAGGCACAAGGAAAATTGTAGCACAGGACAGTAACTATCAGCTAGAAAGAATTTCTAAACAATACGAGTTGGCTTTAGCGTGCCGTACTAATATTCCCCATCTTACAGTATTTTCATTTCAAATAAGGATATAAAGTCTTACTACACATAAGAGAAATTTTATTTCCTGTACTACTACATTTTTTAAGCATAATGGCCCATGTAGACCAGTGGGCAAATATTATATCCTAAAGTTTCAAATAATTGCCATCTTTATGCTTCATATCCGATCTTTAATAAATGTTATTTTACACAGTGCAATTAGACTTCAGGATGTAAAACTCTGAGAGTAGTCCTGAACCTTTTAGCAGAACTGGGTATTTTCAGGGTGCACTGACATCTACATTCTGATCTAACTAATGGCACAAATCTGAAGCAATTTCCTTGAAATCCATACAATTACATCAGCACAAACCCCATAAAAGTGGGATGAGAGTCAGACCTTTATTTCTTTTCCAGTCAGCTCTAGAGATATAGTATTTTCCGTTTAGTCAACTGAAAACAACTATAAAGGAATAGCAAGAAATGATAAAACTAAATTTTATTATTTAACATGTGGAAAACTTGGTTATTATTTTACCATGAGCATATGTAGGAAAAAGAGCCTGCTGAAGTAAAATGGAAAAAATTCACCTCAGGTGTTGTATCATGAAATCCAAGGAAGTGACATCAAAGATTAAACCCGGTCCATTCATTTTTAAGCTATTTTGCTTAAGTATCAGATTTTATGTCTGGAGTTTTTCTCTACTCTGTGAAATTTTTTTTTGATGACCATAAAACTGAATAAGGTTACAAAAAAATTTATTTTGTCACCTCAGTAGCGACATAAGACCCTCACATTGGGCATTCAAATTCTTTTGAGGATTTTGGGCATTGTGTGTGGAAAAGCTGCAAACTGGGGACAACGTACACAGCAGGTGTGGTGCACTGGTGGCTTTAGCCGAGCAGAAGGCAACCAGTTGCCCGTAGAGAAGCCATGGCTCACCGAATGCCAGAGAAGCCTTTCTATTCAAAGGACTTGTGGACTACTTGGTCATGCTGGGATAATCTTAATTTTCTGTTAGATAATGCTACCTCTTGGGCATTCCTCTGTCTTGGAGTGGGAGCACCAGCATTCTCGGGCAGTCGGAGCTGCCGTCGTGTGTCCCCTCACCCTGTGAAGCCACAGCCCATTGCACCAGCTGGGGAAGAGACGTGATGCGCAGCACTGGCTGCTGCGGCCATCTGAATTGTTTCACTAGTTCAGAAGAGGGAGAGAACACCCCTTTGGAAACCACAGGAAAACTTCCAAACTCTTACAGGAAGAAGAATTAAATGGGCACAAAAGGTCTTGTTTTGGTGCCAGCAGGGAAAATGCATCGAGGAGAGGTGAGGCAGGGACCTTGGCAGAGCTGGCTCCAGGGCCACCCGTTCCCTGCGGGCAGCAAGGTGCCCTGCAAGTCCTCGGAGGATGCAGGTCTCCTTTGGGGCTCCCTGGCACAGACCAGCCTTCCTCCGAGGGCTGGGGCGTTCTGAAGTATTTACCTGGACTTTCTGGAGCTGGGGAAGTTCAGAGGAGAGTGGAAAGCTTGGTACGGATAAGACACGTATCCGTCATGCTGAACTTTGTTCTAAGTCCAAAACCGAAAACCTTTTTGTGGGAAGAAGTTAACTGGAACTGCTAAAGTTTCTTTTCATGGATTATTTAAACAGTACAAGATGTCGTTAATTCTGAGTTTCTTCCGTGTTATGCAGGAAAGTATGTCTGATTATGTAAATTAAAAGTTGCTGCTTAAAAATATTTTGCTTGAGAGATTGCAAAGGCAACACAGTAAATGAATTAAGATCAGAGTCTTGCTCAAGTGAGAAGACTGCATAAGTAACCACATGTGTTATTGAAAAATACATATTGTTTACAACGTATTCTTACAAGATCCTTAAATATTTCACTTTGAGGTTTGCTTGATATAAAATAGTGCGTTCGTTCAAGTTGTCACACAGGCTGGGCACTAAGCTGATTTGCAGCTACATGCAGATTAAAACCACTATGTTGTCCCACTGCAATTTTGGATTTAATTTGGTTACTCTCCGTCTTTTTAAGAGAAACAAGAGAGTTTTCAAACCAAAAGGCATTGACTGCTTACCTAATTAAAAATGTATCCATCTGCTGGTTTGGTGGCTGACTTGTTATTCAAAGCATGCAGATCTAAGTAGGTTGATTTATTTATGAAGACCTTATGACACTGAGAGATATGCACTCAAAAACATATAAAAATAAATGTGGCTGCAGATGGGTAGACACACACAGATCTTTATGGGGTTCTAAATAACAGATAGAGAGAATTTGGAAAATGTGTTTTACAGGGAAGATCCTTTTATGTTGCTTCCACGTGTTTAACATTTAGAGCTCAAATAACAAAGCAGCCAGCTAACATGTTGTGAGATAACTCTAGTCTAAATATCCTATAGTGCCTTTTAAGTTGCAATGATTGTTTCTGAAAGCTTCATGTGAGTGATAGACTCTTAAGGAAATGCTGGATTTTAAGCAATGTTTTATTTACAAGACACTTTAAAGTGAATTTTAATTAAAGGGTAAAAAATCATTATTCACAAACACCATGCGTCGGAATCAGGGTAAATGCTATCTTCTTATATTTAATTTCGTTGATGTATTGGTGAATCTCTAACTAATTAGGTTTCTTTGTAAGTGTGCTTAAGCAGCTTTGGAAATGTCAGGTTCAAATAGACTCGTTCTCAATGGTAGAAATATTGTTGCAATCCTCAGGTGAAGTTTATTCATTGGTTTATGGAGTCTAGGAAATTCCCAGCCTAATGAAACCATCACGGTATTTGCTCGTGTTAAACCTCACGTCATTACTGGTGCAATTCCACTGTTGCGAGGTGGCTTCTTAAACTAATACAAATGGAATAATACCCATGACTTGTATATAACGCTCTCTACGAGGCTGTATTTGTTGGTGGTCTGCAAAGGCCACCTGAGAGGTATGAGGAAAATGGAGAATGATGTGGCTGGGACCAACTTTGGAGTAGCTTTACGGCCTCTGTTTCTGTTTACAGCACAGTTTCTAGTGAGTCCTTCTGGGGTTTTCTTCCATCTATGTGCCTGGCAGCACGTTTATTCAGGTTTTGTACATGTTTGCATGTGTGTTTGAGTTCATAGGTAAAACAAATCATTTTATCCAAAACAGACAGAAATTGTTCTTTTATAGACACTGGTATCCTCTTAAATTGAAACTGTCTTCTGCTAAATGATAAAGTTGCTTTCAGCAGAAATGTATTTTTTACTGTACCATGCATTGACAATTGTGTTAACTTTCATAAAAATGTATTTCTCTAATCTCAAGGTCAGTTTAAACTGGTTCTCCAGTATATACATTTTTAAATTCCCTGTGAATCTCTTTTTATTTCCATGTCAAGACAAGTATGTGGGTTTCTTAGTGCCAAAAAAATATAGAAATACAGTTTGTATGTACATTTAGCCAAGGAGGATATTAGACTGAGCTGGCTTTTGGTAGGAAGCCATCCTGGCATTTCTTTGGAAAACTCCAGAGATGTTTGAACAACCCTTATACTAACAGATGTCACCACTGGGAATCTGTTTTACTTTTACAGCTCTTTATTTGAGTGTCTTGCTGGCATTTTTGGATGTTTTGGAATGGTGGGGAAAATTCAAACAAATCTACATTGTCTTTTACTTTCATCTCTCCCAAAGATATATTTTGATGAACGTTTCAGATAGTAACCAAGGGAAGAAAAAACATAAATTTTACTATGCAGGCTCCCTTTGTGCAGAAGAGAGTGAACAAAAAAATGACCAGTAATCCTTTCCTTTTGTTTCCAGCACACTGCAAATGGCTCTTTTCTGTTTTCCTGGTACTGTGCAAGCCCTTAAAATGGGGGACAAGGGATCGCAATGGATCAAGGCAAGTAGTCACACTCTTCCCTAGAATTGAACCCATTGTTGGAGTAGGGTAAGCAAGTTTTACATCACTAATTTTAGTCTGCATTAGGAACTGTGGCCAATGCGGTAATGTGAATAAAGATTAGTAATGGTGATGGGCAGGGTAAGGGTGGCATTTTTGTGCCTATCGAAGCTGTAGTGGTTGCACGTTTCTCCCCGAATGTAATATTTTTGCTGTTTACCTCAAGATACTGCAAGACGAAATGTTTGGGAAATAAATGCTGTTGGAAATATCAGCTGCATATGTGTTAGGAAAGTCTTGCAATTGACTGTCTCAGTAAAGCAATACCAATGAGTCATTTCTAATGGAAACCTTGCCTTAAGGTAGAATTCAGAGAGATGTGTTCCTGCTCTTTACTGCTGTTACAGACCTGTGTACAAGAAAATATATCCAGGGTATGAGGCTGACTTCCATTAAAGGAATGAGACGGTTATTGCTGAAGGAAAACTTAAAGGAGTATGGGATTTGACAAAGAGTGGATGCAAAGAAAAATTTTTTGTTGCTTCCATCACTGTATGAAATAAGAGGAGGTAATTTATACATCATTAGTTTAAAAAAAAAATCTTAAAATGAGGTTCATGCGTGTATAACACAGGATGCAGGTACAGACCTGCGCACATCTTTTGTTCTAGTGCTACAGTGATGGTCTGATCCCTGGGAGTGGATTTGAGATCTGGTTGTGCTAGAAGGCATACAAGAATCTCTCAGTACATGAAAAGACCCAGCAGATGGGTATAAATAAGAAGAGAACAAGGAAATACAGTGGCAGTGTTGCCCAGCACAATGAACCGTTATACCTGTTCTCTCAACTCTTTCATGGCCAGTAACAGTACTGAGGAAAGCAATAGCTGCCATTTTTCTGACATGAAAGTGGTGGCTCTTTTTCCATTGTCCTTCTTACAGGTTTTCATTTCTGTGCCTGCTGTTTTGCTTAGGTGAAGCTAATCCAGAATTTGCAATATTCTGCTATAAAAATCAGTGCAAATACTGAGCTAGAAAACACAGGTATGCATATGCTCACTTTCCCCAGCTAGTTGTTCCCCTGAAGTAGGACAAATAATTTCTTAGATAATAAAGAGCTGTTCTTTGGTATTTATAGCTTCTCTGAAATCAGGACGGAGAAACACAGGCAACGCTTCAGATTCTGAGCTGAGCTCATTGTTATTGCTTTAAGGCTGGCCAGTTTATAGACCTCAAGTCCCACAGTGCTGTATAGGTGTAACCAAATGAAACCGTACATCCCCATATTCTTTGCAAGAATGGAACAACAGGTGTTGGATGCCTACAGATCTCTCCAATTTGATATTTATTTAACATTGCTGTTTGAAGGTGGGCATTTAAGGTAATCATCTACATCGAACTTCAAAAGTTTTGCTGCAGTGGCTGTTTAAGGTCCCTAAGCAAGCCTGTGCAGAACCCAGAGCAGAACCCTTCTCCCAGATTAAATTACCAGTATTAATATTTCTCCTGTCCTGTGAATGTACCAGTCGTGTCTGCATGCACAGGAAAAATGCACAAAAGCTTTCCACTTTTTTAGAACGAAAAGCAAGGATTTTTAATTTAATGATAAAGACAAAGAGGCTTCTTCTGCCCTACTATTAAAAAATGAGAGGTTGCTTTTGTTTCTTACTTTAAACACAAATGGTTTTCTTCTATATGGTTGCAAACATTTTGTTCATAATAATGTGCGGACCATCTCAGATAGGATGGTTTAATCCCAGTTAATCAGGATCTACACTCTATTAGAAGTGCCAGAAATCTTCAGTGCTCTGTAGGGAACCTGTCTCTGGTGCAGTTTGATTGGTACCATCATTGCATAAATAATCTCTGAAAAGATCGCTGTCTCTGAACACACAGAATAAAAATGAATTAGAGCTCTGACACTCTGTTCTTGTGACTATTTTACCAAAAAGACAATTCAGAGACTTTGCACAAAAGTTATCTTTATTTATACAGAACATTTAATGGTGTAATAAAAGTAATGCTGTTTCTTAAATTAAAAAACAACAACAACAACAAACTAAACCCAAAACAAACAAAAACCAAACAACCAAAACAACCTGCAGTAGATTATGGCAGAAAACCTACAATTCCAGTATGAAAACAAACCTGGGAAATATTTTTTCCACTTATATTAATTTCAGATTTATTCTGTTTCACATGAAGGGCCCAATTTCGCCTACCTATTAAAGCTCAGTAGCTCAACTGGTACTAAAATTCGACTTTACCTTAGTATAGACCAGAATTTAATTCAGAAATTTTAAACTGTGACCTATTCTTAAAAGCAGAAAGCTAAGTCTGTCCGACTAAATATTTTTCTTTTCCCCACTGCTGAAAAACGGGTGCGTGCTTTTAAAGAAATCTGGATGCGGTTTGCAATTCTCCGTGCTTACGCCCTTCCAGTTCGACGGAGGTTGCTCTGAATCGCTGCGGCCAGGTTCCCCGCGGTTGCGGGCCGGTCGCTGGCGCCCGTTCCGTGGGTCCCGGGCCGGCTCTGGCAGCCGCTCCAAGGGGACGGGGGTACCCCGCTCGGCCGCAGCCGCCCCGCTGCCCGCAACCACCCTCCCGGAGGCCAGTCCTACATCTTCATCCCGCGAACTGCTGCTTTCTGGAAGCTGATGCTACTCCCAAATGATCGTGGCTGAGTGAGACGCACAGCTGCTGAGGAATGGCAGTACAAAGCCAGCGATATTTGAAAGCAGTTTGTAATAATTAAGGTGTCCGTTAACCTCCACAGCTTTAAATAACCTTTCAGTGAAGCATAGGCTGGCACATTCCTCCCTGGGTTGCCAAGCATCTGTGCTAGCACTGCAAACAACTTGCAGCCCTATACAGTTATTTGCACTGGTTTATTGGTCACACTTTTACATGAAAAAACCCTGCAGGTTGCTGCTTGCTCCTGCTCTGGAGGCGGCCGAGAGCCGTGATGAGCTCAGCTCACACCTACATTGCAGAGGTGGGCACTGGTATTTATTACATTGGATCTGCTTGTTGGGTGAAAAGCGGTAACACCTGGTTTGACATTCTGGTGCATTTTATTTCTCCTTTCTTTGCTCCGTCTGTACAGCTTTTCAGATTTTACCTTTTGCCAGTGCCCTTTGATGTTTGTTTATTTGAGGAAGCAGAAACTGCATCGTAAACGCTCCTGGCTTTGTAAATAGTTTTGGTGATAGGGTTTCCTTTCAGAGACTTGATAATAGCATATTATAAATTTTAGACTAACTATGAGGTTTGAGCTATGTTGTCAGGAGCAATGTAATAAAAAGTACTACTTGTCATTTAGTTGTCATTAAAATCCTGTTACGTTTCACTTACGATTATCTAGTTTCCTTAGAAAAGGCTGGTTAGAAAAGGCAAAAAATCTATGCATCTGCCTGTCTGTGTGTTGTCAAGCCACCACATGTGCCTGGTCTGAATAAAGACACAGTCACAGGTCCTGTAATCAGCATCAAGGTGGTAATAAATAGGAGACTCTTGTGATGATGATCACGATTAAGAAAACGAAGTGTAAATAACCTGCAGTACCTGAAGCTCATTTTTTTGCAGAGTGGATTTGCAAATGAGCTATAAACCTGATCCTTTTCTTATCGAGGTCAGCAGCAGAACTGCTAATCCCAGCGGAAACAGAATCATTCTGCCAAGATCGCTTATAGAAATGCATATTACCTTCACGTAGATGTTTGACCACTCTGGATATTTGTAGTGCAGACCGCAACTTCAGCTAACGTAAATGTGAGCTAAGGGATGAAATCTTACTCATATCAGATAAAAAGATGTTATTCTCAAATAGCTAACAATAAATTTTGTCAAGTAATTTATTGGTAAATGTTTAATACTCACAGGTCCATCAAGAATCAGTGAATCCACGGAGGGAAAGGCCAGGCACATCTGAGCACTTGCACGGGGAGGGAGCAGCAGTCAGGCTCTGGTGCCAGGCCGGATAAAGGTGAACCTTTGGGGCATTATTCCCCTGGACAATGAGGCTCTGTGTGTGTGTGAGTGTGTGTTAAACTTCCTGGGGTTATTTTGCACTCTTTTGCAAATAGCTGAGTAGTGTGGAAGTTGTGTGGGAGTGGAGTAAGCAGGATTGCATTTTTGTGGGAAAAGGCTTTTCAGAGGAGCTGGGTGAATTTTTTCCTGCAGGCTGTGGAATTACATACTAAAGGAAGAGCTTGTGCATCCTCCCCCCTGCTTGCCTTTTTTTTTTTTTTTTTCTTCCATCTAAGTGTAGTGCTGGGCCTCAGGAGGCCCATGAACACACAGAGCTTCTTACTGACGTTGTCACTTGACTGACAGCAAAAAGCTTCTGGGGAGATGGACGAGCACGAGTAGGTGGACATAGAAAAATGGAGAATGAAAAGATAAAGTAAAAATAGAACAGAATGTTCACCCAAAATCACAGCCCTTTGGGGGGCTGTAATATGCTTAGCTTATGAATGTTGTGTTTATGATTGGAGAAAATGTAAAGCATATACATATACATGTATATAAGTGTTTGTTTGTGTAAGAGACACTTAATAACTATTCAGAATGCTCCATTAGAAATTATATTACTTCCAGAAATGCATCCAAGACAAATCATGTGTACCAATGCCCAACTATTGGTATATTGACATATTTCCTTGGAGTTCTAAAATAAGAGGAAAACGAATTGTAAATTAGTGGGAAATACAACAATCTTTCAATTGTTACATTTCAAGATGATTTACAGTTTCTCAAAAATTCTGTGTTTGTGTGTTCATGTACCTGTTTGTCTATGCCATGTGAGTCCTATAAACAGCTCCCTAAATAATTCAGCTGGGGTTGACCTCTGTGAAACAGACAGGATCAAACGTTTAACACATTGTTGTAATTATTGCAGTGTGTGCTGCAAGTGAATATAGTTTCGCTAAGGAGCTGAGACAAATACAAGATCTGAGACAAATATAAGAGACACTGCCAGTGCTTTTTTGAGCTGTATTAAACTGACCATTTAAATGGTGTAAACTTGATTATGCTGCAAACATGATTATTTTCCGTCAAAGCCAAATCGCTCCTGATAGTGAGTTACAATAATATAAGCCGGCAGGTTGGCAGCAGCGCAGGCTGCTCAGTTAATAGGCAGTTAAGAAAAATGTAACAAATCCAACAGCTGTAACAAAATTTCAAGGAATAATTTTTAACGTCAGGTACTTTGTTGTAACGTGGAGTCCCTTGCTGAAGCTGAGGAAAGAATTTAGTCCAAGTATCAATGACATCTGCTAAAACCAAGCTGGGCTTTTACGATCCGTTGAAATGACACAAAGTAAGGAAATTGTGATTATTTTGGCAAGACTTCTTAAAAAAACCCCTTTATTGAAGCCAAAATGTAGTGGATTTGGTAGAATTGTGAACATTTTAGTTTATGACATTTGCAGGCCCTTTTTACAGTCTGTGTTTATTTTATGTGAATTTTTAAAACAAATTAATATTGCATTAATATAATAAAAATATTTCTAAGGTTTCAAAGTATTTAATTTTTTTAATGACAAGTGACTTTTCTGGCATTGTAACAAAAATAACCTCAGTTAAAAAACCAAGACATTTTGATGCTCCACTATTCCCATAAAGTTTGTTGTGAATTACAGTAGATCTGTCAGATACATCAAAGATGTGAAAACAAGAACACTCAAATTGCTTTAATTGAGGACTACCTGTATTTTTGTGTAAATAATAAAAAAGGAACTAATCCTTTTCTTCCTCCTCATTAGGCCAAGAATTCTTGTAGATAGTTAAAGTCAGGAAGTACAAGTTTTAACAGTTGCACTGACTGTGCTACGCTGTTTTCAAACTTCCATTATCCAAGCAGCCGCTTAAAAGATTTATTTTCTACAGAAAGAGAAAAATACACCAGCTGTCTTTGCAGAGTAATCTCTAAGGTTCTGCCAGTGGGTGCTCCAAAATAAATGTTCAAGGCAAAGGAGAACAATCTGAGCCTCAGACTACAGAAACCTCATTGTAAATATTGTGTTAATAAACCTTTTAAAGCTATTTTACAAACAAAAAAACCCAGGTATCCCATCTAGATCTTGACCTAAAATTAAAACAGGTGAAAGATACTCTATATTTTGAAGCGAAGAAGTACTAGTAAAACTGTGTTCGTCAGTATGATGTTTTACAGATATTTGAATCTGGGAAAAAGTAGAGTGACTTAAAGAGAAAACAACTGATTCACGAGAGGCAGTTTCCTGTTGCACACAACTGTTAGTCGAGCTTCAAAATGTATTCAAAATATACTTTTTTTAATCGGGCTTCTATAGGGTCTCTGTGCTTATACTGAAGTTAATGTGGCAAAAATCCGTTTTACCCCAGACAGAAGCAAACTCTCTAGAGAGTTTGGGTGCGATTCCCTGTAGCCGGGCTGTTGTTGGGATGCGGCAGCCGGGGTGTTGTTGGGATGCAGCAGCCGGGCTGTTGTTGGGATGCAGCAGCCGGGCAGGATTTGTGTCCTGCGCGGGGAGCGATGCTGCGGCTGCCCGGGCACACGCACCGCTGCCGGGTTTGCTGCCACAGGGTTTTGTCCCCAGCCGAGGGGACAGCATGCCCGGGTGCAGGGACAGAAGGAGCTGCAGCCACAGGTGAATGGGTTTATTACCGCCCTGCTCATCTGGGGGAACTGAGGCAGCGCCACCGCCAAGTGTCTCCGGTGAAAACCACGGGAGGTTTCAGTGCCCGGGAGCTGGAGGCGCCTCACAAAGTGGCGTTTGTGAAGCTTTTCGAAGCCGAAGCAGCGCAGGGTGTTTCCCGCAGCGTTGCCGAACGGCCCGGCAGGGTTTGGGGGGCGGCGGCAACTGTCCCGCCGGAGCTCGGTCACCCCCCAGCTCCCTCCGCGCTGCTCTGGGAGGCGGCCGGTGACAGGCAGGCCTGGGGGCAGCTTTGTTAATATGGGCTGTTTAAGGACGGTGTCTGCCAAGATAACACTGCCTGACACACCGAGGGCTTAGCGGACTTTTAGAAAACCATGGATTTATTGTAAATATGCATGTAGGGTGGTTTGTTTGTTTCGTTATGTCTCATAGTGAAAGCGTTCAAAGCAAAGTAAGAATGCAACCTCATACTTCTTGTTAAAATTAACATCCTTTCTGTTACTGTAAAGACATCAGGCAACGCAGGTGCTATTCGGGGCACAGCTGCTTAGAATCGTGGGGATGTTCCTGTGTATATGTTCCATTTATAGGTGTGGAATAGGGCTGTGTGCATGAGCGTGTGCTCAGCGTTCGGAGGGAGTCACTCCGGACCGTGGCTTTTTTCTAAGCCACCCCCCCGGGCTGCTGCCCTTGTGCATAAAAGCGTTAACGATTTGCACTTTCGTAGTAAACGGGGGGCTCGTCCTCTGCCGCTGTGGCCGGGGAAGCTCCGCCGGGAGTTGCTGCGGGTCCGGCCGAGCTGCCCGCTTCTCCCACCGCTGCCCGGCGGTGCCCGGGCCGCCCAGCCCGGCGCCTCCCGCACCCGGGGCACCGAGGGGCGCCTGGCCCCCGCCAGGTGGCGCTGTTGCTCAACGGTGGCGCGCGCCGGGGCGGCGGGAGGCTCCCGGGACCTGGGGCCGCCCGGGCTCGGTGCGCGGAACGTCCGTTTGCGGGCGCGCCTGCGGCTGCTCCCGCCGCTCCGCGGCACCGGGGGAGAGCGGGAGGGCTACTCCCAAGCTTTTTTTTTTTTTTTTTTAACTTTTTCTCTTTTTCCTTTTCTGTTTTTTTGTTGTGTGTGCGTTCGGACGCTGTTAATGTTAAAGACCCCCGCGGAGCGTCCTCCTCGCGGCGGGACCGCGGCCGCTTGCTACGGCGTGCCGGCCCGGGGCGCCGCGGCCCCTCCGCCCCCCGCCGCGGCGCCGGCCCCGCTGCCAGCTCCGCGCCGCCGGGCGGCAGGGGCGGGGCGCACGGCGCGGGGCGGGCGGCGATTGGCGGAGGTGTGTGACGGGCAGGCGGCGCCCCGCCCCCTTGGCAATGTCTATCGCCCGCCGCGCGCCCCATGTAGGCAGTTATTCCACTGGGATAGAGCGGCCGGAGCGGCGGCGGCATGGCCGGGGTCCCGTTCTGCGCCCTCCTCCCGCTCCTCGTCGGTGTCTGCGGGGCCGTCACCGGCTCCCGGGTCTATCCCGCCAACGAAGGTGAGGCGCCGCGCTCGTCCCGCGGTCGGGCTCCGCGTTCCCTTGGCGGGGCGCCGGGGGAAAAGTTCGGTGTCCCCGGGCGTGCGGCGGAGCCTCATCGCTTCTCCCCTCGCCGCCGGGACCGCGCTGCCCCGCCGGTGCCTGGGCGTCCGGCAGCCGCTGCCTGGCCCGAGCGGCGCTCCGGGGGGCCGCCCGCAGCGGCAGCGCAGGTGTCGCGGGGCGGAGCGGCCCCCGCCTTCCCCGCGCCGCCGCCGGTCCCCTCGCTCGGGCCGGCCCGCGGGGCTGCAGCGCTCCCGCGAGCGGCGCCGGGGCGGCCGCGGGCCGGGAGGGCGGCTCATTAAACCGGTTCTCCCGGGAGCTCTCGGCGGCTCCGCGCCGTTCCCCGGGGCCGTGCTGCAGCCCGTCCCGTGGGACGGTTCGGCGGGGGAAGCCCGCGGCCGTCCCGCTGTGCAGCCGGGCGGGCGGGAGGCGCCGGTCCCGTCGGGGAGTCCCCCGCGAGGTGTCTCGGTGCCCGGCCCCGCTCCCGGCCGGGACCGGGCGGCTCCCGAGCTCCCAGTAAGCAGTTTTCCACTCATCGCCAGCGTGCGGCTGCGGCCGTGGCGGCCGGCGGGACACGCCGCGTACCCGGCGCTGCGGAGCGCAGCCGTACCGGGCAGCCGGTAAAGCGGGAGCGCCCTGCGGTGCCGCTGCCAGATGCGCCGGCGGGTTCGCTGTTCCCTCCGCGCCCTCTGAGCGGCTTTAACGCGCGAAGGAATGAACGTGCGATTCCTCAGATCTAAAACTGACTTTCAAATTATGTAAGGTATTGGCGCAGTCGGAAATAACATTTCATTTCAAGTTGAAGGTGGATGCGATCGTGCTCCACACATATGGAAACGCTCAGGTAAACGATTTATTTTCATATTGCCTTTTGGCAGCTGGAATTTAATCTATTTTATTTGTACCTTTCTGCAGTTACCTTGCTGGATTCCAGATCAGTTCAGGGAGAGCTGGGGTGGATAGCAAGTCCCCTGGAAGGAGGGGTAAGTTTTAAACCGCTATCTGATCAAAAGGGTAAAGGGGATGATTAGTAACTTTCAGAGAGTCCTAATGGCTCGATTATTGTTGATTGTGGTGAAGAGGTCAGATTTCTTCCCTGGCTTACCAAGTGAATTACTCTTTGTTGGAGAAACTCTATACTCCCTTTGGATAGTTCTGTCATGGAAGAAGTAGAAACCAAAAGGGCAGAAAAGAGGTTTCAGAATTAGGAGATTGGTTGAGGCATGGGCTTAGGTGCCTATTTAAAACTGAAATACCAACAAGAAATGTGATCTGGCAACTGAACTGGCATTCTTGACTGTAATTATTGTATCTATGAGCCGTTTCAGCTGGGAGATGTTCAGGGCAATTGCTGTTCTCATTCTGGATGAAGGAATATGGATCAATATACAAGACAGACCTTCTGGCGTGACGGGCCAGTTGTCCTATTTCAGAGTGTAAACATAATTTGTTTTGGTCTCTGAACAGATAAACTGAAGCACCCCATGCTCGATAGTAATTCCTTGGAGTTTCTTTTTATGTACTTTTCAAAGAGACAATTGTAAGAGAAGATTGTTTGAAATCACTGCCTGATGGTGATGTAATGACATTAAGAAATTCACACATCCATCGCTGGGGCTTAGAACCCCTTGGCTAAGTGAGCTGCTGGCAAGGTATCTCTACTAATTTAGGTTCATATTAGTGAACGGGCACCTTGCTGCTCCCTCACCTGTGCCCCATCCTGCAGGGCACCCAAGGCCTCTGTGGGAAACTCCTGAGAACGGTGGACTTCACAGCTGCTGGGATCTCTTGGCATTTTTTTTAATAAGGGGTTACAAAGGCTTTTTGTTTCTTAAAGTGAACAATTAAAGAAAAATGCCAACAACGCACACTAAACATTAATATATATATATAAAACCTACCCTCAAATCCTTTTAATATTAAATGAGTAAAGCAGCTTAATATGCTTAAGCAGTAGTAGCTAAGCCAAACTGATTGAAAAGTAAAAGTGCTGGAAGATCGAGACCTGAGCACAACAAAGCACTGGATTCTTCAGGAAAACTACAAATTTACTTTTTTGTGTGCATTCCCGGTGGTAATTAGAAGAAGCAGAGCTAAGGAAACAGCAGTGGGCGGAAAGAATCCGAGGTTGCGTTGGCCGGTAATGCATTATGCATAAGCTCTGAATAACCATAACATGGGAGAATGGGGGATTGTTTTGCTCCCCCATTGTTGTTCTGGGTGAATTTGACTACAGTCCTGCTCTCCCCCGAAACTCGGGTTTTTCAAAGAGTGGGGAACTGATTGGCAGGCCTGTGGCAGTGCAGACATGCACATTCCCTGCTGATCACAGGCAATTGCCCTCAGCTTTTGACGGTGTGGAAAGGTACAGCTCTATCTTGGTGAGAGTCGAGCTTCCTTGTTAATTCTATGCCCTGGAAAGCTCAGTTAATGAGACAGGGTCTTTCATATGGCTCTCTGAGAGATACCTATGCTGTATATTAAAATAGCACCTAAAATACAAGTTCTAAGTCGTCAGTAGTAGAATTGATGATCAGAGGACAGCTGTATATTATTAACAGCTGTTGGATTCTCCCTTTTCCCCCATGTTTTCTCCAAAAGCACCATGCAAGCTTGAGAAGGGAATGTGTGCTCTTATTGTGAACGTGACTTATTTCACTAAGCCTACATATGTGTGTTCTATTTTTAAGCCAGTAGTGAAAAATTTAAGAGTACATGGTCTGTCTCTGAGATACAGTGCTTGGAAAGCATTTATTTTAACTTCATATGCTGCAGTTTTATTTCAAGCAGCAGAAATGGATTCCTCCTTCATCTTCCTGGGGACATTCTGTCCTTCAGTGCTAGTTTTTCTTTAACTGTGAACACCTTACTGTCTATTACAAAAGGTATTTTTCTAGAGCTATGCCATGCAGTTCCTGAGGTGGGACAGTTGTGTGGATAAGAAGGGCTGGAGATAAACATAGGCATTTAGCAGTGACTAGCAGTAATCAAATATACGGTAGCCCTGGCGGAATTAATGAATTACATTATAAATGTAATTAATGATTTACTCTTGCATTTCACAGTTCAAAAGCAAGTTTTGTGCTCAGAATGTTTTACTCTGCATCATTAAACTGTGGGAAGAGTTGCATTCTAAAAGTTAATTTTAGGTTGAAAGCAAAAAGTTACAGCTTTGACCACGTACTTAGCATTACAAATAATTTACAGTGGCTGGAAACTTGGGGCTGTAGTTAACTTCAGCCCTGGCAGTAGGATGCACTGAAGTTTGTTTTGTGTATGTGTTTAAGAAAGAAGAAACCCAGCTTAATCTATTTGCCTGTTTGTCAGGAGACAGGGACATGTTGAGAACTTGGTCCGAAACTTGGTGAATTCAGCTGCAGTCTGTCCGTTGACCTCAGCGGTCTCGTTATTGAATCCTCTAGCAGCATCCTCCATTGTATAAATGTACTAAAGGAAATCCCATCAACAAGTATTATTTCCCTCTGCTTCTTCCTTTCTCTTGTACCACACACAATATAGGTAGCGTAGACAGTCTGAAGATAAGCAGAATGGAAAGTGATGGATCATAAAGACAGTATTGTAACAGTAAACTAGCTCTGTAGCAGCTGTAAATTAAAACAACTCTGTCTTCTTAATAACACTGCGTTATACTTTACATTGATAGATGACTTTTTAAGATTTATTTTTTCCTTTTCTGTGAAAAGGAGTGACGTGCTGACTATTGATTTCCCCCTTCTCCTTCACTTTAATTTGCAGTTATCTCTAGGCAGCAAATAAAGTATTATTCTTTCTGCTCCTAGTGGCTCATGGTACTAACTACTGTCATTCTATAAATGGATTCAGCTAAGCTGGAATCTTAAGAAAAATCACTTGCATAAGAGCAATCCTTGAGGAATGCTGGATATTATGCAAGAAGCCCCTAATGTTAAGAAGGCTTCTGTTTATCAAAGCCACAGCTTCAGTAGTTCTGAAAAGCACTTCTGGGAAGTTTCTTTAAAGTTACTGCTGTTTTCCAAGGGTAATTTTATATGCTTCATTGTATCGCCTGCAAACCCAGAGAGTATATCATTATCTAATCTATTATTTTTTTCTTTTTAAAGAAGGATTTTTCTGACACTGAAGTGCTATGAGGTTTTTCCTGGAAAGATGTCTTACCCTAACGCCCCTACATCCCCCTCTCTCCCTACCAGGAGAGCACTGTGATAAACTTTCTTCTGTCTACGATAATCTTTTAAAACTTTTTTTTTAAACTGTTGGTTATGCTTGCTTTCCCTTTGTAAGTTCATCATGCTGAACTACTGAATTAGAGCCAAATCTCTTCTTTCCATACTTTCCTTGGATTGTTGTTATTTCATAATTATGTTGCCTGTTAGTTTGGCACTTCTGAAGTTGCCTGAACCTCATGTGAAGAGTGTAAGACTTTTGAAGCATGCTGCTACCCTGATCTTTCAGCACTCATCCTCTCTGCTAACCTTTGGGGTTTTTGAGAATATGAATTTTGTTATTTCCTGACATTTCTTCTAGGACAAGATGTGTAATATTCCTTTTCCCACCTTCCCACTAATGAGAAATTTTGTTTGGATTGCGAAATTATGGCAGTGTTGCTGGTGAACTGATGATGTTTTCTTACCTATCATTTCCCTGGAAAAAATACAGTCTCCATGTTAGTAGTGGAAGTTCAGATTATGTTTGCTGGCAACCTCTGTTGTTCCTTTTAAGACTGATGGATTTTTCTTCCCTTTCCCCTCTTTGCAGTGGGAGGAAGTAAGCATTATGGATGAGAAGAACACTCCGATCCGCACCTATCAAGTCTGCAATGTGATGGAGCCCAGCCAGAATAATTGGTTACGAACTGATTGGATTCCCCGTGAGGGGGCTCAGAGGGTATATATTGAAATCAAGTTCACACTAAGAGACTGCAACAGCCTGCCAGGTGTCATGGGAACTTGCAAAGAGACTTTCAACCTTTATTACTATGAATCAAACAATGATAAGGAGCGTTTTATACGAGAGAGCCAGTTTGCCAAGATCGACACCATTGCTGCTGATGAGAGCTTCACCCAGGTGGACATTGGTGACAGGATCATGAAGCTGAATACAGAGATACGGGATGTGGGACCACTCAGCAAGAAAGGGTTTTACTTGGCGTTTCAGGACGTCGGTGCCTGCATTGCTTTGGTGTCTGTTCGGGTCTTCTATAAGAAGTGTCCCTTGACAGTCCGAAACCTGGCACAGTTTCCAGACACCATTACCGGGGCTGATACATCCTCTCTGGTGGAGGTTCGTGGCTCCTGTGTCAACAACTCGGAAGAGAAGGACGTGCCAAAAATGTACTGTGGGGCAGATGGCGAATGGCTGGTGCCCATTGGCAACTGTCTGTGCAATGCCGGCTATGAAGAACGTAATGGTGAATGCCAAGGTAGGATGAGCCATATTGTCCTCTTCATTAGGGCTTAGTTGAATGCATAATTGAATCGGAGATGAGAGTAAATGGAGTAAAGCCAGTAATTAGCAGCCCCTGTGGGATGCGGTGGGACAGAGGGGTTTAATGAAGAAGTCCAATAGCTCCAGGTGGCAAGGCTAAGAATTATATAATGCAAAACAAATGATGCTGCCATAACAGGCAGAAGGCGAAATGCATTTTCTAGCAGGCGCCTTGATTTGAATTGGCTCACGATTGTTGCCAAAATGTGAATGACTGCAAAACAGTGCAGTCGAGCTACCATTGTTTAAAGAGACAAATCTTTATGAAGTTTTATCGGAAGTGAAATTTGTTAAGCACAGGAAATTCTGGCGAAGTCTGCTTTGGATAATGTAGTGGGGTAAGAACCAGTCGGGGAGGGGGAAACAGGATTTTTAGCTGGGTTACTTTCACTCTTTGGAAAGGGGAAGTCTTGGGTGTTTTACTTGTTGCAAATTTTTACCACTAAATAACCCTTTGATATTTGACACTGCTGCCTTTGTTAAATATTTTAATTTCTCAGAGGGTCTCTATTGTCAGCTTAATAATAGAGGTGCTAGGATACTCTTAGAAATGCTAGAAGTCTCCACCCCACCCTCCCACACACATACACATCATCCTGTGTGCTGCGGAATTGGGGATTAAAGTTTTATATAAAAGACAGATTATCCTAAAAAGAGAGAACCCCTCAAAACCTATGTTCTTTTCACCTCCCCTTTCTGGAAAAAGAAGTAGTAAAAGGTTAGGAAAGGAGAGAACAGAGTTTATAAATAAAATATCTTTAGCCTTAGCTTTTAACTCTTGCTCATGGAAGCATAAATTAAGATCAAACTTGAATGGCTTCTTGCACAGGTCAGTGGGCTTGATTTTTTGCTGGGTGCTGAACTGAAGGTGCTCAATTCCTTAGTGGATTTGGACTCTTGTTTTTGGAAAAGGTTCTTTGGAGCCAGATGACTTTGCTTTACATCTTCTTGTTGTTTTTTTCACTGGGTCATTTTTTTCATCTTGAGACTAAGAAAAAGATAGCAGAGCAAGTAGCTGCTTTTGTGCTAGACTCCATGAGAACAGCATCTTTTGAATGCCCTACTTGATTTCTTTTAAATGATAATTTACAGTCAATATGGAGTTCATTATTATGCTTTGAAATTAAGCTTTGGTGGGGGTAAGCACTGAATATAAACTTCAGTCTTTATTTTTAGTGTTTTTTGCTATATGGAAAAAGCCTGAGTGTGCCATGTCAGCAACAAAATTAACATGGGCTTTAGAGAGAACTGGAAGGTGAGCAGCATGATGACAGGGCATCCTGTCTGGGGTAAATTACTCTTCTTTTTTTATTTTTTTTTTTTTTTTTTTTTGCATCCTGTGTGATGGAAACTTGAAAACCTGTGTGTTGTTAAACATGTGAACCTGTGGCTGTGGCACTGATTGGGTGCTGCTGGGGAGATGCTGCTACTTTAAAATGGCTCGTTAGCTTCTCAACACCTTTACAGCCTGGGTTGTGACAGGAGGAAGTAGATGAGGGGAAAAAGCATTGTGGTTTATTGCATGGAGATTATTTGGCCTTCTCCTAAAGGCCTATTAGGTCAGTACTGGGTCACTCCAATTGACACAGATCTACCATTTTTCGGTGTCAGTGGCCCAGACGTGATGAGCTCATTGCCTAACAAATCCTGTGTTGTTCAAGGGAAATCACTTGAGGTTTTACTGGTGGGCAGTGGTGATAGTGGGATGCTTCTTGTTTTTATTTTTTTGTGGTGTTGGACTAGACCTTGGGGCTGGATGTCAGCTTATCCGCCGGCTCTCAGCTGCAGCCGGGGAAGCTTGGGCTTGGGAAACCCAATTCTCAGTTTCCCAAGTAAAGGAAGATCAGGCAATACCATATTGACCAAGGAGATAGAAATGTTCCGTCTCTTGGGCTTTCCGCAGTGAAGTTGGCCTGTACAACTCATTTTGAGAGGATTCGAGCCAGCATGTAATTTGAAAGCGCTAAACCCATTTCATCAGCGGTTATTTGTGGTTTCCTTTTTCTCGCATTTGCCTTTCTCCAGCCAGAACAGTTTACTGGGAAGCTCCTCTTCATGAATTCATGAAGTTTACCAGAGCTATGCAGCTTGCTCTCTGGTTTCCAGCGAGGCCATTAAAGCGGTTTGGCCTTTAACACCACTGAATGAGGCTTCCCCTTTTCATACCCCACTTAACTTCATAGTTCAGCAAATGTTCTGCTCTGACAGGTTTTTGGAGGGGAGGAGGATTCCTGCAGTTTTGGTACAGAGGATTGGGGGCGGAGGGAGAGACTCTGAGTTTGGGAAAGGCTATAAAAGGGTACCGGGCTGGGACCGGAGCTGGTCAGCAGGTTCCACCTCAATTGTTTTTCAATAGGTTGGCTGTGGCAGGACAAATACAAGGAAAGGTCAGAGGTTGTCTGTTTCCTCATCCATCTTCCCCTGTGATCCTAGGGTCAGAGTTAGGATTGATTAAGATCTTAAATGTTTGACAAAAGCTTGGTGGGCAGAAATAGTTTAGGCCAGTGGGTTGGGGCTTTGCACTTGTTGGGAGATCCATGGGAAACGTTGGAGCTCCCTGTCCTGGGACGTGTCCTCTGCTGCCAGTGCTGGGATGGACCAACTGGGGCTTGGGTTGCCCTAAAAGCTGCTTCAAGTTCACTCAACCTTCTGATTTTTAAAGAGTACATTTTCCTTGAGCTGCTTTTGCCTTATTTCTGGTTTGTGTGTGGGAAGCATAATGGGAAGCCACTTCACATTGAAAGTGGTTCCTGTAAGGGGAGTTAATGACTCTCTGACCTTGAACAGGATTGCTAAAAAATTGTGCCAGTGGTATGGACATGTTTGAATAGATGACAAAAAAACTTTCCTTCCTCTGACTGCTATTTTTTTTTCCAGCTGACTTTATTGACAATAATTATCTTGCTGAATATCCGTGTGTGTATATACACAGGGCAGGAGGGGAAAGGAGTAAAGTATTTAATCCACATTTATTTGGGAAGCTTCTCAGGTGTATCACAGAAGTGGTTCTGCAAAATTGGTCCTGATCAGTAGAAATATTAGGTGAGCACTGATTCTTTTCTTACAGCTGAATTTGTAGCTGTGAACGTGATGCTAAAACCCCCCAACTTGCTGTGTGTTGTGTGTGGTTTTTTTTTTTTTCCCTTATTACTATTTATGCTTCTCTAAAGTTCCTGTGTTAATGGGTATCTGTTTAGGAAAGCATAAATGTGGAATATTGTTGATGGAACATGACTATCCCAACTAGTGGCACATCTCAAGGCTAAGGTAATTAGTGCTTCAGGGCGAAGTTGAGACAAAATAATTTTAAACTTCACTTGTATGCATCATTGTTATGTAAATTGTTTTGTTACACATTAATAAAATGTGGTTTGGATTTAGTTAGATTTCCTTATGATAAAACGCATATCTTTTTAACTCAAAGCAGGAGGGGGGAAACGAGGAAGGGAGAAAAGACAGATTAAAGAAGCAGTAGACTGTAGCCATCTGTGATGATTTTGATGCTGTGAAATTACAAATCTCAATTTTAGACCTGCCATTTAGTATAAATATGTGAGACAGTTGAGATTTTTACTGTGATATTGTAAAGGTTATGAGAGCCAACAGCTTTGTCTTCATCTACACTTGCTTTTTTGAGTTGTGAATTGGCCAATTGGCAGAAAATCCAGTGTCATTTAAAATATGGCTCAGTCCTGGTTTCATATCAGGGCTGTTTGTAGCATTTTCCTTCAAACTTTGATAAGAGCATCCCTAAGAAGTAATAATTTGAATGATAAGATTCTTTTTATCTTGGAAGCTTTGAAGAGTGGCTGTGATCACTGAGAGCAGCAGTTCAGTTTATATCAGAAGAGTACAGTCTAATTATATTTTTTTTCTGTGATAAGATTTTTGGATAGTGGGTTTTGTAAGGGTGGGGAAGTGAAGTAATTTGTGTGTACTTTCCCATTTTAGTCATAGACAACTTTTTTGTCAGAATAACACTGATGAACAGTCTGGCTGCACAAAAGGGTAATCAAAAGGGTGACTAAGACTGCACAGACTCGAGACTTCAGAAAGATTTTTTTTTTTCAGGTTGATTATTTTTGGCAGGGGAAAAAAATGCACAGACTCAACATGTTATGTTTAAAAGGAGCTGAGAAGATGGAAGCTACCAGGAGGGGCCTGGGAGAGACACCATAACACAGTCTGTCTGAACTGAATTTAGTTGGTTCTCTGCTGAAGGAGTGATTTTTTTTTTTTTTTTTTTTTTTTGTTATGTTACCTTCTCATGTAGCTCAATAGATCTTCCAAGGGTTGCTCCTTCTGTGATTTTTGTACCACATGGTGCATTTCAAAATCTCCATTTAAACATCATTGCAGGCTCTGTATTGCTTTCTTCCTCCGTCCCCCTTGGAAGTCAAGCTACAGTTGTCAAGCAATTGTCCCTTCATGTATCCCTTGGAGAAAGGCTGGGATTGCATCCTTCTGAATTCCTGACAAAATCCGTGCTGGTACACAGGGGAGCAATATCTGGTCCTTATTCTGCATGTTACTAGTAAAAAGCACGGTCCTCAGAATCAAAGCCAGATGAGCTGTTGTGGTGGTATGAATTTCATGGCAGGTCTGGGTAGTCTTTTTTGGGGCATACAGACCATCCTCTCTGTTGTGTGGTGTCTGTGGTGTGTGTTGTTTTTTTTTAATTACAAACCAAAACTCTCAAGACAACTGATCTTGTGTGAGATGACTTCAGTATTTACATCTTGGCTGGGTAAGGGTTATTATCTGTCTAATAACATGCTCCACTGAGCTTGGTCCTTGTTGTGCTTGTGAGAAGTGATTAAAGAAATGCTCAGCAGTACACTTCAGTCTTTTTAGACTGCATCAAAAAGCCCCCCCAAACTTGTGAGATAAATATCTTATCTGGTTTTGTTCCTTTATGCCACATCCTTTTGATATGTTGTGGGGAGCAGGTGAGGCCACGCAGTTTTGTGAATCTGAGACAATTAACACTCCAATGACTAAATGGCCATTTTATGAATATTCAGAACCTGCTTCTCCTCCCTGGGAAGCAACATGTTGGTTCCCTTCTCTTTCCTCCTGCTGAAGACTAAGGAAGCTCTCCCTGTGAATGAGGATTGGCAGCTGTCGGCCGCTTTGCCTTTTGCATGCAGCAAATTCCTCATTTACATTTTTTGTATACACCCTCATGCAAAGTAGCACACCCATTTCCCCATTTCACAAAGAAGATAAGAGCTTCCTTTGGAAACGCCAGCCAAAATCTCCTTCTGCTTATGCAGAGCTCAAAGATTTGGATTTTATGCAAATAGATTCTGTTTTGATTTTTGGTTTTTTTGATCTCTTTGTTTAAGAGAGAGTGTAATATTTGCACAGTGTGCTCCTTGTGTCTCAGGGTCTCCTCCTGACTATGACTGTCACTCTTTCCCCAATCTCCACAGCCCACTTGCTTGATTCAAGGGGGTGTGTGGGAAAGCGCTGTGCTCCGAGACCCCGGCCCTGGTTGTGGAACAGGGCTGGCGGTGTGGGCAGTGCTGCTCCTCGCGCCTGCTGGGGCTGCAGGCTCCTGGGTGTCATCTCTAGATGTTCACCGGTGACCACAAAGCCCTTCTGTAGCTACGACCTCAGCCAGGGGGATGATCATGTTCAGGAGGTGGGATCCCCCCATGCTCCGAGAGTGTGCACACATGTGCATGAAAAAGCGCTACATTTCATGACATTTCTGTGTGTTGAGTCAAGGACCTGCTCAGCCCTGGTGCAGTGCCAGGCGCCTGGCTGCAGAAGTGGGCTTGGCCAAGGCTTGTAGTTTGGTGCGAAGGGGAGTAAACACGCACAAATGAACTGCTGTCGTTATTTATCGAAATAAAATAATCTGTGAGAAAAGTTCTGCTTTCTCAAGCCTTGTGATTGCACAAGAACGCATATTTTATTTTTGGTTTTAATGGCTTTCTTTTCTTTTTAACTTTTCTTTACTTAAAACTGCCTTTAGCTTGAAATAAAGCTGAGGCTGATTAAATGCTCCCAAAACACAGCCTTGTTCAGAATGGGTTTGTTGAAAGGTTTATTGATATAAGTTAGAACACATGCTGCATGAATGTACTGTATTTCTTTAAAGTACTGCTTTTCATTTTGTGTCTTTATAAGTCAGTGGTATGAAATTGGGACCTTGATTGTGTTGGGGCTACATCCTATAAGAAACCAGAAGGAAAAACAAGGTTGTGGGGGGTTTTAGTTTTTGTTGGATGTCCAATTAGTGTTTAACTTGAAGGTAATTTCACAGGGGTAGTAAACTGCGCAGTGTGAAACCTGGTGGCATAATTAAATGGAGGAAAGGCTCTTTAAAACAACAAAGGAACGTGCAGAAACTTTGCATTTGTCCTAATAGCCACCCAGAAGGGGAGGTCATGCTGTTTAAAGTACAATATGGATGGGCTATTAAGATTTAAAAAAAGGAAAAGCTATACTGTAAAGTTAGTGTATGTGCGTGTGGTGTTTTTTGTGGTGGTGTTTTTTGGCTCATTTAGTCATGTCTAGAGAGCTGAGTTTTCTGATCTACTTTTCTGGGGGTTGTTTGTGTGGTGTTTTTTATTCATCTATACAAGCCCACTGAAAGAGGTGTACTCAGAAGCAGGCCTTGTATTTCCTGGGGCCTTGGTGCAGCACAGCACAGACTGTAGAGGCTGCGGTGTGGGCAGGGGGAGGAGGAGGAGGAGAAGGAGGAAGGGTGCCCTGGTGCTGCAGCAGCTGAGGATGGAGGGAGGAAGAGCAGGTGACTTTCCCAGAAGCACGCAGCATGTCTGCCACTGAGATGAGACCAGAGCCAAGACTCGGTCTCATGTCCTAGCTGCAAGGCAGCTTCTCTCTCCTTACACTCCTCAGAAGGCATCGGTCACCTTTCTCTAATGAGTTTCCCACCTTCCGTGCTGGAACTCCCTGAAACGTTTGAACGAAGGTGATCGGTAACTATTGCTTCTGCTTGTGTGCGTGAGTACTTGTACAGCCACAGTACAAAGCTGCAGTACGGTGTCTTAATTACCCAGATAATCCTGTTTGCTTGTATTTTTAAACTATGGATCGCTGGGTAATTATTCAATTCTTAATAGAAGGCAAATGGCAATGTAAACAATAATTAGGATGTTAGACTAATGTGCTTCAGCGCAGATTGGATTTTTTCATACTGTTCAGCATGAAGTCCCATAAAGCTAACAATTTAATGGCAAGGAAACAAGTTCCATTTTGTTAATATTTTCTGGTGTTGTCTCTTCATGCCTTGTTTCTGTGAATGAGTTTGATGCTGCCTACTCCAGAGCCAATGCCAGGCTGACAATTGGCTCCCCCCTGCTCTCCCATGGCTTCCGATGGGGTTGTTGTCCCCTGCGCACAGGGGTTAGAGGTCAGCAGCATCCCAAATCCCAAATTCCCTCCTGCTGCAGGGGCGGCTGGTGCTGCGGGGGCAGCCGGGGCTGGACTCGCTGGGTCTGGAGGGGCAGGCTGAGCTCGGTGGCCGAGGCTCGTCCTTCAGCTCTCGCTTGCTGACAAGGCTGGATTCGGCCTTGGAAACAGAGGTGTACTTGAAAGGAAATTCAAGTTTTCGGCTCTATAATCTTTGAAAGTAAGGTAACGCGGTGGGTCAGAGCTACAACTCATTATCTCCCTTAGCGTGGAGAGCGCTCCTGGTTTTCACAGCTCGTCTCCGGTTTTACTGGAAACATGTGAGCCACAAACAGATGCAAAACACTCAATTGATTTCTGTTCTGTCTGCAAATCTTGTGTATATAACATATTTCAGTACTTCCACAGACTGTTAATTAAGTCCTGTCATTGTATCCATTCCTAACATTGTATTTAGCCAGTGATCGAAGACTGTATGCTGGTAGCAAAGGCGTCAGTCAATAACACTGCTGCTTTCTGAAATATTTTAATAGGGCCTCTGTCACACTGAGGATTTTGTGTGGCCTTTGCTGTGGGTTATCAGTGGTCTTGAAGGGATTGAACAACTGGCTTTATTTTCCCTATTATCAATGCTAAGAAAGGCTAAAATGTTCTCCAGTGTTGCTGCCGAATTACAGAAACTGAAGTATAGAAATTTAACTACATTTTACATTTCTTCTGAGAAGTGATGGTCAGGGAAATCAGTGGAACACTTGAAGAGTTTATGGCTGAATTTTTTTTTGATACTATGCAGGCTATCTTTACATTAAAGTGTTTACTTAAAGGGTGTGGATTTTCTTATTTTAAATCCTGGAGGATCCTTGCCAGGCCACATTTTAATAGCATTAATTAACAAGTCTGTCTTTCTATACATCAAACATCTCTGTCTGGGGAGCTGAAGAATACCGACCAGTGCTTCTGTGAACTTGGTGCTTGAATTTTTTTTTTTTTTTCCAATTTTAAGTGTTCTCTGCAGTTGAAAAAGACATCGCTGCTTTGAAAACAGTTTCCTTTTGAAGTGTCCAGCCTGGGAATGACTGAAGCAGCCACTGGGCAAATTAACATGTTAAAAGGACCGGATCAATACCTTCCCCTCCTCTGGGGCTGGGTCGGGGCAGCCCTCGCTCGGGGTCCCACCAGCTGCACCCTGTGTTTCAGGGGAGCCGTCAATAGCAGTGTGGGTGTTATCAAGCTGAGACAGCTTGATCCAGTGCCCAGGCTCTTTCAAGGATGGCCATTTGAAAATGGTTTTGGGGGAATTGACAGCTTCAGGAAGATCAAGCAGCTCATGTAATTATGGAGAGGATTAGAAGGAAAGTATAGGGAGAAACAGGAGATCAATCATGGGGCACAAGTTGCCTGAACTCATCTTCATATGCTGGAGTATTCCGTTTTGTACTTTGCTGGTGTGTGTAGATGATTTCTCTGGGTTTTTTCAAGAGACAAGTAAACACAAATTAAAAAGAGGGTGTGTGGGTAGTCCCTGCTGTTTCGCAGAAATGCTTGGGGGCAGTGGCTGCTGGATAACTATAGCAGCAGATGCTTAGATACAACTGTGTTTGACAACAAACCGAAGAAGATGGTTCTGGTTTCCCTAGTGCACAGTCTGCAGCTCCAGCCTCTGTGCCTTCAAACCTACAGCAGCACCCTCCTGGAGCTCTGGGTGGGATGCTCTGACACTGGCCGTGGCTTTCTGGCTGCCAGACTCCTGTGCTCTGACTGAGCCTTTGGGCAGCGCTCCATGTCTGTGCCCTGGTGGGAGAGAGAGCCCCTCTGCCCATCCTTGTGAGTGGGGTGAGCATCGAAGGCTCCTCCTCTGTCCAACAATGTTAAAACAAGTGATTACAGTAGTCAAAATGGCACTGGAGCCATTCTGAAATAGAGACTTTCTTGGGAAGCTTCCTGTGGTCTTGTGCACTGGAGATGCTGGAAGGTAGATGAACTCTGCTGTTTCTGTTCGGTGGCTTTGGTGTTTGCATTTTGCACACCTGCCAATCTCCCCTTAATCTCTGCAGTACTGCAACACAGTTATTAGGTTGACACATTTTTGCCCACTCATAATTAGTTCTTGGATTTCCTCATTTATTTTGGTGGTGATCAGAAATGTCCAGGGTACAGCTAATAAGACAGCTGAAATCAGGATCAGGTCCCTATATGCGCTCTGCCTGCTCGTTAATCAAGGACTCCGCAGTTAATGAGAGTACTTCCCAGTGATGTTTAATCTCAGAATAGCAATAGTAACACTTAATACAAAACAACTTTTTTGCAGTTTGTTGCTGAAGTCATTCCCATGGCAGATGAGAAACTCTCCTCCTGTGCTAATCGCAGGCACGGTTCTGTCATGCTGATTGAAATTTGGATGACTTCTGAAAAATCTATACAAGACTAAAATACTTGAAGCTGGACATGTCAATTTAGTGAGTGCTGGGTACACATGCATATGTATAGGCATGGCTGATAGCGCACGTTGTTTGAGGTTCAAAGGCCTGTCTGTGCAGGGAGGAAAGTTGAAAGGAATGAACTAAAGAGGTGAAGTCAATGTGTATGACTTAAGGTGCATTGCTAATCACCTGCGAGACTATTTCCATCCTTTTTGGCTGAACCTACTCATGTGCAGATCCTTTATCCATTTAGTTGATTCACCTTAGAGTTCTCTGTGACTCTTTGAAGACAAGCGCTCAGTGCCTGATTTTAATGTACCCAGAATTAATGTACTCTGTAACCTTGAATTGCACACACCCAATAGCTTGGGAAAGTGAGCTCAAAGGGTTGTGGGCACTGTGAAAACACCCATTTGTAGCATTAGGAGAGATAGAGCACTTCAATTTGTGAGAGAAAGGAGAACAAAATCCTGTGTGCCACCCACTGCCACTTGCAGCAGCGCGTGGGGCGGCCGTGGAGGGAGAGGAGCCCGAGCGTGGCCGTGGCGTTGCTGAGGGGGCGGCTGGCCGGTGCCGGGACAGGGCAGGACAGGACACCCTGTCCGTGGTGCAGGGGAGCAGCGCTGGCTCCGATGGAGGCTGGAAGAGATGTGCCATGGGTCTGATCAGCACCGCAGGGAGCTGCCCTCACTCTAACAGAGCGGTGCAGGCTGGAGAGCAGTGTGTGACTTGGGACAGTGACTGTGCAGAGCTGGTCCTTTTGGTTCAAGATGAACTGTAATTGAGGTATGAAGCTGTGAGAAAAGAGGCCTTCTCTCCTCTGTCTTTCCTGTTCAGTTGGACATTGGTTTGTCCCTCCATGCAATCCAAGGAGCCCTGTAGCTCTACCCTGCACCAAGCTTTTAGCAGCGGCCAGTTCCCTGCGGGAGGATGCTGGGGAGAAGGAGCTCTGCCCACCGCATTGCTCGACTTCTTTAAAGGTCACTATTAACTCCTCTTTCTTGTGGTTGTGCATTTAGTCTTCTGCAGGGATCATGGTAATTTGACCTCTCCATACACCTGTATTAAAGTTTGAGTTAAAAATGCACTGCAGCAGAGCAAAGGAGAGACGTTTTTCCGTGGGATTGTTGAGCTCTTTGAGAATGCCAAATGGCTAAGTTAACTCTTGTGCAAACACTGCCTTTTATTTGACTTTGTAGTTTGCCCTTTGAAATACAAACATATTTGTGTCAATCAGCAAGTCTGCCTTCCGGAGCTCTGGTTGACCCTGTGCAAAGAAATGTGACTGTGCAATTATTAAAGGCGAGGCCTTCGTTTTAACAAATGCTGAGTAATTGCTGTTCACTTGCCTCTGCACCTCCGTCATAAGTGACGGTGAACTGCCTGTCAGCCCAGTTAAATAACAAGGAAGATACTTGTTGGAAGGAATAACTCTTCAGAAATTTGCGATATGTCAGAAGTATTGTGTCACAGGGAATGGTGGGTAGGACAAAGGAAAATCTTGTCTGGCTCAGCTTAGAGTGCAAGAACCTTATTTGGGCTTTAAAATGCAATTAGGTCAGATATTATAACTATGTCACTCAGACACAGTTAGTAGGGGTTGTCGAAGTCTAGCAGAGGGCAGAATTTGCCCATTATAAAACAATTTGAAATGAATATGGAAATGTGATACTCTGGCAACTTACCTAGAGATTCTTATGATGAAAAAGATGAAAGCTTCTCCTGCTCCCTTGCCATAGTCTGGGCAGGTATCAGAAAAAGGCTCTTAAATGTTTCCCAGGAGTATTCCAGTCTGGAGAACTTTGAGCTTGCTGGTGCCACTGTCCTGACTGATTCTGTACAGGGAAATTGTCAGCCACAGTGATGAGGCTATGGGCAGGTCATGCCAAAGAAATAGAAAATCAGACCTCACAACTGTTCCTGGAGAACATCCGCTGTACTCTTCCAGATACTCTTTTGTTGTTGTTGTTCTTAGCAAAAATGTTCTTAAGAACCATACTAAAATGAATTTTAGTAAGCGTTACTGATGCTCTATAGAGATACTACCAAGGTAGCCCAATGCTGGTTTGACCTGCTTCTTCTTTCTATATTAGCTTGTAATTCCTGTATCTGAATATTCATTCAGTGTGTATGTGGTTTCTCAAAATAAATTGTTTGTTGCCTTGAGCTCAAAATCATGATTTTTGCAAGCAGACCTTTGATAACAAATAAGTAGTATACGTGATAAGGGGAAATAAATTTTCTTCAAGAGAGCACTTTTCGATTTGTTTCTCACAGAGGTTTTTCAGAAAGTAGTGGATCCTGTTTTACCTATTCACATCAACTAGTGTATTTTGGCCTTATTCCAGAAGAAAATAATTGAAATACTAGGCACTGTCTTTTTAACTAGTCCAGACCTTGACTGATGGATCTGTAGCCCTCATGCAGGCGTAAGAGATTAAGGCATCCCTTCTGCAGATGTTAGCATTACTGTCCAGCTCACTTTAAGGAATTCAAAGTTTGGACTTGCTTAGAGTTGAAGTTATCTCGAAATGTCTATCACCTTTCTTCTTTAACCAGAGGTGCGTAGAAGTTGGCTGTAAAGATGGAGCTGGTAGCAGGGCAGGAAATAATGGGCTTAAATTGCAAAAAGAGAAGGTTAGGCTAGACCTGAGGAGGGGAAAAAAAACCCTCATAATCACAGAGATCTGTAGTGCCAGTGCAGATCGCCTAGGGATGTGGGGGAATCTCCGTGTTGGAGGATTTTCAGACTAAGTTAGTTAGACATCTAGTAGTATGGTTCAAGTACAGGTGATTCTCCTGTGGGGCAGGGGAGCAGACTGACTGGGCTCGTCTCCAGCCTCATCTCTTGTGGTAAATGTTCTTGCACAGTTGCTATGGGATCACCATCATTTTACAGCTGAAAGGCAGCGCTTGATGTCTGACCTAGAAATAGACACTTAGCACACTGTCTCGTGACCATTTTCTCCCCAAGAGGTCTCTTGGCTGCTAGAGCTCTTTCCTTGCGTTTCAGTTCTGCAGTTAACTAACCAGCTATTTCAGCTGACCAGAACCCTCTTTAGGCATCTTGGATACTTCTATCAGTTTGTTTCAGTGCCCCGCAGAGCCAGAGTGGCACTGAACAGGCCCTGGCTTTTCCAAAGGATTGTGGCTCTACACATGAGGTTCCTAGCTTTGTTTTACTGGCCTTAGTGTCCCTTCCTTATGTGAGCCCCAGTAAGGACACGGTACAGCGGGGGTGCTGCGGGGCAGCCACGGGGAGCTCTGCCTGTTCCTGGAAAGATGGGCAAAAATGCTGCTTCTGCCTGGGTCCCCCCTCTGCGGCAGTACTGCTTTCATCGCTCCGAAGCAGCACGCTGTCTCTAACGCTTCAAGAAGCCCAGAGTAGATCTTTGTAGCAGATGCAGTGCTGTGTGCCTTGCTTTGTGAGTCTGTGCTGTGTTTTGGCTTAATTTCGCATTCCCTCCCACGTACCTCAAATTTTTGGCAAATTTATCTCAGCTTGATGAAAGATGGCCTCCTCACGTGTACAGAAACCTCTTTGCATCCAGGTTGGTTTTAATGGGCAGCACATGTGCTCACCTACAAGCTGAATAAACAAGTACCTACTGAGGAGATATCGGCTGCTCAGGTGGAGCCCTATATCTGTTGGGATGCAGAGAAGGGATATTAAAATTGTTTATGAGGTCACAACTATAGCGAGCCTTGCACCGCCTTTGAGTTACGATATCATTACCTGAGCTGTGGGAACCAAGAAATAAAACCTTTTACCGTGAAATATGAGGAGTCCTTATGACTTTGAGGTATAGAGAAGAAGAAAAATCTACACTACGTCTAAGTACATATTTTTTGTTCTATTACAGTGGCTTTGATTTTTGCTTATTGGTGACACGTATAGAATAGATATGGCATTTGTTAATAATGTTTGTGCTAGAGTAATGTTCCTTTTGCTAGTTCATTTCTTTTTGGGTAATGCCAGGAAAACTGTTCCTTTCTAAAAGGAATAAATTATTCAAGCTTGTTTAAATAAGCTTACTATTATTTCTCTACCTGATGCTTGCACTGTTGCAAGTCCTGTCGCTTGTTTTCTTTTACTGCATTGTGCTTCCCATCCTTTATGTGAACAGGATTTTTTTCTGCCCTGGTGTAGAAGGCAGCATTATGTTTAGGCCAAATGAAAAGTTGCACTAAAACATTGATGGAATAGAACAGAGATTGCTGAAGCAATATTGATTAAGCTGATTATTCTCAAATAGATGAGAGCAGCTAGCCGTTTACTTCTGTTAGGAGAACCACTGGCAGTTTTTCAAAGACTGAAAGCAGTTGCTGTCTGTGTGCTCTATAGGTAGCAATCTATCAAAACATATTTTGGCAGTTTTTGTATTGTCCTTTATAGGTAATTATGTCATAAATCCCTTTTGTGGAATTAAATAACACTATTACAAAGTTAAGTATCTGCAGAGTGAGAATTTAAAAGCCATCAACAAGAGAGAAGAACGTGTAGGTGTAAAACCTGGAATGAATGTGGGATATTGGAGCAGAAAGATGTGCTGCAGACAGCAGGAGAAGCAGCAAGGACTGTCCCAAGAGAAGCTGAGAGGCAGCTGCCATGGCTGAAAGCGGTAAATCAGCATTTAGCAAAGTTAACTTTCGGTTTCTTCAGAAAGTGGATTTTGTAATCTTGCTGGTCTACTGTTATGTCAATAACTTGCATCAAAAGTTCCTTGAGCCAGAACATCTGTTGTGGCCAATGGAAAGACTCTCCTTGACTTTAATGTGCTTTGGATCAGGCCCAAAATGCAAATAGTTTTTTTCTCTCATCCTTTGAAGTCTTTAACATTTCATGGGCTCCCTTATGTTATTGGTAACTTGCACCAGAGGTATTTTGCATGCAAATGAAATTTCGGCAGTAACGACGACTGCGTTTGTGAATATGCATGTAAGCGCACACACCAGTATCAGTAAAGCAAATCTTACTTTTCAGTATACCAAACTAAGAATTTCTTTGTAGTAGTGAGTTGTTCATAGTAGCCAGAACTGCAATCAAATCTATCGGCAAATACATGTAAAAGACTGTACAAAACTGCCAAAATATGTTTTGATACATCTGTATAGAGCCAATTGATTTTTCTTTTTTTGTAGCTTGTGCATGTTAATGCATGTTTTCTGTATGAAACTGGCATTTGTCACTAACTTTTTACAGCACTGTAGATGTCATAAATTTCAATACTGTAATTGAACCTGAATTTGCTATGGATTTATTTACCAGAACAAAGAGTAACTTCAACCTACAACACTCATTTTGTTTGCTAGTGTAAACTCCTGAGCTTAGTGAAGTGGCAGAGAAGGATTATTCCTTTGAATTATGGGAGTGCTGGCAGATCACAGGGGTTTAGTTTTTAATAAACTGGAGGTGTATTTTTTTACCTGAGAGATCCTACCAATTTTAGTATTAACATTTTAAAGTTTCTGAACTTAAAGACTATTGCAATGCTCTCACAGAGTCTGAATATGTTATTCTGCAATACTAGTGCAATAAATATGGCAAGTTTACAGTGTGCTGCTTTGCCTGATGTTAAGACCTACTCTATCATGTGAGGGGGGTGAAGGGGCTTTTCCCCCCGTACCTGTCCAGTTCAACCTGTCTGAAAAGCACCGAACGCTGATAGGGGCAGCATATTGACATCTCATCACCTGCGCCGTCCACTGGGATGGGCACTTTTTCTTGCTTATCTGTTTAGTTTCTTCCAGCCATTTCTGCCCAAGCTTTCATTTCCAGGGCAATCCTGCCAAATCCCAGCAGGTTCAGCTGAAGTCGCATCCCCTGGAGACATGTGCCCAGGTCCTTTAGTCCTCCCTGGGGGCAGCTGGAGCACCTGTTCTGCTGCACAGCTGGCTCGGGTTTACTTCAGGGGTGACTGGGAGGAGAAAGGGAAAAATAATTTGGGTTTCTAATTGCCCTGAGAGATGATTAGGAACACCTTCCCACAGAAAAAATGTCTGCTAAATGGAACATTGCAGGAAGGGCTTGTCAGTGCTGTTGCCTGTGAGGAGATCACCGCATATGACTGGAAATGTAAAGAATTAGTCACTCTTCATACCCCAGGCTGTTATTTAAAGCTCTTGCTGGGAATGTCATTGCAACAGGGCGGGAGTAGCAGGAAATAAGGGCTGGGGTCAACCGTGCCGGCACGGAGTGGTGAGAAGGGCTGTGCCGTGGCGCTGGCGCTGAGCTGCTGGGCGAGTACCGGCCCACAGGGACCCCGCGGCCCACAGGGACCCCGCGGCCCACAGCCACCCCGCGGCCCACAGGGACCCCGCGGCCCACAGGGACCCCGCGGCCCACAGCCGCCCCGCGGCCCACAGCCACCCCGCGGCCCACAGGGACCCCGCGGCCCACAGCCGCCCCGCGGCCCACAGCCGCCCCGCGGCCCACAGCCTCACGGGGCGCGAGCTGCTGTCTGAGTTCCTGTGCGGCTCTTTGCGGACGTTAAGAAAGAAGCACGTAAATAATCGCAAACTAAAAGTGTTCTTTTATAGACTGACATGATTGCTCAACTCCTAAAAACAGGTCACCAAAAATATTTGATTGTTGGCAATGGGAAGTGTTTAGAGGAAAGAAGTATCTTTCTGGTTCTTTGCATTTATTTTGTGGTGATTTAACAAAGTTTAATTTTGAGAAAGAAGAAAGACAAGGTAAGGGTGAATATATGAAGGGAGGTGATGTTACAAGCCATGCTGTGTAGCTGCTTGCAGTACTGGGACAAAATAAGCTGGGCAAATTAAGGTACTTGAACTGTTAAGGATAGCAAAGGTATTTGACTAATGCTGGTCCTGGTCTGGAAAATATTGAAGGGAAGGAGCAGGGCGATGGACCAGGCTCTGCTAAAAAGTGAATCTGGAAGTGCCGTAAGAAACCCTCCTCTCCCACGAGGCCGTGCCTCGCCTGAAGCATCCCCGGCCCTGCTGAGTCAGCACCTGCAGTCCCAGAGGAAGGAAGGAGCCAGGTGGCCTCGGTAGGTTTTGCAGTCCTGAGAATCCAGTGCCAGTGAGCACACATCAGAAGAAGTCTGAGGCTGCCTTATTTAATCCTGGAGCCAGGGGCTCCTTGAGCAACATCCCGCTTCAGAGGGGTACCGCTCTGCTTCCTTCAGATGCTTGCACCGCAGGGTGGTGCCAGAGCCAGGCTCGGCTTTCCCCCAGCCCTCCTCCGGCCTGGCGCAGGGCACGGCCTCGGGCGAGCGGAGGGAAGGGTGCAGTACGTTCATGCAAATCCTTGGCTGCTTTGAGCTCCTCTCTTCAAACCCAGGCTGCGGAGGTTTCTGATTCATGGGCTGTTCCATTTGCTTAAACATCCTGCTTGCGTTTTCTGAAGGCAGATGGTGTCCCAAATTACCGTGTAGCATGGGCTCTTTAATATCATGAGTTTGAGGGCTAACTTTGATATGAGCTGCATAAGCAATGAATAATAGCAGCTTCATTCCCAGCAGAGGCTTGGTGACAGTGGCAGGGAGTATCTAGTTAATTTTGGAACTCTGTTCCTCCATCCAAAGTTAAAAGCTGATCCCAAACTATCAATGACACGTGGCAGATAAACTAGGTTGTTAAATCTCAACCCATCAGATTTTGTGTTTCAGGGACCCTGCTTAAGCCATGCTGTGGCACCCGAGTGTGTTTGAAATTCATCTCGCAAACGTGCTGTTGTGTTCCTAATTCACAGCCACCCCTCTGGAGAGGCAGCAAGCGACCAGTCAGTGCAGCGAGAGCTGGGGTCTGTCCGAATTAGCATTCCAAAATAAGTGTGAGGTAGTGCCCAATTAATATATTCTGCATTACCTAAGACCATGAACAGCCGCTTTTGTGAGGACCAAAGTTGTCTTTACAAAGAAACGATACAAAGATGTCTTTAAATATGCATGGAATGCATATTGATTATTTTAAACACTAAAAAAGCCTTGCTTGTTATCTGGGAGACCAAGGACAGTTGTTTTATTGTATTGAGTCTTACAACATCTTTGAAACTTTTCAGCTGGGTACAAGTCTAGAATGACAATGATTTTCTGAGTCTGAATCACATATAACAAGTTGTAGGGGGAGGGCTGTCCTTCCAGTAGTGAGACAGGTTTAAAATGCAGACATTGGGAGTTTACATACTGTTCTTTTCCTTCTGTGGTTTGAGGAGGTTGGTTGATTGTTTTATTTTTTTTGTTGTTTGTTTTGGTTTTAATTTATTTTTTAAACCTACTGGAGAATATTTAGGCCTTAATTCCAGGCTTTTTGCACTGCCAGGAAGGATGTGCTTTGACTCTTAGAAGAGAGTGACAGTGCCCACTTAATTGTCTTTAGAGAGTGAGATTTTGAAGAAACAACGCATACTGTGCAGATCGTGCAGCAACCTGCTGATAGCTGGCCTCTGGCCCATACAGTGACACCTAATGCAACCACGCTCTGATTTAGCGTAGTGCACAAATCTTCTTGTGAGTCTTCTCAGTGTGCAGCCCTTGTGTCTGCTTCTCCTGCCTTACAACTTTCATAACAGTGAAACACTCCACTAATGATGAGAATTTAAATTTGGTACTTAAATTTATGTTGATGTCAATGCAAGGAAACTGAGACTGTGTGTTATTAGGCTGGTTTTATGAGAGTGGTGATCAGGCTGTTGAGTCATTACATCCACTTTACACTTTAGATTTTAATTGCTTTATGGAGCTTGTTAATTTTTGTTTAGTTTGCTGGTAGCTTAAGAATGATAGCCGTCTCTATCAAAAACTGCCACCAGCTCTTTCATCACTACTTCTGTATAGCGCCACTGTTCTTAGAAACACACAGGCAGGATTTTATCCTAGGTAACCATTACATTGTAGCTTCAAAAATACCATTATGTTTTGTTTTGGCTTGTTTTCTTCTCTGTGTTACTAGGAACAGATATAACACTCAGAACAATGTGACTAATAATCGGAACTTCTTAAAGATCAACTGATGTGGGAGATAAAACTACCCAGGTGACGTATTTATAAGTGCAAGCAGTAATAAAGCCATATGAGAAGTCATTATCTCCACATTTTAAAATCATTTGTTGAGAAGTATATTGCTGTTTATTTAAAATATCCTTAGTATAGAGCTCCTGGGAATATTCTGCTGGAACATGATATGCAAGTCCCTCTGCGTGGGGTTTTCCATAGGCAGCTGTTCTTTGACCTTGCCCTACATGAGGAGTTTTAGACTTTCATTTCTGGATTACCGACTGCCCTCTCTCAGTATCACACATTCACCTTAGCTTTCTAAAAATGCAGTGGCAAATCAGATTGCATTAATGGGAAGTGCCATGGCCTAGAAAACAGCTTTTACTGCTGACAGAATGGGCTGATGAAATCCATGCTGGTAAGGTATGCTATTTTTGACTGTGAAAAGTAGCATTTTCTGAAGGTTTGCTGAATGCAGTAATGCAATTTCATGTTCTTCTTTGTTAGTCATCTCTAGCTGCTGCTGATGGTAATGTAAGTTGTTAATGTTAAACATTTAATCAGCTGAAGTATATGTCTGCTTTTTGTTCTCAAAATTAGTGAGGATTGTTATCAGTTCTGCATATTTTCCAAAAAGTCAAAAGCAGCTCGGAGAAGGTGAACAGAAATCTACAAAATCCATTTTAGAAGCCAATGAGTGCAAATGAATGATTATGTGAGAAAAACTCAGTCTTCTCAGTGGCTAAAGAGGTGTTTGCAGTAACCATTGGCTGGTACTGTCTTTCTCCAACCTTGCTGTGACCATTTAATGGGACCTGATTCAGACTAATTCCCACAATCTGTAGGTTTTACTACCTTTACTACCTGCTGAGGCTGGAATATTTGGATGTCTGTTCAGACATATAGTTTTCTTTTTAATTAGCACAACTGATTTTTTTTTTTTTTTTTTTTTTCCCCCTCCCCTGAAGGCCACAACCTCTGTCCCAATCCACGCAGGTGAAATTTCACAAGCACTTTATCATGGCTCATACCTCAAGCATCCGGACACACCTCTCTAATTGTCATTTATATCCGCCTGTCATTGCCTCTGGCATTTGCTGAGTTCACATTTCTGTGTGATTTACTGCAAAACATTTTGTTTAACAAGTCACTAACACACACTGACAGGGAAGTCCCCTTCAAGAAGCTGAAATAATGATTACTTTAATCTTTGATTTCTTGAGGTAGATGCTAAAAAATCAATCTGTTTGTATCGGTGCTTTAAACTTTACACATATAAAGAATTCTTGAAACTGGAGGATTCTGACCTTGAATCCGTGAGTGCTTTGACTTGCAAATGCTTCTTGTCACGGGCTCTGCGTGTGGAACAAGGCAGACGAGCTCTGAGGCAGCGCGTTTAATCCCCAGTTGCAGAATTTCGAGTGCAGTTGGTTTATGAGTCAGCAGGTGTTCAGGTAACTATTAAAGTATTTGGACGCCAAGGCTGGCCCTTAACAGCAGTTCTGGGAAACTTTTTAATACACCAGGGCAGCTGCTCTGTCTTCTGGACTTGGCTTCTTCGGTCCTTGTCCAAGGGTCCTTGTCAGGGAAGGAGCCCTGCCCGTGGCGGGGACACTCCTGTCACCTCCATGGACCCGGGAGCCTTCAGCCAAGGGATTTGGTGAGCTGGTTTTCAAGGCCATGGCTGAATCCAGTGTAACTGTTCCCATGCGGGAGCAACTTTGCTTCTTTCCTTGTTGCCTTAGGGCAATCTGGCTAGGGGACATCTAATTTAGGCCTAGAATTTGCTCTTCTTTAGCTAAATATTCAAGCGCTGTATTCCTCTGAAGTCCTAAAATTACCGTGCAAATTAACAGTTCTGTTTGTCTATTTCAGAATAAAGTCACTAAGCATTTGCAGTGTTAAAAGCCCCTGAATGTTGACAAAGGTGATTCATTTGGTTCTTTCAAAAGATTGCTTGTGTCTCATGGTGAGTTGGGTGCAACCTAAAAAAATAGCTCTGTTAAGTGGTACATTCACAAAATGTAAGCAAATGCGTAAGAATAAAATATAGTGAAATATCCATCTTCCCTCTTCCCCTAGTTGGATGCTGTTCATGTACTCAGGGCTCTGTCTGGCACAGTGCTAATTTACTGACCCATTAGTGGCTGCTGTTCAGCTGCACCTTCACAAAGGAAAAATACATCTAGAAAATAAACTTGACACATCAGACATGCCATAACTAATTCATTGCAGCCAGCAGTTTTCCTCCTGCCCTGCTTAACTCCTTCAGGTTTTGATTATGTACAAATTTCATGTTTTGGTTCCTTTAGAAAATCCTGGTTTTGTTTATTTGAGTGTATAGCTCTTAATGAATGAATGAATGCAGGCAAGAAAAAGTGTTAAGTAATTGCAAGTAAGGAACATGGGAAACTATTATGCCGATCTGAGCATTAGTTTTTGAAAGAACAGGTTCTCCTATGTTTTTCCGGTGAGCTAGTAAAGATTTCGGTAATCAAGTGATGAAGCGTTTGAAAATTCAAGCAAATGGTGGTCCTTGAAGGACTTCTGGCTGGGGCAACAGAACAAATTCATGGTGAGCTGGGTTTTGGTGGCCAGAGGCAGAGGGCAAGTAGTCCTTCTGTGGGATGGGCACGGGGGAGAAGTTTCTGGTGGCCCTAGATGGCTGCTGGGGCTGCTCTGCAGGATCATCCATCTGTATCTGGATGGTGCCTTACTGCATGAAACGTGACAGTCACAGGAACACCAGGAAGGCAGTGAAGTTTTGCAAGGTGGTTTTCTCTAATTTGGGATGAGTCCACTGGTAGTTGACAAAGACAGAGAGAAAAAGAGAAGCATTTCTGCCTCAAGTTTGTTTGGCTGAAGTTTGGAATCAGAGGTTACTCCGTGTGAATTTGGGATCTCTAGAAAAGTGAAAGATACGTGCTGAAAATAGGTGGTCTTGTATAACCAAGCATATTTGTTTTACTGGTGTAAGATCACCTTATTGACAATATTTTAAAACCTCACTCTCCTAAGTTATCTTAGATGCAATTTGGATGCTACTGATAGCATTCTGTTAATTGTTGAGGCAAAATTAAGTCTTGATATGGTTTAGTGGGAGTAGATAAAAGTAGCGCTCATAAGAACTATGAACTGATAACTTATCGTATCGGGAAGAGCGCAGGGTGGTTGGGGCGGACGTGAGTCACACGCCAGCTCCAGAGCGTGGGGAGCCTTGGTGAGATTACTGCCAGATTTCTTTGCCAGATGAAATTTTTGTGGCCTGGACTGAAGTCAGTGGTGCTGTTGGCCATTTCTAAATAGTTCCATGGTTACCACAATTAATTTCTTTGTTTATTATCTTGCACTAATTTACGTATCATGTAGGTATTTGAATAAATAGCTCTATCATGTCAGCCATGAGGACCTCTGAGCCAAAACGGGATGTTATTGTTAAGTTTATTTGCCAATAGTTTTGTTGGAGATGGATGCTTTTCCAGATTAGAAGCAAAATTATGTTTGTTTTGTCACTTTCTCCTAATTAGCAGCTGTGCGACATCCAGCAGGAATTGGAAAGGAAACTTTTCTTCTTGTGTGTCACCATTGACAGGGCAAAGGCTCTGCAGGCTGGGCTGTGTTTTGACCGCTGTCCCAGCCTGCGGCTGTGCCCTCCGGTACCTGCTCTGGTGCCCAGGGCTGCGGGAGGCGCGGGGCGAGGGGCAGAGTCCCCCTGGGGACAGCTCATCAGCTGCCCCTGCTGGGGACGGGACTGGCTCCCAGTGATCTGCATGGAGAAAAGGAAGGAACTGGTCACTTGTTTGTCAGCGCTGGTTGGCACTAACCCAGCCACCGGAGAAGTGTTAATTTGCTTGGGGTCAGCTGTGGGCTTGTTCCTCGTGCTGGAGCTAGTTTTGTCTTGAAACTGCGTTATCGTGCCTTGGTTTGTATGTGTCCTGCAGTGCCCAGAGTGTGAGCTCTGTCTCCCGTGTAAGCAACAGGCGCCCCCACCGTGTAAGCTTTCAGGCAGTGCGGATTTGTTCCAGTGGAGATGGATTCACACTCTGGATGCTTCACCTGGAGCAAGTCAGAGAGCCCCTGCCACCCCTCTCCTAAGTCCTCATTTCCATCAGCTTGTTGGCACGTCTGCAGAGAGCTTCCCTGGAGCTGCCTGGCAAAGGCTAAGCTGAGGGAGAAGAGACCTATCATCATTATTTTTGTTCATGCCTGCCATCAGTTTCTGCAATTATTTTCCCCAGGATTTTATTTAATTTCATGTATTTTATGTACCTTTGCATAGAAAGGGAGACTTTCTGCAGAAGTCTTGAAAAGCTTGGCTTAAAGCATTCATCAAATGGTTACCTCCATAAACAAATCTACTTTCAAATTTTACCAGGTGATATGCCCATTGCACAACTGGGCCAGATCCTGTACTCTCAGAGCAGCAGCTGTGTTGTAAATCTGTGGGTTATCTGGACCTTGAGGATGGATGGGCAGAGCTGTGATATAAAGATACCATACATCAGCTAAAAGGAATTAGTGCATGATGTGTCTTGTCAGTTCAGGATAGAAGAGGCTTTAAAAGCTAAGTCCGACTCAACTTGTAATTCTTCTTATCCAGAACTCTGAGCGGCCACTCGTGAAATGGGTATCTCTCTGGCTACTCAATTTCTGAGCCTCTGGCTTGCTGGGGGTGCTAAAACAAGTCCCCCAGCCCCTCTGTACATCCAGCGCCTTTCCTCCACTCTGCAGGGAGGTGTGATGGTGAGAAGAGGTGCTGGGTGCAGGCTTGGGAGAGACATCTGCTCTCTGCAGAGCACGCGCTGATTCACCAGCCTGGTGGAAACCACCGTGAGTGCACCTGAGCAGGGTCAGCAGCGCAGCCTGGACGGCAAGAGCGCTCCTCTCGTACTCCTCCTCGGCTGGCACGGTGCCACTGCCGGCAGCTCTTTCAGGATGCCGTGAAATGCAGCTTAACGGGGGGGTTCTGCTGCACCGGTGTTTCCATTCATGACCTGACAGATTGTGCTTCAGTGCTACGAGCGATACGCTTCTCCCCAGATAATTCCCTCTCTCGCTTTTATTTATTGGTGATAAAAGACTGTCACAGATAAATAAGCATGTTCTCACTTGACTTGATAATTTACATGGTATTGCTGAAGGTGATTTATAATTTATACATGGAAAGGATTTGCTGATCTCATTAATAACTTTCCAAACATCTAGATAAACATGCTGTTCCTCTGAATCAAGTGAGCTTGAAAGAGCCAAGGTATTCACCTGCAAGGGCTTCTGGCACTCCACTCATTCCCAGATAACACAAGTTTGACAAAAGAATGTGGGAACTGCCAAAACGCGTTTCTCCTCACAGCCACCCAGATCACCCTAAGGTGGGAGATTTCATCTATTCTTGCTAAATTATTCTTTGCTATTGAAAGGCTTGTTGACAGGAGCAGATTCTCAGGTCCTTGATTTTTAAGTAGGGACTGTATTTCACAGCTCTGGGCGCTTGGCCCATGCAGGTATTTTCTCTCCATCCTCTCAAACATCCCCTGCCAATGCCTGTGATACAAAGGAGCAGGTAAACAATCTCCACAAGCTTCCTCTGCTGAAGCTGTAAAAGGAGAGTTGAGACAGCCCTGGATATTCCCTGCTGAGCACACCAGGTTGTTGCCATGAGATTTTGTTTCATCTGAAGTAATCACCTCCTCTCTTGCATGGGCGCCTTTTTATCTGGAGATCTCCAAGTGCTCTATATGCGCTTATTGCTTAATTAAACCTGACAACAGCTTTTAGATGTATCTATTGTGAATTTTATTGCCACTTTGTAAGTGGATAAACCGAGGCACGGATATTGAAGTTGACACTCTGGGTGTCTGTATAGTTACACCCTTCAAACTAGGAAGCCCAAAGAAGCAGCCCCCCTTTCTCTTCCACTGCCCCCGGCTTCTTTCTTGCCATTAACTCCTGCGAGAAAGGGTTATCCACGCCTGGGAACCTCCTGTGATCTGCAGGGAGATGACCTGAACTCACTGAGCAGAAGGTGTGGCCAGACCAGTTGGGAAGGAAATGGATGATTTTTCCTCTTAATACTGTGATACACCTGTGTCCATGAATGCCAGAAGAAGGTCAGGCAAGTCCTCAGCCTCTGTCACAGAGCCAGGAATTAGTCCTGGGTGACTGTCCCAGTCTCCCTGTAGCCATGAGATCACACCTCGTTGTGAGGCATCAGGCCATAATTGAGAACAAACATAGAAGGATGGCTTCCAGATGCCTCCCTGCATGGTTGGGGTTCTTTAAATTAGCCCAAGGAGGAGCAAATCTTCAGACTGATTTTCACATCTAAGAATCAGGGAAAAAAATATCTGGAGAAATCTGGGGTGGTTTGAGTCTTCCTCTTCCACTTTCAGAACATCTTTGGTAGCAAATGCTGTGTTTAAACAAAGGTGCACCTGCATGTGCCCCACGTCTGACGCTTTTTCTGAAAAGGTGTGATCTGTGTAGAATAAAGAAACATACGGCCTGAGCAAATTTAAGGAGGAAAGGATAAACAACTGAGCTGCTGTTTTCCTCTTGTTGAAATTACGCTTTGTGCTAAACTTTGCATTGGTAATGAACTAAAAGTGGTCATGCACTCCAAATAGCAAAGGGCAAAAAAGAGAGAAGCAACTCATCAATGTATGACCCTCTCTAAAATGTCCTGGGTAATCAAGTGTAAAGTACTTAATGGATCACGATTTGCATGCCACCATTTTGATTGATGTACTACTTAGTAGAGGATTGATAGTTTTTTACAGTCATGTTGATGGGAGGCTCTCAGAAGCACCTCCGTCTGTTTTCTGTGGTGCTGGGCAGAGCCAAAGCAGTGTTTGTTTGAAGCCATTGTGTTCCCTGTATCCTTGTTAAATGGTCAAAAATAGAGCAGAGTTGTTATCTTGCATAGACCCGGATCTCACCAGAACTGTCTATATTTAGGCATCTTCCAAAACCTTTGTGTGAAGCAATTCTTCAGGGAGACCAAAATAGCGCTTTTTTTTTTTTTCTTTCCTCTTAAATAGTGTCATACAGCCATTTAGAGAGAATGTGATGATTAAACCATATTAAGGCATCTTGCTCTAGCTTCAGAGATATGAGTTTGCACTCTGTTCTGGCCCGTTCACAGTTAAGTATAAAAAGCCCAGAAAAAACCCAACAAAAACGTAGTTTTTAGCTTGCTGGCATGAGGTGGCTCCCTCACAGTCGTGATGCAAGTTCAAACAGTAGCAGAAAACATTACAGCTATGCCAAGATATGCCGCGGAGTGAAATTCCACTTGCACGAAGGAGACAGCATTAAAGGATTTATGTGCAGGATCAATCCACGAATTCTTGACAACAGAATTCTTTTAAAGGTATTAATGTAATAATTATTTCAACCAACTTGCAATGTCTCATTAGCATGTAGGAAATGCAAACACTTTTAAAATAACTGTAAGGAACACATTAAGTGCTCTTTAATAGCTTACGAGCACTCTTTTTCGAAGTGCAGGACCCTCACCCGATGCTCGCGTTAGGAGCAGTCATAATGTCAGGGCTTCGTTAGGCCTTTCCATGTCAAACTGCTCAAGCTGCTACTGTGCTCTGTCGCTGACTTCATTGAACTCTGGAAGTTTAATTACCTTTCTACAGAGCTGTTAAGATTTAGGAGATGAGAGATAATCCCAGGCTGGCCGGACAGTGCTTTGAGATACAGATCTCTGTTCCCATCAGTGCTGCTACACACTGGGGAGAGCAGCTTGTAAGCAGGTCTCCTGACAAGAGGATTAAGGCTTGTTAATGTGGAGATTCAGGCCAATTAATCAGCTTTCACTGGAGTAACTTTAGTGGTGATTTTTTTTTTTCCCTGTAAAATTCATTTGCTTGAAGAACAAAAAATCAGAAATTAGTCTTTTTAAAAATTATTATTTTTTAAAAGCCCCCTTAACTACTGAGGTTTACGTAAAAATCTGTTAGTTTTTTCATTCTCCTCATGCTGCTTGTGTTCAAGGGAAACCATCAACTTATTTTTCTAATTGAGTAATTATTTGAAACTGATTAGTTGACTCGTCTCTTAAATCTCACAGCTTGCATAAAGGTGATTAACCTTTCAAAGTTAGATGAAGTCTGTGATAGAGCACAGTGGCAGTTCGAGCACTCTGAAATGGAGAACACCTCACACTTGACTCGGACGGTAATGTTTTAAAGATCCTCTTAGCACTTGCACGAGTGTGCTAGCAATGGTAGTACTCCCTGCACTGAAAAAGGACGCAGCCGCTCAGTTGATGTTTCTAAGAAGAGGGGTCTTTATTATACCATAGCATCTGTTTGTTTTTATTTTTTTAAATATTTAAACAATAAAAATGCAAACCGTTGGAGTGCCAAGTCCCCAGTTCAGCAGTACATCTCCATTCATTAAAGCACTTAAATGTGAAGTTATGCGTGCTTTTAACGCCGCTGAATTGGGTCCCGCAGCTGCCCGGGAAGGAAGGGACATCTCCTGGAGACACTGCAAGGACAAACAGTCCTTTCCGCTTCCCGCTCCGGAGCGCGGCCGCTCCGCTGCCATCGCCGGTCCTAGCAAACATCTTCCTGTAGAGAGCAGAGCAGGTTGGGATTTTCATGCCTTGTGGAAAGTGCTGACTTCTCACTGAGAAAGGCGTTTGGTAGTTTGTTTTGTTTCAGTCAGGAATTGTTTCACCCAGACCCTGAATTTCTAGTTTTCTAATTTTTGTTTTAATTTCAGATAAAACCTCAGTGCAGCGAATATTCTGTCCAGGGGCTGTTTTTCTGTTTACAATGTCTCGATGACACTTTTCAGCTGCCCCTCCTAGCAAGGGGCTGGAAGCTGCCGTGTTGACAGTGCTAGTGCAAGATTAGGGCGCTGTCAAAGATCAGGAGCAGTCATGATGTGGAAAATGTCAAACTTACCCCCATCTATTGTCCCCTCACTATCACAGCTATAGCACGGATGGGTATCGCATATGTAAGCTATTATTATTAATTCATAGAAATACAAGGTTTTCAAGTCTATATATTTTTTGAGGGTTTTTTTTAGCAATTGCAATCTATCAGCTGTGTAGCAAAGTTCAGAATCATTCTGAATAGTTTTTAAGAATGAAATCTAATTTTTCATTTTTGGGCTTTTCCATGCATGTGCCTATTGAACTTGTTTAACACATGAATTGTATATGTATTTAATTTTTTCTTTTATGCTTTCGACTGTCTGGTTTCCTTAGAAAAGGGTGGCTGATAAAGTAGGTTTTTTTACAATGATTGGGTTATCAGCATCATTATATTTCTTTTGTATGAGATACAAGTTAGTTTGAGAAGTTTCTTTAGAAAGACAAGCGTAGCATTTCTCTGTGTAAAACCCACAGAACTGATATTGCTTAGGAGTGGCACTCCAAAACCACCAGCTGTGTCCCACAGAGCAGGTTTGGAGGTGCGAGGCTGCCAGCCGTGCCGTGGGTCTGTGCCGGGTGCGCAGCTGCGAGTGCAGGGCTGCACCCCAAAAACGGCTGGGGATGGGCTCTGAAGTGGATGCACACCAGGCAGTGCGTTGTTGGATTGCTGGAGATTTCTGAGTGCCGCTGTGACCGCCTGCAGCTACTGACTTGGTATACTGCCCTCCTCTTCCTCATCCTGCTGTCTGTGAATGAGTCTGTCCTGGTAGCCAAAAGGGCTGCAGCCGTCATCCACAGCCGAGCCACCATGGACCCACCATGGCCGAGTCCTCCCATAGTGGCTGCTGTCGGTGCTGGGGCGGTGCAGGTGGCTGATGGATAGTCACCTCTGCGGTGCCCTGCAGCTGGAGAGCCACCTGCCTGGTGTCTGCCAGTCTTCCAACATTTAGAATTTACGGCATTGGGAAAAATCCAGCCAGATAAGGTCTCCGTTGGAGGATGCAGACTTTGACCTTGCGGGGGTCGTGCTCAGGGTGGGTCGGAAGGGAACAGCCCTGTGCTGGCGGCTCCAGCAGTGCCAGCCCAGCAGTGCCAGCCCAGCCCGGGGGGGCCTTGTGTGTGGGCACCCAGCGCAGGAGCAGGCGGAGGGCGCCCCGCACAGCCCCCCAGCACAATGGCCTGTGGGCTCCGCAGGGCAGCTCTGCTTCCCTTTCCGCTGCTGCTCTACTGTCAGCACGGGGTCACTCCCTGCAGTTAAAAACAAAACAAAAAAAACACACAACAAACTTCAGCCCTCAGCACAAGATGCAGCCAGGGTTGCTACGCCGGGGAAAAAAAAATAACCAAAGATGGGTTTTCCTCTTTTTTTTTTTTTTTTTCTTTCTTTTTTTAATAGCTGCTCAGATTGGCTGTTTGAAAAGCTCCTCCACTCGGTTTGTGCTGCGACTTTGCACGAGAGGTCTGTGTGTGTGGCTGCGAGTATACCTGTGTGCACAGTTTTGGTGGCTTAAACAGAGTCTGGATTTCATGTCATAGTACATTTGTGCTCTGAGGTCCCTTTATTTCTATTTTGAACTTCCCAGGTTTGTATGCAGTCATGGAGTAAAAGTGCTCTGAAGTCCAACAGTCTAGGCTCTTTCCCTAGTGGAACTGTGTGTATGTTTCCTCTTGTCATTCAGGCAACACAAATACACAGTGTGTAGAAATGCTGCATTTCTTATCAGAGATATGAGTTAAAGATGGGGAACTCGTTTTAATTTGTAGCAACATACAGTCGTTATTAATGGGAGGCAAAGATCTTACAATGTGAACATCAAAGGAATCTGATGTTATTTGGAAACAGCATTTGGTACGTCGCGTCAAATTCTACAATGACTTTTAAGAAAGGCTTTTTTTTTTCCCCCCCTAGCTTTTAAGGATCTTTATTTATCACCCTCAGGAGCATTACAGTGAGTAATTAGATTGGACCAGGAGAACGACTTAATTTTACAAGAAACTCATTAATTCATCCTATTTAAAATCTTCTCATTTCACCCAAAACCCAATTATGCTTGTAGTGGCAATGATCTGGAAAGGCATTGTCTTGTGGGTATTAGGGGGGCCACTGGGACTCCTGTGGTATTCATGTTGGGGAGACAAGAGTGACTCCCTTTCTTTGACTTTTAGGTCAAAAGAACTAGTCGCTGGGACAGCTTGACAATTAGAAAACTCGGATGAGCATTTGGAAGTAAAACAGCTGTACAATAACAGAGAGGTTCATGGTGCGGGGCAGAAAGCTCATCAAAAGAGACTATCCAAACAATTGAGTTCTATAATTAACACACAAAAATCTGTTCAGAAATGGTAATAACAGTAAAAGAGATCTGAGAAGATGCTGCCTACTTATGTGGCAGATGCGGTTTTGTTACAATTCAAGAGAGAAAATCCATCCTCTTAAAGAATTTTTAAGAACAACATTCAAGGGGAAAAATAAAAGTAGCTTTTTGCTCCTAATGGTGCAGTTAAAACATGATCTTAAAATATTTCCAGACAGGGAAGAGCTATAGAAAAAGTAATCGGTGATGAAAGACATGAAATACACTATCAAAGTATTTTTTGAGGTCTTTAAACACAATTTTCTCACTGAAATTTATAAGCCTGACACTGAAATATCTTTTCTTAAATTATTTGCTTTGTCCTTCATTTCAACGAGAGTGCTATTTAAGGGTGTTCCATTAAAGTTGGCTACAATCATCGGCTTAACAAAAGATTCCCCTCTTCTGTTGTGTGTGGAGGGAGGTTTGATTCAGAATTGCATCTCAAGGAATTTTGAAATTTTCATGACTATGTGGCTGATAAATTTTTCTGCTTCAAAAAATGGAAACTATTAAATTAATGGTTGCTGAAATTTCAGCTAGCTCTACGGGTTTTTAGCTATATTATTCACTTGCCTGTGATAATAAATGTTCTTAGTGGTGCGCTGGTGCGTTTTGGGAAGGAGGGTGCAGCGGGAGCGCGGTTTGTGTTGGGTTGCTGACCCGGCCCTGGCCGAGGGCCCTTTCCTTGCGGGACTCGTGGCCATCGCAGCTTCAGCCCCGGGATCTCTGGGGTGACGGCTCTGCAGCCCGTGTTCCCGTGTTCCTGCGCGGCCGTGGCACCACCAAAGCTGCTGCTTGGAGCTCGCTGGGACTTTTGTAAAGATATGCATTGCATTTGTAATGATTTAGGAACTTGTCCACAAAGAGATAGGAATGGTTTCTTTATCCAAGCCTTTGCAAGACATTACACTCTCTTTTTTTTTTTTTTTTTTTTTTTTAAGAACTATTAAGCATGTCAAGCCTTTTCCAGACTATGGTGGAAAGATTCATTGCCATTTCAACAAGGACAAAGCAACAATTTAAGAGCAAGCACTGTGGGATTTTTTTTTTTCAATATTCTCCTCCCCCATTGGGGAAAAAAAAACCCAAACATGGCTTATTTAAAAATGGTTAAAAACAATTTAATACATGTGTTTTGTTGTAGTTGTGACTAAAAAGAATGTAACTAGAACCCCATCCACTATGAGATGAGTTTTTAAATTCTGAAATTGCTGGCTGAATTTTTCTAGTAGAAAATTCGGCATTTGGAGAGACCAAGCAAGCAGACTTTCCAGCCCACACATGCATTCTATTTTCTTTTCTTTTTTTTTTTTTTTTTGAGAAAGCCACGAGTCTGAAAATCAGATTTTAATGAGAAAATGGAGTTTGAAAAACAGCTTGTGAAAAATTACATCCACTTTTGACTAAGTTGCATAATTCTTCAGAGCAGTTTTTGCAGTTTTAACATGTATCAAAAAAAGGCAGTGTTTGACAAATCCTGTTTCACTCTAAGAGAAACAGAAGTCGAATGGATGTTCACGTTAGAACTCAAAGATATCAGCATAATTATTTCAAGCTGATGTCCATTTAAAATCAATATGATTTGTTCTGAGGAAAAACTGTGAGCTTTTCATGCTGAAAATATTTCTGTTTGAGAATTTAGCTTGGATCTAGTGCAGATGATTGTAACCTTATGCTTGTGGGTGATCTGGATGCAAGAAAAGATTTTTCTTTTAAAAAAAACAAAACCAAAAACCAAACCAAAACCAAACCAAAAAACCTAACAGAAAGAAAACCTAACAGAAAGAACCAATTAAGGCAAAGCTAAGGAGCTGAATTCCAAGTTTGCATTGCACATGTGAATGAATCTTTTTACAATGGTATCTTTCGAAAGCTGTGCAAGAACACCATTCGTGGCAGGTCTCACCCAGCAAATCCTTCCCAGAAAAGCAGCTGCATGAAGATTTGTCATGAGCAAGCGAGCAAGATTTTCAGGGAGCAGGCTCTGTCCAGGCTTCTTGTTTGCCTTCGAAATCATTAACCTTCAAAAAAAGCCCATCCGTAGCCTGCCCAGGTGCTGGTTGCAATAGGTGTGTCAGCTGTACTTCCAGCTAAGAGCAGCGCTTACAGGACTAGATGCGAATTTTTAAGTGACGGTACCATGGAGCTCTCAGGAGCAAAGAACTACTAGTTTAATGCAACACATTCCCTGATGTCTTTTTATGCCACGTGCTGAAATGTGGTGAATCTCTGAGCGTGCCGAAATGAAGAAAACTAACTGTTCCGGAGTAGGGGATTTTTGCAGCAAAATGGCTGCGTGTGCTTTAGGAGCAGCCACTGCGTTTGGAGAGCTTTCTTCAGGTCTTGAAATATTAATGATCTTGGCTTAATATAGTAGAAAACAAAATACAGTGCATGAAACGGGGGAAAAATCCTTCAATTACAGACTGTTGACTGTGCAGTACCCACTGTATGTATCTATTCCCTTTTAAACCACTGAGTCTGAAAAGACTGAGGAGGACGAATGGTTGCAAAAATCTTTACCAGTGACATTTTTCCTACCTTCGCAACAACATGTTATAGCCTGAACAGGATCTTCAGCTTTGTGCTGGGTTGTTTATGATCTAAGTAGTTTAATATTAGGAAGATGTAAGAGACAGCTCTTAATTTAATAATTTCTGTGAACTATGATTTTTGTGTTAACAGTAATGTTAGGGTTTACATGCTGTATTTGAATAACAGCAAGAATTTTGTGGATAAGAGCAGTCAGCCTGGTCTCCTCTCGTATTTTGTTTTTCCATGCCTCATCATTGTATACGGCAGCAAGACTCCTGTCAGTGTCTGTCCTGGTCATATACAGGCTTAGGTGTATTTCTGATCCGAGCTGTGACACTGAAAACCAGGAATAATATCTCAGATCAGAATCTGCCGCTTGACTGCTGCTGTTGTTAAACCAGGTACAAGAGGACATGTAGTGATAGTAGAACTCACTCACCAGATATTGCAAATCACATCAAAAATGAAAGGTAGTTTTCCATGCCTTTTTATTTTTTCCTGGGTAATTCACGTCACAAGCAGAATAAGCTATTTTATACAAGTTGTCTTTGTGTACCGTGGCAGCCTGGCTGATCGGCCATACCCAGTGGGTCTGTGTTTGTGTCCAGGGACTAATGGTCTCCAATGTGGGGAGGCTGAGTTTGACCCCCGTGATTCTTCCTGCCAAAGCTGTGGTTTCTGATGTTAATCGAAACCCCAGGGCTGTTTGAAGCATCGCCAAAAAGCACCTTATCTAATAATGCAATGCATGTAAACTCTGGAAACATAAATCTTATATGAGCGATGTGTTTTTATAAGATCCCCCGGTCCAGTGACAGGCACAGTGAGGGAAAGCGGACTGAGCTCCCAGTGCTCTTACAGATGGCGCGCGGCACGTCGTAAAGTTAGGACTCGTTAAGGAAATTCCATAGATGGCTTTGGTTAACAAGAATGAAGTAACTTGCTGTTTTATAAATGTGTTACTAAAATCCCTCTCTGTTTTCCATTGGGGGGCTTCATAAGAGAAAGAGGGACAGAATGAGGGGGACCAAGGGAAGGGTAGAACAGAGAGAGCAAGCCCCGGCTGTGCAGGGGGCTGCGCCCCGTTTACTGGGGCCTGTGCATAGCAGGGGAACCCCAAAGGTAGTGTTTGTGTTAAACGATGACATGTGAGAGCAAGTCACGCAGTAAATACTGGGAACAACTGTTCTCTTTTACATGTTTGCATGCCTGGGTATCTTCTCTGTTTTCTGCAGCGCTGAAAGCCAGTGGTGATGGTGGGCTTTTATCTGTAGCCAAGGGAGAAATTTCTAGGATGACATACCTGTTAGCCACTATTAAAATGTGTTATTAATGATGCTAATGAGTTTTTTCCAAGTGATGTAAACGTAGCCATCCATGTAAGCATTGCATTTCTGAAGACAATGTCACCGAAAGCTTGCCAGCTGCCCGTGGGACTTGGTGGCGCTGGTGCAGATACTGCTGTGGCCTGGCTCCGAGGTGGGGAGGGCTCTGCTGATTCCTCCTGTGGGGAGAAAGAACCAAATGAGTTCTGCCTTGCCAGGAGGGAGAGGTGCCATTTCCGCGCAGGGGAGGCTGAGGGCCTCGCTGCCAATCCCAGTGGGTTCCTGTCCTGCTCCCTCTTAAAAATTGGCAGTGTCTGGCCGTCAGCTGCCATTCCTTAACTGGTCATAGAATAAACCAATTGCACCCCTTTTGTCATGCGCTCTGTGTGTGAATGCAGGTGGACATGGGTTAAGCATCATGCAGCTCCACAGTCAGCACAAAAAGGCAGCTGATTTTCTGGCAGTGTCAATAGAAGAGTATAATTTTTTTTTTTTTCCCCAGCTTTTAAAATGACTCTTGTTGGAATTAGAAATCAGTATCCCCTGACATAGGATTACTCATTAAGACTGTGATGATTGTTAATTCTTCACCTGGGGCTAAGAGGACATCATTAGATCTCTTTGAAATGTCTCCTGCCTTGATTTTGAATAAGTAAGCCAGCAATTTATGGTCACAGCCTGGGCAAGTAACACTCTCCCTTCCTGTTCCTCCGTCTAGCTTGCAAAATCGGATACTACAAGGCTCTCTCGACAGATGTTGCTTGTGCCAAATGCCCGCCTCACAGCTACTCCATCTGGGAAGGCTCTACCTCCTGCACCTGCGATCGGGGCTTTTTCCGAGCTGAAAATGATGCTGCCTCCATGCCCTGCACTCGTAAGTTGGTCTTTGAACAGTCTCTTCCCCTTTTATCATCCATTTCTTCTCCTGTCTTTCTTTTGCTGTGTTTGTAGGAAATATCGCCTGCAGATGTGTCTCTAAGAAGTGTCTGACTTCTTTGAGCAGCATTCAGTAGCTCTTACAGCTCTTTGCAGATGCAGTTTGCATTTTGGTTTACACTTCTGGGAGAGAAAGTTCTCAGCCCTGAATCTCTAACAGTGACACGGTTGCACTGACTCTTGAGAGCTTACAGTCTAAATAAATCAGGAGACTGTAAGGAGGCAAAGCCGCAGAAGAGGAGTGACTCTCACACATCACTAACAGAGTTGGGAATAAAATATAGGTTTAAGTTCCAGTTTGAGGACCTGCCCGGTAGATCACTTCACCTTTCATCTCTTTCAATATTGATATTTGTAGAAACTGGGAAAGCTTTTCTCATAATTGTATGACCTAGGGTAAATAGGTAATATTTATAATGTCATTGTATATCTAATTTGCTCAAAATACAGCTGGTGACCCTTAGGAACATAAAAGTATTCCTCTGGAAGGGGTGTTAATAATAAGTCTTAAACCTTAATGAAACAAATACCCGAAGTATTCTTTATTTTATCCTTTGTGCAGCAAAAGGAGTTCTCTTTAGTTCCACCAAAATGCCTTCAGCAGGGAGAACAAGAGGTGCAGTGCACTGAGCACACCCATGGGGTTGCTGGAACAACTCCTTGTTCTATGTGTTGGTTAAGGGCTCACGCAGCCAAAGACCTGGGATTCCAGCCATGCCCCGGTGTTAAATCGTGATGATCTAGTTCTTTGGTTTTCATATCTATAGGAGCAGAGCAGCTTGAAACACTAAGTGAAAGGACTGTATTTCACCAGGGGATATCCATGTGTGGCTTTCCCTGAAAGCTATTGGAAATGCTTCCAGATTTTTGGAGTTCAGCTGTATATTTATGTAGAGAGCGTGTGTGTGTCTGTGAGTGAGGGAACACTGAGAGGTTTCTTTTGTAACATTTTAATATATTCCAAATTCATTTTGGAGAGATGACTCACATTTATTTAAATCTGAACTTCTCCCTTACAAGGCAGAAACCAAGTATGTCCATAACAAAGCCAGCACTCGTCCCTTCCCCACACCCCCTTGATTCCAGCTCTTCCTCAGTGATCTCCTCCTTTTCAGCTGTCCGTTTGGCTGGGTGCTGGTTAAGCAGGTCTGGGCATAGCCAGGAGCAGCTGCTTTTGCTCAGTAGGAAAGCAGAGAGGTCTGTATATCCCTTGCCAAGTGTTGACTGGGGATGGAGGTCTAACTGTATTGTGAAACCCTGCTGAAGTGGGTAGGAACATGCTTTTTATAATATAACTTATACTAGGAGATATAAATCTTTGCTATATTGATAGGAAAAAATGTCTTTTTGCAACAATAAAACTGTTGCTCAGAAGGTACGCCCTAAATAATATTATACCAGCAAAAGTTTCTCAAAGCCCTGGTCCAAGTGGGTGATATCCTGACCAAATTGAAATCAAATTAGGAATCAACTGGTTGAATTTAAGTAGGCTTGTGCAGTGAGCGAAGCATGAGGGAAGAGCAAAACACTTCCAGATGTGGGAATTGTGAGCAAATGATAAATCTGTTTGCTTGTATTGCAAAATGTACCCCTGCAAGCTTAGCCCTTTTTTGCCAAGTCTTGGGCCTGCTTCTGGCACCCTTCCCCGTTCTTGTCTTCAGAGGTCAGTCAAAGTTGAAACTCTGATCTTGGTCTTTTACCCTGAAAACATGAAGAGGGAAGAAGAGAAGGCAAAGGCCATGGTGCTGGCCTCAGTCTTCATCTCTGCAGCAGCCTAGGAGGACCCGGCGCGCAGAGACAAGCCAACACCACAATCCCACGGACACTCTGGAGGTCTCATTTCATAGCTTTGAATTTTCCTGTAGCTTCAGGGCTTCATTTTCTGTGATCCAAGGTGAAGGATGACACAGAGGTTATTTCTGAGCTGGCTTGTGGGGCAGCTTTGCTCCGTCTCTGACCACTGTGCTCGCTAATACCCTCTCTTTGAGATCTGCCTTAGCAGATGTTTGAACGTTGCTACGGTGGTGGTACTTGAGGCAAGCAACAGCAAGTGTTCAGAGGGCCTTTGCTGAAAGAAGCCCCTCTGGAAGAAGCTCCCCGTTTGTCTGCCCTTCCTGACAAGATGTGGAGACAGAAGGGAGCATAAACATCAAAGGTTCTTTCAGACGGTTTCAGGCTCTAATCAGTTCTTACCAGTTGGTTAAACCAGGTGACAAACCCAATTCCCTTGTGATGACAGCCATAATAATCAGGCATCTTCTTTGTTCATTATGCTCTCTTTACCCCTGGTATTCTCATTCAGCCCTGCATTTAGTAATCGCTCAGTGTGACGGCACACTAATGAAGAAATAAAACACAGTATCTGAGATCCATTCTTCTAGCAAAAAGATAGACTCTGCTCCACTGGCTTGTAAAATCAGGTTTCTGTTCACTTGGAGAACTATTAGACCAGGTGAATAAAAGTAACATTGGGTAATCTGGACAGAACACCTGGAATGGACTGTGGATTGATCCTTTCTTTATTATTTCTAAACACTTTTTAAGATTAAGAACTTCAGCCTTCTTAGGATGTGTTTTTGTAAAGCTTCGACCCTTGGCTATTGATTTCCTTTAGTAATAAACTGTCTGGCCTCATCACTTATCTTGCCTTCTAGGTTGGGGGAGGAAGATGGTTATGACTTTCCATTAGCCTGATTGTGCTAGTGGATGAAAGGGAATTGGAGAATTCCCCTTCCTTTTCCTTTCCCTTTCTCGCAATTCCCATGGTAAGTAATAAAAGCAACACCTACTTCCTGATGCACTGGTCAGCAGAGGTGCTCCAGAGCTTTCTCATTCCTTAACACCATCTCTGACATCTCCATCCATTGTTGAGTTGTAAAAACTGTGCCTAACCTTCAGGTAAGCCAGCCATCCAATCTCAACAGATAACTCAAACTCTAGTTTTAGTATTCTGCTCTATTTTAGCTCTGCTAGCGTGAGTAGTTATGTCTGGCTTAAAGCCTGTGCAAGTAAGGGCAGGATGTGACGGGACGTGAGCGTAGGAGACATTGGAGCACGCTGTGTTGGAAGGCCAGGCATAGATACCCTGACGTACACATGTTTATTGATGCATCTTTTCCCCAAGTTTGCCTCATGGGGATAATCATCAACGTGTCTGTCACCACCGAGGAGCAGAGCTGCTCTGGATGTGCTGCTTTGACCTAACTCAGGAATTTAGACTTTCAGCTCTGAAGCACAGTGAGCTTGTCAGCTGTGTGCTTGGGCATGAAGATGGTCTGATTGACCCATAATACACTTGAGCACAAACTGTGGAAAACTTGGACACCTTTCTCTTTTGGAAGTATACCAAAAGTTATATTAAAACAACTATTCAGACCTTCATTGTATTTCAGCATTTGCTGAGAGGACAGGTGTATCATAAGGTTAACAGTCTAATGCAGAATGAATTGCCTTACCAACACACAAATCTGTGAGGCTGGAAAACAATCAATCTCAGTCATGGTCCTCATCCCTGAATCTCCTTCTCTGGAAGGAGATACTCTGTGAACTGCAGCCTGGCACAGGCAGGTGCAGTTCCCACCCAAGTTAATGGCGTTGCTCCTGCGTCCCATTAATGAGTTGGGTCCTGTAACTTTTTCTTAACAAACAATGCTCACATTATGAGTGAGTACGGGATGGTATTGTATTGTTTTTATTGTCTGTTCGGTTCAGATTATTAATGATTTTTAATTGGGAGCCCTTTACAAAAGAGAGATTACCAGCATAGACTGTCCAGCTTGAAATCTGTCTCAGTAAATGACCCTGAATAATTTAGTCCGTTGAGCCACCCAAACAGTGACTGATTGATTGATATTTTGGCGTGGCCTGAAGTATTTCTAAAATGGTTGCATTTAAGACAGTTTATACCAGAGAAGCTTAGAGATAATGAGAGCAAATTTAGTGAGATGCAAGAGAAAAGTGCCTGCTTTAAAAGGGCTTTCTCTAGCTTAGCTTATCAAGAAATCGAAGACCCTGACTTCAAACAGCAAACGTTACTTACTTGTCTTTACATTCGCCTCTTCTAATTGAATTTAGTGCACTGCTGTATTTCCTTCAGAAAGTATATTGTTTTTAAATTACCATTTCAGTGCTATTACTCAAGGCTTCTGCTTCTAATGCTTTCTGACAGTTATCAGCATAATGAACCATAATGAAATGATGAGCAATCTACAGTGGAAACTCAATGTGGATTCCACTAGAGCTGTGTGACTGTGTTGTTAAAATTTGAATGCACATTAAAATAACACTGTCCTTATTTGTTTCCAAGGTCAAGGCTTTAAAAAAGGTCTGAAAGGTCTAAACACTTCAATTTTGTCAATGTTACACTCTAATATATGTCCATAGTGCAATCTTGTGTTGCATTTAGTGTATCTCAGAGATAAATATTTGACCTGTATTTTCAAAAAAGAGTGAATTTACCTACCTAATAACTGTGCTTGCAGATGAGTAAGTGCACAGGAGCTGATTATTCCAGCATATGTTTATTATGATTGCTTAGACTTCTAAATAAACAAATGTGCTCTTTTTCCTTCCACTTGACTTGTGCCTCTTCTAAATTTCCAGACAGATGCCGATTATCACTGTTTTAGCTTTTAGAAGAATAAGAAAGTAGAGTGCAACACGCGGTCATGCTGCCTAGTACGTTGTAGGTAGCTTTGTGCCGGCTTTGCCACGCTTCCTTCCCAGGGCTTGCCCACTAGATCTGGCACCACTTCAGTCCAACCTCTGCTGCCATTCTCTGTTGTATGAAGTATATGCCAATACAGCCTCTGATGTTCAGAAGTTAAATTTACAACATCATAATTCTTCCACATATTTATATGTCTATACCTTAAGTAAATTATTTTTCTCTTAAAAAATCATATAAGGTTGTAAACAGTAGGTGAAAATGCCTTTTAAGGTGCAGTATGGCAGTTGCAAGAGAGGAGGGAGTGAGTAGGCAGTATGAAAAGCATGATTTTTCTTCTTCATATAGGCTGGGAAAATAGACCATCCATCGCTGCCAGACTGAGAGAAGGGAATTGTGAGTGATGGGAATCTCAAAGGAGAAGGCTGTCTGCCCTTGTCTGTGGTGACAGGCTGAAGGACTTGAGAAAACGTTGAATAAGAAGGGGAGTGGTTATGGTTTGAACAGAAGAGAAGGGAGTAATTTGACAATGTGTGTTTATAATCAGTAGACTTAAAATCATCACTCTTTTAAGTACAGCAACTGTTTATTAGCTGTCTTCTGATTTTCTGGCTAGAGCCTTAAATTAACAGAGACATTTACTCAATTAAGTGGGGGCTTTGATTTGGTTAGTCAGGACCCAGTTCTGTAGAGTCGTTGAAGTAAATTAGAGGGCTAACAGAATAAGAAATTCAGCAGTCGAGCCAATGACAGAATAACTTATTTTTCTGCTTGGATTTTTTCCTGTCAGACTGTCAAATAACTTTCTGGTATCCACAGTGGAATTCTTTTTATCTCAAAAGAGTGAGCGAGCAGAGGTGGTATTGTCTGCAGCACAGCATAGTAGAGTAGATGCGATAACGTGTCTTAGCATACGTGGCAATGCAAAATGTTCTCGTATGGCAGTTTTTGGAAGAGACACCCAGAGCCCACAGGGGTGGTACCTGCAATCATCAGTTTTCCCACACCTCTGCCAGTGGTAACTGGACCTCTTCACTTAATGCTCTTAGCCTGGACAAAAGATGAAATATCGGTTGGATTGATCTCTAGGTGAAAGGAGCAAAGCCTATTGTGAAGCTGGTAACCAGGGTTCTTTTGGCAAGCCAAAAGGAAATCGTACATGCCAGTAAAATGGGCATTTTATCATTGGCAGTGGTCCAAGATCCCTAGCTTGGCAGAGCTCCCACTGAAGTCAAAGGAGTCTTGCCTGAGTAAATAAATTAAGAATTGTTTTCCAAATCATTTGCCATATTAAAACCCAGTTGTAATGCTAACTGTGCACAGAAAGGAGAAGGGGGGTGGAAATAGAGCAGATGACTGATATTTCAAGTGGCTGCCGCATCTTGCGGACTGTTGACTTTGGCCTCACCATTTGTAAAAACACGTAATCTATAATGATAAATGGTCAGGAATAGCCAGGCAGACAAGAAGCAAAGGTTGTCCAAGCTGTCAGTGCTTGTGTAAATTAGCCCACAGCAACAGGAGACCTGTCCACAACTGCTGAAAGAAGCAATTAGTGGCAGCAACATATACAACTGTCACAGGAAAGCGTGGGCTTTATTTCTGAGCCTAAACTTACACAGCCCAGGTGTTTACTCTGCGTTATAACCTGTCTTTCAGATGGTTAAAGATCAACAATAAAGGCTTATCTGAAGGGCTTCGCAGCTCACATGCTGAAACATTATTGACAATTCCACAATTATACATGTTTAATGAAGCTTTAAAAGATGGAAAGAGGAGGCCAAGGGGCTTTTTCTTGAAGGCTGTGCCTGGCACCACTTTTGCCAGGCATTTCAGTGAGGGAACTGAAAAGAGTTTAAAGACATTGATTATTTAATTACTTTTTTTGCATCCACTCTGAAAATAGTAAACTCTATTTTACACACAGCCATGCCTCCAGGGAGATGAGTTTTAGGTTCATGATAAAGTTCAAGAGTATTGATTAGAATTGTTAAAGGCTGTCCGTACAATAATGGTGTTGTAAGGCCTCATTGAGAGAGTAGCAGTCTGGTCCCATTGGTGAGGCGGCAGCACGACCAAAAGCCTGAGCAGAGCTGTACTGCCTCTCAGTGCTTCCGCTAGCTCCTTCAAAGGCACTTCAGGTACTGCCAGTGACATTGCAGTGCTCTTGGGAGATAAGCTCCAAAGGTCTTTGGAATTGTTCATTGTATGGATCTTCTCTTTTTTACAACTCTTTATTTGTTCTCTTTACTCTCGCTGTGTTGTACACAAAAGCTGGCTTTCAGGTCTTGTATAGCAGAAGATGTGCTAAACTTTTCACTACTTCTAGTTAGGTTTTCTTGCTATTAGACAGTTGGATGCTCACTCCCAAGTGCTGGCTGCTCCTGTAACTTATCAAAGACTTTACTGCTCCACCGTAGTACATTCAAGGCCAAGTCACTGCTTCAAAACTGGCCGGTTCATACCAGGCTCCTTTTAAACTTAGCAAATTAGCTCAAGATTCCTGAATACCCTGGGTTCCCTTTGAAATCACCAGAGATGAAGAGGGTCAGTGTCTCTGGAGCAGGCTCATAAAGGGGATCCGTTGGTCAGTCTCGCTCCAAAGCCCACTGCAGCCTGCTGGTCTGCCTGATTAACTTCGATTAACAAACACCGGTAGCTGGCACTCTGCTGCATTTAACAGTGTGTTTATAGGGTGTCCTCAGTTTTAGGGTGAAGTTAAAAAGCTTTGAACTGCTGCATGTTATTGTATTTTTTTAACTGTTTGTTAGAATAGTTTTTAATCCTTATCAAGCTAAGGTCTACTTTTTCTGCCTCAAAAGAGAGAGGTGATATTTTCCTCAAGGAGAGTGTGGGAATGGTTAAAGAAGATTAAAGTCTTTCCTACATGCTTGAGGCTTTCTGATGTCTGGTGGGAATTGCCAATGAAGCTTCCTTCCGATTTCACACTGTCAGGTGAACGCAGACTGAATGCAGGGTGACAACCCACTTGAAAATAATTATCCATTGCCTTGGCTGCAGAGACATCCGTTACCTGATAGAGAAATGTGCTTTTACACGCATGCACACACAGACTGAGTGAATTATATTTTTAATAATTTTCTCCTTCCAGGGCTCAAAAGCCTCATCCTGTTTGTTACTTAGCCACATACATATCTTTTGAAAGCATCTTTATTTTGAAGGAGGGTACATTTTAAATGCACCGGTTTAGTGACTGACAGAATGTTCATAGCGAAGGCTTGCCTTCTTGAGGATGTGTATTTGAAATATCTCCATTAGCACTTCCATGGAGAGTGTGGGTTTCGGCTTGTGTTTTTAATAGATCTCCTCCCACAGATACATCTTTCAAGGTAGTAAATATTAACCATACCATAGGTTAGTAGTAAAGAGATGTGGTTAGAGTCCAAATACTGATAATATCTGTTTTGTCCTTAATGGGTAATGTTGCTGCCAAAATAATCCACTACCACTGTTAATGGTTGAGGACTAAGCTGGCATAAAAAAAGGAGCTCCTGGTAAGGAGCCCTCTGCCAGGGACATGCTAAGACAGAGGAGTGTGGGCAGGCAGTTGTTTGTGGCTAGAGAGAGCTTTATGTTGGGTGCCATCAGAGTGGGTTTCTCAGAAGTGCTAAATTCAGTTTAAAGGCATTAAGTGTCAGAACCCTACGCCGACATGTTTTTTGGCTTGTTTTGCGATAGGGTTTTTTTTTTCAAATTAAGAAAATAGTATAGAATGGCTACTCAGGTCAGATAAAATTGGCCAAACCAAAGCCCACAACATTATCTTCAGTGCTTTGTCCACTGAATCTCTGAGAATAGGAAAAAGAAATTTTTTACTCACCTATAACTTTGATGAACAAAAGCTGTTTGCCCCTAATTTGGACCTGCTAGTTGTCTAAAAGTGGGATTCTGGCATCGTGTTGGCCTGGGACAGCAGAGAACCAAGCTGCAAGGTCCTCCTTATTTCTCGTCATTTTATGGGACAACAAAGTCACTCGGGAGCTGTTTTGCTGGGAATCATTTTTGTCTTCTCTTTTCACCATGCTTTAATCCACACCTCCTAACCATACACTGTTGCTGAACTAAATTAACTGGTTTAGTGAAGACAATATTCTCTATGTCAAACAAGTCTGTCTGGTCCAGTTGTAGAAAACTGTAATTGAATTTACTGCATACACCCACAGAGACTTTTAGAGAAGCACCTTGCTGGGCAGATCAGTAATAAAAAAGGAAGATGTAAAATCAGGGATATTAAAACTTTTGTCATAACCATTTAAATACAGTTCCCCAGCACAGTGCACTTAGAGTTCTAACCTCAGATCCCAGGGTTAGTTTCCAGAGGTATTCTTCTGTTGGGTAGATCGGTCGGGTTTACAGCTGTAGGGAGAAAGGGTGGGCTGGCTTGGTTGGAGTCTGTCTGCACAGCCGACAAGTCGTGCCTGTCTGTCTGTCTCGCTGGAGTCCCTCCAGCTCCGGGAGCCCAGCTACAGCACACCCTTTGACGTGGGTTTGTGGTAAAGAGTTTGTCAGGGGGCAGACACTTGCCTTTGGGCTGGTGGCTCGGCGGCGGTGCCGAGCTTGCCGCTGGTGCAGCCTGGTTAGACCCGGTCCCTGGGCATGCTGAGGGTCCCGCTGCCCATGCTGTCCTTCGGCAGGCACAAAGGGCTGGGCGCGACCCATCCCTGCGGGCAGCAGGCATGTTTGCTTGGTTGCAGCTAATCATCTTCATGCTATTTGCCTTTGAAATTGTTCATTGCATTCAGGATAGACCTCCCTGGCCGAACAATTTTGCCAGTTCCACTAGGTCGAACCTTCTCCACTTGTACTGTTATCTTGTGGAGGCAGGAGAGGGGCTGTGGGATAACCTCCTCAGCAGGATGGTGCCTGAACAACAGACAGACTTTGAGCCAACAACCTCTGATGATGCCTCAGTGTGTAGGGCAGCTGATTTAAATGGAAAATATTATTTTCCTTGCAAATAAGCAGTTTACTGAAACGTCGTTATGCCCAGTGTTAGTCTGCAGCCTGCTTCGCTTCACAGCTGTGGCCCCTTACCACCTGCACCCCACAGGTGTACCTCAGTCCCGGACAGCAAGTTCATTACTGGCTCTTCACTGAGGAAGGTGCACGTGAGTCACTTTGGTGCTCAGATTGGACTTGATCCCTGGTGTGAATCACAGAGGTCCTTTACTATGAGCACAGAGAGCTGGCACACAGGTAACATAGCACATGGAGATCTCCTGTGGGGTGGAAGGTAGGAGAGAGCCCATCAGGTGTTGATAGGTGCCCTCGTCATGGTTTTCATCAGGGCTCTTGTCAGTCTTGCAGTGATGTGTGGGAGGCTTCTCACTGGAGAGGGACTTGAGTATTTTGTAAGAAGGGAGGGAGAGAAATATTGATGGATGAAAAGTTAAAGTGCAGCCTGAGATTGTGGTGAGTGCTAAAATATATCAATCCTTTTAGTACAAGTCATGCTTATGCTATTAACCCCTTAAAAGCTCTAGTCTTCCTGAATATTCATTTGACATAGGATACGACAATGTCCTCAAGACAGACAGATCTGTCTGTGGGTGAAAGAGACAGAGTGATATAATGGCTATAGCTTATTGCAGCAAGAGAAAACCAAACAATCTGCATTGCCCAATACATTTAAGTAAATCTAATAGGAGGGTTGAGGAAGATAGCAAGATTAGCTTGACAAAGATTGTTTGTTGCTAAACAGGCTCTTCAGTGTTTCCCTCAGCCCTGACACACACAATGAACAGCTCCACCCAGGGCCTTTCCATTTGCTTCATGGCTCAGTTGATTTTGATGGGTTTATTGTGAAGTGAGATTTATGGACCCCAGGAAGGAATAAAATTAACAACTTCCGTTCCCTGTGTTCCCACAGAGGAGTCCGCCATGTCCGCTCAGGGTGCTGGTAAATGGGCTGGGTGAGGATCCTGTGGTCAGGCCCCATGGTCAAACCGTGTCCTCCTTGCAGTCCCCGACAGGAGAACCGCGAGCGGCTCTGCAGATCCATTCCTTGGGTTCTGTTGTCTCGGGCAGGGAAAGCAAGAGGATCTGGCTTCCTAACATCATAAAATGAGCTTTAAAATTAGTTGTTTTCAAAATAAAAATGTCTGGTTTTTTTTTTTTTTTTTAATTTCTGTAGGAACTGTCACATTTTGAGCTCTTCTGGGCAGTATGGCAGTGTTAGCTCCATGCTTCCAGAGTGCCTAATGGCTCATGCAAGAGCATGCTTCCATCAGCAGGAATTCTAAGGAAAATGCTGTAAATGATGTAAATCACTTGAGAAAAAAAATCACAGAAGTTGGCACCAGTGTTTCAGAGGCACAGCTCCTTGTCTCCCCTCTCATCTGCCCCACAACTAGAGTTTTCTGCCCGAGGATGGAGGGTTTGTGTGGCGGGGGTGGTCTGGCTGGCAGGACGCTGTTTCTGCAGGTAGATCCTGCTCGCTGGGTTCATCTGGGAGCTGACTGGCACCTCCAGCCTGCCACAGCTCTAGAAGGGTTTTCTTCTCATCTAGTGGCAGTGGCTCTGTTGTCAGAAACAAAGCAAATCCTGATCAGCATTGAAAGAGCAGATATGCCCTGTGTTTCAACATCTGAAACCGGGCCCTTCAATCCGAAATGATTCCCCACTCCCAGTGCCAACAGCTCCATTGATACCTATACTCCAGAAAGAGAAGAAATTGCTTTTCCCTTCACTATAATGTCAGCCCACCATTTGGTGACTCCCCCACATCTTCCTTTTTCGTGCTGGAGGTGGTGCACACATCTCTGTGACCTGCAAGCATCTGCTTCCTTGGTTTTCTGCTTCATTGCGTCTCTGTTTAGACGCTGCAGTGCCCTGTCCCACATACTAATTACTGACTTTTTGCTTCTGAGGAGCTTGATTTATTCTGGCACATTTTCCCACGTGAAACTGGACCTAGAGCCTTGGAAAATATCTTAATGGACATCAGAGTAAGTCTGAGTTTAACCCCAAACTGGCTGCTATATCTGAGCTAAAAGGCACCTCTTTCAGACCGTAGTTGTGGCAGTATGACCCTTCCTTGTGGAGCACTTTGTTTGCCGAGCATCCCCCTGCAATGAGGGCAGCCCTGGCAGAGCCGGGTGTTGCTCGGGGAGGTGTTTGCGCTGGCACCACCTTATCTCAGCTCTCGTGGCTGCGCTCCGAGTCGATGCTCTCACTGGTGTGATTGCAGCAGGAGAATGCTCTGTAAGAAAACGCCTTTTGCCTTTTCTCGCTGTAACGCTCTTGCCGTTTCTCACAGGAGCAGTTTCTGTTCAGGGCTCGCTGCTGTGAAGTGCTGAAGGGCCTCTGGGAGGACTGATGTCCTCAGCTCCCACCGCCTAGGTCAGACCTTCACCACCCAGCGTGGGCTTAGGCTTGCAGTCCACTGAGGCCGAGCTTTCCTCCAGAGGCTTTTGTTTGTTCTCCTGCCTCCTTGACAGAGCAGAGGGACAAATGCTGTCAGCTTGTGCACCTGCCTGCTGTGAAGAGAGAGCCCTGGTGTGAGGCAGTTTGGGGTAGATGGGATTTAGATCAGTTCCTGCTCAGCAGTTCCTGTGCTGCTGCTCGAGTTCATGGTTTCAGGAGTGTCTTCCACCTCATCGCACTCAGAGTGTGTTTTGAGGAAGAGGCTCGTGTATTTGCAGGGTGAGGACAGGCCGCTTTCTCCTGCCCAGGGGAGCTGGCAAGCCCAGCGTTTGGGAGGAGGAGAGCTGGGCACAGGGCCCCCGCGCTGGGCTGGGAGTTGTGACCCATGCCCAGATGTGCAAGGCATGTCTGGCGTGCCCTTGTCATCTCACCGTATCGCTCTCTACTTCATTTTTCCACATGATGAACAGAGATTAAAAACAGTTTCTTTCCATTTTCTTTCTCTGCTAGTTTCTAAGCGTTTTTGGAGCAGGAAACATCTCTCGCTGTGTTTGATAACTGATCTTTGAGTAAAAGGGTTTTGTCCTTAGGAGTTCTAAATGCTGCCAGTGTATAAATAAAAGCCATGAATGGCAGCCAGTGGTGCAGGAGGACTCCCCGTCACAGGGGCTGGCCCTGGCTCTCTCTTCTTGCAGTAATTCTACCTGTCAGCCCCCATTAACTCAGAGACTGTTTCAGAGGTTTGGCAGGAAGAGAGGATTTCCCTCTTTTCAAAACGAACATATTAATTTTGTATTTCTGAAGTGAGCACAGAGAGACAATCCTTGTTCAGCTACTCTTGCAGCAGAGGCCTTTCATTTAGGTACTGAAGATAAGTAGATACATTTGACCTCAGTGTAATTTAAGACTCTTTTCTTAACCTACCTGCTCCTAAATAAAAGTCCTGACTCCTGTTGAACATGTGTTCAGGCAGCTTCAAGCACAGACCCAGGGACGTGGTGCAGCCCTCAAACCCTTGTCCTCCACAGTGAGCTCAGGTCTCAGGCTGCATTTTAGATGCACCTGATGAATCGAGGCAGGCAGAATTAATCTTCATCATAGTCACCTCTTAATGGCTTAACCTCTTCACTGCCATGCTTGAGTCACTTAGTAATTTCAGCAGAATTTCACCATAATGTACATAGGTCCCATCTGACCCTGATGGCTGCTTTTGTGCCTTTGACGTATGAGAGATTATGATTGATTTATTTATACACTTAATGAAACTGTTGGTGCTGGCTGAATTTTTTTTTCCAGTTTTGTAACATTTGACAAATAACAGAAATGGAAAACCTGGAATGAAATTTGCCAGAGCTTTTACTTTGCCTTCGTTTTCTACCAGGAGATCTGGTTGAATGTTTTTTGAATTCCAACCATCAAATGTATTTTGATAAAATTTAAGAAGCTTTCACAAGCTCTCCTGTGTCTTGAATAAAAATCGAATTTGTGACTTTCTATGGCATTATTTCCAGTATTTTTCTGGTAATAATATTTGCATTTAAAGGTCTGAGTAATTAGTAAGGACTGCTATTTTTACTGTATTCTGGTTTGGATCGTTACATTTTGCAAGGTTGGGTCTCACTGTTTCATTTCTACTCGATACAGTAGTTACCTTATGTCCTGTCCCAAAGTATTGCATGGGTAGTCAGAGCACCCTCATGCTCTACCCCAGAATAGGCGGGATCAGCTCTTCTTTCAGCTGCTCACTGTATTTTCCTCCCCAATTCTTTCATATTCTCCAGCATTCCCCTGTTGTAACCTTTATTCTCCCCCCTTCTTCAAAGCCTTAGTTTTCTACTCAGATCTATTTCCTGAATCCCAAAGTGTCATGTCCAGCTCCCTGCTTGACGGGCTTCAGCGTTCACTGAATGTGATCTGACTTCAGTTTGTCTGGAAAATATTGCACTTCTATTCTTAAGAAAAAAATATCAGGAGATCAACAATTTCAGTGAGTATCTGCCTGTAGGTAATGGAGGACCTTGTAAATGCCAGGTGAAGCAAGAGTTGTGCATATGATGCCTTGCTTGGGAGATAATGGAAAAATGAATGTAAAATATATAAATTTTAAGTTTTTCCAAATAAGTATAAATAGTGAACGTGAAAAAAACCCCATGTTCTTGTTTAATTGTAATACAGGGTTTTCAGGCTCATTTAGAGCTGGAAAATACTGTTAATTTATCAGATTGAAAAGATCAGAGTTTGACTTACGAGTTAATTTTTCACATTCATTAAGAACACAGGGAAAGAGAAGTAAAATTTTCTGCGGTCTCTGCTGTCCTTGACGTAACTGGGAGGTGCAGGCGCCCGGTATCACTCGGGACCCTAAGTCTGAAGACACTATGTAAGGTTTTTCTAGTTACTAATAACACGTTGACTTTTCTTTCTAGGCCCTCCATCTGCTCCCCAGAACCTGATTTCCAATGTCAATGAGACGTCGGTGAACTTGGAGTGGAGCCCCCCCCAGAACAAAGGTGGTCGTGAAGACATCTCCTACAACGTGGTGTGCAAGAGGTGCGGTGCTGGCGACCTCGGCCGCTGCCGGTCCTGTGGCAGCGGTGTGCACTTCAGCCCCCAGCAGAACGGCTTGAAAACCACCAAAGTCTCCATTACCGACCTCCTGGCACACACGAACTACACTTTTGAAGTCTGGGCGGTGAATGGAGTGTCCAAGCAAAATCCCAGCCAGGACCAAGCGGTGTCAGTCACTGTGACAACTAACCAAGCGGGTAAGAACCTAAACACAAATTCTCTTCCTCTCTCTTCTGCCAGTTTTTTTCAGGAAAGCTGTGATTTCCATTACGTTTAGCATTAGCAAATGAATGCAAGGAGGCCTAAAATGCGTAACTGGGTCAAACCCTTATTTTCTGGTTATTTAGATGGATAGTTTAAATTCTTTACGGCTAGAATAACAGAGGAGGGTTTGACTCCCGTGGCTGGGAGCAGAGCTGTGCTGCAGCACGCTGCGAGGACACGGGGAGGCATCCGTTCATCCTGCAGAAGCAGAGCAGCCCGGTGGCCCTGGGCCACACAAGGGGACAGAGACAGGGCCGCCAGCAGCTCGGCCCTTTGTAGGGGAGACCCTGCACACGGACACAATTGTGCCCTTGGTGATTGCAGAGGGCAAATGAGCTCTTGGGGAGCACAGGGTTATGCTTCTGCCTCCTTCTGAAAAGGGCTATGTAAGATTCAGAGAGGAATGAGTTGCCGTTCCCTTCCCTGCCTGCTCTCTCTCCTCTCCCTGCAAAGTCAATTAGATTCCCTCCCATTGTTAAATAAATACCTCCTTAACCTGCTGCTAACAACGTTTCAATTGATCAGAGTTGGCATTACTTTAGAAATCCTATATGAGCTTTCATCTTCGTGCTGGCTGAGTTTTGCATTTCACTCATCTGGGAGAGCGAATACCATTTCTGCGTATACCTGATTATTTCAGACACCCTAGGCAGTTCTACTTTTTCCAGTCCCCTGTGCTTGACCTAGTAAAGGCTGCTGCAGCAGATTGCAGTTTAGTTTTGATGACCATTCGTATGATTTTTTTTCTTTAATTACGCAAAAACATTTCTTGTTTGCAGCTAGTTAGGGTTTCAAGCCCAGGGTTTCAGCTGAATTTTTAATTTAATGCACAAAATTATATACATTTGAATATGACACTCTTCTGCATGCAAATTAGATATCCAGACTGTCAGACTGGCTACGAGACCGTCAAACCTGTTATCTAATTGCTCACAGTGCTGATTGCCTTCAAGTCCCACAGATATTGCAGTCTTTCAGCACCTTAGAGCATAGCTTACCGGGTTATTGTTTATCGTTAGACTTATGGTGTGTAAGACAATACTAATATTGTATATTTTGATAGCACTGGACTATATAAATATTTTGAATTCTGTTTCCTAGTAGATGTGCACGAAAAATAGGTATGCATCATCTAAATCTACAAATTTTAATGGTAGTCTGGAACACTTCAATATTAACAGTGAAAGATACATTCAATTTTGCAGTGACAGTTACAAGCAAAATTGTCAAGTCCACGCTGAAGCTCCTTTGAAAATCTGGTCCAGTGGTTTTTGTTCTTTACACATACAGTTGACAGCATCCCTTTTAAATTATGATTCAAAAATTCAAACTATCACTTTGCCTAGTGAAAAGACTAATAGAGAGCCAGGGCTATTACAGAGTCTTGGGAGAAAGCTGCGGGTAAATGCTGTCATAGGCTATACGAAAAGAGAAGGTTGAGAACAGCAGCAGGGACAGTGTTTTTGTGCTATGAATGCCTAGCAAAGAGAGTATTTCTGACTGATTCTGGCATGTGCAAGGATTAGTGGATGCATATATGCATGAATAAGTGAGTGGGATCCATCTACCGTGTGAAAATTCTACCATCTTATGCTTTAACATGCAAACCGAAATCTGATTGAATATGCAAATAAGAATTGATTTTGTTTATTATCCATGAGTAGCAGTTCTTCACATCAGGAAATTTGTATTTTTGCCAACATATCCAATTATGAAACATGCCCAGTCTATCAAATGCTTCAGAGGGCCGGAGAAAACCGTACTGGTACAAATGAAAATTAACTCTGAGCTGCCAGTGTTCTCCCATTCTTCATACAACTTTGTGTATTCCGCTGCAGAGAAGATCTAAATAGAAATGTGTGGCCTAAGCCTACAGATCTCAACTGAGATAAATAGTCCTTATATATGCAAATAATCTCACTGATTTCAGTGAAACTGCTTGCTTGAGTAAAGGTTTGTAAAGTTGGACCCTTGGGTTTTACAAGTACTGATCTGTTTAATCATTGTAAATGTGCATCTGGGGTGCATTAAAATTCTTGTGCCACTCATTTTCTTCCACTATATTTCATTATAAAGAGATCATGTCATAATAGAACACTGGCATGGGCTTGGTTTTCATCTTGCACGTTTCTTACGCTAATGTAAGGCTACCTCGGTTTCTTAGCAAAAATTTTTAAATTCAGAGCAGAGCCAAGCTCCTCCTTTAATCACACTCCTTCCCAAGAAAAATGAAACTACCAATACTGAAAATCTGTAAACAACTTTATTGTTTTTGCTTTTGTTTGTTTTGTGCTTTCCAACATTTAATATATATATAAAAAAACTTGTTAATGTGGTTCTTTAGTTCATTAGATGTGAGCAGTGCTTTTGGGTCATATTCTGGGGAATTTGCTGGAATTGTTTGCAAGAGGTGTATCTTCAAATTAAATTCAGTGGGGATGATAAATAGGCAAGGGACCAGGAAACCCTTCCTCTTAACAGCAGTCTCAAATTGACCTTGCAAATATGCAACCATATAATTTGACGAAAATATACAGAAATGTTAGAACCAGAAATCCGTGTATTTGTATGTTTGCTTGCATTGGTGCCAGCCCCTATAGACGATCTGCATTTGGAGACAGACAGAAAGCAATGGGAAATCAGTTACTGGTATATTCAGCACAAAATTGAAGAAATGTGTTGCAGTGACATAAAAGGTGCAGTTGAAAGGCACAGGTGTTTTTTTTATTTGCTTTTGCCATTTTACTTCTGGAGATAATGAAATGAGGCAGTTTACTTTCCCCCTTTATTTAGAAACTCTTTTCAGTTTCCAATACTGTAGAAAAATGTTTAAATTAAAATAAGCTTTTGCCATTCAAAGTAGGATCAAAAAGCACTAGAAAAAGTATTTTTCCTGCTTCTTTTGAAAGAGTCCTGAGTTTTATGGCTTTTTTTCTTTTTTTAAGAGAGAAGCTAAATTGCAGACTTCGAACCAAGTAAAAATTTCTGTCTCCTAGTCTGAAATACTTCAGTGTTGTGGCATTTTAAGAATTTTGAATGGTGAATTCAGCTTGCTATTCTACATGTTTAGTATAATAATTTTTTAATTTTTTTGAGATGGGAACTGCCACTCTCTTCCCATATAAGACGTAATAGGAAAAAAAAAGTCCAAGGATGGAACACTAAGCTGTTGAAACTTGGAGCCAGTGCCCTTACCACAATGAGTACTGGGAAATGCTGGTATTAAGGGACTTCACCAGGAGTGGTGAATTTTGTGGCTGTTTTCGATCAAATGAAATCAGCACTTTGCCCATCTTTTAAAAATGTGAAATGACTTGTGGAAGAGATACAAACCAGCAATTCTCATGTGATGCTGCTAGGAGAAGCTAATTTCACTGAGAAACCCTACCAAGCAGTTGACTGAATAGCTCAAAAATCTCCATGCTCTTTTTTTTTTTCCCCCTAAGGATAATGCTGCGAAGCTGTTCAAAATTAAAAGTAAATCTCTCAATAAAGAGACCTTGTTCGCAGCAAGCAGGAAGCCTTTGGTTTTGTGAAGAGGCACTGTACAGTTTATATTTTTATTAAAGATTACAGCCGAGCTGTTTGAGTCTCAGCCTGACAGCCGGGTTCGCCGTAAGCTGCTCTGTGCGTGTCCGAGGGGCAGCACCGCATGGACCCGGGTTTGCAAGGATGCTGAAGGCATCTGTAAGGCAGGGGAGCAGTGCGGGGTGGAGCGCCTACACAGGCTCTACATCAGATTTAAAATCCAAACTCATGTTGCTTGCTTTCCGCCCTTCTTTTTGTTCGCATGTTATGAGGAATGGGTGTCCTTCTTCCTCCTTTGCGTGTTGGAGTTAAAATGGTTGGTATTTCTGAATAAGCAGCCTGCCTGCTGATTTGCTACGTTGTTAGGTTACCTTGGGCTCAATGCTACCTTAAGTGGTCCAGCACAGCTAGAGGGAGGCAAGATGTGCCAATTAGGATGAAAATGCAATATGAATAAATAAACTTCCTCTTTCTCTCATTGCATCAGACTGGATGTTTTCAAGCTGCCTGTGCTGAGGATCAAAACCTGATCTTTCTTGCATCTCAGGCTTTCTGTCCCGTTTTTCCCTTTCTCTGTCCTCGCTCCTCTCCCCGGCTCCTTTGTCCCCGCGATCCTGCACACCTTGGCTGTGAGGCTGCGGGTTCAGGGGCGGCAGCGCGGCAGGGCTGCTGTGCCACATCCTCCCCGCTGCTGCCGGCTCCCCGGCCTCGCCGCTCACAGCCCTGCAGGCTCCCCCGCTCCCTTTCCAGGCAGGAATTAAATGGGTCACGGTGCCACCAGGACTTGAGCGCTGCTGAAAGGACCCGCGGGAATCGAGTGTTCTTCTGGGACAGGCTGCAGTTGTGGTGACCAGACTGTGATGAACCCAAAATATTGACGTTTGGTGCAGGGAAGGAAAATGTCAGCTCTTACTCAGGTTTATTTAGCCTTTAGGCTTGTTCGTTGTTTATGTTCTTAATTCCGTTACTAAAAGGAAAAAAAAAATCTGAAATATCCTGATCCTTTGAGGATGATTTTGTTTTAAGTTAGAAATGGGAGTGGGGAAAGAAGTGGCAGTTATTTGATTCCAGATGACTCACAAGTTCTACTAGATTTTTGGTAGGGGAATATATATTCCCATTGTGCATTTTGGTGCATCTTCTTTGAAAGCCCACGTTTCCTTTCAAATGCTGATTAGCATTCCTCACGTGTTGTACAGAACAGCACAGAAAATGCATAGAAAGTCTTACATTCTGCCAGCGTGGCTTAGCCTGTGCAGAGCTAAATTTGCAGTCAGTAAAAATTCATGGGGATACATTGCCCTTGGTCAGTGTGCGCTCCTCATATCGACAAAGTAATAGCTGCTCAGGCAGATCAAAAGCAACACATGCCAAGCCCAGGAAACTGAAGGCTTTTCAGTATTTTCTTTTTAATGTGCTACTTTCCTGGATATTTATAACTTATCTATAAAGAATTGTTCTGCAGTGAAACATCAAAAGACATTGTTGAGTAGATTTCAGTCGCAGAGCTTTCTTTGGGTGACTGCATGAATCCCCTTAAACTAGTACTGGAAAATAAAATTAATAGATACTCTGAAGATCGATCTGTCCATCTGATTTTCTAGTCTCCGTGATGTTCTTTGAGTACAGTCCTGGTTTCAGTATGAATAACAGTAAATCAATTCTATTTGCTGAGAGGGAACATAACATTTATTGATTTTATATGTGGTGATATTTATGTGCATATTGAGAATCTTATCAACAGGGAGGTGGTAACAGAAGTTAATTTTGTTTTCAAAACCAGCAAGGTCTCTAGTTGTTTAGACTGCTATAGTTTTATGCTTAGTTCTTGCAAAAAATTTATTTTTTTAGTGCAGGCCTGGTGACAACCTGTTTATTGTGTTGAAACACAATTTCGAAGGCCCGTGTAACCCCAAGTAAGACTTCATCTCCACAGAGCCGGGGACGGAGCTCTGTGAACTCAAAGACAGGATTCATCACACAGTTGTGTCAGAGTTTCTCAGACCCTCTAAAATAGCATTTTCTGTTCTGACATCACCTTAGTGCCTGCAGAGGATGTTGAGAGGCTGGTGCAGGTCAGGTCGCCTTTCCTGGCTGGTGGGTTTTCCAGTCCAGCTCCCGCGGGTGGTGGCAGCCCCGGGCGGTGCTGGTGAGGTCTGGGCGTTGTGGCGGGCAAGGCGCTGGGACAGGCTCTTACTAGGCGCGTGTTTTGGACCAGCTGGGAGGTGTACAACAGCCTAACCTGGAAGCTGTGAATGTGGGCAAGTTCGTGTTTTTGCCCAAACGAAGGAGCACGTGGCACTCCCCATGCTGGGCACCATGGCCCGTGGCTGTGGCCTTCATAGACATCCAGGAGTCGATTCACTTGTTTTTTTTTTCCAAAGTACTTGCTACGACCACGATCCCACCCTTTCCAGTTACTTGTTCCCTGCAGCCAAAAGCTACAAATAGCCTGTTCCAGGAGTCCTTTTACAGGCACACAAACCAGGAGGAAACTCATGCACGTAGCTGGGTGTGTATAAACAGTCACAGCACCTTGGCCACCCAGTTCCCCACAGCCTGATTTAAAATAATCTCTTGGCAAACATCTGGATACACGCCAGATGTCCAGAGCATGGGATGTGTGTGTGATACTTGTAGCTGCTGCGTTCTTTTTTCTGCAAAATGTCAGAGTAATGGAAAAGGGAAGTTGCAAAAGGGTTTTTTAATTTTTCCTTAAAGGTGTTTGTTCTAACGATGATGGATCAGTAGTGTCCTTGTTCTTCAAATGGAGCCGTCTCAAGCGTGAATTCAATAGGCAAAGAGATTCAAAACTAGTAAGCAGGGACTTGAAAAAGGGGTGATCCGTGAGCGTGACACTCCAAGTGATTTGTTGCAGCATCTTGCAGAATTCCAGGCTAATAGTATGCAACTTTCTTATTTTGAATCTAAACCAGTGTGGTTTCTCAGGCTTCACATTTATGTGCTAGACGTAAGCAGCAATCCCCCCGTCCACCCCGTACACACATTTTCAAGCAGAAGGATGGGTCAAGTTGTCAGCTGTTGTAGGTTTTTGCTGCTGTGGTCGGTGAGGTGACCTGCCGGGCTGTGCAGGACCAGGACCCGCAGCGTTCTGCCCTTGCTCTCCGAGGCTGTTCTGTTTTGGGTTTTGCTGTCTGAAGATTTACACTGAAGGGCATTACCGCAAGGACTTCTGAAGCAAACCAAATAATGTATTTTGGGAAACCACAGACCTTTCAAATATAAACGCAGTGGGAGATCCACAAAGAAGATAAGTGATCCCAGCACAAGAAATTTGGGAATTGCATGGAAGCAAACAGGAATACTTCTGGACTGGCAAATTTCAGTGTTTGGCGTGGGATTTCTCAGAGCCTCAGAGATGTCATGTGTTGACCACTTCAGATTTCTTCTGCTGAACGTTTAATTATGTGTATAAGATAATGTGTCTGAGTAAGGAGCTTCTCCAAGCTGGCAGATGCAAGTGGGAGTTTCTTATTAACAACTCTGTGTTCTTGCACAGGCTTTAACTGATGATCTGTAATAAATGCGTAGTTATAAGCATACGTGCTCCCGTCTCAAAAACAAAACTGGGAAAACTATTGTTGGGAGGGATTAAATTATTATTTTAATGTAACTACAGCTTTCCACAAAGAAATCATAATTAAAATAACAACTGCCTGCTTGCTGGCAAAGCTGTCTGCACCACCCATTTCCATGAATTTGTATTCAAGGTGGGGGTTACAAGTCTTGGTCGGAAGGGAAAAAAAAAAGTGCTTTCTAAAGATTCTTGGTAAATAACTGACTTTCAAGGTTCAGTGAGCAGCTTAGAGAAGTTGCATGTCAGATAGTGCCAAGAAGTAATTGCAGCATTTAAAGAAAGGTTTGGTCACATTTTTAAAAAAGATCTCATGGTTTGCTATGGAAAATGGACATTAGTTAAATATCCTCCTGGGGAAAACAGCATTTACTTTCAGGACTGGGTAGCATTGACTATATTTAAATTATATAAATTTACTTTTGGGAGGCATGAAATCTGATCAGATTCTAGTCTCAGTGATGTTGGTACAGATGAATAGTTACCAAACTGACAGAGATGAAGATACGGTCCTGCAGCTTTGCTCTGGACTATTTAACAGCGTGTTTCCTTTCGCTGACATTTCACATTCACAAAGCTTGTCGTCCAGTCTGAGCACTCCCCTTAAACACTTGGCAAGGAAATATTCTCATATGGAAGGAGACTTTGCCCAAGAATGTTTGTGGCTACCAAATGTTTAGATGGGCTTCTGAATTTTCTGGTTGTTTTCGCAGCGGACTAAATTAATTGGAAATCAGCCAGAGAGACAGCAGAGTCCAGTCTGTAGTTGAGCAACAATAAAAGGCTTTGGAGAACTTTATCAAAGCTTCCATTAACCTCCTGCTGATGTCCTCAAACAGGATTTTTTTGAGAGAGTGGAGACACAAAAGCTGGGCTGCACAACTGCCCCTGTGTGTCCATTCAAAGGTTTTAAATCCGCACAGTTACTAATTAAAATGCCATGGAGAGTAGCACAAATAAACATCACCAGTCCCTGAATCCCCAAGTTTCTGCCCAGGCTCAGAGTTCGGAGGGCAGGATGCTCAACTGACCCCCCAAGGGTGGGTGAAGCAGCCCCCTTTGCTTCAGACATGCTGTCCTTGTATGAGGAGTTGCAAAACCATGTGTTGAATCCATCTATATGCGTGAAGCCGTACTCCCAGAATGCCATCCCAAGGCAGCCTGCAATTTTTAATTTATTTTTTGCATAGCATTGCATTGAACCAGGAGGACTAAATAGAGCTGTGGCATGCCTGCTGGATCTCTATAATCATGTTTGCCAGATTCTGGCGGACATCAAAATGCTGAGCACACGAGTGAATACTGCTCCTTTCATTGAGAAATGTCACTTCAGATTTAGCCCCACGTGTGAACAGGCGTGCAGGGAGCGCTTTATTATCATGGCAGGGCTCCAGTGGGCTTCCCCTCCCAAACAAAGCAGCCAAATGCGTGGCCTCTATCTGCATCTACTTGAAGGATTTCATGGCGTCTCTTTAGATTAAGGTAATCTGCCTTCATTACTAAATTCAAGAGCCAGAGTCCCAGAGCTCTCAGTAGTGCACTCCGAGAACAGATTCACAGCTTCTGAAAGTTGTGATTTTTAAACTAATAATAACAAAAGTTGATAGTGGGTTTGGATTTGTTTTTTTTTTTTTTTTAATGTGGTCTAGAGAGATGTAGGAAGCTCAAGCACTTTGTATTTTACTCCTCTGGTCATTTGTAGTTCAAAACATCCCTTATGGAAGAGTCCTACTGTTGATTTGAAAGGAAATGATAACTTTTGTCTCAGCCTTCTGAATCGTTTTTTCTGCAGAATTTATTAGAATTTTTATCCCTGCTATCGAATTCTATCACCTGGTCTTAAAAAGAGAATTGACTGATTCTGATTTTTTATTAAATACTTTTACTGTTCCATAAAATCTCTTTGGTTTTGTCTGTATTAAAAACCACTGAAGGTATCCATGGATTATTACAGACAGAAAACCCCTTAAACTGTAATGTGCTTTGGATATAAATGTCTTTCAATTCCATGGATTACTGATGACTAAAAGGAAAGCACTGAATTTTTTAATTATCTTTTTATTATTTTTAATTTTCTATGTGCCATTAAGTGGCTCCATCAATAAATAATAGAATGAGACAGTTTTGGCTAAGCAAAATAGGAAGGTATAGTGGGCTGGAAGAGATGTCTCATACGCGAATTGAGCTTTGTGTGGTGTCCATTTATTTTAGCAAACAAATAAAGGCATGATTTCAAGAGAACCCACAACGACTCCCTGGGAAGATTGCGCTTGTCTCGATAACATACTGCGTTTTTAAATCTGTCCTGTGAATCAGCCTCAATTTATCTTTCTTAGCATTAGCGGGAATGCAGATGGAATGGCTGCAGCCTCCCTTCTAGTTTATCAGGATATTGTGCATGCACATAAATAAGACAGAAAGCAACTGCAGTATGCAAGTGGCTGAGTGTTAAATCCCGTGGTTTTGGGCTCTCTGGGTGCTCTGGGACAGGGCAGCCGAGGGGAGGGAGTTCTGCAGGAGCTGCAGAGGCTCGTGGCCTCTCCATCGTGCTCCAGACACAAAGTGCAAATCCAGCGGTGCCTTTCCAGGAGCGTTTCAGCCCTTTGCTTCGCTGCTGCCCGTGCTGAAGGTTAAAACTGCAATTATGCTGGTGCTGGGGAGAACTGATCTGAAGAGAGTGGACTGGGCTCAAAGGGAGGCTTCTTTAGCACGGCTTACACAGGTGGCATTATTCTTTAACCAGAGAATTTTTTCATTTATATTTGTTGCACCTACAAGGTGTGAACATCACAGGTTGGAGGGGCTCTGTAGCACAGGAGTTTCCTAGCTGATTTTCAGTCTGACTGATCCGTAACTGGAATTTACCAGCTTCCTCTGGATCAAATGAGAAGATAATCAGATTTTTGGACCTGTCGATGACGAAACCGAACTAAAACCAAAACCACGAACCTTACAGGGAGGAGAGACCTAACACTGAAAAGTGCTTTGCATGGTGTTGGAAGAAGAAATATTTTTTCAATTGCAGGTTTGGAACGAAGATTATATTTTTCTTTGCAGTCCCCATGCTGTGTACTGGTGGGTTCCAGCCTGTGATACCTTTGGGGCCCTGGTGCGGGGAGCGACCCGCTGCAGAGATCTGCTCATGGGGGCTCAGGTGGGATCTCAGTGTCCTCCTGTCCTCTGTGAATCTGAGACTGGGCATGCAGATCCTCACTTGGAATACAGACCCATCTATGCAATTGCTGACCTGGTTTGGGATTATTGTTTTCACAGGACTTTATTTGCCCAGTCTGTATCTCAGTACTCCTCTGGGACATAAACATGGCTGATTTCTTTGTACAACTCCAAATGTTCATAACCCCATGAGGTTATTTTTTATTATTATTTTTTTTTTTTAGAATTGAAATTATTCAGACTTTGTAATGGCCCTTGCATTGCACAGGAAACTTTACCAATTATCTTTCTGACTGTTTTCCACTGAGGCAGCCACCTTTAATATTTAATTGCTTATTCCATTTGGGGTTTTTCTAATTGACACCATTTTAAAATGAATAATGCACTAGTTTTCAGTATCTGGCATAAAACCAAAATAATGAAACCCATTTATAAGTTTAATTGTGTGCCATCTATGACGTAATCAGTTACTGACATCATGAACTAAGATTTTAATTTTAAGGTTTATGTGTTTCAGGAAGCTTAAGACTTCCCCAGTTTGTCCCTCATCACTTTTTTTTTCTTTTTTAAATGAACAACAAACTTCAGGTAGCTTTGCTTTTTGCAACAACACTGTGTTCAGAGTATAGTTTTCTCTCTCATCGGGTCTATTTATGATTTTTAATTTCCTGAAGAAATCTGCCTGTTGCGGATGGAGGAAAAGGGGCTTAATTCAGTTCCAGCGAGAGGAGCTGGTAGGAGAGCTCTGAGGGTGAGAGTCTGGTGCGCTGCCGTCCGATTCTCTGTGGCACTTTTCCAAAAGCACAGAGTATCTTTTTCCCCTGAAGCAAGGGAAGGTTGGTGGGGTAGCATGGCAAGGTGTCTTGCAGCATCCTGGCAGAACTAATGATCACCAAGTGCTGCCAGACCAGTGTCCTGCACAAAGTGCTACTAAGTGAGCCCAGAAAACCTAAACCTTGATTCAATCTCAAGAGTTTCTCAACAGCCCAGAGGCAGAGATCATGTCATGTCAAATCCATCTAACCTTTGTACAGGAGGTACTTTACCGACCAGAGTTCCAGCTGAACACTCTGAATATCAATTATAATTAAAATGTATAGGTCATCCAGCTGAAATGTAAATACTTTAATGGCAAAACTTCTGCACCAGCCTCCTTCCGTGTGATGGAGCTTAAAGTAAATAAAGGTGAAGTTCCTTAATTTTGGTGGCTTGGAAACAGTTTATTACTTTCAAGTGTTAAGATGGGAATTGTGATTTTTATTGTCAGGTGAGTCCTGGGTTTTGATTTGTTTGAGTGCTGCAGGCTCGGAGGGGAATGACTGAGACCCATCCTGCAGTTGCTGTTGGAGCCGTGTACCACAGCTGAAGTAAAATGTTTATAATTTTATTATCTTTTCTTTCTCCAAGATTCTTGCCATTTCTGACTTTGGGTGATTGATCTGAGAAACCCAAATGGCAAAGTCTAACTCTGCTATTACCGTAGCACTTCAGAAGTCAGGATGAGACAATGTGCCCAAATCTATTTATTAAAATAGTGAATGCTGCTTTAGCAAAATGAGTCATAACATTTTGTTTGTTTGTTTAGAAGCTACTTGAGTATTTCCAAAGCGTCTAAATGGCATATAGGACGCAGGCTGGATTTCAAAAAGGCTTTTAAGCAGCTCTTTTTACAAAATCTAATATTCTTAATGCTGAAAGTGAGAAAGGAAGTTATTTAGCACATATATATATCATCTACATGTCCGTGATTCAAGTAAATAAAAAGTAACTGTGTGAGAACCAAGGAGAACAGCATTAGGAGATGTGTCGCTTTGGGTACTAAATAACACATTTGCCCCATAGTGGGTTGAGCTTTACACCATAACTGTTGGGGTAACCATATGCTCAGATGGCTTTGTGGTAGGGGTAAGAGAGCACCAAGGAGCAGAAACGAGGCTTTCTGTTAACAGAGACAGACATGAGGCATCAGGTGAGACCTGTCCTTTGCAACGTGAGACAAAGGGTTGCCCCTTTGGGATATTAATTCAGCAGAGTCAATATTTTTGCTATTCTTTTATGGATTGTTGATATGCTACTGTAGGTGGCTGGAAAGCTGCACCCAAGAAGTGGTTTGCAGGGCACAGATACAGTAAGTTATTTTGTTGGTCCTGTACAATTTAAGAACAGCTCTAGCCCCTCGCTCTGTTGACCCATGAGGTCTATGCAGATATGTCTTAATTCTTCTGACTGTGGGCAGGAGGATGGAAATGGGAGGAGGAGCAGCTGGATGGTTGCTTGGCTTGAGGAAGGGCTTAGAGAATGGGACAAGGGTTTCATTTGGGGGATCTGATGTGTCTTTGAGGGTAGCTGTGATTTTGTTGTGGAAGGGGCTGGAGGGAGAGCGGAAGAGTTTGTTTTGAAAAAGCAGCTCAGCAGATCCTCCTTCTGTGCAGCAGTACAAAGGTGAAGCACAGGCTGTTTCTGGGGGGATTAGCTCTGGTGGCTTCCTGGGAGGAACAGCAGGGTGTGTGGGCGAGGGGATGGTGGTAAGTGGGTTAGATTGCTCCAGACTACTTATTTTGAGTGGTCGGGGAATGCCCTGTTTCCAACATGGTTATCTGTTTTAATAACTAGAGGTTATGGTCTCTAGTATCTCCTTCTGGCTCCCCCAGAGCCACTGTACCCTGGGGTGCTGGATGTTGTGTCCCAGCATCAGTGGTTTCTGGCGGGCTGTGCTTGCTGGACCGGCGTCTGGGAAATCAGAGGATGATTACAGCACATGCTTCCCAGAAGTGTTCAACCCACATTCGGGTCATGGGATCCTACCTCTGAGCGCGACTTGTCTGGGCCCTGAAGGAGAACTCTGGGAGTTACAGGAAATCTCTCTTTGTCTGGACTGCGTGGCCCATTTTCTCTGCTTCTCTCAATTCAATATAATGCAGTGGAGCATCGGTGTTGGCTTCTTTAGGCTACAGAATTTATTGTTGTTTATACTGGGTCAGATTCTAACCTCAACTAGAGGGAAGAGTAACTGCAACGTGACCTGCTTTGTGACCAGCGGCTCCAAACCCGCTCAGGTCAGACAGCTGCTGACTAATTCCTTGTTTTAACAAATTGCTTGTACCTCTAGAGTTTCTTAGAGCAATTCACAGTGCCAGGTATGTTCACCCTTCTTGGGTTAATCATTCTAGTTAAAGCATTTAGAAATGTTTCGGTGGTTGTAACGTTCGGACAGATTTTTATAAATTGCCTTCCATCTGAAAGACTTGTTTTCCTGTTTGTTTTAAACTGGCATTCATACACACAGGAAATACACAGTATTCTGCCATGTTTCTGTTGGCAGCTATTAAGTTATCCTTGTCAGAACCTGCCAACAGGATTTTTTAGCAAGCTAACAGAAAGAAAACAAGCCATTCTCAGACTAAACAGACCCCATGCTTGAGTTGTAATACAGATCTCTTGCTAAATGCTATGTAGAATCTATAGTCTTTTGGTTTAAGGCAATATTTGGGATTGCAGGTTGCAGATTCAGATCTTTGGAGTTGCTCCAGACCTGCATTGCATTAGCTGACATCATTATTTGGCCTTCAGAATTGGAGGGCCAGTACCTGAAAATAATGTTTTGCTGTCAAGGGCTAGTCCTCAGAAATTAATACCCAGAACGAGCCATCTCCTGGATGTGCAAAATCTTCTGTGTCACCCCTGTCTCACTGCAGTTCTTGATGTAAACCCCAGGGAACTGTGGCCAGACCTCAGCTCCTGTAGTTGTTTTGAACTAAATTAGAGCAGTTCTGGTATGCTGAAGTAGCCTGGGCTAAAACTGACACAGAACTGGACGTGCAACACAGAAAACACACAAGCTCTTTGTGGATGTCTCCAAGAACTGAAGCCGGGAGTAGGGTGGTATAGATACAGCACTCTAATAATCCTCAGCTACTACTATTTGTTGCTGCAATCAGCCTGGGTTTTCCTTCAAGCTTTTGATTTGATGCAAGTCAGAGCCAGCTTTTGTGGTTTGGCAAGATTTGTAGCTCAGGTTCTTTTGGGAGAGGCAAGAAATGAAAACTTTAAAACAGAGGAAATGTTTAAAACATAATAATGCTGTGTTAACAGTCTTTAAAATCTCATTTTCTAGCCCCTTTCTTTATGAGCACATCATTACAAACATACCTGATGAGAGCTGGTCCCTGGGTTTGAGAGCTTGTCACTTGTTTTTCTCAGAGATTTTTGGCAGTGACTGGGTTGCAGAGCCTGGAAAGAAAGGGAAGACCACTTCTGCCTGTCCTTCTGGGATGAAAGTGTCCAATGAGAGTATCCTGTGGCTGAGCCGGTGCTTTTCCTGAGCAGCGTAATTTCTAGTAACAAGCAAGGAAAGTTTAGTTCGGAAGTATTACGGCTGATTGAAGGGATTTGAGAGAGAGGCCAAGCTCAGCTGTCACACCGCTTCACATTACCTCGGCCGGGATTTTCAAGTGTGGGCGGATAACCTTGGGCGCTTTACTCTAGTGGTGTAGATTTAAAGTCTTTGCTTTAAATGCTAAACCTTGAAAATGCTGGCCTGAACCTTGGCGTGTCTCAGTTTCCAAGCTGGGAGGTGTTCCCTGCCAGTCGTCATTCCTGGGGGAGGGCGAGGCAGACGGTGGGAAGACAGAGGACTTGGGAATGTCTTGGGAGGCTTCCAGTGGCTCGGTTGAGCAATCAGGCCACTAGATCCTTGTCCAAGTCCTAACCTGGCCCAGTCATCACTAGTACAAATGTTTGCTCCACTTACACAGAGGGAATAATGAGAAAAAATAAAATACGCATGTGGATAGTTTTTAAAGTGCACATGCAGCCCGCAGGCTCCTACTGGTCCCCAGGAGAAGGCGTTGTTGTCAACCTGGGCGCAGAGAACGGGAACGCCGAACTCCAGCTCACTTCTTCCAACATGCACAGACATCTCGTCTCCGTGTGCGCATGTAGGTTCACATGTGCAAAACCCTTTCATGTGCTTATCCTTACGTACATACATGGCTTATACATATGCCATGCATATGTTTGGAAATGTAGTCATGCTAAAATGCATTCCCCTTTGTTTGTGAAGCCATTTGCTGGGACTACTCAAAGAACAGGGGTGGTGGTACTCAAAAAGATGGGTCCTGCAGCATTTCTACCTGGGTGAGAGAGAGGAGAGGGGGTAACAGGCCCAAGGGACCAACGGGAAGCCAAACTGAGCATCGGCATCTTAGGAAAGAGCAGAACTCCTTTCTTTTTAATTTAGTCTGGTACATGTAACTAAACAGGGCTGGGTACTTCTCCCTTCACTTGATCTGAAGTCTGTGTGGCAGCTAGTAGAGTAAATTGCTCTCTTACATGAATAAAATTACTAGAATCTGGCCTGGAGAATGTTGCCTTTAGAAATGATTAAAACATATTCGATTCTCTGTGTTCTATATCCTTTTCCTGCTGTGAGATTATCTGATAATATAATTTACAAAATCCCATGTAAAAACCCACAATATTACAAGGTAGATATTCAAAGACAAAACGCAAAATGTGCCGGGTTCCCTTAAATGTATTTTGTCCAAATTAATAAAAGATATTTCATTGTTTTGCTTTGATTTCTAGGATCTTCTTCTTTTCTCTGGCGTTAGATTCTCAGAATTTTTTTTAAGTAATTAATAATGGAGCAGGCTTTTAGTATCTTCCCTGGAAGGTAAAAACCCTTAATCACAGTAACATCATTAGTGCTTTCAAGCATTTAATTTTGATGCTCAACAAAGCACATAGCCATTGATAAGAACAAATAAGTGTTGTTGTGTGCAGTTGAGGGAAAAAAGAAAGGCATGAAAACCCCTAAGCTTCAAGTAATTAAATTTAAATATGTTATTTGAATTTAGCTGAGATAATGTACAAACTGTGGGTATATTTTTTCAATCAGTGCAAGACCCCTTGAGTAAACATGATCCATTTAAATTCAAATCATGGGGAGTGGAAAGTAAACCCTGCTGTGGTTAAGAAGGCATCTTCACTAAAACACTGGGCATTGTGTATCTTTGATATCTGAGTACTGATGTGTTGTAGTTTTATAAAGGGCTGTTTTCACTCACGGATGCCTACATGCCAGAGACTTTATTGCATCTATTTATTTCCTGGTTTTTTTCCTCTCCCCCCCTTCCCTAATTTGAACCAGTAATGAAAAACTGACACTCTGCTTCTACCATCCTTTAAAGTGCCTCAAAACTGTTATAATTCAGCACTTATTAGCCTTGGGATATGGCTTTATGGCATTTGGGTGAAGTTTTTGTAGTACATCTGTGCTCGCTCTCTCTCTCTGTAAGCCACAAGCTCAGAACCGCAGTAATAAAACTACTAGTAGGTGTTTAATGGCAGGTTATTGAGGAAGTAGATAAAAGAAAATTGCAACATTCACATCAGTAGGGAGTGAGGTTTTTAAGGGAGAGGAACTGCTGAGCTTTGAACTAAGGAAAGTTACACTTGGTGCTTTTGTTCAAGGGGACCTCTTTTTAGACACCAACACACCTCGTCGTTCTTCCCTCTGAAATGGGCTGTTCTGGTAGAATTGGTGCTTGGTATGTACAATCTGTGCATGTGTGCCAGAAAAACTTGCCATTGTAAGCAATGATAATTGAGAAACAAATTTTCGCTTAGCGTACCTTTCCAAATATCAGGCAGGAGGAATTTGCAAAAAGTGAAAGAACAAGTGATCTCCCACTCTCTTCCAAAAGTATTATGTGACCTTATTGCAAACATCTTAATTGTGTACGTTTTTCTTTTTGGTCAAGCTGTCCTCCGTATGTTTGTGTAGGAATGTGTGTATATTATGAACAGTTAGCCCACGCACATATAGGAGAAGATTCTGTCTTTTATTCTGCTCATGATCAAAGCATCATTTTACAACCTGTTATGTGTTTGTCTTCACATCTTCCCAAAGAGGTAATTTAAAGGCAAAAGGCAGAAGAACAAAGAAGGTGGATATTTTGCACAAGCTCACCCAGAAGGCCGTGACTGCCGCCTGGGCTGCCACGAGGAGCTGGCCGTGGGAGTCTCCTCTGTCTGGACTCTGCTAACTGGACTCTTACGCCCTTTTGGTGACATATGTCCAAGGAGATCCAGACCTGTTGGATCCTGTGAAACAAGGAAACAAACCAACCTGATTTGTTTGGCTATTTGCAGAAATAAGGGAGCATTCGTAATGAAGGGGTTTATCCATGCAGTGGGATAACTGTTGTAATCCCTGTGGTTACTGAGCCCAGTTCGTCAAGGCCCATTGCATAGACCACTACAGGTTTGTGCTGCAGAGGTATCAAAGAACTCCTGGACAGCCTCTTGCAATTCTGGTACTTCATCCTGTAGCTGGACTTCAGCACTCTTATGATTTTTGTATAGCATATGCAGAGGCAAGACGTAGAGTCGAAACAAAACAACTCGAACAAATTGCTCATCTGCGTAACACAGGACAAAGGAATAAAATAAAAGTTAAGCAGGATGAAGTTGCATATAAAGGACAAGAAGGAAAAACTACAGCCATTCTTACAATTGTAATTGTAAGGAGTAACAAAGGAATGGACGTACAAGCCCTGTCTGTGTCCTGGAGGCCAGGACCAGGTTGTTTATTCCAGTAGGATGTAGTGCCAAGGATCAGCTGTCCATTTTTGGAGAGACATAAGAAAGCACTTGTCAAACTGTATAAAGCTAAGCATATTCCACAAGAAGAGATAGTTAATATATATTCTTCTGCTGCAAATAGGCATTTTACAACAGAGAAGAAATGCGCTTTCATACAGCATTTACCAGCGTAATATTGAAGGACGCTCTGAATTCCAATATAAATGCCCGCAGAAATGAAATGGGAAGCCAAGGAGGTTAAAACAGGGATAAAAGAAAGAAATTGAACTTTCTCTCTGCAATTCTTGAGGTCAGACCAGCATCAGTGGCAGATTCTCAGTAAAAAGAATTGCCTGTCTGCCCTGCATGAGGCACCGATTAACTAAGCAGATTTCTCTCTGGTTGGTTTATCAGTAATGTCACGTCTGTGTGTTTTAGGGTAACTAATCTCTTTTCTAATTTATCAACTGAGTGGTATTCTTACTGCAAAGGGGGGAAAAAAGTCAGATTCTCTGTTGAGGAACTGTGAGGTTATTAAGCAGGTTCTCAGTCATACCACAGATATAATTTGATGGAGCACACCTGGACCCTCCCTGTTGGCTGCGTTTATAGTCTCCTCTGTCATCCAGTATTTGCCTTTGCCTGTGAGAGACAGACAATGAAAAAGAGAGAAAGGTTCCGGAGGCATTTCTAACAGAGATGCCAAACTGTCAAATAGTAAATCGGGAAGCAGCTCCCTGATGGTTTCACATCAAGAGGAGACACCCTTTTGTGACTGTGCGGCGTCTACTGGTTATTTTCACTTCCATCAGAACTGTCCGATACGGTCAAGTAGGTTTGAGGCTTTCAACATTCAATTTTCCTTTCATTTTTTGTGACTGTTTTATTTATTTGTCTTTCTTGGTCGTTTTCAAGGATGCATGTTTCAAGGATACTTTTTACTCTCTAACGTTTTCATGAATCATCATCTCAAAGTTAAGAGTAGAAAAAGAAACAAAAAGAAAGGAAAAAGAGGGAAAAAAAAAGAGCAACATGTCTACAGCTTTAGGGGACAAAAGAAGAAATATATTCAATTTAGGAAGACCTCTAATCTCTGGTTATACAGGACAGCTTTGTTAGATAAGATTAAAAATTTCATGAATGTCCCTTTTTATCCTTGGAGACTCCGCCATTTATACCAGCTATTGTCAGCATCAAAAGAACTTGATAACAGCTGGCTCGAGATGTGACCACACAGCAACACAACAGCAAGAAAGGGGCAGCCGGGTTCATAAATCTTCAGAAAACCGGTTCCCCCAGCGCAGCCGTGAATCTGCTGCTATCACAGTCAAAGGGAGAATGCATTGTCCTCCAGCCAGTCAAAAACCTGAACTTCAGCATTAGCAGGGGCTCCGTGCAGGGTGCACAATGCGATGGTTTCCATTATCTTCTTCATTGCAGCCCTTATTACTGCACACAGATACAGTTTAAAGGATCTTTGAGTTGAGCTTGTTGCTAGGGAGAGTTTTTCCAAAAATCACGCAGCCCTTACCCTTGGCAGCGTAATCCTGCTTTTTCTATTCATCGCATCAATATAGGACCACATGGGGCAGGGTCAGATGATGCCAGGTTGGTACACAAAGGACCAATCTCTGATATCTTCTGGCTGGGAAGGAGCTATCAAAGCCAGAATCTGGCCCTTGGGCGCTGAGCTTCCTCGTTCTGCAGGGACTGCTCACAGACTCGGGCGTCAGCAGGGCAAGTTAGGAAGCACAAATTGGCTCAGACTCTTGAAATACAAGTTTCCTGGTTTTCATGGGAGGGTCCAAATGCATATGTATTCAGCTTTATTCTGGTCTTACTTAATTCAGTGGCAATATTTTCTCAGCTTTACAGAAAACCAGATTGGCTCCTCAGGATTTCAGAGTTCTGTAAAGCAAATAGCTAATGAAGTAACATCAGGTAATTTTAGGAGACGGAAGAAGAGAATCACTATGGACAACAACAATAGTATAAGTCTATGTACTATGCCTAAGAAAGGAGAAAAATTAGACAGAATCTTTTGGTACCTTACCCTATCAGAGGGATTTGTGAGCATTTCAGAGTAATGTTACTTCAAACCTGCCTGTCTAGTACTGCCCAGAATCCAATTAAAACCTTTATTGGAGAGGAATTAAATGCAATTTTGTTAAGAGAAAACTGGTGAAATACTTAAATGCTTCTAACCCTCCTGCAAGAAAAACACAGTTTCTGAAAATGCTCATGTTGTGAAAGCTATGATTAAAAACTTTAAAATTAAATTATTGCTTATATATTTGTATTTTTTTCCCTGGCAGCTCCATCCCCAATTGCTTTGATCCAGGCTAAAGAGATAACAAGGCACAGTGTTGCCTTGGCTTGGCTGGAACCTGACAGGCCAAATGGAGTTATCCTGGAGTATGAAGTCAAATACTATGAAAAGGTACTGTTCAGAAATGGACAAGCAAGGAATTTTGTTTGGGTTTGAGGAGAGCTTTTTACTTCATTCCATTACAGTTTATTTCCAGATAGGATTCCGTCGTTTGAAACAAAATAGATTCAGTTTAATAAAATCCAATTAAGGATTTCATGCACTTGAATGGTGGCTTGAAAGAATGAGACTCATAGGCTGTTCCAGCTGTATGGTACGAGTTTATTTTGTTATTTTTTCCTACCTAGGAACTGCTCGCTTTTGTAGCAAGCATATTTATAATGAGAATCAATAATGTTGGGCAGAAGTGAGACATTAGCTTTACTTCATAGACAGAAGCAAAATAATGAAGTATATAACACAGTAATAATAATAAGAAAATCTGTTTGCCGATAGCTTCTGCTTCACATGATAGTGTGGGCTGGATGGCTTTTAATAGACAATAGGGAAAGAAAATTACATTCTTCATACTTTCCAAGTTAGAAAGAGATGTTATTCCTACAAATAACTCCTCAAGTATGGAACTATGAGAAGAGCTATTTTATTTGAAGGTTCTCTGCAAAAATGAACAATTACCTGCTCTTGCTTGTATGCGCTCTCTCTCGCACACACATGGATACTTGTAAATTTTTTTTACAAAGATAATCACATATTTGCTTCCCTAACACGTGCTTTAAAAGGCATCTGATTTGCAAAGAACCTAGTTACTACATTTTCAGATGGATTTTCCAGCCAAAAATAGAATAGCTTTTAAGATTGGACTTTCTGGAAGACATTTTCTAACTCTCTTATTTTTAAAAATATTTTAATCATTTTTTTATATAAATATGGCTCCTGTCTGGTGAGAAGAAAAAGAAAGTGCCAGCATGTGTGAGTAAAATGTTGCTCGTTCATCAAGAGGATCCTATTTGAAGGTTTGGCTATTTTCCAAAGGATTTCATTGTGTGATTTCTTGAATAATCAGTGATATATGAGCATCATACCTACTGCCTCGTCACCCTTTTTTGGCTTGCTCTGTGCAGCACGCAGTGTGGGGATATTGAGCAAGGCCAACAGCAGGAGCCCTCGGGACATATTTTGGGAATTCCATCATTGTTACTCACCTTTCATCGTGACAGTTTTGGCAGGGAAGCGGTGTTCCACGGTTCACCGTGCAGCAGTTCATGGTGCAGCGCGGCATTTTCACTTGGTCACCACTGTGTTCTTTTGTTGTTAGGACCAAAACGAGCGCAGCTATCGCATTGTGAAAACAGCCTCCAGGAACACGGACATCAAAGGCTTGAACCCCCTGACTTCGTATGTATTTCACGTGCGGGCCAGGACAGCAGCAGGTTATGGAGACTTCAGTGGACCGTTTGAGTTCACAACTAACACAGGTAATGACATGCCCACTGATCTCCTTTTCTTTCGCTGGAGCAAAGAGCACAAATGCAACTGAGCTGTGCGTTGGGAGGTTCCAGTTGGATGCTTGGACCGTGGTGTGTCTGTTCTAGGAATATGCTCTTCCATGGCTGCATGACTGTTAGTGATGCTTTGAATCTGACCTGACACGTCTATTAGATGTGCTATTAATATATTCTAGATTCTAACAATGAAAATACTTCAGTGTGGCTTAAGGAGACACACACCCTATAAACACTTGGAAGCCGTTGGTGCTTGAGAGATCTATGTACCTGTTTTGTGTATTGTAAATGTAGATGTTTGCACATGTTTTTGGAATATGTCATTTGCAGGAGAATAGAACCCCGTTCCCCTTTGCTAGCTATTGACATAGAGCAGTTAGGTACCCTACAACAGCTGACATATTTGCACTTTTCCTTAAACAGTCATATAAAGACAGAATGTTCAAATTATGCTGTCAGTAGAGCTTTTCACTTTGTTAAGGAAACATGCAAATTTAGCCCCCAAAATATTTGCTTTTCAGTGGCAGGAAGGCAATGTGACCAAGCTTATTTTATTTTGGACGTACAGATCTGTTTATATCAATGTACGATCATGCCAGTTAGTGACAACATCCTTTAGGATGTTAACAGCTGAAAATAATCCAGCAGGAAGAGGGAAGACATTTTAAAATAACTTATTCTCTTTGCGTCAGTTGGGGAGTGATCATCTGGCCCCACTGAGAGAAAAAGGAGGAGGAAAGAAGAGTGGAAAGCAATTAGAAATGGAAAAAAAATAGCCATTCTACCCTCTGAGAAACACTGAAGGGGAGAAGGAGAGGGAGTCTTGTTCCCAGTGAAGTTCCCCAAATCATTATCAAACATCATGTCTTCCGCTAATTAGGGCCCTGTTGGAAAATTGTATCAAATGACTATATAATAAAGGCCTGAAAGTAGATTCGAGTGCTACTCTAAACTGCCTTCACAAGCCAGAAAGCCCCATTGAGTGCTACCTAGGTTGATGTTTTGAGGGTATCTGACACTAATGCTGCCTTTTCTGTTTCCAGTTCCTTCCCCCATCATTGGCGATGGTACCAATCCCACAGTGCTTCTTGTTTCAGTGGCTGGCAGTGTAGTTCTTGTGGTCATTCTCATTGCAGCCTTTGTCATCAGCAGGAGGTAAGAACTTAAGCTTCTCTCTCCCCCTCTCTCTTTCATGAGGGAGCTTTTTGTCTCCTCCAAACAAAGCTAAATTCTTTGATTAGCATCATAAACAGTGCATTTGCATTACAAGCCTTCTCCCATGTAGCTTTGATCTTCTCAACATTAGAACCAAGCAGTATGTGATGTAATGGCAATAGTTCCAGCTCTATTTGCCCTTCAAATGCAAAGTTGATTCCAATAACTGGCATTGAGAAGCAAGCCAGATAGAGATTTGCGGTTAGTGTAATTTGAAGTTAAGTTTAATGGGTATGGGTACAGTAGATTTTCTTGGACTCACTCCTCATAGACAGGGAATAAACAACTGCATTCTTGTGAACTAAGCCACCAGACTGCTATGCTAGTGATTTTTGTGTTTATATGAGTCTGCATTAGTCTTATTGGGTTAGTCCTTCCAGTGTGAGTGCATATGACTGTAAAACAGAAGCCACAGTCATTCAGCATCACATGCAGTAACACAGCAGACTGGATTGATGGTTATTTCATGAGAGCAGGACCATAACCTTCCACCAACTTCTTGTTCATTCTCCCAAATGCAACCCAGGCATCAAGAACAATCCTGAGAGTGGGAGGACAGGGTAGCAGAAACACAGCGCAAGTGTTTCTGTCTTCATCTTTGTGTTCAGTCTCATTTAAAAAGATCAGCATGGTTTTGCTTCAGTGTAATTCTGAGATAAAACTGAATGTATCATGACTTGCATCTGAAGTCTTGGATCTAAGGGATTCACATTTTGTCAGTTTCTGTTGATCAGTTTAATGGCATCAGCTATAAATGCAGATAAATTCCTCTTGATTTGCTCTCTTAATTTATGTTGTCTTAGAAAGCACTTACGTCACTATGTTTGTAATACCTGGAAAGTAAACATGCATTTTTACAGTTTTCTGTGGGTGTTCAACTCAAAGCCTCCATGCTGGCAAGGAGAAACCAGAGCAGAACATATGAAAATGTAATGAAGAGAGACAGGTTTATTAAAAGCCACTGCAACAGCAAATAGCATCACTGAGCTTGATGACTTAATCTCCTCTCTGCTTTTATTGATCACTTTATTATTTAAGGCAGGATTGATAGCAGGATACATTGGATTTCTAATTATGAGTCGCCACCTTGGAGAATTGAGCCTGTCGAGCTGCTTTGAGATGATTCCTTCCTCTCCTCCCCCTATAAAAAAAGTCGCTTCCCAAGCCTGATAAACACTGCTTGGTGATTGGCCCTCAATGCATCACTTTTTAGAAAATGAAATGTCAACCCCTTGCCCTCGTATTGATTCTCTTTAGTATCGGCCATAAAGCTGTCAGAGGAAAGGCTGCCTGGAGCCAGGTAGCTGACAGACTGGCTGCTGTGGGTGCGCTCAGGCAGGTCCTCACACCGCCCAGCCTGTCTCTTGGGTTATCCCTGCCCACAAGCATTGCACTGGGAGCAACACAGGACAAAGAGCAGGTGGACAGCAGGGACAAAAAGCTGGACCAAGTACTGGCAGGAATGGAGATAAAAGTATCCTGGTGGCCGTGGGTTCAGAGATGTCCCGTAGCTCTGCACTGGTAGGTCTCAGGGAGGCCATGGAAGGGGAAAGACAAATCGAGATGAATGAAATAATAGGACAGTGAAACTCCTCTGTGCATACTAATGCCTGGTGCCTTGCTAATTAATAGCCTTCCTCAATACACAGCTCTCCAGTAACTGGAAGTAGCCCTCAGTAAACAGAATCTGCTTTAATATTCACTATTGCTCTAATGATTTTAGCCACTTTTCCAATGTCATTTAGAGGTGTGGGCTTTGGGGATATTTCATGATGTTCCTACACCAGCAGAAGTTAATAGCAAAATAATTACACTTTTTTTCCAAAATGACTTCAGATAAGAAAAAGCTTTTCTGTCCATACAGTCCCCACAAGGAGGTTTTATAATCTAGCCATGACCTAAAACTCACATTTTTACAATCAAAACCATGCTTTGGCCTGCAGATATGGCCTCTCTGCATCCACGAGCCAAATGTAGGAACTGGGCATATGCTGTAGGTGCCCACTTTTGAACTCTGGGTTATTACTACTAATTTAGCATTACATTTTTTCAAATCATTGCTCAGATCCCAAAATTCATCTTACAACAGAATTTGCCAAAGGAATTTGCCTTCAGGCAGCTCAAGCTGCTTGGTTCTGTCCTGCAACCATGGCGTTTGTGTTAACATGAGAACTAGTCTGCCTAAATGTAAGGTTAAATTTACTGAGCTTAAGATGAGCATATCCGTAGAGCAGAGCTCAGGAGGTGGCATGAGTGTTTCTAAACCCCGCCTTGCAGGAGCGCTGACTGAAATTAGAATATCTCGAATAGAGTTGTAAAGGATTTAGGAAAGTCTGAAACAGAAAGACCCTCTTTCTAAAAGGGCTTGTGTAGAGTTAGATGGCCCTACGGAATCCTCTGGCCGTCTAAAAGTTTCTGTCAGAAATTTTTCTGATTGATAGAGTGATTTATCTTCAGCTCCATGAGCAGCTGGAGGTGTTTTCCCACCTTTGGCTGCTTGTGCTGGGTGCCCTGTGGCACCCGGCCCCTCTCTGGTGTGGGGAGGAGGAGGTGGGTGCAGCGCTGTGGCCCTGCATCCGTCCTGTTTCACCTCCGTTGTCACCTCCTCTTCATCACTTCCCCCACCTGTAGATCTGCCTGTGTCTCTGACCCTTCTGCTTTCTGAAAGCTTCTGTGTTCTCTTCCTGAATGCTGGCTATTTAATCACCACCACCGCCCAAATCCCTGTAATTACGGGGTTCAGATCTGTGACAAAGGCTGCCTTCTGCCTCCCAGGTGAGCAGCCCCGGGGGGCAGCTCCAGCCCTGTGTGCCCCATGGCACGGGGCTCCCCGGCTGCGCTGGGGACAATGGCACACAGGAGTGTCCTGCCCCCAGCCAAGCAGGAGAGGTCAAGGGGTGACACGGGGAGAAGTGGAAGTAGGTAGTTAGTTTGGAAGGTATTACGTAAAGTTAATAAGCTACAATTATATTGCTTGAACAGTAATCCCTTTGTTTTCCTTTGCTTTTTGCATGTCTTTGGATTTTAGTGGGGAAGGTTATGTTTTTATTGGTTGTTAGGGTGCTTGTACTTTTAAAAATAAGATAAAGAGCATTTTTTCATACCTAAAATGCTTTCATGCAAAGCCTGTTTGTGTTACCTATGTCCCATCTGCGCCTGAACTTTAATAAAATTAATTTGAAGGGGTCCTGTTTAAAAGGCAGAATCTTTTTTTTTCTTTCCTCTGAGAGAAGTTGTATAAAACCTGAAACCATCTCTGAGATCCCCTTAGCTGACTTGGTGCCGTATGGCACTGGGTGAGATTCGTGCAGCCTTTTCCTTGTTAACCAGTTCGGTAACTAGGAGCAGAACGTAGTCCTTTTATTTAACTCGGCTTTATTATACCAGTGCTGTAAGTCCTCAGGCGAATAAATGGTTTAAATTGATGTTTGGATCCAGTGTGGTTTTTAATAATGTTGCTTCTTCTGATTCGGAGCCATCTGCGTTTAATTGACTTTCATCAAGAAAAGAAGCTCCCAACCGTTTATGGTTGGATGTGTACCTGCATTTAATGTCTGAACACAAGTCCTGTTGATGTTGTTGGGAGCTGCGAGGCTTGATTCAAAGATCAGGTAGTCTTCACTTGTCAAACAGGATTTTTTTTCCTTTTGTTTCATGGTTAATATATAGTTTTTATTATTAGCATAGTGGCTTTAAGACGCAGCGCTAAAAGACTGCAAAGACAAAGGCTGGGAAATGGCCCTTCAGCTGAGGGTGGGAAGCTGCCATTCCCCGCAGGCCAGTTGCAGAGTGGGAAGTGAGATGCTTCTTGCTAATGGGCAGAAGGTTTTGCTGACAAGAGGGGAATGGTGAGACTCAGGAAAATTTGCTGCAAGTGAGGCTCTCAGTCATCTGTTTTCTTCCTCTTACCTGTGAGTTTTTGACCCCTTTTAACTCACATCTCCTGATAGGTCTTTCTCTCACCCTCCTCTACCCATTCACCATTTTCAGACTTTTAACCCGGTCTCACCCAGTGTCCCTGACAGGCCTGGCCATCTCCAGTCCCTCTGCAGGCAGCAGGTTGCACATCACAGGCAGTGCCAGTCTTGCCTCTGTTCCCCAGCCTTGGTTTCTCTTTCTGCCTTCCCTCTTCTTCACACCTGCCCAGGCTCTTGCCAGTTAGCTGGGAGACTAGGACTTCCATAGGACGGGACAAACTGAGGAGTGAGCAAAAATAAGCCCTTCGCTTTGGCAATGTCTGTTCTTATGCCTGGGTCTGAACTTCCAGGGAATGGCGGGGAAAAGTCCAAGTCTAATCTCTACATCTACAAACCATTAGATGCTGGGGAATCTCAGTACACATTGGACTGAGTGGACCTCTCAATAGCTTCCCTAACAGACTAACTTCTTGTATTAACTATTCTTGGTGCCACTTATCCGTTGAAGTTTAAAGCTGAACTAATTAAATGCATAACTGGATACAATATAATGTGTGTAGGTGAAGAAATAGTAATCTGTAGAATTAACATACTACACTACATTATTGTCTCCAACTCAGAGGGTTAGTAGAGGAGCTCTGCTGTCAGGAGTTCTTTACCCCCTTCAATTATATAGTGATTAAAAGAACAAACAAAATTTTGGGGATCTGCATTTTTGGTTGTCAGGGTTGTTTGGGGTTGGTTTTTTTTTTTGCTGCCATTCTGATTCCTATGTTACTAGACCGTTTCCAGTTTAAAATTTGCAGTTAAATAAGTGTGTTGGTATTGGCATTTGCCTAATTATGTTTGAAAATCGATCTACCAAAACACCGCTGTTGTAGCATTTAAATCCACACGATAGGTCCTTTTTTTGCACAGAATTGCAAATATACGTTTGAAGAAAAAGTAGTTTAAATGCAAGCTTTCTTTTCTTTCTTTAAATGCTGAGATGCAAACACAGAGACGTGTGTTTTGCTTGATGCTTTGTTGATGCCAATACCCCTTAGAGCAGTTTGGGGAGCGGAATGTCCCACCCCACCAGTGTGTGTTGTGTCAGGGCTGTTGCAGGGGAGCTGCTGAGCACAGGTCGTGGCAGGTGCAAACAACTCAAGTCTCGGCACGTTAAGAAGACTGAGCTTGTCTCAAAGATACTTATTTTGAACTGTAATGCTCTTTTTTCATTTTGACAGGCGCAGTAAGTACAGTAAGGCTAAGCAAGAGGCAGATGAGGAGAAACATTTGAACCAAGGTAAAAGGCAGCGATGCTTGGATTTTTTGATTCGGTTCGTAAAACATGTCCTGTGTTCTGATGCCTGGGAAATAAGGGATGACATTCCTCTGAGATTAATATGTTTCTGTTTTCCACTCTTGCAAACATCCTCCTTCAAAACTATGCACTTTAGTAACAGGGAAGGTATAAGTATCTGGGTAAAAAATTTTGAGGACACAGACAGGAGAAAGGTTCATCGTTTATTTTTCCATTTTTGCCATTGTTCTGTTTTACTGGTAGACATCTGTTCTTAGCTAGCGATATCTAGGCATGATTTTACCCCACAATACTCTGCTAAGGCAGTTTCTGGATGGGCCAGAGGCAATCCTGCAGGAAAGGAAAGGTGAACTTTGCTGCCTTTTTTCTAGGACTGAATCCTACTATTACTTCCATCTCAGTCACCCAGGTCTCAAACCTAGGACCTGAGCTGAGAATTTCTTGGCTCCCAAAAGGGAAATGTGATGTGTTTTAATCTCACAGGTCCTTAGACAGGCTATTGGCATTTTAGTGATGACAACTGATTTGTGAAGCTCATCTGTTGGCAAAAGCCTGATTCCTTATATTGGGAAATATTAAATGTTTACATTTAAAAAAATCAATTTTGGGGAAAAATACATTAAGTCCTTCCTTCATCAGTCATTCCTGGCTTACAGTACATTTTTATTGTACACTCTCTTTGCTGTTGTATATCATTAAGGCTTCAGTCTCATATGTTCTGTGTTCAGCAGCATGTAGATCAGTGACTTCAAATAAAACATTTCTGCCTTGCAGGTGTTAGAACATATGTGGATCCTTTTACATATGAGGATCCAAACCAAGCTGTGAGGGAATTTGCCAAAGAAATTGATGCCTCCTGCATAAAGATTGAAAAAGTTATTGGTGTGGGTAAGTGCCAGAACTTTTGCATTTTTTTCTGAAAATATAGTTTTAAGTTTGCTTTTAGGGAACATGGGATCCTATGATTTTTGTATGACGGTTCCTCCAAATTAACTGACATAACAGTTTGACAACACAGGTGTGTGCTTCGTGTTCATGACCATAGATTCTTGTGCCTTTTTCCTTAAGGGGAATTTGGTGAAGTATGCAGTGGACGTCTCAAAGTACCAGGAAAAAGAGAGATCTGTGTTGCTATCAAGACTCTAAAAGCTGGTTACACTGATAAACAAAGGAGAGACTTCCTGAGTGAGGCCAGCATCATGGGACAATTTGACCACCCTAACATCATCCACTTGGAAGGTGTCGTTACTAAATGTAAGTAGGTCATTTTTACGACAAGACCAATTTGGAAGTCACTGAGAAATTAAGTCTGTGGTGGCGTGTGCTGGGTTGGGGTTTTTTTTTTCCTTTTTACCCTCTTTCCTGTGAAATGACAGATGGAACAGGTCCACTGATAGCTAATAGAAGGAAATCGGTGCAGGACAAGTCATTAATCTTGTTGTCAGCTATAAATAGGTTTATGGTTTCGACTGATACTCTATCTGTAGGCAGCTTGTACAAGATTTTGTAGGGGGAATTAATACTGCAGGGGTTGGCTTTTTTTTCCCCTTCTTGCTATGCCAAGCAGGCATCTTTCACATCTTTGCTAGACTGAGCTGATTGTTACAGGGCAGGCAAAAGCAGATGGTGAGCAAAGAATTTAAAATGGTTGGGGGAAAAATATCAAAACAAAACTACAGAGTCATATGTTTAAGGTACAAAGCACAGATGTAAGGAGCATGCCTTTGAAATGAAGTAGGCTATTTTAGTGTGAAACTTGCTTATTTGTTTTCTCTGATTCACAGGTGTGATAATTTCACTCAGCAGAATTTACCTGGCTGATCTTTTTGTTGGTTTGATTTTGGTTTTTTTTAAGCCTGTTAGTGTTCACTGTGCCATGAACCCTGCCTTAGAGAATGACAGTGCTCGTTGGGTGCTGTTTATAGGCTAGAACTGAAAATACACCTGTGAGGCAGACGTGCTTGGGTCTGACTTGCTAAGGTTCCGCTGCGGCGATGTAGTTATTGTCCCTACGCTGCCCGCCTTAGGTAGCGTGTCGGCAAAGCTTGGCACTGGGCGCTGATCCTAAAAGACCCTTTGGGTGTAAGGGCTCGTGCTCAGGGTAGCAAAGAAAGCAGACAGGGATCTGGGGAGCTGCTGCTAAAGGGTGGAATTTGTGAAGCTTACCTTGTGCGGCTGATGGCGTGCGCGATGAACATGAACGCAGGATATTCATAGTGTAAGGAATTCAAATTAGATATGGATGAAAAGTTAAAAAATAAAATATTACTAGAAGAACAAAATATCTCCCATAGAGGGCTGTCAAAGCCATCAATAAATACCACTGAAAACCCTGTACTTCTTGAATGTTGGTGGGAGCTGGATCCTTACTCTACCACTTGTATTTCTGGAAATCCTACCCTTACTCATTTGTGCTTCCCTCTCTCACAGTTGTTGAAAATGGCTCAAACTGCTTGGTTTCCAAGACAGATTCCACTCGGGAAAATAGGGGTTTGGACTGATCTTGCTCATAATTTACTGAGGGCCTCCCTCTAAACTGAAATTAAAAGATAATACTCTGTTTAAATTTCGCAGGTCTGATTCTCTCTTTCTCTTTTTGTTGTTGTGCCAAGGGCAGGGGCGTTGTGGTCAGGCCACAGTGTTTGCTACAGACAGTGATTTTTCTAGCACCTCTCTAAAAGCAAGGCAACAGAGGAATCTTTGTGTTGAAATCCCACTGAGGCTGGAAACCCCTGAGCTATTACAGCTCTAGCAGTTATAAATTACTGTATGCATTTGCATAATGCAGTTGTCAGTGAACTGAAATGATTTGAAATTTTCGCCGAGGAGGTGGTCGCCTGACCCGAGAACGTTTCATTGCCTGGCTGGCAGTAAGCGGTGCCGCCGCAGCGAGCCGGCTCGGTTACCTCGGAGCTGGGCTGTTTGGTAAACAGGGCTACTTAAGAAGACATTTATCTCAATTTCTCCGTAGGTTTTCTGAATGCTATGATAAATGAATGCATTTAATAAATGGAAAATTAAAATGTGAGATAAATAGTGGTGTAGGTGGGGGTTGAGAGAGGCAGCAAAAAACCATGAATACATTATTGGCTGCTAGTCAAGTACTTTAATAATTGACTCTGATGGTAACTTCTCCTCTCTCTATCCCCCTGCACTGCTAAAGAAGTGCCCGAGTAATGAAATTACATGTTAATGCACTGAAAGAGTTTCCCTTTCTTCCTGTCTACGTTGACATAGTATCTTTTGATTGAGGAAGGTTAATTAAAACTCATTTAGCTGTATTTGTTCAGTGGAAGAGTTCCGGTCACAGTTGCAAAGGATAAATGAAACAGTGAGATATGCAGATTTGGTTGGAGTTTTTTCTCTTCCTACCAAAGGATGCTTGCAAAAGTGAATTAGATGGAGAATGATGTTTTATCACATCCCTTTTCTTAAGGGTGCACGTACTCAGCCAAGGTCACTAAGCCCTTCATCCAAAGCAGTTTGCTTTATGCAATGCCATTGCTTCTCTGCTGCAGTCATGCACATCAGAAAGGGTTCACCTGCCAGGCTGACATATCATGGACATGGCATTTTGCATGGGGCTGAAACAGGAAGAGTTTTGATACCAGTTGGGAAGGGAAGGAGAAGCAGGAATAGGAAAAGCTCTGCAAAGGATAGGTTGGGACTGAAAAAGTGAAGTAAGTAATGATGAGTGAAATCAGTGATGTATCACACTTATATGCTGGCCTAAGTGAAATAATGTAAAATTTTCAATACAGTCACTCCTTATAGCATATTGTTTTCAAATAAAATAAAATAAAAGTTACTTCAAAACCAGAAATCCCTAACCAATTAAACGCATCTTGGTGAAAAACACACTGAGTAGAAATGATCAGGGGAACTTCCAGTGCTGCAGCATGTCATGGTAGGGTGATTTTCCTAGCTGGTTGTTCTGGAGGAGATACTTGCTGGTGACAGACGCAAGGAAAATTTAGTAGTTCTGATACCTCTGATGCCAAGACAGAATTGATCTATCTACAGGCTAGGTGACATGTCCATTGAAACCATCTTTCCCCATAATGTGCCCTTATTCAGAGCTGCTCTGAGAGGTACAAAAGCAGATTTTCTCTGGGACACACTGTCTTTTAATTAGGAAAAAACTGTATAGTTCCTGTAGCTGAAGCAGAGCTGGGAGGAAGGGTCGCCAGGCCAGCCCAGCACTGATCATCAGGTGCTCCCTTGACTTGAGGTGGGCTTAGCAGTGCTCACCTTGGGACTGGGCTTTTGCCATTTGACCTTTGATAAGTCACTTCTCTATGTCTGCCATTGCTCACTTTTAGAATGGAGATGATATTGCACCTATTTCTGTAAATATGTAGATGCTGAATATCCAGCATGATTTAACCCTGTGAAATAATTAGTGTTACTTCTGTGTATAATACCTAGATGTTTTCAGTTTTAGCATCATACCACTTTGTAAAGCTCTTAAAAGCAATGTCAAGCATTATTTATGTATTTGCTGTTGTTTTAGGCAGGAGAGTGCCTAGAAAGCATCCTTATGTCACTAACGCTACATTACATTTCTCTTCAGACTGCCCAGCTTGGCTCTGTATTGCAGCAGGGAAAGCTGAGTGCTGCTGAAGCACTGTGCCCCACAAGTGACACAATTCATTGAATCATTTATTCTGTGGTTGACTTCATGAGGCAAAGGGCTTTGGCTCATTTATAAATAACGAGAGACATGGGATACAAATTCAGGACAGAGAAAGTTGAGAGGAACAGCTTGTATTTTGCACTCTTGAATCCAGTTGTCTTGGAATACCTTGTGGCTGCTGACAGCTTCTAACTTGCCTAAAGCGTTGATCTTTCAAAAGAAGCTGAGAGACCAAATCATTCACAAATTCCATTTTGAAAGAGGAAGGCTTTCTAGTCTGCAAGCAATTTAATTACACTAAAGATTTTTGTCGAGTTTGAACTGATCTTTGTTTCTTAGCTCTCAATTATCAGTTCATGTATTCCTTGGAGAACAGGAGCCACTTTAGTTAAAGACCTTGTCAATGAGTCAACAAAAGGGTTAACCTTCCAGATGGGGCCCTTTAGATGTTTCTGCCCTATAATATTTCTTCTCTTGCTCCCCACAGCTGAGGCATAAGCTTGGTGCTTTTCAAATTAAATTAGATTGTGTAAGCCAGGTGTCTTGGCAGTAAAATCATGTGCAACCCATTTTTATCCCATTAACATTGGTGTTCATCAAGGAATTGTGTTTTTCTTTCTGCAAATTCTAGGTAAACCGGTAATGATCATAACTGAGTACATGGAGAATGGCTCCTTGGATGCCTTCCTCAGGGTAGGTAATTTCTTCATAATAACCTAAGGAGATTTTATACTGGGAAGCATTTTCTAGTTTTCGTTCTGGTTCTTTTTTTGCAGAAGGATACTGAAAATTCAGCATTTTTAAAGAAATTATGTTTGTACTTGGAAAATTCTGGTTTCTGGTGTTGTTTCTGTCGCAAAACAGTAAATGTAAAGTGGAAGAATCTAGAATAAATGTAATGTTTAAAATAGCAGGGTCTTAAATCATCCGTGTTTAATGGGAACTGTTCTGATTTGCTCCATTTTTGAAAGCATCGCAATGCTGTAGAGTCATTAAAACCAGATTCATTGCAAACTGGATACTGCATCACTGAAAGCTGTGACAGAACCTCTGGGTTTTTACTTTACTGGTGAATTATAGACACTAGTCAGGAGAGTGAGGAAATAAGATTGCATTTTATTTAAGAGAAGATGGGAACCCAGAGATACGCTCCTTGCCAGTTTCAGCAATGACAATAATGTAGCTTTTAGCTTAATGCTCTGTGATTTTCTTCCTTTCCCCATATGCAGAAGAATGATGGCAGATTTACGGTCATCCAGTTGGTGGGGATGCTTCGTGGCATTGGCTCAGGAATGAAGTATCTGTCTGACATGAGCTACGTGCATCGGGATCTGGCTGCTCGGAATATACTGGTCAACAGCAACCTGGTCTGCAAAGTCTCTGACTTCGGCATGTCCCGTGTTCTGGAAGACGACCCTGAAGCCGCTTATACCACACGGGTAAGGAGGGACAGAAAACGTCCAGTGGGTTGGTCTGGTTTTGTCTGACTGTGTGGGAGTTGACAATGGTTTGTTTTAAAATAATCTCAGTCATAAGTGAAAACCTATGTCACACCTAAAAATAAAGGTTGGCCCAGACTCCCTAGCTGGTATAAATTGATGTTATTGCTACATCAGCGATTACATCAGTATTCCTCTGGTTCCTTCAGAGTGTTAGAGTGCGTGACAAGAATCCGATGCCAGAAATTAGAGCTTGGGTTTCTATTCCTTCTGATATATCTACAGACATCCATAAGTATTGGCAAGTGGCTAGTCCCACTGAGGTTTGATTCAGCAAGTGTAGATATGCCACCAAAAAAAAAAATCCACTTTTGCCCATGCAAAAGCTAGTAATAAATTTGACCTAAATAATTTGGACTGAGAAAAGTGTGAGGCCTGTATTCCCATTTTTTGTTTCTTTGCCATTTTATCTGTATTTCAGCATCCCAGTGTTCTAATGCAAGTACTTCTGGCCACAAAATAACATCCTGACCACTACCAGCCTTTGTACTAATACCTCTGTAATTAACATGCACACAAAGAAAAAAAAAGTCAGAGGTTATAAAGTCTTCTTTTTAATTGCTTATTTTCTTCGTTTTTAAATATCTGCCATTCTCCATCTGTTCTCCCTAGTGCAGAGTTTGTTTGCAGCACTCAGGTTTTGCAGTTTAATCCCAATGCTCATCCTTTAATGGATTCACAGTTCATTACAGGGAAGGATAGACACATGCAGTATTAAACGCTGGCCAGATTTGGTATTTCTCACTCATAGGGGTGGCAAGTGGAAGAGGCAAAGGTCTGAAAAGCTGTATTCAGGGAAATCAAAGTTTAGACAAACACACTAGGGCAAGACAGAAATGATTGAAAAGCTTCCCTTTGAATTTAGTGAATGGAGATATAGTATTATGTTTGCTTTCAAGAGTAAACTACAGGGAATCTTTGACATTTGCATTAGAGTGCCTTGTCTTCATTTGTTATCAGTAATGAAGGATCAGGAAAATTTGGATGAATTCCACTGTACTTGAGCAGCTAAATAAGAAGAGCTTATTGTCAATTTTTAGGATGACAATCATGTATAAACAATGTCCAGGCATCTGTGTCTGAAAGGAGGAATAGAGCTTTTTCATAACCAGACAAGATGAAATATAATGCAATTTTTAAAGCATCCTTTTTAAGGAAATGGTGTGTTCTGCTCCCCATTAGTAGTATAACTCATTAAAGTGAAAGCATCCTATAGCCACACAAGGCACATAGTGCTACAACCTGATTCTCAAAGGGCCTGATGCAAAGGCCAAAGAATCCAGGAGTCGCATCCCTTTTGATTTCACTTGGCTTTGGAACAAGTCCATATTAAACACTTGAGAGAGGTATTAGAACAATAAACCATTAAGTATGCACATGCTGCATTCAGTTATGGATAAAAACTATCTAGAAGAGTGCTGAGAAAAAGCCTACCAAAATAAACTTAATCAAAAAAGCATAAAAGCAAATGAAAAAACCCTAAAACCTTTGTTCAGCTTAAATCATTCCCCAGATGGAACTGCAGGAAACCAAAAGCTCAATTAAAAACACCTTGCATATTAGCATAAACAAAAGGAGAAATCTCTGGCCTGGGATCACTCAGCTAAGGCAAAAATCAGATAAACAGGATGGAGTGAGTTCTTTATAAAACAGTGCAGGACCTCGGTGGCCCAAATCAGAGGCCCAAGTGGTTTTATTTGTTTAAACAGAAGTATTGTAACAAGAGGCAGCTCTCTCCAACAGGTATCAAACGCAGCCTTGTACCATGGTCTGCTTTGAACTCTTCCACAGGGACTGGGAGAGCCCAGAGGCTTGCTTGCCTTCTCACATCTCTGGTACGAGTTGGGATATTGCCCATGGGAAACACCACAGTATTCATAAATCTTCCCCGTTTATCCTCTCTTTATTTTACCTTTTTGAAGAGCAAAACATTTATAATCCCATTTTTCTGAAACAGGCCGAACAGGTCAGACAGGCAAGCAAGGAAATAGTAATTAACAGCATGTACTTATTTGTTTTGTCAACTAAATCTCTAATATATACTTTGTAAAACCCCTGGCTTGTTCTCATGCTTCAGCATAGCTTTAAGCAGAGATCTCTTAAAGGGCTGATAAAAATACATTTAATAATTTACTGGTTCGCCTCCTTGTGACTGAAGAAAACAGATGGGCAGCATTGCCTCCTGGTTGGATCTGACAGTTTTATGGCAAGAAAAAGAGAAAGTGGCTGCCTTTTTCAGAAGGATTCTGGAATTGCATACAGAAAACCATTTTGTATTTTTAATGGCAGTGTAGGACAGTGTCAGCCATGCACATTACTGGGTCAGTGACTCACTAGCCTGTGGTTTCTTTTGTTTGTGACAGGGTGGCAAGATCCCCATCAGGTGGACTGCACCAGAAGCAATTGCCTACCGTAAATTTACATCTGCTAGTGACGTGTGGAGCTATGGCATCGTCATGTGGGAAGTGATGTCCTACGGAGAAAGGCCTTACTGGGATATGTCCAATCAAGATGTGAGTCTCCTCCTCTTCCTTTTCTCTCCCTTTCCCCCTGCACCTTTATCTTTGTCCTTAGATGTCTGCTGATGTGTTTCTGTGTCAATTGCTATATGGTTGTAAGACATTTATTCCACGTTTTGAGAGGGATATCGTGGGTGGTAGATTCCTGTTTTCTCAGGGAACCTCTCTGGAACTAAGACTTCCTTGAATGCTTCAAGCCTGGTCTGTGGTCAGGGAATAGGGGATTCTCAAGGTAGGGTCTATAACTTCTGCATGTATCTTTTGTGTCCCCCCCCCTTTTTTTTTTCTTCTTTTTTTGTTTGTTTGTTTAATTTTAGGAAAATATTATAAGCAATTTAATTAAGAAATAAGAATGGAGGAAAGGGAAATGAATATACTTAAACTGTCAGATAGTAATACTGTCAAGAGAGGGAAATTTTCAATGTTGATATAATATTAAATCTCAACTTCATTGAAAGTCTTTCAGAAAAAACATTGAATTTAATGGGGCTTCCTATTAGCAGTTAATTCTTCGAGCCCCACTATGCTTGTAATTCTTCTGCATGATTTTATTTCTTGTAGGATATCTAAACCAACACGTATGATATCCAATTCTGATTATCAGTCAGAGCATCCTTGCCACAATTGCATGGCTGCCCCCTGAGGATGTTAAAAAGCAGCTTTCGTAAATGACCATTCTTAAATTATGCATGTCCTGTTTAACCGTACCATCTGGACTACTTCAGTATATTCCAAGAGGGAACAGGCACAATGGCTGGTATTCCAGAAGAGTATTTAATAATAATGCTAATAAGAGCTTTCGCTAATAGAATTTTTATTAAATGAAAAAAAAAAAATCCCAGTGAAAATGAGGCATAGATTATGCATAATTCTTTTCCCAGGGGGTTTACAAACATATAAAGGAAGAAGCAAATGCTAATCTGAATATACGGTCATGGGAGTGGTTAAGTCGTTTTACAAGTCATCTGCTTTCTTATGTAGAGCTGAACAGTTTCAAAGAGTGTCTAGATGTGGATGGCATTTAATCTAAATGGGGGATATAATTTTAATTTCCTTCTGATGTGAAACGTCTCTTCTGGCACCCAATCTTGCCTTCCTTTGCTAACAGGAAGTCACCAAGACTTAGCAAGAAAATAAAACACCAGATGTATCTCGGTTTTATCAGGCTTGTCTCCACAGTACAGTGGAGCTCAATGCAACAAACACAGAGCTACCACGTTTGGCTGGTAAACGCTGCTCATGTGCCGTGCTAGACCAGGTCGAAAAGCTGGTTTGAACAGGGTGGTGAAAGCCAATATTACTGTCTTTGTACCCTCTTTTTAGTACATGGCATAGACATACAATTTTTTTCTCCTTAACGACGGTGAGAGCAGTGCTTTTCACAAGGAAGCAGAAGTGGACTTCAAATTATTCTCAGTGTCCGTTTAATCAAGAGAAATCAAACGGATCTTCAAACCTTCTGGAGTAGTGAGAGCCACTTTGTTTGTGGTCACTGAATAGCTGCTACTAGTGCAAACTTACCCCTTGCCCTGTCCTCCCAGTGGATTTTAGCCGCTAATTGGACAAGACCAGAATGAGCGAATTTAGTGCAATTCAGTCTCGGTGCGCTTCTGGTCTCATGGTGAATCCTGCCAGCAAAGTCATATTGATTAATTAAGATCTGAAGGCTTCTGGGTCATGTCCCTGTCATATCAGTCCTGGTCATGTCTCGTTCTCCTGAGAGAGCGAAGAAGCCATCAGAGTACTGAGCTCTGGAGCCCCTTTTAGAGGGTCTGAAATTACTTCAGCTTGTGAGTTTTTCTGTTTTCTATTAACTATGAAATGCAAACTTAAGCTGCTGCATTGGACTTACGTAGCTTTCTTGATAAAACTGCACAAAAGGGTTCCCGTCTCTGCTTGCCTTGGTTCAGAGCATACAGTGGAGAGAGAACAGGTGTTAGTGACAGAGATGAGCTGCCTCAGGAGGAGAGGGAGGACCCTAAAAATGATGGGGAAAATTTCATCTTCAACATATTACACCCAAATTTCACAGGTACTAAAGATTTGCTGTAGATCCATTGCTTCTCCAACCCTCTGTCCAACAGGGGTAGTCACTTGATTCTACCCTTGGCTATTTTGTCATCCCTGTATCCCATATGCTCTTTTGTGATACCTTGCCCTGGTCTATCTGATGTGTGCTTTGGATGCTGTACCCTTTAGTTTTGAATTGCTGAGGGGAAATAACAGTTCTGAGACCACCAGCTGCCTGCATCTGAGTGCAATTTTCCATGTTGTTTCACTTAATTGTGGATTTATTTCCATACTTTGGATCGCCCTAGGATAAATGATACTCAGCTGGTAGACGTGAGTAGTGTCTGATGTTCTCTAATGTCTTCCTAATTGTGCCATTTATAGGTTATTAAAGCCATTGAAGAAGGGTATCGGCTGCCACCCCCGATGGACTGCCCCATTGCTCTCCATCAGCTGATGTTAGACTGCTGGCAGAAGGAACGCAGTGACAGGCCTAAATTTGGACAGATCGTCAACATGCTGGACAAACTCATCCGCAACCCCAACAGCCTGAAGAGGACAGGCAGCGAGAGCTCCAGGTCAGCTGTGCTTCAGTAACGATGATGTACGCGGGAGCACAGTGGGGATGACAGGCAAACCTGCAGGTCACTTAAAGCTCTGAGCTGGGATTAGAGCGAGCTCTGGCTCTGCAGAGCCTGACTGCACAGCAGACATGGCAGCAGGCCAGAGGGCAGGGGTCGGGCTGGCACGCTGCTGAGCCCCACTGGGCACCCCCAGCTCCTGCCTCTGTGAGAAGGAAAATTGAATGAGCAAAGGTGTTACTGTGCACACAGCACCGACCAGGCTTATAGCACAGTCCTAACCATGTCCTGAAAAAGTTCGGATGCAGGCAAGCTCCATTTGAAGATGAAGTTGCGGCATCTATTCCCTCTCCCCTCTGGTGAAAGGGCTTGCAGGGGTGGCCTTAACGCAGTGGAGCTAACAGGAGTGATGTGGTTTTCTGCAGGAAAGGTATTACACATCATCAAGTTTTATAAACCCTAGATTTGTGTAGGATTTGCAAATGAGCGTTACGGTGTTACGGCCAACGCCTTGCGGGCATTGGGAAGGCGTGGATTAATTTTTATGTGAATTTGAATTTAATTTTGTGGAAAGCCTGTTTCATGTCCCCACCAATCCCACATTACATTTGTGTTTTGTTTGCTAAGCATGGTATACCTGGTACGTGCAAAAGAAGCACAGTAGGAAGGAACCTCCCAGAGTTGTAGGGTAAAAATAAAGTAACGTTGTTGGGACAGATCAGCAGTTTGTTTAAGGTGGTGAAACACTGCTGAAGTAACAAGAGCTTTACTAATTTACAACAGGTTTGTTCTATTTTTTTCAAATGTCTTTGCTTTGTCAGATAAACTTGCTTACAGCAAATATGGAAAAAAGCTTAAAAGAAAAGAAACGAGAGGAAGATAATGGTAAAATATTTTTCGGTAGAAGGGAAGGCACAAAAATGTCCATTGCACAATACAAAACTAAGTTTCTTAAATCAGTGAAGGAGTAACAGATTCTGATTCAGCCTCCAACAGAACAACATTCTGGAAAAAGCTATTCTCATTTTTAAACTCGTAGGTCCTTTTGTGACTCTTGCTTCCAACTTACATTATCAGAAGAGGGATTATTAACCCTGTGAGGCTACTGTCACCACGTATTTTCCAGATTGCCCTAATTGCATTGGTAGCCTGGCAAAAATGTATCCACCCTTGAGGCTTAAATAATTTACATGGTGAGAATCACTATATGATCTGCTGTGATAATTCGATTTGAGAATGACAGTATGAACTCCTCCATTTTGCTTTCTTTCCAATTTACCGGTACTCTTTGAAAATATATAGATTCTACAAAAGTTAATAGCCTGTTCAAGGTCATTTTATGTGTGTATGTATATATATGTGTGTGTATAGATATATAGATACAGATATATAGATATATACCAAAAATTAATAGCCTATTCAAGATCATTTTGTGTTCGTGGCTATTTATAGATCTTTATATTCTCTTTGGAATATGAATTCCAACTATGCATATAACATTATTAATATATTATATGACTATATATGTGAAGCATAATTGTATATAATTAGGTTGCCATCATTGGTCTTGTGTTAGCTTGTGCAGTAAAAGAGCTGTGTACCTAGTGTTACTGGCATGTACTCAGTGCCTTAGGCAAGATATAACTATGCTATTGCACACCTAATCTTTGATGATGTGCATTTTCAAATAAATCACTAAATTATAATTGTTTTGGTTAGATAGATAGTAGTAATTTATAATGGTTTAATGAAGCTGTGATTTACAATAGACATGAAATAATAAATGAGATATTAATAAGAGAAGCAAATTTCGTAAAAATAATTATTCGCAAACCTGTGCAAGGGGAAATGAGAAGCACATTCCCCAGTGCGAACAGAGATCAAAGCTCACGTGATTCCCGCCACTCCTGGCGCACACGCCGGTCAGGAATGGATTGATTAAAGAGAGGATTAACTCCCTGCTGTCCGGAGTCTGATTGAATGCACTGAGCTTGCCTGCGAACCTGGCTGGAAGCAGGATTTATCTGAACCCGCCCTGGGTTTTGCCCTCCAAACCAGTCTGGCAGGTTGTGAGCTCCCAGTTCCTTTGCGCACACTTGAGCGGTGTTTCTATAGCTGCCGAGCCGAGCCCCGACACACGCGGGGTTGGCAAGGTCTGGCATCGCTGCCTGCGCCATGCAGCCCCGGCAGCCTGAATGCCGTCCAGCACTGCCATCCGCTTTGTTTTTTGAAGTAAAAGCATTTTCTGTGAATTTGGTTGCATCTGAGGTGGAAATTGTAAGCGGCATTGTGGTTCAGATTAGATCTGAAAGCAAAAGCAGAAGCCTAAGGTCAAATTCATTCTTAGCAAAAATTGGCCTATTACTTTGCATTTTGTTAAGTTTCTTGCACTTCTCGACATTGCTGTGCAGAGCCACCAGTTTTGCTGGGCACATCTTGCCCCCGCTTTCCCTGATCACCGAGGATAATTGCTGCAGAAACTAGACTCTGGTTTGCGATTCACAATCCAGCTGACACCATGTCTCTGTCCTTTCACTGTTTGGCATCCAGGCCCAGCACAGCCCTGCTGGATCCCAGTTCTCCTGAGTTCTCGGCGGTGGTTTCTGTCAGCGACTGGCTTCAAGCCATTAAAATGGAGCGATACAAGGATAACTTCACAGCTGCCGGCTATACCACCCTAGAGGCTGTGGTGCATATGAACCAGGAGTAAGTACTCAGCGATATAACAAAGAAACTGGTAAATCTGGATTTAATCGGCCTCTTTTGCTTTGTGCTGCATATCATTACACTCATTAAAGGAATGGAATGCCTTTCATTTGGATGGAGGATAACTTTAAAATGCCTCCACGATGCCTTTACTTATTTAATTAAACATTTCTGTACATCTGCCTTGCTTTTGCTATGTTGCTTGTGGTTAACTCTTAATATTTCTCTCTGCACCAGCATCTGATCCATGGTTCTCAGCCCCTTGCTTCTTCTCTTGCTTTCCACAGTGACCTGGCAAGGATTGGGATCACTGCCATCACCCACCAGAACAAGATCTTGAGCAGCGTTCAAGCAATGCGCACCCAAATGCAACAGATGCATGGCAGGATGGTTCCCGTCTAAGCCAGTACTGAATAAACTCAAAACTCTTGAAATTAGTTTACCTCATCCATGCACTTTAATTGAAGAACTGCACTTTTTTTACTTCGTCTCCTCGCCCGTCGAAATAAAGATCTGCAGCATTGCTTGATGTACAGATTGTGGAAACCGAGCGTGTATGTTGGGAGGGGGGCCTCCAGAAATGACAAGCCGTCATTTTAAATCAGACCTGGAACGAATTGTTTCTTGGAACATACTCCTCTGTTGATCAACGATATGTAAAATACATGTATCTATATAAATATAAAGTCACATTCAAGTTTTGATGCTATGTTTGCTGCCAGATACTGTGCTTAAAAAAACAAAAAATTACTTTCCTTCTCCCTATGACCCATAGGATTACAACCATAGTGGTTTATTTGTGGGTGAAACCACCATTGTGCATCTTTCACTGGAATGAAGAATCTGCCCTAGGATATTTTTTGCAGACTTGATGCATCACTAATACCTTGCAGAAACCTCAGTGAGATTATCGTTTGGCTAATCAGTGCCTGCTGATTAGTGATCTACCCACTTATGGGCTTGAGACATGAAATGACCCACCTCGTGGATTACTGGGCAAAACTGGACTTCTGGGGAGATTATTGGCTGCCGTTGTGCCGTGCTGAAGCCTACCACTTTTGTGAACATCTTGCCAGCAGTCAGCTGTGACAATCGTGGCTATGGAGCTTTGAGACTTCTATTCTCTTTCAAGAAGTGATTCACTTTGTCACACAGAGAAGGTCAGTGGAGGTACAGTGTCCAGCATGTTTGTGGTGCTTTATTTCTTAAACTGTGGTAGGATTTCATCACTGCGGGGCGTGGCGGGAAAGATGCTATGGTATGTACTATTTGGGGTTCCCAACTGGTTTGTGTGAACCTGTGCTGGTTTTCCAGACCAATTGCTTAGTGTTTCCCATCATTGGCTCTATTTGATGACAGTGACAATCGGCACTGTTTCAAAACCTGGTCTTGCTCTCAAGTAGTTGCACGTTAGGATGTGTGGACGAGGTGTAGGAGTGTGTCTTGGGCTCACTCAGTTCAGTGCTAAGAGCTTGACCCCACTTCACACTGAGAGCAGTAGGGAAGCCCTAATATTTTTGGGTAGAAAAAGCCACACATATTGATCCCATAGAACATAAGAATAACCTTGTAAAGTACCGATACTCATACATGCACTAAGAAGAACCAAGGAATTTTCCTGCCCTCTCAGGAACGACAGTAAAACCAATATTTGTGTTTGAGAAAGATTAGTCTCAGTTGCTGTGTCAGTGGTTTTATGGCAAGGGGAGCAGAAGGAAATGGGGTTGTGCGTCCAGCCTTCCTGGTCTTGCATAGTTTGGGTGTCGGGCATGGCAATTGCTCTGTGTTACGCAGCCGTGTTACACGTCACGCACGGCGATCCGGCCTCATCAGCTGTAGGAACCAAACTCGCTTTTGAGCCCAGCCCCATGGGCTGGATTATCGAGGCAGCTGTGGGTGTGGGTGCAAGGTGTAGGCTGCATGGCCAAGGTCAAAGCGCTCCTCTCCAAGCAAACAAGATGGAGCGTGACCTGCTGGAAATGCTGCTCTCCAACTGCTCGGGTGGAAAGCTGAGCGAGGGAAAGCATCTCCTGGGTTGCTAGGTGGAGGTGGCTGCTGTAGGAATGTGGTTGTCCTCATTGGGTCACATCAGGTAAAGCTTTATCCAGTAAAGCTCTGAACACAGTCAGGCTTGAATTTTATGTATGTTAGAGCTTTTATTGCTGTTTTTGAACACACTGTGTAAATTAGATTCATTTTTAAGTCCTTTCAAGCACCAAAGTGATGAGATGACCTTAGAAAAGAGACTGGATCTGGCCCATTTGTGCTGTGCCTGGTAGGAGGAGGATTTTCGTGACACATCCTCTAGAATAGATATTGCATTTCAGCTGTGCCAGGCACAACGTCAGAAAGGTTAGATATATATTTTGATGGTGCTAGGACTGGCTCTTTGGTCACTAGTATTTTGGTCCCACTCTGCACCTGACAGCAAATTCAGAAATTATGTAGTGGCTTTGTATGTCTGATTTAATAATTGCATTTATTCTAAATCCAAACCGGCTCACTCGGTTGGACAAGTCACAGTTACTGTATCATCACTCACATCACTTTTTGTCATTTTTAACAATAACTTGCTGATTTTAACCACTAACTCTCCCTCACCCCCAAGTTTCTCAGAATACAACTTGTTCAGTATATGGGATGCTAAATTTGGATCCTGTCAAGTCATGACAGCTTAGTAAAAGCTGTTCTGCAGTATTGCTTGTAAAGGCTTTTCCATTTCAAGAAATTCAAGATTTCTTCTAAAAAACTACTTAAACCAGCATGTTTTAATATCATTTTGCCAGGCAACATAAGAAGTGGTTACTCATTTTAAACACCTGACATTTGTACTTTCAGCAGCAAAATTCATTTGCTTCTGAAGTGTAGAGGCACTTGAAGTTTCCTCTTGCTGTAAATCTGTTGCATTCTGTTGAGATTGTTTTTTTACATAAAATACACCCAATTTTCTGGCCAGTTTATAAAATTGCTTTCTTGTAGTCTAGTGACAGTGATTCAAAACGGTCCAATATTTTCCACACAAAATGAAAAACTGTGTCCCTGTAGAATGAAAACTGTGAAGGCAGCTCATATGCTGGGCTTTCAGAACTGCCATTGGTGTTTTTGTTCTTTGTGATAAAATGTGGCCAGCGAGGGGGTATCGGCTTCAACGTGATTTTAGCTAGATTAAAAAAATAGGTGGCATATATAAATATATATCTATAGATTACATATCTGTTTATAAGATATGTCATGGAAGCAAGACTTGGAAGTAGCATGGGGATAAGAAGAGGGACAAGGAAGGCAGCGGGTTCTCTCCCTTTGGGGACGGCTGGTTGTGTTTGCCTGGACGGGCGGCGAGAGCACAGTGATGCGCCACAGCCCCCTGCTTGGCCGTTCAGCCGCCCTTTTGCGCGAGAATTGCGTCTCTTCCTCCTCTGTCCTTCAGGAAATCCTTCTCCCCTCTGGGGAGAGGTTTAATTCCATGGACCTGCTGCCATCTCGCCTCTTCGCCAGGGCAGAGATGAGTCCAGGTCTTCTCCTGTGCTGGGAACCAGCCGCTGCACCGGCCAGGGAGGGCCCGGCTGCCCACAGCAGCGCTTCTGCTGGGAAACCTGGGAGGAGGCGTTTGAGCGGGCCTGCTTTCTGTCTTGTTGCATGTTAATATATTTGTGGTTTGTATTTGTATATGTTTTTTTGTGCAGGGAAATTAGATTTTGCTTTCACGGCCTCATAGCCCGTCCTATTGATCATATTGACCATGGAGGAACATAGACTGGACATGAAGCCTTCTGGATCCATGGCTGCATCTTCCCCAGCACCGATTCTGGAAAACACACACTGAACAGTCATCGATCCCTGAAGAGAGCGTGACTTTTACTTTATCTTGCCACCCAGCCTGTTTTTTTCCTTCACTGAGAGATAACTAACTCGATAAGACTCAGCACCCAGTTGTCACTTGAGGAATGTACTGTGTCAAAGCCCAGCAGACTTCTGGACTTTTTTTGTTTTCCTTGCCTCCTGCTTTCCCTTCCTACCTTCGGTTTTATTTATATATTTTGTTATTTTCTCTCCTCACCCCCCTGGCTGTCACTGCTGCATCTCAGATGAATGCAGGTGACAGAGCACTACACATCTTGCCATGGACGCCGGGCCAGGTGCCGCAGCAAAGAACCCAGTTCCTGTGAGCTGCCTATATATGTTGCTGAAGTGACATTTTACACAAAACGTGCCATTGCAGTGATATAAATATATTTTTTTTTCCTTGAATGGATAATGGATTATTATCTCATCTGAAAGGTGCGTACGTGTGCTTGTGTGCGTGTGTTTGCGTGCGAGTCGCCTCGTGTGTAGAACTGCCTGTGAACGTGCCGAAAACATCTCTGGAACCGCAGGAGTCCCCTGTCATATGAGAGCAGCGAACAGCTCATGTCTGCAAGGGTAGAAAGAACACACACATTAAAAAAAAAAAAGTTTAGATTTCTGTATCTATAAATGTATTTTTTAGCTGCCACACTAACCTTAATGAGTAGTTCTGCAGCCTGAAACAGGGGCAATTTCAAGTTAGTTTTGGAGTTGTGGATTAGGGGATCCGTAAGGGTGCTAAAGATTTTCCTAAGTGTCATTTATTCATACTAATACCCTGTTTATGATCAAGACGGACCAGTTTCTCAATGGCAAGGTGATGGAGGCAATACACGCATATCCATCCACTGGTAACCCTGAACTGAATTCTTAAGTAGCCTTTTTTATCTGTGAAAATAGGATTTTAAAGACTTGTTGAATGCGAACAAATATATGCAATTCTTCCATTCACAGAAGCACCTTGCTCTGTGTGCAAGCTGTGAAAACTTGTAACGTAATAATCAAAACACTCTGTTTGCTCCCAGCACAGTTAAGGAATAAAAATGCAACAAGACCTGTAAGTTAGCAAGAGAGTTGTGAAGCGTGTCCTGTTCCTGATGCGGGCGATGAGCGGGTGACGTGCAGTAGAAGGCACTCTGTGCTCCGCGACCTGAGGAACAGGGCTGTGACTTGTGGTACTGCCTAGAGCAGCTCTCTGTGTTTGGAGAACACACTTTAATGTCGTGTAAGCTGGTTGGAGCGGAGCTGTGTGCTGGAGCCCAGGGGAGGTACGGCCGCTGGGTATTTGGAGTGGGGCAGGTGGTGCTCCCCGCTTGCTCCGCGGCCGCAGGGGCTGTGTCTGCCGCGGTACCCGCTGCCCTACAGCAAGCTGCCCAGGGGACAGGCTCACCGCGGCCAGCACGGGGGCGGCTGGATGCTCCGTGTTCAAAGGGCACAGCCTTGGCCAGAGCCAAGCGCGGTGTCCCGAAGTCGCTCCTGCTTCCTCCTCTGCCCCCTCCTCACTGACCCCCGAGTTCATTGCCCCCCGCGGTTCTGCTGCCGGGACGGGTCGGTGGGAGGGAGCCCCCGACACCGGCTGCCTCGGGGCCGCTCCGCGTGGGGCCGGGGGTGAAGGAAAGCGGGGGCTGCGGCGCCGCGTCCCGTGTCAGAAGAGGCCATCACCAGGGCCGTCTCTCACGAAAAGCCTCTGTCTGTTAAGATTAATTGTCCTGCTCACACACCACTGGTTGATGTTTGTCCGGGTTTGTTGCTGTACTAATTTTGTGATGGATCTTATGTATTAAAAATATATATGTATAAAATACAAAAGGCTGGTAAGTAACCGGTAAACAGGACTTAAAAAGCAGTATTTTTCTTTTATGTGACATTTTCATAGCCAGAAAAAAAAAAAAATCTGAAATACTAATCAGACAAATAAAAAGAGAGTGCATTTATTTTTTTGTATCACTGCAAGTATGTTGGAATATGCAAGGACTGTGGTTAAAAGTAGAATGTATGAGGCATATTATAATTTAGTTCATACTGATAAAATCTAACAGCATTTCTTGGTTCATGCATTTGAACGATCTCTGGGTTAGATATATAGATTTTTCTATTTTGTTTTAATTTGTAATTTTTCCCCCCTCCATGAATTTTAGGTACACATAACTTATGTCATTTATTTATGGTCTTTTATACCTAGTTTGTAAAATTGTAAAATAGCGAACAATGCAAACATTTGCATTTGAAAATAATAAAGTAGTTGCTGTACAAACCTGAAATGGACTATTTCTAATTATTGCATGTTGTTTTTTTTTTTAAATTAAGTGTTTATCCACAACAGATACAGATACAGAACTCAGAGTAATAGCCTGCCCCAAAGGGATTAATTCTCTTCAGTAGATTTCACAGAACACTTTCCCAAAGTTCATTTAGACTGCGCAAATCCCGTGTGTACCTTAAAGCACGTTGCTTTTTCTTGTTACCGTCCCCAGTTGTGCGGTGTGCTGAATATTTGTGACGTGGGAAGGATGCTGCGGGCAGGCTGACCTGTTTAACAATCGCAGTGATTTTTCCTCAGAGACTGGGTAGTGTCCATGGATGCTGTGCCCGAGAACAACCTGCAGGATCGCACGGGGTTTCACTTGCACTCCTGGGATGCCTGGGAGCAGTCTCCCTCTCTCTGTCTGGACCTTGCCTGGGGCCAGACGTCACCTTGGCAGAAATCCGACAGTTTTTGCTGCTTCCTTTGGGCCAGGATTTCACCTCTAACGTGGGAACGGTGACCTTGCTGCTGAGTTACTCCACTTGTTGCTCTCCCCGTGGGCTACGGCTGCCTGGGTCGGTGGGCTCGTGTTGGAGACTCATGGCCAGAAAGGGAGAACACGTAAGGAGCGGGAGGGAGAAGCTGAGGGATAAAATGCAAACCAGAGGTGTGAGAGCATCGGGAGCAGCAGAAAATGGAGAGGGACAGTTTCCGTGACCGGGGATCCAAGCCTGAGGCTGAGAGTGGATATCGTGTAGAGGATATTGCTGTGTAATGGTAACACGTGTGGGCACGTGCTGCTGGTCTGAGTGCCAAGGGTGGAACGTCCTTAACCATCACTTCTTCACAATGCTGCTGCTTAGCGTAGGATGTACAGGCTTTCTGGCACTTCAACTATCTGAATTTTATATGTACACGGTTCACAAGTGGCTCCTCCAGGAATTTTTGTAAGCTTTTGAGCTGTCTATTTGAAAAATATTTTGAACCAAATTCTTCTTGGGAAAGATTCCCGTGACACTAGCAGAACCGTATCATACAGCATTGGTCCCAAGACAGTCCCGTTGATGCTGCTGGGTAATTGTATTTTAAAGCAAGTTCAGTGTGTTCTTTTCTATGAGAGAGCAAACCAGCCAACTGGGTGTTTCTCTGGTGCCTTTATTCAGCCAGTCGATGTATTAACAAAAAAATGTGTCTTGGCTGGAAAAACGAATTCCATTTCATAGGCACAAAGAAGTTTTACAAATTATTTAGTTTTATTGTGAAATGAAAGCAAAACCTTTACATCTTTGTAAGAAACAACTGTTTCAATATGTCCAGTGAGGACTGAACGCTTGCGTACTCTCCCTGCTCTTTCTTATTACCTGTTCTTTTTCCCTTTTAGCTCCAAATCTAAGAAATGATCCTATGAAAACTTTTTACCCCAATGGTTTCATTTTCTTCCAAGTATATGTATTTTACTGAAGTATTTCGTTACTAAAGAGACGCTAGTTGTCTCTCTGCCCCTCACTGTTTCCACATGTTTATACAGTAACATGAGGCAAGCAAGTCTATTTACATATAGAGCCTATATATTTGCATCTCAGTGACTATGTAGGTGCCCATGGGCTGAGCGTCGAGTAGTGTGAAGAGCAGACATGGTTTATCTAGAGACATTGGGGCCATTCTAGACATGTCAAGAAAAACAAAATGGTTTTTGACAATTGGGAAGGAAGAAAAAAAGGCATGTTATGCTCTAAATCAACAACATGATTAAAACTAGAGCTGCATTTGAGGCCTTGACCTCAGTTATTTTACCCTTTCCCTTGCAAGGAAGTACCCTTGGGCCATTGACTGGTGCTCTGTTGAATGGGTTACAGACCTCTGACATATCTTATTTCTGGCAGTGGCCCTGAACATAATTCTTTGTTTACAAGAGCCTCCAAGAAAGTTACATGAATATGTAGACATTTTCCTTCGAAAATAAAATTAAAACCTAAAGGATTCCATTCCAATCAGCTTAGTAAAATGTATTCTTCATGGGTGGATGGAGAGAGTAGCCACGGGAATATGCTACACTAACTTACTTTTATACATCTATATATAGGGCAATTATATTCCAGTAAAGTGCTGTGGATTACTAGCCTGTAACCAGACCAACAAAAGATAATGACATCCTTGTTTTTATAGCACTCTTCAACTTACTCATGATTCTGTTCTATAAAATCTCGTAACGAACGAAATGGGCTGAGGCATTTTGGTGTTCACTTTTTGAAGACTATTTTTAAAATTAAAAAAAAAAAAAAAAAGGGCTGGTCAGCAGAACAAAACCACCGTCAGGAGCGCTGTGCTCCTCCCAGTTGTGCCAAGGTAACCTGCCTCCCCTGGGGTCAATAACTAAAATCTCAGGGCTGGGCAGTCTGGGGCTGTTGGGCAATTACAGGTGCGGGTCGGTGCCTACTGCCAACTTTTTAACGATGCTTTGGAGCTGCTTAGCCGAGGGGTGCAGCAGCTCACGTAACGAGCTCCCGCTTCCCAGATGGATTTTCATCCTCGCATTAAGCGTCTTGCTGACGAAGCTCCTGAAACGTCGCCATCATAATAACCTGAGGGAGGGATTTATCAGAATCCGGCTGTCATGGCACGTAAGCTCAGAGGGCCCGGAAAGCCATGGAGGAACGTGCTGTGCTGCTTTGGTGCCTCTTGTGCCTCGGAGCCTGCTGCAAACCTGCCCCGGGCAAGTCCTGCCCTTGCGGGCCCTTCTTCCTTCCTGCCGCTCCTGCCCTTCACAACCCGTCCTTCTCTCACTATTAAAATAATACTGGGATGGTGGCTTTCACGAGAGGTGTTGTCCTGCCTCCTGCTCACCCGGGCCTTCTGTCACCTGGGCTGAGCAGGGTCAGTTCCACAGGAGGCTTCGTCAGGGAGGGAGGGGATGGGTGGGTGTCCCCTGTCCTGGGAGATACTCTCTGAGCTCCTGCTCATTTGCAGCCTGGGGGAAGGTCATTAGTTTTGGGGCAGCATCAGCGTTTAGGCAGTTCAACTGTGGCTGGCCACGTCATGCATGTTTTAAAAATGCAAACATCTGGGAGGTGAGCGGGCATCAGAGAGGTTTCAGTAGGTTTAAATCCAAAAGTCCTTTAAAAACACTGGCCTCAAATTTTCAAAGTGCTTTGGAGCTCAGTGCCATCTCATTGCCATGTTCCTATAGGATCGCCTGGAAACTTAACACTTAAATATTCAGCAGAAGAATCCCCAGGGAAGCAAGGGAGTTCCCAGCTCATCTGCTCACCTCGTTAATCTGTGTCTGAGAGCTTACCTGGGTCTTTCCATGGAGCCAGCAGGTTTGCAATATATGACAAGTATTAAAGAGCGTTTACTATCACCTTTTTAAAAAATTGGTTAAAACTCCCTTGGGAAAAAATGTGAGGTTATAATTGAATGATGATGTTCTTCCACACTTAAAGAGGCTGCTGGGTTGATTGAAGCAGCATAATGGGGAGGGCCTAGGAAAGGTAACACTGACAATGGCAGGAAAATAAGGATAAATGCGGTGATCTGGTCCTGCAGGTGGCATGAACTAATTTCACTGGGACTGCCCTGACTTGCATCAGCTTAAGGATCTAGTCCTTAGCTACATACTACATAAAACTTTAGATAATTTGCAGTTATATTTTTCACCAGAAAGTATATCTTAAAGTGTGTTTTGGCAATGACTCACATAGTGATAGCAAACTCAGGTTGGTCTTTTTGTCTATTGTATGTTTTTGTGTGGCCAGTACTCATGCAAATATTTGAAGTACATGTTTAACAATACAAAATAATGGTATCCAACAACAGACAGAAAGGTTTCTGTGGAGTCCTGCAACTCCTCGCTTTGTCAGCTTTGTTTTCAGGTTCGTATTACGATGGCAGATGGGTTTTTTTCGGCCAAATGGTGGGGATTGCAACATGACATCCTCAGAGACCTTTTTTGTCATTTTTGCAGCCTCTCGGAGTGCTCCACAGTGGCTGTCGAAAAGACAGGACATCTCTGTATCATTCACCAACTTTTGACGTCTAGTATCCACAGATGGAGGAAAGAAACAGAAAACTAAACAGCCTCCTCACGCCACTAAATGGGTTTCAGGCTTGGGCGGGCGCACACGGACACGACGTGCTCCCGACGGCCCCGCGGCGCAGCAGCGGCTCTGCCCGCAGCGCCAGGGTTCGGGGGCTTCTGCTGACTTGGGTGATCCCTCACACAGGGGAAGCAAACCTAACAAGCTGGACATTATCTTTTCAGGAGCATTGGCAGCGCGGTTCCTGTTGCTTCGAATTTTGAAGATTCCCCCCGCCGATGCCGTCCCACCCCGTGGGCACTTGCCTGGTGGATCCTGCTGCGCTGGGGGAGGCAGGGAGGGGAGCCCGACCCGGCGGGAGTTATTGAATATTTGCGTCTCCGCTCTTCCCATGCCCAAGGATACTGCTTTCACAAGTGTTACAAGCTTCAAAACCTGATGTCTAGAAACTTTTCTTATAGAGGTGTTGCTTCACTTTTCACCTGCTTTTGCCTTCACATCAGGCTACAGCCTGCTAAGAGCTACTTTTGACTTACCCACGGTATTGGAGCTGATTAGTTTTGGAGCTGATTAGTTTTGGAGCCAGTTTATCATTCTGAACAGGTGGAAGAGATCATCAAAAATTTTTAATCAGCTTGGAAAGTGGGTGTAGTTGATCCAAGAACAAAAAGTATTCACCAACTGCTAAATCCAATCAACCGTGGGTGACTGATTACTTTTAGCTTTCTTAATTGATTGACTGTGGCATTTCTATGAAGAAGCTATTCTGAAACCCAAGGATGTCCACACAACTGTTTCAATTCTGGGAATAACTTCTAAGTTATGTGTCAAACTTGTGTTTGAATTCAACAGTACCGAGTATTATAAGCAAAATATACAGATGGGTGTGCAAGAGTTGTGCTGGATTAGAGTGGGTGGCTTTTTTTTCTCTTGCTTAGTAACAAGTTAAATGGTGGGAGAAATAAGATTATAGATCTTTTGAAAATAGTTCGAGGTGTTTTTCCCAGTTAAAAGTTCCTGTAATATTGCCTGGTAGCATCCAGCAATGGAGTTTTCAAAAAGAGGCTCCTTTCATCCCAACCAGGTGGTACCAAATCTGTCTGTGTGTGTCTATGTGTGTACGAAATGGCCTTATTTACACTCATGTGCCTGAGAAGAGCTTTGTTGCGGCTGAGTGTCGTGGTGCAGCGCTGAGCACCGCAGCTCTGCGCTCACCTCCAGCCCACCCGCGTCTGGCAGAACCACCAAGAAAGCTGCTGAAGTGGCATTTGACGCGGCACCGACAGCCCGAGCGTGCCGCTGCGCGGGAGCTGCCTCTGGGGGATGTGACCGCCAGCTCGCTGTGCATGGGCTTACCTGCCCAGCACCACCCTTGGGAGACAAGTCAGATGTGCTCTGTAATACCAGTGCCAGTTTTTTAGATACGTCCAGTTACTTTTACTTGCATAACTGAAAATGTACCTGGAAATTTCTGAAGTAACGTTTCCACAGCGGTACTGCTGCCAGCGTGTTCTAAGGCAAATAGTTAATGTCGTTAGTGTTTATTTTCAACACAATAAGACAACTTCAGCTGGCAATGAATGTGTATAATACAGAGAGATGCTTTTGGTAGGATACAGGGCAACCTGTCAGAAGGTGGCTCGGATCCAAACAAAGGTACAAGCCTTCATTCAACAGGACTCGCTCCTCACTCAGCTTGCAGACACGTCCGGGGATGGGCTGGGACCAGGGCTCTCGTGGGATTGATGGAGAACATTTTAAAAACCGCTTCTGAACATGTGGGAGTTTTTGCCAGAAGCAATCAGGGTCCCTGGGAACAATCACCTTCTCTATAAAGTGCAGACTCCTTCCTCGTTCAGCCTCTTTAATAAAAATAAGAAATATCTTGGAAATGTATTAATAAAAAAAATGAACTCTTGATTCTTATAAATGAACAAAAGTAAGTCACACCAATCTGGCTCTTGGCTTGAAGAGTTTGGGTGGAACTGATGGCATATTAAAATGATAGAGATTAGATTGGTAAAATTCTTTCTCTGGGGCCACTTTTTAACTATGCATAGGGGTAGTCTGGTTAAGCAGAAAAGACAAATATATTGTTGATATTGCGTCTTTTTGCTATCCTGACTTCAGCTATATTGATTTTGCTTCTGTCTGAGGTAAATGCAACTGGTTGTCTTCAGCATGACCTTTGCAAGGTGTATAAAACCACCAGTGGTCAATGTGTATCTAACCTTTGCCAGCTGTGGAAATCCCAACTGATGTGCATCCCTCTTAATTACAAGCCACAATTACAGTGCTCTTGGTTAGCCAGCAGCTGCTTGGAAGAGAAGAAGGAACTCACAGAAAGCCAGTTCCCTGAGGATACCAGGTAATTTTTACTCTTTGGGCTGGGTAGCAGGGGTGGGAGTTTTTACAGTATCGGGGGGGTGGAGGGTGGAAATTCTGGCTCTTTGTGAGTTATTTGTGGAAGCTGCTCTAGCCCTTCCTAAGGGCAGTGAGCTTCCAGGCTCGGCCAGGGATGCACCTGAGCCCTGGGTGTCTTGGGGCACGCCAAGAGATGGTGTTTTTGGGCTCAGATCTGATGCCTTGGCTGGTGCTTTTTCAGTGGGTATGTTTTGTATCATAGCAAGACTCCCGCTTGTCATTTGCTTATGAAAGGGAAGCAGCAAACAACAAACAAATGTGGCTTAAATCAGAAACACCTGCAAAATCTTGCTAAGTTTGTGTGTGTATGTATTTTAGCTGAAGGCAGGAGCATATTGGAGTTTTTTTAGACTGTAGTTTCACGATTTGTTGAAAAATTGTATGGTCTTCATTCCCTCCTCTCAAAGTTAATTGTTGTCAAACACTGAGCCAGCTGAAATGAGTGTTTGTTATTCACAGTGAAGGAAGAAAAGCTGAACAGAATTGGTTTGTGTTCCAGAAGCACGCATGGCCAGTTCTGGGCCTGAGCTCAGATTTGTATTGTATTAATCAAAGAAACCAGGTAAAGCAAAAAAATAAAGCCAGGGCCTCGTCTGGACTGTCAGCAGTGCCTTTTTGGCAGGTTTTACATGAAATTCTCCTTCTCTGTCAAGAAACCTGCATGTTTTCATTAGAAAAACTATATCCGCTGGCGATTACTCTACACGCGGTTATTAGCAGTGCCAGTACTGGGTTTCTTCATCTCTGCTTGGGTCTTCATTTCCTCAGCACACTCATTCTTGATGCAGATAAGCTCAAGTCAAAGCTTGTCTGATAAAGTCCTGGTTTATTGTATTTTTGACTGCTTCCTTCCTATGCTCATCCCAAATTATTCATATTTCCTATTCTCCAGTTCCCATTTATGTCAGTTTTTTCCTTTTGCATCATTAAGCTTCCCTCATCCCTCACTCTCTAATTGCCACTGGTGAGGATTTTCCGTTTTCCCAGGTCCTGAATACACTGTGATTTCCTGGCAGCCCCACTCTCATTACAGGACTGGAGGGGCTCGTGCGTGTCATAATGACACACATCCAGAGAGCATCACTACAGCATCTAATGCAGATACAAACATATTTCAGGAATAAATGAAAAGCAGCTCTACTTAAATTATTGAGGAAATAAAGACAATGTGCTGTCGGGTGCTGGAACGCTTCCTCCCTTTGTTTGCAAAGAAAGCAGTTGTTAAACATCACGCACATGTCTATGTTTGCGCTCCGTGTTCTGAGGATGAATTTGCTCCTCGTATGTGACTGGGGAGCTGTATGTGATATTGTCAGCAGGCACAGCACTGCCCGGGCTGTTCCAGGCATTCGTGTAACCCAAACAGCTTCCCAGCACAGGACAAGTCACCAGATGATTTTTTGTAATGCTCTTATTTTCTTGCTGGAATACAAATGTTTTGTTCATCCACCATTTTCCTTATTGGTTCTAATTTTTATTGACTGTCGAACAAACTTATGCTAAGCCCTTTCTGCTTGTATTCAAAAGGGATTTCCATGGATTTATAAGCTGACCTATTTGGATCAGCATGACAGGTTGGTTTATCTCATAATCTTTAATATCTCATTATCAGCTGGAACAACATATGGAATCTCAAACAGAGCAACTGGAGACCTTATTTGTGAGCAAATTGTGTCCATTGCAAAGTCTGAGTGTCTGCAAAGAACCCCCATGCCTCTTCCATACGTAACTGCACGAACTAGCATTTATCCCTGTAGACGAGGCGAATTGCTGTTGAGTATTTACCTGGGGCTGTATTGGACTGGTGGGATCGGAGCTGTGTTGCTTCATTTGTTTCAATTTGTAGCTTTGTCTTTTCAGCCTCGGTGTTGTGTTCCGGGGCTTTGGTTCAAGTGGAACCCACTTAAAGCAGCTGTGTTTCAGCTGTGTGCTCGTTTGTAAATGATATTTGATATATATGGTGTTGCTCTTTTTGTTTATATATCATTTTGTAAAGCAAAATGGATTGTTTTAATGGATTTGCTGAAGAGCGCAGCCAAGCATTCAGCTCATGAAGTGTCCTCTTTGATCCATCACTGTTTGAAATTCAGTGTGTGACTGGCCAACGGAGTTGCATGGGATTTTTTTATGTTGCCTGAACCAATCAAACTTTCTCAGCGAGAAACCATAATTTAAAAGAAAACCACAGAAAACCAAAAAAACCCTGTTTAATATTCTATGGCTTAGATTTTTACAAGTGTGAAACAGCCTTAGAGATGTCTCGAAGTCAGCTGGGGGTTTCCTGGCATGAAATAGTGCAGAGCTAATGCAGTTTGTCTTACAGCACTTTAGTTCAGGCCAGCACCGTAAGCAGGTATAAATCTGCGCAGCCCTGATGAGTTAGGAGGTTGTCTTTGCTTGGGTCTGAGCTCCAGCCTGTGAAGTTTGTCTGAAAGTAGAAGGAGCTGATGGGGGCAGAGCTGCAGCCAGGCTGAGAAACAAAAGGGAAGCCAAGAAAATGCAGGAGGAGCATAGAGACAAATTATAACGCAGAAATGTTATTATAAGAGCATGTTACATAGTTTTTCAGAGAGGAGAACTTGCTCATTTTTGGAGTCGTCATAATGAAATTGAAGGCACAAATTAAGTGTTCACTCTGTTCTGATGAATTAAAAATGCATAACTATTTACTAATTATCAAAACAAAAGATAGTCTAAGAACACGAAATCTGCTGTGTGTTAATGAGTTCAGAACACGGCCAATGGCCTGAGATGCGGGGTGGATGTGTGTAATGTGTTGCATGTGTCCCTCCATGCACATCTGATTTGGGGCTGGCAGTCCGTGCTGTTGTTTCACTTGATTTGTATATTTTAAAAGCCCCAGCTCCTTCCTTGCTAAAGATGAGGAGATTACTTTCTATCTTTGTTTTAATTGGACATGAGTAAAGCAGATTCCTGACAAAGCAAAAATCCAAACTTTTTTCTTTTTATTACTTTTTAGAGAACAAATATTTTAAAGGGTTCAGAGGGCTCTGCAAGTCAAGTGTCAGACCTGGGAAACGAGAAAAGGTGGGAGATGAAGGGGAAATTGTGGTGAAGAAGAATGGCAGAATGCTGGCTGGGAAAAACAATAATGGATATTATTGCTTTCTGGGCAGAATGGAAGGGATGTGCCCCTGGGTGGTGTTAATTGGCCTAACTCCTCTAAACTTGGTAGAGGATCGATTCACAGCAGCTGTAATCCTCAAGTTAAATCCTAGCCCCACTGGGATTTTGATCATTGTCTTCAAAAGGAGAAAGATCTTAACCTGTATGTTATTTCTTTTCAATCACCTAGTGAATCTCTTAACAGTAAAAGAACTCGGCTGAGCCAGCGTTCTCCTGTGGGAGGGATGGGGTTCAGGCTGCTTTATGGACTAGAAATGTGGAACTAACCTTCTGGAGAAATGGTCAAAAATCTTCTGAACAAGCCTTTGTCTAATTTTAGTAGTTTATGTGGGTTTGTGTTGTTGTGTGTGTTTTTTTCTTTTAAATTGTTTTTTGTTTGTTCACCCCCTCCCCCCGTCAACCCCTCAAATATTATTCAATAGTGCTGATTTGCCAAATTTCCAAATCCAAACCGGGTGAAAAATTCAGGTTTTGGCTTGTTTCCTAAGAAGAGTTTTGGTTAAGGTCCAACCTGTGGCAATGAATAATGTGTTTTCATGTCTTCATGGGAGACAACTGAGCTACTGTTAACCAAACACAGGAGCACATGCATAGATCTCATTTTTACTATGCGACATGCGTAGGAAGCAAGTGTTGATCCTTGCTTGTCACAGCTAAGTTGAAGAAACCAGAAACCACTACTGTAAGGTGCGAACCAGGCCAGCTGACTGGGGGTGATGAGATTTAATGACAGGAATGACAAGAAGTACAGTCCTCATCTGGACTGAATTTCAACCTGAGGGAATCAATGTAGGGTTGACCTTTAACTGTCCCTATGCACTGATGTGATTTCAGAGCTGCCACAGGCCACACAACACTAAGGGACAGGAAAACAACATAAATCTCCTATATTTGCCTTTTTTTTTTTTTTTTAACCATGTTTTGCAACTTTTGAACCATCAGTACTCCACATTTAAGTTGCTTGTTTTTGCAGTTTCAAACATCACCTCCTCTTTTATTTATCTATGTAGAGTTGTAAGCTGTGTATACAAAATATCGACACGTTCCTAATTAACTTACTCATGTATGGTGAATTTAAGAATTAAACTAAATTAAACTTCCCTTAGGAATAAACTGGGCTCTGTTCCTCAGGTTCTGACTGAAATAGTGCGAGCACCATCAAAATCCCACTGTCAACACCATACGGATAAACACAAAGCCAAGACAAACTCCCCTCGCAGCACAGCAAACATCCGTGTGTCAGTGCATGGGAAGCAGACATGGAAAGCGGTACATTCATGGTTCAAAGATGAGGACGTTCATGGCGAGAACCAGCTTGCTTGCCCTGAGTCTTTTTTTTTTTTTTCCTGAAAATCTATTATTTGTTGAAAAGTTGAAATGACTGGATAAAAAGCAGGTTTTCTTTTTGGTCACAGAAATGTGGTCTCTTTAGGTGCTGTTGTCCGAATGCCTGACTGTTGAGGATGTCCTGTTCAAAAGTTGATTTAAAATTAGAAGAGTAGTTTTTGGCAGGTCTTCACTTGGTTTTTATTTCTTGAAAATAAATGAGAAGAGTAAGTGCTATGCCAGACAAGTGGTGTTTTAAGGGCTTTCATAAGGCAAAAGACAATGGAGAATATGTTTGTTTTGTGTCTTTTTTTCTTCGTGTTTTCTCTGTATTTTTTTCCTCTGCTGGTGAAACTTTCCTCTGAAAATGTTTCTACTTCATGCAATTGTGGTCTTCTCAGCTTTACCTTTATCTTCTGTTTTATTTTCCTTTTTTTCTCCTTTCCCCTATATTTTCTTTGTAACTAATTTTTTATTCCTTTATTCATCAGATTGCTGCCAGTCGCTGTAGTGTCTGAGAACTGTAATATCTCCTTCTATGGTGGTTTTCTGCAATTATACACCAAATACAGGCTATTGTTTTAGTTTATAAAAAATGAACAGTGTTCCATAGCCATCATTACCTGAAATCTCGCTATAGGCTTCATAATTATGGCAATGTTCTTACAAAAGTGCTGAGGGGAGGGTAAATCTCATGTCTCCAGCTGTAGCTTTCCGGCTCTAGCCATGTTTGTGGGGAGGGGAATGGCTGGGACTGGGCGCCAGCAGGGGAGTAAGATGAAAAATTATGGTGGGAAGAGCTTGGCAAGGGCTGCGCGTGGAGGGTGACTTTCCTTTTGGTCAGCTGGAAATGAAAGTCTGCTTTCTTTGTCAAGCCACATCCCTATCCCTTCTCCTTAAAGCTCTTGACTGCTTAGTCTGCTTTCAAAAAGGCAATTGCTTTTCTGTTTGAATACTTAAATAAAAAATAATCAGAGACATCAAAATTATATTCAGATTCCACATTATTTTCCTTTACATGCATGGTCAAAGTCACAGTAAATTTGTTAAGAGATGAGGTGAGACTGCAAAGCTCACTTTTTTTTTTTTAATTATTATTTGCAAATTTTAATTGGGAATTTCATTTAGGAGTTATTCGTGAAAGGCAGTTTGTGGGCTTTCGCTGTGTAACAGAAGTATCTGAGCATCAGACTAACTTGGTATGGGGACAGGAGGGTCAAGGAGAGAGCCATTCCTTTAGCACCCTGTCCCTCCTCTCTCTTTTCTGTCATTCTACCAAACTACCCATCTGCATGGGGCTAGCTGCAGTCTGGTAGAGAAGCAGTTCATTACAGTCTTTTTCTTGTACTTTAGCATGAATTAGCACCATAACCCCTGACAGTAAACGTGAGCAACTGTTGACTTTGCAACCAACAGCAAGACACAATTCAGGCTACAAATGTGAAGAGTGGAAGCCATTCAATATCAAATTGCCGCAGACTTTAATAAGGACAAGGAAAAAGCTGGAGTCCAGAGGCTGTAACAGGAGAATAGCTGTGCACACTGATACTTCTCATGGCTGTCCCTTAGCTGGCTTTTGAGAAATGGGTCACCAAATGCTGTGAAAACTGCTGTAGCTATCAATGCTAGTAAATAGCTGAAGCCCATTTGATTTTGGCCAGCTTAGGGGAGTTAAAAATTCCATCACATCATGCCACAGCTTCCTTTTTGCGCTGCACAGGCGCTCCATAAATCCACACGGCTCTCTCCCTCTTATCTGAATCGCAATGCAGTTATTAAACAAATTGTAAGTCTATTTCATATCCTTTTTAATACTTTGAAAACTGCACAATATAAGGCTTAATAAAAGCTGAATGCTCAAAAACTGCTCTTGGAACCGAAAATATAACTACATCAAAAGACTTTACAAGGGCAGGATTTTAATGGCTGAATAATACGCTGGAACAGAGCAGTAATTTCTTCTTGAATGCTGGGATGAATTATTTATGCTTTGACAACATTATGTGTCTCTAAAGCAGCTTTTAGTTATTCGCCTATTCGAGGACACAGCTGATCCTGCTGCCCGCTCTTGTAATTACATTAACCTCTTGACACTACATGACAAGCTTTTCCTGTGAACTGCGATCAATAGCCCATAACTGCTACCTATTTAATAGGGCCATGGTTACACTTCAGTTCAGATATAATTAGCTCTTTTTCCCCCTTCCTCTTTTAACAGAGCATGGAAAAAACCCCACCATGTTGTTTAAATTAAAAAAAAAAAATACACACAACAAAATAAAGACGTTTAAGGAAAAGAATAAAAGCATTCAGATCACTGAATTGGCAAGTAATGTGTTCCCTGAGTTTCTGTTCAGAAATGTGCAGCCTTTCCATTAGCGCACATCTGCATTTAAATGGAAGTGGAAGCCACAGCGTATGAGGACTTGTAGGAATCAATTACAGAAGTGTTGGTACAGGTGGGCAAGGCTGCGACCTGATACAGTTGAAGCGCACACTGATAATGAGATAAACTAGGTTCATTTCCTCTCTGTTTTCACCTAGCTTTGATAGAAGCACGGCATTTGCCTGCTTACCATTGGAGCTACTTTGTCTCAGGGATATATTTAGATGCAGATAAATACATATAGGGTTGGAAATGAGGAAGTTTGACTAATTGTGTTAACACTTTTAAATAATGCTTTCTTGTAGCTAATCTTTTTGCTGTTTGGGCTGTATTATGGACTATCTGAACAAACTGATTAATACCATAGGGGAGATAAAGGTTGATCTTGATGTAGCAGAAATTACTTGTCCAGTAGCCTGTAAACTAGCTTTCCATTCCTCTGTCTGTAGACAGATGGCCATGCTCATGCCATTGGCCCAAACAACATTGCCCTAGTTGTACTAGTTGTAATTTAAAAGCTTATATTCCCTGCTCCAAGTAGCTGTTTGCATTTTCACGTGTTACTTTGCAAAATGGCCTTTGGGAACTAAAGAGGTTTTGTGGGTTTTTTGATTTTTTGGTTGGTTTTGGGTTTGTGGTTGGGTTTATTTGGTTTGGTTTTTTTGTGGTGGTGTTTTTTTTTTTTTTTGGTTGTGGGATTGAGTACTTTATGCCACTGTTCATTTTCAAAGGACAGGATAAGCATTCGTAATTAAGTTTAATAACTTTTTATAAATCGACTGTTTGCAAACGTTGTATTCTTTTACTCAAGCTCCAAAGAAATCAAGTCCATGAGGTTCTTTCCAGCTCCTTCAAGGGTTCTCCAACCAGGTCTGCAGCAAGAGCTAATGCTGTCCAAGCATTACAAAGCAATACGGGTAGTGAAAGAACTTAGATGGTGTCTCTCATCAGAAACATGTCTTTCTAGATTCATGAACGCTTCAGGTTAGATGCCTCTGTTTTTTAGGAGCTGTACTTGAATTTCAAACTTTTGGGGGTTAGATGCTTAAATTCATCTGATATCTGGGTCTTAGGTGTTGCTTTCTCTTCCCTGAAATTACTGGAAAATATTTTTTACTTCCTTGACTTCATTAGTAGGAAACAGTCTGTTATGGAAGGTTGTTTAAAATTTAAAAATTACAGGCTCTACCTTCAGTTTATAAGTAGTTATTTTCTAAAGAAAAAATATTCTTTTATAGTAAAAATATGAGCTTTTGTTTACACATTTTACTTAGATGATACTACAGACTGTAGACATTGCTGAGGTTATTAGGAGGCCTTGTGGACCTGACAATGCTCTCACCGAGAAATTCAACCACTCTGACTGATTCGCTGGAGTAAGGTTGAGGTTAGATGATTAACAACATGTATCCCTAGGAAGGCTTACCTTTGCTTAGTAAACATTTTAATTCCTATTTCATGACTATAACAAAGCCACAGTTGTACCCTGCCCTTAAAACTCAGAATAGAATAATAGATACGAAAGAATATTTCTGCTATAAAAACTTCCTCATCTGTGTGTGCAGTTACTATCTGGGCACATTTTTCTTTTTTTCTTTTTTTTTTTTTTTTTTTTTTCAGCATAGATGGATTAACAGAATTGTTAATACCATTCTAAATTAGAGTAATAACCCTGTTTGAGATGGTAACTAGGCGCTCCTGGGGATAGCACTGAAGTGATCAACCATAAGGAAGCTTTGAAATACCTTCCCATTTCTCCCAAGAGACAAAAGACAAGAAAGAGAAGAGCTGATTTAGCAGTTAATAATATATAATGAGTTAGAAGTTTGAAGTTTATGATGATTCATAATTATTATAAGAAACCAGTTCGTCGATTCATGAATTCAAGACGAGCTTGTTTTGCCACATGCTGCCTATTGCCACTTGCTGTAGTTGTGAGGTGTCGTGCTGCTTTTCAACAGAGCTTCATTTTTGGAGACTTTTTTTTTTTTCCTACAGCATGTCTGTCAAGTAAGCAAAGGGTTTGGCTAAGTTTTCTGTTCCTCCACCTTAAATTAAAAAAAAAAAACAAAACAAACAACCACAGTCAGATTTTCCAAGATATTTTTAGTAACAGCATTTCCCTCTCACAGATTTGTTGATCTCAGCAGCTGACAAGGTGTGTTAAAGCAAGTTCTTATAAAACTGCTGTCCTAAGAAAAATGAAATATGATCTGCTTTTCTGCAGAAGGCAGACGTCCTCTTTTTATGACTTCTGAGTGCATCAGAGGTTCTCAAACATGAACCTCCTGTAGCTTTGACAGTCTTGAAAGAAAAGCGAAGGAGACTTAGGTAAAGTACCTGAGGGAAGGGGAGGAGGAAGAGGAAGGCTGGTTCTTCAAGTAGGGCAGAAGTGAACACTGCAGCAGCAGAATGGATTAGTCTGTCTGAGAGACCGATATTTGGGAATGTGTAATTTTTTTTTTTTTTTTTAAGAAGTCATTTAGGTGCTTACTACCTTCCACAGTTAGCAACCCCTCCATTCCAGATGAAAACAGTGATAATTTTCTTACTACTTTCATAGGTTAGTTCTATTAAGCTGTCAGAAGATCTTGGTATTTCTTTGAGTCTCCCCTTGTGTTATTTAAACATGTCAGTTATGGTTTCTCTACCAAAGATACTCCGTTTGTTTATAAAAAGGGAATGTTTCATTTTCCACAGTTTACAAAGTAGGAATTTAGGCACTTTGAGTAGTTATTTTGTTAAAGGTCACCCAGAGAGTATGACAAAGCCAAGAACAGAAGTCAGACTTTCAGGATCACAAACCTGTTTCTTAATCACAAGAACATCTTTCCTCCTGCATTTTTAGTATTTCAAATGGGCTGAGAAACCCTTTATGAATGTGGATTTGTTTAATGGTATTACAAGATTAACACTAGTCATCTGGCTGGAATTTTCACTAGCAAGTCATATCACTATGTATTTATTTTGTACAAGATAACCTTTCATTTTCCTGCCAGCAAATATTTTATTTGAGAGATACTAAGCTGACTAAACTTACAACTTGCATGAGTTATATGGAATTTGAAGTTAAACAGAAGACTGTTACATTTATAACTGATAGCAAAAGGGATTTCAGTTCATAATTAAAAATAAAAAAGTCAACAGCTTGTCAGCATTAAAGTGAAGGAAGTCTGCAATGGGCAATACATAGCACAGCTAAAGAATTTATGCACCTACTTATTTTCTTGCACACCCATGTGATTAAGCTCTGTGCTATCAACCGAGCTTCCAAGCATGGATTTCCTCAGCTCCTTACTGCACAGAGCAAGGCAAGTCCTGAAACAAGTTGAGAGCGGCTTCAGTTTTCCTGGGCTTTTTTTCTTGCTGCAGTAACTGGTGGATTCTGGATTGTTAGGAGGAGGGTGTTTCTGCCAGACTTTTTCCTAGAGCCACTGCCAACTTGACCTCATACTGGGGTACACTGGGCTTTTAAGGCTGAATGAGCTGAGAATATGCTTGGGAGTGAGAACGTGGTTTCGATTACTATCTTCAAGCAGATTTGGCACCTTCATCTGACATGGGGAAGTAGAAATGAAAATCAAACCTGGAATCACCTGTATGGCAATGCAAAGCACTCTCACTAGGCTGGCAAGACAGAAGATTGCAGGACACATCTTGAACGCAGACGTGGTTTCATTAAAGCCAATACTACCTTAGCTCAGGAGCTTCTTTTCCAGACAAGGCTGGTTCTTTGTTTTCTTAGCTGAGGAGGGGGAAGGAGGCCAGGCCCTTTTTGAAAGCACCTAAGTAAATAAGGTCTTTGAGTGTCTTGCTGAGGTAACACTGGAAGTCATAAAAAAAAATATTTTTCTCCTTTATATGGCAATCCACCCATTTGCCTATACGTTATTTAAGAATGTCAGGAAAGTGATCTCTCATGTCACCTTTGAGATGTTACAGGAATAGTATCCAGTTACAGCATATAGTATCCACAATGGCTTGAGAGATACATTCTCCGTATCCAGTGTCCCATTTAAACAGCGAAGGAGAACAACGGGAACATGATCGCACTATCCATATGCTGGAACTTGGGATACAGATGGGCTGCTTCTTTTGAAAGAAAAGCCTTGAATCTGACAGAACAATTTGCTTCCAAATTTGTTTTTCTATTGCATTACTCGAGAAAGTATTGTTACCTAAAAACAGGATTTCAACTGCTGCAGAGCAGCTGTCTGCAGCAAGCAAGCTATGAACTCCACCAGCTTGTTTTAAGCAGAACAAGGAATCCTGAAGAGAAGACATTTGGAAATCTGGAAATCTAGAAATGAGCTGTCTGCATCTCAAAATGAGCTGCCTGCATCCAGAGCAAGGTTCACCCCTGCTCCTACGTCCCAGGGAGGAATCAACTTCCAAGGGACCGAGTTGCAGGATCCCTGCAATGCCAGTGACGTCAAACTAGTTGCTGAACATCTCTGTTCCTTGGCTCGATGGTACTTGGCAGGTCATCTCTGGTGGTTAGAAAGCTCTATGTGGGACTGCTTGTCCAAAATTCCAGTAGGATTTTCCTCCTGTCTATTTCTCCTCATGCTTCTCATACAAATCAAGTAGGTAAAATTATTATTCTCCAGTCTTCTGGGGATTCACAAGTCTTCTTACCTGACTGTTGTCGAACACTGTGCAGCCCAACTTAACTTCCCGCAGAAGAAAGTGTGTTAATCTCTAGGAACAGTATCTTTCCAATGTATTTTTTTTTTAAATTTTCCTTTTCACAGTGTTTGAATACAGTCCCTGATTATTTTTAAATCTCATTTATATTTTAAAATGATTTGATTAAATGTTTTATGAATTTTGCTTGCACTTCAGTTAACTATTTCCATACTTAGCAGTCCCTATCTGGCTGTTTGTTCACTTTGTATTCATTTCTGCAGTCAAGGGAATTCCATGCTACTGTGCATGGGTCTACTGCACAGATTGCCACAAAGTGTGTGGTATTATTTTTATTTCTTAACTAGATGAACGTAACCCTTCTAATCAGATTCCTCTGGGAATGATCATGTATAGAATGTTAAGATTTGCTTTCCCAGGCATTTAGAGGAAATCTTACAGAACTCAATTTCAGTGGTATTTGTAGAAATCAAAGGTATCATAGATGCTAACATAACTGGAGCAGCTTTGTGTTTCATTTTGAATGAATATTCTTATTAGATTTCTTTATTTCTAGAGTGTTTTTGCATTATCCACTGCACTCCTCTTGTGCCTATGGACAAAATCTGACTTATGTAGTGAAAATTATTAATTCCATGGGTAGATATGACTCTTGAGCTGAAAATAAAATGAAATCTACTGAGGAAAAAAGCAAACTAATATTTATGAGAAAAGAACCTCCCTACAGCATGCTCCAAATTGGGAGAGATATAGCAAGAAATGCTGTAGTAAAAAGACTTGCGATTGATTGTTTTCATAAAATTAGCTTTGATCTGCGATGCGATGTAACAGGAAGAAAGGCTGGCACTGTTTGGGTCAGCATTCATTGGAAGGTGTCCTGGAGCAAATAAGCCATAGATTTGGTCTTTCTTCAACTCCTGGGGTTTTTAATGCCATCTATTTTTCCCCAAATTAACTGCCCTCAGTCTTCCATAGTGGTGCTGTGGGGCCCTGATGTCTCCACATGCATCCTCATGCACTTGTGTTTGGGATATCTTGTAAAGATATTAGTGACCTGAAAAATACCGATAATGGAGAAATAAAGCGGACTGGAAGCACTAGTGGATAGAGGTAAATATAAAGTGTTCTGGTAAATATTACATGCGTAGCAGGATACCAGCTGAGGAGCAAGATAATGTAATTGATGTATATAGAAGAAAACCAAGGATTCAATCACACCACAGAAGCTATGACGTTCAATAGAATGAACATTAAAAGGAAAAACTGATTTGAATATTAGGGAAAATATTCTGGACTGCTGTTAGCCTTTCAAATAACATCCCAAGTGAGGTTGTGGAGGATTCTTGAAAATCGGTCCTATAGGTATTAATTAAAGAACCAATAAACCTGCAATAGACAACAATCTTATCTGTCCTGGTGGGATTGCCCAAATGATCCATGTAATATTTTTGGTCTCTACCGCCTTTGGTTTATGCAGATGAAAGAGCAAATGCAGCAGCGAAGTCTTCAATGCAGGTGGTAACGTGGCTGTCAGTGAAACATCCAGTCAGCCAGTGCTGCGGATGCCAAATGGAAAAGGGCAAAGCAAGAGGCATTTGGAGGGGAGAAGAGCAAAAGGTACAAACGTAGTGTTCTTCTAAGGGGTGCATCAAGGAAAGGGAGAGCAAAGTGGAGCAGAGTCTTTTATAAGGGAAGGAGCAACGAGAGGAAGTGACAGAAACTTGCTTGGGAGTAAAATGTGAGCACTCAGCTGTCCCCACTGGTGTTGTCTGGAAGCTGCTGGGGAGTGGGTGCAGGGGATGGAGCCCTGGCAACCAACCTCCCTCCTCACACAGCCCATGGCTGCTGCTCCTGCCTGCTCCCTGGTTTAACCCACCCCTTCGAGCAGAACCGACTCTCAGGTTTAGGAGACCTTTTTTTTAGTCTTAGTCACGCTGCTGCTGACAAGCTTGCCTGCAGGGAATGCATTGCCTATAAAGTTTCCACAGGGCTGGGCTGGAGCGGTTGGGCTGTCTGGGGTGTGCTGTTGTGGCAGCCGAGCCGGGCCCTGCCACAGCCCCGGGCGCTCGCCCCAGCTGCTCCGCCGCAGCCTCGTCCTCCTGGGCAGCGCTGCCCGGGCTGTGCCCGCGCTGACAGAAACACTGATTTGTCAGGAAAACGCAGAATAATTTAGTGGAACTGAGAGAAATTTTTTTTTCTACTCCACATAAACAAAGCTGAAGGCAGGAAGTTTCCAGTCAGAAAGGGCTGCCCAGGCTGGCCATGGCTGCTGGCCTGGGCACAAGGGGCAGCGCGCACCCTGGCCAGCCCGGTGGTGGGGGGACACAGTCCCTTCTGCAGTGCTGTGCTCTTTTGTGAACTGTATTTTAACTGCCCGTGGGTGAATTTCTTTGGTTTGGGGTTAAGAAGCGCAGTGAATGCTTTTTGCTAAAAAGCTGTTGGGGGGCAGGAGGGTGCTTCCCTCCAACAATGCCTGCCGCCGTTTGGAAGGGTCTGTGCCCGATGCCGGCAGGGTGCAAATCACAAAGGAAAGGTGAATGGTGCTTTCATATGCACAAAGCACCCTTTTTTCCCCAAGCCGATTATTTTTATTTTTTTTTTTTTTTTAAAAAAAACCCCAATAACGGCTGTTTGGGAGGTTGTCTTAATGCCACAGAACTGACCCCACTCACGGAAAGCTCTTAGCAGCCCTACGGCAAAACAAACCACAGAGCTCGGCAACAAATGGATTTCAGCAAAACACTTGGGTACTAACTGAAGGTGAAGGGGATGCTTTCCTTCCACTATTTCAGCTGTTTTTGCTGAGTGGGTGCAGGGGCTGCTGCTCTGGGGCTGCCCATCTGCCTCTGCCAGGGTCCCAGGTCTGTCCCAGCAGTGGGTGCCACTCCTCAGGCTGGGGGGACTCGCTCCTGTTTGCATTCATCCTAGGATTTGATGAGGGCAGTGTTGAAAGTGAAGAGCTATTTTACAGACTTGCATGCTAAACATATCCATGGATATATGTACACATGTATTTGAGGGAGTCAAGCTGAGAGGAATAAGGATAAAAGGTGTTCTCTGAGTGTATAATAGTAAATCCAACAAATATATTCCCAAATGTTATGTTAGGTAAAAATCAACAGCTAAATCAGTCATTGTATCAACTGCTGGATGATACGTGCTTTGGGCTTCAGTGTTCCCCATATCATTGTAAAGGAAAATGCCCGTTTAGCCAGAAAGCGCGTGCAGCAGCTCTGAATCCCAGTCTATGTGTGGTGTGTTCGCTTGTCTCAGCTAACGCAGAAAGCTGCAAGGTGTCTCTCTCATAACATGCAATGAATCTTTGTCCTGTTCAGAACTGGGATTTTTCTCTCTCTTAAGAAACACCAGGTCCAACTCCAGGCTCGTGTATTGCAGGAATCCCAGTGACTGGGGAGAGGCTGCTGTTTGTGTGTGTGGCTGCAGAGGAGCCTGCTCATGTCAATTACCCAAGACCGCAAGCATCATTTGGTGTCATAAACAAAAAGTTTATTTTGTGATATGATGAGTCCGAGTTTTGCTAACTGTTTAAGACTGTATTTTTTTTTTTTTTGCAAAAATCTATGTGATTTAATCTAATTTTAACAATATGTAAAGGGATTCAAAATGTAGCACTCACCAGTGACTGTTTGGAAATGCACAAAAAATTGCAGCTGTTAGTTTACTTCCTGATTAACATTGTAGCTGTTCCCCTTAATTTTTTCATTTTTTTTATGGTCTATTCAAGGTATCTTGCATGCGGATAACTTAATTGCTATACCGCTTCTTTGTACCAGATCCTGTTGAGTGGATAATACAAAAATGCTGCTACTAATGCAACAGTTTTTATTTTTTCTGCACAATTTTCTTCTTAGAGATGGACTCCTATCGATATCATTTTTCCTTGTAATCACATTGGCAAGTGTTCGAAGGTGTGATGGGAAAGCTTTTAAACATGTGAATGCTCCAATTGACTGTGAGTATCTGTAGTGGAAGTGCTTTTAAGGTCGTGCAATGATAGATCAGCAGTAGTACAAGGTAGCTTTCCTGACTAGACAGCAACTAATTAATGTTACTTGCACAATGAGAAATGACTTTCTACAGCAACTGATAGGAATCAACCCATAATGTTAAATCGAAGAATTCTGGGAATTTACCAAGCAAGTGAAGATTACACTCTCCACAGATATTTTGCAATAGAAAGAAAATACTAAGTTTCTCTGAGTTATTTATCTCCTTTGAGTTATTTATCTAGGTCTCATCAGAGTGGGTGCTCTAGATTTCCTCTCTTGATGTTCATCAGAAGAAATTTGCTTTGTTTTTCTTTACCTAATTGCTATATTCCTTTAGAGGATATTTACTGTTAAGCCATGGCCTCTGTTATTTCCTTTGCTGCCTGGGCTTAGTCAAAACTCTGCCTCAGACATGCAATAAAGCCCAGTAGCAGAGGAAATAACAGTGCAGTTAACCTGCTTAACACTGATAATAAATAAACGCTAATAAGATACGTACCAGGGTAGCAATTGCCCTGACATAATGAAATGCACTAGTTTAAATAAGTGGTAGCTGGTGTCATCATGCTTTTCAGTGAGGAACCTATGCAGGCACTATATTTTCTGGGTAATTTACGTGTCGGATTTTCTAGGCAGCTCAGCTGCTGTTAAGATATTTAGTCCAAGTGGCCCAGTTTTCATAAATTCTTGACACCGCGCAGAATCATTTGTTTTTACAGGTGTCTGTCTCAGATCTGAGCAGTTTCTTTAAAAATATTACCTCGGTTGGGGGTGTTGAGCATTCTTGGAAATCTCGTCTCTGTCTTCTTCCTCTTTGTTTAAACTGCATTTCACTGGATTAAAGCCAGCTCAATTGAGAACTTTGCTTTCCAGTCACTAGTGTGCCTCTTGATTGAACATGGTATCTCTGCTGTCAATTTTACATCCCTGCAGATCCAATAGCTCTCTTCATCTCACCCTACTGACAAGCTATCATGACAAGTCCGTGGTGAATATATACAGTCTGGAACCGGAGGGGAGTTTTGCTTTACTGTAAAGTAATTCTTCAAGGTGGATAGCGATGTATTTTGAAGGAAAGACTAAGGTTGTCTTTGCAGCAGGCCTAAACCTGGAAAATTCAAAACGTACCCCCCCATCTCAAATACATTTAACTATCTCACAGCTTGGGCACTGCTTTGCGCAACCTGTGTGCTGTAATTGAATTTCAATACCTATAAAAAAATAGTAGTACCGAATAACCAGGACATGTTTATAAGTACCAATATTAATTAGACAATCATAGTTTATAAAAGCTACAAGAGGATATGATTTGTGAATTGTAACTAAGTCTGAGTGATTGTGCTAATTTATTATGGTTTGGAAATAGAAATGTAAATTTGTAATCCCTGTGCCTCATTATGATGATGATTATTTTTTTTTTTTCTCCGCAGTTCCCTTGACACTTATTGTGTTACTAAAGACAAGAATAATAATACCAGAAAATGGTCATGTTTTATCTCTGTAATATTGCTGGCAAATTGAGCCAGCATGGTAGCAAAATCATAGAGGAAGTTTTCTCTGACGTGCTCACATCTTTGTTTTATGGAACTTGTCAGATTTTCGTCATTGCTTGATTGCAAAAAAACATCTGTTCCTGCTTTTGAGAAATATTTGTAGCAGTTTTACAGCAGGATTTAATTACTGCCAGTGAATGGTGGTTGGGTGCCATACAGTACTAACAGATTTTTATCTATACTCCTTTATATCTATGAAGTGTAAATGACAAATAGGAGCACTATTTAACTGTGACTTTAGTAACAAAGGCTATTTGCTGAAGAACTGTGTGGTGAAAGCGTTCAAACGATGTGCAATACTCGAAGGATTTGGTTTCAGAGTTACAAAGTGATGTGATTTGTTTCTTCTTGAGCACCATTTCAGAATGCAGCCCATTTAAACCCTAAAACTGTGTTAGACACAGGACAATGTCTAATATGAACCTTGAGTGAATCTGAGACACTGGGAACCTTCTGAGCAGTTGCAGTTATTGTTGCTTATGCTTTTTTAAAGTGTCACTCACTAGTGGCTCTTGATGCTATGCTTTTGACGGAGCTTTGTTTTAATAAATGATTTTTATTAGGTTTTAGTCACCCATCTGCTGCTTGGGAAACATCTTCTTAGACGTTTATGTTATTGTGAAGATACAATCTGATTTTTCTGGTGTCCAGAAAGGGGGATATCTCACTCATCTAGAAATAGCAATGCTTAAATAAGATTGATGGTATTTAATGATAAAAATTTCTCTGGTAATTAGAGAGAAGCACAGTAGCTGAGGCAGCAGTAGTGCCATCTTTGGCTCTCTCCTTTTTCTCCAAAAGCTTCTGCCAGTCCGATTTTTGAAAGCCTGCTTTCTTCCTATTCTCCTAGAAAAATAAGCCTTTTCCCACATCTGATGACTTCCCTCATTAGTCTGTGAATTCCGTGAACTCTTCATCCTTGTCATTTGTATCAGCTCTGGCGAGAGACCCAGCAGCGGGTCCTGCATTCTCCTGCACGGTGTGCGTCCTCAGCTGAGCAGCAAAGATGGCCTTACAGGCATAAAAACAGGGCTTGTCACAGATGCTAGTGAAGTTCCAGTCTGGCCTGGGGAATCTTTCCACTCCACTGTGCTCTCTGCTCTGCTCACACTCTTTTTTTTTTTTTTTTTTTTTTCCTCCAATATTTGCATGAGCAGTAAAGAGCCCAGCTTAGCTGGTAAGGGCAGGCCTGGGAAGTCGTGGAAAAACTTTTCAGTGCTTATATATGGGACATTATATATGGAAATCATGATGTTGTTATAGCTTGTAAGAAACATTTGTATTAGGGTGGCACCCACATGCTCTGTCTACGTTTATGCATGCAAATAAGTGACAAAACGTTTGCAGTTTGCAACTGAGAAACATTTTTTTCTTTAATCTGTCTCCTCATTCAGTTCCTGCAATGACCTAGCTGTGGCAAAGGTTCAGACTGTGGTATTTGAAAATAATTTCAAGCACCTTCGATGGTTTTTAGCAATACTGACATGCCTGCACAGGCAAACAGACATAGGCTGGACTTTATACCAGCAAAAAAAGTGCATTTGCTAGTTTATGTTGTGTATGTTTCTGGGACCGAAACAACCTATAGCCCTAAGGATATCTTACATTGTGTATGTATGGGGCTTTTCTCAGCACAGAAAATCAGAACCCCAGCCGATAGTGTTATGCTGGCAAAAGCTTCATGTGTCAACCTTTATTTTCTTTAAAAATTCTTGGAATTCAAAAAACAGTCATCCTGCCCTTTCCCTTGCTTTTGTCTGCTAATGCTTTGCAGAAGGTTTGGTGATGGATTGGTTTGTCTAGGTGTTTGTTACATACTGACATGCAGCAGCAAATGCAGAGTTAATGCTATGAGCTTCAGGGAGACTGAAAAATCCTACTTCGGCTTTCTCCTGAGCTCTTAGGAGCTCAGTTCACATCTCATTCGTTAGACGAACTATCTGATCTGAAAACAGCATGCAAAACACTCCAGTTTACTCTGATGCAAAAGTTTAGTAGCCCGTTCCCCCAAGGTGTGCCGATAACTCAGCCTTTAGACCTCAAAGAAAACCTGATTTTTGAGGGCCCAATTTACAATGGCTTGAAAATGAATGTAGGACAGTGTTTGTGAAGAATTGAAAGCTAAAGACAACATGCATTTTGTTAGTTTAAAATGGGAGGCCTGCCCCCTCACCTGTAATCTCTGAAGATTACCGGCTCCTGCTACACTCACAGCACTGACAATGCCCTGTTCATGGCATACTGGCCTGGGGCAGATCCATAGCAACTCGCGTTTCTGCTCAAGGTATAGAATTTCATTGCTTTGACACAGGCAGTATTTGTAATAGCAAAGGATTATGTTTTTGCCCTATCTCAAATGAGTGGCAATTCTCATATTGTCTCTCACTCTGGCCCATTTCTATCAATTCTAATGTGATTTGATTTTTTTTTTTTTTTTTTTTTTTTTTTTTAGTCTCGCATATTTCTATTTGCAAAGTTAAATTAGATGTTTCCTTGTACGGATGTAGGCAACTGCTGAGGGGCTTTACTAAGGCGGTGTTCAGCATAAACACACTGAATTTGGATACAAAATGTGAGGCACTGTCAATCTACAAAGCTGACTGAAATTTTTTTGGTAGCAAATTTTCCTACTTGGTCTCTGGAATTTCACTCATAAACTAATTAGGAAATTCCTAGTTTCTGAAGTAGGAGGAGACCCTCTTTAATGTGTACCTGATCTGTGCTGATGTAGGTCAGAGCACTCAAACTGGTGATTTTGGCATCAAGGTTACCACTTCAGTTTGAGTGATACTGCATCTGAAAAGATTTGTACATAGGGAAATGTACTGGAAACATATTCACATGTAAAGAGTTCAAAGACCTAAGTGACTGAGAAATGACACCATTCCTCTGGTAATGCCTTCTAATGACTTAATTAGCTATTCCATTTAAAAATACGCATTTTCGTTCTAGTGTGAATTAACCGAATTGCTAATTTCTAACTGTTACGTTTCATTATGGCTTTTTTACCTACTGTTATTACCACTAGATCTTTTTTCCCTGTAGGTGCCACCTTGGGTATGGCCATGCATGCTTCAAACTCGTACCTGCTTGCAGTGTAGACAAACACTGTTTCCTCTCTGAAGCGGTACAAACCTCAGTAAGCAAACCCAGGATAAGGCAGGTGGGGATCTGGGTACGGAGGGGTTAGTGTCATCACAGGTATATCTCACAGAACCCGGAGCCAAACCAAGCTCCACGCTCTCACCCCGAGAGCTCTAGGCATTGCTTTTGCCAGAATAATTTTGATCTGTTCCCAGCATAGCAGTGTTTTACAGATGAGATTATCCTCTGTGAAACCCTGCACAGTAAAAGACTCCTCTCAGTACCCATAACAACACAGCTCCAGGAAAATGCCAACAGTAATAGATTTTATTCTGCATTCTCTAAATGGGCCAAACTCTCCCATTGATTTTAATAGCTCTTTTGCCTGAGTAATTGTTATGTGAGCAGGTCATGATTGAAATGGCCTAATCCCCACTTACAGGAAATGTGTATGAAATAGAATAGAAATGTCCAGAGAATGCAGCCAAGTGATCATTGTGTGTGTGGTAAAAAGGGTTCGAGTACGGTGGAAAGTAATTTTAGCTTTAAAGGTAAAGCTACCAGACTTAATTCCTTGCTTCTCCTTTTTATTTCCTTCCACCATTGCCTCCACTGCTTTTTATAGGTCTTTTTCCCCCTTTTCTTGCCAGGTTCTTCCAGGGACTTGGGAGCTGAATGGTGATTCTACCTACAGCTCTGTCCAGCTCAGATTGTGATTTTGTGCTCACCAAAAGTACTTACGTAAATTCCTAAATACATTAAGAAATTTCCACTTCTAATTAGAAAAAATACCCCCCAAAACAGACTAGTTGAGAATTTCAGGTTGCCTTAGTCCCATCCAAAGCCCATGTCTTTTCCAGCAGACTGAAAGAAAGAGGTTTAAAAAGCATGGGAAATGACCTTTTACCCCTTTGGTCCCCCAAGTTAATCAAATCCTTTTAAGATTCTTAAGGTTTTGGGGATTTTGGGGGAGTGTTTGAACCAATTTTCATTGAGCAAACAATCTAAAGTTCTTGACCCAAGTGACATAGCATTAGCAGATGTCTGTAGCATGCAACAGCCTCATCCTGCACTTGCAAGAACTAAACATATTGGTAAAAATGTCTCCCTGGTTCTGTGATGCAAAACAGCACTTGTATCAATCAAGGAAGCACTTAGCCAACTGAAGATAATGCTGTAGCTGAAGGATTTTTCCTCTACAATTCATGCTGCAGAAGAAAGTATATTAAGATAAATATTCCAGCGTCAGATGCACACAAGGAGGCCTCTGTTGAACAATGTCACTAGATTAAAAAAAATAGAAACACATGGTGCAGTCTGCCCACTGTTACTCCAGGGTAAATCTGGTATCTGTCACCTGGTTGTACAAAGAACCATTCCAGCTTGTTACAGAAGCACATGACAGAAGACTTTGCTTCCTGATTTCTTAGTATTACTTAGGAAGGATTTTTTAATGCCTATATATTTATTGCAAGAATTTTTTTGTTTTTCTTTTTTTGTGGGCTGAATGAGAGCTCATTTATTCCCTTGAAAACTATGATTTGAAGCTAGGGACAATCAAATTCCAAGCTGCTGATTTGCATGAGTCCAAGTATAACATAGATACTTCGGTCTTTGAACTGGAAGGAGAGGAAGGGTGGAGGGGGAGAAATGGTTAAGGGAGGAGATGATCATGTAAATGGAGTAACCTTGCTTGACCATCATGAGAAAACAAATTCTCCAGGGGCCAAAAGATTACCGTGTCTACAAAGGTCCAATAAAGGGGAAGGCTGAGCTGCTCGTAGTGTCATCATAGCTGTAATTCTCAAGCCATAATAAAACTCTGCATGTTATTAATTCAGGTGTTCTGATTGCTGTAGAGATGATATTCGAGTACTGCCATTAATTCATCTTTTTACCAACCAATATATTATTTTCTACAGGGATTCATTGTTTTAACCCTCAAAGTGAATTAGCCTGTGGCATATTTCAAAGGTTTCCACCCAATTAAATCAGTCCAAGGGCATCCACATTGCATCAGAACCACTAGCATTACATTAGCAAAGATAAAAACCCCAGTCAAGAGGGTAGGATATCTTTAATGAGACTTTATCACTGAGACTTGAAGTTATATATATGAGAAGCAAAATGTGCTTGGCTATTCCCACAGAGATCATGCACTCTAAAATTGTCTTATAATGCACAATCACTAACAGCAGGATTTGTCACACTCTTTACTCATTAGTTTAGACCAGAAAATTACTTCTGAATAAATACTGATTTACCACAGAAAATACATAAAGCAGTAACATGTAACTAAAAATGATCACCAAATTCCAGCATTGCTGGGACTTGTTTTTTACACTGGTGGGTGATGAAGAGCTTTTAGCCCAAAAGAAAATGAGCATGCATAGTGCTGATAGAGAGAATGGGAAAAAGCAAAGTGGAATGAACATGATATGAGAAGTAGCTGAGCAGGAGCTAAGCAGCTTTGGTGGACCTGAGCTTGTTTGGGCCCTCAGCACCATGTTCTGCAGAATACAGCACCTATATTGTTCATGCTTTTGCATTATCTACCATATCCAGGCTTCCTGCTACTCTGGATTATGGAAAGCTGTGTGCAGCCCTACCACTTAATTTTTCTGTTCCCTGAACAGCAGCTGGAGAAGATAGCAGATAGAAATAGCCATCCCAGAGCAAATCCTCTTCTCTCATGCACTCTGGATGGGGTAAGCACAACTGTGTGTTTAATTTTTGCTTGTTATTACCAGGATAAGAGCAGGTGTGAGTCTGTATACCTACACTATTTGAATGTCTGCCCCCAAACTCTTAGTACACCTGTCTGTCTGCTACAGTTCAAGTACTTATTACTAGTGGTGGTTTATGTAGAATGCCACCTATTCTTATTGATGCTGTTCTAGAAATTAAGGAGAAACATTTCAGAATAACATTAATTTTCATGGTATTAGTACCTGGTTTTATGATACTGCCATTTACGAGGATCTTACACTGCTGAGATGCAGAATTCACTGGTGTCAAAAACCAATAATGCCGAGCATAAAGACAGGACAGATTTTTATTAGCTATTATACCACACTAGGGAAGGCATTTAAAACACAAATAGGCAACATGTAGCACATGTACTATTAAGCTTTTACAGGGCATTATTCCACTCAAGGGATGCTTGTGGTGTGAAAAGAGAGAAAAACAACCCAGGACACAGAGAGCAAGACAGATCTTTATAGGGAATTATCCCACACCAGGGAGGCTGCTATTGTGAACAGAGGAAAGAAAAACAAGGCAGGAGATAAAGATGAGAGATTTTACCAGCTTTAATGTTTGCCTCTCTGTGATCTAAAGCAAAACTGGTAGCCCTGGATGAAGAATGCACACTGAAAAGCTCGTCCTAAGATCTCATTCTATTTTCCTGTTTGCTAATTGCAAAGGTTGAACGTGGCAATTTTTTCTCCCACAGAAGTTGTTCTGTGGATATTTTTTGTCTCAGTCTATAGGATAAAATGGCCAGTGAGGCACTAGTGAATGTACTGAGAATAGTTCTTTTAAGAACTGAGTTTTTTCAAATGCTGTGAAATAGCGCTGTACAAAAAATAAAGACCAGTGGGATTCTACTGTAAAAGAGGGTTCAAGAAGAACAAAAATAGTTGGTGAGTTAGGGCCAAAATAGGCAAATTGTTTCAGACAAAATAAGGTACAATATCAAAATGCCACTTTTGTTGTGAATTTAGATGTCCATAAGAAGTTGTGTTCTCTTAAATGTCTTAAAATCAAGAAGTTTATTTTCAGCTTGGCACTAAATATTTTGATCTTAAATGGAATTTTAAATTTTGTTGCTGAGAACCTCAAAAGCCAAAATTTTAATTTTGAGTGTTTTTTTTAAACTTGTTCAGACAACAATTGCAATAATGCAATTATTTGAGTACTGACACTAGTAAAGCCTACTGTCTTATGGAGTATGATCCTACAATTTCTCACACAAGTATTTTGCATTGCTCTTCCTTTGGTATCTGAGAACCATGAGTCCTTCCTATGACTGGGCATTTATAAAGTTTCTGTGCATTCCCTGGTGTCTAATAAGGAGATATCATGATGTAAGCCTTCTCAGAATCAGGTCTCACGACACCCCTCTTTTCTCAACTTGACTGAAATCTGCAGGAAATGCTCTTTTGAGATGTCTTTCTGCTATAACAAATTTAGTTGAAATGAGATGACTGTCAAAAAAGCTACAATATGGACAGAGCAGACACAGCATGTTCCTACAGCTCTTTCTCCCAGAGCAAACCAGATAAAGGCTGATCATTGAGTCAGCTTCACCGCTCAGTGTTCCCCACAGCGCACAGTGTTCCCACAGTGGCCCATCACGCAGTCTGTGGGGGGGGTGTAGGTCTTGCGGGAGCTCTGTCAGAAAAGATGTTGTCTGCCAGTGGGGACCTAGGCCTGGCAAATGGGGTCACTGATCCACTGCCACAGAACCCAGAGCGACAAATAGCCTGCCCTGCATCCCTAACAGCTGCTGCATCCTCTTTCATCCATAGAGCGCTGTATCTCTTTGCTGTAAAACAGGGTTATTCACTTGCTATCTGCCATGCTGCATGCTACAAGAACAGCTGTAATATGGATAGTAAGATGCTCAGATATTATAGGAAAAAAGGTGATATAAACTGCTTTATGTGATATAGTAGACAATGTGAATGTTTTAATAGGCTTTCCAGGTCATTCTGTAGCTTTTAATAGGCTACTATGTCCTTGCGAGTGTACAACTAAAAAACCCCAACAAAACAAGGGGACCGTACACAAACAATCCAGCCATATAAAAAGCAGAGCTCAGCTTCTCCTATTAAATTCTGTCATCTAACAAATAAATAGTTTGGTGAAATGTCATGGCTGATAAACTCTGGGAAGTTTTTCTAAAGAAATGGCGATTGTGGAAAAAGAAGAAGAAAAAAAATCAGGTACATGAAAGTCACGAGGGTAGGAAGAGTTGACAATTAAGACCAAAGCAAAAGGAGGATATACAGAAGGTGAGTTTTTCAAAGAAGTTGGATGAAGTCCTCAATAGTTAAGAGAACAGTAGCAACAGGATAAAGAAATACGAAGGAGGGTGGCAATGAGAAGGAAACCCAGAATATGGAAAACATCCTGTGGGTGGGGAAAGAACAATAGTTATGATTTATGCACTTTGGCTGGCACAAACATACCAGTATGCAGTTGCTACTTTCTAATGCTCCTGTGATTCAGTAACTTGCTCACTCTTTCTTGAGTTTTGAGAGAAATAGCCTCAAACCATCAGAACAGCACCTTGAACAGTGTGGCTGATCAAAGGGAGTTGGAACATACTAGATATAGAAATGAGCAAAGAACTATACTTCAGTATTTATTTTTATTAACATAGCATCCCTCTGCCCATGTGTTTATGTGCTGCCAATCAAGAATGTTTCTGTTCAAGGCATGTTAATGAGCATACATGTCATTCATTCTGCTATTAATGGATCTTGTTTGCATTTAAGTATTTTTTTTTTCTCCTGTGATCCATGCATGTATTCCAGGAAGAAGATACGTAATCTCTCTTCTTTCATACAGGCCAGGTCAACTTCCTAAAGCAGGCTAGTCCTGAGAGGTCATCAACCAAGAGAATATGCCATTGTCCTAGCTAATAAAATTAAGGTAAACAAGGAGTTGCATCTTGCATTATACCTTGTAAGTGATACAATTTAAGCTTTGTCAGGATTTTTCTGGGGTCAAAGTCCAAGGGACTGCTGCTGACAAAAAGATGCCTGCCTTAGCCATGCCTAGAGCTGCTCAGGGCCTGGGTGAGGACAATTAGAGGATTCCTGCCTGACTTGGAGCTGCTACAGGGCAGACCCTGCCTCTGACACTGGCAAACCCAAATTGCTGAGTGCTTTAGCTTGACTTCCGGAATGACACAAAATGAATTAATTGCAGAGCTATCTTCTAGCTTTCCTGTTACTGACTTCCAAGTGTAAAGGAATATTTGTCGAATTTTGCAACTAAGTAACTCTACCGTTTTGAGTAGACACGTTCTATGCAGGGGGACTACTCACAAAAGCACCTGCATTAATACTTTCATGGCCATGCTCTGTGAATTACGTTTGCCCAAGGGAACGCCAGAGGTATCTGGCAGTCTTGTTTGCCTTCATCCATGTGCTTTCACTGTGAGACACTGAAAGGCTGTCAGCAGCCTCTGGGGGAATCTGGAGGCAAACAGAAGACAGACACTGGAAGAGTCATGGTGGTGAAAACCCTTACAATTTTCTCCTGCTGTTGCACAAAAGTGCTTTATGCTAGAAAGTGTGTTTGCTAGTGACAGTGAGATGTGTACAAAAGCCTTTGCCACTACATTCTGTTGGTGTATTACTTGTTTATGCAGCAATTGGTTTTATTGCTGTCCTCAAATCCGTGCTCTTTGTACCTAACACAGCTAGATTAAGACTCAAATGTATTAGGCATAGCCCTAAAATTCTGAAAGTTGTGGTCCATGATTCTTCATAGTCGTGAAAAAATATTTCTGACCCAAGTCACCATGTGACTGAGGGATACCTGATGCCCAGGGACACCTTTCTAGGTCTTCAGCTGGCACAAACCGAGTTTGGGTTGTGTGAACTATCCACTGAACAGCTGATAAGCTCTCTACATTGTTGTAAATTGTGGATATATTGTGTCCTCTTTCTTTGGTGAAGCAGATACACGTAGTGATGTTTCACTTGAGATAAATTCATTCCTTCCTTGAGGAGAGAGTAAAAGCTGCCCAGCCTCCCTCTCCTATTTTAACTGGTCCAGAGAAAGTGGTGTTGTGTACCTGGAGAAGCAGCGACTGAGTTCTGTGACTGACCAGTACACCCCTCAAATGGAAGGAGGCTCAGAGGAGATGGGCCAGGGCGACGTGCCCATGGAGCTCAGGGAATAGTGCAGGATGTGACTGACCACAGCTGTTGCAATGAGCTGACTTGATCTCGGCACAAAGGAGTCTGCAGGGTGGCCTTTGTTTTAGATAAACTCTCTGAGCTCATTCAAAGAGTGCAAGCAACTCCCTGGGTCAGCCAGACCAGCATGGCAGGAGTGACTATAGTGCTCAGCCCAATATATAGCATAAAAACTGAAGAGAGCAATGTGTTTGAGTTAGCTTCAACCCATATATTCATTCCTGGTGACAAAGCTGCCCAGTGTTGTGGCAGTGAGCACATCCTAGAGACTGGTAATGGGAATTACATTAGGATTGTGATTTGTGTATTGTAATTGCTATATATTTTACTAAGTGTAACTTATGTTTGCATTGTGTTATTCAATGTATTTTTTATCACCCTGCTAAATCAGAAATCCTCCGTAACATCAGGTATCTTTGAATAAGTAAATTTGATATTAAATATTACACCCTCCAAGTATGGAATATCTAAAAGAACCTGGTTAGAGAATATTGGACTCCGGTACCACTGGAGAAATGGCATCTGGAAGAGACCCTCAGTCTCTACGCTACTCTGTGATATACAATAATTATCCTGGCTGTTATGTTATACTTTCTAACAGGTGCTATCTGTGTCCAGATTAGATTGAGCTGTGGGACTTTGTGTGTGTGGTTTTCAAACTCAGGATTCAGACCCCTGACTCTCACACTAGAGGTGGGATAGAGAAGAAACGACTCGTTTTAATATCCGAGTTATGTAGTTAAACCTTTCAGTTTGTGGCTTGCTGAATATTTGCATGTTCTCTCACTGGTGATCACAATATTTTTTTTCTACTCTGATTGGAAGGTTTTTGGGTTTTTTTGTTTTGTTGGGTTTTTTTTTCATTGTTTTATTTTCCTACTTTTTTCCTTAATTTGTGCTTACTGCTGGGCTCACGAGTAAATCTCCCTAAATAGCAAATAAGCACTTGAAAATAACCTGCATGGAAGGAAGAATAGGACTAGGCTGTATGCACCCTCCTCTCACTCACTTTCCCTGGATTTAATGAAGGGGAGTCTGCATCTCTTTATAGCACCAGTTCTCAGTGCATCTGTTCAAGTGGAAGATCTGTGAGCTAAAAGTAGGAGGCCATCTAATATTTCTTTTCACTTCCAAATTTTCTGTGCTTAGAAATATCAATTACAAGGTTTGTGTAAATTACAAGGATGATGAACTTGGAGTAGCTACAGTATGTTTAAAATGTCTGTACAGGAATAATAAGGAGATTGTGAAAATCTGCTCTAGGAAGTCTCACAGACATTTCCAGATAATTAATGCAATATGTGGAAACCTGAAATCAGCACTGGTTTTTGTGTTCTTTTTTTTTTTTTAATATATTTTATAAACTAGTAATTCAGGAGTGCGTTACAAGAGCACATTAAATTAACCATTATTAGATGAGGAAATGTTAAGATTATTAAGATAAAAAAAACCAGTTAGTGTAGGGGTTTTGTGTATAACATGGGTCTTGTACAGAAAACCTATTATCCAGGAGGGACTACAAATATTTGGGGCAATATTTCAGGTAGAAGCCAGGACTTTAGGGTCTTGAGCTTCTTTTGCAGCAGGAAAAGAGTGTTTTATGAACAATGTACTATTTGAAACACAGTGCTAGGATTGAAAAAGCAGTTACCCCAAGAGGATTTCAGGTAGTATGTAAGAAGTTTGTCCACTAGTCTTATACCCTTTGGGAATAAGTTGTGGCAGCTTGAAGAAGAATTTGTTTGTTTGTTTTTTCACATAATGATGGAAGCAAATTGTCTGTTTGCCCATGTTAGAATGTTTAGATATCATTCGTGGAAGGTTAATCCATCTGATTTTCTTCTGGTTAAGCAGTAAATTAGAACTATTTTCATAGATGTCAAAAGGTTGACTTCACTGTGAAGATACTGGAAAGAAGATGAAAATCACTCCCAGTATCTCAATAAAGGCTAACATGATTCTGTGAAACTGCTTACAGTAAGCGGTGGAAGATGTCCTTAATATCAAGGCAATGTGTTTTCATAGCTATACCAAGCTTTTCAGAGAGTTTGTACTCTCACATTGTTTTAATTTTGCTTGTGTGGCTGTGACAAACGATTCAAAGTTTATCACCCCTTCAGACAGAAATTATATAGGGTCAATAATTTCCCAATTATAAATTTATGACATCAGACACCCTTATCATCACCCTTGCATCACATTCATTTAGCTGTTTCCTGGGCTGCTATCTGAGTCACCACTCTGGATTCTTGTCGGTTAGTTTGTTGCTGTGTCCAAACCCATTTTTTCAGATTAGCCTCAAACTGGAGCAAATTAAGGGGACCTTCATGACAAGTGTCTTTCCCATCTGGTAGTTTATTTAAATGATCGCTCTTCATTTACTAATCCTAAATGCCAGTTCTTTATATGACAAATTCTTGTCCTTCAGAATGACTTCCATCCCACAAACATAGCTGTCGACCTAAATTTCACTTGATTTTTCCACGTGATAGATTTCTTGGAAATGCTATATCTAGCCAACATGGTATGGCCTTCACTCACCTCCTGCTTCAGGAAGAAGTAGAAAGTAGTTCATTTTGATGTGACCTATGGCCTGAAAATATGGTAAATTCAGCTTTGCACAGGAGCGCATAATAGCACATCCTTTGTATGTACCAGGCTGCCTGCTTGTTGTTGAGTCAGAGGCATTTCTGCAGCACATCTCACCTGTTGTTGGAAATTATCACCTTTTTTCAAAGAGAAATGTAAATTCCCAGTCTCCATACAGTGTCTGTCCACTGTTTTCTATCTTCCCTGGACTAGAGGTTGTCATCTAGAAGTATCTTCTTTGGAAAGACTTTAAGCAATATCTGTTTGTTTTTGTGGTTTTGCTGTGCCCCCATCCCCCCCCTTTTTTTTTTCTCCAAATTTTCACAGGTTTTGTATATATCAGGGTCCTGAGTGCACCTGGGTGTACCAATAAGCCCTAATTGTCCTGACCAGCCTCACATGACACCTCCATCCCTCATTTGTCCATCCAGAAGCCTTATTAAAGCTCAAACCTGGGCCCTTAGTCCTGGTCTGAGCTGGAGGAGTGGAGGACAGTTGTGACAGCAGCAGTCCAGCCGTCATCAGGAGAAAGTCGTGCAACAGGTTTGGTCTGCGGTCAGCGTGAGAAATCTAAACAACGGCAACTCAAGTGCAGGAGTGGGAACAGGTATGACTGTGATATATAGCTCTGATCAGGACTGTGCGTTTAGGCCTGAGTTTAAATTATGTTCCTGGATGTATGGGCAGGAGGAGTGTGGGTGTAGGTCGTGGGTGTAGGTCCTGGGTGAGACTGGTGAGGACAGGTTCTATTGATGCAATTGGAGCCGTGACTGTCTGTAGTTAAAATGCATGTGAGTTTCAGTGGGACTCTACATGCTAAAAGGGCATCTTTGTCAGCTCTGGAGGCAACCCAAGCAGGTGTGTTTCTGAGTTTCAGTTTTTGCGGTGTCCAGTTTTGTCTTTTACTTTCAGCCAGATGATTTCTAAAAATGAATGTGGCAGTTCAGGAAAAGCCTCTGAGTTTTACCTGGGAGAAAATAATTCAGTACAAAACCACTAATTAACCTTTGTTTTATTTAAAAATTGGACCAAATGCTCTTGAATGTACTACTCTTATGTCCACCTTTTGAGCAAGCTGGATCTGAGCTACATGCTTGTAACAAAACCTGAAATGAGGCCAAGGCTCTCAGCATTTGGTTTCATTGCCAACATCTTGCAGTGCACCATTACATATCTGTGTATAGAATATCTATAGTAGTCATTAACGTGGGCTCATTACAGCCTGCCATCTGTAGCAGTGACAAAATGAGCTACATTATTGCCTCAAAATGCTGTGATCTTGAAATGATTTTGCCCTGCATCTTCCTCAAAGCATGTGCAAAGCAGTCAGGGAAATTAACACCACAAGGAATTTTCTTTCTTTGCATTCTCTGTTCCTTTCACTCATTCCAAAATTTGCTGTAGTTTTAAATTCCTCTCCAGGTAAATATAAGGAGATGTGCTGATCCCTGTCTCTTCATAATTTTATTTTATTTGGAGTTTGTCTGATTTTTTTTTTTTTTTTTTTTTTTTTTTTTACTTTTCTGCTGTGGGTGACAGATTTTATTGCCATCCTTTTTTAAGTGATGCTTAATGTTGCTCAGACTTTGAGTGAAGGGCGTACTCTGTGCCTTTGGGTCAATACCACTCACGAGAGAAAATACACTGTAAGCCCCTGCTCAGACACAAAACAATGCATTTGTTCAGAAAGGGAGAAGACATGAAAGCAAGCTGGGATAGGATAGAGACAGTTTCTGGGCATAAACAGGTAACCTGATCTTGTAAGATTATGGAAGATTAGTGTTCTATCAAGGAGCAGAGAATTCTTTTTGGGAGAATAAAACCAATGGATTAAGCACAGAGGTACCTGTCTCTGGTTGTGCATGGCAACAGTGCTAAGGTTCTGCTTAAGGGGGAATTATACAAAGAGACAGCTTACACTTTCTTAAGTCCTCAGTATTTGGCTGCATTGCAAGTCTCAACAGAATCCTGGATACCTCAGAGAAGTTTACATCCCTTTTGGTCTGGGGGAGTGCCTCACTCTCTGTCGTAGTTTTACAAAGGAAGAGTTTTAAACACAATTTTTTCCAAGCATTGCTCAGAAATGATGAGAGAACGAAACCCTGGAAAACTTCGCCAGGCCTGTTATTGTCCCAACCTCTCTCCTCTTCTATCTTCCTCTTTATTTTCTGGGTGGAAAAAAAAAAATATTCTAGATATCTTGTTTCATCCATTCAAGATTTTTTTTTGTTTGTTTTTTTCAAGGAGTTAAATGCTCGTTTTTCTCCTCTTCCTACTGCTGTACTATCCTGTTTGCCTTTTCTCTAAGAAGGTGCCTCTCAGTCCTGGTAGCACCACCGCTTTTCCTGAAAATTGCTCTGGACTCTATTACCTCACTGCAATTTCTGCCTTAGAGCTGACTGCTAACTGTATGTTCAACAACCAAAGTTTTTGATGGTGCTGTGATAAATTGCAAAAAAGATAAATTCACTTTGCTTTGAGGTACACAGGAAAAGGTTAAGCTTTGTATTGCCTCAGTCAGAAACTCCAATATCTATGCTAACACATAACCCCATAGAAAAGTATCATGTCATATCAGCATAAGTGGCCCTATTTACCACTGCTGCTACTTTTTTCTTTCTTTTTTTTTTTTTTAAGACCTTTTAGATTGGTTTTCAAAACTTCATCTCAATATAAAGTAAAAATGAAGTGTAAGTTGTCCTTTGCCTATCATTTGAATACCGTCAACTCCCATGTTTCTAATGAAAGCATTGAGCATTGAAGGTCTAAGGTCTTTCATGCTGTTTTGTCCCTAATGTCTCTGCTTACCATGCAGTAACGAAGCACTGGGAACTGAATCAAAATATATATTGAATCTATGATTGCACTGCTTCCTGTGTACCTATCCTACAATTCCTGGAAAACCTTATTGAGATACATGTGATTGGAAGATGTACTGACAAAGGAGACAAAGTGAATATGTAGAAAGGTTAGAAGGTACCTATTTTTTATTACCATTGGATCATATTCTACTTTAACAGCCTAGACTTCACTGTAGGGCTGTCAGGATCTAGATGGAGTGGATGCATCTTTACCACAATGACTTTGATTTGATAAGGTTGACTTTTAGTCATTATTACTGGCATGAGAAATACATGAGGCTTTAGGAACACTTCCAGTAGTTAGTTCTGAAAACAATGAAAGTCGGAGTGGTTGCTTCTCTCTGTTAATCACAAACAGTTTTTTCAGAAGATGAAAGAAATTAAAAGGGACATGAAAAGCTAACTCAGGACTAATTTTGAACCTTTTAAGTAAAGCTTAAAGAGGGATTTACTTTAAAAATCTCCTTCCCCCCACCCCATTCCTCTGGCAGGATTATAATGACAACTGGAATGTATTTGTCAGTATAGTCAGTGGGGCATGGCAAAGATGAAGATATGGCTTGTGTGCTTGTGGGAAAGCACTGCAATCTCATAGATACGGTGGGAGATGAGATAATTTTCTAAACTTCAAAACAAGCAAAATGTGGAGATTCCGTATGACACTGATTTTTTTTGTGCTTCTAACAGAAGTGAGAGGTACCCCCCAGGCAGAGTAGTAACCGGATCCGCTGACTTTTACTGTAGTCTGGATAATCCCTGTTGGTTGGCCATATGTTTTTAAAATTTGTGTGTTTTGACTGTATTGGAATGCCATTAAAGCTGTCTTGTTGTGTTGAATCTAGGGACAGCTAATGGCTGAATTGCTATGGGAGGATGCAATACGCTTTCAAGCCAAATACATGTAACCATGCTGTCAATCTGTCCATCTTTCGGTTCTCAGTAGCTTTGGAGCTCACTGGACATCTTCAGCCAAATTTGATAGAGGGGTATTAGTTTGAAAGGTGTTCTGCAGTGCATATTGGTGGCTCAGAAAAGGCTAGAATGTATGTTCACCCATGAAGTGGAATGATTCTAACTTGGCATCTTAGCCATTCCAGAAAGCAGCAGCCAGCTGGATAGTCATCACATGTGTAACTTAAGCTTGACAGCAGCAACTACTAATCGCTCTTGTTTAAAACATTCCCTGGGAACTAAGAGAGAAGGCAGGAGTGACATGGAAAGGGTGTGGAAGAGAGGAGGAATTGTTAAACTATGGTAGACACAAATGGGCAGGAAACTTGCTTTACTTAGTTGTGGTACCCACAGGAAAATTTGCATAGCTTTTTCACTTTAAAAGAAAAAAAAAAAAAAAGTGAAAATTTACCTAAGGAATTACTGTAACCTAGAAGGGATCTGGTGTGATCTCAGAAGAAAGTAGTGTACTGCAAATGTCCATACTGGACAGTAACATCTTTAACAGCAAAGGCAGTTTGAATAGAATAAATTGCAGGATAACCTGAAAGGAGGGATTAAATAGAGGATTACAGTATATAATTGAGATGAAACCAACATTCCCTTCTAAATTGGATAGTACAAGTGTGAAAACTTCATGTGGGGCTATTGATGGGAGTGCTTAGCCTGCTACAAATGCAAGCGTACGGCAGAACACTTTTCAGTACAATGGTGAATGGTCTCAGTTGTGACAGGACACTTACTTTAAGTTGCCAGAACTACAGAATGCGCGGAAACCCAGAACTTTCCATACAAGTCTGTGTTGAGGCTGGCAATTTTTATACAAACGCAGGTTTTTGCATGTTTGGTCCATTTTTTCATGAAATGATAAACCGATGGCAAAGATGACAGATGTCCACAGAGGCTGAAGTGGTATTCATCTGTATTCCCAGGCTTTCTGTGGCTGGGAGAATCTTTAGCTGTGTTGAGGGATGCATGTTACAGGAAATTATTGTATTCACAGACCTGTGGAACTGGTAATAACATCTCCTTCAGTGACACAGAACCATTTAGTCTTCCCTTCCACAAAATAAGGGATTTTTAGACAAGTGTCCAATATGTGACCCTCCTATCCATCAACAGTCGAAAAGCAGAAGGGCGATGGAGAGGAAGCAAACGAGTTCCTCTGCTTCTGTGCTGCCTGGTTTTGGAAGAGAGAAGAGCCTTGGCATGCAAAGGGAGCACTGAAATCTTGCCTCTACCACAGACCTTGTGAATGCTTTGAGTAAGTTATACAGACTCTTCGTGCCTCCTGTTAGTACAGCGGAGATTACGGCACTGCTTTACCTCAGGAGTGTGGTGAGGGTAACAGCAATTAAGTGTTGTTGGGTGCTCAGCTGTTCTGATAGTAAAGCCAATTAGTAGCCCAGATGGGCAGAAACTCTCAGCTGCTCTAAGGGAAAGTGAGGGATGAAAGTTAGGAAGCAGGTTTCAGGCTTTTATGGTTTCATAGGAGAATTTTCTTTCTATGATAGCACGTCATCTTCTTTAAGAAGGGGTAAAGGAACAGGGCTGCCACCATAGTTTACAGACGAGATTAACTACCCATTTAGTAATGATCACTGGCAATGCAAGTCACAGACTGGGTGCCCTGGATAAATTTATACAGAGAAATAAAGAAAAAATTGATGTAGTTTCTTTCTGACTGAAAAAATTAAAAAATGGTGCAAAGATAAAGTACATGAAACAGAAAACTAGAAACATCTTTCTTTAAACTGTGATACTACTGTCATGCTTAAGAAAAATATCCAAAGTAGCTTTTTGTTTGCTAGATTTAGCCTTGTGGATATATAAAAGAGTGATGGATGAAGCAAACCACTTGTTGCAAACCTCCAAGCTGACAAGAAGAGAGTGGGGAATATAGTTCAGACAAAGACTCAACATGCTGGTTCTGTCATCTGTATTATTAATGTGCTGTGTTTGGTCTCTGTGGAGAGCTTAAACTGAGCCAGAGACAGGATGTGCATCCAGCGAACATTTCCTATGATACTGGATTCATAAAGGTTTTTTAATAGTCTTGAAAGTTAACTCCACTCTCCTCTTGGTCTGTCTTCTCGTCCAGAGATGCCCCAAGTGTTTGGTTTACCTTGAATTGGTTCCAGCACCAGTCACCGAATGTTTACTTGTACCGAAAGAAGAAGGAGAAAAACCAGGCTCATGAGGAAAAGGTAGAGGCAAATGCGAATTATCAGAGCTATTGCTGGTTAAAGATTTGTGAACAGTTTGGGAGCTTATTTTGAAGAAAGAAATGGAAAATACAGGCTTAATAGGAAGGGACTCAGGAGTGAGTCCTCTGAAGTTCACTACTTGGTATTTTAGTTTGTAATCTTGTTTCCAACTTTGCAATACACCTTCAGTATTCCATTTTCTTTTGCTAGCATAAGCTTCTAATATTTCCAGCCTTGAACTGATGTTTAAATGAATGAAATTAATGCTGATAAATCCAGGGTGAAGTTTTATTTGGAGTATTAACACTGTGGGTGTTGTGACCTTTTGGAAAACTTGAGTGGATATGAGACACTGGCCACTTGACAAGCTGAATGTGTAACTCCATATTGCTATGAAGCCTGGTGTTGGATGCCAAATTCAGGAGAGGCAGGGGAAGAGCAGCTCTACTTCACTCAGGAAAAGCAGCAAAGTGACCACTCCTTTCCTCTCTGGTTTGTCACACTGCATTAACACTTAGACCTCTCAATCCCACTCACAAGCACAATCTCTTCTAAAATCTTGTAGCCAGGATTATTCAGTTTGTATAGTCCAGAAAACTGATTAGGAGTTGGGTGTGCACTTGACTTTTCAAAAATGTAGACTAGATGTTAGAGAACAACATGTCTCTCATATGTGTCTCTTTGTTTGTTTGTTTGTTTGTTTTGTTTTGTTGCTGCTTACCTCTAACAATCCACTTCCCTTCCCTCCTTAATATTTTTTTCTAGTGTTATAGGATATGGCAATAGTGGAAAACTTCAGTTCAACCAACAAAATATGGTAGAGGTATAAAAGGTTTTTGGAAGGTCTCTGTTTGATATAACAGTCAGACCTCTTCAAACTGCACTTTGTTCTTCTAGGCTTATATTTCAATATTTCTGTGCCCTTACATGTGGTTAGGTTACCTCTGTATAAATTCAATCACAAGAGATTGGATCTTTCCAGTTTAATGCCAGAACACCCTGCTTTATATGGTTTTGCCTAAAGACAAGCATTACTGTAGACATAGAAACTTCTCTGACTGCAGATAAACTGGAAGAGACTAGCCTCCAGGTGGCTGTCTTTGTCACCCTGAAAGAATGCGCTGCCCACTGGTATCTAGCAGCTGAGCTGCTTGTGACGTTTTCCCCTAACCTTGTTCCAGTCAACATGGACTGGATTAGTGTTAGCACTAAGACCTGTTGTTAAGCTGTTTATGCTAATCAGATTTACTTTGTCTGAAACAAGCACTCGGAGAAGTAGCTTAGCTGGGAGGTCTGGGAAAGCAGTCGCCAGAGGATAGCGGGAAGCTGTGATGGGGACACAGGTCAGTGGGACCTCTTCTGCTGACACAGCAAAGTTGAGAAAGAACTTGTAGCCACAGGCCCAAGTTAAAGATGTTCAAAGTCTGATGACAATATGGCTCCACAACTGCAAACACAATCTGTGCTTTTATATGGCAGTGAACTCTTTTCCCTCCTAGGCTGGAACGTTCTCCTACTAAAAGAGGTGCAGTGTATTGTTCCAAATCTGTTATTCCCAGCTTTGGATCGTCTCTTGTGTTTACTCAGCACTTTTAATTGAGGAGCAACTCAAGTGGCTGGGATGCTGTCTCCCCAGCCAGCCTGACGCTGGTGAGGTAGGGCTTGTTCTGTAGCCATCCTCAGAGAGGAACATGGTAGTCATCCTTCATCATCAGCACTAGGCAATGTTTTATAACTGGGGAAATGAGTAATTTATTAAAATGTAATTAAATAGTGAAGAGAAATAGAGGGTGTTTAGGGTAGAGAGGATGTAGTTATCCAAGTTGGAACATAGCCAGGATACTTAGATTAATTTCTGCATTCTTTCACAATATTCCTTGGGATCAGTAATGAGAACAAATGGCCATTTATGTCTAGGTTGTCTCTTTCAGCCTGTACAGGAGGTGAACAAAGAATCCACATTGTGCATGGGCTCCAGAGTTTTACTGTATTTGGAACGTTTCAGCTTAGTTCTCAAAGCAAATATCTGGCTATTCAAAAGTGTTTGCAGCTCTGATAAAACTATTACTTTACTACTAACTGGTAAAAGTTAGTAAGGGAGCAGCTCATTAGTCAACACTACCTCTCTCTGTATATTAAACGAAGAATGTTTTTCAAGTAACAGGAAGCACCTAACAGTATCTAATTATAGAGAGTAGTTTGTAACTATGTCACTTTTATTTTAATGGCACAATCAATTTTATAGATGAAAGTTTGAATTAAAACTTAAGGAACTGTAGTTTTAGGCAGACAGCCAAAGCTTGAATTACTGTACTCTGTAACTTGAGGAAAAAAAAAATAATTTATAGAAGCTTGCACATGTCTGTATTTTTTAAAAAGGAGCTCTTGATTGCTTTTGTTTTATGTCTCTTTTGAAATATCGACTAGAAATCAGATGAGAAATAATAATAAACTAGATGGCTCAAACTCAAGTGGCCAACACTGGGAACATATGTGTATGGTCTCAGAATACATGTTAATCAGAACTGTGGCTGGATTTTGGAATGAAGCTATCATGGTTTCATGTGATGGAAACAATTCAGTCCTGCCTGTTAACAAGAATGATGTTTAGGTTTTTCTCTCATTCTGAAGCTGCTTACATTTTCCCTTACTTATTCTGAAGATATACTTTTCCCTAGCGAGGAGTTCATTTAGACAGGACAGAGACTTGAAAAGCTATGTGATCTCTCTGTGAAATTGTAGACACAAATTAACTGTAGACACAATTGTAGACACTCCCTTAACTAATAGAGAGATATAGGACTTGAATCTCTCTGAACTTAGGATTCTGTACATGATAAAAAAATAGGTCATCCATTAGTTGTTTGTATATGGAACAGTAAAGTTATATTTGAGGGCTTTTATGTCAATTAGTGCTTGAGCTGTTTATGGACCAAAATATTAGAACAATTTTCCATATGCTAAAATCTGTCTCTTCTCAGAAATCTCTTAATTCAGAATCGGCTTGTCCAGTTGACCGAGATAATTTTTCATTGCTTTTTGTTTGTTAAAACAAGTTAACTGTTAGGGTACTCTACTAAGATTCTAGTTTGGAGATTGCTGAACTGTCTAGATTGTATTTAAAACAAAACCTGTTAAGGATTAACTCCTGTGGGTACTGTGGGAAATGGGGTAAACATTGTGAGTTAAAGTTTTCCAGAAAAGAGATAATTATTGCAGTACATGGAGGAGTGGATGGACATGGTTCTTTCCTCTTCTGTGCAGTGATGGTTCTAGCTACATACTTAAATAAAGGATCAAGGTTGTCTCTCTCAGGCTCTACAAAATTACTTTCAATCAGTCAAAACAAAAATCGGGAATTTCCAGTTTTGCTCAGTGGTCAAACCAGGGAAATACAATACTGAGCTGGTGGCACTTGAATTAGACTTTGCTTAAATGATTCACAGAGACTAAAAGGTCTGTATGCATGTTCTATAATATATATATGCTATAATTGGACTGACTAAAGGGTTAAAATACCTTTAAACATGTGCTATTCCTTCTTTGGTAGTTTAATAATATTTTAGAATTACGGGTAGATGATTTTTAAATATGTTCAAAGCTTGCAAGATGTGCATTCCAGGCTTTCTGGTAACAGCTGGAAATCCCTAATTATAGTTCACAGGTTACACATTCATCTGACAAAATCTGTAAACAAACCCTGAAAGGCAAGAATTCCACTTCCATAGTTAAATTCTGAATGCTGCGGACTCAATCACTGGGGACTGGACAAATAACTGGCTAATAATATTATCTTTCAGTGTGCCAAAGGATGAAAACGTCTACTCCTTGCCAGATTAAAGAGGGATTATGATGTTAGTATTTATGAAATTCACAGGAGCTTGTTGGTTGCTTGTAAAGTGAAAATATGTTAAGTACTTGGATAAACCGTACCTAGTTGCTAGCTGATTTCATAACAAGGATAAAAGATAAATGAAACTAAGTGAAGCTTCCACCTAACAGCTGATCTGTATCTAAACCCATCTGTCTTTTTTTTACTTAAATAACGAGGGATGACATCTTGTTCATTCAGAAGACAAGACAGTGGATCCAGAGTGATTGTAGACTGGAGTGAAGATATCTGTGGTCTCTACTTCGCCCAGTACAGTGGATGACATGTGCTTAATTTGAGCTTGTAGGTGGTCAGGGAGCTGAGCAGTTGCCTGATTTTTTTGCTCAGGTTGCTAGAGCACAGGTTCTTCAGAATCCAAGCACTTAGGCCAGAAAATGTGATTAGGGAATCACATTTTAGAGAGAGTCGATAATTCAGCATGCCATTTGTTGGGACCTTGATCTGGACGACAGGTAAACCAATAGCTGAATACCCATCTCTTGAGCCATCGACTCTCCCAAACTATCCTTAATTAAAATAACAAGAATAAGTTACAATTTTAAGAGTTAGGAAAAATTTCTCAAAGCAATTTTATTTATTCTTAGGGTTTTCAGTTTATTCAGTTAAAGGAGGTTTGCTCAGATTTCTCGGTAGCTTTCAGAGGAAGATATACAAATGGAGTCAAGTGACATAATTGTACTACTCAGTGACAATTAAAATGTCTTAACTTGCAAGCTTCTGTGAAGATATACCCACCAGTTGGAGGACTCCATCACTGTCAGTCTTCTTGCTTTTGTAGGAGAAATTCTCTGTTTGTTTGGATGGAATACATTTAAGCTATTTATTTACACACTTAACACAATTTAAACAAAATAAACCAACCAGAAAAAATGTAATTTGCCTGTGATTGTCATACATCAGACTTACTGGCATTAGTCAGTCTGAGTGTCCTGAGGCACTAACAGATGTAATGTCTGATAGAAAAGTGTTCTACTGATTTCCTGTTCAAGAAAATATAGGTTTTATTATCACGTAACACAAGTAATTTCGTTGGATATAAAGATAACATGAGAGAACATTTGAGCTTGTGTTTATGAAAGTGTGATTTTAAACTACATTGATTTCTTTTCTCTTGCATTTTTAGAAAATACTTCTCTCTTGCCTTCAGAATTTGTCCTCGCTTTAATGAGCCTGAAAAAAAAATCCTGTGTTCTGTCCATATTTCTGATGTTGCCTATGCCACCATAACCCCATTGATTATAAGAGGTGGGAAGGGTGTGGAGGCGTTGTGAGCTAAGAATTTCTGAGACTGAAACAGTGCCTATGCCTCTCAACTAATGCATCCAACAATTTAAACACCCCATATTGAAACTGCTTGTGAAAATGCATCTGTCTTTTCTGGGTAAACTTGCTTTTGTGCAGAGAATCTGAACAAGGTCTTTGCTCCGCTGTCTTTCATGTACTTGCTCAAGTGTGAATGTATTACTTTACTTATTTCAAAAAACCAATATCGATATTTACGTGTTCTTTTATCTCCTGTCATTAATGGAGTTGCATCTTCAAAGACAGACTGCTTTTCCTTAGTACAAATGTTGCATGTGCCCACAGCAATCACCAATTACAGCAGGGAACATGGGCAATCTGGCTTGGCTAAGTTGCGGCCAGTAGTCAGGCAAAAATCCCCATGTTCCCAGACCCTGATATCAAGCATAACTCTGTGGCCTAGGGAACAGAGATGTGTTTTCCACCAACTGGAACGCACTGGCAGAAATTCCTGGTGTATATAGAGACCTAAGAGCCCTATAAACTGGACAGGCTGCCTAAAGGTTAATTTAATCTTTATAGCTTTGAAGTTTTTTTATTTATATATATAAATATACAGCACCGTGATGTTGTCTATGTTCAGCACAGCATCCTAATTGGATACAGTGTAGAGAATGGAGTCCAGGTGAACATGCGAGGACAAAAGCATATTCACAGTACCTAAGCCTGTTAGTGCCTAGTTTAGGGGTTGGCTGGTCTCCCTACACCCCTCACAGTGAATGGGAATGTGATTCAGATCTAGTGTAGGTAACAGAAATACCTGAAGCTCATCAATATGGTCCGCTCTGTATCTATCTCCTGTTCTCTGGAACATGTCTTCTGCTTGTATGGGCTCCACATGGGTCCAGCTGGCTGAAGCTCTGGTTATCTTTCTTACAACTCTCAGTGACAGACTGCAAACCTTTGTGCATTAAGAATGAAATCCCTGCACGGGTGTATGCAGAGGTATTCACAGCACAGAACTCTCGGGGACAGCGCTGTGCCGTGACAGTGCCCTCCTCACCTCACAACCGTGGAACCAGGCTGCCGTTGTCATTTTCCCAGTTTAACCCACAGCACCAGCAGATTAAGAGATCGCCCTAAAACCTGAATGATCTTTTTCTAAAGGGAAGGAAACTGCTGTTTTGAGCTGTGCATAAGAAAAACATTACAAGAGAGAATGACGAGCTACTGTTTTAGAAAACAAAGGGTTTACTTCATTCTGTCAATCACCTTCATGCATTTGCCATTTACCCATACAGGAATACATCCTGCTATATTAGCTTTATGCAACGAACAAAACCTAGCATCTTCAATTGATGGAAGTTCTCACCATTTTTTGTTTCTAAGGCTGTGCCCAAGTTACAAGCCAGTTTGTGAAACCATTCCAAACAGTGTGCTAAACAACATTCAGTGCTTCAAATATATGTGTTTTGAACTATTTTTATTGCACATTGTATATCACACAGTTTACACAAAATTATGAAAAATGTCAGTTTATTTTTGTTTACAGAGACTATGTTTCTTACTTATGCACATGCATATTCCTACTGAATGGACACTTCTGAATTTGTTGTGGTTGGATATTGTTCAGAATGTTGAGGTGTATCTTACTGTGTGCAATCCATTTACTGCAATTTGTTTTGTTGCTAGAAGGGATTTACCAAGAATCAAGAGGAATGAGAGAAACATATCATTTAATTATTCTGTGATGAAGGAATGCTTTATCATAGGAAAAATGCATATGCCCACATAATGAGAACAGGTGTATCGTGAAAATACATGGGAAAGTTCTGTAACGGAGAGGAAAAATGATTTTGTGAATGGAATTTATCAACATCTGCACAAAAGCCTTTTAATCCCTTTAATTTACAGCTGTAAAACTAGTTTACAAGTGGAGGTACTGAAGATTTGCAGTTTTAGTGCATGCCACTTTTTTTTATGTTTGAGCCAAACATTTCCACACACACATAGAAAATCAAAGCAACATGGTTCATAGCATGCTCTCTGGCGTGCAGTAAGCTCTGGAGGCCTTTCTAGCTGGCACTTGATAAGAGTCATTCCTGTGAAATGGGCATATTCTCTTAATTATTTATAGAGTTACAGGAAGGAGTAATGGATTTGGAAATAGTACTTGTTTGACGAGAGCAACCCACCTGTGTCTCCTAGGTAATAACCCTGATGATGATTTTATGTGGCTCATGCTTGTGCAAATTCAAAAATATTAAACAGGGAGTTGCATAGAATAGTGAAACCCCAAACCAAAAATTACACTCCTGTTAGGGAACTATCCTTAAAGCAAATTGTTTTTTGCTGGTGTGTGTGTGGGTTTTTTGCCCTTTCCCCCTCTCACCCCCACCTCCCCGCTCAAGTTTCGACGACCTCTGATGACATTAGCAAAGCAAATTGCAATGAGGACAGCTGGGAAGCACAATCTCTCAGCAAATACTTGTAAAAAATGACCTTAAATATCAGGACTAATGGAACAAATTCTAATCTCCTTTATACTGGCAGGAAAAAAAAATCCCGAAGCAAAACCCACCAAACTGATTCCAGTGTAATGCCTGCCTTTGTGTAGGACTTTAAACAATGTTGCTATTTTCTGGGGAGGGAGCATGTGTTAAAAAGTTAAAAAGCGGTAAGACCCTTGGATATTGCTATATATAGCCTGTAATCTCTTAAATAATTAATTTTAATTCTTGATTCTTACATGGCTGTGCCCAACTGAAGTGAGAATGTGAAGAATTGCTGTGCTATGGAGGTAGCAATTTCCCTTCTATTCAGTAGCACAAAAGTGCTGAAAGAAGCAGAGAGGGAACATAGGGCATAGATATGTCTAATTTTTGTTCCTGTCCTAGTGAGAAATCCTGTTTCGAGCTAAATTGCTTTCATCTAAATGCAGTTTAAACAGGGAGAAAGGCTAATGTGCTCTAAACTTAAGAGCTCACATACTTAGGTTTTTATAATTTATTCTCTGAAATAGAGGAGGACGTGAGTCCAGGCTCTGCTATTGTCCAGGCTTTCCTCTGCTGCTGTGGGATATCCTTGTTGCTGTTCAGCTGCAAAATTGCCATCTCTGGAGAGGTGGAAATGCATCTCGCCTGTTAATATCACTGCTCTAGGGGGAAAGGAGAATGAGTCTGTCAATGTCTACCTACGGTAATACTGATGGAAAAAGAAATTGCATATACACTTGTAGACACATACGTGTGTGTAGCTGCAGCATTACAAATAGAAGATATGTGCTGTTGGAAGGGAGTTCTTCAAACTGCCATGGGGGTTTAAACAATCACCTGGGCAGGAAAGGAGAAGAAATGCAAATTTCAGTGCTTCAGCTGTGAATAACTAAAGTTATTTTTGTGTGGAGGTGATTTATTCCTGTCTGCTTTCTTACCCAAACACTCCTCATTGCAGGCAAGAAACAGGCCTGTCTGTTACAGTGATGTGCTTTTAAACATTAAAACTGAGACCTGGCAGGGCTTCTTTTTGTTTGTTTGTTTTTTCTGAAAACAAAAAAAAGCATAATAATTCTTAGCTTGCACGTTGTAAATACCTGCTGTTCTGTGGTGGGGTAGGCTTAGCGACTCATGAAAGCTTTTCTCCCTGATGTCCTCAGATACCAATGGTTGTTTAATTCCCCATCTAGCTTGTTTCTGGAGGTGCTGGTCATACAGGAAATGGCAGAATACCCTGATCAACATAGGCATGATTATTTTTTATTTTCAGCACCAATGGACAGTCATTGAGTGGAAAGTCCACAATGAAATGAGTGAACCTTTTTTTTTTTTAATATATATATAAATATAGTCACATGATGTTTAATGTACATCCTCCTGGATTTCTGCATATTTATTCTTCTTTTGCTATGTGGCAACTTTTGAATTGAAGTATTTTCTCACCAGTGAAGTCATACCATCACCAGAGACAGTATAGCAGTCTGGGTCAATGAATCTCCGCAGCTTTGAAACTTTAAATTCATCTTTCACATCAATAAGGCAGATTAGTAAAATAGTAAAATTTCAAAGTCTTTCTTCCTTTTTTATTTATTTTTTTTTTCTTAATGTGGAAAGCTGGAGGTTAGTAGGCTAGTTTGTTGAACAGGTAAGTTTTGGGACTATCCCCTTCTTGTGACCTATGCATGTACTAGCTTACTGGGTGCTTCATAGAGAGAGATGGGTACTTCTAGGAGGTGATTCAGCCTACTGTAATCTGAATATTCTTCCATAGATGTCTCCTGAAATTGCTGAATATGATTATGCTCCTAAATTCAGTTTTGGTTAGTTTTGGGTTCATCCCTCCTCATTTTAGGCACCTGTGTGTTTGCACAACACCTAATGAGTCTTGCTCTCATTTATACAACTTTGAAGTTCTTCTACAATACAAACAGTAAGCTTGCACAGTGTAACTCTGAGACAGAGCAGAGTTTCTCCTGGTCTCCTGTACAGTATTTGAGTTCAGAACCAAACACCTGGAATTTGGGCAAAGACTGCTGACAATCTACCAATTGTGCTGGCAGCTCTGGTTGTGTAAACACCTGCATTTCTAAGTAACTGTTAGGAAATTTGTTCATTTTATATAGGCTACCAAGCAACCTTCAAATAGGAATTCTTTTTAGCCAGATTGGTCTTGCCAGGTTTTGATATGGCTTTGTTCCAATGCATTCGATTTAAACTGGTAACTTAAGTACCCATATCTCATTGCTGAACACCTGAGCTTTGCAAAAAGCTGGGTTCACTTTAAACTTAAATAGTTTTGCAGAGCTCTGTAGCAGAGTATCCACACATCAGAAATGATGTAACCTGACAGACACAAAGTGGAATTAAAGTGAAATACATATACTGGTTAAAACAAAATTATCTATGTCATGAATGAGAAAAACAAAACAGATGGAACTATGTTCTTGGTCATGCATCAGAGGATTTTCAGACTCTTCTAATATAGTGTAATTTAATAAAGGGGAAAACCCTTCTATATTCAAAATGTAATAAAGTAAAATGATTTTTTTTAAATCATGTTGGAATTTTGTATCAATAACTGCAAAATAAGGAGTGTATTGATGAAACTACATTAGAGCTTAGGAAGAATATACACATTGATTTATGAACGATTGAACTGATATATAGTTCAGTTGTGATGTCGCCAGCATGCTGACAAAGTGGCTTTATATTAGCATACCCCATGCTAAAAGGAAGATTGTATTGCTCAGTGAGTACAAGGACTTTGAACAGCCTGCTAGCCCCATCTGCAAAACTGCTCAGTGCTCAGAAATGGTTCCAAGCATGCAATTCTTCACACACACGTTATCCTCCAATACCATGAAAGATGAAGCAGTTTGGTATAATGATTTTACTAGAGTGAGCCGGAGCCACAGAGAAGTCAGCAGTCTTTGTGTTTGGAATTCAAAAGTTTGAGGTCCACAGGAAACCTTCCTCCTGCCAGAGGCGGGGAGAGGTGCACATGTACAATAGTGCTCGTTGGCAACTGCATGTGGAGAGTGTAAATAAGAATTTCTTCACTATGAGGTGCAGATTAAGCAAGGTAAGGTTATAGACTTTACACTTACTCGTAATAATGGGTGTTGAGTTTCAGATAGTTTGCACAGAGAGATGATTGTATCAGACAGCACCTACTTATGGATGATTATAGCATCTGACTCATTGCTGTGCTCTCTATAGTCTGCCTTAATCCAGTACCTTGCTGTGTAGTCAAAGCCTGTACTGTGTGTAGTATTCCTGTATCCCTCTCAGATCAGAGTAACAAAGCAATATGTAGAGAGAATAAATGCCTTTGAACTTAAAATACAGCTTGCAGAGTCTCTTCAGATGCATCATTGACGATATTACCCAATGTTTAATATACAGATATTTTGTGCTCTTTTTCTCTTAAAATAATAAATGCAAATAATAATTATTTTCTGTAGTAGATAGTTGAAAGACAGTAATGTGGTCAGGATCATGGAAGAGAACGTTTCAGGTAACAGAAGTCCTTGGGGACTTTCGTTACTGGAAATGGGACCTTTGCCAGAATCTGCAAAATATCTTTATAGAAAAGACAAGATAGATGGAGTCTTATTGTAGGATTGTGCCAGACACTTCATTTTCAGGATTTTTTTTTTTTTTTTTAAAAAAAACTATCAGAGTGTCAACTTAATTTGTGAATCAGTTGAAAAAGGAAGAAAGCAGGAGGGAAAGGTAAAACAGTTGACATTTTAAGCTATAGAAACCTCCGCAGAAAGCAAATTTCTCTTGGCAATCAAGGTAACAACCATAAACACATTGTCAGCGTAAAAATTACATTTTGTTGTAACACAGATCATATACAGATGACTGATTTCTCTTTCAAATTCAAGCACAAAGGGGCTGTTTGTATATATTTAGCATCCATCCTAACTCTTGAAGGGCTGAGGAATGGTGGCTAAAGGGCTCTCAAAATGCTTCTTGGAGAGGAGTACAGGATAACAATCAGTGTAAGTATAAACAACTCAGAATGCTGATAACGAGTGAAGTTGTTGATTCAGATAATTTTCAATGCTTGCCCACTTACATAGATGCAATCAGAAAGTTTTTGTTACAGTACATTATAAATCAGTTGTGAAGCTGCTTTGGATACCCACTACTTTTCCTTGGCTTGGGATGTGCTAGAAATAACTGCGTGTATAGAAACCTAGAGGGTGTGTATTTGTGTAAATAAGGAATGTCCTGCAGCATAGGCTTGGATTCCTTAATGCATCAGATCCTTGTGCAGATAACTGTCTTCTGCAGATGGTGCTGAGAATCATGCTGGTGTAAATAAAAGCTTTAGAGGGCAAAGCGTTAGTTTAGATAGCTTCTTCCAAATCTAGAGATCATAAGTTTGTCCTCTTATTCTCCTGTTAATTAGTAGAGATAAGACCAAAGGGACCCTTTCAGCATACTTGGTTTCAGTGGTCTAGTGCTCAACTGCGGCAGCTTGGTTTGTGCTTGCAGTACCTGCCATTTCCAGGTGGTTTGTATCTTGTACTGTGTTTACCTAGGCTTGTTTGAGTTTCAAGATCGTGCAAAATCTCAATATGCTCAACATACTAAAATTCATACTAAGAGAAAGGTAACTATATGAAAAGAAATGTATAAGAAGATCCTCCTACTGTTGTTTTCCCCAAGGCTTTGTACTTTCAGTGGCGCTACCATGACAGGGTGTTTCCCAAGCTTTGACTTTCCTTTTAGTTGTGTCATTTGCTAAACTCATCTAATGTACTGCCTTAAATGGAGTTTCTTACTTTATTTTCATATGAGTAGAAAAGATACAGTTGTCCTTGATCTGTTCTGCTGCTGCTCATACACCTTGCTTTGAATTTCTGTGGATTTCTTGGAGAGTCACATATAGACAAACACCATAACAGCACAGGGATTGGCAGTTGTGTGAATTTGACCCATGTCTCCTGCAGATGGATCAAACCAATGGGTTCTTCAGCTCTAAAAACAGTATTGCAGCATTGCTCTAACCTTATCATAACTCTTGTATCAAATCACTAAGGTTATGGACAGTGTGGATATGTAACTGCTAATATCACTCAAGTGCATTTAAATATATTTATTACTAGAAATTTAACACAACATCTTGATTATTTTTTTTTTAATTGGGAAACCTAAATTCTATCTTCTGACATTTCTATTTAGCTTTTAAAATAGCGTAATTTAGTGATCTAGTCTTACTGGTTACTGCACGCTTCATTCCTATTACAGAGCTAACAAGTAAGGTGACAGACTGAAACTTTGAAAAGTGTAGCATGGTCTGGAAACTCACTGTGTTATCCAAGTGGGATGAACAGACATGCACCAGTTAAGGAATGTGCAGGACTGTAAACATCTTTCTTTTTCTTAACTGAGGAAGCTTATTTCAAAGCAAGCGTTCATTTGACTGTTTGGGGTTTTTTGTGTTTAATGTTACGTGATTAAGAAGCCTAGGTCTCACTTGGTTGATACCAAGACTTTTAAAACAAGCTTGTGATTTGTTGATGCCTTGATCCAATTATGTGGCTTCATGTGTTTCTGTCTGTCAGCTACACTACAATAGCTATGTGCATGCTCTTTGCAAAAAACCACAAAATTTTAGAATATCTAACTAGAGATGTCTTGAAAAATTCAGCTTTTCAGAAAGTTTGCTCTCTGAGGGTTGTCATTCAAGCCAAATACTGGAAAATGCAGGTTTCCTTCCCAGAACATTTGAAGCATACATGGCAGGAGAGCTTATTTGTGTCGTCTTGGAAAATACTACTTTGTGAGAGTTGGACAGTGCAATAGATGTGTTTCTGAAGAAAGGTCAAAACAGGAAGGCTTTTGAGCTCCAAGGAATTAATCTTCAACCACTTCTGAAGATTTGTGTTTTCATCGTAACTCTGTTTTGTAAAATATGGAATACAGAACAAACAAACAATTTTGAAGCTTAAGGCACACATAACCAGACTTCTTTCTCCAAGCTGCTTCTGTTAAAAATACTTATAAAAATAGCTATTTTCTGTTAAAAATATTCATACGTTGTTTTCACCTTACTGCATTAGAAGAACTTTCTCTCCTGAAACAATAACTAAATGCTGTTTTTTCCCCACTCCCTCAGATTGGTTTTACTGTTGGTTTAATACCATGTGTATTAGTGATTTAATAATGGAGACAGAAGATTGAGCAACACCTCAAAAACTGGAAAAGTTTGTCATAGTTTGTCAAGACATTGAAATAAATATTTTTGTGTGTGCGTGTAAATGCATTTTCTCCTCTTTATTAGCACATATTTAAAAGCCTAAGTTTTATTGTGTGCTACCATTGAAATATTTTTTTAATTTTTAAAATAATCTAATGATTTCAGAATGATCTTATCTGAAAAAAAAATCCCAAGCCTGTGGCATGAGGAATGGTACATAGGCATTAGAGATCTTAAGAACACTTTAAGCTGCTTGATCTGTTTTTTGTCTCAGTACAGGATTTCTTCATTTATGAGCTGGTCAGTGTAATGCTAGGTGAGCCAGCTACAGATTTCCAATGAATAAAAAGTAAAGGAATGCACTTTATCGATAAGACAAAGAATTAAACCAACAGTAATAGGAAAAAAAAAAAAGCAAGTGTGAGTTAAATGAATATGTAGTGTAATCTTGCTGATGAGACATAAAACCAAGGACCTGGTTGCTTATGGTTATTAACAGTCCAATGGCTCTTTTTGTAGGATAGGGCGCAGTAGCCCCAGTGTCCTGGCCTAATTCCAAATATGTGTTCATTCTCCTTCAAATCTCCCTGAAGTATCAATTGGATATGGTATTCTCTTCTCTCTTTCCTCTCATAAACCAACATGTACTGGGGCTAATGTGTTCCAACCCAGCAGCAGAACTTGGGATTATCCGTAAGAAAACCTGTTATATAAATGTTTAAAGTTGTTATTATAATGCAAGTATTTTTTTTTCCAGAGAAAAATGAGACTGCAGCCCTTCCCAATGTACCTTTTCCTCACATCTACGTGAGGAAATGTATTCACTTCAGCCCTTATCCCATATATTCGCAATATACTGGAGAAGGTTGATTTGCTCTGAATCACGCTGCTTTTGTTCCTCCTTCCTTTTTCTGACAGCTAGACTTATGAACTTATGACCACCCATTAATTCAGCATAAAATACTCCATTCGTACATGACAGTATTCCTTCCTCCATTCTTGCTGTACAGCTATTAATTATTGATGAAAAGTCCTGGATTTCTCTTTTAAACCTGGAGATTTGTGTGTGTAATTTTAGGGTCTATCTCATGTCTTGAGATGCAAGGCAAGTGTCTGTCTTGGTGTCATTCTCTTCCTTGAGATGCAAGGCAAGTTTTCTTTATACTGGGCCGGTCATGTTTCTGACAGCCATCAGCAAGTGCTGTTAAGTGGGGGAGAGCAGGAGAAATCTTCCAAGGAATAAACAAAATTTGAAAGACAAAGAAAATGGGAATTTGAGAACAGGAGCAAAGAGCTCTGCAACAGTAGCATCAATCACTCTCTAGGGGAATGGCTGCATTGCAGAGCACAACCTCCAGTAAGTGTCAGGTTGTTCTGCACAGACCTGACTCACCGTGCAAGTCAGCTCTGGTGTTCGGGCACACTGGATTTGCACATGAGACTTGCTGTTGGATTTAGTCAGAGGTATAAGGAGAACATGGTGCACTCTCTTACGTCCGGTAATGGGGGAGTGGCCTCTTCATTTTGTAGATAAGAGGAAAGATGGTGCAGCATGAAGACAACTGTAGTAAACAGAGAATCTGATTCGGTGTCTTTAAATACACCAAATCTCAAGAAGGTTTGTGTACTGCTTTCAGAAACTTAAATGCTGTGTTTTTCTGACTTTCTACCTGTACTAAGATCTCAATCCGTTTTTCTGAACTGAATGATCTCTAAGCAAACATAAGTAAATGCCTTATGAACTATTCAGAAAGTACTGTATGACTATTCTATTTATAGACTTCTTACAAAGAGTAGTATTCAAATTAAATTTTAAAACTAAGATTAGATGTGCTATAGGCATTATGCTTAACTTCTGGGGAAAAAAATCTGATTTTGAGTTCATTCAAACAAACTTGAGCTTCCTTTATTTTTTAATATGATTCCAGCTTTTTAGCATTGCTGCAGTTTCAAATATCATTGTCCTGGATAACAAGCATTAATCGACTCAGGAAGACTATTGTATCATTCTTCCTAAACTGAGCTTTCTCTCTGACAACGAGATTATTTTCTTGATTAATTTCCTCAGAAAACTCAATACAGCCATCATTTCTAGCACTAACTGAAAAATAGATTTTGCCTGGCTTCTAGACATGCAGAGAAGTCACAGCTTCCATTAAAACACGAGAAATCTGGAAAAGTTATCCTACTCTGGTAAAAGCGAACAACAATGTCTCTTTCACAAACTAACAATGACTTAAGATTTCATAAGAATTTCTGCTCATTACTTTCTTTAGAAGCAGATGTTATTCTCAGGAAGGTACAGAACTTCCAAAAGAGAATCCTGCTTTTTGCAACTTGATCCTTTGAGAAGTTTACCCTGTAAAAATGCTTTGGAAAAGATTTGTACAGTTTTTACCTGGTTAGTATGGGGTGTGGTCTTTGGTACATAGTCTTCCTTAGAGTTGACAGTATAGCTTAATGGAAGGCGTGATTCCTTTTAAATGTGCATATTTATTAAAAATATTTCTATTTAAAGATATATAAGTATCTCAATGCTTATTTTTCTATTGGGAATGCCATCAGCGCTGCTAGGCTGGGACCGTCAGCAGACATGCACAGCAGTATCTGTGTAAGGCACCATCAGTTTGGGGTGTCCAATGAGAGAGAGCTTGGGCTCAGCTCAGTGATTTAGAAGTAGCACTTGGTGCTGTTTGAGGTGCTCCTGTCACCCAAGGATTCCCCATCAGGCTGGCAGGTTCAGTAACAGGACCTACGAGAAACTCAGGCACTGCTGGACTGTCAGCTGGAGCCAGGTGGAGTCTCCCAGGGCATCTCACATGGCACTAACAGCTCTGTTTAGGCAATGGATTGAGCCTTGTATTTCACTCATGTCAGAGACAAAGTTTTTACTTACTTTCCTGAGACTGCTTTTATTTTATAATGAGAATTAAATAGTACCAAATTAATTGTCACTATATTTGCACAGCAGCTTTGGAAAACTCATCATCCTGGGATCGTTTGTAGGTACTGCTGACTAGAATTGAATTAGAAGAGGTACACGAGAAATCCCCTGAACATTTCAGTATTTTTATTTTTTTAATATATATATATATATAGAGAGAGAGGTGATTACACTAGTATGTATATATTTTAGTGTAATAACCTATCTTCAACTTTCCACCAAAAAAATAAGTAAAACATTTCTGAGTAATGATACAACACTCCCATGGTTCATATTTCTAATGGCTGGGAAAAAGTATTACTGGACTTTGTGAATCGTTGTACTCAGTAAGCAGCAAACACAATTAAAGGCAGAATATACTGCATCACAACATGTACTAAATTAATTTATCTTGACAAGTTTCATTTAGTTTAAATAATTCATAGTGCACTGTTACTAAAACCTGAAAGGAAAAGTAATGAATTCTTGGTTGCACGGTATCTTACTGTAAAACTCTTGCATTATTAAAATTATAAATGTAATCACTTGAAGCTATTGCTTTTTTTGCAGAAATCTGTTTGAGGTGACTTTTTGTAGAGAATGATGGTATGAGAAGAGCTGGAATTAGAAGGATGTGCTTAAATGTGACATTGCTAGTTACTTATTTAACCACGCTTTGTTCCTAATAGATCTTAATGCAGTTTGCAAGGGCGGTCAGTGTTGTCTCCACTGTGCACAGACCAGGGAGTAGAGAAGTGCAGAGGGGTGAAAGAACTTGCACACAACTGTCCAGGAAACTGGTGGCACAAGCAGAAACAGGACTTTAATACTCTCTCTTTCTTCCCCGCTCCGCTGCATTTCAGTAAAGTGATTTTGTCAGTACATTTTTTTTTTTTTAAAATTATTATGATTTCTTCATGGCTTTGTCTCTTGTGGATTTGTTGACCACCATTGTTCATGTCAGTGATGAATGTCTTAATCCTGCTTTTTAATCTAGTTCTAGTTTATAGTTCTTGGAAAAAAAGAAGTATTTTTGGGAGAAGAGATTTGAACTCTCTTGTTGCATGAAAACTTTATTCTCTCCTCTATACAGTCTCCTGAGCATAATGATGTGAACAGAAGTTCATAACCTCAGGTGCAATAAAAAGCAGCTGGAGAAGATGATCCTTGACAAAGATTTGCCTTTGTGCAAGCTGTATAAAAAGTGAGACAATATAAACTGAAAACATGTCTTGTAGCAAGAAAACAACAACTGAAGAGTGCGTTTGATAGCAATCGCTGAGCAGAGATTTCCTGAAAAATGCATTCTTTCTTCTTAGAAGTTCTCTTTTCTTATTTAAAGTGTGTGATAACAAAATAGGTGAACCATAGTAATAATATTAATGTAAAACATTTTTCTCTACTTAACCTGTTCTCAGAACTGGTTTTGGTAGCAAGATCTGAATGGGAGGGCAGACTTTAGGTTCCCCCTGGCATCCTGATGCTGTAACTCTGCTCCTTCCCAAGGCCCTTCTCAGTAGTTTAACGTGGGGTTTTTGTTATTCAGTGTGACAGCACGGTCTGTCACAAAATGTTTTGGATAAGTGAGGATAGATAAATGAGGTTGTGCATTGCACTGAGAATGTAGCATTCAGTGACTGAAACTTCAGCTTCTAATAGTGTGCAATAGAATAAAACTGTTAATGTGTTTGTATCCTTCCCCAGTTCAGGGCTTTGGATGTGCTGAAGCTAAGTGCTCTTTTTTAAAAAAACAAAACAAAACAACAAAGAGAACCTTTCATGGTACAGTTGCTTTATGCAAGCTGCAGAGCAGGACAACATCATCAGACCATTTCTCTTCTAGCTGCTGATTGTGAGTTCACACAAAAGTGACAAATGTGCACTTGACACGTCACTGAGTGCCAGGGAGGGAAAGGAGGAAAAACAAAAAATCTACTTTACCCTGTTTATACCATACAGTTGTCTTATTCTTCCTTCTATTTTTTTTTTGGTCTATTTCCTTTTTCTCTTCTGACCTTCTAAATGACTTTGCCCTCACTGTATTTCCTCTCACCATGTCCCAGTTCCCTTTTCTTTGTCTTCCTCTCATTTAGTTTAGAGGTGTTGATTTTAGCCTCATTACAAAACCATTATAGGATCCAGTGTCATTGGCAGGAATTCAAGAAAGGCTCCACAATGCAATAGTTGGCCATTTGCAGAGGAGGAGTGTCATAAAGAGACATTTCCCCAAAGACCAGTGGGTTCTTGCCATTTTAATAGTCTGTTCATTTTCATGAACACCAAATTCACATATATTTATGTAGTGTTAAGACTATAGTAATAATGCATATATAAAGCATTACTAAAAGATATGTACACTGTAAAACGTTGCAGATTCTACGTTTAACAATGTGAGCAAGCTGTGCTGGAGCTGCTCACTGAAATATAGAGTATAGTTTAAGTATTTTGTGCTAATATGGAAGACTTTTTGTAGGATTAGCCTATAAGTATGTGAGTTTTCTTTTTCTCAGGCCTTCCTCTGAGAGGTTGACATCCATAGGACCCCTAAAAATCAGCTGGTCTGTCTGCCGCTGCCAGTATCGGGACATTCTGGTGGGCCAAAATCTCACTAAGGAGGTCACATCTTCAAGAGCTGATACGCAATTACAGACCCTGCAGATTTCAGTTAAGTGGAAAAACTCTTCTTTTCAGGTTTTGCTCTTATTAAGAAAGAAAATGAACTGAGAAACTTTGTCTATCTTCAGGTGTTTTGTCGCGTGCACATATAGAGAAACACAAACTCATTTGTTATGCAGTGTTACTCCAAGAAGAACAACTGAAGAAAAGGGAATCAGGCAGTTATTCTTGCTGTTATTACTCCTTAAATACTACAGTTTTGAGGATATAGACTTTAGCTAGATAAGCAGGCTGGCAGAAATGAGATAGTAATACCACTGAGAAAGCAAAAAATTGAAGAAAACAAGAACAGGAGAGGTTTGTGGTTGTTTTGTGGAGTTTGGTTTAATTTGTTTTTGTTGCTGTGTGTTTGTTGTGGGTTTTGTTTGTTTGTTGTTTGGTTTATTTGTCTGTTTTGGGTTGGCTGGTTTGCTTTTTTACCAAACATATTTCACTCTATTTAATATTTGTTTTTCTTACTGACCCTGGTGAATTGCCATTTCTCTACTGTACACCACTGGTAGTGGACTGACTGACCTCCGATCTTCCAAGTTTTTTGTCACTGGCATAGACCACTCCGGGAGAGGCAACCTGAGGTACTTGTTTATGTTCTATAGACACAGCACCGTGGCAGCTGACAGGTGGGACAGTTTCCTTTTGAGGCCATATATTGATATTATCTCTAGTCTAGGAATTTCCATTAGATTTGTGTGATGCTGTCTCGTCTCTCACTACTAATCAAAATCTCATCAGCATACTAATGTGTTTCTTTGGATGTTTGGATACAGTGCACTTCTTCCAAGTTTGTGTTTTGTTTTCTCCTTAAACTCTTCATTAATTTTCTGACATACAGTTTTAGGAATGTTCAAGCCATACCATGAATGTACCTTTGAATGAGTTATAGCCCCTCCTTGAGAGACTTCTACTGTTTTAAATTACAGGAAGTCCAGGTGGCCTCAGAATTGTCCATATGGTTTGCAACATGTGGACTAGATAATGATTTTCCTCTGAGAATGTAGGCACCATCATTCTTTGGGGTGCATATTTCTTAAATTTGCCACTAGTATCCTCGTTCACTTTTTGTCTGTTTGGAGAAGCAAAAGAATGAAGAGTCAATTTATTCATTGTGGACAGAAACATCTTGTAGTTAAAGTTGTATTCACGTTGCTTTCTTGCTCAGACTGAAAGCTATTAATATCTAAGTCCCCATTGTATCAGTCAGCAAGCTACATTTGACCTTAAGCACTTCACACAAGAAAAATCGCTGAATCAGTGAAGTATTTGAGTCAATCATGTGTCAGTGTTTTAACTGTAGACAAAATTTTCCAGTGGAAAGTAGTCTGGGCTTGGGCAAGTTAAGCAGAACTGAATTACAGCTAACTTGGTCATTTCAGTTTGTAATCCCGTATGCTAAGGTTCTGAATGAAGCAGCAGAGTGGGGACAGACCATCTAAAGCAGTCTTGTTGGCCTGTTGGTTGAACTATTGTAGTTCATTTCTCCAGATAGCATGCCTTTACTGACCTAGGCTTGTCTCAAGTTAGCTTTTAAACATGTGAAATATTACGTATTTATTTATGAAATATATGTTTATTTTATCGCTAATGGATTTTCTAAAGTGTATTACCAGTGAGCAGGAATGTGATCTTCTCTTACAAGTGGAATTCATTCTCATCTGCAAACAGGAACACCTAGCAACAATATCAGCCTCACAACTGCCAGTGTTTTAGGGTGTTTCAGGACATTATTAGAAAACGTGGTTAAATTTGAAAATAAATGAAAGCACTTTATTCAACCTTACAGAATAAATATATTTTTCTACTGTAATGTGATCTGGAAACTATTTCAGAACAAAGAACTTGTTCAAACGTTTGCCCATCTGTGGGTTCTTCATGGCTGTGTGTTGCACTATACATAATGCTGATAAAGGCAACAGGGCCAGCAGGAGTTTGTTTCAAAAACTCCTCTGGCTTTTACTCAACACTTCTATGAACAGTTTCTTCCGTTCACCCCTTCCTGGTTCTGATTAGCTTCTTCCCATGTATTTTCCAGCAATATTTTGTTAGTTAAAAAAGAAATGATGCATTTTGATAAGCTGCTACATGATTTTGAACTACCTGTCTCTGACAAGAAGGTTATAAACGAATACTCAGGTCCTCTGTTTCAGTAGAAAATTAAATGCATTTTGTAGCATAGATTAGTTATCCAGAAATAAAGTGGAGAGAAATCTACTAAGTTACCCAATGTACCTATTAAGGAGTATCTATCTAAAGTATCCATTACTTTTGCAAAAGCAACTATGACCTCTTGCTTTGTGTGTATTAGGAAAGTTAAACTGAAACTTAATCCGTTGGAATGTAATGCGGATTGTTGAAATGGCATCAGTTCCTTCTCTCAATCCTCATTCAAAATTAAAATGTCTTTAATTTACGCTAGACATGGAAGTAAATTGAACTATATTTGGTTTAGTTTATATTAATTCTAAAGGAGAGCTTCTACATAGCAGTTTAGCCTAACTCATTTTGAGAATTCTTTCAAAAATGAAAATGTGACAAAATCTAAAGAATTTGAATTATTCTACCTCACAATTTAACAAAGAACATGTGTGTACCTTAAATTTTCTGCTAGAAAAATAAAACGAGGAAGCTTGAACAACATTCATGCTTTGCCTAGCTCAAAAAGTTGTGGGTATTTTTTTGTTTGTTTGTTTGTTTTTCAGAAAGCATCTGATTTTTGTTGGCGATGGCCTAAACAGAAGTTAAATTTGACAGCCTCTTTGCAGATAAAACCGGAAACGTGATACTATGAAAAAGAATTACGGCAACATTTGCTACCGCAAAAATTAAGAGAGTGAGCTGAGAGCCAAGCATCACCTGAGCTATTGTTTCCCATAGTAAATCTAGCACCAATGCGCAGGCACATAGATAGCTGTTCTGGAAGAGGAAAATAATCTACGTGGTAACATATGGAAAACTGGTATGTTGTGTTGTCATGCATTATTCATATGCTGTCCTTGATCAATATTTTTTTTATATTAAAGAATGCCTTTGCTGAGTAGGAGTGACTCCCATCCTCAGCAGCAATGGTTATGATGTTGCCTGTGTCACATAATGGTGCTCATTCATATGGAAGAGCTAGAAGCAGTACAGATCCACCCCTGACATTATACCAGCACGTATCTTGCAACTTGGCATCAAAGTAATGATTAACTGTGGGGGACAAGCATTTTTTTTCTTGAGGTCAGAGTGTATACTTCGCCTGTTCATAGTTAAATTGAGATAGAAATGTTAAACACATATTTTTAGTGAGCTATGGTTATTCAAATGTCTGATTTGAAAAGAACTGACTATACAGTTGCAAACTGGGATGTTTTTGCTATATGTTGTCAAAAGTCTTACATACAGAAGACAGCACTCACAGGTAGACTTTTTTGCATTCTCACTAGTGTTAGTGAATAGGCAAAAGAACCTTGTCAGCTGGGCTTAGCTGAAGGTCAGCTGGGCCAATAACTTCTTCCTCCAACATTACCCTTTCACAGATTTGTTTTTTGGGGAGGGATTTGGGGTGGGGTAGGGAGGAGGAGTAGGGGTAAGTCAAGAATAGCATAACATTTTCTTCTATTTTACTCTGCTAAATTCCAGTATTCTGTGGTTTTGAGAATTCCAGAGCTGCAAGTTACGTTTGCCCTATTTATATAATAGGCCTTGGTGAAACTTTGTTCTCTAAATTATGCCTTTTTTTTTTTTTTTTCTTTAACTGGCCTACGACTTTGGCACACAAAACATCCTGTGGCAAGGAACTCAACAATTAAATTATGCATTGTGTGAAAAAGTACTTCCTTTTGTTTGTTTTAAACCTGCTGCCTGATAATTTCATTTGGCGCCTGCTGTTTTTATGCTTAAAGAATTAGTGAATAAGAAGCCTGAAACTTCACAGAAATCCAGCATAAAACAAGACATTAAAGATTATTGATATGACCTGTGCATAGCTGGCTTGCAAATTCACTGTCAATGACTTAGTCATGCAATAAAAAATATGAGATATATTATTCCCATTTTTATAGGAGTCTGTTGTGCTTGTTACTGTCCAAGGTAATAAGGTAATACCTGTTTTCAAGGTCTTTAATGTGGAGCCTTTTTATGTCCTTTTTTTTTTTTGATTTAGGGTATTTTGAGTTGCACATTCTCTGCACCTTAAGAGAAAGAACAGGTCTACATTTCCTTCAGGATGATTATAAAACATCTATGGTATGATGTTTGTAGTTTTAGCAGAATACAAATGGCAAACTTAAACGCAGTTTATTTGAAAAGTCTAAGGTGGTCAGAGTTTATTTGCATTTCTAGAAGTTATAAATTTCAGGAACCCAACTTGTATAGTTAGGTTTTGCAGTGGTTGGAGAATTTCCGTACTTCTTGGCTTACACTTCCATAGGCACAGGCAGAAGAGAGTATATGGCTATATTTGAATGAGTGAAGCAGAAGATTGTTTTTGAGTCCTGTGCTGACCTCTGCTCTGCAAAACTTATTGACTGGTATTATGACGAGATAGTGCCCTAGTGCCACATGCTCCTGTGTCTTGGACAATTTGGCATAGAGGAGTAAAACTCCGCATTTATTGTTTTATTTAAAAGATGCAGGACTTGAAATGCATGTCCAGCCATTAATTGCAAATTGTTTCCATAATATTATGTTTCTTTGTTTTCTTTACAAATCACTTCTCCATATGTAGATTTATTTCATTCAGAGTTTCCAGTAGTCTTCAGGCTAAGGCCCAAATACAGTAATGTGCTCTGTGCAGTAGCTAGAATGGCAACAAACTTGGTGTTGGAATATGGTCAAGATGAAGCATGCGGCAGAGAGGGTCCTGAGGGTAAAGTATTTGCAGTTTTGATATTACAAGATGGAGCTGAGCTTGACTGGAACAGATTATGATACTTCAACCAATGTAATACTCACTTTGGTTAATTAGTCAAAGCAGCTTAACGATGAGTAGATTCCGAATATAAACTGGAACTAACTGCATAGCCAGAGGTAGAGAGCTGAAGAAAGCGCTGTGCTTAAAAGGCTCATAGTGAGCTTGCATTTAGTATTGCATGCAGTGCTAATATTTCAGTTCCAAGAATTAAGATATGCATACTATTTCCATTAACTTTAATTTGTCGTGGGCGACTTGCCGATGGTATTTAGACATACAAATATGCGCTTGTGGAAATTAACTAACAAATGACAGGCTTGGGTGTAAGAATACTGCTTCTAAGGTTACTTTGTCATAAATATACGGCTGGAAAGCAGGAATTGCTCACCACTTGTGAGTATGATCCATAGAGGTTATTATTACTCAGTTGGTTAAATATTTTGGTAAAACATAGTAACAATTGACAAGGTTTGCCAACACACTTCCTGAGATGCAAAGCCTCTCCCATGATGGTTTCAATAGGCAAAATGCAGAACTTAAAAGCAGCTTATAAGGTCTGTAGTTTGTCCTTTCATTATATTGCTGCATACTTATCAGAAACAGAGTAGTGGCTTGGCAGGCAGAGCACATAGAAGTAACACATAATTGAGCCTGGAATTTTTGTGTTCATAAAATATGAGGCACACATTCCCTACCATTACAGATCCAGTGCAGGGTTTAGGTTTTTTTCCCCTCTCCTCTTTTGTGAGGAAATGCAAGCACTGGTGTTTGAGTAGAACCCTTCTGAAGTGCTGAGCTGGAAATCATGTCAGTGGCTCAGGGCTAGCACAGCGGGCTTGTCTTCAGGGAAGCATGTAGTAATGTTTCTTTGCATGCAGCCAGATGGTGTTGATATGTACACCTTTGCCAAGGAACTGGGAAACTTGTAAAAGGAAGTGCAGTAAGGTTCAAGGGGAGAGAAGATCAAAGAAATAAATAATAATGAGTAAAAGGCCTGCTGATTCCCTATGAGCAGGGTAGAAATAAGAGGAATTGTTATTTTAGTGGCATGGATTGCCCAGATAGGAAGGAGTTTGCTGCCACAGTGCTTAACTATTTATTGGCTGGTGCTTTCTCAGAAAACTATGTAAGTTAGAGTTTGTGTTTCATGATTTTTGGGAGTAGTTGCAGACCACCCTATAATGTCAGTTGCTAACTGTAAGTTTGGTTTAGGACTGGGTTTTGCAGGAAATTTGTATATTTCTAGATACTTTTATTATTTTTCTATTTAGGGAATAGCACATTTTGGGGCAACTAAGGACACAAACCATCTATTTAACTTTGTTTTCTTGGTACAAACGCTTTTCTAGACTGCAACATCTATCAGCCATATCCAGAAAGGTAGTGAAGAAATGCATTTTTGGTCAGCATCAGTAAAACAAATATATTTTTAAAAAATGTTTGAATTGCAAGATTTACTTTAAAAATATAGAAGTAGTTTTGCATGAGAGCATCTTATTTTATTCAAAGTATTTTACCTTCTTTCATAAAAATGACCGATAAAGTCGATGCAAGAAAAAAACTTCTTACTGTGATAAGGAGTTTGAATTATGAGGATAACTTGAACATGTTTAAAGATGTCACTGGAAGCATGACAAGAAGCCTATTTCAGCCTCTTATAATACAGGAATTGTTCCTTCAGACTAGTGAAAATACGCTGCATATGAGCATTAAAACTATTCCTATATAACTGTGATAAAAATTTGGCACATAACTTTTATTTCTTACAAGGTTCAGAAAAATCCTCTTAATTGTGGAAAGTGCAGCAACAGCTTGGTAAATACAATAAAACTTATAACGTGTGTTTACAAAGCGTGCCATGTTGATGCTGGCAGGGTAGAGCAGGACTGACAGCAACCGCCTTTGTTCTTCCATGAGCCCCAGTATTACCTGGATAATACTGGTGGAGCGTTCAAAGGATAAATTCTCATGTGAGTGGCATATTTGTGACTGAAGGGAATTCTTAGAAAAAAGTGGTAATCCTGGAGCATAAGCAGCTTTTTGTAATGATTTCTGAGGACTTTCCAACATTTTATTCTTCATGAAAGAATGCCTGCAGAGTTGAACAGAGTGTCATAACCAGTCTCTGAGATTTCTGAGTCATCTTAGGGAATTGTGGCTTCAATTCCAATAACAGGAGCTTTGTTATCAACTTTAATGGGCCTGCATGCCTTTTACAGAATAGTTCCTTAGATTTTATTAATACTAGAATAAAATGAAAGAAATCGTTCTCAATTGAATTCTTCTATTTTGGGGGGTAATTTTTATAGATCCCTATTAAATTCTAGGCAACGTTTCAATGACGGAGGTTTGGCTTGTCTTTCAATAATATTAGGCATAAAAGATCTCAGGGGGTGTCTCTGAATAATGTTTGCTCTCTCAGTTCCATAAGAAGGAGGAATGTAGCAGAGAAGTGTGTAATTATCTTGGGTGCAGTGCCACGCTACTGCTGCCGTACTGCTGCTGGCGTTAGAGTTAATGTATTTTTTGGGTTTGGTGCTGTGTTGAACTGTGTAGACGATCCAGCTCACGCAGAACTAGGTGAGGCATTTCTAGGATGACATCAGATTGTGCAATATAGAAATGTCCTGAGATCTTACCGGTAACTCTTTTTATTGAATCCTACTGGAAAGAAAGGAGGATGCTATAGTAAGGATGCCAGTTCTTAAGTAGTGTTGTTTTAATAGGATTACTACTGAATCACCAGCCTGTTTAATTAGACCTATAAAAGTTATTTAGCAAGGTGTGGATTGGGGCTTGGGGGGGAATATCAGGAGCACAGCATGTCTGGAAAAGTGTCTATAAAAATCTGCCTATAAAAGTCTCTTACTATGTGGTCTAATTAAGCTCTGGATACAGCACATATAATACATTACTTACAAAACAAACAGGTTAGTTTCTGTTTGCCACACTTTATTTTTATAACCTGATTACAAACTGAAAGTGTTTGTTAATTTAGTCTTAGTTTAGGTATACAGCAGAAAGCAGTGCTTGTCACTGGTTTAGATCAAACCTACTCAAGGCATTCTTTGGAAATAAACATAATTGAATGAAGTTGTATCAAATAACTGCTTTTTCAAATCGTTAATTTGCTTCCTCTTGTTGTTAGAAGGTTAGATTACAAACACATCAATGATATGATGTTTTTGCCTAAGGGAGGTCAGCATACGCCCATGTCTGGAAGAGGAAAAATAATTTCTAAAATGTGGAAAACTGAACTGCAGAAACTTGATGGTGAAACTATCACAAGAATATTTTGTGCTGCATCTGCATTGAAGAAAAGTGTGGGATGGTCCAGCCGAGAATGGGAGAATGGTGAAAGCACATTCTGCTGTAGCGATAAGTGTTTCAGTGTGAGCTTGCCACTACTGTTGTGTTTGTGCTCAGTAACAGCAGGGCAAACAAAGTAACCCTGAAGTCATACTACTGGCACCACTTACAAGCCGAATCTTTACCATAGCTCATGAAATTAGTCAAACTTATCAGCATGGTTTGTTGCTCTATTTTAGGTCTTGCTGTCACTAGGGCATTTCTTAAGAATGACCATAAGAAATGCTTGCTGTTTTTTCATGATGAGGGTGGTCAAACACTGAAACAGGGCCCTGAGTAGCTGCTGAATCACCGTCCTTGGAGACATTCAGAACTCACCTGGACAAGGCCCTGAACAATCTAACTTTTAAGTTAGTTCTTCTTTGAGGAAGGTGTTGGATATTATAGGTGTAATGTACATTGCCAGTCTACCAGGCATAAGATGGGTTGCTTAGTATGGCTGATAAAAAGACATGGTACAGAGCAACACTGATTTCTTCTATACACAGGTGGTGACTACAGTCAATTCCAAACAGAAGAGGCACTCTCTGGAGCTATTTTGGCGTTGCAGTCCTTGTTCAGTAATCTTTAAGGGTTGTAAGATGATAGCGGCTTCCCAAATGCTTCCCACCAGCTGCTTGTATTGAAAGTAAACTGTCTGGTGTATGTCTAGAGCACAGAGTGTAAATAGCATCTCGAATACCATGAAATGTCAATACTAATGCCTGATGGTATTGCAGAAATTCATTTTAGGTCAAGCAAGTCTAAATCTAACATAACTGATTTGTTTATATTCTCCAGCACTGAGGAACTGACTATACCTCAGACCTTCTCTAGACTTGTTTTAGTGAGATCTTTGCTTTATCTCCTGTATGCACCTCCCTTGCTGCACTGCTCTTATCTGCTAGAGAAAAGCCTAAAATAAACATCTCAGTGAGATACCAGCTGTCTCAGTATCTTCTCAGAGAGAATGAGCAATGCGTATGACATAATACTGCAGCTTCATGGAATAGAGGAAAAAAAAAAAGGCTTGTAACTAAATCTATCTGTAACAAGGTTCAGAAATAATGGGGATCAGCGGGTGGTAGGTTACTGGGTGAGAACAAATTTATGGCCTAGGAAAAAATAATCCTGGTGGGATATAGTAGGATTATTGAAAATGACAAGATACAAGGTTCTGCTGGATATTTTTTCACTATGGTAAAGGCTGGCTCTTGTTAAAAGATTGTCCATCTGGCTCTAGATCAAAAACCTGAGCTTTGCTCATTGCAAACTTGTAAAATTCAAAGAGGAAGAAGAAAAAACTCAAGAAAAATTGTGTCTGTTTATTCTGTTTGCCTGTCTTTCCCCACTCTTCCAGCTTCCCACAAACATAATGGTTTGCAGAGGTCTGTTATTTAGAACAGAAGAAAAGTTTTACACCAATCAAGTCTCGAAATGCAAATAAGTGGAATTTTCATCAGTCTTTTCCAGCAATTGCCATGTCACTTGTGCTGGAGAAATAGCTGGAGAGCGAATGAATGCTATTGCCACATGATGTCCTGAATGCCTACAGAAGATAAATGTAACTTACATTCTGACTGATATTGATGTTGGCATTTGAGATTGTTAAAGAGCAGTTTAATGGAACAATGCTGATTTATATATGTGGGGTACAGGGCTTTTCATATGCCTTGTTTCTACTGGTTTATAGCTACTTTTTACTGCTGATGTGTGAATAAAGAGAATTCCTTTTATCTTTTTCTGGCCAAAGTCTGAGACCAGCGTGGCAGGCTGCGGGAGAAGAATGTGCACGCTGTCATATGATGCCCAAAGCCCTGAAAGCCATGGCAGGGCCACACGCAACTTCTGGGAAAGGTGCACACAGGGAGTACCAGGCTCTCTGGGGGCTGTGCCACGGCCCTCGCTCAGAGCCTGTCTGTTGGGGTGACGAACGGCAGGGTGGGCTGAGAAGCTGCGTGGTTCTGATACTGTGGGTTGTGGGGAGAGGCTGCAGCCCTCAGCTTGGACCGGCTTTTGTGGGGGTGGTGATGCTCACCCTGGATGCTGTGGGGGCTTCCCAGCTCTGCTGATCCTCTTCACTTTCCCTCTAGTTTCAAGCTGTCTTAACTCCCTGGCTCCCCCAGAGCCTCCCGCTGCTGAGAAAATTGGGACCCTTCTGGCTCCAGCATTTGCAGCCTATTTTCTCTTGTTGTTTTTCCAGCCTTCTGCTTAACCCTCCTTGCCAAAAGCACTCTTTGGTGACTAGCAAACTTAATTGGCCGGAGGAGGTGTCATCAAAAATTCATCTCGGATAATTAGACATTGAGCTACAATTATCCTTGGGGTTCAGATCATTTTTGTTTTCGTTAGCTGTGTAGTTCCCTGCGGTAGATATTTCTGGTAATTTCTTGACACTGAGGGGTTCATGACTCCTGGCAATCTCTCAGATGTGCTTCTCTTACATGTCCTTGCTTACCTAGCAGGAGTTGGGGGGAAGAGCCATATTAGATAAAATTGTGAATATACAGCATTACTGTTATTTAGGGCATCTTATGTAAGAAAGAGAGATTTTGCTGGACTTTGCTAGATAGCCGTCAAATTCAGTGCCACGCGGTTTGTGAAGGAGTATTTCTGGTTTTCTAGTGTTTTCTGCTAAATGTAATTTGAAATAGCTGTTGATAGCACTAAGAAATCCCATTCGATTTTTATGTACTTATAATTACATAGTAATTAATTTCCTATATAATGACATATTAATATTAGAATTAGGTCCTTGAGATTTTATTGCTTTAGGTGAAGTAGCACTCTTTTTCTTGAGTCCTTACATGTGAAAAGAATATAACCAGATTTCTGCCAGCAGAGGCTTAGCACTTTTAAATTTTTTTAATGCAACAGTGAAATCAGGAAAAAAAGAGTAATTCCACAGTAAGAAATAATTGGCCTTTGTCTATGATATGAAAAAAAGCTTTACATTTTTTTTTCTTTTTGAGCTGCTCTTCTGCATGTTACAGTAACAAATAATTGATTATTAGAGCCAGCAAAATATGGAATTTGTATTTTTTGAAAACTCTGATAGTTGGCAATTTGGTTTTATTATTACTAAAAATCCAGACACAAGAAAATATTTCCCCAAAATACGTACCTGAAATTTTTTCTTGGATCAACTAAAATAATAATTGGAAAGCCATTATGAAAGGAAAGCTGAAAATACTTTTTATGGTTGGAAGAGTTAATTTAGGATCAATATGCTCTTACAGAAAATACAGATACTGCTGAAAATGAGTATTTTAATGGAAAGAGCTTTCATTGCAAATATTTTTATTTATAATTTCATTATACACATTATATCCCAGAAGTGTAATGTTGTTGGACTTCATTCACATATTTAAAATCTAAAAATATTTTGAATGCATTTAAAAATGTATTCATATTTGTTTAAACCCTTGTACATTCAGCCTTTTATAAGACACAGAAAATTATATCATCTGTCTTTAGAAACTTGGAATAAGCAGTCAGTGTTAATTGTTAGCCCTGATGCTATCGTTTGAAATGTTTCATGGCTTTTCTCTCCAGCTGTTGATTGCTTCCTGCTAAGAGAGGAACTGTGATTCTGTTCATACCTCAGAGATGTGGAAATTGCTTGCAGAGAACAGATGATCTGCAGCTCTTGTTTGTCCTGTGTGTGTACCTCTTATAAATTCAACATTGCATTCAAAATGCAATGGTACACAAGTAAGTTGTGATGAAGTTTCACACTGTGCTTGTCATGAATAGCTCACATTCTGCATGATCTCTTGTAACAAATCATGAACTGAAGCAAAATTAAGTAAACAAAACCTTGCGATAACTCTGAGGTTCTTGTTTGTTTTTAATCAAACCTGGTTTAGTTTCTTGGGTAGGGATCCACAATTTAGTTTTGCACAAACATTTTGATGAACAGAGTTGGTAGGAAAGATAGGTGGGATTATTAAAAACAAACCCAGCTCAAGTTCATCCCACCTTTAGCTAATATCTCTTGGCCTTAGTACTAGGTTTTCGCTGACGTACTTGTTGCCTGTGACTTCAGTGGAGCTCTGCTGATGTGCACCAGCTGGAAATGTGGCTGAGGAAGCCGGTAGCTTTCTAAAGTTGCGTTTATTAAGATTACTTGGCTTCCTCTTGTCTCTGGCTATTACTGAGTTATGAACAGCAGCACCATACACTGCGTAGGCACCTAGATTTCCCAGTGGTTTTATTTCATTTTTTTCAAGGATATCTACTTTTTTTTTTTTTTTTTCTCCTTAAACCTGTAGGCTCCCTTCTCCACAGTGTGCTGCTTCATCACATCCCCCACTGGGGGCAAATATGCTTTTCCATACACTAAGACTAGATGAGAAGTTGAGTGAGGTCACTGTATTTCTCCCCTTGGTTAAGGAAAAAGAGTTCCCCTTTTACTGGTGACTTGAACTGGGTTGAAATTTCATTCTAGTGTATTAGCACGTAGGCTGATAATTAGAAATGTCAAATTCTTCATCAGGATTAGCATATACGTTTGCAAGCCAACTAATGATGTTAAAACATTTTAAGGAACAACGAAGCGAATTAGTGTGAAGGTTGTATATTTTCATTGCTATTTTGAAACCAGGATGGAATTAATAAAAATAAATAAAAATCACCAAATAAGTAACATCTCTATTTTTAAAATGTGGTATCTGATTTGTATCTTGTGAGCAATGCAGTCATTAGAGGGATACAATGTTGAAGAATTCATGGGCATGTTAAGTGCTAAATAACATGGTAGAAGGACATGGAGACCTTCATCTTTCTTTGATAAAGAAATGAACATCTTATCAGATCAGAAAAGCTGGTAATATTGGCAGATCAGCACAACTCAGTCATGTCAATCTGACATTTGATCATAAGTAGTGTACTTTTGGTAAGAAAGTCAAAGTGAAGGACAACACAACTTTTATATGTAATGTTCCAAACTCAGAAAGATGGTATTCTTAAAAGAAATTCTCTTCCCATTTCAAGTACCGTCCCTGCTGTTGAATCCTCATAAAAGGAATTTGGTACTTGCCTCAATTTGTTTCCTAGATCCAGGAATTTGACTGCATCTGTTTGCTCAGGAATATATAGCACAAGAGAGGTTTGGGTTTTTTTCAGGACATTGCTGTAAAGTATGTTGTATCTAAGCTGTTGAGTTGACTGCTAAACTTTTACTAATTCATTATCTTGGTGAACTGCAATTTAATTCTTTTGAAAGAATACTCGTCTTTAAGTCTTCATTACTAGTTAAGCTTTCACATCTAATATCAATACATGTTGATTGATAAATGAGTGATCCGCTTCCCAGATGTTAATTTCACTGTTGTTTTCTTACATTAGAATTGAGTTTCCTAACCTGGTACTCCCTGCAGTTTGCTAGATGATTATCCTTATAAGGGTATTATCTATATGAAATATACAGCTCGTACTTTTTCTGTCCCCACTTATATCCCATGGGACTTGAGTCAGCTCCAGACCAAGCACTCGTATAGTGGAATATATTAGACATAAGTTAATATTTCAGGCAAAACAGTCAGGCTGTACTAATTGTACCTAATCAGTGGCTAACTTATGATTTCTGGCTTTTGGTTGGTTTTGCAGCATAGGTGATGCAAGCTTACATTTGCCCACAGCTTACAATGTAGACCTACTTTAATTAACATGCATCGCTGAAGGTGAATTTGGTATAATTTCTTATTTCATAGAGATTTTGACAGAAAACATGACCCCCTTCCCTTTAACTAGGGGCTAGTTCACATATGCTGCATCCATAGGTATTTATAATGAACTCATTTATCAATATACCTTGAATACAAAGAGTATCTACAGGATTTTATAAATTATAAATAAAGTGTACAGGTATATTTTCACAAGACCTATCTATTAGCTAATATTCTTGCTTCAATGACAATGACTTGATCAGCTTTCAAAAGAATTTATACACATAAATATCAAGATTTTGAATAGCGCTCAGATGCAGTATAGAAGCCCTGAGAAATGAAGTCCCGTATAAGAATTTTGCTTGTATTTGGGAAAAATGACCTTTTTCTCATATTTGCTTCAGGCTGAAACCAACAAGAACAGAAAGATGAACTTGTATTATTTTCAACTTTAAAATGATATTGTTAATTTTGTTGTGTTTATTTTTTAGGTGTGCTGTATTACGGTAAATGCATTGGTATACTGAGCCTTTGGAAAATGAGAATAACAGCCAGCAATGAAGGAGCTAGACTTTATAAATTCATGTGTTTCTGTAGCTACCAAAAACTCCTCTGAATTTCAAAATCACCTACAGCATCTCTGCATCTTTAAGAGATCATCCATTTGTGAGGTGAGTATTTTCTCTGGTCATTTCTCAGGTCCTCTAGGGCAAATACATGGATTGCCCTCCTTGCTTTCTGCTATGCTTTGGTACCCAGAGAGAAATGCAGAAACCGTCATGACTGATTTCTAAGTTACATGCTTGAGCATTTTGCCGAGCTGGTTTAGGATGGTCTGGAATTTGCAGGTCCTTCCCAAGATCACTATGTAGCTTGTTTTAAATGGACTGTTAAAAAGCAAAAGTGGAAAGTATTGCGGAAAGAATATAAGGACTTGTCTTTCCACCAGAATACATAGGGGTTGAGATGGAAACAGTAGTAACTGCCTGTGAAATGTTTCTAAATACTCTTGTGTATCATCTCAAGTAGGAAAAGATATGGTGTTTCATTGGATAGAACAAAAGTTATTTATTACTTATGAGATGAGTCATAGGCACTGTAAAATCAGGATAAAGCATAAGGAATGTCTGAACAATTATATTTTCCTCAGTGTTCCAACGACTTAATGTGTTTGTTTTCGTAATGCAGAGAAATGAGTATGGGATCAATTTTCTGTGACATTCAGTGATGGCAGGTGTAGGGCAGGATGGGATTCAAATATTCTCAAGATACTTTCTGAGGGCTGTGGGAACCTTTAACCCAAAACCTGATGCTATGTCTCAATAAGCTGGAAGTACACACACAAAATAGCATAAAACCTGAAATTCGGGATGGCTTTTTTCCTCTTTAAAAAGAGGAATAATCTGACCTTTGCAGCAGAGCTAAAGTGTTTCCCCGGTCATTGCTTGACCATCTAGCATGAGGTAGAAACACACAGATCAGCTGTTCCCTATACTGATGTTGAAACCAAAGGAGTAATTTTTCAAGGATTAGGCCATTGTCTTCAAAGTTTACCATGTCAGCAGAAAAACAGGGCAATATTTATTATTAGGAGCAATTCTGCTGCTATGTACTAATCCAAACAGATAATTTAGGGTGTATTATATCATTCTTGCCAACACTTTTTATTACATGCTAATTATTTTATATTTATACCTACCTTATGAATTGTGTTCTTGTAAATAAAAATCCCGGGGGCCTTTATCTTGGTTGCCATTTTTTACAATACAATTAAGGCCACATTTTATTTTCTTGGCTGATATATGGCTTTTCTGCTGTTACCTCCTCCTTTCTCTGTCTTCTAGGCACAGCGTGCTGCTTCTCTGCAGCTGGCAATTACTTCCCCTCCTTTCAGCCATATGCTCCGGAGCCTCAGGCAGTGCCTTCCCCAGGACCATGGTGGGAAGGGGAAAGTCAATTAACCAAACTGTGAAGAGGTGGAAAGATTTCTTTTCCCTGTTTTCCTTAGTGGTACTAGGGGAAGAGATTAACTTGGCCACCAACCTCTCTTCCTTTGAGAGATTAAACTGTCTGAATCAACTGGAATGAAAACTCACAGTCAGTTTGGTCCTGCCAGATAAATACCCATATTTCCTCAAGTAGCAAAAGAAAACTTCTACAAAAACTAGGCCAGTGGACAGACTGGATGGAAACAGGGTTAAGGTGTGAGAGAAAGTAAGGAGCAGACATAATATTTGGAGTCTACTTACATTGAAATCTTAGCTGTGGCATATCAGCATCTTTTGATCTAAAAGTCAGGAGCTAACTTTATGTTCGGTGTAACTGGGAGTTTGTTGTAACTACTCTCGATCAAAATCAAAACTAGGTTTGTTTTGTGAATATATTTACTGTATTTGTTAGAGAGACAAATATTTAGTTGCAGAATAGCTTTTAAAATGGAAAAAAGAAAAAGAAAATTATAGCCTTTTCCCTGAGAAAAGTGGTATCTGATAGTTCCAATACATCTTTTTTAATTGAGCACAGTGAGATTGTTATATATGAAACAAATGATCTCGTGGCCATAATTATTATACCATTGACTTCGATTTTTTGGCCCCATATAATTCAGTAAATTTAGTGTCTCGCTCTTACTGTTCGTCAAGAGATGTCCTTGTCCTGAGCTAGATCACACTAATCTGCCAGACCTTGGTCCGTGGCTGCATGTTTGCAGTCACCTGTTTGCAGTTCAGCATTCCTAAAGCCTGTTTCTGCTGTTTTTCAGTGTCCTGGCATTAGAACATGTCCTCAAAGATATAATAAATCCCTAAAATATTGTATTCTACATCTGCATTCTCACTTTATCTCCCAATTATTTTTTAAGATAAAATAAAATAGGTTTGGCAAGAAATTATTTTTCTTGTTTCTATTTCTAATTTTTTTTTTTGAATGGACTCTCTTAAGGAACAGATGGAATCATTTGATAAATAACATGGAAGACTGAGGAAGGAGATTATTTCTAAAACCAATGGCAATCTTTCTGTATAATGAAGGCTGGCCTAGATATGAGTCAGAGACTTGAAATTAATAGAAAGGAAACTTGAAAACAAAGGTCACATGCAATTAGTGGGATCAACAATTTGGGAGTTATTTTTATTTCTAGCTGCATCTCTCAAATGACCACTGGATAATGATTCTTATAAATTCTTATTAAAAATGAAAGAATGAATCCAAGATAGACGTTACATTATTTTTTAAATGGCACTTAAGATCTATTTTGGGGAGAGGCGGTGGTAGTATGTGTGGTGTTTTGTGTGTGTTGTTGGTTTGGGTTTGGTTTTTTTTTTGGTGCGTGTGTGTTTGTTTTTGTGGGGTGTTTGTGTGGTTGTGTGGTTTTTGTGTGGTTTTTTTTTTTTTTTTTTTCCTTCCTCTCCTCTCCCCCACCCCCCAGTCTGATGAGAAATACAAAATACTATTCTTAAAGAAGGCTGGAGTCATTCCTATTCAGTAGAATAGCAATGTTTTCAATTTTGTATCTTCCCTCAGCCTACAATTTGCTATTTACATGGCATATTTAAGAGTAGTGTTCTTTCCATTCTCCCTGGGGAACATTAAACCTGCCTATTATGAAGGGCTCTTGCTAGCGTAAACAGAATTCAGAGGCACTAGACCAGCCCAGAAATCCCATCCTACCAAATGGCTCGTGTCTGCTCTGCAGCCCAGTGCTGTGGAGTGTGGAGCTGGTCCTGCCAGGAGCTCTCACAGTTCTCAGCTGGATGTGAAGCTGCTCAGCGCCCAGCGCGATGCGGAGATCTCTGTTGTTGCAGTCCCCAGCGCACACACCAAGTTGCAAATAGCGCCAGTGCTTTGAAAGTGCCTATTCTGTTGTTTGCAGCAGAGCAGACCTGTTTCTTTCAGGTGGGTATGAGTATTTGTCTTGGCTCTGGAAGTCTTAACTCATCACTTCTTTGGATATCAGGTTATTACAAGGAGAAAACATATCCTGCAGGGCAAGTGACGGATAGTTCAGTGTAACCCCTTGATCTGCAAGCATGGCAATACTTTCAGTTGAAATGATCAAATATATATATTTTGTTGAGAATTTTATTTTTAACTGATTACAAACTAATGGGGAATATGAATACAAAATATTACTTGTCACTTGAATCGGTAATTAATTTAATAATCACACACCGAGATGTCTTCAAATAGCTAGTTCTAAATAAACTGGGTTGACATGATGTCAACTTGAAAAGTCAGCCAGATTTGAAATGGATATCAAGGATGCTTTCAAAAAGTCTATTGCAGTAGTAACTGTGTAAGACAGAACTAGGCGGATGCATTAATATTTGAGCTGTCAGATTTACTATACAATTTACATGTCAAGTGTCAACTTGATGGGCTATCTTGATAAATGCCTACAAACTATACTGCTACTTAGTGCAAAAACTTTCTTGTTTGACAGTTCAGATTTAGAGACTTCTAGCTAGCTCTTTTTCCTTTGAAACTAAATACAAAGTATCATCTTAGGACATGAAAAAGTACTGCTTCCTTCCATTTCCAGATGGACTCTGGCAGTCAACAGCTGAGCTGCAGTTTAAGATAAAGTCACTCCAGTCAGGTATCTGGGCCAAGGGAGGAAGTGCAATGGTGCTGAGTATCCTGTGGTATGAACCCTTTGCTCCTGTTAGGGAGATAATTATCTCTTTTGTTGCATGCATTGGCTTTAATGGGAGTTATTTGCGTCAGCTTCAATAACTGCACTGGGTCCTAGAAAACTAGGTGAGTGTGGGTTTTAAGACATTTTACTTAGCAAGGGATTATTATTTCACTTTTTAATCATCAAGTATAAGCATCTAAGGAGTATTTTGTCTTCGCAGAGAAGATATATCCAAATTCTTTTACTCTTGCATAAAAGCAAAATTGCTATTGTCATACTGAATAAAGTCCTAAGAGAGAGTTACATATATCTCTCAATTGTTTGAGGCTGCAGGTGCGTCAGTAGTATTTTTCTACTCATTAGTTCACATCATCAGTGATATGAAGGACAGCTCTTTGCCCTACATCAAAAGACTATGGCTACACTTTGCACTTCTTTTATGCCACAGGGTGTGGCTCTGTCAGGCTGTGAAATCTGAAATACTGCATCTTTTATTCTGTGTTTAATCATAAGATGACCTCCTTGTTAAATATTCAACTTCAAATATAAACATCTCCTAAATATTTCTGTTGTGATGGTTTAAAGAGGTAAAGAAAAAAAAAAGAGCCTATGGTTTAATGTTTAGTATGGGTTCTTAGTCTTTATTTTTGACTGATATTTTAGAATGAAAATGAATGACTAGGGAAGGTTTATTTTATGCAGGAAGGTATATAATAAGTTTCTGCTTTACATGTCAATATGTAGATGCGTACATGACACAGTTGTTAACATATCTTGTGAATTTATGTTTGCTTTTTCCACGTATCCACTTGAACCAACCTGCTTTGTCTGGGAATTCTTAATAGGCTAAATCATAAAATGAAGTAAAGGGAAAGGAAGAAAAAGAAAACAGAAAGAAAGCAAAATGGAAGGAAAAAATGAGAGAAAATAGGAAAATTTTTCCAGGCACTGAAGGTGGAATCTGACATCTTAATCCTGACTAAGTCCACAAGTTAAACTACTCCTATCCTCCGTGCACACCTCTAGCCATGAAAATGATTCTATTCTGCTTCTCCGATAGCCTGCAGGCTCCTATAATTCCTGCTTTTGTGCATGACCACGACTGCCTTGCTCTTACTACAGCTTTGCATCTCAAGAACCTCCTGCACCTAGAGCAGATCAGGAGCTTCATTCTAAGTGTTTGTCTACCTGTGTCCCCTAGGATGTTCTTGTGTTTGCGATATGTAACAAATAGTAAAGGACTGGGGACCACACAAAAGCTGTGACAATGATCCCCTCCATAGAAAGATATTGCCATAGCATGAGTTAGATGTAACTTTCAGGTATTTCACCTAGTATACATAAAACAGAAAGTGTTTTCAGATTAAGAATCAGAATACAGGCTTTTCAACACCAGGTGAATGCGCTTGTGGCCTCAGCTGCAGAAGCAATGCTCCTTGTGCTTTATAATGCAAAGAAAGGAGAGTGAAGACAGGATACAGTATGGTGCTCTGGCTTACTCCTCCTCAAAGGAAAATGAGGTGGGGACTGGAGCTCTTTTGGGAGCATGGAACTGAACTGGGGTATGTAAGGCTCAGGTGAGTGTTATCACTACTAAAAGCTCTGCTGTGACCTCCTGGTGCTATTCTAATACTGATGATAATGGATTATGTGACAGAGGATTGTATGATAGAGACTCTGCCTGTAGTTATATTTAGAGAAAATTTATACCTGCAAACACAAAGACAAGTGGGACTGTGGAACTGTTTTAACTTTAGTTTCTACTGTACCAGGTTGGGCACAGACTGTGCCTCTGCAGAGGAAAGGATAGCGCATCAGCCACTGTATTACTTTGGTGTCTCTGTCTGCCACCTGGTTTTATGAACTATGAGAGATGATGGCATCTCCTTAACATTCTTTGACAGTACAATATTTTTAGTTAGACTGTCTATTCTAGAATGATGCTTCTCTGACAGAATGGCCAGTCAATCTCACAGCATGATAGAAAACAGATGTAAGATTAGGATGCAAAGTAGTTTTCCAGATACTTGGTCCCAGCATGCTGTACAACCCAGCCCTAGAGTTAACCAGCCAAGTGCTGACACATGTCTTATAGCAAAATATCACTCACAGCCACAGTTCAAAGGCCTTGCTACCCTCCAGGGCAATTAATACAGCATCACGTTCAATGGTGCTTGAACCAAATCCATCAAACTCTCATGGGAGGAATAACGAAGCAATCTCAGAGCTCAGACATGAGCAGTATGCTGCTGCAGCTAAAGTTTCAGTCCCTAAGAACACAGTCCTTCCTTAAGAATGTTTGCGTTACAATGCATTATAATAAGTGGATTCTTCTCCCATTAAAATCTGTGGCAACACTCTCATTAACATCATTAACTAAAAGTTCAGACACTAGATGTGGATCTCCACTTTTCAACCTATTTATCACAAAGGCAGGTTCAAATGTATTTGGAAGTTGGCTTTTGAATGAGAATTTTAAAGACAGTTTGAAACAAATAAATGAAATATTTTTACTGTACATCTACTTTTTTGTATGAAGTTGTATGTATACATTCAGTGACTGTATTAGTAATACTAATAGCTAACCATAATACCTTTTGCTTCAAGTAAGTATCCAAAGTGATCACATTTCATTTTGGAAATTATGGGCAGATTTGAATACTAATGCTTTTATTATGCAGCATTTATTCAACTAATGCTGCTATTGAAAGTACTGAGGCGTCTCATAGTATAATTTAGTACTTGGTGTGAACAGGATTCGATAGCCAGCTTGTACCTGGGACATCTGAAATTAACCCTGTCTATTATGTAATTGTGACATGCTATAGAGTGCAGGGAAAAAAAACAAGTGGCTTTTAACTCCTGATTTCATTTCAGCAGTTCCCACTTCGATTTCTATTTATTAGTGTATGAATGATGTGCTCCCACTGATTGTTCTATTGTGGTTATGGTAGTTCAGAAAGAAATAAAAGCTATGTGTAGATGTGCTTTACACTCTGCTGAACATAACTTGAATATTGAATTGAATATTTTTATTCAGACAATTCTTTGGAATTCCCAGACTGATCATATACAATGGAAACTGATAAGCAGTCCAAGTTCCATTGTAATTAAAAGTAGCATATGCAGATGAACAAATAAAGAGTAAAATTATAGTGCTTTTACTGTTTAAGAAAATTAATATTTTAGTGATGGCTCCATGCTCCGTATTTTTTTTCTTTAAGGAGAAGCTGTGCAATTCTTTGAAAGACATGTTTGTTTCTTGCCAACCTGCGTGCCTGCATTTATTTATTTATTGCTCTGTCAGGTTTTGTTTGTTTTGGGTTTTTTGTTTTGTTAGTTTGGCTTTTTTTTAAATGGATAAAATGTGTATAGATGAGAAAGATGGATCTCACCAAACCCTTTTTTTTTTCTTGTTTTACATCTGCGTGGTCAGTTCCATATCAGATTCTCCATACCTGTTTTTCTCTTCTATTCCTTCCTCTCAGATATGAAAGTTTCAAAATTCTCTTGTAACCATGCTCAATTTCTCACACGCACATGTAGATGTCATAGATGTGGACAAAGATTGCTGTTTCAGACCTCTTCTTACGACATAGGTCCTGGGGTTTCACAAACCAAATTCAATAATACCTATGACACTACTTAACCTCAATAGGACAGGGATGATGGTGATACGAAATCATAGCTGAAGAAGACAGGATTTTTTTCTCGACCAATTTAATTAGCCCCTTGAATACATATGGCTGTTAGGAAGATCCGGCTTTATATTTGCAGATGATATGATTCCATAAGGCTGGTATTGCATATAAATGATTGCTTTGGTTGCTCTAAATATTGCAAGGTGTCTTGTCTAGTGAGTGTAGCCAAAGCTGTTGGATAAAAATCCTTCTAAATAAACTATATTTTCTTCTGTTTTTACTGGAACGTACTTCCCTTTTTTTTTTTTTTCTTTTCCTTTTTTTAAAGATACCAGCTTGTCAAAAAGATACAAATACTTGCCAGAATTCTGCCCCAATAGAAAAATTGTATAAAAATGTATGAAGATGCAATCGAAACAATGTAAACTTACTTGGGATCATTTAAAAAAAATTGTTTTCTACTGTCTTTTTGCTTCAAAATTTAGAATTAATACAAAGTGAAAACAAAGCAGAACAAGTCAAAATGCAAAGGACAATTTTGAGAGAGATGGCTTCAATATTTTGAAACTTTGTCGTAAATTTCAAATTGGAATTTTCCTATTTTAAAAAGGAAAAGTGTTTAAAACAAAACAATCTCTTGTGAAGCAAGCAAACATAATATTCCTGGGTGGTTTTAAGTCTTCCTTTTTGGCCTGTTGCCACCTCAGCTTAATAGTGACAAAAATAGTATTTGTACCATATGAAGGAAGGTGAACTTTGCATATTTTCTAGTTCTTTTGTCAAAGAGTCTATTTGTTGCTTTGTTTGTCTCATCTCTCATACTACTTCCTCCAGATCAGAGTGGGCGTAGAATGGAGAAGCAGTTTGGGGGAGACAAGGTGCTGGTTGCCATCTGTAGTGCGTCTTTCTTAAAAATTATTATTTTGATTATTTGTTTTATCAGTGTGACAAATTCATCCCTGTCTGATCACACTGAAACAATACTTCAAGGATCTGTAGTCAAGTACTTATCTTTCACTCTCAGAAGTTAAACGCAAATCAACAGAAAAAGAATTTTTGTAATGACAAATTTAGAACAAACAGTTGATGGGCTAAAAGCTGCTTGGTTAAAGTCTTTGTGCAGTATTAAAGCATATTGAGATAGAATGTATAATAATGTCTATAAATGATAGAAAAGAAAAACAGTTGTTCTAAAGAAACTAGCCTGGAAATATTTAAAAAAAAAAAAAAAGTCGTCATTAAAAAAATCTAAAATAGCAATTTTTTTTCTTTGCTTATGTATTGTCCTTCATTCTCTGTAACTGATTGTGTTTCATGAGCCTCTGATGCCTGTCTTTTATATGATTTTCTTTTCATAGCTCATATTACTTTTCTTGCCTCTCTCTAGATCAAAGGAGGGGAAGAAGAAAAGAAAAATGGTGACTGAGAATGATGTCTGCAATCTTCCACATTTTAACTTTTTTTTTTTTTTTTACTAAATGTTCTTACCTTGATTTAATGCAGCTTTTGCTCATTATAATTCTAGGAGTCACTGCAGATAATTCTTCACCATCCTGAGTATCCCAACCTTTCATACATTTATAGAAGTTAGTACTCTGCCAGCCCTAGTGATAAAAATTCAAGCCCAATGTAATTAAGATTCAAAATACATTTCATTTGCTTTCTTTAAATTTTAGTTGCCATCTGGCTATACAAGCTAGTATAGCTTATATTTTAATTTTCTTTTGAAACTTTGAAAGCTAGAGGCATGACTAAAAGAATGCCAAATTATCACATGGCTACAGGCACTGATGATTTTAGAAAACCACCAAACATTGTGAGGAAATAGTAGCCCACTTCCATATATTCTCATGTTGAATTTCAGGAGACTAGTGCTTGGCGTCTCTTTGCTTGAGATTGAACGTAACTCCCGGGCAGCGTGAGGATTTGTGTCTTGTAAGCACTTAAAACTACCCTCTGAATTTCACTAGTTATTCTTGGGGAAAATTCATCGCCGTTAGGCTTAGGGTTGTAGAAGTAGATAAATATATTTTCAGGAAGTGATCTCTCAGATTTTACAGTTTTTGCCAGTGTACATGTGTTTTGAGGGAAACTGAGAGAGTACCTGCCTTCTCTATGAATTTCCACAGCCTGCCAGTAGTTGTGACTGCAGTGCTCACAAGGAGCGGCTTTGTTTTGTTGTAGATATAAGCATGAACTTCTCCCCAGTGCTGTGATGTCTTTGTCTTCCTCCTCTTCTCATGCCAGCCTCTCCCTCATCCACAGGTTTGACCTCTTTCAGCAGCAATATCTTTACTTACGCAATGTAAGTAGGACTTTTGATGTTATAATTCTTTTTGGTAATGACTGTGTAGCTCCATGTCATCTTCCATTAATCTACCAGTAATTACCCTTGTGTTTAGAAATAATAATGGAAGGATATTTAAAAGTTGGATGGGCTTAGAAGGTATCCTTTTAAAATGAAATGGTATATCACCTAAATTCCATTTGAAGGTACAAACATGATAGACCAAAGGAGAAAAAAAAATAAGAGTCAATGAGGGGCTTGGTTTAGATTTTATAAAATCTTGAGAAATATGACTGTTGTGTTTTCCCATAATTTTCAGCATACACTGTCACAGGTACTTGTAACAGCAAAAAATGGATAAATTTATGTAATTTTACTGCACTACATCTTTGTTCAAAGAAATGTGAAAAACTTTCAGAAGTCCTATTTCAACAGAGCAGTTCATTTCTGTAATTGGTCAGACCTATGAAAAGTCATGGATTTTGATATCTAGTAACAGCCTGAATTCTTTTCTAACTAAATAAAGCAACCTGTTTCAGGCTTGACCTCATTTTCATATATACATTGGGAAAGCCAGTGACTGTAAACACAGATGGTCTCTCACATCATGTCATGCTGCTGCCCTTGTGTTGGAACAGGGCGAAATCTTGCATTGAGAATGAGGATTTTTATGTCAAACAAAGCACTTAATTAAGAACATATTTCAATATTTAATGACTACACAGTAGCTTATTAAAATGTTTGCACTAGTGTTTATGATGTTTGGTGAGGTTAAATACCAATATATTTGTTAACTGTAGAAAAACTTGCATTGCTATTGTGTTGGCACACAAAAGGGAAAAGCTGAGACCCTTCAATGTGGCCCGAGACTTGTCACTCTTTTGCAATCACCCCTTTCCCCCAGACTTTCCTTTACTCGGAGAGCTATAAAAAACACTCACCTAAGACAGCACCACCAGGGAACCCCCCACCCTGAGGACCCTCCGCCAGGGAACCCCCCACCCTGAGGACCCTCCGCGCAGCAGCCTCGCCACGGGAACTGGACCAGACACCCGAGGATGCTGCGCTCCTGATCTACAAACCGCAGCGTCTTCGCCGTGGGACACCGGGGGCCACGCATCATCATACAAGTCTCGTTATCCATGCTGCGGAGTCGTAAGAGTGGTTGGATCTCTCACCCTTTTCTTCCTTTCTCTCTGCTCCTTCCTTCTCTCCTTTTTTTTTCTATATCCCTATTTCTTTGTCTCTCCTTCCGTGAGTGGTGATATATTACTCTTTCCCTATCTCTTATACCTTAGTTTTCCTTCCCTCTCTACCCTCTCTCTCTCTCTTTTTCCTTTCGAACATACAAGAGTAACATCATCTTAAGCTCTGCTGTTGGATTCTTGTTAAGTTTTGTATGACAGCTACTAATGATTGCCAATACATTGCTCGTAGAAGGACTTTTGCTGTTAATGTGTTGATAAGTTCTGTGATATCATAACATACTTTTGCCAAGCTGCTATTCGCTGTAACTAGTATTCCAACACGTACTTTTAGTAAAACTCATAATTGAATTGGATCCCTGGAGTGATTGTCTGTCATTCACTTTGCATAACCATGCAGAATTAACCCAGAGTTAACTCACACCTGAGCTCATCTGTTGAGTCAGGGCGCATGTTGTGTTCGGAGTTAACTCATCCCATCTGTTGGGATGGGACAACATCATCTTCACTGTTTAGCATTTGGAGGGTTAAAGACATCTGTAGAGATTCCCACAGCCACACTAGGATGTACATATGTTCACAATCTACCCCAATTTCTTCCCTGAAATCATAGATTGAAGCAATGGATGGTTTCTTTTCCTGAGTTTAAGGTATGAAGCTTATGAAGTCTGTTACATTTCAAACTGAAAGTGCACAGTTGCAGTTTAAATAGATGGAGTTGCAATTTAAACAGATGGCCTTTTAACTTGGACCCTTGAAGAACCCACCAACTCTCCCTCTTTTAAATTGTGGGCAAGAGAACTATTTCCTTCTTCTGCAACACATACCTTGTCTTGGTGTATGGTAAAGGTTCTTTACTGTTTTCATGCCATTGGCTCGTTAAGTGATAAAAATAGAAGACCACAATGTTGCTCTTCTTTTCAGGATGAAAACGTTTCAACATTTCTCTTCTAGCAGCTCATTTAAAAATGATAAACAAACATCTCATCGCTCTTTTCCTTTGGGACCTTTCCTCCAGATGAAAGAAAAAAATTCACTGTTCAGTTCCCTAAATGGTGCTTCTTCTGAGAAAGTCATTGCGGCTTCAAACTCTTACATATGGTATTGTACATACATACTTAATGCTATGGTCCTGTGAGAGATGTTAGTAATTTATACCTCCATCTGCAATAAGTTATAACCACCTGCATCAGCTCAACCATGCTGCTAATGTGCGAGTCCTCCTCCATTCCTGCTGCCTTCCCACATTATCATTTAGGGAGGGAGTCTAGTGCCTTTAGAAATGGAAGTCGGGCTGTTACTCATGACATTCCCTGAGAAATGTGGTTAATCAAGGGCACCATCTACCCCAGTAGAATGGGTGGGTTAACCTTCAGGGAAAGAATGTGATCTGTTGGTGATTAATTTGAAAAAAAAAAAAAAAAAGAAGCATCAATATTTGTCATCTGAATGACTTCTTACAGGCTATTCAGAGAGCTCTGTACAACATCACAGTTCCTCTTGTACTGTAGGATTTTGAATACTTTGATGGTAGAGCTGATGGATGGGATCTCTGCCAACAGATTATAGCCATCACTTATTGTGCATATTTCTAATTAAATCTAAATTAAGTTTTCATTCAAAACAATTTAAAATGAGATTGCGGCTTTTTGCCACCAAAGCTTAAGATGTCATAAAATACATATTTTAAATCTCTACAGTAGGGACTTAAAAATTTGATGGAATGATGATGTTGGAGAGTGGCAAAATTTCATCATTGAATTAATGAATTTTTATTAAATCCAGCAATATTCCTTACAATATTACACTCTTTTTAGTGTAAATTTTCTCAATTTCTATTCTCTGGAGTTAGATCTCACACTGTATATTTGGTTCTTTCCACCATCTCATATTTAAAGGAGTATTCAAAGGAGTTTTGGCTGCTCCATGCAAAATCTTTTTTTTTGCATTTCCATGATATGTTCCATTCAGGAATCTCAAAGACTTTTGATATCAGTGATACAGCTTTGTAGCACCCTTGGAGACAGGCAGCATCATGATCAGTGTCTGAACAATAAGAGAAGCCAGGCAAAGAGGATCTGAATAACTAAGTAGACAAACAGGCTTGTGGCATAGCCAGGAAGAGAATGCAGAGCCATTCTTCCCAGAGGAGATCTGCTAATTTTTTAATTAATTTTTTCCCCAGGAAATAATTCCCCAAGCAATGTACTTTCAATCATTCTGAAGTGATTTGTGAGTTTGACTAGAATTTATACAACAGTTTTATCAAAAAGTTGAGAAAACCCCCAGAAACTTGGGCTAGGCTCTAAACTGCCGAAATGAACGTTTTCACTTTTTTTATTTAGGATTATTTTTCAGTGTGCCCACCCCAGAGAAGGTAAAGCCTCTCTCTTCTCTTTATGTAAGCAGGGGAGGGAAGGAGGGCTGTGGAACACAGTGGGCAGTTTGCTGCAGGGGGGGTGCAGGGGCTGCAAGAGGGTTCCTGGCCTCTCAGGCGGGCAGCACAAATGAGTCTTCCTATTCCACTCTTGTACTATTACAGAAAAGTACAACAGATCTCTTTGGTTTAGTCCTTTGCTGCTTTCATTTTCCAAAAAAGCTTCGGGTCTGAATAGGCTGTCTTAGAAATATCACTAGTCAAGTATAGTTAGACTAAGCATTAGAAAGCTGGACACAGAAGTGTTTAAACTCTATCAAGCAGGGAGAAGAAGAAATATAGCCTTTTGGTAGACGAAAAAAAGACATTAATTTTGTTAACTGAATGCAATTTTCATTTTGCTTAAAAAAATTGTTTACACAGTTTTGCTTTTAGGCTTTAGACATGTATTTTGCACTATGAAAACACTGCTTTTCCTTACAGCTTCACCTGTTTGTATTTTCTTTAGGAGCCTATATTGGGGTGCAGTGAGTCGTTCTCGTTATTATTTCTAGAAAAAGAAAAAGAAAAAAAAAGTACATCACCTCATTGGTGATTATTCTGCAAAGTTACAAGTCGCTCTTGTTTCCTGGCCCATATGGAAGGATGAGCCAGATCTTACACTTCACCTGCAACTGGGCTGATACTTGTTGACCTTCTTGGATTCCTGAATCCTTTTTCAAAATCAGAGTTGTGGCTAATGCTTTGTGGATAACCTAAGCCAAGACATGTAGGAAACTGATTTGAGTTTAACTCTGTTAAAAGGTATGAGAGAGAGACGTGTTTGTAATATTGTCCTAGAGATATTTGGTATATTAGATAAGTTGATGCACAACTGGAAGAAAATTAATGAAGTTTCACTGTCCATTTATTCCCAACAGTATAGCTAATCATTATAGTCATCAAATATTTTCCCTATTTATATCACTACTGTTGTGAGATCTCAGCTTGACTTCTAGACCTTGCAGATTAGTAAAAGGTTACCGAGGTATGTATGAATCACTTTGGAAGTCTAATTATTTTTCCTCCTCAAACAGCAGAACATACTGCAGTCCTGAAATTGAGGAGCAAATCACAGCAGATAATTTATCAGATTTTTACCCCTTTCTGTAAATATAATGCAAATATTTTGAGCCTCTTTTTCATATTATGTAGTTATTTCTGTGCGAACAAGTTCAGGCCAGCTGATTTTTAACAATCTGCTCCATGTAGATCACTTTTGTATTGTGGTGCATTTTTTGGGTTGTTTTTTTGTTTGGTTGGTTTTTTTGGTTTTGGGTGAGGTGGTTTTTTTTGTTTTGTTTTTACTAAGACTGTCTGGCAATCTGCTTTTTTCTAATTCTAATGCAGCGTTGTAAGTGCTTTAGCACAGGGGGTTTTTCTCTCAGGCTAAGGCAGGAAGAAAGACAGAACAAAAAAGTAGAAGATTAGTTCATTTTGGAAATTTGACATTAAAATTTTTCCCTGGCCCTGTCTTAAGAAAAAGTATTGGACATACAGACTCAGTGTTCAAAACTTCCTGATCCTTTTCTGTCCCATGGAGGAAGATATAATTTAGGCTTACTAGCTTTCAGGAAACTTGAAATCTCTTTTTCTTCTATTATATTTATGCCACTTTACTGCATATACATTCATTCCCATGATCCTGTTTGGAAGATTTGTCAGATATTTGTCTGGTTTATTTAATTCCTCTGGGTGCCTGAGTTTTGAACGCAGGTGTAATTTTGTTAATCTCTATAGTCCCAGATCAGCAGCACAAGCTATTCCATACAAACGCCTTTTTGAATGCTGCCTTCTTGAGAACAGCTACATATTTTTAGGTGTCCTTTTCCCCATCTCAGACTGCATTGTTAGACCTATGAGCAACCTGAAATCAATTCACTGACCTTCGTATTTGTAGACTGTGTTTAAGTGCTTGCATTTGGCATAGTAGTTCATTCTTCAATGTTCATGAGAATATTTTCACTCTCCTTTTTTTGTGGGGACAGTTCTTATTGAAAGTTAAAAATGACCAACACTAAAGGGAGATGGGGCAAAAAATAATAACATTCAGAGTGAGTAACAGTATTATTTTGGCTGAGGAATTTTGAGAGAATCTAAACTTTACATTATGCCTGAGGACTAGATCTTCTTTTAGTTGAAATTTGGAGTTGAAAAGAAAACAAGCAGTCAAACAAGTAAGCTGAGGAGTATGAACAGAGGAAAGAAGAAACTAAGTTGTGAAGGGTCTGGAAGGAGCTTAGATGACAGGCTGAGGGGCTTAGGACAACAGCGAAGGAGATTTAGCAGACATTAAAAGGTAGTGGGCTATGCATACTGAGTGAGTGTTCAATATGTGCTACGATATAGTTGTGTTAGTAACTGCTCAAGGTGCTACCTGACAAGGAACCACCAGGGAAAACACAAATGTCACCATTTCCATGCTGTGATTCTGAAGTCTTTTGTGGTTCAGGGGTTCATAGGTTGGGAATTGTTTTTTGACAGATTTATGAAGAATCTCTTTTGGTGTGGACAGAACACCTGTGTGAATTACAAAGTTTTTTTTCGACTAGCCCACAGACTGGATCAGTAGTTAGAGAAAAAATGGATGAGTACTACGTTTCTAGCACTTTGATAACAACGATTGTTTATTTTGCCTCAAATGGCTCACAATTTAAATATAATTTCCAGAAGTTTCATTTCAATTTTATGGAGCAGAAATAGATGTTCAGAATGAGGGAATTTGCATTTAAAGTTTATGGAGAAAAGTGGTGACACAGCTGGGAACTAAACTCTGAGCTCCTCATTCCTAGACTAGAATCTGAACTGCAAGACTGTTCTCCTTACATTTACAGATCCTACTCTGAGGCAGATAAATGTTATGGTACGAAATACAATTCAACTGGTTTACATCAACAGCGAACTGACCTTTTATGAGAACAAGAAAAAACTTCAGAGTTTGGTTACCCACTTGAAATCTATTTGATTTCTTAATACAAGGACTATAGCCCAGAAGAGAGCATGTCTATTGCAGATTAAAATTAATCTTCATTCTGTATCTGTTTTACCTTGTAATAAGGTTGTACAGAGAGAAAGCTACTGGTTTTGGTTTGTAATCATTTAGCAGTCTGCTATGTATTTGGATTCCACGCCTGTGCTGTATAACACTACCATCTATTAGCCCTGTTAAGCTTGTTTCTTACAGAAAGACACTATATATTATTATGGGCTGGGGGCGGAAAATGAAGAAAACCACTGCAAAATTAACTGCAGAACTATGCTCGCTGAATAGAATTAATAATAAAAAATATGACATGGAAAGAAAAGTTAATAAATAGAAGGATGATAGCAGGATGACACTTAAGAAAGAGGTAAGATTTGGACTTGATTTTTGTGGTTAAGAGTCACTGCTATTACTTTTTACGATTCAATAATATTGAGGTTCAATATATGGGAGGTTCCTCAGTTCTCTGCATCTTTGAAAATGCTGTAAATAAACCTGGACCAGAGGGACTGCCATATGTATTTTAGAATCTTTTGTAATGTACATAATTTATCATTTTAGAGTGGTAGCCAAGTGAGATGGGAGAAGACCTTTCTTTTTTTTTTTTTTTTTTTTTTTTTGGTTCTTAATAATGATTACCAGCCGTATGTCATTTCTGGTGAACTTCTGATTCTTTCTCTTCTGAGAGCAATATTTTTGGTGGCATTTTGACATGTTTTACTGATTCTTCACCCAACATTTCATTAACTCATTGGTCTTGATTTTTCCCTTACAGGGATGAAAATTGAGAGCAGCATATTGGTGTGAAGCTGGTGTGAGTGAGACCAGGTTTCAATTCAGCGACAGAATCATCCCTCGCGCCAACCAACTGCTCAAAACTTACTAATGTGTCTTTTGGGATTCTGAGACTGCAGCTAGAGGTTGGCTAACACAACCCATGTAGTCTTCCCCCTTGTTTTAGTGACTGCTATTCTAGCACAAGCTGTTGCACAAGAAAGTGGTGAACCTTACTGTGGAACTGATTTGGCTTATAAAGAAACTGGCAAGCACCCCTACTTTATTTTCCAGCTAAATCATTTTCAGTTCTGGCTTGCTGGACCGCTGCCAAATGCTTATAAAGCTCTGGTACAATGGGTAAGATCTGGCAGCTGGGATGTGAGAGTGTCATTATTTTGCCCTAGCACTGCTGTGAAAAAGTTCTTGTGATAAGGGAGGAGATGCCTTGAGATGTTTTGCCTATTGCTATTGCTAGGTGCCAGGACAAGCCTGCAATTCCTCTTTAAACTAAGTGGAAAATGCGTCCCAGATCTGGAAACCTCGTAAATCTTCCTCCTTTGTGGTTTTGAAATGATTTTTTTAAATAATTGAATTTTTGTATAATTTTAGCTCTTTTGTAATTATTTTCTAAGAGTCTTTTTTCTCTGGATTTCTGTGTTTGCCTTCTCTGAGATTTTGCTGGTACCTTTTAGCACATGATACATTCAGGGAACATGAAGAGATTAGTTCTTGTAGAGGAAAATAATGCACCTGGCAATAATGCTCTATATTTCAGGGACTACCTGGGTAGGTCAATCCTGACTAGAGTGGGCAGAACAAACATAGTTTCCGGTGAGGGGAAAAAAGAATCCTGTGTCCTCCTTAGTGCTGAATAGCGTGGAAAATAGCAAAGACATTTTGCCATCCTTGATAGATATTGGCAGGAAATGTAGTTAAACCTTTCTTTAAAGGTTCTGGAGGCCTACACCTGTATGATCCTCTTTTTCTCCAGTGTTAGGCTAGAGTTGTTGAACTGCTGTTTAATACCATTATGATAACATAAAATTGGAATACCTTATGGCCTGTGATTTTTATTTATTTTTTATCATAGATTCTTTTTCACTGTGCCCTGCTGACCAGAGCCTGGGTCAATTGCATCTATCTACAGTTGATTTCCAGTTGCGCACTCAATTTTTATTTCGAATTGCAAAGTTCTCATTTTGGCTTATATTAGCAAAAGACTAGGATGCTCATTTTTGATAGTCATAGTAATTTCCATAAACATATATACTTTAAAAAACCTTCCGTAAAGATTACTGGCTTTGGCCTTGATTCTGGCATTGTCTTAAGAGAGACATTACATAGTTAGGAAGGGGGAACCAGTATTTGGCAATACCACAAAATTTAAAGCACTCAAATACAACCGAATGTTACCAAGATTTCTGGTTCCATTCAGAATAAGGCAGAATTTTCCTCACTGCAAATTGCTTCACACTTAAACACTTTGCCAGCAGACAAAATTGGATTTTTTTTACAGCAGCCAAAGAATTGTATTTATGTTATCTTAGTGCGTAATTAAGCCATTAAGCTGAAAGCTTCCGGGTTTGAGCATACAAGGAGAACATTTGAAAAGTGTTAGAAAGATTGTATAGTACTAGGACACTGTAGACTGTCTGGTGGGTGCTATCAGAGTGGGCTGAGCTCAGTCAGAAGGCTTTCACAGGGGATGTAGGAATACCAGATACTACTGGTTTTACTGTCTTATTTTGACTTGCAAGACACAGTATAATATGTCATGAGCAGGGGTGTAGTTTGCTCTGTGAGCAGGACCAGACATGTAAATGTCACTCTTTTAAAAGCCCAGGAAAATGGCAAACAAGGTGTGATATCAGTTGCTTTATACAGAGTTCCACTTCTGAATCACAGTTCTCTATCCTATTATCTTCTTGTTGCTGCTTTTGGCCTTTACTACCGCTAAATTACTTGTCTGACTGCTGGGCTGGCTGACATCTGCCTTCTCCTCTCGTTCTTCATCTGCCCTCTGCAGATGCCCTAGTAATGACTCAAGTGGTGGAACAGAGGGATTGCTAGATTTATGAAGGACTTGAAAGCTAGATTTAAATGAGCAGTCAAAATAATCTGGAGAGCTGAAGATGTAACTTGGAAAAGTCAGGATATTGTGCAGAAAGGAGAAGCGGAGGTTCAGTATTTAGGCAGAACTAATCAACTGCTTCAGTATTGGGTGTATGAATATGGACTAATACCAATTCTAAGGAAAACATCTAGCGTAGAGTTATAGCTCATTGTGAGTTGGGTTCAAGCCAAGGGCTTCGTGGTGCTGTGAATAAAGCAAACATGACTGCGTGTGGAGCATAACCTGCGAGATACATGGAGTCAGGCTCCTACTCTGTTCCCTGCAGCAGGCTCGGCTGGAGTAGAGTGTCCAGTTCTGGGCACTGCCTGTTGGGAAAGATATCAACCAATTGGAGAGAGCACAGCAGAGAGCAAGGAGAATGGTCAGTGACTTGAAACACAGGGTAAGTTTGAATAAACTGGCATTGTTCAGACTAGACAAGTGATTGAGGTTCATTTAAAAATGCGGAACAAGATGCTGCAAAGAGGGAAGGAATAATGTGCTCTCCATGCCTTAACAGCTGGGACAAGAACTTAGGGAATCACACTGCAGCAAAACAGATTTCAGATACTGAGTTAGGATAAACCTTCCTGAGAAGGACGGTGGCGTACCAGGATAAATTACTAGCAGAGGCTATTGAGTCTCCATTACTCTGCAGAGGAAATCTTAAGGAATGTAAACTGTAGATCTGTCAGGAATGGTATAGATATCATGGTTCTCCCTTGTGGAAGGGGTATGGACTAAAGGATTTCTTAAGTCTCTTAGAAAGACAGGTTTTCTTTTAACCTGAGTAACTGTGGTGTTGGCAGTCAGGGGGGGTGGGGGGTGGGTGTTGTTACTATCTTTTTGTTTGTTTGTTTTCTGTGTGGGTTGGGGGGCACGAGGTTGTGTTTGTCTGTTTTGTTGTTTTATTTTGTTCCCACCCGCCCCCCCTGCCCTTCTTTTCCTCAGCTGGGAGACAGAGATTAACAAGTGGGGGCAGTAAGAAGCACAGGATCTCAAGATAATTCATGCGAGAAGAGACCTCAAGGGGGTTCTTGACCAACCCTGTACAAAGCAGAGTCAGCTATGAGGTGAGACATGGTTACTCAGGACTTTATCCGTTTGAGTCTTGAAAATCTCCAAGGATGAAGATACACAAGTAGCTGCTTTTGCCACTGATCTACCAGTGCATCCCTCTCCCAGCTGATGCCCACTTGGTGAGTGTTCGTCCTCTTCCCTGGCCCAGTGCAATTGAATGCCCTGCCTCCTTGATTTCCCTTTCTAACTCCTGAGTCCTTGCTCAGAATAGCCATATAGGCACCTTGTACCAGGAAACTCAGCAGAGACCATCTGACTGTGCATTCACCGAGTCATAGCTACTGTCCCCACAGACACACCGTCCTTGACTTAGAAGTGGGATTTTTGGAAGGAATTTGGTAGAGTTCAGCTCCATAAACTACTGGTCTCCTTTAGAAAATCCCATATCCAGATGAATACAAGATTTTTAAGACAGATGTTTTTCTTTTAATCTCCTTCTTGTGGATGTTTTAAGAGGCACTGGATTGAAAATAATGCTTGAGTTACATGAAGCAGTTGAGAGAGTAATTCCATGGAGAAGCCTGAAGTAGAGAAAAACAAGATAAACAGGCACCTTGGGAACTATCGATCAGTTGAATAAGTGGGAAGACATGAATGTGAAATAGGACATCGTGGCTGACTTTGATATCAAAGGGAGAATGATGCATATTTAAAATAGTTTTGTTATTCTTTCTTAACCACAGTGCTTATTCTTCAGTTTGTTCAGTTTCTAATAATTTTTCTAATGTTGCTATAATAGGATTGTTATGAGCAGATACTCTTGCTAATAAATGGCTTTATCTAGCTTCCTCCGAAGACAAGGAGAGATTTCTATTGATTTCAGTGGGAAATGAATTAAGTCCATTTTCTTTAAACTTGGCACCAGTTGTCATCACTTAGATTTATTGTTCAGGAGATGGTAAGTAATAGAAAAGATGGGAATTAGCGTCTGCCCAAAATGTGCTCTTGGCTAGATCGAAAGTAAATTCACGTTTTTACAAACTCTCAGACAAATCAAACAATTCTTGTCCAGTAGTTTCTTTTCTTTGCCTGCTACCATTCTGCACCATCTTATTTGCTTTACCTTCTTATTTGAGCATTCAGGCTCTGTTGGCCGTCCCTTTGCTTGTGGCCTTCAAATTGAGGATGGAGTTCCCATTGGGCAATGGGTTTAATAAGTACCATATGTTCTCGTGATGTTTCCTTGTCCAGACCAATCCTGTTCTTTTGTTTAGATGATCTAGTTTCCTTCTTTAGGAGACTGCTGAGTTGAAAATATCCATGCAACTGGTCTCATTCCAGTGAGCTCCAGTGATGGAGGCTTATTTCCTCTAACAGCTGGCCATACGTCATTGTAAAATTGTAAATGCTCAAAACTTTTGCTCCCGTTCCCAGGGGTTCCCCCATTAAAATGATTTTGCATTCACTACCTGCCAACAGGGCCTGTAAGTGAGCCAGAAAAGCAGCAGATTAGGCATAACTATGAATTCTAGAAGAACAGAAGGGTTGGAGATTGAATTTTTAGTTAAAAAAAAAAAATGGGCCTTTCATGAGAAACAAAAAACTGAGTACCAAGTGCTCTGTGGGGCCTTTATATTGAACTGTAATTCACAATTAACACCTCTGCTGTTTTCTCACCATGGGAATAGAAATCCTCCAAAAAGTTGATTGTGTTAAGATTTGCCCTCCACGTTTTGGAGATCTTCTTCCAGCCAGATCCTCTTATTTCTGTAGGCAGAATAAGTCATTGTGACTTTCTCTTTAAAAAGAAGCTGGGTATTAACTGCACCATTGCAGTCTTTTCCCTAGGCCTTGTAATCAAGGGATCTAAAGTTTTAATCCTTTCAGTTTTACAGACCTGCAGAAAGAAGTAATGAGAGAAAAGCCTCTTGCATATTTTCACCTTTAAGTGCCCAACTTTTCAGTGTTATGAACAGACCAATTGTGTAGTACAACAGATGCTGTGGTCTTTCATCCTTCATAATAAGGAAGAAAAAAAAGTCAATTACACATTTGCAACCTGGAAATGTTTTCTAAGGACTGAAGCTATCTTTCTATAACGAATATTTGTAATATGATTGTTTAATTTCTTAATTATCATTAAGAGTGTATATCTTCCACTTTGCTTCTAAAACTTAGGCTTGCAAGCATGAAAATTTGATCTTTCTTGTGGTATGATTTGTTGGCACATATGATCTTCTCTCTCTAGTAACAGACCCTTTCTTTTAAACAATTTATCTGAATTTATCTGTTTTCGTTTCTCCTATGATAACTTGGCCTCCATGCTAATGACTGCCTGTTGATTTTGAAATTCAGTGTCACTGTTCATGTTTTGTTAAATTGGAATATTTATACTTTTCTGTTATATATATACATCTATATATATGGTAATAGATACAATGTATTTTTATTTGACAGGTGGAGAGAGAGAGGACTTGCCATCTTTTATTTACTATTAAAATTCACTTAGTGTCGTACTGTGTTGTGTTGTCTTTGGAGCTCTACTTACCTAGGTGCTTGATACTGGAGAGCTGTTAAGCAAGTGATAATTGAATTCTACTTCAATGTTGTGTAGCCTTATGACACTTGACACCAGTATATAAATATAGAAAGAATATTTTGGTGGTTGCCATAATGGAAGAATTAAAATAGTTAAAAACAGGAAGACAAAGGCCACCAGTAACCTGTCAGTTTAGCTTTAATAAATACTCCTTAGAACATGTTTTCAGTGGGAGGCCATAGAAGAGAACCTGAAAGGAAAACAACTGAAATTAAGCAAAGGCAGGAGATCATTTTCCTTCTTATTTGTGCTGGGTTTGTTCTGCTTTCATTTTTGAAGAGACAGAAGCCAGAAAAAAAGCCCAACTCCTACTCCCTTTTTGATAATCAGCCTATAAAACTAGTAGCTAGTGCCATAAATAACAGCTGTATAACTGCTGAGAGGCCTGGAAACTGAAATGTGTGATGATGTATGATAGAACATTAAGTGATGGCTTTAAAATATTATTGGTGATACGTTTTGTCTTTCTCAACAGAACTCAGAAAGAAAATATGAAGGCCAAAAATAATTACAACAGAGTTTAGATGTGCTTGGCTTTTTCTTAAAGTGGAATTGAAATAGAAGCTTTATATATATGTGTGTATATATATATTTCATGATATTTGACAGCAGAAACTTCTCTGGTTCAACATTCTGTGTTGTGAGTAGACTAATATTATTCTTTAAGTGGAGGAAAACATGACAACACGATCACACTGAAATATTAAAAACATCGCATATTTCAACCAAATATAGGTAGCAAGAGACATGAAAGTATTTTAGGCTTTTTAGTTGACATATTTAACTTTTTCTTCTTCTTACTTCACAGTGCTTGGCTTAAGCTGTATTCTAAACTGTGACATAGCCCATTGTTACAGTTTGGAGATCTTGAAGAGAACCTGACAATATTCCAGAAACAAAGTAAAATAATTTTTGTAGCATTTCTCTGGGTTAGCTCTTAGATCAGAGCAACCTTAAAGGATGAGGAGTCCGCATCCATGCCAAATTACTGCTTCTCCAGGTACATGATCACACACTTGACATGTTTTGTGTTCCCTAGGGGAATAAGCAAAAATTCTGGCAAATGTGACCTTCCTTAAGTTTTCTCCGTACTGTTGATGACAGGCATGTTTCTTTTATTTGCTTGCTTCTGCCTTTATAGAATGAAGGTTAAGCTGTTGGTGTTGCAAATCCTTGCCCTGCTCAATTAATGATATTTCACATTTTTATTATAAGCCTTAAGAAGCTAACTTTTTTCCTCAGACACTAGTCTTCCATAACAAACCCCATTTGATACACTGTTTATCAAACAGTAATAATATATTACAGCAAGCTCTTTTATTTCTCATTTTTGGACTAAGCACATAAAAAATGGATATATTTTTATTCTGCATTTCGGTTCAGCTTTTTTCAGACTACATCTTATGGAAGTAATTTTAAAATATAAACCTATTATGAATTAACATGTTCTTTCCAGTTGTTTTCCTGTTCTATATAAACCTTAATGTTACATTCATGTTTTTATTTGGGAAAAATATAGATGCGCTTTATCAGTTACAGTCAGGCTGGAATTAAGTATAAAGAAACCCGGCAAGTACAGGTACCAAGACCAGTGTGACCCTTCACAGTTTTCTCCTTAAGTCTGATCTACACTGATGTATTGTTATTAATAACATTCACGAGATTGTCTTTGCTTTCAAAAGAGACTTAAAAACAATATGTTTTTGTAGCATCTTATTTGGAGGTTTCTGTACTTTTGATAGGGTTCTGCTGCCTTATGCTATCAATCTTTGCTTAAAAGTAGAGGTAATAAATTGTTTTGAAATCTGACCTTCAGATACAGTCACATGAGCCTTGCAGCCAGGATCTTGAAGAAAACACCTAATACAGTGAATATTTGATAAAATTGTGGGTGCTGACAATGTCATACTGTCCGCTCAGTCCATGCATTTTTAAAATAAACTAGCAGTTAATAAGGTATTAGTGTTTAGATGCTTGATGTAAATAGCCATTTTGAAAGGGATGGAGCCTATCTAGTTACTTATATGAGATTACAAAGCTCAGTCCTAATTTTGGGCCTTAACTGGCTTTTAAACACTGATTTGGAGATGAACTGGATCACATCTTCCACTTAAAAAATTATGGAATGCCAGATATTCCTTTTTTTTGCAAACCGTTTCACTCAGTCAGTCCTATGATTTTCTGCAAAAATTCCCAGATAACAATGTGATTTATTTTTAAAATAAATTACTTGGCATCTTCTGGGTTTTTATAACCTAAAGGTGATTTGTAACTTGTGGAAAGTAGGGGGTAATTCAAGAAAATATTTATATATTTTCCTCGTCATGGGTCTTTTCATCATCCCTACCGTTGGTTGCTGTCATACGATACCTGGAAGAAGCCTTCCCCTCAGCCTCCTTTTCTCCAGGCTGAACAGCCCCAGTTCCTTCAACTGCTCCTCGTCAGACTTGCACTCCAGGCCCCTCACCAGCTTCGTTGCCCTCCTCTGCACTCCCTCTAGTATTACAATGTCCGTGTTATGATGAGGGGCCCAAAACTGAACTTGAAGGTGAAGATGGGGACTTGCCAGTGCTGAGTACAGTGGCACAGTCAGTCCTCTAGTCCTGCTGGCCACACTATTCCTGATACAAGCCAGGATGCTGTTGGCCTTTTTGGCCACCTAGGCACACTGCTGGCTCATATTCAGCTGCTGTCAATCAACACCCCCAGACCCTCAGTGTTCTTTTCAGCAGTACTTTGAAATCTGAGGGGGAGGATCATGTGAGATCTGCAAGAATCTGCCCATAGCAAGCACCCATGAATTAAATCATCTCTGTCCCAGTAGATACCTGTCAGGTGACATCCAGAACTGAGTAAGAGAGTCATGTGTGCTCCATGTGCGAACCACTTTGTGGGTACTTGTAGGCAGACTTTTTCTATCATAAAAATTATTAAATCCAAATATTACAAGTTCCTAAATAGCCTCAATCAATAATAGCTATATGTAAAGCAGGACATTAATCAGATGGATTTTCAAGACATGCTAACAGTCTTCTCACTGATACTTTTTCCTCTTCAGCCCTGAGGTCATATTTTGTCTGTATGTTTTGCTGAGTGCCTTTTAAGAACTCTATAAATAAAAAGTTATAACTGTGTTTGCATTTTTCTTGATTAAAATGCCATGTAAATGTATTTAAAATGATATGCAAATGATATGAAGCCTTCAGGCATATTTTTTCCAGCAAGACCCTCTGCATTGCAAAGGCTGTTAACAGAGCAAGGAATTAAAAATAATAATCAGATCATTACTGGAAGCAAGAGGACAATGAAGGAGACCTCTTAGAGTTCTAAAATGGATAGGGAAGACATGTTGGTAGAGAATTTACTCTTTCCTGATGATTATTATAAGGAATTAGCTATATCCTTGGGTCTTTTACTAAGTCTCGCTTCATGAGTGCATGCTGTAACCCACATTGTATTCTCTGCTAGTTAAGAGTTTATGTATTAGGATGGAATTAGCTGAATTATGTTTCTGAAACATCAGACTTAGCAACATTCATTGAAGGGACTTATGGTTTCAGTGGTTTCTTGTCTGGATTTTGACATGTCACGATTTGGTGGTACATTAAATTGTGATAGGAACCTTTATGCTACAATTTTACCACTCAGGGTTATGAAGTAAGAACCAAGAATGTCTTTAAAATGTTGTACACTAGTCACGGATCTGTATCCACAAAGGGGTGGGTACAAACACTCTATTAGCAAGGGGGTTTAACATCTCAAAGCTCTGCACTTTCTGCTTCGTTGATGTTATACTTAGGTTCTTCTTGAATCCACGATTTCTTCTTTTCTCTGTTCTGTGTATGTGTGCAGGTACATATAAGGATGTGTGTATACATATGTATGTCAGTGTGAACAAGTTGAAAGGTGGTGACTGTTCTCTTCTTGAATCTGTAAGTAATGGAAAACCAGACATTGCTGAATTACAGCATTTAGGTGATTTCTTACTGGTTTTATATCTCCATATAGTAACATAGCAGCATGAGGTTCTCTGGTTCATTCTGCATGCTCTACACCAGTTCTTTTACTTTAACTGGCTTTAGAGCTGCTTTTGGTCACTGACTTGGCATAAGGCAGCAGGATCATACTACGCAGCCAGTTTTGCAATAGTTTGCTGGAGGGAGGAACAGGGGTTTCGACCGAAATTGCCTAGAGGCACTTCCTCGTTAAAAGAGAACTCAGAGCTTGCTTAAGCCTTCCTAACTAGCACAGGAAATTCTCATCAACATAATACCGGCTGAAGGATGTAAATCTCTAAGTCAATTATGGGTAAGACAGCTGAAGATCAGAGTAAAATACTTCATCAGGTGTTTTTATTTAAGCAAGAATGGAACTGTGATCCTGATTTTAACTTTTGCATATTCGTTTATCTCACCACTGAGCTAACTATCTGTCATTGCAGCAATAAGAAAAGGAACACACTTCTAGGTCTGGAAGATTTAGAAAAAGTGGATGTGATCTTTATGATATCTTTTTTTTTTTTTTCCACAGAAAGAGGCTCCTCAGCAGTTCTGGGACTCAACAGGATAAGTCAGATGCAATGGAGCTGATCAGATTCTGTGGCAACTGGATGCACGAGTTAAGAGCTGACTTGGCAGGTACTGTTCCCAAGGCAGCTAATTGTGTCTCAGAAGCTTTCCTTTTATTTGCTCTTTTTTAAGAACAGTTTTCCTGGGTCACAGAGAAGCCAACACAAATATGCATAATGAGTATTGCTTTAGGTTTCAGGCAGGACACAGGGCTTCCCTAACAGTATGTGAAAACTCAAGACACTTGCCACAGCTCAGACTGAACTGGATTCAGAGCTGTGGTAAGATTTGGCTTTAGGTAAGAATAAATGAACCCCCATGAGAAAAAAGCCAGGTTATGTGGCAGGTACCTTCTTAGGTCAGCCACCACTACCATGAGAGAGATTAGGAGAAATTCCTTTCATTATTTAGTTAGGTATTCTTTTTTTCTTTTTTTTTTTTTTTCCTCTCTCTCTGCTGAATGCTATCTCGATTAAGTTAACTGTGGAAAAACTGCCAAGGTCTTTTAAGACATATAAAATAAGGTACGCCAATAAAGTCAAAAGGTATGTTAGTAAAGTTCAACATGTTTGTACTAATAAAATCGGTGATTCAAGAAACTCACACTTCTATAGTCTTTGAATGAGAGAACTTGTTCACTAGGTGTGAGTGAGTCACATTGCATGCATGTCCAGACGTTTCAGTGTTTTATGTGCATGAGGCTAGTGTTGTTGTAGTGCCACTGAGCTCATAAGGAATACAGAGAGGAGAAAAAAAATCCTTACCAAGCTTCACATATTTCTGGGAGGAAAGGAAATCTGTGGAGGGATTCGTCAAATATGACTAGTATATTTAAATTACTTTCAGTGATAACAGAACGAGACATTAATAAGGGGTTCTTAGTTACACACTTAAAGGCTTATTTAAGGAGCCTAGATTAGATCATAGATCAACAGAGCCTCACTGGAAAGAGCAGTCTTGTCTTACATACAGGGCTCGATACTGCAGCACTTAACTGAAACTTTGGCAAGATAAAGCTGTTTGGCTTTTAAGTCAACCTTGAGATGACTTTCCCTTTAAAAAAAATCACTTTGATTATGTATTTGTTTTGCATGTTAAATAAGCTGCTCTGCTAAAAATATACCCCTGCAAGGAGCTTATGTCATCTCCTCCCAAACATGTGACAGATAGTGAAAGACGGCGAAGGCAGAAGAGGCAATATAAGAACCCAAGTTTTAATTAGGGACAGGATGAATTGGAAAGTTCGTATTAAATTATCTAACACACAGAAGACAAAGACGTTAGCTTTCAAGTGTTAGTGAATCTGTGACAGCTAGAGGCCACATCTACAGGTAGCATAATCATGCACAGGTTGGTGGACTGTGTTCATTCTGTGCTATTCTACATCAGCTTACGGTGCTCCTGTGTAAGCCTTGTGAACTTTCTACTTATTCTAAAATACACGGCAAAGTCAGCTAGAAACCCTGCGGCAATCAAGGCTGACTCCTTCACCCCACTGCCCTCATGCACCTTGGTGCAGACTTGGCTGTTTTGGGTGAAGAGTTGGGTCTTCAGAGATCTGATGTGCAGTGAAGATGCTGATCCTGTGCTCACAGACGGCAGGCGTTGTGGAGTGACAAGTACAACGGATGTACATTTCTTCCTGCCCCATTTTGGAAGGATATGCGCTTCCGATAAATTCAACCACTGCCAGAACTGACACCTTTCTCTGGAATTAACAGGAGGCAAAGCTCTGGAATGCCAGATTCCCAGTAAATTCTCTTGGCTTTTCATTATTTCTCTGGTCGTAGATACCCCAGGAGACCTTAAAGGGCCTTTCTATTGTTCTAAGGGACTTGCTGTAATTTAAATAGGTAGGAACATTGTGTTCTCTGGATGGGAGGTGGAGGAGCCATAGTAGGTTTATTATTTTACTAGAAGGTAAAGGATGAAAAATAGGGAGTGTTTAAATTTAGAATTCTCCACCACTGATCAGAACTCCAGCTCTGTCCAAGGGCTGTAGAGAGGAGGGCAGTTTTCAAAAGCCTATTCTTTCTGGTTTACTGCATTGTGACTTCTTTTTTTTTTTTTTTGGTAATCTCCTCAACAAAACAGGGATCAGAAATGGAAAAGGAAACCTCAACAATGCAGCCCGGCCCCTGGGGAAGCAAGGCTGATTAATGGACAATTTTATGGCTCATTCGTAAAAAAGGAAACTCGAACAGAGTGCTCTGTTTACTTTGTCCATACGATGCATATCAGCATTTCCGGAAGGGAGGGAAAAAATAAAAAAAAGAGGTTTGAAAATCTTGAATAGCTTGGAAAAATAAGCAAATATCTTATGGACATCTGCAATTAAGAATACAAACTACTGGAGGATTTATTACAAACATGGCATGTACTAGAATGGTCAGACTCTAGTAGATTTTCCTTTAAACTCATATTCTTCCTATCCATTTAATCCTAAATGATACTTTGGAGATTAGGGATGAGTTTCTCTCCTCTAATAGAAGCAGCGTTTACAGACCTGAAGCTGGTTTTGGGGGTTTAATGCCTCTTTGGAGTCCATCTGTATCTCTTTGTGTGCTTGAGGTTCTGTAGTTCGATTTCTAGCACTCTTGACTATGTCTGGAATCAGAGCAAAACAACAGGCAAGTCTGCATTTCTGGACCTCAGTAAATAAATTTAAGAAGCTCTGGCTTCTTTTTTTCTGAAGTTTTGATTCATACTTACCCATTCCAAATCCCCCATCTCCTCCACCCCTCTCTTAAAACAAACAAAACCGGCCCCCAGAAAAAAACAATGAAAACCCAAACAACACACAGACGAAAAAAGAAAAAAATGAAAGAAAAAATAACACCACACAACACCCAAAAAGACACCAGATGGAAAGAGTTAAATTAGCCTCTGCCAAATCGTACACAGCATCACTGTCTTTGGCACTGAACTGACAGGCCTGTGACTTTGGATTGTTTTCAGATGTGTTATGGCTACTGTGAGATGTCACCTGAGTTTGAATCACAAACTGGGAAGAGTAAAGGTGAAAGAGAAAAATCAGAAACAAAGAAGAGATATTATATTATACAAGGAGGGGTGAGCTGGGAGAATATCAGTAGCAATGAATAGAAGTATCAAATATCACCTACGTTTTACCAGAAATAGCAAGCAAATTTTCTAAAACACAGAGGAGGATAGGCTCTTTAAAGTGCACAAAGATCTGTGTGTGAATGTATACAAACACATGGCGTATGTTTTGTGAGGCTTGAGATGGTGGGAAATGCATTGAAGTGCAAAGCTACATTGAAACTTTTCTACTTAAGATCATCACCTCTGCATCATGGACGTTAAAGATAGTTTAATGTTACAGTTATCACTCATAAGACTTTCTTCTATTTTGATATATGCACCTAAGTTACATTTACTTTGGTGAAAAGCTGAAGAGAGTCTCAAGGTAGACGTGAAACCTGTAGTAAATGTATGCAGAAACTTGACAGTTTACAGATGCCTTTATTTTTCACAGACGCTAACTGCGGTTGATATGTTTTCACAGAACAGTCGAGGCTAGAAGGGATGTCCAGAGATTGTCTAGCCCAACTCCATTGCTCAAAGCAAGGTCAGCTACAGCAGGGTGCCCATAGCCAGTCAGGGTTTTGGTTATCTCCAAGGATTGAGGCTCGACAACATCTCTGGACAGCGTGTCCCTCTGTTCGGCCACCGTCACAGAAAAACTGTTCTCTTACGTTTGGATGGAATTTCCTATATTTCAGTCTGTGCCCGTTTCTTGCTGTCCTGACAGCTGTCACTGGATATTACCACGAAGAGCCTGGCTCCATCTTCTTAATCCCTCCCATCAGGTATTAGTGCACATTGACAAGATCCCCCCAAGCCTTGTCTTCTCCAGACTGAACAACCCCAACCTTCTCAGCCTTGCCTCATTTGTCAGATGCTGCAAATCCTTTTAATCATCTCTGTGGCCCTTTGCTGGACATGCTCCTGTGTGACCCTGTCTCTCCTGTCATGGAGACCTCAGCATTGGGCATTGTGCTCCAGATTTGTGCTAGCAGCTGCTTATCCTAATGTGGCCTAGAAGGCCGTTGACTTCTTTGCTGTAAAGATGCACTGCTGGCTTGTGGTCAGCTTGGTGTCCGGTAGGTGCCCCTGGTCATTTCTGCAAACCTGCTTTCCAGCCTGGTGCAGGGGGTTATTTCTCCCCAGGGGCAGGACTTTGCAATTCCCTCTGCTGAACTTAATGAGATTCCTGTTGGCCCATTTCTCCAGCCTGTCCTTGTGTCACTCTATGGCAGCACAACCAGCTGGTGCATCAGTCGCTCTTTCTAGTTGCGTATCATCTGCAAATTTGCAGAGGCTGCACTCAGTCCCACCGTACGGGTCATTTATGAAGATGTTAAACAATGTGGGCCCCAGCAGTGACCTCAGCCACATCACACACCACTAGTGATCGGCCTCCAGCTGGACTTTGTGCCACTGATCTCAACTCTGAGCTGGGCAGTGCAGCTCATTTTCAGTCCATCTCACTGAACATTTATCTAGCCTATACTTCATAATTTGTCTGTAAGGATATCATGAAAGACAGTGTCAAAAGCTTTCCTGAAGTGAAGATAACCAACATCAACTGTTCTCTCTTCATTCTCCACGCTAGTCATATCATCATAAAATGCTGTCAGGTTGGTCAGGCATGATTTCCCTTTCATAAATCTGTCTGATTTCACTAGGGGCTATAGTTACATTTTTAATAATGTTACAAAACAAAACAGAGAAACATAGGAGATGGGGTTAAATCAGGAAGGTCACATCTAGTTTTAAATTCTGGCATATAGATTCTCTACCTGAAGCTCAAATTAGTGGTGTCACACATAGAACCTCTTACGACAACATCCTAAGAAGATATAAGATACGAGTATCTTTGCCTTCATACCCAACACAACTGAGAACTCATATTGGACTTGTGGATTTCCATGTTGTGTTTTATTTCAGGGTGTTAAATGAACACCACCACTAGAATGTGCTCAATGTCTGTCTCTCTGGCCTTTTCATGACCTATGGTCTCCTTTTCCCCTTGAGTTTTGGGGCTGCCTTACCAACCGATACCTGTGGTATTTGCTTTCTTGTAAGGCCATCCTATCTCACTAGACTCTACACTTTCTCTTTAGCCTAATCTTGTATATGTTTGAGCAGTGAGTTCCTTAGTCTCTTGGCAGACAATTTAATTGGTTAATTGAGCTTTGTTACTCTTTCATGCAACAATCATAGTTGCCTTTGAGGGGTTGTCCTTGTCTATTGTACAGTCTTGTACATTGTGGAGATTTTGGCATTGATAAAGTGCTTTTGGCCAGACTGGATGTGTATTGTTTACTCCTGTTTCTTCAGAGGCAATTATTCAAAGGTTGACTGTAACATCAAACAGAAATAGCTAAACCTACAAATGCTTCTGATCAGCTTGTAGCTGTCTGACAATGCTGGGCTTAGTGGCATGTACATGTTATTGGGCACAAGCCATTGAGCTCTGGAGAGGATTCGGAGCCAGAAGTCGGCAGCCTAAATGGATTGGCCAGAAAACAGGAACTGAGCATTTTGAATCTCTGCTCAACAGCGTGCGCTGTGAGTGCCTGTGAAAATCTGGCCCTCCATATTTTCATGGGCATTTTAATGCCTTGGGGTGCCATTTCTCAGAACAAAATAACAGGAAGCCTGTACTTCTCATCATCTTTTGGTTGCTAGATATCGGAAGTATCTCGAGGACAAGTTCTCCTGTTGTTTCTACCTCTTAAGGGACTTTTAGAAGCAAACACTTTCTTGGAAAAACACGGACCCATACACAAATGCAGCTATTGAAATACTTCACATTAAGAGGGTTTCTTGTGGGATGCTGTATGCAAGGCTTGTTGAATAAGATCCCTTCTGGGTGGCCTTTGTCCATCTTCCAATGTTTTCATGACACATCTTTTACCGCAAAGAGGAATTAAAGGCCTTCACCTCAGAGGTTCAGGGAGGATGGAAGGTCTTGTCTGAACGATGATATGTCCGACACTTTTGTTCCTATCGCTTTCCTGATAAGCTCAAGCTGTTAAACTCCAGCTAACCAATCAGTAGAACAATTTACTACCTCTGTGTCATTTTAAGTGGGCTGTCTGGCTGCAGCAGGATGTATTCAAATGAAAGTTAACAAAGTATGTTTTCTTTTGAAGATTTGTCTGCTACAAAGAGCTTGAAGGGAACCTTTGAACAGCCATTCTCCACCCGTTACAGCTGAAATATCCATTGTACCTCCCACAGCTTCAATAACTGCAGTTATTTTCATTTCCAGCACATTTGGAAACAAACAATGTTGAATCTATTTTATTTGATGGGAGAGGTTCATAAAGAAATGGCAAAGGGCTTGCATTTTTAAAATATTTGGCCTTCAGATATCCTCTCCTTTCCAGATGCTTTAAGCCATGCTCAGGTGACCCTTACAGGCTGAGCAGCAATACCCTGCTGGGAGAGGGGGGCCCGGAGCCGCCACAGTCTCCCTTGTGGTCCCTGCCTATCAATGTCTGCTTATTCCACAATGAGGCTGGACTGTCTTGGCAGGGAAAGCTTCATGGGATCAGGTATAATCCCCTGAGGAAAACAATTGTATACAATAAGAACTTGAAAGCATGAAAGGAAAAGATTTCCAACTCCTCTAAGCAGAGCTTTATTGATAAAAAACTGCATCTGCCAATTTTCTCTAGTTAGTTTTCTATTATTCTAAGAACTGTAGGAAAGCAAGGCTCAAGCTATTCCATAAATGAGCTTGTCTGGTAATTGAAAAATAAAGCTGTTTGGCTACAAATCTTATATAAGTTTCGTGACTGAGTACATGGTATTTGTTTTCTTGTGCAGACTTCTCACATTTTCTCCTCCCCTCACCGCAACCCATCTGCAGAAATGTTTTTTTCTCTTGTTATCTCAAAGCCTGCATATTATAGATTCTGAGTGAAAGACTTAATTCAAATCCTTTCCTCCCATTCTCCTGTAGCAATTCAAGACTTGTTGGTTCAGAGAACATGGGTTCTTCTTGTCTTTTCTTTTGTTTTCCATTCAGTATGGTCAAGCTGTTGAATTTTAAAGCTCAGTGCTAGCTAACAGTGAGATGATGGTAAAATATCTATTTACCTTTTGTGTGACTGGAGCAGGTTGGTTTTTTTTAATACAGAATGTAAGAGCCAAGCAAGGTACAAGTCTATTTTTTCTGTTTGCTGATGAGAGACCCCTTGAGAATATTCTTAAATGCCACTTTATAAGATAGCCGAACCTTGCAGGTAGATGCTACCCATAAAAAGGGAACATTGTGCTTGTGCTGTATGTACCTGAAGTGCCTTTCTGTGTGACTGGGATGTCAACAGGAATTTCCCAGATGCCACACAGAACTGCAGCCTAAGAACAAAGGCACTAAACTGATCTTTTGTCTGCTGTGACTGCCTTGGAACTAACTTTATAGACGTGCATTTTCTACCCCTCACAGCCCTCAGCCTGCTGTGCACGAACAGACCGGCAGCTGCCTGGGCTCCTTTCCCTGGTGCAGGGTGAGGGGCAGAGCCAGACTTGTTCTCCCTAGAAGACAGAAAATGAAGCTGCATTTCATCTCTCTCTGGCTACCAGAGCTCAAACCTAAGACTACAAGAATGTAGAACAGGTGTTAAAATCCTATCTTCTTACTTCCAAAGACACTAAATGAGCACAAGTGCAATTAGGCTATTCTATTTAATCTCGTCTGTGAAGAGAGAATTCAGTAAGAATGATGTTTTTGACATCTGTCACTTGCACAATCGCCTTCCAGTGCTATCAGAATAACTCCATTATGCTTCCTGATTAGAGAGTGATTTTAGCTAAGCAGAGTTATAGGGTGATACAAGCTATGGTGACAGATATATGTCCTGGAATGCTTTCCCAATCCTGCTGTGTTTATAAAAAGGATACATGTTACCTTTTTATAGCAACATTTCTGGGAGGAATAAAACCCTATAAACAAACACCATTATTCCCACAAGTAATATTTTGATATGAATGTTTAAATTACGTTGAAGTTATACCTACTAACTGCTAGAAGTCACAGATACACGTTAGTTTCGCAAAAAGAAAATACTACAACTTGTAAGCACTGCAGTAGTGCTGGGAAATGCAACATTTTCAACATCTGGTTTGCCATGTTACGTTTTGGTTTTAATTCATTATTTGTGCTTAAAAGAGTTCACAAATTTTAAAGGAAAAATCAGAGACAAATGAAACCCATATATCCTAAAGTTCTGAAAGCTGTGGAACTCTAACAAACCTGAGCTTTAGCAAGCCATCGTCAAGTAACTCTGGCCTTGTGATGAATCAAACCAAAATCCCAAATCCAAACATTCCCAAGCACTGGAACTTTTAAAATAGGAATCTGATTATGAATCTGTGGCTTAGTTCTGTATTTCAAATAAACGTGAATCCCTTTCCTCCAAACCAAAAATCACTGGGGAAAAAAGGCAGAAGTTGCAGAAAAGGAAAAAAAGGCAGAGGCCTTCAAGAGCTGCTTATGGTGATAACCCTCCACCATATTGCTAGGTAAGTAATTTGTATGTTAACGTGTTTACCTTATGATCTAATATACACGTCACATGCATGGATGTACAACTAACCTATGTGTAAGGTCAATGCAGTGATGTCACCTAACTGGGCTTACATCTTTGTCTTAAAGTCACCTTTTGCACGTGTATTTTGGCACAACATGGAGAAAGGTGTTTGTACTGTTGGTAAAGAAGGCAAAAGGGAAGAGACTTTGGTCATTGTAGTGTGAAAATTCCGTATTGGCATGTGGCTATGGTGACTCAGGAAAAGGGTGTCCCAAGACTGTCTCAAGAAATGGACTTCTAGGTGACTTCTAGTCCATGGGTATCAGCTATCTTTGGTATTAGTGGCCCATCACCATAAAATGGGCTGACATCCATCAAAAAACATATCAAGAACTTTAAGCTTCCAAAACAATAACTGATAACTCTGTTGTAATGTGGACAAATTCAGGTTGTTCTGCAACTGAGTCTTTACCAAAGCCCTAAGAAGTATGCTAGAACCTCCTGGTGCACTGAGATTCCAGAACCTGCATACGCATCCATAAAGTCAGGTGATCTTTCATTAAACTATTCTGAAGATGTTTCGTTCGCTTTACAACTTTTGAATATTGTAAAAGTGTGTAATTTCTTGCTTCACTTGACTGGCAGTAGCAGTCTTTTCGGAGGGAAATTTAGCAGAAACTTTAGGAGGAAAGCTTTGAAACTTAATGGAGCAAAGAGGCCAAACTGACCTTTTAATATAGGAATATGCTGTTCTGTTTTATTTCCTGCCTCTTCCTAGGCTAAACAACTTTTAAAATAAAATTATTCTTTTCTTGAGTTGTCAGCAACAAAGATAATGAAGATTAGGAGTTTAGGAAAAAAGAATTGGCCTCAGGAGTACAGAGTTGTACAGCACAGCTTGTTGCTCCTCAAAAGTTCTGCTAAAAGTTGGCAAAAACTGTTTTTTGAGTGATTCCTTGTTGAATAGTTAAAATGTTGTTTTGGAACTGTAACAACTTTTCCTTCCTTACCTCTGCTCTGAAATGCATTGAAGCCAATAGAAGGATTCCTGTTGCCTAAAATTAGCTTGGGATTGTGCCATATCAGCTGAGTGTGGGAAACAAAGGCAAGCTGTGTCTGGAATGGGGAAGAGACACCTGTAATGTGGGTCTAGCTCAGTTGTAGTTTTCATATCCTTTTCATACATGCTTTCTTTATTTTCATGTAATTCATCACATATCAGTAAAGGCAGCTGCAATCACACAAATAGCGGCAGGAAAATGGGAAGAATTAGTCCCTCAAACCAGTAAATATGGATTAGGGAAGAGCAGAATCAAAGAAGGTTGGAAACATTGTTTATGCTAAAAAGACCATTTGCTGCTCTAATTTGTGTTTCTCATTGTTAGGTGGCATGGAGCCCGGTGGCTCGCTGGCTTTGGCTCAAATAAAAGCAGTGCTGTACAGAAGGCAGATTGTCTCCCTTTTGAATTGAGGGCACGGTATCTGCTGTCTGCAGTCAGCACGGAAATGGCACAAACCTCCAGTGACTGCATTCGATGGGTAACTTCAACGTTTATCAGAACCATTTTTCCAACTCATCTGCTGAGTTCTGTCTGTCCTTACGATGCTTTTAAATAGACTCCCTGTGTTCAACAAGGTGAATCTCACTATTCCCTTCACCTGCTTTGTGTGTGCTCTGTGTTAAATTCACTGTGAGGAGATTTCCTGTTCACTCGGTAAAACTTGGGCTGTGAACACTGCCTGGCCAATTAATTTTTGTGGCACCTGGGGAGCAACAAAGCCTGAGAAACCAAGTTAGGTTTTTCTTTCTTCAATTACATGCATTGTGGTAGTGAAAATAATAGAATAATTAGATCCAAAATTGTTTTGGCAGGATTCTTCTGTGACTCTGGACTCTGCTGTGTTTACTACTGATTTGCAATGATGTGGTGCTGCAAAGAGCTACCAATAAATTAGAAGTCTGGGCCAACAGGAGGACAACAGGTGAGTCAGGCTTCCTTTATGTGTCATAAGGACAAGGAGGGGCAGTTTCACACTGAGCATACTTGGTGGAGAAGCAGCCTCCCAGAACTCTTGCCATTAAAAAGCATTGCTGAGCGAAATATCTAAAACAGCTGGACAAGGCAGGAGGCAGGCTATGCAAGACAGTCAGCAGGTGCAGAGCACAGCAGGAGGGCAACAGAATTTGTTATAAAGCCTGCCATTAATGATAACTTTTACTAGTAATTTTATTAGAGGAAAGGGTTTTTGTTATTATTGGTTTTTTTCATTAGAAATAATAGTGCTTGCATGTGAGGTACATTTATATATTGTACTCTAGGACTAGATTTGTTCACAGAGTCTAAAAGAGCATATTGTGTACCACCTAACATGTTTTAAGCTTTAAGTTGCATCTTGCTGCCATCTCAGGTTAGTGTTTCTCAGTTGGAAAAACTGACTAATCTGTGTAATTTACCCACACAATAAGTTCTTTGACTTGTAGAGATCTGGGGCTGGGTTTTAGAAGGGAAAGAAGTGTGTTGTGTGTGAGTTTCTTTGGTGTGTTGGGTTGTGTGTTTGGGTTTTTTTTGTTGTGTTTTTTTTGTTTGTTTGTTTGTGTTTGTTTGTTTGTTTGTTTTTGCTACATGCTACATCAGGTGTCATTTTGGTAAAATGAAAGCTGCCAAGTTAAGAAAAAAAAAATTCTATGTTGAAGTCCTGTGGAGATTTTTCTGCAGGATTAAGAGAGAGTTTGAAGAGTCTCCTTCCTCCTTTTACATTCATGCATATGTCCACACACACACATTTCTCTCTGCCAGCAGTTACCAGTTTTTGCAATAGATCTCCCTTGCTGAAATTCTGCAAATGGCTGCTGCATTCTTTGAAATGGCTGTTCCAAATACAAGTGTCTGCCATGCAGGACTTCACCAGCTGGATGGTTAAATGCATTTCCTTTGCTGCAGCAGATAATCTGTTTTACATTGCATGGGAGAAGTCAAGAAGTCAATTAATATGCTGACCAAGACAAATTAGTTCTTTACACCTTTAGTCAATCCCAGTGTGGACTCTTCTTATGAGTAAATTATTAATAATAAGTATGTTGTAGTACCCGTGTCATCTCTGTAGGAGATACTTAATCCTACAAGTTGGATCAAGAATCTCATTTGCTTTTAATCAGTCAGGATATAGCTTTGTGTATGATGAAATACTGCTTAATCTTTTTGCATTCTGATGGGGAGGCTGGGAGCCCAATAGCCATTGTGATTTGAGGACTCATTCAGTGTTGGCAGAACTGAATAAAGTCTGTATTCCAGGGTTTTAGCATGACTCCTGTGGTTTCCTTTGCCCGTGCTTTTAGAAAGTGTTTCACTTAGACACTCAGAAATAATCTGGGGAGGGCAAGCTGTATGAGACAGAGTCTTAATGGGTCACAAGGCAGCTGCTATTCCAATTACCGGGTTGTTTTATGTTACAGACTGACAGCTTAGCAGTACACCGCAGGTGCAACTTTAGGTGTAAAGGCCATTGAACATGCAATATCTGATGCATGACCACCACAGACACACCTGTGCCTGTGTATTCCCAAGGCTGGATCCTCAGCTGCAGTCAGTCGGTGTCTCAGTTGCTACATAGTGCCACAGCTACGCTGGTGGATGACAGCTAAACCCAGGCGTTACAAGGACGTCAGAGTGGGTAGGTGAGGTTCCAAGTGAGAGAGGCTTAGTGAGAGGAGAACTTAATGCAAGACCACTGCTGATTAACTGAAGTTCAGGCTTTTCCCGAATGTTTCTCTATGCATCTCAGCAACTGTGTTCAGCAAAAGGCAAAATGAAATTAATTTCAATGTGTGTTCTTCCTCCAAAGATTAAGATGCCTAGATAAAATGTTGCACTAAATATGAAAAAGCTAACTGGGATTGATTCTAAACCCTGGTATCTTGGTGTAAAGTAAGAATAGCCTAAACACTATGACTTTGGTTTTAAACCAGTAGGAGAACAGGATTTGGCCCATCAGACTTAATTTGCAATGTGTGGAGGCTATTAAAATTCTACTTTAAAAAAAGGCTAGCAGCAATCTGTCATTTAATCTTGAAAAGTCCCTGCAGCAGTGAGATTCAGGTAAGAACCAATTAATGATAATGGTATTAATGAACATTTCCAAATGCATATTTCATTTAGCTATAACAAGATAGTTATCTATGATAACACTGAATATCAAATCAGCTATCAAACTGGAAGAGAGACTAATGGATCAGATAAATAGCTGGATATATAATTCTTTAGCCTTAATGCGAGAGTCGTAAAGTAAATACTAACTGGCCATCCTGGGCAGATAATGTTTAAATAAACCCTATCTGTAGAATTAAGCTAAATACCAACCCAGGATTTTTTTTATATCACTTTAAAATAACTAAAGAATCGTATTTAATGACTCCTGAAGGGGACATGCCCAAGTGTAGACTGAAGGAAAATGTTGCCTTTACTTCCTCTGCCACAAGCAAATGCTGAGTACGCTTGTAAGACAGAGATTTTTATCAAGATATATGTTCTATATTGTAAATATCCCACCAATATAACAGAAATTACATTGAATTGCTAAAGAAAAGACAGTGTGTTTGATTATTTGACTCATAACCCAGTTTTGTGAAAGTGAATCCTCTGTTTTCTGTCAAATTATTTTTTAATGAGCTTAATATAATTCCTTTTCTACATATGGCCATTTGTTCATAACTCTGGCCAGTGGATAAGAAACAATTATGTATTCCTTGAATTGTACCAGGCACAGTTATCTTCTAGCTTCTCAAGGGCATATTTATATTAATCATAATACAGCCAGGCAAAGAGCCTGACTGACACAGCAGGCTCCAAGTGTCCTTCGTGTGGTTAGAACCGCTCATCTGTGTAAGCTGGGTCTGGACATAGCACATCGCTCAGGAAAGGACTGGTCACTATGGCAAATGTGCCAGCAAGAAGAGAGGCTCATCTCCACAGATAGCCCTGGAAAAAACACGGGAGGAGAGGTGAACAGAGAAAATAGAGCTCTTTAACTCCAAAAACGTCCACCATTGCAGGGGAAACAAAAGAAGGGGACATCACGGAGAGTATGTCATGTATCCCTGCCTCTCTGCTCAGGTGTCACATATTCAGCTGAGTTATAGATATGCTGCAGATATCGTTAGATGTCCCAGCAGTGCCCGGAAAACACATTCTCATGCTGCCTTGTCTGAGGGATCAAGGCCAGAGAAAACTGCCTGCTGTGGCTGTGGCAGTCAAAGTGGCAGCACAAGGTGAGGGACTTACATCTGTCTTTCTCACTTCTCATTCAGCTCTCAGCAACCCAGGCCTCAGAAACCTCTAAGCTTTCTCTGCTGCCAGATGAACTTTTCCCCCACAAATAGCAGCACTTACTGCTTTTTGCTGCCAGTAGCCATTTATGTCTTGCTTCTCACTTAGTTTCTCAGTCTTTCTGACACCTCTAAAGTGCTTAGCCCTGTTCCACACCCTGTCCCAGCTAAGACTTGGGAGACCACTAGTCAGTCATAATTTAGATGTATAGGAAAAAAAAAAAACCACCACGGAAACCTGCAAATACTCTTGTTCCTTCAGATGAGAAAACTGTGACAGAGCAAAGGAAACCTTGATGGCTGATTAGGTGATTGCCATAATGCTGCTAATGGAAATCAGCTGTTAAGCAATGGGCAGTGTTGTGAGGGAATTCAGACTCTGCTGGTTCCTGAAAGGAGTGATGCCCAATGGCTAATGCATGAGCTTGAGTTGATATCTATCCTGACTGTTCTATGTCTTGGTTTTCCATATCTGAAATGAGAATAGTAGCTCTTTCCTACACCGGAGAAGAGATGTAAGGAAGGAGTGTGTAGCGCTTTGATATTGCAATAAATAGAAGTGCAACAGGCAGTAAACAGATTTACTGAATGTAAGAAGTAATCATGGAAGACTTACCAACAGGTTTCATTTTAGAAAAGCAGCAGAACAAATTCAGGTTTAACAGATATGGGATAACAGAAGAATACTTAATTCTCTCTTTCCTACCTTATGCACAGCAAATCCACAGCTGACTGTTTTCCATTACAGGCTCAGCAGGTACAATTCAGAAAAATTCCAGTGACTTGTATGAAGAAAAAAATATGTTCACTGAGAATCTGATTGGTCTTTCAATATAGTTTTTATATGCCCTATGTGGAGGAGGATTCACAAATACAGTATCATTTATCTATTATATTAATTTTGAAATATGTAAGTTGGTGTAATGTTCATTTAAGACATTAATTCAGAGCAGAAACAGGGAATATTCCTGTCCTAAATACCTATTACCAAAATGCAGCAACAAATCACTATGGTTAAATGTGATATTGTAACAAGCAGCTTACTAGTCTTTTCAGTGGCCTTGCTGATTAAGCTCTGTAGGAGATGTCTACTGGGACCAATAGGAAAAATGTTCCTAGATATTCATTCATTGTGTGACTTACAGGGAAAACGTGGTGCTCAGTCTCAACTTACAGTTTGACATGGCCCCTTATAATGACACCTGGAAGAGATCCCTATTTGCATTTTGTGAAGATACACAGGAAAAAAAAGGAGGAGAAAGTGGTATAGGGAGTTCTACTGTGTGCTTTCTAAGGAATGGTAAAACCTTGTAGAAGAAGGCAGTAACAGAGAAGGATCTTGGATACCCTGAAGCAAGATAGTGCTGTGAATGCCTCAAGAACTGTATCTGGGTATAGCGTTTTTGAATCCAAGGCTGGAGAGGAGTGTGATTGGGTTGTCTCTCATGTAGTGGTAAAAAGAAGGTTAAAGCATGGGAGAGGCAGAACTGTCCTGCTGCAGGAGAAAGGAGGGAAGAAGGAAAGGTCTGAGGGCAACCTACCAGGACTGCCACTTGGAAGACTTCATAAAGGACAGGTTTTGGCTGCCTAAAATCAGAGGACTGTGTTTGTGACATGAATGGCTTTGCCACTGACTTTAAAAGGCCCACCTCCCATTCCTGTTCAGGATGCCTTGTTTTGCATGAGAAAAAACAAGCAAAGAATACCAGCCAGCACTCTGAGCAAGCAGTTGCAAATCTGACCTGTCAGGAAGCACTTTTGAGAAAAGAAATCTTTAAACCAATTATATCTTTTAAATCTCATATTCATTCATGATCATTGCACTCATATTTTCTTCACAAATTCGAAGACTATCAGAGGCTTATAGAGTGATCAAGGTTTTGCTTTTCTGTCCTTGTTTGCTTGATTTATCTTGATTACAAATGACCAAGCCACTTCCATTCTCTTCTAAAAACTAAAATTATCTCTGTCAAATGTTTGTGGCAGACAAACAATGCTGCTTTTTATGCCACAGATGAGCTTTCCTCCCTTTATCAATACATACTCAATAGGGATTTGTGCCTTAAAACAAGGAACCCCTTTGAAAATGTACCTCCAATAGCAAAATACCATCCCATTGTTTTCAGCTAAAATGCCTTAATTGTTCTGGTTGCAACTTTAAGACAACTTTCCTTAGATGAAGTTAATTAAAATTCACCGGTTGTTACGGACACTGCTATGCTTTAGTGAGTTTCTGTGGAGCAAAATACCTGGGAACAAGTTAAGAACATGTGAAGGGGAAGAGAGTTAATGATGGGTTTCAGGTACTGAAGAATGTCTCTTGCACTCGGGAACAAAACCTGGGCAAAATGTCTTATAATTGGCGTCAGTGGAGGTGGGGACAAAGCAAAGAAAAGGAATGGTTCAGTGGGCTGGCTACTACCAATTAAATGTCTTTATGCACTGTCTACCTCAGGTAATGAAATCTGTCTAAACTTTTAGGCCCTGGGCACCTGATAAAGAAGAGAAATACAGCCTATGTGGGGCAGAGAGCTGGTGGTAAAAAGACAAATTTCATTGGGATATCTTGAATTAAACTGAATCAAATGGCATGCTGCCATGTCAATAATCTTTCATGGAATGCAAATAGGTCTGTCTAATGTAGAGAAAATGCACATCATTTTAGTCTTTAATTAGGTTTTAATTTAATCAAATATTGGTACCAAAGCAGACCTTGGAGAAAGATTCTGATATTAAAGCCCTCAAAGCTTCTTTGGAGAACTCTAAATGGTTTGCGTGGTAGTAAATCAACTTGCAAAGTGATGACTATACAATGTGCATATCTTAGTTCTATCATGATCTATTATAAGACTTAAAACAGGGAACAAGAGGAATGGAGTCCTTTTATGAAAGAAAACACTGAGTCATACTGTGAGTCCTTCTGTCTCAGGGAGATGATTTCTTTTGAGCGCTGCCTTTTGTGACAGTAGTGAATAGAACTATCAAGGACAGTGTGCAATTAAAGGTACTTTAATCCACATTTAGGGGCTAGAGTATATGGTACGGAATTATTAGAAAATAATGTTTAATTTCAAAGCAAGGTTAGCAAATATTAAATTAATAATGGATGTATGAGCCTTCATTATTATGGTCCTGCCTCTGTGAGCAGATTCAGATAGTCTTGTGTTCCGCTTTGGAAGAGGAAGAGATACTTTCAGGTTATAGAGTATGTGGGATAAGCTCCAAAATGATTTTCATCCCTGGGCAATGTCCTTCCTCACTCCTTAGGTACTCTAGCACTGTCAAGTAGGTTATGTTTGAACACAATCCAGCTGGAGGTTCACGGTTTCCATGAAGGACAGTCATCACTTGTGGATCAGTTTTCTATTTTCAGAGTATGAAAATGATAGAGTAGTTGGCGAGGTCCCAGACTTAAAAAGAATGCCAAACAGACATTAATAGGAAACCCCCTCCTATTTCTCTTGATGTTTCTTTAATATGAAACCAAACTACTTATCAGAGCCCCAAGTGCACCAATAGGCCTTGATTGCCATGATCAACTTCACGTGGGACCCACACCCATAGAGGTCCATTGCTTCAGCAGCCCCATTTCAGCTCAGGCCTTCAGTCTGCTTCTTTGCGGGTCCTGAACTGTTGTTTGGATTTCCTTGTTTGACCTCAGATGTGACTTGTTACCTTGCCTTTCCCTGGCAATTGTTGAACTGTTGATGAGACCTGTTGTTGTCACCACCCTGCTGTGCTTGGGCATGGTGGAACTGCATTTTGCTGGGGAGGACATAGACCTGCTAGTGCCATGGTCTTCCTCAGCCCTGGCTCCTCCTGCTTCCTGGAGCAGCCCTGTTCTTGCTATTCCCTGACATTACTAGAACTGATAACACCTGTGTCTCTGCAAGTATTTGTGCTGGTATAGTACACTTTGAGCTGCTTTAAGCTCTGTGGGAATTTAACATGTTTTCTAGAAAAGTCTGTCAAACATCTGAAAATGAGCTAATACACATCATTTCAATATTTTTTTTTCTCAGAAAACTGCAGGGATGCACTCAGACTGCTGGTTCTTGATTTGCTACCAGAGACATGTAGGAAAAGGCTTGTTTTGATGTAGTTTCCCCTCTCGTAAGCACTGCTAGCTGTGCTGAAATGATAGACATGGCTGTGAACTTTAGGTTTCCAGCAGGCTGCTACAAAAACTATTGCGGAAAGTGTGAAAATACTCTAAAACTATCACTGATCGTTCTAAGCACCAGTGACAGAGTCACAAGGTGCTTCCCCATCAGAGAAAGCTGCTGTACCCTGCAAGCCCACAAAGGACCCGACAGTGGCAGAAGACAGAACAGCTTCCCTACTTCTGGATCAGCTCCTAAAGGTAAGCGTGGGAATGGAAATTGGTAGGGAAACAGAGGCAAAAATCTTTCTGATCCTTAAGAAAAAGCAGAGCTACCTTGCAACTCTGATTTTGGCTTTGTGTATGTTGTTGTGTTTGTATCACCATATCTCTACGGGTGGAAATAAGCTGATGGCTTTTGGGATATTTACAAACTTATGTCAGACTATAGTTTTGATCAATAGTAAATCCTGATCACTGAGGTGTTTACAAGAACCTTAAGTGGAAAAAGCCTCTTGCTTCCCAGAGTGCTGTCTGCGAACAGAGAATTTGGATGTGGCACTTGTGAGATATGTTGGAATGCTTGGGTTTGTTGAGTTAAGATGAAAAAGTCTTGTTTTGGATTGTTTTGTGACGGAACTATAACCCCCTGAACTGATGTATGGTCTCATGGGAGGCGTCATTCTAGTGCCTTCTGCTTTTAAAGCCTGGGCTTCCTGGCCAGATTGCGTCTCCCATCTCTATTAGAAGCTGGTGTGTAAAGAAGCTGGTGTTTTCTGATAGCCGCTTGATAGTGAAATCTAGGAATTTGGTCCTGAGCTAACTGAAATAAATGAGAAAACTTGAATTAGTTGCACTGGATCTTCCAGAGGGCTGTGAGAGAGCAGATAATGTAAGTTTAGAACATGGAGAAAGTCAGTATTTTCACTTCACACTTAATTTTCATTTTGGCATCCGAACAATAACTGGTGTTTCCTCAACTGTAGTATTTGATTTTTGCAGTTAGTATTAAAAGTGTATGTACTCAGTTATGCATCTTTTAATCACTTTAAATAATTTTTTTTATGGTGGGCAGATAAAGCTTTTTAGGTTAAGTTTAAGGAAAGAAAAGCAGACAAGACAAACCCTACCCTAGCTGGAAGCTGTGCAGAAAGGCAGCATGTTTTGATGTGGAGAACAATGGATATTATTTACCTTGACTTCAGCAAAGCTTTTGACGCTGTCTCTCATGATATCGTCACCGACAACTGATGAAAAACAGGCTTGATAAATGTTCAGTGAGATAGACTGAAAATGAGCAGCACTGCCCAGCTCAGAGTTGAGATCAGTGGCACAAAGTCCAGCTGGAGGCCGATCACTAGCGGTGTGTGATGTGGCTGAGGTCACTGCTGGGGCCCACATTGTTTAACATCTTCATCAACAACCCGTACGGTGGGACTGAGTGCAGACTCCACAAATTTGCAAATGATACGCAACTAGAAGGCGTGGCTGATCTTTACCTAGTTGGCTTTAGAATGCAAACCATGGTGAACAAAGAAGTTACACTACCGTGTCCAAAACATGTTTCTTTCAGAGAGGATTTTTTAAAAATTTTTCTGACAACGTGTGTAACCTGTCATAAGAAGCCCAAGTATTATCGATCACTTCTCCTAATTGGTGGCTATTCCTGGTTTGTATTCCTTGTAATCCTTAAACAATCCTGAACTGTAGCAGGAGGTTTCAATTTAGTAGAGTTGGTCTTCATAAATAAATGTATAAACACTGCAGCACATGAGGTTTATTACGAGACTTCATCACTGGGTCTGGACCTCAGTTTAGGAATTGATTCTGTTCTTGCAGTGCCCACTGATTTCAAAGTGATGCTTTAATTTGCTAGGAATGTAGACTGAAATAAATATCAGCTTACAGCAGAGTGGATCTGTGAGACGAAACTTCATCTGTAAAAAAAAAAAAAAAAAAAAAATTCTGCTTTTATTTTGCATCATCAAAAAAGGCTTATTGGCTGAACGGTCCATAGATGTTTGCAACTGTTGCTTGTGCTAAACTGTGACTAAGCAGTTTGACTGCAAGAGATGTCATTTTAGCATCATCTAGGCTATTGTGCTTACTTAAATACCTCTGTGTAGTTAGGAGATTGCTCATTAGTTTCCCACTGTCCCCAGCAGAAATGTTACAGGCTCAGTTTGCTGGACATTGTTATGAGTTGATTTCCTGCCCTGCATTGTTTTCTGCAAATTGCTTCTTATGAGGACATGGGCTGTTACTGCAATCACACCAAAAGTAAACATCTTAAATTAACATAAACAAAGTTTGGTTGTTAGGAAGAGAACCAGTCAGGCAGGAAATGCCAAGCAAAACAACATTCTGTGGGCGCCTGATATAAATATGATTCTCCAAACAGCCTGTTGGCTCCTGCTGGCTGAGGCTTCCCTACACTCACTGCTGACACCAAGAAGTGCAAAGTTAGTGATCCTGGCTGAGATGCAGAAATTATCCAGTATAGGATAAAAATCTCAAACTTTATGCTTATTTTACACGGATACCACCTTTAACATGCTCTTATGAGTGAGACAGTCCTGAGGCTTCCCTGCTATACTTGTGGTCTCTAAAGCTGGTCTGGACCTGTGGTGCTGCACGTCTGCAGTGGTGGCACAGCCACCTGACACGACCTGAGCACCGCTTTGTGTGCAACTGTGTGACAGGGTGTCCTGGTTTTGTTAAAAACAAGTTTCTCTTTTAGTGAATTTTTCTGTCAGCTAAAGCCTTCTTATTAACTGCGTTTTCTGAAAAGTTAGATACATATTTTGGTAGACATAGCAATGGAATGCGAGGTCATTGATAATGATGCATCTCGCAAGATGCGCAAGCAGGAGGTGAACTGAAACTGACCAACTAAATATTCCATCCCATTCACGTGATACTTCATATAAAAGTGAGGGATCACGAGGATCTCGTCCCTTTTCCTTATGGCCGACATTGGGAGAGGACCTTGCGAGTCGTCCCTGCGAACTGAGGTCCAGTGACAGACTGAATCCAGCTCCGGTTGGCTGCAGAGTCCAGTCCAGGGCTTCGGGTGCCGGCCCCACATCTGCTGGAGCAGTTGCCGGGACTTTCAAGATTGGTTTTGCATATTTTGTATTATTTTCTCTATTTTTATTGGTAGCATTGGTAAAACATTTTTGATTTTTCCAACTCTCTTCTCCCTGTCCTTCTTTCCCTCCCAATCGCCTGTCCTTAGTGGGAAGGGGGGAGAGGGAGGGGCTGAAGGGGAGTAGCGGGGAGAGGAGGGTAACAATACATCTGCCACAGCTTATTGTCACCCTGCAATCAAACCTCGACACAGGGGCTGAGGGGTTTCTTCATCACCTGAACCCAAGGTCAGTTACGGAAGCTAGGGAGAATTGTTCCTGGTCACCAGATCAGACCTTGTTTCTTGTTTTTCTGCGTTCTTCTGCTTAAGAAAAGATAGACAAAAGCATGATGGTGGGGGCTTCTGTTTTTGTTGTTCTCTGAATTTTAAACTTCTGACTTTTATATAGTCATACTGCACACACATACACTGCAGGAGTATTTTCTGAAGGATAAACCTGGGATTTCTATGCAGTACTATCTAAGAAAATGTCTGCATTGTCAGACGGAGCTCAGAGTTTTTGAAACTCACCTTTCTCTATGAAATAGAAGAGGTACAAGTTAAACTGCTTTGAGCGGAGCGTAGATCTCCAATACCACATCATTATCCTCTGGGGAAGCTTTTGAAAGTTTTAGAAATGGGAACTCCCAGCAGCGAGAATGTGAACAGGGAGCCATTTCCATTTGAAAAAAATGTGATGTGCAGGTTTGAATGTAGCCTTCCATTTTGTTCTGAAAAGCTCGATCTGCTATTGTCAATACTAAAGCAATTCTATGTGGGAGACAAAAAGGATTTTGAACTATTTGCTTGTATTCTGATACATTAAAGAATCTCATATGGTTTATTTCAAACACACATTCCCACTGAAATCAATCAATGGAGAGGAGTGGCAGGGAAGCTGCTAATTTTTATGAAATGTTGAATTTGTATGTGTAGAATCAAGGCCATTGTTTTCATTAATAGTAGAGTTCTGCAAGATTGCTACTCACAGAAAAAAATACCTTACTGTGAAAGAGGCGTTAAAAGCAGTTCTAATCTGGATTACTATATATGTAATAGAAAACATTTTGATCTGATGCCATGTTAATGACTTTCTTGCTAATGTGATGAAAATGACTTCCCCTTGCTGGTCATCATATTAGTGATGGTGATCTCTCCTTAAATTAGATGAGAGGTATAATAAACAGAACGTGAATGTGGAGTCCCCATTCAATGGAAGCACGACCTATACATTAACACTAATGCTTCACTTAAAGATTGTTACTAAAGCTTCCCTCCGAGCTTCTACTCTGTTGGCATATCCTTGAAGTTACCAAAAGTAAGAGCTGAGTCTTCGCTTCAGATCTGGCCTTATGAGGTTATGATAACGTCTGAAAGTCCGATTTGGTTATACTTTCTGATGGCCTACATTTACAGATGGGCAGGAATGAGGTTCGGTATCTTGTGCCAAGTGGTTTTAATTTTACTTTGTTCTTAACTCCATGAGATCCACTTCTTTCAGTGATTAGCTGCCAGTTGGCTAAACTGACTTCACAAAATTCCTGATCTGGGTTGTGGAGAAGGACTTTTGTTCCAGACCTTCCATTTCCTCCCCTTGCCTTTCCTTACCACCCTCCCCTGGCCAAACATAGATGCATCTATAGTGGAAGGCCTCAGATTTCACTTTAAATTCCCATGAGTTAACTGGAAATCTTATTTGTTCTCCTTTCTTATATTTTGCATATATTTTACTTTCTGAAGTTTCAGATCAGTGTATTTTTTGCTTTAGTAAACGTTTAAGTTTACAGCCTTTAATCCTTTTTTATTTAAAGCCACAAAGAAAAGTAAAACCTTTTATGAATTCAAATTAAAAATGAAGTGTGGTGGAAATGATTTACAGGCACTATAGCTTAGCAGGGAAAATATACAACTCCTTTGCAGTACATCATATTCTGTTCCTTTAATTTATAAGCAAGCTGTAATGTAATGTATTAATCATACAAAGAAAATGTAGCTTCAGTTTGAAAGATTTGTTGTGGTTGAACTTCAGGCACCTGCTAATTATTTATTCTTAAAAAAAAAGAAAAGAAAACATGTGCAGTACATACTATTGCATACAACAGGAGAATGGATATATTTAGAAAAATCCTGCAGTAAATTATTTTTATGTTTTTTTACCTTTCCGTTTCAACCATTTTCATCTCTCTTGAGCTCTGCTTCCTGTGCTCCCTCAGTCAGGTTATCTGTCCCCTGTGGAAGTTAAAGGTGGCTGGAGAAAAGGGAGAAGGATGTAATTGCTACTTCAAACCTTGTGTCACACTTTCCTTTTAGAAGGTGAAGAAGCGACCTGTTACCCTACAGAGGGAAAAATAAAGCCTGAAATACTAAAATATTTTTCAGATTGATATACAAATTGGTTCATTGGGAAAATTCAGATTTGATACAAACTGGTTTCTTCAACCAGTACAGTAGACAAAAAATCGGCAGGGTGAAAAGATAAATGAAATGAAACTAAATAAATGATGCAGCAAATATAATCAGGTTTACTGTGAGTACATTGAATATCTGACTGATACTAACAGAAATCAAGGTTTCTTTTTAGTGCAACAACATGTTTGCAAACACCTGCTACTGAGATGACCGTTACTGTACAAAAGCAGCCTCTGCCTCTTTTAAGGATTTGAATCTTGCAAACAAGTGTAGGAGAGTTGCAGACATGGAATATTTGGAGCCCGATTTGCTTAAACTGCAGGCAGATTGCAAGCGAAGGGAAGATCAGGCGGATTACAGCCAGCGTTTCAGAGGCGGCCGGTGGTGTGGATATCTCTGTGATGTCAGGCTGGCCTGTGGGTTTCTTCCTCTCTGCTTTCCAAATGAACCAGCCTGGCTCGAGACAACAGGTTATCTTCACCTTACGGTGGTGCTTCTCTTGTTAACAGCAAAATGATTTTTAAAAGAGTTGTGGAGGAGGAAGAAATCATGATATAATAGAAATTTCGCCTTTTACCTCCTTTCCCAACCTGAATGGGAGAGGTACTTGGAAGACGATAAACAGAAAAGGGAGTAACAGGGAGCGAGACAGCAGCAGCGAAACTCCCAGAGGGAATGGTGAGTCTTGTTCTCACAAGTCAAAAGGCCTGTAATGAGGAACCACGAGGGATAAGTAAAAAGGGAAAACAGAAGGTACAGGAAGCCAAATGAGGTGCCTCTGGGCATGTGAGTTGATGTCGAGTGTGTGCAAGGGAACTTCTTTTAACTCATTCATTCCGCATTATTGCGAGGATGAAGTTGACTTCATGTATTCCCTTTTGCATCCGGTACTCTCAGTTTGCTTTACTGAAGTCTTAGAAAGTTGGCCGATTCCTTAGCACGCTGGCCGGCAGGAGGTGTGGCGGAAACCAACAGTTGCTCTCGCAGATTTCCATCAGGCTCAGGTTTTATCATTTCTGTGGGGACAGCTCACTGCACCACTCCTTCTGCTGTGGCTAATTCTAATTGTCTTAAAGAAAAGGACAGCCAATAACACGTAATAGAATGACTGAAAAATAGATCTGTTTTGCTTGACTGAACTTAATGCAGACCTGCTATTTGTCCCCATCAAATCTGAACATTCCTTTTTTTCACACAAGCAATATGCCTGTGAGAGCAGAGGACTTGTGACTCTGGAGCCTTGAGGATTAACACTGCCAGCTGAAGACCCAGGGAAACTGAATGGCCTCCTCTGTTGCTGGATTTATCCCCTTAAACCTCAGTGCTAAGCTAATGCGTTAAATGGGGTAGAGTACTGAGGAACTAAACCAAACAACGGTTGGCTGAGATTCATAAATAAAGCAAAAGTAGCACTAACTAAATTTCAGTGGAAAAGCTATTGCCAGATCTAGTGTGTTTTAGAAAAATAGGATGTGTTAACTTTGGCCCAACACGATGTTAACCCGGTCACGCCAGGATCTGGTCTGGCTTGGTCAGAGGCAGCTCTGTGTCCTCACTGGCCTGTACGGATGGTGGGTATGGAGAGGCTTCCTGCATGCAGCAGCACCTGTGTGGTGTGCTCTCCCACAGCTTCATGCGTTTCGGCTCAGGTTTGCACTTTGCAATTCAACCCCACCCCACTACAGGACTATGCATTGAAAGCATGACCTGGGTCTGAAGTAGCAGCTGGCTGGAGCCCAGCAGCTCTTGCCAGGTCTGAGAGGCTTCGCTGCAAGGATGGGGAAGCAGGAATAGAGGAGAAGAACATAAAAAGACTGAGTACATTTGCACAAGCCTAATTGAGGGATTCAGAGACCTGAAGTCTGAATGTTTAATCTAAGAGATGGTCTATGTTAAAACAAAAACCAAAACCCAAACCACTGCCACCACCAGAAAACCACATCCCCTCAATGCTTTGCAGTGAGTAGTGCCTGGATACGAAGTGTTTTTCCTCTTCTGCCCTATTGTGCCCTATTGCATAGCAATCCCACACAAGTCCACCAACACGGACACATTTTAATCCAGGGCAATACTTTCAATATGTGGAGAAGATTGCAAATGCAGAGTTGTGTTGTGTTGGTTGGTTGGGGTTTTTTTGTTTTCCCAAGGAAAGCAAAATTGTGAAATCCTCCACAAAAGGAACTTCCATCCTCCGCATAAAAGGAGGATAAAAGACCTAAGATACAGATGATAACTTTGTTGTACTGCAAGACCTAAAACTGTATTATTAAAACAGTTTATTTATTAGCAAGGTCTTGTAATGAACCAAGCATAACAGATGTGGGCAAAACTCTCCTCAAACAGGTACAAACTGAAATAATAATGATGGGAGGAAAATAGCTTGACATTCAAATTACTGGCTAGACCTGCTTTTAGTGCTGCATTGACTTAATTTCTAAACAGAACAAAGTAGGTTTGAACCTTTTCTTCACCTTTTCTCAAGGAAAGCTGGATATACTGAACTGAAATGGCTGATAAATCTACTGCTGATTTACTTCAAATTTCTTGGTGCTGAAACCACATTTTTGGGAAAATGGGACCTTTTAAGTAAAAAACCCAAAACAAAACACCAACCCCCCCAAAACAAAAAACAAACAAACAAAAACAAACAAGAAAAACTCAAAACAAAAAACCAACCAAACAAAAAAACCCACCCAAACCCACAAAAGTGTCATTCACTGATAGGAAAACTTCATTTTGGACATTCCTTCTCTTTCAGTCCTCCCATGTCCTCTCCTTCACAGGTGCATGTATAGGTTACAGATGCCCAGTAACACCAGTTTTGACACTGCTGGCCTGGAACTGGGTAGTGTGGTGTCTCTACTGATTACTATTTGCAGCTACTGCTTCACGACATCACTCTCGTTAGGGTACAAAGGGTTTTTTTTGTCAACTCCTCTGCCATCTCCTTTACAACACTTGTCTTAATAAAGAAAATTGCCTGCTGAGTTTGTCTCATTTGTTGGGGAGTGTTGGTGTGTTGTTAATTGGCATACAAAACACCGCAAGTTAGCATATGTTTGTAATTTTTTCTGTTAGTGCTCTTCCCACAATAGCAATTTACATCCCTCCTAAAGACCTCCAGAAATGATAACAGAATAGTTCCTAATTTTTTTTGTGGTGCTAAAAGCTAATCAGGTGCGGTTCTGTCTTGTTTTTCATTGGCTGTATGATGTTTAAGACTTTCTTTTATCCTACTGACATTTATCTAAATTTGGAAGCAAGCTTGAACTCCTTTTGTTTTAAATATGAATTATTGTAATTCATGAACGCGGAGACTCTGGTGAAACAGGTATTTCTCCTCTCTCTTTCCTTTACCTGAGTTGTTGAACTTCAGATCCTTCTTCATAGCATTTCAGTTTTGAATTAGTGCTATGCTGGCTGACTAAGCAGGTCAAAAGGTATTTATTGCTGCTTCCTGAAAATATTGTGTGGGATAGGTACATATTTGAAAAGCGAGGAGTAAAACTACCTTGGAGTACAAACTATGAATAAGGCCAGGTTCTGACTCATTTTTGAATGCTGAAAAGTCTTTACTCTTTGGACTTCAATCGGACTTCTTCCTTAAGTAAGCATTACTCATGGTGATTAGAGGCTCAATTTTCCTGCCCTGTGTTATGTAATTAAATTATGCAAATAATTCAGCTATCCAAGACAATGCAGATTGTGAATGGAATAGTCAATTTTACATTTCACAACTTGAGTATCTTCAGAATACATCTTATTTGCTGAAGAAATAAATGGAACAATTTGAAATAATGACTACGTTTTTAGACTCTAACAATTTCTTTGTGAGCAGTAATGGACAATTGGTTCTGAATAAATTATTTGCCTATTTTCAGGATGGCTGTTCATACCTCCTGCAGTTGCATTCCATCTCTGTAGCTTGTGGGCTTTACATAAAGAGGTTATGAGCAGTCTGCTGCAGAGTCCTTCCCACTCAGTGAATCAAAGCCTTGCTCTTCCTTGGTCCATTTCCACAGACAGATGATTCAAGCCTCCTTCACTTCCCAGCAGGAGAGGTTGCTTAAATACTTGTCTGTAGCGCCTTGCAACGTTTATGAGGACTATTTACACTATTCTGAAAGATCGCTCTTCTTTGCTCAGTGATGTTTAGATGTGCCTGCTGAGAACTGGGTATCCTGTCCATCAATTGGCTGCTCACAGAATCTCACTAATGAGCCAGGACTTTAAGAGAAATATTAGACTTCACTGAATCAGTGCTTGTTTCTTGCAATATTTTCTGCAAACAAGTGAATATTCGATATCAGTTCAGTAAACTGAATGCTATAGGTTTTTTTGGTCATCCTATTATTTTATTAGGGGTAGGAGATTGAAAGCATAATGTTACAAATACAATTGAGTGTTTGGTTTTTATACTGCTTTGAGAAAAGTTGTGTTGTAAGTGGAATTTTGAAATGACTTGGAAGGTGTGTGGAATTTGATAGAAAGATTCCTATTTGACTTTCTTAAGATTTGGATCAGGCTTGTCAATGTGAATCAAAAATTTATGGAAGGCTAAGCATCAGTATGCAGGAATTCAGTGCAGATCCTCTTCAGATTTCTAAGTTAATTAACTGGGCAGAACATTGTCTTGAATAATGCTGCAGGGTAGGACAGACATAAGTTTCTATAAATTTTAAAACAGAATAATATTATCTGTTGGATTATCCAAACAATGCATGCAAACTGATCTCATATATAAAACATACTGGTAACAAAATGGAAGTATTACACAGTTGTTAAGGATCCCTGTTGGAAGGGGTCCTGAAGGGTACATCTCCATTCGCTACATTTCATAGATGGCACCATAGAATTCTTTTGATTGGAAGAGACCCTCAAGATCATGGAGTCCAATTGTTAACCTAACACTGGCACTAAACCATGTCCCTAAAAACCTTGTCTATGCATCTTTTAAACACCTCCAGGGATGGTGACTCCACCACTTCCCTGGGCACCCTGTTCCAATGCCTGACAACCCTTTATGTGAACAAATGTTTCTTAACATCTGTCTAAACTTCCCCTGGTGCAACTTGAGGCCGTTGCCCCTGGTCCTATCATGGAGAAACTGCTCTCTTCCTTTTCTGACTCCTCTACCCGCCACCCCGAGCAGCGAAGGGCATGGGCAACGGTGGCTGTGGTCAGTCTGTAGCAGCTCCTCTCTGCAGCTCCTTCCTCCTCGTGTTTTTCTTGCTGCAGCACGGGACAGTCTCCTGGGCTGCAGTCCCTCAGGATAAACTTTCTCCCCCATGGGCTCTTCCATGGGCTGCAGGGGAACTTGCTGGGGTTCCTGGAGCACCTCGTCCCCTCCTTCTGCTCTCCCTGGCTGGTTCTCGTGCTTTTTCCCTCACCCCTTGCTACAAGGCAGCATTTGCCCCCATCTTCAACACATTTCCCAGGGGTGCCGGGCTGTGCCCACCGTGGGGCAGTTGCAGAACGGGCTGGATTCGGTTTCTCCCGCCTGGGGCAGCCCTGGGCTCTCCTCACAGAGGCTGCTCCTGCAGCCCCCGCCAGCACCTCGACACCTACACCCAATGCAAGTTAAGAATGTGGAAAGAGATAGTAGGTATGAGAGTGATGATTGGTTTTTATAACAGATTTAAAGGGGTTTTTTAAGCATTAGCAAGATCCAGCATAAAGCACCATTCTGAGGAGCGAGGACCTGATTCTAGGAACACTTGTGGTTTGGAAATAGACCTGTGAGGAACAAGTCATGGAGGAGGAGGACAGAGTGAAGATGTTCGGTGGTAGGAAGAGTGGAAGGAGAGGCCAGGGATGGCGGTTGGTCTCCGCAGGGCTGTGCCCAGGACGCTGCTCCCGCGGCTGCAGAGCCTGGGCTGGGCTGCTCCCCCAGCCGCCTCTGCCGTGCTGGCTGCCCCAGGGGCTGCGTGCACACGGGGTCTGCTACTGTGCGCTGTGAACGGGCTCCTGGACATAAAGTCACCCTACGTCTTTGCTGAGCACTACTTGCGTTAGTTTTCTTCATATTCATTAACTTTTGTGATCAAAAACTGGGTTTTTCTTGGAAAGATATGATTCACAAATATCTCCTGAGGATTGTGGAAAATCTACAACTGACACAAAAAATGTAGGACTTCGACACAAACCAATATTATCTTCCCTTCCCAGGAGAAGGAGTGGCTCATTTTACAATGACATTAAGAATTCATTCCCTTAAATGAGGTATGTCACCTTGCCATTTTAACTTGATTCATTAAAACAGTGGCTCATTAGTTATTCCCTTGTGCAGAATAGAATTTGCATATTAAAGGCGTATGCATTTCATGTGCTTACTATATTCAGGGATAAATTTCTAGCCATCTTGTTTGAAATGAAAAAGTGTCAGTTTTGAAAGGAAAAAAAGAAGTTAGAAATTCTAGTAATCTGCCCCTCCTTTCCCACATAAGTCTTTTCTAATCTGTTCAGACCCCTAATATTTCATTTTAGAAACCCTAACACAAGACTCAGGTAGTGCTAAGATCTTTCCAGACATATGCTTGATATGTATTCTCTTTTGTGCCGTGTGTGGTGTAACAGAGATTTTGCCTTTCTTCCCTTGGTCTTGCCATGAAAATTATCATGTCTGAGTTGAGCAAATACCTTAAATCCTGGGCAGGGAGGAGTTCTGCTGTTGTCCAAGTGAGAACACACCTCCTCGGGCGTGGGGTTTTGTGATTACCTTGTGTCAGGCTGATTGGACAAAGGCATCTCCAGTCATATTCCAAACATAAGCCTCTTCTACAAATGGACAGATCCCCCCATTCTCAAATGACACGTTTTCAGGCAAAAGCCCTGGTATAATTCAGGGTGACAATGGCTTATTTTACCATTACACATGCTGTGGGAAAGCATGGATCAACTGGAGGAGAGTAGGAATGTGATGGGAGAAGTTCTTTTTCCAGTGCAGTGAGCCCTCTCTGTTGAATTGGGAGGAAAGCGCAGTGCTGTACAGCCTCCCTGCTTCCCCCTGCCCTCACCTCTGGGCAGACACATCTCAGCAGGATCTTGGTAAGGTTCACTGAAGCACTGGAAGAACCACAGCTCCCAGAGGTCTCATGGTGTTGGGTTAGGTTCTTGAACCTTGCTGGGTGAACAAAATAAAATTCAACATGGGAAAAATCTCAACTAGAGATGGTGGAGAAGAAAAAAAAAATATGAAAATACTAAATTTGTTTGAAGAACTAAATGGAACACACCAGGGAAAGGTATTTGATCCTTTTATGTAACATTTAGGCTCATTCCAGACCCTGGCTCATAAACTGCTTCCATAATCTTAGAATTTGAGGGCAGAGCTGTTGGTCATTTAGCAGTAAATGCTAGGACTGGATAGAAGGAATGTCATCCCTAACTGAAGTCGAAGTCTAGTCCTTTGATTTCACTAGTGACTCAGGCTACAGCAGTGGAATGCAGAGAGCCTTCGTTCTCTCTCCTGCCATTTTCTTACTGCATTACAAACACATAGTAAAATAAATGTAACAAAATGCTGATCCTGCTTAAAGTGCAATTAAACATATCCACGTTCCGTCTCCTGTCTTGCCTGTGATTTTCTTGCATGCAAGAAACTCAGGACTTTTCTTCTTACCTTTCAGTCTCTGTTCATCAACATCTTTCCTGCTTTCAAGATGCTTGTACTGTAAGCCAGTTTTTCAAATCCCTAACAAGAAACTCTTTCCCATACAATAAAGTTCCATAAAAATATAGCTAATGTCAATAAAGATAAAAAGGTAAGTCATCAAAGACCCAAACAGTCAATTTATTACAGTTAAATATCCTGTCCAGACATTTTATTTACAATCAAAGCTTGTTATATAAAGCAATTCCTCTTCTCTTGGTATCTTTTTTTATCTCACAGTTTACAAATTACTGCCCTTCTCTTTGCATCCCATATGAAATACTGAATTCATTTGTGCATGTTCTTTGAATACAATCTTTCTGTGCTTTTTTGATGTTTTTTTGATGATCGCTTGAAAGTATATTAAAAAAATGGGAATTTGTCCCTTTTGAACAAAGGAAGTTGTATCACAATAGATTTGAATATGAAATATATTACTGAACACTACCTCTTGTTAACAAAATCCCCCAAATGACTTAGAAACATGGTTTACAGAAACTTATATACTTCTATTAGTATCTTCTATTTAATTATACCCTTTTTCCCTTGTAAATATACACAGCAGGAAATGTGCATAGCTCTTTCTATAGGTTTTCAGAATACGGCTGTTCAAGGGCAGAGGAAAAGTACAGACCATTCTGATAGAAAAAGAAAAGAAGCCTAGCTTGACAAATATTGAGATACAAACCCAGCAACTTATTCATGTATTTTTTATAAAAAGGCTAATTTTGACTTGTGATACGGACAAATCAAGCCTCTTCCAGGCTTCTGAAAAAGCCTTTTTGTGACTTCCCAACTGTGTGCTCCACAGCTTCTAAACTGGTCCTCAAAGAATGTAATGGGAATGTGAGGAAGGAGACCTCATCTTAAATGACACTTTCAATCAATCATCCACATCTGCTTGTGTTTGTCAGGGAAAACCTGGGGTGGGTGTGCAGCATCTCTCTGTTTGAGTTTGCATCTGCGAGCAGGTTCCAAGACACTTTATCTGGCACGGGAGAACAGTAAAGGCTTCTCTTCTTGTACCAGACCTGCTCCAGAGATTCTAAATTCCTCCATGATAATGAGGTGTCCAGAATACTAACAAGAGGCCAGAAATGTACTTTTGGTTTACACTGTGCTGGAATATCTGCTGACTATGGGCAACTGCAAATTCACACCAGTGTACCTGAGCAAACTTGGCCCAGAGTGAACGGTGAAACCTTATCAGGTGCCAGATCTCCTGGGCTATACGTGAGAGGTATAGGATTACTGCATGTCTAGCACAGCTGTGACAGGCAGAGTGAGAGAAGACTGTATGACAAGTAAAGCTATTTCTCTTTACAATATTGTGGTTCTTGCTTATAAGGCTTTAATGCTGGTGGTAAGAAATAGTTGTCTTCTCTGCCATATTTTGCATGCAAAATAGATAGAAAACAGCACTCCTTTGTATGTGTAGTTAATATGGATACTGAGGAGTACAAATAATTACCTGCCTGGCAAAGTTGATGGAGAAATACTCCCATTCAAGTCTCTGATAGGTGGAGAGTGGAACTGTGGAAATTCCCTGGACTGTGCCATTTTAAGTTTTGCAGATGTTCTCCCTATGGCATTTTTCTCCCATCTCCGGTTTAGTCAAAGCACAAAAATGTTTTGACCAACACTGCAGACTCAGGAAAGGTCATACACGTACCTTCTTGTGACATGTTTTTCTAACCTCTCTACCTGCTGTGGGTAGTCTGCAACCTCCTGTGCTGACAAGTCTGTGATGGCTAGGGCTGTGATTAATGGGATTTCATTAATGCTTGTGCAACTATCCCTGAGAACCCTCAGAGGTGCTCCAGCCTCCTCCACACACTGTGAACCTTGTATTAGCAATAAGTGCAGGCGGATATGTTGGAGATCCTCTACCCAAAATTTCCCCCCAGGCAACATTGGTAAGTAATGATTTGTATCGGAAAAAATAATGTATAATAATTATGACTACATGGTCCTAACAAGAAGAAAGAGTAAAACATCCTGTTATTGCTATCCTAGTATCCCACCTTTGAGAAAAGGTCACTTCATGCGTGACCGTGTTATGGGTTTAGCTGGGACTCCTCCCTTCTCTGAGCATGGATGGGAAGGAAAAGAATAAGAAATACAGAGACTGGCTGCGCAACAGGTATTTCTTCCTCAGTGGGAGAAAGTGGAGCAGTTTGTCTGCAAAGGAAATGGAAGGATTGAGTACAGTTTTTAAGACAGATTTACATTGTGGGGTTAGACACATGTATCCTCACTGCGCCTCTGTTCTGACCTGGCAGATATTGCTGGTGCAAAAGTTATCTAGTTGTGTTAGCTGTGCCCAAGTGACTAATACTCTCCCCATCTTTCTTCTCTGGTTTTCTCCTGTGCATATTTTACATTTTGTCACATGGAAAAGGTCCAGTTTGGGGTTTTCCTTGAAATAATTAGGGTCAGACTGCTATCACTATATTTACCTGCTGTAGTACCTCTCTCAGCGTAGAACAGTGTCGTATTTAAACGGAATGCTACTGGTGGAGTGTATTCAACAACTGCATTGTGTTGGGGGTGTATTGGGGAAGGATTAATTGGTGCCTGTTCTCTCCTTGTTACCTTTTTCTGAGTATCTGCTACTGACGTACTCTGACACAGCTCAAGCTTCCCTATGTTCCAGTTTGCTGTTGTCTATAAATCATGCTGCCCACTCTTTTTCTTTAAGTTTGTTTGAAATGACTGTTTTTTACTTTAATTTTGGAATCTTATGCTGTGGTAACATGTTATGTGAATACACCTGAATTTCTTGTGCCACACTGCCTCACAGCACAAGCTCTGAGAGGGCAAAGTGTGAATGACCGTGGGAGCTATGGAAGGCTGACTAACATACGTTATTCATCTAAAACTGCTAGAAATGGAACAAGAGCTCCCACGGACTGTCATGGGTTCTACAGGGCTAAGTGCATTTCCATTATGCAACAGTATTAATGCACATTAAGGACTGAAGATAGCCAAGGTAAATTAAACTGCTGCCACAACTCTTGTTTTGTATGACTTTAGAAGAGATGGGAAAATGAGGTCTGCTTATGGTGAGAAAACTGGACAGAAGAGTCAAAAATGCCTATGGATCTGACAACAGTAATGCATATAGCAGTCAATTTGCAGAGAGCGAGGATTCAGGCAGCTTCTACAAGTAGAGACTGCAAAATGCGGCTTTGTGCTTACCCTGTGGGAGGGAAGAAAGAATAATATAATGGAGGCTGTAAATCCTAGATTGATGAGGCTGCTATGCTTCAGGTAGGTATACACTGAGCAGGAACTGTTTAATGTAAAGGAAGCTCTGTAGCTCGTTTAAAATACAAATTCCAGTTTCATGTGTGTCCTGATTAGGGATAGGAGCAAAAGTCCAAATACCTGTTAGGTTCAACAGCTTGTTTAGAAGATGCAAGTATCTATGCCAGACTAAATGGAGAGTAGGTAGGTGAGGGTCTGTCTCAGGGGCAGCTATGGGCTTTTCTCACAAAATACCTAAGTTATGTTCTCAAATTCTTAATGTGGTGAAATAAGTTTTTCAAGCTCTTTACTATCATCCAACAAGGTCCCCTTTCAAACTACCTAATCTTTGAAAAGTTGGTTTTTATTACTGTGCAACTTTTCATCCAATTTCAGTATAATTCTGAATTGACTGATACTGATGCTCTGGTGAAAAAAATGTTTTAGGAGTCCATCCAAGTTTTATCTATTCCTCTAGGTGTCCCATTTGCTTCTGTTAAAAATGTTTTCTTCTCCAGGATTTCTGATGTTTTCAGAAAAAGGGGTAGTTATGTTTCCCCCACTTTCATTGATCTTGCCAGAAAGCTTCGGGATTTTGCTGTTCTATGAAATCCCACTTGCAACATATAGCATGTATCTTTAGCACCAGGTTATGTCCAGCCCTACTTAAAACATAAATACTCATAAGACACTCAGAGTGATAGGGTTTTTTAGCTAAATACATTCTTCTTAACGTTCTTATCTTTCTCTGTTTTTCTAAAGTATCCTAGCACTTGGGGAGCCAACATACTTTATATTGCCACAGCCTGTTGCGGTCTAATATTCGTAAGCTAGGGATAAAGGCTTGAAAATGAAAGCAACGAAAAGGGCAAGACAAATCATTGATTCTTCCAGCTTTTTGTCTGGGGACTTAAAACATTAAATATAACTTTAAAAGTTCTCTAGAAAAGCTAATGTGATGATAGGAGTAAATTCTACCTTAATCACCTTTTCTGACACAAACCCATAAGCAATGACATTCTACTAAGGCTAAGGCAGTAATTTCAAATCAAGTCTTCCAGCCCCATCAAGTGTTGCCACAGACAATGAGGATGGTAGAAGTCCTATAACCTCATTGTGCATATCCAAGTGGAGCAGCAGAGTGATCAGTTCCTCCCTACCTGACTCATCCTATAGTTTCTGATTATCTCCTCCACTTTTTTTTATGCTAGGAAAGATCTTGTGGAAGACACACAAGCAAAAACTTCTAACTAACAGACTCAAAGACGTGATTTCTTTCTCTGAGCCTCAAACCTTCAGCAATAGGTGTCTTCACTCAGAAACATTGACACCTGAGATTTCAAGTTGCTAGGAAGTCATTTACTGGAAAGTGACATAGAAGTGTATTCGTGCGCTCTGGTGTTAGTTGCTCTAGACTTAGTTGAACAATTCTCAAGAATGATTAAAACAGTAGAAGAATATGGGATCTGAGGGTTGGACAGGTGTCTGTTTTGATTAGAAAATGCATATTTCTTGACAAAAGCTATTGTTCAAATGTTTTCTTCAAAATTCTTTCGCTTCTCCCAAATGAAATTTGTGTGCTCATGCACTCAGTCACTGTTCCACCTTAACCTCTAGAGTAAAACACTTCTCTTAGTTTTCAGGTATCTTTATATTCAAATCTTTCTTTTGCCAGAGTCAAATTAGTGCCTTACAGCACCTCATAGCTGAATGGCTTATTTTCTTTTCTGGTTTAAATATTTTGTTATTTGATGGGAGTAAGGGAGGAAATTTATTATCATTTTCAGTTTATCCTGACGTAAAAGGGAAGTTGTCACAGCCATTGTATATTTTGTCCCATTGTTATGAATATTTCAGTGGAATAATTTTCATTGTTTTTCCCCTGAGGGTAGTATCTCTGATATTTTTTAAATCTGCAGAACAGCTAGTCTTGTTTAGGATATACTCATCTATCCTCTGATGCTTTTAGGTGACCACTTTAAGAAAGTCCAGATCTCATGCAGAATTATTAGGCAACAGCCTTTACATGTCCACTTGTTTTTTCAGATGAGTCACTATTTTGCTTAGCAGAGGTCTGTGTCTGTACTTCCTGCCCCAGAGCAAATAAAGAGGAATTTTCTCATAGGTAATTGTGTCATAGTGATGGCTGAGACCTGCCATTAAAACTCAGACTCATTTAGAAACGCTTGTAGGCCCTGCCCTGAAGAGCTCTCATTTCATATAAGTAAATACACAGAGAAAGCAAATGCGGTGGTCACACTGGTCAGTGCAGTAGACTTTGACCTGGGGATTAGAAATATGACACAAAACACATGATGCATGCTAAGACATACTGTGTAAAGGTAAACCCACACCATTAGATGAATCAGACAGGATGAAACTAGGAACCACGCTAGAACTAATTGTTTAGGAGTTCTGCTAAAATGCAATGGCATTCAGATTCTTCCAAAGATTTTATGGTGGTTGTAATCTACTCTGCTTTTTCAATACATTGCCTCAGTTGTGAGCCCAGGATTGCTGTATTATGATTTTATACTAAAATTGCAGATTGGTCTGAGATTCGAAGTACAGCAGTGTGTAAATGAAAAATGGTGGGGTTGGAGCTTACTAGTTGAAACCATGTATAACGCTCTGTTTGTGCTTCAGTTGCAAACCTGAAAAGTTTGAACTGAATTTCACTTTTTTATGTGTGTTCATATCTATGAAGCCATGAATGCAAGTGCGAACGAACATGAAAAGTTGTTTTGGTTCACATTGACTAACATTTGTTGCCTTAACCTGCATTTTCATTTGACCCTGCAAACACTTCTAAACAGCTGAATGTATGGAACAAAATCTATAGCCAAGACTAATAAATTGCAATGCCAGGATCTTAAGGTCCTCAGTAACTGTAAATCAGTAGAGCTACAGAAATCAACTGAGCTGTGCTAATTTACACAAGCTAAGTGTCTGACCTTTAGTATTCATTAGCATCATTAACGTTTCTTAAATGATGGCAACTGGAATTTGAGAACAGTACCAAAAGTAAGATAAAAAAAAATATCCTTTAGGCGAAACACAAAATAATTTGACAGGTAATTAAAATTATTGCAAAAATTATGACTATATAGTTTGTTCTCTGCAGAGAAATAGCATAAAAATCTACTGGTATCAAACAGCAGCTTCCAACATCAATGACAGCTTCCTTGTTAGGGGAAAAAACCAGGAATTTGGACTGGTTTCCACAATTGTGTCATTAAAAAGTCTTATGGTACAGCTCTTTTTATTTTCTTCTCCTTTAGCCTGCATTCAAACACAAACAATTTGTGAGCCAGAAGAGCTTAATACCTGAGGAATTCTAATCTGCATATTCCTACTTTAAGCCAGGTACTGCTTTTTACATTTTATAAGAAACTTCAAAGAACTCCTTGCTTTCCCTCCAGCTAAAAGTTTAGCGGGGGCACATACCATTTATTTGTCTGTCTTCTTAAGCCAAGTCTCCAGGCTTGATATATGAACATACACTTCCAATTAAACCTACACAAACTTGTGTAAATGTACAGTAGGCCAATACTGTTGTGGTTATATTTGTGTTACTTTATTTTGGGGTTGTTCTGATTCAGGTTTCAGAAAATGCTGAGATAATGAAAGCAGCAGTCTGTGCACCAGCAATGGTCTCTAATTGTCAAACTCCAAGACAAACTGTAACATACTCTGAGCCAATTTCACCTTCTCTTCAGTCTACCTACATAGAAGAGGGATTCTAGGAGAGGGCAAACTGTGACACAGGCTGCTGACAGCCTTCTGAGTCACCGTCAAACAGCTGTTGAAGAGTTTGCCAAGTTTTGTCTGAACCAATTTTTTATTCTTCTTGTTTTTAAGAAAGACGTAAACATTTTACCAAGCTTTGTATGTTAGCTATCTCTTTTGTACAACTTCTGTCTGGTAGGCAGAACATAAAATAATCAAATCTATCCTTGTTTGAATCTGTGAGCATTACTACTCAATAGTGTTACAGCTTCTTAGACATTTCTTGACTTGTTCAGAACTGGCTTTTGGCAGATTTAAAACAGTATTACAGCAATGTGCAAAGCAAGCTGTCTTGATGACTTTGCTATGACTGGATGTCTTTAGTGCACCATCACGTTTCTAAAGAAAACAATCACTGTCATGAAACAAATATTTTCTTGTTATTTTGGCAAACGATCCCAGCTTACCAGACCACTAATGAAAACAACCACAGTTCATTTATTTAAAAACTCACTTGCTAGTTATGGAAATAGGCCCACAGACCAGGTACAGCTCTGTATATACAGAATTTGCAAAATGTTAATCAGTCCATTAAGTTGAAAAGCAATTTTTTGGACACAAAATAGTGATGTTCTGCTCAATTAACTTAGCATTTTTTTTAACCCATCTTCCTTTATCTTACTTATTCCTTTGAGTTTGGTGGTTTGGTGTTTCTAAGTAGTGGAATATAAAGTAATTGTTTCTATTACTGTTATTATTATTTTCCTGCTCACTGGGAAATAATGTCAGATGTATTTCCTATCTAGTCCATACTAATGAATTGAATTTGGAGTGTGTGGGATTCCCATCTTGGCCATAACAATGCACCATGTGATAAGGAATCCCCTGGAAATGACAGACTATGTAAAGAATTAACTGCTGTCTGGTGTGATTAGTGGGGAAGAATTTGACCTGTAAAATATGATTATCACCTGCTTAAAAAGTTATTTTGGTCTGTGTTTTAGACTGTGGCAAAATTTTGGAGCTAAAGGCTACTTTTTGTTATCATTAAAGCCATACAGGAAAAGATCTTAAGAGCTATACTGAAATTGTCACCTTTTTAGTAGCTCTTAGATCAACACTCAGGTGTGAAATCCACCTTCTAAACAGATGGTCTGAGATATTTTTCTGTATTCCCTGATTCATTTCTCTGAACCTGTTATTGGGAATGAAAGCAGTGACAAATCACAGCTGCAAATGGAGAGGCAGTCTCAGAGGTAGCTCATCCTGGTGTGCAATGGGGCCATCGATGTTATGAGGATTCAGCAGAGGTGCACAACAGCCATTCCAGCTACTTCATGTGCTCTTGCAGCAGACCAAGGCGTAGGCTGCTCAGCCCACAGGACAATCATTTTTATGATGCTTTGGGGTTTCTTGCTCAAAGCCTGGTTGGTAGGTGATCTTCTCACCTTTATGCACCAGTGTGGCAGGATGGGTGCAGACGGGGGACATGGCCCAGTAGCTGCACATGAATTGCGGTATTCAGAGATGCCAGATGTCTGTTGCAATGGGAGATGAGGGCATATGCATAGCACCTGCAGCCTGCTTCCTGTGTGTCTGGTTGGTCCTGTTAAGCAATGAATCCATATGTCTAAGGAGAACTTACACATACTGAGTCAATCTCTGTCCTCTGTGTGCTTGGGTTGTTATGTGTACTGCTTGCATTGCGCAATGTACTGAGATGGGTCTGGAAAACCTTTTCAACTGAGTCTGAATAGAAAAACAAACAAACCCCACAAAACTAACAAAAAATCAACACGCAAGTTTTTTAACTGTAGCTCCTCAGAACTGATCTCTTCTAGCCCTTCTCTCTAACAGAGATGTTCTACTTGACTCGTTGCGCTCCTTTATATCTACATAATTCTGATAGGCATTTTTCTCTGTTCTGCTGTTTTCAAATGTGTTTTGCCCATGCTATAAAACCAATCTTTCTACCTAATGCCTTCTTAGCATGGAAAAGCTCAGTGCACAGTGCAGAGGAGCCTTGAGCTTGCTCTGGTTTAACTTATCTGTTTGTTCACCCTTTTGGGGACTCAGAGACTGGTATTTGTCTCTGGTACAAAGTGAGGAGTGGACACAATCTCCGGATGTCTACGGTAGTGGAGAGAATACGGCTGCATAAATCAGCTTTCCCCGTCACTTCTGCGTTTCATGCCCTGCCCCAGGGATCCCACGTGTCCCAGACACATCACATCTGGCATTTTGTTGACATACAGAATGTCAGTAGAGACTAAAACTAGAGATGGTGGCTGGTTGGTGACTGAGCTCTCTCTCATCAAAGAGTCACAAGGACAGCTCTTTGCTGGACACTCTGTGCTGACTTCTCTCAATGAATCAGTTGCTTCTTTTGAACTGGCCTTGGAAGAATGACTCCTGGGTTGTAGCAGTTAATAGCTCCAAGATGCCTTTGTTGTATGTTGCTTTAAGTATCAGTACTTTCCTGTGAGTTCTTCAATTTTGATTTCAGGAAAATCACTGCTCTATATCTAGAGACAAGTAAGAGGGGCAGAACTGTAGCAGCTTTGTGGGTTTTTTTGAATGATCAAATGGAGAAGCAAGAGCAAATGTAATGTTGATGCCTTCGTGTACAGTACATAAGGTAACTTTCCCAGACTGCCTGGAGTTGGATTTTTGCCTTGTGCTTGTTGCTAGCATGTCTACAGATCAGATTTAAGTGTTCTCCCATGTATTGAAATATCATTTCATGGCTCCTTTTTTTTTCTCCCTGTTTTGATCCATGGTGTAATCCAGTACAGGGTGTGCCAAAGATTTAGCCAACAGTGCAAAATAAATGTCATCTATCTGGTCAGATTCTATCAACAGTTGAGTCAGATTTGTACAACCTGATTATATCACGGGATATACAACTCTCTTAAATATCACGTGGCCCAGCAGAGTGAGAAGTACCAGGAGGTCACAATTTATTCCCAACAAATGAAAACATTCAGGGTTAGCCCCATGAATAAAAGATAGACTTCATTAACACAGAAATTTAGCTAGTCGATTCAATGCTACATGCCTGCATAAAAAAAATTCCTGGGAATGAGTTTACCTTAACTAGCACCTGAATCTCTCATGTTGCCCATTAATTATATCTCTGTTTATCTAGCACTGATAGAACAGTTGACGAAGAACTTGCAATGTGAGGCACAGATCTTGCAAAGCATAATGCATACATTCAGCTTTTCTTGTATGGGAAATCACATGTATAAAAGTTTGTGAGATCAAGATCAAAAATGACAATATTAAAATGAAGGAAAGAATGAAACACTAAGTTAGTCTTTCTGAACTAAGTCTGTAATATAGCAAGTTTTTATTTACTTTGCGCTTTAACACTTGTGATTTAACTCCTGCTCTGGGGAGGTGATGTAAAAGTGCCAAAAAATGTTTCTCTATTGGATTTCTACTGTGGCTCACACACTTGAGTCAGAGAGTTGGTTAAGTATAATGTATGCCTTTTCATTGTGGAAACTGTTAGCAAAATTTATCTCCTTGAGACAGTCCCTCTCCATCTTGTACCCATCATTCTGAAAGCCATTATTTTAACCTAAGCTTTCCTACTTATTCTGGATAATTCACTCTGTCTCTAAAGACATTCTCCTCTGACTCCTTTTTTACTGGAAAGAGATTTAGTACTGACAGGCAGAGTCGTGGGTACGTGTGGGAAGAAAGACACACCTCATATAGATAAAAACCAAAAGTTTTTATAGATAAGGTCACGATGTAGTAAGAGATCATCTTAGAGGAGGGTCTATTCATTTTGAAAAAATACAGATAATCTTGCAATGGTTTGAGGTGAGATAATATTTGTATAATTCATCTACCTAAGTATTTACACAGCACTTGCATTTAAGAACGGCATGCTTTGCGCTCCAAATATCTATGATGACCGTCAGCTTTCATTTCAGGAGCGTCCTTGGAAATGCCTACTTTAAACTGTAACATTCTGAAAAGCTTTTCACTGCAGTTTCACCAAAACAGAAAAGCTCCATGGGAACACATTGATGCTGATGAAATCTGGAAGGAAAAAGTGCCTAAATAAAGGGTTATAAATATGTTTTTACTTTGTTTTGATAAGATAATGTATTTTGACTTTCTGCCATAACAAAACATTTTGTTTGTGCATGTTTTCTTTCATGTTTACCTTACTGAAAGCAAATATTAGAGTTTTTACTGTCTGCAAAACTATTTTCATTCTGAACTGGACCAAAAGTAAATGCCCAAATTTTAGAGTTTCAAGAGAAAAGGAACTTCAGTTCTGCTGGAAAGTAGAGAGTGGGCTTGGAAAGATAGATCTTTGGGTGCATTCAATACCTGAGGCTTGTGAACACTTTGCTTATCATAAGCCTTTTGTGGGTTACTTTGTAAGTTCTATCCAAATAAACACAATTACCATGTGCCTATTTTGTATATGCCATTGCCACAGACAGAGACACAAAAGGTGATGCAGTTGCCTAACTTGTGTAAGAAAACAACCTCGTTCCTGGAGTTTCTTTGTACGGCATATATGATGGGTAGAAGTAATCCTATGGACTTGCCTTGGGATTGTAGGATGACTTTTCAGCTTTATTTGGACAAAAAAATGTGGGCCACTATCTCCACCACTTATTATTATAGGAATACAGGGCAATTAAATTGATTTTTATCTGGCTGACAGGAGGGTAATGAGAACAGAGTGAGACACTGCCACCTTAAAATGTTTCCTCCTAATTGTTCTCTAACTATTTACAGGGAGCAGATTTAATTTTAAGCTTCTAGTCTTTCAATTTATTCTGTAACCACAAACCAAACAAATACCAGCCAAACAAATAAAACTAGACAGCTGCATTACTATTTTGTATAAGCTTTTGCATTGTAGGGTGATTCTGTACTTTGCGCACTTAGGAACACCTAAAAATGGCAAGAAAAGTCAATGCTCCTTTATTGTGCTTTTTGCTCCCCAACATTTGAGAGTTAGTTTTCTTCTCTAGACCAGTCACCATGTTCTTCTTCAGTTCATCCATCTGCAGCCTGCTCCTTCTGCTTCACATTGGTGATGAATTATACTCTGCTTCCTCCGTCTAATCCTTTTCATTTATTTATATTTTATGGAGGAAACATAAAAGGCTCCTCATAAAAATCCAACTGTTTTTGATAAACCTTGTCATGTGCAAATAATGGAGTCTTGTCAAACACAAGCCTTGCTGGAAATTTATACCTTCTAATAATAATAACAGGAGAGAATGAGGAACAAATAAGGAATATATTGAATTGGATTCAAAGCATGTTTATGGTTTTAAATTGGTGGCAATAAAGTATTTTTTAATCCAGAAATGTTTTTACATGTTAGAGTAATTCAAATACCATGTTGTGCTTGAACTCTGCAGTACTTAGCCTAACAGAGCTATGAAAAACATTTTGTACTATAGCACAGTGGAGCAGACTGATTCTCTTTCCAAGATTTGGTGGAGGGGAGAGGAAAAGCTATACCCGATTATAAAGACAGGAGGAAACAGAACAGACTTTGGGGCAAAGAAGCAAACTGGTGGTCAGCTGAGGTCTATCTGCAGGTTAGCAAAAAATGCTAGGGACACAGAAGTTAAATAAAATTATTCAAAGGCAGATTTTTATTAGAATATTATTTTTTCTTTAGCAGCAAACTTCTTTGGGCAGAGGCAACTTGTCAGAAGCAGAAAGGTTTGTTGCTAAGGCAGTGGATGTCTGGAAGGGCGTAAGGACAACCGGTCATACAGAGGTAAAGTTAACATCTAAAGGAAAATAAAATTGCCTCTTCTTAAAAGTCTTCAGCTATCTCTTTGCTGTATGACATTTTATTTCCTATTATAATTTTTGCTTTGAGAATAAGACTAAACAGAATGTTAATCGTTTGCTGATGATACCAATTAGCATTTTATAGCACTTTACAAATGTCAGTGAACGAAGGGGATCTCTCAGGAAGAAAACTTTGTGTTCAACTGGCAGAGTCTAATCCAAACAAATGAATCCCTTTAATGAAGAGGTTTCTTAGCAGCACAGCTACTTCTCTGAATATATTTTCTCTACATCTTCACAGAACTGATATTTATGTTCCCATGAGTGTTACTCTTTACATGAAATACTTGTTTTGTATCTTTTCAGGAGTGAGAATCTTTCTAATTCCCTTTCAGGTAACATATCTAAGCTGTCATGTTGAACTACTGGTAGAAATAATATTAGAAAATGAAGAAACAAAGACAAAAAAATATTTTTTCAACTTAGAAAACTGATTGTCTCATGTAAGGCCTGCATTTGAAGTTGTATTTTGCAAATATTGAAGGTTTTATTGAGACTGGCAGGAAGAGAAAACTTACTCTAACTTTCAGAGAATATTAATGTTTTAGCTTAATTTCATTTTGGTGTGGAAGAAAGGCCCTTTCTGCCTCTTCTCCCACCTTCTCATTCAAAACTTTCTTAGTAGACGGGGCTGGAGCTCAGCCCTTGGGTTTTGACTTCGCAAGATGACACAACCATTGCTCAACTGGGCAGTTACCAATCAGCCAAATAAATAAATTAACAGGAAATCAGGCAGATTTGAGGGAACTGGTTCCTTCACTCTTCATCAATTATCATTCTGTATAAAACAGTGGAAATTTAATGATCTCTGACAAAGATATTCTGCCACTGTTTTTGTCTTGCTCCATGTGGCATCAGTTGTAATGCATTATCTGGCAGCATATGTCAGGGATGAACCAATTGATTTTTCAGTGTTGTCGCAAAATGGTGACCTTTACAAGAGGGATGCCAAAAAGGTGACAATTTAAGCCTTGTAGTTGACTTCAGAAAGGAAAGTTCAAGTTTTGCAGGTATCAGCCTTTATAATGAGGTTACTGACAAACTTCCAACAACATATAACTTATGATAGATCTGGTATTTTCTTTTTTCAAGTTTTGACATAGATATATGTATTATATTGTTGCCAAGTCTTCATCTGTGGCAGGTATAAATATAACTTTTAAATTACCTTCAGAACTGATGATGCCCTCCTCTTCACTGTTCTTCCCACCATGAATCCCTGAAATAGCACACTAGTTTTTAAATAGAACTTGGTAGAGTTGGGTGTTTCACAGTAGTATCACTTTCATACTGCTCAGGACAGATTTGAATTTCTCATCACTTGAATAACATCTATGTAACTGAAAATGGAACAGAGAGCTGGTGAAGTTTTTCTGAGGAATTTTACTCCAAGTGCTTACAATCTGACCCTTTAAGTCAGAAAGTGAATTGCCAATTGGGTGTTTGACAACCGTCGTTTATCACTTGTGCATGATGGTATGTGAGGCATTACTTAAGGAAAAGAATTGTAATTCTGAATGACCTGTGGGACTTGGTCAATGTATACAAGCTGCAGATTTCTTGCTGCAGAAGGAAATTCATCAAAAACAATAACTTGGACATGATCTTTTGTACTATGACAAATAGATTCTATATTTACATTCTCAATACACAGAATGGTGGCTTTTCTGGGAGATTAGAAGGCTGAAGCAAACAGGGTTGCTGGTTTTATTTCTGTTTTTATTATTACATTAATTTTTGACTGATTGTTATCTAGGATCTTATTTTTAAGTTTGGTGCTTGTCCATGGATTCACTAGTCCTTTCCCAGTGTTTAATGAACAAAATATATTGCATCCTGGGAACTGCGTGAATACTAATGCTAAAACTAAAAATTTCTGATTCAAAAACCAGTTGTATAGTGTTTTTTGGGTTTGGTGGTTTTGTTTGTGTTTGGGTTTTTTTGTTGTTGTTGGTTGGCTGTTGTTTTGTGGGGGTTTTTTGTTTGGTTTGGTTTGTTTGTTTGTTTGTTTTCCCCCTCAGTGAGGATAAAAATATGAATATACATATCTATTACCTATATACTTATATGTTCTGTAGTCTGGGGCTGGGAAATTCTTTATTGTGTAATTCTGAAATCTGAATGGTTTCTTCCCACACACAAAAGGGACACTTGAAAAGACGAGGGGTATCAAGCAGCAAGGAGCAGCAGCTGCCTTAACTTTATTTTTTAAATGATTTATAAAACATTTAACATGGAACACCCCAACAGCTTCAGTAGTATGATATAGTCTATATGTATTAGTGCTACTTACGAGTCAGAGGAGCCTGTAAAAGTTTAATAATTAAAATGCCATACAAAAAGGAAGTTAAATATGTGAATTCTGCATCTGTGGGAACTTCATATATTTTACTGAAATAGGGATTTTGGGGCACTTTCCTCCTCCACCCCAGCCCCCACTGCTTTTCATGGGGCCAGCAGTGTTTGGTTAGAAAAGATTCTCTTCCTCTGTGGCCTTGACTACAGCTCCCAGCCAGTCCAGTTCAGGCAGTACTACCCCGGGCACTGGGGTTTTAAGCTCCCAGTGTGTTGCAGGTGTTTGTGATCAACAACTGGAAGGCAAATGTGGACTCTTGAAACCAAAGGAAAGACCAGATTTTTCAAATAATCCTTTATTCTCATAGTATGTACAGATTCAGGACATTAAATACATCGATAGCATCATTCAAAAAATCCCTTTGTTCATCTGTAAGGTTTTGACCAATATGTCAAATGCTCAGTTTGGAATTAGAACTTCAGGTTTTTTTAGTACACGTATCATACCTTTTTATATGGCCGCAAACAAGATATGTTGCATTACATTCTCCAAAATAAAGTCTGAGTAAGGTCAGGGTCTCTCAAACCTTAGTCCTACTTTTCTTTTCCTCCTGCAATATGTGGTTCTAATAACTCATGGAGTTTATTCAGTCAGCATTTTAAATAGTGTGTGTGTCCCATCATTCATAACATGAGATGATGAAAAGTACTGTAACTGATTTTATGCAACATAATGAAATTAAAAGCTTTTGGTATTACTGTACTGCAGGTATAAATCTAACTAAATGTGGTGTTGGAGAGAAATAGACTATATAGGTAAGTGTTGGAATAATTTAAGGTTATTCGGCATTTTCTATGAATGTCTGTTCTTGTTTCTGCACAAATACCGTAAGTAATTGTGTGGTTAGTATATTCTTCTAGTGTCTGAGCTTTCAGTTTTCTACTGCCTTTATTCATTAGCTAAGGAAAAGTAAAGCTAATGGAAAACAATTCATTGCAGTGAAACTGTAGATTTGCTTACCCATCATAGCAAAATGTTAACCTGCATAATATTTTACTGCCAAATTAATTTATGTCAGACACAGTATTTCAACATATACACTGGTACATTTCAGAGGACTGGGCAAAATGTTATACAAATATATTCTTATATTTCAGTTCTATCCATCAAATTCTACATGTTTCTATAATCTGGATACTAACAAGAATCTTGCTTGAGATCCGAAGGTCTGCAGTGTGCTTATACAGAAAAGTTTAAATGACTTAGAAAACATATGTAGCTTTTCCTTTATGCATTCCTTTATGCATTATCATTTATGTACTCTGGTATTTACTTCTCCCAGATACATACCTTACCCCTTAAAAGCCTTGCTATTTCTAGCTTTCATAATATGAGATATAACATTTTCTCTGTTATTTCTTACCACGATTCAAATGAATTTTCACTCATTTTCATAGTATTAGACTTACTCTCCTGAGTTATTTTTTGCATGTATCGATGCTCAGTTTATGCTGTATAGGGTTTTTCTGCCACCAAGCAGCATGAAGAAGACATGAAGACTTTTATTCATGAAAAGGCTAAGAGCATGCTTAGTGTTTCATAACAGAGGGAGAGGTGGACTTTCTCTTCTTATTGCCTCGTTACATTGCCTCTTACATCTTGGAACTGCAGTTATTTAAAAGTGTGTGCTTCTAACCTATCCAAATTGCCCTGAACTTTATTGCTCTTTGTATTTACAGCTATTTTCCCTCCCCTTAACCAGCATTTAGTGTTAACATCAGTTATTCAACTGGCATCATGTTTCTTCAAGGTGGTTTAGCATTTAAAGGAAATCTTTTCCTCAATTAGCTCTGTGATTTTTTCCCTTCCCAGCCTCCTGCCCCACCCCATTGTCTGCTCTTAATAGCTTTGAGATATGGAGCATCAACTCATCTGCCAGCACCTGCCTTGGTGTGCTCTCTGCCTCCATGGGGGACCCAAGGGCTGAGGTGCTCACAGTGCTACTGGGCCAGCATCAAGGGCCATATGAAAGAGTAATATGGGTGCTCTGCACACAGCAACAGCTCAGCTACCATCTGGAGTATCCGCAAAATCTCAGGCTATGCCAGCAACAAAATCCTCTCTGGCTTCTCTACCGATAGAGTTCTGTTTCTTTTATATGTCCTAGATGGTCCTCCTTCTTTGGTTTGAATGTTAAAAAGTTTTGAATCAAGGTTGATAGTTCTGCCTGAGCCTGTGCTCCTGCAAACAGGCACAGTGCAGTCTTTCTTCCACAATTCTGCACATGCATGATTCCAGTATGCCGCTGCCATTATTGCTAGTATTGGCTCTGCAGTCTAATGTGCTGCAAGTAGACCTTTTTAGTGCTCATTTATCTTCCAGCACTTTCCTTTTTCCCTCCATTGCTCTATCTCATTCAATTTCACCCAACATTTCCCCCTTTCTTGTTGCTGGCAAGTAATTCATGTAGTTATGCACCTTTGCAATGATGGAGCTTTCTGAGCAATCCCTTCTCTGCAACAGAAAACTTTAAAAACTTTCCTGATATTAAATGCTCAGTCAAGTGCACAGTTATCTCTTTTGAGCTGTGCAAACAAATAATAACATTTTGGGGGTAGAGAGTGCAGAGAAGTTTCTTTTTAGTTTACTGGTTATTTCAGGACACAATGGATGCAAAACACAAGAAATCTCATTTTACTAAGGGAACATATTTTAATTGCAATTATTATTTTAAGTCAGCATTCTGAAAAGTGCCATATTTTAAGACACAGAACCATTGAGTGAGAATACCAGGAAATGCCGAGTAAAGCAGCTTGACAGAAAGTTGTAGGAAACTGTTTATCCTGCTTTTCAGATTTATTTTTGGTTTCTGATTTTATTTTTATGCATCTGACATATATTTCTTTTAGACATTATTCAATTAAGAAATAAAACTTGCAAGTGTTGCTAACAGTTGGTTTCCTCCTAACTATTTTGAGAGGGTGTCTTCCAGTCAGCTTTTGGAAAGACTTTCCAGACAGCATCACATTTCTGAGTCAGCTTTGGCACTCTGACCTGAAAAAGCAAGGCAGTTCTTAGTATCACGTCATTATCAGATCAAAGACTTTATAGGGCAATACCAGGATGACTGAATTGCATTAATTTACTGCATTAATGAGATCTCTTAGATTATGAATTTTTCTATTATATGCGTTATTCTACCTGTTTTCAGAAAAGAACCACCATTGTTTTCACTCTAGTACTGATATCTCAGTTCTAAACTGACTTGTGCAAGGTGAATTTTTAGGGCTCTCAAAAAAGAGATACCAATAGCTTGTTTTGAGGAAAAGGCTACATCTGGCATTTTCTGAAAAGCAGAGTCTAAAATTAACCTAGTGTGTCAGATTAGGTAATTGTGGACTAACTAAACCTTTCATTAAGCTAATATAATTTCACTGTTTGCTGTTTCATCTGATTTTTTTTTTTCATATCACAACTAATTTTAAGATTGCCAGTAGTATGTATTATCTAGAATGGATGAACAAAAACTATTTTTACAATATTGTTAGGATCAGCCAAAGCTTCCTGGCAGTGTATTGTTCCCTTTTGTTTTTATGGGGAAGAGACAGGATTCATGACCAAGGTCTGGAAAAAGACAGTAGGAGTGTGTCATCCTTATGTGGGACCTACTGGGAAGCAATAAGTGGATCCAGTGCAGTACTCTGCCTGTGAGTTCCGTTATAGGCAAGTTGAACTTTCAGTACCTTAAGTGACTAGTGTTGAAAATGGTGATATAGTAGATACAGCACTATCTTTTATCTCCACAGTCATGAGTTTACCTGTAAGTGATAATGATGTTATTTTGGGGACATGACCTAGCCGAAAGTAAGACTGACTTTATCAGTATATCAGCACTGCTGGAACTGCCTGACTGCCAATGTTTCTGATGCTGAGTTTGATGTTGAATAACAACATTCTTCAGTAAGAGCTATTTCCTTGAGGCTTAGTTATAAAAGTGTTTGGGACATGCTGGTTTCTCTATTAGTATTTTTGTAGTGAATACTCTTCGTTGTATCTTATGCAATTTATCACTGCAGTTGGCTTTTCCTTCTGCAATTCACTGCAGAATGAGTCAGAAGGAGAATTAAGCATGTAAAATTTACAACAAATATATGTAAAAAATAATTATCTGTATAAATACTGCATCCGATTCATCATTGATATGCTCTGAATACAGTAGGACCAAGTATGACCCCTTTAATCTTTAAATATGTTTCAAGAATTGGTTTGAAGACACTTCACAACATTTCCATTTTATCCAGCCCCTGCTGCTTTATTTCCTGCATCTAAACAATGGGCTGCCTGAGGTCGAATTATTTCTCCTCTCTTCAGCTCTACAGGGTAATAAGATCCTTGTCCAAGGCCTAACCAATAAAAGATTTATAAGTGGTCTTAATGAACAATTGTACCAATGCACCCAGGAAAGCAGAAATACCAGAGTCTATATACCTTTTTGAGTGTCAATGGCAGACAAAACAATAAAAGTTTAGAGCTAAGTATTTGCTGGGTATACAGCTGTGGCTTCAAACTTTTGTGGTCGTGTTAGGATTTAGACTTGTCCTATAGATGAGTTAGCTTGATGTTTGGTACTTACATATCTTTTCTGCAACATGAATGTGTGGGTACTGGTGCCAGGCCTGCTAGCACAGCCTGAAGCAGCCCTGCAGGGGCTGTACTCAGTGTTTTGGGCCGCATGTCCTGTTGGAGCAGTCCCAGCACTGAGCTATAGCTGAGCACCAGCGCAAAGGCTTTTGTGTGGCAGAGGACAAAGCTGCATCAGTGAGCATGGTAGCAATGGGGCTGACGTATGATCCAGTGCTTGAACTTGCTTCTTATTGCTTTTTTATTTACTAGTACAAAGATCTTTATTTTGGGTTCAGTCAGTGGCTGTAGTATGACTTATCCCAGTACAACTTAGTGCAACCCCCTGGCTGCTGCAGTTGAATGGCACCTATCTTTGGAAGGAGGAAAGTGTTTCATTTTTATTAATTGTTCCCTGAACTGTCACCTCCAGGCCTGCACCTTCATGCTGCTCTTCCTTTTTGGTATGTGCATCCCCCAGTTGCCAGGAAGCCCTCCAGGAATGCCCAGTGAGGTTGTTCTCTTACTCCAACAATTTTTTTTCTGTTACTTTTCCTTGTCTTAAAACCCTACAGGAGCAAAATTAAGGGACTCACTGGACTTTGTAGAACTTTGGATCTTCCCAGTGATAAGCTGGGCTTAAAAGCACACAAAGCACCGTAAAACACAATTCATTGTTCTTATCTTATCTTAGAAGATTATGGTGCTCTCTCACTGGATGAGTGATGCATGAAGCCCTCATGATTGACTTCCATATTAGCAGGGGAAATGGGCCTTCATTTAGCTCAGTGGAAGTCAGCAAACTGTATCGAAGATAATGCTGAGCAAGATGAACCCGCTGCCATCAACAAGTGCTTGGAGAATTCAAACAATATTTTACAACTGGAGATAATTAATTATGACCTCATTAGAAACCACACAGGTAATTTAATGTGCATATATGGCATCAAAGTAATGTAGATTTTTTTCAGGTAACCTAAAGTCATTCCACAACCGGGACATCCCTCGAAATTCTCCTTTCAGTTACTTCCATTTTGTACCTATATACATTTAGGAACTCTCTTCTTAAGATGTTTCCATAGCTGAATTGCACAGGATTTTCAGGCAACCATTACACTAATAACAATAAAAGGTACATTTCGGTTCTCTTATTCCTCACTGAATTAAAAAAAAAAAAGTTGTTTCTATTTTTGGAAGAATTTTTGTAACAGTTTTGTCGGTATACAGGTCAAAACACACTGTATACAAGGACTATCTTAGGCCTTGAAGAATAGAATATGTTAATTCTGGAGTAAGTGAATTCATGGTAAGTTTGATACATCTTTAAATTTTAATTTTCCCCTTTCAAGCCAGCTTTAGAGCAACATGTTAACTGCAGCTGCTTCAATACTTCACTAAGCATCAGATTGAAAAGAGAAGGAAAACAGATCTAAGAACACCAGACTGTTTGACACTTCCAATAGATGTGTGTAAAATCTAAAGAATGTGCAGCAAAAGACCACTATCACGCTAAAGCAGGAACATAAAAATATACAAGTCTCTCTGAGTCGTGTTGATAACTGGGCTTGAGGAATGTGCATTATGTCATGACCACTGACAGCTTTAACTAGGCAGGAAAATGCAAGCACCTTTTCTGTGATAACAGTTGGTTCATTGATAGTCTTTACTGACCTTATCTGAAGAATAATAAATTCTTCAGTTCCTCAGTTTGTCCTTATTACTTTTTTTGGTTGATTTTTTAAATTTCCTTTACCTTTTTAGTGACAGATTCCCCCGATAATCAAGAAAAAAAAATTCCAACCTTTCAGACTGCGCTACAGGGTGGACTGAGACAACTGTCAGTAAGGCGACTTCTAAGTGCTGTTGGTTTAAAGAATTGCTTAAGAAAGGCCAGACATTTTATAAGGCCTTGTGAAGTGATGATTGTGTTAGCACTGATGCCAAAGGGATGGAGAGCAGTTACTCTTATCAAGGTGAAACCCCACTGTTGAAAAGACGCCAAAGAAGCAGCTATGTACAATTCCCAGAGTTATAAGGTCTGGACAGGTGAATACCTTTCCTTGACACCCCACCTCTAGCACACAGCATAGGCGCTTCCAATCCAAAACACACTATTTCGTGCAGTCATGAGCAGCAAAAGCTGGAAACAAACTTTCTAGAAATGCCAAGGTAATGTGGCAAATAGAACAAACTAAATAAATGAGAGCAGTTGTCCTTCAAATAGCACCTTCAAGTTGGTTGGACTGTTCAACTATCGATCAGGAAGAAATTCTCACACAAAATTTTTATTTTTAAAAAATTTATCTCCAGGTTGGGGCGGGGGGCGGGGGGGTGGAAATCAACTAACCAACCAAAAAAATCCCAACTTCGATGTAATTTTTAAAATGTTATTTATTATTTAACACATTCCTTTGAATCAATTGCATAAAAGGCCACAACATGAAACAAATGCAGTTATTAAAACCCATCATACGTTTCATGTGTTAGGCTAATTTGGTTTCTTTGTTTACAAAATAAACATCAACATAAATATTTAATACAGTAGCTGCAGTAAGAAAAAGGAATAACTATTATTTCCGCGAGAATGCTGAGCACAGTGGAAACTATATTTTAAATTACAGCTTTCTCTTAACTTGGGCTGGAGCCTTTTTTTCATAAAGGAAAAAGTCATAGTACATTAATGGCAAATATCCATCAGGAAATAAGTCTAAAAGCAACTCAAAGAAGTATATTGCTTTGAGAAAGATGGCTTTGCATTTGTGCTGTGTTTATAATAAGCTCAATACCAATATCCTGAAAATAACAGTAAATATTTAACCGAAGGAATATTTCATATGATTGCAATAAATGTTTAATACAATGTAACTTTACAGTGCTTCAAAAACTTATTGCTGCAAATATTTATCTAGAATTTTAATTAAATACATGTATAATCCATGAAATAAACTACCTCACAGCCTTGATTCAGCAAGCTGCTCTGCAGAAATGCACAGGCATATCCTTATGCAGCTGTTCTTTGTGTCAGAGCCTAAGACTGTGTATTTGAACTCCCAACCCTTGCCCTGCTTGCAGATCTATCAGTGCCAGGACTATCCCTCTTCTCTAGCTTATCATGTACAAATTCACTTACTAAGAAAATCAGAGTCCAGGGTACACAGTGCTCTACAGACTTAGGACCATAACCTTTGCCTAGCAGTTCTTGCAGTTAGATGATACCTTCTGCTCCCACAGCCAACCAAAATGGAATCATAATTGCATTAGCCTCAGGAGACATCCTCCTTCTGGATTTCTTCCAGTATGCTGAATATATATCCTTCCTTTCCTAGGCTTCACTACATGTAAAACAAAATAAACATCCTTTCTTCTGCTGATACAGGGATAAATTTAATTTCATTCCCTGTACTGGGAAGAATAGAGGGTACATTGAAACTAGAGAAGGGCAACTACAAATGCTTGTAGGCTAATGTGGCAAGGAGTTTCTGGCTGATAGTCACCGTATGGCTTAGCACGTAGCAAGAGCATGTGGCCTCTTGAGGTCTCCAGTAATGTAAAATTTCTGACTATCTTGTGCACCTCTTCAATACATCCTTACGTCTTAAGGTAACCTAAGCTCACCTATTTTCCCCAGGTTGCATGAGTGCTTGGAAGTTGTAAGTCAGCCTATTATTTACTCATTTTGTCTGAAATGTTATTGTTTTTTAAAACCACTGGTGAGGGATTAATTTTCCACTGTTAGATTTCTTGTGGCTCTAAAACACTTCTAAAAACTTCTGAAACACTTTCTAGTGGTGCACTATTGTTAGAGGTCTGGAATGAGATGCTGATAGGGTACCGCTCTATGTCACATGGATCAGTGCAGCTTTCTTTAAATGGAATAATTTATATGCTAGTTAAACTACTCTGTACCTGAACATCAGGACAATAAGAAAGCAATTCTGTTAATTGTTGCTTTAATGCTGTTGTAGAAATCGAACCTGTATTTCTGGAAATAGCATGTTGGCAAAGCAAGGAACACTTCCTCCTTTATGTCAGTAATAGTGCAGTAGTCTGTGATCTCTTTGACCTTTGTTGTAAAGATTTTCAGTGTAAAAAGCACGGTTATTTAGGAGAAAGGGAGTGAGGAAAAATTAAACAAAGAAGAAATTATCTGCAGTTTGAGTCTGTTTTCTGCTTTCTCTCTCGGAATCCATAACTTCATTTCCTGTTTCTGTTTTTATGGAACTGGGTATGAAAACAAGCAGAGAAGCAAAATATTTGTGGTTTATGTTTTCATAAACTATAACTAAACCCATTTTCTTTAAGTTCCCTTTCTCTATTAGATTAGCATTTGCAAAACTTTATTACTCCTTTTGCTCTTTTTAATGCTGAAAAGAGACAATGATTGAAAAGCTAAAAATATAGGACTAATTCTCTTCATATGACACCTCTGTTAGTGCTGTGACGCTATGAATTTTTCTTCTAAATTGCTGCTAGTCAGTGTAGAAACAGGTCCTCAGATGAAATAGAATTGGCCTGTTACAGTAGTAAAAGCTTTCCTGATGCCACAAGACTACTGCAGAAGACACTAGTCAGTTTAATAAAAGTGGGCAAAGGTTATGACGAAAATAGTAGTGACTGATAGAGCATCTTATTTTCCTGGATTCCTCATATAATATAGTTAATGATTGTTATCTAACCAGAGGTAGTCAGGACTGCGTACTGAGTCATGCAATTAATGTATTTGAATGTCTGCATAAATTCACAAGTTAAGTAAACCTCCTCATTCAACCCAGGAAGCTGACCATCCCACCCTTTGCGTGCACTGCAGAAATATCAGGCCAGGGACCATTAGTAACAGCAATGCCCCAGATCCTGTAAATAGTAATCATCTGAGCAATTTTCTAGTGAGCTCATGTAAGCGCGGTGAGGAGAGGAGAAAGGGTTCTTTTGCAGTTCTATGAAGCTGCAGGTCTGCACTGATTTCAGTGGGTTTTGGATAAATCCTCAGAACTTTACATACGGAAAGTGAATAATGTGGTGCGAAAAAAAATGGAGACACTTCAAGGAAGAGCATCTGCATGTTTTGTGGCTAATAAGTAGAGGTGACAGTTGCTTCCTTTTTCTTCAGCCACAAATGTATCTGAGCATTTTGTCAGACTGGTTATGCGGCACTAGAGCTGAGTGTGAAGTTCTAGCATTTGACCTACAATCCATGTGCTCTGAAAATAAGCCTAAGCACTAAGAAATAGTTTTCGATCTTTAAGGCTTTACATTACAAAACTATATTCTGTTCTCACTGAAATAAATTGAATTTTTGGGGCTGATTTTGGCAGGACAAACTCTGATGTTAGAGAACTGCACAGTCACTAGACAGACCATAACTCCCCCCAGCATTTCCCTGCATGAACAGCCTCCCTCTGTTTCTCAGGCTCCTGCTTGCTATCCTTTATAATCTGCACTGAAAGATACCTACCCATCAAAGTTCCCTTCAAACTGATGACTATTTTCAAGCACCCCCTTCTGAAAGGACCATCCTCTATAATTGCTTTTCAATCTGCGCCATTTATTAGTTGCCCATTTGAGCAATCATCAGCAAATACATGCTACAAGTAAAGGCATTTCTGAAGCCATATTTTTGATGGTGCTGAATGGGGGGCCCTTAAAAACAATACCTCTGTGTTGCTATGTAATGTGATTAGTTAAGAATCAAGTATTAAGACAGACAGCGGGACACTGTATGCATAGAAAAGATTTGGATCACAGCTTGATAAACCTGAATGCTTCTCAGATTGAAAAACTCAAAAAAAAAAAAAAAATTTGCTGTAGTTTGGGCCATTAGCTATTCCATACTGGGCTCTGTACTCTTTGTGTGTGGAATACTTCGAAAGAAGCATTCCTTTCTTTTGAACTGTGCACAGTTTGTCATAACAGCATGGGATGTTGTGCAACTTAAAAATGACACAGATTAATCATTTTTAAAGGGCTCTTTTTACTCATGCATAAAAGGATAACCTTTGAAAAATGCAAAAATGAAGGCAAGCAAATGGCTTTTTAGAAGACAAAATTGTTTTAGATTTTTTTCAGATGACCCAGTGATCTGTTGTTGTTTATGTCCTGTAGTTTAGTGCTTCTGCCCCACAGCACATTTTCTTGTCCTCCAGCCTGGCTCTGTCATTGTACTGACATGTTACACTAGACTTTTCTGCATATTCACCCCTTCTTAGTCCACTTTTCAGAGTAAGCCTATGCTTTATCTCTGTTGCTTATGAGTTAGACTGGCATTTTACAAACCACAGTGCATTCTGACAAAGTATAGAAGCAAGTCATCATTATACCTTCCGTGTCAATCCAGTGCTAATTGTAGTTGGAAGGGAATGACATTAATTGTTGTGAAGATCATGAGAGGCACACTTGCAAGAAAGCCATTTTCTCTAAACAATTAGGTGAGTGGCCTATGCCCATTCTACCTATGAGGAGTAGGGAATTTGGCTTTATTTCCTTGTGCTTCTATTCAGATTGCTGGCAATCTCACTTCTAACTAATATAGCGAAAATGTTTACAAAACAACAATAGTTTGTTCTATGCACATACAGTTTCTCCCCAGATTAATTTTGGGAAAGGTTGACTTTATCTGAGCGATGTTCAGAAGTCTGGGGAGAGCCTTGTGTGCTATGTCCATGGTACAAGCCCGAGGATAATCTGCATGGAGCCTTCCAAAGAGGGGATAAACATGGGCAATTTGTTGTTAACCTTATGTCAAGGTTAACACCCATTTTCAAAATGTCATCAAATCTTCCTATAATGAGCAAATGTGCATCTGGGTAGAGAGAGTCAGTGTTTAACCGCTCCTGTCTCTGCTCGTTACAGACCCGCATGTACACGCATGCAACCTTGCATTGCTCCCTAACCCCCAACACTTCCCGCCCCCAGCCCTGGAATCCATCTTACTCATTTTAGAGCACTGGGAGGTGAGTCCCGAGACCTTCCACCCCCAAAGACGGGTCGCTGTGATTCTGCTCTGCAGCTGGGGCCCGGCCACATTTGCTAGCAGAACCCCAGCAAGGCAGCACAGTGCCCACCAGCTGGCTAGAACAGTGATTGCTCCCCTGTCGTCTCACCTCACATCCCAAAGGTGTCTCTGGCAATGTGATAGGTCATTGTGCTGACACAGGCACTGGCAAAGGAGATGCTTGAAAGACCTGCAAAAGAGGCAGCAGCTGTGGATAAATAGGCAGGCATGCTTAATATCAGCAGGAACTGCTTACGGCCAAGCGCTTTTGAAAATCTGGTACGCTGCAGTAAGATGGCTGTAAGGGCGCCAGACTCTCTGGAAAATCAGGACTCCATTGTGAGGGCTGAGCACTTCTGAACACGCAGCCTGCAGAACTGCTGCAGATGGCCTGGCGCCCTCTCAGCAGGCACAGATCACAGCATCGAGGGCAGCAAGCAGGACCAGGCTCACGGGATGTAGAGGACAAGAGGCAGGCAGTCAGTGACAAAGGACAGGCTGTCAGGTGCAGCTGCTGTCCCAACAGGCACATTTGGCATGTCAGAATATTGCTCGCTCTCTGATCCAAGTGCTGCACTTCTCTTTCTCTAGTTGTGTTTGCAATGTGTTGATTATCGTGGTCAATCTTATATTTTTATTTAAGAGTTGTATATGTCTGTCTGAAATCATGCCAGCTACTGGCTGAGGAGAAGTAAAAACTCAGAATTAACTACAGTCACCTGAGATCATTCAAAATCCCCAGAGAGAGAACCCAGCTGTAATCTTGACATTCTTATTCCTGAAGAAAAAAAAAAATCTACCTCATCCTAAAATTCTCTAGGTTAGCAAAGACATATTCTTCCCTTCTTTTTTACTTCTGAGACAGTGTATTGATTGCCTCAGTCCTTCCTCCCCCTACCTGAATCCTTAGGGAAATGCTGTAGTATTTCAAATCCTATAAATGCAAACCTGAGTGCCCTTTAGGAAAAAACAATAAATTGTAAAGCTTATGAAATGTTTCAAATATATAGTTATTTTGACCCAAGTAACCTTAACTCTCAACTTAATAGGGAAACAGGAACAAAAATTGTGTCTCTTCAGCTTCCTGGTTCCTGAAAAGTAGATCACTCCAGTAGGCAGGGAGAACATAGCTGGAAGAGAGTTCAACATCTTATCCCAAAGGTTTGCAAATATGGACATAGGTAAGCAAGTGGAATGAGGCCATTGCACACTGTGGGTCTCATTTTGTGGAGAGTTAAAAGGTACAGTCTAGGAATCTAGTGTCAACAGTAAAGGCAACCAATAACATTTGTTATTGCAACAGAAAGACATGCAAGTGCACTGCCTTACCACAGAACTTAATAGACACCTCATGCAATCACAGGAGAAGCGGTGACTAAAAGCTTGTAAGAATAATGAAGCTGGAGTGGTTTAACAGCATGTTAGCTAAGTTACAGTAGCTGCGGGAGAGCACACTCTACCCTACTTCCAACACTGTAACACAGAGAAAACATATCCTCACTCTTGAGCCTTAATACTACTGACCCAACAAGTTCTGTGCTTTTGGATAAACCACATGTATTCTAAGTGGTCTTATAACACAGAAAGAGTATTTTGCAATAATATAGTGTAAAAGAATTTAAGTACAGAAAGGACACCAAGAGGATTGAAGTGATGGGATTTGGAAGAGGAGATTGACAAATTAAGTTGAAGGTCTTACTTGGGACAGCTATACTCTGTTCTTTTGAATAGTCAACTAGGTAAAAAGAAAGAAACTTTGAAGATTTGAAGAGTGATAGATTTCAAGGATTCTCACTTTTTTTATTATATGTATGCATTTAAAGATCACGCTGGTTAAGTATGACCTGACCCAAAGTCATGCAACAATTTTATTGCTTGTAGTGAACAAACTCCATGGTAGTGGGTGGTTTCAGAGGTAAAGGCTTTGAGGACAAAGCACTAGCACCACGGTAACTTTGAGGAAAGATGAATTTCACATCAGAGCTCGTCACACAGGGAGCTACTTCATTGCTGCATTGACATGTTCATTTATGGGATATCATCCTAAGGAGATGGGCCCCTGTAGTTTATACAGTGGCATCTAATTCAGAGGAGATCCTCATTTCTGGAACTTGCAGAAGATTATGGAAAAAGGATCAGAAATGCAAGAATTAATTTTACCAGGCTGTATGTGATATTTTTGATCGCTGTACTCTACTGACAGCAGAGAATGTGTTCTAGTAAATGGTAATCTATGTAGCTGAAGTAGGGTGCAATATTTATGGTTATACCCAATTGAAGCATTGAAAAGCCTAAAATAATCAATTTGCCAAAAAGGGCCTACTAATCTTTCTGGTTGGTTTTCCTATAAAGCAGACATTAAACCCAGACCATATCTGTCATTTTTTTCAGGCACTATTTTGTTTAAGTTGCCTATGGCAGTTTCTTCCCATATAAAAAGATGCCTTTTTAAACCTTGATGTACCTAATATGTTTCTATACTCCTATACTCCAAAACACCAAAGGCCATGGCAGAGTGGGGTTTTAAAACCGAATGGTGAATTTGTCTTGTACTAGAACTGAAATGACTACCCCTTTACCTATTTTTTGTACTGAAGACAAGACCCTTAATGTGACAAGTTGTGAAGTTGTGTCATTCAAGCAGTCACGTGTATTTTGTTGCCTAAGTTTTTTGAGAAAGTGTTTTAACCTTACCATGTATTACCCTTCAACCACAGTTAATCGTTATAGCAGGATCGTCACTCTCTGTAAACAGAAAAGAAGCATTGTTCTTGATTGCAGCTCTAATGATTCAAAGGGTGCGATCTCATAATTAGGTATGTATTTAAAAGTTGTTTACTTCACTTGACTTCCATAGAATTAAAGGAAGTGCAGTTACCATGGGCTTGTTTTCATGTGTGCTGATAGTATACTTAATTCTACCCAACCCGTCCCCATCTCATGTTCTTGTGACTTGGAGCATAACTAAACTTCGGAAGAATTTGGGTTCCCTTCTGAACTGACATCTCTCATGGTTCTCACCCATAACCTTCAGTTTCAGCAAGCGATCGGGACTGAAGAAACACAGAGTGCTTACATATTTTACAAATCCACAGTTTATACAGAGATTATTTTATGTTTAGATATCTCTCTCAAGCAACTGGGACAGAGCCAGCTGCAGATCTGTATAAACAACAGATTTTACACATTAGAGAGTTCTTATGGATCTGGTTTAGTACAAAATATAATGAAAATCTAGCAGTTGAAATCTAGCCCCACTCAGCAGAAGTTTTTGTGTGTGTGGTGTTTGGAGTTTTTTTTGTTAGTGTTCTCCCCGCCCCCCCCGCCACTCCCCCCACCCCCAAAAAAAGAAAAGCAATAGGGTGGCATTTACACCAAGAAAAGGCAAATCAGATATGTGTACTGCTCTGAATGATGAGTTGCTAGTGCTGTAAATGACTGCCAGATGTCAAATAGCAAAATGCCTCTCCTTCCACTAAAGTAAAAATAGTTGACTAATAATTCACTTTAAAAGGCTGAGAGTCCAGATCTCTGTCAGAGATGTATTTCAGCTGTAACATTTGATACAGGCTAGGGGAGAAGATGCAAATATGGATGTAATATAGTTTACCCTATAATCAAAGGAGGAAGAGGAAAAATCTTTGCATTTTAGGACACTGGGCCTTCATAAAACAATAATTAAGAACAACTGCCAACAGCCACTTTCCTTTCTTCTACCAAAGAAGAAACAGTAGCTTATGACATTTTTTAAAAATTCATGGTCAGTCTGAGAGCATTTACTTCCCTTTAATTCTCATATTGTAAGAGGGAATCATGGCCGAACAAAATGTGATACACTTCTACACGCACATGCAGATACCCATGTTTCCATATGTGTGAGAGTAAGTGAAAATTACCTCTGTTTAGGACTTTTAAACCTCTATATTTTAATTAGCTTTTAATCATATCCAGAAATTAAATCCAGTATAGTGCATGTCTGCTAAACCGTCAAAATCCACCATGTTTATGAATTAATATATATATGAATGTTTTTCAAAAGCATTTTCTTAAATTTAATGTAAAATACATTCAACACAGTTAAAATATGAGAATTGATGATCTAAAATTTTTCCTTGTGGTGATATTTTATCATCACAGATTCAGCTAAAGAAAATCATGCTGCGCTATTTATTAGTATATTTGGAAGAAACCCATACAGTAGTGGATAAGGAAAGCAATGCAACTATATAACTTGTTTATCTTTCAAAAGGCTTTTGAGAAGTTTGATCACAAGAGACTGGAGAAAAAAATGAAGTCAGGGAGTCAAAGTATAGTAATTAATCAAAAGACCATATGAGACAAAAAAATAAGAGTAGGAAGAATAAAAGCTGAACTTGTATCTTGGAAGAATATTAAAAGCAGGACTCACAAAATTTTGTGCTAGGACTAGAGCTGATCCGCAAAAGGGTCGGCAGGATACTGACGAAATGTGTTGCTTTTATGAAAGAAAGGGAGAAAGATTTGGAGCAACCTGGAGAAGGCTGGCGTTAGAACAATGTCAAATCATATCATTTCTTCTACTGGCATTGGTTTACATTCAATGTAATATGTTAAACCCATCAAATTGTTCAATGACAAGTTTAGTATTTTTTCCCATTAAGCTATGGTTACTGTTGAAGGAAAGAAAAGAAGTTTCTTAAATGTCTTAATGCTGCTTATAAAAATTAAGGACCATTATCAGCAAGGACCTGCATTAGGCTTGAATTAAAATATGCTGTGTGCATTCTCTAGTACTGTATGCTGATATTAGGAATTTCAGTTAATCATAAGAATGCATTGGACATAAGTGGGTAGGTTGTATCTACTAATTGGAAAACATCTTCACGTATTTTACTCCAACTTTTGAACACTAGAGAAGATTGAGAGAGATTTTTTTCAAGGATAGACACTTTTCTTAACGCTGCTGGTTAAATTATTTGCTGAACCTGAATAGCAAAGACTTGTTTCTTTTTCTGCTCATTGTAATGCCTTGGTGGCCCATCAGCCACTTTTAAAACATTGCATGCTGCAATGATTTACGGACACTACACCTGGGCCCTTCAGAAACATATTTAGTTCTGTGATGACTTCTGCTTAAATTGCTTAAAATTACTTCATGAAGCAATCTTTCAGTTAAACCTTAAAATCAGGGGATATTAAACCTATCCCTTCTGCAAGACCTGCAGCCCTTCTCATTTGTAAGACAAGAGGCTTTGCTGAGGAACTGAATGCTTAAAAACAGCTGCTAATGTACAAGCTTTGAAATGTTATTCATATTAATTTATTATTAGAGTATGACACTTTATGCTCTCCACAAGCAGCAATTTGGGGACAACTCACAGGAGTGTGATTCCTGTGTGACGAAGTGGGAGTAGAGAGAAGTTGAACCCCCTTCAGCCCCTGCATAAAAGGCCAGGGAAAATGTGGTTTCTTAAGATTACATTATTTGTACAGTGTCAGGCATGCAACAAAAAACTACTTAAAAAACTGCTGTCTCCTGTTCCAGGAAGTCTGTGAATTAAGCTGGACATAATGTAACTGGGAATCGTAGTGATGCTTGTGGGAGGAGTTAATCACTGTCGTGGTATACTGTGAGAGAAATTACTTTGGCTGGAAAGAACTACAGCCTGGAGGAATGAGGTATGCATAAAAACAAGACTACAGTGATTTTTATAGACGACAATTGTACTACGCTGATCTGGTAAAGCATGTGAGACTTAAGACTATGGAAGATAATTGTACAGTGTCACAAATTATACTGCTGCTTCTACCTTTTTTCCAGCATCTGGTTTCTATTCCTCGTTCTCCTATACTTCTGTTGTGTAGTTTTGGGGTTTTTTGAATACTCTGAGCACTGTACTAACAAGGCACAGTATCACATTCTACCAACACAATAATTAAACCAAACACAACAAAACCAAAAATTTGGTTACACTCAGCTTTTTAATGCTTCCTGGTTTTACTTTTTTATTTCCATTTTATGTTACTAAAATTTTACTTTGGTTTAAATTCAAGGCTATACAGCTAAGGCCAGGAGAAGCTTGAGGAGCAAAGTAGCTGATTTGTCGGAAGAAAACTTAGGCGCTTTGCTCAGGACTTTGCTCAGGTATGACTTGGCTGTAGATCCTGTCTGTAGAGGACACATAGGTTAACACCCATGTGGAGCTCATCTGCAGCAATGGACTGTGTATTTTATTCACCATGCCTGGCTGTGTCTCACTTGGTTTCTGCAGAGTCCTTCACCCAACAGAGCCACACTGAGTGCTCCTCTTGGAGACACACGGATTTCTGTCTGACTGTACCCTTGTGAGTGGAGAGGTTTGGTTGATTCTTTCACACACCGGCTGGGAGCCACCTCACTTAGATCCAAGAACTCTGTTCAGATGCTGCTTCTCTGTCCTATGTTAGGCAACATGCAGCACTGTGATGTGGTATCTGCCTCCAACCTTGGCACTTATCCTGGCGTCAGTTTTGTTTTGTTTCAGGGAATTAAAAAATGGGCAGAGGTAAACTGTAGGATAATGCAGTATAGGTAGACAATGAAGGACTTCTGTGTAGTCCAGTGGCCCAAACATCCTCCTGCCTGTTGCGTTTTAAGCTGTTGCTCTTTGAAAAAGGATATTGCTCTGGGAAGGCTCTTTGGAGAACCTTTTTTGTTGTTCCAGTGTTGCACCACTAAACTTTTCTAATTGTTTGTTTGGATTTTTTGGGGCTTTGTTTTTGGTTTTGTGTTGTGTTGTTTTTTTTTCCCCTCTCCTCTCTGGGCTTTGTTTTGGGGCTTTTTGTGTGTGTGACAGGGAAGTAGCTGCTTCTATTTACTTATCTTCTTATTTCACAACTCCTCACTTTTTCAATGGTGCTTTTAGCATGGACTAATCTGTATGATGTCTGTAAAACACACCATAGTTTGCAACAGCATTTCAGCAATGTGGTTCAAATGTAGCGTACCCAAAGATTACACAGACAGTGCTTTAGCAGCTGCATTTAATTTTGTCAATAAGTTAGTCACAAATGTGTCTATTCATGTTTTAAACCATGGTGTGGTACAACTGACAGCTGTGGAGTACATCCACCTTCCAGGATCCTCCTCTCTTATTTATTTTCTCCAGAATCAAAGCTCTTTCGGTTTGCTCAGAGGCAGTCTTGTTTCCTGTGGCATTCAATCTCCCAGCAAATTATTTTTTTCATCAATCTAGAATCTATTTTGTTCTCTTTCTCTCACAAAAACAATCGACAATAACACATCAGCCCTAAGTTACCTTCGGGAAGGTCAGTTGGGGGGAAAAAAAAAAAAGTGATTCTAAAAGATTTATCTGAAATACACTTACGTATTCTTTTTCTTGGCTTAGTCACCCGCTCCCTGAACAGTTTTGCTTTGCCCAGCAGTTTAGAAGATGGACATGCAAAATGAACTCCATTATTATATTAGCAACTGTTCATGTCAAGTCACAGCATCGTTTCCTAGTAAAACTTTAATATTTTACAGGCATTTGTGGCCATGTGGTTAAAGCACAAGACTGCAGTTTAGGAGCTCTGGTTTGATTCTTCGTTCTGTCAGAGGCTTCTTGTGGTGTTGTGGGGAAAAATTTTACTCCCTCAATGACTAAGTTCCAGATCATAAAATGATCACAACAAGGCTTTCTTTTTTTTTCTCATCCTTTGTCCTTATTCTCCATTTATACTGTAAGCTCTTACAGGAAGACTCCATTTCTCCAGTTAGGTGTTTGTATTTTTCCAGACTCAAGATGGGGTCTCAATAAAAATACATATAAGTAGGAATTTATATACTATAGTATGTAATTGTATATGATAATAGAATATAAATACTATTGTTTCTATATTATATGTGAAAAGTAAATATGCATACAGATTTTTGAGTGATGCTTACTTTCACAACTTATATGAATAATTTAAAGTTTTCAAGTGTCACAACTGCCACTACATCTATGCATTATTAAAATATCAATAATACGATGTTATTACACATATCTCAATAAAAGAGAGCTATATTGTGCGGAGTAACATTTAAATTCACATAGATCAATTTATGCTTCCTGTTCTTTGTCCCCAGTACTTTTAAAATAACTTCGTCTATATTTGCCTTCTCTCAGTGTATGGATTCAACTAGAGAGCTACTTTCAATAATTACAGTTCATTTCCCAACAGTCAGATGTTAATGTACAAAAAAGATCATTCCTTACCGGTTTCAAGCTGCCTTGATAGTTTTAGTTGTTACAAGTTAATTGAACAAGGAAAGTTGAGGGTAAGAGTTGTTTGATCAGATTGGGTTCTGTTAAAGTGACTGACTGTTGCACGAGGAAAGGCAACAATAGGTGAGACTGTCCTCTCGTCACCTGCTTATTTTTAAGGACTAGATCAAAGAACAGAAGAAGATATTTGGTTCCTCATGAATGCCTATAGTCAATGCCTGGATCTGCAATCTTTTTGTAACTAATTGCACATTAGAGTTGCTACCTGAGTAATGTTGGTGCAGCCTCAGGCAGCCTGCTGCTGTAAGTTGTATCAGAAGAGCTGTATTCACTTTCCCATAAAAAGCAACCCATGGAGGGAATATGTTTTTAGCATACTTGTCTTGGGTTAAGCGGATGTTGGTGAGAACATCCGGGGTGCATGTGAAACTGTCAGGTTTCCTCTGCATTGCTAGAGCTTTCAATGGTGTGATGTAGGTGGTGAGTCAACCAGTAAACCTCTTCTCTAACCTGCTGTCTATGAAAGACTCCAGTCCTCTTCACATTTAAGACTTTACTGAGGCTAAATGATTCAAAAGACAACGCTAAAAATCAAAATAATTTCTGATTTTTTTGTTTGTTTCTTTTCCCATTTCATTTTATTAGCAAGATAGAAAAATGAAGGAACTTGGAAAATCTTGAAGTGTTATTAGGTGAATGGGGAAGATATTTATTTGAAAAAAAACCCGCTTATTGAGGAAAGGATGTTTCTCTCAAAAACAGTCAATTGAACATACATTTTTACGTGAAGATTTTCATTTTTAGATAGTGAAGGCAATAACTGTTTTCCAATATTAAAATTATGTTGACATAATTTTTTGCTTGGCTGACTTTTAAGGCTGATATGATCTTCCATGCTGCCCAAGAGATTTGGCTACTCAGATCTCATCAGGAAAATCTCAATCTTCATCCCGATATTGACTGGAGAAGCCATTATATTCAGTTCTATCATAGGTTGTTATCTAATGTGTTCAGTGTTGAGTGACAAGAAGAAAATGATAATGTATTCACGTAGGGACTGCAAGACAAATGTTTTATGTGGTTTGTGGTCTTCTGTTAGATAACATAATGGTCATATTACACTAAATAGGCACATCCTGGTTTTACACTGAAAAAAATATTTGGAGTTATTGGTACATACAGATTCTTAAAAGCCAGAATATCATGGTTTTTCAGCTTGATTTTTGAGATGAGTGCATTTTCTTGATGTTTCTAGAAATACTAAATTTCATAGAGCTCTAATTTGACATTACATCAAGTAAATCAATATTCTCTGTGAGTTACAAAATAGAAATCATAAGTACCACTGCATATCGAAATTTAGCATTACTTAAATTACAAAAAGGCCTATCCCTTATTTTTCAAATGGCTGCCTGTTCTTCGTGTGATACCAAGGCTTTGTTTGAAAGATACAGAAATGTGGTTTCAAAATAAATCTCTTTAATACAGATGTTTCCAAATCCATTAATTACGTGGCACAACAGGGTACTGGTTCCATTTAAACCTTGAAATTAAGCCCTGGCTGACAACCAGGCTACTGATACTTGGCTATGGGAGGACAGAGTCTGTCACCTAGAAGCTGGTTCCACAGCCGCTGTCTGCCTGGCCCGTCAGCATGGTCCTCTACACTGTAGTGCAAAATGTCCTTGGCCTTGGGCATGTGGTCAGCACAACAGCAGCTTTTCTTCTGCTTAAAGTGCTTAACAACTCTTCTTACCCTTAACATTTCAGGCAGGCTAGAGGCGGAAATGCTGTTTGTTTTCTTGTTTTCATAACTGACCTCTTTAGGGTATCTGTAAGAACAGCATGCTTCCTATAAATGTGATATTGCTTTGGGTGTGACATATTACTTGCTTATCTCAATGAGGTTCAGAGGGTTTCTTCTGAAACTGAGAGCAGATTAGTAACTTCTTGTAACAGAAAAATGATTGTTCTGAAACAGAATTGATTTGAGGGCATATAAAGACAATCAGTAAGATCTTAAACTACAAAAAGTAATGTAAAGTTCTAGTAAAACTTGTGATCTTGGGCAGAGTTGAAATTATTTTTCTCTTTTTCTATTTGTCTTGGATGTTTAAAGAGAATAGTAATATAGCATTATAAACTTCACAACCGATCAAGCCTCCTGAACTGTCAGATTTCTATAATAAAGTGTAACTCAAGAAGAAGATATTTTTCAGTACAACTGTCATTTTCAAATACTAATACATTCTCTGTGATTATGTTTCATAGACCTGTATTTCACCTCTTGTAAATACAGAACATTCCCCTCAACTAACAAAGGTTGCTCCAGTGAAAACATTTTAAGAGTGCTTCTACCTCCTCCTCGTAATGATATGATTCAAATTGAAAATAAAGAGGGCTTTCAAAGGCTTATTTTTTAATAGGTACTCTCAAAGGAGTAAAGAATCCTGAACTTACTCATAAGGTACAGTAGCTTCATGGCCGAGAGCAGAAGAGCAGAAAGGTTCACATTCTCTTGTTGCTTTAGTAGCTTTTTTTCAAGATATTTCCCATTTGACCTTTGCCACAAAGATGACATCTGTCCATAATCTCCAAAAATGTAAAATGTAAAAGTAAAGCCAGGTCATGCAGAGATGTCTTAATATGTGGTCTGCACAAAGCTCTTTTTATATCTACCTAAAAGCAGTGGACCATAGCAAATAAGTTGTGGACAGGACCACTCAAGCCCAAATGGCCTAGAGGGACACCATTTAGAATGACCTTTTAACATCTTTTGTCAGTAATCTTCATAGAGGAAGTCAATTGCCTAAAAGACCTGTCCTTGTCTAGCAAGTAAAGGACAGTGAATGTTTCAATAATGGTTGAATCTCATTCCTCTGCAGAACAGATACAGAGTAATTGCTCTAAATTTTTAACTTGTATTTTCTGAGATTGTATAGGCTACGTCAGTGAAACAGGAGACTTGCTAATCTTTAACAGTTTTGAGAAATGAAATTCAATTGTAATCTCTTTCATACTGATAATCAGTAAGAAAAACTACACCTGACTACAAAATTGTGCTGATATCTTTAATTGTTTTTCCTCATATGTATGATTCTCTCAGAAACTCCTCTCTTTCTCTAAAAACAGGTGTAAGAAAATAAGAAGCTCCACTAAATCCCAGGTTTAGAGCTGTATTCCTCTTTGAGCCAGACTTGATGGAAGTATAAGATTAATAATCTGAAAGCCATTCATGTTGTCTGAACTGAAAATGAGTTCACAAGAATTTTCTTCTTTGTTTTTTAAATATTCTCCTGCCTTTCACTTTTTAATTACATGCAAAGCTCACCCCTTCTAAAATGTTTTTTTGAAGACTGTATTTCTAAATATGTTAGTTTTTGGACAAAGTACACTGGGGAAAGGCTGCTGTTCTTTCCTGCAGAGTAATTGTATTTTGACTACGTGATCAAGCTATCAAGACCAGCTGAAAAGAAGGTAAAGAAGCTGAACAGCCTGAAAAAGTGACAGCTTAGTTGGAATCAAGCATGTGGGGGCGAATTAAAATGGGCAAAGCTGGTTAGGGATCAGCTAACTAAAGGGTGTAGGAGACTATAAAAAGGTAAGATCTCTAATTAGCTGTTTGAGCCAGAACTTCAGACAAACTTTAAAGACGGACTTGTGAACTGCATAAGAAAGGTTCTCAATAGGGATTTTACTGTGGATTACAAGATGGTGAGGAAACAAAGGAGGAGAAACAATGAAGAACAGCAGTTCTGAGGCACCTCCATCTTTCTCCTGTCATGCCTTATGCAGGCAGGTAAGAGAAAATTTTGGATTACCGTACTTGACTTCAAATAACAGTCTGTCCAAGAAAAAAAAAAAAAGAAAAAAACCAAACCAACCAACCCACCAATACAAAACAAGCAAACAAAACCCACAAACAAACCAAACCAGAATCCAGTCTGCAAAAGTACTGGAATAGCAAATAGGGAAGTTCTAAAGGTTGATATCAGATTTAGAGAAAAAGGGAATTAATTCCAATAATTAGAATCCACATTAACATTATGTTTGTCTGTGAAAGATTTAGAGGAAAGACTTTAGTATACTCATTCAGTCAAGGAACCATGTGGTTGATTTGACCAAAACCTAAGACAGCCTGAATTCAGAATGTTTGGCTAATGCTACAAATCCCTCATTTTCCATGCACCAGTGTGTGTTTGAATAATTCACAACCTACTTGAGAGAATTCTGTAAGCATTACTTTCTGAATTAAGTTCCATGTTAATGATTTATTCATCATTATTATTGATTCAATGTGCCTTTGGTCATGGCAATATTTAGACCCATGTCTACCACTACTAAGAAATAAATGCTATACATTATATGAATGTTAACGTACAAAGCTCCTAATGATTCTGAAGCATTTCTGCTGCATGTATGGTATATTCCTTGGTAACCAACAATGTCCATCAATGGGAGTTGTACCATGGATTTCAGTGGCAGCACAGTGAAGTCTTTGTATTAAAATCTAAGGTAGATTGATGAATGAGTTCAGCAGTAGTCTAGTTATTCAACATTACAGAATAATGAGAATTATAATTTTTCTGGGAATAGCAGCAAGTTTCAACACTGGGAACTAGCTGATTCTAGATATGTTTTATAAAATCTAGGCTTCCTACAGAAGAATAAGTCATGGCTGGGCAAGCCAGCCTTTGCCCAGTTGGTGGTTTTGAAACAGGGAAATTAGAAGTTGTCTAGGAACCGAGTGCAGATGAAACTCAAAAAGAAACACCTGCGTTCCTTGGTTATTTTCATGTTAAATCTATGCATATGCTTTCTATTTCTACAGTAAACTGAATGAGCCTGGGATCACAGCATCTCTGTGTTCTGAGGAAGTCAGATCCCAATCTGATGTGTGCAGCTTTGGACATCTCCCTAATTTGAAACAGAACCATTACTACCCCACGGAGCTTTTGAAAATAATTGAGGTCTGACCAAAAACATTTGGTGGTTTATATGAAATTAATTTATTTTCTCTTTCTTTTTCTATGGAGATGTTCTGGCTTCTTGGTTTATGGAAGGGAAAATATGTTGAGAACAAGTGGTTTTCTTGGTACTGCCTAATGATAGCTGTTTGATATCAAACTTTCCATTGAGACATAGCAAATTCCCAACTCTTAATTGTTGCCAACAGAAAAGTGGAATATCCCAGAATTAATAGTAATACTTATAGTCTTTCAAGTCCACTTTATGTAATTCATTTTTATTTTTATAATATTGAACAGAATACTACTGCAAAGAAACCCTAACTGTATATTTCTTAGAGATGTTAGCTGGCGATATTATTACTGGTTTTATAAGGAACAAAAACCTGCATGCTTATGACATACTACTGCTTTATTTTGAGTATTTTGTACTAAACAATGGGAAAGCTTTGCCTCTTTTGTGAGACATCAGTGAGGTAAAATCTAAACCTTGGTTGCAGTTAGAGTCAATGTCAGCTGAATCTCCCATTAACCTCATGGTTTTTTGGTTTGTCTGTCCTTTATCTACATAAAAATAGACCAGCGTGCACCAACAAAAGCCCAAACCTTTGGTAACCAACTCATTTGAAATCTTCAGGGATTAAAAAAATTGCTACATGAAAATACTCACAAAAACCTTACATGAATCTTTAAAGATCAGAGTTCCTTTCGGTAATATCAGTTAACCAATGTGATTTTTTTCTTTTTCTCTGTTCACTGTTACTTTAAGCAAAGAAGCTACTGTTATGGAGCACACCATGGGACCAAAAGATACTTCTTTAATTAGTCTAACTGCAATAATGGTGGAATTGGTGATAGAAGGTATCTCAGAGAAGCATGAAGAATAAGATAGAAAAGAACTGCTGCTGTTGAAATCACCTTGCAATTTTAGTGAGTGTTATTAAATCTCTCCCGGAACTTGAAAAATTTGGTAAACTAAATGTTAAGGTTTAGTAAAATTGGGAATTACTTTAAAGATCCATGAAACACTTTGAGACCACAAACCAGCACCTGATCAAAAGAAGGTCATCTGGCACATTACTAATGCCCATTCTTCAAAACAAAGCATTCCTGACTTAAGTGGGTCTGTTTTTCTAGCAGGCAAAACAATTATTTTTGGATGCTACGTTGCTCACACAAGTCATCTCTGGCTGAGCTCCCCCTGAGCTTTTGAATCAGGAGACTGAGCATCTCAAATTTAGAAGGGAATGCTCCTATCTGGCCAATTCAAGGGAACTGAACGTTGGACTAGCCGCTTAAAAGACTTTCTTAGCCAGCTCATCCATATGAATTTGCTTTCATGCTGGTATGAGAGGTGCTATGAGCAGAAAGTGACACAAGTTTGTGTGCCCCAAATAAAAGCCTTTTGTGGATGGATCATTATGTAAATGATCTTTGTGATCGATTAGGGGCTGGGGGAGCAGAGCTCGTATTTGAAAGATCAGGAACATTTTCACAGGTCACTGACTCTCTGTGTTTGCAAGCGAGTGAGTCTGGTGCATTAAGTGAGTCAAAGAGAATGAGGGCAGACAGTGGCAAAGATAGTCCTGATGGAGTTTTTTTTCATGGTATTTGAATGTGAGCTTAATTTTATGGTTTTAGTTGGTGTATACATACACCTGTAAGAAACGATATGAGCAGCCTTCCCTTCACTGTTACAGCAAGCTATGAGTATAGTTCAGCCCTCTTCCTGAAAAAGGATCTGACTCAATATAAACCCTGAATACTTCAACAAAACACCCACTGAAAGAAGAGAGAGAGGAGAGAATCCCTGCCAAGTAGGTATTTCCAAGTAAGGGAGACTCATTTTGCAAAGCCTAATGAGGGCTGAGAAACCCTGCCTCTGGGATCCGTCCAGATTCCATGAATGAGCCAGAGAGGGACTGATGAAAGCTAATAATTTTCCATGGCGATAGTCTCAAATTCTTCACTCAAATCCATGTTCGTTGTAGGCTTACACTCGTTAGAAGAGAAACCATCTCTGCTCTTCAGCAGTGTCCCAGCCCCAGCCTCAGCCACTGTTGCTGTTGGCCACTGCGTGCCATTAAAAATGATTTGTTTTTTCAAACGTGGCTTTTTCAATAAAATATTTTTTCTGGCTTTCTGACATTTTTTACAAAAGCATGCTTGAAAAATCACTTTATAGAAAACTTTGCTTCTCCTTACTCTGCAAAGCCTTTCTGATAGACAGTTTGCTAAATTAGCCCCACCCTAGTTTATGAAAAGCAATTTGGCAGTGTAGGAAATAAGATGATGATGGAATTGCATGGGAAAGCTGAGCGGAGGTGCAAATGTGGCTGAGAGTTTGTTGCTGGAACTAAAATTCACAGTGACTGTAGCTGATACATATTGGAGGGTTTATCAGAAAAGCCCTCTCTGAAGGCATAACTCTTATTCATGTCAGGTACACCTCCACATTTGCCCAGAGAATTAAGTATTGCTGTCAAATGTCCTGCCTATTAGTTTCTGACAGATTTTTGGCATATGCTTTAGCCTAACAGGATCGATCCTGCAAAACTTAAATCAAGGGGGACCTTGTGACTTGAAAGGAATGGAAGATCACTTTGAAGAGTCTGTAATGTGCACTACTTGGGTGCTAAGTCCTTGGCAACTAGTTGTGGTTGGCTTACATTTTTTTCAAAATTACTTGGATACCTCGAAGAGCCCTTAATATCCCTATCACTCATTTCCTCCCACCTGAGGACAGAATATCAGGAATCACTTCTAAAAATGCAAATACGCACAAGTTATATTACTGGAAATTGTTTTTCAAAAGACTTAGCTCTTGGAAATAGGCTGAACAAAGGGCAAGGAGGGAAATAAAAAGAAAAGTGACTGGGAGGAAAAGCAGTAAATAGGTAAGGTGTTCTATTGTCTGCGCCATTGGCTTAGGTAAAGCACATCGTCTACGAATTTACCTACAGAATAGCTCTGTGCTAACTCGATAATGACTCCAGTTCAGGTGGAATCCGTAAACGGTTCATGGCAAGTTAGTACAAATTATTGTTTTTAACTGCAGATTGCTTAAGTCTGCTGTGTGATAAAAGATGCTAATGATGAGTGCAGTACATGATTTTTTGTAAAAGGATTTTTTTCAAGAATCCAAAACAAGACACTTATTAACAAGGAAATAATAACAATTTTTGCAAAACTTTGGACACCAAGGGGATCATCTATCTGCCATATTCAGCTTCCTTTTGTGATTGCGTTGGATAATATCTTTCTCAATGTAGCATTACCAAAAAAAAAGAAAATTCAGAAAAGAAATATGTGAGTGCTGTCAAAGGGATAACAGCACACCTCTTGTTCCAGGGAGTGTGACAGTACACTTAGAAAAGCAGCTGGAAATTACTGGGGAGAGGAGGACAGAGTGTAGGTCTGGTTTCAGTTATTCATACATATACCAGCACTGGCAGGGCATTAGGATGCTAATCAACATTTCTCTGTCGCTTCTTTATTTCTCTTTTGGAAAACTAACTGAAGATTGTAAGATCCCTCTTGGGTTCATAATTTTAAGTTTTGCATTCTTATTAAGCTTTTCTTCCAAAGCTAATAATCCAAAAGCCTTTTTTTGACAGGTTGTGGTGGGCAGAGGCAGGGAGGAGAGGGAATACTTTTTATATTATGTATCTTTTTATCCAAATTTCTACATTCTTGCCCTTTATGCTTTTCCATCTTCTTGCTCTTATTTCACTGGAAACTTTTCATTCCTCTGTTCTTCTGTGTGTGTGTGTATGAGAGAGAGAGAGAGAAAATTAGTCTATTTTTCCAACTCTTTCACTAGCTGTTGCTTTGGGGAATGTTTTCTTTCCTTGGTCTCCTTGTCACTATATGCGCAGGCAGGGACATGGCCCTTTCTTGCAACTGGACTAGCATGCTCTTGGAGATCTCCTGAGGTTCATGTAGGAGAGGTGCAGAGGATTGGGTTGGGTATTTACTGAGCCTGTGCAGGAGCTGCAGCCATAGTTCACTGCTTTAGGACATGACAGGTGAGCAGAGAGAAGCTGGGAAGAGTCAATCCCTGTTTCATCTGTAAGTGCTGGAGAATGAATGTGCGTGGCCTGTGCTTCGGGTGGAGCTGAGGTCATGATGTTTTCTCACCTTCCCTGCTACTCTTGTCTGTTCTGTTCTTCTCAAGCCTGTTTGACAATTTTCTTTCCCAGCTGCTTCCTCAAATTGGGAAACATTATTTGCCAACCAATACAATGCTGCGTGTCTTCCTGCAACACACTTATCACTGAAGTGAGCATTTTGTTTTGGTAGATGGCTATTAGTCACAAAGATCTAGTTTTATAAAAGAGATTGCTTTACTTGGTGTTGCATAGCTGAAATGACGTAAATGGCACAGTTCGATTTTCAGAATGAAAACTTGGGCAAGACTGAATGAAGCAATGTTTGATCCATTGAAATGCTTGGGCTTATCTCTTTATAACCCACTCTAACATGTTGTAGAGAGGCCTTTACTCATGTAGAATGGCACAGCCTCATTCTTCACAGCTTTTCAGTGTGGGTAGCTAAAATGCGAAATAAAACCATTTTTTTACAATCCATTTGCAGATGTAACTGACTTCTTGGAGGACAGGATGGTGTCAGTCCCAGAAAGTATGGATTCCTTCAAAAGAAAAACAAACAAAAAAGGAAAAAAAAAAAAAGGTTGGTAGGAAATGTGACAAATAAGGGTGTAAAACATGCTTTGGTAGTATTTGTTGGTTCACTGGTACTGTTTCTCCTTCCTTATATTTTTCTTATTTATTCAAGAGCCTGATTGCAGCCTTGCTTCCTTCATGATACTCAAGAATCTCAAACAGAACAATGCAACTTAATTTTAGATTATGTGTATATTGGTCATTCATAGCATGACAGTTAGTAAAAATGCTTAAATCTCAGCCAAAAGCAAAGACATGCCATCTGTATTTCTGCTCTGTTTCAGGCTACGATAGAGAAAGGTGTGACACTGTTATCAAAAGTCTGTCCATCGTATCTTGCAATTTCTATCCATGGGCCACCATCAATTCTGAATTTAGAATAACCTATTTTCCCCTGTTTCAGTTCCACAGAGCAGATCTTTTCAGCAGTTTTACCTGGTTTAATTTTAACTGAAGATTGCTGGAATGGGAGCAGGAGAAGGGGAGGGAAATTATATTTATTTATTTAAGTTAGCATAGAAGTGCTTTTTGAGAAGAAAGACAGAAATGAGCACAAGAAATTTGTTAGTGGCTCACTTCCCCAAACTCTTCATAAGACTGTGAGGGTCACAGCTGACTTGACACTATAGAAATGGCCATGGATAAATGCTAATACTGCCTTTCAGCAAACAAGGTGGAAGGATTTTGTTTCCTTTTGACGTCTGATGACATTCACTTGTGTACAGCTGGTTACTAGGACTTTGCATGAAGAATCACATTTGTTCTTAGTACAGTTACACATATTTTCTCATTAAAAAGATTAATATCGTGTTGCAGCCTCAGCCTTACGCAGCATTTGACTTTTCAATAGGGGATAGTGAATGTAGGAGTGGAATGTGTATGTGTGAACTGCTGTAAACTTTCAGGTCCCTTTATGATAAGTGGATGGCCTGGTGATTGAACAGTACCATCTTGGGATGTTCTTTCACCTGCCCTCTCCTTGTAGAAGAAATATTTCTTCAGAATCTACAGTCTGCTGTGTTCAGGTACCCCACAATCTGAACTATTTTCATTAATGAATTTGGAAACATCTCCAGGCTGCATAAAGATTTGATTCATACTTGGAGGAGGGAAACTTTGAAGGCTGTAGGTATTTTTTCACTGTTTTCAATTGAAAGATTTGCTGTCTCTCTTTTAATAGATTCACATTGAATTTACTTCTTTGTCTTTAATGATGGCCTGCTCACTTCCCTGGACTTATTATTTCAGAAGCTTTCGTTTCAGAAAGTTCTTTCTGTAGATTAATATACTAGAGATTTATTCTTCAACATGTCTGCATTTGATATATACAGTATTTAAGTTTGTATTCACTTAGCAAAGCATATACTCCATTATCATGTAATCATTTCCAGCCCAAATACAGAATCTATAGATTAATGTACTATAAATTTCTTCTTGCAGCAGTTTTATTGCTATATTAGTTATTAAGTTATGTTTGCATTGAACTTCCAAAATAGGATAGATAGATAAGAGATTTGTTTATGTTTTAAATTAAAGTGAGTCTTTTATAGTTGGTTCAGACTGGAAGGCTAAAGATTATGGCACACATACTATCTTTAGAGCTGATCAAATGTTGCCAATCAAATTTAGAAAAGCCAGGAAGAGTTTTCACATGGCTTTGTAATTTTACATTATCACAAATGCTTTTGCTTTTTCTTCTATTTGCTGGGATGGTGATAGATTTTTTTTTTCAAAGTCCACAAAATCCATTAACTGGAAAAAGTGGAAAAAATATTAATATCTCCCACTTGCAATTATTTTTCTGTTCAAAGCGTCCTAAATTCCTTTATGTCAAGGAGGCTAAGCAGAAAATAAATATTAATATCTAAGGTAACCCCTGAGGTCCTAGAGTAGCTTGCTCACCTCCAGGCGGAGCTGGTCTCAGTAGCTCAACATGGAACATAAATACTTAGCAACAGCTTAAGACAGGGCATAAGAGTATCTTAGGATTCAGTATGTCACAGCTTCACTGTATCTGATTCATCCATAGAGGCACCACTTTCCCTACGAAGCAGAGTGCTCTTAACTGAGAATCCCACTGGTATCTGCTCCATTTAATATTGAGACATATTTGTTGTACTTGAGTAAGGAAAGTTGCTGAAGTCTTAGTCCAATCTGTTTGGAAGGCTCAGAAATTATAGAAAATAAATAGATTATTTTCAGTATTATCATCTCTTGTTGATATCCAACATTTATTTCAATCTTCATGAATATGATGTAAAACTGCTAGAAGAAATGTGTCCTATATTAATCTCTAGATTTTATATTTACACTGGCAAGACTATATGATAGATAACAGAGTATCTAGTTCTTTGCTGGATGAAAAGCATGTTGTGTATATCAGATGTAAGAATAAATATGCAGTACAAATGTTATATACTTACATCTGTTTACCCATACAGATACTGACGGGCATAGTTGGAAAGGATTTTGCTTAGGTGATTTTTTTTGTTTGTTTGTTTCTTCTTCTTCATTCTCTAATCTTAGGCAAGTTATTACTATATGTCCCTGCTCCCTATTAAGAACAAGGCAAAATAACAACCACCAAAAAAAACCCCCCATAAGCATACCTTTTCAAGCACACTGCATGTTTTTATATTATAAAATGCATATAATCTATATCAAGAATGTTATACAAAATATATATGTTGCTATACATGTATTGAGGTATAATATAAAGTATTTTATGAGAGATGCATGTGATTCTTGTCCAGAATAAATTTCTAGTCCCATAAAGTACAAATAAACCACAAGAATTTGAGGTTGCTCGAGAAGAGAGAATTTACATTCTCTGTTTAACTTCCTGTCTGTCATTCCCATCCCTTTCTTCGTCAGTTATTAAAATGCACAAAGCTACTTCTGCCAGCCCACTTATCCCCTGCCACATTGAATCAGCATTTCCACAAAGAGTGTTTCCTCTGAGCTTGGAGCTGTCACAGATGGACTGGAGGAGCTGCTTTCTGGTGATTCAGTGCAGCAGGGGACAGATGCTCAAATGACAGCAACGGTGTGCAATTAACATAGGCTAAAAGAGCATAAAGGAAATTGTAGAGCAGAGTGAAAAGCCGCAGAACCCTTAGCTGTAACTCACTCAGGGCTTTTCAATTCTCTTTGCAATAAGGCAAAAAGGCAAGTTAATAAAGTACTGAATATTTTTGTAAGTCAAACTATCGCCCTATTTTTATAGAGAATTATGAAATATTGATGGACTAAAGGTGACTTCCATATGAAAAATATTCTTAGGGAAAATTTGTAGAACTCAAGTGATTAATAATTGTCTTGGATTTGCCATTCTTTAGTAAAGATTTACAAACGCTCACAACCTCAGTTTCTCTGATCATTTTAATACTTTAAAAAAGAAAAATGTTCTCAAGTGATCTTTACTGAGAAGTAGGTTTTATTGTGAGTTCCCTTGTACTGCCACACTAATCAATAGTTATGAGTGTTTGCTATAACTACTCCAGAAGGTATGGGACTGAAGCATGGAGAGTTTTGAAAAACATTGCTCAGATTCTCCCAGGAGGTGAGCAAGCCTTCCACTTAGATATGATGGGCTCATTCCAACCTTTGCTCAGTGCTGTGTTTTCATAATTCTGTCTATCTAGGCACGAAAACCACCACACTATCTAGTGTGTCCTGCTGCCTCTCCTCCTCCGGCCCTGCAAGCATCACCATAACATCCACATGCTTGCCTGTTAAAATAAATAGTTCTAATGATCTCCTCAGCAGCCTCTGCAGACTCTTTGGAACTTCTCTATTTTCAAGGTCACAACTCTGCTTGAGGTTGATAAATTCATGAATTATTAATACTTAGCACTTTTCATCCATGAATGTCAAAGGTGAGAAAGCATTGCTATTCCCATTTTTATCAAAGAGGAAATTGAGCTGTAGAAGTGACATGTACAAAATTATTTTGGAAGCCAATGGTAGATCCAGGAAAAGAACGTAATTTTCTGCACTCAGCTTGCATTGTGACCATTGCATCACACTGCTTCACAGTGCCCTTTGTGCAACAGCATAGTCTTATTACAGTTGAGATTTAAGTCCTACAAGAGTCAGGAAATTAAACTTTGCCACACAGTGTGTTCATTGTACATTTTTATTGGACATGGCCAATACCTTACCAAGTGGTCATCCTTTTTCCAAAGGGTAACTTTCAGGGTACCTCCTGCTAGTAAGTGATGTGTATTTAATTGTTTACTATTAATCTTATTTGTTTTATGTCACAACTGCAAACAAACCAACATAAATGTTATTATCCTAATTTTCATGACTGTTCAGGACCACTTCACTGTTTTGACTTTAAAAAAATATTTTAGAAAATATCATACAATACAAATAAATGTCTTTAGCACTTTTCTGGGATAGTCCAAAGACGATTTGGACACTTTAGAGCTCTTATGGAACGTGAGAAAGGTCACAATGAAGTACCCAGGGTAAAGAACATCCCCTTCTGGAAGTGATCGCTTGTCGTGCTTAATTTTGATATTCCTTACAAAAGTATTTTATTCAGCAAGGATGTTCTGTCTTTTCCAGTACCAGCCTTATTTCCCCAGAGGATCTCTTGAAAGTCTATTATAATTCTTTTACTCTCAAAACACTTTCTTGAAATGAGTACTTGTAATAAGCACCTCTGTTCAGGTAAGCACTCTAGAAAATCATCTAGATGGTTAAGAGATGCTGAAGAAACACTCAGAGCCGTCAGAGTAATGCTATTTCCTCCCACAAAACTCTGGGAGAGTTATTCTTGAGAAACACTGAATGATCTGCCATTCACTTTAGCTACTATTTAGCCATTTAACAACTGAAATAGATTCAGGTACAACCCTGTGTAGAATATACAGATAAAGTCTATTAACCTGGGGCTGAGACAGACAGGATGATTATCTGTCAGGCTCTGGGCATGTCCTCCTTATCAGTTTTGTTGTTAAAATCCTGAAATTGTTTCCAAGAAACAAACTGTAAGGTTGTCTTTCTTTCAAAAACTGTTCAAGCTTAAATTAAATATTAATTTTTTTACACAGTTTCTTTTGGGAAAAGGCAGCCACGATGTAATACATCTTAAAATAGTTCTGTGTGTTTGTTTGTTTTTCCTAATCTCTACGTTATTGTCACTGAACCATTTCTGTGTTATTCTCTCTGCTGCCTTGAACTGTATCACTTGTGTACTTCTTTTGGAAGAGAACTTTACAGACAAAGGAAAGAAGTCTGAGAAAAATACTATAATGTCAATATAGTGGCTGATGAAAAGTGCCAGATTTATGGCCTTGGGGAATGGAAAAGGTTGTTTATCCCTGTGGCTGGTACAACACACTCACTGGCAGCTTCACAGCAATCCACCAGTCTACTCAAATCCTGAGTTTTAGACACTGTGACACTGGATGTAGAACTGAGTCAGCTTTAATTTTGCAGAGGCTTTCTCAGTCCATACCAGTTATCAGTTCCTGCAGGACAGATCTTGTAATTTGATTACAATGGCACTTGCTGCCTTTTCTGATTACAACATTTGGTATTTAGCATTTCTACTACACTGTACATTTACATCACAATTATTTCTATATAGAAAGACTTAACTTGTACTAACAATTTCTCTTTTTCCTCTCCCACCTTCTAAGGACAGATGCATCTAATTTCCTGTTAAATATCCTAAATAAAATACTCTACTAATGTGGCAATTTCCTATGTTAACAAATAGTATAACAGGACTTACCACTAGAGGGCTTTAATAAGGACCTCTTGCCTCTGTTACACTTTTTCCAATCTAGAGTAATCTACTAGAAAATCTAGTTGTCCATTTTTCTTTAAATTTGAAAGACAGACTGCCAGCTTTTTTTTTTTTTTTTTTTTTTTTTTTAAATGAAATCAAAGTTCAGCTTAGTGAATCATGTAGGTGATTTGCTTCTCTAAACTTTGGTTAAAAAAGAGGCAGAGAAATTTTCAGAAAATGAAAAGCTTTTTCTTAATTGTAAAAAACAACAAGTACTCTTTAAAGCCAGTTTGCAGGCTGGTCCTTTAAATGCATTTAAGGTGACTCTGTTTAAGGACAGACACAGTGCTGAGCGGAGGGGGACCCAGGGTGCTCAAGTGGGCCAGCAGCCAGGCTTTGCACCTCTCAAGAACTAATACAAAGCAACAAATTTCTCTAGGGTCTAATGACTAAAATTCATCTAATAACACTTAGCACTTACCACTTTGGGTACATCTTCAAAGAGCTGAACTAATAGCAGCTAATTTAATCTTCAAACAAGCCGAGTGAGGAGCATTATCATCACTGTTTAACCGAAGGCCAGAGCAAAGGAATGGCACTGCAGAAAACAAAAATGTATGTCTCTTCCAGCTACTTTGTGCCTGACTAATAGGAAATGTTTTTAGTGGATTTAATCCTGATAGGGGGCTGCTGACTCTTCCCAAATGCTAAATAGCTGTTATTTTAAAATCTAAAGGTGAAGTCAAGGTCATAACTAGGAATCTTGCACATTCACTAGCATTTCCTTCAGAAAAAGTTGGTGAATAATTGCTGTTGGGTTTTCTGCCATTGCAAATCCAAAAACAAGCAAGGAAGCACACCACACACACATATATATGTTTATATGCATAAAATTAACACCTAGTTTTAAGCAAACAACCTATTATAAAACTAATAAAAACAAGTTTTAAACACACACCTCTACATATTAATATGCCTAAGTGCTAATTTTTGCAGGAACTGCAAAAATTCTTAGGTCAAGCGAGGTGGTTTGTTGAAAGATTCTAGCATCTTTAAGTATTGTTTAGTAAAACTGATGAGCATTTGAAAGAAAAAAATGTTTTGAATGGAAGAATTAAAACTCCTTGCTCTAAGAGTGTAAAGAAGATTGTTTTAGTTTTAAATGTTAATAATTTTATTAATTTAATATTACTTTAAAAAATATTTTTAAATAAATAGCTTATTGCCTAGCTTTTTATACTGAAGAGAACAAGTATACTTCGTTACAATGCTGGGCAATGTGCCATGTTGTTCATACTCCAAAACCTTGGCTCCAGCCCCCAGTTCTCCTGGAAAATGACTGGTCCAACGAAGCGATGCTTCCCCTTGTCAGCCGAGTCAATATTGCTGCAACATGTGTTGGTGGTCACCATTGTTTCCCTCCCACCACCCTTCCCTTGCAATTGCTGTTCAAATCATCAGGAGACTGAGATTCCAGACTGGTTTCAGCACTTCACTGCTTAGGGGACATGGTAATGAAAAGTAAAAATCTTCTTCGCCTCTTTCTCTTGCATAAATGTTTTGTGGTGATACCATTTCAGAAACACTTCCTGCATAACACAAAATGGTGCACACCAGAGTAACAACTTTTTTTCTTTTTTTTTTTTTTTTAGGTTATCTCATTTTCGTGGCCTTTCTCTCGTTATGGATCCAATTCAGGCGAAAAAGGAAAAATATACTACACTGCTAGCCATTGCTTTGGATGATATATGGGCAGGGCAGAAATTTTGGGTGTCTTAGGCAGGTAAGCAATAATAGGTCACTTACCCATACGCATTAACTCAAAGAGCACTGATAGCCTCTTTTCTGCCTACAAAAAAAAAGAAAATCTTTGAAGAGGAAGAGGTGTAATGTGATCACAGAGCACTCGGAAACATATTCTTTGCTCTGCTTTGTCTTTGTAAATCTTTTCAATGTTCAGCAGGACAGCCGTGCTGTGGCTGCTAGCTATTAGGGCTGCACACTGCTTTTCAGATTTACAGCTGTGTGCTTGTCATTTCCAGATGCAGTTTTACTAAGACAGTCGCTCAGGAAACGTTGTGAGAAGCAGCAGGTTTCCAGTAAAACATGCCCATAAACACCACGGTTGCTGGCAAAATAAGGCTTACACCCAGATGCTATAGGAGAAAAACAGTCTATTCTTTGTTCACTTTTACCCTGAGGGTTCAACTCAGAACCATAAATATGTACAATGGAGCAGCCCATCCAGCCTGGCCAGCTGACGGGCCATGTAATTCCCCATCTCAGACACTTCTGCTATTTGTGTTGCACAGGTCTGTACATGGATTCTAACTGATGAAAATAATTCAGAAAGCTGTTTCAATGAAAACTCAGTCACGGGCTGTGTGGTTATTTTTCTTTTCAGTTCAGCTATGGTTAGTTACGAACTGGACGTTAGCAGAGAAATGCAAGAAACCAGAGAGTAAAACGCACAAAACTCCTGATGTTTCCTAACTATCCCAACAACACCCATTTCCAGTTCCTCCAGATTCTGGCAACAGCGGAGTGCAGCACAAAAATTGTAGAGGTTCACCTGGCACCTGACAAAGGGTCAGCAAGGTATGGACTGAGGGCAACTCAGGCACTGGGGTCCTTCCTGCTGTCGGATGGAAGCGCTAACTGGAACTGAGGATTTCTGGGAGCAGCAGTTCTTCCTTATGGCAACGGCTCCACACACGTGCTGGCCTTTGCAGGGACAGGGCCAAACTTTGGTTTGCCAAAGTGGGGCAGTGAAATCAGTAGCCCATACCATGTATGGAGAAGTTGGGAAGCATCTTGTACAATGTTTCTTTTCTTTTCTCTCTCTTTTTTCTTACTGGGTCTCATCTGTTTACTTCTTTATGTATTAGGAAAAAAATAAACAAAAACCCACAAAACACACACACAAAAACTATTCCCAGCTGAAATTTCCTACAATTACCCTTCATTTTTGTATACTATATTCTGCAAATTAAGATTCTGTGACTGGTGACAACATATCGTATGACAGGCTCTTTTCTCATTTATTTCTCCTAGCTTTTATTTTTAAGTGAAAGAACTCCTTGAAGTTTCCGCTTGAGTGGTGAGCAGCATTGCATGGAAGCCTAGAAACTGTATGTACCTGTGTTGATGGTGTTTGCCCCCCCAGTCAGAAGGGGAAGGGTATATAGTCTACTTAAACTCAGATGGCATAGCTAAACAGAGCACTTTATCTTTCTCCTTCATTTTGCTGATGGAGCAGTGCATTTATTTTTCTGGCAAGTGTTATGTTTTCTTTTTAGCTTGTGTACCCCCTCTGTAGCATAGAAATCATTTCCTTATAGCTGTTTTTACAAAGCAGGGTAAAAGTTGATGTATTCATTACCAAGGCTCCCCAGGCATTTTTTTGTGCAATTTATAGAGATGTACTGAATGAAAGATATCTACTGCCAGCTTGTCAGCCTGAGCATGGGACTGTGCAGTCCTTCTCAGCAAGTGCCTTGTCTCGTGACTCCTGCCTGCTCTCCAGCGGCTTTGAAAAAAAGCAAAGGGGAATTGAGAGCTGAAACAATCGTGACAAATTGAAATGTAGAAGTGATACTTCAGAACATCTCCTGCCCCCACGTACATGGTGTAGAATGATCTTTACCCCTTGAGATACTAGCTTATTTTGTAAAATATTTTTGTTAGACAAGAAGCAGTATACCACATAATTCAATAAATTAAGGTAGTCTATTCCCTAACAGTTTTATTTCTAAAAATAAAAGAGGGAAAAAGTAGCTCTTTCTCTTTCCTGTAAAGTTAACTAATATACAAGGGATAGTACTAGCAATGTATCAATAATGCTGTAATGTACAAATTTTGCACTTACTGGATGTTGACCACAGCTGACACTTCTTGTAGGAGGAAAAAAAAAAAAACATATCCCTGAGGATAAAAAGAAAAAAATGTTGACATAAACTGCTTAGAATTGTGAGCTGAGAGTGCTATTCCCAGACAATGTCAGAGTTTGTTCCTAAAGGATGATGAGCTTCATCGCAAACGAAAATCTTTATTGTCTTAGTAACTTCATTTGTGATGTGGCTTCTTTCGTTCTTTCTGCACAGAAATGCAGCCCTGTGAATGTTTTCACTTCTTTCACACTATTTTTTCAGGTGCTCCATAAGATTGGCAGGACAGTGCATAAAATACCAAACTCTTTGGAAATTTCAAAAGAATATTTTTTTTGCAGTCTATCATAGAATTTTTTTTAATAAAAATTTTGATGGGTTTTAGGTTTTCCTTCCTCACTTCTTTCTCTCTACCTTTCCATTTTTTTGCCACTCAGCACTACAGTGCGACAATACCCAGGCTTCATTGCATTTCCACCTCAATTTTCGATTTCAATTTTACTTTTTCATTTTATTTTAATTTTCTTTCCTCTTACGAGTAAAGGTAAGTCTGACCACATGATTTTCTTAGAATATTTATTTATCTATTTTTATAAGTTTTAATTCCGTTACGTAACTTTAATATAAATGAAGAAATTTCAATCTAGTCCCACACTGGGTTTTGTCATGTGTCTTTTCCCATGTTACTGTTCAGTGTTTCTTCCAAAGGGATGGAGAACCTTTTTAATCAGACATTTGTGGAGCAATATTCTTTTTTTATATGTTTTTTTTATTGTGGTGGTTTTCCCAGGCATCTGCACTTAACAAAGGGATATTTTATGTGGTATGTTCTGGCTTTGTGCACGGAGGCAGGTTTTTTGGTGGTTGTTGTTTGGTCGGTTGGTATATTGAACATATACCTGCTGATTAGATATACTGTCTTAGTTTTTATCACTTAAAAGTAATTACACGATTTCCCACAAGTGTATACAACATGACTTCTGAGGGATCTGTTTGGTTATGCTTGGTAGCTTCAAAGGTCTAGCACTCTGGAGTAAAAAGCTCTATAAAAATTTCTTTATCATGATTTTAATAGATGAACCTTTTTCATAGGAAAACGTCTGTCTAAAACAAAAAAGTCTCCAAGATAGTGACAGCCTACTGACTCCATGCATCCACTGTATTTTGAAAGTAAATTACAAAATTTTTGAATTTTGTAATGGTTTTGAAAATCTTTCATGTTCTTGAGTTTCCTGTCTGAAATAACCTAGACTAGAGCAGCAAAGGAACCTAAAGGGCCTGTGTTAGACCCAATGCTGGATCATTACCACTGCAGATACCTGGCCACCTTCTGGAAGGAACAACTTCCAGAACAGGCTCCCTGAGGCAATGCAGGTGGATATGTGAAAGCAGAGGAATCAAAACGAAAAAGCAAGCATGCAGCTGCCTCTGCTTTTGACATGATATACTAAGACAAGCTTGTATCTTAAACATTGTCCCTCTTAAGTTTGATGGTAAGATGATGTTTGGATGCAACACTTGGAATTCCCATTCCAGCTTCTGGAACTGCATTTCTAAATCTTTTATCTCAAAGCACAATTGCCATGGAGGAGCTAATGCCCTTATTTAATATAATAACTCTGTGATTAATATATCCTGTCAGTGTGTGGGCAACCTGAATTCAATTTCCTCCTCTGCCTGAGGGATTTGAACTCCAGACCACACAAAGTGACCTGATCAGCAAGCTACAGTATTTTGTGGGTGAAGAAGACTCCCATTCATTTTATGTCCAAGCAGCATACAAGACCGATTATTAACGAGGTTAATAGTGTTCGGAAAACACAGGACACTGAACCCAACTTTTCCTGCTCTGAGTAGTAACTATATTAGGGTGCTGGCTATCGAAGGTGTCTGTTGTAGCCATGTGCGTATGGACTGTGAGACAGTGGGTATTTTCTGAGAATATGTCTAACTGAGCTCTGCAAATGCAACATATGAACATGTACCCAGTCACCGAATCCCATAGGACTGTACAAGCATGTCAAGCTTCCCCACACTGTCAGAAAATGGCCAGAAGCACAGCTTTAGGGAGCAGGACATCTTGAACATCCAAGAGGGTGATGTAACCACGGGTGGCAGCCAAGCACGGCTTTAGAGGATTGTAATTCTGTGGGCACAGGACTCCACCCGTAGCCTTTTGTATGTTCAAGGCAAGAAACACACTCCCTTCAAAAGCTGAGGGATGAAACTTTTTGATCACTTTAGTGTGTTTGCAGGGCAATACCACGCTTGGCTGATTGCATTGGGTATGGTTGCCTACTATTCCAACTTGTTGTTATACTGTTATATTTTATTGGTTGCTCAGTTATTTTCATTCCCAGTGCCACTACAGCTCTGAAACCAATTGTGGACGTGTGTAGGTCAAGGGGAAGGAAAATTAAGGGTCATCTTAAGTTTATACAGTGGTGCTTTTTCGTTTTCTATAAAGCTAACTACATTTAGGCTCCCTGTTGGGTAAGCTTTTTTTCCCTTGTCTATTATTTTCGAAGAAGAGAGTGTATATGACAGTCTGAGAACAGCACCAGCCTGAACACAGATGGTAGGGATTACACCACACTGAGCCTTGACCTTCCAAACCCTGCCATTTCTTTTCAAGGTTTCTCTTCTTTGACAGGTGGGCTGGCTTTTGTCAATATTTTCATTAATGCATTTTTTTTCATTATGATCAATTACCTGTGCTTTAGACCATGTCTCAGAATTACAGCAAAGCAGGTTCCAAACTGAAAAACTGAAGCTGTTTCCTGTATTTTCCCCCTTTCTGAAACACTGAAAGATTTAGCTCGTAATGGAGAAATATCGCCCAGTTTCTACTCGTTTCTATCAACTACTTGGTCTATGAGATTCTGGCCAGCACATAAGGTGAAGGGTAACTTGTCTAATTACAGGTTAAGTTTACAGGGGCCTGTATCTAAAATACATTGTTTTCTGAGATGTTAAGATGATTGAAAAGTAAATATGAGAACAGCAGTAAAACAGTGATTTTATAATGTGGAAAGAAAATTTGCATAGGCCAGATGCAGACATTCCTGTAATGTAATGGTACTGTAATGTAAACATCAAATAAAAATCAGCTATTTCAGGTCAAGATCATTGAACTCAATGGAATGTAGTGGTGCACATGAACGCAGAATTTAGCCTTTTCTTCATTAGAGATATTGACAAGCAGGTCAGAAATTCAAATGTTTATTGAAAACCTCATAACTTGAACAGTCAGAGCCATAGTAGTGTGCAGAACTGGGCTGTTGATGTAAGAACAGATTCTCTTGGGAGTTTGTTTTTTCTCTGCTGTTTTAGGGCTAGCTGGAAATACCATAAATGGGTTTTTTTCAACATCATAGAGTGGTTTCTGTGACTCTAAGAAATGTGGGGATCAGTGACCAGTCAGCAGGATAACGCATATTTCTCCCACAGTTCAGCATCTCACCAAAAAGTCTGTTTTGTATTTATTTCCAACAGAAATTCACATTTCTCTGGTAACAATCTGCTTCTCCCTATATATTCTTTGCAGAACATATAATGAGGAATCAAGACCATAGTTTACCAGTTTATGACAGCAAAGCAAAATGGGATTCTTCATCTCGAGTCCTTTATATGGCTGCCTTGCTCTCTGCACCTGGAATGAGGGGCAGAAAGGTGGGGTCTGATTTGACCTGCCTGTGCCATTTGCTCTTATTCACACAGGAGAGCACAGTGTCTGCAAAAAAGACTGCACATGCTTTGGCCTGGGTTCTCTTTCCCAAATGACTGGCAGGGGATGGTTTCTCAAGAGCAATAGAGATGAAGGGAAAAATTTGTAAAGGATTCAAATGTTTTTCTGGCTTGGTGCCTCCTTTTATATGGTGCTGAAACTGGAGGAACAATCTGCTCCCAAATCAAACCTTAAAAGGTGCTAACATACAGGACAGCCAGAGGGATAGAAACTCCTCATGGTACACAAGGGAGATAAGCAATTAATGCTCATTAATGTTAATAAGAGTTACTGCATAAATCCTGTTTCCTGGCCCAAGCAGAAAAAAAATCTAAACCCATAATAAATCTGTCTCAAATTTAGTAATATTTATTCCAACTAAAGTATAATCACTAGAATAACATTGTGGTGCTGTAAAACATGTTGAAATATAGTGTTACATCATCTCTGCTATTTGTTATGATAATTTGACTACAATAAATTATGGTGCAACCCATGGCTTGGGATTAAAACTAGAGTTTTTATATGGCATTTTTAGTTTGCATAATACTAATGATCCAGGACAGTAAGAGGTTTGATCTAAAATGAACATGCGAAAAGAAAAAAAAAAGGCCACATGAGCTTTGCTTATTATTTAACTTCATTAAAAAGGGATTTATCATTAGCACCAAATACGATGGGCAAAACTAAAAATTCGAAATGCTCCATAAATTGACTCCAGTTTTACCGTGTGACTCATCATTTAAAAGTAGCTTAAAAAAGCAAATGGTACTCATTTCCTGTAAAAACCTTAATCACATACAAAAAGGAGCTATTCACTTTGAAAGCCAAAAGCTACCTATTTTTTTTTTTTAAATGTAGCATTGTGTTTGTTTTTTGTTTGTTTGTTTGTTTGTTTTCAGTAGTGAATGAAAATGATTTTCAGACTCATGAATGAGCATTTTGCCTCAGATTCTAGTAAAAGTAGGTTAGGTCTCTCATGAGTGCTGCTACAGTGAATAACTTGGAGGAGGAGTTAGGCCGAATTTGTGCAGAATTCTTTTTTTTTTTTTTTTTTTTTCCAAATATATGGGTGGAGGAACACGTAGTACAGTGTCTTATCTGCAGGTCTAGCAGATGCTTTAGCAGTCACAATTATTTATTTTAAACATAAAGGTTTTGGGTAAAGAGGGATTACGTTCATTTCTTCTATACATACCACTCCTTTGAAAAGGTGGTGAAATATTTTAGATTAAAACCATGGGAATAATTTCCTCGCCAAAGTGATGCATCTTGATCTGCACAAAAGCTAATTTGCATCCTTCTTTATAAGATGATGACTACAGAAAGAATAGGCCTTTATTTGTATGAGATACTTGCAAACACTTAGAAAACCTCACTGGCTGGTCGGGTTAAAGCATGCAGTAAATGCTCTTGTCCACAGGGCCACTGAGGAATGGGTCTGGGAAAGACCATAAATCCATCCTGGCTTCCCCCAGCGCCTGTGGTCGCAAACACCCTGCAGAGTCCCCGCTACACGTGCCAGGCGCAGGACTGGACCACCCCCCGGTACCTCACAGGAGCCTCCCAGCCTCTTCCACTCCGCAGTGCTGGTAAAAAAAAAAAAAAAAAATCTAAGATAACATATTGTAGTTTTGTGCTTAGGAAATTATCTGATTATTGATAATATTCTGCAGAATAAAAGCCCATCAAAAAACATGTGAAAAGAAAAATGAAAAAAAAGCTTTGTCTTTGTCTAAGCAATATATAAGCGCTTATCAGAAATATTATTATTCACTGCTGAATATGTACTTGATTTGAAAATGTGTTTCACATACTGCTCCCCAGTGCCCCCTGCAAAAAACCACCTATGTACAGTTTTCAGCAAAATATTTTTTTATTTGTGATATATAGTTCCATTTTATTAAAAACCAGAAACTCATTTGTTTGGTTGTTTCAAAGAGAAACATTCCGTATAACTAGTTAATATTTTATGATTATGCTCTGAAATTACCTTTTTTCCTTAATAATTTGTGCTTAAATTTAGAAAGACCCTTGGCCACTTACTTACTGTCAAGCATGTATTAAGACCTTACGAAAAAATATAGGGGAAAAAAAGGAAGACTGAACAAATACAGTTCAGTAGGATACCTCAAATGTTTGCTTACTGCGAAGCCTCTGCTTAAATTATGCTGAAATGGGCCTGAGAGTAAGCTAGCAGAAAAGTAACCAATAATCTATTACAAATGTGAAATAACTTATTTTGTTAATCAGACAAACATGGAGATCTCTGAAAGATACATTCCCCATGAATTTGGTTGAATAGAAATTGCAGAAGAGTTTAGAACTACTGGAGACCAATGAACTTGAGCTCTGAAATTGAAATATATTGAAAACTTCGGTTCATATTTATAAGCACTTAACAATAATCTTTGGGTTTTAAGCTCTGCCTTAACATGTTATTAGTGTGAGAAATAATCCCAAAACTTCGTGCACACTTTGTTTTTTAATTCAATGCTTTGTTCTTTAATTGTCAAGCTTTTAAATGTATAATATGTAAAATTAAAGTAATATAATCTGTTATTTTTCTTATTAATGACATAATTATAGTGCACCACTATAAAATTGCTTTCAGTCTAATTATGTCTAGGCAGAGATTACTGTTAATAATTATAACAAATAATTTTGACTACAACTAGCAACAATTGCTTTCTTGAAGAATTTTCTAAAACCCTTAAGTAACTTTTACTTCTACATACAGTATTGCAATAATTCTTAAGCAGTTAGTAATTAATTACTTAAAGAAGTAAGTAATTAATTGCTACATCGGATTACATATTGGAAACAGAACAAGAACAGGGCGTACGTTTGCTTTCAGAACTGCTGGTGAACGGCTCCTCTGGTCAGTGGGTCCAGACCCCAGCGGCTCCCAGCCTGCTGCTGAGCACCAGCTGACGGCTGCTCCTCAGCCACCAGGAACGCCACCCCAAACTGCTGCTCTGCCCCATCCCTGGAGCCACGGGAACCATTAAGTGATTATGGAAATGAGCACCTAAGTCCCTAACTACGTTCCCACAGAAAGCGGCTGCAGCGTGGGGATGACGCCTACCAGGTAAGCAGCTGTCTGTTGCAGGTAAAAGCGCTGGGAACCTGATGTGAGTGTCTCAAGCAGAGTGGGTAGGTGGAGGGGTGTCCACACATTGCCTGATTGCTAAAGGGGTGGTGGGCAGCTGTGAATAGAAAAGTAATTCAAAAGGAAAGTCAACTAAGAACATGGTGTTTCATTTAAAGATGATTTGTGCTGTGAAATAATTTGGGAAGCTCTGATAACCTGTATCGTCCCAAAACATCGCACATTAAAATATGGGTCTGTGAAAGTCTGTCATTTAAAAGACCGTCTAGTACCATGTTTTATATAAGTTGATAACCATCTTATCAGTAAATCTCTTTAAAAAAAGAAGATACATGATCTAAAATTTCAAAGTAAAATTTAATTTCCTCTCCTTACCAAATACTATGCCTCATGCTTCAAGATCCATTTCACTAAGGAATCATTTTCATCTTCTGTACTGTGCTGCTTCTCTGTGTCAGATATTTATATATGTTTTGTGTTTTTGCCTGACCTTATCTTCCCACTAATACTGACATACCAATTGCTGCTGCTGCCACCACTCATGTCTGTCCATTCCCTAAAGTATTTGTGATCTATTAATCAAGGTGGGAGAAATTTCACAACTCTGGGAAAGAAAGGCCCCTTACAGTAAGATTTAAACTTAAGCTATAATAAGGAAAAATGCTTCAAATAAATGTTATGTGGGACATGGAAGTCCTGAGCACCAAATTACGCATATTGAATGCTCATCTGCCAAACAAAAGTAAAAAGAAGAGGTAGCTCAGTGCTCATGTTCAGGAAGTTTCCAGATGAACTCGTTTTCATCACTGAACAAGTCATTTGTCCAAGATTTACAGCAGGATAGTAAGGTGCGACCTCTGAGTTTGTTTTGACAAATATTCTAATGACATCAAAAGTTTGCATTTGAAAAGTGAAAAATATTTTACTTTTTGTTTCATGATCATTGTGTGTTTCAATGTTTTAAAATTTCCTAGAGCCATGGGTGCAGTGGGAGCAACCTAACCTGAAATTAAACAGTTTAATTTGATTGAAAGCATTTTTTTTCCCTTAAACTTTCATTTTGCAAGGCTTCTCCCTTGTTTTCTGATTTTACTTTGTTTCAGGCAAAGGAGATTGTTAAAAAATTATGAATCTCTCTGAAATGAAATTTCTGGTACTCTGTAATAGATGTACAAGACAATAGCATGAGTTGCAAGCTAATACAATATCTCTACGAAAGCACCACAAGCCTCTTTCTTCAGCACATCAGCTGGGCATCATTCAGAGATATTGTAAAAGTAAACTAAAGCCAGATTTTTCTTGCTTTTTCTCCGAAGCTTCAGTTTTATGTTTTTGAAACACCACTGATGTTATTGGATGGGGACATGTCATGAAAGGCAAGGCTTATTTTGGGACATTATACGATTTTAGGCTCCTAAACCTAAGCCATTTTTTAATTGTTATTATTAATATTATTAAGCCAAATAAAATCCAAAATGGACCTCATGTTTCTCCACAAAAAGTAGAATTAGAAAATCAAAATGCTCTTTTTCAAACATCCTATACATTTTGAGCAAAACACCCAGGATTTGTCAGAATAAAACTCATAATCCTCTTTTACTGTGTGGGTCTACTAATGCACTAAGCTAAAAATATCCTATACATACTAAAAAGAGTAGGTAAATTCTGAATCCCAGACTAAAGGTTTAATGCTGAGATACAGTTTCATATCTTTTTCCTGTGAAAATTGGCTCCAAGTAATAATAGGTTAGATTCCAGGAAGTGTTCCTGAAGCTGTTATTTGCAGGCTAAATTGGGTTTAAGAAAACTTTATTTGGGTATTTATTATTGCATTGCTTACAAAACACCATCCCATAGTTTTATTTTACTAGCTTGTGACATATTCACAGAAATCAGAAAAGGATTAGCTGGCAGTAATACCAAACATATTAGAACAATCCCTTTGTATCTGACAGCAAATTGCAAACAGTAGCTCCGATCCTATAAGCTGTAGAGTTTATATTTCTGAAGTGCTGAAATATTCAACAGCTTATTAATAGTAATACTTATTGTTTTGTCTGATAGAAAATGCAGTATTCCCTCAAATATTTCGAGTTACAGCAAGAGATCTGTGTAGCTGAGAACAGAAACCTTGGGAATTTTGAAGTGACTTTGTTATTAAATTAATAAGCACCAGTAATGAACTCATGGAAACCCTCCTGTCCTCACAGACATGCATTCACTCACCATCTTAATATAATCTGTGTTTTGATAATCAGTGCTCTACAGGAATACTTCTTGTCATTTCATATGCATTGCGACGTTTGGAAGAGGCTTTTAAAAACATTACAGCATCTTTACCTTGTGACTTGTGCAAAAGGCTTCTTTACAGGGTGTAAAATACCATGCAATTTAAGTAATACATAATTAAATCAGTTGCAACAATTTACAGGATAATTTAATGATCTAGAAGTCATATAGCTCATAGTTAAAAAATGCTAAAATTGCGATGAGATGTGGCTTCAAATCTAGCATCACCTCATGGACAGAGTTGAATACCCCAAAAAGGAAAAGTATTTCAGAAAGAAAGAAATAATATTCTATTTGGACTTGTTCTTCTTTCTTAATTTTTAGGTAAATAGGTATCACTGTGCTGGACAGAGAATGGGAAAGAAGGTGGATTTTTTGGATTACCTGAACAAGGTATGTAGAATTTAACATATATGTAAAGATTCAGCAGGAAGTTATGCAAATATGTAGAGGATTCTACTGTTTTTTTTCTTTTAAGCAGGTCATATGGCTGCCAGTGCACCAGGCTTTACAGAGATCCCTTGCCAAAAATGTGGAAAGGCAGAAACATTTTATTTCTGTTCACACTATCAAAATTTAGTAGACTCGAACCCTCCAGGCAAGAATCCTGACATCTTCCAAGATCACACTCCAAGTTCTGCAATACTGCTGAACATGCAGCTGATAAGCAACATCACAAACCTCCCTGGTAATATTGCTTTTCTATGGAGATTCTGCTTTATGTACATTTGCAGTCTTATAACATCTGCATCTTGCTGCTACTATCCTCCTGAGTACCAGTGGTTCTGTGCTCATGCCATTTGTGCTCACATAAAAAGAGAGGGAATTTGCTTTTCAGGGATAAAAAAATGTACACTGTGTTTTCAGTCAGAGACTGGGCTATAAATCTGGTCACTGATACAGGTGGGTTTGCCTCAATGTGAATATCAGAAGGCTATAAACTGCTCATTTAATGAATTGCATGAACAATGTAATATGGGAGCTGTTCTTAATACAGACATTCATTTATTCAGAAATGTCACTGAAACAGGACAGCAGAAACATTTGAATGGCCTTTTTAATGCAGCAATGTATTACAGCACCTTTTCTTACTTTGCTTCATGTAGTTTAGCTTACAAAATGTTTAAAGACTACTTTAGAAAGAGAAATGCAGTGTTAGAAAATGAAATGAAGCCGAAGTGTATCTTTGTTTACAGACCTAACTGACATTATGCAGTATACCAGGCACCTGTTGCCATGAACTCTTTAATATTAATTGTGTTTATTTTTTAATACCAGAGGCAGAAGTGCAGCTTTTTTTGTAACTGGTTAGAAATTTTCTTCTCGTGGTTTAAATGTGAGTATTGCAAAGTATGACCTGCAGTTGTCTTCCCACCTCCTAGATCCTTTAATGAGTTACATTCATGGATGGGTGAATATTTCTTCCTCCTGTGTCTGAAGAGGAGAATTTCATAAGAAATCTATTCTCCATGTTAAGAAGTTGGTTCTGGTTCCCACCTTTCTATAGAGGAAGGAGATCTCTCCCCCTGAAAACATCACTTGAGGGAATATTGTGTTCCCTGCATCCTGCTAGATCCATTATCATTAGTTAGAGCAGGTAAGCAGATGTGCAGGTTGCATAAATGTAGGACAACATTTGTAAAGGAAAATATAGAATAGAATATGCCATTCTTATTAATTTGCACACATGGTAGAGTTGTCCGAACACATTAGGTGTAATAGTCGCCCTTCTCAGAAATCTCTGAAGCATACTGTGGTAGACCATAAGGTCAGGAGAAGGGGTAATTGCCGAAGCAGCTGTCATCAAACAAATGAATTAGCTGAAAACTTGTACAAAGGCTTCCTGCTTTTTCTAATAGTCTTCTACAAACTGTAACGCTTCTTAGTTCCATGGTTAAACTGCTGGTACTGGGTGAGCTACAAGCATTGCTCAGGTATGATTTATTTTTTACATTGAACAGTGGCTAACATAAAGGCCAGGTCCTTGGTTGTTGTGTTTCTTTTCAACAAAATAACGATTATTTTGAATAGCTGGTGAGCTAACACTTGGCATCCAATAGCACAACAATGTAAAAGACATCTAAAAAAAAAATCTCAGTGATATTGGTTAAGTTCAGAACAGCTATAATGCAATTCTTGGCACTCCTGACAAAAAAAAAAATAATAGAATTAGGCCAACTGTTGCATTTAAAAAGGGATCAAAGCTGGGCAACCATAATCAGTTTAAACTGCAAGGCAGGTTGCAATCAAGCCTTAGGTCTAGAGGAAGGGTTCTTATATAACTTTAAGTACTGATTTGAAAATGGAGGTGTCGATTTCAACTTCCAGATTGGAATGTCAGGAATACCTTAGAAATAGACAGGGAATTGTTTAGTCAGACGAGGTGGGGTTGACATTAGAAATTTAACCAGTGTCTCAAATTCCAGTTTGTCCACATTCAGGACAGCCTGTTCCTAGTGACATAAAACCAAAGGACTCTGTAAACATTTACTTTGGGTATCTGTGACACTGTTGTTGCATTTGTTTATAGTGTTTGTCACTGAGCCCTATCTGAAATTGCTGCCCGATAGAATAAATTCATACTGATACGTATTGTGTGTTAGGGTTTAAAAGGTTTGTAATCTGAAGCAGGATGCGTTCTGAAGTTTTGGCTTTGTGAAGCAACTGGGGAGGTGATGCTTCTTCACTGGAATTACTTGTCATTGAGTGAATACAGAGAGGACTCCTCAAGACTTTGGTATATAATTACTTTTTGTCAGAATCTTTATGTTACGCTTTAGTCTTCTAGTTGAGAAAACTTGAGGGTATGGAAAACGTTGTTAATTGTGTTTGAATCTTAATCAAAGGCTTTCAAATGTGCACTGTTTGAAGGAAATGCCATGCAGAATTATATGGCTGCTTTTTAACACTTCAATCTCTTCGGTATAGGAGCGGTGTCTTCTGCTTCCTTCAGCTGGCAGCCAAAACTTCCATGACCTATTATATCAGTCATTTCAGTCTCTGGGAGCAGAAAAGAATCTTCATCAAATTTAATGACAACGGCTCCTCATGTGTCTGAGCCAAGATTAGATCAAGAAAAAGCTACTCCTGGCTGGATAAACCTTAGACCTGTAGAGAGTTGAGGTGTTTACAGACTTCACAAATTAAAGATATTCAGTAATTTAATATTTTGTGTAGACACAGAATAATGTTTCAGTCTTTCTTCTTTTAAGGAATTCCTCTCTTATTTGCTTGTTTGTAACATCACTGAACTCAGCAGCATAAAAAATTATTTAGGGTGGTATAAATAATGAAGACAGAAGTCCTGAATTGATGTAATTCACCAGACGTGATTATTTTTTCAGTGAGATGCACTCAGCGCGGAAGGTTCACGTGCTTCCAGAACCACAGTTTGATTGGTAGGGTTTTGGGGTGTTGTTGTTGGCTTTTTTTTGTTGTTTTGTTTTGTTTTTTGTGGGGGTGTTTTGTTTTGTTTTCCTTCTTAAACTCCCTCCTCATCCCACCCCCAATGCTTTCTTTGCTTGCTGCTGTTTCCTTTTCTTCTGGAGGTCTAGAGATGGAATAACTTCTGTCTGTTTTCACATTGAAGACTAGCAAGATACAGGTGATTCCTTCACCATGAGTCTGCCTTTTTGTGTGTGTGTGTGGTTTTTTTGTTTGTTTGTTTGTTTCTCACCAAAAATACCACAATTATCTATCTGGAGCACAGACTAGTTATTCGTTGTTGGAAGAGCTCTGTATCAGAAATATCCCAGAATTTTGATTTCATAAATGTGCAACTGAGAAAGGCTTATTTTTAGTCTGGTTACCTTCTGATGTCTTAAAATCAGTGGGGACTTCTGTTTTAAAACACACATAATATACTACTATTTTATAGTTATTTACTTTCATGCTTTTATCAAAAGTGTCACAATATTTAGTATTTTTCCTCAAGCCCCGTTTCCTGAGGTAATGTGATTATGTGAGACTCTTGGGCATCATTTTAAAAAATTAATTTATTTTAGCTGAACAGAAAAACGTGAAAACATGACCCAAGTGTATGCTAAAAATCTTGAAAGCCAAAGGCAAAAAAAAAGAACTAAAAGTTTATTATTTTTAAAATAAAGCTCTTTAAATGATTTTTGGAAGAACAAGAACAATTTGTTTTTCAACACCCGGGACAATGATTTCTACATAGCTATAATTGAAGTCTTCCAGTGTATATACATAGAAATGGATTTTAAATTACTAAAGAGTGTCCTTTCATGTTTGTCTATTTTGTTAGCTTCCTGTATAAGAAATCAGTTATTTCCGTTTGTTCAGGGAAATGATGCAATTGCTTTGCTCTTGTAAAATTTAAACCATCGTAAGTAATGCTGAGCTTTTTCCACTATCAGCAAACTCTTTTTAAATGACGAGATAATAAGCTGGCAGGCAATAAGTCAAAATTAGCAATTAAATTAACATAATTTTTTTAAAGTTCCTTTAAATTCTTAGGGAAAATAATGGAGTATCCAGTACTATCCTCTTCTTATATTCTTACTTTATCTGCCTTTTCAAGGCAGATACAGCCTGCTCACAGACTTTTTCCCACCTATGCATCCTATGCATACCAAAATCAATTCATGAAAGTAGCATGAAGACAGCATTCACCTGAGTCCTGTGGACTACTTTAGTAACAGATAGTTTGAATTGAATCTGTAGGCAGTGTCTTCAAATAAATGCAGATATCAGATTGAGATAGCTAGAGCAACAGTAAGTTCAGGATGCAGTATCTTTTTTTTTTTTAAGAAGCTTATCTTAATTCCTTTACAAAGTGCCAAAACATCAATTCATATTATTTGTAGTTAAAGTTATCTTTATTTCAGTAATATATGAAAGTAGCCAAATATTCAGCTTCATAAGTATGTCAAAGTGCCGACTTCACTCCTAACTTAAACCATCATGACCATCTGCAATAAAAATCATTCTTGCTTTGGTTTCCAGAACCACTGTTAATCTCATAGACTAAACATTTAACCATTGCAAGCAGTCAGCAGCCTTATTACTTCTCCTGCTCTTGCAGAGGGATCCTGGATTCAATTTGTCTAAGTACGTCAAAGTATTTCAATTTTGAAGAACCCCAAGCATTTTGGAAAGTTTGAAGACTATTTGTCTTCTGAAATGTTCAAATGTAAACTAAAATGAAAATAGTCTTGATGATTCTTTTCTGTTTTAAATGACAGTCACATTGCTGTTCTGAAAAAGCCCCTGAAGCTCAAACGTGTGGTTTCCCCCACCTATTTTCTCCCAAGTAATTGTAGGTAAGCTGGTTTCAAGTTACGTGGTCAGCATGGCTTCCTTCATTCTGAGAGTCCTCTCTTCCTGTAGCGTTCAATGAATTAAACACTTAGTAACACCATCAATTGATCCATCAGGCTAAGGTAACACACAGCTACTTCCAGACTAAAAATGATGTGAATGTCTGAACTGGTTAAACGGCATTCAGCAAGCACAAAACTAGACGAAATATGGGTATCAAGCCTGCCAAAGCAGCCACATAATTATTTTTTTTGAAATTATTTTAATTGCTTTTAAATATTTGAAAAGCCATGCAAGTAAATATTTGATAATAAGGCAGTAATTCGCTAACAGTTTTAGTTGTTTTTTAAGTTTTGAAACCTATGTGAAATACATATATATATATGCATAACCAAGTTTATTTTGGTCATTTTTCTATAGTATTAAGTCAATGCCTGGACAGCCTTCCCGATAGCACCTTAGTCCATTCAAAACTCCGCTGAAGTCATAAAACTCTCATGATACAGACACGTGAATTTTCCTTAGATGTCAGTCCTGTTATTTTTAGTTCTATTCATCAACAATATAGATAAGTTATGCATTTCATTTATCCTGTTTTTTTTCTGTGTACTTGCAGACTGTTCTTACATTTCCTGTCATGCCTTTCTTCTTTATTGCCAATCCCATACTTGTCCAGCCATTATTTGCAGATGATGTTTTACAGTACTTTGTTTGAACTCGCTGCGCTCCTCTGGACCTCTTTTTTTAGACTCTCTCTACCCGTTCTGTCTCTCTCGAATATGGTACCCAGAGCTGAGGCTCAAGGAGAAGGGCGCAAGGATACGCAGATTGCACAAACTGACTTCCTTATAAGGGATAACTCAGCCGTATAGGTAACATATTGTAGCCTACAATCATTTAAACAAATTGAAATATCTGAATGTTTCAGTCCTAATCAGAGACAAAGAACCTGATTCATTAGAAAATCCGCCCTGTTTCAGCAATCAGAACAGCCACAGAAGCCTTATAAACTTCTGTTTTGTGTGCCTTAGAATGAAAAGTTCTATAATCATGAAATCCATTTGTGTTTTTTTTTTTTGTTGTTGGGTGGGTTATTTTTGTTTTGGTTTGGTTTTTTTTGTTTGCTTGTTTGTTTGTTTCTAAAAAGGAGAACAGGACAGGCTATTGAAATTGTTGTGCCATATCCTGTTCCAGGCTGGTAACGTGTATGTCTGCATGCTATTTAAGCCCTACAACATTAGTTACCATGAAATTACAGAATTGAGAGAAGAAAAATGTAGCAGAATAAGTTAAAGGATGTTTAAATATAGTCCTTATTTCATAACCTGGGCACTATATTAGCATTTTAAAACTACCAATGAACCACTGGGAATTTTCTTTTTCTTGCTGATCCTCTTTAAGACCTTTATGAATAGCAGAGAAAACAACTCCACTGTAATAAAAACAGGGTTTTGTTTTCCTTTTTCAAAATTGAGGCATTGGGTAAAATAAAGGTCATTGCAACAGAAAGAGTAATTTTCCCCCTTTTGCTCTTTTACTGATTTTTCAATGCAATGTGAAAAATCATTTTTAAGTTTGCCCATCTGTTTTACATAAAACCTTAGCTGACCTTACACAAAATGAAACAAATGCACAAAAAGCTTTGCTGTTGGGTTCTTGCCAGTAAGACAGAGCAAAAAGAAAAGAATATGTAAAGTTAGATCCTGCTCTGGTGTAAATTAGCCTAGCTCCAGTGGGGACTTATGTTGATTTATACCAGCAGAAGCTGAGGCTTGTATTTCTTATAAAAGCCAGACTTTTTAGACCCAGTCCTGCTACCATTGAAATCACCTGAATTTTTGCTATTGATTTTTGTGGAAAAAGGACATTCACTGAAGGAGCCATTTGCTACAGGTAAGCACTACACATCCATATGTGCAGCATGTGTTATTCAGCAAATTGAGGAGAAATGTTGTAGCATAAGTAACTGAGATTTGTGGGCTTGCAGGTGTGAATTACGGCTTGAGTTATACCCTGATTTGTACTACTTCTATACCAGGATGAGTGTGAGCGCTGCCTAACCAAGCCAAGGAGATGGTTTGGTGTCGGACTTTGAGCAAAAAGATTCTCGGCACACAAAGGTGAGGCTCATGTCCTGCTGTGTTTTCCTGTTAGCCTAAGTTCTCTCACGCAGTGTTATTATATGGCCTCAAAGTGAGTCCTGAGGAACGGAGGTTGAGCCATGTATGAAATTAGGTGAGGCATGTGGAAGCAGAGCACACTGGGAGAAAAAGAGCATCTTTAAATCCTCACACATCTTACCCTGCACTTCAATAAGCGTCTGTTACTGTGCCTTATGGGTGAACTATGTCCATTGTATCAACAGTCCAATCTAACATGATTAATGAGTATAAAGTAAGGTTCAAGCTTTTAATTAAAAAGGCAATCATAAGTTACTGAACAGTGAAGGTCTAGCTAAGTTTCTCAGAAGTACGTTATTTAATAGAATAAGATGCCCCAAAGAGGCAGTGGGCCAAAAATCTCTCCTGACTTACGTTTTGCAGACAGGTATTGACTTCGATTTATAACAGAGAGCAGAATTGGATGTATACAGAAATGAGCACCTGTATATGTGTATTACAGTGTGCACATATAGTAATGCCTACATTTAGAGATTGTCTAAACTTTCCATTAATAGCCAAAGTCTTTCTAGTTTCTTGTTAATTTGCCTTGCTTCTCAGAATGAAAATTCTTCCTTACAGGATACCTGCTGCACTTTAAAAATCTTTCTTGTGTGCAAAAAACTCCACAAACAAACAACCCCAACCAAAGTAATGTTATTGTGACATGGTCAAGAGAAGACTTTAAGAAAGAAGTCTCCAGACTGTAAACTTCTAAGTGAGTTTCAACATTTGCATTGAAAGTAGTTGCTGTGTACTTATCAGAGATCTGCTTCTTTTCTCTTTCTGACTGAAAATAGTCCAAATCTGACTGTGTTATGGGTTTTTGTTCACCTATGTCCAATAAAGACTTGACAGAGGTTGACATATTCTGTAATTTTATCACTTTATGTTTAAATTAACTTAAAATGAAACTTACAGTATAGCTTATTCCATAAGTTTTTCTCTGGCCTCTAGACAAAGGAAAATGTCTATCTTTGCAATGATGGAATAAGATGGAATATTTGCAATGAATGGCCAATTATTTTTTGGAAAATAAAAAAAAAAAATCTGACTTTAATCGTCTACGTTCTTAAACACAATTAATATACCATAAGGCACATGAATACAATATAGCTAAGAATTGTTGCTGAATCAATAGTCTATCAAATACAGTGTCTGACTAAGGATGGCAAAAAAAAGTAAAAGAAAGATGAGCAAAACACCCAGACAATACTTGTAAAGTAATCAGACCCCTGGAGAAGCACAATTTTGGGTGCAACCAGTAGTTCCCTTCTCTGCGAACCTGGAGGTTTTATATTCTTATCCATTTCTATTCAATCTAAAAGTAATCATCATTAAAGAGGGAAAACAACTGACATCTAAAGCCTTTCACTTATTTTCTTTAGAAAGATAAGATCTGTCTGTAAATGAGTCTCAGAGCTGTGTGGAGTGGTTGGCTTTCTTTTTCTTTTGTGCTGTTATGGTGCTATTTAAAGTGGAGCAAAGTCACTGATTTCCATATTCAAAACATTGAAGCCAACAGAAAACAGTGGGCTGGAGGAGGGGAGAACTCATGGCAATACAAAGAGTCGAAATCACTTACTTCCATTTGGGATAGTTTTTCATATACAAAAACACTTTTCCAGAGAGGTTGCTGTCAAGCAGAATAATTATTCATCTACAAAAAAGTCACATATGGCAGAAGCAATGAATGTAAGAAGGGAGAAAATTCAGAGGGTTTCTTTCACCTGCCAGACTGTGGGAGCTTTATCTGACCATTTCATATTTGCTTACCTAATTCAGCGAAAGGTGTTGGTTCTCTGAGCAAAGGAATAAAAATCTGAGGTAAGAAACAATTTATAGAACCACAGAATAGTCAGCCTATCCTCTTTCTAATCTACATAAGGCTGTCGATGGTAACCTAGGGAGCTGGGTCTTCTTCAGACACATTTAATGCCATGTGTCAGCAGGCTAACAGAAGTATTACGCTTTCACCCTGAAATTAGAGTTTGTAACAGCTACCTGTAACAGTAGCGAGAGGGCTGGCAACAGTAAACTGACCAGCCAGGAGGTGCTGTTTCTTAAAAAGACAAGCTGGTTTGGAATAGCTAATGTTAGCTACTGCCTCAGCGAGGGTCAGTGAGGGGATTGCTGCTTTCTGCTAAATCTCTAGCCCAGTGTGAGCTGGGACTTTTTTTTCCTGTGAGCTGAACTCTGAGCAGATGTTACCCCGGGAAGCCATTCCTGCTGGGCCTTTCCAGCAGACGGCCACCCCTGCTCCTCTGGCTGGCTGTGCTGAAGCTTTTGGAGTCGCTTTTGGAGTCGCTTTTGCAACTCTGCTTCAGCAGCTTGTCCTCAATTTTGCCGTTGTACTCCAGAGCAGTTTAGTGGTTTGGTGTGAGAGGAAACAAAATACATAAAGAGCTAACAGTTCTGGCGTTGCTCTGTCACCGTCTTTAAGTATTTGATAGGATTTCTCTCGATCTGTTCCTTTCTATCTGTTTAGTTTTGTTTGGTTGTTGTTTCTTTTGGTGGTATGTGGGGGTTTTTTCCACTCTCCCCCTGGAAATTAGTGAATAACTGGAGCAATACATTTTATTCCTAAATTCTTACAGAAGAATTCGAGGTATATTGAAAGCTTGGTTATAGCACTTCAGGAAATACCATTTGGAGGATGTGTGTTCCCCTTTTGGCTCAATTCACCTTTCTGCAAGAGGCATTTGACAGGCCATCTTGAAAACATTTTGGTACTCTATTCTGAAGGTTTGGGTTTTTTGATGGAAAAAGGGAAAGACCTAAGCAAATAAATTATCTTATTTTAGTTAACTTAAATGATGTGCAAGCCATTCCATCCCTGCAACGATAAAGTGAAAACCCAGAGAAAATTTGCTAAACTCCTGCTCTCTCTCTCATCACCTCCACTCCCTGTTTCTGCTTTGCTCCTAACTTACTAGTGGGTTACAAGAAAAAAAATGTATTGCAATTTCATAGCCAATCTCAGCTTCTTCAGCTGTGGTAGGTAAAGTTCGTCCTTTTTCCTGCTCCTTCCTTATCAACCAACTTGGGAAATCAGCAGAGCACCCTCTGTTTAATACACCTTTAGCAGACTACCTCTAGGCTGTGTCAGCAGGAATCATGGTCAAGTAACCCCGAGCGATTCCTCTTTCAATGCCTTTGGGCTATGTTGTATCATGTGTTTCATTATTGCTGTCCTAGTTCTTCTGGTCAATCTACTTTGCTAAATGAATGTTCTATAAATATGTGAGTGATCAAATTCTTACAGAGAGATTGTTCCAAGTGGGAAGATCTTGTAGCAGATATCAAAATAAAGACATATTTTACATGAAATGCACTAAATCAGACTGTCACCCTGTTTCCCTGAAAATAAGACAGGGTCTTATACAATTTTTGCTCCAAAAGATGCTTACTTTTTTAACGTGTATAGCTGCCTGGACATTATTTAAATTGACTTTTTAATGAACTGTTATTAGGGCTTATTTTTTAAGCATCCTCAAAAAATCCTGAAAAAACAAGCTATGACATTTTCGGGGTAGGTCTTATTTTTGGGGAAGCAGGGTATGTGCACATTCTGTCACTGAATGGAAACATTATGTAGTGACAAGTATTCCTTATCAGTTCTCAGGTAAATCTAATTCACAAATAGACTCATTGACTGAATGTGAGAGAAGTCTTTAAGAGTCATTTACATACAGAAAAATGCACTTAATAGCAATAGACTTTTCATGTTATTTTTGTTCCTATTTATGATGGAGAGCTGAGAAATCTCACTGAGTAACTTTGTTCACAACTGCAGGAATTATTGCTTTAACGTACTAGAAAATAACACTAATTTAGAACTTAACATCGATGAAATAAATATAGAAGATTGTCTTGACAGGACCAACACACAGAGGATGGAAAGACTGGACTTGGCCATAGACAAATTCTGGTCCTTCCAGTACATTTGTGGCCACTTAGGGCTGGGATCCTGAGTCCTTTAGAATAACTCACCTCTACTCAGTGCCCTTCTCCTGGAATGAAAGTGTTAATGGTCTCCCCTCCTCTCACCTTTAATCTTTCTTTTTGCACTGTGAGGTCTTCAGGGAAGAGCCTATTTTATATTTGGTGTTTGAAGAGCTCACAGCTCCAGACAGCTCTGATCTGAGCTGTAAAATTTAGGTCTATTGGAATACAGACAATAAAGAGCTGACTGCTGAAGTATGCAGATGAGTTAAATCCCTGTGGTCTTCACAGGTGTCCCTATGAGACAGATGAATCTGCCTAAAGATAAAATAACATCAAAATCAGAAAGCTAGTGTAAATGAAAGAGATTTCTGTTTGTTTTGCCACGATTTGCTTAAATTGTAAGTTGCAGTGCTTTGAAAGCACACTGAGATGGCACAAGGTGCTATTTTTAAGTGCTGCAGGGCATTCTTCCAGTCATTTGAGGAGAAAGCACTACATATTCTAAAAAAAATAATTGTATCCATTCTTGTAATGCAGGTTCATTAGGCATCAGATTGATTTATTGTATTGTTTCCTTTATAAATTATTTTCATTATGTTTTATCACAGTACATGACTACTGCCCTAAGGGAATATGCAGGAATGAACTGAATGGCAAGCATAATAGACTGCTTTAATTAAAATAGTGTAATGCATATTTCAGTGCTATTAACAAAAACAGAATCGATTTTGTTTTCTGGGTAATTGAATATATTAAAGTCCAGGTGCTATTCTTTTATTGTTTAACCCTCTGAGTTCAGCTTCAGTTGATGCTTTGAGAAGGAAATTAATTTGTTGCCAAGAATTTCAAAAGGGGAATTTTCTTCTCTGCCAGTGACACTTCTTTCTTTCTGTACCCCATCTAGTCCATTAGTACATGTGTGTACTATTACTGAGGAAGAGGGAAGTATAAACCTGAACTTCAATAGTTAAAAACCCCTTGATCATTTCCAGTGTCTTTGAGTGAGCTCCAGACAGTGAGAACACTGATCCATGATGAAGAAAAGCCCATTATTCCACTGCACTTTTTAACCTGATGTTCTGTGGAGGCAGCAGGAGTCTGCCACCATAATTCCATTAGTTAATGAACACTTCAGGAATTTGTCCATCAGAAGAAAGACCCTTTAAAATTACAGTCAATCAATGACACCTGCTCTTCTAAGTGGCTTCCTTTTCTCCTTTTTCTCTTGATTTATATTGGCTATGAGTCTTTTTTATTTCCTTTACCCTCCAGATACCGAAAGTTTACCTTTTATCAAGAAGATGCATTATTCTAGTGCCATGACAGACACAGGCAAAATCAGGTTAATGATTTCCGAGTAGCACAGTCGAATGAAACCAACAACCCAAGAAAATGAACAGTGTCAGAGCTGGGCTACATGACCCATCTGGCCTTGAAAAGAACCATTTTGCCTAATGGTCGTTGTCTACCATACCCTAAGTATCAGAGTCTTCTTCACTTTCATCACTGGAGTTTTCACAGAAAACTACTACGTTCTAACAAATACTGTAAAGAGCAGGTGTTTCTGGTTCAGCTATCATCATGATTCCCTGAGTTTTTATCACTTGTTAGGATGGCATGTTATGTTTTGAATTAATGTCTTCCTAAGTATCCACTTTCACCCTTGTTCTGTATTTCAAGGAAAAGCACACTCACCTTCAGAGGTCTTGCTGATGCCATCACTACAGAGAGTTGCAGCTAGGGAAAAAGAAAAGAGGAACATCATTGTAGATGCATCTTTTCTAGTCTCTGCAAAGCAAACTGCAGAAAGGTCATGGGAAGTGGACAATGTTGGCAGGATCGACAGATCATTACACTCCTGTGGGACAGTCCCTGAGGAATAGTTGCTGCTTGCTGCAGCCAAAAGTATTGGGATTCAAAACTAGAGAAGAAAATTCTCCTCTGCAGCGCTCAACAGATCTGAGGTGTGTATTACTTAGAGCAGACATGCAGTGGATATAGAAGATCTTATTTCTCATTTTATGGGGTAAAAGATTGTGGTTTTCCAAGCAAACAGTAAAATTCCCATAGGCAGCAACAGGAGGTAGTTCACCGTTTTATAAACCCTGCCTTGTTTCCCATGACTTGCTAAAGAGTATTGTGAAATTAAGAAATAGTAATGGTAATTCCAGTTATTTCTTTTTAAAGAAAACAAACAAACCCCAAACCAAACAAAACCCAAATAAACAAACAAAAAACCCCACTCCATCCATACTGAAGCAGCATGAACTATGGTAATGTATGTCTGGGATATGTATAATTTAGGAATAAATCAAATAACTGAACTGGAAAAAAAAGTCAGAAACTGAAAATAAGGAAAATCCAGACTGCACAAAACCAGTTATTGCTGATCCATCCAGTTACTCTGGGGATACTCAGGCAACACTAATCATCCTGTTAGTCTGAAGACATTCTCTATAAAACCTATGCTCCTCAAAATAAAATCCAGTTATCTGCTTTCCCCTATCAAAGATTTTCTGGTCAAACTCGTTGACTCAACATGAGCCTTTTAAAAATGATTGTCCTGCTTTTATAACAGAAGACTAGACCATAATTAAACTGGTGAGTCATCAGTCCGCTGCGTTTCACAGGAAATCCCTTATTACTTTAAAGCACCTGCCGTAGCTCTTCGACTCATTTCCCATAGAAGAATTGCAGATCCAGACTGATTCCAAATAGTTCCCATAAAAGAACAGACCAGTGAACTGATTTTACATAAATTTCAGTCTTTATCGTTTCTATTCCTATACAATTAATGAGATCTGGCTGAGTCCCCAGTTACTTCTAGGTTGTGATTTATAAAGCACAAGTCTACATTCGGACTTTTCAAAAATTATTTCCCACATTTTAATGTTATTAGCTCACTTCTTACAGTGCATCTCTCCATGTTTCTTCTTCTTGGAACTGGTCACCTGTAATCAGTTACAAGATGTGTTTAATCGTTAACAGGAATATGCTGAACTGTACTGAAGAGTATTTAAATACTGCAACATGACAAAATGACATGTATCTTGGCTGTTGTTCTATTTGGATAAATGGTTATTAACTATTTAACTTTTCAGTATTGAAGTTAATCAATGCATTAAAATAATCTAAAACATGCCATTCTAATATCAACGTATGATAGACTGTAGATATCAGTATTAGATAGACAAAAATTATTGCTTGATCATTTGCTGTATAAAATTTTCAGAGAAAAGTTTTGTAGGAACCAAGAGAAATCACAGCAATTAATTCAAATTAGCAAATTAAAATTAGCAAACAGTTTACATCAGAAAAAATAGAGAAGGTATTGTGAAATATGCCCAAATATTACAAATATGTCAGCAGTTTTTAGAACTATTTTAAGTGCTGCTCTAAATAAGCTATAGTGATCAAATAATCCTAAACAAGCTGTGATCATTAAAAATGTTTCAGAATAATGAAAATGATATTTTCATAGATAAGATTATTATAGAGCCAAGACGAAGAGAGTTCAGCTTTGTCAGGAGAACGAGGTCTTCATTATTCATGACCACATACAGTTTGTATTGTCACTTAGGTTGTGGTATTTGCATTCAACACAAACACTCTATAATATTATAAAAGTGTAAGGCCCAAATTTTAAAGCAATTGCTTAGAAAATATGTGTTCTTACTGTGCAAAAAAGATACACGTAAAAAAGGAATCAAGAGTGGCATGAAATGGGCTAATTCAAGAATTAATAAAAATCTTAACAGTGAGTAACTGCCAGGGATAATGCACTACATTTACAATATGCAAGGATAAAGACAGTTTTTATTTAGAGCTTAACACTTCACTGCAATTTGGAAGAAAAATAGAAGGGCTTTTTTTGAGGAATAACATAAAATAGTTACACTCAAAGAGGTGGTTTGGGAGCTAAACTTTTGCACTTTTTTTAAGCAACCCGTGTTTGAGAAGCACAAAAGATAATTCAGTTTGTTCAGAAACATGCTCAAACCTTTCTGGGTCAAATCTTCACCTTCATGTGGGAACACTTCCCTTGCAGTCAACTTCTAATGCTTTCTCTTCTCAGCTATCCAGCTCTGGTGTATTCTATAAAAAAAAGAAAAAGTCCTCAGATGTCTGTCTGCGGTGTGTTCTATGCACAATTGCTACAAGGAATAAAAACGGAGGCAAATACAGAGGCAAATACAGATGCCTAAGCATCCCAGGTTGCTTATGCTCACAGGTTCCATCACCACTGAAAAGCAATTAGAATTTGCACAGAAGCAGCAGCCAGCCTTTAATGTTATGCTTCACCAGAAATACTTCATATTTACCTTAGTTTTTTTGATTGGAAATGTTACACTCTTGTCATTTATCTTTTGTTTGCATTTTCAGGTGTCAGTCTTGAAAAACGTTGTCCTTTTGCAAAGTTCATGTAGGAGCAATCCTGTTAGTCCTGCAGTCACGAAAGAAGAACGTGGACAGTGGCCAGCAGACAATACATGCTATTAGGTACATGTTCAAATCTTTGCAGTCTCCTAACACAGTAAAGTGTTCAAGATTCAGATAATTTTTTTAAAAAACCCTTGTATTTGCACAGGTTGTTCGATGCCCAGCACAATGGGTACCACTCTTTTTGGAATCATTAACTGTTATCACAATACCTTACATTTTCATTACAAAGACGTATAATCAAGGATTAATAACGTGACCATTAAAGTTTTTCTTACTAGATGAGACACATCTTTCTGTCCTTAGAAGTCAGACAGCCTTGCTTCTCTCAAATCAAAATGAACTAGCAAACAGAAAGTGTCTGCTGCTCTCAGACAAGCTACTAATGTAACTTAATTTTCCATAATAGCATCTGCATTATCTAAGTTCAGCTATTTCTGTCTGCTAATAAGTTGCACATACTGACTTGTTCATACATAGCTTCTCTGAAGTCAAATCTACCCCAGCTAAATATGATTTTAAAAGCTAAGATTTATGCAGTAGTTTTGGCTCTGAACCAGAGCTGGAATTGGACAGCTGGAGCAAGAACTGATCTCGCAACATATTCAGATACAATTCTTTGAAAACCTATGAGGCTTTTCTGTATCAAATGCACACCTGACGGAAAAAATAATATCAACGAACCCTCTTTCAGAGAACGGAATGAAAAATACTGATTTTTTTATTAGCCTTCTCAGTCAGTCAAGGATGGAAAATTCTTCCCCTCCGCATTTACTTTTTTAAGGGGAGTGAATTCCAGTCTTGTCTATACCATTATGGATCAGTCCTTCATTAAATTAAAACATTAAAATAAATTTACTCAATATTTGGCAATCCAGTGAACCTCTGGTCTTTAGTGCAGTGGTACTTATGAAGGAAATTAGGCCACAGCTAGATCCTAAGTCCTTGTATTCCATTTTACCAGTACAATTGATTTCAGATCTTAGGCTATGAGCCTAGAAAACACTTGGACGGTTCATTCAGTTCACATCTAGGTAAAGTCAGGATCTACCCTATGAATGTCATTTCTGACACATTTGCCTAGCTTGTTCTTAAGTGATGGTGGTCCCACAAGCTTTTTTAGAGTAGTTGAATATCTATTAGCCTTTCAGATGAAATATTTTCCCAGGCCAGCCTACATCTTGTGTATTGTAGTATTTGCTATTATTTTTTATCCCATTCATAGTACAGAGAACAACACGTATTATCTTCTCCACCAAATCAAACAGCTAGGTATGCTTGTGAACTGTTATGACTATCCCTTCTTTTAGACAAGCCCAATTTGACTCTTACATCTGTTCATATTTTTTACTTTAATTGGAAATCTCTGTACTTGCTTCACATTTCCTTTTAATACTCCCATGAGATATCTTGTGGTCTCTGTCAAGAAATCAGAATCAGTCCAGGGCTTTTATCACAACACCTCTGCAACCCTCTATTTCATATCTGGTAATATTTAAAAACAAAAGATGCAAAGCTGAATGAAAAGCAAAAGTAATAAGAAATGAAATCCTTTATTCCTCTGTTCCTCAGGCAATTCAAGCTACATTACTTATTATGTGAGGTGAAAAATCATTCTGATTATCTCCTGATCTGTTTTTCCCTGCTTCTTTTATATTTCTCATCCCCTCACCCCCTTTTTTTTGAGACTTACATCCCTGTTCCAGGGTTTTTATCAAATAAAATGTCCAGCAGCAGTATAAAGCAATCTCAAATGCCCAGATGAAACCAGTAAACAGAAGTATTTTTGAGAAAGAAAATGGGAGACAGCCAATACACACAGGTCTCCTTGTAGTCATATCAGGATATATGAGAGATTCAGGCTGCTTTCTGAATGGTCTGAATTATGGTGTGACAGATACTCCCCTGAAGACCAGAAGCAGTCAGGGAAGAAAGGATGTGTAAATCTGTCCACTCTTCATTATCTTTGCTATTAGTTCTCTCATTGCTTTTAAGAAATACATTCCAACCCTTCAGCTAAGGTATTCTAATATGTAGATAAAAAATGAAATTCAGCTTCAGGAATATGAAGCATAAGGCTGAATCCTTATCCGGTCTAGAAATTCAAATGGAAATACATCATTAATGAATATTTAGTTGATTAAATTAAATTTGTAGTAGCGTAAGGTACAGAAAGAATGATTTATTTATTCATATATTTAGAATAATGTTGTTTTATCTGATCGTATTCTCACAAAAAACAATTTGCACTATCCTTGATTTAAAAAGTAAATAATGTTAGTAGCCCTAACAAAACTTCTAAAATAAGCTCTTCTTGATGCCTTTTTTGTTTTTTGTTGTTTTGGGTTTGTTTTTAAGTTTTTGTATAATGTATATATTTTTTGGAGTGTGGTGGAAAAAGTAACTATTCCACAACTGGGGAAAAAGCAGGAGGTATTTAAAAATGGAAAAGTATGTCTTAGCAATGTATTATCTAGAGGTTTAGAAAATGGATTCAATTTAAATGAAATGACAGAAATCAAATCTGTCAACATATCTGCGCTCTAGTGCTTCTCTGAGTCATGAAACTCCCAAGCTATAAAGAAAAGTTACAAATGAGACACAAAGAAGAGAAAAAAACCCAAACAATTCTTTAGAGACACAAATTCAAATTTAACTTCTTGATAAAATATGATTCCTTGCAGGCAAATTACTACCCATCATACTAAATCATGATTTTCTATATTGTGGCCAATCCCAGGGAGCAGCACAAAGAGGGAGTTGTCCTTCAGAATACACCCACTCCTTCTGTATTTAAGGTACAAATATATGAAAACTATTGCACACTTATAACATATAAAATATTAAGTTGAACACAATAATACATAATCCAAGATAAGATACCAGACATGTGAAAGAATTTGATGAACTGGTAAGTACCTATATCTACAGATAGTGCCCATTTATCTTTGAGCCTAACATGACGTGGCACAACTTCTAAGAGCAGTTGCTTTGTTATATTGGTTTTCTCAGCTTGACCTTCAGCAGATTAACACGACATCACTTTAAAAAAGCTGAAGGAATGTAAAGATGGTTTGTGTGTATGCCTTAGAGAAAAATAATATATTGTACACAGATTAAAAGCAATAAATAGTCCTCAAGTGTATATTACGTATTTTAGCTCTTCTTGCAGGGCTGGAACATTCACAGATTTTAATCCTTTTGTTTTAGACCATATCATTACAAAGAATACATATTTCATCTGAGATTTACCTGGTTTGTGCTAATTCACCTTTAGTAATGGGCAAGTTAGACAGAAGTCATTAGAAGACAAAAGTCCCAGTCTTAGACCATCTCACCAACATTCAAAACCACACCCCTCTTAGAAGGGAGAAAATCACAGTAGAAATTACTTTCTTAAACTGTGATGTTCCTTCTCGTTTCAGCTGCAAGTTATTTTGTACTTGTACAAGTAAACACTACTTTTCTGTACTGCTCTGAATCCCACTGAGTAATACAAACCATTTGCTGAAACTGGATGATAGGATAACATGGTCTTGGAGCTTAAGGCCACCATTTCGTTTTTGATTCATTTGTGAAAGAATGCTAGGACTCGAGACTAAAACATTATTAATAGTTTAAAATAGAGGGTGGTGGAATTCCTAGAATTTCCTTCTATGGAACTGTGTAAATACTCTTCTAAAAAGTGCTTCTTTAATAAGCACTTGCATCCTTTAAGCCTGTTCTCACTGCTGTCTTGTAATGCTTTCTATCACATATTGATGATTTTTTTGAATAAAAACAAAGGCATTTTTAAACAAATGCAAACAAAACAAATAAACAAACCCGAACAAATAAACATAACAGAATCTGTTTTTCAGCAATAGCTTTGTCAAGCCCGGTTTATTTCCCTAATCTTTACAAGGTAATCTCTTTCTAAATGAGTCACTAAAGGAGTCCAAGGCTTCTTGGGAGGTCTTGCTGGGAGGTGTCTTAAAGCTCTCATTCAAGGTCAACACTGAAATGCTGGTATCAGAATCAAGGATACCTGAGGACTAGGACCACATAGGACTCTGCAAACCAGCATACAAAACAAAATTGGATCCTACAAGGAAAACAGACCTCAGAAGAGAAACTTCCCATATGACATATGTGCATTTTGTCACAAGGAGATAACCTGAGATATTTTGAAAAACTGGTGCAGAGGATGTACATCCCAAACCAGCCATCATTGCTGTATAAAAGTGATCACGTATGTTCTGACCTTGAAAAGTTCCTAAATATACACACCTGATTTCACTACAGCACAGCTAGGATTGAACAAGGGTTTAAAAATAGACCTTGCCTATGCAGATGGAAGCATTTGTACCTGCACTTGAAAATTCTTTTTCTATTGACTTTGAGTAGGCATGTGAGGTTTCCACATGCAAGTTCTGGAGTATCTCATTTTGACTGGATGAAACTTGCAATCAGTGTGTTATTTTAGCCTTTTAATTCCTCTAAAGGCTTTTACTTAATAAATTAGAATGTATTTCTCATTTAAGGGTATTTCAGCATAATCTTTATGTTTGATTTGCTGTTTGAAATCCTGGGTGCTCTAGGCAAAATACAGCACTTGGATACTGAGAATAATTTTTTTCCAAAGTTTACTGTGGATTTGCCTTCTCATGAAGACATAATGAATGCTACTGATCTTTTTCATGTACGCTTAGCATTTTTAACCATTTAAATAAATCCTTTAATTAAAAGAATAAAATAAATAAATAAATAAACAAAATACTATTGAATTAAACCTAAACAAAATAGCAATTAAAACCACTGTTCTTTTTACCTAAAGCTGGTCAGAATATTTCTGAAAAATATAAAAAAAACGTATGCAAAAAAATCACTGCCTAAATTCTGAGTCTTCTTCAGGAGCAGTTTGCCAAGGTGCTCTCTAAAGCCAGTGGAGAAAGGGCAGTACCTCCAGAGAGCTGGTCATCTTGCTGACGGTGAGTATCTCATTCTACTGCTTATAGAGACACCCTGACACATATACATGCCTGATAAACGTATTTCAATTAAAGGTTTATGTTGCCCAACACAGACATCTGAACCATTTGAGATGCTGCAGGGCACCCCGTCTGCCCCACTGCTGCTGACCCAGACGCCCAGATTTCCTGTTATGCCATGTTCTATCTGCCAGCCCCTTGCAGATGTCCTTGATACCCTTACATATCTCAAATGGCATTTGATACTTATGTTTAGGGAAATGATTCAAAGGCTAGTTATCTAAAGTCAACTGAGGTGATTTTTTGTTTTGGAGATCGCGTTTAGAAAATTCCCCCCTTAACGTGTGGGACTGACATAAAAATTTTGGTTTCATTTTCACACATCCTTAACCTGTAACTCTGCTTAGGCTAAATTGCTAACTCTGCCATCATTACACACACAGCCAGATTGTATCTGTCTGTGTCTTGGCCTCATCCATGTGCAGTGGAGACAGCATAACTACCTTCCCCTTCTCTCATTTTATGTTTCTTGATCTGATACTGAGGTCTTTGGAAGAGGGATTGTCTTTTACTGTAAGTTTCTACATGGTGCTTACTAGATGAAGGTCCTACTCCTGCTTAAAATAGTGGATGCAATATTGTTAGACCTACTAATATAAAACAAGAAAAAATGTATTTAGGTAACCTGAACAGAAAACAGGTTTGGCCAGATTTTTTCCCACATGTTCATTATGTTTCCACCAGGTTGATAAACGTAAATATTTTATTTACTTCCCAAATTATTAGCCTTCTGCCCCACATAGTTTTATAGAACTAGTCAGTTGGTGGTTTTGGCAGGCCCAGTTCTAATTATCCTGGCTCAATCACAGGAAAATATTTACAGGAAAATTGTGTTTAAATACTGTTTATCCTGCTATTGTCTGGATGGGAAGAAAATCATGTTCTTTCTGTTGCTAAGTATATAACACATCTCTAATAGCAGTCTGCTCCACAATTTTTTTTTAGAATATGAACACAAATAAAAAGACTGATGGGTAACTAACTACTTAACTTTAAAGTTGAGCAAAACTGAGGTATTTGTGCAATAGGAAAATGCAAACTTTTTAGCGTTTATATTTTAAGGTAGGACATAGAGTTGAAATTTGAAAATATTCCATGGTACAAACAAATGAAAAATTTAAAAATTGAAATAGGATAGGAAAAATGTAGGTATCTTCACATTATCCTGAAATGGCTGGTATCACACACACACACACACAAACCTATCATTTCAGTTGAATATTAATTTTCTTTCTATTTACTCTCACATAACTTCCTAGAATTTAAGGTCAAGTCCTGATATATATATATATATATATATGTATATAATTTTTTTTTTTTAAAAAAAAACATTACCTAAAATAGATTTTTTTGGTAAGACTGAAAATATTTGTACTAAACCATTTTTTGCCCATTAGAAAACAAAACAAAGCACCAAACCCAACTACAGCACTTCAAAAAATACCTCTAAGAGGCGATTTTTTTTAAACTCCCTTTCAATTTCATCATGAGAATAGCCTTGACAAAATAAAGAAGCTAAGCTAACTACTATAAAAAGGAAAATCCATAATCTACATGTGTCCCCCCTTGTCCAACCTCAGCTGTAAGAAACAACATGCTAGAAACTGTATGGATAGTCGTTAAAAATTACCCTCTTGAAATTTCTTTCCCAGAACCTCTCTCTTCAGCTTTCCCCCAGCTTTCCAACACTTCTTTGCCTTGTGCTTCTATCTCCCAAATACTCAGAAACAAACCACTGTGGGCCAAGAAATAGAATGGAGTCCAATTCCATTAGAGTACAAGGTGAATCTTACCAACTTGTGTTCACGATTATAGCAGTACCTGTCTACTACAGCAAGGCCTTCGCACTCCACGGATGCTGCACACGGGCATCCCAAAACAAAGTAAAGGTTACCCAGTCCACTAGAGGTACTGAGGACAGCAATGATAACCAAATTAAACAGTCGCTATGCGTGGAAATCAGCTCAGACAAACAAATCAACAAAAAACGAAAATACCGTTGTGAATGAGAGATTATTTTTCATAAAAGAATTGGTTAATCTCCCAAGTTCTCAGTCCTGGTCCTTGTCATACATTTAAAAAATATCTTCATAACAAAACCTAGGAAACAAAATACATGTTTTTACCGGATAAAAAGGAAATAGTTCCATGGATTAAGGAGAGATACAGAGTTTATGGGGTATTTTAATAGTCTCCACTTTCATTTCAACCTGCTGCACACAGTTCTAGGATGAGTTGTTTTTTTTTTTTTTTTCTCCACCCTGCTGCAAAGGCTAAGGTCTTAAATACAAAAATATTTTTATATTTTTAAATATTAAAAATAATACTCTGAAAGAAGGAGAAGAGATGATTCAATTTTGTAACTGTTTAGCTATCTTGGACCAATTGTTTCTAATCTTTACTTAGCTGGAGGTTTGCTGCTCCTTTTCAGATTTGAATAGAATTATAGAATGTCCTGAGTTGGAAGAGACCAACAAGGATCATCGAGTCCAGCTCCTGTCCCTGCGTAGGATAACCTCAAAATTCACACCATGTGTCTGAGGGCATTGTTCAACCACTTCTCAAATACTGTCAGGCTTGGAGCCATGACTGCCTCCCTGGGAAATAGGTATTTGCCAAGTATTTTTCCTCATCTAACTATCTGTCTAACGAAAGATACTCTCTACCCTGCTTCCCTTATATCCTTGGGTCATGGTTGCGACAATCCTACTATAATAGATAGAGGAAATTCTGTGGTAAGGTCCCTATCTAATCACCTGAGGAAAACCAATAACTCAGTAAAGTGTTGTGTTCTTCACTTACTGTTCTTAAAATCATGAAGACATATTGATAATGCTCCTGTGCATGGCTTATGTCCTAAAAGGCCTAATGCCCTTGGGCTGTCTTTGCAGGGAGAAAGAATAAACTTTACTTCTGATCTTCTTTAGTGCAGGGCAGGTTAGAGATGGTCTTTGGTGAGATCTCAGTCTTCTGACAATGTATGGAGTGTAAATAAAGTGTAGTGCTTGTGTTCTGTTGTCTGCCTGCAAACTGGGGTGATGCATGACTATTTTTCACAAATGATATTAAAAATCATGGATAAAGAGAAAGGCTATCCATTGATTTCAGCAGCCTCTGAACCATGTTCTCAAAGGGAGAAAAAGAAAAAAAATTAAATGAAATAGCCTATGTCTTAAAGTTATTTAAGAACATAACCACAGGTGCATGCAGAGGTGTATTTTAGAGTGCTGAGACACTTATTTGAATTTTTATGCATCTTTTGCTTTGTTTCAAAAAAATCTGGGCTTTTCTAGCCTGTGTGATGGGGTTTCCTTAAGATTGAAATGCCCAGGGAGCTTTGAAATGGGATCTAATCTCCTAAATCAAACAGGCAGTTCTGCAAATGTTCCTCTGTTCCTTTCAGCAGGCTGAGGGTCAAGCCTGGTTAGGCAACTCAAATGGTTCCAGGTCCCACAGCATTTGTCAGCACCTGCCTCTTCCTGCCCATCTAAGGTGATGGTTCAAAGCTGTACAGATCCTCAGGAATAATTGTACCTGCTGAGCTCAACATAATTTCCTGATTTTTCAATATAAGCCCTTGCATTCTGATCATGCTTGGTTTTTGAAATTTAATTGGCTATATAGCACAAGCCACATTGACTATTGAAACACAAACCTAATATTTAAGCAAATGAATTAATAATTATTTCTAATGTGCAGCAAGGTTTTTACAGGAAATGTGGATTGTTTTCTTTAATGTTGTTGAAATGCTATTTAAGAAATCTAGTAGGTACTAATTTTAATTAAGACGATATTATCCAGGACTAATAAAATGCATGAATAATAATATTTTTCTGTCATTAATAAAACATATAAACTTTTGCAGTTGATCTTTGAACAGCCTTTTTCCTTTCAGATGTGCTCTAAAGCTACAATTTGGTGCCACCTATTAATTTGATTAATAACTCTGCATGTTCCTTTTATTTAATTTCTCTATTTTTGCACAGAATAGTAAGCTCTCCTATTCAGAAAAATGAGCTAATTTGAAAAAATAAGAACTAATTTTAGACAAATGCTTCCACGAGGTAATTTCATTGATGTGTGCATGCCCTATTTCCAATGACTTAACAATCACATTAACTTTTTGCTGGCTCCATTGCATTGCTGGACAGGCTGATAGGGTGATATAGAGATGTTGTTCATCTAAACCACAGTCCAGCAAAGCAGTTTAACATATTAATAGTTTAAACATATCTATACTTCACCAAAATCAATTCAACTGCTCACAGGTTCACTTTTATGTGTGCTTTGTTGGACCAAAGCCACAATTACCAATCTGCTAGAGTGGAGCTTAGTAAAGTATATTAAGAGGAACCGTCTTTGTGAATAAAACTAACAGTTTGGGAATTTGTTAACTATAAAAAAACTAGAGTTTCATTTTCTCTATAATTATAGGGAAGGGTATTAAAAAGTCTTTCCACAATAGGCTGAGTAGTAATTCTTGGCTGACTCAGAGGAGACTTAACACATAACTCACCTCCATGACCTTTCCAGTGATGCCTGTTCTCAGTCTTTTGGCCTTTCTTCATTTTAACATCATTCTCTCCATCTTTCTTGACATCACTCTCTACAATGTAGTGTGGCCTCTTTCTGAGACCTCTTAAAAGGTCTGCTGCTATTCACTGTCTGAAAAATGAGTTACAAATCTTGATGCTTTCATTCATGAGAGTCATTCAAGAGAGAACACAGTTTTTTAACTTGCTTACCTTGAGAAGGGACATAGCAAACCAGGATTTCCTAGTGTTATATGGACCTTTTACTATATCATCTCTTCTTTTCCCTAATTTTACAGACCCTCCTTTACTCCTGTTGATATCTCATGTATTAATCAGGATTCACCGAATTCTCCTGAGCTTCCAAGTTACCACACATGGAACCTGGTGCACTGAAGTGAACAGCAGGCTTAGCAGCAGCTATCTAATGTGCTACTACTTCATCATGAGCTACAGTGTAGGTAGGAGTCCTGTGAAGAAGACTGATATTTAAATTAGATGGAAATTACTCATCAAAAATTGTTATAATTTGGGTTAAAATCCAATAGTCTGGCTGAGATTCTTTTTATATGTTTTTAGGTGACCTGCCCATTTCTAGTACTCAGTGTGAAGTGAACATGCACTATGTTTTTCTTTTCCTATGCTTCTGTTCCTCTCTGAGCTGACTTGTAACTTAAACAGGCCTCTTGGATTTCACATATGTATGTGGTAATAAAAATACGTAAGTCAAGCAGCTTTAAAATAAATGGGAAAATAGGAATTATTTGCACCACATGGGAGCTGAAGGCTGTGGAGAGTCTTCATCTGGACTCCTTCAGTGGACATAAAGGACAGCACTGAAATCTATACTGAATGACATATTAAATATTTGGTTTAAGTTGGAGGGAATGGGAAAGAGCTCACAGAGAAACACTCATGATATTACTTCTGTTCTCCAGCACACAAACTGTAATGAAAGTCTTTTCTTTGCCTTCAATATATCTTAGGTTTGTATACATCTTTTTAACTAGACTATTACATCCTTCGGCCAACCGTACCTGTACTTGAGAAAGTATCATAATGACTCAAGACTGTATCACTTTTTATTACATTTCTGAACTAATCTACAGCTTAATTTTCATTTGGTTTAGATGGTTGGGTAAGCATTAGAAATGATGCGAGCTGGCAAGCCTCGGAAATAAGTGTGTACTTTCTTTTGTAAGAAACAGGTAGCAGGGCCATCCTGTCTCTGGAAGTTGTCCCTTTTCTGTCATCTGTTGAGGTTCGTTTCACATCGGACACACTCACTTGAGGTAGAATAATATCATCAGTACAGGTCACCTTTTGTGTCTGAGCAAGTGGAGGAAGTTATGCTCTTGCTTCATGCTACAGTAGTTAGAGAGATGTTGACAAAGTTCAGAGTGTGGGTGACACTGAAACATGTGGCTCCTGTCTTCCGCTTGGTCGAGCTGAAGCCTCTGGGGATCTGAATGCAGGGGCAAAACAGGGGTTTGCTCCACAGAGCCCCAAATGATGTGACACTGTCAAGAAGATGTTATTTACAGATAGGGTAAAACTGAAGAAGTAAAGGCACCTCTTATGAACTGAAATCAACTTCTTTCCCTTTCACTACATCTATAGTCTTTTATAATAAAGGTGATAGGTTTGCAGATAAACATTTTCTTCTAGCCTGGAAAATTCTGTTAGAAGAAGAGTGATCTCCCTTAGAGTTTATGTGACTGAAAAGTTTTATATAAACTATACTTCACTGCACCATAGCTCATTATATTTCCATTTTATTTAATCTAAACCAGTGTGGTTTGTAATCAATGAAGTTCCTTTGCTGGAGAGAAGGAGGTTTTAGCTTCAGAACAAATACACAGCATTTTTTCATTTCCTTAATCTTGTGCTGTAGGTGGTCAGTTCCAACTGCTGCATTTGGCACTGGAGGTTTGTTTAGTTTAAAGCCAAGTAAAACAGACAGGGAATAGCTAAATTGAAAAATTGAATTTAATATGGTAAGTAATATGCTGCAGTTTATATAATATCAGTGTTCCCTAGAGTTATATATTATTGTTGTAATGTTCTTTGACACAGATTGATATGAAACAGAAGTGATTAAAGGGCAGGTAGGAACATTAGGTTTGCTCTTAGGGGAAAAAATCCTGAAATATGGTACAAAATTAATCTGGCTGAGGAAGATGCTACTGCAGAGCTATGGTGATCCAGTGACAGTGGCTACATGTGGTTTGTTTGCATCATGGCTGATGGAGTCATAATTCACAATTTGAGACAATAATGTTGGGACTACAAGAGGCTCCCTGCTTATTGTTTACTGCTGACACAGATACTACGTAACTTCCTTTACAGGAAAAACAGAGAAGTATTTAGATACGGAAAATAGCTTTCAGTACCTTTACGTTATCCCAGGAATTTGGGAGTGCACAGTGACAGGGCTATATTCAGTGACATCTAGTTCAACACACGTCTCAGAGATGATATCCCAGACAACCGAGCAGTAAGGGCAGACAGAGCAGCACAACAATGAGCTGTTGTTACGACACAGAATCCTCTTAGGAAAGAAGCTATCGCCTTTTTTTGCAGTAGTACACTGGCTGCTCTTTATGAGGTGAACATTAATTTACTTAGTGTTGTGTAGCAGTCTGTGATCTTTCTTGCATTTAGTAAGTTCCACAGAACATTGTGCAGTTTGTCCTGTGCTGGGAGAACTGCAAACAGGCTCTGGTAGACCAAGTCCTGCGACACATTTTAATGCCTTGGCATGGCCAAGCCCTCACATCTATAAAACTACATTGACCTATTGACTCCAATGTAACCGTGGTGCTTCCAGGGGCTGAGAACCCAGCCCGAAGCTTCCACCTTTTATGATGTTCCTTTAACTGTCATACTAATACTCAGACTTCTAACAGACAAGCAATCCATTTAATATACTTTCTCAGGTGAGCTCTCACTGACCAATTCTCAAAAAAATGTGAATTTTGGAACTGGATATTTTGCTGCTACTTATATGAGGCTGTGACCCTATATTTGAAGCATTTGTGTACAGCTAGGGAACTACCCTGCTTTCAAGAAAAAAACCTAAAACTGTCCTAGCCCACTGCAAAGGTCAGAGCCTCACAGGAATTTTCTCCTCCTGAGTCTAGGCAACTGTAAGCCTTACATGGGCTTAATGGGAAGGTGAAAAGTTGAGCATGGCCTTTTTTCTAAGGAGAGTCTTGCGTGGGTCATTCCTAGAGTTTAGATGTCTGTCTCACAGATATGTAACTGTTCAGAAAGTTCATAAACTAGAAGAAAGCACAAGATGAAAATAAGTAAATTCGTCTGAATTTTCTATTACTAATAAGTGTTACTTTTACCTCCAGATTTATTCCACTGAACTGCAATTTATTTATATTACCATCTTCTCAAATATTAGCTTTGTTTAAAACCAAGGGTCTGTGTCCACTTACTTTGAATTTAAAAGCAAAAATTCTCATCGTGTTCAATGAGAAGAAAATTAGGCCTAGGTTTGCTATTTCCCCTGAATTATTAAAATGTTAAATGCTATAAACCTTTTATTTTTTTTGACATCTAATCAGAATAAGTAGATGAGCAAATGATTTTTCCAGTTAGCCTAGAAAAATGCTTGTCTTTTTAATATCTGAAAAAGACAGCTTTGCAGTTCTATTCTCATTTTATCCATCATTTTTAACTGCAGAGTAGAGTGCTACTTTCTCAACTGCTTGTAACTTCTGTCGTCATTTATTTCACTGCAAAAAGGGTGGAAAAGACACTACTCGATGCTGTTTAATTGTTAAACTTCCTGTATTGAATTTTTGCCCTTTGAAAGATGATATTTATTTTATTCTATCTGTGACTGATAGCTTTCCTAATGGTTATAACGGCAACAAGAACAGAGGAAAATTATATTGCTATTTAAGACATTAAAAAGTGTGAAAATTCATCATGCTTTTATTTTTCGGTGCTCCCTGTGCTGGACAAATAGAGTGTTATCCTCTTTTGGTAAAATTCTAACAAGAAGCTTGCACTGGGCTTCTTCCCAGACTGGAGTCTGGGAAAATTGTCATCCTGAAGAACAATTTATATCTCCAGAATTCAGCAAACTCTTGAAATATAGACAGAAACATCAGCTAGCACATGCGATGCAGTGTTTAAAAGTTTCCTCTCTCCCCTGCCCAGGAAGAACAGAGCATGTTCAGTATATTCTTGTACCAGAATGGGCATGGGATAAGCTACAAAATGCACTTTCATTAAAATTAAGAAAAAACTCTACTCCCTTTATATTCACATTTGTGGTGGACATTTGTAGTGCTCCTACAGTAACTTGATTCTCTGTCCTTTGTGGTTTTGATGGCAAAAAAATATTGATTATTTGGAATGTAATTGCATTGACTGTTCCTATTATCATGTTTGACTGTATTGATTTGAAATTACTCAGCCACTATGTTATCGCAAATGGCTGGTGTCATTCTTTGTTTAATTTTTTGTTTAATGGAAATGTTTTGAATTAGGAGTCTCTGCATCAGATTTAGGTGTACATTTTCTTGCTTCTCTTTCTTGACCATGTTAGTGGTTTAACAGGAATGTCTGCACTTGTCAGTAGGAATCTTGCAGTCTGGAGGCTGATAGACAGAGACCATGAGCACCATGAGGCTGACTTTGTCACTCTAAACAGTTGGTTAAAAATCTTGGCAATATTTTCCATATTTGAACATCTCAAATAATGACCAAGGCCAAGGGAAGTGTGGTTGTCCTACGTTTCTTTTTATGTACTAGCTGATGTGTTATTTTCTTAACTTCACACAAAACCAAGAAGTTAAAGCAGGGCTCACAGGCAGGCAGCCAATATCTCAGTGGAAAATGGCATCAACATAAGCCCGAAGGTTGGAGAACTGAATGCAATACTAAATATTACACACATAAAATTTTAATTGGCTCACTCTGTTGTTTAATCTTTATGATCTTAATGGATCACTTAATGATTTCAGCAGATAGAAAACGTGAATTTACCTTGATCAGCCTTGAATTACCAGTAGGTTTTTCCAGGAGCCTCAATTTACTTTTTCAGTGTTTCCTTTTAGAAAAAGTAACTTCTAAAAACCTTCTGCAGATTGAGCTCAAAGGAAAGGAATCTCTCAACTTCAGTAATACTTGGATTAAACCATAATGGATGACCATGATAATCAAAGTAAATGAAGGCACCAAAACAACCATGGATAGAGTTATTGTATCACTAAAGTTGACTTCTACAGTATTTACTCTTAGAAAAATAAATGACCTTGGTTTTGTATATCAGTTTTTTTCATGCTGTACCTTGCATGGAAAACATTGACAATTCTAATGGAGGAAGACGACTCCTCACAATCTTACTAATCTGTGAATTTTGGAGATGTTTTTGTTCACCTCCCTGTTTTCCCTAAACCTCGTTCTGCTCTCATTCTGTTTCTGTCATGGCTGCTCTGTGGTATTAGCCCGTGGAAGTCTTGTATATAGAAATTGGTATAAAAATGTGAATTTTCAGTCACTTCTTTTTTTTCCTTTTTTAATAAAGAGTACTAAACACCATTTGTAAATAACTCTAACAAGAATCTTAAGCTCATTTTAGACTTTGAGCTCTGTAGTAGATGAAAAAGTGTATAAGAGGTAGTGATGAATTTTTTTTACCCATTAGAAAGATGTGACTGAAAATTTACATACATTTATCAAGACCAGACACTGTTACTATTATAATGATATTTTTTGCTTGCTTTCCTGCTGCTTTTGCTGCTGGTTTGGTGTGTGGTGTTCAGTATTTAAATGCAGCATTTTGGGTGCTTTACATCGATTTCGGTATATGGAGTACTCTTCTCAAAATAAAGAAAAAGTTGTCTTATTTCCCAGTTACAGTTTATTTTAGAATTCTTTAATTATACCTAAGACCTACTACTTGTTTGCTCTATGATATTAAGACATTGCTCTCTGCTACCCTGTACTTGCATAATCATAGAATATTCTGAGTTGGAAGGGACCCATGAGGGTTATCAAATCCAACTTCTGACTCCACGCAGGGCAACCTAAAAGTTAAACCATATATTTAAGAGACCAACACCTCCCTCTCTGCTCTCCCTCATGAGGAAGTTGTAGATGGCAAAACTGGTCGTCCCTCAGTCTCCTCTAAGCTGAACAAACATCCTCAGCCACTCCTCGTATGTGACACCTGCTTGTCATTTCACCACTTTGGAAGCATTCTAATATTTTTATACCCTTCCTATATTGTGGAGCCCAAAACTGCACACAGTACTGGAGGTGAGTCTGCACCTGTGCTGAATATAGTGGGATAATAATTTATTTTGGCCAGTTAGCTACACAATGTTTAATGCACCCAGGGTACGGTTGGCCCTTTTAGCCACCAGGGCACATTGATGACTCATTTTCAGTTTACCATGAACCAAAACCCATACCTCCCTTTCCGCAGGGCTGCACTGCAGCCTCTTGTCCTCCAGTCTGTAGGTACATCCAGAATTACACCATCCCAGGTGCAGATTCTGGCATAATTACTCTCACTAGAAATTGCTTTCAGTAGAAATAAGCAAAGAGTTTTACAAAACCAATTATCTTCATTATTTTACACCAACCAAATTATGGTGAAAATGTCATCCCAAGCAGTAGGACAATAGAGGATGACACTTACCGTGAGCATTTTGTGTTGTAGCTCCCAGCAAGCTGTGCGTACCTGTTAACTGCTGCCTCCAGATATTTACTGATGGGCTAGTGTTGTCTCATTGTTCTCCTTCCATTCGGAATTCCTTTCTTGAGGGTAAACAATATCTTTTTTTGTTAAGGATTTCTAAAAAAAATAAATAAATAAAGCAAAGATATTTTTCTAATTTAGTCAATGGATATGTTATGATAATGTGTTTAAAATCCACTGTATGTCATTTTGTTGATGTCAGTATTATGAGATACCCTATAAATGAAATTGTATTGTATTGTAAACCTGTCCAGTAGATCAATAGATATTACAAAGGACCAAACTAATTTATTTCACCTTCCTCTGAAATGAAAACCTAAGTGGTCTGAGACTGGATTATTTATTTGAAATAATCTTTAAAGAGAGAATTTATTTTTTTGATAAGATTTTTTAAAAAAAAGATATCAAGAAAGCTATAGTGGAAAGATTAATAATAATTAATTCTTTTTAAAACCTTATAGAATAACAATTTTACCGTAGTGGAAGTACATGAGGAAAGAAGGGAGACCGATACTATACGGTGTTTTCTATATTCTTTGTACCAGGTACTAGATCTCCTTGTGTGTTAGTGCTGAGACATTGCTAACTTCTGCTGGCAACAGGCCGTGCCAGGAACTGAAACTGTAATGAAAAGATTGAATTATTGTTTTTTTTCCTGGCTGTGAAATCTGTGCATATATACATACATGGTCATCGTGTCTGAATTACAGTGCAGATTGATCTAACCTAGCTGTTAGTCGTTATTTCTGTTAATAGCCTAGAAGGTATTCCAGCTGATTGTCCAGCTATTTTAAAAAGCGACTGAGGTAACATTTGGTAAATTAGACATAAAATACATGAGCAATATGAAAAGTTGTTACTTCTTTTTGCACCTTCTTAGGTCTGAGAGAATTTACTGAGAAGACCAAGAAACTTTTAACAGGTCGTGCGAGGATTTGATGTCCAATTAACTTCAAGGTGGTGCTTTTGGTAGAATGCACGTTGTTGCTGGTTAAATGTAGAATCCATTTTTCATGTCAGCAGGAATGGGGATAATTACATAGTCAAACAGCTTATCTGCAGTTTTTTGAATATCACAGGTATACCTGTCTATACTGTTAGCACAGTTAGCTAGATTAACTAGAGTAAATAATTTTAAATATATGAGCTATAGTTCTGGTACTAGGTGAAAGGCTGCCACTAGATTAGATCTCAGATTGGCATGCTACTGGTACAGCTTGCTGAAATGCGCATTATTTTTGGAAGATAATTCTTTTTAAACAGCTCCGTTTTCATATCCCTGAAATTGGATGTTTGCCCCATAAGTAATTTGACATTTGCAATTTCGCTGTACTTTGGCAGCACTGTGATAAACATATGATTCTAGGTAAGTCATGGGATACTATGTTTATTCTGAGACATCTTGCGCTTTCTGTTTCAGAAAATCAGAACACTGTTTGTTGGCATTTGAACTGAACATAGAGTGCTGATTTGTACCAGAAGGGTATTGAATTTAGGTACTGAGTGAGAAGGTACCTGGCTGGCTCTTACCTATTTGCATACATGTACAAAGCAAAGGGCATTTGAAGAAAAAAATTCACATTTTATCTTTTTGCTGGAGTTGCAAGTGAATGGGAAAATTATTACAGTCTTCACAGTCCTTCCTTAAGTGCGACGCAACAGCAAATTGACTGTAGAAAGTCAAGTATTCAGGTTATTGTAGCCTGTTCTTCCAGCTTATTTTTATTTCCATGGTTATGAGAGAGGAATTAGCTTTGCCTGTTCCTTCTGTTACACATACATGTTGTTTCTTCAGGCTATGCTTAATCCGATCTTTTTCTGTTGAGACATCTATGCATCTATCTGTCATGTGCTGTAATTTCTCCATTGTCTCCTTTTTCTATTGCTATGAGATCCCCATCTCTGGTTTCCATAAATTTCAAATCATTTAAATAAACCTGTGCTTGAAATACGTCCCTCAGCAACTTTGACTTGATAAGCCTGACCCCTCTGAACCATCAATTACCCTTGTTTTATCAAATCACGTTCAGGCTTCCTGCCTTTATCTTAAGACATCTTAATTGGTTGTGGTGGGAGGGGTGTGTTTCTTTTTTTTTTCTTTCTTTCTTTTTTTTTTTTTTTTCTGCAGTATGCCTGTTTCTGTCTCCGAGATTAAGATTTATTAAAAGTATTTGGGCATTTTAAGATGAAATAATGTGTTCAACTGAATATTCAAAAGCACTGACCTTGTAATTCCCGCTGAGAATAACAGCCATTCATTCTCCTCATGAGGAGGATCGACAGTCCAGCCTTGCAGACTCTCTCCAGGCTCCCATTCTGGATTCTCTCCTCCTCTGGCAGAAGCCTAGTTCCTTCCCCTTCATCCCAAGGACAACATCAGTGCCATCCAGTCTGTGGAGAAAGTTTGCAGCAATTTGGAACACGGCTCCACCAAACAGTCTCTTCCTTCCTTTTCCAACACATTTTTTTTTAGGGTTTTCTAATTAACCATAGCACAATTGAAGAGGTATAAATTATGAGCAGACCAGCAATGGCTTTTCTGACAAAGAGCTAGAGCTAAGTGGGAGAATCTCTCAATTTATGCATTTTTCTCTGGCTTTGAAAATCTTTTTGTGTCACTCTGGAATGAAAGCCAAGTGTGCAAAAGCTTTTGGCAAAAATGGGACTTTGGCAAAATGTTTGCGTTTGGCTCAAGAAAATCAGGGTTTCCGTCTTTTACTCTCATCTTCCTGGAAGTCTATTCTACACTTTAGAAATAATTCCATAAAAACTTCATCAAAGTCAGTATTTATTTCCAAAATGTTCCAGTTTTGGCATAAAGTCAGTTGGAACGGAAAATATTTCATTGAAAAAATTCTGACTAGTTCCATAAATGTCACTACATTCATTAAGTACATAAGTAACAGTAGCTGAATTAGCTATCTGTTTACACACATCAAGTCATCTGAAATATTACGAAGTCAAACAGGGCTTAAGGGCTGGTTGAGTAACAGTGTCATAAATTTCAGTAACCCTTGATCTTAACTTGATGCTCATTATAACACACGCCCATGAACAAAACTAATTGAAACATCAGGAAATGGTCAGAACATAAATGAAAAGCATTAGCAAAAAAATTGAAAGCATTTTAATTAACTTAGAATAATGCATTAGGGTGACTGGCAAATTAAATTGCTATCCAAGTCCTGACACTTTTTTAATTTGAAACCATAACATGATTATTTACCAAGTGAATTCATTTTCTGTTGATAGTAATATTAGCTTTTAAGTAACACATGAGGACCTAAAAATAGTTTAATACAAGGCTTTAGGGATCATCATTTCTAACCCTTTAATGTTATTTTGATCAGGAACAGTTTCAATTAATATAATTATACTGTATTCATGGTAAAATATATAAAAATTACATTAAAAATGGACCTTTTTGAGGTTTTTATACTTTATCTGATTTTTCTGCTCTATCTTGTAAAAGTAGTCAAGTCTTCTGAATCTTAGTCAGGGCATGTGAAGAAATAATGCATGTTTCCCAGACAGTTACCATTGTATTCATGTGTAATTTCTTCTATAGTTTCTCTCTGTTTTGTAGGGGGGTGCGTGTCTGCACATTTATTCCATCTGTCGTGTATCTTCATCTATCTGAAGACTTATAGACTTTGGTTGATATTTCTCTCCTGCATGACAAGGATGTCATATGGTGGTGCGGTGGAAAAAGCATAGCAATAAGAATGCCTGAAGAAAATGGAAGACGCTGGCAGGATTTTTTTACTCCAAACTCACTGTATGTCTTTGCTTTCCATCCTTTTGAAACTAGTATCCTGCGAAGTGCAATTGTTATTTTGAAAGCAATACTTTTTATCTATGCAGCTGTCTCTTGCACATGAACAATTGATCAAGTCTGGGACTAAGTCTGGATCCAGCCGCACCTATACTCCTCTCTGAGAAGGAGTTTAGAATGCAAGGGGTTCCATTCTGAACCTTGTGACCCAACGGGAGGGCCTCCCTCTGCCTTTTTCTAAAACAACTACAGCGCAATTCTGCTTGGCATATTTCCTCCATGCAGTAAGTAACAGAGCGAACCTTGCCATCAAACTCAGGTTAGTTGCACTTTTAAATGATCTAAACACTGTTGCGTGGCAAGCAGGATTCTAAATCACTCATCTGTGACAGCAGCATATGCTGTCAGAGAATTACTTCCTGTGCGTAGAGCTGTTCTTTCCAACTTGCCAAGCACATTTCTAGTTTCTTCAGGTATCTTTTAAAATGTTGGTTTCTAAAACCTAGTCACTACACTGAAAAATCTTGCATATAAGGGTAATAGATGTCATTTTCTAATGGACTGCAAATCTCTTGCTCTCTCCAGGGCCATGCTGTTAGACTATTGTTGAAGCCAAAGGAGAACATCTTTATTTGACTAGCAGAGAAGACCACTGATGACTTCTTGGTCTGGAAGTACTTCCAAAAGGTAAGCAGTCTTTCCAAACAGCCACCAGAAATAGAAGGCAAATAAAGAGGCTATTGAAAATATATTCACACGGGGATGCTGGAAGAGTTGCTGTTCAATAACTGAAAAAAATAGTTTTAAATTGTTTACCTTAAACTGCATACAACTCTGTGTCTTATCTAGAATTAAAGCTGCTTTAATTTGATTTAGCTTACTTTGCTCCCAAAGCAACATTGAACTACTTATGTTCACTTAAAATGTGAATAAAATGCTTTCTCTACAGAGAAGACTAATTCGTTTTAACTAATTCACTGCAAAATTTAGTTTAGACCTAGATAATCTATTATTTGCTTTCTACATGAAAGAAATTCTGATCTCAAAAAGATTAATATTGGGATCATTCATTTTGTTGCTACTAGAAAGAACCTCAGGATGAGTTAGAGGTATAAAAATGAAAGCAGCTAGTATGGGGGATCCAGGGAAAAGAGACATTATAGTTCCTGTCCAGCCAGCCAGGAAGCAGCCCATCACCAGGAGAGTGCATATTAATTTGGGTAGCTGAAATTCTATCTTGACAGAACAGTCCAGGAAAACTCTGCTAGAGGAGGTCTCTATAGGCACATATAAACAGGCTTGTTCTACTCAGACCTATATTTTACCTCCCGGGGGGAAATAGAATGAGTTAGTGTCCACTGGCAATGAGGATCTAGAACATGTCAGTTTGGAAAAGACTGGAGAGAGAGGTGACATAGGAAGAGAGCTGAAAAGGTTTCTGATTATTACACGTCTGGTACAGAATATCTGAAGAGAAGAGCCCCTCATTAAACTCTCTCCAGTATATCCATACTTCTCTCATACTGAGGAGTCAGAACTGAACACAGTACTCCAGGTATGACCTCACCAGTGCTGAGTAGAGGGGAAGGATCACCTCCCTCAACCTGCTGGCAACACTCCTCCTAGTGCAGTCCAGGATACCATTAGCCTTCTTTATTGCAAGGTCGGATTGCTGTCTCATGGCCAACTTGCCATTGACCAGGATCCCTGGGCCCTTTTCTGCAATGCTGCTTTCCAGTGAGGTGACCCCCATCATGTCCTGGTGCCTGGGGATGTTCCTACCAAGGTGCAGAACTTGGCACTTCCCCTTGTTGAATTTCACAAGATTCCAGAAGTCAGCCCATTTCTTCAGCTTGCCGAGGTCTCTCTGGTATATTAATCACGTCTCCCAGTTTTGTGTCCTCAGCACACTTCCTGAGGGTACGTTCTGCCCAAAACCTGGATCATTTTGTATTTCTCCCTTTGTACAAACTTAAACATTTATGCTATTTTTAGAATTTTTTCAAACCATAACCTAAAGTTTGAGGTCCAAAGTTTAGTTTAGGAAGTTATTTTAGGCTATGGAAACCTGTGTCCGATATGTGGATAAAGGAAAGATATAAAACAGGTGCTACAGAGCTTGCACTTGCCATAATTATCAACAGTACATATACACCTTATAAACACTGAAAAAAAAAAATCAAGTCACTTTTTTATCCCTGCTCAATACTGACGCAACTGCTTCATTATAAGCACTCAAGGTTGACAGTTTCAGCTTGGATGTTTATCTGAAATAGACAAATTACTCTCTTGGTTATGCAAAATAGACCCAGGTTACACAAAATAGGTGCAAAGATCTCAGAAGGAAATTTTTTTAGTTAGCATTTTGATGTTAGTACTTCAGGCTCCGGAGAGAAAGAAAAAAAAAAAAAAGCAAGTGAAACTATTTAAAATAAATGTAAAGGATTTATTTGCATTGCAAAATCACCATTTGGGTTTCAGTTCTGGTGAAACACTGGACTGACTAATTTTCATTGCTTAGGCATACACACACACTGTACACACAAATACATCAAATCTCAGATGTAAACACAATGTGTCTGCCAGTATATAGATCTTAACAGACGTGTCAAGTCTTAAGCACTGTGCATAAAACCTGAGGCGCCTTGCCTGACTTTCCCCTGCTGCCAATGCCTTGAGCTCCCAGCTGGGCAGACACTGCCCTCCTCCTGCTCCAGGGCCGTGCACGCTGGGCACACTCCTCACAGCAGCTATGGACCCTTTGGCTGCAGTCATCTGCAGAACTCCTGTGACACTGGGAATCTCATGTGCTGGGTTAAAAAGATGCACAGAGATGGTTAGAGATCTGTGCCACTAACACCACATCTCCTGTCCCCAAGACAATACACCAACAGACCCCAAGAACTCTACACAATCTAACTTCATAGAGAAATAATGGTTAACCGGCACAGTTGAAAAAAACCTTCTGAAGTGTATCATAATGTATAATATATCCCTCTGTTGCTCCATCAGTCTAAACTAATCATGTGCTATTGCGATTTAAGTCTAACTGGAACTAGCATTCGCACCACTTTGCAGAACAGTCTAAGGTTGATTTAAATGATGTCATGAGGAAAATAGAAAAGGGACCAACCAAAAATTTCAGAAATCCAGCAGAGATAAAAGAGAATGTTTGCTTTTTTAATCATTGTTCATGTGGTTTCTACGCCAACAGCTTCTTTATATATTAGGGATATGATATTTTGTGTTGTGTTTTTAGCCATTAAGCGTGTTTGTTGATGGACAAGGCCTTTGTCAAGGTTTGGACAAGGTTTGTTGACGTGGAGGCCTTAGTATCAGTGGAGCTCTAGTAGGTGTAAGGCTTAGCTCAGTCCAGTTTTAGGTCTTTCCTTTGGGTCTGTTGGGGTGTAAAGTGTAACTGAAGACAAACGCTAATTTTTATTTTCCCTATCCACTTAATTTTACAGAAATTTAAGTGAAACCAGGTGACTCAGGCCCTTTGTGTAATGTATAATTTACATGATCTCCAGTGAAGGATATTTTTATGTAGGAACATAGATCAGCTAAAAACTTATTAACATTATTCCTGTTGAGACATGGTAGAAACCCAATTGCCTACCTGAAAAAAAAAAGTATCATTTTATGATTTCTACAGTGTTTCTGTAGTGCAAGTGGTTTTTCTATTAGTGAAAGCACAGATACATCTGAATATATAATAAACAGAAAATAAGCTATCCCACCCTTTTCAAAAGAACTAATCAAGTACTACAAGGAAAATAAATGTAAATAAAATATTGATTAAGAACTAAAAGGATTTTAATTATATTACTTTCAGAAATAATTTAATTTAACCTAAACAGACAACTGGGAGCAGATACTTTGCCTTAGCATTTTTCAAATTGCTAATTAAAATTTCCAGGAGGAAATTCAAGTTTAGTGTCTGGATTTTAAAGATAAATTATGTTTGCTTCTTTTCATTATGAGTTTTTGAAGGTTTATGTAGTGCCAAGATGTAATATTGCATGTGCATTCTTTTAAAAATAATCAGATAACATGGGTGCTCTATGTAATACACTGTGGGTATAACGCAGTTTTTAATTAAGAAAACTTGAACACTGAAGTGTGATTCTGGTTACATCTGTCATGCATTTTCATATAGATTTATATCTACATTGTTTATGGAATTATTTGGAGATAACTGGGGTGTTTTTTTGTAAGAAAAAAGCAATTATAATGATAGAGCACTCTTTGTGTGCACATTGCCACTGAGTGACAATTTTACTATTTATTGGAAGAGAGATGAATCCAGAACCCAGGAAAGTAAGTGGATATTACTCATCACTCTATAATTTTGTATAGTGCTTGGCTTTCAATGCTGTTTCCTACTTACACCATTTTATTTGACTTCTGATTACTTACATATACACTACCAAATGGAATGGGACTACAATAATAAAGATGCACAACATTTCAAAGATTTCTCTGAAGAAACTTTCACAACTATAACTTCTTTATAAAGGCAATTGAATTAAACTGCTTTCACCTTTTGTGGATGCAGAGGGGCATAAAAGTGCCAAATTAAAGTGGAAAGGGTAGTACTGAGCTACCTGTCCAAACACTTAAGACAAAATAGGAGATGAATGAATAGATCTTCACTGGTACCCCTTAGCACTAGATTTAGGAGCAGCACCAGAGAGTCCTCTTTATGCCAGGACAGGGGCTAGAACATACAATGGGGAGATGAGAAGATGCAGAACCACCCTGAAGAAAGCTCTGACACAGAGGGCTCATGTGTCCCCTTAGCCAGTGCTTCCTCTCTTGGGCCATTATGAGTAGGGAGGTACAAACAATTTATATATATATCTTGAAACTGTTTCCCTAAAACTGTACAATCCATGTCTATGCTCCAAGTGTCAGTTTGCCTGTCCAGTCCTCATTGCAAATTTCGAAGCAGTTTCAAGCAACATTTCAACGAACTTGACAAGTAGGTTGAGAGAGCCTTAAAACATGAAATTCAGAAAAATACACAGAAACTCTGTTAGACCCCTAATAATCTGCAGCACAGTTTCGTGAATTGCAAGATAGTTGATAAAAAGTGCAGCAATGCTGTGACTCCTGCAGCCTGTGGAAAGCTTTGTCTGGGCTCACCTTCCTAGACACCAGAAACACACATCTGAGGAAATGAGACTTATGCAACCCATACAATCCTCCACCCATGGTACTTCTGCAAGAGTAAGCTTTAAACATGAAACCCTTTTTCTCTGTGTAGGCAACAAAGATGCAAATTTGGTGGGTCAGAACCTGAAGACTATCTCCTTACCTGCCCTTTCTACAAATTAACGCTTCCTTTGTGCTTTGAAGTGGCTGTATTTTAGCTCCTCTGTGTACATACAGCATGCTCTCTCAGGATGAAAGGCAATATGAAACTAAATACTGCAATGGCAATTGTAATGCTTGAAAGAACAAGGGAAGTAGGAGAGATGCACTGATATTCACCATTAATCATTCCAGCTGGTTACACCTACGTGAAAAATGTCTGCTTGTGTATTTACACAAATGCATGAGTGTGCAAAGACTGAGGAGACAGGGAGAGCACACTGACTGTTGTGTGCGTTGAGTGCGTGTGAGGCTAGAATGCAAGTAAATGAAAATGATGTTGAAACATGATGTGCAAGCTAAAGGGAGTGTTTGAACTGTTGGATGTTCAGTGATGTATGGAGAGTCAGAGCTGACATTTACAAATATAAGTTATATATTCTGTTTTCATTTCTTGATCCTGTCTGTAAAGAAATCCATTCACCATTCAGGAAAGAGAAGAAGAGACAGAATGCTGATAGTAAACTGCACTTGCTTTTCTTTGGTGGGCCCCAGTCTACACATTTAATCTTTGCCTGACTCCCTTCACCTATGCTTTACAAATACAAAAGCTGGACACATAATAATATATAAGATATTGCTCATACTTCATTATGTAGAGTTTTATTAAGGAAAGTTTTATTTCTGTAAGTCATATCCATTGATGCAAAGTGAATATTGTTGTGAACTGATCTTAGCCTAATTCAGTATACCGCTTTCCATTAAAATCAGATGCAGTTAGGCACTTAATATTTCTCTTGGTCTGGATAATGGTACAACAGTTTGCACTCTAATATTAAAAGTTATTTGGTCATTTAAAATTATTATTTTTTTCTCAAATACTTCAGTTTCTCAACTGTAAGAACAGGAAAATAATGTTCTATTAGGTGTTGTGAGGATGATTAAATCTGAAATTGTGAGATGTTTAGATCCTACAGCTAATCAGGCTACATAAGTAGGTCAGCCACATGGTGATTACCACAACTAAGGACCATAGAACTGCAAGGAGTGTTCAGCGATAAATTATACAGCATGGTTTGCATTTTGTTCTTTGAACCTGATCAACTATAGCATGAAGAAACTTTGGAGAGGCCTGAAACACATATTCCTTACTCAAACAAATGAACTTCAAACATGAATATCATACCCCAGGGACAATCTACAGCTAACACAGTCATACTGCTGATTTTTTATTTGTCTGAATGGAAAACCAAAGTGATCTAAATATCGCTACATTTTACTCAAAAGCAAGTGTGCTTGGGATCAAAAATGTGCCTCTAAGGGATAACAAAATAAAAATCCCACAGTGTTATCAGTCAGTGTGGAAAGTCCATGGAACATAATTTATAAAAACCACTGTATTTATTAGCCTACACTATTTGTTTTGTAGTTTTGAATAATTTAGTTCCTGACTCTGTCTCTCAATTAACAGAGGTGGATGAGTATGTATGTTTGCAATTTCCTTTGAAATCTGCACAGAAAGCGGGAGTGAACCCTGAATTCAAATAAATCACTGCAAAGACTCAGTGGCTGACAAGTATGTCTTGCCTGAATGTGCCTGGTTGCTTGCACATGTGTCTACTCATTCATGTGGCTGACAAGGTATCATCTTAACAGCACAAGAAAGACAGCCTTTAAACTGTGACCCAGATGTGGACTTTCCACAGAGGCATTTAATTTCGTGAACTTCTTTTTAAGGTGAAGAGAGCACGACTGCCAAAAGAAAAAGGAAGAAAAAAATGTGGATAACATCAGTGGGGGAATATATATGCCATATTCTCTGAGGTTTGTCGTAAGATTTTAGTTCTCTGCTGTCAGTTGGATGAATCCAACAAAGAAAATTTTCATAAAGATAGATGCTTTTATTAAAACCATTTTCCTCCACCATTTCTACTGTTTGGCTGTTTTCTTTGTAAAAGTAGCTTAATGATTGACTCAGTTGTGTAAAAGCAGCAAAGGCAAAGCAAACTCATGAGGGAGAGTGTAATGAGCACTTAGGTGAGGCAGATTTTTATCCAAACGTTACCTTATTTTCCTTTTTCTGTGCAACATGTGCTTTTTTCTTTTCTCTCTCAGCAGGCTTCTCTCTCTCTCTCTGCTTTGCCATACTGCTGAGGGGACTTAAACATAGGAAGAGACATAACTGTCACATCCAGCAGCCACTTCACCACAAGTTAGCCCACCATTCATTTTCTTTCATGATTCTGAGCCAAGGAGGTGATTTACACTTCTCTTAAAGCATGCAGCCTTCAAAATTCTTTTAACTGCGACTGGGAGAAGTAGAACTGCCCAGTGTACGGCTGGAAATACCAATAGCAGCATTTCCCAGTGTTTCTGTAGCTGAGCAATTCTTGAGAAAATTCTCATGTTTCCTGCCTCACAGGTAACGTGATAGGTAATCACCTACAAGCAGGGTATTTGCATACTTGTTACACTGAATAGAGGTCATGTTTCCCTCAGAAATAAGAATACCAATCTATATATTCATTAGCTACGTCATCTAGTGACTGAGCTGACTAGATTAAATATAGAGAAAATATTAATCATGCTTTCCTTATTAGTGTGAGGTAATGCTTGCCTTTCTTCACACAGCCCTTCAGAATGAGAGGGTGGGAAGAGATGACTGTATGGTGTTGCAGAATCATCTGCGAGCTGGAATGATACTGGCTTAAGGGAGAGGTTGTAGGATAGTCACTGGGAATGTGTGATAGTAAATTATTTAAGTTAGCACATTATTGCAGTGTTTGCAAAGTCCTGAGGATGGGATCTGTGTGGAGATTGACCTTGAATTTAACTGAAATTACATCTGTTGAAAGAGACGTGGTGGCAGAGAGGATACAGATGTCACCAGGCGCTCCTGCCTGAAGCAGTCATTGCTGAAGGCTCTTGAGACCAGAATGATGTGGAAGATAGTGGGGCTGAAGAGTGCAGTGGATTCCAGGGTGATACTGGGGTGTGACACTGTGATGTGGTAATAAGGGGAAGTACTGGCATGATATTGGTGTTGATGGTGCTGGGACAGTACTGGGGAGTCTAGTGGGGAAGGAAAGTCGGCAGTTCCTGGGCAGACGGGATTACAGGGATGTGAAACCTTATGTAACCCAGCGTGGCTGCTGTTGTCCTCTCACAGAACAGCAGCGGTGACGAAATTATCTCTGGGTCAGACAAAATGTGTGAAAGGAGCACAGCCCCTGCATTCGTGCTGAAGTTGTCATTGCTGCTCAGGGGAGACAGGAATAAACTAGACCAAATCTGTTCCCTCTCCCAGTAAAGAATGCTCAGAAGCCAGGACGGCATGGAAATGACCAGTCTGGAGCCACAATTTATCTGAAATGTGCTACCACATTTATGTTAGTGCCCCAGTATTCACAGTAACATGCCCTGGAAAGCATACAGCCTAAGCTGTCCATCCTGCAGTTCCCTTGGTATGTGATTAGTATCTACTTGTAGGTTTCAGTAGGTTAGTAGGTAGATTAGTAGGTTATTTAATAGCTTAATTGGTAGACATGACCTATTAGTAGATAATTATACTAGTTAATAATAATGCATAGTTGTTATTTATTACAAACATGCAGGTATTTTCTAATCGTTTAATGTAACAGAAACTGTTATGCATATTTCTTAAAAAGATGCCAAACTTGAATACCGGAAGTCACAAAGAAATGCTCATGAACTAGAAGAGGATGAAAAAATGTTTGCAAAAAATTATAAAGCCTACTTTCAAACAGTATATGGATCATAGTAAGCTGGAGTTTATTCAGACACTGCTTCTGAACACAAAGAACACTGACGAAATTATTAATGAAAAAATATTCATCTAGTCCTAGTGGAATGGATGCGGCAGTTGCTTTGCCATTTCAACTCTTTGTGCTCTCCCTTCACCTGGTGAATTTCCATGTGCGCTGTGGCATGTTTTGAGATCTTAATCACTTTCATGCAGCAGCGAGTGATCTGATTTTCCACTGATGGGAGATATAAGGGTGAGGGGGAAAGGAATTTCTCAAGCACGAAGGATGTCTGGACTAGCAAAGTCAAACTCAAGACTGTCGGTGCCCTTTCATTCTGTACAACTGTGCTGTACTCCTGCAGCAACCACGAACCCTTCCAGATGTTTCTGTGGTTATTAATTTTTCCTATGTCATCCTCAAGTTGGTAAATTTATAGCCAAGCAGAAAATCTCCCTGTATGTGAGCTAAAGAGAGTGAAATATGATCTTCAAATGTATGAAGGCTGAACTAGGGGCTTCATTACTGAGACCTATTCATGAGGAATATCAATTCCATTTCTTAGCTGTATGGCTTGCGTATGATCTTAATATCTAACTTTTTTTTTTTTTTTTTGTGTAAAACACCTGCTCCACTGTCTTAATTTTAAATGTAGAAGAAAGGCTTCCTAGGGTTTTTCTTTTTCTTCTATATGGCATTTAAAGGAATGTTCTTTCTTTTTTCTTTCTTTTTTCTTTCTTTTTTGGGCTTTTGTTTACCACCCTACAGTGTGCACAGTCGTCGTTACATTTTCTCTATGCTCTTATCACTGTATTCCATAGACAACAATTGTCAGTAAAATGAATACGAAAGAAGAAATGAATTTGAAAAATAGCAGAGAAGATAGATGATACAGTATTTATGAAAAGAAATGAGTACATCAGGTAGATCTAGTAACACAAAAACTTGCATAAGAATCACTCTCCAAACATTCAGACCCATGTCCTCTGTTGGATGGGGGTCATTGAAGCAATTTTAGCTGTCGCAGTTCACACTGGAGTATTATGATGGAACTGAATTCCCTTCTGATGCTTGAATTCTGAAACAATCTAATTATATTCTACAATCATTTATTGTATGTAACATTTGTGTTACTAGTATTTTTCATTTGTGAATAACTTTTGATGTATTTTAAAATACATTTAACTTCCATCGATTCTTGTTCTCATTACATTTCTGAAATTATCATAAACGTTAGAAAAAGGAAAATATGTAACATCCTTTTCTGGTTGGAGTCTATCACAAAAGGGTAGAACTCAGTGACACGTTTTGGTCTAGCACAGATGAAAAATGAGCATGAGAATTCAGTCTTAAACTGAATTCTCTTGCTTTGAAGGATGTTCATAAGAAACAACAGTAACCCAGAAAAAAAAAAAAATCATGGGCAGGATCATAATGAAGAAAGAGTACACAAAATTACTGAGCATCCTAATGACACTATTGCAGAAAATATTTTACTATAGTTTTTTTTCAGTTATTTGGCAAAGTTAGTCTCACCAATTCAGAGGTAGGTGTGTTCAGTCAGTGATTAGAGAAGTAGATCATCATATAATTGTTTTATTTTTTGTTGCTTTTTAAACTTTTCTGAGCCACCTTGAGAGGCCAGTCTCCTACTCCCAGGACCTGGGTTACATTCCTGAGACTTAGACTTCAGATATAACCAGAGTTAACATTTATCCTTGCAGGATAACAATGTGTAGGAACCAGTGATTCAGTATGTTTTCCTCTGGTATTACTCTTTCAATGAAAATATATTAGCTAATAATTGTTGAAACCACAATGTGAGATTGTTGTTTGACTTGGAGCTCAAGTTTAGAGTAGAAGAGTTGTTTGGCTGGGCTGAAAGACAGATAGTGAACCAGCAAATGAATTCTGGAAAGATCTAAGAAAGAATAGTGAAATGCAGAAAAAAAGACATTATCTAATTTCATTAAATAACTGGGCTGGAACTAAGACCATTAGAGACAGTCTAGCTCCAAAGCAGTGAAGGCTAAACATTCTAACAAGTCCAGGTTTGTGACCGTGTTGCAGGACTCTTTTTTGTTGTTGTCTTTTAGAGGAACATGTTTCCAGATCTTCCACAGTTAGCTGATTTTTCAAAAACTTTGTTGTTCTTATTTTCCATTTGGGCTTCACAACTACTTTTTAATCAATCAGATTAATTAGAAAAATTAATGAACCGAAATTGTAATAACATTTAACCAAGCCGTATGAGTACAGTGCTCCCCAGACCTAAATGACTGTTTCGTACAAAGATCACAGTCCACTGCATATCATTTAATTATGGACTACAGACAGTGAAAGCTTGTCAGCTTTTCTAACCAAGCACATATCTAACCAAGTACATATCGAAATCTCTTTGTGATAAACAAAAACGTAACCTGACTGTAGACAGTCTAGAACTATCAGAGACGGTGAAACATTAGACTTTACGTTATACTTAGAGATGGTTGCAATTTAAATGTTCCATGCTATCACATGAGAGACATCCGATTACTGCTTATTTCAACATCTTAAATGACTATCTGTTCAAGTTTCTGAAACATTGGGGAACATCTGATTTACAGAACTTTGAATTGAAAGTAAAATACATCCACGTGGTATACAGACAATAGTTGAAATGCTTATGTGCATAGGTATACTTATAGATGTGGGGAATAAGAAAAAGGAAAACTGATAAATTCTGAAAGCACAGAACCAGATTACTCTCTGATGGATTAAGTATGCCTCAGTTAGAAAAAAAGTATCTACAATCTTCGAAATTTCCAACGCATTTAAATGGCTTCAGAATAAACATTCAAGCAAAACCTTTTGAGTTCTATCTGGGATAGTTAGAAGAATTTTTGAATTATTTACAAATCCCAGAAAATAATTCAGGGCAGACATAATCGAATCACAGGACAGGGCTCACTCCTGAGCTGAGATTCCTGCGCTCCTGGGCCACAGTTTCCATAACAATGGTACTCAGAGAAGCATAATTTACACATCGCCACTGTGACACATCATGTTATTCCTCGGAACACCAGGGTGCATTGCTCGTGTCACATTACATTTGTGATACAATTAAAGTAACTGCCTGAGTCTGACACAGTTTTATGTGATTGTCACACAGTAGATTGTGTACTGAAAAAAAAAAAAAGTGATCAAGAATAAGAATCCCAAAGCTGTTCTGGGAGTGGAATAGGTGTTAAAGATTAACTTTGTAACTATTATATATGCATGCATACTGTATATATGTCTATATATATGAAATAAACATGCATGTGTATGCATATATTTTGTTACAAAGAGTTTAAATCTTCACCATTTACCACTCCTGCTTATTCTCACAGTACACTTGCCTTAGAGCTCCTTAAACACATAAACTAACAAACCTTCACAGCCAAGTGTAATCTGACAGAATAAAAAAAGCAAATCACCGTTCAATATAAAGCAAAACTGTCAATCCTATGGTGAAGTGACCTGTGAAATATTTGTACATCCCCAACAAAAACAGAGGAGTCTGCTGTTCAGAGCATTTAAAGCCATGCTGGCCACAATAGGATGTTTTCACACTGTTGAACTTTAAGCCTCTAATTTACACGGTTTAATTAGGAGGAAAGCTCCCTATGCAGTTTACATCCTCCGAGGAATGAATCAAAACACCTATGCAGAAGCCTATTTCTAAACAATGATTACACAGACAATCAAAGTTCTATATTTAGGTGCTTTGTTTAAATGCCTTAAAGAAAACAGTAGGAACATCCCCAATACCAGAAAATGAACAATTAAGAAAAAATATTCTCATTTAGAATGACATTTTTAAGTCAACTTCTGAGGTGCAAAAAATTTTTAGCAGAATTTAACATGTAAACCAGAGATGGTAAAAAATTTCTTTGAGTCAGTTTGATGCGAAGTTCAAACAAAATATGGATTTAGGGAATAATACCTAATTAATAATAAGTAATACCTAATTAATAATTATGGCAATGGCAAGGATAGCTTTGATCCATCCAGATTGCCAGTACCTTTGACAAAAACCAGAAACTACCTCAGTGCTTTCTAGAACACATGATTTAGATGGAGAAGTTGTTATCTGGCATATATTAATAACGAACTTCTGAAATTTAATCCTAGCTCAACTGATATTGCTCAGAATTTGCTATTGATGTCAACTGGAGTGAAATTTTATTTCTAATGCATATGTGATAAAGAAATCTCATTTTTTCTCTGTATGCAAAGGAAACTAAAGCAGAGATGTAACCAGTTTTTACTTTGCAGACATATTTTATGCCATTTATATAATACTGTAGTCAGATGGAAGAATATGCACACATTTTCACAGGGGATAAACAAAAAAGTACACAAGTTACTAAGATTTTTATTTTTGGCATTACTAGGACTATTTAGAACTTTGCTGCTTCTGTAATACAAGGAAGATATTCTGCTACTATTGGTTCTTAAAATAGCATCAATAGTTAATTTTTGATAGTGAGAAAGTTAAGGTTTAAGAATGTCAACTGATGAATATGCTTAATTAATACTGACCACTTCATTAAAACCTTTTGAAGCCAAACATGAAACATTTAATGCATGCACTTCAAATCCTATGAAAAGTAAAACTCTTCAAGGCAAATTCAATCAAAGAACCTTGATATAGAGTTAAGGATTTGGACAGGAGATTTATAATGCTGATGCTGAACCAAGCTTGGAACCATACTGTAATTCCCTTTTCTGCACTAAACCAGCGCTTCATATCCATACATTTCTGCTGAAATTGATACCACAGTCATGCCCCCTCATGTGCTTTGTGAGAAATCTTTATGTGTTTTACAGTGTTTGTGTTGTTAGGACTGATCAAAGAACAACCCATCCTAGAAGCTGGTTTGACTTGACGTCAACCAAAAGAAGTTGGTTGAACTAAGAAGAGTGCTGTGTGTGTATCCACATGTTGCTTGTGTTCTATATACCTGTAAATGCTCCCAGTCACACCCACTGCCTGCTTGTCAAGAGTCACCTTGGCTTCCCCTGCCCACCAGTACGATAGAGAGATCCTCGAGTTTGTGCTAAACCAAGCCAGTCTCAAGCAGCACGGTCTCATACAGATGGGCCAGTTGGAAGCAATAGATCTTCTGTACTCAAAGTATTGGAAGGAATTCAAACATTGGAAGCAAGAGATATTCTTCCACTCAAGCTGTACTTGAGCTAATAACTACAGACAGAGGTCAGTAGATTGGAGAGAGTGATTGGAGAAAGGCAATCTGCCTCAGCAAAGATATGTAGGAATGAAGCCTGTATGTAGGAACGTGCGAGTGCCTCTGTGCTGTATTCCTCAGCATGGCCCATTCCAGGTGGGACTACAGAAAACCCACCTGGATCTGCACACTTGATATTCAGTCATTAAAATCAATGTTCGTTGAGTTCAGCAACTGTAGCAGGTTTTGTGATGCTTGCAGTTTTAGATGTAATACTCGCCAAGAAATCCCAAGCTATTAAACTTGAGCTGTATATCAGATATTAAGCAAGACAGAAAATAAGGTAAACAGCCCACAGCTTGGAAGCATTGCAGTTATTGTAGGTAGCAGGTTGTAGGACCAGCTATTTGGCCTCTCCCCTTGTTTTACAAGTAGCAAAATGTGCTGTTATATTAGAAATGATGAATCAGCTGATCATAGCTAATCAAATACTAAGCAAAATTAATCATACATTCTCTTACAATACTGTATTTCCAACACAGATCTACATTTTTAAAAGGATCCCAATCAATGTTATTCTTTCTGAAATGAGTTTCAAACAGAGAGTGCTCTTACTATTCTTTTTTAATGAAAAAATATATTTTGTTTGCAGGAACCAGAATTAAATGCCTAGTTTCTAGAATGTAATAGAGCTTGTGCAGGGAAAGACTTTTAATAACTTGTGTTATTTTAATATGTATGCAAATCCATAAATCTACTGTGCTTGCTAGGCTTATAAAAGAAGATAGACTTTACAGATATTTCAGCCAATTAGTATAGATACCGGTCCAACATGCAAACCTGCAAGATGGATGTAGGAAAGATCAGGCTTACACATACTGTAAGTCTTATCCAAGTTAATGGCTTTGTCAGAGGGAGAGCGAGTTGAAGACTGGGTTAGACATAAAACAGATCAACTCTATTAATCTAATTTAAAGGTTTTCAGAGGAAATAGAAAAACACTGATGGATTTGTTAGTAGGATACCAGATCTAAATCCCTTCCAATCCACCCCTGTTATCTTATGTTCAGTCTTTAAAAACAATTCAGCTGACTTTGGGTGGTTTTGATCGCTTTGTCTTATCTTCAAAGTAGCTACATTTTTACAAAATTCCTGAAGTCTGCTTCCATAAATAGATAAACTGATGATATTCCCTAAAGGGAATATCCACTGACCTATTGTTAAAACTCTCCATGTTTTAATAAAACTATATAAACTTGCATTTCTCCAACAGCTGACAATTCATAGGCTTGATAAGGAAAGGAGGCAAACAACTTTGCAAAGCTGTGTAGTGTAAAAAAGAAAAGCATTTTCCTTATTCCACAAAGAATTTCAGTTTCCATACCTTCTAGACAAGAATGACAACAGCACAGATACATTCTAAAAGTAAGATTCTTTGCAGCACGGGTTTACTGAGGGGCAAACTACTGTTATGGTCACAGTGGTTGGTTTCTTTCCAAATATATGTTTTTATGTGGAGGTAGTGAAGGCAATCAGCCTGTGCTGTTCGCAGTTTTCAGTGATGATTTCCTGGGGTTCCCTTCAGATTACTGCTCTTTTCTCCTTTGTTTCAGTGTTACATGGGTGACTATTTTGGGGCCAGTCTAAAGGAAGAGACTGACCTCACGTCCATGAAGACTGAAGCACTGGTGTGTGTGAGATTTCAAGACACAACAGTGCAGGAGGGCGGGAGATCCCATCTAGTGCTTAAAACCATATTCAGAAGCCTAAAGTCAATATCAGCCTCGCTCTGCCCCTGCCATACCAAAGTCAACATTCAGGTCTGCCCTGAAACTTCTTCTCCAGCCAAATCACTTAGCCCATAGACAGTTTGGCTGTCCTCTTGCCAGCTTGTTCAAATATTAAGAGCTAATTAAATTGTAAATTATATAAGCAATGTTTTCTGGTTCCCTACTGTAAGGAATAGTTTTGTAACACAAAATTAATACCACTATCTGCACAGGATGAGGTCAACTGACATGGTACAAAGGATAGTGCTTTCAAGAGCACTTTAGTTCCATTAAGTGAAACACAGTAGTAGACTAGGAAAAGCTTATGAATGATTTTCCAGTTGCATTCTTCTCACTGTCACATCTTTCCTGTGAAACCTGTGATTCTCAGAAGAGGTCTTTACTGACAAGTCCCACTGCAAATGACAACTGCATTTTCTCGATTTCATTACTGTCTCCATCCAGCCAGCGAAACTGGCCACTTTGTAGTTTGTCATCGTCTCGGAAACTAATTTAATACTGCCCTATGAAATGACCCCTCACTAGAATGTACTGTATAACTGGCATGGCACGTGGATTTTCCATCCCATTTATGGCAGAGAACATATAATCATAAAGGAAACAGAGAAAGCACCATCATGTCAGCCATGGAGGAGGTTATTTTAACTCATGCCAAAAATTATTTGAGTCTCCAATCAAGAAGAGCATTTTCTTTCTCCTTGGACATAAAAGAGTCATTGGTTTAAAAAGAAATCAGCTATACACACCCACTGATCATCAGTTGTCATCTCATCACATGGCAAAAATTAGTTTTAGCAGTTCACCCAGACTGGGGATGTAGACTGCAAGGATTTGAGAAAGCCGAAGGAAAGTAAAGCAGCTATGGTACTAGGAGAAATATATAGGGCTGCAATTACACCCCACTCTTTGGCTTCTATAATGTGGGAAAGATTGTGCTGCTGTTTGTGGGAAGCACGTTTGTAATGGTTGTAAATGGCAAACTGGGAATGGAAAGAGATGCTTGATTCACCCTTATATTTCCAGACAAATCTGCATTTCCTGATACTAGTTTGAAATTTTCTTAAATTTCATTTGCCCGAATACAGTGTTGAAATGCTACATTAATCTAAAAAGTTACATAATTATATCTGATACCAGTGAGATACAGAGACTGAAAAAAGAAAAATTCACCAGTGCTCTGAATATTTAAAGAATTCTTTGAGATTTGGCGTGTATGTGAAAATGAAGGAGTTTTTAGATGTGCTAGAGACAGATTATTTGAGTATTTCATGATACTGATAGTGTCGATAAATATATATTATTCAATATTATTATATAAAAGAAAAGAATATAAATTACACTCCTATTATTTAACTTTCTGGACAAGTGCTCAATAGAATCTCAAAAACCTATGAAGTGAGCATCTGTATTTGTCTTGCTCTCCTTCATTTTTATTTATCGTGAAGGAGCCAGAGACGCAATATGCCATGCCTACTATCCCTTCTCCTGGTGGAAAGGAAAAGGCCCATACCAGGGTCACTATGCTATGCAAAATAGGTGAATGTGCATATCTAAGGTCCTGTAATAATAATCCTGTATCATTCCCAAATAAATCCTAAACAAAAATATCAATATATATTTTCAGATTTTGTGGATTCACTGTGGTATGTCAATGTCATTTACATGAGGTGATGTCATCAAATGTAAAATGATGACATTTACAACTGTAGCACTTCTTCAGCATTCAATTATAAAAGGAAGAGTAATGGATGCAAATTAAGGTTGTCGGTTTAGACCCAAACCAGCCAGTACTGCTTCTGTACTTTAGAAAGGACAACAGATCATGTTATTCCAATCTAAGAGAGATCTGCTGCACCTTTTCCCTTCAGTGCTAACTTATGTAGAGTCCAACAGGTGTAAAAAAACCCCAACAAACCATATTTTACTTAATAAGCATTCCATGCAGAATGTGTTGTACTTTCTGGAAGGTCAAAATGGTGAAGATACAGTTCTCAGTAAAATGCCAGTCTAATATTTATATGAAAGCTTTGTGTGCATGAGTGTATATTTACCATTAAAGGACAGAAAGCTGCTAAACAGATTAAATTTCAAAATATTCTAATTTTTAAGAAACAGAAATGTAAATCCTGGACTAATCATGTAATTTGCACTGGAAAAGAGAGTAAAGTAAATAATAACCAACAATTTCCTCTCCATCCGCAAAATGAGAAGATCTTAATGATGGTGAAATAAATGCTAACTGATGAAAACAAGATTTTAAGTATTTTGACAGATTAATAACAGAAACTCAAACCCACTTTGGAATGTTTACCATTAATGCAGATATCAGCACAGCAATAATAGGAACTACTTAGCAATTCTTTCCTATAGTCATTTAAAAGAGTATTGATCAGCTGTCCAGGTATTATCTATGATTTCACATTATCTTGTCTGATACTATGTTTCATTACAGCAAATTTTAACCCCAGGGCACTGGGATATTGGGAGCTACTGATTCTTAACAGGGAAGCAGAGGAGGAGGAACTAAAGCCCATAATGTTTTGTATGAGCTTTGGGAGACAGAAATTTTCAACTGCAGACTTCAGAACAATAGTACAATTGCAGTTAAAAAAAAAAAAAAAAAGGCCTGAAAACTTTTCAAACATTCAAATACAGTTACAAGGCTAATGGGATCCAGAAGAGTTTGATTCTCACTGAAAACCACTAGACCTGCGCTCCTAAATCACATAAGTCATTTTGGAGGCTTTCATTTGTGAGTCCTAATTTCCCAATCCACTGCACGAGGCTCCACAAGAACAGGGTGCATCAAGCCACCAGGACTAAGAGAAATGTAAACTTCCTTCAGAAAAGATTAAAATGTTTTGCTGGCAAGAGCTGAAGTGAGTTATCCCACCCACACCTACATTTTATATGTACCATGAAGTACAGAAGCAGGAGGCAGCAACTGAGGGAATCACCAACAATTACTGACACAAACACAACAGATATTTAAGGTTTTTTGTGTTGCTTACCACACTTATTTGGAATTTGGTAAAGCAGAGACATTTACTGACTGAACAAGATAACGCAAACTATTCACATGTGCAGCATGCAGGTATCTGAACTGCATGGAACCTGACAACTATCTAAATATTTACCTCGATGGTCCCACAAAAAAGGAAAGACTTTTACATGGGAATAAAGGAGACTATGTTGGAGACAACTGTTGAGAATTTTTGACAATTATTAGAAAAATCTACCTGGTGAACTTCTGGAGAAAGTTGCTTTACCAATGAATTAGGTTTCCTGATGAATCTCTTGCATTTCTAACCACAGACAGATGCAGGGGAAGACGGAACAGAAAAGGCACAGGTAAAGAGAGCTGGAGTGAGCCTTGTGAAAGTTTCATAAATGTTGAGATCATTTATATAAAAGCAATAGTTTTTGACATACCCATAAAGTACTCAGAATCTTTATATTTGCCAAGGTCTGTTCATCTCGACTGTTATTCCAACAAAAGAGATGTGGTGATGCAGGAACACACACAAAAATGATTTACGTGAGCAAGGGGATCACTGACAGCAAGAGGTTTTGGGGTTATTTTCTTTAGTTTTGATAAAAGCACAAATGGTCTATGTAGAATATTTCAGCTGATAGGAACATATCAGAGATGCTTCATCTGTGTATATTAATAGTTTACAGAGAATCTTAAAAACAGTATGGGGAAATGAGCATTTTCTTCTTTTTGCTATTTTTTCCCTATGAGATATCAACTCAGATATTGATTAAGGTCTAGATATCCCTACCTTCTGGCTGGGAAAGCCCCTTCAGCAGCTAGTAGCTATTGCCTTCCAAGTCTGCAAGACTTAAACATTACTAAGTGTCTTGTACCTCAAAAAACTTCATCAAAAAAAGCATGCATATTTGATCCTTAAAAAAAAGGTTATACTAAAGGTATAAATATAATAATGACTGCTAGACAGCACTAAAATTTTTCATGGCATTTGCTGTACCTTGTACAGTTTAGTTAACCTTTCCTTTTTTTCAGAAAAAACCTTTCATTTGGATTTAGCATCATTTAACTGTGTTAAAACCTTTTTTTCCTATTTTAATTCACGGAGAATGCAAAGGTGAATGTTATCAGAGTGCATTTGGACAGAGCCCATAAGGATGTGTGTACGAATGCTATGTGGTACTACATAGCCCTGGATACATGCTGGCTACTCCTTCAAGACTCGTTTCCTTTAATACTGGCTCAGGGAGCAGAATTATAAGCCTCACCTAGCATATAAATTCAAACTAATTCTACTGGGGACTGGACTTTCTTATAGACACCCAGAAAGGCAGGGGGATGTTCACTCTTCAGTTGCTATTTGCTCCTTAAGACCCCTGGTTAATTTGATAGTTTTTTGGTTGGTAAAGCCCTTAATAAAATATTGAGTCAGTTTTGGCAACAGTAAGAACTTGGTGTACACCAGATGTTTTTTGTGATGTCTCAATCATGACCTCCTTGCTAAGTTACATGGTTAGGTGGTATGCAAGTCTGCTAAGAATCTCAGCATTGTTCTGGAACTGTGAGGAGAATTTCCCTGTGAAGCAGAACTGATGCTTTAAGTTCATCACCACCTTTCAGAGGACTTAGGAGGAAAGAGAGTATATCAGCTTTTGTTACCACACTTTTACATGATCAGCTGTCATTCAAAGAATAAATTACTGTCACAGAAACTTCTTGTGGGCTGGGGTCATATTTATAGAAAAGAAACTAGAAAGGAAGAAACATCCATTTTGAGGTTTCACCATAAATACTGGACAAAACCCCCAATAATTCTCATCGCCTTTACGCCCCTGCAATTTCCTGCAGCTCACACAATGATGTAGTATGATTTGTGAAAGGAGACAGAAACAAAATCTTTCCTGTTTTAGTCAAGCTGTTAAAACACAAATATTCTCTATTGCAGGAGAACAACAGGCAGCTCAGGCAGGAGCTGCTTACATTACTGAAAGGTAAAAGGCAACAAAAAGCTTGAAAACAGCTTGCTCTTGCAATAAATAATTGATTTAAGAGGTGAAATGAACACTTTTTCTCAGATGACAGCCTTGAAACTGTTAAAAGAATGGCACTGAGGCCTTGAATTCTTCATGTGCTTGGCTTCTCATGGCAAAAAGCAGAAGATTATTGGCACAGCTTGCTAAGGGGGGAGTCTAGGTCAGAAGTGTCATAATTCTGAGGTTGGGATATGGATCAGTTGGCTAATTGCAGTCATCTCAACTGACACTGTCCTGTGTGCTATCTGTTCTCTAAACATAAGATTTGGACCAAGTTTGATTTAGAGCACATTGTTTTAAGAAGAGAGTCTTCCCACTCTTGCCTACACACTGCTGTCACCTAGGGTTCAGGTCTTAACACATTGAATTCAGCAGAAAACACAGAAGTCAGCGGACTTCCATTCTAAAATGCTAACAGAGGAATTACTGTACACTTCTACCGTATAATTGGCCGACAAAGTGGTGGATATATATATTAGCTTCTTGAAAGCCTCAGAGACCTTAACACACAGTTTCCATTTCTCAGGAGAGCATCTCCTAACCACTAGGACGACCCAGGGATCTAGTGATTAGTGGCTTACTTTTGGTAGGAGAAAAGGTGTTTGTTTCTGTTAACAAACTTGAAGAACAACCTTTGCAAGGACCAGGCACTTTGTAGGCTTCACATGGATTTTGGACTGTGATAACATCTAGATTTGACCTTAACCTGCTAACATATGTGAAAATCGTAGGCACAGGTTTATCTTGAGTGACCTGATTCAGGTTGCTCTCTCAGGCACAGTTTTGTGGTATTGTAACTATAGCATTATCAAGGCCAGTGTTAGCATGTCTGCAATGTTTTGATGCACCTGTCGAGGCCAGTGTGGGTTCAGAGACTGCCACATTGTGCTCTAATTAGCTTCACTGAGAACCTAATTTGGCCACAATTATCAAAAGGTTGTCTACTCTAAAAGCAGGTCACATTCATGGGTAGCTTCCATATGAACGTCCAAATCTGATCATCTCCTACCCACATAGGGACCTCACATTGACAGCACGTCAGAAAATGCAGTAAACTAGCTAGCGTTTGGTAAATTATACATTCAGCTGTTTAGTATGCTCGAGCATGTCTTCAGGACAGCCCATAGGATTGCACTTGCAAAGTCATGATCTCTGCTCCCTGTGACTGCCACAAGGTCAAGGTATCATTCAAATTTTACTGTAAATATGCCCTTGTCCCTGAGGCCTAATATGGATATCAAAATCTGTGAGTGAAAAAACAGAATTAAAAAACAAACCAAACTCCAACAAGATGATTCTCAGATTACAAATTCAATTTGCAGAACTGCAGATCGGATACAGTCCTACGTAACCAGTAGGTCTCATAGGTAACCCTGCTTTGAGCCAGAGGTTGACAGAGATCTCCTGAGAGGTCCTTTCCCATCTGAATTAATCCTGTGAATCTAAGTCAGTTTACCATGGGATCCCTGAGAAATGGTAAATATTCACTTGCAAGTAACACTTTCAGATTTACTCTGTGGAGCAGAGTTGCACTTCAAGAAGCTGCTGTCCTATCCACAAGTATAGTTTCCCTGTGTCCCCACCCCTAATGAGAAGCAGATCATTAGGCAATCTAAACAATTGTCTTCTACTTTCAAAAAAAATTCTAATTTCTTCAGTATTCTTCTCTGGAAAACAACTCAGTAACAAACTGAAATGAAAACATGGGGGAACACCATTTGCTGGTGGCACAGAAGAGCAACATACTGAGCCTACTAACCCTCATCCACCACCCTTCTCCAGAGAGCTGTTAAAAGATCAAGGCATAGAACCATTACAAAATAAACAGGCACTACAGATTTTGCAGTAGGTGGGACCATCTGGACCCAGATAATGTCACCCTAAACAATCTGCCATCCAGTTGCAGGGGAAGGAGAAGGTCTTTCGTGACTCAGAGCTAAAAGGCTGAGATGGCAATGTGGCTTATTGGCTTTCTGATCCCATTACAGAAAATAATCATTACTTATTATTCCAGATAATGCCAGTGGAGGTAGCCAAGTACCATCCTCTCTGTTCACACTATCTGAATTGTGCCATGTAGCTGAAAACCACCAACTGATCCATTAGATGTGTGCAGGTATTCAAATGGCTTTCTCTGCTATATTTCTGCAGATCAAAGAGACCACAACACAGCTTTTCCCTTGGCTTTCATATAGACTACTACAATGGTCAGCATAGAGTGTTCCGTGCCCCAGGATTTGCTCTAGCCTTGGAGCAACAGTGCATGGACAGACCTGCTTGTGCCCTGGGAAAGGCCTTCTCTGTTTATGGCAGAATTAAACACATAACACTGAATAAGCATGAGACTGAGTTGCAGGCTATGCACAATGAAGCAAAGCACAATAGTTCTCAGCAACCAACCTCGAGTATGATCCAGTCCTATACGACTGGTAACATGCTCTCATTTTCCATTCTTAAACTACTCTTCTAAAGTGCTGAAGTCAGAGGGGTTGCTTTTGAAGGGCACACAGAATCACTGATGAAAAATTTAAGCAGGAAGCTGTAACAGTATTACTAAGAACGAGGAATTTTAAGAGCAATTTTGAAAATGTTCTGAACAACATAAGGAACCGACTCTTAACGTCCTGTGCAAGAACTGTCTTGTTGGAGCCATTAAGTTTTACCACACATAAATTATTACCAATTAGGGCCTAAAGCTACTTCAAACTCCAGAATCCTGACTGACTTGTGAAAAAGCAGGCAATTCATTTGCAGCAACAATAGAAATACCATAGGATTTATGCGAAACCTTGCTGTCCTATTATTCCACTTGTGTGATTCATAGTCACAATTAGAGATCACTAAGGAATACAGAAAGACAGAGAACAGAGACAGATACTCATCTGGTGTCAAGGCATTGCACTAACTGCTACGGGGTAGTGCTACATGAAGATGGGAATGTTTGCAGCACACCCACAAAATCATTGTAGTATGTGAACCTGGACTATTTCAGGTTACAGGTCACTTGTTTCCTTTGATTACATGTGGGTATTTTGGAGTGCAAATTAGATTCCAAGGATTTCTGGTATAAAGTATTCTGAAAGGAACAGGGAAGCATGAATGCTTTTGCAAGATCTTTCTGATTATTGCTTAGATTATACTGTTTTGATAAAAAATACTTAGGCCATAACTAGGAAAGCAATTCCAAAGGTATTATTGTAAAAAGATAATACTTTTACCCTGAGAGAAATGTTGATATTAGATGAAGGCATGAGGTAAAAACAGCAGGTGTTAAATCTATTACAAACAAAAAAGACAAAACAGTAAATGAAAGAATTGAAATAAGGGCTTCATTATATTCAAACTACATGGGTGAAAACTTCCTTTTCTTGTATAATCTTAAGAAAAAGTCCAGTCTAATAATCTTCCCAGCTAATCACCAAAGCAAATTCCACTCCCTGTTTCTACCTTCTCTTTTTACTTTTACAGTTTTCCAGTCCAATGATTGTTAAAAATGTATGCAATTATCTGCTTGGTTATCTGCTCTAATACATTGGATACAGTCAATCAATTTTGACTGTTCTTATAAGAAAGCTACAAATGCCTTCATGCCTTAGCTGCAAACATTTCATTTGTATGCTGCCATAGAGAAGGTGCAAATCAGTAAAAGCCAAGTGCTACTTTGAAGGAGAACAGAGATCACAGCATAGTCATGTGTATATCCTGTCTGCATTATACTGCCAGCTTCCTCTTTGAATTTTGGGACTTATATTTGCCTTGATTCTTATTTTAATGTGATGAACACATAATTGGGCAAGCTTTTGTTTTGACTTCATTACTTTCAAGATACGCTAATTTATTTTTAACGAAAGGTGGGGAGGAAAACATTGTTTCATCTTGGACTAGTTGGAACTTGCATTATATATCTGTGCAAGGATGTTCCCTTTGTTTCATTGTGTATATCACAAGTGCCAGAAGCAGCAGTACCTCTGTTTTCAGTTCCCTGTTCGTCACTGGGAAAGAAACTGCATCCAGGATCCTCTGGCAGATGCACTAACTAAAGAGTCACAGAACCATACCCAAGGTCTCTTTCCCCTGTGAATGCTAACGGCTTCAGAAGAAGACAAAGACACAGATCATCCAAGATCTTACAGGAGCTCAGTGGGACTGCTGTCTGGGGAAGCTGGAGATCAGGTTTATACCCTTAAATCAAAGAGATATGATATTTTATAACTCTTTAATAAGTTGGTTATCAGGTTAGGACAGTGCCTGTAACTCTAGCATCTTCTTGCTATGCTGTTGTGTCTACGAATTTCTTAAGTGGGCAGCGTGTAATGAAGGATGCTTAGGATTTAATGACTGGATGTTTGAGCCCAGAGGCAAAAATATTATATAGGTACTTGGCAAGTTTTCCTGGTGGTGACTTGGGTGGGAACCATTCACAGTTGGCAGCTGAGCGCCGGTTGGACAACTGAAACCCTAAGGCCTGAAAGTTTCAGGAACTCTTAGATGACTAAATATCTTGAAAGGTCTATGTTTTAAGAAAAGCTCGTCATCACCTTAGTTGCTTCCTTAAGCACCTAAATATATTTGAAAATATGGCTCAGCTTATTCTGAAACTTCTTTCAAGTGTTCCCTGCAGGTGTTGCTGGTAAGGACTAGTCCAGACCATAATGGCTATTCCTTCTTCTTCCCATCACAAATACTCCCAGTCATTAATTAAACTTCATATTAAAGAATAACTGCCTGCAATTCACACCAATGAAAACAATAAATGTTGTTTGTTTATTTAATTCTAGTATATCTGTTGGATTTTGGCCAACTGGATTTGTAGTTATTTGCTTTCTGCTCCTGTCACTTAAACACTTATTTTTTTGCATTCTGATGCATTTCTCAGAAACATCAAAACATTTCTATTTGAAACTCTGAAGGCAGAATTTTTTAACTCTGAATTTTGAGATTGCATTTTGTATCTAAAGTCTTTCTTGGTGGGAAAAATAATAAGGAAAAAACCTGCACCAGAAAACTTAAATAACCCCCACTCAAAAGCAAACACCAGCTTGCAGAAAACATTGTGTTTTCAGTGGAACACTACCTGGGGTTTTTTTGTGTGTGTGGGTCTATTTGTTTGTGAGCTTGTTTTGATTTGTTTTCTTTCTACTTTTTCAGTTCAGCCACAAACGCAACATATCCGTCATTCTCGCGGTTGTATTCTCAAACTATTCACTGCCATGCCACTGCATTCAGTGCCAGCTGCTGAACCGGAGCACCTCTGCCCATTGCATTGAGGAGCACCAGGGAAGTCTCACATCCAAGTCCTGAGCTTAGCTTGTGGGAATTGACAAGATCAGAGCAGACAGTAATAAATAAGGCCTCAGACAGCCACCATACGCTTTCCTCTGGAACTCGTTCTTACAGGATTTAGATTAAGCCAACACAAGCTACACTATGTTACCACACCAGCTCTGAGACACCAAAATAGTCAAAGCTTCGCTCTTTGTGCAGGCGTCAAGACACAAGACATGTAACGTGGCCTGGGTAATACGCGAAAACAGGTGAACCAGCCACTTGGATTTGCACATTCAGGTTTGAGTGTTTGATGTTTTTCTGTTGTTTGTCCTCAGACACAACTCACCTCTAAGCAAAAATCTAGAACATTTCGTTATGTTTTATATAAGAAATTGAAGTAAACAATCCTTTCATTTTCCCAAAATAAGATCTAAGTAAGTAAGAATGTGACTACATAGGCTGTTGTGCTGGTTTTTGGTGGAGTGTTTTGTTCTTTTCTTTTTAAAGTCAGGCACACAAAAGCTAATACAACTGTTTCCAGCCCTTCAGGGGTTGGATTTAGTCCAAATTTATGAGACATGCAGAACATTATCTTAACCAAAACACTTCCTAAATTTGTCTTTTTGGTAACATAAGGCCACCTAGAAGATTAAAAGCTTTCTTCTTTTTTTCTGCCTTAAAAAACATAATTACACTCTAATTTAAAACTCTAATTGAGTGCACTCGTATTGGTAAGATGTTTTTTTCCCCTTTAGGGACAGTATTCCTATTAGTCACACAAGCTGTCTAATCATTTCATGGTCCTTCTTTTTTCCCACCCTACACCTCCATTATAAATTAGAAAATTAAAGCTTTTTTTTTTTTTTTTAATAAGAGTATCTCAATTATATCATAAATTCAGCAACCGAACCTTTTAGTTGAAACAGTAAGCCACATCTTTAGCCAGTATAAATTATAATTACTCTGGTGATTCCAATGAACAAAATAAAACTTGCATCCACTGAGAATCTGACCAATGAAGACAAAGTCAATTAAAAAGTATAAAAGCACATTATTTTTTCAAGCATGAGAATTTGTGTCCTGGCTGTAAATACATAACAGCTGTGCTATTATCTTGAATTTTATTAATGTTATAATTTTTTATATTAAAGAACAGCTGATCAAGTTGTACAAAATAATAACACTCAAAACAGGATAACTACCTCTGTCTGATTAAATGTGACATATAGAGTGATACAGAAAACACTACCTTTCCTTAGGATGTGTGACTTTATTTGAACCTTTATTTTGCAATCGGATCAAGGGGAACACTTGATGTTATCTCTTTGCCCATAAGCCCATCTTTGCTATCTTTAAGCTTAGCTTTCTACATCTACCATCTAATCAATTGCTGATGTTTGCGAGACTCTATTAAAGTAGCTCTTTACAAAAAGATCTTACATTTTACTGAGTCCTTTAAGGTGGCAGTATTCACCTGCATCACAGGAGCATTTTAATGCTAGGTTATTAGGAGACCATATTGTTTTTCTTCCACCAAATCACCTGGAATGATGGTAAAACTTGGGGAGAATAAGCATGTGACCTTTTAACTGGTTTTCTAAAGCTAAAGAATTAGTTCTGGCTTCTACAGCCATTCCATAGTCTTTATAAAACAAAAGACATTTTACCATTTAAGAATTATCTTTTATTTTCCATGCTGTGCCTTCAGGCTTCAATTCATAAGCATTATCTTTGTTCTAGGTTTAAAGCTTTTAAGGACAAACAAACTTAATTACATATATCGTATGGAAAATTTGGGTTTTAACCACTAATCTGTGGCTTGTAATGAATTTGGACAGAAGGAATTCAAGGCTCTGAAGTATCAGGTTTCTCCACTGACAGTGAGTTCTAGGATTTCTCAATGAAAATCATCATTTGCTTAAATAAAAGACAAATGAGTTGACATGAATCTTTAAAGTTTTTGAAATCTTTCATTTTGCTGTGTTTTTCTTTTGCAAATATTTATCTATAAATACTTGAAAGAAAATATTAAGAAGGTAAATAGTTCTCAGAATAATAAAAGCTACCAATGACTGATGTACTGAAATTCATTGCTGATAACAATTCATCTGCACTGGATGAAGAAAAAAAATGCAGATCACTGTTATTTCTATTCTTCCTGCTTTAATTGTTTTTTAGGCATAGAAACAAAAGATAAACACAAATACCCTTTAGAGCACAGGACCAGATACACTGCTGAACATGTACATAACTGAGCTAACATCAGACTGCCTCGCAGTTCCCACTAGCTGAGGATCTAGCTCAGGAAGTGTTACTTTTCTGGTGCCAGTAATTATTATCCCTCTTTCTGCTCGGTCAGTTTTGGATGTATTTGGTCTTATCTTAAACAAACACATCTGGTGGTGAATCTGAAAAGATGGATTGTTTCAGACCCTGAACCTCCTTCCTCAGATACATGGACCCTGAGGATATTCAATACGATTAAGGAAAAATTCCAAGGTTGTAAGAAAGGCTCAACATGAATATTATTTCAGATCGTGAGCCTGAGGCTGCGGTATTTAATTGAATTCACTGAATTTCAGCTAAGTAGGCAACTATCTTTCTGACCTGAGGGAGGCTTCTTTGTATAAATAACATCAACATTATTAACAAAGCACCTAACATAGCGTTGGAGATATGATAGGACGTTTTATATTTGTAGACGAAAAAATACCTTTGATTGATAGGATTCCTGATCAGTCATTTACAGCTTACTGTTGTGACCTCACAGACCCTCACAGTTCTGCTGCATTAGATTTAATTGCCACAGTGTATAATTGCTATGTGCCAATCATTATCACACCCACCGTACACGGGCTATTTGTCATCTGACTGTGCTTAATTAACAATACAAAATCCTAACTCTATATGCACTTTTGACTGCCTGAGTTCATGATGAAGTATTTGCTATTTAATTATTATGATACTGTGCAAATAACTAGCTGTCAGCTTAGAAGGAGCTGGCTAAAGCACATTGGATGTTTGTGGTATGGCCCATGAACAAACTTAGCAGAATGGTTAGGAATTAAAAATGTTGTAATGTTGTCAATCAGATATCATTTGGGCATCTAATGGCTCCATAAAAGCCATTTAGTGAAACAGTTTAATTTTCATATGTGAACATGCTCATTTTAGATTCCCCTTGAAACTCACAGGAAGTACGGGTTAGAATGAGTTTGACAGAGGATGAAATACCAGCTGAACTTGTGTCAGAAGTAGCGTTGGGTAGGAAATTTTTAGAAAAAAGTAACATGTCCTTATACTCCAGAATATTGTGTTCTTTTCCAGCAGTTGTCCACAGAAAAATAAAGTTCAGCTAACTGCTATAACCAGTAAGATCATGAAAGATGGAGTCTGGGTCTCCTTTCCAAAATATCTTGAAAACTTGCATCTGCACTTCCCTGTCACTCCCTCCCTCTCTTCCTAGCAAACCACAGTGTAATTTGTGTGGCACTGAGAAACTACTGTGGAAAAAAAAATTCTGAATCAAGAAATAGTAAATGAAAGTAAGAAACATTATGGAGAAAGCGGGCACTTGTCTACTTATATCTCAAGCACACATTTACTCATGAAACCAGCTCAATCAATGACGAATTCTCTGTCCCATATCAGCAACATCTGTCTTTGCAGGTTTTCTTGAGAGCTCCAAATGAGTAGTACTCACAGCTAAAAATTAAACCTGTTTTACTGGTACCCACCATGCAGATATCACTGACAGCAACACATGTCAGCAGTTCTCAACTGCACTGTGTTTCTAAAACTGAAACTTATGATTCTTAATAACGTCTATATATCTCCTTCTCAGGCACACTTCTTATGAAGAAAGAGGTGACGCTTCCCAATAGTCTGCTTGGATCCAACAGTGAAAAACTTGACTTCTCTTCCCTGTCTGGGAATGTGCGAGAATATTTTGGGAACGCGAGAAGCTTCTGCAAGAGGGGCTTTGGCACTGCCCATTCCTATGCTGTTGTGACACTGGCAATCCTTTAAAACCACCACAAACACACTTTCAGGCTTGAGCTCCCTGCAAAGAGGTGGCATCACCAGTCTAAGCCAAAGAGGTGGCAGTTCTGTTATTTTTTCAGAATGAAGTGGTATGTTTAAGGCAAACGAAGTTCCTATAAGCCTAGTAATGGCAGTGGTAGCTTGTAGGTGGGCACCATTTCTTGCTGTATCAACAGACACATCATAAATCATGTAGCATTGTGGGTTTATTTTTTGGAGTTCTCTCTCTTCTCATCTAGGCAACTTTCAGAGGGATTCAAGACACCTGGTTTAGTTTCTATTTATCACTGCTGTGACAGCACAGAAACGTACTTTATCCAGCTTGGCATTGGCATCCTTGTTCGGCACAGTGAATGTTTTTTAAAGCCTTGAAATCTATCAAAGTTCTTAAGCTGTTATAGATTTGCCACAGAACACAGTTAAATTTATTCTGTGGATTTCTTATGCAAAGCAATGATGTCATAGATCATAATATATTTCATTTGTTTTAATTATAACAAGATTTCAGAGGCAGAGATCACACTGCTGAAATCCTTTATGCTGTGTGTCATGCTGCATTCCCACATACCAGAAACATGACAGAACCTCTCGATTACATGGTATAAAATATCAGCATAGAGCAATAGTAATGGAAAAATGAAAACTCTGGCACTGCCTTCTTCATGTAACTTCTGTGTATTTAAACTGCACCAAACAATAAGGGATTATTGTGCCAAGCTACTTTTGCAACGTGCTTGAAATCTAGAGACAAAACGGGTTTTTCTACTGATTATTTACTGTTCGCTGTTCATGAATGATCATCTCTCATCTATAACTTAGAGCAGTGGTTCCCATCTTTCCTAGACAGAATATGTCACTTTTTGCCATGATAGCCAAAGGCCTAAAGCAAATACAAATTCCTGCCCCACTGGTATGATGCTCATTGGCAGTACCAGAGTTACCATGCCCGCTCCAATTAACTGTACTGTGACTGCATTCAGCTGATGTCAGAATGAATGTGTCACTTTGGAACAATCGGGAAAGAGGGTGACCAGAGACAGGCTGTCACCTGACACAGTCCACTTCTGCCTGCTCTCTGCTATTCTCCAAAATGCAGCTGCTCTTTCGAACACTATTGCTAATGCAAATTAGGAAAGACATATTGTAATTTTGGCTTTGTAATTTTTGATGGACCAGTCAAACTTCTTATGTTAGATAATAATTATCTGTGAGGCTGTTCTCTAATATTCTATGGTGACAATGTCCAGACTCTAATTTTATTACTCTGAATGTTTGCTCTTCATGATGATCAGCTAAAACATATGTCATGGCCTTACTTTCTCCCTGGGTTGAATGGAGCAGGAAATGAATGCGAGTGCAGCAGCGAATGACACACACGGTACTTTCAAGACGGATTTGAGCCAGAATGATTCAGAGCTACATTTATGAAGCTTTGGGGACTCAAAACACTTTTGTAAACATGCATCAGCCACACATCTACCAGCTAACAACAAATAAGAAAACATATAACTGCAAAGACAGTATTTGGATATCACTCCTGAAAATATTTGTGAATTGTTCTTTGCGTTATTTAACCAGTCCTATCTACTTAGAGTTTTCTTAAAAATATTACTTCTCTAAAAATTAAAGACCCATCTTACTATTCAGCCACAACTATTTCATTATTTTTGTGGCTTTACAGCTTTGCCTGATGCTTACATATTTGTGTATAGTGTTCTTCTCCTTACCTGCATATAAATATTTCCCCTGATTTATCAGTCTAAACCAATCTGGCTCATTAGATAATTGAAATTTTTCCCTCTCAGCATTTCTAATTCAGTTAATAAGCTATTTTTTGGTTTTATTGACACTTTGATACTTTTTGAAATAAAACCAGGCTAATGAAGTTATTAACTTTCTTGAGATAATTAGTAGCTTGTTGTAATTTTTTCTTTAATTTGTTTGCAGGACCAATATTTCTTATAAAAATTGAATTCAGCAGTTGTCTGATTTCTTCCCTTGATCTTAAGCTAATCTATAATACTGCCAAAACAGCATGACTGGGATTACTAATTCAAAATTTTCCGTTTCCAGTATCAATCCAACCAGACAATCTCCCTTCTGTAGCACAGCCATATTTCTGAGCTGCCTGATACACTAATGTATTTTCATTTAGTACATATTCATGCAAAACACTGAGCCACACACCAGACCACACAGTCAAAAACTCTATGAATTTAAATAAGGCTAGAAAATAATGTTTCTGAGAAGGAAGGTTTAATAACTGTTCTTTCTATGAGCAAGTATTTCTTCAGCAAAGACCCATTCTGTTGTAAAAACACTTGTACATCTTTTAGGAACCTTGAGCTGAATTCTGAAGTTCAGACTAATTGCTAATTCCTCTTCATTTTAGAGAGGTTTTTCCACAGGTGACGGTGCTCAGACCTTGGTCCTGAATTTTTTCAGCATGAAAAATAACTTTCTTGATACTAGCAATTCATTAATTTATCTCTTTTACCTCTTCTTTTTCTGATGACAAGTAATTATAGTCTTCTCTATTTTACTTAATTCAGTGGAAAGATTTGCAGTAGCACGAACTCATCACCAGCTTTCAATCTCTTCATAGGAAATAACAATCCCTTTATTATTAATAATTCAAATAAAATTTTCCATTTTGCAGCTTAAGAAATAACAAAATAACTATAAAGCTATAAAACCCAGGTATAATAGTGCTCTATTTAGAATGACTCTGAACGATCTTCTAACCTTCATGTATGTATCAACAACTCAGCTATAAAGTACCCGCTTTTACTGATCTTTTCTCCTACACACACAGTAGATTTTGTTGTGTTATATTGAAGGAGTTCCAAGAAAAACTGAAGGTGGGTAGTAAACTGACCATTAAACATCGACAGTCCTGAGATATCTGAATGTCTTTACAGATCATCAATACACAGCATGACTAAGGGTCAAAGCAGCACAGGACAGGAAAACTGCACAAAGTGGATGAGAAGAGATTGTTTAGACATCAACCAAACAGATCGGATTTACAACATACTAACTCTCTACTGAGAAATACGCCAGTGTCTGGTGTAAACACAACTAGTGTATAAAAATGCCTTGACAGGTGTCACTCTTGCGGTTTTATTCAACTGGCTTTGGCTTCTATCAGATAGTTCAAAATATAGAACAAGAAAATTTGCACTCAACAACCATATAATTACCTACTCTTGATTTACTGGACAAGCCCTTCTTTTTCGTTCACATTTTGGCCATTTCTCTTAGCTTTTTCGAGACCTTGGCTAGTACCAGTCAAAATGAATAAGGCCATAGCTTAAGCTTGTGTGTTATCTTGCTAGCTTTGTATCTAATAAATTTATAAAATAATGTCTTGTTTATGATTTACACATGCATTCTTAAACAATTATTAATATATGGTTCATAATGGAACTCTGCCCATGTTTTCTTTTGTTTCCATTCTTTAGAGTTCAGAAATTTGGGGCTAGATTTCTAGAGATAATTGGATACCTAAAGCTAAATGGGTGCATAAAACTAACTAGATCATATTGAATTAAAACATTGCATGTTGTTTTTTACTTCTTGTGCTTACTTGTTGCCTGGAAAGATGCTGCTATGTTAATGCATTTCTAATGACTGCACTTAACACTAGGCAGACCGCTTGTTTTCAAAACACAAACTACCAACACTAAGTAGTTCTCTTTGTTTTGTGAAAGTTCTGGAATCATTCGCTTGTATTTTCATCTTATATGGGATTTCACAGAGTGCACTGAGTCAGCTATGCTTATGTATTCCTGCAGTTTCCTCTGTTGACTCAAGGTAACAGTACAAGTGTGAAGAAGAAGAAAACAAACAAACAAACAAACAAAAACCAACCAACAAACAAAACCCCAAGGCAAACGAAACCCACCACACACACCCCACAAAACCAAACCTGACAGCCCCACCAAAAACCTCCTGAAGTAGACACGGGCGTTTCTGTTACCTACGTTCAACTTTCAGTGAGCCCTAAGGCGAATGGGCTTTGGATAATAACTAAGGTTACATTTTGGATCACAATATGGTTATTTTCAACTGACAGTCCCTCCCAGTCAGTGTAGCAGCCAAGTTGCTGAAATCTCTGCTTCAGCTTTCAACCTGATGTAAATTGACATCACTCTATTAAAGCTAATACAAATTTAAACTTGCTTAGGATTTATTTCTGGGACTAATATGGACACCACCAAGGAAGAACACTATCATGACTGAAGTCCAAGTTATTGCAATAACAGTAGCACAAGTGTACGATATTTTTATAAATAACTCAAGTTTGAATTGTATTGCTATATAGCATAAACTTTTATAAATATGTATGGGGTGGGGTGGTTTTCTATGTTGTTTGTGGAGGTTTGTTTGTTTGGGTTTGTTTGGTTTTAGTCACATCTCATAGTCACAAACACACATAATAGCTGCTTGAGAATTTTTTAAAATGTAGATACACACAAATTCTACAGCAAACACAGTACTGACATTGTCTTAGGCCTAGGTAAATCTCAAGTCACTTTGGAATTTACAAATCAATTCCTTACCTTAATCAGACATAAGTATGCAATAGATTAATTCTATATTGTGATGCTTATGAATCAGAAATGGAATTCAGAGGTATGAAAATGAGGCACGAGGCATGCAAATCCTTTTAATTTACATATTCTTCTTTTTGAGAGCACTGTTTTATACCACCTGGTTCTGACTACTGAAACCACAGGCTGTCTTGTTAGGACCAATGGACTGCTCCCATACAACAAGTTCTACTTGCATAGGATTTCACCTTTTGTACCAAAATATAAACCCTGGAAACAGTAAAATCTCAATCCTTTTACTAGCATATTTACTCATAGAAGAGTTCAAAGAGTGACTCTGTCCTTGTGAGGCTCTTGAGGTTTCAGCTGGCTATTTTCTTTAAAGGAATATGAGAAAACATTTATGGAACAGATACATTAGTATTCTATACAACTCTTTCTTTCAGTTGGATTTGTTTCTCTGTTGATACTGTAGAGATATCGCTTATAAACAAACTAGTGTCAAAATATTTTTCTCCAGATATAGCAATGATGAGGAAGGTGAGTGGTTTGAGAAGGCAGAGGACAGCTGCTGAATTGCTTTGCTACGGCTGCATTTGTAAACTCCTGCACGCTGGGAAGTTCTTTAGGCAGTTGAAGGGATCAGCAAACTGAGAGAGAGCTGGGCAGGGGTAAAACAAAAAAATGAAGAGAAGCAAGAATTTCTTATCTAGATGGAGATGCTTTGGCAGTAGCATAATGAATGTAGTCATTTAATGAAGATTTTATAGCAAGAGAAAAGCTCTTTGCATGCATGAGAAGCTAATTCTGCCAGAAAAGGAAGAAAATTATTCATTATGACATGCATATATCCTTTTGGTCTCAGTTAATCTAATGGATCCTAAACCAGATATTAGTCTCCTATCAGTGTGTGTGCACATACAGATATATGTGTTGCTGCATATATGTACTTCTGAAAGTAAATATACTGGGTTATATAATTACAATTTTTTTTTCTTTTATTGGTTCATGCTGGCAGATACTTACACTTAAAGGTCAAGCTGCTAGAGCTAGAAGATATAACACTAACAACAGTAGCAAAAACTGCTGAAGTAGCAGTACTAAAATATTTCTCTAAATACTTGTATTTGCTACTCTATGTAATACATAAAAGGCTCAGGAAAATCTCAGAGGAGATGAGCGTCTCAGACTGTGGGATGAAAGCAGCTGGTGTGCTCAGATTGGAGCACGGCAGTTTGCAGCCCTCTGGATACGAGGGTGCAGGGCCCGCAGAGAGGGGCAACAGAACCAAGCTCACTGGCCTGACGGGACTGATCCAGCTGTACTGCACTTGTTCCTGCTACAAAGGTTTTTTCCAGGATCTCTTCCCCGCTTCAGGATGCATTTTCTTTTCCCCAGCACAATGCTTATCTCTATCTGGTCCATACCTGATGCTCTAAAGCCAGCATAGGAGTGCCTGACTTTACTTCTTCTCTTAAAGAATCCGGTTTAACTACAGAAGCATAGATGATATGTAAACTGTCAAGATTTTGATGTCATATGCTAGGATCCTCAAAATCTGCTTACTCTTCCATATGCTTTTGGTGAGCTCTATATTGATATTTTGATCTGTTTCACCACAAAAAAATAATCACAACCTCAGATCTGAATGCAGAATAAAAGGTTAAAAATGTAAGGAAATACGATGTTTAATAAAGTCAGTCGTGCCAGGATCGGCATTCTGAATGTCTTTTTTTTTTTTTTTAAAAAAAAAGGAAACTGGATTCAGTATTTAAAGATGTTGCCAGAAGCTGACATATTACTCCAGTTCTCCTATTTTAAGCAGAAATTTTCTGAATACATTATTAAAAAAATAAAAACAAACAAAAAACCTAACCTGAAGGTCTGTTTCTATTGCCAATTGTCCTGACTTTTTGTTAAGACTTTTTCTTCCGTGCTTCCTTCCTAATATAACATTATTCAGACCACTAACCTGAAAAAATTATTCAGAGCACAAGGCACATAGGCCAAGCTTTTATAAACTAACATTAAAGCCTTATTTCATAGCCATTGTTCATAAAAGTAATGTTTCAGAACTTTCTAGAATTGATACAGGAATATATACATGCCCACATAAACCCAAAGTTTTTGTTTTAATATATGTATTGTTCCTATAAGACAAACAAATCTAACAAAATAGTCCTGATTATTATAGACATACTACATGGAAGACTAACAAAATACCCAGGTCGGAATCATAACAGATGGTCATCTATTTCAAATTTTGCATTTTTTTAATTATTTAGTATTTCTAGGTTTAGACTTAGGAAGGTGAATGTCTTCTTATAAATAGAAGTCTGTCCATCTGTCTCTTTCTTCTTCAGTATGACAAATATTCATAGTACGGCACATTTTCACTATCAGTAACCACTCTGAAACCCGTGGTCTTTATAATCCTCTTTCTGACCTTTAAATGAATGAAGGATTCATGATACTTCCTAGAAAATCTGGTTTAGGTATCAGATAAGTTTGTAAAGATTATGATGCAGTAACTGGTCAGATAGAGAACTGCAGAAAAAAGTGTTACAAAACTGTTAGACTTTCTGGAGCTCAATAGAAGCATTTCCATCTGCAGAAACCACTCTAGTTTTCTTTTTAACTTGAGTTTCCACACTCTACTTTTGCTCCTGGCCCCTTTGGAAAACCTTTGCATTTTTTAAAAAAATCCTGTGAAAAACTGCTCTATTGGACATCTTTTTAAGCAAACATAGAAGACATCTTAAGAGGAAAATAATTTAGCCAAGAGTCATTTTAACATGTAGCTGAAGGGATCAAATATGATACCTGATATGATTTAAGCATTTTTTTTCCTGGAAAAGGAAAAAAAAAAAACTGTGTTCACTGTTAATCTGGAATTGCAAATGATGCATCCCATACAATTCCTACGTATCTACCAGATAGATATAATATTAAAAAGGACACGTCCGAGTTAAAGCATCTAAAGCCTATTTTGAGTGGTTCACTCCAGTCCCTTGAAGAAGAGGAACGCATCTAGTACTAGTGAAATATGCCAAAGCTGTTGATATGAATGTTACTAAATCACCCAGCACAACCCGGTGTCATTTTAAAGCTCTCCCACATTTGAGGAGAAACTACTCATAGGACAGAAAAAGTAGTTTAATCACACTCATTCAGTATCTAACCTCGTGTCTTATATTGACAAAAGTCTGGTGACTTCCCATGCAGTCACTGCCCATTGGAAACCCTTTGAAAGTCACCGGTTCATCATGCAGAGGTGGCTGCATTCACTGCCAGGTGCCATCTTCTGGGCACTACCACAGTGGGTGTCCTAAAAACCTGATGGAAAACTGAGCGCATTTTTTCAGTTCTAAGCCAGAATGGGGTGTGATTCAATTTCTAAGACACAGAATTTTCCTAGTACATTTTGGTGTACTTTTCTGAGGATGGGCATATCTGTAGAACTGGTCAAAGGTTTGCAAGATACAACTGGAACTAAAAGAGTCACAAAGTTACTGCTTTAGTGTAAGGTCTGCCAAAATTGCAGACTGCAAATGAAATGGTTTTCTGATGTTGAAATACAGTCTATGATTCTGTATGTATGAATATTTATAAACTGATCGTAATAATATTGCTGGACTGGGTAGCTGATTTATTTGAAGCAGGAAAAAATTGTTTAATTAAAATGAAGGTTTAAATGGAAAAAGCTCATTATTTAATTCATAGCTCATATAGCACAACTTTGTTAACTACAAGTTTTTAAGTTAACATTGTCTGTTTCTCCTGGAGAATGTTACAGAATTTATTTTATCAAAATCCATTTGGCTGATCAATACGTAAATCAAGTGAACTTTTTACCCTCTGAAGTCTGAAAAGAAAGATACTGCCCCATATTTTACAGTGCTGTAAACCTGAAATACATAGAAATTGCTTGCTGTGTGACTTCAGTTCTTTCACAGACAAAACCTGGTCTATTAAATAATGAAAGGTATTGGTACAAACAAAGTGGAAATTAATGTTTTAAACCGGTATATGTTTACTGAGATGAAACAGATTGTATTTAATGTATATTAAAAATTTATTCCATAAACAAAACATAATGAGTTTGCATGTTTAATTATTGTGAGAAGCATGAGTATAATCCTAAATCCGAGTGCTGGAATTCGTCTTGAATAATTTACGCTGTCCTTGAAACATCAGTATTATGGGTTTAAAAGAGGAAAATAAAAAAATGACTGTCCTTTCTAGATAGTTTACACTTTTGGAAAAATACTAGTAAAATCAAATTAGCTATTCCCAATCATCTGTCATAAAAATATGCATCCATGAAATGACTCACATTCTCTGCATATGTTCTCAAAAAAATACAACCATCATTCTATGAAGACTGTTACAACACAAAAGGTCTACACTTCTCAGCTGTATGGTGAAACAATAGGTTCATTAGGACCAGTATTAAGCAGCTCAGAAAGACAAGATGTCAGGTACCTTTCCCTGAAGAACTTTTCTAAAAAGTGTTTGTAAAATCAGACACAACAACCATCTTTTACTACTAATCATGTTTTAGGAAACATCCTGTCCATATGCCCTCTCACACTGCTGGAGCACATGTGCTGCAAAACAAGGACATTTCTATTATTATTATGGTTTTATTTTTTGGCACTTGTTCCAAGCTTTGCCACAGTTACATGCACAGTAGATTCCTTAGTTTTTTGCCAAGAAACCAGGGCTGCTTCCCAGTTTCCAGCTCTGCAGACGCTTCTGCTGAGCTCAGCCTGGGAAAGGACCTGAGCACACGCTGCTCTTGTCCCCATGGGGCAGCTTCACAGGCACCCAGCCCTGTCCTGGGTCCTATTCTTTCTTGATATCTAAGTGCAGATACAGCCTGCAACCCCCTGATTTCCACCAACAAAATCGCCAGTCTTGCAAGCTTTTCCTGATTAATTTCCTAGTCAGTAAGAAGTTGTGGGGGTCATAAATCAAAGTGTTTTACACTTTGGTACATTTGCCTCTAAAGATCATACTCTCCACAGAGATAATTTCAGTATGAAATATCTGCGATGCGTGGCATTATAACATGATTGCAAACAGTAATGTAGGCAACTCTGTAAAATCTCAGACAATTTAACATGTTATAAAATCCCTGTTAAGGATACAAAATGAGTCAGTAAAAGTCAGGAAAATGAATTCTGCCTTCCTGCACATACACAATATGAAATATCCCTGGATTCATTGTCACCTCCTGTCTTTTCTTGCACTAAAGCTAATTCACAGGATGGATTCAATATTCAACAGATAATGTGAGCACTAATTTATTTTCTTCCCCCTTTCATGCTCACTATTTAATTGGCTGATATTTCATTTATAAGAGACATCCACTATAGGTCATCTTATGGTTTTCTTGCATCAATATTTAGTATTGTAGAATCTACTGAATGATGCAATAAAGTATATATCTACATAACTCTAAGCATTGGAATGCGATATTACATGCATTGTAAGTTGCGTGTAGCTCTTTGACAAGCAAAGAAAGATTGCACTTACTTTTCACTACCCGCTAAATTGTTTCCCATTAAAAACAAAACAGTTTTTAATGAAGGGATATTTTAAATTATTGAGATAGTCTGTGGAAAAGCTCCTTTGACACAGTTTAGAGAAGTTTTATTGGTGACTCTTTGGAGTGAAATATTCTGAGTCTTCACTGCTTCCTAAAGAATTGACTCTTTCCTATTTGGCACTGACACAGTTGGAGGTAGATGGAAGAGAACCGCAGGCATTCCAAAACTTGTTGAAAAATATGATTGACTTTGCAATCACGAAATTTAACAAAAAGGAAAAAAAAATACAACACATTCAGTAGCACAATTCACTTTTAGGAAGCAAAGATGGCTCATCATTAGTGATGCTTCCCCCCTCCTTTTTTTTTTTTTTTTTTTTTTTTTAACATTTTGTAATTTCTTTAGAGAAATGAGAAAGACACTGAACATGGCCAAGTCATACATTGGCAATGCCTAGATTTTATCTTCTATATAGCCCCCACTGGCATACCAACCCTCCTGAAAGAGTCACATTTCTTTCTTCATGTGAATAGTCTTAATCTACACATAAGAATGAAAGTGTGAGTGGGTTCTGTCAGGAAGTCACTATGATTTGTCTCTCTAGATTATGTCTCCTGCCCATTTCTTTCAATGGAGGAGGGAACAGGAAAAAGATACTAACAAAAAATTAAAAAAGGGGTGTAGCTTTCCATAAACATGTACTTGTTTTTTTCCAGTCTACTATTTCTACATCTTGGAGAGATTCCTGGCTTAGACAAATATGAAAGTACCAAAATGTCATTAGTTGTAGCTAAGAAGTTGTAAATATATATTGTACAACATTAAGTGAATTAGAGAAACTAATCTTGAAGACCAGCTACTGGCAAGACTAACAATAGTAAACTGCAAGCACTTTCAAAATGCTTAACAAGACTCCATTGATTTTACTTGCAAACATTTTCTGCTGTGTAGTCTTTAACACTCTTCAAGTCTAATTCCAATCTTTCCAAAGTTAATGGGAGTCTCTGCACTAACTAATATGATGCTTTGCATTAAGCCATTCATACAGCTGTATCTGACCCTAAAGTTTTAATATTCCTACACTTCTCCTTTTAAATAACTTGATGAAATAAAAGTATATATAAACTGGTGAAACCTATGCTCTAAACCTGCAATTAGGATGCTCAATTAATTTCCATATTTTTATTTACACACGGATCTGTCATTTAGGAGCATTTGACTGTATTTACAGATGTAAATTTAAAAAATACATTATCTTTGTATTTTTAAATTTAATTCCTGTTGAATATATGGAGGCTGATTAAGAGAAAGAATCAATTTAATTGTTCTTTAGTAGAATTTATTCAAAAGCCAGGAGTATGTTAACTGGACCAGATTTTAGGATATTTCATGTTACTGTCATTTTTTTCTACTTAAGCAGAGATGCTAAGATCTCTCACATCAGTCTGGCCATTGAATTCCATGCATCTGTCAATAAAGAAATAAAAGAACGATGTTCCAAAATGTGTGTATATTTCAGATCTTTTTAACTTCTCAGAGAATGCTCTGATAACTGTTCAATGTCTTCTATCACAGGGAAGGATGAAGATAGAACAATGCCAATACTCCTTGGGATTTACCTGACATAGAAAAAAATAGCTCTAAAAATGTCAATTTACATGCAGTTGACAGACTTCTGACCTGTGCTTAGAATTGGAAGTGACAGACTCTTTGTGCCCTCTTCTAGCACTCTGCTCACTGATACACACCTAGTAAGAATCTCACTTTCAGCGGATCACCCATCTATCATTCATATTCTTTCATAACTTACCAAAAAAATCTCCACTTTTATTTTTCATATATTCTAAATTCAGGAATCAGAGAGCTTAATAAATAGGAATAGAATCTAAATTTTAATTCTATGAGCACTAACATTTTTGGAAACACCGTTCTTATAGTGAAAAGGAAAAAGGTTAAAATCAACTGAATTCCTACTTAGGGAATGATTTAGTGATAACAGCCTTGTCTTTTGAACAAATTTAAAGGATGCATTTATCATCTGATGAGAAAAATCCGATTATAGTTCACTTAATTCATTTCAATCAGGAGTATTAGGACAGACCATAGGCTTGTGCTGTCAACAACATGACTGAGGTTAAGAGCAACCATAAAAGTGAAAACAGAAGACCCAGATATCAGGGAAGAATACAATTAAGTTGTGTGGGAAACTACGACATCTCTGAGAAAGGAAGAATGAACTATGAAATGAAATTAAACAGCCTCTAGACTGGGATCAAAAGACACACCAGATAAGTGCTGTCCTGAAAGGCAAAAAAAAAAAAGGTAGCTGATGCATATAGTTGATGGATGAAGCCCTGCAATGGAGTGGCAAGTATAAGGTGAAGTAGAGCAAAAAGGAGATGTACCTCAGAAAGCCGAGTACAATAAAAGAGATAAAGAGATAAAGATCAAAGAAAGGGACCAGGAGAAAACATATCTTGAGGGACTAGGATCAAAGAATGAGGCACTAAAAGGGTGGTATTAAAAGGCAATGGATGAGCCACAGCTCAATTGGAAAATTTAGCGACATCTAGAGGTAAAGATATTTCAAGAGGTAAGGACAATAGGTTTATCCGAGTAACTTCCATGCTAATTTTAAAATATAGAGTGGAACAGCAGGCTGAGAAAAGTCAGTGAATTAAAGACACTTCACCTGGGTTGCCTGAGTGGAAAACTTAATTTCAATACTGAAAAATTAAACTTTAAAAGGTATACTGTTGAAAACGACTCAAGAAAGATGGTTTTATTGCATAAAGAATGGGCCTGTGAAGCCTGTCATACTAAAGGAATAAAATTAAAAGTTTCAACACCAGGAAAGACTGAATATAGTTGAGCAGATGCAGAAGAAATGATATGGTATAAAAACATGTAGAGTCTAAAACACATATGAAACTTGTGCATAACTGAAAGCAGTGAAAAGAATACAACTTGGGTCTGTAATCACTTCTGGACTGATGGATAAAAATAAGAAAATCATCCCTTGTAGGAATAGGTTACATAAGAGACAAGAAAGTTCCTGTCCTGTCCAGAATTTCATTAATACTCTAGTAAGCATGTTTAGGAAGATCCTCTACTAATATCACTCATTCTTTACATTTTTATGGTTTCAGGAAAGCATTAAAAGCAAAGCAAAAAAACAGTTAAAAAACTCTGGAAAGTTCACATCTAACCTGTGTGTATCATTCAGTGATTTCCCTAGTGGTCTTTAAGTTCACTCTGGGCAGCATATTTTAAGTTTAGGGCAAGTCTTCTGCTGGAGGTCAGGTTTTTAATCTCATATCATGGCTCAACTTAATGTTCAGTTTGGCTGCCTTGCTGTGTAAACTTCTGCTAAAAGCACTGTATGTTGTTACTGTTAAAAAAAATATGTTGCTCATGGATATATAGGGCATAGAATTCCTCTATAAATGTCTCTTTTGCTAGAGGTGTTGAAAATGTGCCCCAGTTTTTCAAAAACACAGCTGCTTTCCTTGGGGTTTCAGAATGCTCACAACAAATAGATTTTTTTTATGAATTTGTGAGAACACCCTGAGGAAAACAGCTGCATTATTACAGAATCCGTGAAATCCCAGACGAGTCTGAACTATTGTATCTTAAAGGACTGCTACTCTGAAGACTTCTTAGTTTCAAGTAATATCTTTGTTTTATTTCTAAAAAGATATTTTAGAGGAATATATGATAGTGACATTTTCTAGTTGACTGGGACAAAACTGCTAACACTGAAAGATTTTGACTGTTAACCTCACCTGTTCAAATGATGACAAATCAATACGCTATATACAAAAAATAGCGGTGGTTTGTGCTTTTAGGTAATATTTTCTGCCAAACGCTCAGCAATTTGACTGGGAATGACCTGATCCAAGAGGCTACGCAAGTAGGTAGAATCACCTCTCAACTGTTTCACTAATCTCTATGTACACGACTAAGTCAAGAGATTCAAGGCTCACTTCATGGCTGAAGTCCCTTATAACACACTCCTTACTGAAAGTTCTCTTAGAGGAATACTTGTTACCTTCATCTGTAGCCTCTACATAAATTTTTACTGAAATAATCTGGGAAAACAGCCTTCCATCTTTCTAAATGCCTATTAATTCACAAAGCAACGAAACTAAGATCTAAGACATTTTGCTTTCACTTGTGCTCTACTTTTTATGTGACCTTTTCAGATTTTCTAGCGCTTCCTTAACGCCCAGCCATTTGTGCCTAGAGGCACAAGAGAATGTTTCTAACAGTCGTTATAAGAGATAGGATATTGAGCACACCTACTCCTCGAAGGTGCCGCACTCTGTGCTACAAGAGCCTTGATAGGAATTGGCATTGGATCCTACCTAAGTGCATTCATGTGCATGGCTGCTTGTATTTACAGAGCTACGTAGCAAACCTACTCACTGAAGGAGAAAGTGTAGGGTGATATCACAGAGATGTTCAGTACTTTGGATTCTCAAAGCCATCATTTATAAAATACTTGCAGATTCTGCAGATAAAAAAATGCTCTGGAAATGCAAAGTAGTCCTTGCAGCAAGGAATTATTTCTGCTAAGTTTTGAAATTAATAGCATTTGGCTTAAGCAAGTAGACTATTACTTGATGAAATTTATGCCTCTGTCTATAAACCCAGAAACTCTCTTTGGGCACAAGACAAAGAATGATGAAAGATGGTGAAATTACTTCTTCCTAAATATATCCTAAAATATATCTGACAGGACTACGATACGGTAATTATAGGCTATGAACAAGATAAAAAATAGCCAGGAAATAAATTAATGTTATTTTATTTATATACAGCCTATTTAATTAATTTACAGCCAGCAGGAGAATTAAATGGCTATAGGTCTCTCTGCCATAGCAGACATGAAACTTATTCAAGAACAGTGATCCTGAGTCTGATCATTAAAATCGAGTCAACTATAAATCATCTTCCAGCGTTTCAAAGTCTGGCATCATACGGCCCTGTTGTGCTGAGGTGTTAATTTAATCAGTCTGATATCGAAACTTGGCTCCAAGCAGTATGTATTTGGCAGGTACATTTTATAATTAGTGCAGGTGAAAGTTCCATGACCTAAATTACTGCTGTAAGCTACTGTAATTCACAGACTATTATTATTATTATTATTATACTAAGAAATCCCAGAATGGTTCTAGATTGTAAAATTCCTAGAAATAACTCTAAATAAAAAAAACTTCTGGAAGGGAATATGATGGGTAAATACCTAGAAACCATTGGAAATTTCCTAGAAAGGCCTTAGATCAAGGGATTCTTGGAGAACATTAGAAAGTACTAGGGAACTCAGAATAGTTCTGAACAGAAAAAGTCCTAGAAAGGAGTTTTAAAATCCTCAAATGTAATGGGAAATTCCTTAAAATGCACTGAAATTCCTAGAATGTACACTGAATATTCTGTAAAATTTCTAGATCAGTGAAATTTCAGAAAGTACTGTGAACTTCCTCGAAACAAGTCAAAGATCTTTAGAAATGCTCTAGAATTTGGAAGTGCCAGAAAGGTTATGGATAGAAAAATTACTCAAAAGTAGCTGGATATTCAAAGAAAGAAAGGCCCATTTCCTAGAAATGTTCTGGAATGAGAAATTCCTGAAAAGGACTGGGAAATACCTAGAAAAATACTAGACAGAATTCCTAGAAAACAAAGAGAAATTCTTGGAAATCACAAATATCTAGAAAGGTTTTAGATTGAGGAACGCCTACCAAATGCTCAGAAATTCCTAGAAAGGCTCTGGATAGCAAAAATTTACCTTAGGCTTCCTGAGTCTTAGCCCAGTATGGCATTTTAAATTTCACTGCTTCTTGTTCAGTGGGTACATATAGATTAGAAAAGTTTCAGACTCAATAAACTGGAATTATCCTCAGAGATTTTATCATGTTGAGGATTATTTAAATGGGTTCTGTCTGGGGTTTTTGTGTGTGTTTTGTTCGGTTTTGGTTTTTTTGGCTTTTTCGAAAAGGCCTTTGTACAGACAGATTCTCTGAGGTAGTTGCATTTAACCAGAATTCTAATCAAGTCAACAGTATTTATTTTCTTTAAAATATTTAAGTTCATGACTCATTTAGTTAAAGGATTTATTTCCATAAAAGCTGAACACCATCAACTTGTAAAACCGCAGCACTACATCAGAAAATCAAACTACCTAGGAGAGGAGTAAAAGAAGAATCTACCAACTCTGCTGTGCCATGGCAATGAACTGATGATCTGGCTTCATGTCAGAAGGGTAGAAAACACTAAGCTGAAAGAAGTGACTTAACTTCAGTATTCTATTGAAACGTCTGGAATATTCAGTAAAGAGTGACATTCCCTGGTTCTCTTGGGCATCATGGTCAAGTACTTAGGAACACAGGCAGCTTTGAGCAGTTTATGAGTCTAAGAACACATTTGTTTCGCTTACTTCAAAAACCATTCTTTTTCTGTCCTTTGTAAGTAAGATTGTTCAATAAATTTAATTTCTAAAAATAATCAAATGCACCATTTTATGGTTGGACTCGATGATCCTGAGGGTATCTTCCAACTGAACTGATTCTATGATTATTACTATCTATATCATACTTCTTTTGCAGGAAGCCTAAAACTTGAATTAAGACCTCTGATCTTTGGCACAAAGATACAGTGAGAAATAAAGTATTTTATTGGTTTTAATGAATTGAAGTGCAGAGAGGTCAGGTGATTTATTTAAAGTGGCAGAATGCCTTGCCTGGATGGTGAACAGCAGCTAGTAACCGGGAAAACATTGCTCTTAGGGAGCTAAAATCAAAACCCAAGGAAATTTCATCGTTTACAATCTTCAGAAAAAAAAAAAAAAAAAGTTTAATTTGGGATATAGGCAGGGATGGATCCATGGTTCTGGTAGGAGTTTTTACTTTTCCCACACACATATGGGTCTCTCCCTCCTTTGAATGTATAAACAATGCTAGACAGGCAATGTAGATCAGCCCTTGCTCAACCAAGGGTAGTAATTCTGTTGCTGCAATTAGCATGAACAATATAATTTGTTAATTTTAAGGCTTGCTATATTTTCTCACATTTGAAAAGGAAATTAAAAAAAAAGCTTAAAAGCCTATGTGCTGAAGAAGTCAGCACATAGACCAACTTGCTGGACTATGAATTTAAGGCAAGAATGCACTTTCACTGTTGCAACCAATACTGCTAAATTTGCAATTTGTGTGTCTTCGAAGATTTTACATAGCCTATGGAGTTAGACAGGTCTGCTGGAATTCCAAGAGTCCCTAGGTATTGATTAAGGCTCTGTCTCTATCACCCTCTGTCTTTCTTAGAGACCCTTGATTTTTAAAACCATCCATTTATGACCAAAATCAAAGTGGAAGATGTTTGTGGATGAGCAAGCATTCAAACATGCAATTCTACCATAAATTTACAACTGCATAGCATTGAGAGCCATACCATATCTTTCATATCTTCCCACTCTAGAATGGAAGTGGAATTCAGCCTTAAGTCCTTGCAACAATTATACTTTTTTTCACTTAAAATAATTCCCTTTCATGCCTGAGTAATTTGAGTGGAACTGCCTATTTCTTTAAATCAAATCAATTGTATGCATAATAACACTGAAAATTCTCACTGTACTGAAAAACCCTGTATGTTTTGTAAAGATGTAATTAGATTTCATTTATTGATATTAAAACACATGCAAATACATTTAAATGTAGCCATTTTGCAAAGCATTTTTGTAGAGAAGCTGTGCATTAATAGATCTGTACGTCATGTGTGCTGATCTGTCACTGGACTTTTCAGAACCCGGAAATATCACTTTTCCATCACAATCCATTTAACTGTGTCATTCTAGCATGGTTAAATTGTTTCCTTTTAACTTTATGAAGTTGGACTTTAAGGTTTTAATTACACGATATGATTTAGTTTTCAATTTTATAACTATAATATGCTTCTCTTTTCAGCCTTTTCATATTTTTATGTTATTGTATTCATTATTTGCTGAATGTTTCTGAAATTCATGTTCTAATCAGTACATTGTATTCTTATTGCTCATTGTCAGTGTAACAACTGGCATTCAATTTGGTTTTGTATGTATCATCACACAGTCAATCAGGTGACCTACCTGGTAACTGGAATTTCTAGTTTTGGCATTTTATCTATCAGATATAGATGCTTTATGTATATAAACATAAACATAAACTACATATACATAAAATCCTGTATTTAGCATAATGTCTATATATCCACACACAATATATATATCTATATGCACACACATTGTACGTAAGAAAAAGCTTCCTGCTTTCATTACATATAGGGATTTCATAATATAAAACTTTATATATTTATGTATAGAGTTTTCTAATAATACACTTTTTCCATTATTCAGCGCATTCTAAGTGACTAGTAAGCATATTGGTTCTCAGAATGGAATGAAACACAGGTAAAAGCCTGGAAGTTGAGGCATTTGAGACGGGAAACCGGGAGAGTCTTCCAACCAAGGATCAAAGCGTGCGGTGCAGGGCTGACTGGCCTGGGCAGTTCACCCACTGTAAATGTCTGGTTTCCATCATAAATGTTAATTGATTCAACACATTCCAGTAGAGAATTTACCCTTTGACTTTTCTATATGTGGGAACCAAATGGAAGGATTTGGTAGATGCTCCATTACTCGTTGCCTGCACATTTTCAACCACAGCATTGAATATCCTCAGCCTTGTTTCTTTTTTTGTGTGTGGTATTAGACCCTGTCGCCATACCCAATTCAGTTACTGAGTCTAGTAAAGTTGGTGTAGCAATTAAAAACAGGTTATTAGAAAAAATTTAATGGAAGGGTAAGAGAAACTCTTCCCCCCTTGCTATTTTTTCCCCAGTTTTTCTCTGACAATTGCTTCCAAAAGCACTCTTGAGACAAAAAAACTAAATCAAAACTTAAACATCCCTTTAGAGAAATTCACAAACAACAGATAAGAGCAATAACAAATTAATTGTGCTTTATGTGTTATTATTCAAACTGCCATAAAGCTTCTAAATTAAGAGCTGGTTAATATGAACGAGGGCTACACTGTTGCTATGGGAATAGAAACAGCATAAATCTATATAAAAAGCTCTATTCACACCTCTCAATACCATTCTACCAGTCCGTCTCACCCAGCTACAGACAAAACAAGACTGTAGAATTCATTCACACCATGAAATTTATCTTTGGAATGAAGGTCACATTTAATTTGCAGTGAAGTTAGAGGACTGTTTATAGACTTCAGTGGGATTCCCAAACACATGTAACTGATTTAGGAGCACAAGTCCATTTGGCTCTCAAATGCAAGTCGTGCTCTAAGTCACCCAGACATTTTTTTATACCGACCTTCAATCACACTTCGATCAGGCCCAAGAAAAGATGAAAAGCAAAAAGCCCCACCCAACAAAATTGCACAAGTAACCAAAATCAGTTGGAACCTACTACCTGTTTTCCTGTTTAGTTACAGATTATAATTTACACTTTCAAACATGAAGAGTAAATTGACAGACCTGGAGGATGAGAATCGTTGACACATATACAACCAATACCTGGAGACCCACTGGTTTCCAGCAGATCTCATACTCCCTAAAGGCTCTTACACATAAACCTTGGATGGGATGAAAAAAAGAACCTTGTCATACGTCTTATGCTTAGGTTGCACACATTCTGTGGTTTTGAACTATGTTTATTCATTATGAATATAATGTCATATTCTGTTACAACTACTGTTTACTTTAAAATATAGCAGCAATTCAACAGTGAATCAAGAGCACACAAAATTGATAAAAACTTTGCTTTCAGGGTGGAAATAATTTTTTTTTAAAAGAAGAAAAACAAAAACTGAAAAAAACACCCTTCTCAATTTTTTTATGTCAAAATTATATATAAGGTTCAGAATGAATTTGTATTCAAATATTTATGATACACGATAAAATAGTGTTAAAATGTTAAAAATAGAAAAGACAATTGAAACACTTCAAAACTACACTCCTCAAAAAAAGAATGGATTGCTTAAATCTGTTCTCATTCTCTTGCCCAATTATTGTTCACAAAAACATCAGGATTTTTTTTCCCCAACTTTAAAAAGAGGCAGGAGGAGGCTGTGCCAGCTCTTGCCTTCTGAAAGGTTTCAGTAGATAATAAGGAGGAACAATATTTCCCCCTTTTTGTTCACATAGGACTGTTAGCCTGCTTTTGATTGAAAGGCAGGAGGTTGCCTGAAATAAAGTTTGCAAAATTTCATCTTCATTAAAAAAGGCTGACTAGTGGTAATGAAAACAGGAATTGACAGTAAATTATTTCAGTCCAAGAAGTTCATACCAACGCTCAGTCTGTGCAATGATCAGGAGTGTAAATTAGTGTGAAACCAAAAGATTCTTTTATTCTTTATATCCCCTCACTAAGTTTTCTCTTTAGTCTCTAAGAAGAAACTTCCGCATTTAGGTTTTCTGTCTATTGTTGTTTTCATCTTGGTCAGTATTGATACCTGATATAATGATCCAGTAGTTTGCAGACACTATTAGGGGTGTGACATATAGCTTAGCTTTACTTAAACACAGCATTATAAACAAAGCTTTTGTGGTAGCAGAGTCAGGAAGAACCTTCTATTGCTCCCCACAAAGGTGTCAACCAATCTTTCGGAAAAAACCTCTCCAAGATGCCACAGTTAAAGAAACCTCAAGTCCACCAACCAACCAAATGAAACCTTGACAAGTATCTAGTCAACACATGCTTTACAAAAGACAAAGACTAAGTAAGAAGCTAATTAGTAAATTGCAATTTGTCTGATATCATAATAGAGAGGAACCTTCAAGAAACTCTTAAGAAGAATGAGGAGACAAATGAATAGAAGCCTAAAATACAAATGCTTCAAATTTTGTATTTGAAGAATGAGAGGATACGAAGGCAACACACTCTGCTTCCAAAGGTCTCTGTTAAGCCAGGAGGGGAAGCCTGTCACTCCCTGAAACTATATTTCATTGTAATTCTTTCCAGTCTGTCATAATTTATGTGAAAGACTCTAAGGCAAGTTCAGGGTCAGTGATCAGAAACATACATGAGTTATGGTCCCTGCTTGTGCCCTTGCTGGCCTTAATTTTACATGGCCTCACACTCACGTTCTCCCAAGCACTTAACTTTTAACCATCCACCTTAAAAGACAGAGCAATTAGCGATTAAAATAAGAGAGAGAGAGAGAGAGATAGAGAGAGAGAGAGAGAGAGAGAGAGAGAGAGAATGACTACATTCCTGAAACATCTGGAGAAGAGGAGAGGCCTCTACTCAAGGACATTTGCAGACAGTGGGGTGCCTCAAATGAGACAGAAAGAAAAAGTATAGCTTTGATTTATATGAAATAAACTTTTTAACAAAACAAATTTTATGACTTGAACAAAGTCCTTCATATCAAGAATCATAAAACAAAGTGTGTTTACAAAGTTCTGCAGTTGAACAGAAGTTATTATTTTGATATGTATTTTCAGTAACTTATGAAACGAAATTATTGATTAGCGTCATATCTAAGAACAGGAAAAACCCAGTTTAGTTCATTAAATTTCATTCTCTCCATATGCAAATATTCTTTTTCACTGAAATACACTTGTCTAAGGTAAATTTAGAATTTAGGTCTTCCATTACTTTTTTGGGGAAATACTATTCCATACTCTATATTCTAAAGCTATGTTTTATGATGTTTTTCTATAGCACATTTACAATTTTCCTTTATTATTTTCCACCAGGTTTTCTTCGCATATGTCACTTTTATTTCCTCTTTCTTGGTGCTTCTTTGAATTCTGTCCAAATTTTTATTATCTGTTTGGCAGGAAAGTGCCAAAACACTGTGAATCAATCTGGTTATGGTGGCATATAAAGGAAGCTCCATAGTGCTGTCCCATGCTGTGATTCTTGCTGACCATGGACCCCTGAGAAATTTATTGGCCATCTGAATCTTTCTGTCCCATTTAAAATGTACCTCTTTGTGACTTGATAACTTTGACATGCACTTACAACGACCAACAAGAGTATTGCTTAGTTTTGTATTTCCACATGCTCAAACAAGTGACATCAATTAGTATCAGCCATTAGAATAACCTCTCCAGGGAAGTGGCGAAATCCCCAACATTGGACATTTTTAAGATTCAGCTGGACAGGGTGCTGGACCATCTTGTCCAAACTGCTTTTGCCAAGAATGGTTGGACTAGATGATCCCTTTCAACCTGGTATTCTATTATTCTATGAATATTAAAAACAAACACTGAAAAATTCTACATGATTTCTTTTCTGGACTATAAAATTATTTATATAACTGTATTCTGATATGATTCCCCAGAAATTTCTGTACAGTGCAAAAATGTCCACAGTTTAGCATCACTTATGTTTGCTAATAAAGAAAATTATGTTTGTATTGCTATGAAAATTCAGAAAGAAAGGCTTAAATGAATTGGTTTGGCTTTTTGAGTCAATTGCCATCTACGAAGAGAGAAATTCTGAAGACATTGTTTCTGGATTTTTTTTTTCAGTGGTTTTCAAATAAAGATATTAAATACTAATACTAATATGTTTTCAACTGACAGAGATATCTGTACTGGACAAGACTAAACTGATTTAATGTAGAACTTTCATTTTTGGTGAATGCAAGTAACTGCATTTTTATAACAACTGTTTGAATAATTGGAATATTTTCTACCCTTTGTTCACAGAAACTTGGCTCTAGGGATGGGGAAAAATATACATACCTTTTATTTTTGTGTATGCTGAATCTCAATAACAATTTTTCAGAACACTAGAAATGTAGGGTTTTATTGTAGCTGTCTTTTGGGGTTGCAAATTGTTAACATCTGCCTTTTAGTATCATTTTTTACAATACTCTGCTCTCTAGATATCCTGTTAATGACTGTAATTTTCTAGTCAGCTGCTCTCTGTCAAGGTAGTTTAAAGGTCACTTCTTGCTATGTATTAAGGGAACCTCATGCAGAAAGTGGGCATGTGTTCTTTACAGCAAACAGAGTTTATGCTTGGATTTGCTTTGTGTTTGAAAACAGGGAGTTCAGCAGCCCCAGGTCACATTGATCTTTCAATTTCACTCTCCTTTGTTGCTTGATCTTTGGTCATACACTTTTCTGTATGTATTTTTTCTAGTGACAGCTTGCTACTTCTTTTGTTATCCTTGCTGTATTCATAAGACATTCCTTACTTATCTGTAACTGGTAACACCATTAAACCAGAGATGTAGATTTCTCACTCACCTCTCCCTCATTTTCTGAGTTTTTAATTCAATTATAAATATCATTGGACACATGCAATCTTTTCAGTGATATTTACAAACATTTACAAATGAAGGAGTTCGTGTGTTTATACCTTTGTTTATACATACTGATGAAACTTTTCAGGGGCTAAGAATATGATTGCACATTTGCCTTGGAAACACCTGCCATTCCCCCTATCCCATGTATTCACTAGTATGACTTAAAACTAAAGGAGTGCTTTTCTCTCATGGCTAAAATTACACAAAGATAATGAGAACATGTTTAACCTCTTTTAGTACAAAGGCTGCCTTACACAAGGGATCTGATTCACCTTCGGGGCATACTTAACTGAAGGAATCATGATGCTATCCCCTCTTTGGGAAGCTAAAAACATCCCACCGAATCACAGAGTTGCTGAGATTGGAAGGGACCTCTGGAGGTCACCTGATCCAAACCCCGTGTTCAAACAAGGTCATCTAGACCAGGCTGCTCAGCACCTTGTCTGCTTGGGTTTTGAGTATCTCCAAGGACAGAAACTCCACAACCTCTCTAGCATTCAATCTCCTTTCCAGTAAAGAAGTTTGTCTTATGGTTAAACAGAATTTCCAGTGTATCAATGTTGTGTCGAGAGTCACAACCATCTACAGGTATGTATTAATATAAAATGTAGTCATTAATGAACTACATTCTAAAATATAGAAACTGAGAGCTGAATGAAGCTTATTCAGAACAATTTAGTTCCTTAAGACTTATCAGCACGGGACTAATCCGGCTGTCTTTGCTCTTCACTGGAACAGAAGAACTCACCTGATCCCTTTGTGCAGGGACTCAACTTGAGAGAATTGTATCCTATAGATGGTAGACATGACAAACAAGGAAAAGCAGTATTGGGGTTTGGGTTTTGTTTCTTAAAAAAGCCAACCAACCAACAAAACCCTAGAAACTGTACTAGACTTTTAAAAGTTTGAATACATAGTTCACAGATGAAAAATAAATGGCCTTCATTTCTCTAGACTAAGCTCTGTAAGTATATGTTTGACTGCAGGGCTGACATAGCAGGTTGAATCCCATACACTGCAGCTGAAGAGGAAATATAGAGCGGCCTTGATCATATTCACAGCCTCACCAGGCATTCTCAGAAACGTAGATTGAAATTGGACCTGGTGCAAAACAAGGCGGTGTTGGAACCATCATGTCTTCTTTAGATTAAAATCCTTCAAGTGGGATTATATCTCTGCTCTCAAGAAGATAGTGGAAAAGATTTAATCCAAGCTTCTTTCATTCTATTGCATCTAGCTGTTGCATTGACTTGTATTTAAGTAAGGTCTTACTCATCACAGCCACCTCCCTATCGTGTTTTATAGCCCTAAATTCTGTCTGGAAGACTGAGGTCAGGTAACTTGCATTGTCCTCAGCACTTCATCTTGTCATCTTCATCAGTCCCTCTAATTTAGGTGGTGAAGCTGTCCAGTTATCTGCCTAGGCCCCCTTTGAACAGGCAAAGCAGTGACCTACTCCAACGCACCTATTTGTATAAACTTCTGTTCTGATCTGTCCTTTGAAGGAGCTTCTCTCTTTTTCTATCTGTCGTTTACAGAAGGAACTGAAAGATATTAGTAAATTAAATTAATTAGATAAACTGTGTAAGTAGTTTCTTCCTGTGCCTTGTTCTTAACTCATGCCTACGGATCCCGTTAAGACTAGTACATATAAGTAAAATGTTGCAATACTGAGATTTACATTTCATTTTTGTTGTTAGCTCTGAGCCTCAGAACATTAGTTTCCCTTCAGTATGCGAACTTTATATTAAATGTGTTAGCAGCTGTGAAAAATGGGAGACTGGCAAACCAGTGTACAGGATTCCACAAATCACCAGTGTCTACAAAGTAATAAGCTCCTCGTGAATTGAATGATTGAGTAGTAGAAGAGAGATCTTAAACTCTTGAGAGAATACCTAAGGACTTCTCTGTTTAAAAACTCACAGAGGTGGACCTAAAAATATTTCACAACTCATTAAGAAGAAAGGTACTTCTGTTATAGAAAGACTTCTATTGGAATTAAAGTTGTTTGCATAGACAATTTCTGAAGAAAAATAAGACATTTACCGTGGTAATCTAAGGCAACTTACAACCTGAAAGCGGAATCATCATAGAAGAAACCTGGGCAATTATATTTCTGGAAATTTTTTCACATTAAGCCACTGACCGAATCTTTCAGCATGACCAACGGGAGCAGTATGTGGAATTCTTTTCCCAGCAGTTGACCGGAAATGATGAACAATAATACATTTTGCATATTGAAACTAATATATGCAGGAGTTCATCCTCTGGGACTAAAATGAATTTCATAAAATCGCTCACTTGTTAGCTGAAAGGCATTAATGACTGACCTTCTTAATCTATATTCAGAAACTCACAGATCAGAAAGGTCATCTCTAACTGCCAGCATCTATTCATATGTATATTCTACAACACACTTACAAATGGGGTTGTTGTCTTTAGATTAATAGAAAACCAACATCAATGACATCATTAATTCTGTGAATACACTGTCTTGAGAATGATACAAATCTTTGCATAATAATAAGCATTTGAATATTCCCTGCAATAGCAGCTACAATCTGCAAAAGCCACTCAGTGGAAAGTAGCACACAGAGTTTTGTATCATATAATGTTCTCAGTGAAAATATCAGCTTTCAAATGCAGCTATTTAGGGGAAGAGATACCCATTAAGGTGTATCATTTGGATACAGAATACCAACCAGCTCTTAGTAAAACTGACCTTTTGGCTTTAATGTAGCCTTTGGTTTAATGAGTCATAGACTTTGAAGAATAACAAAGAAACATACTCTGAACTTCACTATATTACTTGGTACCATTGATTATTTTACAGGTAAGCTAAAACAAGTTGCAAAAATGAGGCAATAAAAAGAGATATTTAAGTTATTTCATTAAGTATTCTACATCGCTGCTCAAAATGACCATTTTTCTTAGTGTCAAAAAGAGAAGCAGTGCAACATGAACAATTTTTATAAAATGTGAAAAGCTCTAGTAGATACAGCAAGTGAAAAAATGATGGTATCTTTTAAAAAATCATAGCACAAAGAAAGATAAAAAGCAGATGTTTACAGGTGAACTAACCTTTCATAAGAAGTAGCTATTAGGTTACCAAATAAAATTGAACTTACTATGGCTATGAACTTGGCAGAAGTTTTTTTAGCATAGGAATGGACTGCTGCTTATTGATATCTAACCTAAGAATGATATACACTTTGTAAAGCATTAGCCCAAATTACATAGTCTATGTATTAGAACAGTGACTAATGGAACTGACTAGAAACAAATATAGTTCAGACTGCAGAAAATATTTCGGACCTAGAAAGTATATTATTCTATTGAAAGAGGCAGTGGCCTTGAGCCTCCTGCATTTAGTCACATGAAACCGCCTCATAAATTAATCTTTTGAGCACCAGCCTTGCTCACCAATCACACAATGGTATTTGTTATAAGATGTGTCATAAAAACTGAAATAGACAGGTTGGTGGACAGGATTTGCTCTCCAAATATTGAACTTTAACTGTTATTGAAGCTTTAACTGTTATATTGGGGTTTTTCTAGAGAATTCAACAATTCTATATTAAAACTTACACATTAAACCTACAGTAAAACAAGAATACATTTAAACTCAAGTTTGAGAATGGTGTCTCTTCATTATTAGGAGTTCAGCGTAGCGTACTGGTTAATGTCTGTAGTAAGACAATCTGTCGGAAAGCATACTACAAATAGAGAATACCTTTACACTGTGCCACTAAATGTTTGGATCATATTCAGCACATCACAGCACTTCCTTTGATGAAGTAGAGTTAGTGGTATTTAAGTATATACATAGTGTGCTACTAATGAAGAAGTATCTAAATCCACATGTAATTCTTACTTTACTCAGCTGTGTCTTCAATTTAATTGTTGTATTATGTAGTTATATTATGATACAGGTACTTATCGTGGACTAGGCCATCTCATTGATATGTGCAACATAAGTACAGAAGGAAAAGTCAGTCCCCACTGAGCGGGTTCTAGAATTGTTCTTTCCATTTCCTTTCTTCCAGTGTCTATTCCCAGCTGTCTTCCAATGTTATTTGTCTCACTACTGTTTTTCTTCTCCTAGTCTCTCCCTCAGTAACCACATTGTGCATCCTGGAAGTACAAAAATGCCATTTGCCTTAGAAGGTGGACTATACAGCAGCTGAAAGATTTTTTTGCTTACTGAAAATGCTGTACAACTCATATGCAGAAAAGGACTTTGGGCAGTCTCTGTAACTTGTAGTCATTTTGGAATCACTGCATGATGTTCAATGTAGCTTAGACACTAGTCATGTACACTCTACAGATATACCTTAGCCTTAAATTCAGTGGAGAAAGAAGTAGGCAACCAATAAAGCTCCTGAAGAACTGAAGTTAAAAGAAATTGTAGTTCTACTTTTTTTTCTAAATTTTCTTTCTAACTAACTATGTCTACTTTGGACAGTAATCAGGTGAACACATTGAATGAAAAGTATCCAACTTCTCTGACGTTTCTCTTCGTTTAAGCAGTCCCACATGATCTACCATACCCTTTAAAGCCATTTTATGCACAATACAAATGGTCACCTTGGGGCATTTTAACAAAATATTAACTAGTACTGAGAAATCTTCCTTTACATTGTTACTCTTAAACTGGTAACAGAGGATGGCTATTTTCCCGTGCCCACAATCCTTAAGCCAAGGCTTAACTCTGTTCTACCTATAGCAGATCATAGAACCATAGAATGTCCTGAGTTTGAAGGGACCCACAAGGATCACCGAGTCCAACTCCTGTTCCAAGTACAGGGAATGCAAGAGGCAGATCGACCAAAATGCTAACTGGTTTTCTGTCAGAAAACTAACCAGTACCATATCGACATTACGATAAAGTTCATTCAGTGTTGATGAACACCTGATCACCAGATGGTAACTTTATTTCAACAGGCATATAGGCTAGATAAAATTGGATAAAGCCCAAAGGTATAAGGTTCTACATTCCTCAGGTGAACAACTCCGCCACCTATTTAGCTACACCTATAAATAACAGAACCAACATGATTTGGACTTAGAATCATAAGTAACTTTTGAGGGTTTTTTCCACATTTTAGAGCAAGTATTTCATCTTGTCCTTAAGACAAGGATTGCCTTTTGTTTTCTGACTCTCTCCCCAGCCCACAAGGAGCAGGGGACAGGTGAGTAAGCAGCACATGGTTTTAGTTGCCAGAAGGGGGGGAAGTTGAGACTAAACTACGGCAATAGTCTAATATTTTCCAGTGAAAAATGTATTCAGATATTATACTCATTACCCAATCACTTGTTGAATAAATTATTCATGAAGAGAATAAATATCTTTGACCTTTGGAAGATGGAAGATATGTAACAACCCCAAATAATTAGGAACTACAATTAGGAATATGGAGGACATAGGGAACAGTGTGACTGTAGTTTGATTAAAAAGTCTTGCAAGCCATAAGCTGTTCGGAAAAAAGTTTGCATTTGATTTCCTTTCTGCAACAGAACCATGAATATTTACAAGACAGTAATATTTTACTCATTGCAGACAATTTCTAATTCCAGTACACCTTTAATTCAGAGAATCGAATCAATAATCGGCTATATTTTTTAACTTTACTAGTCAGAGTTCAAACAAAATAGCTAGCCAGCTCTGCAGGACGCTGCTCTCGGGAAAGCTATTCTGAGCGCATGAGTGGACATTCGTGTGATTCATGCCATAAACATGTGATCAATATCTCTTAGTAAAAAAATAACTATGCATCTCACTAGATAACCAGCACATATTACATGTGAATCTCGCCACTGATAAACTTTCTTTCTGGTGGATACATTTACCAAAAGCAACTTCTCAATTTTCTCACTTTTCTCTTTTATGCTTAATGAACATTCCATATTTCACAATTAGTTGTATGACTTTTTACTACTGCAGAAATAATTGAATGTACAAAGATGTGCATTTACTAAGGCTGAACCTGAAACCCCTCCTTTCTGGAGTCAAGGAATGGCTGACCTGACATTGCATTTTAACATTCTCCTTTCAGATTCCATGAAACTGGTTCACCTGTGCTCTGCTTAATAGATGGAAGCTCAGCTTTCATGCCTGAAAGCTTCCAAAGCTATTCACTTATTTCCTCTAGCAATAAACTTAAGAGTCATATTCTTGTACCTAATTGTAGACGAATTTTACTGCTGGATGTGGTAAGATATTTTCCTTACTGTAGAGGTAATGAGAATTTTATCCAGGATATGGTATAAAGATATAGAATCGTTGTTCAAATTGCACATAAGCACTTATGAAAGGTCCTCCAAAACATAGTACAAAATGACAAGCAGTTTCATCCAACTGCTAAACCTTCCTGTAGAATATTAAGTGGGACTATAACTTCATCATTATTTTTTAAAAGTAGCTTTAGAAATGCTAGAGAAAAAATGTTACTCTCTTGCATACAATACTTTTTGGGGTTTGTCTTTCTATTTTTAAGTAATCACTCTTGCACTTCACTACTTTTGTTTATTTCAATTTTACAGAAATTATGAGAACACATACGGGAAATTATTAACAGACAAGTTAAACTAAAATTTTACCACAGAGATAATTCCTTCTGATGTTACATCAACAGCAGGATTTCTGTATATTCTCTGCCAAAAGACCATTCAAAAATCTGTAATGGAACAAGAATTACATGGCTTCTAATAAATAGCTCTACTTCACTTTCAAAGGTGATTCTGGGAAGAGATAAGGTGAAGAAGTGCAGACTGCCAAAAGTCAAACAGGTATTTGTGCTTAATAACTTTCTATACAGTTCTCTTATTCTTTCTATGTCTACCTCTGAAAGAGCAAAGACCTCAAAATGGTGATTTTCCCATTTCAACAGAAATTACATGGCAAATTTTACAAAACATGTATGATGAAAAAGGCAATAGATTTTGTCAGTGGTCACCTCTAACAAGCACGTCTACCAAGGAAAAAAACATATTTCTGGTTTGTTCTTTCTTTTGCTAACTGCTCAAAATTGTAACCATGCTCAGCTACATTTGCAAAGCTCTCTGATATATTGCAATCCTAAGATCATAAACCCATCGTGGCTTGTGGAACTGGATGGCAAATGGAAGTTAAAAGTCTGCCAGTCCAAAGGTGCTGAACCATGAATGCCAAGGAAAGCCTCTTCCTTTCTGAATGTCATCAGCATTAGAAGTTAATTTATGGACTCCTTCTCTTGAAGTGCAGACACTTCATCTGAATTCACTGACAGGCTGGCAGTTTTAACACTGAGTTGGGTATCAAAGTTCTTCTAGACTGAAAGGCAGGAGAGCAGCTTCCTTGATTGCCTGATCAATATTCCACTTGAGCTGAGGTACGTGCTACTGGTTATTGTACCTCCTGACTACATTTTGCTGCTTCCTGCTTAACATTTAAACTGTATACCTATCTCATGCAAAACTAGATGCAGAAAGATATGGACACTCTTTTTCTAAAGCATTTTTGACTGCTCTATCTCTACAAAGGTTTGCCTTATAAAAAAGTAAAAAGGACTAAATTAATTAATCTATTGAGTCTCTAATTTAGAAAGAAAAGAATGAGGAAATTCACTTCAGGTCAGGGGGTTTTTTGTGGTTTTGTTTGTTATCGTTTTGTGTGATTTTGTTTGTTATAGTTTTGTGTGGTGTTCTTGTTTGGGTTTGGTTTTTTCCTCCTTTTTTTTCTTTTAACATTTTGGAAGGTAGAAAGATGAACTCGAAGCACATAGCTGGGTTTCAAGGGGTCAGGAGCTAAACTGGCCCTCATTTGGAGTAAATCTGTTAATGCTCCATTGAGGGACTAAACAGACAACAACTTAACTGCTGAGTTCCAGTTTTGACTGGGCGTTAATTTTCCAATGTCAACTTTGGCACTTTTTAAAAAACATATTATGCCTCCAACTGCCATTCTCTAAATTGGAGATACGGATCTCTCTAAAATGGATGTATATATCACGATCAGCTCAAGGTATGGTATGTTGTTTACTTCACTAAGAACTCCCTATTCGGAAAGTGGAAAATTATCTGTGGTTAAGGCATGGTCCCTGTTCAGGATCAGCAAACAGTAGAACTGTTGGCAAATCATGTTTTCACTTGCTATCTTAAAAAATGAATCACCATTGCAGAATCAGAATTTAATGAACAAAATCATACCAACGTCAGAGAGACCAGCACGTTTCTACTTTTCACTGTATGAGCTGAAAGAGATAGTACTGGGATTGCTTGAGGATGAGGGCTGAACCAGGAAATTAGACTGGGAGATATTTGAGTAAAAAACCTTGTTTTGTGGTAAATTATGTGAGATATTAGCTTAACAGTAGAGTTTTGTACTGTTGTTAAAGCAAGTAGGAAACCTATGGTTATGTCATCACCTGCTGCTGACACCAATGACTCTCACTGTGTGAGTAGCCTGCAGGAGAGCATAAGACAACCAAAAATTTAAGGAGTAGAATAATGAATGGAAAAGAGAAACATTACAAGCAACTGGCTGGTGGGACTAGGGTGACATTCACAACATTAAGAAAAGCAGATAAAGACAGCTTTGTCAAGAGGGCTAGCCAATTCCAAAATGCTTTTTTAGCACAAAGCCAGCTAACAGATTGCAAAATGTTTTCTGCTATGAGTCTGCCACATTTCCAAATGAATCAATACATACTGGGACTCCATTGGTCGAAACTATTTGTCTGCTGTAATAAGCATGCTTGATTGCCAGGGCCTGCCATTCCAGAAGCCAAATCATAGATACGATATTAACTCCTTTCAATGATGCAGCAACCAAGGCAATAGAAGAATGCAAATAAATCAATTCTGCATGCTTAAGCCCAACTCCCTTTCATGCCTGGTGATGGAAAATCATTTTTTTTTTCCCAACGCTGCCTTATCATTCTGAGGTATGAAAAAGATATTTTATCACAGTAATGAAGCACAGGAAGAGAGAACTTGTTATAAACTGATTACAGATTAGATCGAAGGGCAGGTTTTCATTAGATTTGTTAGACTGGGCATCATCTTTAGACTGGAGTAATTGCCACAACAAACTTCTGAAAGAGAAGGTGGGTCCAAAGTACAATGCATGAAAGTAAAAAGCAAAGACCTAATGAGTAAAAAAGAAAAGCAGAAGTTCTCTTATGCAAAGCCGAAGCTACACCAGTAAAAAATATTAAACTTCTCTATTAAGACACTCAACAAAGAAAGTAGGTGTCGTATTTGAGAAACAAAGAATTTTTCTTTGTTGTTTCTTGCTGCGGTTAAGCTATTCAATCTTTGTTTCTGCAAAGTGTCCAGAGATCCACATCTATCTTTCCATCCAGTTAGTCATGCATAAGTAGCAGGGGTGCAAGCAGGACTGGTGACTATGTGGTTCGCTCAAAGTCAGAAGCACAGTGCATATAGCTAAACCTGGCCTTGGTGTAACTTCTTGTATTAGTTGCTTTCACTGAGATTAACCCATTGTAATCTGCGTAAAACTAAAACCAAAAAACCCCAAACTCTTACAGACTTTATTCCTTTCCTCGGGAAGAGACCAAACAAAAGACCATTATTTCAAACGCTCAGAAGAAAACTTCAACAAATTTGCTAACTCAGAAATATTAGAGAATTCTCTAAAGGACAAATTGTTCATAAAAGGAGAAGCAGTTCTCTATAAAATAGATTAAAGGCTGTAATGATGGTATCATTAATTCTCTTACAATTCAATCTCATCTTTATAGAAAGCACCGACCCTCTCCACTCTATTATGTTTTAGGGCCTGATTTATGAAATAATCCCAGGATACTAATGATGCCACAGGTAACAGTTGTAATAATTCAGGTGGTTTACAGCACTGCTCTAACAACGGAGTACATTTTGTTTGAACTCCATTGCACTTTATTCTTCATTGTGTAATACTTGTGCTTTGGAGAGCACTGAGCAATACATACATGGTTTCAGTCACAATACTTCATAAATTCCTTTCTTCCACACTTCATCCTCTTGCCCTACTCTCCAGTGCTCCCCCTTCAGTCTTCCCTTGGTCTTTTTCTACACACACACCTTTTGTCTTGCTGCATATCTGGAACAGCCTTCATATTCACATACACTAGATGCCTTTCTCCACATTCTTTAGCAAACCTCCCCATCTTCTCTCATCATTAATAATCCTCCTCAGCTCCTTTTCAAGTGTGGTCCTATGTATACAGATATACACATACACACAGATAATATTTTTTCCTCTCATGTTTAGATTCCAGTGTCTAGCAGGCATGGTCCACTGAGAGAAGAAATAATTTAATGAATACAACATTTGAAAGGGGCCAGATCACATGGGTTGTGAGCCTCACTCAGCCTTGTTATTCCCTCTTTCCTCTTCTGTGATGCTTAGCTTCTGTCTCAGCTTCAACAATCTTAACGGCTCTTCATAACACGGCTTTCTTCTACATGCCAATACCAGTGCTGATACTACATCACCTTGTCCAAAAGAGCTCTGATCTCAGTTTGGGCCTTTACAGACTATGACGACATGAACAGTGTTGAATTTAACTGCAGATTTTCAAACTGAAGATCATATGAGGAATGACAAGAAATTTTCTATTCCACATAAATAATTGAATTTCCAAATAACATTTCGTCCTGACTGATCTTGAAAAGCTGAAATCTTTAAGTGCTGTACAGAGAAGTTGAGAACAGCTATAGGGTTGCTCTCAATTATGCACTGGGCTACGGATGCCCTTAGTATGCCCTAAATATTCTTTTGCATGTTTTTCCCACCTCTCTTAACCTGTATCTTTCTTACCACAAACTACACAGTGTCACAATGAACTGAGCTGCACCAAAGTCCTCCAAAACAGAGTTATATCTACATTGGATTCCCTTTATCATAAAATAGCTATTGTCATGTAACCGCAGTGGCTGGCCCTTTCCTACTTTCCTCCCAAAAGTCTGTCCTTGTGGAAAGAAAACAGGTTACAACCTAAACCTACTCCGAGAAAGAGATATTACTTGAGTCACAAATCAGTTTGTTCAGTAAAGAGGCTGCTGAACAAACCATATTCATTTTCTCACTCCAGAGTTAAGTAGATTTGTAGCATATGCATGCAGGTGAAGGAGCTCTATGCTGGATATTTCATTTTGGTTCGGCTGCAGTCTGAATCCCTATAACAGAAGTCTATACAGTTATCAAGAAATCAGACAAATTTGTAACTTGATAAGACATTTTCTCTCCCTCTTTTTTTTTTTTTTCCCCTCAAGTATACTTGCAAAAGCAATTTTTTCTACTTCTGCCTCAAGGCCTCCTCCAACTATACATATTTTTGTGCAACTCATAAATACCCAAACAGGTCACAATGTTCAAAAATCTATTCACTTTTTTTCCAGGAAGAACATGAATTTTCACTAACAACAATGGTTTTGTTCAATACAGTACCTTTTGCCTGGTGAGTGGAGAGACTTATAAGGCTTAATTAAGTCTCAAATCACTCCTTTACATTAGAGAAAAAATATATTCATGATTTGTACTTTGGATCACTTAAACTGAAGTTAGTGAGACAAAGGATCTTGATCCTGAATTTCTCAAGCAAGAATTTGGGTCATCACTGTACAGCACAGAGTAATTTCTATTAGCTTTTGCATTCACTGAGGTCTAAACAGGACAGAATGGGGCTCACTGCAAAGTGCAGTCATGCGTTTGTTTATTCCCATCTCTTTCCACTTAAACATCACAGTATTTGTAAGGCAAAAAATTGAACTACTGTTGGAAAGGAAATATATCAATAAGAGACTAAGATCTTGTTTCTCATTAATATTAAACTTCGCATCAGTCTTTTCAAAAGACATTCTAAAACAGTGCAAATGATCACACACACGTGATGTCTCTCTCCATTTTCCTTGAACAAAATTGAGAGTAAAAGTGTTACCTAATTTTTATTGCAAGTTTCTAAGACACGATCACTGTACTGATTGTCATTGATATCCTGCTTCTTCCTACTACTACAGAATCAAGTTTTCAAAGGTTCCTGGAAGAATTTAACCCCAATAGATCCTGCCATCAAACTTCACTTTTTCATGGTTTGTTATTTCTACTGTGCTTGACACTGTGAAAGCAGAGGTCAGGGCCCTATTAAGACAGGTTACCAGAAGCTGGAGAAAAGTGAATTCATACCACCATCACCATTAGATGCTGTGACCACACTCTCCTCTCACTGCTTATTATTTAAGTCAAACCTTGACCCAGCAGCATAAAGCAAAAAACCAAAACCAAACAAAAAAAACCCCACAACCAAAAAGCCACCACATACAAACCACTTTACTGCCTTCTTTATTCTCTACTGATGAGAAAGCAAGCCCTGTCCTCTACAGTGCCATAAATCTAACATCCATTAATATCCATTACAAAGACTATTTTGCAAAGCAGAGTCCCTCATATTGGGCAGAACTACACACAGCCATGAACATCACGTCTGAGAAACAGCTTCTGTGTCCACTTCAGTATAATAAATATTATCAAGTCATACAACTATCTACTGCTCCTTATTCATAGTACTGACACCTGCAGCAGAGAAGGCAAATTTCCTGGCCCTTCACCTTAAGCAAAAGAGAGGTTAGAAGGCAACAGGGGTAGGCAAATGGAGACACCTGAGCAAACAGGCAGGCTGAGGAGCTCCGCTGCTGGGCCAGCGTTAGGGCAGGAGAGGAACACCCATCCTCACCTGGGTAAGGGGCAGGGTGGGGGAATGTAACCAACAGGATAACACCGATATAACTGGATTTTTGGTAACCTTCGTAACTCCAGTTTCAGAGAATGGAAAATATATAAAGAATTCACTGTGGAGTCTGAGGAAAGAAAACAAACCAGATTACACAGTGGAGGCAGGCTGCAAGAAGCTTAATTGGGGGGTGAGAGGAATTATTAGTCAGCTGGAGAGACAGATGGGAGGCTCAAAGTTTTCCTTCTGCTTCCTTTGCCTGAGATCTCCTCATTGAGACCCTTGTACAATGCTTCATCTTGTAAAGCTTGAGAAAGAGAGACTGTGCTTTGAGGCTAAGGAACGAGTATGTATTAGAGGAAGAGAAATGGAATAAAAAACAGGAGTGGTCAAGACAGAATTGAGAGAGGAAAGGGTCAAAGGAGATAGCATGTTCTGCGTGTTCTCCTATTTCACTTCAAATAAATCAGCCTTTTGCTTTTTTGAGCTGTGTAATCTATGTCACAGAGATGCAAAGTTTGGATGCAAATTTGACAAAACTGAAGACAGATGTCTTCTATTTACAGAACTACCATTCCAATTAAGCAACAGTTATTACCATTTGTTGGAAATCAGTTCCCTAAGATTAAACAGATTCCTGATTAAGCACATCTCGATCAAGTGGCGTGCACTGTACAATAATATTATGCACCAGTAGGTGTTTTGAATTGATCAATTAAACAACTCCTAAATTTAGAAAGAAAAATAAAAAAAGGAAGAAAGAAAGGTCCTCCATTAGCAACAATGAAAAGTCTATTACAACTTGATGCCAATTCCTTTGAGGAAAAGGGCATTGAAAATCTTAGCTGATCAAGATGTACATTCATGTAAGATTTACAATATACAAAAAAATGTCCTGATAGTGGCAGTATCAGCAGATATTACTAAAATACCAGTGCTTAACATGCTGATCTATTAGACATATTACTTACAACTCTCACGATTTTTCAAGCATGAGAGATTTGAAAAGGCTCCGGACAATAAAATCTCCATCATTTTATAAAGATAGTATGATTTTATTATTATATCAATGCATGATATCTTCTCTCTCCCTTTCATATGCTTCCTCATAATATTTTCCTCTAGTTTTCTGTGCTGACATCAATTATTTTAATTTATCGTCACAGCCCTAGCACTTGGAAGAGCAATATTTTTTGTTCCTTATTATAGTACAGAGATAAACATATCTGAACCCATCCCCTCTGACAACCCCTGGATGAGGAAAATAGATTTTTCACCTGATGCACTGATTATAGCTTGGGTTTCACAAACCAGCAAGAAATGTAATGACCTTTCAGCTATCTTTCATTGCAGGAGAAACCAATAAATTCTTAAGTCTCCAGCAGAGCATTCATAAACAGTAATGCTAACTTAAGATAATGCAACTTACAATAAGAGGTAATACATAGAAGGATCCTTATTAGACTGGATAAATGGAAGGGTATAAACTCATGCTGCGTATATTTTCATTTCTAGATAATTATTTAAGACAATTTATATAAGAATTCGGGCTACATTTCAATTATGTACTGCAATATAAAATACATCGCTATAGCATTACAAATATTGAGATTTTAAAACTGACACTCACATTTAATTCGGCTAACCATCCTCTAGTCATCCCCAACCTGACTAGAGATTCCTCAGTACTCTAGCCATCCCCACCAGTTAAGCTATTTCAGTTTGGCATGGATCACGTGCCATTGCCCTATCATCATTATGCTGTATTTCACCACTGCACTAGGCAAACAATTTGATGTCCACTCGGCAATTCCACTAGAAGAGATTTGCTCGTGTCTCTGACCTCTCCATGAGACAGCGGTGATATTAGGGATGGCTATTTACACTCTTAAACTAAAAGAACTACCTAAATGACCTGTTGAACAGGACTTTACAGAAGTAAAATTCCCCATGCCATGCCCTGGATCCTGTATCTCATGGGCCACATTTTCTTCCACATACACCAGCCTTTGCCCAGAAGACTACAGTTGCAGATTTCAATGGAGTTATACTGGTGTAAATCACAAATAAGTAGAGAAAGACTCAAAGATATTTAGAATAGAAATTTAAGATCATTTGCCTTTGCCATAAGAACTAAATAAAATACTTGAACTGTAGCTCTGAATCCCAGTTCCTGAAACAAGAGAATGTTTTCAATTCCTCTGATAGCAAAAGAAGAGAATGCTGACTAAACCTATTATCTTTTCTGTGTGCTTATTTTCGCTTTGATGTACAATAAATAAAAAATGGACTGAAAATTCTAAAATATGAAGACACTGTATCATTGCCACTGTGTTCTTACAAATCTGATCCACTCGCTGTTTAAGCTGCTGAATCCTTTGAAGTTGGAAAACAGTACCATAAACTTCTAGCATTGGTAATTAAGACATAGTGTGGCAAATCAAAGGAGACGTGCTACCTAGCATCTACAGTTCCTTCTTAAAAAAATGCAAGCTGGGAGTCATGATAATAAATCAATTGGTTCTGCCTTTCAGTAGGAAAAGACCTGTAACTTGTTATATTATAACTCAATCCCATCTTGTATCCAAGATCAATTCCTCTTTCTCTTCATGCTTTATGATCTTTGAATTTCTTTTTCTTAAGAGTAATTTTTCTTACAGAAATGGAGGGGAATACTATGGCTATTGGAATTTTTTTTTAAAGTATCTCATCATTTGTCTTCTCAGTGGGGAGAACAAGAACATTTCCTTTCCCCCCCACCCCCATTATTAATACCACCTATTTTTTTCAAGCTGTTGGTTTTTTCCCATAAATTTGAGCAGGTTGAGCTTCTGAGGTTGTGCTAAGCGCTGAGCTGGCAAAACATTGTGTATTAGCACAACTGGGTTAAGTAACGTGTATGAGCCTCAGGGAGCCTTATGTTCTGGGTAGTAGACTTTCTTTACATTTCATAATGTATTAAAAATATAAACTATACAACATTTCCATAAAAATAAATTAATATGTGCCCTAACTGGAAAGCTCACTGCCATATTAATTTTCTTACAACAATAAACCGTCTTATGATGTACGGATTTTGGCTGAAGTTAAGTCGTGGGTTTCATGAAAATTTTTCTTTTTACTACTTCTATTGCAGCTAACGGTTCAGTTTTTGCTTCAAAATGGATAATAGCATAAGGAGTTATTAAAAAAACATATATACCTAGAGGCCACTGAGCAGTTTGTTTGATTCTAAGAAGCCAAAAAAGAAAACCTTCTGCATAGTGATAACATTATTCAGCACTTTCAAACCTGTGGGGTTTCACTTGGCCTTTCCTGTCTAAGTCTCCATCACTGAACTAAAGCTTTGGATTCCATCCCAGAGCTGTGAGCTTCTTCAGCTGCTCTTGATCTGTGCTGGACTTGTGACTGTCCAGCCCAGCCCACCAATCCAGACAAATTTTACAAACCTAATTGTGTATGTGCAGATTAGCATGTGCTGGTTTTTCTCCCTCTTCTCCATCAATTTGTGTTACAGTGGCAAAGCCTCGGAGAGCAGATGTAAAAGGAATTAGACAAACTTTGACCATCTACATACCGTTATGCATGGAAAAGGCAGATTTCATGTGCTTACATTCTACCCATTTTCTTAGACTCCTTCATACCTTTATTAGTGAACTACTATACAGCTTGTTAGATTTTTCCTGCACAACCACTCAAGAACAAGCTTCAAACTCCTGCCGATGGGTACTATCTGAAGAGTACTACATGAGACTTTGTTATCATGGCTTTGACACTTCCTGCATGATCCTGCATAATCCTGCATTAAAAAAATAATCTCCTTTATTTAAATCATAAGACACTCAGAGGAGAGAATATTTCTCATTATACATTTGCGCAGTGTCTTTTGTAGTAGGACTTGAAATACAAGGCATTATCAAAATATTAAATGTCTGTCCCAAAATGCTGTGTGTTTTGTCAGTCTTCCACCACAAAATTCGTGTAGCCTTCAAGTACCATCAACATCCTTATTTTTTTCCACAATACCTGAATTTAAATGTTTTCAAGATGGCAAAACATCACAATTTTCTCTTGACATCTGAACTGTGCTAATAAGTACACAAGGTTTCAGTGTCCAAATATTTCCTTATATTTTGTATGGGAAATGCATAGACGAATTACTACAGAATTCTGCCACTAGAAATCCTAAGGGGCAATAACTGTCATCTTCATTTTAAAACAGAAATGTATGTTGAACACTAATGATATTAAAAAAAAAAGGGGGCGGGGGAAAGGAAAAAACCTCCTACCTTATGATAAATGACACTACTGGCATATCGATATATAATGTATAGATATATGTATAAGCTACACAAACTAAACAAACAAAACAATCAAACAAAAAACCTATTCTATTTCTGGAGAGACTTTCCTAAGACGACAGTAAGATAGTGCAATGAAATGAAACACACAATCAGATACCATCCAGTGCACAAAAAGTCACAGCATTCATCCAAGCGAGTATGCCTGTAATAACACAGACTCGCTTTGCTGCTCTGGACACCTCTTTCTGCCAAACATCCTCCCTGCTGCGAGCAGAGGGGGGCGGCGCATGGGAACTCACTTCTGAGACGTTCCTGAATGAGATACATGATCATCCTGCGCAGCTTCTCTTGTGTATGGTGTTTCGGATGAATTCTGAAACATATTTCCGAACATATACAAGACCACTTTCCCAATGATTCGCTCAGGTTGGAGGGGACAAAAAAAAAAAGAAGAAAAATAAAAAGGTAACTCAGAGAAACTTGAAATGATATTTTGAATTGTCATTTTGAACTGACAAATTCATCCCTTACATCTCTCAGAAGGCTTCACAGCCCAGAATTAAAAACATTTATTTAGCAGTGACCCTTATTCAAATCAAAACAAAACTATGATTCATAGCTCATCAGGGAAAATCATAAACCAAATGGGAGAATTGATTTAAAATGCAGCAGAGACTGTATTGAATGTAAACGTCCCAAATTTCTGATTAAATGATGGCATTAGCAGGTTGGTCAGTTAAGTTATCTAAGTTGCACCCTATTTTCCTTTAAATCCTAGAATGCTTTAAAATAAACTTGTAAGGAAAATGACAGAAATACTCTTCTGTAAATACAGTAAGTACAAATTATTTTCAGTTGAAAATCAGAAATAAATCCAATAAGGCCTTGTGACACTCACTGAATTGAGAGAGTGTTTAACAAAAAAATAAATAAATATTACTAGGCACATATCTTTTAGTTTGAGACTGCCTTATTTCAGGTAAATTTAATCCTGTAAAAAAACCCAAACCAAAGGGATTATGTTGTTTCTGAAGGTGAATCTATGCACAGATACATGCATACACATGGAATTGAGTGCATATCATTGCCATTCATTTACCCAGTCTTGTGATTTTATGAGAGTCACAGATTAAAACCTATAGTTAGTAGTAATTCAATATCTTATTTTTTCCACTATAATGCCATAAACTAAGGCATGTATATGTGGGATACACTTGAATTCAGTTAGGGTAACAGAATAAAAAAAAATATATATTTAAGATATTGAAGGCTGAAATAGGTCATGACTTCCCAAAAGCAAAAGGTTAGAAACCCATTTTCATCCCAGAGTAGCCAGTTGGTATAATCTTATACCTCATTTGCGTAATGATAAGATAATTTTAGTCATATCTAATTGCCACAAATAATTTTCTCTTTGCAATTATGATATTAAAAAACTGCTCTGCACAGTAGTCCTCCAGCATGGACCTGCCCTCACACCGATTTTGCCATTGCAGTGCTCCAAAACCTTCTTGCAAACTTAGTCTTTGAAATTAGGCATTCAAATAAGATTTGCTTTCCTAAATGATAACCTTCTTATTAGTGTTCACTGCAGTACCCTTCTGCATTTAAATATCTCTTATTTCTTCTATCAGCTATTTTTATTTTATTTAGTATCCTGTTTTTTAAAAGTAAGCTGTTTACCTCCCACTTCTAGATAAGTATTTTTCTTTCCTTTCAAAGATATTTCTACAGAATACACATATAAACAGTATGTTGATAATATGTCACAAATAATGGACTCTCAGCATACTAAAACAGTATTCAGCACAGAAAGAAGAAAATCCATTGAGAAACAACTCACTATAAAAAAAAGCCCAGTGAAAGCCACACAAGTCTCTGGAAGATAGTATTCAGTCACAGCATGTCTTGAGAGTTGACAGCACTTATAATAAAAAAATGAAGGCTACAAACAAAAGGAAAGAACAACAAGAAATGCTAAGTCACTTTAAAATGCATTTTAGAAGTCCCCTAAAAGAGGGAAGGGGCCTTATGAAATGATGTTTAATACATCATATGGAAAAAATATATAATGCTTTAGAGAAATATTTTCTACAACCTCAAACAAAAAAGGGATTTTTATCTTTTGGGGGGTGGAAAAACCAACCAACCAATAAAAAAAGAAAAATCACACCAAACACAACAACAAACCGAACAGAAATTTGAGCTGCTTAATTGCTACCATCAATTTATATCGGGACTTGTGGAAAAAATCCATTCATAGATTGCACAAAAGGTCTCGCAGGAACATGTGCATGTGCTTAAACTTTATGCTTCCTTCCTCTCTGGTTGTAAATAGAGTTATGTATATGCTGAAGCATTTGCAAAATCAGATTCTAAAATTAGAAACCTTAGCTGCACCTAACTAAATTCCTGTTCTGTGCCTAGTCAGCGAAATATCCTCCCAGCCACCATTTCACCTTTACATATGTTATGGTGCTCACTTTTTACAGAAGGAGACACTCTGTCTAAAAAGAAAGAGAAAAGACCATCCTCAAGATTTTCTGATCCCCTGAAGGATTTATATCTCTTCTCTGCCCTTTTTATAAGCAAGGAAATTTCTTTAACAAATATCTGCATATTACGATTAACCTATCAAGATTGTCTCAAAATCAGAAGTTAGGATGTGCGTCTCTTTCAAGGAAGTGACATGACAGATGTTAAATCTGACAACACTCCTTTTTCCCCACAAGAAAATATTCATAAATGTTTCCTGCCCCAGTGATTCATTTCAATTTCAGTTTCAAATACATTTTGAAATACACCTGAGGCTGTCAGATACATACTATGGTCTTGATTTTAAATTTAAAATGCATCAAGGGAATGAAGGAGATAACACCACTTTTACTACAGGTTGGGGAAAACAAACAAAAAAATCCCTTTCAGTATTGAAGTAGTCCACCGACTACCTGCATAGGCTTCACTTGGAGCGTGAAAGGCTGATGAAGACCCACACAGAAACTACACACAGTAAAGGTATGCCACTACTCCCAAAATATCAAGTAAATAGATATGTAAGAAATCCAAGTCTCGACGCACACAACACTGAAAGAAAAGAACCACTGCGTGTAAAATGCCTCCTCTTTCTCTCTTTCCCACAGCTGCACCCTGTGTCTCTCGTGCCCCTGCCCCTGTGCAAACTCTGCAGAGCCGGCTCCAGAGCTACAGCAAGTCCCAAGTTCTGTCTGTGTTCAGGAGTTCAACACTGCTAAGGATGTAGGAGGAAATCCTGCCCAACAGAAACAAACCAGCAGAACAGATTTTTTTAAAAATCTTTTTTCCTGCACTGGAAGTTGATATGGCTGTGTTCAGGATGTACAAACATGAGCACGATCATTTAAACGGCTTCCTGGACACACAGGAGAAACTAGTAGCCAATGAAATGAAGGAAAGATGGGTAAAATTAGAAAAAAAAAATAAGAAACAGTGAGGATTTCCTTAAATCTGAAGAAGATATAAAAGAATCGGGGGAGAAAACATAATAAAATAGTGTGTGGGACTTAGGAGATTTCCAGGTAAGGACAAATCAAAGAGCTTGTGGGGGTGTTTTTTATTTTGTTTTGTTTTTCATGTGGAAAGGGAAGGTTGTTTGTAAGATGAGGCTGTGAAGATCCCACAGCTCTAGTAATTAGTGTTCTGCTAATTAAATTGCCACATTACTGAGGCAGACATTGTATGTGTTAGCAGGATTAAAAGACACCTACACCAGTGGTCTCTTTTTTACAGTTTGCCAGGGCTGGAGCATCTATTGATTAAATGCTGCAAACACCCCTGGTAAATACTTCACTCTGGTGAACTATCACTTTCTCTCAATGTCACAAAGGCAGTAAGCAGAAACTCATGTCTGAAAAAATATACGTGACTTGGTAAGAATCTAATACTGTAAGGTGACATTATATTACTGAAAATGACTGTCTTCACCCCAAATTATGCTGTGCCAGTGCCTTAAGGATGTGTTATGTCCTTCTTGGAAGAAACAACAGCAACAACAACAAAAAGGATTGTGCTTGCAGGAAAATGCCCATACTCCTGATTCATTTGTTACTATTAAAGACTTTCCTGTCTGCGGCAGGAGGAGCTGCACTCAGTGCTGCAGTGGCTGGAAAGCTCTGCACACCCAGACCCTCACCTTCCCACACCAGATTTGATCTCCCGTCCCAGAGCTCCCAGGTGAGGTGTGTGACCACGTGTCAGATTTTTCAGTTATCTATTCAGATAATTAGCTCAAAATTAACTACACTTTGAAAGAGTCATCCATGACGGTCTATAAATTATTCCCCCTCATGTCTTTATATAGAACCAATATCCAAGCTTTGTTTGCTAAAACAAGGTTTGACACTTTTAGAAGAATACATAGCATGATTTTGTTAAGTCTTTACCCATGGGAAAGTAGCTACTCTGATACACTTCAACGTCTGGCAGGGACCTTAGGTTACCCCATGTGGAAGGAGTGACCCCCAGGGGCTCCCATTTACAAAATGAGACTAACGCACTGCAACACACTTCAGCAATTCTTCTGGATCAGATACTTTGCATTTAAGATGGTATTTTGGTGTACTTTTAGCAGGGCAATTTAATTAGAATTATCCATGGGCAGTTTAAAAACTGAATCTGCAGATCATTTATTACTGGCCTGTATTTACTGATGCAGCAACAAACCCAGCTGGTTAAGGCTTATTCCTTAATTAGTTCATTTAACATTTTTGTCTAAAGTGAAATCGACTACAACTATATGTACTGCACAGGGGCATAAATCAGTCACTCTGTGTTATATAATCGAGTAACTTAATGGGGAGTATTTCTTGTCGAAGCCAATTTTTATATATTTCAGTCATTGTGCCAGAGTTGTCAGTGTGAAATTGTGACAACAGCTGGCTAAAGGTAAGAGATTATGACCTCCTCACAGTGATTACACGCTAAAAATTAATTGCGTTCCCCGCCACCCCACCCTGTAACATTGTGATTACTTGAAGCAGAGCGCGTGGGTGGGTGTGGGCACGATGCATGTAAGAACAAATAGATTACAAGGCACACAAATCAATGCTTGTTATTTCTAAGTCATAAAAAATGGTTTCTAGCTAACAAATACTGAAAGAAACAAACAAGTTTAATTTAATTACCAGTATATCTGTTTTGTACTCTGGAGTAACTGAACTAAGATAAATTGTGAGACTTACGTTCATCTGTATGTTATATTAAGATGCTGGTACAGCCATATCTTTCAAAGCCCTGAGTTTACTCCACCAATCATTTAAAAAAATACCTCAGGCCTTTTCTATGCCATAAGTAATATAGTAAATCTTGTTTCTCTCAATGTAACAGCATCTTTCTTCTTGATGCTACTTTTTGCCAGCATTTGCTGTAGGAAATATTGATCTCAGCTTCTTCAAAATGAGTTTTCCGTGTATCCTTTGTTACTCAGTGGACCCTACAATTTGTATGTTTGATCTTGCACATTCTCTCTCTGGGGAAAGCTCTGTTCTGCCACTTTACAGTTACTTCCAGCAGAATTCTCTTCACACTTTAAATGTTGGAAAACAAAACAAAACAACTGACTTTTTAAAATTGTGTACATTTAGTTACACTCAAAACCATTAACTGGAAGCCTGAAGGCCAGATGAAGCATTAAACTACCTATGACTTAGTCATATCCTTTCCCAGTGGTTTACAGCACAGTAGGCTAACAGAGGAGCTTCAAAGAAGCTTCACATATTTGTTCGATGATCAAAAGCCTATGAAACATCTTAATTTGCAAACTCAATCCTCAAAAGGTAGTATAGTTAATATGGAAAAAAACCAACTCTCAGATCACAATTCAACACAGTATATAAACACATTCCGAACAAAAGTATATAGATACTGCTCTGTATGCTCTACACACATATTTTTGTCTTGCTTTAGGCACATGTTTCAATAACCTTTCGTTTTTGGGTTTAGATCTCTAAAAGACATGAGTGGTTTCCGTCTACTTATTGACAGATGGTAAAGTTCAACAATACTGTTACTTTCCATAGGATGAAACTATGTCTTTCTGCTCAGTACATGAACAGCACATAAAAAGTACTGTAAATAAAACACAAAACATTTTTTTTTTTCCTGCCCCCTGATGCTGGTGGTTGGAAAAAAGGCTGTGAACACTGGTCGAGGTTTGGCTGAGGAGAGAGATGTTTTTTCGTGTTGCCATACCCTTTCAAAGAATCGTCTTTATTTTCCAATGCCTACATATTTATTTTCCTTTGCTCTTAGCATTACGTGAACTGCTTTCCAATATGTGACTTATTTTTCAAAAATGCTTAGTCAACACATTTTCCATGACATCAATGAGAACTGCTGGTCCCTGAACACTCCCATATTTATTTACTCTTCTTTAATCAAGTTAATTTGAAAAAGGCTTTAGAGACACCCTTAGGTCCTCATTTTAAGAATGTTGTTACTAACAGCAATGTCTGTGGGATCTTTTTCCAGCAGAACAAAACAATAACAACTTTCAGTGCTCTCCTTTGAAGAAGTATAATCACTCAAGTGATTCATCCAGCTGTACTTCCACTGGCAGCGGGCACATGTCAGTATGCCTCAGTAGACCAGAGACAGATTCTTTCTTTCTTACCAACACTGAGAACTCTTTATTTTGCATTTTCATGATAGTTTAAGTTAAAATTTCAGTTAGATAAAAAGTTTTTATAAAAGCAATTACTCTTCTCCCCTCCACTCCCAGTTCCTTGGGGCAGGGTGGCTGAGTTTCTTCCCTATGGTAAAAAAGCACAACACAACAGAAAAAAGTTTCTCCTCTATGAAATCTCGAAACTCACTCACACTGGACTCTTCTTGAGTCTTCTTTTTGGAAAAATAGAAATTTTAATACAAAATTTTTATCAGATCAACATTGTAACATAATGCAATACTAACGGTTGTGCAATCACATAAAATCACCCACAAGGGTAACTTGTCCTGCTTTAAGAAAAGATTATGTACCTCACACAACCCTTCACATCACTTCCAATTTCAAACTAGATTTTTAGCAAAAAGTAATTTCTCTAGCTGTCTTGCAAGCTAACTCTATATATGAGATAATAACACCCTATAATGACTATTTAAGGTGCCATATTTTTATTTTTGTACTTATCCTTATCTCATTTATTTATTGCATTGGTTACACACTCTGTCTTTAAACAAATATATGGTTGAATGGACACTATCTGTTTGAAATCTTGCTAGTTGTTGGGTTTTATTTTCATTCTTAATAAAATTGAATAGCTGCAGATACTACACCTATACCTGTATCTAATGTCTGCTTTTGTAGTTCTACAGTAATTTTATTTTTATCTCTAGTCATTACATTTTGAGATTATTCTACATTTAATCCTTGCTAGATTTTTCTGAGGTAAGTAGATAAAGGTATAGCTTTTATTCCATTGTATATTAGGAAGTAAAACTATTCAGGGCTACACAGAGAAGAAATGAAAACATAAGATCCACAACACAGATATCAGGAAGTCATATGCTCTAAATAACATACTTTCTGGTCTGCTATTGGGAAGTTAGTGTCGATCTAAAAATTGACTTTTTTCCCACTCCAAGAAAGTAATGAGCTTAAATGTTAGCTCTTCCAGGAGGGAAAAGACATAAACTATTTCCTGCAAAAAAGAAAAGACTGTTTTTCATTTATACAGAATTGCAAACAAGGTCTTGCAATTACAAAGTTGTCATAACACACATGCACATAACTGCATGTATTTATGGTATATGTACAAGAAAATAGGCACGTGCCATTTTTTTTTTCTAAATGCATGTGGGTACCCGTAAGCATGAATCATCTTCCCTACAGAGTCAGTAACCAGCCCAAGATTCCTCTGGGGTGGGATTTGCATGTGACGAGGCAGCAAGGTTATCACTTCTCCTGGTCAGACTGTTCCCGGTGCCCTGGCCCTGCCAGCTCCTGCAGGCAGATCCCGGCTGCCACCGTCGCGTCCTGGCGAAGCTGCCAATCATTCCCTGCCCAGAATGCAGGCTCGTGTCTACTTTATCTACAATCTCTTCGAGTATAAATAGATGTTTGCTGGGCTCTAAGACCACACGAATCACCTCAGGTAGAATAATAATTGTACTTGTAACAGCAGCCAAACTATTTCATGGACATGTTGGGTTGGCAGAAAAGTGAATCAATTTATAAAAGTGTGTGCAGCATTAGATAAAGCAAAAGCCCTGACGGCTTTATCTGATGGTTTCAGTTTGTTTCTTAGAAGTGAGTTGCCCTGAAGGCATTTTGCTCAGTTTTATCAAATAGTCACTTTATTTGAAGCAACAGAGGTTTAATAGGAAGGGGGAACTCGCTGAAAGGTCACATGTAGCCACCTGAGCAAATGCAAACTTTGCATTATGTAAATCTCTCTACAAACTGTCAATAAGCGTTCCTCTCCTAGGAGCTGTTTGATCCCTATGCTCGCACTGAAAACACTGTTGAATTATCTTAGTTATTAAAATATGATTTTCACAGAACCAACATGGACAGAGTGAGAAGCTATATTGTAATCAAAAAGAGAGAATAAATGAGTGGAATTTAGTTCATTCCATAAAGTTCTTTTGTAATGTAATATGTTCTAAGATAATCTCCAGAATAGCAAATTAAATAGGCACAGACATAAATTTCTATACATCTTGTAAGTATTATGATCACACAAATTAATTACCACTAGATGCTAATTTCAGTTACTGCCAGCAAAACCATAATTAAACATTGGAGATGACAGAAAAAAGAAAGCAGAAAGGGAAGGAAGTCTCAGAAGTCTTAGAGACTATTTTATTCAGTTTTTATTTTTCATGCAAAAGGTAAAAAGTTTAGAGTTAATAAAAACTTACTTTGCAATTAATTAATCTAACCACAGCAGTAGTGATGCTCATTTCATTGAACAAATCCACAAATTGCATGATGTAAGCTTGCAAGACAAACCACTGCAAGAGCATTCAAAGGCTCCTTCATTCACCCATTTCCTTATAACAGCAAAAGTACGTAAGGAAAAGTACTACACAGAGATGGTATTATGGGAAAGATACTTTTCAAGAACAAGACCATTATTTATCCTGACCATCTTAAAAGCACTGTTTGCTCTATTACTTGCACAAATAAGTCAATCAATAATTATAAGATACCCAAAGACAGTATGTTCACAAGCTTTAAGTTAGCAAACCCATCTCTTAAGCTAGAAAAAAAAAATCCTAGCACACAACAAAAGCATCTTGCAAGTTACAGGTGAAGACCAATGTTTTCAAACTGAGGTTTGCATCTCAAATCCACATTCATGAATCAACTTGAAAAAGAACTTACATTAAGAGGCCACAAAAATTCTAAGTAACTAACTGTGAATTCCTCCATTTTAAGATTCAAGAAAAATAATGATCCGTATTTAGGAAACCAGATTTTTAGGGGTGGGTACCAAGAATTGTTAAATTTGTCACATTGTTGTTTAGTTCTGTTTAGATCCATAGGATCCCCAGACATCAGTCAGTGGCAAATCCCTCTGATATGTCTCATTATCTATCTTTTCTTAAAATTTGTGGATTTGCTGGAAGAGTCCAGATATTTATTTGTCCATGTAGCATCCAGATCTTGTCCATATGATTGCCATAAACCCACTTCAGTGAGTTAATAGAACTATTAATAGTAAGTATTAGTTCAGACCCTACAAGAACACAGGGACCCTGCCATCTAGGTAGTCAATAAACACTTCAGCTGTCTATACAACTTTCATCCAGAGATCTAATGACATTTCAAGAATGCAAGACAGTTGTGCTTCCTACTCCTCCCAAACAGTATTATTGCATTTTACAGATACAGAAACTAAGAAACAGAGCAGATGGAGAGCATGTCAGCAATGCTGGCAGAGCAGACAAAGTCCTGGTTTCCTCATTCTAAAGATGTAACCTTCATACCCCCAAATATCAGTAAACATTAAATCTGAGCTTTGCAGTCATCCAGGTATTCCTCCCTATACTGGAGAATTTTGAGCGGTGCTGTCAGCAGAGACACACAGGATCTGTACCACAGGCACGTGCAAGCAGCATTCATAACACGATAAGCTTGGATTTTTTTGGTTTTTTACTTGGTATCATTGTGCACTGGATTGCATTGTTTGCAAAGTGATAGATACATTTTATTTTATTCATAGCCAACTATATTTTTTTTTTCCAGACATCATAATAGACATCCAAAGTACGACTACTATATTCAAGAATCTAAAGAGGATATGGGAGAGTTAGGGTTTTTTGTATTTTTTTTATATACCACTGATTCAGAATCATTTATTTAAGTGTCCATTGAAACTCTTCATCTTTAAAAGAACAAATCTGTATTTACGGAGGTGGGGTGGAAGTAGAGCAGAGTGGTGGGAAACATGACAAATCCCAAAAAGTCAAAAGCCGGCTTGGCAATATTTTTCCACAACAAATAATGTCAAGTACCATGAATTATTTAGGACATGCTTTTTGGCCCCCAACTCACACTGTCTCTCAATTGCATTTGTTGGTAACTCACTAGCTGTGAAACACTGCAGCACCTCTGCCTCTCCAAGACCTGCCAGCTACCTCCATCTGGCACCAAGTCCCCAGGAGGAAGGGAACCTAGAGCTGCGCTGTCCTGTCGGAGCCCTGCTTTCAAACAGTCCCCAGCATAAGCTCTTTCTTGCTGCAATCTTAAGATACTGCTGTTTGCCATGATGTGATTCTGTACCTTGACACGACTGATGCACAAACACAGTGTTACTGTATGTCCTAACACGTTACTGAAAAAGGCAAGAAGTGCTGGCACTCAGGAGATCCGTGAACATGCGTGTGTTTGTGATCCCAGAGAGCATCACGTGTGTGCACTTTCACTGTCTCTAGCAGCTGAAAATGAAGAAGGGGTCTTGACTGTGTGTGTTTATGTTTTGTGTGAGTCCTACATGTAGGTGCCGTTGAACGCAGCACCTTGCCCATGGCACTCTGTGCGCCTGGCCCTGTCGGCATCCTTTGTGTGTTTTTGGGATACATGCTCAACTCTGCTACTGGTTGAACTGGAAAATGGGCAAGTGGCAGCTGCATCCCCCAGGCTGGGTAGAGACCCCAGGTCCCTGAGCTGAGCTCCACGCAGGAGCAGGCAGGCAGGATGGAGCCCTGGGCTGGAGCAGGCAGCCACGCTCTTAACATCGCTGAACACAAGCCACAATCATGGGCCACTGACGGCCTTTGAGAAATTCACTGTTCATTTACAGCCTCAGCGGATTCAGTAGAAACATTGGTGCTGTAAAGCAAATATCCAGTGCAAATGAGGTCATCAAATTTGTCTCAAAACGTGTTCCATTAATTGTCTGGATCTAACTCAGTGAGCTGAATGCATTACGTATGTATTTAGATGACTAAGTGTCCCTGTTCCTTTGCAGCAGAGCACTGGATTTTGTGATACACCAGTGCGCTAGAGTGGAAAACCTATGGCATATTTGACTACTGAATAATTAATTATTTTACTGAATTAAATATGAAAATGGTACAGGTCATATAGAATTTCTCATGCTATTTAATAAAAGTCTCTTCAAAACCACATTATTAATTTCGTATCAACATCTATTTTATTTACTCTCCATTTTTAATATGCAGCACTCTGCAGTATTTTGTACTAGCAGCCACGTAAAAACATCAGATACTGTCAAGTGGGAAGTGAAGATTTTTACAGTGGACTACCAGGGTGTTGTCAGTTTGGACGCAGTTTGGGATTGTGGATTAGGCTTTTTAGCTCAGTGTCTAAAAATGAAAGCAGTAAAATAGTTAATAAGGACATTCAAGTAGTAAAAGCTGGTTTCCTAGGGAAAAATTGTTTAAGCGTATACATCTGGCCATACTTCTCAGCCCTAAAAATAGCTTCCTACTGCATGTATAGGAGGAAGAGGAAATAACACTGCAGTAACCCTTATCACAACCAAGAGAGCTAGAAAAATGTAAAATTAAAAAAAAGTATATATAAGTCTGAGGCTCCTATGCATGTCCTCATTAGCCACATTCTGCAAAAATCACTTTCCCAGAATGAGTTAAGTCTGACCTGCCCCTTCCCCCTAAGCTTTGCTATGGGATGAGCTCCTCCACCCATGTAAGCGGCAGCCTCAGCAGCGGTGGGAAGCTGCTTCTGTGAGCTCCACAACATACCGCCAACAGAACTGCCAGGACTCCCTGCCCCCATTTACACCTTTTGCCAATATTTGGAATTTTACAGGATAAATTCAGCACCACATCTCCCCACAGCTGTACCAACCAGGACCACAGGGGAGTCTACTGGAGGTGCTTTAGTTAACAGTGGTGTTTGCCAGAAAATCTGAGATTAGATGAGATGAGATAAACAGTCACCTCTCATCACTGAGAATATGAAGGTGGCTAATACCAAAACATAACAAAAATACTGAGATTTGATAATACGATATGAACAGCTATAGCGATGCAATTGCCAAATTTAGGATTTGTACAATAGCATGATTTCATTCGTGAGAAACACTCATGCAATATTTGCATTGGGGCAAAGACATAAACTATCTGGATAGAATCTGTTACAGGCAGGAGGTGAAAAATACCTGCATAGAACTTAAATACTAGCCTCTTTATTAGAAGTTGAACACTGTATCTTGAAGTTATGAACTTCTAACACACATTTCTGAACTTGCTGGGTCTACTCATGGAAGTATTAGAGTAAAATAAACCAGACACAGGTAGCCTTGTTGGAGGGAGACAAAGAGTTTACCCACTGTTATGGTCCACAAAATAACATCACATACCAGAGAGCTATACCTATCCCTGCTAGCAATTCTCTTCAAGCACCTACTATTTTCTTCCAATTCATCTACCCATACTTCAACTGTGAGGTTCAAGCATTTTTGCCATGATGGACAGCTACGTAAATATGTAATATAGTTGCTTATAGAAATAGCAAACACCAGAACAGCATATATTTGATGGAGTAAATATAGTTTTCCCTTATGATCAAAATCACTTTGTCCTTAAAAACAAAAAAAATATCTGGAAAACAAAACAGATGATGTTCAAGTGATCTTTAAAGGGTGAACATTATGCTTTAACAAAAAAAAAAAAAAAATCAAACAAAACCAACAAAAAAATCCAACCAACCCTGCTACAATTTTTACAATTAAACTGAAAACAACAAAAATGTTAGCAATAAAATCCAGTCAATTCAGGCATCCTCTGCTTGAAGTTGAGAATCTGCCAAACTCATATTAAAAAAATTTGCATTTCAAAATGAAACATGAAATCCCTGTCTACCTGTTTGAAATTAACAGAAATCCCAGTGGAGCTTGCAGAATATATGCCCATTGTTTAATGACCTTCTAATACTAGTGAAAGAACATCCAAGAACATTGTAGATAATTCTGGTCTAATCAGGTTAATTACAGAAGCCAAGGCCAGGACTACAGCAAGCTGTTCGTTAACATTTGATATTTCTGGCAAATAAACTCACTGCTGTTCATCCATTAAGTTCACATCCAACAAATAGTAACAACATTCAGTACAGAATATTCTACACCCATCTAGAATCCCGCTGATGTAAAGAAGTCACCATTGGCTTGAAAGAGGAAGTCAAGCTTCTTTCAATGGCTCCTGTCAAACCAGTAAAGCAGTAAAGCTCCAGCTGAACAGGGGAAAAACTGATCATAATTTTTTACTTTTTCTCAGTGTGTAAGGAAGAAACGAGGGATATTTCATTCTTCATTGAGATGCAGAACAGGGAAAAATAAAGAACCACAGATTATTAGGTTCCCAGCCTTTGTACCAAGATCATGGTTCAGTGGTCATGTTGTGAACATCATATTATTTTTCATAAGTACTGTTTAATCCACCATGTGCAAGATTCCACATTTCTGCTGGCTTTTAAGTCCCCATTTTATTTCTGTCTTGCTATCAGTATGCACTGGTGAGCTAAATGTACATAATCAAGCTTGCTAGAGCTGATCACTGACCAGCTTTAAAAGGCCCAGAAGAGCTGTTTTCTCCAGCTGGATTGTCGATTAAAGCTATCTCAGCAAACATGGTATATATGAGAACTCAATTTCCAGCCATTTGGCTAGAGAGTATAGGGAAATGAAAGATTTGCTGAGGTCAGACTGAGATGTGTATAAAACTGATAGCTTGTTTGGCCAGAAGGCATTATTTTCCCATTCACTGAAATTCTTACTCTGCAGACCAACAACCCTCATTACAGTTTGGAGCTGCGAAATGCCTCAGATTCCTTCAGAGATCTAATACGCTCTGCAGCCAGTAGAGTCCCGAATGACATCTGTCACTGACAGCCCTGAGGAGTTGCTCAGATAGCTTCTGGTTCCTTAGGCAGTGACGGACTCTTCCCTTTGCATGGGGAGGTCAATGCAGAGACAGAACTACTCTTAGCTCTACCTGAGGACACAACTACACCAGTGCCAGGAGAAGCTATCTGAAGGACTGCCTTTCCCCATTGGAATTACTCCCCATTGTCGCAGTCATTCTACTGATCTGTCTTTACATATTTTTCTGCAATCCTGAAAAATATACTGGAGGTAGGCACATATGCATATTCAGAAATTCACATAAAGGAAAGTTTTTGGGGACAACCTTAAATGTTACTCAAGAGTCTGCTTATTTTTTCAGAAGAACCTGGATTCCTATGCCCAACCTAGATGCAGGCTGGACATGGAGTTCTGCTAAGCATGTGAAGCAATATCTGAAGTTCAGTGGAAGTCAACAAGACTCAGGCAAAAGATCAAGACCTTCAGTTAATTTAGATTATTAATAAAAACTAGAAAAACATACAAAAATTACAACAGCCAGCCAACAGTAGATATAAAAAAGCAACAGTTCCTGTAGTAGAAAAGGAATCTATTTCCTTACAGTTGGATTCTCAGCATTTCCCTTTGGTCCTCCACAAAGATACAGAATCTCTATCTGGAAGCCTCAGTGCTCCTAGGGATGATCAATGACTAGAGGGTGGGGTACCATCTTCTCATTCTGCTAACCTAATCTATTTACAAATCAATGAAATGTTCCATCTGTCCCTTGAAATTGTCTTGCAAAGTGGTCGACTACTATTAATTTGAGCCAGTCTACCAAAGCAGGTGTTCAACATTTTGCACTTCAAGTGATCCATACAAAGTCCACATATGCCATGGACTCTGTCTACACTGTGCAGGGAAGCACTTTGCAGAGATTCATTAGGTTCCCCTAGAAGGCTACACTGAAACTGCTTCGGGATCTGAGCTACCAACCTCTCTGGCACTTAATGTTACCTCAGTATCACTGCTATGTTCATTCCTTCTATTGCCGCTCTGTTAAGGAAAACAAAGTATAGCCCTTTACAAAGCACAGGTAGAGTAAATCTAATGGCTCGGAACTCAAAGGAAAAATGAAAACAAGAGGTATACTGATAATAATTTTGGAATTTTATTTTTCATAATTTTGGGATTTTCAGTACTACACTACACATTTATTCCAGTGTTGCCACAGTATTCAATAGACACACAGAGCTGTAGTCTGTCTGACAGAAAGCAAACCAAAGCATTTGCCAGCTGAACTAGAAAAAGTGAAAGGCTAGGGATAAATACTCTGATAATATTTTATAGCATATTTCTGGAAGTGTTCAAGGCCATGTTGGGCAGGGCTTTGAGCAACCTGATCTAGTGGAAAGTGTCCCTACCCATGCAACTAGATGATCTTAATGGTCCCTTCTAGCACAAACCATTCTATGATTCAGCAATTGCCAAAGGGGAGACATGAAAAAAACCTTACTAAGCCGTCCAGAAGAGCCCATCAAGAGGTCTTTCATGTGTAAACATTTCCTGATTTTAAGACAACTTAAAGGATAAATAATTTGTCTTGCTATGTTTTTAATTACTCAGTCTGGACAAGCTTAACTGCAATTTATTTCAGCTGAGGTGAGCAAGAGTACCGACAGTATAAATCTCTCCTACTGAGACAAGTCTATATTCCCCTTGTCTGCTCTCCAAATACAACAGAGATAAATTTTCTTCTGCTCAAGGTACTTCTTGCTTGCAACCACAGAGCTTATCATCCTCCAGTGGCTTCTTCTGAGTTCCAGGTTTCTAAAACCCCTGAGGTCTAAGAGTTCAGTCCCTCTGGGGCTCTGTTTCCAACATTTCCAGGTTTGTCACCATGTCTGCACTTAGATGAAGGATGCGCTTCAGAATTTGAAGATGAGAAACAGCCTGTAGCTCTGAAAGCCTGCTACGCTTACCCGTGCCAAACTACTAACAGTGCAGGTGGAAAGGGAGCAGCACAGAAAGCAAAGTGTAGCAAGGCAGAAAGCAGAAACTGACGGAGCTGTTGGTTAAATCAGGTGGGAGTAGCAAGGCACAAGATCATGAGCCATCACCATTTTAAAATGAGAGGAAGGAATCGTGACTGGATTGTAGATTAACTGGCAGCAGTAAATAAAATAAGGTAGAAAAAGCAGATTGAAGTAGCAACTTGCTTTGGTACATTGTAAGACATTCATTACAAGACCGCCTGCAGCAGAGGCTGAAACCTCATTACTCATATGTGCTTCTCTGCACCAAATGTGTGATATTTACAGTTATGATTAGTTTATAGACTAACTGAAGCTTGGACCAATGCCTGTTTTTGTTCTTTCGGAAGCACTTGAGCCATCTTCAGGGTAACACAGATATGACTAAAATAAAATGTGTAACGTAGAGTGGCTAAGAAGTAGGCTCAAAGAGCAAAGCCAGCAAGAATGGGATCTAAAAAACGAAAAATATTAAGAAAATAAGAGATGAAAGCAGACTCATGGTACACACTGCAGGTGTATGGTACACACTCATATCCAGTGGGGTAGTTAATGAAATAACCTATACAAATGTAACTGCCTTTTAAAAACAAAATTAACGCCCAATATCAGTTGATTCATTCCTCCTCGAGCTTGCCGGAGGTTTAGGCAGTACTGCAGCCTACACAGATAATAGCTTTCTCTTACTGTGGATATTATGCATTGGCCATGAAGAAAATGGGAAACAGCAGGCCACATTGAGCCCTAATCAGAATTTCAGTATTAGGGAAAAAAACATAATTTTTTTAAATAACGTTTTCTTCATGTAGCTCAAAGCACATGTTCAGTGAAGGCTGGTTCTGAATCAGGACAGAATCTTAGTTGCTAATAGCATTTTAGGATGCTTCTCACACCAAAGAACATACACATTAGCTGGCTGAGAGTTTCTCAGTTGCAAAGGAAAAAACAAGGTTGTAACAGTGGCTGGGAGCATGTGCAAAGGAAGGGGAGACAGAAAGGTAGCCAAGTAGAAGGACCAAAAAGGGATCAGCTGGCTCCTCGTGGAAGGAGTGAGACAAACCTAAAAGGAGCAAAGAGTGCTGAGTTTTGAGCAGAGTGAATACTGGTCTCTCCCTCTCTCCCCTTCCCTGCCTATCTGAGCCTGCCTCCTATTTTGGGATCTCTTGACAACCTAGGGGACAGACCTGCATTTCAAAACTACTAAATCAGGCTTCCTTCCTTCAGCCTTCTCTACTCATCTGTGCACTGTTGTGCAAGAAGAAACCAAGGGGACAGCCAGTCCCTGCCTTAGCAATGCAAAAGGAGATACACCAAAAATAGAGGCAGGGATTAGGAGCAGCAGATCTCAGAGAAGGACTTTCTATTCTTCTTTCACAGGAAGCAAGAAAAGACGGTTGCTGCTGGAAGAACCTGACTCTTGTAGTACAATTAATCATTTTTTTACTAATGATTTAGTGGGTTGAAGCAACTCACTGTGGAGTCACTTGAGTGCCAGAACTGGCACTGTTGAGTGGAATCATTTAAAATCAGGAAGGAGCTCAACTACCCCTCTCTGCAGGAGTGAGCTGTTAGATCAGCTCATACTGGGATCAAATGCTGTCTAGCTGCACCTTAAACTCCCTGTCATTGCACGCTTCTTCCTTTCCAAAGCTGGGAAAAATGCAGATCTGACCATAGAAGGCTAGTACTACTTGGGTGAGAGCTGTCTCTGCTGAAAATGAGCTCTCTTTTGTCTTCCTGATTTGATGCCTTCAGCTCTTTGATTGACTACTTCTAGGAGCACTTGTCCCAAAGGAAGTTCTAGTTAATGATCATTAAGTCTCAGTGAAGAGTTAATTAGTTTCTGTCTAAAAAAAAAAAATTAGTGTCATTCTATGTTAGAATCTTACCAAGCCAACGTAGAGCTCAGTGTATCATGTGAGAATAGGTATTGATTCAGCTGGGTTTGAAAAAGTCACCCTCTGAATGACCGCAGGTTACCCGAGTTCGTATTTTATTTTTCAAGGTTGATGGCTGACCATTGTTCCTATGCTTCGTTTTAGATCAGCATGTGGCAAAAATTGTTAGGTTTTTACTTTCTTTCTCTACTGATATTTTCCTTGGAATGCTTCATACAGCAAATCCAGTATGGTGTTTAGAAAGTCAACTGATGTATGAAGACTTTAACAATCAGAGGAATATCACATTGCTTGGAGACTGGAGAGGAAAACAAAGAGGGAAATTGCTCGGGAAGAGATGAGCACAGAGGAAAATATATAATTCACAGAACTCTACATCAAATGACTTTAGCACGTGTGCACATTTATGTTACTTCCCACAGAAAATGCCAAAGGACTTTTCCACAGCTCTGCTAAACGGAGACAGACTTTTCTATAGGTGAATACTTGTTAGGAGTTAGGGAGTTTTAAACAACTATCTATGCTATTAAAACAGACAACACGTGCTTCATGCAGTCCTGGCAACCTTTAACAGAAGCATTAAAAAGTTTGTTGTCTTTTTAGGTTGGACTTGGCTTCTTTATATCAGATATATTCTGGATTTAGACTCCTTAACAGTGAAGACAAAGGGGGTTTGCGTGATACAGTAAAAGAACAAAAACTCCAAAATGTTTGAGCAAAAGTAAATCAGTGTTTTCTGTGTGTATAACAACAAAAGGACACCCGAAAGAATTGACAAAATGGGACACTGAAAACATCGAACTGCAAAGTCTACTGCAGGAAGCTACTGCAGACAAAAGTTATGATTCAAAACTGTTACGAATGTATATGTAGATAGCAGACTTACCTAGAGTTGCTGTCATTAATGACAATCTATATACTTTTGAAGGAAGATTGAAACTTGATTAAATCCTGAAGCACAATCTCTAGCAGGATCAGGATTAGACATGTGTGAAGATGTGCCATAGTACATCTGCCTGCTACAAGCCCTTCTAAAGAATCTGGGTTTGGCCACTTCTAGAGAGAGGAGATTGGACTGCCTGATTTTATCCTGTATGAAATTTCTGTGTTCCTGTTAGTTTCTTAACTAAATCAGTCTGTTTCCAACTTACGGAATTATTTACTTATTTTCCCTCTCCTTGAGGTTTAACAATTCTTAAGCAACAATCCGTACATGCTTATTTTTACCAGGAAGCCACTTATTAACTCAGCTAAATGTGATTCATGCCAAATATTTCTTATTTTATTCATTGAGCTTAATGGGTTTGAACTGCGCAAGTGTCTCAAACAAGGAATTTAACCCGCAACTCTTCAGGAGTTTCTGATGGTCACCAATGCAATTAAAAATGGTTACACTTTCCTTATCACAGAATCACAGAATGTTAGGGATTGGAAGGGACCTCAAAAGATCATCTAGTCCAATCCCCCTGCCAGAGCAGGAACACCCAGATGAGATTACACAGGAAGGCGTCCAGGTGGGGTTTGAATATCTCCAGAGAAGGAGACTCCACAACCTCCCCTTATAATACAAGGTTGCTGTATTCAATCTCTAAGTTTTCAGAAGTAAAGGAAAAAACAAAACAAAACAAAACATACTGGAATAAGTAAGGGTATGACATCTCTGTAGAAAATGTTGTTACCATATTGAAGAATGCTCCCAGTATGGAGCTCTGGCCTGTGCACGGAATGTGTATTGTCTCAGCCATATCTAGAGTTACTCATTTTGGTTCAGCCTATTCAGTTTAAACCCCAGAATAATAAACCAAGCCAGTTAGATCATCCAATCTGTTATCTCTAAAGACAAAGAGATAGTGCTTTAGAAGGAGAATTTGTTTAAGCCTGTAAATAGAGCCACAGAGTGTCATTGACTCAGCCCTGAAGAATAAAACAAACACCAAGGTTTGCCACTTTGCCTCATCTGTTTTAAACTTCAAAGTTCTAATTTTCCCTTTGCAAGTATTGGTGTATCTGAATTGCCCCAGTATTTGTGAATGTATTGATGAAAAAGTTACAGTGCTTTTATGGCTCAGAATAATGATGCATCTCAAATGCGGCAAATATTTTGCACAGCATCCAGAATTTCTGCCTCTTTAGACTGTTTCCTGAATTCTCTACTTCTAGTTTTCTTTACACACCCAGTTTCAGCAACTGGAAAATCCTATAGACCACATTGTTTCTGAGTCTCAGAATTTTATTTAGTCTTGTATTTTTTCTCCTCAGCAAACTTGAGCAACACAGGCTGTAGTAGTGTGAAAGCGAACCTGACCTTTCCACTTATATTTGGTTATTTCCTGCAACTTCAGTTTCAGTCATTCCTAGCAAATGTTTAGCAGAAAAATAATGATGACTTAGTATCTTTTGTTATCAACGTATGTTAACCTATGCTACCTGTGCTCTGCTGCACATGCTCTCTTCCAGCGTATTTATTCCAGCCCAGTTCACTAGTGAGCCATGCCTCTCATTGTGGAGCACAGATTTTAAAATCAGTTGGAAGTTCTTACACAGAGGTTTTCTTTTCATATTTGTTGTTTAAAATTAAAATCATTACACTGCCACAATTATACGGAAGAACAATTTAACTGCCACTACAATCATGCTTGTCTTTTTTGAGCCAGACTAAAACAAGTAGGCCAGAGTGATACTATACTGACATCATAACATTCCACTATCATACAAAACCTGACAATTTGCAGACTTTTAAAGAAAAAAGCCCACCACTCTATGGAAAACCCACTAGTTCATCAATATTTTATCATAGTCTTTTCATGATAGCTGTAATTATCATAATGTAAGAATGCTATAGAATTACTAAGTGTATTTTTTATTATTCTAGTGCCCAGACACATTTCTAAGCGATCTACAAGCTCAGATCAAAAACGAATCCTCAATTCAAAAATTTGTAAAATCCAATGTTAGCGGATTTGTGAATACAGAATCATCCGCTATCTAGCGCTGGGCTGTAGGACTAGAAAGGGAACCATTCAGATTAGCAATGGTCTCGGTTTACTGGCAGTTTAATGTTTGCCAAGTATTTCTGAGGGCAAATGGAAGTTTAGAGAACAGTTTGCAGAATCTTTTTGAGGGCACCTGCCAGGTATGGAGTCCCAGTGAGACAAAGCCCAAAAGCGCTTATTAAGTTTTCAGTCAAATTGGCAAAGAAGGGATGATCAGATTCAAGAATAAAATTCTCTGGTGTAAACGAATGAGGATCAGTTGGGCAGAGTCACAGCCTTGAAAGTGAGGACAAGTGCTCTGTCTTTGACACAACAGAAAAATCAGTGGAAAGGTGCAAAAACTGAATGATGAGATAGAAAACTGATACTGTCTGCAGTCTTCTGTAAGGTTATGTAGAGAGCAAGATCACATTCCTACAGGCAAGAAAAAAGGAATATATAGCTACCAAGATGTGACCTGATGGATCTAGTCAGCAATTGTATATGTGTGAACTGACTGAAAAGGTACTTAGAGCTGCAGGGCAGAATGAGACAGCACAATTAGACTTAAGGCGGATGTGAGGATCTGCAGAGCTACATACAGACAATGACAGTTGGTTTTTTTTAAAACTAGAAAAACTGAGAATCCTGCTGTAAACTGAATGAATCTTAAAAAGAATGAAACGTACTAAGGAGGAAACTGAAACGTGGCACTATACCATAAAACATATTAGATAACAAATGGGATTGTTTTGTTCTGTCTTGGCATTGACCATCGAATTAACTTTCATATATTTATTCATGGGTATTTGAAGTCATTTATGAGTATGAATAGAAACGTCTCCCTTCTCGAAAAGGATCAAAGAAGATTTAATATAAGCATAAATTATTGTTTAAAACAATAAATGATATTTAGTATATGCTGATGACTTGCTGGGTTTTTTTATACATATGTTTTTGCTATGACAAGACTGTGTTTCCTAATTAATTCAACAGCGTGATTCAATGTAATCCAACCCAGGTATACAAAGAGAATTGTGTATAATACAGAAAAGTGCTAAAACAGAACTCTTCTGAGAGGGCATTTGGTGTGATGGTGAAACTTCAGGAAACTGAAGCAGAAATCTGAAGCAGGAAACAGAAATCTAAAACAGTGCTACAAATCTCAGGGGGACAGCCATTTGTAGATGTGAAGTATTCCCACCACAAATCTTGGTATTCATACATTACATAAAACTAAGTGTTCTTCTGGGAACAAAGAGAGGAGAAAAAAGAACCTTAGATTGTCCTGAAACATTAGAGTGTTGTTATTCATTCTCATGTAGTTTAAATTCTCAGAGCATTCCTATTTTGAACCTCTATTTTAAGGGATACTACCATCAGGCTTTACTATGCACGTTTAGTTGCAATTTGGCATGCAAGGTATAAGCCCAGAAGTGAAATTATTTTGGTTAATTGAAGGGGAGAATGTAATCAGTCAGATTCTTTTCCTAATTAAAACCTGAAAAAAATATAATTAATTCCAAATGCTTTCTTGCACGAAATAGTTCCAAATCAGATAGGCATTTAGGATGCATATTTCAAGCTTGGATACAGGGTTGAAATTCTCTTCAGAAAATTCCAGGGTATTTGCAACCAGACTTTGGGCTGGAAACAGTTTCTGTTCAGTCATTTTAAAAGATGCAAAATTAGACAGTTGTACATGCTATAAATATGTTTTGAGCCCTTTAGGGAATTTAAAATTACAGAGAATGTGAAAGACCCAGGGGCTTAGTTTGGATTTGAAAGACGCACAAAACTATGAACATGTCAATGAGTAACTCCACCCCTGTAACAGAAACACAGACCGTAGGCACAAGCAGCACTTTGAGAGGTAAAATAATTTAGTCCAATGCATCATGCTGTTTTTCACTAGGAAGTTTTCCTTTGTTTAATTTAGATCTTCTTTACTGTATTTTAAGTTCATGTTTGCTAATTTTAGTTATCCTAGACAGGGCAAATAAGTTTCCTACCTCTTTACATACTGGAAAACACTTTTATATCATCCCCTTAATGCTAAACATTCCCATTTCTTTTCTTCCTTCTGTTCCTGAAGGTTATGCTGGTTTCCTTTTCAGTTTGTCCAGCCAGTTTATATTTCCCTCCAGTGCAGTGCCCAGACCTGGACACAGTAGGCAGACTTTCCCAATGCCAAGCACAGCACAGAATGATTTCATGAATTTTGCAGGCTGTAAAATATATCGTGGGTCTGGACACTGCATATATAACAGTTGTGATATATTGTCTGCATACTTATTCTCTTGTGACAATGTAATATTTGTCACTTGTGATTTATATGTGATTTCCTATAATCACCAGGTCCTTTTCTGAAGGATTTCCAATTTTACCTCATCTTGTGAATGAGCAACTTATTCTTATCAAAATGTAGTAGATTGTTCTTCAGTGAGGATAAATGCAATATACTTTTAAGCAAGATCTTGAATTTATCATTTTGAATTCTTCTACAGTTTTTTGGCATATTCTCAGCTCCTTCCCCATTGTTGTCATCTGCAATTTTAATGAGCATTAATAAAAATACTGAATATAACCAAAGTTCACAATAGAGCATTTTAGACCCCTGTCAAAGCAGAAGAATGAACTGAGCAATAAATAACTAAAAAATTATAAAAAACATTCTCACCCATTTGAGAGCCAGACCCTGTACCCTAAGATTATAAGGATATTGCAATAGTGCCAGGATGAAAGTCAAGCTAGAATCCTTAGATGGGATGAATTCATAGGTGTAATCCAGAATTCCCAAATTAAAGAGAATCTGCCCAGGAGGCCTTTAGTCAAATTCTGCAGATGCATAATAGAAAAGTTAGAGTAAAACTGTCAAGCTTATGTAGTACATAGCTTGCTGTCTTCAGAAAACACAGGCTGTCCTCTGATGAGTTCTGAGGACTTGGAAGAGACTCTTCACTTCCGCACTGAGTCACCATTCCAAAAGCCTTGTTGGGAGAGCCACAAGTCTTTTTGAAGTGGGGCCTCAGCAGCTCCTGTGAACATGATGAGGGCGGCTCTGGCCCTCCCTTTGTTTGACCTTCCCTCAACTATTTTCTTACATTCTTTGAAAGGAGAAGCTTATTAGAAGAACAGATCCATTCACCACATGGGATAATGCAATGCAAGGGGCTTTTTCTTTTTCATCACCTCCCCCTTTTTTTTTCCCCTCTCCAAAGAGACACATTATTTAGCTCTGTAACTAAAAATCAGTTTGATAGTAAGTGTATTAAACATACTGCCTAGTTATACTGTATTTGATTTGTGATCAATTCTGTTCTATTATCTTTTTTCCTCTCTCGTCCATGAAGCGTATTTATGAATTACATGTGTAAACATAATTAAGAGTAACAATTGGTGAATTCTACTCTAGTGACCTTGCTCTCTCTTTCAATACCTGTGACTGCACCAAGATTATGAAAGTGGCAGAGGTGAGCTTATAAAATCATAACTACTCTGTCTAAAGTTTCTTAGCATGCCAACTGCATAGTATGTGGGAGACTAGTTTTGCTATCTGATTCCTGCTTATTTCAAAGTAATTAACAGTCTAGCTTCTGAACTGGAAAAATATTGACTAGGTATATAACTGAGTTAAATTCTAGTGTGGGTGGTGGAGGTGGGTATTAGAAAAAAATATGTCAATATATCACAAATTGTCAGCCTGAATTATGATCTCGCCTAACATAAATTGTATTATTCACCATCCTTCTATTTGATACGGTTAGAACATAGTTACATTTCGAGCATTCTGACTACATTGTATTTGTCTTTTGTCCTCTTTTGAAAGGAATTTTTTTACCCACACAAAGCCCAATAAAATAGTTTTACCCACAGCTGATCTGAGATCAGGCTTCTGAAGTTTATCAGAAATTATTCTGAAAATGTCAGATTTGAATTAGTTTTCCAAGCCCTCTTACAGTTCAATTGTGATCAGATCTATGGTTTTGCTCAAGTCCTTCTATTATCAGAAGGTTGAGAACTTTCAAAGGAATCACTCCAAACAAAGGCAAAAAACACATGAACACTTTCTGTCAGCAAGCATGCATCATTCACTAATAAAAGAGTTACCACCTATGCAAGATAGGCCAGTAAGATAAACAGCTCATTTTTCCATCGTATGTATGAATGAGTTTTAATATCTTGCCATTATTTCCTCATATTTTTCAGATAAACTGGTCTTTTATACTATTAAAAATGTTATTTTAGGCACTTTATAAGTTTATTTGCTTGTAACGAATATGATGGACAAAACCTGAAAACGCGTTTTAATCTAGTGCATAAATGGGTTGCTAACACAGTGTAAAAAATGCAGACTTCCTGAAAAAAATCTGTATACGCATCCTACTTAGGTCTATGGCACTAACAGCTCAGGGCAGAACTGGAACCTTATTTTGGACCTAACAGGAAACACTGACCCAAACAAGCTTGGGTTGAGAAGTCTGTACTGAAATACAGTCTTAGAAATAATCCAAGACATCAAAACACACTGTCTTTGATGACATGATACAAGGGGATCTGCACAAATCGCAAGTCACCTTGCAAATTTTCAGATTTAATGCCTAAGTGATGTTTTGTTTCATCATTGCATTAATCCAGCACTTCACTACCTGTGGGGTTTTTTTGCCTTACTCATTCAAGCTTGACTTCTATGATTCTAGGTTTCACTCATTAACCTTAAACAGAAATAAAGAATCTCTACCATGCCCCACAAAATACATACATTCTTTAGAGTATATTGCCATTGCTCTGATCAATAGTAGCTCATTAGTGAAACTGAGGATAAAATGATACTAATTAGGAGTCTAAATCATATTTCCTTCCCTAGTTCCTTTATAGTCTTCGTAATTTCAGGATGTGTCACAGATTTGTTTTCCTTAGCCAGTTCCACTTGCTATTAAGATTCTGCTTGAAAAGATGGATTAAGAATTCATAGAAGCATAGGAGAAAAGTAAATAGCATGAACTATGGGTTTAAATGTACAGCTACAATATATTACATAGTTGTCTGCTATGTTGTAAGCAATCTGTTGACTCCAGCTACAAAGCAATCTATTCAAATTGACCAAAAATTTATTAAAAATTCTCCTCATTTATTAACCTTCTGAAAGAGTTTCTAAAGAAAAGCTTAGCATAAGGTTTGGAAGGAGATCACTTCAGAAGAGTCCTACATGTAAAGAGTCTCTGATGAAATAACTGTCAATGTAGTTTATTCTGTTGTGCTTACTATACTAGATAACTAGATATATGTCTCCTTTTTTTTTGGTTTATTTCCTTTATTTCCTGCTTTTAACATTCCTTTTGTGCCACTAGAAGAACTCAATAGTGAGAATAAGACAAGCAACTTTGAACTTGAATCCCTTTAAATCCTTTCACCACTGCTTAACTTGTACAGGTTAATCGATTTTCCCTCTCACACAGGATGATGCCTGATTTACATTTCTTGACTTTCAATCTCCTGCTACACCTAACATCATTCTTCTATTATTCAGCTTTGCTTGTAAGATTTCCTATCTATAAATGTTTAAGGAAGGAAGAAGACCTGTCTTTCTGTCTCTCCCTCCGATTTCAACACCACTTGTTTTATAGTATATCATTGCCTTTTATATAAAATGTACTGACCAGGAAATGAAATGACATTATGTGACTTGAGGGTTCCTGGAAAATGCTTACTTGTAAATGAGCTTCATATGAACACATATACACACACACATATCTATATATAAAAAAGGATTTACAATTTATACCCTCCCTGCATTAAGGAGAATGCTATACTGCAATGCTTCGGAGGCATTAACTGCGGTCTTAAAGACCAGGAAGGAAGGTAAAGAAAGAAGGGAGAAGAGACATAATTGCATATCTGGGCTTGAGTTTTTTGGTTTGTTTGTTTTGTACAGGAAATGATAGAGCGTCAAGAGTTCTAGGCATTAAGAATTCTTGACTGGGAATGAAAATGGCTTGCAATCTCCGCTTTCATGGTTTGAAAAATATCACTTTTAAGAAACTTTAGCCTGGAGTGGCTCCACTAACTTGCCATCTGTTTGCCCCATGCTTGGCCCTCCTTCTTCCTTCTCTACTAAAAACAGGATTATGTAAAAATTATTTTTTAAAGTGAAATGTAGAGAAATTTCATCTGATTGATGGCTTCCTGTTCTCATTAAGGAGTGGTAGTATATTATCAGAAAGAATTTTCTGAAAACGTAGTGCTATTCTGTCATAAACTGCGAGCAGGAAGCTCTCACTCACAGAACTGTATGGTTTGTTTTAAATAATTAAAATCTGTTAATTGACACACAGAATTACTATGAGAAAGAGGAAATCAGGCACTAAAAGTTTTCATATCACTGAATGATTGCATTGATTTGGGAATCATGAAGTTTTGGGAAAGGGAAGGCAGGATGACCTTTCTCCTTCAAAACAAGAGGATTTTGCATACAGATATATAAATGCATATGTAACACTGCATATGTTATCTACATATACCCAATATATATTTTATATCCATAGGTAACATTACACTTACATTATATATAAAATTAGTTTCAAAACATAAAGAAGTTGAAAAGCCTTATAGAGCATAAATCTTATTGTATGCCTACTGGTGAAATACATACATGGCAGGATTTGATATGGAAAACTTATTTCAATGAACACTCTGACTGCGGATTATTACATACTGTCCAACACAGGCAGCACTAATATTAAGATGAGAGGCATGAGCCTCTTGACTTTTCCAATTTACATTAGCACAGAATACAGTTCATATAGAACTTTTTTCAGTGTGTCACCTTGCTAAACAAAATCTATTTAAAAAAATTGGGCATGCTGGATATTCCCACTTTGGAAGGATCTCACTGACGCTCTGAAAGTGCACACTTCCAAAGGCAAAATTTGTATGTGGTTGGAGTGAAGAGTTTGCTGGTAGAACTTAGACTCCCAAACCTTTCTATACTTTAATATAATCCTTCACAAACATCAACCCACAAATCATATGCTAAACTTATAGTTCATCTTTTAGGTTTACATGAATACTGTACTGGATGCATATAAAGCTTATTTGATTTAAGTGCCTCAGTACAAGGGGAAAACCCCAGAAGCAAGCATCCTCAAGACTCTTTTCAGCAGTCAAAGAGGAAAAAAGCACTGCATGGAAGTGCCCAGCGGTGTTTCACTGTGATGAAGTTGACAGTGCCCTGAGTTAGCATAAGCAAGAGAAAACCCCCTAGAAGAGTTATTAGTAAGCCGAACCTCAAAAAAGAGCAGCAGAGGAAAGCTCCTTTCTTGGCCAGGTCCTTAATATCACCTGGCTAAGACAGTCCCCCCATTTTAAAAGTTACGCTTGAAACAGAACATTGACATCGATAGCATATCTCTGCGCAGAGTTTATTTTGCTGTTTTTAAGAGGAATATGAGATTATCACCGGTATGGCATACAATGTGCTCCATCAAATGTCTTATGTGTTTCTCTAATCTACCCAGTTCCATTCTTGAATAGCATACCAAATCTGTAAGCTAGATGTCATTGAATGTTATCATATATTTGATCAGTTTCTATTAAATGTGTTTATTTCTACCAAATGGGGTGTGAGTTGATGACAGTAACAGTAATTGTTTAGCAGAGTTACAGCATAACCCACCAGTTCAGGAATTATATTAACAAATCCTTTCGACAGAGACGGCAGACCTGTAGTGGTTAGCACTACGGGGAATTCACCAGATCTTTCAAACAAAAGCTTTGAAAGCATTCTGGACACATTCAGTATAGTATATACTTATCTTCTATTTTATATTTTTATTTATATCTCAGTTTAAAAGCAGCATATCAAATGCATAAAACAGATTTTTTCAAAGATGGACACAAAAGCCTTGAAAACACTGTAGTTCAAATCAGTATATCCTATGGAGATCTTCTACAACCTAGATGAACCTTCCGATGTCCATCTAATATAGAGAAACCCACTACCCGCTTCACATAAAAATGGTAGCATTATGAAGCATAATCACAAGGTAAGAAAGGTAAGGTCGAGGGAAGAAAGATCCCTAATAATTATTTTCTCCCCATATGTGTGGTTTGAGTAGGCTGCTTTGAGTCCATAAGGAATCATGACTGATAACTGCGAAAACAATACAAACATTTTACATTCTGGGTCTTCGATTTACAAAATAATCCATCAGAAAAAAAAAAATCCATTAAAGTCTTCAAGAACTCCTTAAAACACCACTTTGACAACTCCAAAATGAATGAAATGGCTTGGGCACAAGACATATTCCCAAGATGTCTGGGCTGGAATCACAGTTTAAAGCACCAATTTTCTTTTACCCAAAACTTTGAGATAGAACTTAAAATATGCTGCTCTATATAAGTTTAATAAATTCTATAGAGATTAGTATTTATTGTAATTTAGTAACTGTAGTACTGATAATGTTTTAAGTGCTCATCTTGTGTACAACCTACAAATTAAAAAATACACAGTAAAGCTATCTGGACATTATTTTTTAAGAGTTATTTTTCCTTTTCCTCCTCAGCTTCCTCTAAGTAGAAAACTTCAGAGAATTCTTGAATTTCTCCCCTTCGCTACACATGAAATTATGCATCCTAAGCACTTGTCTTGCTCCAAGGAAAACAATATTTTTTCAACCTGCTGCCTCACCAGCAGGATAAGAAAACTATCAAGTGTCTTCTAAAATTCAGGAAAGTCAGCAAACCTTGATTATTTCAGGTGAGAAGGGAATATCTTCTCAGCACCCTTTAACATGACTGAATGCTCTACCAACTAAGTGTGAGTAGAAAAAGAGAGGGAATAGAAGTTTCTCAGACAGAAAGGAAACAAGAGTCATTTGGGGCTCTATAACTCCATGTTCAGATAAACTGGATTCCTTATTATGTTTTCTAGGTCTCGCAAACTCATATCTAACAATTTTATGCCCCAATCAATGTGAAACCTGATCATCCGACAGCTTTCAGTGTGTTCATCCCTCCAAACCCTTAGTTTTACTCCCAATTTATTGACAAGGACTGAAGCACAGATGTAGCAAATTACATATTCGGCTCTGTGGCCAAACAAAGATTTGAGCACAGGTTTCTCAAGCCTTAAACTTCATCTAGTCCTAACTAGAGCTAAGAAAAGGCAAACTTCTCCCACCTTAACATTTCAGAAATGCCATTATTCCTGATACAGATAAAGCAATTTTTAAAAAAAATAATAATAATTAAAGAGAGACATAAATGAGGAAAATACAATATGTACGCTACTAGTGTGTTAACAGCTTTCCCTGCACAATTGGAGGACACTCAGATCAGACAACTTTTTTAAAGACTGCCCTCAACAGAAGACACCCTTTTGTCTCATTCTAGGGAGACACACAGGACACAGACCCATTCACTCTCCTCTACTGCACAGAAGGGTCCAGCTCCTGGTGTCAGCACTGAAGGAGCCAACACGAAGGCCGTGAAAGCACGTTCAACAGCATGAACGTGGACATAAAGTGCACCCAAAAAGGCCAAGAACAAAGCCAGCATGTGAGATTTAAAAACAAAACAAAAACCCACCACCACAATCCTCCCCAACCCAAGCCCTCTGTAAATATTTGTTCCAATTTAATAGTTTAAGTGTTGCGTTTTGTTGGTGGTGGTTTTTGTTGTTGTTGGGTTTTTGTTGTAGTGTTGCTTTGTTTTGTTTTGTTTTTTTCCCCCCAACACCTTTTCCTAAAGAGAAAAAAAAAAAAAAAATCAGAACTTTTGGTTATGATTTCCTTACTACTATCTACAAAATGGTTGCCCAATAACTTAAATAGACCAGATTCTGGATCAGTTCTGCAGAGCAGGTGACAGAACCTTTTTGCTCCCAGGCGTAAGGATCTGATTTTTTTATGTCTTGAACTTTAAAATGTCAAGTCCCATAAAATCACAAATGTGAGTTTTTAATTCCCTTATCTCCAGTCAAAACTCTCTAGTTGTCTCATGTTCTCTGAGCTTAAACCAGGTACAAGGCTGAGCATGTTAAAAACCAAACAAATCAGCATTATCCCAACCCTGACAAATCCTGTAGTTACAGCACAGCTCCCAGACAAATGAATATTCTAGAAGTAAATACATTACATAATAAAATGCACATACCAGATAGTGAAAGATTAATCTAGACCTCTTAATAAATCCATTCTGCCCCAATTTATGTCAATAATTTGCATATAATAAAATTGTCCTTGAGCAAATAACTGATAAATTAATAAACCTGCCAGCTACATAAATGCACTGCTTGCTAAGGCTATCTGGCAGTTTGTTCATACAGAGGCAGATGCTCTGGTATAATACACTATAGCTGCAGGAAACATTTGTTTCTTATGTCATAAGAGGGGAAAACAGTGTGAAGATCAGGTTTGATTTTACAGCAGGCTAAGTATTCACTGCAGAAGAAAGGAAAATGCTCTTAAAATAAGTGATGTATTTGGCACTAAAACAAAATCTGTGTATGTTAAGTTACTTGAATTAGACTACTTTTTCAAATGGTCTAAAAAGGTTAAAGGTTGTTTTCTGAATATGGAAGGAGATTAATAAACTGAATATATGCACTAAGCACTTGTTTTGTACAGAACACTTCATGTTGGTCGTATTACTTAATGAAGAACTAGCAAGTAGCAAAAAGCAGAATAAGAATCTACACAAACAATAAGTTAGGCTATAAAAATCTGAACCTAAAGTGTTAGTCATCATAGCTCATAAAACACTGGTGTTCTCAGTACACCCATTTTATAGCTGATTAAACTGACACATGTACTCCAAATCTCATATTAAAACCCTGTTGCTGTATTTTCAGCAGTCCTTTTCCTCAGCCAGTGGCATATGTACATGAAGGATTTCTTGCTCTGAATCGAGCCTTGAAAATGGCACAGCCCTGTTTAGGATTACATCAGACCTACTTTATAAGGGAAGAAATGGAAAAATCCTGAGGAAATACAGGTGTCAATTGCAAACGACTGCTCCTGCCCCTTTCTTTCCCATTCCCTGTGACTACACAGGAGCTTGGAAAACTGTTCAAAGATAACCTGTGAGCATTTAAAGGGTTACATTATTCAGACAAAAAATGGTATTTGTTTTGATATTTAGTTTCCAGTGATTTTTGAAATGTGCTCTTTATTAAATCATGTGGAGTTAAACTAATTTGAGGGATGACAGTAAAAATTCAGTGTTTCTGAGATTTGATCACATAATAAGACCTGTACAATTGTGCATGTCCCTCTCTTCTTTTCTGCTCTCCCTTCAAAAAATAAATAAATCAATAAAAACCAAAAAGCTAAGAACAAATCACACACACACAAAAAAGAACACCTAAAATTTTTATTTAAGCTACTATTGAAATAGAGACAAAATTCCTGAAAGCACAGGGATTTCTTGCATTTAATACAGAGTACATTAGGAGAATAGCAGACCTTGACTTTCTAACTCCTGGGAAGTGAGATTTTTCAAGGAGTTTGAAGTGATAATTGCCATGAATGGTGCCAACTATTTATATGGTTGTGTCCAGTTGGAAAAGCCAATTTTCAGCATGCCTGTTCCTGATGTACTATGGGAAAATATGCCTGACAAGCAGAAAAATCAAGCTGCTCCTGGTAGAAGAAAGGAGTGGGTGCTTATATATAAAGGAGCTGTCAGAGTCAGCTGAAAAAAGTCACCTTATCAGCAACAAAATGACAGAGTCAAAACTGATCCTGGTATATTACAAGCCTCAAATTCTTCCACTGAAAGCTTAAGGTGGCATTTATATGTATATAGGCACATTTATTTTTTAAAAAAAATCTAAACCAACAAACTACACTTTGCAAGAAATAATTATTGCAGATGAAAACTGCTAGTTATATATACTGACCTCATGGTTATAGCAGGATGTATAATCTTTCATATTACCTGTACTACGTAATATTTGTATTATTGAAAGTTAAAGCCAAAGCAATCAAGTTCGTATGTGCCATTGTAATTTATCACTTCTGGTTATAATGAAAATATTGCTCTCGGCTCTCCAGAGCTTCTCAGCTTGTGCTGTTGTATGTCACTGGAGACTTTAAACAGCCTTGTTACAACCCAGCCCTGAGAAAAACAGGACTCTTGATATTGTCTCTTCTCGTCATTTTGCTCTGAATGGGTACTATACTTTCAAAGCAGCCATGCTAAAGCTCTTTTCCCAAGTGACAGAAACCAGGTAACTTAGGGGATGAAACAAGTACCACGCTCCAGCACATTGTGGCACATATTAGTATTCTTTTCTCACAAGAGCATCAGATCAGACATTGCCAGTGAACAGGAAACACAAAGGCTCAAGCAGGGCCCTGCAGAAGACATTGTCACATGTTTAGGCTTTATTCAGAACACACCTTTGTTTGCATCAGGCTCTATGATGACCCTGGAATGATAAATTTCTATTTGATATTGTATGGGTTGCCTTTAAACAAAACAAAACGAAACTTTAAAGGACACAGTACAGACGTCAACATAAAGGTATTTGAGCATCCATTTCACATAGCACTCACACATCTTTGAGAATCTGGCCTTCATATTATGCTTATGCTAGTTATTGAGACTGGATATCCCATAGGAGACTGGTTACTGCACCTTAATTCCTTGCCAGACCCACGAGACAAATTGCAAGTCTGCTTGAAACTGCAACAGCTGCCTACACTGTCTCTGGAGTCATGCAGAAAATAGACACTGCAGCATCTATTTCATTTTCCCTCCTTCACCCTTCTGTTTCCCACTATCCCCCAAGGGATCCCTGTGTCTCAAAAGCCAGCATAGTAACTGGGCTTTTTGTTAGGTTGCCCCATCCCCCTGCAGAATCTGTATATGCTCAGCACATTTTTTCACTTGTGATTCTCAGTGTCCTCAAGCAGAGCTTCAGATTGTGATTTTACTCTCCTGTGCTGTTGGGGGAAGTGAGGTGAAACAGAGACCGCACCTGAAATTTGTTTGAGCAAATCTGGACTGTAGTGAGCTTAACTTACATAGGATTTAATCAAATAAAAGGGGACTGGGTCATTTTAAAAATCTTGCCAATAAAGTTGCACCTCAATACAATTTATGTAATAAAACCAATATACGATATAGCTAGAGAACAGAATGACAGAGAGTAGTTTCTCATCCCCCACTAGTACAAGAAAATAAAAGTTTTATTCAATTTAATGGAATAGCATAGGTATGTGAAAAATTAGATCACAGTCTATTTCCTGAGGTGCTTAAAACCCAACACTGAAAATCCTCCTTATGTGATTAAGTAGTTCCTATGTGAGCAAGTCTGTATTTGTGAGTGATTCCCTGGGTGTTGCAGTAGCTGCAAGTGAGCAGCCTACACCAAGATTGGCTATTACAGTACGTATGTGACAAGAAACTCAGAAGTAGATATGAGGAAAATCAGACAGATAGGTGGGAATGGGGCATGCCTCCAAGTCATACCATTGTGCTTAGCCTATATTCATCCGTATAATAAATTACTTAGAAGAAAAAATGAATGACTTAGATTGAGTTCCTGTTGAACAGAAATGTCATGCTTTCAGAGACCTGTCATGATGCTTGAGCTGATGAATAAAATTCCCTCTACCCTCCAGTGCTGGGGGGTATCTCTACCTCAAAACTTAGGAATTCCACATATGCTTGCAATACTGCAACAGCCAGCCATGAGTGCTAACCAATCCTAGTCATCTGTCTCAAAATAACAACAAAGCAAACACTTGACCATTATAAGTCTCCTTTCACCAATCACTTTATTTAAGTGGTATGACTCCATCTCTGACACTTAAGTCAAAATTCAACATCACATGATGAAATAGGAGCTTCTTCATAAAATGTGAAGGGTTCTGAATTAGCTTTCTCTCAGAATTTTCACATTTTTTTACATATAGGACTGTCATCAGACATACAATGGTCAGCCACACTCATCAACACAGAAATCCTCGTATGTCCTGTCTCCCTGGGCTGCTAGAACACATGGGAACAGGACGAAGGGTGGTGCAAGCAGGCTCCAGGTGTCTTCCACCTCTATGATGTTTGCCAGGGGAGTTTCTTCCTGAGAGGTTTTATCATTCTCAAGGTCTGTCATGGCAGGTATAAGTTCATAAATAATTAATTGAAATGCATGAAACTAAAGCTCCTTTTCCTTCAGAAAATATTTTAGGCTAAGCAACCATTTACTTAATCTTTAATGAGCATAAAGGAAAGAGCTGTTCTTCACGAGTTGTTCTATGGGTTTGGAGCTCAGGACAGTCAAGTCCTGATCTTTAAATCCCAAGTCTAGCAGAGCTCAGTATGCCTCCTGACTCCATTGGAACTACTAATATGAATTAGGTTACATGAAATGTTCATGGCAGGTGCCAATTCTAACAACAGATTGAAAAGATGGGACAGTCAAAAGGATTAACACCATTATGAACATGTTTTATATGCATGATAACATTACGTGACCATTTACTAGAAATCATTCAAATTCCTGGTAGTGAAAGCATAATAAAGTGGGGATGTTCACAGGGCCTATAGAATAAGAAGTATAAAGCATGAGTCACTCAGACTTCTAGCAATTAGAGTTTCTTTTGCTACAGCTATGAATTATGATTCCAGCTTCATAGTGCTGAGTGGAAGTTTTGCACTGATTCCAGAATTCCCGTTTATACATTCTTAAAATGAAATGAAAGGCGGAATGAATTTCTCCCTCCTATCCACAGCCCCTGAACTACAGCCGTTACATTTAAGGAAAGGGGGGAAAGGTATATCGCATGCAAACTGCATATATTCCAGTTCCTTAAAAAGCAAGCTTTACTGGACTCTGGGCCAGTCAAAAGGTTTCAGTATCACAAGGTCTGTAACCCTGAAGTGAGAACAAGGATTCTCGTTGCTAATCTCCTACTGTCTCTTTCATGTGCTTAGGAACATCATACTTTAACCTCTGGCATTTCAGCAAATTGTCTCCACAGGATCTTCCAAGAGACAAGCAGAAGTCACACGGACTGCCACTGGGATAATAGCACTTGATTTACTTCCATGTTTCAATTGTTTTATGAATCAAGGGTATCAGTCATTGTATCAAGCAGGTCTCATAAACAAGTACAGCCTAATCAGACAGTCTAAATTCCACTTCAGTTGTTACGTTCAGCTGTCCTACATATCAGCTGGCTCTTGGTCTAAGTAGGAAATTTCAGCTAGCTGAGTATGCTGGCAGCTGGTGATCATTTAATGCTTTCAGAAAGTTTTACTATACAAGGGGAGAAAAAAAAAAAAAAGAAAAAACAAAATGCCACACAAAACCCCAACACCCAAATACCCACACGCAGAACAACAAAACCAACCCATGATCAGAAAAAACTCTGCCCTGTTGCCTCAGGCACCCTCCTCTGGGCACTGTGCATGGCAGGGCAGAGGCTGGGATGTTTGGTCTGACCTGATATGGCTCTTCCTGTGCTGTGATGGAAACTAACTGGGAGTCACTCAAAATTTGATGGCTGAACACTAACAAATAAAACATGTAGAAGAGATCCTCACCTGGGTGAAAAAAAAAAAGACTAAGCTACAGTGATTTACACCACTCAAGTCTCACTCTTGCAAGTTAATGACTTTTAACCAGTTTATCAAAATAGATGTCTTAATGTAAAACTAGGATTCATCCATAGAAAAGAGTAGCTTTGGAAACAATTAGCACTTTTGCTTAATCGTTATTCTGCATATTCTATAAGGTCTCACAAAGAATCAGTATTACATTTCTTTGTTCTTTATAACCCCTCAAGGATCCTGAGATACAATTTTTTAAATTGTTGGAATCAAGTAAGGAGAGAACTGTGTCTTCAGACCCCAGTCCAGCATCCCTCAGATCTGCAGGAGGTATTTCTCACTCTAGATAGAATCTAGTTTTGAATAATTTTAGTAATCAGTATTTTAACGTTTCTTCTGATATCTATACATATACATAACGATGTCAGTGGTAAATAACTGTAAAAACAGTATTGTGTCAATACATTTCCTCACCCACTATTTTTAAAGATGATTGAAGTAATGGAAGGGGAGAGTGTTTGTAAAGGAAATAGGATATATGAGGAAGGTATTTTCCCATAAATTCTCCCATAACCTTTTAGACTCTAAATTCGATACACAGATGTAAGCGCACCTGGTTTCTGCTGGCAATAAAACCATGACCATCTCACGAAGAGGCTTGGGGCCAGGTCCAATAAAGGACTTCACTGCCTACAGTTTAGGCACTGCACAGTCTGTACTGCAGGAAGTTGGCCCCAAAGTGAAATCCAAAACCGTAAGAGGCTTCTAGGCTTTCTACACATTGGGTAAAGCATCTAAATCTTCCCACACTGCTGCTGGTTAGAACTATCCAGTATGAAATATGAAGCATAGAGGCATCTCTGGATTCAAGACCATGATTTTGTGATTATTTCACTTTTTTTTGCCAATAACTGTCTAGTATAAAATGTAGAAATCAGTCCTACTGGCAGGCAAGGAATTGCTGCTTTCATTTGGGTACTTTAAACTCGATGATGTCCCTGCTGATGTCCTCCTTTTAAATATTGCATTGCTTGCTGCACAGTGACCTAGATTCAACAAGATAGAAGCAGAATTGTTTTGGGTGCCAGAAGTGCCTTAAAAGAATGCCCTACTTGGACCAAATAGCTGTTAACTCTAAGTCAGGGCCCTCCCCTGAGAGATAACAGCGTGAATTTAAACGTCTCAGGCCTGAGGGCAACAGTGAACTGTGCTGTTCAGCTTCTTGGGCAACCAAGCTTAGCTACAAGATGATGCCTAAAAGAAGGCTACTGCTTTCTCTTCAATTTAAATAACTGCTTTGGGGTGAGATGTAGGTTTCTGTTAGTGGCTCTGCACTCAGAACCTCCTGTTAGGTGAGACCTTTCACTAGAAAACCAGTAGGGTTTAAGTAGGAGCCAGATATTTGGTCCAAGGCAGTTTTGGTTATATGAATAACATATGAACATGGGCTAATTTTCGTATCGAGGTACAGAGGGGAGTCATCTTCTGGATAGTGATGTTTTTACTTCCAGTTTTGGTCATGGACACCTAAACTCTGAATAAAAGCCATGGTTTAAACAAGGTGTGTGGGGGGGTGGAAATCTAGAGGATGGTTTGATTTTGTTTTGCTTTCTTCTACTTTTTAAATATTCAGTCTTTGCCATATCAATAATAAATAATACTGAAACAAGATTTCCCCCTCTGCAGCTGTTTGTAGGCAGAGCCCATTGTCAGTATCTTAGTCAGGAGCTCATCTCTTAGAATTCTGCTCTTCATCTCTCCAAATGCTTTGATCAGTGATTTTATTGTTTAAGAATAAAATTAGCTGCCAGTCCTCCAAATCAGCTGATCTATTTTATGTTCATCATCCATTATTATTTAACAGCATGTGTGATCTTAATATGTACAAATGTGAGACTCTTTACATTTTAAGTGTAGACCTATGCAAACAATGAAAAAAACCATTATATGCTTACCTATTTCTCAGTCAATCAATAGCTGTAATAGAATACTGCCTAGCTAAGAACACAGAACAGATGCAGGACTAACATTATTGATCTGATGTATTTTATAATAGGATTGTGACTCAAAATTTGCTCATTCTTCCAATAACCTGATAGGACTGGTTTATTTGTCTATTTAATTTTTTGACTGAAATATCTAGTTTTCCAAACCAAATTGGAATGAGAAATCACATTAACAATGGGTCCTTTAGAAACTTTCGATTTATGGCACCAGAAAGAGGTATAATATGAAACTATGTACCACAATACATTAATGTAAAATATGTTTTCAAAAATTAGCTAGACTTTAGGTCTCTTGATTACAAGAAGGTAAATACTAAGCACCCTGATAACCAGAGCCTTCTCTAGGTATCAAATTTCATATAGCCTAAATTACTATATTTCTCTTCAAGAATGTATGTTTTGGTCCATTTTTCCATTACAATGACTGTGATTCTGCTCTTCCAATGGATGCTGGAGGATAATAATAGTAGAATTCTGTAGGGACATGAATCTATTCAGGTCTTACTAATGGATTGGAATCTCTTGTAAAAAATTATCCTCAAACAGCTATAAAATGTATTGCTCTTACTGATTTATCAAAAGTAGTGAATGACTTCCGGTATCTTTCAAATAAATATAACCAACAACGTAAATACAAACTTTTGTGAAATACACAGAAACACAGTGTTATGAGTTTGTGGCTCATAATAAAAAATATGTCTTGATAAGATAGATCAGACAGAGGTGGTATCTGCCTGTTTAAAACCAGGTACTTGTGATTGTACTATATATAGACAACTTTAGTCAATTACACACCTCAAATTTGGTATTGTAATAGTTTCAACTTCAGTTGTCTCAGTGATATCTTGTGATGGCCTTTCACCAAGGCTACGTTTGATTAGGAACCTGAGACAGAGCTGAAAATGTTAGTTCTAATGGTCAGCTTTGCCACCCTTTAAATTACTGTGTTCAGGGAAATAGCCTTGAGACATTGAATCCTCATGGATAGCAAAAAGGGTGAAAGCTCTCTCACAATCTCTCCAGCCCTGCACCATCCTGTATTTCTTCATCTTTGTTAATGGTAACGATGTGTGACAAAGCGTGTAGTTTGACAGGCAGGGCTCAGACAGAATAACTGGCTGTAAAGAGTTTTATTTACCAGCTCAGCAGTTTCGGTATGGACATCAGTAAGGCACAGCTCCTAAGGAATCCCTGCAGTGCAAATTTTTTCCAAGTCATTTTTACGGGTATTCACGAGGGTATTTTTTGCATAGATATATCTAGTTTATTAACTCCATGGTGTCTGAATAAAGGGCAGAGCCAAGGAGTCCACCCTATGTTTTAAAACTCAGCTGTCTGTGGTTGCCATAGTTACTAAATATACTATAAACATTGTTGGCTATTTGCAGTATGTTGCCCTTTAAGAGAAACAGAGCAATGTATGTAGCACAGCTACAGAGGAAACCCACACAGTGTTTGCAGTTGGAATTGATAATTAGTGCTGGCAAGTTCCACTGCCAACTTGCCTTCCCAGCTGAGGGGACGGTGCTCCTTGCTGCAGAAGCAGCTCAAACCCTTCAGGAGAAAGAGGCAAGCAGAACTTCACAGATCAACTGGTTCAGTTTGAACGAGGAGTGTTCCAACAAAAACGGTCAGGGCAAGACATGAAATTAATAAAGCAGCATTACACAAGTAAGCTAATCAATTTGGTATAGGGGATTTGGATGTTCTCCATACTTCATCGCTGAAAGTCTGAATATCTCTGTATACCTAAGCATTAGGCGATACTCCACCAAAGTGACTTGGCAGCTTGATTGAACAGATGAGTAATTCTATTCTCCACTCTTACAAATTTGAAATGAAGGCAGCTATATCAGTTTGGTAAATGTGGAAGACTCATGTCCGCAACAGAGGACTGCACACAGATTGCAGCCAGCATTTTAGGCTTGCAACCATCTTTATGTGAAAGTTTCATTATATGGTAGCTAGAAACAGCTTTGACAGGGTTCTTTATGGTTCTTTCAAAATCCTAATTCGCGTGTCTCTCAACTAGTCAGAGCCTACAGATGAAATTATTCCTCCCATAATTCTTGACTAGTCCCACCACATTACATTTTGCCATGCTGATGGCCATGCAAGCTGATACGGTCAGCCTTTGAAATCTTTTTGGTTGATGATACAAGCTACAAGTGGACTCACCCAGTTCAGCTGTTGGAAACCTGGGGAGTTTACTGAGCTCACAGACAGGGGGAAGACAAAGTGTCTGTTCATTTGCAAGTTAGCAATCAGTTCCTCAACAGATTAATAAAAATACCGAACCCAATTTTAGTCAAGCTTCCTGTGCAATACTACTCTCTGCTCCTATTTGGTTCTTCACAGATACAATGGTTATAGCACAAGTTAACCCTTACCAGGTACAGGATGATGCACACAGAACCGTTACGACTATCAACAGCTATGGGAAATGATTCAGAGCCTGACTCTTAGCAGAAATCAAATAACAACTAAAAGGGCAAAAAGTTTGTATGACAAATGAAATACAGAAAACTCTTCATCTGAGAGAGGACCAAGAGATGTTTTGACACATTTCACTAGAAAAATACTTCCTCTAGATAGCAGTAAGCTCTTTATTTTTGCCCATTGTTATTTTGATATCATTCATGTAACTAGGCTAATTAAACTGAGACAATAAAACATTCAACAAATTCTATTGCTATTAAAAATTAGTATTTGACCAGCCCTACTCATAAATAAATACTCCTCTTCAGAAGGTTTAAGAAAAAAAAATGAAAGAGCACATATGTCATGTGAAAGTCTTCCGATTACAAAAGAAATTGTATCTGTCCTTTTAGACTACGTAATCTCACCAAGCACAGACCAGATTTAACAATTATTTTGTGTTAAAGACTAGAGTGTCAAAGGCAAAATCCAAAGTCATCATAGCATATTGCAGTCCTCTGGGATTTGAAACTAAATTATTGGCATTGAATATTCAAAGTTCCATGTTTCAAAGAAACACAGATGTAACATCTCACAAGAAGCTCAGACTAAGAGTCACTGTATTACTGTGGAGTAGAATAAAGATATTAACTCTGGTGTCTAGGCCAAACTGTGATATAGATGCTATCTCCTCCCTGTAAAAATATCCCTGAAACTTCAGGTGGGAAAAATTATTTACTGAATTTAATTGTTCAGGTTAGATCATCCCTGAAACAGTTTTCTGATATGTAAATGAAAGGACTGCCTACTGGGAGATTCAGACAGATTTTGATCTGTCTGAATAAAGCCTATTGTATTTCAGATTATCTACCATAAACTTTAGAAGTTGAAAAGAACTTTTTGAGAAGATATGAGAAATTAAACAGCAGCCAGAGCCACCTCTGAAGCATAATACATGTTTCCTTTGTTTTTTTCTGTATCCAAGTAAAATAGAAGAGAAACAACCATGAATCAAACAAGTAAGCAAACTAGGAATATAAGCAGTGTCCTGAGGCAAAACTGCTTTTTCAAGTTTATACTACCTGAGATTTCTGAGTGTAATCTATATTGCATTTATTTGACCATAATCTAACCAGGAGCTGGGGGAATAAAGGATGAGTAGTATCTTAAGGTTTTGAACAGTAAAATTAAAAATTGAAGTTAAAATAATTTTTCTGCACTGGATTTGAAGTACAAATAACCAAAAATCAGTGGCAACTACCGGAACAGCTCGTGAAAAGTTCTAATCAAGAATTTGGTCAACTCCAATACTTTCAGGTTAAGCACTAGCATTTTTGAAAGTATCAGCTCTTCATATTATTTGCTTTTTTAAATGACAAGTCAGACTCAAATATGTTGAAATGCATCTCCGCTTCTGACAGTGGGGGGCTAATTTAACCCCAAGTAGACTTTCACCAATTTAACCCAGTGACTGACAAGTTTCTGTGCATGCAACATAAAAGGAAGGTGGTTGAAGTGGGAATAGAGTCAATTTCGGTCAATGGCTCCTGAGGAGAGGGAATAATAGAAGCTGAAAGATCAATTAAATTATGTCTTGAATGAGTGTTTAAAAATATTTCACCTCTAGAGAGGAGCAGCTTCAAAAATTGGTGTGGGATATGGAGCTTTTTGTTGCCTGGTTATTGGCTAAAATCCCAAGCAGGTCAATAGTAAATGCAAGTCACTTCCACTTAGCACTGTAATATATGTGAAATGAGTAGGTAATCTGGCCAGCTTCTTGAAGATGAGCACCCATTTCACAAAACACATGAGGCTTAATGAATGTATTGGCATCCTTCTGGTACCAGGACTGAGTAATTGCAGAAACTGAACAGATACCACATAAATGGCCTAGCTCCATCAGAGCACATTAAATCACAATGTGGGAATAATGCCATTTTGGACTTGGAAGTTTTATTCTCTAATTCTGCCAGTATGGCACCTTTTCGAAAACCCTTCAGGGTTTAAATCTTCAAAGAAGTTATGAAGGCATCAAAATCTCTGGAAGATTCAGTTCTTCATGCTTTTATTTTGTATGTTTGATGAAACATAACCAACCTCTTGCTTCCCTAATAAGTTTTTAATTACTTGTCTCATAAAACAAAATGTTTTGAAGGCAGGAACTTCTACACAGAGAGTTTCTTTATCACGAGTTTCATGTGTCAGTGCATTACAACGAATCAAAAATATTCTTTTATCATGCAAAAGTATACTGTCAGTCATCTGAAATAGGGTTACATCCCTTGGCATTTGCTAATTACACCAAAAATTCCCTGGACTATTTGAACACACCACAATCACTGTTTCTTATGACATTCAGATAATTGAGGCTGCACTGTATTTTATATTGGAAAGATTTTTTTTTCCCCTCTCTCCTAAAACTACCTAAAAAGTCTGGAGGCCTTCCAGACTTAGGTAGGCAAAACTATAACTGACCTTAGTGTGCTGGAGACTATCTTGCTTCAAATGGGAGTATGGACTAGATGACCTCTCCAAAGGTGTCTTATGAATGATATTTCTGTGGTTTTTCCTTCAATGAGCTATTGCTATGATGGTTTTGACTCAGTTAGAGCACAGAAGCTCCAATTCAAGGCATCACCTAAGAACAGACAAGGGGACATGAGCATTAACACAATGGATTGAAACATTTGCTTAAGTAATCTCCTGAAATAGGGCCCCTGTACCCAGACTGTAATGGCTTTGGTATCACCTGAGGCCAAAACCAAACAAACAAAACAACAAACAAACAAACCAACCAACCAAAAAGAGAGTGAAAGTGGGAGACCAAATATTGAAATAGAAGGTCAAAACCTAAAGTAAGTGAAAAAAGCATTAAAGATTTAAATGATCTGAATAAAGCACCAGTTAAGGGGCAGGGAGGGGGATGGAGACAGATGTGATGAACACAGGATGGGACACAAGCCCAAGCTGTATAGCATAAATAAACTACAAATATGAGGAGAGGGAGACAGAAATGTGTAAGAGAGGATATAGAAGTAATCCTCATCAACAAATGACACCCTCACTAGAGGAAGGAAAAAAACCTCAGAGATTTGGAAACAGTAAGTGAACTGAAGCTGTCATTTACTTCTTGACTGCACAGTAAATAAAGCACAAGAGAACAAAAGGAAACACCAAAAGAGGAAAGCCATTTCAGTTATGACTACAATAGTACAGTTTTCCATTTCTAACAGAAAGGCTTTAAGTGGAAAATTCTGGTCTTCCACTTTTCTACCTATGGGTGGATGCCTCCCTTTTGGGAGACAACGACAATGACCTCGGGTGCAAATATTTTTGCTTTTTTCACATTCTCTGTTATCCTCAGCTGTGGAGGTAATACCCAATTTTTGCCTACCAGGAGCTTGGCTATGAGATTGCTCAGAAGGCTTCTGCTTGCTTTTCCTGAGTAAGGCCTATTTTTGGCAATACTCCACCACTAGATTTCAGCCTCCATATGTTGTTACCCTTTCATGGCAGGGGAAGAAACCTAACTCTGATTTCTGTGAACCAAGTCTAGATTTACAGCTACTCACTTGTAGCTAGGAAGCAAAGACTTGATCCTCTTTCAAAGCTTCTGTGCAGTCCACACTGGAATCTGTACAGTGCATTGTTTCCAAGTTCTCCTCTTTACGTGCCCGTCACCAAGCAATCTTATTCAATCTTTTGAGGATGGTATACAGAGAACAAAATATAAAGAACGAAGAATTCTCTTAGGATAAAGAGCCATAAACTGACTGCTGTTCTCAGGCTTACAAAGCAGACTTCAGCCAGGTGGCTTCGAATTTTTATGTTTTAGTCAGTAGGAAACTCTGTTTAGTATATACTGTTAAGTATTACAGAGTTACCAGGTGTGGGCTCACTGAGCTTAGCCAATGATGCTCTTTCATTTGGACCTTTTTCTCAATAATTGTCCCATGCTGCCTGGATGCATGCCCACTGTTTTTTATTGCTGTGTACTATAGGCATGAGGCTGCACATTTAAAAAGCAGAAAAGCTGCTAAAATAATTACTTTTGAACTGAAATTACCCAAGGATCATTTTCTTTGGATGGAGAAATATAGACATTCTAAATCCCAAGACTGCTTTGACCCTTGCTTGATCGAAAGCAACATCTGTTTTCCAGGTTTCCAGCTGTGCTTAGCTAGTCAGAGGTAGCCAATTGCAGACATGTGTGACATTTCCTCAGCACATTATGTTGACATCACTGACATGCACCTTATTAGAACAATGGGCAGCAAAACTTCTCAACACCTTCTAAGTCTGAAGTAGCTCCCTACAAAGAAAGTCAAATACTTGTCAGTGGCTTTTTTTTTTTTTGGTCCTCCACCCTTTGGGGACGTTCTGAGCTCCTAAAGAGAAATCCTACACTATTCACTATTTCAGAGCTGTAGATCCAGAAACCTGAATTCAATAAAGATGGCATAAATTAGCCCACACACACCGTAAGAAGGAGGAAAACCCATAGGAATGGGCTTAGTGAAGAACAATGCATTATCAATCCACTGCAATCGGAATTTTTCCTCCAATTTTGTGGAATTCGAAGGTAGATCAGGAAATAAAAGATTAAAATATCAATACAATACAGCCAGTTCTGAGGCTCCTAATAATAAGTGATTTTAAGATCAATACACTACTTTGTTTAACAGGCTGCTGAAACAGAGGTATCTGAATAGAATAAATGTGTAAACAGCATCCTTTTCAGGATCAGCCATTTGATAGCCCCGTCTGGAACATAAGATACTATCAGCCAAGACACTGAAAGTGTAGTGACAATAGCTTAATTCAGTAGTGAAAGAAAAATAAATGTATGATCACTTTAAGATTAGTGACAGATGAGACGCAGTTCCCCTTCCTCTGTCTCTCCATAGCTGCAGGTCTTGAGCAGGTGGGAGGAGGCAGCAGCCTCCCAGGACTGTGACAGCTGGATACTCAGATCCATTGCTGAAAATGCAATTCTGATTTAGCTTCCCCTGGAGTCAGTAGTGTCACTCCAGTTTACACTGCGTGAAATTCACTGTTAGGCACAAAGCCCAATTACTTTAATTCTGCAGCAGGAAATGCTCTGCTCTTTATCCTGGAATAGCAATTTCTGCCACTATTTATCCTCTGTCTTTGGTGGTAAAGCTGATAGCCCTTTTCCCTGGTTTAGTCCTGTCTACCTCAATAATCGCATTCTCCTGGCTAATGTTATCCTCAACAACTTACTCTTTCCAGCATATGTAAACTGAAAGGCAAAACAGTTTCATGACCAACTTCCTCATCTGGCCAGACCAAGAAAGGATCTACGTGCTTTGTGCCTAGAACTGCATGCCTACATGGCAAACGCATTGGCAGAATTTGAAGACTTTCTTTTTTCTTCAGAGTGTAACTAAGGAGGAATGAAAAAAACAAGTAAAACCATCAGTCGCACGAACTCGATGAAAAATTGCCAATACACACACCTGACCTCCACTTATTGGATAATATGTATTCTACTTTTTCTCGTCGTAGTGACTGACTGATGTGGATACTTCTTTCAAACATTCAGTGGTACCCAAGCATAAGATAACGTGTTAAACAGAACTAGCTAGAAAGCATTCTTGTAACTATACTGTATGCTGATCTAGTTGGGTCAGTTCAAGACAACCCTGAATTTAACAAGCAAAGAAAGGCATAGGCAGACTTCATAAAGTTTGGGTCTGAAACTAAATCAGTATTCTACACATTATTGATATGTTTGGCATTGCTAGGTATTAATTGTAATTACTGTGGTAATTAAGGCAAAAAAGATTGAATTTTCTTGTAATTCTCAAGACTAAACGCATTCATGTATGTAGCATTTCCAAGTTTTGGATATCTATAGACTTCATGTTACAGGAAATACACCAGATTTCAAAGTCATAACGAGAAAGAAGGCAAGAAAAATTAAAATTAAAATTAAAAATAAAATAAAAAATAAAAATAAAATATTAAAAAATAAAAAAATAATAAAAAAAAATAAAAATAAAATAAAAATAAAATAAAAATAAAATAAAAATAAAAATAAAAATAAAAATAAAAATAAAAATAAAAATAAAAATAAAAATAAAAATAAAAATAAAAATAAAAATAAAAATAAAAATAAAAATAAAAATAAAAATAAAAATAAAAATAAAAATAAAAATAAAAATAAAAATAAAATCTGTCCTTACTTGTAATACATACATCACCTTTGACCACTGAATTTGAAAAAATGGTTTAAATTGACCCTCTAGTTGACCAACAACTCTGCTTGCTTACTTTTCCCTCTTACTTCAGAAGAGAAAATAAACTTGCCATTTATACATTTGTTTAGACTTCCAAATAAGTTTCGTTTTCTGGTTCTAATACAGTGTTTGGGTTATATGCACCACAAGGTAATGCTTGTTTAAAAATTCATTTCAATTGGAAATTTTATATTCTGGAAGTTGTATAGGAAAAATCTGTGTTGGTCTTCAATTAAACAAAACTGCAAGTCTAGCCTGATACTGTCCATTTAAATTCCACTATCTAAACTTTGTCTTATTGTTTATTAAGCATTGTGCAGTTGACGAACAGAAGAACCTGCTCGATTTGTCTTCATTACTGAGCACATCAGCAGTGTACTCAATGGACATCACACAATGGATTGGTGGGGTGGGAAAAATTATCTTACATTTTTGTGCTCATCAGCATTCAGAAAACCCTACACTATTCATAAGTGGAGCTGGCTCACGCTGTAAAATTTTCCATCTTTTCAGTAGTGTTCAAAAAATAAACAAACAAATCTAGGGAGAAAAGGCACAGGGTATGAGTAAGAGTATTTGCGACCCAGTCAGGGACTTTTAATTGACCCTTAGGCCAAATCATTAATGTCCTTTAGTTATTTATTTGCATATGCAAATAGCAATGCTGTGCATGCGTTCAAATATATTATTCAGGTATGCTTTACCTAGAGATGAGATCTACATTTCATTCTGAAAGAGAAGTTTGTTTAATAACATTTTCTTTCTGATTAATACAGTAATGTACAGGGGCTTTAGTCTCAAAACAGTGCTACTTAGGAATCGGCATCATGTTGCTTCAAAATAATAATAAGGAAAAAAAGCTTATACCCTGTGCTAAGGAACAGTAAATGAGCACTGTTGACAGAGAGCAATGAACAATCTAAGGGAATGGTAGTAATTTTAACAGGCAGTGATCTTAGCATGTTAGTCCTGTAGCCGTTGCCAAGTTATTTATGAGCATCAATTTATTTACAGGCAGCTGTGAGAGAGGCAGCCTAGTATAAAGATGCAAGTTTTCAAAACACTACATGGGTGATAAAGCCTAGCGGGATGCAGGTAGAAAAAGGTTATATCATCAGAACCTGAAATATGACCTTACTCATGTTCAGGATAAAATACTGAGGCCATGGTTTGGACAGGATATTCAACTGCACCAAGATTTAAAGCTGGGCAAATACTGTGGAGTCTTTTTCACAAGTATTCCCACAAGGTTTCCCTACTAATATGTTCTCTTCAGGCCCAGTACTTCTATTGCAATTGTTTTAAAAACAAAACAAACAACTGAAACAGGTTTCACAAACACAGGTGTAAACAGAAAGTACATTTCAAAGTTGTGATCTGTGGCCTCTACAAATTACTTGCACATGGATAAATCCATATTTATAGCAGAATAGCCACGATATGGCTGACACGCAACAAACTGAATCTCCAGGACTAAAAGCATGAGTTATTGTTTGCTGCTCCTGTTTGTAACAGGCTCTTGTGTTCTTGTGAACATGCGCAGAAAAGGCCTTCCAAGACACATTGATCAGATGTTGTCAGCATTCAAGTAGGAACCAGAAAGAGCCCCACACAGTTCCTCTGAACAACAATTATTCCCCAAACTGCTCAAATTATGACTATAAAGGACTCAAAGAAGACTGCTTTCAGTCAGTCTAAGGAGTTTATGAGATTCTTGAAATACTTACAATCTGAACATATTTCAGCTTAAAGGAGCAAGCATAAAAATCATTGAGCTATCTGCTGAGTAATAACACATTGAAGGCTTGCATCTATTTCCTGAAGTGAGAAACAACCACCATTTACCAGTCAAAGCTTGGCAGTGTTTGTTGGATTAACCAATCTTTCCTGCCTCCCATCAAACATTTTGTTGTTGTTCTGACACCTTTGCACACTGGGTCATGGAACAGGTATTTTTCCAGACTGCACATCAATTTCAATTCTTAATGCATTAACGGAGCAAATTACTGAGCTGAAAGTGCTCAAAACAAGTGTCAAAATCAGAGTAGAAATGCTATAACACATTTGAACAAATCAGAGGGTTGTGTGAACTAATTACACTGATCCAAACACAGAAAAATTATTAAAACAATTTAACAAGTGGCTAAAATTTTTAGACAGCTAAACAAGGGTTCTGTCTAAAAATAAATCCAGAGGGTAGAATTTATTAGAGAAATGCTTAGCAGAGGCAGATCTTTCCATAAAGTCCTTTTAAAATCTCAGCCTAAATACAGAATTTCCATCAATTTAATGAGTTGCAGCTTATTTGCCCAAGTGTAATGTCAATTAAGTTATCCTATATTAAAACTGAAAGGACAGAAATGACCCCCACTATAGCCCATTAATATTGGCATTTTACCTGAAAATTTAAAGCAGGAGGCATTTCCCCAGAACATCAAGTTGGTACTGCACAGTTAAGACTTTGATATCTGCACAAGAGACTAACCATTCAGTTCCAGATTTCCCAATTTCAAATATGCTTAAAGAGATTTCTGTCCTCCACTAATCTATTCAGTACAAGTTCTGTAGTAATCCGAGGAGTCTACAGCCTTCTGGAGAATGAATCACAATGACTTGCATCACTCTTAAGAATGACACCTTCAATCCATAATCACTTCTTTCCTGGCACATGCTTGTGTGAATCTCAATATTCTGAAATGTCAAAGTGGGACAAAAGGAATAGCATCTATAGAAATCCACATCACAGAATCACAGAATGGTTGGAGTTGGAAGGGACATCTGGAGATCATCTAGTCCAATCCACCTGCTAAAGCAGGTTCACCTAGAGCAGATCACACACGAATGCATCCAGGCAGGTTTTGAATGTCTCCAGAGGAGACTCCACAACCTCTCTGGGCAGCCTGTTCCAGTGCTCTGTCACCCTCAAAGTAAGGAAGTTTTTCCTCATATTCAGATGGAACCTCCTTTGCTTCAGTCTGTGTCTGTTGCCCCTCATCCTATTGTTGGGCACCACTGAAAGGAGTCTGGTCCCATCCACTTGACATTGACCCTTGAGATATTTGTAAACATTGATGAGATCCCCTCTCAGCCTTCTCATCTCCAGGCTGAACAGACCCAGCTCTCTCAGTCTCTCCTCATAAGAAAGATGCTCTAGTCCCCTAATCATCTTCGTAGCCCACAGCTGGACTCCCTCCAGTAATTCCTTGTCCTTAAACTGGGGAGCCCAGAACTGGACACAGTACTCCAGATGCAGTCTGACCAGAGCAGAGTACAGGGGGAGGAGAACCTCCCTCAACCTGCTGGTCACGCTCTTCTTAATGCGCCCCAGAATACCATTAGCCTTCTTGGCCACAAGGGCACATTGTTGACTCATGGTCAACCTGTTGTCAACCAGAACTCCCAAGGATGTTCCCAAGAACATCCTTTATTTCTCTCCGAAAAAAGGCAAAAATTAATCACCAAGACCAAGTAAATGCATATGCTACTTAATAAAAAGTATTTTTCAAGCCACAAACCTTTAGCACCTTTTTGTCACAGGAAATGATTTTTCAAGAAATGCTCTTATGATTTATTTGAGCATGATAAGCAAGGAATCACAAATCCCTGTGACAAAGCAAAGCCATAGCCAATATTCACAGAATTTTTAGCCAGGACTAGTGCTCTAAAGAAATAGGCTCCAAAGATGAAGACTCTTTTCTGAAATCAGCACATCCAGTAGATGGAAAAGGGGGAGAAAATTAAGAAAGAAGGAGAAAAAAAAAAAACAAACCAACAAACAAAAAACCAAACCCCCAAACAAACAAGCGAAACAACCCAAACACACACAACACCCACTCAAACAAGCAACACACCGCCTTCTTAATTTTGAAGTACAAATTCTCCTTAAAGTATCAGTTAGAGTCACTGTGTCTCCCCAAAACACTCATAGTAGATGATAAGTTACACCTGAGCATTCGTATGCTATACTGAGTGCTAATCTCTTTGAAGGTTCTGCTGCAAGAATTAGGTAGCTGCTCCAAGAAAGCAGCTACCTGCTCTCATACACTTTACTCCAAGGAGTCATCATCTGACATCAGCCCCTCATGCACTTCATATTGCTGAAGGAATTGGACAGAAATCCTGAGGTACCTCAGTTTCCAACAGTCACCATCCCAATCCTTTACTTCCTTGGTAGAAATTATAGCAGAGAAAGGCATTTCTCTGCAGCTCAGTAGTTTCTGGCAAACAGTTCCGGAGATATCTGGCATAAACAGGATCCTACATGTCATAACCTCCAAAAGTCTATGTAAAGAGTAGACAAATCCCTGAGCTGTAACCTGAACAGTTAGAGAGATAAGGTTACTGTGGCACTTTATAGCTGCTGATCTATTCAAAGGTCAGCTAGAACCAAGAAACCTTTCCAGATCAAAAAATAAGCAAATATTATTTACAGAGAACATGACCTCTTAGAGTGCATGATTATGCCAAACACATCTAAACTCATACTCAGCAGATAAGAGAATAAGCTAGGATTAATGTAAGCTTGCAAACATCCAACTCTAATTTAGAGTTCGACAAAATAGTGTGCTTAAATGCCAGCTCATTAAAAGGGCCTTATCACAGAATTCATATACATCTGCCAAATTCATGTTCCTCTACAAGATACATTTTCAGACCCATTCCATATCAGGATTGACATATACACAACGTATCCCATAGTTGCATACATTCAGACAAAATTTCAGTCAGAGTTGGGTTCACTGAGCTCATAAGAACAGAAATGTTTTTCAAGCAATAGAGATAATTAATCATAAACTAAGTATCATACCACACGTCAGTAACAGTTATTGGGAGCTCAAAACACTGTGAAGAGCATTCCCATTTACGTATGTATAGAAAAAACATAGCGGGACCGTGAAAAATACTGCGCAGTCATACATACATTGAATGTTACTTGAGGGGAGCATGTTAGGTAGGAGGCTAATTATAAGAGTTGCTGAAGTGGAAATGAGAATTTGCCCCTTCTTTCAAAGGAAAGGAGAAGTAAATCTTTTTGAACCATACAAATTTAAGGAAGATGTTTGCATCACAACATTGCTCCATTCCATCTGCCAAGGGGAAGCTGGAACAACTTTGATTCTGTGATTTTGATCAAGTGCCAAAGTATTTGGATATAGCTCGCCTTGAAATGAATAAATAAGCTGTAGGATTAACTTTCCAAATTATTCCACAACCTCTAATAGAAAAAAGAAGGAAAACAAGCATCTATATTTTCTTGGACTAGAAGTTCTTAAATATTTTATTTCATAGAAAATTCTCTATCATCCAAATTCTAACTACCTAAGCCAGTGGGCTGACGCACTATGTCAGTACCAGTCTTTGTACAGGCTGAAGCCCAGTTTACCTCGACAGGAAAGCTGTTTGCAGAACTGGACAGACACATAACATGTGAAAACTGTAAAGGGGCCAGGAGATGTAACCCATGTGAATATCTACAAGCAAAACGGTTGAATTTACTAACATCTTTTTATCATCTTCAGTATTGGACTAGAGCTTGAAATATTACTTTGAATATTTGGTAGCTATGAGAATAGAGGAAATGGCATGAGAAAAAATAAAAATACCAACATTTCTATTAAACTTCTGAATAAACACTACAGAAGATATCTGCATTTATTATGACAATTTTAAAGTTCCTACCAGTTAAGAAGCATAGCATTTATGTGAAGACTGACTTATTCGCATTTTATATCAAACAAATGGATACCTTCTTATCAGTTCAAATTTTCCTCAGGTGAAAATATACATATAAATAATTGCCTTCTTTACAAAGATTGTCAGCTGATTGAACGACATTGTTACTGGCAATGTTCCCATTTCAGAGGATTCATTTAATACCCCAGCACATAGTTTACATGAATTTCATTTTTTGTTTTCCTACACCTTCATACTTTTATGGAATTCTCACAGGAGACATTCCAGCCCTATTGCATGCTGCTGCACTCCAGCTGCAAAAAGGCTGGGATTGGGGCCAGTGTATGTGAATACTTGAAGGGTCACCAGGTCAGGAGAAATTGGCTGCTTCTACTCTTTCACTCTCCTCCGAGAAACTGCTCCACACCTCATCACTGAGAAATACACATCCCATGGCCGCTTTTGCTTAATGCAACCAAAACACACGAGGAGAGAGCATGAGGTACTGGAAAGCTGAGGTCACATTCCAATCAAGCAGATGTTGACGAGGAAAAAAGTACCTTTAGCAAGGTCTTGAGAAAGTAAAAGCATTTCTATTTATGTTGTTTGTAAAGATGCGCTTTATTAGCCAGTGGAGCAAAGCCAGGGCAGAGAAGCTATCTGACTGCGCCCAAACGTGACAAAGTATTTTCTGTGCATTAATGCCTAATGGTGGTAGTTTCTCCTGCTTCTTTTAACAGTTTGGAAACAACAACCCGAGAAACTGAACTTGATTCAATCATACAAGATGCACAAGTGAAAGCAATGGATGTTTACTCAAGTTCTCCTGTCTCTTCCTGTCTCTGCCTTCACTGTGGATATTTCCTTAGATGTGACCCACTAGTATTTACATTGGTAGTTTCTCCCTTGGGTGGTAAAACAGGATCCCCATGTTTGCCCATATAATTTCATAAAACCAGTACCAATTAAGATCAGCAGTAATCTGAGCAGATTTATATCCAGTGCTCAAGTGCATATGGGTCTATTTTTTCTTTAGTGAAAGACAAACGAATCTGTACTAGATTAAGGAATGTGTCACCTTTCATCTGGAACCCTTGGGGAAATATTTATGTTATTTCCACTGGTTCATTCTGTTGCCTTTTTCCTACAGCATTTAAATTGATGCATTTTAATCATCCTACCATACCCAAAATACATATTTCTTATGTACTGGATCTCATCAACCATCCTGCCATATCCAAAAATACATATTTCTTATGTACTGGATCTCATCAACATTGGAGTACACATAATCCTCTCAGATGAGTTTATTGGCTTTTTAATTCTAGAAAGCTCTCAGTATAAACTCTTTGGAAACTTTCTTCCCTACTTTTGTTTCAATACTTCACTAATACTTAAAAGTCAATATAAATTCTATTCTTTCCTGGACTTCCATCCAGGAGGCACAAAATAACACTCCCAAAAGTTTAGTAGTATTTTTTAGCTTTTGCTTTTATTTTTTTTACCCATTTGATTCTATTTCTCCACTGGTTTGACTTATTGAAGACTGAAGCTGCTAGGTTTGTGTGCATGTTTCTTAACACAGTGTCAAATGCAACTGGCTCCTAAGTTTGTTTTTTTTTAATGGACGAAGGGAAATATTTAACACTCTTTGAATACCTGCACATACTTGCAACCATAGACAGAAAGAAACAGTTCCTTAGCGGGAAAGCATGGATATCTGGTAGACTAAATGTATACAAATGGTCAAAATTGAGTAGAAATTCCTCTGCTCACAGTTTTCAAAAGGAGTTTGATACAAAAATATTATTGCATGTGAATGCAGACACAAGAGGTGAGATTTATTCTTAAACAGTACAACAGAAGACAGACCTTTTCCCTCAGACCATGTGCTTACTTAATTATGAGGATGCCACAGGAAAATGTATATATTGAAACATCAAAAATACTACAGTAAAGAAAATACATGCATTAGTTCATTAATGCTGCCATGCACAAGCAAGGCAACATGCCAATCCATTTCTGTGGCTCAAGCGGCAAATGCTCTTGGAGGGCTGGTTACCTCCTCAACCTGCTTCCAGATTAATTCTGCTAATTCTGACCTACCTGCCTCCAGTCACCATCTGAGCTCACTCTCACAACCACTGCAGAAACATCTGTATTGACTTTAGACTGTCCCATTTCTCAGTTGGTTATCCCCAGTTTTCAACTGGAAGTTACCAATGCCCAGATGTGCCAAGGGCAATTCTTACACATTTCAGCACAAAGTCAGACTTTTAACTGGGGTTGAAGTTTATTTGTAATTCACAGCTGATTTTGCAGTGTGATAGATAAAGGAACAGTCATGACATTAACTACGCCCGTTCAGACATTGGCATGATAAGCTCTAGCTGTTAAACAGTGACAAAGTTAATTGGAAAGTAGCACCTTAAAACTGTAATAGCAGTTTCCAGCTGCACATGTGATCTTACTGTTGCTGACAGTATAGTGTCCCTGGTGAGACCATTGGACATTTTCTAGTATGGTAATGCCAAATTTGAATCCCTAAAAGATAGATCGATAAAGGAATTTGAAGCAGTTTCTGCTGGTTTTAAGATATTCTTTCAAAAAAGTATTACAGAAATAGCGTACAAATCCAGATCCAGATGCATCATCTGAAATTGAAGCCCCTTAAAATAAATCCTGAAAAATAAAACATTCTGTCCTACACTGCTGTGGTCAAAATATATTAACAACTGCTTGCTGACAGTAGATGCTTAAGTTTACTCAAATCAGGTCTCTATAAAGGAGTTTCAGAACTTCATAATTACTTTTTTCCTCCTATCAGCTTTTAAGGGTATCTTCTGAAAAGACACCTAATTTCCACTGTAGTTTACACCAGTTTAGTTTGACTATGCCCTATCATTTTGAAATAATTCAGAAAAGTAATGATATAAAACCCAGTGGAAAAATATACTTTTTTTTGAGCAGCTTAATTTTTTGCCACTTAAAAAGAGGGTTATAAATTTACTATATGAAAAAGCTAATTAGAGAAGCAGACGCATCCTTCTCCCTATATTCTGGCAAGCTGGCAACTGCTCAGAGTGATCAGAGACTGGCCTATTTCTCAAGGACCTCAGGAGATTATAAAACTTTAAATCATGATCTTAGGAAAATGCCTAAAGCAATTTTTTAAAAAATGATCTTATATTATGGGGAAAAAAAAAAAAAAAGGGTTCTGCTCTCCAAACTGGCAGAGAGACTATAAATGGTTTAAGGAAATCTTGAGAAACCTTACATTGACATGGACTCAGACAAGTCTAAACTTCTGCCAGAATAAACATATTTTATCTGTGAGAGGAAAAAACAAAAACAAAAACATGTTGTTCATGAGCAAAAGTAAAGCGGCTCAATGGTACAAACCAGTCCTGGGCCGGGAATGAGATGTTGAGGGTGAGAACAGCTTAACCTTCCAAATTTTACGTAACTGTACGAACGCTGGATGAAGCCCTTAACAAGACTGAAGAGACAACTTCCCAGTGTTGTCCATACTATGGTCATTATTCCCCCTTCACAGGGGCAGATGCTAAGGCAGGGGGCAGGCTGAGCACATTGACTCCAGATGATTCAGCTGATTATAGACTGGCCCTAAATTTAAATATTGCCTTAAGGAACTACCCTCTTTAATTCAGCCCTTGCACTCAGTAGGAAGTGTAAGTGCCGAACTTTGTTTACAACTCGACAGCAAAAAGGTTTTCTGTCCTATCATGAAGTTTCATGCCAAATAGCATCCCTTATCATTTGCAGGACCTGCACTACTACAATGTTTGGGAATGAAGTAGTTTAAGAAATCTGCATCTTAATTCCTCTGGGTGTTAATGCCCCTCTGGGAAAAAAAAAAAAAAAAAAAAAACAAAACAAAAAGCAAACAACCCAAAAAACCCCATAAACAAACAACAACAAAAACCCCCACCAAACAAACAACAACAAATTTGAAACCATTTATCCTCACAATAGCTTTGCGAGGTTAAATAAATTAAAGAGCATTCTTTGTCACCATATAAGGCTCTAACATGGAGTCTTAAAATGTTCTTCTTTTGGGACATTTTGTATTCATTTCCTTTTGTTTTGTTTTTAATATTCTTTTAGCATACAAGTTCTCAGCATGAGAAACCACATAATCTATGGAATGTTAAAACTATTTACTTTAACAGCTAGAAAGAGCTAGTTTGGCCTTTCATGACCAAGTCTGACACTGAGTAGTTTTAATTAGAACAGGACTGATAAACATTAATATTCATTAGTAGTTCTGTTAATATTAAAATCATAATGCATATATTTCACAGTATGGGATACAAATACACAGATTCTCTCCTTATCTAGTTTCCACTATGTGTCACAGCCAAGCATTTTTGAGTACACAAATATAATTTTGGTATCTCTTCTTGGCTTCAGTGTAGATTTGCATAGTAGAAACAGACGTGAGCAAGTGGGAGAGGAGGAGTAAACTTCTCTCCAGTACTACCTTTCAACAGTCTTTACTGATGTTAATATATTTCAGATTTTCCATTTGGTTAAAAGTGGTTAAAAAAGTGGTTAAAAAAAGAAAACAAGCACATGTATCCTTACACTGTTTCAAAATTACTTAGCCTGTTCAAATCAAATCCCTGCATTCACTCAGGAAACTTCCGATTTCTCAGGTGGGAAACTGCAATATTGAAGGCAGAATGTACCTACACTATGGTAAACTTTGATGTGTCTGTAGTAAAAGGAGGGAGAGAAGGATAAATTTTACTCTTATTAACATCACTTGCAAATAACTTCAGTCCAAATTAGAGTTATGAAAGGACCCAAGGTAGCTTGCAAAATAATTAATTATATTTCCATACAGTTGCTCAATTGGATATAATTTTAGCTTCTGAATATTTTTTAAAACAGTAAAATGATATCATCCTATCAGTTTGTAAGAGCTCAAAAATAAACCGATCGATGCAGCATTGGGCTAAGACTATTATTTTCCAGGTCAGACTTACATAATTTAATAAGATGCTTATCTTATGTATATCTCTTACATAACTTGATAAATAAGATGGTCAAGATATTTGTCTTCTTTTGCAATTAGTGTCACTGACATGTAAAATTCTTGGGAAATAGTAATAATAATAATAATAGTTAAAAAAAACCAACAAACTTGAAGAGAAGCTTACTTTAGCCTTTTCTTTGTTGAAACAAATGGAAGTTTATTGTCCTTATTTCTGACTTATTTTCCAAGCTGATAAAACAAGTAAGTGATGTTTTTCCTTGGTAAGCCCTTATTTATTTTACGTTCACATTTCATGGATTAGTATTGGTATAGGTTAAGTAAAATAAACATAATTTATAATAATAAATATGTTGCTAAGCAGTTTAAGATGAAGGTATGAGAAAATGAAAAGCTGGGAAAAAACCTAAACAAACCTCTACACGAAAATTCACCCTCACTTCACAGAACATCACTAGATCAGACTGAGGTTGCTAGTTCCAATGCTATTTTGCCTTAACATCCACATGTGCTCTTTGCCATCCCTGTGATATGAAATGCCACAATTTCCTATACATGTGTGCACATAGTCCAATTTAACAAGATTGTTCAGTCCTCCTGCAAAGAAGGGAAATTATGCACCTCTCAGAGAATATTGCGAAGCCTCATTCGAATGTCGTAGCAAACTGTTGATCACCATTGGCAATCCTGTTGATTTCAGTCAGATACAGGTCTTTACAGGCTTTTGAAGAACTATCTCAAGTTCATTTTATGTCCCCAGTTCTGGCATGAGTGATAAGGTGTAATAAGAGGCCACAAAGACAGATACATAGGGCTTATTTTCCTTGGTCAGTCTCCCACATATAACTTCTTAGCTCAGGCACTGACAAACCGTTGCTTTGATTGCACTTTCAAAGAAAGACTGAACATATTCGTTAACCAAAACATTAGTACATGTATGAGTATGCTATACAACCTCAAACCTCTTCTTGTCAAAACAATGCTATTAAAACATAACAGAAGTGGAAAAGTAATCAGAGAGGTGCTGATTTTAACCACCTCTAGTTTCTTTATGAGATAGAATTCTGGTTAAATTAACTATATGAAACATGTACTTACTGTGTCTGGCAGAGTGAGGTTTAATACAACAGGTTAGTATTATAAATGTGCATTACATTTAAAAATGCAGAAATGTATTAAAAACCTCTGCATCCCTTTCTTTGGGACAAATATATAGATCTCCATATATTTAGGTTTCTTCAATGACTTAGCACTTGAATTTAAGTTTGGTTTGTTCTTCTGCAAGCATCTTATTCATCACTGGTGTTTCAGGCAAACTACAAGAAATGTGGTATTTATGTTATTTTCAAAATCGCTTATATGCAACCATGGCTTTGTCTCAAATACCTCTTCTTTTACAACTTCAGAGAACTAGAGTTGGATGCAATTGTTCTACACTGCCACTAGTTCTTCAGAAGATAAATAGAACCATAGAATATCTCAAGTTGGAAGGGACTCATAAGAATCATCAACTCCAAATCCCTGCTTCTCACAAGGCTAGCTAAAACTAAACCATATGACTTAAAGTGTCATCCAGATCCTTCTTGAACTCTGACAGGCTTGATGCTGTGTCCACTTCCCTGGGGAATCTGCTGACCAACCACCCTCTCACTGAAGAACTTTCTCCTTATGTTCAGTCTGAACCCTGACGCAGCTTCCTTCCATTTCCTCATGTCCTGTTGCTGGTCATCAGAGAGAGATCAGCACCTCACCCTCCACCTCTGCCTAGAAGAAGTTGTAGACTGTGATGAGGTCACCCTTCAGACTTCTCCTCTCCAAGCTGAACATAACAAGTGACCTCAGTCACTTGTCTTAAGTCTTGCTCTCAAAACCTTTCACCATTCTTGGTCACCCTCCTCTGAACACATTCTAATAGTCTGATGTCCTTCTTATATCGAGATGCCCAAAACTGCACACAGCACTCAAGGTGGGGCTGCATCAGTGCAGTGTAGAGTGCTCTTGTTAAATTTCATACGGTTTGTGATTGCCCAGCTCTCTAGTCTATCCAGATTCCTCTGTAAGGCCTCTCTACCCTCAAGGACTCCAAAGCTCCTCCTACTTTAGTATAATTTTCAAACTTACTTAATATACATTCTATTCCTGCATCCAGATCATTTATAAAAACACTAAAGGGCACTGACCCTAAAATTGAGCCCTGGGGAACCCCACCGGTGGCTGGCCACCAGCCTGATGTAACCTGACTAACTCTTTGAGCCCAAGCCATCAGCCAGTTGCTCACCCAATATATTATGGACTTGTTGAGCTCTGTGCTGGACATTTTATCCAGTGAGATACTGTGAGAGACAATATCAAAAGCTTTGCTAAAATCCAAAACCACTGCATCTATTGGCTTTCCTTGGTCAGCTAGTTGGGTGACTTTGTCATAAAAGGAAATTAAGTTTGTTAAGCAGGGCTTTCCCCTCCTAAACCCGTGCTGGCTGTGACCAATGACTGCATTGTCTCTCAAGTATTTTTTCAATAACTCCCAGAATAACGTTCTCCATAATTTCACTAGGTGCTGATGTGAGACTCACGGGCCTGTAAATTACCAGTGTCTTCCTTCTTTCCCTTCTTGGAAATTGAGACAGCATTTGCCAGCTTCCAGTCAACTGGGACCTCTCCAGACTCCCAAGACTTTCGAAAAATAATTGAGAGGCCTCACAATGACATCGGCCAGCTCTTTCAGTGCCCTGGGATGAATCTATTTGGGCCTCATAGATTTATGCACATCCAGCTGGAACAGCAAGTCTCATCTATCTGTATTTGCAAGAATAGAAGGAAAGATCTCCCATTCGAGACTGAGTGGTATTGCCCTTTCTTCTCTATCTAGCATTGTGTCGGAACCCATCAGAAAACAGAAAATTTATATAAATGGAATTTATATAAAATTCCATGTACTTTATTTTTTTAAATATAATAACAAATTCAAACTTTGAGTGACAAATATAATGTCTCATGCTGAGCTACATTAATAGGAGGGCTTGCCAATCCCCAAAGGATATCCAATGGCAAATCCTTTTTGACTCCCCCATTTGCTAAGAGTTTTGATCAAGACATGTAATGGGCCCTTAAGGAAGATCCACAGCAGCTTCATTGCCATATCTTGCAATCTATATAAGCCATCTGTATCAGTTAGCAAGGTAGATGGTATCGTACTACGAGCTGCCACATGACAAAGCAGCCTTCATCACTAACTACAGCTGATCAAAGAATCCACTGCAAACTACTTATTGGATCTAGCATGAGGTACCTATGGACAAATAACAAATTGATTCAAGTGCAGACACCACAGTAAGAATGGATTTTTTGGCTCCTAGCTGATTCATGCAAGCAGCAGAATGCTCAGCCAATTTGTAGGATGAAGTCAGGCAGGGCTTTAGAGGCTTTTTGGTTCCATGTTTGTATGCAGCTGGGGTGTTATGCCATGTCCACTGTCTATTAATGCTCTCCAATATTAACCCTGATAGTGGGCCTTGATTTCAACATATAGAGGCAGCACATGGATACAAACAAAGAGAGGAGAATTCAAATAAGAACATAATTTGTAGATTCTCTTCTACAAAGTACAAAAGAAAGGCAAAGTATTCTAAAGTTTGTTCAATTATTTACCAACATTCCTCAGGAGAAACGAAAACCACACAGAGAGAATTCTATTTGAATTAAAAAAAAAAAAAATCACTGAGCTAAAGTATCAATAAGTGGCCAGCTCAGGACCTGACTAAGCCTGATACACCCCCATAAATTATATAATCCACCATATGTTTATCTCTGCTTCCAGACAATTAGACAACCATACCCCAGGAGACTCCAGCTCAACACATAAGATGTTGACACAAACTTACTTCTCATAATTCAGGTAGGCAATATACTTTGAGATTCCTATTTGTTGACACATGAAATGTAGCTTCTTGAATACAGTATGTTTAAGGAAATAACACATGCCCTGAGCCTTTAATTCAGCTAGATATTCTGTATGCAGTACAAACTATAGATAAACACACAGCAAGCTTAGGCAAATGTATGTTTTTAAAAGTATGATTTAGTCTTCTTTCAAATACAAGAAAAAAAATAACAAAAGGGGGAGGGAAGTAGCAGCCATGATACAGTGATTTTTCAACCACAATACCATTGAAAACCATATGCATAAAATAACATATAGTATTTTTCATTACTTTGGTTGCTATCCATCAGGAGCCAAACACCAGTTATTGTGATAACAAAGATATGATCTCACAATCATATGAAAGTATGAGTTAAATAAATACTTACCCACACCCAAACTGTACTAAAGGTTGAATTGTGTCACTTAGTATGAACACTGTCAGAAACATTTGTATTTCTGTCATGCCCCTAGTGCCACAGGAGTTTAATCAAGTATCTACTTTATCGGGGAAATGTAGCTCATGTCAGCTTCTATCTGATGAGCTCTCATGACTGGATCCCCAAGTCATTCAGTGAAACAACCACTGTGGAAATGGGATACCTTAGGAGAAACTCAGTTATGCACTTCATCAGTAAAGATACACAGAACACCACTGTAGTCCTGGCAATCCACACAAGTTAAAAGGATGCATTTGTTCCTGTCTGATTTCTTGACTGTCGCAAAACCACCTCAAAATAAAATCCCACTGATTAATATAAATCAAATCTTGGAAATCAATAAACACTGGTAAAAAATAGACCACATTCACCCTCAGTGGGACCTTAGGTCAGTAGTACCATGCTGAGAACATAATTTGAGAGTTCAAGTTAAGTAGTCACAGTCCTTTATAAAATACAAACTCAGCAAATAATTTTTCATCAGCTTTAAAATAAAGACTGTGACAGTGGCAATTGTTGTCTTGCACATCTATTGTATAGCCCAAATGTTTTTCTCAAGGCTTAAGTTCACAGAAGTACTTGTCCTTGAAAATTTGCTTATTAATTTTAGAACTTAAAAAAATTACAAAGCAATTGCTGGTGAAATATGTCGTAAGGTTTTTCCAATTCTGCCATCTTGGAAGAAAGGAAACACAGGTGGACAGCTCTACTTGGAGGCAGCACATGCTAATTTGTTGGTAAAACTGAAGATACACCCTTTACAAAATGAGTACTATTTTCTATTGAAATGATAGAAATATATACTATACTGTCATACATAGTCAATATAATTTGTGAAAAAGACTGATAACAGACCAGGCAGAAGTAGACCACAATCTTGAAGTCAGATCAAATGAGGAATAAAGTGCTTAAATAGCATTCTCAGTGTGCACTGCCAGACAAGCCCTTCTCTCTCTGGGGAAGAGGAATACATATTTGCTTGTGGGATACGTTGGTATTTGTTGATACTCTTATTTTATACTTTAACTGTTTTATACTTTATACCCTTATTTTGCCATTCCATATGCAAATCTTTTGCTAGAATTAAATTATGCCCACTCGCCTGCTCACTAATCCTTCCTTACATTCTTATTAATGTTCCTTCTGACACCTTCTCCAAGCAGCAAATTTAGGATTTAATTTTCTAACTATTGCCTGAAATACAGTCTTTCTCCATTACCTTTTAGGCAGATAGACTGTTTCCTAATACCGTGCTACTGCACCTATGTCTGTTTATATAGAGGTGACAGAATGAACTCAGATGTCCTCCTTCAAAGGAAATCTGTGTTGCCGAGTTTCTCTCTTTAGTTTCAGAGAAGAGGTAATCGAAATATAGATACCTTGTACAAAGCAGGAAAAAGGATTTTCTGAACTTTCTTCACACTAGGAAACCCATACTAGAGAAGGTATGCCTTGGCTCAAATAATCACTACTAGAAGCTGGTACAAGTATATTTTAAAGGCTGTTCATATAGCCTACTGATACTGCTTAACTTTACACCATTTTGCCTGACAATTCCTGGCCGATGAACTGACGAAATTTAAGAAGGGTGTGAGAAGAAAACTCAGAATTCTGATGCAGCTGGAAGCAGCAGTGAAGTGAGAGCTCATAGCAAACTTTTATTAATAACTCTACATTTTGTTGGAGTGGATTGCAGAGTTAATTAATAATGCTGTATAACTAATAATTAATATCTCTCAGATTTGGCATGGTATTACTCAAAGAAAAAGACGACTTTGGGGACTGAATATGTAGGTCACAGAAGTATGCTAAGGACATATTTTAGGGAATTCTTGTAGGATTTCCATCCTCTGAAGCAAATAGTTCCATCAATTCACTGATTTTTTTTTTTTTTTTTAAAATAAAGATGTAGGCTACATTAGCTGAAATAGCCTTTTGCTTATGACTCTCCCTCCTCCATCTCCCGCACCCTTTATGTCTATTGGGTATCTTCACAAAGATATAACATAATTTGCTCCTTGTCTGTTTGGCTTCAAATCTTTTTCCACTGAAGCCATAGGCAAAATTCCCACTGAACAGAACAGTGATGATCAGGCTTTAAGTCTCGATTATTAGACTGTCACATTTAACATCACTTTCCTTGTGTCTCATCTGCCACTGATTATATAGGCCAAGTGTCCTTTTTCATAAAGAGAGGTGCTGCTTATACATTCAGGTATTTGGATGGGAGCCTTGGAGGCATCTTGTCTAAATAGATCACTACTACATAAAAGCTGAACCAGGAACTTTTTGTTACATTTTGTCACTGTTTCACTATACTTCAAGAGTATTAATCTCCAAACTAAGAATCAGGTAACAATCCAGATGAAATCATCCCATTATAAGTTAATGGCTGGATTTTCAGTTAATGGACCAAGATGAAGACAAGGGCAGTTAACACTATAGCAAACTACAGTAATATAACCAATTTCAAGTGGATTATTGCTATCATAAACTGTATTAAATGGTTTATAAAAGCAATGGCTTGGGCTTTTTTTTTATTTTTTGAGTTATGTGAAGTAGAAAGACTGCTTTGTTAGATAAGTTGTTTCCAATCAATTTTCTAAGCTTTTAGAACACAGGGAATACTGATAGCTGTATTATGAATATTTTAACTGCACCAGAGGTTGTTCTTTGCTCTAATAGGTGGAGGAAATCATCGACTCATATATGTGATCAGATTTCAGTGAAGCTGGTCTATAACTCAGTGTAGAAAACAAGCACCAGATTCAGACTATACTCAGTTCCATTGCCAAAGCCCCTTGTTTGGCCATTTACAAATGTCATAATCTCCCAGCCAATTATATCACAAAGCAAAAAGAGGATGAATATAAACATACCAAGAACCCACTTCTGCACTCAGTTCTGCAAATAAACTAGATCAGTAACTGCCATGGAAAAGTCAAGCTATATGTATTTCCGCACTTTGACTACACAGTTGAAATAGACTTTTTCCTCATTTACTTTCAGATGTGATGCAAGTTTTCTTCAAGTGTTACATTCCTACTCAGAAGAATTTGCACAAGATGGAAGTCATTTATTCAGCTAACACACTGCTAGACAGTTCAATAATTCTGCTTCTAACTTCAGTGACCACACAGAGATTCTCAACCCTCATTCCATCCAGACGTAAGAATGGCCAAGCTGACAATAACAATAAAGGATGGCAGAAAGGGAAGAGATCTTTAAGGGAATGTGCAGGGTGGGGCAGGGGAACCACAAACAAAAAACAAACCCAAAACACCACACAGGTGAGAACATGCATAGAACACTAGCACACTGCGTCTGTACTACCCACTGATGCCTGAGCTACTCTGATAAACATCACAATATATACCACAACTAGAACATTAGTCTTTGGCTAGAATGTGGCAGTAGTACACACTTGCAGAACAGTAGCTTCAGACTCCTACCCTCACTTTAGGATGGGGGCATGGAATTTTTCGCAAGTTCCATAATTTCACAGTAGTAACAAAATGCCCTCATTTTTATCTTTAATCTCAACCTCTCCTCAACACTAGAAGCAATCAGGATGATGTTGCACAGTCTGTACTAGTTCCCAATGGTTTCCTGAAATGTATGTCCTTTTTCGCCCTTCTTCATTCCTCTACTCCATAATGCAAGATCTCCATTTAGATTACTATAACTTAAATAAATATCCTTGATATTATCAATTACACATCACAGTTTAGGCTAATACAGCTTTAAATATGTTTCCAATAAATAAGTCAGAGACTGTATCCAACATAAAAAAATACTTGTTCATTAAGAAGGCAGAAATAATAGGGTGGAATGATAACATCAAGTTTTTTTATGTACAAGTTGTTATCTAAATAACTCCTGAAAAACTAAAGGTCCTGTGTCCATGGACACTGTACATGGAGTGCAGTTCATCATATTCTTTTATAATATCTGTGAGCCAAATTTTTTCTTGGAATGTCTATTTGAATAGCTGCATCAGGGATAAGAAGAAAATGTCATGCTGTTGTAAAAGGGCAGTCATTGTAGTGGGATATATAAACATGAGTACAGGCTGCCAGGTGCACAATATCTTTTTGCTCTCCTCAGCAGTGATAAGGTCTCCACTGCAATATTGTGTATCAAGGAAGATGTGGCCCAACTCCAAGGAGTCCAGAGAATGACAACGTGAGTTGTCAACGGTCAAGAAGATGCGACCAATAAAGAAAACAACAATCAGACTTATTTTACCTACAAAAAAGAAGGGCTGAGGGAGAAAAGTCTTAAAAGTGTCTTTTGCAGAATAAAAGAAAATAGTTCCCCATGACCTTGCTTAAAAGGTCATAAAGTAATAAGCTTAATCTATATCTTCCTCAAAGGTCATCTCAGGAAAACCACCAACAACTGAATGCTAGAATAAATTTTCTAGAAATATCACAGTGTTCCTATTGCAAATCTTCTAAATTCTACTAAAAATTTCTCTCCCTGTATTCCATTTATGATCAAATATATTTATGGAATTTCAACTCAAGAAGAGTTTGGAATACAAAGTCAATTATATCATGCTCTCTGAGTCATAGGTAGAAGTTATCAGGTCACTGCAAAGGATAATAAATATATTGCCTAAAGATATTGGGAACTCATCAAAAAGTGACGCTACAAAATACCTCCCATATGAAGGAAAAGCCTTTCGGCAGGTAGTGATTAGAATAGAAACTCTGCAAGCCTAGAACCCTTTCTAATTTTTACTGTGACCTGCCACATGACTTGAGACAACTTTGATTCTGTCTTTAATTGTCAGCCTCAAAAAATCCCACAAATTTGTCCATAAGATCTTTTGTTGAGCAACAACTTACAAAAAGCAACACTATCCGTTGGAAACTAATTCTTGTTTCAAGTAACAACCACTTTCTTATAGAGCCAGTAACACCGATCACTTGGCTGTTGCTTAATGAACTAACTTACTCCACACCTGGTTTACTTGAGATAAGCCTATTATCAAAGCATCACCAACTTGTGAATTTGCAGATTGGATACTTCCACAGTCACTGCAGGAGGGAAGCATCTTTTTTGTCTTTTCACATGGTAAATAAAGACATCTGGATGGAAAACATGTTCCTTATTTATACCTTTTCATATTCAGTATCAGATCACAGGAAAAATAAAACAAATGTTCACAACATTGCATCTTATGAGAAGTACTTGATTTCTTTATCAGATGGTAGTTTCTCACCTTTATAAAGAAGATAAACATTATTAGATTTAAAGGAATAATTTCAAAATTAGGATGTCAGAATTCTTTACATACACCATAGAGCTTAAATATCATCAGTATTGCAGACTTTTAATCCATGTATTGTCTTTCTCACACACTTGTGTACATAGAATTTGTTTTTGTGTCAGTGTTACTTCATTTTAAAATTCTTCAGGATAGGATGTTTTCATTCTGTTCATCAAGCAGCTGTTCTGCACCCTTAATATTAATCTTCTGCAGTCCATTTCAGATTTCCTTTTATCTTCCATTTCTGTCCATTTGTGGTTCTTTAAGCTTTATATCTTCCTAATAGTTGTAGAAATCTCATATTCTCTCACATCTATAGTACAAGTAACAGTTTTGAAAAGACTAAACTAATCTGTTCTAGCTTCTTTATCATCTTAATTAAGAGCTAGAGTCTTCAGCTTACTAAAATGGAGGTCCCATGATGCCTCCATTTATTCTGGACTAAGCTGGATGTGAGGCAAGCATTCCTCTTTCCCAGGACATGAGAAAGATGCAGAATGGTATTCACCACCAGTATTCTCCCTCTCAAAGAAAGGAGAACACAATGATACTGTGCTCTCCACATTCAGTGCACTCTTCCACAGCCCGGCATGCTGCAAGATGAAACAGAAAGAAATGCTGCTAACATTCTTGATGGTATTTCCTACCATCAAAAAGTCTAGCACATATCACACAAATATCCACTAGTAGCCCTCACTTTTGGCTTTCTTAGTAGTCAACTTCCTTCTTCCAGTGGAATACCCACATGAAAGATAATTTTTCTCAATTACTTGTTACCTTCCTCTTTCTCACAAATCCCATTTTGTTATTTTGTGCTCATGTTCATAATTTTACACAGCTCTTCTGTATTCGTTTGCTCTGTCCAAAGGGCAATTTGCAATTTCTCCAATTGAAAGCACCATTAGTATGCTTTTTACTTCGTCTTTTTAATCACAGAAATGGATTTAACCCCAGTATCAGCAGTACTCTTCTGGAATACCTCGTCCCTGACAGAGGCCCCTTTCAATTACGGACTGTGAACAGGCACATCAAATTCTCTCTTTTTGTACTGAGATAGATCATTCACAGTTAGAAACCTCCTTTGACTTTCCCAGTATTGATTAGGGGAGATTTGGACTGTTTCCATGCTGCATTACATCCTGTATATCTAACAGGCTCACAGGCAGTGCATCTATATTTCACTGCAATCTGATTACAATAGACAACTGGCTTTTGATTCTCACTACTATGATTTCAAGGCAACAAGCAGTGAGGAACATATGGCACCATTGCTACAGAACTAGGATATTCAAGTCTTCTAGAGAACCAGTCGACCTCTGACTTGAAAATGGTAATTTTCTGATTTTTAAAATCTCAGCAGTCTATGTTGCATAAAAACTGTCAGTTAGCTTAACAACCTGCACACATACAGCATAATGTCTTCCAACAACACTGCCTGCCAGCAGTCACCATCTGCACTTTCTCTGCTGAGAACAGCCAAACTGTTACACGAAGTTGGGCTAACATAAGAATAGCATAGAAGATTTCTCACCACAGATGTTGGGGTGCATATGAAAGCTTCACTTTCATCATTCTGTACGTGCATAAAGATACCCATTTTTATACTGTTTCCATCAGGTTACTAAATAGCAAGAGCAAGGAGCGTAAGTTACTGGAACAGAGCAAGGTCTTCGGGAGTGCAAAGCTTTTCTAGGCTGTGACAGCTGGTTATGTCTTCACATGACATGTTCTGGGGGAGTGAAAACAAAACTACCCTGTCCATCAGCAACACAGGAGTGATGGAGCCGTTTAGATGGTGGGGCAAGCAGATGGATGTCTAAGTCTTGCCTTGACTAATGCGGGGCAGCTGCTTAGCTGGTATAAACTGATTGGGTAGTGACAAAATACACAGCTGAGGATCTGCCCACACTCTGTTGTCTTCTCTTTCGTAAGCAAAAATGTCAGTGCTCCATATGCTCCTTTACAGCAGCTATGCAAGAATTAGAGTAACTAATAAAAAAAAATATTAATTGCCCAAAGCTGTTATTGATCCTGCCCTGCCACAACTGGATCATCGAATGCTTGTCACGCTGACCATCCTGTGGCAGTTCATTGAGCTGCGCACCTCTGGCAGCTGAGGACGACTCAGGTAGGTCCCACCTGAACATTAAAATCTCATAACACCCTGCTTCACTCAGTTGGACAGCTTTAAATCCTCCTCGCAATCTTTGGTACAAACAGGTATATCTGCTACCTTCTGCTGTCTCAAGGGTAGGATCCTGTTGCACAGTTCCTTTTTCAAGCTTTCTTCCTTGGCCAAGATGTTGCCTTCTGCTTTATGTTTGCCTTCCTATTGTCCATAGAGTGAGCTACATGATTCTCACATACATACAGCCCACAGCCTCTTTCTGAGCTTCAAACGCCCAGCATTATGAGAATTTCCTAAGAACACAAGACAGCAAAACCATTATTATAAAGCATCAGAAGGAATGAAGGTGGGGTGTGGTGTGTGTGTAAACACACAATCCCTTCCTCCCTGAGCCTCCCTACTGCCATCCTAAAGAACCGTGGCAATCAAAAAGAAAAGAGAAGAATGCAAGAGTGATTGCTAAACTGACATGCAGATGTGCTATTCTCAGCCAGCAACATCTTACATCCTTTTTTTTTTTTATACTGGCATGCACGATTGCTTAGATAAAGGAACACTCAGGATCTTGTATCCTGCACTTCCACTACTTCCTATGAAGGTACTTTTCTGGACAGGAAGGCTGCCTCTATACCTTTGAAAATATCATCTCTCTGTGTCTGTAACAACACATGCACAAAGTTTCTCTGTTGATGCCTGTGAGATGAAGGAGGTTTGGGGGGAGGAGAAAAAGCATAAAGGGCTGGCTCCAAAGATGTTAGATTTATTTTAGAAATAACATCAGAATACAGAGGCGTTATGTAAAACTATTAAAAACACAACAAGAAACCTAGAATCATGGAGTGCTTTGGGTTGGAAGGGACATTAAACACAATCTAGTTCCAACCCCCCTGCCACAGGCAGGCACAACTTCCACCAGACCAGGTTGTTCAAAGCCCCGTCCAACTTGGCCTTGAATGCTGCCAGGAATCAACATCCACAGTTTCTCTGGGCAGCCTGTTCCAGTGCCTCACCACCCTCTTGGTGAAGAATTTCCTACTTACACCTTACCTAAATCTACACGCTTTCAGTTTAAAGCCATGACCCCTTGTCCTATCACTACCTGCCCTTGTAGTAGGTCTCTCTCCAGCTTTCTTGTAGGCCCCCTTTAGGTACTGGCAGGCTGCTATAAGGTCTTCCCAGAGCCTTCTCTTCTCCAGACTCAACAATCTCAACTCTATTAGCCTGTCTTCATAGGAGAGGTGTTCCAGCCCTCTGATCGTCTTTGTGGCCTTCCTTTGGACTTTCTCTAACAGGTTATGTTGTGCCCCCCAGAGCTGACTGTGGTACTCCAGGTGAGGTCTTATGAAAGTGGAGTAGAGGGGCAGAATGACCTGCTGGTGACTCTTCCTTGGCGCAGCCCAGGACATGATTGGCTTTCTGGGCTAGAAGCACAGATCACTGGGCCATGTTAAGCTTCTCAATCATCATTCCCAAGTCCTTCTCCTCAGGGCTGTTCTCAATCCATTTTCCACCCAGCCTATATTTGTGCTTGGGATTACCCCGACCCATGTGCAGGACCTTGCAGTTGGCCTTGTTGAACTCCATCAGGTTTACATGCGCCCACCTCTCAAGCCAAAATGCATTTTCTCAACGCATTTACTTTACCTGCAACACCGTATTTGCTCAGCAGATCAGCACACTGAAACACTGATCACTTACAGTGGCCACTTGTACGCCATGTTTACAGTCTCCACTTAGAATAAGCTTCACTACAGCATTTGGGGCTTTTTGAAGCTCTGGGCTTTATCCAATTTTCCATTTGTGTTGAATGAGGCACAAGTAGGTCAAGTCACTTTTCCAAAGTCACAGAGAAAATATGTTATTTACTATAAATTGGAAATCCAGGACACTCCTACTTTTAGTTTTCTTGCTTGAAAAGCTAAAACTTAGTCCATATTTTCCAACTAAGAATGATATTCTGCAGAAAAATTATAACAAAAAACCTCTGTTATTTCTAACAAATGTTTTCTGTATAATAAATTGCTATCCTGGAAAACACTACTGTTACTATGCCTACTTGCTGTCTTTCCCATTTCATACATACATGAGTAACATACACAAAAGAGACATATGCTACAGAAGCTAGCAACAGTTCAGAATTTAGATTTTAAGCTTTAGAGGATAAGGTTTGATTAGTTATGGAGTTGTTCAACATTTCTGAACAACATGTACCCTGCTCCCTCAGTAGGACTCCTAGACCAGAGAATATTAAAAACACAGACTTCATCTTCCACCTAGCCACTATAGAAAATTATATTCATTCCTCAGCTTCAGCACAACTCAAAAATTTGTCCAAATAAATGACTACACCTCTCCATTGTAAAGAAGCTTAAATGTCTACCTAAAAGAAAGCATGCACTGCCATGCAAGTGTACCCAAGCTAGCCAGCCTGTTATTTGGAAGAAGACAACTGTAACAGCTCAGTACTAAAGGTGTGACACTGCATCTGTGCAGTTGTTTTTCCAATACCTCAGCTAAATTAGGGATCTCTACTGAGCCATGAGCCAATCCAGTCCTCAGCTCACACGCACAAGTGTAGCATTTTAAACACAAGGATGAACATCATGATCACCAGGAGACCAACTTTGGCCATGTAACAGATTCAGAAAGGAAGTATTAAGCTTTTAATAATTCATGCAATTGTTTGTAATTCAGACTCCTTCAGTCCTGTGCATTACAGCATAAGGTACCAACACATGCAGAAACAAAAAAACGTGCAGTTACAACTGGCTCTAAAATTTTTGACAAAAAATGTTTTACATTTCAATATTTTGTACAGCAGTTTAACTTTCAAAACAACTATTGCCAAAGCAAAGGAGGGAATGCAAAGCTAACTATTACCAGATGGAGAGCCAAGACTTCCAAGAGCTGATGGGTCCAGGAAAGTCTCACATGAGCAAACCAGGACCATGTCTGAGCATGACAGGAAGTAATCACAAGCGACAAGCTCACAGTTTCCACTAAAAATCACACCTGAAAAAGAAATCTTCTTCCTAGAACAAAAAAGTATTATCTAGCCATCCTCAAATCTTTGCTTCTAAAGTGCAGCTGACTTCAAATCTCTTAGCATCTGATCCTTTACAGATTTTAAGGGTTTCTAAATCACCTACTCATCCCTCAGGATGCTTACCACAACACATCACTGCTAATATCATAAATAGTTTCAATTACCAAGTTTACATTTTGAACACCAAGGCACTCTTAGATAACTCAGCAACACACCACTACTATATTGCTAATAGGTGAAATATGTTCAGCATCAGACTTTCTGCATATATATGGTATTCATGCAATTTTGTATATGTGCAATTAACTACTTTTCCAAAGCCTATATATGCCAACATTAGAAGCCAGCAAGGTCAATCTTGTTTTTCTGCTGTCCTGAAATGCAACATAAACTCAAACTGCAAACAAATCACCTTATTTAAGAAAATGGCTGCTAAAACACTCTTCCAAAGGCCCACACAACAAAGAAACTTGTCTAAGCAGATACCAAATCCTCAAGAATCCAACTTACCTCCTGCCCGTAATTGTCCTTCAAAAGCCAAAAGTTTAACTGTTGTTTCCTGAAACCAGACCACAGTGCTCCTGCTCTTTCCAATCTTGTTTATCTAATGGGAATTTGCCTCACCAGTTCCTGGTCTTTTATCTTCTACAGCTGGGCCAATTTTCTACCACTCCTTAACTGTAACTTGGGTTAACTCCTTCATTACTGGAAGGAGTTCATGAACACAGATAACACTTAAGAAAATCAGGGCAAGTACTGGATCAATGTAGGCAACAAACTGATGACTGATACCTAAAATGTCAGATCCAGTAGTGGTTTAGTGCAGACAGATTTTCACACACTCTGATCATTTGCATAACTCAGTCTTTGTCACCATTAGAATTTGTGTCAGTTTTATGTACGGTGCTCCCCATAGCTGCGTTCTGTTCTCTCACAGTGCAAGAAGTCACTCATTCCCCTGGTAATATTCAGCTGGAATCTTTCAGAGCCCTGAACTACTTTCTAACTTCACAGAGCATGTGCAAGGTACTTTAAGTTATGACATATTAAATTCAGATTTCTCTAGCACATCAAGAAGGCTGTTTACTTATTGACCTTATGTGAAGCTGCTTCTACAAACCAATGCATGTCTTTTATTACCTAGCTAACAGGTAGCAACACATGCTAATATTCTGTTTGCTCCTGAAAGAATGAAATTCCTAATCGCGGATTGAGAGATACTTTGAAATATTGTTTTTATGCATGTGTTTTTATCACTGAAGTCAATTTGGACTCTGATACCTTCCAGAAAGATGAGATTACAATGTTCTGAGATAACTTTAACATTTTGGGACGTTTAAGTAAGCATTCAAACCAACAGAGATTTTCCCAAATATTTAGGTTTGGATAGTCAGAATTGCAAATGATTTACAATAATTATATTATGCTAGAAAAAGGCAGAAATAAGAAAAACAAAGCACACTGGAGAACCTCAGAGGGAACTCAAGAGGATTTGAGGGGATAATGTAGGAGACCAAAGAGGAGCGCAGTTTGTATATTGTTTAATTCAATAATTTAGCTTAATCCTACTGCATGATTGCTTACTTCAGGCAAACTTTAATCAAATCAGGTCTCTATCAAGTGGTTGCTAGGCTATAAACGTTACGATGAACCACTCTTACAATAATTTCAATACTTTCCATCCTTTACAAATAGTTACTGCTGGTTGACAGCATGAGCTGTTGTTCGCCTTGCTCCCTAGCTTGTTCATACAAATTCTCCCATCTGCACTTCATGTACTGATTCCAACCTTTGAAGTGACTTTTTGTGGAAGTACTTTAAAGCAGAAAGTTCTGAAGGGTACCACAAATTTGGAAATGAGATGGAAGGAGTTAGTAGGCATTACAGAAGGTTCATTTCCAGCCATTTTTCAAGGAATGGGATTCTTAAAGGCAGGGATAATATGAAGTCCATACTAACACTTAGATCCTTACTGTAGGAAAGAAAGAAGAAAATAAAAGGTTAAACACAAGTGTGACTAATTAAAGAGGATGCCACACTTGAATACAGCTAATTCACAAAATACTTATCCATCTGTCACCTTCTGTGGCATCTCTGTAACTTTTACACTAGCAATTGTATTTAAAATAAATTTGTAACTCCACACATTAAATATAACACAATGTATAAAGCAAGATGTCTAGGGGACAGTGTAAGACAGCTGACATGATTTTCCTCGCCCATGAAAATTTCTGTTTACTATTTATTAGTTTCTTGCCCAGGACCACCCTACATGGAACTGTACCACATTTCTGGTCATGTGGTGCCTTTTTCTTTTCATAGTTCACCAGGGTCCTCCTGGGTGACTTTGTTGACTGCAGCTCACATTTGCCAATCTCAGTGTTATTCATTGTCTGTAACTGCCTAATCGGCACACACTGCCTCAGCCACTGCCCAAAGGTTCTAACTAACATTCACAACATCCTCAGGAAAGAGAGAGCAAGTATCTTTTGTGGCTTGTTTAGATATCTCCTGTTTCATATACAGGATTTACCTCCAGAAAAACTTGTGATGTATGACCTTGATATGTACGGAAAATTTTGCCTGGGCATGCTGCCAGACATTTTGTTTGATATCTACATTTTCTCCCTCTTGGTTGTCATGTTGTTGCATTTTTTTTCCCTTCTGGCTTTGTGGCTTTTTTCATAACTACTTCAGGGTTCATTATCTTAACCCAAAGACACTGTCAGTACAGATCTTTCCAGTCTTTCCAGTCATACCTTTTAAATGGTATTCCCTATTATATACTGTGAAAAGCAGGGAGAAAATTTCAGAAACATCTAACTAACTGAGGAACTTAGATTTCACTGACTTTCCATCAGGCAACTATGGCATAGTTGTAGACTCACACAGACTATGAAAATAATATTTTACACTTACAGTTATAAAAATACATATGACCACATACTAAAACATTTAATATAATATCATGTTTGACTCTGAAGGTGTATTTTTTCAATATTTTAATAAAAATTGTTGCATAGTGAAAAAAGAAATAAATGTTCTTTCTGAACTTTTAAAATTGACCCTTGAGAATTAGGATAATTTGGTGAGAAGACAAAGTGTATTTGTTACAGACATCTTCTCATATATACAAGCTCATCTCTAATATCCCAACATATGTGTATATTTAGGTTCTCTTTCCCAATTCTCATTGACAAGACAAAAAAAGTGATGTTGCTAATACCTGGAATTTCCTCAAGTCCTAATCATGTACTTCTCTCAGAAAATTATTTGAAAAAAACCCAATTGAGATAAAATCCATCATTGTACCACAGTAAAGCACTGGCTGCTTCTAAAAGCTGAATGGGTTATCTCTGCTGCTTTGCAGTTTGTTGAATTCAGGAGTGTTGCAAGGCTTCAAAATATGTTCCTTGCATTTGCCCAACTTATGGGATAATTACTACTTTTATCTCCATCTAAACATTAGACTGGTTGATCCTGACTTAATCGTATTCATACCAGTTCTGCTAATATCAATAAGCTGTGGTATTGGTAATTTTCTAACGACCAAAGAGACACATGAAGTACAAGCAAAAAACCCACAAAGTAACAAAACAGACCCCTGACATTTGAGGCACTGGGAAATAACTTGTCATCAGCTTGCAAACATCTTTGTATTGATGTGCTGAAGGTACTGTTTCATGAATCTCTTAGCCTGCCAAAAGGCAGACGACATTCAAAGGAAAGCTGGAGGGAAAAAAGGGAGAGGGAAAGACAGACAGAACCTTAACCAGGTTTGAAAGTTTGGCAAGAAAAAGTTTTTGTAGTTTCTGTTTTGCAATTTAGCTTGTCTAGGTAATTATACTAAGAAAAATGCTAAGTACCTACTGAATATGTTGAGAATAGGCCTAAAAATGTTGAATTACTCCTCAAAGGAAGAGGTGGTGACAAAATATTCTATGTCAAGTTCTAGCCCAAAGAACTGCACACGATCCCATCTGCAGAGAAAAAATGGCCATCCAAGCTGACCTTGAACTCTCTCTGAGGATATGACAGGACATGCACATCACCTAAATTAGATGCTCCCAGGTCCCTAGGAGAAACTGTAACTTTTCAAGATTTATACATGGTTATTAAATTTCATACAAGAGGAGCTGAAGATTTGCTCTTGAAAAAGGAGGAAATCTGCCTGAAGCTAAAGCAAATTAGTATTGTTGACCTTGGCCTCAACTCTGCTCCTGTTTAAGATAATAGAAATACTCCTATTAATTCCATTGAGACCTGGATTAAGGCTCATGTTGAAGTAAAATTAGAAGCTTTAGATTAATTTCGGGCAATGCCAAGATAACTAAAATAGAACCTGACGTTCTGATATTGAAGAGTTATTGTCTCATGTAGGCTGAGTGTTTCATTGTTTAGAAGAAAACTCGTGTATGCATCCAAACACACTGGAAACTTGGTTAACTGTGAAAAAAGAATGACTTAGAGGAGCTTTTAAAGTTATTTTTTTAGATTAAAACTAAACCTATGCTTTTAGGGATGCAGGAATGCATACAAAGAATGTCTTACAGACCTGGGCAAATCGTAAGGAATCAGATAACTCCCCTGTTTTGGGTAAACTGAGATACACTTCTCAGGACCATAACCTCAAAGTGCCTTAAATACCTACATTTCACTGAACCTCAGCTTTTTTCCTATTTCAATGAGAATAATAGTGTTACTTTCTCAGAAATGTTGTGACACTAACTATACTTAAAATGCAAAATTTCTCAGTTTCTTGTGCTAAATACAGCTACAAAACCAAGGTCAAATCTGACTCTAATACTTATTCATTAAATATTTCAACCTCAGCAGTAGGAAAGCTCACCAGATATGTTAGATTCGTGTTCTTTCCTAAAACTTTGTTTGCTTAGTTCAAAAGTCTGTTTTGTATATTCCTTTCACCAAACTTCAAAGCAATTGACAAATAATAGTTAATTGCACTGAATCAGCTTTAAAAAAATAAAAGGAAACAACAATCCTAATAGGCATGACAGTTTCAACAGATAATGTGAATTCTGCACACAAAAAAAATCCCCATTTTTAAAATCATCAAATACGTAAAGTCAGCTATCTGGACAACACATTTACCTTTCTTGTGAATTAAAGGACTAGCTAGATGCTTAATCCAATGTCCATGAGAAACTCTTTTGTTCTAATGAAGTTTAAAGGTGTGGAATCTACTGCCTTTTTTCTGAACAGTTTATTTGAACCATTGAAGGCTTACTGAAGCCACTGTACATGTGAGCAGAGTCAGAATTATGGTTATCTAGTGTCATTATTTTAAGTGAATGTAATTTTTCAAAATAGCATTTACACCTTACAGATTTTTATACTAATTAAAATAATACATTCCCTGCATTTTTACAAACTTTGCTTAAAGACTTCAAATTATTATATATAGTGTTTAATGGTAACTCATTTTGAGTGTTAAAACCTGGCAGTTTTTATCATATTCAAGACACTAATCCTGTCAAGAGCCTTCTGCTCATTGTGCATTTGTATCAGGGACAAGCAGAACTTTCAACGCTTTTCTAATCTCAAGAATGACAGGAGTGTAAGAGTTGCGTTCTGTCTGTGGTCTGAGTGGAGGAAATGACCTATTGTGTGGCAAAAATAAATCACTTCCCATACAAAGCGAGAAACAGTGCTAAACACTGAAAGGTCCCAAGGGAATAGATTCTTGAATTTGTGTATCTTGATTATCCAATAATGCAAGGCACAAAGTATAGCTATGATAATAGAGCTTAGACAGAACAAACCAATTTCTTATTCAAATTTTCAGCAGATTTGACTGCCTATCTTCAGAGTGTGTGGCTCATAAAATTAAGGAGATCACCTCAATGGCTTACACTAATACAAATCCCTACATGGTGGGGATATCATTTTAAGGAACCCATACTTCAAAGAAAACAGCTCCTTATTTCTCTGCAGTATTTCAAACAAGAAGGATATATTTCCATGAAGAATTTTTTCTGAAGGAGTACTATGGATGCTGGTATTTGGAAATGCGAACACAGTTGATTTAATAGAAATTAAGAAAACACTCAGCATAGGAAGAATCATTGTGTTTTAACTGTTACTTGTGTAAAGAGGAACTGTAATCCACTGAATATTATTGTTATTTTTTCTTTGCATTCAACAATAGTGACTCTGGTTCCTCCCCATAACAAAAAGACAAATGTCTCCAAAACTGCATAGATACAGCCGTTTCAGTACCTGTCTCACTCCACATCAAAGCATTAACAGGTAAAGGACAGGGACCGGAGTTATGAAACTGGGTTGTTTCAAAAGAAAGAAAAAAAAAAAAGGCATTACGTGACACATACAAAAATGTCTCATTACGCAAAAAGAAAGAAATTTTCTATCTGATTAGCATTATTAAAAGCTTATGAAAAATGAACGTGCAACAGCTGAGAACACATAATCACTAAAAGCTAGTTCTTGGAAGCTAGTAAATGCAGAGTCAAAGCCAAAAGTTCAATGTTGATTCTGCCCCATCTGCTTTGTAAGTAAAAATATGTCACTTGGTTTGAGTCATTTTGCATATCTTGATTTATTCAAGTTATAAAGAAAATTCTAACTGGAATTTCTCAGAGTCTGGCACACGTACATATGAAATGAACATATTCTATTTTTGGCTTAAAGTTTCAGTCTCACTGAGATCTAATAAAAAAGTCCAGTTTGAAGGAATTTGATTTAATAACGTATTAGCTGGGGGAAACTTAACACTGGCTCAACCTGACAGGATTAAACCATTTTGGGTTGTTTTGAATGCCTTCATTCTGGAGGAGGCTTTTACAGGTTGTTCAGATGGGATAATAAGCAAAGATGGGAGAAGTCAAGCGACTGGAACGATTTCCTGTGGATTTGTGTTCTTTGCCTCCTTAAATTCACCACTGCGGTAACTCCAACCCCCCATACCCCGTAGCATTCAGGGCGAGCAGGAGAAGCTCATGTAGCCTGAGCTCCTCTACCAGCTGATGGGTGGTTGTGCACCTGCTGCTGGGCTGGCCAGCCTGAGCCAGCCAGAGCACATGAGGGCTGAGCACCCTGGGCCTTCTCCTCCCTCAACACTAATCTGAACCTTTCTCCTGTTCCACAGTAGCTGATTCTTGTGAAATTTGAAGGTATAATCCTCCTTCTCTGTTGCAACTGGATGAATGTGACTTACAGGTCAATAAATTGGTGAAGAAGAAAAGTAAGCTCAATAGCTTACAGTTATTAATTTGGGAATCATTCTGTTTGGGTAATCATCCTATAAATGATTTAAATATGGAAACTAAAGATGGAAGATAGAGTATCTGGATGTCATACAGATTTTCACAGCATTTTATATGGCTAGTGTGATACACTACACATTCAGAAGACAATTACAAAAGTATTGTATCAATCTGTGTAACCAAGGGATTTCACCTACCAGAAAATAAAAAGGAAAAAGCACATCACTGTTTCATAAGTCACCTTCCGTTTTCCTAGCCCGCACAACAATCAAACATCAAGAAGTTTGAACCACCCATGCGTTCATTTATCCTGTAACTTTTAAGTGGATTCTGAAGGTCACGACTTAAACAGAGGGAGGTGTATTTTCTATTTTGGTCTGGTTTTAATTTGGGTAATCTTTCCATTAAATATAGCTATTTATGACATTTGTTAAAAGCCCATATTGCTAATTTAGCTTAGAAAAAAAAATAAAAAATATCTAATGGAGCTGTATTGGAAGTTTTCCATGAAATTAATGTTCCAGACTTAATGGATGTCTAAGGTATCATTATTAACGGGAATATTCCATAAACTAAAATCAGAGTCTTTGAATTGGTGATCTGATACAGTTAGATCGGAACTTATTGAAAGCTGGAACCATGCCAAAGTACCCAGGAATTCAATTTAAACACCTTACGGAGGTTAATGCTTTTACAGTATTTACTTTAATTAGTGTTTTATTAAATGCTCAATTTCACTCGCATAGTTGGGCAAGAGTAGCAGCCAGCCTGTGGGTAAAGCAAGTATGGCAGAGGTAAGATCACTTTACTCTCTCTACATCTGTCAAAAATACAGAACTTCTCTAGGATTTCTAGGGCTATAATGCTTTTGGCTATATTACCACATCACTGAGAAAGTCATATGAAGTCATATGTGTGTGTCACAGACTGTACAGTGGCCAACCAAGATGATGTTACAGACTGTGGGCCTCCTCACAAATCATTTTGCTCTACAGATTGACTCCTGTCAGTCCTGCACTACCTGGTAATGTAGATACAGACTGTAACTCTCCAAAATACATAGGGTGTGTGCATCTCTTGCCTTCCCTTTCATGCTGAATTTAAAAGCGCTGGTTTTATCTTGTTAATTACACTCTGTATTTTTTATCCTGTGGGGAAAAAAGGGATTACCACGTAACAGAAAATAGTTTAGTCTTCCTTTACTTTGGCACTGGTCCTAGACCAATAAAATCAGATTTTGTCCCTATTGACTGCAATAGGCTTAGAAATAACTTCTTACTCCAAGTACTGAAGTAAAATAAAATCTAAAAATGTATATAATTTATTTTTCTTGTTATTTACAAATTAATCAAGAAGAAATAATGATTCTGTTATGAACCAAAGTCAAATTTTCTACACAGAAAGAATTCAAGAGTTGATATTCCCTTATTTCTTGGCACCACAGGACTCAAGAAAAGAAATGTACCCTTTCATGAAAAGCACATTCTCAGCTTCCAAATGTCACCTAACAAAAGCCACTAACACAGATAGATGCCGTTATATTCTGTTGTCTTTTACAGAGCTGTTACAGCCACCTGAATTTAGGAAGCACTTTGAATAAAACTTTGAAAATTGGAAGGCAGGTATGTTTGCTTGATTCTCTTTTCAGGTTCATTTTATTATGGACAGAAGACTATACAGACTACAATATATACACACACGAATATATTAATAAATACAAGGAAGATGAGAGAAATGGCTTTAGGAATTCATTTTCAGCACTGACACACAGAGCAAAGGCACATTCAAGTTGTGGACCTCACCATTAAGCGCAGTTTTGAAATGTGAAGACTTCAGAAGAGTTTCTTTTGTGAAAATGAATTCACAGTGGAGCTGATTTCAAGGCACATTTAAACATGGACATGGACAATTATCATGAGGTAAGCTATTGAGTGACCTTCTAATATTCCTGCTGTTCCCTAGTAACCGCCAACGATGAAAGAAATAAAAAGTATAAGCCCCCTGATATTTACAATACTGTACTGAAACAGAAGAATACGCACATAGGCAATAACACTGAGTAGTTAAAGCAGTAAAGATAAAGTTCAAGCACTGTCTTATCCCCTAGAAACTTATTCATCTGTTAGACTCTGCATACACTCTGGATTTAATTCTTGCCTTTATAAATATCTTTTTTGCAGTATTGATCAAAACACACACAGTGCTGTATTCCTTACATCCAATGAATTAAGGCCATACGTTCCAGAAAGGAGCTAGAATGACTAATTCATTCGTTATTAAATGAGTGAATATTTACTGAGACAATGTTGTGTAAATATTTACATACCTATCTGACATCACGGCCAAGAGATACAGAGGTCCACAAGCAATGACACAGAAAAAAAAATAAAAGGACACAAAACTTAGAAAGGATGTGTCTACAAATTACAGAGAAAATAAATGAATCTTTAAAAAGAAATTGAGCAAACAGAACAGCACTTTTGGCCTGAAAAGATCTAAATTAAATCTGTTATATAATAGGTAACTAAATAGATCAGAAGAGTAGAATAGATTATGGGGGGATGGAGGGGAACCACACATCATGAACCAAATACATACACCCCGCTATTAAAGTCTGCATGGAGAACACTTCAGAAAGAGGATTTTTTTCAGGTTATTTTTATTTTCCAAAGTCTGAGCACGGTTGAGTCAGGAAGATTTCTAAGTCACTGGGAGTAGCATCAGGCTCAGCTCATTTCAGTAGGATTGCAACACTTTATATAATTCTGGAAGGGAAGTGGCTAAGAGAGAAAAAGTAACAGTGACGGAAACTAGTTGGGTCAGATTTTTGGCTGCTGAAAATCAACTTCAGTGGTTCAACATTTGGAATGAGGCAATGGAGATGCTGTAATGCCTACCTTCCAGAAGCATACTGATGTGTTATTTCTTGACTGGCTCTCTGGGAAGCTCAGAAGGTAAATGTATTATTGTACTGTGCTTGAGCTTAGAAATGACACAGTAGTTTAAGGGAGGTGGGTAGTAGGAGGGGATGCAGATAGGAAAAGGAAGCTGGCACACGTTCTGTCAAGTCCTTCCAGATGTGCCTGCACAGAGTGCTGTTCCAGGGTGTCATTGTTGCCTTGCCTGGGAGAGCTCCAGCCATCCTTGCCAAGGAAGCACCTCAGAACAACCATGCTGCTATAGCGCTGCCTTCAGCTCATGCTGCTTGTGGCCACAAGCGTGTTGGCAGCTGGCTGGCCTATGATGAGCTCTATGCTGCTGAAACATTACAGGGGCAATAAAAGATGTGAGCACAAGCAAAAACGGCTGCAAAAACAATCACAACATTTCAGGGTAAAAATCAGGCTCATGCACCACTGCTGGCTCTTTCAATAAAGGTGTGCAACACCCACAGTGTAAGGTACCCTTCTTGTCACCTTTCGTACTGCTGAACAGCTCTCCAGCCCTAGGATTTGACTAGAATCTCAGGTACGATTTTGCTCTGAGGTCCATCTGGCTGCAAGGGATAGTGGCAACCAGACCTGTAACATGGTTTCAGCAAGTATTTGCTATCATATGTTAATTCCTTAAGTGACTGAAAGGTTTGAAGCTATTTGCTCAGTTCAGTATTTAAAAGTACTGTAACATTTGCATTTCAATCCTCACGTTTAATGAGCCACTGCTCTTACAAGGAAGAGATAAAGATGCCTTTAAGCCATTGCACGTGATCTTCTGGCTATAAATAAAAAGAAGTATTTCTGACAGCTCTATGCCAGGATACAGAAATAGAACTTATTTCATTTAAGAAGCAAGATACTGTATATAGCAGGCAATTGCCACATCAAGGCCTTTAATTACAATGAGAACTGTCCATGCTCTAAATAGCTCAACTTTTATGGGCCAGAGCAGCAGCTAAGTGCTTAAGGAAGGCTGTAATGATGTCTTCTAGACACTGGCTGAGACCCAATGTTCTTATGGTAGAGAGTAGCAATGTAGTGTCTTTCTACTGATCAACCCAAAGACTGAAGTTTCAGCCTTAGCTTGAACAGGCTGATTATGTGCCTACTCCTCTGCACATCCTCTGTGAAAATGGCAGAGTATATAAAACTCTTATCAGGCTGAAGGAGCAGAATAATATCCCTGCCATGTTTCTTCCACCAGGATGAACATATCAGTTCAGACCAGATCAGTCCAGGTCACAGGCCTACCAGACAGGCTTCAAGCAAGGATGGAAAGGCCTGGATGTGAGCAGGTATCCTAGATGGCAATATTTCTTGAGGCATTGCTGAGAAACATCAAGGTGGATGAGGTAATGGTAGTATGGTACCTGGTACTTGTATGGTACCATCCTTCCAGGAAGGATACAGGAATGTAATTGAGAGGCTGAGCAAATGTTGCATGTATCAGCAGGGCATATAAAAGGTAAATGGTGAGACAGAAAAGAAACTAAGGGTGAGTGTTAATAGGATGCTTGCTATTCCATGGCACTGTAAGGCTGGCAGCCTACACTCTCTTGTTTCTTGGGTAGGTGATGCTTAAAATATTCATCCCTCTAAACCGCACAAAAATTCCTGCCCTGCTGGTGGCCTTCTTGTAGGTTTTGTTATTAGCAGTGGTGATTTGGCCCCGAGTAAGGTATTTTAAAGCAACCCTTGCAAGCTGGATGCTAGGAAACAACAGAGACTGAAAAATCTTCATCCAGATAGACAAAATATATCTAATCCTATAATAGCTGGCATGAGGTGTTTGGCAGACATCCCAGAGTGAAGGACAGAGCTGATCAATATTAAACATCTACAAGCAAGAGGGGGAAGCCAACACGAAACATAGAGAAGGTAGGTAGCCACTATTTTGAAAGAAGGGGGAAAGTTCAGGCTAATGGAAGCAGAGTTGGTATTTGGACACTATCTCAGTTAAATGCAGATTTTTTTCATTTGGATTATGTTGAACATGATTAACTACAAGCACAGATTTCTACCTGTTTCACAAGGCCTCTCTGGAATACAGCTTCTGCCAGAGCTCTTTAAATTCCACATCTGAAATATCACATTCTTTTTAAGAAAACAGCTCTACAGATATTCTTTTAATAAGGTTAGCTTATAGATTTTCATCTACATCCTTTGTGCAAAAGAGAAGAAAAGAAAAAAAGGTAGCAACCTCCCTCACAGAACTTTAAAGTTTGAAAAAGAGAAGGACAGTAAAATTATTCAATTAAAGAAAAAAATTCCCCATCAAGTTAGCATATCTCAATAATATGTAGATTTTCAACTGCTGTTTCGACAATTCCATTCACCAAACTTCAGAATAGGTTCAGTTCTTAATTCACTCACACAAGAATACAATGTGGCCCATGCCATTCTAAATCCTCAGGACTGTTTAAGATGTCTGTTGCAATTAAGTTCACCTGTACTTTTAATTTAATTCTCCACTCCTTAGGCTTTTGAGCCTTTCATTCAAGAAAACCAATTCGGAGACGGTCCCTAAATCAGAATTGCTTTGACATGTAACGGTTTCAGACCTTACTGCTATGCACAAGAGCTAAAAAGAGAGTGAATGTAAATGTATATTATATCAGGTGCTATAAAGTTGGCTTGTAAATCTCTTAAACATTCCTCCTATTCACCCGACTTTCTAAACTTCATTTTTTATATGACCTCAATTTAAACTAAAATCTGAGGTTTTCCTACATTCTTCTAATCCCTCTCTTTCTAGTGTCCTGAATGCCAGACTCACATATTTCATATGCATACCTTGCATGGAAAAGAAAGGATATTCAAATAACACTTCAGAATGTCAGCCAAGCATATTTCCTTTCAAACTCATCCTCGGTTCGTGCTGTTTATTTTGTACTCTTCCTGACTAAAATACGCTCTATTTCTCTTGAGCTTTTCAGAGATAGGGAGCATCTGGGAAACCTGGAACACCTCTTACCTTATCAGGACAGGAATGAGGTGCTGCACTCAGCAGCACCTGAACAAAACAGGGGATTTCAGCTCTTCAGCAGGAATAAGACTAGTATTTCAAGATGAAGTCGTTCTTCACCTACGTGAAGAAGCAGGGGAGAAAGGAGATTCAGGAGCATTTTTGTGAGGAATGGGGTATCCTCTGCACATTTGCTCTTACCAGCAGAAGACAGCAATTAACTGTTCAGCATATCAGAAAGGGCAATTGTTTTAAGATACTTGTTTCCAACTGCTGGTGCAAAGAATAGTCTTACAATTTCCTCTTCATTAATATCTGCCTCATTGTCTGTGAGTGGCAGTCTTTTTACATAATAGGTTTGATCTTCCTGCTCACACTTGCCCAGTAAAGGGAACCAAATTAGAGGGCATGACCCAAATAATAGACAACTTTGAATGTAGCTTTTCTCTAAAATATCATCTTGTTTCTATTCACTTCACTTGAGCTTAACTCCCTCCAGAAGGTAATGGGACTCTGTCCCTAATCATGTAACTCCTATGTTAAGGTGAGGTTTAGTGGAAGCTTTAAAATATTCCAAGCATCTACTATGGAGGTCACTTTACAAGAGAGAAAGTTTCTGTAGTAACTGGTAATAAGTAAAAGATGCATCTCTGTGCGTTTCTTATCTATACTTAATTCTATTATAGTAGTGAGAAACTTGAAAAATAATCAATAAACCCCTAAATCACACAGGAATAGAGGGAGACAGTGAATGTAAATTAATAGTTGCTGTGTAATTCCAAAGAAGAAAATTCAAAGAAACTAGGCAGAATCCAAATCATTTTGTTGCTGTGTGTCTTGGTGAATGATAGCTCTGGGAACAAAATTCCAGCAAGATTTGTCTTTACTCAGATTGAATGTTTGTAATTATGAAGTGAGTTTTAATTCAATTGTCTCAAAATAGGAAACAGAAGATAAATACAAACTTGCATGGGAGAAATTGGAGACAGAAAACAAATCATGATTGCTTACAAAGACTCCAAAGAAATCAGAGTATTTTAACACATGCTCATTTCCAGGAGCTTGGGACTGGCAAACAATTTTTATTTACGTTCCCTGTAGAAATAATAGCTGGGGTGTTCGGCACTTTAGTCAAAGACTCTTCTAATCCCCACACTCACATTTCACGTGAACAGACAGTATTCATAGCCTGATATATTTGCAGTCACAGTGCTAATTGATGGAATAACTATACAAACACCACATGGAACTTCAGAATTTAATCCAAAACAACAAACACCACCTAGAGATGTCTTAACATGAATATAATTCTGGTACTCTAAGAGCACAAGTGTTTGCTGTTTCAGTGATGGCACAGCTACTCAGTTTGCTAGGTTCCATAGCATTTGATTCAGCTAAGAAGTGCTGTCACAAGTCATAGACAAACTGTACATAACCTTTGTAAAACAGAAAACGCTACACTCTCACTTCAGCAACTATGTCAGCTCATCGTGTGGCATATCTAACAATCTGACTGCTGATAGTACCCAAATGGCCTGTTTATTCTAGACTATTCCCATAATTTGCCTTGGTCATTAAGGCTTCTGAACACCTCTAAGAAAGACCTTCTAGCTCTCAGGAACTATCTTCCTCTTCCAGTTGTGACTATTATCACCTTGGCATCAGTACTGAAGATATATCTCACTGCTAAGGGCCACTTCAGAAGCCAAACTTTCAGTTCCCAGTAAATAGCTCCAACAGGACAAGGTACACCCAATCTGCTGAGCTCTTAATTAAAAGTCTTTCTGTAGAAGTCAACAATAACCTTAAAACTCACTGTAAGCACAGGCAAAAGCAATGAAATAGCTTCATGAAGGTACGGCCATGGGGCTTCCTAACTATTTTCCATGTATGTTGTCCCAAAGTAAGATGGACTGAGTGTTTAAAAGACGCAAGATCATGGTAAGTATAGTTGACAAGACTTAGCAACAAGAACCCGGAGAATGCCTGTGGCAATTCGCATACTCAACAGTTCAAAGCAACTTGATAGGTTGCCTTTTAACATAAGGCGGGTGAAGTCACCATCAGTTGAGGTCACCAGTGAGCTCTCAGTCTCCTGGGATATTCATTGCAATCAAGGGGACAAATGCAGCTTGACTGCCCTTGTAAGGCTCATAAGAGGCCAGCAACGTGTTCTTCTTGGAGAGCTCAAATTTTGTTGAATCAATCTCTTCAGCACTGAACAGTTCTTGGGAACAGTTTTAACCAGCTGTGCAGTTACACAGTGGCATAGGAAGCAGATAAAGAGTTTTAGACCAAAACCAAGAAATTTGTGAATTTCTTCAGGAACTCATAATAAAAAATAACAATACAAAAACTTCAGAAATTATATGACAAATTATTTAAGATGCATAGGCAAATTCTGCATTAGAACTTTATCCTCTGTTTTGAAATATGAAAACCTCTGACAAGCTCTGTCAGACCTCTGAACATTGTGATGAACAGGAGGATGACGCATGCTCCAATAATAATTTTGTCTCCACCCTATTCTCATTAGTACTCAGCATAGGAAAAAATTATCTGCAATGGTAATGTCCTATGCAAAACAAAAAAGTCAGAGAATCATGCTCTTTGGAAAACTGATTGTTTCAAGTCATGAAATCTTCAGAAATTACTATCTCAATCTCACAAAAAAAAGAAATACAAGAATGGATTTCTCCTTATCTTTGCCTTGTATGGAAAACTTTATCAGGCTGTTTTCTCCCAGTAATGCCCTCTTGTGGCCCTAATAATTCACGCAGAAACCATTTTCATATGCCTAGTAGACTTCCCTCTTCCACTTGCATTCCTGATATTCCACAGATTCCAGCCCCTGGACTTCATACAAAACAATTCCATAGAGTTTTCTTCCACTGCTCTTCTACCTTGCAGCAAGCCATCTGCTCTGCCTCTTCATAGCCCCCTTCATCCCTTGAGCTGAGGAAGCTGAACAGCAAAAGCTTCCCTCAGCCTCTCAGGGTCCACGAACTGCAGCCACATTAGCCACTACTTTAGAAAGATCTGCAGATCCCTGGAAGACCTTCAAAGCTGCCTTTGCCAACAGCACTTGAGGGTCTCCACACATTTCTGGGATGTACTTTTTTCATTCACAAAGCCATCCACTTTCTAGTATCTCTCTACCACACAGTCTTTAATGTACTCTTTTCTCTCACAGCAGAACTAGACAGATTATTGTACAATAAGGTAAAGCCTGTTCCCAACTGATTTACTTGGATGTTGGCCACTGGACCATTCTTACGTTTTCAATTTCCCTTAAGGAAGTTCTATTGTTTCTCGGAAGCTATTAAATTAGGTGAAATACATGGAACATTTCTACAGCTGTGTTATCCAGAAGATCTCACCTATATATTGCCCTTGAGAGCTTGCAACCAGTTGTGTCTGAGACATATTGTACTTTCTGACTCATTCACTGATACGTAATTATTTAATTGCCATCACAGAAAAATGCGCAGCATGTGTCAGCTGTGCAGTAAATATCCTCTAGTGTTTGGGATTTTTAGTAAACATAACTGCATTTTTTTACACAGCTGATTACATCCTACAATAAATACAGTTGTAACCTCAATATGGTAAGGTTAATAGAGAGAATAAAGGCTTGGAAAGGGAAAACAAAGCATCAAACAGCAGAAATTTATTGGTGAGGGTATATCACAAAGGTCATGTCAAGAAAGTTCTCTATCAAATCCTTATTACCAAGGTGTAATAACTTTATGCAAAAGCATACTGCGTATCAAAATTGGCATTCAGCATTCTGTACTTTGACCTCGAAGTCAGGATAATAGTAGTCTATTATATATAATTTCAGATGGTTTTATATTGCCTCTTTTTGATTATTTAGATTTTTCTCAGTGATTTCTGTAAGTAGATCATCACCATAGTGATGATCTTCTCTCACTAGATCACCAAATTGATGTGATAGCAATGATTTAAGACTTGGAAGCATGGTAGGAACCACAAAACACTGTCAGAGACCCATAGACACTAGGAAAGAAGGTCCTATGACTCTCTTTGAATCCTGGAACCTAGGAATCAAATAGCTCAGGGTTCGGTATTGCTGCTGAAAAATGCAATAATTTAAACACGTAGTTTATAATGAGTCAGCTTCAGTAATTACGGTATTCATAAGGAAACAGTCAAGTACATAATGCTTTTGCACTCAGATGCCTAGTCATCACTTTTCACTCAAGAATATAAACAATAGAAACGATGGGCCATTAGAAAACACAGTTTTACCTCATATAATGTCTCTCAGCTTATATAATTTTATTTGATGTTTGAAAAGCAGACAGGCCACCAGGGTTAACTCATTGTCTTCAGACACGTAGACATTTCTGGTTTACTAAATTTCCTGAATTTGATTCACCAGGCCCAGCTTTCTCTCATCTGCTCCCATTCAGCATATTACTGTCTAACCTTCACTGTTCAAGAAAACATTTTTATTAGCAAAAACAGTGCTGAGGGGTTTTTCATGTTACAGACAATTTGACTCACTGTTTTAGTCATGTGATAGCTTTTCCAAATAAAATATTTTAATACAAAATCTTAAATAATCTTTATTTTTCTTTAGCTTTCAGAATCTTTTAAATATGTCTCATTGAACATGGAGTAGTTAATAAATTATGGGTGACTGAGAAATCTTATCATGCCTGAAAACCTGTTACATGCAAGTGACTCAGTAAACTAAAAGAAAAATCACACTTTCCCCAAAATATACCGTAAATACCGTCGAATGTGCACTAAATGCTAACTTTCTACAGTCTATGGTAGTACATGGCAATTCCTACATTGACTCAGAACATTACCAGAATAGCACTTAGCAACAACATAAAGATATTTAAGATGTAAGATATTTAAGAGTACTGCTGACATTACAAACGTAAGAAAGGGGATGAAAAGACCTGAATTCCCACTACACTGGAAGATGGATCAGGGAATAGTAAACATGAGGCATTCCAGTGCTTAAAAGATGCCTGGGGATACCTTTAAGGAGCATAGTTAGTGGCGTGTGCTTTCCCAGTGGCAAAAAAAAGAGGAAAATTGTAATGGGAGTCTCTTCTCATGCTAAAGAAAAACAGAAAATCTGATAAAGAAGCCAACAGCCAAAATCAAAAGCCGTGTTAGTCTGGAGTTGGCTTGTAGGGAATGGAGTTGCATGTGACAGTAATTTATTTGTAGCTATCTGTCATGGTTTGATTGCGGGGTGACAATAAACTGTGGCAGAGGTATTGTTAACCTTCTCTCTCCCCATTTCCCCTTCAGCCCCTCCCTCTCCCCCCTTCCCACTAAGGACAGGTGATTGGGAGGGAAAGAAGGACAGGGAGAAGAGAGTTGGAAAAATTAAAAATGTTTTACTAATGTTACCAATAAAAACAGAGAAAATAATACAAAATTTACAAAACCAATCTTGAAAGTCCTGGCAATGGCTCCGGCAGAGGTAGGGCTGGCACCCGAAGCCCTGGCCTGGACTCTGCAGCCAACTGGAGCTGGATTCAGTCTGTCACTAGACCTCAGTTCGCAGGGACAACTCGCAAGGTCCTCTCCCAATGTCGGCCATAAGGAAAAGGGACGAGATCCTCGTGATCCCCAACTTTTATATGAAGTATGACGTGAATGGGATGGAATACTTTAGTTGGTCAGTTTGAGTTCACCTCCTACTTGCGCATCTTGCGAGATGCATCATTATCAATGACCTCGCATTCCATTGCTATGTCTACCAAAACATGCATCTAGCTTTCAGGAAAACTGCAGTTATTTAGAAGGCTTTAGCTGACAGGGAAATTCACTAAAAGAGAAACTTGTTTTTAACAAAACCAGGACACTATCAAAGTAGCACCATTGTTTTTTACCCTATGTGTGCTCTTGATACAGTACTCTGCACATTGCCAGTAAAATGAAAAATACAGTGTAGCTTTTCAGAAAATGGGTCAAAATTAATCAAAACTCAAGTCTGTTGATTTTTAAAAATCTTTTTTTTCAGCAGTTAGAGTATGTACATTAATGGGGTGGTTACATTATTCTTCTATACAAAATAATAGATGTCATTCCTGCTGTAAAAGAGAAGTAGAACCCAACTTTAAGCATGGGGTTACCATTCCCACATAATACAGTGTGAATTACTGACATGTTAGACCAGCTGTGACAGGGGGAAATGTAATTTATAAGAACGTTTTACAATTTATCAGGAACCTTTGACTTTTCTACCTATCATATGATCACTTAGTCCAAACTTTGCTTTCCAATTAATTTCCCCAGTTCTGCAACTATCATTTGAAATCAGAGTAGTTTCAAGGGAAACCCTTTGAAAGTAAAACAGAAGAATCACACTTCTCTTTTTCCTGCCCTGCCTCTCCACCTGCCCAAATGAGATTGTTTTTTTCTTAATTCTACTGGCCGGAAGTCCAAAAGATGCAGAGATCTTCTTTGGACTGATGACCAACGACCAATTTACACTAAATCACACATTTTGAATAGAAAACTAATTACATCATAACATTCTTCAGACTTGTTTTACAAATTCTTTCAGAATTTTAGGAATATCTTAACAATGGTGTTTTTCTTCACTTTTAAGCTTCCTGAATTGCACTTACATTACTTGGAGACTTTGTTAAAAATTGTAAAAATTTGAAAACTAACCAATATTACTAAACAATTTGTTTCTATACTGGGACAGTCTTATACAGAACTCCTAATGGTTTGTTGGGTCTAAGTACATACTGGTAGCTGACATTCAAGGTTCCCGTCTCTATGAGACAATGTCGTCTTTGTCTCTAGGAACAAATGAACAGAAAGTCCTACTAGTCCTACTCCTGTTGCCTCTGCAAATACAGTTCTTGTGAGTTTCATTGTCCTTTTCAGCCTTAACTCCGTACAAATATATCAACTGTCAGAACTTAGTCACAGGTCTTATGTTATCTGATATTTCCCTTTATGTCAGATTATTGAATAAGAACCTCAGTTTTTATTTCAGCCCATTTAATTTGCTGAGAAAAAGTTAAGTAATTGCCTACATCTACTGACTTTAAGATGTTTTGATTTTTTTCTAAACAATAGTTTTTTCTAAACTATAGTTCACAAGATTACTTGGAATAACTAATACTACTGATATGACATGGAAAAACAGTTTCTATATGAGTCCTTTCTATACAGGCTCACTCTGAGCAACAAATGATGTGTTTTCCACAGAGAGGGAAGAAGGGAATATCATCGATTTTCATGAACTAAGTGTAGATGAAGGATCTTGAGAAAATTGGTTGTGCAGTAATCTTTCAAACGCAGTCCAAAGGTTCACTACTTACATACTTTGCAGGGACTGAAACACATTCATTTTGATTAATATAATCATAACCTACAGAAGACTATTCACAAGAATCACAGCTTTATATACAATATGAAAGCCAATGACAATTAAGAAACCCAATAATTATATTGGACTACACTGCTGGAACTGGCTGTTCAAAAAAAAAAAAGATAAATTTATCTTTGTTTCATTATTTTTATTTTAGCTATGCAACTCCATCCTACATGCCAGTCTATATGTGCTGTATCATGAAACATCATGGATGTAAATTAGGAGGAGTCAGTAACTTCTTTGTTTTAACAATCCCTCTTTAAGCTTTCTGCTAGTCCCTGTTCTTCATAGCACTTCATCAAATTCTTTGGTTAAGCTGTATGTTGAGTTTAATAAATATCATCACATTAATTCATTGGGAAGAAGACACTCAAGCAGAGAGAAAAACCATGTGTTAAATCAGAAATGGGATTAAAGATTAGGCTTCCTAATTTCAAATCTATTTGACTAATTTAGTAGGTCACATTAAGCTCCACTATTTGCAAAATCACTTGAGTGAACACAAAAAAAACACCCTCACCTTACATCAGTATGTTAAAACAGATAAGCTTTGTGACTCACAAAAATAAGATAAACTTACTGTGGGTCCTAAATAAGAGAATTAACAATGTATTTAAAATCTGCAACTGAGTTTAAAACACATAACTCTTCATATTTCAGTTGTCTTGGAAAAAATAGAGTGGTAATTCTCATTTCCGTAAAAGGAATAAGCTGAAGAGGTCCTTAAAAGCACAATGTTCTACACACACACACACGGTTAAAATAACTAAAACATTCCCTTGGTTCCTTTGGAAAATAATTTGATACAGATTCAAGAAAGACGAGCACCTACATCTTCCACCGTTTTACAAACCCCATCGTCCTTGCACAGAAGCTAAAAAGTCTCAACCTAGTAAGCTTGGATCAAAATAAATCAATAAGGCTTAATATAAAAATAATAAAAATATGCTAATATTAGTGAGAAAAAGGAGAACCCAGGAACTGGAAAAAAAACCAAGAACAACAACAACAAAAACCCAACAACAACAAAAAAACCCCAAACAAACAAAAAACACCCAACAGAAAAAATATAAGAACGTTTTGAATTTTTGAATGTGTTTAAAAGTATCCCATCTCTGGTGATAGCTGGTTGGTTTGGTTTTTTGTTTTGGTTTGTTTGCTTTGGGTTTTGTTGCTGTTGTTGATTTTGTGGTTTTTGCTGTTGTTGTTGGGGTTTTTTTTCCCTATTTGCTTCAGAATTTTTCACTATTTGGATAAATGAAGACTTGGCATTTATCACAAAGAAAAACTGCTTAGTAGCATTTTTTTAAAGAAAATTTATTAATGAGGAAAAAAATATCATTAACAGTCTTTACTATCTCTGTCGAGGAATTTAAACTGGCCAAAAGGTGTCAACCTTATACCTCTCACAGATTCCTCTATTCGAGACAGTGGAACCAAAGAAGGGGAGAAAAGCTGAGACTATATGACAGATCACAGTTTAGACAATATTCTTGGAAAATACATAAACTCGGGGCAATCTTTTCAGGAGAAAGTGTAACCTTTTACTAGTCATCGTCTTCCACTTGCTGAGCCAGGTAGTAAGGAATAATATATTAATATTTAGATTATTCCTGAATCCTGAAAGAAACCAAAACTGTGGGCTAATCATGGATGTGTCTTGAAAGCCTCTATTCATTGCTACATAAAAAATAAAACCAAAATAAAACCAAAACAAAACCACAAGGCAACAACCTGTATTCTCTCTCATTTTTAGTTACATGGAGAGTGTGTTCAGTGTACAACCTCTTCTCCTTACAGGTAAAGATGCTTTTGTATGCTGACACCCAATCAAGCTTTTATGGTTTAGCACATGACTGCACATTGACTCAGTTGTGATGATTTATCCACATGTCTACTCTTCATCTGCAAGAAAATTGCAGCCATGCTGCTCATTTTCTTGCAAGACTGACTCAAATTATTTTGTCTGCTGCAAGGTCCCACTTAGAGGATACTTTCCACAGACAAGCTGATGTAGAGTAACTTTTAAAAAAAGTTTTGTGCTTATACCCAAAATGTTTGGCTAAGCACGACTGAAAGTTTTATGCCACTTCAGAACAGAATCACTGATTCACTGGTCAAGAAAAGCTTAATTTTTTTTTTAATTTTTACTAACAACAGACCACAATCTTCATTTTTTTAAGATCAAAGCCACACATTAAAAGACCGTATTTGATTGTATCCTTCTCAGTTTACATTTTTTTTCATTTATACTTCAGTACTTTAAAAAAAATAATAATAATAGGATATACGGTTCATTAAATCATTATATTTCTCCTCAGGCTCCAACCCTGATCAACCATAAATTACAATATCTAAAACTAGATGTCCCTTTTTGACTCAACCCACACATATTTTATTAAATCCTTTACAAAATTATAAAGCTAATATCTCTGACTAAAGACAAAGACTGATTTGTTCCCTCTACACAATTGGTGAGTAAAAGACGTCGGTTCAGCAATTGCAAGTACTGAGCATACAGCTGGGCATATTGCTTAAAGTTAATGCTGTCCTTCCTAATGTTAGAATAATGACTGAAGTATTTTTTCATAACTGAGAGATATGGGCCTGAAAAGGGGTTTGGAAATCTCGGTAGAAAATAAACAAACAAAAAACCCCAGAAAAAACTTTTTGGCTATTTAAATGCTGGACTACACCCAAGCTAAGAGCAACATAATAGATAGATTGATGATATACTCTGGACCCATCAATAACAGGACTCCTTAGAAATTCTGACAAATTTTACCCACGAGTGTCTCAACATATCAGTCATTCCACTCATTGCTTGGTGTTTAAATGTTGACAAATGGCAGGAGGCTGCTGGTTTATTCTGTATCACTACTGTATCATAGAGCCAAATGCTTTTTGTTTCGTCTTCTCCCTCAACAGAAAGAGTGAATGTAGATTTTGCCTTTCTGCCATTTTAGAATTAACTACATGACTCAGGTAGTGCCTTTGGAGGGGGAATAGGTATTTTTTAAAAGAGAGAGAGAGAAAGAGAGAAGGGAAAATGCAAAAGTAGAAAAGGGAGAACTCTGCTTTGCAAATGAGTGCATCATTATGTGAAATCTAAGTTAGCAACTTGGATGTTTTCTTAGGTATATAGATATCTAAATCAAAACTCACATTTTCAAATACGAAATTTGAATATAATTGATCTGTGCAGCACATGACTAGAGACACCACTGAAGAATGAACTAACAGGTTCTGAATTGCTTATGAAAACTTATTAGCCAAGAACAGAAACCAGAACAGAAACAGATTTAACACATCTGTAAATCAGGGTGACACATGAAATCATTGAATCCATTCCGATTCATTGAGTGACAGCTCAGTTCTAGTTATTCTATGGACTAATTGCTTATTTACTCTCTGATTTGTTTTTTTTTCCCTGCTTAAAGCTCTGGAATGGCCAAACCACAGCCACTTCTCCAAGCTTTGAACAAAGTCCAAAACTATTATTGATCAAAATATTCTTGTAATACTTAAAATATCTTCAATAATGAAGCAATAGAGACACATTTTTTCCCAGCATAATACTTTACTGGATAGAGCAAGTTTAGAAACCTAAAGTGAATGAGTAGCACTTAGGCTAAATGCTATTGTGTGATCATACCGTTTATTTTTTTAAAAAATCTTTCGTGTTAGTCATCCTTTGTTCTACAAACTCAAAAGCTTATGCTCTCCTACACTGACATATCAAGCTAGCTAAACCAGTAAGACAAAAATTATTTTTAGACACCTTTAAAATTATTGCAAATTAATTGAACATACTATGTACTTGATATTTTGGAAATGTCATGAATATATGTTCCAGAATAAAAAATCTTTTAATTTATGCTACTTTAAACTATTTTTTGGTGGGAGGAGGAGATGAAGCTGAGTTCATTGGATCTTCTAGATTTTTATCTAAACATCTTTATTTTTTTGTTGGCTATGATTAATCAGACAAAATATGCTATATTTTGGGTGGAAATAAAGGAGCATTTCTCAGGCTAAGGTAATCTTTAATGAGTCAGTTCCTTAGTATAGCTCACAAAAAAGAACAGAATTCGATTGATTTACAGCCCACGAGAATCTGACCAGAGACTCTTAAGACGGTGACTCTGAATCAGCACAGGTAAATTTACAGTCGTGTGAAATATCCACTTAAGGAGAAAGTGATGGCTATTCCACCTGGCTGAACAGGTCTCTCTAATAAAGCTGTTTTTTCAGTATTAGTTTCATGTTTCCTTCTCACTGCAGGTTGTGCACTGACCACATATTTCTTTCCAAATATTGGAGGAACTGCTGGAATTTGATCAGACACTTGACATATTTGCTAGTCCAGCAAAATGAGTTGAATGTAGTAAACACAGAACTCTCTTTTGCTTTACGTTTTCACTGGTTAAAGGCCCTTCAACTACAAAGTATGGCTTTGCTATCTATTTAGCTTTGATTTCTTTTCTTTAGGGTTGGACTGACATTTTTTTCTGCCTGAATGGAAAGGGATGCACTGAGGCATGCTTCCAAAACCAGAGGATATGTGCATTATAGCAAAGCACTTTAGTAGCAAGCAAGAACAACCCAGGTGCAGAGTAAAGAATGCAGTAGGAAGTAGCTATAAGTGGGTCTTATAGGATGATTTCTTTTTCTATACCGCTCAATGTGGTGGATTTTCTCAATAATGTACTGCATTAGGCACAATGGACACGTGATTCCAGATATGCCCCCAAAGCCACAAGGCATTGCCAGGAAGATTCTTGGTCTTTCATTTCTGTTTTTTCTACAAGTCAGGCATAGTCGGGGATGTGACTCACATGCAAAGAAGATGTGATTCTACAGTAACTGAGACCAAATCAAGAGTCAACTCTCCTTATAGCAAACTGGTTTTATAGTTTTATTTGCCAGATGCATAAAGCCCATATTTCGAAGCCTCCAGAGAGACAGAAAGGTGCTTAATTTTCTTTCTTGAAAGAGAACATGTTGATATGAACTGCCACTTCTGAGTTCCCAAGCAAAGCTTTCTCTGTCACAACAGCAAAGGTGAGGCATTAGGGGTAGATTCCACCTTCTATGTCAGATTTAGGAAAGATACTATATTTATGTTAGACACAAGTTCAACAACATATCTAAAAGATTTAGTCCTGCTCTATATAAGCAAACAAGTCAATGTCCCTGCTTTACTTTCGCCAGGTATGGCCTTTGGCTGCAATGCCTTTGTAACTTCATAATGCATAAAACTGAAGTAGATTAAGTGTTTACAGAGGTTACAGTATCCATTTTAGAAAAGTAATAGGTAATTCAGGAAATGTTATTTTGGACAAATGCTATTGAACAAATGAAATTTCAGTATGTTACCAGCTAAGGACAATTATCAAGTATTATGTTTTATTCATGCAATTTACTGATGTCTTTGACCATTCTGACATTATGAAGATTGAGTCAGTCAGAATTTATAGACAACAAGCAGAGTCAATGACAACTTGCCTCATTAAGAAGAAATGTTGGATCACTAAAGAAATATATTTAGTCACTTGCCTGTCAAATCCTGTTTTTAAACAATGCCACAAGCTGATTTCTCCTCCTGAGTGTAAAGGCTCGACATTTATTGTGGCCTTCCTGTCTTCCACCTCTGGCTGGAATTGGCAGCATGAGGGAAATACCAGCTACTGTGCTTCATCTGTGTGGAGCTTTGATGATCTTAACATGCAACCAAATGCGTGCACACAGCCGCACAGTCTCTTCTCTGAATGAAAGCATCACACCCTGATACAGAAATACACTGAAGTTCAATGTTTGAAATGAAACACCCAAAGGAGCTTCCTTTATACCCATTCTTACGGGTGGGCTTTCAGGTCAAGGAAGCAATCACGGAGTCAGATATTTTAGATATAAAGAGGTCAGAGAAGAACCATCACCCCTTGGTTATGTTTGGGGCTGTTGCATGGAACCCATTTTAAGTCAATACAAAGTTGTCAGAATAATTTTGCTTTATACATCTAATAGTGTATTCATAAGAACTGCAAAAACTGTCTTTCATACTTTCTTAACTCCTTAAAATGTGGGGGCTTTGGTACCAGGAGAGAATCTTATGACATTCAGAATTATTAGATAATATCAGTTCAGTGCATGCCTTATATTGAAAAACATTACAGTTGGCATGAAAAAAGTGGTTGCCAACACAACTATCTGAAGATCCTGAGATAAGATAAATCTATAAACAAGAGATGATAGCTCAAATGTACAAACTAAAAATAAAGAAAGCTTCTGCCGAGTAATAAGAACAATGCTATATAGTTCTCTCTGTCATGTCCTGTATCACAATAATACCTCATCTGATAAATTAATCTCTGCACTTCAGCTCCAGCCCAAATTGGAGATAAAGAAAACAATACGATACACGACCATACAACACCACATCTTGTCTACCCACATGGAAAGCTTTTTATAGAATCAAGGCTTCATTTTACTCCACAATTGTAATAAGTGACATTTAAAGGCATATAAACATAGAAGTATAGTTTTGTGTCTGTATATACATATACACACTCTGTGTGTGCTCATATGTAATGATCTGTAATAATCATGTGCATATCAGCACACAGAGTTTTTCAATGGCTAAGAAATCCTCTTATAGTTAACAATCAGATTAGCAATGTGGATAATTTTAATAGACACATTACTTTAGAACAAGCCTTTACCATCTGTTCTGTTCTCTAATTACAAATGCAACAAGAATATAATTCACAATTTTATCATTAAAAATACATAAGGAATTTAATGTATGTTCTGCTCCCCTTTAGTGTAGCATGCATCTATTATGTTTTCCTCTTGCTTTGTAGACCCAAAAAAAGCCGAAGGAAAACTTCAGCTAAACTAAACAGCTAACCACTAACAGCTAAAATTCTCCTCATTTGCATTTTTTCCATAAAAGTCATTATTCATGTAAGTAAGGTTGCTGAACATATGTGGAATGCATTTGAATGCAAGTGCCTGCCTGTCCCCTATAAGCTATTCTTATATATGCAGTTCCAGAACAGCATAAATAATCTCTCTAGGTATCTGGTCCTATCAACAGACAAAGCACTTTAAGATTTCATGAATCAAAAGCAATTGAATCGGTAAATCTGGGCCAGCTTCCATTTAGTTTAATAAAATAAGGTGCTGAATGTTCTTAACTACTTCAAGAGAATTAATTGATTCAAAAGAATTACAGTTAAAAGAAAATGCCTGATTTTGAAAGTTATCTGAAGACACGGGAAATACACAGATGTGTAAAAAACCGCCACCACTAATGCCACCAGGAACGTACCTCATTAAGTCCTTAACTACTTTGTTATCAGATCTAGAGGTATCCTAAGTCCTAGGTCCTCAAGAACCTAAAAGGAAGACTGTCCTTCAGTAAAAGATGGACCTAAAAACCATTAAGTTACATTTAAGACATCACCATGTGTATTTACCCAATTGAGGCTTTAATACCTTTAAAGCACTACCGCACCTACACAGTAGGTACACTGCTATCACACTTTTGACTGCAGGACAGATATACTTTTGAATGCAAAATACATGATCCTAAATCACTTTGATGAGTTTTAAACATATTATCCATGAAAATGTATGATGTACCAGAACCTTCAATTTGCAGATCACAGGATATGTAATGAAAGACAACTCTTCCTTGCAATTAAATTCTTCCTTGGAAAACAATGAGATACAAACCAAGTACGGCAAAGCATAAAGGTTCTTTTAAGCTTCCTCCTTTCTTTGAAGGTGCTATGTTTTATAACTCATCACGAAATACTTATTTTCAAATAAAAAATTGAAAATAAACACGCAACATCTATTTTATGCAGTGTGTCAGATGGAAAAAGTCGAAAAATCAAGCACACAGTACAGGGAATTCCAAAGATAATGTTGCTACAGCAACTCACCCACACCACAAATTATGTATTTTTATTATGTTCCTTCTACAACATAAACATTAATTTAATAAGGAAGAGATTTAACATGGAAAGTAGGAGGAAATAAAACTGTGCAAATACAAAGTCATTGAGTTACAACTTGTATAGGCTCCCTAAATTACAGTTTTATTCTTAAAAAGGACCTTGTACAGGTTCAGAGATTTTGAGATCAAATTGTTCAGTTAATAAGTTCTAGTAATGTTGGGTAATTTTTCCCTTAAATGTCAGCCCTGAATATTCCACTGGAACACAGTATCAAGCTGGGTTCCCTTATTTGGTCTCTCTTTTATCTGTTTTTCATTCCTTCACACAGCAGCAAAGACCACGTAACAGAGAATAACTTGTTGTTTGTGAACAGTCTTGCATGCTTTTGAGAAAAAACTCTTCACTGCCTTTGTAGAATTTACTAATTAATTTTATTAAAGGATAAGAATCCAGCTCTACTCCTTTTAAGCATATTTCTTAAATAACAAGATGATCAGTCTCAAGCTTCAGCATCTGTTCTATAGAGTTTCAGTTTTGCTCCTTAATATTTTACTGAGAATTTTTTCATGAGAAACAAGCTAAATAATCATTTAATATCAATACTGAATTCATAACTGTCTGGAGGATCTTTTTTAGCTATACTTCTGCAGTGGAACTAGTTTGGACCATATGCAAATTTATAGGACATTGGAATAAACATTTCTGATAAAATTTTAAAAGGAGCTGCAATATACAATATACAGACCTGTTTTGATAATTTGGCCACTTAACTAGATGCCTAAAAGTAAATCCAAAAACTTTTGAAAAACTAATCTCAGTTCTTGGTGCACAATCCTTCCAAAATTTTAACTTTTGTTCCTCAAGTTAACCTAGTTCTCTTCTTGGATTTATGATACAGTAGAAATAGTATACCTGCAGATATGTTCACAAAATAACACAATTTGAGATCTATCTTAATAGCTATGGTCATCTATGGACCTTCCTTCTTTCCAGTGTGCAGTTGAGAGCACACAACCAACCTGTCCAAGAATTAATCTCTTCTTGCAAGACTGAGCATGGAAGCTTCAAATGCCCAAGTCCAAACCCCTTGTGCCTGTGCACTGCCATGGCAGGTCCCTCCTCAGCCTTTCCATGGAACAGATCACAAAGCCCAAAAGAATTCAACACATTGTTCTCTTCCATCTCGAAAGCACGAAGACAACTAATTTTATTTTCTTTACTTTCCTCCCTACTTTTTGGATCCCCTCATTGAACTGAATAGAGATTGTGAATGTACTGAGAGCTACATCCATAATTTTCCTAGTGATAATAGCTTATGGTGTGCAATTCCACAGAGGCAGAGAACAGAATATTTCTATGTGTCTCTGGTGAGATCCGCTTCCTCGTGAACATTATGTGTTTTATTTTAATGCATTCAGGAGAGCAGGAGAGGGGGGAAAAAAAAAAAAAGAATAATAAAAAATGAAACACACCTAGATTAAACAAAAGCTCACAAAGCTTAGACATTACAGGAAAACCAAAATACCAGCAGGTGTTCCTCCTCGCTTTGTACTCTGTCCCAGTAAAATAAACTACCATACTACATGGGAGAAAGTGTGAGTCACTAAACATTGTAAATTTTCCTAATGTATCACAGCTACAGAAACACCTGTGCTAAACACAGTAACTTTGTGCTAATCCTCTGTGAATATTTCAACAGCTCTCCAGTGTTTTCTTTCCTTACCAGCATGCTGGGGTGATCAGTGTGTTTCTTTCTCTCCCACTCCACATGCTCCCAGCACTTCCAGGTTTGAACTCCGCTGGAGTCCTTGACCATTGCCCAGCCCCTGCGGATCTTCAGACCAGAAGCTTCCCAAGGCATATTGGCCAGCCTGCTCAGAGGACTAGCCTTTAATGCCAGAAGAGCCAGGCTAAAACATCCTTCATGGGCAGCACAAGGCCAACACAAACACTTTGCTACTTCTGCTTCTGCTCAGCCAGGCATGTGGCTATTGTGCTGGCACCATTTTCTAATACCTTTTTCTATCTCTATGTAAGAAAAGGGGTTACAACTCAACTGAGCAACAGTCCTGTGCTTTAAAATGTCAGCTTCTGTAAGATATTCAAGCAGTGTCCTTCATGCCATCCCTTGTGTTGATAAAGAACAACAAAGGCAGGCAGGTGGAGGACAATTGCATCTGATACTGCTCCAGAGCACCAAGCGAATGAATCACAAGGAAAAAAAAAACAAAAACAAAAAACAAAAAGCAAAACAAAAAACCCAACAACTTTAAAAACACAGGTGATAACACCTCACTAACTTTCCTGTGGAGCCACCATGCTGGGTCCTGTGGTGATACAGTCCTGCTGGTCAGAGATGCTTCACCCACACATGGCTGGTCCATCTCACAGCCCCACAAGCCTGGGGGGGTTCCTCTGGGGGCTGCCCCACGAGAGAGCAAAGGAGCAAGTCCCAGGGAAGCTTCCAGAACCCCCCAGAGCACCCGGTCTCACAGCTCTCCCGCCACCCTCCCAGTTCAGGACTGGGGCAGGGAGAAGGGTGCCTGTGAACCTCAACTATGTGTCACTGTCCTTTCCAAGGGCTGAGGGGACAAAACCGTGCCTTGTTGGAGCCAAGCAGTGCTTTGTGTGGGTATGAGAGAGGAGACAGTCCTTTTGGGTCCAGGCAGCCTCCCTACCATCACCTGACTTGTCTATTTGACTGGGCTTGCCATTATAGATCATTTAAACCTTATACTCAGGATTTAAGCAGATTTCTGACTCTAGAGTTTAGAACAAGCTTTGAATCTGAAGGGCAGACACACAGTTTCTGGGCTGCAGGCCTGGTTGGACCTGATGGATGCTACACAGCTACACTGCACCAGTTCCTCACATCGCAACCACTGCTAATCCAAGGGTAATACACTACTGGAGGTTAATAATACTAATGACCTGATGCAACTGAGGGGGCCACAGTGGGGAGGGATAAATTAAAAGGAGACACAAATCAAGGACTGTAATGCTGCGGTTTGTAAATAGATTACATGCAGCTAAACTGCAATTTATTGCACCACTGACAGGGTTAATGCTGAGAGTGAGCCAGGGAGTCAAAAGTATATCTCCTATAGCTTGCAAACTTCACAGTTTACATGTCAGCTCTTTTCTAAATTTAGGCTTTACATTAAAGAAAGCTGTGGCATGCATCAGTCCAAAAAAATAAATAAAAAAAATTGTTCAGCACTTGCAGAATTGGTTACCACTCATTTTTGGAAGGTTGAATTAAAGACCACAGGTATTCCTGCTCTTCATCCCTGCCTGGAGCTCTGGTGATTAGTTCCCACCTTCCCACACAAGCCCAGCCCTGTACACTGAGCACTGTGCACCACATACAACAAGGAAGAGATTTCTGACCTGAAAGGTCCACAGCCCAAATATAAGTAAAAAAAAACAACCCTATCTGAGGAATCTTTAAGCAAATAAATAAGTGAAAAATGGATGGCACAATCTAGCATCCATTTCCATTATTCATTTTTTCAGTTAATTTTTGAATAAAGTGGGACACTTTGAACACATTAGCACAATTAGTAATGTTAAGATAAAAATTACAGCTGAAAAAATATTCCACACTGAAAAATGTTTTTCTTTCCACAAAATGGATAAATTTTAATTATAATAAACACTACATGGATATTAAATGGTAATTTTTTGCCAATGATCTAAGAGATAGGAAGATGTCCAGAGCTATCAAGCGTAGAGATGAAATGGATAAACCACAAATGTCCCTTCTGTAACTGTTAACTGTGTGCATCCTGCTTTTTCTTTAATAAGTTGCTATAAGATAGCTGAGTGTAACTAGAATGCAGATCTTAATCTATCAATCAAGCATACTTCTCCTTCACATGTGAAAATTTGTTTTGTGGTGAAAATTGTCCTGTTCCTTTCTGCAAAATGCACTTTCCATAAAACCCAACATGAAAGATATTGAATACATAAAGCAAATAACATTAAAGAAAGGGAGCAGGATTTCTGGGCTAGGCACAGAAATGCTGTAGCTAGAATTAATAACCACATGATTCTATGGCAGCATTTTCAGAAGTATCTGTATGATTTTTGAGCTTACCAGCACTGCATTTCAAGGGTCTGCAGTTACGCTGACCTCACCACAAACACTTTGGGATTGGTCTGAGTAATTTAATGCTGGTTTTGCCAGCTTACCCTTGACTGGGAGTATCCCACCCTGCAGAGGGGTGTTCTTCCTCTTGTACAAAGTGAGGCAGATAACACAGAGGCATTTGAGAGTGGCCCACATTGGAATAATTTGTTGTGGGGTGATAAGAGTCTCTCTTACAGGATGGGAGAGAGTGGTCCACATTTCCTCCAGCACAGCTGACAATTCAGAATCTCTACAATTGCACTCATTCCATTATTCTCAATTTTTAAAGAGAAGATGACTCCTTCTGTTATGTTTTGACAGACGTAGAAAGCAGCTACTATGCCAAGTAGATTCTGATTAAATAAGTAGTTCTTTTATCCTCCATTATAACTTACCAAGGCACAGAGAACCTTTTAAAACATATTAATATATGCCATAAATTAGGAAAAAATCCATTTTAACCTCTGCTGTAGTTGATATTTTAGTCCTAAAATTACCTAAAATTACATTCGGCCCTTTGAAGGCAACCGCAAGGCTGATGTGGCCCCTGATGAAAATGAGTTTGACACCCCTGTTTTAATGGACTTAAAAGACACAACAAGGTTACTCCTGAGCAGTTTTTATTCCAAGTGGAAGTCAACTATGTCCTAAAACCAGCGATGAAATCTAGTCTATCATCCATAGGTATTTAATAATGGTGCTTCATTGTCTGCTTTCTATTCTTATCATGTCAGCAGCACAAAAAATTACCTGCTAATGGCAAGACCAGTTGAGAATTCAACTTTCCACTGTCATAAGCGGCTTGACCTAACATTCTGTCATCTCAGTGAAATCTCCAAATGAAGTTCACCTTTTTTTCCTTATCTTCCAGCCTATTGAAGTTCTTGAAATAAGTTTTGCAGGCAGTCTAGAGTGATTCTTTTTCTCATTAAAGACTGAGCTAGTTAATGGTCTCATCAGAAAAACTTTGCACTGATTATAAACATTCCCAAGCCGTATACAGTTCTAGAGAAAGGCAGTCTGGTACAGTTATATTTTACGTGATCAAGCTATTGGAATTCCTCAATAATCCAGTGCACTTTTATGAGGTGACAGAGATAAGTGTCCTCTTGTATGCCTGATCACCTCTACATAGTCCCAGCAACTAAGTTTCCTTTCAGTCTTCATGCAACAATGTGGCAGGTGCTCTCCTAAGCTTCTTGACAGGTATGTGGTTCTGAAACCTGGTTTTGCCTTACTCAACCCTCAAGTGCTTGGTAAAGAATCATTTCTCTTCTTATTTTATCCACCAAACCATTTTTTTCCCCTTCTATTACTGCTTCAGGAGATATGTATAATGTAGAAAAATGTACTGGAGGAAGTTAGGTATCCTCTTCTCCCAAGTCACAGTTAGTAAGCCCACGTCTGGGTGCAGCAGTACAGATTAATCACTACGTAGCACTTTATTAATGCAGGATTCTGATATTAATTTCTTTATAGGCCACAGAGGAAATTCTAAAATTCTTTTGCTTCTGGAAGGTTCTGATTCTTCATGAGCAGTTCTAAAACAACAATCCACATTCAAAGACCTCTTTCAAAGGGCTGAACTTCAGAATTAGTCTCCTTAGCTTTGTGCTTCAGACTGCAAAGAGTAGCAACTAATCAATCAATCGTCATTTGCAAGGATTTTGGTTTTTTAAGATAATTAGAGTTCTTCCAGGAGTTGTCGAAAGGTATTGACAAACAAGGTCAATAAATCTACTGTTCATTCAGATCTGCCTCACAACTCACTTTGCTGAGGTTACCTCTGTATGAACTAGAATCAGAAAAAATACGACAAGCTCAGGTTGTTGTCTTATCAAAACCTGTCAAATTTAACTAAGATGCCCATAATCCCTTGTGTCATTCAGCTTTAAATAACTCTTCAGAAAAAAAAAATGCAAGTCAAACTAGACTTTGTTTAATATTGTGACCCCTCTCCATGAATACTTTACACTAGTTTCTTCAGCAAGACATATGAGAACCTGGAGTGAGCAAGAGTCAAACCTTAGGAGCCTGCTTCAGCAGCACACACAAACACATTCTGTAAATGGACTGGAGGCCTTGGGGGATAGCAATTGCCAAATACTTTTTCAAAGCTGAGCCACTTTTTATGATACCTTTTTATGAATTACTTGCTGATTAACATTTCACCCTATGAAAAGCATTGCCCTGTGTCATGAGTCTGAAGCCTAAAAATATAGGATGATCTGAGGTTTTTTTCCTATTCTTGACCTTCTAGACATGTCTTCTATAATTTAGTCTTATGTGCTTTCAAAACCTTGAACAGGTTTCTTGCCTTTCCCAGAAAAACTTCATTTATTTTCCTTTGCATTGCTACATTATGTAACCTTTTAATGCAATAACGAATAGCTTTGTAACATCTTCAGGCTACTACTATGACGAAAAGAGCGTATTTTTTCTGAGTAATACACATCGACCAAATCAGTAGTAAATTTGTTGGAATGACATTAAATAATTTTGTTGGTTTCCGACTTTTCTTGTTAATGTGGTTTGTTTTAGTTTGGTTTTTTGTTTTTTTGTTTGGTTTTGTTTAAAAAAATAAACAATGGGCCCTTCCTGTGTCAACCTGTGCCTAAGGTTTAACACTGATGGACTGTATTGGAGGTCTAGATAGATTTAAAACATCAAGGTAACTTAGGACCTCAGACTATAACCACCTTCCTCAATAGAGCTGAGAGAAGTATGCTGAAGCGAGCGGAAGCCCAGCATCACAGCATAGGTCAGCTTCAATGAGATTGTTGCAAGACAGGTATAAATCTTCTGTAAGATCTTTGTAGGATCTTGTGGACCTCTTTCTCTAGAAGGTGACCTTCTTCTACATGTGGAATACAGTTCATCCCTATTTTTGTCACTTCATTCTCAGCTGATCACAATCAACGGAACCATGTAAGGTCACTCACAGTTTTACAACAGCATATTGGCAAATATGAATCTTGTTCACATTCATCCATCTATCCAGCACATTTGGCAACACCACCATGTTGCACAGTAGTGACGTCTTGTTACCCACACAAAGACCTTTGATAACATCTGAAACGCCACCACATGCATGTGACTGAAGTGGTTTCAGATCAGCTGCTTACCACTAGGTAAATAAACCCGTCAGATCACTCATCATCACAGTAATCCACATGTAGATCTCACAGGACAGTTTATCGCACATGCGACATGCAGAACTTTATTTTTCACCTTTGGCACTCAGCTCATAGATTCTCTAATATGTTGTAATTGAGTAACTGAAGCTGACAACTGCATACTTGTATTTCACTTTATGTTAATATGCAAGTGTCCACAGATAGAACCTGATTTTCCTCCAGCCTACACCAGAGTTCACTAAGGACAACAGTTGGACCACCTGCGATTATGCTTGGAAATCCACCAAGAGGTGAACCTGAGCACATGAGCATGATGTTGTTCATCTTTATTAGAGAACTTTTCTTAAGTAACCAACCTTCTTTGTCAGTCTTACAGTCGTATGTATATTCCCTATATACATATGCAGAGACATTGATTTCCACAAGCTGTTTTATGTCAGCTGAATTTGCCTCCATAGACACTGGTGTCAAGGGTGTTATTGCATGTAACTGTTGGGAAATCTTATGCAGCTGCACACATGGAACAACAAGTTGTCAACGTAGTGACATATAAAGGTATAATGGAACTGTGTCTAACATAACAGCTGAAAAAAAGCTAGGAAAAGCTAAATATTTCATGGCAGTAAGTTCTATTCCTATTTAAGATAATGCAGACAAATAGTTCAAATGAAATAAAGCACAATCCTTTGCTTAAAAGGATTATGGGGACTAATCTATGTATATCATACAAAGCATCATTTTTCTATGCTTTATTTATGTTTAAGAAGCTTACTTTTATAGTATTTTGGCTATGGAAAGCATATTTTATTTAATTATTCTATAAGTGTGTTTTTGTGAACCACCTTAAAAGAAGTCTAAGTGTTATATTACTTACGTTAATTTTATGTCCTCACTTAAACGTTGCAAGAATTTTGTGGTAACAACACACAGCAGGGCACTTTAGTGTCACTATTCCACTTCTTTTTTCAGTCTTTACTGTAAAAATTCAGAGAGATTATTTCTTTCCTCTATGGAGCTGTTGTTGTTTTGTCCTGGTTTTGACAGTCATGACAGCAGAACTATATAACCCTTTCACCACTTCAGTTTCTTAGGATTAAGGAACATAATAGCATTACAGCATTCCCAAAGTGGGTCAGTACTGAGGAGTTTTTTGGCTGGCACTAATTCGGAGATGCAGCCCTGATGCAGCAAAGAAAACAGGCTGTATTTCCAACACAGCTCTGATTACCACGTAAATGAGTTTAAATTTTGTGGTATGATCTCTCTCAAGTCATCAATATCAGTACTAAAAATCTGTCTGGATTTAAATTGTATGTCCCGTATTTAGGGTGTAATCTACATACCATATGTAAACCAGAAAACATCTATGATAGCTCGATTTTTCCCTGGGGAAAGGTACAAAAATTTTACCATGGTAAAACTGCAGGTGGCCATGTGTTGAACATTAGATTTCCAGAGCTGGAAAAGCTGAATCCACATTCCAAAATGCACTGAGAATCAATATACATATTAAAATTTCTATAAAGAACTGTTACATTCACATTCTCAATGGATGTGTTAGTTGAATTTGTGACTTTAAGTACCCTTTCTGGCAAAAAGATTATTTTGTAATTTGAAAGCACCACAGACATGGCACATGCTGTTGATGCAAAGCCTGGCCTTTTGATACGTGGTACCACTGTTTTATAAAATCTGTCCTGTCACTGAAGTTCTTTATTTTTGAATACTCCTTATATATCACAGTAAACTTTAATGTGCACAAGTAATACAAATAGAGCTGTGTGTGCATATATGCTTGCAGAATTGGGGCCTATTTCTGTTCTTTCCATTTTACTACTCACAGTGAGATGATCTACATCATGCTTAACCATGCTATAAGCATTTTATACAGCAAAAAGAGAGAGACTTTAGCACATGAAATACTGAAGTAAGGATTAATGGAAAATAATTTCTGTGTTCTCGTGTTTCTCCCATTGATTCTCTGGTCCTACCGAGTATTTTAACAGCAGATGCTATGATCATCAAGTATTCATTTATTGGAAAATTCATGCGTTTCAAAAAACCATTATTGCTTTGTAATACTAATACTGAGCATCAGCATCAGTAGTTCCTTATTTCTCCTCAGTTTAAAATATGGCATTATTTCATTTGAATTCCAAAACAAATTTCAGCTTAAATCTTAGATATCTTACTTCTGTCAAAAGTTAAATTATAGACAGGTTCTAATTCTACCTGTTTATAAGTTTTTCACACATTTTTCTGATCTTTCTGACTCAGAGTGATAACGGATTTTTGAGACATTTTAAATGCTTAAATATGCACAAGTGAGCAGGGGGCAGTTTAATGTGGTTCATTTACATCAACTACAGTATAAAAGAACACAAATGAATCCTGTAGTCACAGCAAAATTAGACATATTATTTAGTGGAAATGATGCACTCATACCAACAGAGATAATGATAATTATACCATAACTTCAACATTTTCTATGTACATAACTCTTGCCACTACTCCGTGTCCTACAAATCACATTAAGATTTGTGACAAGACAAAAAGCTTGATTATATGAAGCATATGAAGACGAATTAATTTTAATATGCTCGGGGCGGGAGCAGGGGAGGGGGTATGATTTGAAAAAGTAGCCAAATTTTTCACTTTTAAATATAACTTGAGAACCATTTTGATTTTATCCACAACCAGGCTTTTTTGGCATACAACGTAAGTTTGGTTTTGCTTAGTGATATTCATGCATTGTATATCCATGATGCAGCAGAATTGCATAACATTAAGACCTTTGAATGGAATACATCAGGCAATGATTTATAAATTGGACCAAAACAGAAAATCTTCTGTGTTGGTGACCTTACTCAGTCATGTTACTATTCATGTTTCAAATCCAAATATGGTTCCTTTTTCAGGTCTGGACTCACCATGACACATCAGAATGGTCTGTCCTGGAAAAATCATCTCCTCAGGTTGAACGCAAGCACAATAATATCAGAAAGAAATATTTTTGCAATACATTACCAAGAGACAACTCTGTATTTGATATTCCATTACATTAAGAGACTTCCTGATATAATCAGCAAACAGACAACAAAGATTGATTAATCAATAAGTGGGCATGGCCTTATTACAGTGAACAAATTAGACAACTAGGGATATATTGCTTTATAGGCAAGATTTCTTCTTTACAAATATTCTCCATAATTGATTGTAGTGACCTTTTGGCAATACTGAAAAACATCCTCAATTAAAAGGCTACTTTTGCAAAACAGATCACAGCGGGAGAACTATGTGGTTTGCACAGTAAGACTTTAGAGAAAAGGAGGAAAATGTTTTTTAAACCTGCTCAGTGGGAAGCAGATGAGAGCTTTACTTTCTGAAGCAGTATTTGTTTAATAAAAGCAATGTAAAGATAATTTAGCATTGATACAGTATTTCAAGAGCCACATCACCAGCTGAGTTCTAGTCTATTGGTCCCTCCTTTGTGGAAGTACCTAGGAATCAACTACAACTTCTGAATTACTATTAAATGCAGACATCCTTTTGTAATAAACATACTAAAACTCTTTGTTTATAATGCACACTCTATATCTAAACAAATTTTACAGAGCAAGTGAGAAGAGAAACAAGAACCTATGGCAATAATGGCTTAAAATCTCAGATATTGGTCTAGGGACAAACAACAAAACTGCTTTTTTTCCTCTGCATCCTAGTCTTGTTTTGTAGAGGAGATACCCAAGCACTGTATTTAAAGATTATTTCAGTCACAACTGCACGTCTGCAACAAACTCACTAATCACATTAACAGACCTTCTGTTTCAAAGCCTTCTAGTTACCATTCTATACCTCAACTTTCCAGATTGTGAAGATGTTCAGAGTGAGTTTAAAATATGCACAAACATACCAGTTTCAAGCCAGGCTTTGAGGGGGGCATGCCTGGGGTTTCTTGCTTGCAGAAAATTGGTGCAAAAATGTTCATGTTTTACTTAGTACACTTTCTTATGGAACCAGTAGGCCTTCTTAAAGTAATATGGAAATTGGTAAAGATTCAGGTGCTCGACCCTGATTTCAAAGTTGAGATCTGGTAAACCAAAAAAGATTGGAAGTAGAAAATTAAAAGAAATAGCATTTCTGGTTAAATGAGAAGTACAGGAATTAAGATCGTTTAAAGACTCCCTCTGCTTTGTGGTGGGAAAAAGGAAAAGAAAAATGGGAAGAATAATGGTCTAGTTTTAGGGCAACAGGTATAATATTTATCTTCTGAGTATCAGACCATCCAGGGACTAAATACATCTTCCCCTCCTACTGCTCAGCACATTTCTTCCTTTCCACTTAAAGGGTGAGACTCTTGCTGCAGTGTTACCCCTGGACTAGCTGCCTTTTAGGGCACAGAAGAGTATTTGTAGTTGTTCTCATTTTTTTTTAACTCAAGCTGATGAGAGGAAACAGCATTTTTCCATGAAGTCAGAGTAAGAAATGATCACCTCCTTGGGAGATGTTGTTGTTAGCTAACCCAGGAAGGTTCAAATAAATTTGTAGGCCAGTTAAAGACAAACAGTTCAAATCTTGCCTGTCTTTCTTCTAAGACAATACTCCGTCCCATGTGCAACCCAGATGAGCTGGCTTGAGAGCTGAATGTATCTATTTTCTCTCCAAGACTGGCAAATATATAGAACAAGTGTTCAATCCATTTCAGAGTGAAGGAAATCAGGCTTACCCTTCCCACACGGCAAGCCTTATATTGATGGCCTTGTGTGTAGCTGTCTATTTTTATTAGTTTACAGGCTGTAAACATTTCAGTGTACAACCTCCTGAAGGAGAGTAGGTCTGCAAACTTCTCTTTTTTTTTTTTTTCCTCCGCCTTTCTATAATGAAAGCTAATTAGACTTGCTTTTCTCCTTTCTTTTGTGAGATTTATGTCCGCTTGTTTTGAGCTGTAGCTTCTGGCTACACTGTGATCAAGTGTCACAAAAATACCATCAAGTCCAGAAGTTGCTAATTTAAGCAACTTTCCTGTTTCCTGCCCACCCTCCACCAGTACCACTCTTTCCATCTCAGTTCAAGAATTTATAGAGCTATTTAAAAAGGAGGATTGGAATTAGTCACGATCTCACTATGAGAACTGATTGAAAGCTAGCACAGATTTTCAGGCACAGCATTTGTAGAAACTGGCCTAACAAAAAGAAATAAATAAATAATAAAAGGAAAAATTTTTACAAATTAGAAAAAGGGAGGAAAAGGAAGTAGCAATGTTTGTCCATTCTCAGGTAAGATGACCCATTCCATTCTGTATATCATTGCAGAATGGTTCTTACAGGGCACCGGTAGAAGCCAAATAATGTAATGTATAGTTACAGTTACAGAATCCATTAGACACTGCTTTGTCAGCCCTTGTCACTTTTCATAGACATATCTGAGATCCATTTGGAAGCTAGATGCTAACATGAAAAGAGTATTCTCACCGTTTCTTTTCTCTGATCCATCCACCAAAGGATTGCTGAGCAGACACTTTGACGCACCTACACCATCTATCACCTTCTCAAGCTGACAGACTAAATTCATTGTCTTTTCCCTTTCCTATGAACAGAGCAAACTGGGTAACAAATTGAGGAGCAAAGATGTGTTGCAGCCCACAAGGCTGGCTGAAAGTGTCTGCAGAATCAAGCCAATGGTGCAGAGAAGCAATTCCTAACATTTCATACAATTCAAGAGAACACCCAGATGCAATCTAGTGCCACATGGTGACTGTTACAGGCTACAATGTGCACTGTAGACAGGAAGATAGCAAGCCCTATGGTTTGGTTTACTAGTTTGTGGCTAATTGTCAATGTATGCATAATCCATGCTTCAGCTTTAACAGTTCAGCACCAAGTAAGCTCATCTTCTATTCAACACAACAATCCATGCCAACTGGCATAAATCAGAGCTCTTTAGAACCGCAGATGTCCACATCTTCCTCTCCTAAACAAACACAGAAACCACATACTAAATGTCAAATAATTCTAGTCAAGTTATTCACTGAAATAGCACCAGTTATATTTAATTATGTTTAGGGTAATCTGTGCTCCTAAGCAAATGAGAAGGATTTTGACAAATCAAGATCCATTTCAAGCAGCATTGACACAAATATGCCTGGTTATACCATGTCCTCAGACTTCTCTACATTTTTTGGTGGTAATTACCTATCTAAGATTATTGAGTGAGAAAGGCCTCCTTTGACCCCACCATAGAGTTTTGCTGGCATAGCTATTTTGTTAAAGAGCCTGATTTATTCCCTTTCAGGCTTGGAAACACAGGCTGGGTCCCAATTTCAGTGTATCATTACTGTATGCACTGTGATAACATAAAATGAGGGCCTGTTTACCTGAAAAGTCTACCCTTTGGCTTCACCTCTTCTTTCAAGGATGTCACAAACACTAAACTTAAGGCAGATACTCAGTTCATGTATACAATGGAAATATTATTCGACTTCAGTACGTTGACTTTCATGAAGTGCTACCAACTTATGAGAACTTTATTCACTGTATTAAGAGCCACCTTGAAATTATACTCAAATTTAATACTTTTTCGAAAGATGCCTCCTACATGAAGGTAAATGCTTCATTTGATAAGCAAGCTTGTTTTCCTTCATACAATCGTTCACAGATTTTCTGTCCAATCAATCATTCTGTGTAGCTGCCCTCTGCACTCTTTGCCATGATATCTGAGCATCTAACAACATTACATAAATTCTATATAGAGTAAATGTAGACTTTTTGAAACTACGGACATCAAGCAGATTCATAATAATTATTAACAGTAAAAGTTGTACTAAAGATGGGAATTGAACTTTCCATCCACAGGGAAAAAAAAATTCTTACTAGTAACTTATTATTATTGTACCTCCAGAGGAAATTTAACTAGCTATAGTTTAAATTGAAGAAAAATGCATATATCTTACTGGATCACACTTCACATATTATAGTGTCAGGTGTGATAAAGGTCCTCTCTTCAAAACCAGTCTAAAAAGTATTTAAACCCAGCTAAAGAAGGTATTCCAACATGAACTCCCAAAGTTTTATTCTATTTTTCAACAGAGCTTGTTTGATCCCAGATAGTACAGTGTTACAATTATCTGTCTTGCTTTATTAGATATGTTTCTTCAAGGTGAAAAGTCTGGATACTTTTTGCAAGGCCAGCATTTTCATTGCCAGCTCCTGAGCATCGTGAACCCACAGGTCACCATGCTGGTGTTTGCATCTGCAGAGACAGGAAAAGCCACCTCAGTGACTGCTGTACAAAAATTATTTTTAGCAGCTGCTAAATCAGGAAGACCCGTGAGGACACAATTACATGGTAAAGGCGATCTCTGGGACCAGAGTGATGGAAAGCTGGTTTCTCTGCTCTGAGAAACACTCTGCCCTCTACCACAAACACACTGATTCCTGCATCTGGGCATCTGCTTCTAGCTCTTTTTAAATGGAGATTTTTACATCCGAAGTCCAGTCCAAATACAGAACATTTCATTGTCATTTTTACATGGTTGTAAACTTTTAAATTCATTTTGATGGCTCATTTGAGCAAAACAAAGCAACCCCTCCAGTCACAGAGAATTAAATACCTCTTTAAAAGTGGGGGTTTATCCAAGATTAAATTAATTTTCTGCTATTACTGACAAGTATTCAGGTTATGACAACATGGCTAACTTGCCTACTGACAGACTCCAATTTTCTCTCTCATTCAGACGTTTCCTTCCAGAACCACATGCCGAGGCATTAGTTCAGTTCTGACTCAAAAGGAAGAGTACCACCCACTGCATCAGCTCCTGAGGCATCCTGCCTTTTCCTCAGAGAACCTCCTCAGCCTAAGGTCTGGATATTTGATGTGATTATAACCTAAGGCAAAATGAAAAAAAAAAAAAAAAAGTATATATACATAATATACACATATATATGTAACATATGGAAAATATATCTTTGCCACATGAGACTGGAGGTTAGTACAGCTCTTCTTAGAAAAAAAAATAACATAATTTATAAAACATACATGCTGCTTTCATGCTATTCCCTTTCCTTACCTTCAATAGAAAACCCCAGAGAAAGCAATTTATGCTTACTAAAACCAGCAGTATCTTTTGTAAAAGATAAATGCCAAATTATAAAGTGAACAGGAAACATTGGTTGTTAGCTTATTGGAATTTTTTTTCTCTGTAGGATTTCTTTTTTTCTTTTTCTTTTTTTTTTTCTTTTTTAAATACTCTCTTCTTGTCTTCCCAAACCATGAATACTTTTGCCAATGACTATGAAAAACCTTACACATAGACAGAAAGATTATGTTTTAAATTTGATTAAAATTTTAGTACATCTGTTAAAAATCACAGCTAATGAAAGGCCATATGAAGATATCTGCCAATGTCTCCTGTTCCCAAAATAAAAGAATAAAAAGAATCACATCAGGCACCTTGTTTAAATATCTATTAGCAGTTTTGTTTCAACAATTCAATATAGAAGGAAGCAACTTGTTTGTTTAAATTGCTATCAGACTAATAGGGCAAACAGGTTTTCAGTGGAAGTTGCAGTGCATGTTGAAATTCAGATGGAATAACTACAAGAAATATAATAGCCTTGAAAAGCCAAGCACTCTGTCAGTTCTAATAATCCTTCTTTCTTCATAGCAGATGAGGGGCTTTGTAAGGTGACATTGATATTAGAAGAAATAGGGCTTCTCATACTAAAGCTATGCAATATTTGCTCTATCCCTAAATATTTGTAAAGAATTAAACAACATTCTCCTTTATTATTATGCTCCTCAGGAGTCATTCATGACATACATAGTAAATCAATAAATCAATAGGAATGCCTTGCAATACTAATATGCTTTTAAAAAGAACAAATACAAGGATTAAAATCCTAATTATAGGGGAAATAATGAAGGTGTACGATGGAACCCTGGATTATATATTACTAAAAGTGTCCCATTTAATTACTATACCTACCATTTTCATTCTCAGAGAGCAAATTTACCCTTAAAGCATTACTTTTATCTGACAATACTGACTGCATTATAATCTCAACTAGTACTTGTAATGGTTTATACTCTGTTGAGGTTAAACTTGGACAGATTTGCCACTTCCTGTTCTGGCCATTTTACACATTCCGGAGATACAGAGCAGTGAAAACTGGATTTTCTTGGTCAAGTAAAGTATCCCCTGGACTCAGAAAAGCTTAAATTTTCTTGTTCAACCTCTTGTTCAAGCTGCTCTTCACTATACAGATTCTCAAAATGTAATATGATCGGCTTCTCAATTTAAGTTTTGGACTGTGTTGATCAAAGCACACAAACATGTAGTCACACAGAATGAAACCCTATCACATAATAAGGTCTTGTTCTCAAAGAACATAGGCTCATACAATACAACACAGAAATGCATGCAGGTTAAATTTTCTGTCAGTGGATCCATACAGCAAACAAACAAATTTGCAAATTACCTAACATAAGGAAAATATTCAAGGACAAACCAACACAGTAGCAAATAGCTTATATCTGCTGTGTAGATTGTTGCAAGTATTCAGCTGATTGATTCATGGAATAGCACCAGGCATCAGCTACAAGTGTGGGCTGGAAGTTGCTTATATTCCATTTAATCAACAAAGATAAGCATATATTAACCTTATTGTATTGGGCGAAAAGAATGAAGTTACTGAAAACTCCTTGATATTAGATATTAATCCAAATGTGTTTAGTGAATTTGTAAGCAGAAGGGAACTGCTTTTATTGTATTCACCAAATCACTCAGTAACTCAGACAAAAATGTTCCACAACTTCAGACACGGCCTAAAGAATCCACCTACAGTCCTTTATACTGAACTTATGTAAGTAAAGGCCACATTACAATTTCTACAGCTTTATGAATGGGCCTGGCTTTTTTGCAGGTAAGAACGGTACTTTTGACAATGAATGTGCTGCCTCATGATTGTAAGTCACTATGATAGTCCAATGGCACTTGAATGAACAGGGCATCTGGCACAGAGGAAAGACGAATGAAGAAAAGGAGTGTGCCTCAGGGGTAACTTAAATAGATGGCTTAACAAAAAGGTCCCTTTCACTTCTGATCGCTGTTCAACTTAAATCAGTTATCTTAACAATGCAAGATAAATGGAGAAGTTTGTGCTGATGGAAGAAATACATAACTTAAAAAAAAATATATATCTATAAAACCTAACATCTCCTTCTCCTCATTTAGGTCCAGCCTTTTTAAAACATTTTGTTAAGCTCTTTGGAATGGCAAGACAATGTCCGAATAAATTTGAGGCTCAGAACACAGCTACATGGTGAACTCACAGTATGATCCTCTGTAACGGGTATGTTCCACACTGGAGATATTCTGGTTGTTTGCAGGGCTCTGTAAAGGCTTTTTCTGGAAAGACAAATTAAATGAGAAGAAATACTTTTCTTGCTTTCATCTAATCCTGAGGGGTGATTCTATTACTATTTTTTAAATTCGGTAGTAGGTTCCAGAGAGTAATACTATATTTTAGCACCTCTACTTCCCTGTCCTTAAAATGAGCAGATCAATTGGAAATGGCAGTGAAAACTTCAGAACAATCGACTACTATATGGAAACATTGATCATATACTGCAATTTAGCTAAAGGTTAGCTTGAAAGAGGAAGATTCGTAGTGGTTTAAAAGTACTAACTTCTGCCTTTTTATAACAAAATATTTTAGTGCTTCTTTCTAAAAAGGCTTTCATTTCAACCTTTGCTTTTTGTTATGGCAGAGTTGGAGGGGGGAGGGAGGAGCAGAAATTATTTGATTGAACTGCAACAACTATTTGTAAACTCCTTTGATAATTATAACATGTTTATGTCTCATTTAAGATATTAAAATTACACAATTTCTCTGAAAGAAAATTTTCACCTCTGGTCTAAAATGATATGTGAGAAATCAATAACGCTGTAGCTTTACAAATAAGATTCCTAACCACACAAGTTTTTTTCCTAATTCACTGCCATTTACATAAGGCTCTATTAGTAGATATCACATTGAAATGTCACATTTAAACATTTAGTTTTATGCTCTCATTTCAACACAGTTTTGAATAAAACCTGTATTTTAAGTGAAATATTAATAAAACTTAAAGCTCACTAGCTGGTAATGTATTCAGACAGCTTAAATAATGACATAGGGAGAAAGAAATTTGGAGGCAGAGATTAAGGAGAGAAAAAAAAAATGTTGCAGTTGAGAAGCGATGGCAAGTGAATGAGGCATGGAAAGTATTTTAGACAAAGCATCAGTACAAAAAAAATTCTGTTAGAGCCTGGACAGACAGCAGGAGTGAATGACAAACAGTAGGTAGGTGCTAAATGGAGCTGGTCAGAAATTCCCATCCAGACAAAACAGATTAGATGTACATAGTATTTTTTCATTGATGTTTTCTCAATTTTTGTTTTCCCAGTTACTTATTCCAGGATGTTACTAAATGAAAAGGTGAATAGCAGAAGATTCTACTTTGAACTTGACCCTGAGAAGAAAACCATGGAAGTTACTAAAGCAGGGTATTTTTGGTTTTGTTTTGAAAGCCACAATTTTTGCCATGCATGAAAAAGCATATGATAATATATGAAACGTGGTTGTATAGCTCAAGACCATTTCACCAGCAGGTTTTTCACTCATTCCTTTGCAATGAGGCTTTCAAATTTTCCATTAAGCAACCCAGCAGCATTCATTCCTCCCCTGCCCAGGTCCAGTGAGAATGACCAATAGTTCTATTCAGCCTATGCTTCTCCCCACTTCGATTAGTAAATATTCCAGTGACGTAATACAGACTATGCAGTCACAGTTATTCTCTACAACCAGACCAAAGTCTCATTAGGGTTTTTTTTGTGTTTGACTTTGGCAGAGGTTTTTGTTGTTTGTTGTTCTATTGTTTGTTTTTAAAAGACAACTACAGGCTACTAAACCTATTGCCTGTCTTAAGAACCCACATCAGTGGTGCCCTGGTGCACTAGATTCTCCTACCCTGATTACCTCAATTTATCACGGCTATGATTAAAAGAGTTCCTGATCTTTCCTGATATTGTCCATAGGAGAAAAAGGAAAAAGCACACGTACATTGTGAAAAGAACATCCATCCAAGAATCTTTGGGATTGTTTTGTTAAATCATTCACTTTCTATGGATGAAAAGTAAGTAGACGTACCTACGGCGAAAATGTTTTGGTCCCAAAATGGACCCAAAACTGTACCTTCCCACAGTCATGCCTAAACCCTCCGTCCCTACACCTGGAGCCCACCAGCTGCGTCACAAGGTCTTCTCTCACTGCGTGCAGCAAGGCACAACGCAGCAGCATGCTCTGAACAGTGCAGCTGCGCCCACATTAAACCTGCCCTAACTTACGCTTTACACAATCTGACTATAAAACCAGAGCTTGATTTCCAAACCAACTCTTATTGTTTTGTTGGGGTTTTTTTTAGTAACAGAAACTGCAGTTCCAGAGGATTTGAACTGTCCTCTGTAGATTCCACAGGACCATATTGAAATGTCTGTGGCTCACTGTGAGCGTTTCCTCAGCAGGTAACTCCCCACTACCACAGCTACTTCTCAAAGTATCTTACATCTCTTTGGAAGATATCACTTGGGCTACATAGAAGACTTCCCACTCCTAACATCTGCCTCTTGAGCACCTCTGTCAAAGCTTTTATAAAACAAAATTACCTGAAAATATTTAGGCAGGATGTTTTTACCTCCCAATTCCTGTCATGAGTTTTTAGATCTCAGTCTTATTTACGTCAACTCCTACTGTCAAGAGTTAGCAAGTAAAATAGGGACAAACTGGGAGATACACATAGATTCTAAAAAGTGCCTATGGACACACAGGGCATAAAATATCCTGGCAAGTAAGGCTGCCCACTGCCCATCTCCTCCCCATCCCCTCAGTTGTAAGTCTCTGTCCTTAAGAGGTATTAAGCCCTGGATGACAGTGCGTGATTTTTGGCTCTCTAAGTGTGTGGATGGAGGCCCAGGGTAAAGCTGGGACCTAGAGGTTACATGGAGATTACTTTAGCTCCTTAATGCATCCCAAGATATACACAGGTGTCTCTTGCTATGGGGTATAACCAGACACCTGAGCCAGAAAATGTCACTGTGGGAATCCCAGGTTGCCTGACCTTCCTATGTCTATTTTGTAGAGGGCCCAGTCTAGCTCAGCACACTCCTTGCTTCAGGAAATCATTAATTGTATTGAGTTTGTGTAAAGCCTAAAGCCTGTTTACCAAATGCAGTTATTATTCTCCTGTTCAACAATATTTTATCCCCTTGGTGTTTTTACATTTTTCTCAGATATATTTCAGTCTTCACATTTTATTGAAATGTACTGGCTCAGTACATGTGTGGTTCATGGATAATCACAATATGGACAAAATGTGTAATTTAGTTGGCGCTATTTATTCTCTCCTACTGTTTCAGATGAAGTTCTTATTCCTGAAGACTGCTGGGCTTCAGGCATAGACATACGAAGTAATAACTTTTCTTTTTAAAACTATATGAATAACTAAACAAAGATCATGTAACAACATTTACAACTCCAGTTGCATTCATTGTTTTGTTTGTTCAACAGTTTAAAGGACAATTTGAATTAAAATTCCTTTTTACTTAAAAGATGAAATATTTCCTTTTTGTTTGTTTGTTTGGGGTTTTTCATTGTTTTGTAGCTGAAGATCTTCGTGCAAAGCTTTCAGTAGGCCACTAACTCTATCCCAGAGCCTCAAGCTATGCGCACATAGGCCACATGTTTACTGAAATAAAAACCAGTATCTGATAATCATGTCATTTTAGTGAAGGCAGCATGCCTTCCAGGGGGGTCACATATTCCAAAACTCTCCTGCTATTAAAGCTGACCAAATTCTGATGGAAAGCACTCTTTGCACGCTCCCTGTGGTGACATTTCAGACCATCCAGCCCAAGCCTCCTTAGCTCATTTCTTCAGGAAGCAAATATTATTGGTAAGAAATTAGTGGACTCCAGTTATTCCAATTAGCTCAATCCTTACCAGTGTTATTCATTCAATAACCTGAAGAATGGTATGTTTGAAAAGTTCACAGATCACGTTTAATAGTGTATTTAAATTCTGTTTCTTATTACACAAGAAGACGCTTTTAAATAACACGAATTTGGAGGAAAAAAAAAAAGACAGACACAAACAAACAACAAATAAACCCCACCACTGGTATTTCCAAAGAATAAAATCATTCTAGTTTATAATGGACTCTAACATTACTATGGTTGCAAGCTCAATAAGCTGTATATTTGATCAAATATTCCTTCAGGCATTACCATTAAAACTTTAAGTTTCTTTTTAATAGCTTCTGTTCGTGATAACATACTGGTCCAGCATTTCTGAGGTTTTCTATTTGTTATACAGCTTTTGACTGTATTATCCTACTTCTTGTTACAGTATATCAGAGCACGTTTGTCTTTCTGTTTAAGTAGATATGCTTGTTGCATTTGTTGTCTTGAAAACAATCACTGGGTGGGCAGGGATCCCATTTTATCATTATCTGTAGAATATAATATCTTCAATAGCTATGAATCAATAAACTATTTTCAACTGAGGATCCACATATAGCTCTTAATTCTGAACAGCTGGCACAGCTTTTCTTTTTGTAAAGGAAAGCAGTCCTGTTCCCATACATGTGCTGTTCTTTTAGGTTTTTGTCAACAATATCCAGATCTATCTTCTCATAACCTAACAGGACAAGGACTGTAGTTTTCCCAAGGAAAATGAACTCAAAAGAAACTCTTATTAATGAGGCTGAATGATAAGGACAGTGTCATAAGCTTACTCTATAAACTCACTATGGAGTTTTGCAAAGGCATACTGCTACTTATTGATAGAGTTAACTCTGTAAGAGTGTCGAGAACTTGCTATGAGTATCTCTGCATGAATTAGGATGGAAGATACTTCACTAAATTTGAGTTGCTATGGAATGTTCTTGAGTCTGGAGATGGGAACAAGAATTGCAGAGGAGCCGCTGATGCTATTCTGTTCAAGTTTATCGGTATATGAGAGTCTAGTCTATAGCTTATAGTACATAGATGAGAACTATACAACTGTATTATTTTTTGCCTGCTTTTTTGCCTCATCATTTCAAGTAAACTCTGGTTGTTAGCCAACAAATAAAAAGGCACCCAGCACTTGTGTGCCAGATGTGCATTGGTATGCCAGGGCAATCTACCTGCATTGTGTGATTCATACCTTTTGTTTTACAGAGCGTGGATGGAATAAATTCCACAACACTTCATCTGATCTCAGAAATTCATTAGTGATAATAAATTTTTGCACAACATCAACACTTCAGAGTGGACCCTTGAGTCTCCTAATACAGGCATGACTAAAAACTCTGAAGTACCTTTAGTTTTTTGCCAGAATATTGTGATAGAAAGGGACATTTCTATATCTAAAGTACAGCTGGACCCAAAAGGCCTCTCAAATGTTACTAGTTTGTAATATTTCTAGGTAATCAATTAGACAATCCAGTGTTTTTCTTGAAAGACGTTGTGCCAGCAGGAAATCAGGTGAGATGTTTCACCTTCCCTGATGAAGGTCATTGACTATTGTCTAACAAATCAGCAGTAATTAGACAAAACTGCATTGCAAGGCTTAATAAATAAAGCTGTTGTTCTGCTCTGCACAATTCTGTCTGGCACGCACAAGAAAACAGAGCTGAAATTAAGTCTCCATTCATTACAAAAACGGTCTAACAGTAATTCAGAGCTATGGACTGTCTGTTGTTTGTCAATGGTATTGAATGGTTTCTATCTACTGTAACAAATCACTCAACAGTAAAATAAATGGTAGTTGATTGTATGCCAATGGTATATTTAACAGTACTCTATTGTATTGAATGCTGCTGGAAATGTAACAGGTCTCGACAGAGGGAAAAAATACATGCTATTTTTAAAAATAAAATATTGATGTAATTGGCTTTCCCACCCATGGTGCTTCACAAGCCTAGAAGCAAGTTTAGTTTTAATAGTTTGTTAGAAAAGTTAGGGAGATTGGAGAAAAAGGATCTTGTTGACTTCGAGGCATTTTGAAAGTATTTAATTAAAAAGAACAACTATCACAGACCTCCTTAGAATGAATTCTCAGATTTCCCTCCACCTTGCCAACAGTTAAAAAAAAAATCAAGTAGCATCCTACAGTGCTAAAAGAAAGAACGGAATAGTAATGTTCCTCCTAATGAACACTCTCCGGCAAAGAGGAGCAATCACGGAACTAAAGCTATAATCATTCCTTACTGCTAGCCAGTTTTACTGACTGATTGGCAAGCAGGCAAGACCAAACAATAGAGGATGGTTTGCATGTGCGGCAAACTTACCCTCTGAGAGCAGAATTTTCCCCCGCAGTCTTCTCTGTTTGCTGTTTGCATTTGGGTTTCATTAGGTCACAAGAATACTTTCTCCTCCTTTACTTTTCTTTCCTTTAATCCTGGCATTCTGACTTTTTGTAAGCAGACAAATTGCTGGTTGTTGCAAGGTCCCATCTGGTTCAGTCTGAACCAGCAAAGAGAGCTTGAAACTGTTCTTCTTTTCACTAAAAGGGTAAGAACATTGACCTTTCACTTCTTGCAGCAGATGAATGACACAGCCCCAAATTCATGAAAAATACTTTATTTTGGGGATTCCCTTTTCCAAGGTCCTACAGCAAATAAGAAATTAATGAGTATTTTACTTGTAATATTTCCTTGCTGGCCTTTGAAGACGTGTATTCCTCTGTCCAAGGGATACAACCTGGATGGATGATGCGGCGAGCAGAAATGCATTTACTGAACTGCTACATTTAGAGTAAAAAGAAGAGCAAACATTTATTCTCTGAAAGGTACTAGTCAATATTGGGTACCACAAAAACCTCAAGCAAGAGAAAGCAGGAAAAATAATAAAAGCAAGCAGGACCAACAACAATGAAAAATTTACCTATTGTAACAGTTTAAAAATTGGCAGCCAGCTGATAAGTATAACCCTTTCACCTGACACAGCTGGAGAACAGGTAACATTTAAATGGTTCCTCTCTTCCCACAGTTTGCATTAATGTGATTTTTAGGACTCAGGTACCTAGGCAATTGTGAGCTAGAAAATAATAATTCAATGAACATATAACAGACAAAAAACCCCTTATGTTTCCCCTTGTTTTTTTCTTTTCAGGTGTGAAATAATTGAAATTATTTTCAATATATTATTAGCAAGATCAGGGGAGAGGAGGGAAGAGAGCCGAATTATTTCAACCAACTAGGATTGGTGCACCAGTTGTACATAAGAAAACTTTAAATCAGAACTGTGCAAAATACTTTCTTTTTTCTAAGTCCCTTACAAAAATGCAAAATCAGTTCCATTATTAAAAGTAATCAGCAACCATCATATTTTTGTTTCCTGTTCCTCTAAGACGACTATGTGACTAGTTATTATGAAGTGGCTTAAGAAACTTCCAAGAACAGTCTTGGCCAAGTACTGTTTAGCTCAAGAGAAATGACATATCACATGACATAAAAACTGAGATGAAGTTGTCTAGAAATGCATACCAGTCATACAACATGTAAAATGAATTCAAGCTATAAGCCAAATCTGAATGATTTTACTGACGAAGTAAAATATACAGATTTATGCCCTTGTAGTATCATTTTAATCTCTTCACATGAACATATCCAAGAGAGAGAAGACCAACATAAACAAAGTTTTGCAGGAATAATCCTGCATACTTTGTATATGTGCCTGAGGGAGGGAGCAAGGTAGTATGTTTAAACAGAATTTTAAAGTGAGGATTCGTCTTCATTTCTTCATTTGGCATAACTAAAAATCACATAAAATATATTTTTATTTAGTCTCAGGTAAATAATAATTCATATGCTTTCTCAGTAGTTAAATTTTTCACCTATGAGAGAATTATTTCTATCAACATTATTTTTAGATTCAATGTGAGTCATCTGGATGCCAACAACATAATTAGAATAGAATTAATACAACAACAACCCACATAGTGTCTGATTATATTTCAATAGCCTTTTTTTTTTCCCTCTTAAACAAGCAGCTGCTATTAGTAACATGAAAATGGAGCATGCTGAGTGAAACAGGCACAGCTCTTTGCAGATGAGCTGTGGATTCACAAAGAAATGCTTAAGTTTATAAACTGCAGAATGGAGAATCAATTTTCGTGCATGGAGAATACTTAATTACAGTAACATTTATGCCAAGAAAATGACATTCTGAAAACTCCATGAAAAACTGACACTGACATCCCACTGAGAGGCTTTTTTTCTTTCCATAAATAGACTGTGGGGCCTAGCTATTTACTGCCTGCGATACCATGAAAGGAGGAGAACACTGAAGGTTTGCAAGGATCTGCTGTAGTCTGCATTCATTGAGAAGGTGCAGAACGTATGTGCAACACTTCAAACTGCTCAAAATCAGCAAAAGCCCTGGAGCATTTTCCAAGTATGCAGATGTCTGTCTATCCATCAGCTGGAAAAATGATGAAAAGAAGGTGAGAGGATGAGGCACAAAGTAACAAAGATATTCAAGCTATTTTATAAACCAAGTTATCAGAAGTGAGGATCTTAGACATTCACCTGAAGGCAGTTATAAAAGCATATTTTTCAGAGGTGATGGCAGGTATAAACAGCTGTAAAAGAAAATCTGATGCTAATCCATTTTTAAAACTCGGTTTTCCTCCCTTGTGGCCCAAACACCCCTTTACACAGCGTGACTGTGGAAGCAAGCAGTGGTATCACAGAGAAGCAACTTTCCTGCTGAAGCCTAGCTAAGTAGACACAGTCTCTCTCTTTCTCCTTGTCCATGAAGAATTTTGGGAAGCCGGGAGCCAGCAATCCCACAGAGGTGGCATGACAGGGATGACAGAAGATGAAGTTAAAGTGCTATTTACTACGTCATTTCCTTGCTCTGAGAGCATTGTTACATACAGGTATTGGGAGGGAATAGAAATGAAGACGACAGTAAATGGAATAAAGAAACAATCTAAGTGACTCCCATAGTCAGATGTGGACAGAGAAGGAGAATCAAGAGGGAAACCACATCCTTCCAGGAGTAAAGACGAACAGTCAATGATTGGAGGATTTTCCTATACTTTCAAAGTACTTAAAAAAAAAAAAAAAAATGATGCCCTGTTATACACCAAAAGTAACATTTATATTGTAGAAAGACTGTGGAAAGGCCTTCTTCAAAGCTGTTTCGTTTTCAACATTTTACTTTCTCCATGGAAGAATTTGGTTAGGAAAATCCCATCCTAGTCTTATTTTATGGTTTGCCTCAGTGCCTCTGATTCCTTTGAAGAAGTGAAATATCTTGAGCTCAGACTCATTGTACACAGGCGAATGCAATGTTTATATTTGACAAGTTTTCATAATAAACTTATGCAAAACCCTTCATAATTTAGTATGCTGCAACACCACTACCAGAACAAAAATGGATCCTTCAAGAACTTCTATTTGTGACACCTTCACCCATATAAAAATAATTCAGTCAAAGACTCATGGAAATAAGTAAATATAAGCAGGATACTTAGCACACCTAACAACAGATTTAAAATATATGTATTCATTATTCAGGGACAGAAATTACAATCAGATATTATTAGCCTAACTTGGCAGTTAAAAGATAAAAGACTCCTTTTCTGTATGATTGTACTTCACTAAAATATAAGGGAAAATATTATCAGCCAGAGGGATTTAAGAAAACAGTTAATAAAAATCTAGTTAATTTTTTAATGATGAAAACAAAACTATCTTTCTTAATGCCAAAGATACAATACTCATTATAATCAATTCTTATATAGCTTCTTTAAAGGAAAACTTTTTGATGAAGATAAAACTTCATGCTTCTTAGCAGGCTGAAATTGGCTGATGATGAAAGCTACAGAATTCATTGCTCCAATTAATAAGCAATAAGTTAGGAGTAAAACTCTGCAGAAATTATTTCTAATTGGATTTTTTGCTTTGCTTGTTGGATGATTCTCAGATCACATTTCAAAGGGATAGATTGCAATAAAATAACTGATTGAATTGCAAGATTGCAGAACTATTGAAATCCGTAGAGCTCTAACTCCTCTTAAATAACACTGACACAATTAATACTGATGTCAGTGTTATATAAACTCAAACTGTGCTTCCTTCTCAGCCCTAACATGGGGACAACAAAGTGTCAATCTCCAACATGCTAAATGCTCTGCCAGAAGAAAAAGCAAGACCTGCTGCGGGTACAGACTGTGTCTTTTGCAAGGCTTGCATAGGAACACACTGATGTGAGGGTCACCTCTATGTGCTGTCTCACTGTAAGAAGGAAAGAATAAAAGAGCATCTTTATTTACACAGTACAACCGAACTGGAGAAGCTTAAAAGATTAAAAGTACTCTTACTCTATAAAGAAAGAAGTAGAATCTGAGAAAGATGAATCCAGAAGTTTCTTTGACAGTAATTACTCCCTTTTCAGCTTTGCATGCAGAAAGCATTACTGGAATTTCATTATGATCCCTGTTATTTAATCAATTATGTTGGTAGGGAGGTTAAATTTATTATCAAATGGGAATAACAGGAATTTAAAAGGGCTGTAGGAGGAACCACAACAATGGGGTATTACGGAGTTCTTTATGTGAGCCCGAATTTGAAAAAAGCATTCATGAAAACATTTTAGATTGCTACTAATTAATCAGATTGATACATATAGTCTCAAAAACACATCTGACAGCTAATGGTACTTTTCTCAGAAAGCCTGATCCAAAGCCTATTGAAATCAAAGGAAAGACTCTCATTGATTTTTATTATGCCACACAAATGTAATTCTCGTATGTACAGAGTGCCCAGTAAATGATCTGCATTACAACAATCATATTGTTACAATATTATTGCATGTTTATAATGACTAGTCTATTATTTTTAAGATGCCAAGCATTTGCTGAACAGCCTATACATTTAAGAGACCGATTTGTAGGGCACAATGTAAAGTTAATGAGAGCCTTTACACAGATTTTAATAACTGATTCCACAGGACTAATTTCAGCACAGGATGCCAAGCATGAATAAGAGTGACAGAAGGGGTTCTTTTGAGGCAAATTTGATTTTTTTTTTTCCAGGTTTTTAAGAATGGTATTCTATAGTGCAGAAAAATCAAGTTTTTCTTCAAAGCGATCCCCTTCTGTTCTTCCTAATTTTTCTAAAAGCAGTCCCATGAAATCGATGCAGTTATGCTCTGTCCAACTCAATGGAAAAAAAAGTTCTAGTAAAGGTGGAGGGCATTCAGATATCCTTTTATTTATCTTCTTTGTTCCTTTTCTTCACCCACCCTCTTTTTTCTTAATTTTGCACATGGAGATTTTTCCTTTCCTTTTCTACAAGTAATGATGTTTCCCCACAGAGAATCATAATCTTACATTAACCTACTGAGAAACTGTATATTGCCATTTCTTTGCCCTAAGGACAACTTAGAGTGTTTATGGAATAACAAATACAATTTGGGCCAGCAAAACCAAATCAACATATAGCATCACTCCACAGAGCAATTCCATGATAGGTACTTGTAGGAATTATCTGTATGTATTTTTTGGTGGTTGAAAACAATCAATGTTAAATCATTACAGGTCTTGGCAGTCATTTGTGATCAGTAGGTCTCTTAGAAGTTACAAAGGATTTCACACTGATTTTAGAGGTCTTTCCCCACCTAAATGATTCTATGATTTCAAGAAGAAACTGTGCTTAACTCTACCTCACAAGTAGAGGGGACTACAAGATGAATACTGGGTAAAGCACTTAAAGTGTTAAATAGTAATTACAGAGATGTAAAAACAGATCATTCCTATAGCACAACAGAATTTTCAGGAGGACATTACATTCCAGAACCTCCAATTCTCTAGTTAACTGAGTCAGCACCACACAGAACATCCTGTCTGCCTCTGGAAACGAGAAGGTAACTACAACTTATTTAGACAAGAGTGACACCATCTGAAAGTGAACAAAATGAAAGGAAAATTTAAAATATAGTTAAACTTCAGAATACAGTGAGTTAACAGACATACACTTGGAACACTGAATCAACAACAAAATTGTGACTTAATATTCCAGTCTTCTAACATTTCAACTTGTTACGGCCTCAGGTACTTTTGCATAACTATTGACAAAATGTTTTATAAGTGTCAGTCAGGCAGAAAGGTTTTCAGAATGATGGGAGAAGAACTTTTTTTGTTAATTTTTAATAATCAACGTCCTCAACAACAACCCAACACAATGGGTTACTTCATTTACATATACACTCAATGACTGCATGCCCGCCTGCTTTCTTTGTACATTCGCACTGTTAGCAATGGTTAACTGAAATTAAACTGTCATAGGCTTATCAGAAATGTCATCTGAAATGAAAAGAAATGTGCTGTTTTACACTGGAATGTGAAGCTGGAAACACAGCAGTGGTCGTCTGGTATTTTTTGTCTAAGAAGCAAAACCAAGTAAATCTTTACTATATCTTTTTTCTTTTTTATGGGCTGACATCATCTTCCTATTCTCTTGTTTTCATTCTACTGAGGTTTCTTCAAACTTATCACTGGAAAACGATTTGGAATAAACCAATAACTTGTTCTCTGTTTGCATTCTATTGCCAAATAGTTCATAATTTTCCCAAATATCTCTTCCGTAAGCAATTCTTTAATACAGCTTACCTGGTCAAGTACCGCCAACTCCTAGAGACACACTGTGAATAGCAGCAATTAAGCTAATTTTTGAAGGCTATCAAACAAGAGCTGATTTGCATTGTGACATCCTCCAAACTGAAGCACCTTGATCCTTCAGTTCTCCTCCTGGGTTTTGTTGTTGTTGTTGTTGGGTTTTTTTGGTTGTTGTTGGGTTTTTTTGGTTGTTGTTGTTGTTTGGGAGTTTTTTGTTTGTTTGTTGTTTTGGTTTGGTTTTGTTATTTTCCTGCTGTTCTCCCCACCAGAAGATGTGATATGAGGACAGTCTATCACAGCACAAGTATCATGTTAGGTTTGCGCAGCCCATGGGGAAGCTTATGCTGTTGCAGTTTTGGCTCCAGCTTCATCGTGAAGGTGTGAAATACATCAGCCACATCCCCAAAAGCTGCTGATGGCACAGGTGATGCACCATTCCAACAATTCTGTATCCAACAATGGATACAGGGAAAGATTATATGGCCTTTACTGCAGGAGGAGGTCGGACTTAAAAAAATACCTTTTGTCTTTATTTCTCAACTGTTTAATTATCAAAAAGTAAAATAGCAATTCACTCATAAAATAAGTCTATCTAGTGTAAAGGGAAATGCACCTGAGCAGTAGTAACTGAACAAAGTTAGACATTGGAACAGCACTAAAAAAAAAAAATAACAAGAAGAGACATGAACATTGCAACATACAATCACATCTTCACATATTTGCATCACACTGTTTTCTCCCACAATTTTTTATCTCCAATAGATTAGGAACTTTCGGAGCATTACATACGAAATACTACAATTGGACTGAAAATCCCTCCTGCATATGTAAAACAGAGTCACTTGAAAAATTAAAATTAAGGGAAAATCAAACAGTATTGTTATCAGTCTTGGGGAAAAGTAAAGTGTTACAGGAAAATTACATGAAAGCGCAATAATTTTTTCTGTACCTGGCCTCAAAACACAATAAAATAAAGCAGCACACACCTTTGTAATCAAAGTTTGTACTGGAGGGGCTGAAGGTGTCATTTCTCACATTGTTATGCAAGAGTCCTCGTTTTTAGCCCCATTATCGATGATACAGACAGTCAAAATACGGTGCTTCAGAATGGAATTATGCTTTACCTGGAATTATGGAGGAGGTTTTGGTTGAATATTGCTATAATATTAGTTTACTGTGTTCAGTCCTTACTTCCTTATTTCATTTTATTATTTCACTTTGACTGTTTCTTTCATGTATATTTTTTCATCAGAATTTCTTTACTGTATATGCTTCTTTTGTTCTCACCACTGCTCTTTTATTCTGTGACTTGCAGAGCTCAACATAATTAAGACAGCTAAATCAACATTACCAACCTACTCAAATTCTCTTGGCACAGTAACTATCATTTAAAATTTGTATGTCCTACACAGCTTTGGGCTTTTTTATTCTGGAAGGTCACTTCAAAGTCATCTCCGAATTACTGAACTGTTTATTGATCTCCTAATTATTCTGTGTTTGCACTGAACTCTGAGGATGGAAATAAAAATAAAAAACAAAGCTGAAGTCTGATTGACATGACAGTGCTTTCCTTTTTTTTTTTTTTTAAAAAAAAAGGAAAAACTGATTTAGTTTTTGAGTAATGTGGTTGCAAAAGGTATGATTATACTGCAGGTATTGCTGGCTGTATCGTGCAGAAGAATTTCAGATTGTTTTTTGCATATAAACCTTGTTCCCCACAAAATGTTCCTGAGGATGAATTTAGAGGCACCAACAGAGAAAGAGAAAATATTTCCTCAGGGAGGTACTGACACTGCTTACATTGCAGCAAAGTTTGAGCTCTTGGTATTTATATCCTTGAAGGTGTTTCTGTGCTGTTGTCATTAAATACATTCAACAAACTGAATGAGACTCAAGTTAGCTTCACAGTGCAAATATGTAAATTTATTTTTACTAGAATTTACCATATGGTTTATACAATTGAACACTGCTTTTTAACAACCAAGAGTTCCGTGCTGTAATACGGGCAAGATCTGGAGCATAGCCGTTATTTTCAAGATGCACTGAGTGACCCCACAAGTTAAAGTTAAAATAAATGTCCCTGACCTCATTTGTGGTCTCTAGCTAGCTGATAGCTATAACTTTTTACAGTCTCAGAAATCAATAAAAATCACCCAGACTTTCAATATTCCTCTAAAGCAAAGGAACACACCTTTCTGGCTCATCTTAGCATCTTTACCTTACAAAAGAGAGAAGGTATTGTGCTTTATATTGGGTAATCATGGTTCATCGCTAGGTTTTATTTCAGTTTTTACACAGTGACTATTCAATACAAAGCTCACTGCAGGACATGACCTAAAATTACATCCATACCTTTTTTCCTCAAAGAGTAATCAAAGAATCAAAAGGAACCTAAACAATCCATGGTCCATTTTCCCTGCACCAACAAAGCAAACTGCACTCCCTACCTGCTTGGCATCTTACAGATTTAGCAAACGTAATCCATATATTTCTATTTGACCCACATCTTTATTGCAATTAACGAATAGTACTGTATGCAGAACAGCTACCCGTGGAAATTCCTCTCAGCACCTCCTTCTGTTTTAACATTGATAAATTACAGTTTTCAAAGCAATTTTGCATGACATCATACTGGTTTAAACTTGATCATTTGCCCAAACTTGCTTCAAACGTTACCGCATGTCTCTCTGTGGTCTCAAATGTTTAGTTTAGAAATTGAAAATGCTACAAATAACCATTGGCAGTCTGACAGACCAGCTCAGAGAAGGAAAAAAAAAGCTTTAAGGATGGGATCCCAAGCAGTCCAAGAAAGCTGCTGAGAACTCCTTTGGGAGCAACAAAGCAATCCTTTGGGATAAGAAAATTAAAAGTCTCCATATTTGTTTGGCAATGATTTTGGAATCAAATCGAAGTGTTTAATTATTAATTGACCCAGCTAAACATAATTGTCTTCTCAATAAATCAAGATAATCCTACTGTAAAAATTAATCCATGAACACATTCACTGTTTTCTTGTATTTGCATTTAGTAGTCATTTCCACATACTGTGATCTTAAAAAGTACTAGTGTGGTATTTTGAGTGCTGTGACTTTTATTTCCCCACACACGCATCCCATGAGAAGAACATGGGCTTCATACACTGGCTTTGCTTTAGGGAACACTTGCTAAAGTCCCTGTAGAGTACCATTTACGTCATGATCAGACAAAACCATTTTGTTTTTCTAATGAGCTCACTGAGCCAGGATGACTACCATGTGCAGACAGCAAAAGAGTAGGTTGGTTTTTTCCTAGTGTTCATAGTAATTACTAATGGGCTTTCCTGTAGCTTTTGTGGTAGTTATGTTCACATTCATATGTTTTTATAGTACAGTTGTTCATTATTAATGGTAAAAAGAACTACAGAGTTGCATGAAACAACCACCTAGGTTGCAAGGTAATGTAAAAACCTCTATATTAGAGTTTCATTTCTACTTACTCTTTCTTACTCAGTTTATTCCCATTCTCCATTCAACTCAACATTTTTATCTTAAAAATACTGGGATCAGCTTATATTTTTCCATTCATTATTTCATTAACACTCATTAGACAAATGCACTTGAAATTACCCAAAATTTCACTGATAATTCCCTTTGAAATCATGCAAGAATTTATACAGAAATTATTTTTCGGTATTATTATTTTTCTGGCTTGAACAGAGCATTAGAGGGAACTGAGTACACTTCAGGTTGGAGGAAATACATTCCATACACACAGCCCGCCCCTGTCAACCTGGCTCACAGTAGTAATCCTCCTTCATGTGGAAGTATCCGATTCCTTTGAGCTCGATTAAGAGCATCGATTCAGATGCACTTACTCAAGTGCCTAAACTTAAGCATTCGTTTGGAGTGAGAGCATTCTGTAAACTCAACAAACATGATATGCAGAAGGGCTAAAAGACCCTATTCTGGGTCTGAAGTCAGCAGAATGAGTCAAAGCTTTCTGAAAGGCTGATACAAATTTCCTGCAGTCACTGGAAAGACAAGTATTGTTTGCAATGGTCTTTGCATCGTAGCACAAACAAATACTTAAACGACAACAATGGACGTGAAGAAAACAAAATATCCCGACAATATAATAGCAACTGTGAACTGTTCTAAGTTGCTCAGCTTTTTGAAAGCCTCCCTAATTCACGCTGACGAAAGACAGTGATACAAATAAGTGAATCTACAGACACAAATCTTATTTCAAATCAAAGCAGATGAGTCATCTGACAATCTAGCTGTTGTGAAACAAAAAGAGAAATGAGAAAATTGTGTCAGTTCATTTCTTGATGAGATTTTGTTTCATGTATTTTATTTACAGTATCTGATTACCACTGTTATTTATGTTTATATAGAGTGCTTTCATTGGCTAACTTGCTGATTTTTGAAGATAAAAATCCAAATTACAATTAAGCTGAAACTGGATTTAAAAACAAACAAGAGAAAGAGGAAGAATTTCCTGTGTAATGGCTGACAATGAAATTGTTTGAAGTAATCGGGTCCCATTTAAATACCAAGAGCTTGGCAGACCTAGCAGCACTGAATTTGCACAGGCTGTAAAATCTTGGGTGTACTTTGGAAGCTTGCTGGAGTGCTTCACAGAATATAAAAATACTTGGCATTGTTACAAATCTTGATAAATTAATAGGAGAAGGCAAAACACTGTTTACGGCTAATTTGGTTTTCCAGGTATGAGGTTTTCTTCTTTCTCCATCTCCCCCTGCTTCAAATTTGTATGCCCAATCTTTCTTCTGTGCCCCTCTATGCCTCACAATAAGTAATTCCCACTGATTCATGCGTGCTAGTGAAGGCACAGCTGATCATCATGGATTTTTCTGCTGCCAAACTTCAGCCAGTGAGCTATTCATGGCTCCAGTCCCTGTTTCTGCTCAGTAGGCCACTGGGAATTGCATGAATCATTTTCATTCCCTGCCAGGAAGCAATGCCAGTGTTTACTATTACTTATGTAAAATAATTTTCCAGAATCACTTTACAAATGCTGAATGCTCAGTTGACTTATAAAGACTGAAATGAATTAATAAGAAATAAATAAGCACTCCCAACTGCACGGGTTATCAGTTTTATGCACAAGATGAGTAAAAGCTTTACGTATTTCCACTAAGCTGGAATTACAATAACCCCTTTTCTTTTGGGAGAAACAATGGCTGAAGAACAAAATTAAGATGTGCGTTATTTTTATTTCCTAACAACAGGGAGTGGACTTAGTCGAACTGCATTCTACAGGGTATGCAAATGATGCTAGGCTATAGGTTGCCTTTACGCTTCTGTTTGCCTTCCTCCTGAATAGTTTCTAATTCCTTTATCCTCATAGAGAATGACAGGATGCAGAAGAGAAATAATATCCCTAAAATGTAAAACTGCAACTAGCCTGGGATGGGGAAAAGAAAAGAAAAGCTCTTGCAACTAGAGCTATTTGCAAGAGCTACTAAAAAGAAACTTGCATAGGTAGCCAAACAACAAAATAAATATCAACATAACTGAAATATATGAATCAGAACAATAATTGTTTATAATAATTTGCCTGTCAGTTAACTTGACTACATTTGATCAGCTATAAAGACATTACTGTTAACCCAATAGAAAGGAAATTCTATTGAAAAACAGAAAGAAGTCTTTGTTGGAAAACCAGCAGAAAATTGTGCATAAAACCTGATGGGAGCCTCAGAATAATCTCATTAAAGTGGAACACACTTATTCAAGACAGACAAAAAGGGTTCACAGCAGTCTTAAAATCTGGTTTAGGAATTTCACTTTATCTCCTTCGCAACTAGAGTTCTCTCCAATTACTCTATATTAAACTCTATGACATTTTAATGTTCTCAGCAGGGTAAGGATTTGTCCAGAGCTATTCATTTTAATACTCAATCTACAAAACAAATCAACCTGATAAAGACAGACCCCAAACCATAAATCTGTGTTTCTGCCACACAGAAGGATACATTGGACCAAACCTTTCCTCTATGCTCACCCTCTCCTCACAGTGGGCTTTCTGCAGACTTGTTAGAAGAGTGCCATGGTTTAACCCCAGCCATCAAGTAGCACCACACAGCCGCTCGCTCACTCCCCCGCAGCATGATGGAGGGAACAGAAGCAGAAGGGTAAAAGCGAGAAAACTCATGATTGAGATAAGAACAGCTTAATAATTGAAATAAAATAGCACTAATGAGAATAATAAAAATTACAAAGAGAGAAAAATAAAACTCAAGAAAGATAAGTGAAGCAAATGAAAACAACTGCTCACCACCAACAGATGCTCAGCTAGCCTCCGAGCAGTGCCCCCCCAACAACATTCTCCCTAGTTTTATTGTGGAGCATGACATCATATGGCATGAAATATCCCTCTGGTCAGTTGGTGTCGGTGTTCCAGCTGTGTCCCCTCTCAGCTTCTTGTGCAACTGCAGCCCACTCGCTGGAGGGGTGGTGTGGGAAGCAGAAAAAGCCTTGACTCTGGGTAAGCATTGGTGAGCTATAGCTAAAACATCCCTGTATTATCAACACTACTTTCAGCACAAATCCAAAACATAACATCATACCAGCTACTATGAAGAAAATTAGCTCTATCTCAGCCAAAACTGGGAGAAGAGGGAAGAGGGAAAAAAGAAAACAAGGAAACATAAAAGGAAAAAAAGAGAAAAACAGCACTGTTCTTTAAAGGAACACTGGCAGGCTAAAAAGATGGATGAAGAAAGGAGAGGTTTGTTCAGATTTCCTTACTACATTACTAGTCATAATTCATTGCATTATTGATGCAGGGATTTTTTTTTCTTGAAGATTTTATTATTTGGGTGTCTTTATTTTTCACTCCCTTGGACAACAGGTCAGTCATTTTTAGTTTCAGGACTTAAAGGCTAGTTGAACATGTTTATATTCAAACATAGGAATATTGTTTCTCAGTGTTTAAGTAACATTTTATGTTACACGTCCTCCAAACTCTCAGCTTTCTTCTTGTCCATTTGCCTGCTCTGCTCCATGCAGGCCTGGGCAGCGAGTACACGAGCTCACCAGCTACATCATAGCATTGCCAGAACTATATTAAGACTCGCATCATAGAGTTACCTTTACTGTTTCTGTGCTCTATGTAGCTATTACTTAAAAATATTATTCTGCCGTCAAACTTGGTTTTAACAATTTATCGGGCACAGGATGGACAAATAATTTCATTATATTAATCTCTTTTCATTAGGAAAACTAGGCTAAGATAAAATGCAAATAATTTCCTTTAGTGTAAAAATACTTGAAACCATATTTAAGCTTTATTTTGAATCTCCTTCAACCTCCCTGCAAATAGAAAACATCTAGTGATTTTTATGAAATCTTCAGTAACATTAACATGCCCGTGTTAAGCAAGGCAGATAGAGATTTAAGACCTTTTAATCCTCAGTGTTATGTCCTCAATACAATGTTTTCTATGATCCAATTGCAATTTGCAGACTTTGAACAAATTTGCCAATGATAAAAATGCTGCCTTTCAATAGATATTCATGGTAATACACTATTTGCTGTTCTCCAGTAGATCAATGACTGCTGCCAAACTATGCTCTGCTGTATAGCAAAGAACAAGAATTGTTACTAAGGCGAGATACAATTTTTGGTGTCCTCTAAGCAATCAGTTCTAAGATGATCTATCGCAGAGTCTCCGTCCTTTAGCAACAGAAACAGCCGGAAACATTTCCCTTTTCCTTGTCTCTACAAACACCTCCTTACTTTGTACCTTCCACATCTTCAGCCTTTCCTCTGAGGCACCCACATTCCATCTCCCACTGATCAATTCAGGGATTAGCTCAGCAGAACCATTAACAAAAACAAACAAACAAACAAACAAAAGTAGCTGTTTTACTAGCAACTAGCTAAGGCACAAAAGCAGCCCAACACTGCTGTGCCATTTAGAGGAACATGAATGCACTCTATGAACACTTCAAAATTAAAGTTGGAGAAGGGAAGAAAAAGAGAAAAAAAAAAATCAGATCTAAACCTCCTCAGTCAGATTATTCAAGTTTTACGGAGAAGGTAACACTTGTTAACTGGCTTTGAGAACCTGCTGAATGCATCACACACAGTTCAAGACAATATTTTCTGCTTTTACACTTCAAGTGAGATTTTCTACATCGTTGCAGAGTACAATTTTAATGAGACAGGAAGAAAAAAATCCTTTAACCTCTTTTTGATGTTATATTTGATAGATGCCCTTCTATTTGAGCAAACAGAGCTACTAAAATACTAGCAAGTATAGTAAAAAATAATGTGAAGTGTAGTTTTCTCCTGGAGGGGTCTTTTTGGGGATATATTTAGGAATAATTGGTCTTAGGAATGATTTGCATGGCACAGAGCAGGTAGTAGTAAATAAAATCCTATCATGTAGACCTAAATTCAAAAGAATAAAATGTACTTCAAGAAGATGTCCCAAAACAATTTAAGGAATAGGAGAATGTTTTCTTGCTTTGTTTTGCTTATTTGTAAATAAAAAATAAGAATGCATGTTTCCCCTCCACACTCCCCATTATTCACTCCTTCCTATATCTTGCAGCCCTCCTAAGGAGAATGTAAATCCAGTAACACCTGAATCAACCATAAATCCCACAACGTCCAAGCAAATTTTAAATATGGAAAAATTAATATGTCCATTCCTAATTACCACCTGACTCATACAACTTCATTTACCGTTGACTGGATAGATGGTGAAAAATTAGGCAGCATCCACAGGATCTCATTTACAGCTCAGATCAGAGTCGCAATGCTTGCCAGTGTTCATCTACAAGTTTATATTCAAACAGCATTGTAGACTAAAGGTTCTTTATAAAAACAAGGCCAATGTCAGCTCTTAAAAGCTGCTTCATGTCCAAGGTGTCTATATTGATTATTGTGCAGAGAATCAAATGACCATTCTTACTATTTCTTCCTACTTTTCTTCTTCTAAAAGCATGTTGCACAGAATGAGATGCACAAGGGTATCAACAAATTTGCTTGGAGTTTAAGATTAATGTGGAATATTTGTGCACAAATAACATCCAAAGAGAAAAAAGTAGCTTTATAAGGAGCAAAACAAGTGAAGGTTGATTGAATTTGCAAAGAAGAATGTGCAAACTACTGGTAAAAGCTCCAACAGGTATTTTCCCGTTGTTTAGACATCAGTACAGGTTGTCTCAAGCCCACTAAGGACTGAACTCGTACTCTCACATTTTCTTAAACAGAATACATGAGCAGGATATCACACTGTACCATGTTTTCATTCCATAACATTTGTTGGGTTTCTGAGACCAGATTGTCTGGATTAAACTAAAGAGGGGAAATAGTTCTTAAGGAAAGACAAAAATAATACCCAAGACATCTCTACCCATATACATTCATAGACAGCACAATCGCATAAATCTTCATTTCTCTGGAAAAAATGCCAGAAGGCTGATGATTTGCTTATATTTATCGTTTGTAAAAGCTTATGTAAACTGCAGTTCAATTTTAGGCCTCTAAGTACTAATCTGAGTAAAAATAAATGCTATTCCTCTAGTTGAATGGCACACACTAGTAGACTTGAACTATTCTAATATGTATTATTATTCATGCATAAGATACTCTGCTCATTCTAGGAGCTCCAGTTCGAAAAAAAAGTCAGGAAATAAGGCACTTTGTTCTGACATGTTCCCACACATCAACAGAACAAAGGCCGGTGGTCATGAAGTAAGGCTATACTCATCCTAACTAGTAGAAATACTCTCATATGAATTGAAGCTTCCGATTTAAAACCTATAAAGAGCTACAGTATCAAAAATAATTGAAAACCTATAATTAGTAAAGCACATGACATTTTCAGAGAAGAAACGAGCTATTCTTTACAGTATGAAAACTCTAAGAATTCTGCACATTGGAATAATTCTGTCTTTTAAAGAACACTTGGTTCAATGAAATATTTCTTATCTGTTAAGAAAAGCCTACAATAAACAAAGTATCTTGTGTATATTAAAAATATGGGTAAAACAATATAGCCAAAATACCTGACTACTCCTTATCTTCTTTGAACACACTTTCTTTTCTCATTTGAAACCCAGTTCTGACCCAGAGTCAACTGCATTAAGTCACGAACACGCTTTTGATTTAAATCGGTCTCAAACTATTTTTTTACTTTCTTTGTAAACCAGGAACAAAGATAGATATTCTCAGAATTCCACAAAATCTTTGGTTGGTAAGAAACAGATTCAAGAGCTGCTTAGATGGCACTCCATTATCCAAAATTATTTTTCTCTCCTTCCATTCCATGTGGTAACACATGGGAAAACAAAACCAGAATAATACTGCAAAGAGAGAATAAAGCTTTGATTATTGCCAAGGCTCTCATATATCTGAGGCAGAGTTCACTCAGCTAAATTCAAAATACCTTGTCTCCTATTCAACATCATAGACATTTTAACACGATTCATTCTATCTACTAGCTTTTTGCCCTGTAAATCTCATGAGAAAAGGCTTTTCCCAAGATATCCCAGGATTTCCTCCTATAAGAGTAAAAAGTAGTAAGGGTAAAGTCACCAACATTAAGCTAAACAATTTGAACAGATTTTCTCAAAAACTTTTTTTAAAAGGTATTTTCAAATCCAAACTTAGTTATTAAATAGCAGTTATTGTTCATAGTAATTCCTTTGCAGAGAACTACTCAATGCCAAAATTAATTTGAGCTCTTAAGTCCTGGTTTCCCGGTTTTGTTGCTTTTTTTCGGTCATAAAAGTCTGTTCCAGGTTTGACATTTTAGCTCTGAAGATGCTTTAGCTTGCAGAATATTGAATAATCTCTTGAATAAAAGGACCCACTACAAAGGGCTAGAAGGTAATTTGACTTGGTTAAGCATTATATGACAATTGTACTGACTCTCATGTGAACCTTGCCATATTAATTTACGTTCCCATACTGAGATTTAACATTTCTAACACCAGAAAATATTATACTAAACTCATACTAACTATAATTTTCTAATCTAGCTGACAAATCGTGCTGCTACTAAGCAACGAAGGTCATTTCAATAAATGATACTCATCCAAACTATTGACATTTCATCCAGGATTAACTGTGTCTAGAAAAGCAGAAGTGAGGGTTCTTCACTATCAAGTGACATTTCTGATGATTATTCAGAATATTATGTATTAGAAGTAGTCATACATTTTGTTCACAGAGGTGCAAATGAAAATCCTGAACATATACAGAGTCAGCTATCGCTCTGTATTAACAAATTAGTACCACTGCTCTTACTGGGTTTTTTCGTGTGTTCATACTCTGCGAAAGCTGCCCATATCAATCTTAATGCAACCGGAATTAATATATTAACCAGCTGAGGTTTCATATAATATAAAGATAAGTGACGCAATATTTGAGCAACTCAGATATTGTATTAGTACACAGGTATACCACAACATTCAATGTGTTACATTTATATAGCCAGTTAAAGAAGCCCCTATGAACACATTTTTTATTCAAGGGTATGAAAGTGTCAAGAATGAATACTGCGATACACACCCCCGCACTCCACTGTGGTGCTGATATTACTAAATATGTTGCGGTACCGTGAAGAAAACACTCAATTCCGTAGGGCCAGTTCCTTAATCCACTTATGCCAAAATAATCAGAAAGGAACACAGTCAGAAATAACACCACAGGGCGTACATTCAAGCACCCAGTGCACATGGTGAGATTTACATCTCCAAGACCATGATGCAGTCAACTTTGAAATATAAGCCTCCACAGAGAAGGACTTACTGAATCTGCCCATTTAAATACACTGAGGGCAAAAAAACTGTACTGAAGGAATGACACAGGGTTATTTGAACTCTTTTTTTTGGCAGCACTTGATGAACCTATGGTCTTTGGTTTGGTTTCTCAGATACCTAACATACACCAATAATCAGACATAATTCTAACGAGAATAATTCTGCATGTAATAAATTTAACTGTAAATATAAACTTTGTAATGAAATTAGATGAGCAGAAAAAACAGTCATTCAGATGTACCATCAATCAACTAACAAATAGAAATTGACAGTTTGAGAAAGGTTTCCCTTGCATTTTGAATAGTCTGCACTCAAGAAGTAAAAGAACTCAAGCAAGAAGCTACTATTTTTAAGGACTTCCACAAGTATAGAGTCCTTGAAAACTATTCCTGTCCTGAAAAATTTCAATTTTGACAACAATTTTGATAAAATAAACACCACTTTTGTCCGTAACACCCAAGACCAGACATTAAAGCAAACTCTTGCAAAGAGAAGCCAAAAATCTATGGGTAGCCGTAGGTGTGGCATAAGTATGCTTTCAAAATTTTCATGCACTACTCTATCCTACCTTCCCCAAGACTGATGATAAAACCACTACTGTCATCAGTAGGAGTTGATGGTGGTTTGGGGCTCTGGAGGTTGAGAACTATCCAAGGCAGAATCAAACTGGATTCGCTGAAGGCATCAGCCCAACAGATTTGTGTTCTGTTCCCAAATCACCATGAGTTTCACGTGTGATCTTGAACAAAGCACAGAGAAGGGAAGTTGCTTATCTCCCTATCTTTCAAAAAGGGACAACAGCACTCCTTTACCTCCCAGGACATGCATGCTAAGTCTGTTAGAGATCATATACACTAAACTGATGAGGCAGAAATACCTGCATAACATTATTATAAATACACAGACTAGATCTATGATCAGAATCTGGACAAAATTTCAACACCAAGAAGAGAGGAATAGATACCTTTTGGCATATATTTCCATTTTTCCCCTTTCCTTTTAACCCATGTACTAAGAGTCGGAACCAAAAAAATCAGCTGCAAACAAAGCAAGCAGCTTGTATTCTGGCATAGTTCCTCATATCTGGAATTGGAAACAGCACAGCAAGAACTCTTCATTCTTGGATGAAAAGTGCGTAAATATAACAGATGAGCCCTTTTTGGTAACTCACCGACAGCAACTGCCTACTGACTGGACATGCTTGGAGTATTCAGACTGGATGTAGGAGAAATAAAGGGCCCCAGGACTCTGGGAATGTGTGCAAACATCTGGAGTACATACAACCTATATATGTAAACTTAACCAAACAAATCAGCTTGCTCTGCTCCTTATTTAAAACACTTTCCTTTTACAACGCATGGGAAAACTATAGCAATATCTGTTATACCATTTACGATTAAGAAAAATCAGGAGGTAGACAGCTTAGATCTATAAAAGTGATTTGATATATTTGGCAATCCAACTTGGCCTCCCTGCAATGAGCTGTTAAATGAAATTTTGCACAGCCAGGCCATTAGGCTTTATACACTTGCCACTTTTTATTCTGAAGGGCAAAACTGATGTCTAGTACTAATCACCTCAATTATTGCCAGAATTGTGTCAAATTTGGGGGTGAGATCAATCCCTTCTTCAATGGGGGGGAGAGGGGGGGAAGTGTAATTTATAAATAAATCAGAAATCACAAAACAAACTGAAGAGAGAGATGGCCCAGAACAGCAAGAATTTCTCCTTTCTTAGGGGCACAGTAGATCAGTATTTTGAAAAATTCCGGGCAAGATTTTTCAAGGTTTTCTTTAAAACTAAAATTAAAAAAAAAAAAAAACAACAAACCAAACACCACCAAACCACACTGTAGGGTTGTTTGAGTTGGTTTTTTTTTTCCCCTGCAACAATTGTTTGAACAAATCTCAGTACCTTAGAAGACAGTTCTTCAAATGATAGAGAGAAATGCCCCAAATCACTCTCTCTGGGAACAGCGGCAAGAGCACCAAGAGCAGCGCTGGAATAAAGGACACTAAAAGCCTCAAATCTATCAGTGGTTCCGCACATGAGTTTCTGTACTTGGACAAGCTGCTAAATTTCTCTCACTTCAGTTTTCCTATTAGTTTCACAGATAATATTAATAGATGAATTGTAACTCCTCCTCCAATACTTCTAGATGAGAAGTAGGCATCAGCGTAACACTAACTTTAGCATTTTCAGCTGCAGTTGCATATTTTTATTACACACGATTGACTGGAGTGAACATAATGGTGGGATTCCTCCATACCATGTACACGAGCATGTCACTATCTGTTCTGTGCCCTCAAGCACTAAGTAGAAAACCAATAAAAAATGTAATAATATATATAAATTATTAGATATTAAAAGGGGAAGGAAGAAGAGATTTCTTGTTCTAAATGCTGCAGGGTTTTTCTTTTACAGAACCCAGAAAGGACATCACTGCCAGAACACGGTCTGGTTCACCCTAACTCCTGATGTTGTTTAAACAATTTATTTCATCATTTCTTGTAGCCAACACTGTTTCATTTCTGTTTACATGCTCTGCAGGGGCCACCAGCTATGGGAAGAAAGATGAGAACTTCCATTATGGTATCTGTAAGACTCATTGCATCTCTAATGATTTTCAAGCAGAGTCTTGCTGTGAAAGCAATGCACAATGTCGACAAATGGTCCAGGTACAATATTCTTGTAACAAAATTACTAAACTAAACTATTTATATATAATGTATCAACTGCCACCAGATGCAGTCTGTGTGAACAAGGCTGGGCTCAGTGAAAGCAGACTGTGCAAACTGATACAGGCTCTAAGTGCATGGCATGTGGATGGTTCTTGCTTCATGAACGTATTTTGTTTTCCCAACTTGCTGTTTCAATGACAGCAACGCTCTAGACCCAGGCACGAAAGAAGAAACATTGTCCTGTTCGAGAGTTCTTAAAAACTCCTGGGTTTAGCCACAGTAGTGACTAAAACATAATACTTTTTTTAAAATAAAAATTTAGACATAGCAAAAAATTAATTAAATTATATAGACACATAACAACCTAGACCCAGGATAAGTACTTAATTTTAAGTGACTTTTCAATGCATATTGTTATATGGACGTTTTTACTTCAAAAGAAACTTAACTTTTCATTTAAGATTTACTACTTTTTGAAATTTTGGCTGACTTACATAAATCAAAACAGCGTACACACGGATCTTTCTCTAAATAGTTCAAGTGTTTAAAAACCAATTGATTAGTTTTTGTCTTGACAGATTTACTGAAAAGAAAGAGAATGCCTCAAAAAACCCCACCAAGCTGTTCTTGATTGTATTGTGATGATTTCTATTACAGTGGCAACTGTGGTATCAATCTATCAATCAGCACCAGAAAAGAGGAGGATAAAAGTAAAAATTTTGGGATGAGAGCAACTGCTTTGCATCATCAGGAAACAGACTCTGGAAGTTCAATTAGGGACTAGTTGCTGTTGTTCAGGTATCCGTTTGACAGGACTCTGGAAAGGCATTTCCAGATGAGCAGGTGGCATTCCACTCTCCATTCCCATTCATCTGCAGTTTTGCTGGAGTCTGTGTAGGGATTAAGTTTTCCTTCATTTATTTCCTGCTTCTTTGGCAAACAACCCTCATACCAGTCTCTTCTGCACCATATAGCTGGCAGTGTCCTTCCTCATAAAGCCAGATAATTATGTTTCCTTCAGTAATTTCATCTATTTTCCATTGGTCATGAGCAGTTTGGGGTTCTTTCCCTTCATGACATAACCTGGACCCTTTTAATCTATTGCATGTTATTTGATTTCCAGTATTGCTTTTTTTTACTCTGTCACAGAGAAGTTCTATGATGTCTGTAAAGTCAACAGTGTAAAACTTATTTCTATGAAGTCAGAAACGAAAATGCAACAGCCTCATGCAGTGTTCAGTGTCAGCTCTGGAATTAAAAGTGGACTATACTTCTGAACTTTGGAAGAAAAGAATCTCATCCTCCCTTTAGATGTTTACCCAGAAATTACTCCTGTTCCTGGAAAGCTAGACTTAGTCAAGCAGAATATGATCTTTAGTAGGTATAGAATTTTTTCAGTACGGCAAAATAGGCAAAAATACACAATAACTGGTATTTCTATCCCTTTTCTCCACAAATTTCTATGAATTTTCTCAGAATTTCACTTTTTGACCTACCAGTGGTTTGGAATCTGTAATTCACACAAAAAACAACCCACCACACAAAGACAGCATGGCAAAAATCAGACAATTTCAGCAATACTATCAAGAGCATGCATAATCAGCAACCAATAATTCACAGAGTTTGATGGTTAACTGAAAATATTAACAATACACCATGGACTATTTTCCACTGATTTTTTCCATGATGCTGACCATAAACCCCAGATCTGTGTAGAGATTTAGATTATTGCATTAAAAAGCCAAGGAAGAGAGTGGTGTTTTGACTAGTAAAATCATCAGAGGAACAGACAGAAAGCAGACAAACACTTTTCACTTTGCTAAGCACAGCAAAAGAAAAAGTAGGAAAAATAGGTACATGCATATATATTTATATAGAAAGATATAACTACACTTACAATGAGGCCAGGATACTAAAATATTACTTATATCCTCTCCCATTCCCTGTCTTTGTAATGGGGTTAATTATTCCTTGACAGCACCTATTTATTTTCTTTTATTATAAAATACAAATTGTCAAATATAAAAATCTATATTTAGATGCCTGCATTGGGATAGATTAATCCTACCCTAAAACTGCCAAAATGCGTGGGGCAGTAGGAGCCTTAGTTGTTATTAGTTGCATTTTGTTTGTTCGGGTGTGAGAAGGAGCATCTTTTCCTTTTGGTCATCCACTTGTAGGTACAACCAAACATTGGGTTCTTAACTTCACCTCACTCATTTCTGTATTCTGCCTTTTCCTCCCGTCCATGTTTCCTGTTTTCTGTCATTAAAGAGGGGGCTTCTTTAACGCCACCTCACCTGACAAACAGACACGCATATGTGACCAGATCTTTTCTTTCGCAAAACAGGAAGGAAAACCTGTAACACTAATGTAATATTCAGAGAGCAGCACAGTTTATTTTGTTTGTCTCACACTATTGATTCCTTTATCCTCAGTCTTATTTGGTTAAGCTTTACAGGCCTATTGCAAAGCACAGTGTAACCCACCTCCTTCCTGTCCTGACCCTACATAGAATAATAATGAGTTTGTCCTTGAGGGGACAGAGATGGAGAGTGGCTTTGGTCACATTTTACTTTTGAAAAAAGAAAGAAAAAGAAAATTGTTGATGTCTTTCCTGTAGTTATCATACCTATGTTGATTTCCCAAGTGAGGTACTGACTCATTTCCCAAATCTGAGATTTCTGCTAACTCCAAAGCCACATGAGATGTACTTAGTGCACCCCCACTTGCCAGCTGCAGACCTCTTATCTTGCTAGCCACATCACTTTGACAGCTTGTGCTCAAAGCCGCTTGGCGAATTATGAAAGAAAAATAAACTAGATTTGTTTTAGCTAAAGTGTTAAGGACACATACTGTTTTAAACATCCAAGTACACACTAAGATGTCTGGCTTTTTAAACAAAGCGATGACTGATTAAGATAACTGATGGTTTTTAAAAGACTGGTATAGTCACTTGCCACATTTTTTGTCCAGTCTACAAATAAAAAGTCAATCACTGATTTAAGCACCGAATCACAGAAAATCACTTATCTATACTGTTTTTAATCTCTATCATATAGCACTTATCTATACTCTCTATAAATAAGAACAAATCAGCTAAAGCTGGGAAAGCAGTGCAATAAAACATGTTTAAAAGATCAAGTACAAGTTGCTGCTGTAATCTAAGCCTCTTCAGAAAACGTGACACCACCTGTTGCTCAGAAGATTAAGCTACAGCAGTGTGAGGCTACTTGGCTCCTGTATGAGAGCATCCACAAAGAGATACAAATATTTTCTGCTTTCAAGTACAGTGACTTGACTCAGGGGATTGACTTCAGTTTTCTTGAGTACTGCATGTGGATAAGTACCACTGTAGGCACAGACAGTAACCTGAGCAAGGGGACTGTCACCTGGCTTTTGTATCCCTTACTTCATCAATGAATCCATGTTGCAGTGTTTAAAAAGGTACTCCAGTGACAAAAGGTAAAAGAAGCCCCAAACAACTCATCAGAAAGGTCTCTCCAGCTGTCAGATTCACTGAATTTAGGAAGGGTCCATTAGGTTTCAAAAAGGCAGAACAAGCACAGTGACTACCATGTTAGTGCAGTAGCAGAACAAGGGGATGAGTGAGGAGGCAACTTGGAGAAGAAAAGTTTTATATGGGCCAAACCGGTCAAGGACTAGACTAGGAAATTAAATTCAAAGCAAGCCTGAACTTTGGAAAATTGAATCCAAATTTGGACATAATGGCATGGCCTTTGAAATCTGGCAGAGAACTTCAATTTTATTTGATTTAGTTATATTTAAGTTATCTACATGAAAATTATTTCTTGGCTGTTCAAGCCTCTATCTCCCACCACATTTAAAAAGCCAGAATGAACTGAAAAAAACCAGTGACTTAACCAATTCAAAAACATCAATTTGAGGAAGACAATTTTGTGATGTCTAACAATGCCTCTAAAAAGTGTGTTTAATTGAACAACATACTACAAAATTACCTTGGAAAAAAGAAAGCTCTGATTAAAAAAAAATATGCCCATACTCTCATGTAAATGCTAGCAATTTTAGCTAAATGAATGCAATTCTCTAAGCCTACAGGCAGTGTCCTTAGAATAATTATTTCAATAAAGGCATTTTTACTGACCCAGATAGTCATTGTTAGGATCTATATGAAACACTCTCTTTATGAATGACCCTTTCCAAACAGATAAAGTTATTCCACAAAGAAATGAAAAATAAATAAGACATTTGTCCAAAATAGAAGATATTAGCTCCTCCACTTTTAAAATAAATAATAGCAAGGCAACTGATAAGTACCTGGTCAGAAGCACCCTTAAAATGCAAACGGCTGTTTCAGGTTCTTTAGACTGGAAAGGAACAGAATTATGACTTGGGAAGCCAAAAAAAGCCTCCTGAAGTCCACAATTCTGCCCATCGAAAACACTGGAAAGGCTTCACTGGAAGCTAAGGGCTGTGCTTGCAGCACCAGGCACAAACCCGAACCACCATGCCCACATGTGCGAGCTGAGGTTTGTGACTCAGGAGCCCCAGGTTTGGTTCTTGGAAATGGGTGTACTCTCTCTTCTGTGCTTTTAAACCATTTTTCCAGTTAAGCCCATAGTTTGTTATAAATCTTCATTCTTATGCCTATGGAAGACCTATCATATTTATAAGGTTGTAATTTAAGCAGTTTTGCCTCTAAAAGGAAGTTTTACGTCCAACATTAATTCCACTGAATCCATTTCACTAAGAAAATGAGTGATACAGCTGCCAACTTCCATCAGCAAAAGAATGACTTTTTTCATTCTCCTTCTTCGATATAATTTGTGGTAGTCAGCTATAGAGTTACGGGTCTTCAAATACTTCGTAAGTATTTTCAGCAGATATCTTAAGGATATTTTTCATAGCATATCTTATATGAAGTATTTATTCATGAGACATGAAATTACTTCATTTCCCATCAAATAGGACATCAACAATCACACTAAACTAACCCTTCTATAAACTTGTTTAGTAGAGATATGACACAGGTTTCTCTTAACATGAATCATATAATAATCGGCAAATAAAGAAAGGGCATTTTCAAAAATGTTTATAAATCATATGATGAAGATAAATGACATTTGAATCCTTTCAAATCTGTGTTGTCTTTCAGCCTTACACACTGCTATCGAGAAGTGTTTTGCACATTCACAGAACTTTTTCTTTTTAAAATGAAAACATCAACATGAGCTGTCATAAGGTTACATTATAATTCTAGCTAGCTAATGTGAACATCATGAAAGTAGCCAACTTGAAATAAAAACAAAACCCAAAACAAAAAATTTATTTGTTATATAATAATTGATGTATTTTAAATAGCTCTTCTGTAGCTACCCACTTTTTTCAAAAGGGAAAAAGCTGTTTATATTTTCACTTGTAAAGATATTTTGTTTCCCATTAATTTTATATATATTATTCTTTGCTAGGTAAAACATCAGGATCTGTTGCATTTCATTTCCTCACAAAATACTTTAGCTTTAAGAAAAGGAGAGACTCCTTCAAGTAAAATTTTAAGTACTCTTTATAATATATGCTCAATCTACAGAAAACAAACAAAAAAGGCTAGTATTTTTATCAGCTGTATGACAGTTTTTATATACTTACCTAGTCTTACACACTATTAACTCACTATTTAACTTACATCCTGACCAACATTCTTCCATCCTGACTACAAAGCGGTAAAAGGATAAATTTAGAGCAGAAAAGATTTCAAGGAGTAATACAGCATTTTCCTCCGTTTTTTATGAAAAAACCTAAACACCACATGTAGAAAATAACCACAAGATATTAAGGAACTTTTGCAATTGATTTAATCTTGTAATTTAATAATTTAATAATAAAAGCTACATGAGCAGGTACAAAGAATTATAATGCTAATCTGAGTATTGTCAGGGAGGATTCATTTTCTTTCTTTTTTTTTTTCCCCCCTAATTGTCTTTTTATAAAAGAAACGTTAAATCTGGCAGCGTTTCTAGGCTTATTTGCTAGGTACATTTGCCTTGAAAGCCAATACATGTGTTGCTTACATCTGCACAGACCATTTTACATCCTCTGTCCTTCAGCATACTCTATCTGCTTTCACTTGCCCGTTAGCTTTCAAGTAATAGGTTCTTTTAGTACCGGTTCAGACATTAAACAATTATATAGAATGAACACTTTATGCCTAGATCTTGCTTTCCTTATGAAAATCATTCTAGCAAGACCATCCCTATCAGCAGTGTTTGTCAGAGTCCAATATTCTCTGAGAAGTTTCTTTTAGGTATTCCACGTATGGAAGGTGTAGTGTTTAATATAAAATTTACTTATTTGAAGATGGCTGACATTACACAGGATTTCCGATCTAGTGGTGAGATACAAAATATACTGCATAACACAATACAAATATAACTTAGGAAAAAAATACATATATAGCAATTGCAATTCACAGTTCAGTCACAATCCCATTGTGATTCCCATTACTGGTATCCAGAACACGCTCACCAGCAGGGTGCTGGGCATCCCCAGTTGCTGGGAAAAAGTACATGAGTTGATGTCAGCTCAAACCTGTTGCTCACTTGAGTTTTTACACTCTATGTTGGGCTGAGCCACCTATTCACTCCCCACGTGCTGGTCTGGCTGAACTCAGGGAGAAACACTGACACCACTAGTTGATCCACTCAGCTGTTGACAGCTGCTTGTCTAAAACAAAGACCACCTTCCGAATCCTTTTGTGCTGAGATCCAGTCAGCTCATTGGAACAGCTGTGGTCAGTCACATCCTGCATTATTTCCTGAGATTCACGGGCACATTGCCCTGGCCCATCTCCTCTGAGCCTTCTTCCATTTGAGGGGTCTGTTACTAAATTAGTTTTTTCTTTTGTATTTTGACAATATTTAGCTTCTCATGTAGAGGAAGCGAAATCTTTTGTCAATCATTCAAAAGCAACTTTCCTTACCCATATAATTCTGTGGTGTCAGGTTGCTAGGGTAGGAACTGCAAGGCAAGCCACAGTAATTTTTGATTTCTGACTATTTGAATTATTTATATAGTTGTCATTTCTAAGAGAAATAACTTCATACATTCATTATACATTGATAATGTGTGCCTAATAAATGAGATGAAAGACAGATTGAAACATATACCACTGCACAAGTTATTTAGCAAAGAAAAATAATGTGTATTGTTCAATTTTGGTATTCAGAAAACTTTAAACTCCTTTAGCACACAGCACAGTTTAACTCAGGGAAATCATGAACTAGCCTTTTGTTAAGAACAGTAGGGAGCAACAAGGGACTAGGAAACTTAATAGCAAAAAAATCTGTTGCTTTAAGAAGTGCTTTGCCTAAGAGTAAAACCAACCCCTCTCTCACTTGGCACCCTCAACTTCCTTGTGAAGTTGGGGTTAGCACCCCAGAGCTAATATGTGATTAATGTATTCTAGGGTCTGTATAGCAAATCTGGAGAAAAAATCTAGGGCCTAGTGAAAACAAACCAAGCTCTATGAACGGAAGTGCATGTAGTATTGCAATATTTTCTTGAAATATTTATGAAGGTCTGTACTTCCAATGTAAACACAGCCACCACCAGCCTTAATAATAACATGATGTACTTTGCACCAAAAGTAGATTTATAACAGACAACCTCACCAAATCACAGGCCATATTCCTGAAAACCTTTGTATTTGGAGGTAGCAAGAGAAGAGGAATTAAATCTTACACTGTACATCTGGAAGAAGCAAAATAAGAATTACCTCTTATTTTCAGTTGAAGAACAAGGAGTTGGACTTCGCATTAAAAATAAGCTACCCTGTATCAGTAGCCACAAACGGCACATCTTGGTCTGAGCTGGCCTCAGCCAGCTCAGACTGTGTCTCGTTGTGGCAGGAGCTATGTTTCCTCAGGAACATAAGTGTGTTCAATTCAGTAGGACAATTCACATCCAAGACTGCACAATTTGTTTTAGAAGGATACCTAAAAGCTTTGACATTGCCATTAACTCCAGTTCACAGCACTGCTATCTGAAATATTATCCAAAAGCACTGGACAAGCGCATCCAAATGATCGCTTCCAATATTTACAGTGTGGTTGTCCAGAAGACATGAAGCACCTATCAATTCTTTACAAAGGTCCTTTTATAACTGTTTACTAAATCAAGAGAAAATTTCTTTAAACCTGCCTTATAATTTCTTTATGTTGCCAGGAGGATGCAAAAATGATCATCAGGCAACCACAAGCCAATGATTCAGCATGTCTTAAGAAGTTGGTAAGCCTCAGCTGAGACAAGTTAACTGTACTAGGCACCTTCCGAGACCACTGCAAATGCCAAGCATAGTGGGTTGGATCAAACCAGCATCACAGAGGTTTAAGGATATGTGCTCAGGTTTGTGTTTTCGCTGGACTAGGAACAGTTCATGGTGCCACTGCCAGATGACAGCTGAAGGGTACTAAGTTTTGAAGATATCATGAGACAACTGCTTGTGATTCTTCACCCACACGTTTGTCCAGAGACTCAAAGACCCAGGACTCCCTTAACATTAACCTAGGAAAAATACTTTATAAAGGTTCTTTGTAATTAACTGGATATAAAAATCGATATAAAGTAATCTATTGAAAGGAAATTCAGAGAATGACAGTGCATTCATGAAAGCATCCAAAAAATATCTTAGTGCATGCAAGAAGCTTCCCTGCTCTGTGTCATCTTTCAGCAGATCTCAAAAGTTTTACATCAGAAAAAAAAAAAAACACTATATCACAGACATATTGAAACTACCCAATACATTCCCACCTCCTCTCTAGTGTCAATTTAAAATTTGCCGTGTCAGTAACAATTCCTGCCAGTAATTTTCTGCTACTAAGTATTCAGAGAGTAAATATCAAACAATTGGTCTACACAAATGAACTGATTTTAAAAATTAGCATCAGGAGGAATTCTTATGGTACTCCCCTCACAGGAGAAATTAGTGTTATGAGTGTGTGCTGTTCCTTACATAACTATGAATAAATAAAATTCTAACACACCATTTTGAAGAGATAGATTTTGAGTGCTGGGAAAAGTCAGTGAAGAGGGAAGTCAACATATTCTGAGAAGCCCAGGAAAGTGGTGAGCATAGCCTTTCTTGGGTGCCCTGTCACAAACCAACCTGGAACTTTTGGAAATTACAAGATATGAAATTTAAGTAATTCACATGCCTTCGTTATGCAATGAGGCAAAGCAGACATTTCTCACTAGAAAGATGAAAAAGTTCTTGGCAAAATATTTTTCTAAAGTATAAAATTAGCTTGGCATGCTGAACCACTGATTAGTAAGTTTATCTGAATTTCACCCTTACTTTCACAACACCATAATATATTTTAAAGTGTTAAGTGACTTTTTTTCCCCTGAATTAAGTACTTTGATCTATTTTGTTATAGAGCCCATCAATATTATCTTAAAAATATAAAATTGATAGTTCAACAGGTAATTAATTATTTAGTGACTCAATATGCCAGCCATTTTTGACTGTCCCAAAATTTAGTAATAATTGATGGTGAGCCAACCCCCCAAAATGTTTTTGAGCCACCAAAAAGAGAATAAAAGCAAAAAACTATTTCTTTAAATCTTTTTGGTAGTTGATCTAGGCTCAGTGAACAAATATCCATTTAACAAATTACAATTCCTAATTATCAGCTTCATTCTTTGCTGTTATCAAAGCGATCAAGACCTGAATTAGTATTATCAGCTTAATTATCTGCTCAATCACGCTAATGAACATCACCCTGCTGTTAACCAGGACATGAAACTCTGAGAATCTCTCCAGAAATCCAGATCAGCTCGGTGCCTTTCAGGAAGTATTAAATAAGTTTACACCCCACCCCCATCCCCTCCCTGCCCCCCCAAAAAAAAGAAAAAGTAAAGGAATCAATGTCAGAAAAAAAGTTTTAAAAAAATTAGATTCTGGTTCTACTTGACAGCTTGAAGAGGAAATGAGTTTGATCTCATTCCTTTAGAGATTCTAGTTTTAGAGCAATATATTGCAGTCCTGGCAGAATTAATAGATGGCTCATTCATTTGTCACGATGAATTTTTCATTTCAATACTCTATTTCAACAGCATCACAGAAAGACCAGCACATATACATAACCCCAATATTATTTTGCAGCATCCTTCTGCAGCAGGCAAAGTATTTAATCAGATACAATGGGGCTAAATGGAGTATCACAACTGTCCAGGTACTCCCAATTACTAAACCTGCATGGCTATAAATGAAAATTTCCAAGATCTTGAACCTATGATCATGCACGTGCAGTTTAAACCAGAGGCAATTCCAGCCTGCCTGTCCTTAGTGCAACCTCCTAAGGTAAGAAGCAAGTCATGATATCTCAACTTGAGGTTTTCAAGGGACAACAATTGCATTACCTTCTAGGGAAATACAGTTCATTGCTTTGGTATAAAACAATTGCCTTCCTCTCTTTATGAATGATACACAACAACCATTCTTCTACATCTAAATTGATCAGAAGCTTTCATGAGGAAAAGAAGTAATTGATCTATTAGGTAATATTTGCAACTACATAGTCTCAGAATACAATCAGTTCAGTTTTGGCATTTGTTGAAAAGGATTTTTTCTATGTTGTATAAAGGGAATAAAATTAATTCTGATCTCTGACCTTTTATTTCACATATTTTATAAAGTGCACTGAGGATGCATATAGAAAAATAGTTATATACATTGAGAAACTGTCAGACCTATAGGATAGCCCAAATAAGTTAAGAGTTTTCAAACCTGATTGTCTAACACAGTGTATTCAAGGGCAATTCTCTTCACAATTTGTAACTTTGATATGAAGGACTAACAGGATTTCCATTTTAATAAGGTCATGCTGTACTTGCTAACACAATAACTAAGGAAAAATTACTGTAGAGCTAGGATGTGAGACAAAGCAACATGATTTTGTAATGTAACAATTAACCTGGAACAAATACTACAAAAAATTTTTTCTTATAAGCCATGCACAATGATGTTTGTAGTCTTCTCATGTTTTGGTTACCCAAGAAAACTGACATTCAAACAACATATTCCATATTGCATGCGTACATTTTTTTCTTAAGCACGTGATTCCTTAAGTAGGTATTAGATTTTAGGGAGTTAATTATAAGTGGAACAATAACAAATTCTATTTTAAATACATTATGTGAACATTTGGAAACTACTGAAAGAGCTGACATGTGAGATTAAGAGCAGCTCTTATTTGTCCGTCTTCCCTTGCACATGAAGGGCATAGACAGATTTGGTCTTTCAGAGTAGCCTAAAACATTGCAGCCCCACAAATGAGATGCTGTAGAAGATAGTGTGTGTTTGCTTCAGAGCAAAACATCAACTCAAACCTATTCTAATGCTCAGTATAAAACTGGGGGAACTGGCTGGGGGAGGGACTCACTGCTGTCTGGGTCTCCATTTTTCCAGAACAGGTTGTTCAGCATGATCACGTTCAAGCACAAACTGTGCTCTGGGTCTCTGTTCTTCTGGGATGAGCTATATGAGACAAGTGTTTGCGACAGACTGCTTGGGAGCAGGCTGGGCACCAGATTTCCAGGTTGGTAAGCAACTTCATTGTGTATACCCTTCTACTGTTATTATTGTTGTTGTTTCTCTTAAAATGTTTTAATCCCAACCCATCACAAGTTTTACCTTTTGCTGCCCTATTCTCCCCAAGGGAGGGGAGGAGGAGTGAGTGAGCAGCCACATGGTCCTGGTTGCCTTTTGGGGCTAAACCACAACAATTATAAAGCCTCAGGTTAAAATAAACAAAAACTTCAAAAAATAAATCATATCGATTATACCAAATTTCTTTGCATGTTTAAATAATGCCATGGAGATTTCTTGATTTGAACAAAACCCTTCAGCCCAGTCATGCTTTGAAGTGAGGAAACATGCTTTTTTTTTTTTGGTGAACACTGACTTCCAAAAAAAATTTCAATTAGCATTGTATGTTTATACACAGGGGAAAAAAAAAAAAAAACCAAACCAACAACAGGAAATTTGTTCATTTTTGCATGTCCTCTTATTAAATATACATTCAGTTTAGAAAAGAGGGGAAAGGGAAAGGTGATTTCTGAGGAGTTTGAAAGGACTAAGTAAGAAAGAAAATCAAATTCAGCATAACTCTTAGATTACGAGAAGCTAACCCAAGAGAATGAGATAACTGCAACACTTTCCTCTGGTTGCTTCTAGCAGCTATTTTAATTCGTTTTGTCTTCCATGACCTTTTACAGTTAAGTCTTTTTTGTTGTTGTTTTGTTTCCTGTCTCACACATACAAATGAGTGAATTTCCGAGAAAGACCAAGTCCAGTGTGCCAAACCGCTATTTGGCATCATCAGCAAATGAAGGGGTGACATCCCTACAACGCCAAGCAGAAAAATTTGCTAACCTCACAAATTACAAAAAATACAATGGAAGGTAGCTCAACAGGATCCTACAGAAATCCAATACGTGCTTCTGCCGGATTCTAGCAATTTTTTTCGAAGGACACTGAGAACACACTTTCTGAAATTTGTTTAGAACAAAAGAAGGATCCAATGGTGATTTCAAAAGTGGTTGCCCTGTGTTCATTGCCTCCTAAGCTGAGCCTGGAATAGTTCAAAACCTTCCACTGACAAGACAGAGCAATTTTCAGCTGACCGTTTATTGCTGAGTCTGAAGACAAATGACAACAGGCTTGCAGACTTAGATGGTTTTGTCATCCAGAGCAAAAGTTTCAAGCAAACACATCTGTGCAATAGTTCTAAGGCAAATATTACCCAGTCCTCTCCAAGTGCCTTATGGCAATTCCATGAGTATTTCTCCCCACTCTTTTTATACACAGCCTAAGGACTTCGACAAACTTGCTCTTTCCCTTCAAAGGCTTGTTAAGTATGTGATGAATAAATCTGTCACTTCCAATTCTAAACTTACTTTCTGTTTTGATTGCTGCAGGATCTTGTATCCATGGCAACTTTTCACCACTCAGAACCGATTAAAGAAGTGATCGGTTTATCTAAATAGCTGTGCTGATTGAGGCGATTGTTTTTTTCTGAAATAGCAACTGTGACAGGTACTGTACATTTCCTTGACCAGTTAAGTTTTCCAACATAGCAAGTAATGAATTCTCAAAGAACACATTGTGGTCATCTGAATGCTCAGTTCATTCCTTCTCTCTAAAACAGGTCTCTAATTAAATACCCCTGCAAATCAGTATCTACATTTTTCATTATTATGTCCTGCTCTTTTTTTTAAGCAGAGCAGTATAGCATACAGATCTTGTTGAAGGTCTGAGCTGCATTTGTCTCTGAATACAAACATTTTTTTATTTGCTTTGGAGTTTAGGATAATCAGATTTATTTAATAAAAGATGAAACCGTCAATTTTTTCAGTCAGTCATAGATGATGTTCAAATTAATTACACAGCATGGAAGCCTAATCCACCAAAAGTGTCTCAAAGCACTGCTACAGGTAGAGGAATGTGAGGCAGAGCAACGCTTGCAAAGGACAAACCACTTCACAAAGTGTTTCATATTCTACAGACTATCTTTATTCTGCACATTTGTCAAACCGTAACAAGTTCCTAACTGATGTATGTACATGTGAAGGCTCTTGGGACCAAACATTAAAGACCTTCGGCACACACTGGAATTTACAGTGATTAATGTGGTAATGCATCTTGTAAAGTCTACAAAGGCACACATTCAAAAAATAAGGAAATGCTTGAGGGGACGGAATCAAGTCTTAATGCTTAAGTGCAATAAACGGGCACAAAACAGCTTAGTGGGCTTTACGTGACAATGTATTTAGTTGTGAAAATGGCACCCAGAGAAACACTGCAACTTCAAAGTAAAATATAATAAATTAAAGCACAGAGGATGACTTCAACCATAATTCAAGTTCTCTTGCTTTGGAGACAGAAGCTTAATCTGTGATCAATATTAATTGTATCAATATTAGCTTAAAACAAGCAGGATTCAAGCCATTTTAGTAACACAGGGATTTTGTGCAGGTTTCTGAGGTGAAAGCTCAGGATTCCAGTTCCAAGATCATTCACACTGTGCTGAGTCTTGCCAACTTCACCCAGGCAACAAATTAAACAAGCTTAAGCATGAAGTAGCTGCAACTGTAACACGATGCCTGACACTGAGCCATCTTCATCCAGGTGATCTGACAGCCAAACAAAAGGTCAGCAATCCAACCTGATCACCTCTGCCATGTGCCACCCAAGTTTAGTAGTATACAATGAATGTTGAGAGATCACTTAGGCTAGTTAAGCTGCAAATGGAAATACTATTTTCAGTCTGAAGAATGAAGGAGCTTTTCCTTTTGTTTCATCTCACGGAGAGCTCTTTTGGGGGATATCTACATACAGCACCTCTACAGCCACATTAGGAGTATCAAGCTATTAAGATTGTGCTGACAAGGTGCTGAAAAGATGAAACCTCCAATAGTGGGAACTGTGTTGTGAAGGTTTCAAAACCTCTCCCTGAAGTGACAGAAAATGGGAAAAAGAGAAGGTAGAACAAAAAAATTCAAAGAATGAATGACTGTCAGGTGAAGAACAAATGCTGAAATGGTCCAAGTGCCCTTTGCCCAGGTCTCCAGTGGGAGGAAAAGCAGCTCAGAGGAATCAGATCTTCACTTCTACATTGTCCACTCTAAGGTTTCCATATAAGTACAATGTGAGGTTAGTTATTTATAATGTAAAACAGACAATAGATTCAGATTTTGGTGAAAGACACCATGTCTTTTCTGGTATAACTGTCTCTGCTGGATGGATAAGCAGGAGGAATGAAGAAAAACATCACAACCACAGTGTTGACATGTGAGTGCTGGGGGCCTGGGGTTCCTCTTCACTGGCCTCAGACCTCCATACCTGAGCCTGAGAGCCACAGGCAAAACAGGACTGCTCTGACTATTTTTTCCCCTACCGACAACCATGAACCACCAAGGATATTTCTCCCTGAGGACTATAAACTAGTTTAAACCAGGAAACTGTCCTACTTCAAACCCAGAGCTGAAGACAGTATATCAAGTTGAAGTTTAAGGTCATTTCATAAGGCATAGTGACTGCGACTGTGTGTCAGACACAGAAAATCTCAGAATGTCAACACAAGCTCAAGTTACATCTTCTGGTGATGCAGTGGCTGACAGTGACCTGTGACTTGCATGAGGAGCACCAATTCCTCCCTCCGCTGGTTGCACCAATTTGCTGGATTTCTGCAAGTCAGAGGTGTACAGCACTGGGCACTCGGATTCAGGACAGGGAAGAATCCGACAGCCTTGTTGTCTCCTCAGACATCTCTGAACAGCAGAACTAGCACAACTCAAGGAAAGTTACCTCAGGCTGGCCCATGGCACTTCCACTAAATAAACACTGAGATATAAACAGTGATTGTAAGCAGAGCTTACTCATGGGGCCTGCTCCTCTGCATGTTTTGGCCATGACTCCTGTCCCCAGGACTGTCAATGTGACAGTTTGGGCTGTCTCTCCTGTACAGGCAAAATTTGTTTTTTTGATGACATATCTCCCAAATCACAAGTTTTGAAGACCTTTTAGTAGAGAAAGCTGTCAGAACTTAAACACTTCCACAAAACGTTCCCTATATTTCTTTGCTGTTTGCCCAAACTGTTGTTTTCAGCAAAATTTCATTATGATATATAGATGTTAACCTCCTAAAAGTCTCCATACCTCTAGCTTTTTTCTCCCCAGGTCAGAGCTCAAAAGGTTCATTCAGGACACCATACATTTGTTTCAACAGCCACTTGCTATTACACTACGGCTGCAAGAGCTGACAAGGAAGATATGTGCCATGAAGTAAAGCACCAGAGTGACAACTAATTACCTTTGCTTCTGTCTCACAGTGCTAAACCTTCTTAATACCTTTTTCATTTTATCACTGGTATAGTGTACTGTTATTATTCAAGTTATTTCATTTTCTTTGCTCTTAAGTGCCTGTAACTTGAGTGTCTCTGCACAGTCAACTGCCAAATTTTGATATTTTCCCCGCAAAACACACAGACCATACATTCAGCCACCAACACCACAAAGAGAAAAATACAGTCCTGATTGAGCAGAAACAGCTGCTGAGAAAAAACAAACTTGGGAACCACAAAGAACTGGAAATAAAACTGTTATAGCTAGTATAGTGCAAAATACATTATCTTAATATATAAAGATAGCCATACTTCTCAATCATGTTTTCCAAACTTAATATATACACTAAGAATAAGGATCACAAGAGTTGAGCCATGATTTATTTTTTTTAAACAGATTTCTATTTGACTGTGTGAACTTGAAGCATTATTGTCACATCAGCTGACATAAGGGCAGGACAATTACAATGCTTCAGCAATTAACAGATTTTAGTTCAGCATGTGAAAGGGTTTTCCACATTTTAAAAATCAAAGACTCGAGAAAGGGAAGAAAAAAATATCAGTAGTATGACACTAACCATATCAACAGTACATTTGACTAGGAAAATTAAAGGAAAAATACTAGTGCTTATTAATGCCTCCTGTGATGTTTGCTGTTCGGTTTTGTTCTGATTTTAATTAATCTGTTTTTAATTAAAAAGTAGTATTTGTATTGTTAATTCACCCTCTCCAATATTTCAGGTTTTTTCCACGCCTACTGTTCTGCACTGCAGGCAAGCATTAACCCATTTTTCATACATTGCTGGAGAAAGAAACAACCTCCTTTGCCAACAGAGGTTTGTCAGTGTGGATGTACACTCCATTCCCAATCATTTGATGTTGGTCCCCTCTCTCCTTTAAGCTTTTTAGATACAGATGAACTAGATCCACCCAATTTTAAGCATTTAGCACTGGCACGTCTGGTCAGAGGCCAGCTGCCCTAGGCTTCCTCCACAGCCAATGCACAGGGAGGCCCTCCTGAGGACCACAGGCCCTGAGGAAACAGCCAGGGCTAACTGAACTCTTAATCTCAGCCATTCAGTTATATGGTGAGCTGGGATTAAGCTAAACTTTTGCAGAACATGCTTGTTCTTTAGTCACTCTACCTGTATTGTGAGCAACATCAGTGATGTCTTGTTCACCTTCATAAGGGGAAGATCACTGAATTTATTTACAGCTTATATTGAACTTAGCACTTTGGGGGAGGGGGGAACAAAAAAAACACCACACAAACACTTGTCTCTCAACCCCACAAAAACTTGAACACAAGCCAGATCCATTTCAGTTTCAAATAAAAAAAGTCTAGTAGACTCATCTGAAACTTTGCACACATTGGCTTTGATCTACTGACTTTAATGTTATACAAAGTTTGGATAACAAACTCTATCATTATGATACGAGATAGGACTGTGAAAGAAGAGGCTTAAGTCTAGTTTTATTTCCTATGTCATTCTATTTATTCTGGTCAAAACAACCCAAGATGCCTTCAGAGTTACTCAGTCTTCTACACACAGATGTCCAGAGATCCTGGATGCGCATCAGGGACCTAAACTTTAAAGCTGACGCAGTCAGAGCCTCAGGTCTCTCCTCTGCAGACCTGGGATTTCAACACCACAATAAAGATTCTGGAAATCTTTAACTACCAAAAATCTGGAGTGCAAATCTTCCTTGGATCAATAATATGACCTGACAAACTGCAGCACAGATGAGCAGGTAACACACACATCAACAATAACATTATCTGCAAAACATTCTACATTTGACAAACTTCCATTTTTCATAGAAACAGAAGCCACTGGCCAAATTACTCAGGAAAAGGCCTACCCAGAATGAGGCATAAAAAGTTTCCCTAGTACGTACCAACATCCTTCAATTAATTTATTAAATAAGACTGGAGGAGAAAATAGCAGAGGTAATAAGATGCCTTTTCCCTGGCTCTCCTCTTGGCTCCTGGGTCAGTAAGACAACAGAACCAAGGCAGAATCTGAATTTGTTTCCCCTCAAGATACAACACAATGATTATTCCAGAAAATCCAGTATTGATACAGGAATTGTACTCAGTAATTTGAGATTACCTGTACATGTCCATAGCCCACCAAAAATAAAGAGAAACAGGCAGGATTTCTCTGTGTGTGTTTGGAAAAGGTTAAAAAACCCACAAACTGATCTAGTTAGCATATGGGTGGCAGAGAGAGAAGTTGTGTTTTAAGACCAAGAACAAAAGCAGCTCTACTAAATCCAAATGCTTTCCATATTCCAAGGATATTAAGAGGAGGAAAAAGAATGAATGGCAGGAAGAAGCAAGATGAAAAAATGAGCAACAAGAATCATTTGAGTTTATGGGGCAATAGAATCTATTACTTGAAGGTAGAAAAAAAATTTACTTGGCTTAGCTTGTGTTATTCCACACTCAGCTCCTTTTCATATTAGCTACAGTCTTCACAGAAAAAAAGCCTTCAACTCTTTAATAGCCTCGGTGTAAACTAGCTTATTAATGAAAAAGAACAAAGGCTTTGAGTAACTTGGCTTCCTACCTCTCTCCCTCTCTACTATTCATTAACGAAGCTATGCCTCCACCTGGCAAACGGACACAACAGCAAATTCCTAATGCACTGAAAAAAATCTGCACATCTAATATACCCCAAAGTTTTGGCACATATGCTATTTGCTTCAGTAAACGAAGGATTTTCAGTAAATGAAGACTTTACACATGGAATTTGTTGCAAATTCACATAAACATTGTACCTACTTGATGAGTTCAGATGAAACGTGTGGTTTAGTACTTAGAAAGCTCAATGTGGTTTAGTACTTAGAAAAATTGCATACATCTATGGCTGCTTGTTTTTCAAGCTAGAGTTTAAAAGCTAGAGTAATGGTATTGAGAAAAAAAATAATATTAAGAGAAGTTTGTTGACTTAAGAGAAGGCAGAGACCATTTTATGGGCTACTCAAAACCAAATCTGGCCCAGCAGGTTGGGACTGTGTTGGTATAACATGGGCTGCAAATATTCAGTTTTATTGAAAGTAATTGAAGAAGACAGTCCACACAATTATCTCAAGTAAATTTTTGTGCTGTTGTTCTGAGCTGAAAACCATGCTTTATGGAAGGCTGCATATTCATAATTTTGTTCTCAGATATAACAAGTAATTTTATAAGACACTTTGAACTAAACAAACAGTAAAATCCTAGGCAACCTTTGAAGACAAAATGGCTCTTTCTGCCCCTCGCAATTTTATTTAACTAAACACCTAGAACTGGATTTAGGAAAAGTGGGAGGAAGGAGAAACATCCCTCATCATACTTCACACAGATAGGTGGCTTTTCCTCATTCCACCTCAAGGACCTCCACCTCCATTTTATGCAGTGAGCAACTGAAGCTCCTCCAGTCTCATAACACAAGAGATTCAGGGCCATCCAACCCTAGTTGGTTGCTGAGCCCAAGGCTCTGCACAGCACTGGCTGCTTCTGCTTAACGAAGAAGTCAGTGTCCTAAATTTGAATTTGCAAGTTTTTGGGAAAACTGGTCTAACCTAGTAAGATATGCAAGGACATGTCCAACTAGTTACAAGAGTAGTCTTAATTACTGCTCTAATTGGGATTATTAACAGCTATGCTCACTACTTAAATGCAAGTCTTTTCCTCTTTATGCTGCTCATGGTCCTGTGACCACAAAGACTTTACACCCATTTGGTGGTAAATTCAACCCAGAAGTTATACCTAGGACTGCAGGTTTAACCCTCAGCATTCATTCTTTCCTCACTCTTAGTAATACTAGACAGAATACTATAAAATATATTTATTCCCAAGTTAGTAACAGCACAGTATTCATATATTAGGAGATTTCTGAATCCCAACCAACCAGAAGAATTAAGGGAATAACCTCACACTGACATGACCTCTTTTAGACACACACTAGATTTTTTTTTTTTTTTTTCACTCATATGTGAAAAATCCAGGAGTCATTTTTCACAACTTTCCTATTCTCTATGCTTCTGTGACTTCTAACAGAGACACAATAGGGATATCTTCTGTTAATCTGGTAGTACAGTACAAAGTTATTTGGTCATCAATCAACATAACACAATGTCAGTTACCATTGTTCTGGTTTATTTCAGTTTCTCAATCTGCTACTTAAAATACCTTTATATATTGCTTTCATCTCACAGGTTTCTTAAAAGTAATAGCCAAAACGTAAAATAGATATTATCATCCTTAAAAAGCTTCAGCAGTCAGTAATGAAACTTCAAAGAAATGGTTAAGTTATAATACCAATAAAACAGCGATCGGTAAATTTTCTATAGTTTTACTGGGTAGTTAAAGACCTATGACCCTTGACAGATTATAAGCCATAAATAAGTATAAAGTTACTTACTATATTTTTAACCATTATCTCTTAGTATATCTGTCTGATTAACCATATAACTATTTTCATAACTCATTAGTCCTAAAACATAATTAGATATTAACTGCGAATGGGTCACTTCTAAGAAAACATTTCTAAAGAAATTTTTAAAAATAGTTCCCTAAAATGAAAAAAGCAATAAAAATCAAAAGTTGACTGTTTTCCTAGGCTGGATAATTTTCAACAAGAATGAACTATCTCCAAGCATTTTATGCAAGATTGATCGATTCAAAGTTCCTATTTCTGGGGAAAAAAGAGCAAATTAAGGTGGTGCAGTTATGCTACGAGCAACAGCAGGTCTGGACATGACCAAGGTTAGCATTAGATTAATTGAAAAAGTTGTTATCTAGTAATAACATTTGACAGATGGAATACTTGTGTTTAGACTCCTCACAAGAGATCCCTATATTAGATCCCAATATACAGAACAGACGGTGGGTTGGACTTAAATGATGCACCAGCACAAGGTCTGCATAACACTACGCACATAGTCAAAATGAAATACAGCTGTTCATCAAAAAAAGCTGAAAACTCTCCATATAGAGAAGTCCTTACTGTATTAAATTGAATTTACCTGAACCTATGTCTACTTTAATTTTCTAGACTGTCCTTATGGTCAGAAGTTAACACCCTCCTTTGCTTCTTGAGGGAGATTGAACCGTTTCCACAAAGTGCTGGCATTTGCTCTCATTCTTTGACTGAGGAACCAAAAGTGATCAGACCCTCAGCTAGCATAAACAGAGAGCAGATCTGCATGGTCATACCAACAGAGCATGTATCCTACAGCAGGATTAGCAATTTTGGTTTTTTTCTTTTAACAGCCAAGACTATCATATAGCATATTGTAATTGCAGTTGTTCATAAAACAAACAAACAAACCAAAAACAAACCAAAAACCACAAACAAACAAAAAAAACACCTTGTGAACCACACTTGCTTTATTACCATAGGTAAATCTACTGTTCTATTCATAGTAATCTGTGTCAGTGCTTTTAGAAATTACCTATTTTCTCAGCAAACTCACTGCCTGCATGTATTTCCTCAGATCTTTTATCCTTGAGGGCTTTTTTTCTTTCATGGCAGGCAATATTTCTTTTTCCCATGAAAAAAAATGAACTAAAATAACCTAAAATACAAATACAAGAAGCTTTGAACAGCCACAACAGGGAAAAGAGTCTCACAAAATTATCAGAGATATAACCCATCATTCACAAGACAATACAAAGTTCTAAAAAGGAAGGATAAAAAGCTCTGTAAATATGATACTATGTGGTAAAAAGTCTCCATCAAGTTAATAAATATGCACTATGGAACAGAAGTCAAATAGAAAAAAACAGTGATAAGGGCAGATGTTTAAATCACTGCTCTTAATTACATAAAAGAATTCACATGCTACATCAGCTGGCACAGAATCACTCACTGGACAGCTGCTTGTGTTCTGCTTCCTCTTAAAGGTGAGCTACAAAGCGAAAATGAAAGTCAAGCTCATTTTAGATGTTTGAGCTGAATTCCCTCCTCCCTCATAACCAGATGAATGCTATTTATCTTGCCTCATACTGTGACCAGTCGCACATGCACTCCAGTCTCTGATTCAGCATCTGTATTTCCCAGCGCACGGCAGATCAGCATACCTCACCCTTGGCAGTGTAGCTATTAACTAAGTTGGGAATGTTGTCCATGTGGAGCTTCAAGTTGCTTCCAGTCCACACCTCTTCCCATCAAGGCCCTAAGAATCCAGCAGGCCTGTGACACAGGCTTTGATAATAGTGAAGGACATAGTGAGGTGGCACAATCTCATTGAAATCACTGCTATTACATCATAGAATATTATCACACCAAAAGTATAATTTTCTGGAGTATTTTCAGCAAACCTTGGATACCTAGACATTCTCCTAAATTTCTACTGATACCGAAAAACATGCATGTTATTACATTTATTTCAAATGTTTGTGAACATGCTTCCAAATCCAATTATGCCTTTGTTGTTTTGCAGTTCACATTAAGAACAAAAAAGAGAAACCTGAAAAAACCCACACACATTCAAGACTTAAAATAAACTAATTAGAGAAATATCTATCTTCTTAATATCTTGTCGAGGACTTTCCAGGTCTCCAGCCACAAAAGGAAGCTCTAAGTGAAGAAATGGGAAATATAATCAGCAGCCACAGATGCAGCAGGTCCAAACTGCACATACTCTGCCATTTCAAGAAACGTATTTCCTCTAACAATCCATGTATAAGTTGCGCTGATTGACGCTTAGAGCACCAGCTTTTAATTCTGTTCACATTTGTAAGTATGCATCATAACACAGATTAGAGCATCCAGCTACCTACAATGCATGTTCTATTTATTAATATGTGTAGTTACATTACATATATAGAATTGCACCAACTAAATCTGTATTGGAACCAGACTCCCCACCCTCCAATGTGTCATTTACATTTTATCCCTTTTCTTTCAAGTGCAAAGCATAAGGAGTTCCTCATGGGAACTTAAGCAGACTTAAAATGTTTAAAAATAAAGACTTTGTAATTCATTAATGAGTAGGCTGCTACGAATTTTGTCTTTGAGACTAATTCACACTCAAGGCCAAATTCTTCCCTTAGATATGCATGACTGAACTCAGTTCAGATACTCTACTCAACTTATAAACAAATCCTTTTAGAGATTCACACATGTACACAAGATAGTCATTCAGAACCTAGATCTAGCGTCCAGTCCCAAAGGAAAGGACTCATCCTCAGTGTCACAGCTGAGTAGCAAAGAATCACTCCCACACAGCTCTGGTAGATTTTCCATACAATTCACCTCCTTTGTGAGAATGAAACCAAGACCTCTGGAGGATTTTCCCCAAAGTATGAGAGTCATCCCCCAAAAAGTAATCATCCTAAATTTAGGTCATTACCTTGCAAATCGAGAGGTTCAAATCTTTGAATGATAATTTGGAGTCTAAACCCCACTCAGCCCAGCTGATGTTTAACTCAGCTATTTCAGTGCATTTCTTTTCTCTATTTTGACCACCATTTTCCACTTTGCATAGAAACCGCCTGCCCTGCTAAAAGATTCATCAGAACTGCCAGATTGCATACGTGCAATTCTGCTTGGAAATCACTTCATCTGCTCAGGTTGATATAATTGTAGCAGAGAGGTGACCACAAGAAGCACACACTCTCCAGTACTGCTGAAGAAGAACAGAATTTATTTCAAAAAGAGTCTCAGGAGTATACTTTGTGACATGCAAGCCAGATACCACATATCATTTCCATGTTTTAACTGTAACACAAAGAGAAGGCAACCAGACCTAACTCTTCCTATAAATATACATGGCCCCATTACAGAGAGTGTCCATTGACTCATCTATCCAGTGGGGGACCTACTGCTAAAATTTGGTCACAGAACAGATGGCAAAAGTTTGTGTTCTTGGCCAAAATTAACAATCTCTACCCTATAAACCATTCACAAACTCATGTTACTCTTTCCAGGTAGATATCCTAAAAGATACTTTGAATGCAATGAAAAACATACCACCCTCTGCTCACCTCATAAAAGCAAACTCTCTGAACTATATTGATTAACAGATGGTACCTTTGTGTTTCCCAAGTTTTAAGGGATCTGGCATCCACCGAGCTGTGCAGAAAGAATTTATAAAGTTACTTGTTTTGTTCTGAGTGTTTTGCTACTTACTACCGATCTTGAAGAGAAGCAAAAGGAGGCCTTCAGCTTATACTGAACTATATTAATTAATTATACGGAATATATTAATTAAAACCAGATAGTGGCAGAACTGAAAATTTACTCTGCTTTTCAGATCCATGGGGTACATGGCTACTCTTCCACTTTCAAGGACAGCCAAAAACTCTCTGCCCCTGTTTTATTATGTTTCTATTCAGTAGATTCTGGTGTCTCCCATTCATTCACTCTGCATATAGAGGTCTACTTAATTAAGTTTGTGAGAAATATCTTCTAAAAGGGGAAAAAACACGTCAAAGAAAAGGGAGAGGTATTTGAAATTATGAAGAAATGGAAGATGGACATCTATACAAGAAAGAAACAAGGATATAAGCATAGAAGGTGAGGAAATAAAAGATGAAACCTCAGACTGCAAATATGCTTCACAGAAATGTAACTTCTTTTCATCAGACAACAACATCAACATGGAACATTTGGATACTTCAAGTGGAACACTGAGATTTATTTTGCACTTTACATAGAAATATTTTGAGTTTGACTGAAATAGCATTTTTCTAAACAAAATTTTCTTGAGTGTCCTCAAGAAGTACTTAGAATTGTTGTGATTTTCTTCCAAAGTGGGATGAAAATCAAATCTGAAAACACACAAGTGTGATTAAACAGAAATTCTATCTTAAACAATTTCTACTCTCTACAGAGCTTTGATGGCAAAATAATTCCTGGCTTCCAGTCCTATGCAGCATTATAAGATTATGCATCTGTTACATTTTCATTCTCATGTATTACAGATGGCAGAAGCAGGTGAAAGGGGTTTGTTATATGTCTATTAAAAATTATGTTTTCTGGTGACATGGGCTCTTTGTCGGTAAGTTTTTACCTGACATTGAAAGTGGTCAAATGTGAAAAGCTGTATTTGAAATAGAGTTTACCGACACTGAGTCAAGCATACATCTTCATCATGACACCTTCCCCAGTTAGATCATGTTTAATTAATGATTCTTCAGGTCTCATTCTTCCTGAGATAACTCTATTAAATTGAATGGATGTATCTTGCCTTATATGTTTTAACCTCTAGAGAGAATGCTGTCAGTGAGGCTAAACGGATAAGCAGATTGGTGTATCACACTTTAAAAAAGATGAATGAAACACTTAGGATATAGCAAGGTATTTATCAGATAAATTCCACTAAGAATGTAGGGTTTGGATTGCTTTTATGGCCTATTTTACTGATGGTATCTGGCAAGCTCTCCAGGTATAGCAGCGTGCATCAGGGAATGGTCTCATGAGCTACTATTTTAAATGTGTCACAGTAAACAGCCTACTGCACATAAACACCATTCCACATAGCATTCAGTGGATAAGTGTGATGGAGTCTCAAATGTTATTATTCTCACCAAAAGACAATAGTTGATTTTTCATTTATTTCTTTTGCTTTGAAGCTTTGAATAAAAGTTGTTGCAAGACTGTCAAAGCACTTCACACTTGGCATCTGAATGTAATTATACCATTCAAAGAAAAGTCATGAAATATTGATTACACTTGGGTTTACAACTCCAAACTGCTTTATGAAAGCAAATGAAACAAACACAAACAAATCTCATATGTCTTAGTGTCTCCAGAAACAGAATCTTCCAGGATAGAACTATTTTGCCAATAGCACTGGCTCATTGGTACCACTAAAACCAAAAACATTTGGGATCTGTTTGTTTCTTTCCCTCCAATCATAACCTAATTTAAAACAAAAAAAAAAAAAACCACAAACACAGAAAAGCAAACAAACCACAAGGTGAAACAGAGGCCATGATAGTAAAACATATATTTTTAGGAATACATGGACATGTGCTATAACACTTAAGATTATTCTACCTGACCTTCTTGTATTTGGATACTGCCAAAGGATCACTTAAATGTAGAATATTCATTCTCCTCCTCAAAATTATAATGCCTACCTCTTCAAAAAATAGGGTGAACCTTCTTGAGCATGGAGTCCTGTCATTTATGCTGACCCACAGGATTTTGGCAGGGTTCCCTTGCTCAGTATAAGAACTTTTTCATATCGAGTGGGATGAGAATCAAAAAGTCACATAATATCAGACAGAGAATACCATCGGAGACAAATACAGAGAAGGCCACACTTTAAAAATAAATCAGTCTTTCATATTTGAGAGGATGGGAGTACATCCCCTGTTCAATTATATACAGCAGAAATGCTCTCAGTCTTTACATCAGTGTTTCTTCACAGCCTTCCATTCAAACACAGGAGAAAGAGAAAGACAAATATATTTTACCTCAAGCAGCATTAGCATTCATCAAGAAATAAAAATTCCAAAGCTATAAAAAGTTTTCTTCACAAAAAATGATACACCAGACTGAGAACATGATGTCATAGCCAAAAGTGATTGGCAACATGTGACAATGGAAAAAAAAAAAGACAATAAAATTGCAAAGAGAAAACCATCTCTACAAAGATAGCAAGTAGATTTAAAACTAATGAATACCTTCATTTACTGCCCAGTCTTCTATCTACAATTGTGACAACATAGTGGCAGCAGGCAGAAGCTTATTTTTACAAACAAGAGGATGGCCACCCAGGATCTGGCTATTGGAAGTAAATTTAGGAATATAACACCTCTTAATTCATCTAAATCTTTATGGTTTTCTCCAGTGTTTTTACTATAAAGGAATGCACTCTTACTTCAAATGGTAGGGATGAAATAAAGTGTTAAGTTTTCCAAATCAGGAAATTGAGACAAAGAGGGAACAGGCAGACTAAGGTAGGCCTGCTCTTTTAAGGAATAATCTAGAGCCCATTAAAAACTTCTTTTAAACTACATGGATTTTGGATCAGGCCCCTGGAACTTTTTCAAACTGTTGGGTGGATCATTGCATCTCCGTTACAAGCACATTTAAATTTTAGCTTCCTTACATGCCAAGTCCTTTCCTTCCTCTTAGGTATTAGAGAAGTCCAATGGGTAATTAGATAGGATACCATGTCCAAAGAGCTTTCCATTCCCCCCAAAAAAGCTTCAGCAGCTTTCTTCTTGTGCAGGGATTCAAGAGACTCAAAAGGACTTCAAGCACTTGTCAGAGAACTTGCAGACTTTGCAACTCCTCTCTGTGATAGTTCTCTCCCTTTCCTCACATGCCTTAAGTGTTGTTCTTTCAATGCATTTTAAAAGTGACCTTTCTCACATCCAGTGGCCCCTGTTGCTTTTATCTCTAACCTTTTCCAGAGCTATAAGCATTTCTTAAACTATTCAGATTCCCATCAACTCCAAAGGCTGCATCCACAGTAGGCGGGAATAAGATGAAAGTCTGTGGAGAAAAGCCCTTCAGTGTTCAGATTCTGCACCTAACTCTCATTTTACAATGAGCTCTGCACAGACAGACTTTTGCTCTCAGAAGCTGAGCTCTCCTGATACAGCAAACCCCTCCCCGTTTCTTTATGAATGATGCCAAAGAGAGGTTTTTTCCTCAGTGGCCTCCACAGCTTCTCCCAAGAAATCTTACTACTACCAAAACATGGGTTGTTGATGTCCAAAGCTGTACTGATGAGAACAGGGTAGGAGCACACTCTCTTCTCCAATTCAAGTGACAGGTATCCCCTCTTACACTTAAAAATTTTAAAACTGTAATTTTTTTTTTTCCAAACAGTTTTTCTTACGGAGGATCTTATGTGGAGTCACTGTGAGTCCAAGGAGTTCTTTATGCTGAAAATGAGCAGTTAATTGAACAAAACATTTTTTGTAACATTTGAAAAGTAGTACATAACAATACCATGTCTACTTTAATAGTCACAGTATATTATGATTCAGCTCATGCAATGAAAATGCTTCTCAAACTCTCTGAAGTCCTTCTTTAACAAAAATCTCCATAATGATCAATTTACGGTCCAAAATACCAATGCTACATGAGAAGAATTCCTGCTTGGCACCTCCGATTGCAGGCCCCTGGCACAAATGCCAAATCCCAGCTGTGACAGGTTTTTAAAGCAGTAAACATCAACCAGGTCCAAAGTCAGAACCTGACCTGTGTGATCTATTAAGCCCCAGTTTAGTACAGACCAAGCACCAGCCACCTCCAATAGCAAAGCAGACAGAGGCAGGAGACTCCAGATTCTCACTCCCACTGAGCTCAGCATATTGCAGGACTCAAGACCTTGCATAAACTTCGATCATCAGCTTTTTGTCTTAAGATAGGCAATATCTACCAGATCCTGTGGAGTTTCTGGTTTTGGAAAGACAAATACTGTGTGACACATGGCTGTTGGAAGGTTACTGACCTCTTGGATAAGACTACTGCTGGGGAGATTCCCTGGATTAGTTCAAGACATTCTTGCACAAAGAGATTATTTCAATTTTTTGTAGCTCAACTAGTATTTTTAAACTGTATTTGAACTCTGTGTATTATTAAGGATTAATTTCTCATTAAGTTCCATTAGAATTTCTATTTGCTGACAGAAATGCAAACAAAATTCTAACATGAAACCCAAGCAGGCACACGCTTTTCATATTGTGGAATGACCCAAACACTAAGTTTAAATACACAGTATCTAGCACAGAATAACTTCAATTTCACATAGATGTCCTACCACTGAGTTTTGCCCCATCTACTCTTATAGAGGTTTATAACTTACACTTTAGTAAAGCCATTGTTGGCCATTTGTTAAAATAGCTTGCACAAAGCATCTGAAAAAATTTACTTCCAAGAGGCAGTTTGGTGGATGTGCTGGTTGACATAAATTTTGATTACAACTAATCAGAAAAAACTAAGACACAATTGAAATCTGATAACCAGGTTTGATGCCTCAAGCCCCAAGAGTTTGTCTTGACTTGTTAACAGGCTGCCAGAGATAATTGTGATAACAAGTCTGCAACAGAGACCAAACTACTGCAGCCACGAGCAGCTGAAACTGGAGTAAAATACTTCTAAGAAAACCTCCCTCCATTTCTCAACCTGTAATGTCCACTTGCCTCAACCCACCACAAAAAAAGCACAAAAAGACCTACAAGAACACATTTTCACAAACATTCCTTCAATTTCTTCCAAATTCCTAGTGAAGGAGGAAACTTAATTGCTAGACAGAATTCTGCAATTCTGCTCATCCACAGTAAGACAAAGTAATTGTGCTTGAAGTATTACTGCAATTACACTACTGATATACTTCAGGTTTCTTTTGTCATTTGTATGAGAAAGAGTAACCAATTAATAGAGCTCATTTTGTATTTTTAAGGTAGTGCAAGATTTATAGAGAAACATTTTTCCCTACAGCCAGTATGAAGATTAACTGACGAGTCTAACATCACAAGAACAGAAGACCAGAAGAACAGTATTCAATTAAAAAACCCCACAACACAAAAACCAAAACCAAAACAAAAAACCAACAAACAAACAAAACAAAAACAAAAAAACAACAACAAAGAACCCCACAAAACAAACCCACCAAGGACATACATAGCTGATGAGGATCAGGTTAGTTAAAAACAAAAAAAAAAATCAGAATAAGAGGCTCAAACAGAAAATGCTAATTTTCACCCCCTCACAACTTCAAGAAAGTATTGAGTGGAGTTTTAACCTGGGAAAAAAAAAATAAGCTACAGTTCTGGTCTTATCCATAAGTCTCAGTAGTGCACATATTTTTATGAAACTGATTTGATTTAGAAAATAATCTAAATTTCATTTTCAAATTAATCAAGAAGATATGCTCTGGTACAAATTCACCAGCCCACAAAATAGAACTCACTTAAAAGAAAAGGTCCATATTCCATGAGTCGTTAACACATTCAAGCATTCTGGATAAGATTCAACAGGAAAAAAAACCAAAACAAATCAAAACCTCCTAAGAGTATTGTGCACACAATAGAAATCAGGGATGCAGAGGACTGAAAATGGTAAACCTAAGGTTTTTTTCTGAATCTGCAGGTTTTGGACTCACGATATATTTAAATCGTGTAGTATGTGTTGGGCATACTTAGGTTGATAACGTTGCCGTCTTTTTGTTTCTTTTTTCAACAACGCAGTGTTATTTTCTATTCAGAATTATTTTCCGTTGTATGTTCTAACCTCATACTATTACTCCTGTGCACTTAAGAACTGATGACCCAAAACATAACCCATCCCCCACAAAAACCTCACCAACATAAACCAACAAATCAAAAACCCCACGCATTGACTGGACTGGACCAAGCATTTCACAGACTTAGCATAAGCTCTGTAAGACTAAAGGAAAATGAAAAATACACCATTTTGTTTCCTTTTCAAGCCATATAAAGCTGTATGATTAAGACTGAGCATGATGTATAGATTTACGGATTAACTTAACACTTTTATTTGCTCTATTTCACTATATTCATGTTTATACTTACAATAATAAACAGAAAAGCCAAGAATAGGAACGAAGATCCTATTTGTTGTGATATCTTCCCAAGGTTATGGACTCAACTGCCTTCTTCACAAAAAAAGCAGAGTGGGTTTTCTGGGACACACTGTCATTTTGCAACCACTTAAAGCATTGCTTTAGGATGTTCCGCGGGGAAGAGGGAGAAAGGGAGAATAGAGTGATGCAGAGTCGCAAATTGGAACTGAAATCTTTGTTCCAAGGTGTTTCACTTGGACAGTCAATGCCTCATTTCTAAAAAAAATGCAGCTTTATTGTAAACTAAAATAAGATGAAGCATTAAAAAGGCACTATTTCCAAAGAAAGCAGTGCTGCTCCTGTGCCTTGCCAAATAGGCAGATGACACCTATGTTTTCAAAGGGAAGAGGCAGTGCCGTATATCAAGAATAATGAAATAAAAATCACTTCTCTAGTATAGCAAAAGTTTGGCTTTAATAACAGTTTTTTCTCAGAGAAGTGTGTAATGTAGTATTCTCAACTGCTAAGAAAAGACTTCCCTCTTGCTACCTCCATTTCACCAGCAAAGCCATGTTGCACACATCCCTCCTCTTCTCTCCCCAACCCTGTATGTTACCTCGCATTCCTAGATAAAAATCTTCGGTTTCTTATTAGATCCACAAGTCATATCACAGAGGAACAAGAAATTTCAACAGTTAAACTTCAGAGACTGAAACCAAGCAATCACACTTACACATCCGTAATGGAATGGCTTTTTCTGCTGGGAAAGCGGGGAAACATCACAGAAACACTGCAGAAAGGTTTCCCTTCACTCACACCTGCACCACAAGCCTGGGATAAGGGCAACACGTGCAGCTTACTCTCTTTGAGGCAAAAATGCTTTCAGCAGCTGCAGCTTGATCTCCAAATCACCAGACTTGGGCAGATGCCATTCCCAGGTTGGGTGTTTCTGTTTGTGTTACAGCAGACCCAGAGACCTACTGAGACTTCTTTATCAACTTGCCCTGTCTCTGAAACCCTTTGCAAGCTCCAAACACACATGGCAAAGTTCATCACTCTTGTAGCTGAGCTTAAACACACAAGATGATGCTCTCATCTAAAATTCACACCAGGTGTTACACGAGTTAATTAAGTCGCAGACATTTGCTGGACAGCAGGTTACTTAGCAGTTATCCAGTAGTTAGGCAGGTACATTATCCATCAAGTTACTTACATTTAGGATACTCAGCCACCAGGTGTCCCTGCATTATGCTTGGTTTGGTGAACGGCTATGGTCTGTTTGCCCAAAGGAAGACGTAAGCCACATTCATTTCCTTGTAGATCTCCTGTTTTAAAGAACTATGTTTTAAACACCCAGTAGTCAAGTGATTAATAGCCTATCAATGAATATTAATGTATTAATACTAAAATTAATTCATACTTCCTAAAATATACCATAATTACAGCATTCTTATTTTACTAAATGCTTTGATAACTCCTAAAAATGCAAGAAACAGACCCAGTAAAAGATGAAGTTACTTTTCCTAACATTTCTAGAATTATATGATATGTCTACGACATATCCTAGAAATAACTAGTGGTTAAGCACATGTGATTGTATTGGTGCTTTTCCTAGCATCCAGTCATTCATTCTAAACCATAGATATGCACAGTTTATGCCACTATGAAAGCACTATATTTTTATTCTGTTGTTACAATACCATCATCACCTATAGCTGGTAGCATTCATGTTGTTAATAAAGATTACAGTAATGTAAAAAAATATATCCCCATCAGTGCATCCACACTAATAGCTGAGATCAGCATAAAAGCCCAGCTGATGGCTAAGGCTTTAAACAGTTCACTATTACCTACCTATAGATAAGTAAAAGATATAATTCAACTATAGTATAATATTCAAAGCTGTAACATTCACACTTCACTTAATGGAACAAATATTAACACCCCTTTTTTGTGAAACATATATTTACCTAGGCACATTTCAACAGGTCATACTACCTACATCTGATGGGAAGGAAGTAGGGCAATGACACACCTCTTCAAATACTTTCTGAAGTGCTTTTATACCCTCTGCACATTCCCAGTCGCTACCTAATTAATTACAAGTCACTGATGCCGCAATCACTCAAGCACGCACATGAAGACCAGAATCAGGACTAGAACTTAGGAGCATCTGGTTCTCAATTATGGGGCTGCTCTGCAAGAGCGCAACACGCATCTGCCTGTTACGCACACAGCGGCAGAGGCTTATTTATAGTTGCTCCTCAGGAAGCTGTAATTTGTATTAAAATATGTAATGACTGAATTACTCTTCAGTGCCTGTACTTGAGAATAACAAAGTGTTCCCACCAATCCTCATACCATCTAAAGCTGCAGCTAATACAAGGATTTGTTCAAAAGGCAGCCTAAATTGGAAAGAAACCTGACCTTTACACAGTAGAAAACAACTGTTAATTTTTTTTCAAGGATATTTCACCAATACCACAAAGTGGAATTCTAGTCAATTCACGCTGATATACAGGCATCTGCAGAGTATTAATAGGGCACACACCATTTGGCATCGGGCAGACGTAACACAGAAGCTTGAAGTCATGCTTGGAAAAAAAAAAAAAATATATATCTGTAAAAACACAATCACCTTCTTTCACTACTAGCTCATCCTTCCCTCACACACAAACTCTCTTGAACAGAGTACTAATCAGAGCTCTGTTCATTCAGTGCTTTAAAGTGTACCTAGAAGTTCTTCCCTGTTTACTCCCCCCTGCCCCCATCCCTTTGCTCCACCCTGCTGCGCACCTTGCACACCTGGCAGTCAATTGCTGGTTTCATGTAATTACTCTGTAATCTCTGCCAGTTCACAGAATCACAGAATGTTAGGGATTAGAAGGGACCTCAAAAGATCATCCAGTTCAATCCCCCTGCCAGAGCAGGAACACCTAGATGAGGTTACACAGGCAGGTTTTGAATGTCTTCAGAGAGGGAGACTCCACAACCTCCCTGGGCAGCCTGTTCCAGGCTCTGTCACCCTCACTGTGAAGAAGTTTCTTCTCATATTTAAGTGGAACCTCCTGTGTTCCAGTTTGTACCCATTGCCCCTTGTCCTATCATTGGCTGTCACCAAGAAGAGCCTGGCTCCATCTCCGTGACACTCACCCTTTACATATTTATAAACGTTAATGAGATCACCCCTCAGTCTCCTCCAAACTAAAGAGACCCAGCTCCTTCAGCCTTTCCTCATAAGATGCTCCACTCCCTTAATCAGTTACATTATCACCTGTTCTGCCTACAAAACTAGGGCCCTCCCACCTTCCACAATTAGCAAGTGCTTAGTCCTTTCTAGCATGGAGTTGGGAAACATAATTTCCGTTAAGAAATTAACTCTTTCCTGAAACACTTTTCACTTTGTTATATCCAGGTTGTGCTTCCAAATAAAATAACATAAACCCACAGCAAATCCTAACAGCGTGACAATAAATATTGCACTCCCTGTAGTGGACAAGTGACTCTTGCACTTTAAGCAGGGATGCACCCTCTTCCACACATACATTACAATGCCTAAACCTTCATAATCCAATTTTAAAAGGTTATGTAAATTAAAATTAGATTACATGAAATGTCTGTGTTAACTGGTTTGTAAAAGATCTGTACAACACAGCATTCCAAGGACATTCAGTTTTCCCCAGCAAAATCCGTAAGTGATGTGATTGAATAAAGGAAGGATGATTCTGTTCACAATTTAGAAACTTGGGAGTTTTACAAAGATATTTCTTCTACCTAAATCCCAAAAAAGAGAGTGTATGGTTCATATAAAAGTTCAATGGGTAAAATAGCAGAAAACAAAATTATACAACCACCCCTCCCCAGCAAAGAAAAGGAAGGAAAAAAAAAAAGAAAAAAAGTCTACAGATTGAGTGAACAGGCTTGTTTTGCCTAAGGAGAATGACAGTGAATGTAAGTCATCAAGTATGTGAAAGTCTGTGCAGAGATACGAGCAGTTTGTCTCAAAGCACACAGAGCAGACGGTGTAAGATGCAGAAAATAAGAGATTCAACTTCAGGAAAAACAAAAGCAAAAAACCAACTTCCTGACGGCAAAAGTTTTGAGATACAGGTAGGGAAACAGGGAAGTTTCTATCATAGGGGGTTTTGGAGAAAGTTTGAAGAAGTGTCAGTCAGGGAAAGCCTGGCTTAGAGGACTCCTATAATCCAGTACTATCTCTGTGCAAACCAGAAGCAATCAGAAGAGCTGGTGCTCTAGTTACTCAGAGTTCATTTAAAATAATGAAACAAAAAAACAAAAACGAAACACAGAATCAGAAGTGTTTTTCTCTGGTAGACTTTAAACAGGTGAATTAGCAACTTACATTGTTGATCAATGTGCAGAGTTCACTCAGAATACATTCCAAGACTCATAATCTTTTCACTAGCAAAAGCACATATATACCCTGTTTTACCTCATTCTCTTGATTTTATACAGCTGCACATTTCAGAACATCAACAGTTGTGGAGTTCAGGTTCTACATAACAAAGACAGAAGTTACCTAGTTCTGGAAATAATCTGAATTCACAAAATCAGGGATTGTGTAATTCATGTTAAATTTGAATGTAATTGCAATCAGTACTATTAGAAAACAGTAAATCCTTCTGATGGTCAGTTTTTATTTTTCCTTTTTTTTTAAATTGTGTTATCGTTGGTGTCTGTTATGTTCATTTATCTCCAGAAATCTGCTCTGAATGCCTTGATCACCACCAGAATGAAAGTTTATGGCGAAATCAAAATTTGAGACAAATTTCCCTACATTTTAGTCCAAGTTAAATAACTTTATCATTCCTTATAGGTGTGCGCGTGCACTTCTAGCTGAAACAATCCAAGGCCTGTGTCCCGCACGTGAAAGCCAAGTAGGACTGGATACCGTGCACTGAGGTCATGGTCCTATTTCCTTCTGGTTTATTCCCTACACTGTCATCTCCAATACCACTCTCTAAACTGATTTCAAATATCTTTATGGGCAATTTTCAGATTGTTAAAGTCCTTTATTTTCTGAATTATTTCCAATCTTGTCCATATATCTTATAGCTAAACGACTCTTTACTCCTGCCACGGAGGCACCCCCAAGCAACTCCAAGAAAATAATAAGCTTAAATGAACTTTAATTCAGAAACAAAACCAAACAACAGAAACCAACACAGTCCAATATCGGTCAGCACTCCGGCAGCATTTACCAACCTGCAGGTCGATGTACCAGCTGGGGGATCCCATCGTCATGCGACCCCACAGGCTGACGATCCACAGCCCACACTAAGAGGCCTCCCCCACCCCAGGGTACCCAGAAGCAATGATCGCTTGCCTGGGGGAGCAAGGGCCCACTCGGGGATATTTCCAGAAGAAAACGGTCCCTCACTGAGGAGGAGGGGCGGGCTCTCGGTCCCACGAGTCCCGGGCGGGCTCTGCTCTCACACGGCCCGAGAGGCTCTGCAGCGCAAGCCTCGTTCTGCGTCCACGTGGGATCCACATGTGGTCATCACGAGCCCCATCCATAAGCTTCCCTGGGCCTGGTCCCCCCACTGGCTGAGGACCCTGTTTGTTGACCCGGCATCCCACCCCTCCAGCTGGGGGGGTGCAGGTGAGGACCCACCATGCCTGGGGTGGGGGGACGCGACTGCTGGCAAAACATGGGAAGTATGACAACAGTGACATCTTGTTTTACTGGGTTACATCTATCAGCTCTCAAGCAAACATGGGAAAACCTGATTCGCAGTCCTGGGAGAAAATTCCTGAAACATTTTCCATCCGTGGTTGTGAAGTGTTGACATTGACCTGGGAGCCAGTTCTGAAACCCTGTAGCACTTGTCCAAACAAACATGGCATGCTCACCAGAGCTCTTGTGCACACAGCCGATAAATATTACACCCATATTACAGATTTCTCATTTGTTCGTCTACTTAAACAAGGTTAAGATGCATATTTGAATTGAATCAGCTTTCAGCCATATTGCAAATTTCTACCACAGTTTGTAGTTTTATGGGATAAAATATCACAATATTGCTTACTGAATCAATAATATTAATACAAGATAGAACTTACTTTTCTTCAAAAGAGGACAACAGCACTCTGGATCGCTAAATCAATTTCACTTTCCTGACCTTCCTACCAGTTTCGTCAACATAGCCTCATGGCAACTTTGTTTCTGTGTATTTAGTGCCTAAAAGACAAAAAATGTCCCAGATATTTACTTTTCTGTCTTAGGGCTGCTTAGACACTGAAGATGAACCTAAACAGACCCTGATGAAACAAGCTCTTTTCAGTGTTTGCTATTACTCAGATCCCAGTTTGTTCCACCACAGAGCCAGGCACTAGGCTGGAAACTCAGAGTTAGGTCAGAATTACCTCCTGCCATATAGGATCAGGGGTTTTAATTTGGAGAGATGTGATCAGTTGGACAAAGAACTGTATTTTACTGCATAGTGATGAAGGCAGACATTTTCCTAAAATCATAGAACTACTGTCGCAATAATATTGTTTCCTTTGTATACAGGTAAGTTGTAGAAATCTCTGAAAGGTACATAATTCTCTTATAAATTCCACGGAATTGTCCACAATGACTACAGAGGTACTATAAATTTTTTTCAGAATATTTTTATTTTATTTTAATACATTTTCCATATGGCTAAATTGTAATATTTACTTACAAGAGTCTAGCATCCTATAAACTTAACTATGGCAATTTTACAAACCTAATGATTTTTGATAGAAGTTTTTCCCTGTGAAAAAGCTATGTTCACGTATATAAATGAGTGTGGGATAAGGACCTGAAGGGGTAACGCTGCCAGATGCTGATTTCAGCAGGGACTTTGCACTACATTGCTGCTCTCAAGAGAAATTTAAGAAGAAAGTTCATTTTAAGGGTTCAATTCTATTTTCATAAAAGCCAAAGACATTTCTGAGATGAATTTCAGAATTGGGCCTTAGTTGAACTTTTAAAGACAGATAACAAATGCTTCAGTTTGCATGATATTACGGTCACCTGATGTGAGGTAATAAAAAGGAGACAGAAGATGAGTCAACTGTTCTCTACATGATTCATCTACACAGATATAACCAAGCATCCTCCCCGTGCAAGCTAGCTTCACTCCACTGGCTTCCAACACTCCCACTTCTGCCAGTCACATTTAGGAATGTTTATACTTAATCTGAGTCAAACTATGCAGTTCTTTAATAATGCAAAACAAAAATGCCATTTCTCTGTGCTTCTGGAAGATGTTACAAACCAGGTTTTCTAAAAGGAAGGAAAGGGGGATGAACATGACCTTATCCAAAAAGCCCTGCAGTTTTCCTTCTACCTTGGAAAAAGCTGCCTTAATATTTTCTTAGGGCAGAAGTATGTTAGTTTAACACAATGTCAATCAAACTCTACAGGTTAAAAGGGCACAGTTTGTTTACCTTCAGTTCTGAAATTAACCAGTAAAAAGATTGAAAAGCAGCTATCTGGACTTCAGGGTCAGTATTTAAGATATAAAAAATGAAATATTTGGATAATTAAAACACATGCCCTACAATTATTATCTGCCATTTATTCTTACAATATTGTTAAATTGCAAATGGACTAAAAGCATCTATAAATCATCCTAAAATTTAAAGATTCAGAAGTCCATATCTAAAAGCAGAAAAAGTTTAGTTTTAGTTCCAGTCCTTTCTCATTTTCTAATTTGAGAATTCATTGGAACTGGCATTGCTAACCACAAAATACAGTAGGAAAATTGTAGGCTATGCAAGAAAAATCTGAATCTAATCTGCAAAGGATCGGTACTTTGTCACTTGTTTTTATTATACCATCCATTCTAGACAAATAGTGCATTCATAAATTACTATATTTTAGAAATACTGGGGGCTAACTTCCATCCCTGCTCTAGATCAAAAGCATGTGTAGGGAGGGAGGAAAAAAAAAAAAAAAGCGCTTATATTGAATTTGCCATTTCTTGTAATTGTTATTCAGGAAGTTTTGGATTTCTTTGTTTATTTTGTTTTGTGGTTGTTGTTGTTGGTTTTGTTTGTTTTCATTTTTTCTCTATGAAATTAGATAGGATTTATGACCTCCTGTTCCAGAGTTCCAGGTTCAGTCCCATCCTTGTTTTAATCAAGATTACACTGCAAAACTGGCTAGGTACACTTCACCACCTCCTCAGCCATGTCATCAGTTTCAAAGGACTCAGAGGCAGGTTAAAGATTAAATGATACCAGAGTATATGGTGCACAGTTACCATCTTTTATCACACATCTAAGGCCAAATCCACTGTGGATATAAAGAATCAGATCTCCACAGAAGTCATTTACATTTTCTAGAGCCAAATATTAAAACAGGCTTCTTTTTCAGGTGTCCGAAAGAATGGTACCTGTATACCGAGTTCTCCTAGTTTGTCTCAGCTCCCCACCTAGAAGAAAACTATTAAGAGTATTTAACCACAATTATAAAATGGCCTCTAACTGCAAACTAACTGCAGTAATTGGAGAATTAAATATATATCACAGCAGACAAATATTTCATTATATGCGACCCTATTTACAGTCCTGTAGACAAAGCTTCAGATTTCAAAAGGACATCGAGTTGTGGGAAGTGTTTTGACCTCCCACTCTGATGATTGCAACACAGTATAGTTGAGGGTATCCTCTGGAATTTTTAAAAAGTATCCTATTTGACTCGAAATACAACAGTTATCCTGACTCTTTGTAAATGAAGCGAAATGCCCTTGGTGCAAGTTACAATAAGCAGCTGGTGTAAAGATTCACGGCCAGCTTCAAAATTTCCATCCTGGTTTTCCAAGTCTCCTAAATTGCTTTAGAGACTGACCTGCTGAGACTGTTCACGAGCAGATGAGGCACGGCTCCATTAGTGATTTAGTGCACAGGGTTCTTTCGTCCCTCTGCAAATTCACGTGTTGTCCATATCTGGCTGTCAGGCAGTCTGCATTCAAGCATGACAGTGTTAAACTCGTAGCAGTTTCCTAACTGGTGGAGCCAAAGCTCAAATCACCTATAAGGGCACTATCTGGAACATTCCACTTGCCACATCACCCCAAGGTTTACCCATAGTCAACTCTACATGTTCAAAGCATGTGTCTAGGATCAGACACCAGCAGGAATTCCATCTGTGGTAAGGATACAATGTGTACGAATGGTCCTGGAACCAGAACTGCTTGAGGACAACCAAACCCTGGCCCCTCCCTGCCCATCACCACTCAATAACATAGACACAGCCTATGTCTTGCTTCAGAATGGGTTTCTACTTACAATCCTCAAACCCCTCACAATCAGTAAACTTATTTTTGATATACAGGTATCTGGGTCATGAAGCAAAAATTACAGATGCACAACAAGAACTTTTGGCTACATTCTAGCAATCAAGTGCTACGCTGCTGGCACCGAACACAGTGCTTGGTCCAACAGCTGTCCCACCAGGAACCTCATTCCTGTAATGACTGAGATCATCCTTTTCAAAGCAAAAGATAACTTGAAGGTTTGCTAGATGTCCAGTTTCTTTAGTGGGTGACCAAGCTGTTTGCTCAAGTTCACCAAGTGCTTCTGCAGGTTTGGATGAAAGTTTTGGTTCGAGCTTCATTAAAGAGCAAAATTTGCCATTCAGTCATAGCTTCGTTAAATGATCGGCTCTCCAGAGGGTCTGATCAAGTTTTGTGTTGAATGTTTGAAATCTAATCAGAGGCCAAGCTTCTCAGCCCTAACATAATCTCAAAATTTAAATGCCTTTAAAGGAAAGCCTCTGACATTTCCATAGCTTCAGCTTTGGTGGAAAAAAGCTACCATATTTTAAAAAAACCCTGAAAGCTCAGCTCTCTAGATGTTGTTGAAAAGTTCCCAATGCAGGATTTCATCCACCAGCTGCTATTTTATTGATAGCCACTGGGATAAGGGAATTGGGGTCCAGAGGAAAAAGCAAAAATTATTGATAAAAGCTAAAGCTAAATTTTCCCCCTTCTTCCTTTCAGATTTAGAGCTATTTTGTAAATAACTAGTAATGGCATATGACTTTCAATTTTGTTGCACAGGTGTTTCACGACATTTAGAAAAAATTCTAAAGAAAAAAATAGTAAATCCTTCAAAAAGCAAATAGAGTATGTACGGATTCTAGAACTAAAATAATAGGATTCTTCAGACAAATGTGTCATACACAGCCTAGTTTCAAAAATTAAGTATGTGACAAAACTAGAACTCATAATGGAGTAGGATGCATGGTTGCATGAAGCTGAAGCAGCATTGTGTCACTATGGAGAAGGGCTAGCCCTGGATTTTCAGATTCAGATGAGCACAGCTTCCAGAAAAATGAAACAGAATTCTGTTGGGAGAAAGACAAGAAAGAAGTTAATAAAACCAGAGAGAAATTAAAACTTGGCCTTTCTTCACAAAGGAATTTAAGAGGTTCATACTTGGACTAGAGTAACTATTTCTGACCAGCATCCCTGCTTCAAACAGTACACAGCCGTAACTTGTTCCTCACTTCTGAATTCTCCCCCCATCAGCTTCTGCCAGGTCTGATAGTGCCTGTGTCCCCCCAGGCTATGGCACAATCTGCCCTGTTCCACCATGTGGGGAACAAGCCCACTGCTTCCTCTCTAGCCTCTGATTAAGACTGAGGCTTACAAGGAGGTTGTCACGGTTCGTCAGCTGCTCCATGTGCTCTCACCTTCTCTCAAACAATTTTGAGTGGGCCTCATAGCTCCTTCAACAGCAACAGCCTCTCTTCCCCTGGCTAAGAAAAATTTATTAACTCAGCTGCCGTGCAGAAACTTGTTCATGAATGCTTACCTGCTGCGATGCTCAACACCCTGAAATGTAAATGTTACAACTTTAAATTCATTGTACTGAAGAAACAAAAGTTTCATATCAAGAAAACCTTTCACCATTGAGACTATTTCATTAACTAAGCTAAATAACCATTCTGTGATAACCATAACAGTTTGAAAACTGGGGGCCAGCCACATTCAGAGGAAAAAGTTCACTGACCTGGCTAGTTTATTGAAGCACTTCCCTTTCATGATGAGTATTAGTTTATTAGTGCCTGAGTTTAGTTGAAACCAGATGTTTCTGATTTTTTGAAGACAACTTCACTATGATGGCTCTGGCAGCCCTTCAGCCCTAGGTGTATGTGCAGTTTGGGAGTCAATTAAGCTACAGATCAGCTAATAAAATTGTTCTTAATTCATAATCTATGTTATTTGCCAAGCATAAGATTACATCACCCATTTAAGACTCTGGAGATGCCAATGTCTTCTTACATTTATATCAAACCTCTCTTACCTAACAGCTCTTGACCTTTCCGGTTGTTTGTGGTGAAAAGGCTGTTACCCTCTGGAGGGGACACATTTCCCACCTGTGACAGAAACTGAAGTCAGTTAAACCACTATAAACCTACACAATTCCTTTACAGCAATAGAAACTTCACATTTACACGCTGTAGCAGAGACACAGAAATAACTTAATGACATCTGAAAACTAAGCGGATCATACATATAGCTTTCATTCACAAATCCTGGTCTACATCACGTTGTAGGAAACTCTCCTACTCTGACTAGATGCTGCTGGACCTTTTGATGCTGCAGGACAAGACATGAGATATAGAAAATGTACTTCTTTTTTTTTTTCCCCTCCTTGCTGCTGTATGCTTGCCTCATGCTGACCAGAGAGGAAATGACAACCAGATGCCCCTGCGACCCACCATTCCCCTGAGGTGACCAATCCAAGTGTAACATGTGGTCGTCTCATTTGGGAAGGAGCCAAAGCCTGTTCTCTTTAATTGGCTGAATAGTCCCCTACAGCTGCAACAGATTAGGGACAAATTCTCTTCAAATAAAGCTGTGCTTTTTCTCCCCCCTCTCGTTTTATTTGGGGGTGTTAGGGAGAAATCATGCCTGGAGAAACATGTGCACATACACAAAAAAGTAAAGTTAATAAAAGTGTCAGGTAGGCAAACAAAATACCATTTATTATTAAATGGCAATAAAAGACCACATTGATGTGTATAAGGAATCAGGCAACCAGGGAGCTTGAGAGAGAGGGAGGGTAATACTATCTCATGAATCATTACAAAGGTTTGCTCTGATCTTTAATATTCAAACCTAGTGACCTTGGGAAGGGGGCAAACATTTGTAATTTCAAGTCCTAAGCCCTTTCTTTCCAATTCTACAGCAATTCATGACTGAAAGAGAATGAAAGCAGCACAGCTAGGACAACGATTTGCTGTAAAACGAAGTCTAAGCTGTGAGAGCCATCCCAGGGGGACACTCATTTGGCCTGGCCTGCCAGTGAATTCTGTTAGCAGTTCTTTTAAAGAACAAAAAGAATATTTTAAATAATAAAATTTTAAAGATCTCTTCAGGGCTGAGGCAGGTTGTTCATTAATCTAGAGATCCACTTTCTGAGAAACTTGTGATGGAATGGCTATAGGTAGCAGCCATTCAGCTGGCAAATAAGTGCTCTGCTATTCACTATCATCTCAAATTTTCATGAAACAAAGCTTGTTTTCTTAGACTTTGGAGAAGCTGAGTTTTAATGTAGTTTGGTTTTTTTTTTTTGTCCTCTCAGGAAGTTCTTAGTGTGTTTTTCTTTCATTGCCTTTTCTTTCATTGGCCTTAATCTTGGGTGTGGAAATTAACACTTTAGGGGACGTATGTAGAACATACTAAGGACAGAATTTGGGGGAAAGCGTTGCCAAGAGTTCTATACCAGCAGTTCTGGGGTACCAAACAGATGCCAGACTGTTCTTGCTTCATAGACTCCTTTGCATCCTCACGAAAAGCATGTAAGTTTTTGGAGGTCTATTAATAAAGTCCAATAAAGGTTATTGTTTCTACTTAAAGCTAAGGAAATATTATCTTCCTTTACCGAGGGTCTATTAGGAAATGGAGTGCAACATCCATGCAGAGTGAGAATAACCATATATCTAAAATTCATTCTACTCCTTTTGTTAAAAAGAGTGAAATAAATTACTCTTGCCACATGTGCTGTTGTACTTAGTTAAGAACTGTTTGTTATTTAGAGACTGATTTGATAGCCTACTGCCATCCAGCCACATTTTATTATAGTCATTACATTAAACATATCCATATACTATACAGGCAAAATAGTTATACAACTGGAGTAAATGTTCCAACTGAATTTTTCTAGATATCTTCCACACCTACTTCATGGATTATAGTCCTGGAAGACAGGATCAATCATTCGTAAGAAGTAATTCAACTGGAGCTGTCGCTGTGCCTTAAATAAACATATACATATATAAAGACTGCATAGATTTGTCATTCATTTAACTGAAAGGATTTGTCATTCATTTAACTGAAAGGAGGAATCTTAATAAGAAGCTGAAAACTCCGAAGTTGAGAACAAATATCTGTATGTGGGTCAGCAATATAAATATATTATCCTAGTAAGATTTGAAAGTGCTCAGAGCTACAGACTTACTTTGAAGACCTTTTCTACCATCAAAAGATTAGAAAGAATAAGAAAGCTCCTCTTGCTTTGGGGTATCAGAGTGTTTAATCTCCTCAATTCTTATTAATTATCTGATTTGTTCATTTCCCCCAAAAAATATCTTCTGAGGAGAGAGCGAATCGAAGAACAATGAAGGATGAAATAAGTAATTGTGGAGACAAGATATTTTAGAAGGCTTGTAATATTTAAAAAAAGCCCTCTAGTTCTCTGTCCATACACTCAGGTGTTTTATTTTCCCTTCACTGCATGCATTAGCATTAACTGGTTTTGCATGTATCTGTTATAAGTACATACATAGATACCAATAAATATTTTGAATTATTTCCTCCATTTATTTTAGAACAATTTCCTGTATATTCATCATACAAAACCACATGCAATGTTTTGTATCACTAAATTAAGCCTTTTCCTCAGGCAGCAAAATGGTTTTACATTGTTTTCCAAATAGGATGCCAAAGTGGTGGGAATGGGATGAGCCCAGCACAAGTTCATGTTGTTCTCAGTTGCTACCATTCCATAAGCAGGCAGAGGAACAAAAAGAGCACTTTGTGCCTTCTGGCACATTTGCCTTGATGATTCAAACATGATGAGACCCTTTGGACAAAACCCATAGGCTCATGTATGCTGATGTTTTCTTGCACTTGGCTAAACCTGAAGTATTTTATGTTGGGATCAACAACACTGAGAAATTCCTTGATGGACACCTGTTTATCAAATCTACTATCTTTCCTCCACTGTTACCAAGCAGAACTTGTTCACATAGGCATTTATCTCACAAAATGTTAATTATATTCATTCTATACGTCTACCAGAATTTTGTCAAATACAGGACTGCATCATCCAGAAGCAAACCATCGAAGGCAAAAGCAAAATTCATAAATGCATACAATGCAAAAAATACATAAAGGTTTTTCCTTCCTACTCCTGGTTTACTTAGTGTATAGAACTGTTTTCAAAATCCGGTTAGATACATGGGCAATTGAAAATCTAGCTTTGAAACTCCTGTGACAAACCTATTTCATACTGGTGTGCGATCACAGTTCACAAAAGATTATGTGATAACAGACTGTCAGTTTATCTTCTCATTGCACACCATAAATACAAATATTGAGTTTTTCCTACATTGATATCAAGGTCAAATAAGTTAAAAATAGCATAACTTTTTGTTACCTCTTGTCTTTTTTTGTTTTGTTTTCCTGTTCTGCAACCCTGGCCACAAAGTTCACACTGTTCTGCTGTGACATTGGTTGGATCAACCTGGTGAAACCACAGAAGCAGCAGCAGACTCCATCTGCCTTGTGCTCAAAGGAGACAGTAAGAGAGGCAAGAGTGACATCCACTCCATGACATTTGTTATGCCTGTTTTTCATACCTCATTCTTTCCCCTTTACCTTGTCTAGAGCTTTTTCAACACTTCCGTGTCGCAGTAACATGGAGAATTACTGCATGGGCGTTTTTTTCTTATTTTATCCAAAAGAGTAAGAGCTTTTCTACAAATGGTTGCCTTAAAAACATATGATTCTTGACCTATTTTTTATTACAAATAACATCAATTTTATGCAAATACAATCTCACATTGAAAGACACTACATTTCTATTTTTTTGATTCTTTGAAGGTAAAAATAGCCAATTTTTTGCTGACATAATTGCATAAAATATATAGGGTGTTTCAAAAAGATGGACCCAATTCCAAGAATATAATTATTTCAAATTGGGTCCATCTTTTTTGAAAGTACTTTTGAGAGCAATTCATTTTTAATAATTCAGAGCGTGTGAAAACTAACCTGTATTTGTGGATTAGAGTCTAGTTCTAACTATTGGTATCTTTATTTTAAAAATTTTAAAAAATATTTTTATAAAACTCCCGATTTTTTAATATCGGATACAAGTATGGTGCAGAGATGGGTTTGTTTTGCTTTTTGACTAGTAGAGTTCATACTTAAAAACATCCAGCACTGCTGGATATTAAGCTTCCTGTCTTAATAAATTGACAAATATGCTACAGTAATCAATAACGTCCTTACCTTGCTATCAATAATATCCAGCCTGTGAAACTCCCAAAATGCTTTTCAGCCTTTTGTTTGATGGGCGCTGTGAATCATGATTCTCCTGCAAAAGGGTTTTTGTGCTGCCAGCCCTCAGGTCTGTGCTGGCTGTGCCATCCCTCTCAGCAGGAGGTGCACAGGGCTCATCTATGCAGGCTGAGCTTCAAGTCAAAGGCAGCTCTGTATTTCATTTTAGTAAACATAAAACTGGCCATCATTCTTTTCTGGATAGATCCAGCCATGCAGACAGGTTCCTCAGGGAACTGGGGATGGCAGTGTGGGCAGCTCCAAGTTAAGGGTTATCTACTTCATTCCCCAGAATGAAGGATAAGCCAATAACCATTTGTTAAAGCACAGTTAATGGATTTCATAGAGCAAGCTGCTCATCTCAGTTCTTATTCTTACACAAGCATCACAAAGCAAGATGGCATATAACTGAGGAAAACCAGTGCTTTGTGGAAAAGCACGGAAAAAGTGAGCAAATCCAGCAGGACAAATCCTGTACCAGAACTAACACAATTCTTTCCTGCCTTCTCGAAAAACTAGGGAATTCTGCCCAGTTCTGCTGACTCTTACCAGCGTCACATGCTATAACACCCATGCTTGGAGCAGGTTAGCATGTAAATGTGGTTTCTCACAGAAATCGTGACAAAAATCTCTCCACAGAGTGTCATTATTTTTCCAGAATTCACCAGTCTATAACACTGTATGGCCCTGAAGTTTTGCAGTGAACTCCAGATCAATCGCAGCTCTTGACATTTATCTAACTTGAATGGTAGAGAATATACTTTTCGGTTTGATTCGTATCTGTTACCAGCTAAATGGATCAATAAGGCTTTTTTTTTTTTCTTTTTTTTCAGTGAGATAGGGTCTGCATTTGACATCTTCTTTTAAAGTTGAGCAGACAGTGTCATTCAAACTGCAATGCTCAGCAACCTCTGATATTCTAGCAGTTCCCAGCTGCTCTTCTATTGTTAAGGGAAGGTTGAAATCTCTATTATAAACCTTTTATTTTTTTTCTTAAACGAGTTTAAAATGCAACTGTAAAAATTGCTTTGGGATGAACCTTGGCATGCTGAGCTGACTGCTAGCCTCTCTTTCTCCAGCCTGCACCCCCACCTATTTAAAATTTGAATTCAGATTTATTCTGCCCAGAGACAGCTAAGGGAAAACAAGTAATAAAAATAAACTATTCCAAAACTAATAGGCATGCACCAAGCCATCAGATATCAGGTATGTGGCTTGACTATATGTTAAAAAACCATATTAGACAACATGTATTTGCAAGTGTCATACACCAAAATCTTCACAGCATTAAGAGAAAAGATATAACAGGTAAGCTGATGTTAAAGGTCATACATCTGAAAAAGATCCTCTCTCACCAAGTCAGGATTCTCCCTCAGGCCATCTTTACAGTAGTTCGTGGAGCCACTCTGGGTACTGAGGAGGCAGTCAGGACTGAAAGTACTATAGCAATGTGCTTTAATATAGCAGCAGATCAATGCAATTATCTCTACTGTATTTGTTATGTTTCAACAGATCAGAACATACCATTGTATGACTATTGCCAAGTCCCTGCTTGCTCAACAGTGAGTTCATTCTCCACAGTAATGCAAAACAGAGCTATTAAGAGGTAGACAGTTAATTCTCATGGATATATTTTAGAAAAAGGCTAATAATATGTGCTGTCATTGTGATGTATTCTCAATGGCTATGGTGCTGATACAATCAGTGAACTACATAAGGCTCAGAGTTAGCCTTCACTAACACTGGAAGTAATTAGCTATCAACTTGATCTCCAACTATTAGAGCCCATGGGTAGGATGCCTTCTGTCAAGTACACCACTAGCTATTCCAGCAGCCTTGCTTTATGCCTGAAGCACCAGGATGCACTGGAAAGGACTCTCAGCTTTAATCCAGAATTTCTATGTTTTTGTAGATTTAATTAAGATTGTGCTTGGTCTGAAGAGAAATGCGAAGTTTTGTACTTACTATTCACACCCGTATTTGCTAGCACCTATTAGGATTATGAATATCAAATAACAAATGCTAAATGCTGATATCTTCTGTTGTAAAATATACATAGAAAAAAATGGCTTATTTTATTTCTGAAAAAAATTCTAGAAGTTTTATTTGTCAATATTAGAGGCCTCCAAATATGTTCTGAAATCTCAATACAAGTAGCTGTTTCCACCTGACAGGCACGCATTATGTACCTCTGAAACAGAAGCTTTTGTGCAAATTCCTTACAAGCAGGTGGCCTGGTGCCCTCCCTCTGCCAGCAGCAGTACAGCTTATATCTGGGGGATGCAGGTAACGATACAGTGGGCAATTGTAAAATAGTCTGTCAAACAACAAATACAACCCTAATCAGCATATGCTTTGTCACAGATAGATCTCAAGCCCTTTGTCTCACCTCTGGTATCACTGCTCACTGATAAAAATTATTTGGCCTTTTACAAACTATTACTATGCTGTGCCTTAAACAATTTCTTGCAGCAGTGAGTTCCACAAGTAAATTTAAGACATACTTCATTTTCCATTTATACATCACTATATTGAAAACATTAAAGAAATCAGAAGCATTCTCAGTAATATTCACTTCACGTTTCTTGTTAAATGGATATATATACAATCCTGTTCATATGACTTCGAGCACTCCTATTTAACAGGCTTAATCATTACTGGGCTGCATCAAAAGGAGCTTGACCAGCAGGTCAATGGAGCTGATTCTGCCCCTCTGCTCAGCTCTGGTGAGACACCACCTGGAGTCCTGCATCCAGCTCTGGAGCCATCAGTACAGGAAAGACATGGACCTGTTGGAGAGGGACCAGGGGAGGCCACAAAAATGATCAGAGGACTGGAACAGCTCTGCTACGAGGACAGGCTGAGAGAGTTAGAATTGTTCTGCCTGGAGAAGGCTCTGTGAACACTTTGTTGTGGACTTTCAGTACTTAAAAGGAGCCTATGAGAAAGATGGGGACAGACATTTTAGCAGCGCCTGTTGTGATCGGAGAAGGGGTAATGGCTTTAAACTACAAGAGAATAGATTCAGACTACACATGAGGAAGAAATTTTTTACAATGAGGGTGGTAAAACACTGGCCCAGGTTGCTCATCCAGAGAGGTGGTAGATGCTCCATCCCCAAAAACATTCAAGGCCAGGCTGGATGGGGCTCTGAACAACTCGATCTAGATGAAGATGGCCCTGCTCATTGCAGGGGGTTGGTCTAGATGAGCTTTGAAGGTCCCTTCCAACCCAAATTATTCTAGGATTCTATGATTCACTTCCTTCTCTGTATGGGGGAGACTTCATAACTCTTCACATCTTTAATTAAACTACAAAGTTGTATTTTTAAAACATATTTTCTTCCTTAGAGAATTTTCCTGTATCTTATTCTTACGTGATGGAAACATTAGTATTTTGCTAATAGAAGATAAATGTTAAAGTATCAAAGCTAATCAAATGACAGTTCCGTAGTGAAGCAACTCCTTAACTGTTTTTAACTCTTTCTGTGCTCTTTATTAAGTTATTTTGAGCTTTATACCTGAAAATATGCCTTACATCAAGGGTCCACAGAACTGTGATATTGTGGTTCTGTTGCTATGAAATTCTTATCCCAGAATTTTTATGGCCTGAAGGGATAGAAACATATTCCCAGTCCTTTTCATTTCAGGGAGCTGATCTAGGACAAAGTCCAGTGGCTTTCATCTTCTGTGTAAAATATATAAACTGTGGAATCCAGGAAATAGCGTATTTTATGTTCTGTGCAGAAGGAAAAAGACTACAGTGCTGCAGCATGGCAATGCATACCAAAGACAGATTCAAGGGCATCTCTGCTTTTCTCTTTGTGCTAGAATGTAGGAACAGTGCACTCTATTGCTAAGCCCCAAGATGAAAGTTTTTGGTAAAAAAAGGGACAAACCATTACTTCAAACTCAGTGAAAATATATCATATATGTATATATATTTATTTGATAAAGTAATAATTTGAAAAGTTATAAATGACTATGGATCATTTATTTAAAATTTAGCAGCCTTTGAGCCAAAGCTTTGCAGAATAGGTGTGCCTCAGAGCAGCAATATAGCATCACAAGAATCATAAGCTGAAGTTGCTAATTAAGTTCGCTTTAACTTTCCATTAGGAAACTTGGGTCTGGTACTTACAATCTGAAGGCTCACCACTATTTGGGTTAAATGAGCTGTTCCTTACAGCTATAATCATGATGTTCAACACAATTTTGGCCATGGTCATTTCCTCTCTGTCAGAAATCCATCCGTAGTTGCAGTTGGAACCCATGTGCATGCGAGGATTGATTTCTTGACATTTTGTCAGTGCCACTTCTCCCTGCATGACTGCTGATCTGATTAGAAAAAGCAATGTGCCTCGGTGGAAGGCATGTGTTCCATTTCCTGCCCCTGGCAGCAACCAGCTCCACAGGGTTTCACAAGCAGCTCGTGTTCAGCGAGTCCCTCCTCTGCCTTGCCCTCATCCAAAGCCGGGAAAAAAGAAGAAAAAGTTGTTTAAAAACAAACAAAAAGAGAGAGAGGGAGAGAGAGGAAAATTTGAGTAAACAGCTTGAGAAACTAATAGAGGCTGAGAATAAACCTCCATTCCTAGTCCCTTTTTATCTTTTTTAGAGCAGATCAGACTAGATTAGCCTGATTTTATCACCTTTCGGTGCGGAATGGATTGTAACAACAAAATTTAAATGGCAGGAGAGAGAAGAGAGGAGGGAGATAATGAACTCCCATGCTAGCATTTTAGCAATATTGTGAATAGAAAGCAACACTTTTTCAGCTCTTGGTTATCGTGCGTTGTAAGTGATACCATCTCAATTTCACTTCCTGAGTGGCTGTAGAACAGCCTCCAGAAAACTGGAATGAGCCTCTAAGCAACTGCCCCAATGCCAATCATAAAGCTAGGAACACAACACTACTTCCAAGCTAGCCCTCGTTAATTGTTCCCATATCATCTTTGTCGCTTGACACAAGCTGTTGCAGCCAGCAGCTTATTCCATTAGGTTCTGAGAGTAGAAATTAACCCTGAAAAAGAAAAACACCAAAACCAGTAAAAGATGGAAGACAAGGAGTGAAAAAAAAAAAAAAAAGAGGAGAACAGGAACTGAGAGACAAGGAGGCTTTTGAATTAGCTGGACGTATCTTTCAGTTTTATATTCTTTAAAACCAGTGCCATAGTCATTGCTATGAAGAAAGGGAAAAAGGAGGAGTTGGCATACAAACACCATCTAACTTTTTAATGTTTTTTTTTCAGGGGTGTTTTTCATTGAAATAAAAAGACCAGCAATTCTGTTACAATCATACATTCACATGTTTAAAATATGCTTTTTATTAGCGCAGAAAATTTAATCGGCCAAATTTAAAAGCTTTTTATATACTCAGGTATTAAACAGAAGTATAAGAACTTGTAAGTTGTTGACGGCAGGAGGTCATAACAGATAACAAGTGTCCTAAAATGTTCTCCCCAGACATGTAACTTGTTTAAAGCCAATCTGTAGGTTTCTGAAACAGAGAACTGTTGGGCTGGACTCTGATATATTAGATGCCTCTGTCATGGGATCTGGGCTTTGTAACTAGAGATACAGTGTTCTGGAGAGTATTCCCGGGCAGGTGTCTGAGACTGAGCAAAAGGCAGTATTTAGAGCTATAAAGGTTTAATTCAAATCTTGAAAAGAGATGCTGGGTTTATTATCTACGGGATTACTTAGCCCTTAATGTACGTTATTGGCAACAGTCTCTGCCTGTGCTAAATATATCAGATGTATCTGAGATCAAGGCTAGATTGTTTTGTCTGGTTGGGTTTTTTTTGGTTTTGTGTTTTTGTTTGTTTGGTTTTTAATCAGAGAATGAAGAAAAAACACAACAGCAACTACAAGAAAAGGAATCAAGTCACATAATCTGCTTATAAGTAGTAACTACTTTTATGGAAGTGAAGGTGAAGTTCTCTGTGTCATCAGATCACAAACCAAATTAGAAAATCCCAAATGAACACCCACTGGAATATAAAGTTAAGAGAAAATACTGTTTTGAATTCATCCCCAAAAAACAATTCCATCATTAGTCTCCATCTCCCATTATAGTTTTCGTCATGTATGGCAGATTGGATGGAGTCCACAAGAGCTGAAAGCAAGACTGAGAATACCAACATTTCTAATTTAAAATGAAAATATTTTTACTCACAGTCAAGTCTGGACTGAATGCAAAAGGTGGAAGTTTTCATACCTCATTGCCAATGTAATGAGCCTTATAAATCCATATCTAGCATGGCAAGAAAAGGGAAAAAACAAGGAGGAAAAATATTGTTCATCAAGCCAAGGTCAGAACAATGCAGCATTAAGAAAAAGAAAAGCATTTACTTGAACTCTGCTCTAAGCAAAAGGAGGTGACAAGGCTGTTAACATCACAACTACATCACAACTCAAGGACTTATGTGCATTGACTTGCTGGTTTTAGTCTGGTTCCTAGAAAGGAGTTGTTTTGTTTTGTGGAAACCCACTGCAAATGGCAACATCAGGAGCTTTGAGTGGACAGAAAGACTACGCTTCCTCCATTTCAGAGACGGTCCTTTTCATGAAATTTGAAAGACGTAGATATGTACTTCAAGTAAACTTTTGCATTTATTTATTCTATAAACAAAATCAATATTTGTAGCTTTTTATACTTTTCATGAATATTAAATCACTTTGAGAAAAATAATATTTATATAGAACTATATACGAAAATTAAAAGAGAGCCACTGATGAGTTACTGAAACAAGATTACACATCCATAATTTGGAAGCAATGATTGTGCTGAATTAAAGTAATTCTAACAGGTTTAAAGACTTTCAGAATGAATGGCAAATTGATAATAAGCAATTTTGCTTTGATAGCATTACAATGCCAGGGATTCTTTCAAATCAATTCTTATTTCCTCCACAAAGGAGGTTTGCAGATAGTAATTGCAGAAAACACATCTTTACTGTCAGAGCAGATCAGCTTTTGTCTCTGAAATTGGATCAGCTCACCTTCTTCAATTGCTGTTTTCCATTGAACTATAATATAAAGCAGTGCAAGTGTTACATAGCTGCACGGTGGGAATGTACCGGGGCCCTGGGAGGCAACAGTGGGATGGCTGCATGATCTGTGCACGCAAAGGGCACAATACTTGATCTGGGACCCTGTTGTTCATAAAGAGAATGCTGACTAAACCAGGTATTTTAGACGAGCCTGGAAAATGAACCAAAATTAAACCGACTTTTATCTGTTGAAGTCAAAAGCTCAAGAGACAGTGTTACCCTTCAGCATGACTCCTAAAGAAGCAAGAATGTATAATATCAGTATCGGTCTGTCAGGCATCTTATTCCTTTCAAAACTACATTTGTTAGAGACTGAAGTTTTCCAGGGGTGAACCCTTTAAAATCTCTGACACAGCCCTTCATATGCTAACACAAACCATGCAGTATCCCCAGCAATGTCTTTGGTGCGATGATAATAGCAATATATCATTAGTGACTTAAAAAGCTGTTGCGTGTCAGGGAGGAGGCAACACAATAAAATCATGTCATGTCATTAACAGCTAAACAAGAAAAAAAGCAAAAAGAAAAAGGCATCAAGAGAAAAAGAAAAAGCAATAGTAAGCATCATCAAGGAAAAAAACGCAGCCAAAACATGTTTCTGGTGACTACATGGGCATGTGAATATTTCCAAGACTACATCAGAAGCCCTCTTACATTTACCAAAAGTCAACAATAGATCTTTTTCTCATCCCTCTCCTTTCATTTGCAAGAAATCCCAATGCTTAAAATCAGGTACTTCACAGTCTTCCAAATCCTGGGGGGAATGCATGATCCAAGATCGTGGCAAGTACAGAGTTCAGTGTACAAAGTCGGAAATCAAGAGTGGTCATTATTTCACTACCTCTTAAAGATAAGGTTCAGTCAGCTTCTCAGAGCACAAAGTGAGTGCACCAGCTGCTAGCTGGAAAGTGCTGGCTTTCCAGAAAGAGAAAACTTATTGCATGTAATGTACTGGGATTTTGACTGAAAGACACGATGCCAGTGAAGCTTTTGGGACATACTGTGAAATGGCTGCTAATGTGAACCTCTTGTGTACAACCTCAGCACTGAATATTTTGCTGTAATGTGGGAGCTGACCTATCGTAAGACAAGTAGTGGTTTCTTCTCATCACCAGCTATGCAGGTTGGCCGTGACTGAAGCTCTCCTCAGATACTCATTCACTGTTATCTGATTACAGCATTTACAAAAAAAGACTAGTTACACCCATAATCCTCTGAGTTCTTGTTTCCTAAAGGTTTTCATAAAGCTTGTGGCCAAGGAAGTTTCTTTTAAATTGGCCTTCACAAATGACCCAAGCAAGCCTTTCATGGTTCCTATGCCATGCTGTTTGCAGACAGTCTCAGTCCAGCTGAACTGCTCCCAGGCATGTTCCTTTGCACTGCAGTTTCAGCAAGTTTACTGCAGCATAAACCACACATCCCCAGTGGCCACTCTTCAAGAAAAGAAAGGCAATTGCTTGGAACAACATCATAAAAACAATGTTGGACATCAAAGACTGGGAGAACTTCCTGAACGCTGTGTAGAGTGGGAGGTCTTATGGTCTGGTAGGGGGAATCTTTGCTTTCCAAGATCATATGTTACTAAATCATCACCAAATACAAACTGTAAAAAATTTCCTAGACCGACAAGTGATTGAGGAGACAAAGTAACAGCTCAGACAACTGCTTCAGGATTCTGATATCAATTCTCTGTTCAGTTCCCGAGCTTGCTGATCTTATGGTATGTCTCTCAACAACACTCCTCAGGCTTTGCTCTTCTACAAGCTGAACAAGGAACATCATCTACAAAAGTCAGATGATTAAATCCACTTTTTATTCCTTTCAAATTGAAAGGTGGTTTGTCTGGGGCAATGTGATAGAAAGAGAGGAATGGATATGTGGTAATGGACACTGAGCACTACCACCCAAGAGCAATGCAGGAAGACTTTCTAGCTGTTGAATTTGCAGGAGCGTCAAACTCATTTTCACCGGCGACCACATCACCCTTGCGGTTGCCTTCAAAGGGCCGACTGTAATTTTAGGACTGTATAAATGTAACTACTCGTAGGAGTAGTCCTAAAATGAGTTTGACACCTTTGGTGTAGGGGGATAAGAAGTTGTTTTTCTGTAGGTTACATTTGCTTTGAAATAAAGTTCATGCACTGTAAATTCTAGCACAACTTTAATAAAGGTGGGGTGGAATGTTTTGGTTTAGTAATGCAAGTATTTTTCTGATTGCAAAACAAAAACCCTGGAAGATTCTGGCCAGCTCTGCTCATGACTTTCACTCCTTCTACTTAAATCTAGGCTAAGCAAAATATTGAAGAATTGTGTTTCGCTTCCGAAATGAATAACACTCATCAAATGCACTTTACCACGCTTTCCCACTACTTGGTTTGGCAACAGCAAGGAGACATACTGAAGATCCCTACACTACTTCAGTGCACAGCAAAGATTTCTCGACATGAGAAGAGGATGACGTTTCCGAGGTACAGCACGTAATAGGCAGTGGTGCTCAGTAAGTCAATTGCAGTCCTCTCCCAGCTACACCACTGACTGACTGCACAGCTTTGAGCTGGTTAACTTTTTACTCTCCGTTTTTCTGTCTTGTCAACTTACATTGTCATGCTTTGAGCCACCAACTCTTGCATTCTGCGACGGTATAACTATAGACAAGATCAGTCAGGGCCTGTTGGCGCTACAATAACAAATACAATAGGTAATAACGATTTTGCAGGCTACAAGTAAGTGTAGGTGGTACAGGAAAGAGTAGATAAATGATGCACAAATAGGAATTATCTTCCCCAGAAGTCAGTCTGGTTGGTATATCTAAAAATAGAGGTTAGATTTTGAGTTCCACACATCCCCATACATTCTTTTGCTTGGAAATCCATAAAGAGTGTTATTGCGGAATCATGCCATTACAAGCACAAAGTAACCCAGCTGAAGTAAATGAGATTAGAGTAGACCAAAACAATACTCACTAGCTACCATTGAAAGAAGGTAACATTTTTATCAACATACAGTCCCAGCTCCTGGTGGTGCTCATTTATTACTATAAGAAGAGTCTTTGAAATCATATTTTGAGGAACAAGAATGCATATGCTGTTGAGATTGAAATACAACATTTCTTCTTTACCTGTGCAGAAAGCGGTTTTAGGAAGGTCTGCCAGAGGCTCCAGTGACAGTAAAAACAGTACTGTCCTGGTTTTAACTTACCCTCTTCTTGATCCTTGCAATCACTTTCCAAATCTTGATTTCCAAGTCGCACTTTCTACCAAAACCTGGCTTGACCCATGATTTGGGAACAGTTACTTCCAATGTATGGGTCTGACACAGTGCTGGGAGTGCTGCATGACAACCTAAGAAGAAAAACGAAATCCAGGGGTGAAACATAGTGAAGGAGAACAGCTGGGATATTATATTGAAGGGCTGGTGAAAGCAGGGGAGAGAAATAAGTGTCATGCAACAAGTTTAAAAGCTAACAATACAAAAATATCTGTTAGCCTCTCAGTGAACAAGAAATTATTGCACAGTATTTTTACTGTCTATCGTTCTTAGTAGCTCCAAAGAGAGAACAGCAGACTTGACACTGCTTACGAACTACCACTGTTTCTTCCCAAGGTCTGCAAACTAGTTGTGCTTAGGATAAATGGTAATCATTTAAGCACATTACTAATAGTACCTTCACTGTAGCAATTGGATTTCACCCAAAATTCTCTTGCACCTAAATTATTCTGTCATACTCGCTGCTCCTGTAAAAATGCAAATTTGTCTTCTAAAAGCAGGATATATTGTGCCAAGTATCTCCATAGCATTTATGACCAAAAATATTTTATTAAAAATGTCTGGATATTTTCAAATAGTATTCCAATGGGCTGTCAAATTAATAGTAAAAAAAAAAAAAATCATAGTTCAGAGCTATAAAGTAATAAGAAGTTGTGCTGTGGCTATGTACAGTTAAAACCTACCATCAGACAAGGACACAAATTTGGAAGAAATACAACCCTTTTCAGTTGCCTATTTTTTATGATTGAAATGTGAAATATGTATTATTTAAACAAAGAAACTGAGTGCCTACATGGGGCAGAGGAGGAATTTCCCTGAGCAGTTATTTCAATTATCCATCTGTTTAATCAGAAGACTGCCTGCCATTCTGCATGAACAGCAGTACAGACATGCACAACACCGTCCCATACCCCGACACTGGTGTAAATGCAGAGCATTCCGCTCGTCTGACTACACAGTTAGCCCGTTGTGTCCTAGCAGAATTCAGAGCATTCACTAGAAGGGTCAAGCAAAGCAGCTACTAAACTCTATGGGACCTTTAGCACAGGATGAGGCTGCAATTGTGACAACAGTTCAAGAGGATTCAACACTACACTTGAATTGACGATAACAGAGTACAGACGAAAAGTAATTCTCCCACAAGCCGCATGTGGTTAAGACAAAGAGCTGATGCATCAAGATCATGTGGGATAAGCAGTGACTAACCACCACACTTATCTTAATTGAGCAAGCTTCCCTGCTTGGAGGTTTAGGTTCTTTTAATCAGAGGTCGGTTCATAGCTGTCTAGTCAGTTTAGAGCTTATACCCTCTTAGCAGCTTTAAACAGTTTCCTGTAGTGAGGGGACCAAAACTGAACTGAGGTGTGGCCTCACCAGTGCCGAGTGCAGGGGGACGATCACCGCCTTGGTCCTGCTGGCCAGTCTGTTTCTGATACAAGCCAGGAGGAGGAGGTACCTGTTCTTGGGAATGGGGCATGGCCTAGCTGCCCTACAGAAAGAAGACCATGAGCCTCCTGGCTTGCTAGAGGCTCTTAGGCTTTTGCATCCAACCCTCCCTTTTTGGTAGCTCAGCACCTCCTGACCCATACTGCAGTCACATGGAGATCCCAGTCAGTAGCTGATCCTTTAGCCAAGGGTTCTCAGAGACAAGGGCACTCCAGACAAGCAGAAGGGGGATCTTGAGCTGGGTAGGAGAATATAAAAAAAAATTTTGCAGAGGATGGAAGTTAGGTAGAGCAGGATTTGAAGGAGGCATTAAAAAAGCAAAGGTTGCAATATTAAGGTGGGAGCAGTGGCCACAAGGATCCTACAATCATACCTGATACGCGAGAGGAGCAGAGCTAAGGTCATGGGTGACAAGCGAGCAAAGCAAAAAGACTGCATGACAAGTGGCACTGAGCCACTACTGCTGGTAACGTAGCTGTAAGGAACTCTCTGTAACGCTGCTTAAGCAAGGGCCTACATTGAACACAACCTGCCTTGGCTGCCCATGAGTGGATCCCAGGCTGGGCAGCTGAGGGGCCATGCTGTGAGCTGCAGTCAGAACAGGAGACAGGCATGGGACAAAGCCTGGAAACTAAAGAACCTGAAATGAAGGCAGAGAGTAATTATGGTTTGAGGGGAGTGATACTGTAGTGTGTGGTAAGAACTGGTGCAGAGAAGAGCATTAAATAGACGTTTTTTCATCAGGAATAGTTTACCACTGCATACATCACAGAGAAAGATGCAGAAAGAATAAAACACTACCATGAGCCACTTAGCAACTTAAGGGAAACTCATGTACATAACTTTCAAAAGCCTTTAAGAAAGTACTTAAAGAGGCAAAATTAAATACCATACAGCAGAGCCTCAACCACATTAGTGGATCAACAGCATTTTTGTGGTAAGTCTTTCAAATCTAGTTTTACTTGTCTCTAAAGGATCCTTAAAAAGACTTTTCAAGTTAGCTCTGCTAGCTTTGGCTAACTATACAGAGCAAAGAATTGATTGCATTCCTACAGAAATGCCTCTAATAACTCCTTAGAATGAGCTGTGGCATTTTTCCACTAATTGTAGAAATAACTAATGGGCACCTTGAGCATGTGTTATTAATCTGTGTGCCAATTTTAAGAGATTTCAGTTGTGAAAAACTACAAGGCAGTATTTACTCTAGAGTACACACTCTGCACCAATAAAAATAAAATGCCCATTGTGAACTTGAAAAATAAAAAGGAACTTTTCTCACATGACTGTATTATCATTAAAGACACAAAATCCTCTGTTAGGTCCCCAAGGAACAGAGGATTAACCTGAGTTCAGTTTTCAGTGCACAAGTTCTCAGAAAGGTGGTAGGAACCATAAGAAATTGTGTTCCAAGGATCATAACTCTCCAAGGGAGAGACATTAACCCAAGTAGGTTTGGATCGTAGCTATATATTTCATCCATTTCAACAAACAGAAAAGAATGAATAAATGTAATTACGCTTTTCCACTGGGTCACTCCATAACAAACATATTCTACTCTACCTCATTTCAATTTTTTGCTAAAGATTCACGATCTAGAGCACCAAAACAAAATAAAGCACAAGAACTCGAACAAAATTACAAATCCCAGATGGAGATGGACCTCCTCTATGACTAAGATCTTCTGAAAAACACTACTGTATCTCGCACCTTTATACTTCGTTTTCCCTACAGGCCTAGTCCCAGTTCTTGGTTTCCCACATTCTTGTTGTAAGTTTTTCTACCATGAGTAAGTTTGACATTTCAAAAATGTTGGCACTCACCTGAAATAGAACAAAGATCTTTCCTGTTTTTCACAGATACCATGAAGTTATTTTCTTCTCATAGCTGGACGACTGGGACATCCAGTAAGGGTGCGACATGGCAGCTTCAGATTCCTGCTTTTAGCCATTTGCCCACATTCCAGATTCCCTGCCTTCATTACCAGAATGACAACTGTGTTAAGGTAAACAACATCCAAAATTTCCTACTGAAATTCTTCCACTATTTATAAATAAATGTGAAGAAACCAGACCTTGAACCTAGATATGGTTATCTGTGGAAGACTAATGACTGAAAAACTGAGCAGTGGGTAGCAAAAACTTTATCTAAACTTACGAGTTCTCAGCACAAATCCAGTCTTGCCAAATCAACATTTTCTAATTTTTAAAGATGCTATTGGCAAATTTATGTGCGGCTTTCTCGTTACATTATCCTCATTCAACTCTAAGTTTTGCTGGATCTGAATCAGGCCCAGAATCACCATAAGGACAGCTGGCATTGGCATGAAGACTATTTAAAAAGAAAATAAATGAAAGAGGAAAAGAAAAAAAAATATTGCTGCATTTATAACCCCTCCACAGGTTCTGTGCCAACAGCAATTCAATTTGGCCTCCAGGAAACCCAGTTATTTTTCAATCTGGGAAAATGCCTCTCTATAGTGAAGAAGATCCTGATACAGTCTTCTTGCAGAATTTCTGTATTAAAAAAAAAAATCAAAAAACAAAAAAAACACAGGGAGTGAATGAGAGACTATATTGCTGTGTGATAGATGTTCAGGTACCATATTTCTTCATCTGCCTTCATTGAGTGTAGTTTCATAATGAGTGTTAACAGGCCAGCTTTAAACACTAAAGAGTACATTTGCAGTGTAATGTGTAGAGATTTGACCGGACAATTTCCCATTAACACTAATGTGCACTGCATGGTTAAATCACTAAACACTACGTTGAAAATCTAGTTTCAGAAGTGCCCATTACGTTTGGGTGCTAGATTTTTTTTAAAACAGTTGTTAGTCTATTAAACATTCATTGCTCTCACACTAGTCAGACAGAACTTTTTTTTTTGTTTCAGTTCAGACAGTTAATCAAAAGACAAATTTTTGCAACAACTTCACATACCAAATGAAATTTTTAAAATGACTCTTTTAGAGCTGACACTGCTTAACATCTTCGTAACGCCTTATCTAAAGATCTACTCATAAATGCTAAAAGTTTCAGATAAATCTATGATGTAACTACAGATTTTGTTCACAAATGGCAATGCTTATTTTTTTACAAGCACAATAGGCACTACACTTAATATATTTTTTGTCACAATTATTTTGTCCTTAAAGACAAACTGAGTGTATGCATATTTGTATTTGTTATTTGGTCTTTTTTGTGAATGCACATAAAACCAGGTAGAATACAGGAGCAAAAATATAAACATCAGGCAAGACTATGATTATAAGTAAGTTCCAAGTGACAACAATGTAAGTGTTAAAAAACAAAGTATGAAAACAAATCTCTCCTGACCTTTTCTACCATACAATCTAAACGTGTCTGGTTTGTAAATCATGAGATCTTAAATGAAATTTAGCACAGTCTATGCATGAATGGGATCATCTAATCTTATTGGGAAAAGGCACCACAGCATTGGACCAGTGTTTCTGCTAATAACGTTAGTTAAGGAAAACAAAGAAGAGTTATCTGGGTGTATGCTGGGGAAAGGGAGACGAACAACAGAAATTCTAGAATGTATTTCATACAGCAAACTGATATGAAAGGCCGTCTACAGACAATGGGTGTGTTTAAATTAATATTGCGTGGCTGAGATCTGTAAGTGGACATGAACAAACGGAACCTACTACATTGACAACAGTTTGCTCATTCTTTTTAGTGGCTTTGTGCAATGGAAGTTTGCAATTACAGACATGCATTTAATTCTTCAAAAAACCCAATTTCTTCTTACAAGACAATAAAGTACTTCCTCTTGCAACAGCAGGCAAGCACTGAAGGCATCCTTAAAAATCTAACCCCAATGTGCTAAAGACACTTAATAATCTCTAAACTACGTACAAACCACTTCCTCCCTGGTACCAGGATGTTGTAAAACATCTAATTAGTCCTTATAAGAATGCTGACACCTCCACAGCACATAAAAGACGACTTTTAATTTATAAAAGACAACTCTGGTTGTCCTGATTTTTACCTTTAATTAGACTGTAAGACACAGCTCCGTGAGACTGCAGATGAATATTCTCTTAATTTGGCTGTTAACCAACATATGAGGTATCAGCTTAGAGTACAAGGTAGATTTGTGAGGCTTTTTTAAAATCAATATTCTAATATTTTGAATTGATTTTTAATACACATTGTCTCATAAATTATTTAACTCTCTAATGAGGTAGGAAGAAATATTAAAGCCAATATTTTAAATGTCAGGCAAATGACCCAGTTTAAGGGAAAAAATAGGACTTTTCTGTTGATTTTCTCGTGACAGTACCAAAAACTGCCTAGATTTTGGAAATGACTTTGTGAGGTTTAGATTTTATATTGGTGCAATAATTGTGCGCAGTAGGGTACTGTACCTAGCTATGAAATTCATTTAAAAATGAAATAAGAGGCATGTTGAAAAATACAGAAAAGTCAGTTGCCCCAAAGGAAATATAAATAATTTTGAAAGTAAAAGTGTTTCTGTGGCTACATGAACTTTAACAAGTCAAAATTTGTAAGACCAGTAAGCTATACTCCAATGACAGGTAAATGCACCTGTCCGAATAAGAGGACCAGTGGAAATTATAGTCACAGAGCTGTCTAATGAAATCAGCAGAAGTAAGTAATACAAGTCTAAGCACTTAATAAAAATCATCATCCAGCTCACAACATGTAACACAAGCTCTGTGACATGTAAGGGCTTAGTGTCATCTGACATGAGCACTTGCCTCAACAGTCATCCGCTCCAAACGTGACAAAGAAGAAAGGCAGCCCAACAGGCCCTTCTTTCTTTGTGCCAGCACATCTGGAAGTGGCAAGGAGTTGGCTGCTGCCCTCTAATTCTCTTCCCAAGCAGGAGCTTCAACAAGATCTTTATGTATCCTACTGTAATGAACACAAGATACATGAGACAGTAAAGCTGCTGTTGAAGTTATACACCACAGAGAAATGTAAAGAATATGTAGAGTCTATCAGAAGCTACCTGAAGACGTAAATTCAGGCACAAAAGTAAAATGACCTTCCCGCTTTGTAAAAAGTTTAAATATTTGGGAAACAGAATGTCTGCCCTGGAAGTGGGAAGAAAAAACACCCAACAATTTTGATTCAAAAATTTTAGTGGATCTACAGAATAATTCAATGCTAAAACACTGAGTTCTCTTATATAAAGAAAACAACCAGAATACTTCATCAGAAATTATTTTTCTTGCCTTCTTTGGAAATGTCAACTCAGCACTCTAAACAAAGGAATTATTGTCCTTTGGCCAACTCCTACAATCAGGGTATTTGCAGCCATATAGATTTAAAGGTTCTGTACAGCCCTTTGCTACCCACTCTTCCCTCTCTCATCTCTAAAAAAACTCCTGCCAAGCGTGTAAGCAGCTGCACTACAATACTAACAGATGGAATAAATACCAGGATGCTGTATAGCGGGGAATCATGCCCATCTCTACCTCAGTCACAGCCATCTCCCCTTGTGTAATCATATCTTGACTTACAGAGATTTCAAAGTAAGGCTTAGGGTCATAGAAGTAACTAAATCCTTTACTATGGATACAGACAGATTTGTTCAACATGAGTTCTCACCAACTATGGACTGATAAGGCTCAGTCCAGAATAGAGGGTTGTTAAAACCTGAAAGTACCTGATACTTCAGTGTACATGTTACTGCCTGGGCAACACCTCCTTTACGATTGTTGTTCCAGAAGTTGAGAAAAAAGTTTGGGTCTTTAATAATAGAAATACACATTTATCTAATCTATTATACCTAATTAAAAATTTAGATGGCTCATAGTGATCACCTATTCATTTCAAGGGAGAGCACTGGAAAAGACATAGGAGAGGATTAAATACAAATAAATTAAAATAACAAAAAAACTATTCAAAGTATGATGACTGTGTTCATGAGTAACACCAGAATTCCAATATGCATCATAGTCTACATAGATGAGTATAAAAACTTCTCCATCCCATATTACCATGATGCATTTTAATATTATAACCTATGCTTTAGTTACATCTGGAGACACCTCCGTAGGGGTGGTAAAGCTACTTTTAAAGGAAAGAAGAAAAATGAAAACAAACAAAGAGAATGCTTCAAACATGATAAGACTGACAAGAACAGGAGTGATTTCTTTGAACATGAGAAGACTTGGGAAAGCCTGAAAGGAGTACAGAAAATTAAAGAATAGTATAGGAAATTTTTGGGGAATGGCTATACTGCCTATATCATTATAGAATCACACTAGATGAAAATAAAAAAAGTGAGAAACATAGTTAAAATGTTTGGGTTGGGTTTTTTTTCCTACATGATATTATAGAAGTGATAAACATCAAAACTTGAAGATTAAAAGTATATTTCCAAAAGCATTCACAAGGGATCGACAAATATGTGGAGTGATAATTAATGACAGTTCACATTTAAGGAAGTTCCCGAACTATTGAAGATCAGAATGAGACCTATGTAAAGGCAAATGATTCTATTGAGAAACAAGTGACTCTCATGTATGATTGGACATTTGCATTTAGGAAAGCTTTAAAATGGTACATTACCAGAGGTAATAAAAGCATGACTTATGAGAAAAGAATTGAGGTTGTTCAAGCTACAGAAGAGGAGCCAAGAGGAGGTGACCATATTATTCAAAACATAAGTTATTGTAAAGAGGATACTGCTTATCTGTGGTAGAAAGGACGAGCAAAACTGGGCTTGAATTGCTGCAAGAAATGAGAAAAACTTTGTATAAAAAGTTAAATGCTAGAATAAATTTCCAAGGAAGTTGCAGTGTTTCTTTCATCAGAGAAGTCTTGAAAACAGCTTGGGAAACATTTGCAAGAGAAGAGATAGCTGGAGTTATCTCAGGACAATCTCAAAACTTTCCTTATTTTCTCTGATTTTATACATTCTGAATTCAAGCAATAAAGGTGATACTTTGTTTTAAAAATGTCAGTATTCTACATCACACGGATAAACCACTACAGCTAGTCTGTGCCCCTACTAACCCACCAATTAACTCCCGAGGCAAACAACTAGTACCCTCTCTATTTCTGCTGCTTCACTTTACAATGTTGATTATCTCTGAGTAATGGAAATACTTATTCCAGACAGTTTTCAGACCAGGCAGACTCTTCAGAGAAACAGAACAGAGGAATAAGGCTATCTAGGGTGTTTTTTTTTTTTTCCCCTAAAGCTGCCTTTTTCACAGAGATATGGTCTTAAATCGGCTACAGCTACCTAGCTTTTACTTTTAAATACAGGTAGATTGTTAACAGACCCTCCAGAGAAAAACATGTAACAAAAGATAAGCTTCTCCTTCTGCTTGGCTGTCGGCCCCAGCAATGTCAGGAACAATAAGAACAGAAACCAGAGCTTTGGCCAAGGCATTCTACATGGGGCAAAATGAAAGGGGGGAGTGGCGAGCAGCAGAATATTCCAGCCCAGACCCAACTCTAATCTGAACTAAACTCCTGCTGGTCTATTTAGAAGAAGGAGTTCTGTGAAAGTCTTGTTCAAATTCACCTGGAACAAAAGTGCCAGCACCAATTTAATATGAGAATCGCACTTCATCTTCCTTGTCTCAGTAGAGGCATGCAGAATCCACAAACCAATTTGCCTTCACGCTCCTCTTTCTTCTCTCATGTTTAAACATACAATTTAAAGTACAGTCCCAGACAGTCTCAAACCATAACCATTTTGTTTACCAAAAGTAGTAAGTAAAGTGAATTTCATGAGGCCCCTATAATTGTGTTTGAATCATTGAAGTAGCTGCAAGGCCCAGAATACAGGTCTTGTTCAATAAGGATATGCAAGCTATAAGCTCTGTTTTTCTCTTTCACATCCTTTTAGATGTCGATGAACCAGTTTGTGTCATCGGTGAAAGGGTACAGGCATTGTTTGCCCTGACAGCATTCCCTGAGAGACTGGCCTTTTTCACTCTTTCCTTCTTCCTCGAGAACTGAAATCTCATTTCTCCTAACAGAGGTCAAGAGTGCAGAAACATTTTGCTCACAGGTGCCATGGCTCATCATCATGTAGTTCTCTGCAGGGACTTAAGGTTAGTTATCATAGCCAAAAGGAAACAAGGAGACATTTCTTTCCAAGCAAAGTGACAATCCACAAACAAACTATTATCTGCTCATCTTAAGTTTCTATGCGGTCTCACATCTCATGCAGCTTGCCATCCAGAGCACAAAGCTTTTCAGCAGTTTAATTCAATTATTAATATACTGGCAGTATATCAAATGAATGTACATATTTATTTGATTTTGGTGCGGGTGATTTTTTTCGTCATCCTTTTCATGTACATCTAGGCAATGTTGCTAAGTCCTTCAGCCAGAGATTTTATTCTTACTATTAAAAGACAACAAAAGTATTCTGATCTCTTTTTACAGGCCAGGACTATATACAGAATTTTCCAAGAGGTTTAAAGGAAGCAATGTCCTAATTTTTAAGAAGTCCTTTAGGCTCCATAGAAACTCCCTTCTTCATGATTTACTCGATCATTACACAAAGGTGGTTTCAATATCCTTATGTTTCTCATTATTTTACATGTGGCTATCCATTACAGCAGAAGAAATTACAAAACTCCTAGAAGATATTATCATTTTCCTATCTAGTAAGCCTGATGAGTTTTCTATGAGCAGGATGCATGAAAAGGTGCCTTAGGAAACTGGATTACAGGAAAGAAATAAAAATATGGAGAAACAGGAAAGGACAAAGAAAGGACGATATTTCACATACTCATATAAAAATGAGGGCAGAAGTGCTATCTTTGTTTGTGGAGGCTACTGCTCTCCTCTGAGCTCATTAACGATTCATTGCATGTCACAGGATTAAAAACAAAGAACGGGTACATCAGCAAGCCTGAGCAGCTAGCCGGATTTCTGACTCAATCAGCCAGCCTTTGCAAAAACCTCCTCTTTTTGAAAACTCCCTATTCTTTTCTCAGAAAATAATCCACAACTATTTGCCCCTGCAGTACTTCCAGCTGTAAACAGTGAGGTACCATAAAGCCCTGACCTGAAAGCACAGACTCTGGACGTCAGGCCTGACTGTAGCAAGCCTGTGCTCTGCAGGGCCAAAAGAAAGGTGCCCGAGGCTGGCCTTGGTTACTGGAGACAGGTTATAATCCCCTGCCACCAAGAGAGCTGGTGACAATAGGGGCAGAAACAGAAAAGAGTATTCATTGTTGAAAGTTCTTTACTTTAAAGAGTACTCAGACAGGCCTTTGGCCATAATTTAAATGCTTCAAATTAGAGGTATATGCTTCACTAATGTTCCCATCAGCATCAAGAGGGCATTTATCGAAGGCTTCAGTGGGAACCAAAATTACCCCTTAATGATTTTGCCATTACGAGACTTCTCTATTTTGCTATTGCAAATCATAACCCACAGTCACATCAACAAAACATTACAAAAACAAGGCGCAGGAACTCAGGAAGTCTCGGAAATCGCCCCTTTTGTCTGCCGGAAATGAAATGCCCTTCTCCAGTTTCAGTTTCTGCTGTTGCGAGTCAGATTGTGTTGCAGCACATTCTGCTAAATCAATCACACTGTAAAAGACATTAACACTACTCACTCCCAAAATGTTGTTATTCATGTAATCTTAGGATGATGATGACACAAAGCAACCAAATCAAAACCATTGACATATACAGTTAATGTTCTACCCTCATCACATCGCAATGCCCTTAAGAGTTATAGCCCAAACGGTGCTTACACATTCCATTGTATGTTGCCTCTTACACCACACCCGTAACAATGGCACCACTGACATACACAGCAATGTGACTGGGATCTGTCACATTCAGCTCGAGCTTTCTCAAAGGAGAGAGCCTGCTAGTGCATATTTTATGTCTAGTTTCTAATTAATGTCTTAATTTGTGCCTCTGCTCTCATATGTGCTTTTACAACAATTTCAAAAATTAAAGAAAGCATGAAAAACAAGATGCTCACAGAATATTATTGTATAGAGTTCTCCAGGTACAGCTGATGATTGTACCTGTTCTGGTAATTAATTACTCAGTGCTATATAGTAGCTTATCAATACCCTTACTATATAGTCGGATGTTTGTTATACATCTGACAGCAATATTGACAGAGAACTTCTATTTTGTAAAGTAAAAGCTGATATACTCAAAAGCTGTGTCTGCATGTCTGGAAACTCAGTAAAAACACATACAAATAATAATTTAAAAAAAAAGGCAAAAGCAAACTTACATGAATAAATGGAAAATTTAATTAAAAACAGAGGATGAAGATGGGTTCTGCACATCTTTCAGGATCAAGTGACCTGGAAAAAGAGAGAGAAAACCTTGAGTGGATAAAGTGTTTATAGTACAAATGAGAAAAAATAAAGTTCAAATAACAAATCTAAGTAATTAAAATAGTAAAGGGAACTTCAAAAATATTTGAAAAGATAAAATCTGGTATTTATATACCCAATGATATTTGACACTTTATTTACACAAAAACACATAATTTTCCCCTCACTAGTGCATATTCCTTCCCGTCTACAGTCATTTAACTGCTACAGTATCTCAGACACGATCATTGGGTTTTTTCCACATTTCGTCACTAGTTTTTGCATGGCAGTGGCTCCAGACATCCATAGGATGCCCGTGTCTGAGATGAAGTACCTACAAAAGACATAGGAGAATCCTGGTTCAGAGAAGCAGCAGTCTAAACCCTTTACCCAGCAAAGACACTTTCTTTTGAGAAGAAAATGGCAAGTAAGTGAGAACTGAAACAGGTAAATGACAACTGAAGCTACATGACTTTATTAAGTAGAGGCATGATAGACGTTCCCCTGCCTCTTTTGAATAACTCTTTCAAAAAAGGACTATATATGCATGCCAGTAAGACACTTCCTCACCCAGGTAACCCTGTCTTTGGACTAGCATGCGTGTTTCCACAGAAGTTTTTCATGTTTTCATCCTCATACCATTCTGAAATTACTTGGAGTGGTTCCCATACCAATTCAAGAGTGTCTAAATTTTGCTTGAGTGTTTGAAAATTGTGTACCCCAAACTGTAAGGCTGAAAGCAAGAGAATCAGCTACAATGTACTTCTCACAGCTACAGAGCAAAGTTACTCACTTCGGCTTTCCCCAGTTCTGGCAATTCAGGGCACCATGAGTCATTATCCTCTCTTGCCAACTACTGTTTCAAAGCACAAATCTCCATAAGGGGAAATTAAACATTTCTACAAACTCACCCTTCAAGAGCCAAGAGAACTGTCTCACTGAGAGTGCTTCTTGACATGACACACAGAAAAAACCTCAACATAACCACCGCAGAGTAATCAGAAAATGTAATCATATTCCAGACCTGTCACTTCTTCTGTTTCCGAGACAGGAAAGCACGCTTCTGACATTTGGGGCTCGTTTCTGCTGTCACTGAAGTCAAAGGCAAACCCTCCATCGCCTTGAACCAGCACAGATGCGCTATTATGTTATAGAGCAGAGTTACCGTAAAAGAGGCAGGATCTTACTCAGGAGGATAGATGTACATAGCTGAGCTGCTGCTCTTCTCCAGCTATTCTACACGGTAAGTTGTAGGGTTTCATAAAATAGAGACAAGCACTAATAGGATCAAGAGCTACTCTTCTTGTGACAGGGACCAAATTAAATTTTCATAAGATTCATTTACTTTCCCTATTTCCTCTAAATAAATAAATAAACAACACAACAGCAGAACAAGACAAGCTTATTCTAGTGCTTAACTAATTAACAGTACTAATTAGTGTTTAATGGCAATGATAATTATAATCACATCCCTGTGAGTCTATTGAGGCTGCCACATCAGATGGATTGCACTGTTCCCTCTCCCTCTACAAACTTAAATCAATATCACTTCAAACCTGACAGGGTCATTTCATGAAAAGTGATCAGAGAGTCACCTTTAGTTTCTGTGCTAAACTGAGAAATTCAAAAGGCTTTTGAGTGGTGGGAGGAGACAGGATAAAGCACCGTTTTGAGTAGTAAAATCAGTAAACAAAGCTCCTTGCTGTCCCACCTAAGCATCATTCTTTAGGTTTTCATTTGAAGCAGCCAAATATAAACACTCACAAAGCCAATGTTTATAGGCTCTGTGAAACTAGCATGTTTCTAATAAAAACACAGAAACACAGGATAATTTAGGTTAGGAAAGACTTTTGTAGCCCTGTCTACCATTCGAAGTAGGGCTACCCAGACTAGCTTACCTGTGGCTTTGTCCAGCCAAGCACCCAACTAATACAACCACAGAGGACATGGGATATAAAGCAGACAAGAAATTCCTCTAAGGAATGGGCAGAAGGACACTCCAGCAATTTACTCTGCTTTACACAAGGCCACACTTGACCATTGCATGAGAACAGGGAAGAAATACAGGAAAGCTACTGAGTGGCTAAAAACAAACATACACTTGGCATGGTACTAAGAGACATAGATACAGGTCAGGGCTTCACACACACAATAAACATATACAGCAGACGTACTATTATGAGTATTACGATAATGAAAGCAACATGTATGAACATAAAATTCCAAGAAAACAGAATTTGGAGCATCCAGAGGTCAGAATTGAGAGTATGATTGTTGTTTTCAATGCCAAAAGCAGAAGTACAGTAGAGCTGAGTTTCATCATGTATTTTGTTGCTGTCATTAGCTCTAAACATGGCAGAGGAATCTTGTAAGAGAGAGACAACTAGGGAACAAAGGCTTTTGATCTATCTTAGCTAGCCATCCTATCTTATTGTGATTTTTTTGGTGTGTTTTGCTTTTTAGAATCATCATATATATCGAAATACAAAAAAAAATCCTGAAGTTCAAGTCTCTCATTTTGCAAGAAGAATTGTCACTTCAAACAAATGCTTGAGGGGCAGGGACTTGTCCTTATTCCTTGATCACCACCCTCTCTCCATCTCTGCCACTAGGAATATACCTTTCCCTGTTATGCTAATTCCAGGAAGAAATCAAATGCGCATTTCCACTAGTGACTAAATCTCTGATCCCACAATGAGTTAAATTCCAGCTTAATTTTATGCATGTGAGTCATCCCACTAACATTGCCATATGCCAGACACTTCCTGGGATTGGTGCCTAAAATGAAACCAGCATGAATGAACTCCATTTTTGAGTTGCAGATCCAGGGTTGGAAAGTACGTGAAGAACTGAGATACTAGAACATAGCATAACACAGGCCAAGAAACTAAACATTTAAAAAAAAAAAAAAAGAAGAAGAAAGATTAGATAAGTCTTTATTCTGAAAAAAAACCAACACATGAGAGTTGATGTTATTAATTAAGAAGTTTAATTCCTGTTATCCAGCAGTGAGTGCTTCTCCAACAAAAACATGGCAAAATGCCTCATTTTAAAGAGCACATGCCAGACTTTGGATTTAACTCTGCCTTGTTTTGGCCACTACAGCATCATAAATTTGGTACATATTTCATTCTGGCCCCATATGTTAGAATTAGGTCTAAACCAAACTCTCTTCCATACTTGCAAAACAAAAAACTTCAGGGATTCATAGCATTGATGAAAATCTCTAACAAGTACTTATCATCTTACATTTGAAAAACATTCTAAAAGCATTAGTTAAATAATGAGAACTAACTAATTAATACACTAATTAATTAATCATATGAGTACTGTGTAAGCTGCTTAAAATGGCTGTAACATTTTAGTAATGAAACTATTCATTACAACAGTGGTAACTGTTAGCTCTGCTGCAGGAACACGTGCCAGAATCAGACTTGTAGTGTAAAACAAGACAGTAGAACAACCTATAATAGCTCGGAGTGAAACCTCAGTACTTACATTGCTGGACATGTCTAGAAGCAATGAGCCCAGAATCTCTCTTCATTGACGTTTTTGCCACCCGCTAAAAGACAAGTGTATCGTACAACGGTTACTCAAAAGCAAATGTGAATTATTACTTCAAAGCTCAGTGAAATCTCACACTGCTAGTAAACTGAATCCTCTTCAGCCTTTTCACAAGGTATTTTATAGAATCATCTTTCCCTGGGTACTAAAAACACTGTTTGAGTATACATTAAAGCATATCTCCTGTAAACCCAGTGCATCATATGCTGTATACAGAGTCATTGTCAGAAGAGAGCAAGTAATTTCTTCACAAATACCACCACTTTGTAGTTCCAAACCATCCAAGGCTTACTTCCTTCTCTAGACAGTTTGTAAATACACTACTCACAGGCTATGGCAGCTGGGGCTTACTCTGATTTGAGCCTACATAGCAAAACCCGCTTAATTCTGTTTCTCCTTTAAGCAGATTAGTTGAAAAACAAAAATGTATTATTTGATTTTACAAGGGAAACTTTTAATACCAAAATATGAATTTAAAATCTAGAGTGTGCAAATATTTACCATGCTCTCTTCTCACAATGTTCCTGATAGCAAATTTATCCCTGACGATATTCATCTCCTGTAAACACTGGCAAAGCAATTTCAGAATTGTTATTCCATTGCATATTCACTAGCTACTGCTAGAGGTATTTTGTTCAGCTCTAATTAGCACAGTTAATAAGATCAATATTTTCATTACTGAATGCTGCAGTAAGGCAAAACATGCTTAAAAACTTACATTTACAAAATCTCAATAAATATATTTCTTGGTAAATCCTAGTCTTGCAAAAGCAAGAAGCCCTCAAAAATTGGCAGAAAAAACACTTTTGGTGTTTGTCATTTTGATGAGGACAAAAAATTAAAATTAAAACATCCATATAAGTCCGGAGTGTTTTTAGAGGAAAGAGGTATCTTTATTGTCATTGCTTTTTTAGTACTATTTACAGGTGTCCAATGGCTTTTTCAGGGGAAATAAGCACTGAATTTGGAATCGCTCCCAGCCCTTAGCGTTGGCACTATCACTCTCTCTACCCCCTCATCTACCTTAAAAAAACTGAAATGTGAAAGAAAAGCAGAGGCACTACAATTTAGTGACAGTGTTTAAAACTGGGCTTCAACAATAGGAAATACAGACCAAAGGAAAGAAAACCAATACCACTGCAGCAGACAAAACGAGCACCAGGTCTGCAGAAATGCTGCAGCCCTTGGCATCCCTGCCCTGAGAACAGCAGCACCGGCCTTGGGGCTTTCGGCCGCTCTTCCACCTGCGGAGAGCACCCACTTCTGCCACAGAAGTCACAACCGTCTCTGCCTTCTTTGGACCTTGTCACAGCTACAAGAGCACCAAGAAAAAGGAAGCAAAATACATATGTCAGACCTCTTGTTTCTCAGATATCTGATTTGTTAGTTAGCATCCTTCATGTCTAATAATAACAGGTCCGGAAAGCATCCTAACCCTGTAATTCTTTTTTTCCTAGCATTTTTCTGTTCTTTTTAAAGAAGAAATCTCAAATTTGTACTTGGAAAGCACTCTTCCATCCATCTACATAACCACTCCAACTACAGCTTAATGAATTGACAATTCTCTGTGCCTCTCTTTCCGCAGAAATGTCAGTCAGGAAATTGTCACTGTAAACCAACCTAAAGTAATTCTGTGCTCATGTTGAGTAATTATTTTCAAAACTGTTCCTGCAGAAAAATATGATCAAATATCAAACATACTGTATAATTAAGCAGCAAGACACAACAGGGAGTAGAATATAGGTCTAGGTGCTTTATTAAGCATGAGGCTGAAGGTACAGGTTGTCCAAGCAGAAAGAAGGGCATTATATTGCACAGCTTGTAACATAAAGCTGTTTCCTACGGTAACACATCCCGCACCTATTGAGGTTTTGCCACCCACTGTGCTTAGTTGAATTTTATTTCTTCCTTTCCATGGCTGCCTTTTCTGCTCACCTAGCTCTACTTCTTCTCCAACTAACATGCTAAACTTGTGATTTCTAGCATCAGAGCTGACAAGACATTTAGAAGCCAAAACCACAAAAGACAAGACAAACTTGGCACAACACTTCTAGGAAAGGCAAGCAAAAATGCTGATGAAACATGCTAGGCTCTTCCCCAAGCATATTCATTTTGCTATTAGCTATATGAGCTCTCTGGAAAAAGTACCTGTTGTTTTTAGATGCCAATTATAGCAGCTTGATCTACTGTCCAAATATGAAACACTTAATTTGCAAAATGGAGGAAAGATATTTAATAGGAGAAACATAAAGAGAAGCCATTTGGGGACTTACCTGATTAGTAAGCTTCACATACTCATTTTCTAACAGACGCAAATGCAAGCAGTGGGCTTAGAATTACAGAAGGCAGTATATACGTGGCTAACTTACAGAATCAAATGAGGCAATATTCGAACTGTATTGCTGTTTCTCCACCAGAAAAGAGCTAGCAAAGGGCTAGGAGAACAGAGGGTGAGAGCAGATGGTTACTTAGAAAACCTAAAACCAAACATGCAAATAGAGTCTCCAATGGACACTACTTCAAGCCAATGAAACCCAATTATTTTATTGATTCTCTACTTTCACTAGATTGAAAAAATGAGTTAGGTTATTAGCTGCAAGGAGGGGTACATTAAAAAGCAAACAAACAAACAAGAGGTTTGATTCCTTGTCTGGACACACCACTCTGGCAAGATGTATTATTTCTAAAGGTGGTGGCAGATATCAACCACCGTTTCCAGAAGTAGTCTTTTTTTTTCTTTTCGTGAAACAGGGTTGGATTTTGGAGAAGAGCAAAAGCTTCCATCATTAAACTCAATCTCTTGACAACATGTGCCAGGAGCCCTGGGAATTCATCAGTCGCCCAGAGAACTCTCATAAAATACAAGTCTGTGGGTATTCCAAATTATGACAGCAGGAGAACACTGGATCATCCTATTGAAGAATCTCAATCCAAAGACTGTACTGAGGAAAAACTCAGGTTTATACCGCATCATTTCCCATTTTCATTATGTTACACAACAGATTTAGAGACTGTTGTGCTCCATTGTCTGTTCTTTTTACTGTATCTGTCACCAGAGTGAGACACCCAAAGCATAATGCCAGGTGCAGTCTATGACAGATAGTAATACACTGAACTCCTTCATATTTTATAAGTCAATTTGCCAGGCGCTCCAGTAGGTTCTTACAAGCTGCCGCAGCACTAAAAGAGAACAAAAGTAGTTGGCCATTCTGATCACAGGGTAATCTGTTGCATGACAGATCTTCCACCAAAGAGATGTCATTCCTAAGCATACCTTTGTGACACAGACTGTAAAACTACCTAACAAGAAACAGTGCAAACATAACACATTTGGATTATAATTTTAATACTGTGTTTGTGTCACCTTTTGAAATTACACTATTTATGGGTGTGTATATATTATATACATATATATGTATATATAAATATGCATTTCCATACTAGGAAAGCCAAAATTCCTTGCTACCTTAGGTGAGGAGAGGTGAGGACAGACCATATGCAGTGTTAATACAAGAGACTTCTCTGCCAATGGACAGAGAGAGAAAGTGAGGGCAAAATAAGACTTTCCTGCTTGGGTCTAAGATTCATAATCACTACTTTGGAAAGTATTTATTCTGAAGACGCCATAGTTGTGGTTAAAAAGGCAACAGCATTGCCCTCATCTCATGGCATTCCTACTCCGGGTCTCAGTTAGGCATGTTTTGCAAAGGAAAGCTGGAATTGATCCTATATACGAGAAAGCCACTTACAACTCTACTCCAAATGTTTGACTGCAGAAACCAAAACCAGAATTATACTCTTATGTTCTTAGAGATATAAAAAACTCTAAAAAAATAGAAACCCAAAATGTTCAGAAACAATTGCCAGTAGTTTTGTATTTATTTGTTTGTTGGATGGTGGTCTGTGCCTAATAAACAATGCATCCTCCTAAGCTATCCAATTAAATTGAAACCAAACAAAGAACCAAAATCCATCCCTCTCTCTCCTCACCCCCATTCACAGGAAAGCTTTGATCTGTCACACTGGCAGTAAAACCAAAAAAACACCCAATCAAAAACATTCCTATCACTCCACTGCTCTACTTGTACTCTGCTAGTTAAACTCCACTCAAGTAATCAGTTACCATTTATTGGCCCATTTATCCCCTATTCTCTTTAGTGTTGTATCTCTACAATCAAATACAAAAATAAAATACTGTAACTCAGTAAGAGCAATGCAAACATTGTTAGGAAGGGACTGTGCTATTTGAAGGTCAAGTAAAACAGCATTTGCAGACAAGAGGCAGTCAAAAACCTGCCACATTGTGCTGCCATTACAGAGCTTTAGCTCTGCATTACGCTGAAATATAACTAGAATTGCTCTGGAATTTCTGCTCATTTACACCAGAGTAAATCAGCAGAGGTTTTGGATCATAGGAATTAAGTTCATTGATGATTGAGCTTAGTCACATCACAGAGGGATACCTACCCAGTCTTTAATCAGAGAAAGCTTAGTTCTTTCTTTATACATAAACTCTAGATCTTAGATCTTAAGAGGATACAATTTTCTGTTCCGCCAGTGAATCATGGCTTGAAGTTTGCTTAATTCTACCACAGCATGCATCTCATGTAATGGTCTCCCCCGCAGACAAAATTTCTACCCAAAGCACTACACTATTTGAGAAAGAAACCACTCTTATTTGCCTGAATTGGTTGGTATGGTGCTTAAATAGCCACATTCACCTAGTGATTTTTCTAAATGCTTGTTTTCAAATGCTTTGAATTATTCTCCATTTTGTTACAGTATAGAAAAAAGCTTAGGCAAGTAAGGAACACCTAAGATTTAGAACAGATTCATATCAATCACATATTTAAATTGGGAGCATGTAAAGCAACAGCCATATTACAAGCTGGACCACCAGCTTTTCTATTTCTGGGGCTATTAGCACCATTTTAGTTAGGTACAGAGACATCCAAGTGAGAGAAAATTTTTAAAAAAGAATTAAAAAAGGGCAGAGGGACTGTGTAAATCCTCAGATGGCTTTGACATTTAAGTGTATTAATTTTCAGATAAGCCATGGACTTTGACCATGACATGTGATAGGAAAAGGAAGAGAACTCGGAAATGGAGGAGAAGAATCAGTAGTGCATTAAGCAGCTCCATTCCAGTCTGATGGAATCATGTGTTTTTACTGGCCACCTGGCATATCACGTTAAAATGAGGGAGTATCAAACAAGGAAAGTGAAAAGCTTTTGTCTATGAATATACATGAAAATGAGCATGCACTTAATGAAAAAGTAAAGCAAAAAAACAATGTCCTGCATCACTATTAAATAACTACTGGAAATAAATTTTATAAGCAGTTACATATGGCTTAGCTATCACAAGTCTCTCAAACTCTAAGGGCTTCCGTTGGCAGAGGGATTTCACTCAAAGTTCATTCATCCTTCCAGGCCTCATCTCATCCCCTGGCACAGTACGTGGTCTTTTACAGTTATGCTGAATTCCTCAGTATCCTGAAACAAACCAGAATCCAGGTATCTTTGACCTGCATATATTCACAGAGAGTTGCAATCTATCAGGTCTTTTCACTCCTAGTACAGCAAGAAGATTTGGACTCCAGATTTTATATTGCAACTGAGTAGGTAAGAGTGCTCAGTCCAGAAAAGGGAAACCTTGTCTGAGTAGAGCCATGAGTTTGACTTTCAACTCTCTCCCTCACTACAGAGTGCTCTGGTGACAACACTAAACCACCCTTACCTGGGAGCACACTCCACCTTCTGCAGGCATCCGTACCGCAGCATGCCATAAAATATTGCAGGATACGTGGAACCAAAAGAACAGATCTGCACTCTCATGGTTAGCACATGAATGCATGCCTGTCTCTGCTCTTCAACCATGTCTGTATTTTACCTTTAAAGGAAATGAAAGGTAAATGGGAGTCATGACCTTCACTTCTGGTCCAAAGGGAAATAGAAATCCCTTTGCCAGCTATACAGGGTACGGGGCTGCAGATCTCAGGCAGATCTCTGCAGTCTTTAGTCTTTTGGGGAAGAAAGATTGAAGTGCCTTAAATCTGTGTCTTCTCCATTTCTACCATGGTCCATGGAGATGGACCCCAGCTGAAGGTCATGGGTTCAATTACAGAGTTACTCACTATGTGGCTAAAACTCTTTTTTACATTTGATCCTAAATGACCTTCAAAACTTTCTAAGTTAGCCTCAGACTCCTAGGCTATAAGGGCATGTTTAGAGCACGCAATGGAGCATATTACAGAGCCCATGAATGCAGTTCATGGGCAACAGAAGCATGACTTCCATCTGGATGATACGGCACAGAAGAGCAGAGAAAACCTGAATCTGCACTGTGAGGAGCACCAACCCAGCTGAGGCCCATCCTGCACCGTGGCAGTGGGACGCATGGGCAGCAGTGCTGTCCTTGGCCTGAGCAGCGGTCCTTGTCCCTGTCTTCCCCTTGGTGCTATGAAGCACTGTGGAGTGCATCTGAGGACTTACAGTCATTAGAATATTTAGCAGCACTGCTGTTTGGCTAGAAAGACTTATTATCTTTCCCTACATGTCCAGTATTTCCAGTTCTGGGGTCGTCACAAACTGAACTAGCATAAGTGATCTTCACCTACTGCACAGATTGCCCAATGTCTTAGTGAGAACTGACAAGCCTTACTTAAACAGAAGCCAGGCCTAATCTTCTCAAAAGCAGGTCCCTGCCTTCTCACCTTTCTTTTTACACAGGGAAAATTCAGTTGATTATTATATTGGAAAAGAAAGCTCTTATCCATCTTTTTTCTTATAGCACAAGGGCTCTGAGCAACCTGATCTAGTGAAAGACATCTCTGCCCGTGGCAAGGGGCATGGACTAGATCATCTCTAAAGGTCCTTTCCAACCCAAACCATTCTATGAGGCTCTTAGTATCCAGCCTTCAAGTCAGTTATGCAAAACAAAACATGAGTAGAATTTATCAAGTTTGCTAATGGCACTGACCTGTTTTTGTTTCTGACCTTTTCTTTATTTTCCAGTGACTGCCTTCCTTCACAGCCCTCAATGACCTTTAGAACCAGATTTTTAATTAAGGTGCCTAACAAGCAGATAGGCAAATAGGATTTTAACAAATACCTCATAGGCTAGGCATATCAGGTCTACCGATGAGACAGGCATATACTGTTGAAAATCTGTCAGACACCTATCTACAGCTTAAAGCCCCTAAAGACCTTAAAAATAACCTAACCCTCAAGTTTGAAATATTGTATTTTTTCTTAAGATATATACAGAGGGAATATTGTGAAGCCTCTTTCAAGCAAGAACCACAAACATTAAAAAAAATATACAAAAACCCAATCCTTTGAGCCTCATAAACTTTCTAAGGAAATTAACTGTCCTGTAATCCTGCTGGTAGAAAATGAGTGCAAGTTGCAAACAATATTCCAAAGCACAAGAGCAAGAGTAATTGGCTTTCCCCTCCATCCCAAAGTTCTTGACCTCCTCATTAGGAACATAAAACATTAGGAAAACAGTTACATTTGTCATATTTCTTGTAAAATTATATAAGTAGAAATTGAAATGGTTTGGAGTCAGTAAAGTTAATTTGAAAGGCTCCCTGTAGGAAATGGCTAATAAAAGAATTCTTTAAATCCCCTTTAAGTAATTTTAACAATAGTTATGCAACATGCAGTAGTACGATGTACTACAAAGTATTGAAATTTTAACAGAGTGAAATTATAAACAAAGCTGTAAAATTTAAAGATGGTAACACATCTGTTACTGTTCTGGCATTTAAACCACAGATCCTGGTGAAAAGAACAGTAATTATACTAACACCTGACTTTAGAGCCTTTCTGATCTCTACTTTTCTCCCTATAATTCATTACTGGCTATAAAACTCTCATTAAGAGAGGACTGCAGAATCAAAACATATTGTCCCTAGACGTTGTTACTCACAGGCTTGCTCCTTCTGATTTTATTGGTATTTTTAATTTACAATCAGGATCCCATGAAGGAGAATATCATACCAGGTAGGTCTTACTTCTATTGACAAAAGTTTGTAACTTGCCACTGAGAGCAATTCTATGAACTTCAGTCCCTAGGATTTAAGAGGTAAATAACCTTAGGCAACATCTGGCAGCATATTTCAGGCATACATATTAATATGTACATTAATATGGGAATTAATGTTGCCTCTGATAGAAATGTAAGAAAGTAATATTGATAATAATAATTTAATTCAATATGTAACATTAAAATAACTGATGCGTCAGCATAGAAATGCTGCACTTTCAAAATTACAATAGAATGTCTCTTGCAGGCGATTCAGCACGTGAATTTTCATGCTGTAAATCAACAATGAAAGAAATCTACTAGTTGCTATAAAGCAGCATGAGAGAGAACTCCAGTCAAGGGTGTGAGAGTAATTGCCACTTCAATCTATCACTCTTGAGTAATTTTCACTAGTCAGGTTCTCTGTCTTCAGAAGCTGAAGCAATAAGGCAAGCAAAATTAATTCAACCTGTAGTTTTTGTTGTATGTGCCTACTTGTTCTACATATACAGTTGTTCTGTACTATATATGTATAGAACATAAGTAGTTCTACAAATATAATTTAATTGCAACGAAGGATAACATACAGATACCTAGCTAGCAGAGTATGTGGGAAACACTGTTTTAATCAAAAGATAACTACCAGCAAAGTAATCTCATACAAAGTATCAAAATATTTAGGAAACCCACAAAAAATACCTAAGCACAGTTTTGACCTGTCTAGGATGCATTGTTTTTATTTATTTTCCGTGCCTTGCTCTACTATTTGAGTGTAGAAAATGTCTGCATTCTTGTGTTATGTTTCCTCATAAAATGTCCGATTTCTGTCTCCTGCCCACAGCCACACATCAAATGATTCGTGCAATCAATTAGCAGCACGAATTTTGTTCTTTAGAAAACTGGCGCATTTGAAATTTCTCAAGGAAATTCCATGGTAGACACACTTGGTAGACACACTATGATTTAGGAATGCAGCCTGAGAGAGAAATAGAAATTATCTAATTTCATTGTAACTTTTTCTCTGATTCACAGATAAAGCTATTTATTTATTTAGAGCAAACAAAATAAGTTTAATCTTTATAGTCATAATTTAGCTTGTGACAATTTAGCTCAATTTCTTTGGGAAACCAGGCAGTTCCAAGTGTGAAACAAGCAAATATAAACTACTTTGCAAAAACAGTTTTTCAACAAACTTTGCTATCCAGGTTCTTCGCTAGTTTTGTTAAATCTACCAGTTTAAAAGTACAGAAATCTTTCCAGGACAAACCTTCTGGCACTCTGGCATTTATTTATTTATTTATTTATTTATGAACTTGTTTATTAAACAACTTCTTTATTTTCTGATTATGAAACCAGGAGTTTGCATATCGAAGGTTAATCGAGAGTTTCAGGGGTTTTTTAAATATCCCACGCTAAAATACATTGATAAGGCTGTAATGTGCAAACGCTTTCAAATATAAATTTACAAATACTTTATACTGCTTAGGTAACACAGCCTATACTCTTAAACAGACAGATCTTTTTGCTACAAGAAGGAACAGAGCCTGTACAACTGTTCTTGTATGGCAAGGACTCATGACTCCTGGAGACTGTGGTTACAGACCTCCAGCGTAGCAACATTCTTCTTGTCTAGCCTTGTAATTTTTTGCCAGGTACTCTATACATTAAGTTGTTTCATTTCAATTGCCCTAAGGGTTTCTTGCTCACTAGCTAATGGGGAGCTTGACGCATCATTACTTTAACATGGCACAATGTGATAAAGCTGTAGGATTCTCTAGTAAAGAAGTTACTGGTTCTGTTCTTAATAGGTTAGTTCTCATAATATTTACCCACACATCAGTAAAGCCTTTATATTTAAAATATTATTTAGAAGAGATATTTTACTTGGTTCAACTAATTTCTATAAAATAAAGGGAATTTCAAACACGGTTTACCTGCATACACATAAAAAATGGAGGCAGGGTGAAGCTATGAATTTACTTCACACAAAAAAACCACAGAACACTACATGTTCATAAATGTCAAGAACGGGTTTGGTTTTTTTTAATACCCTAATTAAACTGAAACAGCGTATAAGACCTTTGGGGGGTACAATCCTTAGAGTTTACTAAACCCAGGGTTGTTTGAAAATAGAGACGGTAGTGCATTGTCGCTCATTCTACAAGGCCCTGATCAGAAACTTCAGAATGGCTTATGAATCATTTCCCAGCCATTGATACAGAGCTGAGGCAGTCCAGATAAAAGCTGCTGGATTGGAGACAAATCTCACTCTATACATTCTCATTTACTCCATTCCCACACTACATGCTTCTGTGTTTTGCACATTCTTTATTAAAGTTTTAAATTATCATACCCAGGTTCTCCTCTCATTACAATCCCATCAGGAAGAGCGAGTCTTAAAAAATATTTTGCTGATAGTCCTTTTCCTCTTCGGCTCTGTATATTGAGATAACAGTTTAAGTATCTCTCAAACTCAGGCTATCCACCATACACCTCAATCTATTTGAATCCCACTTAACATCCTCCAGCAGTTTCCTTACTGACTTCTGTTTATCTCTATGAATTTCTGTCCAAATTTTAAGGATTATAAACTCCAAAATTATTGTCTATATTATTGTGAATGGTTTTACAGACATAACTGGTGGGGTTTAGGATACATCTGTGCTAGTTAGATAGTTGCCAAATCCTACAGCTGATCTAGAGCAAGAATACAAGGACATGGCATCAACAACATAAACAAAGTTTTAGACTCTCATTTCTTCATTGTATTTATTCCAACAAGAATCTGGATGTACAGTACATTCAATAGCACAGACTGTAAAATGGTTACTACTTCTTGGCAAAAAGGGTGACCATTCTTGTGCTAAATTAGCCTTCCTCCCCAAAATACTTATTTTACAATTTATTTTATTTCTTCTGAAAACTTCAGCCCTTACCTATGCCTGGGAAGGAAAAACTAGGCATTTCAGTAGTTGAAAGCAATAATTATCAAGTATGTTAATAACATATTGAGTAATCTACCTTTTCATGACAAATGTCCACAGTGGAGCCCTCCGACGCACTGTGGTTTAGTGAACTGGAAATCCTGGCTGTATGTTTGACCTGTTATGTCTCTGTGGGGAAGTCAGCTGCCTTCTGAATTTTCTTTTACAAAGTATGTCAGGATCCGTGCTGGACAAAAAGCATTAGTTAGTATTTCAGCGATTATACAAAAAAATATGATGGTATAAGGTATCACTCGTGTAAAGGGGCTGATTGGTCTGGTAAAATCAAAAAAGATTTGTTATTGACTTTGCTTGGAGAAGGATTGATCTCTAAAGGCAACAAATGCATTGAATTAGATTGGTAAATTACTGTTCCCACGACCAAGTTAAAAGACAAATGAGTAGTTAAGTGAGAGTCTGGTAACAATATCACATCACAGGGCTTCCTGGTTATTTTCTCGTGGAATTCACACAGCGGAATTTCAAAAAAAAATTTTCTCATCAGTACACATGGGAGTTTTATATAAAATATATAAATGCTTTACAAATAGGAAGATTGTAAATCTGTCTCATACCAAAAGAAACTTAAATCTCAAAGTTAAAGACACCCTATTTTGAAGTTTGCATTAAGATCAACTGATCTTGACTTAGTTTCATACAGTTCTAGCTAAATGCATTAGAAAATATAATCTGGCAGGACTGAGTATTTAATTTAAATATGTTTTCAAAAATTCAGACTATATCTTGACTAGTGAAGCTTTTCTTGATTAATGGAGCATTGCAGAAAGTCTCTGTGGGAGCATGTCATGTTAAAATGAAGAAGACTTAAGGTTTTTCAAAGTGGATATTCATACAGGTTTTAAGCTTTGCATGATCCATTTATATGCAGAGATTGGAAATGATGGCATATCCTGTTTGTAGGGGTCTCATGTGTCTGCTCCCAGCGATTACATGACACAGTCAAGCAGTTCTCAGAATGAAACACTCTACAGAAAAGATGACCTATAATGCAATAGGTTATGTGCCACAAAAGACAGCATATAAATATTTTAAAATGTGGAAGTAATGAAAAAGCATCTTTACTTTTATTTGGTGTCTCATGCCAAGGGCAAAAGCACCTTCTTTGGTAAAAAAACAATTATGTACTGCTTATATATACATACATATATGGATAAATATTAATATATAGTAATAGAATGAAATGCCACGATTCCTATGTTTATAAAATTCCTCTTATAGTGAACTCATTGGTAACCAAGCACTTGGCCAATAAGAGCTCTGCAGTGGATAAATTCTTAATGATGGAAAGTAGGCTAACACTTTGAAATTCTGTTTTCATATGACCTTATTTCCTTTCTCCCCTTCCCTTTAAATTGTATATTACCCCTTTTCTCCAAAATGGCTACATAAACTTGAGTCCTACAGAGAAGACAAGCCAGTGCAAAGCACTTAAATTCCTAAACAAACAGCCTAGACTCAATGTAAAAATGAGCTTTTTGATTCGAGAACTTTTTTGAAAATTCAACATGACACACATAAAATCTTTATTGTCAGCAGTCAAGCAGTTCAGAGCTAGTTCTGTAATCCCAGTGTGGTACCTAAAGTGCACACAGGAAGCTGGATTCAATTTTTCACTTAATTCCAGAAGTTATCCATTATCCTTCCTCACTAAGTAAAAGGGGTTACTTTTCCTTGGCAAGCTCCTTGGTATGCAGAGCTAAAATTGGATCTCAGTCACAAAAGACCCGTCAGTAGACATTAAATTATCTAATTAAAACTGAACATGTTATTGAACAAGTCACATTTAAACTATGAATGACACAAGTCAAAATCCATTCTTAAAATAACCCCAAGTGATACATATACCCCAATATAGCTTCATCGTTTTGCTACTGTCTCATACATGCAGTGGCCAGTATGAGTCATAATTGAGACTTGTGAAATGATACATACTCGATATTTTATGGCTTAATAGGAGATGTGGCTAGAAGCAATGTAAGCAAAATAAAACCATCCAATCAAGATTGTATTTTTTAAAAGACAACAATTTCTGCCCACAGAGTTTTATTCATCAATAACAACTGCAGTGAGACCCGACACAAGAAGTAGATCTTTAATATCAATTACACAAAATGCTACCTTGCTAATGAAGACATATTAGTTTATTGATTAGCTGTGCAAGAATCTTTATGTTGGTTTTGCTTCTAGTTGCTCTTATATGGATGAGCTCTTCAATTTTACTGAATCTGCATTCAAAGACTTGTAGAAATGGTTGTAAAGGTTTTCTTACAGCCTGTCTCCCTCCCTCCCATCTTTCTTACAGCCTATATTTCCCCCTAGCTGGGTTCTGCTATAATTGGTGTGTATTAAACATAGGCAGAATAAACTAGGATTATGCTCAGCCTGTGGAAATCCAGCTCACTTTAGTCAAGTGTGTGTTTAGCAATTGTAAGTGGGCAACCTCCTCGTTACCACCTCTATGGCCTCTTTAACTATGCCTTTTTCAAAAAAAAAAGTCATTAATAAATAAGTACATATGAATAGTAGCACGGATCTAAGAGCAGTAGGTCCCGAATGATTGTATGTGCCTACCCACTGTTCTGATGAACAGAAAAGGACAGCTTCTCATTCCAGGAGGGAAAAAAAATACACACACATTTATATATAGTGGGTTTGACCTTCAAAGCTCTTTCCAGTCTTTCATCATTTTCTTAATGAGGAACAGTACCTCATCAAGGCAAATAAACACTGGCCGATCTCCAGCGCCTCTTTACTCTCTACAGCAAGAGATGGCGGCTGCAGCACAAACACTTCCACGGCATCAGGTACCAACAGCTGCCAAGAGAATGCAAATCATTAAAATTGTACTGAGGTCCTCGAGCTCATTTCATTAGGACGGCCCTTTGAAGGATATGATGCATAGATATTTGCCTGTACTCTTTAGGACAAAACTACCTGCCTCTAAAAAGCCAGTGACTTAAGACTGATTATGGTAACTTCACTTCTGAGAGAGCAAGTTGCACAACCTTAGGCTCTTGGAACAGGGAGGAATGCATAACCTTCAAAGAATATCAACAAATTGAGTTTTAATATAGAAATCACCTCTAAATCAGCTTTGATTATTTTCTTTTAGATTGGTTTCTTATACTGACATGGGCCAAATGCAAATTTCACAGCCTGATTCAGCTCTAAAGCTATGAAGTTTCAGAGGTGTGCAGATTCAGGGTTTGGTTTTGTCTGACTTTTAGAAGAAAATACCAGGAGAGTTTCTTCTTCAATTAAGAACAGTTGTTTCTACTACTACTGTCAATGACAAATTAAGACTTTTGTACCTTTAAAGATAGAAAAACCCATAAAAAATCAGCTTTGCTCAAGAGTTTATTCTTAACAATTTTCTTACTGAAATCTGCAGAGGAAATCAAGCAGGAACAGCTTTTAATTACAGTATATTTTCTTGCATGTTGGCCACTTCTAATTTTACTGCCTGTGGGCTATCTGGGAACTAGCAGGAGAGAATATCCTACATTTCAAATCAAAAGCTAAAAACCTAGAGCTCAGTGCAAAACCGCATTGTATAAAACACACAGTGTACCAAATTTTAGTGTATAAGCAGAGCTTCTTCTGTCTTTATTTAAAAGCATAAGCACTTCTCCATAATGACACGTAGAACTGTTCTAGCAAAATATGCCCTGCTCACCCCTCGCTGCTTCTGCCTACGCTGGGATTTTGTAACAAATAGGAAAGGATTTCTCCATTTTTGTTATTTCCATATGACTCCAAAGATCTCATCTCTCGGTTTGTCAGTCTGAATATAAGAATGCAGGGGCATAGAAGTACAGAGATTTCCACAGGGCATCTCAGTCATTACAATACTTCAAAAAGCAGGACACACTACATTTCTGTGCCTGCCTTCCCATACTTGTCTAACCTTTATTAAGATTACTTTGAAGCCTATCAAGACCTCCAGAGGACATTTTGGAGTGCTAGAGTACTTGTTTCAAAGTATCTACTCACCTACCAGTTTCAGAAGCCAATACCTTTGTTCAATTGCCAATTAAAAAAAATGAAATGGACCCAGAAAATAAGACAGAACATGATGAAACCCCCATTAGTACTGTGACAGTTAACCACCAATAACTGCCATAAAGGAAACATCTACCTAGCCAATTTTGCATTGATTCTTATAGCAGTCTCTCTGAACTCTGGTTCCCTGGCTTGCTTAGGAAGGCAGCACAAGAGACAAAAAACCTCACCAATTACAAGTTATGTGATACCCACACAAGTGCTGATACCTGCAGAAATGATTCGATAATCTTAAATCCAAGATGGCTTTGACACAATTCACAAATATTCTGTTTGGTCATTAGTTTTGGTGTGTTTCAAGAAGTTGCTGTTAAACTGACCACTGTATAATTCCCCTGAATTTTCTCCCTTCTCCCATTTCAAATATACGCATAAAATTTGCCTTTTTTTTTTTTTAAACTAATTCATCTATACTCCATACTGAGTTTGAACAATAACTACTAGCAGCTATTTCATCCAAGTCTTCATGTACTCTAGGTTCACTTCAAATCTGTTTGAATAAATGACCTTGTATTCTAAAAGGAACTACTTATTTTGGTATCCTCCAAAATCCCACCATGTATTTAGTTATCTTTTACAAATCTGACCCAGGAACTAAATCTGAACTGTTAGGACATAATACCTTCCTCCGTGAAATTCAGACACACAAGTCAAAGGTGTGTCTTTGGTATATAATTTTGTGGACAAATGGTGTCAAATGGTATATAATTTTGTGGACAGCATCATGTTCAGCTGGCATGTTCAGCTTGACTCTATTAATTTATTGGTTTATAGAAAATGTTTTAATAGAGAAATGAGTAAAACTGGTAGACAATCTTTTTGTTAAAAAACGAATTCTAGAGAGAAATCAATCTTGAACTGATCACGTTTTCAGAAATATTTAAGCAAATATAGGCAGAATAACTTTTGCATGTATCACACGACTTCAGTATTAGACTAGATTTGACAAGGATGAAGGTTAGTGTGACTGTTCTGTGCTAGACTACCTAGAAATGCCTGCTTAGATAAAATGTATATAAATCTGATTGATGAAGAACTAGCTGTCAGGCTTAGTTGTCCACTCCAGTTAATAGGCTACCAATGACGGCAAAATGTTTATATTAATGCTCACCTCCTTTTTATTACATCCATAACAATGTATTTCAAACATGTGAATAATATGTCAACCTAAATCTGTGAGTCTACCTCCAGGAAGACAGCGCAAGCCCTCAAGAGGTCAGCTGCATTCTACCAGCAAGCTCTATAGGAGCTACTGTGGATATCCATACAGTTTATAAGTAAATGCTATCCTGTCTATACTACTTTAATATAAAAGTGGAGGAGCCATGACCTTTTCCACTGGACAATAAATACCTCGTTAAAAATTATTTTTATTCCAGAAGAAAACAATTTTTTTTAAAGTAAAAATCAAATTTATTATGTTTTTTGCAGTCATATGCTATTACAAACACAATGATATTGAAAAAATAATAATAGATTAAACAAAAAAGTTCTAAAAATATTTAAAATATTTTTATCAGGAATTTTCTTCGATGTAGTTATGAATCCAAAACACAATCTCATCTCTTTAACAAAAAAAAGATTTTTCAAATAAAGATTTGACAGAAGCAACCAGTAAGTTGTGGGGTTTGTTTTGGAGGTTTTTTTAGATACAGAGTAAAAATCTAAGTTTTTTACTTGTTCAACAGGATGAATACAAATTGCAATTTTCTCTAGGGCCTCTTCCTAAGAAGGAACCCACCACTTCTCATGCAGTCCCTCAGAAATCAGACAATGTAAAACTCCACAGGAACTGGCTTTCCAAACCTGTGGTCTCTTTTCCCCAAAAACATTTCTTTTGTATGTATATACATAAACTTTAAAAGCATATCTCCTAGAGATATAGCCTAGAAGATGCCAACATCTTTGGCAGATATACTGTTAAGCTCTAACTACACTAGGACTGGATTTATAGGTCCTTAAAATAAGAAAAAAAAAGTTAGTAGGAACATATCACTCAATGCACATTCCATTTTGCACATTTTAAGGCCTCATGTTAATGGGTCCTTGTAAAGTAGTATAAGAGTATTCTCTTACCCCCTGCTTGTAGAGACGTTCACTGTGCCTACAACAGGCATATTTATCATCTGTTACTTTTCAGATATCGGTAATATTTTAAGCTCAAAAGACTTACCTTTGCAGTAGAAATGATGGTTAAATGAGAATTATCAGTGGGAAAATACTTGAAACTCTGATCTCTCTTTTAAAGATGCCAGAAAATTAATTATTTTTACTGATATCAATGGGGCATTAAATCTGTAACTAATTCCATATGTGTGAAAGCTGTAAGGATTAGAACTGTATAAGGATGTTGTAGAATAAATCAAAACCGTAGCAAATTCTGCAAGGTTGCTGAAATGAGCCACTCTAGGCAATCAGGATATGAAAATTAAATCAATTTATGGGAGGACAAATCATGCTTACCCTCTAAGTATTAATTATTTCTAGTACAATGGCACCTGGATGATTGAACCCGCTTGTTCACTGAACTCTACACACACACGTAAAAAGAAGGTTCTAGACCCAAAGGATAAATACATTAACTGCATCCTTTTTCTTTAGCTTTTAAATACTCAAAAGGCTGAAGAGTCTACACTCACTTTATTGGGTACATGTCCACAGAGAAGAGTGTTTTATACGTGCATATATATATATTTCTAATTAAACATCCACACAAGTGGGCTCAAATCTAGGGTTATTTCAGCTAGATGAGGTGGTACCTGTCTAATCTCCATAATGAAAGTGAGAAAATTCCAGAGCAGGCCTCTCTTTTAAAAAGTCTGATGAATTTCTTGAGCTGTCTTCTGGCATGCTTCAGCCCTGTGAATCAAATAACTGAGGAAGGCTCATAAAAATGAGTAAACAAACATAAAAGGCTGGCCCTGAGTGCTATTGTATTTCAGAGCTGGCTCACTGCTCTTGTTAAAGGGCTGCTACAGACATATACACAGAATCGTATGAATAATGCTGGAGCCATTTACCTACAGCACAGAAACGTGATCTTTTCTGTTCAAATGTGCTTGAAATTTGTTAGAACTGGAAAAAAGATTACTCTTTCCTTAAAAGGCCATGATCTCATGCTCACTGCCTTTTTTTGATGCAGGACTGGGAGGTGAAAAAAGCCTTAAAAAGCTATTCAGTCCTTGCTGGCTTAATAACTTTAACATATTATTTCTGATAAAGATGAAAAAATCAGACTTGTAAGAACTGATCCTATAAAGAAAAAAGTGGCTTTAACTAACAAGGGGGAAAGGAAAGTATGGGAGGCTGCTTAATGCCTCCACATCAGTTAACAATACAAAAGTCTGAAGTCTTTAACTCATTAATTTGAAAGAGTTTGGCTCCAGCTCTTTATTTTGGCTTTTCATTTTTGTTTGTTTGTTTTTCCTCTCCCAAAGGAAATCTGGACTGTAGATGATTACTTTGAAAACAAAGCAGTACACAACTCTGGCAGAGATATTCTCTTCAAAAGAGATCATTTGAGGAATAAAACATGCTTTAAATTAACAATCAGTTGCAACAGTGAGAGGCCTTGGGGTTTGGTGACACAACCTCACATTAATTACTTGCTAAAAGAATGGGATTGTGTACAATATAACACAAGGATAAATATTAGGATAAGAAGTTTCAAGAGGTTAGGCTAAAAGAGAGCCCCTTTTTGACATCAACATTGAGAAATCTGGGGAGGGTAAACACAAAGTTGAAACTGATACACACACACACACAATATCCTTTTCTAATTAGCACAAATCTCTGGCTATGGATCTGCTCACAGTAGTGCATTAGAGATAAGACAGCTGTTAATGTCCAAAACTAAATAGGAGGGGTTTTAATCTATCAAGAAGGATTTGTACATTTGAAGTAGAAACATCAGTTGATTACTAATTTAGAGTACACCGAGTTGTGCTAATTTTTCCTAGAACTACAAACCAATTCCAAGTTAATCTCTGTGGGACTGGACCTGAACTAGTGAACTGCTGCTGATCAAACAGGATCTTTACAGACCATGAGCACTCTGTTCAACCTTTTGTAGAAGCCTCATAATTTAGAAAATGTTCAGTAAGAGATGCTCTGAGCTAGAACTGTGTCACTTGGGAGAGCTCTCATGGGACAACTCAGATGGTCCTCCTGAAGTGCTCTGCTAACTAGTTTCAGAAGCGAGGGATACTCCTTAGTTTTCAGGAAATGGTTAGCAACAGACTATGGGTCTGTGCTGAAAGTACAATCGCAGGACACCAGCCACTGTCTGCTTGGGGAAAGGGAACACATTGCACCGGAAGGGTTTAATTTCTCACAAAAACATTTTCTCACTGCTCTGTACATGCTTCTGCAATTCAACTTTCACCATCCAGTTCAAGCAACTTCCCAAGCCTTTTTAACCTTACCACTGGGGCGAAAGGAAGCAAGAGTGGTTATTGCATACTGCATTTACTACATTTCTGCAGTAGAAATTTTAATTTGGGGGGCATAAGGAAAAGACTAAGCAAATAAATTGTTGTTTCATTCATGAAACAGAGTAAATTTTAGCAATCTTGCCCAATGAAACTCTAAAGCTAACTTCATCCTCTATGTGACATATTAAAATGGATTTTATTCCACTGTGCCTGCCAATTTGGATTCTGCACTTGCTGACACAAAAGCATATAAAGAATATGCTAGAATATGTTCTATAGGTGAGTGCCTATAGAGAATTTGGTTCATCAGAAGAAGCAGCAGGATTTCAAATTCACTCTATGATCCAGATGGAGAAATGAAACCATTTTCCTTTTAGCTACTGTATCAGCCTCTGACAACCCATGACCTAATTATGTTATCACCTTCAGTAATGTGCCTAGTTTGTCAAAACGGTCTTACATTATCGTCTAGTCTTAACAAATGCATAACAGTTTTACAAGGGGAAAATAGGTTTTTCTGAGATCAGGAGGTCTGCTCTGCAGAGTGGTAATCCAGTCTGAATAGGCTTGCCAGAGACCAGTGCAGGTGAGTGCACACTGTACCTCCTGGAAATTCCTCAGCTAGGGAAAGATCTTTCAATATTTAAAGTACAGCCTCCTATTAAAATTTTCATTTTTAAATGTCGTGTTTTATCTTAATTTTCTAGTTGAATTTGTTTTGAACAACAGCTAAAACAACGCATTCTCCTGCGGATTAAGAAAAAATAATTGAAGAGTGAGCTGGAAGGAGCCAGGACCTCTGACACTATCTGTGGCTCGAAAAAAATATAAAGTCATGGCTCAAGAAAAATTGCAGTTGTTCTACACCATGTTTCAGCTGTTTTGGTTCCCAAGGCCAACTCTCCTGCTCCAGTTTCATTCTTTTTTGCTGTCTCAGAGTGAACTAGCCCTAACTTGTACAAACCTGTATGCAATTCCAAATCTTGTCCGTGCTTTCTGTGAGACTAGGGGTGGAGGGTGTTAAGCCGAGTTTGACAGAGAATGAAAGCACAAAACATTTCGAACTCCTACCTCAGCAGTAAAAACTCATCTTAGAAGCTTTCACATAAAAGAGAGAAGTGGCAGGCGTCAACCAGTTGAAAAGCATCTTCAAGGCAGCAGCTGTTTTGCTTTGCAAAATTTAAGTGGCCACTCCCAGCACATCGTGATGCAGAGATGTCTCCACAACCACACAATTCTATATGACAGAGAACAGATGGGGGGACTGTCACGAGAAGGTTCTGAGATCAAGGGCTGGATACCAACCACCATAAAGCATCATAGAAAGGAGAACTAAAAAGACAGTCCCAACAAGAGCAGTTGTGATTGACACTTATTACATACATGTAAGGCATAAGTTTAGCTTCCAAGGTTCCACAAGCCAACTTGATCCCGTGTTGCCAGGCAGAAATTAGGTGAGATAAATCCCCCACATCATGCTTAACTACCTCCGAAACGTCTTACCCGGGGGCCAGGCTGGGATTGCCAAGGACAACTCTCAAGAAAACAATCAAACAAATAAATAAGTCCCAACAAAATGAAAGTCCTTGTTCCACTGGATCTTTTCTTCTGTCAAACCAAGGCAGCATTCAGGAACATGGACAAAAATAAACCTTCCTGACTGGGGAGGTGGAGACTTCTACGGATTTTTAGAATTAGCTGATAGGTTCAAGGGAAAATTAATATAGTGCTCTGAACACTCCAGGTGACCTGTGCCAAGTGTAGCAGCTGGCATTAATAGAGTAAATTACATGATTATATTAAAGATGAATGGCACGGCTTTACAAAAATAAATAGCTAACACTGTTTAGAATTCAAATCAGCTATAGCAGGAGCAGACCTAATGGATATGAACAAACATAGTATTAAAGCGTAGAAAGGAAAATCAAAGTCTCCATTCACCTTCCCACTATGACCAGTATGTAGACCTTATGAAAGTATAACAAAGCCAATGACATTTTCTCAGGACTTTAAAAGACAAGTCCCTACCACTGCAGTATTTTAAGTACCTACTGACATCTTGTTGCCTGGGAAAAGAGTGTATTGAGATCAAGACAAAGGTGTAGCTTGATCTCACTGGAAAACAGAATTCTGTCAATAAAAAGACCTTGACGCTTTGCTCTGTGGAAGAATGAAAACAAAACCTTTCATTTTGGGGGCTGGAGAGTAGAAAGGTGAACAGACTTTCTCAGAACTTGCAGTAGCCCAATGCTTATAGCATTTGCCATGGGTAGGTGGGTTTTTTTTTTTCTGAAGTGAATATGTGAAGCTGCATCTCCATGTCCTTGTGAGAATGCTCTAATCTAATGTAACTACTCCTACATTTACACAGTCCTAAAATTACATTTGGCCCTTTGAAGGCAACCACGAGGCTGATGGGGCCCCTGGTGAAAATGAGTTAGACAGCCCTGCTCTAATCTGTGCTGCTGGCTATTCTGAGCACTGATCTCCCTCCTACTCCAGAGAATATCTGACCTTGGCCCAAAAGGTTGTTATTTTCTACAAAATATTCAAACGTTGATGTGGAGAGAGGCAAAAGCTTCCTGGAAAATTTTTCAGAGAGTTCTAGTTATATTTCTGCAGCCTTGCTGTAATGGAGTATTTCTGTTGACAATAACAGGATTACCTGCATCATTAAAGGTTGCAGAAGCTCCCTTGACAGGTGCAGTAAATGAAGAAAATTATTTTCAAAGTATTTGGTTTATAACAGAAGGGCTTAATTACAGTTCTAATGAGGCTGAGCTGCACAGATCATGGTGATCAATATCAGCTCCAAAAAAAAATAATGCGGTACATCTGAGAGGTACTGAAAGCAGCACCACAGGCCACAGGATAGCAATGCATATGAGCAGCTTCTCAGACAGGTTCTGAAAAGGACAGAGGTGATTCTGTGATAGCATTTCATTATTTTCTTCCCCTGTCCAAGGATCATTGGAAAGAAAAAGCATTCTAATGTGCTCTCAATGCAGCACACAGTGTAGCCAAACCAGCAGTTTCACGTGGGGTCACACTGTGTCCTGAGTGCTATTGCAGTGCTGAGCCTAAACCCATGACAAACCCTATGACACTAAAGAATCAAAGCCAAAACCAGGAGATCTTGCTCACTGTTATGGATGAAGCTGTGGGAAAGAGAAATAAATTAATTGTTAGCCAACAGAAGACATTACTTTTAAATTGTTCTGAATTCAACAGAGGGCTGAATTTGAGGTGAATTACCCTTCCACCCTCTCAGTCTGAAGCATAATTATTTAAGTGTACAGAATATGCCACTTAACTAAGTCTATTTAATATCCTGAATTCTAAGAAGTCTTCCTCTTACTATCAGTCCTATTAAAATCAGTAGTTATTCAACTAAGTGAATATGACAATCCAAAGAACCACAGTTGGTCTAAGCTGTTAAAGGAAAAACTTTGCCTAAAGCTAGTGACTATCAGAGGTTGATCTTTATTTAAGACAGCAGTTGTACTTAAGGATTTGGCCAAGGGCCAAACTAATAAATATAATCTTGAACATATATATCTATACACGCGTATAGTTTTCAGGGTTGTTTACTCAGGTATTCATTATATTTGAAACAATGCCAGTATCAACATGGAGGAATGACTAAGGACACGATCCTGCACAGATCTGTAGACAGTTATGAACTCTGCTAAGTCCATCTGAAAAGAAGAAATGGCAACTAACTGTATTGAATACAAGTCTGGATTTATACTTGTAAAACTAGGTCAGGCTGCCACACAAATCAATCAGAACAGGAGTAACCCTTGTACAGAACTCTTGGGCAGAATTCTCTATTGTTTCAAGTATTTTTTGGTCTGCAGAAGAGCTTACTTACAGGCAAATGCTGAAGCATCCAGGCAGCCTGGCAAGGTAGTGATAAGAAATACAGGGGGAAAGACTCTTCCTTATCCAGCCCACAAGATATTTGCAGAGCTGATGCACTGCAACCCCTGGAGTCTACAACATCCCTTATTACTTACTCTAAATATCTAACACATAATAATGGGTCTGGGCCTTACACTTCCCTTCTGTTCCCCTTATTCGGGTTGGTTTGTACCAGTGAATGCTTTTCACAGGGCATTTGCCTGTAGCAGGATCCATGCAATGGTACATCATGTGGCTGCACGCTGCCTTTTTTCTCACAGATCCTCCCTTCGTGCACACATGTGAAGACGCACCATGTAGCTATTCCTGTATGTGCTGTCCCTGCCAGTGCAGCACACACGCATTACTGCCAACAGAGCACGCAACAATTCTGTATGAACTAAAGAAAATGTACGAGATGCCTTACATAAGCTACTAACTAACCATTAATGATGGAAAGTTTTTACGATGGCCTTGTGGTTCAAGGCACTTTACAGAACATTTTGCATCAAGTCAGTTGGAATCCAGCCCTTGCTTTAAATGGTTTGATATTGGGATTCCAATCACTGCTCAGCAAAAATAAGGCAGTAGCATCTGTCCAGCTCAAGGGACCACCACATTATCATTCGGGATCACATATTTCTAATCTGATCCTCTGGTTGAGAGGAGAAGGATTGAGCAAGATTACACTCCTTTTCCAGTTTTTGCAGTAACTTAAAACACCCTGATACTTTTAACAAGCACAAAGAGTCTGGCTCAAAAGTTCTTGAAATCAGAACTCTAATTTAATTTTAGTGGATCAGCTGATCAAAGGAAATTATTCAGCACAAACAACATTGGATTAAAAGCAAAATATGACTTCAATTTTTCACTTTATTCCCTACCCCATCTGCTTCTGATGACTTAATTTCTGCTTCTCAAGATCTGGAGAGATCGGTATTCATTAAAAGAATCTATACCAGTTCAAGATTCTAAGACCTAATGCTGTGGTATAAAAATACAGACAAATTGAATTCACATTGGTAATGGCAATTACACAATTGAATTGTTATATATTTATAGAAGCAGGCTCCAGAAAGTCCCAGCTGCAGCAACATTGACAGCAGCCAAGATGTCCTTTACAAGTGACTGTGAGCTGCCTTTTCCTCGTTGGTTCCAAGTCTGCCAGCACTGTCTTGGGGGTACGGCAGCCACCTGTTTCCAAAGGATGCTGAGGAGTAGTGCATAATTCTAGACAAATGAGAAACATATATGCAGCTACATTTTTAGTCTTACTGTTTACAGTACAGATTACTATCTAAGCTACAATGGCATAAGAAAAACAGTAATTGGTCATGCTCACAAGAGAATCACTTCTATTTGGGAATTTTGGTCACTAGGCACACGCAGGCAGCCTGCCATGGAAGCCCCGCATCTCCTCCAGAAGGCATCTATTGTAGTGCAACGCCCCTCACAGTGGCCATGCTGCTGCTTTTACAAAAGGGAAAAGGGTCATTCAGCATTCTTTTAAGTATCCCTTTCTGTACAAATGAATTTTAACCAGGCAAAAGATGGGATGCTACAATGAAAGTATGGAGCTTGTGCCTTGGATATCAAGAGTATTGCTGATTTTTGGATACTGCAAAATTTTAACAGCTGTGCCATCCATGAAGAGGAAGCTGGCACTTTATCCTTAGGGACCTTGTTTCTCATTACAGAGAAGATGTACGCTTTACAGTCTCCCACTGAGACTTTGCCAGATGCCCTGTTTATTGTCTTCCTTAACCTAGAATACTGAAAACACACAAATGTACTTTGGGAAAGGAGAAGTACATTTCCTATCTTCTCGCATGTTTCTTCATCTCCACCTCACTCCATTTAACCACACTAAGGTCATAGCACATACAGAACAGCTTACTTCTAGTAGGGTTGCTGTTACAGCTCTTAAAGTGCAGAAATATTATAAGCTATGTCTAAAACAGGAGACTGGAGGTATCAAACAACTAACGCATTCAGAGAGGAAACCCAAATCAGAAGCTTTCACTGGCTTGCCAGTTTGGATAACCACGAGACCAGGACCCTGAACTGAGATGCAGCTGTTTACTCTGGATTCGTGTACTACTTTCAAATAAGACAGAACGAAAAGATGGAAAACTTGCATTTAACACATAAAAGCATTTAGCACAACACAGCAGCTGTATTAAACATCCTACAACCCCCACTCCAGAGCCCTGCCTTTAAGAAAGCAGTAAAAAGAAAGGAGAAAGTACGCTTTGGCCTTGGAAGCACGTTCTCTTCCTAACACAATAACTCTTACTGATTCATACATCACTCTTCTGCATATCTTGCCAGTCTAGGACTTGGCCTTAGCTATGTTGCATACTTCATATTAGTGTCCAGGTGTAAGTAACAGCAAGTAGAAGCTAGCATAGTATTTCTTCTCCTGCATGCATTTTAGGGTTTCCCGAGATTAGCACTGTGTTGTTGATAGAAGATACAGCCAAACTCAGTAGTAATACAGAGTTTGACTATTCTCATGAATTCTGGTCTTTCTAATTTTCTTCAGTGCTCTTGACTTCCATCTAATAAATCATTTTACACAGGCTTAACCTTCATGCTCATGCAAACTTTAAAGGAGTGACACATAGAGCAGGTAAAATTTCAGGTTCAGTATGAGTCTTTTACTGCACTATAGCTGGCTTTCAAATGAAAATATCTTGACCATACCTAAAATTTGCATTTTTTTATGCTACAGTTCCAAAGCTTGCTCTTGTTTCCAAAGGAGCTAATGTGCCTTACCCCTTGTCTTATAAAATCAGCAGTTCCATGAGACCACAGACTGTGGTGATTCTAAAAGAAATGCGACAATATCTGCATCTCTGTCAAAGGCAACACGACAGCAATTCGATCAGATTAAGGGATCCATAATTTTCCTTAGATTCTTAATGTCCAGACAATTCTTGCATAATTGAGAGACCCACAGCTTCTTCACATTTCAGTCTGAACAAAGCACCTTTTCCAAACATCTCAACAGAGATTGTGCCCATTTCTCTCTTGAAAACAAAACGCTAAAGGTTAGCCTGGGTTTCCAGTGTCTCCTCATCATACAGATTGAATCTCCCAGGAATAGGTGTGGGGTGGGCCCACCCCCTCCTGCCCACTTTTATTAAGATGGTAGGTTAAGATGTATCCAACTGGGAAACAAAATAAACTTTTGGTCCTGATCCTGTACATACAGCAGGACTGCTGGGGACTTGGTCATTCTAGAGAATTTAACTGACCCTGAGGACAATCAGCATTTTACCAGACTGAACTGTAAGGCATTTCAAATAATTGTTTAAACTTGAATGCGATTTTCAGTTGCCAGAAAGAGACAATAAGTTGTATATTTTACAAACACCAGAAAAAACAACCTTATTCTTATTTGCTTTTGAAAGAGGCACTAAAATAAACTAAGATGAATACATATTGGAATAATTTATCATGGCCATTCAGATGTAATTTCTATAAGGAAGAAAACACAAATAGCTGAACTTTAAGGACATAAAATTGCCTTGAAGTATAAATAACAATTTACATTTACATTCCTCTCAGTCTCTATAGGACTGCATGCTTCTTAAAGCCATAATTGGAAGGCAAACAAACAAAAAATCATTCTTGTAACCAATCAAGAAATTGAAGGGTATGCTTTCCTTCTAATCCCAGCTTAAGTAACATTAATTTCTGTCCTATTTCTTCTCCTGCCCTAACAAAATATAAGGACATGAAGAATTACTTGTAGTCAAAAAGATGGGTTGGAAGAAAAAAAGTTAAACTTTTACCTTTAGTCAGAAATACAGTCTTTTATAAAAAGACTGTTTATTTCCCATGATCCCTCCATACAAAGATAACAGTGTACAGTGAGGTGGGACAGAGCTCAGAGAATTACTGTGTTTAGCAACTGGTATCCAGGGGTCTTTATTGTTTTAAAACTTTTTTTTTAAAGTTAAATAATCGTTTTAATAGGTTTCAGCATTTACATAGTGTTCAGGGCTATCTCACTTCAATTCAACTTTCAAATTTTGAGGAGAAATTAATTTATACCAGAAACATATTATGATGTTCACCAAAAGCAAGTGGGCAGTAGTTATCATGATCTCCATTAAGAAGTAAATATTGACAGAGGAGAAAGGTGCTGGACAGAAAGACACAGCCTCTTACTTCTCTGCTACCAGAACCAATACAAACAGCGTGGGTATTAGCCACCATGCTGAAGTCCCAAAGTACATTTTATTCTGGGAAGTAGTTTGACTCTGTGTCATGTTCACATGCATTCAGTCTTTCTCCTGACACAAAGGAAAACAATGCTAAACAGAGGAGAAGGTTAAACTACCATCCCAGGAAGTTCACAAAACCTTGATTCACAACAGACTTGCTGTAGGACTACGGAAAAGCATTTTCAGCCAAAACTTCAAAGGTACTAGCTTAAATCCATACTAATTCATCACCTATCACATTTTGAAGATATAAGCCTTCATTCTTTTGCTTCTTTTTCTCATCTCTAAAATCAGGATAGAAATATTTACCTAACCATTGGAGTTTGACTGCACTAAAACTGTAGGGTGCTCTCATAATATGACAACAAGGGCATGTAAGAATGTAAGATTATTCATAGTTTTGACTGTAGTCCCTATCTCAGGAAAATCAGCCGGGATCTTACTGCAGAAATGAACACTGGGGAGACAGCTAGCCATTGCTTGACATCATATGAAGACATAAGTTTTACCATATGGCCTATGAAATTGAGTAATGATTTAGCTGTAGCACCACAGTACAAATTCCAGGCAGAAACTTGAGCTCCTCCATAGCAACTAGAATTTGTAGTTGACGTCAAGTTAGGAAAGACTGGGAGACCTGTAGAGTATGAGAAGTCACGGGCTGAGAATACTCTGCATTTACCACTGTGTGTGTGTCCATGTACAAGAGTCCACCAAATTGCAACAAGAGATAAACCACCTCTTTTCTCCCAGCCCCACATGCCTCAGGAACCGTATTCTCAGAGACGCTGTGGGGTGCCTAAAGTGTATTTATTGGTCACAAGCACTGGATAACTTATAACAAGCTAAGTTTGTCTAGACACAAAACGTGATATAACTATGTAAAGGAACCACGGGTACAAAAAATTACTTGCTCTATACGCAGGTTAGGCCAAACTGTGCAAAGATTACAGTCTATAGGGTAAAATAATGGTATATAAACTGAGAGCAAGCTCTTGAGAGAAAATCTTAACCTTGAGAAGTTTTCCTCTCCTCTTTCTTCTTTTCTTCCCTAGGAGACAAAAGAAATAATGTGGGTAAGAGGGAAGAGAGGAGAAAGTACTGTTTATTTATATAAAACATTACAGCTTGGCATAATTTAGTATTTCAAAACTCCATCCTAAATTCCGAGGAAAGAAAAATTGTTGCTTCCTATAGCAATTGTCTCTCATTAAATTCTGCCCGTATATTATTGTGGCTTAATACAGTTTTTATGTGGGTTGGGTTTGTTTGTTTGTTGTGGTTTTGTTTTGGTTTGGTTTTAATTCTCATCTGGTTTTGAGTCAAAGAGTAGAAAACAGAGTTCTTTAGAAGGTACAGCTGATGATGCAAGGGTTTTACACTAGCAAGAACACTGATATTTCAAAACTTTTTCATTCTATTTTGGCATAAAAATGAAATTATTCAAAGATATTCCCAGGAATGTTTTTCTGAATAGCAAATAATTCATGAGAGCAAGGAATGAATCCTCGTTAAAACATCTACATGTCCAAGAAGCTCACAACTAACTGGTTATAGAATTAGCCTCTCTCTGTCCCCTTCACATTTAAATTATTTTTATTAACTCAAAAAGCTCCTCAAGAAACATCTTCCCTCCCCCATACTGTGCTGACCAGGGGACTCACCTGACCTGTAAAAGGTCAAACACCAAATTTTCCACACTAAAAAGGAAGATTTGGAAGAAGGCTTTTACAACACCATCTGGAAGGTTGTCTTGACTTACCAGATACTCTAAAGCAGTCTTATTGATTTTTACTATACATTTCTCTGTACTTTTGGAGCCAGAAAGCCTTTTTGTCTGACTATTTCATCCAACCAAGCATGTTCCTATGAAAACTTGCTGATATTAAGTCGGGGATTGTTTTCTTTGTTGTTGTTTTAGTGTAGGGGGGTGTTTTTAACAGAAAAACTTATGAAAAAAAAATCAGACTAAGCTCATTAACGTTCTTAAAACCTAATTGTAATATGAGCAGTTTCTGTACTCTTCTTTCTTCACATTTCAAGGAGTTATTCATACAAGTATCATTTCTACAAGGTTTAGGGAGGAACTCTTATACACATGAATGAGTATTCAGGCATGAACTATATTATTCATATAGTCTATACATTTGCTCTAGAGAGCGAGCCTGGAAGCATTTCATTCTAATATCACACATGCAATTGTGTGGTGGAAATACGATAAGACAAAATTGGTAGACAGCCAACAAATCTTAGTTTCTCTGAGTCAAAAATAAGTTATAAAATCGGAGATCGACACTGTACAGAGTTAAACATTTTGCTTTTCTTCCACAACTCGCTCACATCCTGCATTGTCTCATCACTTCCCTCATACTCTGAATTATTTAAAGTCCTCAGTTCTGATCTCTTAATCCTATCAGAAAGCAGAAACTCCATCATTTCACCCTAGTAGCTGACCACATCTCCCATATTTAGAGTACCAACTTCGTCAAGTCAATAGCAGCTACAAAATCTGAAGGCACATGGTGAACAACATTGACAGTTTCAGAAGATCGGCAAATGGAGAACTTCTTTCTTTCCGCTTTTATCTTTGCACTATGCAGCGGAAGAGTTCCAGAAAACTCAGGGTGTATTATAAATGCGATGGACATTATATAACAAAATCATTGTATTATTACAAACACTGGATGTGTCTCACATCAGCAGCAGTTTTCTACTGAAAAAAACCACACATTTACTAAAGAGTGGTTTATAAGAACAACTTATCTTAAAAGAGCGAAGAACTTATACTCTCAAGCTCTGTCCTTTGCTAACTTAGGGCCTTATCCAAAGGCCATTCAGATATAAGAAAGTTTCAGTTGACTGACTTCAGAGGACTTTGGATGAGAAGATCCTAGCAAGTCTGACTCTACAACAGCTCTTGAAAGGGAACTTTAAAAGTCTGTCTTAGCCTACTATATACATATTAAAAAAAAAAATAGAATGACACAAAAAGGAGTGAATGGTATTCCCGAGGTACGTATGTACTCTTTAAATATCTGATGGCCTAAAAAAAAAAAAAAAGTGAGGGATTAACAACATGTACTTTCAGAAAACTGAGATTACAGGGAAAACCACAATGCAGCCCAGCTTTAATTTTATCTCCTTGTTGACTGCAGAGCCACATGCATCCTCAGAAAATTTTCTCTTGTTTTACCCATTTTTTGAAGAAAATGAGAAGAAATGGGATTGCTATCTCCAACGTCAGCTCAAATGGGATATAAAGGGAGACAGATAACACACTCACATGCAGTATCTGAATTTTGTATGGCCTAATCCCACGACACATGCTCTCCCTCTGAAACTCTGCAAACAGAGCTACGTTCTTGTGAGAGAATAGACTGCCTCAGCTTCTTGAATTATTGGAAAACTAGGGAAAAGGAACTTCTCTAACAGCTCTCAAGCACCACCGTTGCACACATTACTGCAGTAATGATCAGCACCAAGTAGAGACTGTGTGGCAATTGCCCTCAGTACTTTTCTCTTGAAGACCTTTTCAAACAGTTTTCTTTGCCTGCCAGAAGCCAAGCGCCATGGCCTTCTCACGGTGGGGAGGCCGCAGCTCAGCCTTGGGCTCCCCCTCCGGCCCCGTTTCACTTCATGGAAAGGCGGGAGAACGATACAAACAGCAGGTACCAGGTCTGCAGCGTGTTCTTCCCGACTGTGACAGCAACAGCTCCTTCAGCTGTAGGGACCCAGGAAACCAAAGTCAGCTAGGGAATCTGCACTCCCATTTGCATCAGAAAATTATCTCCTCAGCTCTCTTTAAAGATGGTATTGCTCTAAGAAAAGTCCATCCTTATCTGAAACATCGCTACTTTACCAATATCCACTGACAAGCATTTTTGACATTCAGCCTCTTCACTCTAAGACAGCAAAGACAAAATGATCTGTATTACACCAGGACTAAGATTTTTCTGAGTTTGTATCAGGCCCTTAACATTACTAGCATGCATCTACTGTGGTCTGGTAAACAGCACAGAGAACACAGCACATGGTAGTGATTTAAACTGTGTCATTAGCACATAGCAGGGGGGAGAGCTTTACTTGTATAGTTCACACATACCATACAAATTCTTTAAACAAATAAAGAGCTGTGGAGGGAGGGAATGAAGGAGAGACGGGGAAGAGACCAATACAAACCCCATATTTTTCATGCTCTCCCACTCTTGTTTAGAGGGCTGGCTTCTTTTTTTTCTTTTTTCTTTTTTTTTTTTCCCCCCCACAATACAATGGAGTCTCTCCTCTTACTCAGTTCATCAGAAATTCCCCCCACACTGCACACCCCGAGGTGGCACACTGCCTACAATTCAGGAAGATCTTGGCACTGCCCAAGCAAGCACCTCTAGAACATATACTGCAGGCAGGGAACATAATCTCATCTATTTTTTAATAGATGCAGTCACCATTTCACATGCAGTATATTAACCCTTTGTGCTTACGAATTCTTGACAGAAACAAGTCCTGTAATGAACAAAGTCCCAGGTAGAAGCAGGGAGCACAGGTATCACATCAAGGTGGAGAATATGGTGCCTGACCCTTTTAAAAAATTTAATGATGCGTTTTTGTGTATGTTGGAGTTACACAATGAAATGCAACTCAAAACAAGTATTTGTCAAAGCTCAGGATGGCATACCAAGTCATTAGTAAATCTGTGTTCTCACCTCTCTGCTGGTACATAGCATAAGGCAAGCTGTTGTGCTCTGATGCAAGAAGCGCTCATCTGATCTGTTACGTTACTTTCAAGGACACAAGTAAAACCAAAATGAGAGGGAGGGTGACATCCATGAAGGTGATTTTATATTGTTTTATAAGATGTGACACGGTTCTTGATTCAATCTAATTTGTCACGGTTTTTAGCATGATGCTGGTCTACAAAATATGTTTCATATGGATTAAAATTAGTAATACCTCACATATATTATTTAGTCATGGCTTTCAACAATCTTGTAGGTAGGTAAATCAAATTACCTCTCTTTTACTTTTAGGAAAACTGAGGCAAAGTTATCCAGGATCAAATTTACTCATCAGAAGACACAAATACTTCTTCAGTGAATTCCCCGACAGCCTTAAGGTGACCAAGCAAGACCTGCTGATTTCAGTGGTCCTTTTAAAATAACAAAGTTGTTATCTTGAGCTACCAAGCAGTTCTAAAAATTAGAGGTGAATGGCTTAATTGAGATCTATGTCAGAAACAGGATTAAAACCCAGGAACCTGTGAAGGCCAGACATGCCCAGAGACACGCAGGGCAAAGATGATCTGGAACAGTTTGAGTCTTTTGCTCACAATCATTGTACTTTAAAACTTTTGCTGAGCAGGCAGCAACAGGCCTGGAATAACAGGAGAAGTTGACAATCCCACAAGTATGTGGGGCAGATTCAATAGAACATCTAGATATTTATATGTCACTGAGATCTGCAGCATGTGAGAGAATTGATTTATTGTCCTAACAGCTCATGAAGGAGGAAGAATTATTGCTCAGACAGGGAAATGAAGCAGAGAGGGAATATATTACTTTCTTATAATCCCACAGGAAGCACACTCTATTTAAGTAGACCGCTGCATCACCTGCAGTTTCCAGGTGAATTTTACACAAAGATTAGCAGTTTAGCAGCTTCCACGAGTATTTTCAACAGCAGTGTATACCCTGTTCTCCAGGATTCAATTCCAGCTTGAATACAGATAAGCATAGAGGAGCTGAGAGAACTTTCCAAAGACATGGGCAGTGGTCAGCTGTCAAAGCCAACTGGTGAAAATGAAGCGTTTTCTGAAGTCTCCTCAATATACATGGAGTTTGAGCACAAGAGCACCAGAGGGATTTTGAGTTTGGCAGATATGATGTAGAAAAGGAGAAGTTACTGCTATTTTAACATATCTCATTCCTGAAGGATTTTTGGAACCATAACTTAATCCAGATACATTTCTTACAAGAATTAACACCATCCTGCACAGATAGACACATCGTAAGTAAATCTCCCTTCACCATTAAGAAGGGATTAACATCAGCTTTCCATCCCCATCACCGTTCCTACCTCTGCATCTCCGGGCTGTGTTGAATTGACAAGACTTGTCAATTTTTACAAAATGTCACCTGAAAAAATGCAAAGGGAAAGGATTAGAGGCAAGAACACAACCATAGGGAGAGAATGCAGAGCACAGTGGTGTATTCGAAGACTGTTACTTGTGATCCCTTAGTGCCACCTTTGGTTGAAGCTCACCAAGAATGAAAAAGCCTACAATCATTCCCAGGAGAGAATGAAGTTTCGTTTGCTTTATATTTGTCATTTGTGGTAAAAGTGTCCTCGTGGATTCCCTGTCTTTCTCCAGCAGAAAATCAAATGCTCAATTCTTGTATTATAGTGACTGAACTGTATCTCTTATTCCTATGCCATGACTGTGGCCCCTGAAGTGCTGGCTGGAAGAGGCCCACTTGATTTTTGTAGCTTACCATTCTCAGGCACCACGGGGAAGCAGTGCATGCAAGGAACCTGCTTTGAGAGGTTCACACAGTAGTGAGGAGAAAGGACCAAAAACCCCTTCTGTTTTTTCAGTTATCAGACAAGCCCTGTGGATTTTTGTGCATTCTAGTCCATGGTTAAAGCCACAAGCCTTTTAGGCCAAACCCTCAGAGCACATAAAATGCTCCAGGAAAGTCAATGTAACAATTTTAGCAGAGTTTCAGCATTTTGCTCTTGCCAAGAATTAGGCCCAAAAGCGTAGTAAAGACAGTTGCTTAAACCTATTAATAAGTAGCGCACTTTTACCACCTCAGTATTATAGTAGTGACTGACTGAAAGTCATTTCAAACACGTATGTAGGTGGTCTGCTTCATGATGCAGAAAACAGAGAAGAAAATTAATTGAAAAGAAAAATGAAATAGATCGATACAGATGCACCTATATACATAAAAATAACAGAAATGTGCATGTACATTTATGTATATTTGCAAATATACACATATGGATCTAAATAAATACAAATATATGTATATATGCAAACACAAGACACACAACAGATATATAGAATTGTTTCAACAGGATATAAACAGTTAACTTATAAAGCATTCCAAAAGCCTTTTAGTACACAAAACCTAATCTTTGAAATATCAAGCAAAACAGTCATTAAGAAGCTCATGGACCTGCCCGCTGCTCTTTTAAAGCTTCAAGTTAACAGTTGCTGACAGAGGCCCTTCAGGCTTCCTTCCCTGCTGAGAATCAGGCAAACTTCACTTCTAGAGAGCTTCGGTAGTCAAGATGTTCTTCTGTAGTGGAAGTATTGTACTGCTGAAACAAATGGGTTTACTTCACAGGTAGTACAACTAGGTATTTAGAGAGAACTTGCTTTTGCAAGGATATTATCCACACTGTGTTGTCAGAAATGAATTTGTGGTTTGTGCAAGAACGGTTATACTGCACCATGGGGAAACACGTCCTCATCTTTCTTCTTCTAATCCTCCTCTTAGCATTTTTAATCCCAGAGCACAAAAGAGGAAACAGAGCAGTACTTTTTTACTACTGCCGTATAGCAGAATGTCATTTGCAGACTATATTATCTGTAAATTAGCAAAAACATGGATAATGTTATTCCAAGTGTGTCTTTTCATGTCCTGACATAAACACCTTTGCCACCATCTTATCTCCTGACAACTTCACTTTCCATTCCAGACTCTTGTCCTTTGCTTTCTTTTTTCTCGATGCCGTAACTGCATTGTCACTGGGTGCCTCACACAGCTACTCACTTCCAGCTGTTCTCATTCTTATGCAGCACTTCTGCAAAAAAACATCCTAAAGCAGCCTCGGGCTATTTCACTTGCTGCCCTGGTAACGATGTTCTCTTATGTGAGCGGTTGAGAAAGATGACAGGTTCACTCTAATTTTCTCCATGCAGGTGCTATTTGAATGTTAATTATACCCAGCTAAAAATTCTACTTTCAGGCCATCCTTCTGTAAATTTGAAATTAAGATGGCAAATTTCCTAAAATGAAATTCATTCCTGGTGACTGTAGACAGCTAATAGAGACATCCAGGTTAGGATACTAACCATCAGAAAGAGCAGATTATTTGTCTCTCTCCAGTGACTGTGAATAGGGCTCAGTTAAGAGCCTAAGGTTAGCTCAGGTGAATCTAGGCTCTATTTTCTAGTTATCATTTGCAGAAAAGAATCCTGCTCAAGAAGAGTTGTCCTCTCAGAAGAAATTCTCAGAGACAGTGGAACTTGAAGTGGAAACTGCTGCTGCCAATGGCAGGATGGGACATGACAGATGTGATATTACATTTTCATGATTGGTTGTACGGTAAGGGCACATCTCTGTCTCACCATCCTCACGCCACCATAAATAGCATAACCAAGCTACAGGGGAGCACAAACTGTGGTGTGATTAAAGCACTATAACTCAAGGCAATTCACATGCTCTAAAGTATTTTATTTCTCTCTCAGCCACAGGCAACCTTCTATAAAGTACCCTGCACTGAACATAGTCCTGGAAAATGTCATCATGGTCAGATACAGCTGAAATGTAGCAGAAATGTACTATAACTTGTCCGGTTCCTCCTTAGGGAAGAATTTAGGTCCTTATTTTCCCCTTTTATTTTAAAGGTAATGCTATTTCTATAGTCTTGTTAATGACTGTAGCATTCTATTCAATATTAAGTTTCTAGGTGACACTGCTAGATCCTATATACGAAATACAAGAAGAGGAGGAAGAAACTAAAACCAGTTTATAATGTTTAATATTTTCAGACTATAATCTTGGCATCACTTTAAGTGCACTTATAATTGTTTGCTACCTGTTCCTGAATATGATTAGGCTATTTCACCCATGAAGGGTGAGTGGTAAGTTCCTTTGCTGGTTATTAGAGATCCATAACTAAAGAGGGCTGCAGGCCAGAGTGAGGGGTAAAGATTTGTCTTTTCTTTCTCCAAGTAAGTCGAGGAATCACAATCACCATTCATGGATGAGACAGCCTGTTTGTTCTTCTTCGATTGTATTTCTTTTAAATTAAGCTTTTTAAAAAGGGACTGAACCTGGCATCACAGAATAAGCAGAAGGCTGGTGATAGATCTGGAGATCTTTGAGGCTTGTTGGATAAGCCAAAACCAGCAAACAAGCAAATAAATAAAAATGTGTTACCAAAACTATTTGGAGTTTTCTTCTGGGCGTATTTTCACCAAAGTGAATAACAAATGTAACAATGAAGGAAAAGTTTCTTTTGACCAGATGTGAAATACAATATTTAATTTTGCCGTATAATTATCATTTAATTCAAAAAAAAACCCCTAAATTTCAATCCAATGTTTTATTTCAATCACTGTTAGAAGAATCACCAATCCACCTTGGTCTAAAAGGGAGATACTGAGAAATGAAACAAAGTTTTGGAAGCACAGCAATGTGGATATCAAGGCACATCTGAAAACTGGTACAATCATGGAAAGAGAACTCACAGAGGGACGCAGGCAGGACACCCACTCCAAAGTCAGGGAGGTAGTGCTGTCCTTTCCTTAAGTCCACTAGCGATTCGCAGCTGAAATCCTTTAAGGTGATGGTGCAGGCAGCTTGCTGCGTGATGCCAGTTCTCTTGAAAGATGTACACGGAACTGCTAACCCTGCAATAAAAATTAGTGCCAGGTAATGAATTGTACTTACCAGACACTTCTAACTCTGTATTCTAACTATTAATCTGTTTCTGCCAGAAGTATTTTTAACATGTCAAACATCCAATAGCTGCAAGATGCTTAGATTTATTCTGTCACCTTAACAGGTTTCCTTCTCCTCGCCAACACCCTCTGCTACAGCATTTCTCTCCATAAGTTACATTGGCCCCAAACGTTAAGCCAAAAGGACTGAACACTGGGTTTAAAAATCAATATTATGCCCCTCCACAAAGCTAGAAATGGGAGCATTTTGCTTTAGTGATTAAAGGCCACCAGCTTCCCAATGGGTTTCAGAGTATTTGTTTCTGGTCCCGAAGGTCCCAAGATTTTAAAGCAGTGACATTTTAACTATCCTTACAGGAAATGCATCTTTATCATATGAACAGGTTTTAAAACCTCAGGGAGCATTTCCTGAAATGATATATACAGTTTTTACAGCACAACAAATTGGTTACTGTTAATTGCACTCTTAGTTGTACACAGTCAACTAGGTCACCTGTTTACTTCATTTGGCATAGGTACTTGCATTGTAAAAGAACAGGAGTGCTTTAGCGCACAGTGCTTTACAGGCACAGCTATTCAAGATAAGTGTGCTGAGAAAATGCTAAGATATTTGTAAAATAGTTTATTTCCCAGATCATCCAACAGACACAGTATGAACAGAATGCAAATTCTTTAGCCAGTAATAACACCGAACAAAGCATTGTTGAATCTGTAAACTACATTTCTCATATTTCCTCCACCTTCAGTTGTCATTTGTTCATTAGTAATTTTGTTAAGCTTTTACACTTTAGCTGAAATATCCTTGTATGATTCTTGCTCAAAAGTTGAGAAGGTTTGGCATTTTAAAATAAGACTAGAAAAAAGTATAAGAGAATGTTTACAAATATTAGAAAAAATATACTAAGAATATACTAAAAATATTTTTAAAAAATTAGAAAACATCCCCCACACTTTACTGCCTTTTATGCTCGGTAAACAGCTGACCATTGGTTTTCAAACTCTAAACTACTATCACAGTTAAGTGAAAGTCAGACACGCATTATTCCAAAATAAATCAACATGTTTAGCTTTAAATCTCTTTCATTTGCCTTCACGTTCAAAGGACTTGCAGTTTCACTGCTTTTACCCTCACTTCCCAGAAGGAACTGGGATCTATAACTGCCCTTCTCTTCCCATAATGCATTTACACTAAAATTATACTAAATCTCAGGTTGCTCTGTGGAAATGTATTAGAGATCACATAACAAGCATCAGCCGAGGCAATAAGAACAAGCTATCCATTTCTGTTACCCACTGCTCACTGCTGCATCAAGCAGAAATGAGGAAAATCAAACATGGAAATAAGATATCACAACACCAATATTATTTCAAAAGCCTCCTGAGAGTTCCCGAAAAAAATATCTGCATCATAATTTCTGTACTTATTTCATTTCTCCATTTTAGCATGAATTATAATTAATAAGAACCAATTATAGAACATCTGTTTTTATGAAAGGCTCCAGTAAAAACTAGAGTAACACTAGTTGCTCACTGTCAAAGCTCCTTATTTGTGATATCTCAGCAAACTGTAGTGGAAATGTTCACACGACAAAGGTAATTATTCTTTTATTGAAATTATAAACAGGAGCAGGTTATCTCCTATGAAATAAAAATCTTGCAAGCATTTTTATTAGTGACAAACCCCAAAAGATGTCACACAGGGGTGTGAAACAAGGCGTTAAACATTTACATTCTTCCTTTTACAGCATATTTCCTAGCAGAATATTTTTCAAAGTTACACCAGATATCAGTGATATCGGGCTTAGGCCCTAGAGCAGTAGGCTACTGTGCATTTTACAGAATGAAACTTATTGGTATCTATAGTGGAAAGAATTAAGAGTCTCAATTCACCCCAAGCACTGCTTGCCAGACTTCCTGCAACAAGGGCATAATATTTTTTAGATGACACATTTTAAGTTTGTGGGTTTGAAGAAACATATACCTCAGGCAAACATGCACATAAAGCACATCTCATCTCATTAGAGGACTACATTACTGAATCCAATCACGTCTTCCTTCTGTCATGCCTTTTCTTAAGATAAATATCCACATTCCAGTCATAATGAGCCAAACAATTCCTAAATGTGACTTTATTCAAATCAAAGATGGTCCACAGGGTAGTTCAAGCTACTAGCAGCATTTTTTTATGAGAATGTTTGATTCTTCAAGAGCCATGTGACATATGAATCCAATGAACAGATCACAGGAGCATGTTTTTTGTTAGTATATAAACATAATGATGAGGCGCTAAGTATGTCTAATTTTCTTCTAAGCATTTCCAGCTAAGTTTTACTGAAGGAAGCAAATAAAGATGTGAAGATGAAAATTTCTTCTGAAATCATGTCAGGACTTAGCATTTCTAATTTTCTCCTTTACCGTTTATGAACAGAATTACATCTGTGGAAAATAATGAATTCATTTTACATTCAACTTTCAAATTCTCCAGACTAATTCTCTCAGGCATCCCACAGTGCTTTGCTCAACACCACTACGTTATACCGACAGTCCTGGGAAGACCAACAGTGTATATGATGGCACAGAGCAGCCAGTTGATATCTTTAACAAGGCAGTAAATATCCCCATATCCAGTTGTATCAGGATTAGAGGACTGAGGCTGGACATTTGTCCGATAATGTTATACACAAACAGTTTGACTCCTGTGGCATGTCACTGAGCTATACCTTCTATGCATTCCAATTGTATGTGTCAATTCCATTTCAACACTACCAAGCAAACCCATTTTCACTATCTTTGCATAAAACAATTAGTGCCTCAGTTAATAAAACATGTATTTCTAATTATTTCCTAAGAATACACATTTTTAATCTTGGATAATATTTTCCTGCGTTGCTTTATCAAAAGGTACTTGTCTGAATTGTATCTACCCATCATGCATAGCATTGCTTTATTTTTGATTTATATTAATGTGATTACTGTTACAATTTTATATATCCGTATATAAAGCATAAATGCTTTTACAGCATAAACAGCACTATTACATGCTATATTTGTTATATTAACAAATTTTTTATATGAACAAATTATAATTGCGATTGCTAAATGCTACACAGTTTTCCTTTCCCTGAACTGAATCAGAAAAAAAAATACACCTTCAAATATAGATTTAAAAATACACTATTGCTAATGGTTTTAAATAAATACAGTATAGAACAAAATACTTGTTGCTGGCATTAGATGCAAGGATGAAGTAATTTCACCTTTGTTTAAGACTGTTAAAACTTGGTTTTAAAAATGTAATCAGTTTTAAAGGAATTAAGCGATTTCCCAAAGGTCACTCCTCTGAAATAGTACTATGCCAGCCATGAGAATGTTAAGTTTGAAACATTTAATCCTTTTAAAATGAGAAAGCTTTATTACTAAAAAGTAATTCTTGGCTGTTACTGTGATAATCTATACGTCTGACACATATACAGAAACACATCCATCCACAGTGTTCATATACTAGATTTCCACAATCAAATCACTCTCCATTTTGAAGCAGTAGGGAGTCCAGTGCAGGTTCCACCTACTCCTATGTCAGGCACATGGATTTTCATGCAGTCTTTCACCACCGAGAAAGTGCAGGCATCTCCTTTGGACAGAATGCTTTCCTGCCTCTCATACCTCAGCACAGTGCTGTGTTTCTTGCTTACCTACCTCCAAGCTCATTTACTCAGGCATCTTCTTCTGAGTGCCACAGTTCCTTCCACTCCAGTTTCTTTGTCCAGCCAGTCGCAGCTGTAGCTGCCCCAATAGCTGTTTCCTTCCTCTTACATGGGTGTAAATGGAACCTCACTAACTCCTCTCTCAATGGGATGCTGATCATTTCTAGATCAGCAGTTCTGGTACCTGAACTTCAGCAAAGAGACTGCAGCCACCCAAGGAAGAAACGTCCCGGTTCTCATCCTTCTTCAGTGGAGCTGAGATATAGAAAGTTCAGTCTTGTCATTTATTACAGGGTGCAGGAACACACAAGTTCACCTCTGAAACGCACAGCCTATAGCAAAGTCGCTGTTGCATCCGTTAGGAAAAGAAAGTTTCTCCTCTCCTCTCCTGAGTTCCTTAATGTTCTACTGCTGCTAGTGTTTCCTAAAGAAAAAAAAAATAAATTAAGATTTAATATTGCACCTTAACTCCCCAGGTTTTGCACCACCACTGCTTTTGAACTCTGAAATGTTAATGTTGGCCTCTACCATTAAAACAGCAAGAGGAGGTGAGTATTTTGGACATGGAACATTATTTCAGCCTTTCATGAGGCTGGAACAGGGTAACAGATGATGTTAGACAACAAAGCAGTCAATAACCCCCTTCTTTCTTATTGCAGTAACACAACTTTAGCTGTGGAGTCCTGGTTGGTCTTCACACATCAATACATTTCAGTTTTAGGATTGTACAGGTCTGCCACAAGCATATTCTTAAAAATACAAACTGCTGGTGATTTAACAGCCTTCTACTATCATTCTCTCAAAACGCAACTACGCCCAAACATTTTAAAAATCCATAAACATCAGCAAAACAGATCTTTGGTTGGCTGGTGCCATGGAAGTTGTGTTACCCTGGACTAGGCATTGTTTTACCTGGCAATACCAAGATGTATTTTTATTTGCTATCCTTTGGGTCAAAAATTTTCTAGTTCAACAGCATATTCTGACAATTAACAAGTTCAATAAGGCTCCCAGGAAAAGAAAATTAACTATGAGTCTGGGGACACAGTGTTAAGTTTAAAAGCGAAGGTGAGATTTCCACATAAAAGTCTCTTCCAAGTTACTGACACTTACTAGAAGTAATGTTGAATCCCAGCCTCTATTTTTGGGCAGCCTCCAATGCAGCTGATGTCATGGTGAACGCAACTAAACTGTTCATTCCTGCACCACAACAGCTGTGAAACAGAGGTTTCTGAAGAAATGCTATATGTACTTAAGAAGGCACTAAGGTCCTTCTTTTTGTGAACCAAGTGCTCTTCTGGTGAAAATCTAATGACATCACTTGAGCATCTTTGTGTTCATACTGGGATTTGGCCTAAGTCTCAGAAAAGTCAGCACATATAAGAAAAGACAATAATGAAAATCTGCCCTTATTCACGCAGATACCTTGCAGAACCAAAATAAGGTAGATATTTCCTTTCATTTTCTTATCCCCTTAGTTCTGTTCCCTTTTCAGAATAGGCAATTGTAAAAACACAAAGCAGTTAATTCCAGATTGTAATTTTGCCATCACAACAAGAGCCGTTTCTAGACACAAACACAGAGAAGGCTATTTGTGCCTAATGCTGTTGTCATTAGCATATGCCAGCATATTATCCACTGCATAAAAGTGTTGAGTGACCTGTCATACTAAGTATGTATGATTGCTAGGGTATGCAACACTAAGTAATTCACATATGATTCAAGTACTTAATTTCTAAATTCTTTTGTATATTCTGCAAATCATATCCTCTCTCTTATTAAAGAACAATGGATAGTTGCCAGAGGTGGTAACTGTAATTCAGAATTGTTTATTTTGTGCAGAAAATTCATGTGAAGCTTTTATAAGAGAATACTCACCACTGGACATGTTTAGCTTATGAGATTGATTTTAAAGGATAAAGAAACAGAGAGAAGAAGGTGTTTGTTTTGGTTTTGTATAAAAAAGGGTGAGGAAAGAGAGTTACTTGAGTTACCTGAGATATGTGGTACGTGAAGTTTATTTTCCAAACTACTGTGCATTTTTTTAAGTTAATAGTGGCAAAAACCAAAACTGTAAAATACATTTGAAGTGTCTAAATATGCTCCCAGTCTGGACTCTAAAATAAGTTTTCCAAAACCTATACACTGAGACAAATCTATAAATGAATCCCATTACTCTGAAGGTCAGATTTTTGTGTTAATGTGTGCTTTTTAGGTTGTCTGCTAGATGCAGTATCTTGTCAGGCAAACTAAATAGCACATATATTGTACAGACTTCAATTAATACTTCACAGATATAAACTGGGATTAGTTTTAAATCGATTGTGCAGATTTTACATCAGCATTTCAGTCCTCTTGTTGAAGGTTGTTGTACAGATGCTTCACTGGAATACATTTAGCTATTACCCTGTGGAAAATGTGGGGAAGTGCCAGGGATAGAAACCAGGAAACAAACAATAATGCAGAATCAGCAAACCTGGCCTCTGAGATGTCTCAGTACCCAAAGCTGTATTGTGAAATTAATCTGGTTATGCAGCATGGGATTTTCTAGTTGGGCATCCCAATCTTCTAAACTATTTTAAAAGTTTCTCTCTTGAGAAGTAGAGATCTAGTAATTAGTATTCTTTTATTTCAAAGACAAACTCTGTATTTATTTTCTGAATGTTTCCCTTTGAAAGAAGAGGGAATATCCTGTCTGAGACACCCACAGCAATCAATGTCCTACTTAGTTAGGATTCTTTCACTGACAATGATTTTTCATTTTAGAAATGCCACTTCTTTAAAAATCAAAGCTTTTCTGCAGAAATGCATTACTTTCAAATAATTAAGGTCTGGCACAAATTAACTCAGGGCCTGTGATTAGCTGAAGGCCTAATTATTAAGGCACTTCCTGAGGATGTGGAAGATCCAGGTTCAAACCTGATCTGCCGGATTCATACCAGGAATTTAAATCCCAGTCTCTCACACCCCCAGCAAATACTTCAACAGTTTGGTCTGGGAAGCCAGCCCTTCCTGTATCAAGGGGTACATATTTATACAGAATAGAGCAACACCAATAGCAAATACTTTGAGAGATTCATCCCTAGCCTGTTGTATGCAAAAGTAGCCTGTTGAAGAGCCTACAAAATACGGATCAAGGCATGCACACAGCATATAGAAGGCTGAGACAGCATTCAGCTGCCTAAATATGGGACCCTAATGCCATTTCAAATACCTTGGCATGAGACATCTTTTCTGTAGATATAACAGAGAGAATTGCAGACCTGGAAGATGACCTGTGCCCAGCTGGAGTGACAGTGGATGTCAGATGAGAGAGTTGAAGGTATCTCCAGTGACACTGATTCCTTATGTCTAGTCAGCTAAATCCTACTCCGAACTGGGCAAGCCAATAGCTTGAAGGCGCATCGCCAACATCCTTTGTGAACAAAGTGAGTTATCTGAATACTAACTGCTCTGAATGAACCTTCTCTCAAAGTCTCAGCAGGTCTCAGTTAAATTTCAGTTAGAAACTTTTTTTTTTTTTTTTTAATGCTGGGAACTTTACAGGGTGTGAAAACTATTGATCTGTTAGGTAAAGTGAGTTTGGAGATAGGTGATCTAGAGTGGTCTCCTACTATGGCTTTGCATAGAAAAGAAGGGAATTTAATGGCAAAACTCTGTTTCAGGGGAAGCTATTAAACAATGTCAAGGGAATTCTAAAGGAGAAATCAATCCACTATATTGTGGGTCTGTAAGTTTTCTACCCAAAACCAAAATACATCTGGTTTACTGGGTTAAGCTGCACATATGCACTAATAATAGCTGTGTTTCATTGCTTGACTGGCATCTCCACTCTGTTTTCCCCAGTACAGAATTACCTAAAATAGTGTGTCCTTGAGGATAGAACTGCTGTGAGCTCTCTATGGGAATCCTATGGTATAGTTTACTGCCATTTGTGTCATTCTATTTAATTTGCTATTTCTTCCTTCCAACATGTGGGTAATAATCACAGTAAATTGATTCCCATGAGCTCCTTGGACAATTAAAGCTATTTGGTTATTGCCACCTGCCTGCTGTTTCCATTAATGCAATCTTCAAGGTATTTTTTTTCCTTCCTGCTTCTCACCCCAGTAAATTCTCTGCCCAATCTTGACACATTGCTGTGCTGCAATTAGTGTTAAAATGCTGTGGAGGGCATCTGTCCCTGAATCTGATCATTCACATTGCCAAATATTTCTTTGTCATATGCAAATTTAGTTTTGAGAATTTGTGAAATTTGACTTTTTTTTAATATACAGGCTCAGAGAAATGTACTTAGTGACACATGATGCTATTTCTAGTCAGAACCTGGGTAGCTTTGCTATTATTAAATCTTTTTGTAACCATTTTGTTCCTATTATCTTTGTGATATTTACTAAATCACCCACTATGTCCTTACCTCTCAGTTAAATGCACGTATTGGAGAGGAAAACAGGTGCTATATTTATCCTTTTTTGTGTTATTGCTGTCTTGTCATGTCTTTAACCTTTTCTTTCTTGGAATACTTTGCCTTTCCTCTCCTATTTCTCTAGTTCACTATCAGATTTTTCAGATCTGCATTCTCAAATAAGCGGTATCATACAGACCTCTTACGTTGTGATCTCTCTTTCCAAGATCAAACTGGCCAGTGACTTTTGTGGAGAAGAGGGGCAAAAAGCAGGATAAGGTCGCGGATCAGAGAAGTAAAGACTGAAAGGGAAGCATGACAGGAAAGGTCTCAGTCCCAGTTCTGTTCAGGAGAATTCAAGTTTTGCTTTATACAGCAGCTGGAACAAGAGGGAATCTGCAACTGATTTCACCTTCTAACATGTAGTCAAATGGAACTAGATTTACTCATTGATCTCCTTTAATTGCTATGTTGGTTATAGTCAGCTACATATGCTATATGTTGCCTGGGTTCTCCATACTAAATTATCAATATTGTGAGGCTGCAGTCGGATAAACACTTTGCAAGAATCTGGTGCATCATTCTGATAATCACAAATAGCTGATTACCTTACTGACAAATTCTGATGGACTCACTAACTTGTCACTGCACAAATATGACTTAATAATGTTCTTCATATTGCAGGAGGCAATGAAAAGAAAACTATGAAAATAGCCTTGACTTTATCAACCACTATTATTCATTTTTCTGGCAAGCAAGGCAAGTTCGAACATGAAAATATTTAGATGCACAACCTAAGCACGAATGTGGATCCACGTAAGTGTCCTGCAAACTGAATGTGCATGTGGAACACAAATATGACCTGCAATGGAGAGAACAGACATCAGTCCAAGTCCAGTTCTGTTCCACAACAAGTATGGCACAAAACTGATGAGTAAAAGAAGCAGCAGGAGTCACCAAAACATTCCTAATTTAGGAACAAAGCTTAACCCATCTTTTTTTCATTTGCTTTGTTTATCTAATATGCCACTAGATTTTAAACACCAGGGTAGAATTTCCCGGCTTTGCTGATCATTTAAAAGCTCAAGGGATTATCAAACCAGCCATTTAGAATGACGTTTTGACTGTGCAAATATTTGTCTGTCAAATAGGCTGTATGGCACAGGACCTGATCAGCCTTGGCAGTATTACAGGTTCTTCATACACTGCAAACCCCACTGTTTCCTCATAAAGCTGTCAAGTCCCAGTTTAATGAAACATATATAAACTCAATAATGTTAGCCATTTCTCAGCAAGCTAATTCATTTTGGTTTTTTCCTGTTGAGTTCCTCCTATTAGGACTTTTATCAATTTATCATTTTAGGAGCACCCCAGCAGGTCTGCTGCTGGTACTGGGATTCAAAATTGAATAATAAGTTTAATTTTCAAACAGCCAAAACATTCACCTATATAAAAATACCTCTTCCCTGACCATTATTATATTAACTCAGAGAGGATGGAAAATTAGGGAGTTTTAGTAAGAAGTGTCTCCAAAATGAGCCCAGAACCGCTTGTTCTTCCTACTGTCCCATGGATTCTTCCACGCCCTGTGCTACTGTTGTCTAAGAGGCATTCCTTACCACTTGTCTTTCTTTGTAATTAGAGCTGAGGGATTTTACTACACGTACCACCAGACTCAGGGGCTGAAGGATCCAGAAGATATGAAGTTCTCATAGCTGAGGGTGGAAGCTGTAATCAGTCTTAAGAAATTAAGACTGTTATCCCAGTTTTGTGGTAGCCAGCTTGGAAGACAGATCACCATCATCTCTATTCTCTTCTGCAGAAAAAAATAATTCTACCAGAATTTTCAACTACTGAAAAAAGGTGGTGAAAGAAAACAAGTGAATAAACATAGCCAAGTATCTTGTTACCACCACACAAGACAAGACACTTGCCCTCTGTAAAAACTTCAACAATTCTACTGAAAACTTGTCTTATTCCAGAATATGTTCCTGCTGGTTTTTAATTTGAAATCTGGAAGGAAGGACCATATTATAGCATTTCTAACAATAAACAAACTAGCTGATGCCTGCCATTAACTAATTAATAATAATAAAAACCAACACACTAGTGCACATAGAACAATAAATAACATTCTGTCAACATCTGTCTGAGTTTCTGACTAAATTAACTGACTGTTTCTGGCCAATCCTACTCCCCACTTCATATTTGCTTTCCACAAGTATTCCAGCGAACAGTTTATCTGGCACAAATATTTCTGAAACAAATATCTTTAAATGAATATTGCAGAACAGACTTGAAAAGCAAATTGCTAGTATTTGCAGTGGAAACATGATTGGAAGCAGCCAACTTCATTCAACTGAAAAATATAAATACACAATATTTCCAGGTGTACAATGAAAACCTGAAAATTTGTGCACTGAATTTATGACAAATACATTAAATTTCCTTGAAGATTCTGAACAGACACATTTAAACATCCGAGATAAACAAGCAGTCTACTCCCAGAACAATCGGTAAGAGGAATAAAAAGTAAGAAATAATCCAGTACTTTAATTCTGTCAAGTTATTTATTCAGTCCCATTTACGATTCTAGTTGAGTTTAATTAAATCTGTAGAGAGTTTTGAACTAAAGGGAGAAATTTTGTCCAAAAAGAAGTGTGTATGTAATCACACTATGGTTTGGTTTTTTTTTCCTGTGACCCATATGGACAAATGACACTACTTCATGCAGAACAGAAAAACAAGAGCTGTATACTGAAGACAAAATGAGACAGTCTGTATGCTCTAGTGCTGTAGGTATCAGGGAAGAGGGCTAGCACTGGCAGCGAGGTTCCAAGAGAAAGCTGCCAGAATCGATCTTATCTTTTCTGCCAGAAGCAAGACCGAGCAATAAAAAAAAAAAATAAAAAAAAAAAAAAAATCAGAGCTAGCAATAAACCTTCCCTCATTTTCCTTTACCCTTCAGGAGATTACTTTGATGGGAATTAGACAGCCCCCTGCAGGAAGCTCTTTAGTTCTTGTTAAGTCTTTTCACAGTGTGTTTGGTGGAAAGGAGAGTTTGTGTTTGATGCTGTTCATCACTGTTGCTGCTGATTTTCTGAGGTTAAGAAACATCAGTGTGCTTGCACTGCTTTTGAGGGCTGCCAGAGCAAAGATTTCACATGGGTTCCAAGCTCCTGGCTGCTGTGTTACAGCACATCCCCTGAGGCGAGCCTGCGTGCCAGGCTTGAACAGTCTCACATATCAAATGCTCATTTGAGGATTTTCAGGAGGTGAAACTGCTCTTTCTCCAGGTGACTGCATATGCTTGTGCTAATATTGATTTAATCACATTTCTAGATTGTGTTTGAAAATCATCAGTGAAATCTTTTCTCCTCTTGGACGACAACTGTTACAGCATCTGTACCCAAAGGGGAATTCTTGCCCTCCAATATAGGCAGAATAGGTTTGTGGGTCTGTGTTTGTTTTTCTTCTGTCTCCACTGTCTACAAGAAATAGGCGATATGGGTAGTCCCGTTACACAGATTACTAATTTGACACTATAATACAATGCTTCACTAAGGATTGACATGCACTTTACAAGACATTCTCTTCTATTTTATTTAAGAGCGTGTCAGTGTTTTGCCTCCCTGTGATCTGCTGAGGTATAAGCAGAAACCAGGAATCCACGCTGCCATTCCCCTGCTTTTTTCAGTAAGCCACACTTTCTCCTGCTTGAGTTGTAACAGTGTTTACCTTTCAGTTCTTCCCTCCAACTTTTCCTGTACGGAGTCAACTGAGTTTTGTTCCCTGACCTCTTCTCCATTTGCTCTCTGGGTATAAGTCTGTTCAAACAAAATGAGTCTCTCAAAGACTGTCATTACAAAATGAACCTTTGCCTCTTTGCTACTTTTACTTCCTTTCACACTTCTGAAAATTACAGAGAGCTGATAAAGTCTGAGTCACTTTTATCACTTATCAGGGGTTAAAAAAAAAAAAAAAAATCACACTTAATAAGCCTCCACGACCTCCTTTGGTTTCCTATTTCGCTCCCTTTACTCAATCTGTCTTTGTATTAAGCGAAAAACTGCCCTAAAGCTGTCCTTTATGTCTACCAGATCCTATTATGTCTATGTACAAGGGCAGAATTTCAGTGAATCTGGATCTCCCCCCTTCCTGTTCAAGGTCCGCTCTGCTGCTGTTACCAAATGTGGTACGTTATCATTGTACACACGCACACAGGAGAGATTTCCAGCTGGGAAAGGCTTATCACATCTCCTCGTGCCATAGTCAGCGGAAGGCTTTTCTTTAGCACACCTTTATGAAGGCTTTGCCTGCAAGGCCCCAAGGATTCCGGCTTCATGTTTCTAATAGCTGCACACGTAGTTAATTAGGGCAATGACATCTGTACAGTGTCCAGCCACCGTTCTGTCAGAAACACATTTGAGCACAATCCACTGAACTTCAACGGTGCCTCCAGCTCCCATGCCAAGAAAAGTCTGGCTCTCCTCATGGCTAGTAGCAGACTTTCCCTATCCCTTCACCTTTCCTTTGGATGAATTTGTACAACATACTTAGTTAACAGATCAGCTTTCAAGTACCTGCTCATCCCTGCTCAAGCGGGCACAGCAATTTCTCTTTTAGCAGCTGTGATTCAGCAGCTCTTTGGTCTGTAGTCATCCTTAGCACCTAAATGTTAAGTGGCATTAAGAGTTTGAGTCAGAAACATCAGTCTTGGGCGATTTTGTGACCAGCTGGTCTCAGGTGTCTCATTTTTCTGCAGAGGATTATTAATTCATGGTTTCCTCTTTCTGCTTTTTCCAATCAAGTAATGCAAAAACAATTTAGCATGTAGGCACGGGTTACCCTGATTCACAAGATCTATTTATCTGATCACTCATTTTTATGTGTGCCTGGGAAATAAAGATATTTTGTGATGAGATAGGTATTATCACCATTATTTACGTTAACACAAATAAAATGCTACACAAAATACCATGGACCCCCCATGGATACACACTGATTTCACACACATTTTCCACATATTTCTACTGGCTCTGCTTGAGACCACATATTAAAACCCACCAATCTTCCCAGAACTGACTGATGAAAGCCTCAGCAGAAACAGCTGCATTTCACATGTGGTTTAAGTTAATGTCTCATCCTGAATGTTTAACTCTAGCTCGCCTTGCTGCTTTTTAACACTCACAGTCCTCTTTAGCTTCACATTAGAAGCAAGGCGCTCCCCCGAAAAGCAGAAAATAATACAATGAGGTTGGTAGCACTTCATTTCTGGAATGTCCAAAATCACTTTTTTTATTGCACATAACATGAAGAGTAGTTCATGTTTGATATCCTTTAAGCACATAAACTAGTTGCATAGCACTGTTAAACAGCATAAACAAACACTGAGCTGTCCACATAGTAATATTTCCTTTCGATAAAAATGAAGCATTACCAAAAGTAAGTAGCACTGCATATTTTTCATCTTAAGTCTACTATTAAAAAGAAAAAAAAAAAAGTAACATAAAATGCATCTTTTTCTACTTTCTCTTCCTGGATGGGCCAGAAGAAAAAAGAAAAAAAAGGAGCACAACTGTTTACTAGGAGCCAGAACATGCCTAAAAACCAATAGCCTTACATAAGTCAGAAAGTTCATCAGGTATGAAATATGAGTGTACAAGGCCCTTCTTTTTTCCCCTCTTGAAAGATCAGTAATAATCTTACACAAGCAAGCCTACACTTATACGTATGTCTCTCCCACATGAATGACTGTCAGAGATAGAGACATCAATGCTAGCATTTTTTTCCTGGCAGTGCACACTTCAGGCCAGGAGAGTCTTCTCAGCAGGTGACTTCGCTGCAAGTTGTGCTAGCATCCTATGGACTGAAAGGTAACCACTTAGAGCCACGGCATGGGTTTAGGTGTGTGCCAATACATGACAAACTGTGGCTTGGCCAACACATTCACTAAATCAATGAGATCACAGAGAAAAAAGCTTACCTAGGACCTTCTTGAACGTGCTAATTGTTAAATAGTGTTAAGTAGGCTCTCAGGAGAATCCATTCTCCACCAAAAACTGTGGCAAGAGCCCCTGTTTCAAGATTATCAACTAGTTTCTTCAGCTCTAAGACAACAATAACTTTATCTGCTTAGCAGGAAGCCTTCCTACTCTCTATTTTCTTGCAAGAACAAGAACCGAACCCATCGAATACCTTTCATGATTTTAGCTATTTTCTCTTCAATCTGAAATGACAGGCCATATCACCTGAGAGGTTCATTCTCAGTGAGCACTACATGCCCATTACACCTAATGTACAAGTGTCTTTCATTTCAAAAGAGCTGCAAAACCCTTTTTCCCTAATAGTACCAACAATACACAGTGAAACATAAATGTCTAGACTGTGTGCAGATGAGAGAAGCATCAAATCAGAGAATAAGCAAGCACTTTCCAACATTATGAAGCCACCAGAAGGTAGCGGCACCAGCCCACAGCGCCAGTGTCAAACATGTTCCGCAGAGCAGGGCTTGGCTCAGGCAATTTACAAAAACATGTCTCATTGCACATTACTTCATGGTAAATATAACACAGGTGCCTGTTATTACTAGAGCTCTTCTATCCTAGTATTTGTAGTAAATCTCAAGGAAAGACTGAAGCAACTTCAAACTAAATATTGCACAAACTGGTAACACCAGAAAGCAGACAATGAGAACACAAGGAAGGCCTCATTTTGAAACTTCTCTACTACAATGATACTGAGTAGGGAGCGATGCCTAATGACATGGGGTTTGGTTCTTTACCCTTACTATCTCGAAAGAACTGGTGCAAGCATTACGCGCAAAGCCCCGTTGGCTCTGGAGTATGCTGTGCCCCTGCTAGACAAGTCTGGCAATGCAGTGAGTCCACAAAGCCTCTTGCAGTGCAGACTGAGCCCTTCATAAAGTCTGAATCCACTCCGAGAAACATCAGTCATAGGCAGTAGGCACAGTATTCCAGACTCACTTGGGTGTTTTCAAATTTTGGTGCCATTAAAGCAGAAAACACTTAGTAAAAAAAGTTATTTCAGCTACAGTTTTTATGCCTCCTTTTTTCTTTATTCTTTGCTTCAGGCCATTTCTCTTCTAGTCAATCTCATTTTTTAAATGGGAACAGAAATCCAGGCTGTTTGCATGGATGGGAATCCTCATTCATTTCCACCCCTGCCCTTCTCATAGCACTCACAGGAGTGGCCGCTCCGGTCGCAGCGGCTGTGTCTCTGCACCAGCCTGCAGGCACCAGCAGCAGGACCGGGCAGTGATTCCCCAGGACACATCAGAAGGTCCTAGCATTGCAGCTTGGCAGTTTCCTGACAAAGCTGACAATTGCTTTTAATAGCCTTGATGGATTTTTATTTGCCTAATTGTTTTTGAATGTGTTGTAATCAAAGTGAATGGATAACAGGAGTGGCAAAAGGTCACAGCTGAAAACTGCCTGACAGGCAGAGGGAAAGAATTTAAGAAAAACATTTTTCTCTCTGTCTCTACTTCCCATGTGGAAGAATGGATTAGGTCAGGCTCATTGCATCTCCCCCTTCTTCCTTCCTGTAAAGGTGTGTAATAACTAAGGGCAGTCAACCTTAAAGCCCAGGAAAACAGCGTGTCTGATTCTCAGCTGATGCATACTTATGCATACTAAAACTCTTGTGCAAAGTGGAATTACCCAAGGATTAAACCAGCAGAGTCCCAAGGTCAGAGTTGCCCGTGCCACATAACTACAAAACCTATTTCCTTGGAAACCAAATATAGGACAGGTCATTCCCTAAGATGTCAAAATCTACTTTATTGCTGTTTTAACAGCCAAAACAAAAAAAGCCGCAGAGAACAAAGGGGGAAAAGAAAGAAGTGATGTGACTAAGCCTTCCCAATGGACCTTTACAAGCAAAAGAAGAAAGGCAAAACCAGAGAGAGGTCACAAAAGTAAAAATTATTAACATAATCAGTCTAAGAGTGGTGTCAGCAAATTAAAAATAGAGAGTCCATAACACCCAGGAAGTGTGCTTAGGGCAATGCCATGAAGAGCCACAAGATATGTGTGCACTTTGGAATGAAGATGAGGTGATAGGATTTCGAGTCACTGAAGAATGTACACATACAATGTATGAAAAAAATCCTTTAACTGGATTTCAATCATTAATAGTCAACCTCAGCATTTTGCATACATTTATGGTATGCAAAGATAAATTCTAAAGACATTCAAAGGTCCCTCCCCTCTCCCATCACCTTCCTTGCACACTCCCCTTTCCAGAGACAACAGCGCTTTTCCATGGGGATAATTCTTTCAGGGAACTCTTGAAAGACAAGGACTAAATTCCCACTTCTTTAATGGGAGCAGGGCTGGATTCTCTCAGCCTCTCAAGCATTTGGTGAAGTAAAGCTGTGGGATGAAAAGCAACCCCAGGCTTGGACAGAGGGCAAATCATTTACCAGCATAGAGGAGCACATACATATATCATGTGAAGTAACTTAATAATCAAAACATTTGGGATCAAGCAGGATGTCCATTGGTTTATTTTCCTTTCTTATCTATTTCTACCTAGCTACCATTGAACTATCAGAGGAACACTCTAGTATGTGTTTGTTTTGTTTGTTTGTTTTTGTTCAAAGACTGAACAGCATTTACTTTGTAAACTAGAGTTATTGAAATGTTTTTAAGTTTTATTAACCCCTATTACATCACCTCATTACACTATACTGCAAAACCTGTTTCCTTTCTTTAAGAAGAATCCTTGAAAACTATCAAAAAGGAATTATTCATAAAACCGTAACCTCTGCAGAAATCTGTTACAAAGAAAAATTCTAAGAATGATATGTGAAACATCCTTTTTTCTGATGCTGTTCTCCCTCATCCATCCTTGGGTAGCAAATCAAAAACCTTTGTGCAAGAGGAAAACAGAAGACTAATGTGTATGGGTAAAAAGTAATCAGATGCCTTCACAGAACTCACGAAGATCAAGGGTCACTGAGAAAGGTAAGTGTTAAGCAACCTCATATTTTCCAGAAGTTGGCAATAGGAACCATTTTACATCCAACAGAGGAGAATCAATTGCTTTGCTTTGGCTTCCTTGAGCTGCAGCTGTGGGACTGATTCCACACCTGCACACCCTCTGCAAGTTGGTCCAGGAGCCCCATTAAGCTCAGGGCCAGGTCCCAGCTCCTGCTTGAACTACACTGTACTTGTATTTGTACACATGTCCATTAAATCTGGATTCATCAAGTGCTAGGCTATAACAGGACAAAGATGGAACAGGGTGAGAAGCCCGTGAGCCACTGTCTGTTCCCTGGAAGTTGTGATCTCTGTAGCAGGATGGCTGAATAGGATGTAAAACCACCTCTGAACGCTGTTGGCTTGGTTTGCCATATTAAAAATAAATTAAATTAGCAGCTCAACAAACTCAGTTGTAAACTACAGTTGCTAAACCATTCTTGCCATAGGGGCAGCAGCCTCAGGGAGAGCCAGCCAAGAGGTGCCCCAGCCCTCTGCACTGACACCTTTGCACCCAGCAAACTGGGAGACGTTCTCTCCACGGGGAGCAAGATGCCACTTCCTTCTGCTCACCTCGCTCCTCAGAAAGGGCAGAAAAAGTTGTCCTCGTTCTTTCATGTCTGCTAAGCCCCTAAAATTTCACCTCTGCATTTTCAACTGCTTCTTCTTAAAAATATACTTTAAAAATAGTAATATTGTAGACGGTGCTACTTACGATTCGTGGTGTTTTTACCTGAAATGTCACCTTTTTAGTTCAGTCACAGAGAATGACTCCTCTCAGTCACCCAAAAGCTTTCTATTCAGTCTTGTCACACATCCCTAATCTGTTAACAAGCCACAAAAATCAAACATTAGCCATACAGTCTTGAGCCACAACATTTCGGATTTTCCAAGTTCCTAGAGGTTGGGAAATAAGCCAGTCCTTGTTCCTATGTCAGATGCCAAGTACAGGAGATGAAGGATGAAAAGAGAGCCGAGTTTCACGGTTAGCCTGACTTTTAAAACAAAGAGAAAGTCTCCTGTACTGCCGGGCGCCAGGAGGAGCGGGGTAACTGCAGCGCCCACCCTGCCTGGCTGCTGCTCACAGCCCGGGGATGCTGCCGCCTTCTCCTCGGTCTCCCTGCACGGGGAAGACAACAAACAACTCCCTCCTGCTTTGCATATTCCGATCTACCATTTCAAACAGAAACCTTTGCTTTTTATCCTAAAGTGGTACTTGTTAAAGGAGCTGTGACCACTCAGGCTATTTCCTTTGAGGATGATAACACTGCTGCAGAAGCTTCATTATTATGCTAATCGAGCACAGTCTGAGCAGCTTTCATAACTGCCACATTAAATCATCTACCAAGGGGAGGCCTCAAGAGCCATTTACATCGCACTGTATGCATATTAATGAAGCCAGCAGCAGCAGAATTGTTTTTGAAGCAATAGTCAGGTAAGAACAAGGGAAAAAAAAAAAAAAGACATTATTTTGAATGTTGGAAAAACTAGAGTCACAAAGGTTTTGCAAGTTCAGGACTGAGGCTCGGTTCTGTTGTTTGTAATTAGGACTGAACAACACAACAGAACAGAAACCTGCAGCAGCTGCCGTTGTGATAGAGGTCTCTGTGACAGACTGCAATGGCTCCAGAGTATCTGTGCTGTACAACACACAGTCCTAGTCCCCAGCCAAATAGCTACAACAGTCCTTTCTCATCCTGTCCTCCTCATGCCCTGGCTCCCTCCCTCTTGCCCCAGGACACACACTTGTGATGCACGTAAAGAAGATAATGCTACTAAGAAATGAGATAAAGAACAGTACCTAATAGCATGCCTTCAGAATAATTCAAACACATCCATCAAGACCAAAGACATAAAAGCAAACAAGTGACATTTAGAGTGATCTTGGACTGACAGCTGAATATAGATACACTTTTCCCAAAAGATAAACCACCTGGAAGCCACCACAGATGAAGGTGGATGATACAGACAGGTTAGGTTGAAGAAATAGCAGGAGCAATAATCACAGCAGCTCACCTGCCCAGACAGTGTCACGCTGCTTTTTTTCACATATGTTCCAGAAAACGCGTATTGTCAAGAGACAGTTTAAGAGCAGAGCAAGTAGCGCTATTGACAGGAACTGGGAGCTTTTCCCACTCATGAGAAAACCGCATAAAGGAGAGAGCTCTCTGGAAAGCTAGGATGACATTGGCATTGTTATTGAAGCAAAGTCGGGACCTTTTTATCAGATCACAGGTTTGTTTAGACAGTTAGGCATATTTTTAAATGATTTATAGGTGAATATTACGTGCACTGTGGAAAGAGCACACACTTTAGAAACATGGCATCCCAGGAAATGTTTTATTTTATGATTCAAGCCATGCACTCTGTTCCATCACCATGTTCTGTAATATCAACAATCTACTTCCCTATCTTCCTTCTGCTACTCTCCTCCCTGGATACCTACCCTCCAGATCCAAACAACGCTTGACAGCAATCCTTCATGTCCTCATGATATCGCCTTCTAGCGCTCCCTCCTTCCACACACCTCTTTATTCCCAGGGGATTTGATAAGAGAAAGCAGAGTTTACAAGAGCAAGAATTCCCCTGGAACCAACGACTTTCTATATGTTAAGAAGTGTTTGTCCACAATCTCAGTTGAAAGCCAAGAACATATCAGCATCAAAAATATTTATTTTCATTACAAATAGACTCTTTGCATACTATTGCTGCAAATGCCACAGTAAACCTTGCACATTACATATGCAGACACTTTGCTGCAAGGTGGCTTACCCCATCTTCCCCAACCTAAGAGAAAATATGCTGTGTTCCAGTCTTTAATTGACTTTTGAAGATCCACAAATTGACTTTTGAAGCACCTTCCTAGTCTTATTTTCCAGGCATTTAAAAATGTTTCCCACCCAACTGATTTTTTGACAACATATCACTCAACAAATCATGCTCATGTTCGCATAACAACTGCCCTCCCTACTGAAAGCTGGAAAGTTTCAGTTGCTCGTTTTTGAGGTTTGTCCTTCAAATGTTTCCTTTTCTATCTGTCTTGTGTTGCCTGCATTGAAGGGCACCATATCAGCATGTGGAATTACACGATCTAAGTTTAAATGGACTGTCCTGAATATTTCAATGCTGGTTTTGATTTTGGGTCTCAATAACTTAAACTAAAGAAATTAAAGGTACGGTATAATCCTAAAAAGATTATTTTGATGTTTGCCAGCCCCAGTCTGCTATAGATGTTTTTCTAAACTAATTAGGCAGATAAGATGGCACATATAGATATTATGATGTCCATCATTCATGACTCATGAGACATTTTGAAATATCTAGCTTTAAAGGGAATCTAGTGTATATCACCCTTCAAAAGGAAAGAAAATATTTACAAGTATCTTATAGTTCAACAAGAAATATTAATCTGATAATACTATGCTGCGATAGAACAAGGTAATACAATTACATAAATACTCCCACACAACCAGTGGCAATATAACCGTAATTATGAGATATAATACATACATATCTGTAACTAGATTTTTGTACTCCTAAAATGTAACAGCAAAACATAAGAAATGTTTTGAGTGACTGCCAGAGAGCTTAGTTTAGCAAATGGATAAAATATGTAACATTTCAAGTATCTAATCACAAATCATGTACGTACACTGCGTTTCTTTTGCTTTTTGCACATCTTACTCCCATTTTTGTCCAATTAGCTGTTCAGCTTCAAGCACGCTGGGATATAGACTGATTTCTTCTATATGTTTGTATAGTACCTCTCAACAGCACAACAGGGCTCACTCCTAAATGAGGTCTTTGCATACTACTACAACTGCTATGATTGCTGCTATTAATGATCGTGGAAATTATTTGCATGTAGCAATGTAAGAGGCACATGGTAACAGTGGATACATGTATACTTTGCTCACAGGTTAATTTTCTTTCGTTACCTAAGGAGGGCAAGTATGTCTTAGAAATGCATTTGCTTGGCAGTTCTGTGAAAGGGATTGTTTTGTGTTGTAAGCAAATTAATTAATCTTAACCTTTGAAATATGAACAGATGGCAGAAGAGACAGAAATTCCATTAGCTAATAAGATAAAAAGTGTACTCGACAAGGTTAAGTTCATATTCAAGAGTCTAGTCTTGTTCATACACACAGAGCTCAGAAGATAACCAGAGAGCTCTGAATGTTTTTGATTTGTATGAAAGTCCCACAAGTCTTCATTCCTAATCTCTGAAAGCCTGGCATTAGATTAAACCTATATATGTGGTTTTGCTGGGGGCAGGATGGGGATGAAACTATTATATGTATTTGCTAAGATATTCTTGACAGGGGGGACGTTTTCCACTGTTGATACTCAAGGATTCAGCTTCATTGCTAGTCTGTGAATCACAAGTTCCTAAACCACTCTCTGTCTATTTCATTTTAAGCACTATTTTATCCAAAACATTTAACGTCTATTAGATCACTGCAACATGCTGGTTTTGCCCTGTGTAATTTTCGATGTCTGTTTTAGAAATGATTTAGTCTCTTTCATTTCCCCAGAGGCACTCTGCACCCTATCGCTGTGTCTTCCCGAAGGGATTTTCTTGCAAGGTTCAGTTAGGAGAGATTTCAGTGTTGTCACTGCAGAGCTGCTCTCTCGAGTACCACGGGGCTTAGGTCAGCCAGCTGCAACATCACAGGGGCTTCATGAGTCCATTTACAATGGAAGAGACACAGCAGTGTATCAGCTGTGCTGTGGGACCAGCACTGCAACTGACCCAGCAGACTGGACACCAAGGTGCCAAGACAGCACCTGAGCCTGCAGGTAAGGCTGAACCACTGCCGGGTCCTGCTTTCCTGCGTGACACTGTACAAAGTCAGAAGGGCCAAAATGCTCTCTGGAAGCAACTTCTGATTCTCAGTTAGATTCATCACTCAGTGGTTAAGAAAGAAAAAAAAGACCCCATCCTTCATTACAGAATAACTGTCTAATCTTTTCTACACTGTAGGTGACAGTTTTGGAGCTCCAAACTCTATAAGAGTTCATATTTTGGATATCAGCCATCCTTATTTCTGTCTAGCAGGCAACAGTAGGGAAGAGAATCTAAACCTTCTCTTTCAGGCTCGGCACACCAGCCATGAGGAGCCAGCAGAGACATAGGCCAGGGACCCTTATAGCTGAAAATCTGCAAGTTGCTCTCCTGTGACAGAGGCTGCGAGGAATGGCACAGGCGGGCAGGCAGCCTTGCAGGAGGAACTTGTTCCCCTTCCTTCTTATCCTCTGTAGCTCAGGGCCACCAACTAGACATGTTGGTAGGAATATATACCCTGTATTTATCTTAAAATACAACACTTGTAGCTCTACAGTTCGGTATTTCCAGTCAGAATGTTTCTTAAAATTATATAGCTCAAATTGATTATGTTTCCATGTATCATTAATTAATCATCAGACCAGATCAGCCGGCATCTAGGCTTCTTTGATGTCATGGAGGAGCTGAGCTAAGAAATCAACAATGTTCATAGGAAAATCTATATTTACTAACGGACAGAACAAACCAAATACCCAGGTTAGAGGAACATGTACATGTGTTAACACCTCCCAATTTTGAAAAATGAGTTATTTATCTGCAGGGACAGCTTAATACAAAGAGTGCCCAGACCTGGACCTCTGCCAGCACCTGTCTGTTCAGGAATTTCATCCACTTTAATAAGCTGCTGCTCTCTGGATCTCAATTAACCAGACAAGCTGGTGCAATTGTAGAGAACTCAAAAATAAGAGAGAGAAGATTTCACAGATGCTCCATCTGTAGGCCTTCTGTAAGTATGACACATACAAATAGAACTTAATATTGTAGGTGACATCCTTAAAATTATGAATTACAGTGAGGCAATGAGAAGCTAGTAGAGAAGCATCAGCATGAGTCCCCAGAACAAATGTTATTTTTCATGGCTTGCTTCAATCATTGTCATCAGAAGTCAGCATCTATACTAAGCACCTTATTGATACAACCACTCTAGTGGAATCTGAGATCTGCCAGAACCGTTAACTGCTCTGTGAATTAACCCTAGCTCCAAGTAGGCAGAAGGGTTCACCAGCATGAATCTAATTACAGGATTGAGGCTCACATTTATACAATGACAACTACCAGAATAGAGATAGATCAAGAGGCCTGAATAGCACAGTAAATCAGGAGAACCTGATTTTCACTTTATAAGAGTCTCACAGGACTGCAACCTATAGGTTTCTAAAGAAATTACAATAAAATCCCACAATATTTGCTAGATAATTGTATTCTTTCCACATATTTTCCAAACTTACTATAGAATTCCAGAGCATGGATAAGTTTCCAGTAAATTATTTTCACTTGCCCCTGTAACCCAGAGATTCCTATCAAATGCCATTAGATTGCTCACATGAACTTTATTTTTTAATAATGACATAAAATGCTGTTACCCTGCCTCATAAAGCAGCCTGTCACTTACTAGACTCATTATCTGTCTAGTCTATTGCGATTGCACGTTCTTAGGATGGGATCTTTCAGTGTTTATCAGTACTTAGCACAAGATAGCTGTTAACTAAGTTGTGGTGTTTAGGTTTTATCATGATAATGCAGAATTTAGCGTTTCTTTATAGGGCATTATAGAAAAGTCTTGCCAAAAATTATATTGTTAACAAAGCTAGCAAAATTAATACAATTTGTACATTTCTCATCTTGTAATGAGAGATGTTTATTCTATTTCAAGGCACAGCACATCAGCAGAAGAGGTTATATTTATTAAGAACATTTGAGAAGTGTCAGGATGGACTATGGATTAAAAGAAGTAGAAATCAGTGTGTTACACACCTTTTTTTTTTTTTCAAAGCAAGTTATTGCAAATAGGAATAAGAACGTCTGGTGATTTACACTACTCATAAAACAACTCACTTCATCTCTACTACATCATCCTCCATATCACTTTCCAAAGTACTTAGAAGATGACTGGAGATGATATAACCAGGTGTAAATTTAGTGGTAAAATAACCATCAATGGAACATACATATAAGGTAGGATCTGTTGCTGCACTTAGGGGTGTTTAATCAACTCCTGCTGATTCCCTGGAGTCTTATCTACAGGCAAGCACAAACCATCAGCTGAAAGTGGCAGACACCTATCAATGTGTAAGGCAGGCAAATAAGCACCAAGGCTAAACTGGCATATAACAAGAAAACCACCAGACTGAAGATGAGAAGACAAAATATTTTCAGATTTCATATCCCAATATCTCACTATTCCATAGGTTTATTCATATCCCAAGTTTTTAATTTTGGCAACGTTCTCTGCTGTGCTGCCTAATACAAACTAGGTATTGAAAAGACAATAAGCATACACGATATTACACAGAACACAGATTTTTAATTTACAAAACACTATAAACCACTTTTCAATAGCTAGTCAAGTTCAGGTCTTGGCCCAGATTTTACATTTATATCCCAAGGAGATGAATATGAAAAATCAGTCTGAGGAAGGAATTAAGTATGAAAATTTTAAGTCAATACAAATAAAAGTTAATATAAATTCTAAATAACTGACAGAGTCCCTTCTGATAGAAACTAAGTGCAATCACATTCACAGGCAGCGGTGATCCCCACCCTCATATTAATAGAGGTTTTAAGATTCTAAAAATACAAGGAGCAGAAGCCTTTAAACAGAGGTGAACTTCCTTAAGGAAGAGTAGTATATTAATTCTCTTATGGCTGTACCACTGTTCGTTATGCAAACAAACCCATTTTTCTTCAATTCTTTCTTTCCAAGTGTTAGAGGTGCAGTAACATATACGTCTCCTGCCAATTTAATGACAACTCTTAGATGGAGAGGAAAATCATGGGTTTCCCAATTCCTTTTGGCTGATCTTTGGACTGTTTCACATTACACATATCTCTTCCAACATTAGTACAATGTGGCCATAGAATTCTCACTCTCATTCCATGGAGACACAGCACATTAGATTATCATACTCAATGACATGACATAACCTGATTCACACTGTAGATCTTCACTGGTGGATTGAGGTCAGAGTAAAATAAATTGCAGTGTTATTTGTGGGATCAATTGATTGCAAGGTCTAATATGGCTAAAGTCCAAGAGAATATGTGAATGCTCCAGACTGAGGGAATTTCTTTGAAATCAATGATTGCTTGAATGGCTTGATAACTAGAGGCTTTGGGCTATTAACACCAGCTGGTCATTAAGTCCACACAAATTGTTAGAGCTTTTATAACCTTTTCTTATCTAAAGAAAACAATTAAACATTTTAATTACACTACAGGCATGACAGAAGATAATTGGAGTTATCAGGAAATTATGTAGTCCTGTTAACGTGAGTTACTATGTCATTTCCATTGCTTACCAAAGTACTTGCCATCTAGATAAAGTAAAAGTAACTGTTCAATTAGGTCCACATTCAAACTACAAAGATGGAAGAATACAAAATAAGTAACATAAAACCAAAAGAATTATCATATTAAGCTGGTATTGTATAATCTTCTAAGTATAGTTCTGGAGACAGGACATAATGAGGGAGCCTGAGTTTAAAAAGTGCAGTTATCAGCTGTGAAAATTAATTATTTTCATACCTACCTTTATTTCAAAATCGTGAAGTTTGCAGAAGGATAGGAAAAATTTATGTTTATATAGCTTCTGTGAACTATTTGTACCATTTACTTAAATAGTACTACCAATAGAGGACAACCTGCCAACATGTGCTCTTTGTGTTACTTAATAAAGTATTAGCCTCTTTAGTTCTTTTCTAGGTATGCGAGTCTTACAAATCTCCTACTTCTGAAATATTAGGAGTTTTGCCCTGTATTTCAATATATCAGTTCTTCATTGGGATCAAGTTATTATAGAGAGATTTGCGTAGGACTATGACTGTGTCTAAATGCGGTGCTTTTAAAAGTATTACTTCAGCCTGTTTGCAATTTGAAGAGAATGTGTAGGAATGTACCCCTTAATCTTGTGCTGCCATTCTTTTCTTGCACAAATTGCTAAGGCTGAGCAGCAGGCACAACAGCAGTTGCATTAGTTCCAAGGGAATTCCTGGTCATGATGTGTCAGCCGGTTGGACTTTGAAGATTTACTGGTTTGCACTTAAGGGAAATGTATAAGAAAATATTTACAAGTGCTCATTAGGGCTAAATTGTATCCTTATCCTATGTGGGTACACAGGGAATGAAGAAAATTCTATAATGAGAATGGATATAAGGCTGTAACACTTATGCAGGAATAGTCAGCTGGACAAGGAGAGGATGAGGAACTGTACTACAAATACAGTAACAGGGCTACAGCTGGTAGAAAGTGGAATATGACTCACCTTTATTATGGACACAGTTACATTGGGATGTATAAACAGGAATAATTTCTAAATATATTATGTTATCTAGCCTTTTCCCACCTTCAGCCCTGGTGAGACTTCATCTGTAGTACTGTGCCTGGGTTTTATTCTTGTACTTGAAGCAGGTTGAAAAACAGAGACAATACAGAAGCAAAAAAAATGCAACAAGACTTATCTTCCATAGTGTCTACATAGTCCAGATGACCCAAAAGGAAAGACTGGACTGCAAGAAATCTATGCAGAGAACAGGACTGCAATTATTAATTACAGAAGTGATACACAGGAGATTGCCATGTCCAGAGCAGACAAAACTGGAGTGGAGAAACCTCAGACTGAATATAGGAACAGATTGTGCAGATGTCTTACAGAGTGGGTAAGTAATGGCAGGCAAAGATGATCCTGCTATGAAGGGAGACAGGGCCAGTCACATGATTTAATACAATTTTTTTAACACAGTCGCGCTTCAGTTGCTCACTCTGTTTCTAGGAGCTGAAAGCCTACATCATGATGCTTCTCAAGGAAATAAATGAGTGAAAAATCTGCATGGCTGCATACGTCAGGCTAAAAGTCCACATACTAACCAGCAGAGCTAGCAGCTCGGAATGGGGAAAGAACTACAATTCCAACTCACCGCAGACTGAATTGTGGCCAGTCCTGTCTTATTAAGACTTCTACTGTACTAAAAAAAAAAAAAAAGAAACAAAAAACCAAACAAAACACAAACAACCAACAAACAAATCTGGTTCCCTAGGTGGGGACTTGACCAACATCACAGGCTTTGCATATAAAGCAGAAGAGGATCTGCAATACATGATTTTTGTTTACTTACGCAGTATCCTGAAAGGAACAAGAAACACTGCTTTGCATTTACATGGCAGAAGGGCCAGGAGATTCTGAATCAGATTCACAAGAGTAATTTAGATAGTGTCTTGCCTAGTGGAGTCATAACTTAACTTGCATCAAGTTGGGTAGCTCAAAATGAAGTCAACTGCTTTGGAATGTGAGGTTTCACCTATCCGATAGGTGATGCTAGTGGAAAAGGGGCAGATAGTGCACCTTCGGAAAATTTCAATGTTCAATTCTTATCTGGTGAGGTCGCTTGAGATTAGTTCGAGAACTTCATCAGCTCTAAAGCAAAGCTCTCTTTCCAAAGACTGAGGAGAGGTAGTAGGATAGTCCTTCTAAAACTGCAGAACAACCTCTTCTCTATCTAACATCCCATTTTAAATAGTCACAATTTCTATTTTTTCCAAACCTTTGTTTTACTCACTTGCCGTAAGTGTCCAGCCATACAGGTCTTCAAGAGTCACTGGGGAGACCTAGTCATTAGTGCCAAGGTTTTCTCTTTGCTAGAAAACGTGCAAAAAGGATAGAGAGGTGACCACCAGAGTCATCATTGTCATCACTGTTAAGCACAAGGAATTAGCACCTGTGTAAGTCTCAGAGGTCAGATCTAGCAAGCAGATCAGGACTCGTGAGTCTTTGCTTGCAGGTTGAATATATGAGGCTGTATGTTTCAGGACATAAATAACAGCATACAAACCCTGCAAGAGAAAACTTTGCACATCTGAATTTTATGATAGTATGGGGATGGATTTAAATTAAAGTCCTTAAGATTTCATTTCCAGGTGTTTTCATTGTGACCACTTTATTATGGTATAGTTTGGTTTCTCAATCTAAATCTGTCTGGAAGTCTACACGTTTCCTACATGCACAGAGGAATTATTTAGTTTGTCTTAGGGAAAGGGCTATTGAAGATGATGTGTGTTCACTTACATGTAAAACCACAAGTTTTAATATTTTTCCATATTATCCAGTCATTTATCTGAAGTTTGGCATTTTATACAGATCGCACACATAGTTTCGTTTCCATTGACTTATTTACCATTTGTACAGATCTAAAACCAGTCAGAACTAGACGCAAAGGGCTTCATCTCTTTTTCTAGATAACTCAGCAGACTGTAAACGTAACAGATCCATTTACTACAGCAGAGTAAGTTCAATTGTCCTGATACTCTGAATTTCTTCCTACCAGAAATGCACACATGCAGCCACTTGTAATATCACGTGCCATGAAAAGCCAGAACTGAGGGCCTGGTTGTTCTTTGTAGTAGCAGTCCACAGAAGAACTACAACCCCTGAACTGATCCTCTGCTTAGTACCTTTAGGAAGTTTGGTTACAGCTACACGAAGTCTTAGACGGTTGCATGCAAAAATAGGCACAAGCTGTTCATGAGGTAAATGATAAATAAATCTTCATAGCAAAGCTGCTACTGTGGAAAAATTCTCATGCCTATCTGAGAGTTCTACGTTTACCCTAATATGTCAGCCTTAGTCCACTCATAACAAGCATCGCCTGCATGTCCAGCACTGCTTGACCCTGATAATCTGCTCACTTGCCTTTTAAATTCTTTTCCCACAGGATATACCGTCTGTACAAGTCTCCAGTGTTTTTTTCACAAGGTCTCTGTGCAAATGTGGCCTTGGGGAGCAATCCACCATATTAAACAATTGCAAATAGTTCTCCTGATCTACATGACAAGCTATACTGGACAAAATGGTGCTGTAAGGGAAGAATTATTTGAATGTGAAAAGGGTTATAGCTCACCGGGGAAAGCTGGAAAGCAGACAATGGCCACAGTATCACTGATGATATTGAGAAAGTAGGACAGTATTATAGTTATCGCCTTATCATGGCTGTCTTTTCTTAAATGAGCCGTTAAGAATATCTGATATAGATGCGTAAATGGAAAATAAAATTTCCAGGTTGTGTTTTTGTTTTGTTTGTTTGTTTGTTTCCAGGTTTGTGCGTCTTTCTGTCCGCGTTCTGCTTTTGGGGGGATCTTACATGTGGCCTTATACAACCATCCAGCTTTCCAAAGGATGTGACATTCATAAGGACTCAATGCACTTTCATCATGCAGAACCCAGTACAAGTTCTGCTTGATTTAATGATGCAGCCCAGAGCACACTCTCTGGGTATTTTATGAAACTGAATGTGCAGCATGTTGGAGGTCCAAAGTACATCAAGAGCCCACAGGAGTTCAGGCCAGGAGGTGTGTCTTTATCTTAGACATTTTGTTTCTACTCACAAGGGAAAACATCCTGTATATAAGGCATCTGCAGGGAGAACTGCTTAAAGGGGTGGTGACAAATCTTTCAGACACTAAAATAAAGGTGAAATAGGGCTGTCAATAGAGCGGCTATAATCATGACAAAAAGTGAATCAGCCGTTTTTGCTGTTTTAAAGACTATTTAAAATACTAGCTTTCAGACATTTTTGTTTTTACAGTGCATCTAAGGGAAATATCTGCTTCATATGAATTCACGGTTATTACACCACTGCTACAACACTTTAGTTTGTGTCAGCATTTTCACAGTGAACCTTGTGGTACTAGATCTGTAGCTTGTCTATAAAAATTTGCCCAAGGCAGGAACCTGACATAAAAGCTTACATAGGTACATTATTCTAAGCTGGGGAGGATTAAACATTTTAACCTTAGACAAATATAAATATAATTAACGATAACTGGATTTGGTCACTTCCTTGAATCCAATTTAATACAAAACACAATGCGAAATGTAATAAATCTATCATTTATAATATCATCATACCCTTCTAATACTGAGATATTTTAAGACATCCTAATTACGTAAAAAGGGTGTCTCCAACATTTAAGAAAGGTGGTGTTGTAGCTTTACATGTTCAGAACACACACCTTTCATGCAGCGGTGTTACTATTTCCATTTTATAGGTAGGACTTACAGCTCAGAGACTTGCCAAAGGTCAGGAAGTGTGCATCAGAGGGAAAAATCAACCTTCTACCCTAAATCCTTCACCTTCACAACAATCACAAGAACACCAGCAACATTCTGATCTCCTCCTCAGAGTCAATTTGCACCAAGAGCTTATTTTTTTTTAATTAAGATCTGTCAGTTCTAAGTCTCTTGCAATAGCAACTATCACTTCTGTAACAACTGGACTAGAAGCCAACTAAATTAAAACTATTCTGACATCAATTCTACATCATCATGCATAACGTTTTAGGAACAAAATTACAAAATTTAAATGGAGATTATTTTGAGCACACATCTTTTGGATGACTGTGAGCACTGGTGATTGTGCTATGAACCTAGACTGACCGTTGATATGCACTGAATATATTTACATTTATGTCTGGGAGGGACTGTGTATCTTAATGATGAAAAAAGCAGTTAGAAAATCAGTTTGCTTCCTCATTCCACAGTTTATAGCTTTGAAAGGAAAAATATGATCTCTCAAGCAATTTGCAAAGCACACAAGCTAAATTTGAAAAAGACTAAGATTACTCTATTAATGAAGAGGCGCGAGCACAGTGTTAGATGACTAAGATTGGAAAGAAAAGAAAAAGCAACATCACAAAAAGATGTTTCATTAAATCTCAGTAAAAGTAGAAAACCCTCGAAATCTAACCAGCCACAATCATGAAGTCAACTCCCACACTAACAGAGGGCTCTGCACTCATTTGCTGGGGATCAGCGTAAGGTTACTTTGAAATTCAAATGTGCACAGCCCAGGTTGCAGTACTGTTTTGATACTGGTCATTTTGATAACACAAAAGAGTATGCTTTAACAATAAACTACCAATGCTAAAAATGGTGCTGTATAATTGTTTGAGAATATCTAATAGCATATAGAATACACTAATGTATATTGTTTAAAAAAAAAAACTAAGCAAAGTATATTATTTGAGATCTAAATGGGTAATTCCTTAGAGCTGCAGTCTCCAATATAACAACTTTAATATCTGGCTCCCCATCGTGTCTCGCCAGCAGTTCTTGTTTGTTTGCATCACTCCAGTATAATTATCACAGTATATGCAATATCTACTGTACAGAAATAAAAACATCTGTATCATTAATTACCAAAAAAGTGCAAAAGGTTCCTAATTGCCTTTATCTTTCAAACAACAAAAGATTCATATTTTAAATTACTGTATTCAATGAGTGCCAACAGTCTGACAGAGAGGAACACGAAGATCTCTCTCCAAACACCCACTCCTCATTTATATGCTAGTTTCTGACATTATAGGAAAACCATTATACAGTGTACTATAATGGAGAAATACATATATATATATATATATAAAATATATATATAAACTCAGATTCCATTCTCCTTGATTCACCACTTAAGCAGGAAGATTTATGGAAGCTCAGTTAGAAAGGTGCATCAAGAGACAAAACACAGAGACCCAGTCAGACACTGAGAACAGCTGATGCACACATTTATTTTCTCAGTAGAGGGGGTAGTACTGTATCGTTTCCCCTGTGAGAGGCTTAGGACATTGTAGTTTAAAACAGGCACATTAATCAGCTTACTGACAACTCTTTCCAACAAGATTTCTCCTCACTTAGGTAAGTTCACTTACAGATGTTAAAACCTAATTTTAGTTTGAAGCTCAACCTCACACTTCTTTTGTGCTACCAAAGGCTACTCTAGCACATCTCATCAATACCATGTTTCCAGCCCATGAATCTGAAGCTGATTTCCAAAAGGAAATGGTCCCTGGTTCAGAGTCAGGCAGTGAAACTACAGGCGCTGGAGAAGAAATGAGAGGCGCTTCACATCTTTAACAGAGAACAGCTTTACAGGAATATTTCTTAAATTTGGGAAGTGCTCAGATCCCACAGTGCTGCAGACCACAGGACCTACACGGGAAAACTAACCAGAGAAGTGCACATGCAGGTATATTTATCATTTAATTATTTCTACACATTAAACTTTAGTCACTCTTTTTTTTTTTTTGAGTTTTCTTTTGGACAACTGTAAAGGTTTTTCTGAAAGACTAATGCTCATTTTCCAAGATGTTCATGATAGTGCTTCTCAAGAAATATCCTGGTATCTCTTTCATGAGACCCAAACACAGGAGAATTAGGACAAGAATCTCTGTCTGCTAGGGGCTTCTGAGTGTACTTCACACAAACTTGTTTCTGTTCATCTACAAAATCTCTTTCTTTTGGGAACCAGATATTGTTTTTGAGGGCTTTCGACCCTGAGCCCTCAAAGTACATGAAGCAGCAGGAGTGGAAGTAAGAGTCTTACCTTTGATCATTAACAAAGATCAGCTCTGATGGATGCCCTCAGGCTCACCGTTTTCCCACCAGGCTTGCCCCAATACTGCTTGACAGATCATCTCTTGTTAAATCACTCCAATTTGCAACAGGACTTTCATCTTCCTGGCTATTCCTGACACTCCTGTGTGCATCAGGCCCTGGTAAACATTGTCACTGCACCAACACCATAGAAACATGAGATTATGGAGAGCTCGGTCACCACTACAAAGTGACTACACTGAGGAAACTTTTTGCAGTCTAGTTGTCGCTGAATGATTTCACTGCCATATTGCTCTACAGCAGCCAGGTGCATATTTTGGTACTGATCTTACAGTTCCTTGTGCATGGCTGGCTTAGGACAACCTGCCATGCAATTGGTATGATCCTACCTTTCAGCATAGATTCCAAATAAAGTGTAACATCTAGGCCAAAGGCAGTTCAAATAGCTTATGATGCTTTGCAAAGCTGTTAAAGTCAGAAAGGTTCAGATTAAAATGTCTGAAGATCCATGGGAAAATTTACTTTATCATGCCAAACTGCTACAGGATTCATGTGCGGCTGAAGTAAATGGTATGACAGGAAAATATCCTGAAATAAACTGTGCTTCTTTGTCAGCTAATATCCCGTGTGAAATGGCAGGAAAAAAGCCTTCCTGTGGCCTCAAAGGATACAACCAACGGAAGCAATGAGGCTCCACGGAATGTTGTCTATACTGAATCATAGACTGCAGCAGCCAGGCCCTCTCTGTGTGTGCAGAATCTGAAACCGTACAAATTGAACTCATATAAAACGAATCTCAAAGTCAACCACTCCCTAGGTTCCTTGGTTCACTGAGATTTTAAAACTTCATATATTCATATATTCATCCAGATAACCTGTTCCGACAGAAACAGAGTTACTATACTTTAACATTAGGGATTTGAAAATGCAGTTCCTTAAACAATGATCATTCAGTGATCATTTCCACGTACATTCACTCTCAAGCATAAACTTTAATGATACACAACTGGGAAGCGTTAACTTTTACAAAACTGAAAGCAGACCTAAACTGCACTCTGACCAATCACACGAAAAAGAATGTATCAGCAAAGGGCAGCTGAAGCAAATTATTCAAATTATCTATTGGTTCAAAATTTCCTGCATGAAAGTCATTCAATTTTGTTTGTATCAAAACTGTGAGATTATAAATAAACTGGCAGAAAACAAACTCTGTTGGCAGATCATTCTCAGTGGAATGTTTTTGGTTTGAAGTTGTTTTTTTTTTTTCACTCCAAAGCATCTCTCAGTCTCTAAGAGCACTGCAATCCACACAGCTTTCTAAAAACATCCAAGAAAACCCAGATTTTTAACATCTGCCTACCAGCCAAAGTGACCTCCAAGGTGCTATGCCTCTGGATGGCTTTACCCAAAGAATGCACAATATTGAAGGAATCCTAACTTAAATGGTTTTCAAGGCAACTTCACACACAAAGGAGAAGAAAGTCACGAGCACAAACCTGGAAAAATAATAATGCCTCTGGATTTGTTGGCTTGGGTTTTAATTTTGTTAGAATGATAACGTATTAAGGGCTAGAAGAAAATAAAAGCACTAAATCGGATGTACCGGAGAGGAAATTGCATCTAGGATGTTGCAGAATATGCTCAGCAGGCCAGAGAAATGAAGCTTTAGGACTCTATCTGCCTACATATAGACCTGGATTCAGTATTACATCCCTATTTGACAAAACACCTCAGTACAGGCTTAAAGCTAAGCCTGTGCTTAAATTCCACTGAAGACAAGATAGATTTTTTTTAAGCTATCAATCACTAGAGAAGCTAAAGGCTTTGAGTTCAGATACCTTAATTCTCACCTGCAGACAGCAGGACTCCTCTAAGAGAGAACAATTTTCTGTAGCATACCTCACTATTTGAAGAAAACAGTTATTACAATTTTCAAACCCTGAAGTTAGGTATTTAAATCCCAAGCTAGGTACATAAATAATAAAGCTGCGTGATTTTCAGACATGCTGAGTTCCCACTGATTTTAATGAGAGCGGTACATGTTCAGGTCCTCTGGAAAGAAAGATTGTTTCGATACCCAAGTATGAATGAAGAAGCTTGACTTTCAGATAGAAACTGCTTTTATAAGAGCCAGCTGGAGTTTTTTATTTCACGTTGCACAGCACTGATTAGGGATTCCAGCTCTGAGTGATTATCAACCAGCACATTGCACAGGAAGGGCAGGGCTTCTGTTTACAATGCGACAGTACCTGAGGTAGAAATAGACTGCCATCCAGCTACTAACGGTGAAGTTAAAAATGTGCAATTTAAACTTGAGTTTCTGCACTAATAGGTCCACACCCACCTGGATTTCCTAATAAGAAAAAAAAGAAACCATATTGCAAGGAAAGATCATAGCTTCAGACTTCCCAGATATGGCAGGGGCAAGACATATTTCATTGTTCTTGATTTGCTGAGTCTTTTAGTACACATCTGACCCAAACCAAGTTCACTTACATGGTTTCTCCATTTCAAGAAAGGCAGGAGGTTACAATCTGGGAACAGATAAGCCGTTACATACTTCGGCCGGCAAATTTCAGAGTGTCATTGCTGCTTGGCCCTTCAGGTCTGTTTCTGAAGGAGTAGGGAGAAGTGATACACAACCTGTACAAATCCTGTTTCCATCAACTTCTTGAAGTTTGCCAGGCGCGAGACACCCGGTATTAAGCACTAATCCATACAACATTGATCACTATCTCCAGCACCTTCTTTGTCAATAGATTCAGTGGTGAAAGCACACTACTGTGCAGTACTTTGGAGCAACTCTTTTGTGGTGCCTGGCATGCAGCTGACAGGAGGTAGCTGTTTATTGGTGCTCATGCTATTAGAACAATGTGTGTGGCACAATCTATCATCCATGTTAAACGTTAAGCAGTCTGTATTATCCGTTACCAATTAAGAGCTGACAAAACAACTTTTGCAACTAGCAGCCCGATGAAATTACAGTCTGCTGGTAAGAGAACAATCTTACCTCCTTTTCTAGATTTATTCTACCAGGCCATTCTCAGATAAGGAGAAGGAAATCCAATTGTCTGTGAGAAGCCACTGAAAAACTGGGGAAAGACATTTTCCACGGGATTTTTAGATGTGGTTTCCAGATTTTTTTACTTTATAAGATCATCGCATTTCCCAGCACCACATTGCATATATTAGTTTAAATAACATGATAGGTAAGATCATATCAGCAAATCAGCAGGCAAGAAAACAATTCATATTGCTGGCAGAGTTTAGATACCTGCTCATTACTTTCAGCAAATTGCTCGCAAGGACACAGCTTTTTCAATAAGCTGTTTATTTAACTGCTTAATGGATATTCTTGTCACACTAGGCCAAAAAAAGTCACATCAAAAGCTTTGACACATCACCTGGTGCTATTTTATTTTTTAAGAAATTTGGCACACATCACCCTACAGTGTGATGCATTATTAAGTGTCATTCCAGGGTATGAGATAATCAATCAAAAAAATCCTTTGGGATCAAAGTAAATTGAATAACTGACATTCTGCGTGAGCAGAAATGTAGGGGGGAGTAAAGAAGTTCCCATTTAAGGAACAAAATCTTCAAAGCAGCTTAATTATTTCTCTTTTCTCCTCATGAAGATTCCTATTTGTGTTGTATTTAGGTCTCAAATTTAAAGCCCTTCCTCTGCTCAGTGCTTAGATTTCCCATTATCTCCATTGTGAGTTCTGGAAAGTCATAAAACACAGAGAAATTCTCTGTTAAGATTCTGATCATGTTACTCAGACCATTTGGCCTTGGGCTCACATTCATTATGTGAAATGAAATGCTATGAAATAATATGAGGACCAGTAACAGCGGGGATTAGGGAACCTCTGCAGATCACTGCCTTGCTTCCCAGCCCCTTTCCCCCTCCCTCTGTACTAGGTCAGGCTACTCTCCCAGATCAGTCTGTGTACTTTTAAGCAAAATGCAGACTGATGCAGTATGTTAAGGTAACTGAAAACCCCTTCCAAGAAATTAAAAAAAAAAAAAAAAAGAAAAAGAAAAAGAGAAGAAAAACTGCTGTTTATCTGGAACAATACAAAACCATTCTGATGGGTATAAATAGTTGCCGGAAAAATGACTTTTGTGACCCAGCATATCAAACCCAGCATTTCTGTTTGGCATAGGTTTGGCAGCTTTAGTTTGAAAACAGTCCAGTTTGGAAGAAGTACACGTCCATCACACACATAAGGGGTGTTAGTGCTCTACATTGAGATAATTTATGAATACTAGGACGGCTAGATTCTGTAACCAAGGTTACTGAAAAGGCATCTTAAAATATATTTTATAACTTCTTTAATTCTTTTATTTCTTTAGCTGTGAATACCTCTCTTTGGTCATTTTTCATGTATTTTACAAGCCTGCACATCTAATCCCTGGGCAAACTATCCACATCAAAAAGGCAGCTCTTGAACAAAAGTAGTCAAAGAAGCACCTGTATACTTGGGTACACTGGATAAAGACAACATTTTTCTGCTACATTATGTGAAAACAAAATACATACACACACACACATCCAGTGAATTTATAACACGTTTGAAGTATGTCACTACCAGATTTTCTCACCAGCATTTCTCCAGAATGTCTCATGTCTCACATCTCAGAAAGCAGCTTGTTCGACAATAAAACCCACATTTTAGTAGGTGGTGTTTAATTCATTACTGTGTTAGCAATGGCATGACCTCTGCTGCACAGATAGGAAAGCGATTTTTGAAACCAACTAACCTTAATTACTTTCAATTTACTAAACACGTAAGATGGCAGTAGTATGTTTAAAACTGACAAAATTAACAGCTCTCCTTTCATTATCTTCAGCTAAGTAACCAGCTAAGGAGGTATCTTTAGAAGCAAATAAATGAATTAGACTTATAAATCCCATAGTAGGATAGGATTTAGTAGGATATACATTCCATATAGCAGATGCTGAAAAATATCACTTCAGATGTTGCATTTACCTGGCTGACCATGCAAAGGAGCGGTCAGATAGGATCTGGCATGAGTGAGCAGAGGGGTCGAGGAGCAACCCAGGCAGAGAAGCAAACGCAAGCCGCAGTGCAGGGGATGCTTCTCTGGGGAAACCAGGCTCTTGCAGAGGCTGATCAGTGTGCAGCAGTTGTTCACAGTGTCTTGGCCCTGCTGTACAGTTTCTACACCCAGCATTTTCCTTTGGGCAACAAAAAGTGTCATTAAGTTTCTTAAGGCTGGGTGCACCATATGCCAGTTGGGCATTACACACTGGTTTGCTCCTTGGATCTTTCTCTCCACAGCACATCTGTGAGGAAAATCAAAGGCCTTTTTTCCCCATTAGTGAATGAGCAGATACTAGGTTTGTGAATTGCAGCATGCAAACAATGGGACAATTCAAGAATTCTATTTTGATATGTTCATGAGCTAAGGTATATGCACAACTATGTTATCCTACGTATGTATTTATCAGAAAGCATATGTACTAAAACAGTAATACAATGCCATCTTCCTAAAGACACACTTTGACTGATGTGAATATCTCAAGCCAAACCCAGGAGTCCTTTCCCACTGGCACACACAGGCCAATATCCATATCCCTACCAGCATTAGCCAGAATTTGAGCTGAAGAGAGAAGGCAGAAGCAGCGCTCTTCACAGCTGCCACAGAAGAGCAGGTCCATGAGAAGTACTTGTGAGTAGCAAGCAGCAACTGCTTCAGGCACGAGCTGTGTCTTGCTCACACACATCTAGAGGAATTCACAACTTCTAATAAGGTCCTATTTTCTCCTTTCTCAATTTCATCGCAAAGACCTACAGTTCCCTTAAAGTGCCAGAGCAAAAGAGTGACTCAAGGAGAGCTCTTAAGCAGCGGTCACACCATGTAACCCGTCTCAAGGTTTACCAGTACGGTACAAAGGGCAAAAAAGGGACCTCAATTCTTTGAAGTACAGCTCCCCATGGTGTTTCTTCCCATAAAGAGGAAAACATATGCCATAAAACTTTATGCTCAAACTTACAGGAATCTGGCTGAGGGCCTGGGAGCGAAAGGAAACTAATTAGTTCAAAACACCCTCTGGTTCCCTCGTTACCTCCCATCCAAACAGTAGCAAACCCAACCGAAGTTAAAAAGCTTTAATAAAAGTACAGCCAGACCACAAGACACCTGTTTTTCTTTACACAGTTGTGGGTTTAAAAAAAAAAAAAAAAAAAAAAAAAAAGACATTAATAGAACAAGAAAATAGGCCCTGGCCAGACTGCACATCTTTCTAATGTAGAGGAATTCAGCAGTGGTATACAGGGAAAAAAGAAACAGATTTCAGTTTTAGTCAGGTAGCAGTAACATGGTATTTTTATATATACCTTTAGGTACTATTAGAGCAAGTGCAGTATTTCAGTGGGGCTTTCCAGGGTTTTCGGTAACATTACATTCACTTAATCAGAAAAGAAAACAAGGTCAGAGTGGCAGCAACACGCAGCCTAGCCGAGGGCAAAACGAGAGACCTTCTTACAGCAACTGAGACTTATAAGAGTATGTGAAAGATACCGTGGGCAGGTATTGCAAAAATAACTGATTCCAACAAGAGATGTTACGGAAACAATATGCCGTGAAGTGCTTTTGCTGAGGACGTTACGGAACTGATGAAGGCAGGCACACATTCAACAATCTGCCTGCTCAAACTGTGCTATTAGGTTATGATAATGCTGACATTTCCACTGACTATGAAACACAAAGTTAACAGATTGGCTGTATACACACACCTGAGTATGTCATTGTACAGCCTGAAAACTTAAATTCTGTTCTCTCTAGGCACAAATCAGGGTACTCTGGCTGACAGTGGAGAGACGATGGTCCACGTATGCAGCAAAGCAGGCTGTTTCAGTAACTGTGGCTAAGCCATACATGGAGTTTCAATATTTACTATTTTGGGGGGAGAAGGAAGAGGAGAACATTGACCAACTATCACTCCCATCTTTTTTCTCCTAACTCATATTTTCCCGTGCTCCTTTCTCTCTTGGTTTGCACTGTGCGAATGAGCTGGCAGGGCCATTTTATGTAGCTTCAAAAGCACTTTCACAATCTGTGGCACCCACACATATTAGCTCCTGTCTCACTTCCTGATAGCTTGGCGCATTTTCCAGCATGAAATTTGCTCTCTGCTGAGATCTCCCACCTACCAGAAGCGCACAGCTAATTACATATGTGCCTTGTGGGCTCCAAGAACAGAAGAGAAACCAAAGTACTGGGCTGTCCCTGGGTTTGTCACTCCTGCCCAAAAGAACCTGGCTGGAATGTATAGCCCAGCATGTCTGTGCATGAGTCCCAGCTTTGCACAGGATCCTCCCAACTCCTGATCACAAAGCACTTTTCTACACCAACAAGAAAAACTTAATAGGGTGTGCTTGAATGTGATCACTATCTAGCACAGTCAAGCTTTGCCCTGGCCAGCTAATTTTTGAAGACAGCTACTCTAATCAAGAGCCAGGAAATGATGACTAAGAACAGCTGCTAAGAGGCCTATGGAAAAACTATACCCCGACAATTGCTTTCAGTTTCAGAAAGCTTTCCGTTTTCTCTGGACATTTGTATCAAATGAAGAAGAGTCACAAGATCTGGTCACGTAATACGGGCACCAAAAAACACCTCTGTGCATGACCTGATGATCAGGAATAAGATCTGACAAGATGCTGTGAAATTCCTCAGAATAGAGATAAAGAGGTGGCAGCTACCACCAACCATAGTGTGCTTACTTCTCTGCAGGGATGAGAGCTTCGGAGATTGCTTTGGACAGGGACCAAAAACCTGATCCCATCGCTCAACTGGAAAACACAAGCTTGCCTATGCAAATCCATATTCTGCATCATATTTGGTTTTACATGACTAGAGCAACAGAAATCCATGTGACCACTTCAGTTAGCAAGGGCTAGTGACATGAATGTTTGTGGGCTCAGGACCTGAGAGCACAAACATCCACATTCTCTCACAGTCATTTCATTTTTTGTATCATTTGTGGGGGAGAAAGAGCAATTTGCAAAGTAATACACTTATTGCACTGTGATTTGAATTTGCATAGTAAAAGCATTTTCTTTGTAAAGCACATATTAATCCTTAGAAGGGAGAAAAAGTGAATGTTCTAATATAATTCAAGATAGCTAGACACAGTTCCATTATTTTAATTTACATTTTATTGGGTTTTTGCTTTGGTAAAGAAACACGTTATAACTAATCACAGTTCTAATTACTGCCCGATTCTATCTTTTATTACTGCTAAAATTTCTATTAAGGGAACGAAAGAAACTAATAGGATCATTAAAAGATCAATAGGAAATATTGCTTACATATAAGTTGCATTGTGTAAACTTCAACTCAACAGTCAGGATCAAAAGAATTCCTTGGAAACAGAGAATAACACATTCATTCCACTTAGGAAAGAACATGAACTGATTTAAAGGCTATCTACAAGAAGAATTCTTTTTAATTTCATTCCTCTGAGACCAATAGGCAAACTAAAAACACAACAAAATTTTGATTATCTTTCTATCTCCGCATTTCTAACACTCTTTGTGTATAGTATGAATTTCTTAAAAGTGTATCATTAAGATCTGAAATGCATGAGACATTCTTGAATATAAGCAACATGGGGATGTGACTCACTTTAAATCGTAGCCTCATGGCCAAGGTTCTCATTCTCCAAATGATGCTCAGGTAGATCCCATTGACTCTTCAGTCTATCTAAACCCTCCTCTTCACTTAGTTTGGGCAGAAAAATAGTTATTTCACTTAAAGTCATGACTCCGCCTGAAGTGGTTAATCAAGCATGAATGCAATACACAAAAACATTAATATGGTCAGTACCTTTTCCCATATAAGGCTATCTGCTTTGCTGAACTTTCTTACTATGGCTGCCAGAGTGAAAAGCACAGGTGTACCGACATAAGTACAATAGTGGAATTAGAGCAGGATAACTTCTCTACTTGTTTACTAAGACTTTTAATACTTTTTAAAACTTCAAATTCCATGCCAATTTCAAATCTAAATGCAAAATTCAATGAGAAGCTGGTATGGCCTACCAGTGGGCGGCAGCATCAAGTCCCATATCGACAGTGCAATTCAAAGCACAGCACATGTAAATGCAGTACCTGCTCCACGACACCAAGAAAAACAAGGAATGGGCATTTGGTACAAACAAACGAATGATGTAGGTGCCCTGAATTAAAATCACTAGCTCACATATGCAGTTAACTAAGGAATCGATGGGCAGCTGATTTTGTTGCAAGTTAGCCTTGTTAGAGAGACAAAGGACACCCACAGAGAGCTAGCTCTACTCAAAACCGGGTTTTCAAGGCAAAGCAGGGCGTCACATGAATGTTGTCTGCTTCCAATGTAGGTCAACTGAAATCAAAAGGTGCCAGCACGGATGCTATAGGTCTATGTAGAGACAACTGACAGTGCATTACTGGAAGTCAGAGCATTGCTAAACACAGTGTGGAAACACACGAGCACACCAAAATAGCTGGAGTCCTCCAGAGAGCACGATGCCTGATCCAGCTGCACTGGCAGTTGTATTTATGAATGACCTTATGAGCCAGAACACTGCAAGAATGAAAAGGAGAAATTCCAGTGGCCTCCAGGAGCAAAACTGGAGGCAGCAGGCTCTGAGCTGAATTTAAGAATCCCCAATTCCATGCAGTGTTGTGGAGGCAGCCCTGAAGTGCCCCCCCAGAACCTCCTTTGGTGTCTTTTATTAAAGCTTTCTCACTACCGCTCTTTTCCAAGCCCCCATTACACCAGATAATGGAAATTTGACTATACAGCCCTTCAGAAAGGAAAGAGAAAAAAATCCCAAACTACTCAGTACATATCAGCACACTGAGAAAGCTCAAGTACTCCATGGTGGAATGGACTCATCTAGAAACAGCACTAATGGCAACAGAAACAGAAGGCCTTATGTTTCTGCTACTAACAGTACAAGCAATTCTGCTATTTTTAAAGAAAGACAGGATTAAAGGGATATGGTAAGCCAGCAACCATAGTTTATAAAAATTCAACCAAACGGGGGTAATAGTCAACAGAAAACTTGATTTCAAGTGTGTAAACACTGATGTGAGATCAGAGTGAATTTTCTGTAATAGAATGTTATAACTCTACACTCTATTTCCCACAAGGAACTATGAAAACAGAGGTCTTCCTGCTTGAAGCAGAATTGATACTTAAAGTATGGCCTAGTAAACAAATAATAATCTATATTTTAGATAAGCAAGTCACATCCATGAAGAATTGTGACATAGCTGACAAGTCCTAAATCATAACATCCTCAAAAGCAAACACTATAAAATTCATAAGGCCACACAAAAAAATGAATGAAGATATTCAGGCCACAAACCTACCTGACTGAAAGCTTAGAATGAGTGAAAATAGAAAAACAAACAAACAAACATTGGATTTTTTTGCTCCCTCTTTAGAATAAGGTAAAAATATTCCAAAATACAGCATATATGCAGTACTGGTATATTTTGAATTGTGTAGTTTTTCACTTAAAAAACCTTGCCTGTATGAACAGTGTAAAGAAGTAGATGTTTTGGTTTACACTGGGAGTGTTGTCTTTCTTGAAAAGTTTCATTTTGAATATATACTGAATTTCGGGAAATTTCTATTGGAAATTTCTATTTGCATTTCAAAAAAGGATTGTTGCCTTTTTCCTGAACAGTTGCCATTTCTTCAACACTACAATCTGAAAAGCAATACTCGAAATTATATTTTGCAGTAAGTTATGCTTTTCAGAGGTCAAAGGGATAGTCTTCACAGCACTGATTGGAATCTTCTTTCAAATAGCATTATAGTATTTGTTTTTAAATATGATATGAGAAGAAAGACCGTTTTCTGATTGCAGATTACCAAGCAGACTAAATGCAATGTAGTGAGTCAGTTAAAAGAAACCAGCAACTGATAAGCCGAAGCCAGCAAAGAAGTTCATCAGAAAACTGGCTAGTTTGAAAACAAAGGAAACAGAACTTTGATAGCCTCAGAGTATCTCTTTTGGGCAGTCACACCACTGGAGATTGGAAACAAAATGTTGTCATTTAAAAATTGCATACTTTGCTTAACCTCTGCTCCAAAGGGACATTATATAGCTAAAAACACAGGCTGAAGCTAACACAGTGGGGCACCATTTATAGTTATTTCACAAGACTTTTCATCAAAGGAAAATAACATTGTTATAAGTGTGACCCATGCTCGGCAATAAGGCACCAGCAGATGTGAATGGAATTCAGCAAAGACTGCCCTAAAACCATGATACTCTTGTTTACACTTACTGTTTCCATACAGATTTTTTTCTTCCTGACACTGCCCCCTGTTTATAAGAACTGAGGAAATTATTGGCTTCTGTATGCAACTCTGAGACATCTGTTTTCTTCTTTTGTCGCTCTATCTTTTTCTTTTCAGGATTCAGTTGCCTGGAACCAAGCCAAGATCTGGTACCAATCAAACCAGTGGATTAATGTACTCCAATAACAATTACAAAGCAGTTTTTTGGGGTGGGGGAGAACATGAAGAGGGTTCATTCAACATCATGCAGCATTTCAGGCAACACCCTACTCTGCTGGTACAGTGATCTTCATCTGCTAACATTTTCTCATTGTCTAAACAGTACTTCTATAAATCATTGGGTTTTTAGTAACAAAGAGTATACATATGTGTCAAATCAACACTGAAAATTATGGCAATGATTGCATTTCAGCCTTTTTGCATTTCCTGGCATTTGCAGGATCACTTTGCCAGCCTCTTAATAGTTATAAATAACATACTTAAGGTTGTACTTTATGATCTAAACCTGAAGATTTCTTGACCATCTGCTTTTGGCTTTTATGCCTTTAGTTGGTACCTCTGTTCTTGTTTTCTGTTCCACATTTGGTTTATTATGGGATTTCCCCTGATGTACCGACTTTCATGCACTGGCTGTCAGTTTGCCAATCCAACCATCTGCCTTGTCCAGTAACTAAAGTGTGTGGGTACAAACATGGCACCAAACACTTCAATGCCATGAACCGGCACCAGTTATAGGTGTTGCCCTACAGGACAAAGCAAATAATGTTTCACTTCAGGCTATGTTTATATTTTTTTGCAATAAAAAAGCTATACAAGGAGATACTGAGATTAAAATTGGGCATGACATGCTCCAGGATTCATTTGCACTAATGTAACATGAGCTTTCATTTCTGAGGTATACTCATGCGTGGGTAGCTTATTTTTAAGGGTTGTTTTGTTCTGTTTTAAGTTTATGTGAATTGCAGATACAATATTTTTACTAGAAAATGTTTCAATAGAGCAGATAATGTATTTTAACTACATAAATTTTACATGCAAAGCCTGAATGTTTTACATGGTTTCAATGATCCGCACTGTAGCAGCTTAAACAAAGACAATCACATGGGCTTAATAAAGTCAGTGGTAATAAAAAAGAAAAGCTTTACTTTAAGAGGAAAATATTTATATTGGAAGCAATAATTATATAGTACTTTTCACACCCAGAAGTGCTCTTTAAGTGTCATCTGGTGGTTTGCTCAAAAGACCGAGAGCCAGGATTATATTTCTTTTCCCCACTGCCACCACCTTGCCGTGTGGCGTTGGACCAATCACTTATTGCTGGATTTTCAGCAATGCCAAGCACCTAGCCTAGTACCACTGAAAAATCAGACCTCCAGTCTCCTTGGGCCTCATTTTTTCCACCTGTAAAATGAGATTAGCTACTCTATTTTGCAAGGCTGTCAGGAACACTAATCAGTATTTTTAGGATGTCTGCAGATCCTCACATAAGAGAGCGCTACAATAACCTGGCTTTATTTATGGTAATGTAAGATATTCCCCAAGCCAAAGAACTGAAGTCGCTCCCTGAGGTGGAGCAGAGTTGCCTTTAAGTGTAGGAAATAGGAAGTGGGATAAAAGTGAAGGAATAGTGTTTCCCAGTTCTTATTAGCAATGATTATACCCTGCCAGCTACATTGCAATAGCTCCTGAGCGTCACTGTGGGAAGCGGGATGACAGTGTAAGCCCCGGCTCTCTTCCTCTCACTCGCCACCTCCAGCCTCCATCACTCTGTGACTGGTACAGGACAGCAGCAGTGAGTCAGGCAGCTGCTATTTGTCACCACTTTGTGTTATTCTTAATCAAAACTATGCTGCTTGTTTCTTTGGTGTTTTTCAGGCTACCTCATGGAGCCATCACTTTCTTTGTTTCTACCACGTGCAAGCACTTTGGAAGCTGGTCTGTTCCTTTACAATGAATTTGAAGCACCTGACAGCTCTCCAAGACAGGAGCCTCTAGATGCTATTAGAATATTAATAAATTCAGCTAAAGGCATCTTCTCTGTGGAGCAAGGCCCCCCTTTCCTCCCTGCCTTGCAGCAGGAGCTTAGGCTCCACAATGTGTGTGGTACCTCACACCTGCCTCAACGTAGATAACAGGCTGCAGGAATGGTGAGAGGACATCTTCCCACTCCTGGAAAAAGCAGAGGGAACACACCAGCACATCATAGTAGAGAGCAGATACAGCAAACTAAATACCTGTCATACACACTACAGATCTGCCAGAGGAGGTTATCTGCCGAGGAATATAGTACGTGGCAGCCTCATTTCTTCAGGACCTCACAAATTGTACACAGAGTTTTCCAGAAAAAATTAATACAACAAAATAAAATTAATGGCCAGCATACCCTACAAGGCAAGGAAGAGGCTAGAGCTAACTCTCCAGTAAGGACTACTCCAATAATAAGGTAAGGAAGACTTAAGGAAGACTAGAAAGAGGACACTGTAAAAAAAGCTAAATGGAAACTAATTAAAACACAACTCACACACGAGGGCTGCTGAAATGCATAGGATCAATTTTCATTGTCGTCACTATAGCAGAGCCAGAGAACTTCAAAGGCTTTTTATCAGATTCTCCAAGGCGCAGAAGAATTAGGTTCCGAAACCACCTCTCCTAAAACCTTTATCCTCCCAAGCAAATTTGGCATCCAATTAAGGGCTCAGCAGAGGCAAGTCCCTCTTCAGCATGGAAATAGATCTACTGGAGTCTGCTCTCTTCTGCTCCTCCTCCAGGCACAAACGGGCACCCAATTTGTTGAGCCTATTTAGTCTGCTTCCAACCACTATCTTCTTCCAAGTTCTAACTCTTTTCTTCCTCTTCTCTAAAGTTCAAACAGTTAATTTCCACATGTCCAAAGTGCATAACCTTTCATCCTGAGCTTTTATCCAATTTTCAGTTCTTTGTAACTAACTAAGGTAACTTCCTTCTTGCCCTGGGAAGCTGATAAATCCCCATACACCCAGCTTCTCAATGCCACAGCCTGTTCATTTTCCTGACAGGAAAACCTTCCAAGTTCAGCTTCTAGTACCTGACCTACATATCTGGAGAAGTTTGGAGTGGAGAATTTTTTCCTACAGCAGTTACTCGGGATATTCAATAATCTTTTTCATGACAGTTTAATAGTCATACATACACCTCTGTATTATTCTGATATCTCTAAGTTCGTGATCCCTCCAAAATAATTGACATGTTAAATATCCTAGTTACTTAGCACAAGATCTTTTGTATACAACAAAATGTACTTGAAACCACGATGACTTGAAATGACTTTAATAAAAGGGATACTCAAGGCTTATGAGGCTTTGATTTTCATTTTCACTAAGGCTCTTTCTGTACTCTAGCAGAACAAAATGAGAGTAAATGGAATATAGACATGCCTTATACTCATTTTAAACAGCCATTACACTAATGAGAGGAGTCCCTTGTCTACTAAAAAGAGAAGTTGGACAGTTTACCACATTATGACGAGCAGTCTTTCCTCCAGCAGTGAAGGTATATTATCCTGCTTCACCAGCACCTCTCAGCAAGTCAACGAAATTGCTGTAGACCTGAAGAAAAGCTCATCTTTGAGTATACAGCTTCACATACATGTCACCCTCAGAAGGTATTTGCCTTATAAACTCCTGAGCTATATTCTCCACACTTAATTTCCTACTATCCTTTACAGAAACAAATGTGAAAATGTCTTTTTCTGGCTATTCTGGGAGATTTACAGCACTTTGTTACTTGCTGTTACACTTGCTGTTTCAGTTGGAGGAACACTATAGATATACTACAAAATACCAGTAATGAAGGAGTTGGTGTGACAGACATAATCATCAAAAGCTTAAAATGCAGTATTTCTCAAAGATGAAGCATGCAGTTTAATGTATACACACAAATGTCTACCACATTTTTTGGGAGGGCACACAGAACAACTGAGTCAATCTTTGAAAGGTGCCACAAATCATAATTTCTAGTAGCCAACAATAAATTCTCATTTACAAAGGAGTATTTTTACAGGATCACTTATACATACAATGTAGAGAATCCTCCTTATATTTGCATTCAGGCTCAGCTACAAATCACTGCATGAAATCTGGCTGTTTGTTGGCTGGTAACCTCAGGAAAAGATTAATTTCTCTTTCATGTCTCTGCTTTTTTGGGGGAGGAAGGAGAATCTTGCTTAAAGAACGGAAATTAACAGTGATGTCAACATATATATATATTTTTTTTTTTTTTTTTTTCCACAGACAACCATTCTAGCAGGTACAGTCTGAAATCCCAGAGAACAATATTACCTGTGCACTTAAAATTCCGATGTGATCTTACAACTTCACATTCACTTCCCCGAGTTTCCTGTTCCCATGGGATGGCTATTCATCCCTGAAAAGTGCTCAGAATATTATGGCACAATCCAGTTAACATTCCTTCGTCTGAGCGTTGTATTCTTTTCACAGCACTGCATTAATTCAGCCTGAGATTATAGGGCTGCTGTTTTTTAAAGCCCAACAACCAGATCCTCTCTCTGCTTCTTGAACTTTGCACTCGTAAGAAAACAACCTCACCCAGCACCTCCTGGTGAAGAATGAGACCCTCTTGTTTGAAGATAATGGGAAGACTCTGACTTCTTGCCCACAAGGTAGAATTTACCCCTTCGTGCTCTAAAGACACAGGTGAACGGCTGGCTTCCTTTTTCACTCCAATTTTACATCACTGACTGCAGTGGAGTTATCCATAAATGACAGTAACTCAAGAAAAGAGACAACAAAGCCCTAATACTTCCCCTCCTACTGATCACAACGATGTTCAAAAATTCTATTTCCTTGCATCCCTTTGAAACATAATTCAGTTGCTTTGATAATTTTAGGAAGATCATATTTAAAGTTTGTTGGTTTTGTTGCTTGTTTAGGTTTGTTTGGTTTTGTTTTTACAGCTCAATGCCCAGCTAGGAGGTGCAAGGTTATGATCAATGTAGTAACCATACAACAGATGAGTTTCAAGCATAGCTGATTAAGCTTTATACATTGTGTTAAAGTGTGCTTAAAAAAAAAACCAAAACCAAAAACCAAACAAGAAATTAAAAGACCCACACTACCATTTTAGCTTTCACAATCTGCTATGTGATCGTCATTTTACAGAGCTAGTGGAGAATAAAAACCCAGCCTTTTAGACCTTGGAAACAGGTGAGTGCATTAGACAGCTGGGCCCATGAATGTCATACTGTCCCTCTATTTTCACTAATGGCTGTGCTTAGTTCTCAAACACCAACAGGGAGCTGAAATTATCTCCAAAGGGTACAAATTCAAACTTCTGCTGACACTTAAGAACAGAGCAGAGAGAGCTGGGCAGTTACTCAACACAGTTGTTTTACTCCCTGCTTAACAGTTGTGACTTTCAAAATATGACACATCAGGGAAGAACAGTTAGGAGCAAAACCAAAAGCTCCAGGTTGTTTATTTTGGAAAACAAAATTCCTCAGATCATGCGTTATTTAGGGATTTTTCAAAACTGGCTCAGCAATCCTGATTTCCCTTTGTAAGTGCCATCAGACTTGCATTAGCTGAGGCTCCACAAGCAGAATCTCTGATTTGGAGGTGTATGCTGGAATTGTACATATATAAAAGTGTGCATAGATAAAATACTGGTTTATTAAACCTTCTAACCTATCATTAATACATACAATGAAGAGCACTTTTGTGCAACTTTAAGAACGACTGAGGCCTTTTAGTTATTCGAGCCACAGTTAAGGACATAGTTTTGGGAAGGCACATGTGAAGTTAAAACGAACAACTCACCGAGAAAAAGAAAACCTCAGTGCTTGCCAATCAAACCAAATTAATGCCCAAGCTGTGTGTGTGATTTCAAAAATATCAGCGTAGTGGTAAAATTGATGCTGCTCTGACAGTCTGACTCTGTATGCTGAAACACTTATCTATGACAGTGTCAGACCGGTTGCATTCCTATAGTCATTGCCCTTAAGAATGCATGTTTTGCTTTTTGTTTAATTTCATTCTAAAAGAGGAAAGTCTGCAAGTAATGGGTCTACATTTTTCCCCTTTAATTTGTTACCCTGACCTTGTATCAACATGCATACACAAGCACCTAAAAATATTAATTACAATGGAACTAAGGTAATAATGTCCAGATTTTGGGTTCTTTATGTTTTTAATGTATTCAAAGGAAGTTAGGCGTTCCTGCTACTCACGTGAGAACTGAGGAAGAAGTCTGTGATAGAACGGTTAGCCTGTTAGTTATGCTAGAACTCATTAGTCCCTTGGAACAAAAATGGTCCAATGCAATAACCAGGGGAGGATTGCTTTGTTGGACAAAAGTCTAGCACGTTTCTAAATGATATTCCATCTCCCTCTCCAACCATCCAGCCTTCCTCATCCTGCCGCCTGCTGCATCCATGCCACCCTCCTTGCCTGAGGGTTTGTTCATGCATGAGTTGCCTGTCCCATCAGCTGCCTGCTTAAGGAATTTGGAGATCACATCCTTGCCATTAGGTGTACTTTTTTATTCCCCAATATCTTCATGATTTTAAAATAGTGGTCAGTAAGAGACCTTGTTGATGCAATAGGAGTTCTCTTTCTTTGTTGCCACTAACTTTGGGATCTAGCCAAAAAGAGTCACGTTTCTTTTTCCTGAAAGATGTACATATACAAACATGCAGTGCAGATGAGATATTTCATGACCATCCCAAACACTCACAGAAACTCTGTGCCAGCACAATCCATTTGGCATTATTTTTAATTGTCATGATGATGAACAGGTTACTTGGGGTCACATATAGACAAACATGCTGTGCCATATGAGGAGTTCTGTATGTAAGGAGTGTATAAATGGAATAGTATCATCTATATAAAATGTATATTCAGTCCTATGCCATTGTGTATTCATGTATACAGAAATGAAATTAATTCACCATTGATATAAGGAGGTGCAGGTTTCTTCACTCAAGCCGGGGGATTAGGCACTTTATGAAGGATTATACACATATGTAAGGGGAAAATGGCATTGCTCCTTTTAACTTATTTCAGCTCAACTGAAAAAACAGGAGCTGTTTCAAGACGATTTGGCCTGAACCCTATTGTAATCAGTCTTAGCCTTTTTAAAGGAAGAATTGAGCCATCTACAAAAGGAGAAAGAGAAAGCTGTGCTGTGGATCTAGTGTCGGTAAACAGCACACAGCTGCTGAGTGAGACGCCATACATCGCTGCTTTGAGCCAGCCAGCCCTGTGTGCTAAATGCACTCTGATTCATGGCCTGATCCTTAAAAGTACTGTACTAATTCAGCTGCCCGATTTCAATTTGTAGACAATTTATAGAATGTGTATGTGAAGCAACCAGTTAAGAGGCAGTGTTAAATAGCAATGTTAAGTACATGGGTAGAAGAATAGACAGCATTAATACAATACTCAAGAGCCTGCTCAAAATTCAGTAGGGTTTCTCTGATTTCAGTGACCTTAGCAATGAGCCTCAAGACCACAAGTTATTAAAATATAGAACTCAGTCACATAATTCTGCTTTCTTGCTGATTTGATCTGCTTTATTTTCTCCATTTCTATATAATGAGGCATCAAGTGACAGAATTCCCCTTACTTTGTTAATAAAAGGAAATCTAAGCCTTATATTTTGTTGCTAAAGATGTAAGGATCTAAAGAAATAATTTCCTATGTCACTTCGGCTGATTGACCTAAATATCTTCCTTACCTTTTAGGTCTTTGGTCAGGCAAATTGATTTCTATGCTTTCTTCTGTGACAAGGGCCTCACAGAGAAGTACTTAGTCGCACAGTCCCCATACATGGCATCATTCTTTAACCATTCCCCATGTTCTTGGGGAATCAAAAAATTTGAGAGAATTGGTATCAAGTTTAGTTCTTGATGTATCTGGACATACCTAGAATTTCACTGAAACAGTATTTGTGTGTAACATAACTATCATGAAGGAAAATAATTTCCTATTTGGTATGCTATTTTTCTTTCCCAAACTCCATCATGCATACAGGTATATTTCATCCACGAAAGAGATTTTAAATTCTTCTAACAGTGAGATTTCATTGTATGTGGTCTTCATTACCAAAAGTACTTGAGGCATATGGTAAGACAATATGAAACCTATGAATCTTCAGTAGTTTCTACATGTCTGTTCCCTCTTCTACTCCTTTAGCCAGGATTTTCTTTGGGCACAGACACTATCTCACCCTGTGTACCTACCACACTGGAACTGTGATCCCAGTTGCAAATGCATTGGTGTTAATGTAATAAAATAATAGTGATGAAATAAAATAAGAAAAAAGGCTGCTGATTCACATTGCTGACTCAATTTGTAAGTATAAGATCCAATTAATCATGACCCAGGGATACTTCAGTGAGATTTTATGCAGTGTTGATTTAGTTTCTACAGCATCTACATTAACATTATAAATTTAAAAGTGATGGACATTAAGTTATTACGGTGATAGGTGCTGTGTAAACACTCAGAGCAGAATGAAATAGTTCAGGACTGGGACCAGGAAATTAATTACCTTCTGTTGTTAAACGTGCTGCAGTAAAAACAGCCCCAAGAAACATTACAACTCACAAGGAAAAGCCTTACATCTTCTGGAAGGACTCGTACATTGTAGTTTCCTCATATTAGCATCAAATTAATCCTGTACCAACTCTGATCCAGCCAGTGACATGATGCTTTTCTTCTATTAGCTTCTCTCCTGTTCTCTCATCCTAGCCTCAAATGTCATTCACCCTGTACAACACAGCCCTTTCTATGTTGTATTGTTATCTTTGCTTTCCCAGTTCTGTATATCCATAGCCATTTTTCAAGTGTTAATGATGCATTTTTCTGATGCAAAATACTCTTCAATATGAACTGGCTTTAAAACAGACAGCAAGGGTGTAGCTGTCACTGAGTGCTTAAAGCTCTCATAGAGAATAACCACTTGCTTTAGCAAAATTTTATTGCAGTTTATATAGGTTAGGACTTACCAGAAGCACCTCTTCCCATCTAAGCCTTTCAAATATGATGAAGATGTAATATTACCTAAGAGATCTTCTATGAAGACACACTCAATACCGAAAATAGTTGCTGTTATAACTCTGCTTTTCAAAAAGAGGAAATTCTTGCTGGTACAAGAAAGGCCTTTTTCCAAAAACATTAATAGTGCTGTTACAACCACAAGATCTGTTTCTATGTGAAGACCACAACATAATGAGTTCATGCCAAAACTCCATTTTTGATACCTCTGCACCATCACTAGGGGACCAACGCAATGGCTAACATCCAAAAACCTCAAACTCTGCTTGAACTTTCAGTCCTTTGTTCTGGCAGTTACTAGCAGCAATAATCACTTGCAAAATACACTGTTAGAAACAGAGTCACAGGTTTTAAAAATATGAGTGATCAAAGATCTATGTTTTTAAAAACAGAAATTTCTTAAGCAGATAGGCAGTTGCTTCAGACTGAAGAATTCAAGAGCCTGGTAAACCTATGTGCCCTAACAAAAAGTCCAGAAAGTTAACTATGTATTCTATCCATCATGTATGTCTGTATTAAGATATTTTTCTAAGAAGGATACTATATAACATGTATTTTACTAACAAAAATGGTGAATAAAAATCAAGCATTTTGAGAGATACTGCTATGTATCACTGGCACATAATTCAATATTATGGTGGATTACCGTTTTTCGTAACAAGTTCAAGACTTTTGAATCAGTAAAGAAATATAGTTGGTCAATGTAATATATTTCATAAATCAGAACTTGAACTTGATAGATTAATCCATGTGGATTTATAAATCATATCAGGATACTCCCTCCCAAGCAGAGCTTCCTCTTTACCTATTTTTCTTCATGGATTCTGAAACAAAACGTTATGAGCCTACATCTCCAAATGATGTGTTAACTCTCCAGGGTTTTTCCAGAAAACACTGCAAGATCACAAGAGCAAAGCGTGCAGTCTAGATGAACTTGGTAAGCTTTCCTGTGAGTCTACACAGACTGGAACAAGTGCAAATGTTAATGGGGTTCACACACCCTTAAAGAATGCACACCCAGAAGTTCATCTACAGCTCAGATTCAGCACTTAAACCCTAAGCAGTGAAGTCATCATCAGCAACAAGCTCCTCATAGATTTGTAAAGAATCATTCAGTTCTCCTATCTCTCAAGCTTACCTGTTTCTTAAAGAAGAGGGATTCTTTTCAATATTTTTCTGTAGGAGAAAAACAAAATGCGACCCATTTACCTTGTACCCACAAGCCCTTCCAGACAGAGCTATGGTGAAGTTTGTCATATGGTGCACTGGCCTTGTTTACTTGTTAAACACAAGACAAAAATGAATCCATGTTCAAGTACATACAACAAAGACAAGGACTCCTGGCAGCAGACCTACTGCACAAGTACCACTGGGAGATATTCTCAGGTCAAGTATAAGGGACATTAACCCACGCAGAGATCAGTCTCCTGGATTAATGTCAGTTGTTGCAGTGTTTCCGAGACATGTAGCCACACAGCAGGAACTGACAATAGCCTTAACTAAGCCTTTTCTCTATTGGTATAGTTCTAGTCTTTGTTTCTGCATTTTAATATTGACAATGAAAAGGATCAACAATCCTGAATGTCCTTGGACATTTAACAGACTCCTGACTGACAGCAGCATCCCAAGATGTCCCTGTGCAACCCCAACAGGCTCTGCAACACTGTGGGAAACTTTCTGAAGTCTGTGTCAAAAGTTCTCATGAACTCCATCAAATTCTACCTCTCGAAGAACAAAACCAACACTATATTTCACAGCATACCTGCACAAGCATATTTCTTTACCTTTAAAGACCTGAAAAACATTTATGCTGACTTCTATATCCTTTAAAGATATTTTAACTCCAGGTTACTGACAGTGCTGATTACAGTATTTAAAGTAACAGACACCAGCTTTCCGTGAGACTTCAATTGTACTGTATATTTGAGGAAATAGTGTGGGGTTTAAAAGCACATATTGTTGTGGTCATTGTGGAGAAAAGAATCAAACATCCTTAAAAACTGAATATGGTAACTTTCCTAGATAAATTCTGTAAGACTGAATTTGAGCAGCTCCACACAGCTCTATACCTTCATAAAGGTTATGTGAAAGTATTGGATCCTGAAGGCTTAATATTTAAAGACAATTTTACTCTGTTTAATATAGGTATTTTTAAAATTTTGGCCAAATAATGAGCATCAGTAAGAATCAATAGGAACCGTAAGGCTTTTCTATTAGTAAATATTAATATACATCTCTTTTGTATATCTCTTCCTTCCCGGTCTCCTATAAGTGTCAGGTTTTGAACACCTTCTCATATGAATGATGAAATTAAGTACAACAGAAATGGGAAAAAACCCATTAGGGACCTGCCTTTCAGGTGGGGGAAAGAAGGTGGGGAGCGGCAGCAAACCAAAAACCACTCACTGGTAAATCCAGGCTTAATATTCAAGCAAGTTTTTACTAGCACCGTTTAATTTAAACTGGAATAATTTTTAATTACAAGATAATTTCCTTGAGACTTCTTACATAGCCCTATTTTTAGAGTGAACATGAGCAATTCCAGCAAATACTTTTTCATTCTTGAAATGCTATCATGAGGACACACCAATCTCCGAGATATGAGTTACAATTCAGATGGCAGCTTGGGGAAATCCAATTGTTATTTGGGACATCCAAAAGCTCTGATCGCTCCTTCCCTTTATGCCCTCATAAGCTAAACAACAAGTGCTGCTCTGCTCACTTGATCCTGAAACAAGTAGCTCCTAATAAAGCAAAGAAAAAAAAGAAAAAAAGAGTATCATTTACCTTTGCTGTTGTCTTTAATTAAATGTATTCCACTCTGGTGCTGGCACTCACTCTGAACCTTTTGCTATGCAAATTCCAAGGCTAACTTCTGTTCTGAGCACAACAAGTGTACACTTGAGAATGTGTTGGCATATTTTCAGTGCTACTTGTGTTTAAGTGCACTCTCAGGTGTTTATGTTATCCTTCACAACAGCCTCTTCCCTTTCCAATTAGAATAATTACAGAACTGCCAGGAAGAAAATGCTTTGTTTCTTTTATGCACAATAGATCATATAAGGCTGTATTTCATTCTGAAAATTAAAGCCCCTAATGTCCTGCCCCAGGCAGCCTCAGTACATGTGTTAGACTGGTCCTTTTATTTAGGAGACATTCCTAATGTTGCTACCAGCTCAAGTTCATACACTTGCAGATCACGAAACCTGTTGGTGCTGTTGCAGTTCTATACAGCAGGGCAGGCATTTTGGGGACTGTGTCTTGACATCTTCAAAGGAGAAAGGGCATTGCTGTTTTTACAGATGGCCCAAAATTAGCCTCCAAAACTGAAAATACCGTGTGTTTGTGCCAAGTATTGAGATCAGTTCCAAATTAACCTGGAGGGTTTTAGACTGCTTTTGAACCAGCAGAAAGACAATCAATCACTCTCATTGCATAGCATGATACAAGTCCATTCACAGACCTCTGCTCATTCACTCTGTCATGAATATGAGGAGAATTTCTATTTATCATTACTATCCAGAAAGATTAATTTCTCCATGAACAGACTTAATTTCCAGGGAGGGACAAGTTAAGGAACACAGTAGCTTTGCCTACCACACAGTAATTTCAACATACTTCGGTCTATCTTTAGGCAGGAGGTTTGGGGAGAGAGAATGACAGAAAATTTGGAAATGGAAAAAAAAAAAAAAAGGTTCCTCTTTGTGAGGCTCCCCCCTAGTAGCTGTAAGGATGAGGTGGAAGTGGGACTCCATGCTGCCTCCACACTGGGCTGCTTGTGCAAGCACAGCTAAGCATGCAATTGTAAACAGGATAAGGACTGAATTGCTGGATCAGTGCTAATAAATTTAAATTATTTTTTCTAATAATTGCTTATTCATAAAGACTTCCATTGTCAAAAAGAGTTTCACCCGTTAGAAACCACAAGGAATTGTTTATGTGTTTAGAACAGTTTCTTCCAGTCTAGCCAATCACAGTTAATTTTTGATCCAAAATCTTAGTGCTATTTGCATCCTCCAACCTATTTCAACCTTTATAGTTGACACGAATCCACACCTTTAAAGACAGCATGTTGCCAGAGTTTGCATTACGAAAAAATAAAGAAAAACATGTAACAAAGTACACAAATATACAACTGTTTTGCCAAGTGATTTTTTTCCCTGAAAAATAGAGCAGACAAGATGCAAAACAGAGCAGGATCATTTTCTCACCCCAAGACTGCTGAAAAATGCCATTTTGGGTCACCTTAACAATTAGCCACAGATTCACCTGGTATTTACATTGGATTAAAGACTCTGATAGAGAAAAGAATTAGATTTATATCACTGACAAAAGATACGGCAAAGTCCTGTATTTTGCTCAAGAGTTTGGTGTATATCCAAGTTCCACTTTAATTTTTACCCAACTAGGGAAGATCTGAAAGTCCTACTTGTCAGAAAGAAAAAAAAGACAGAACTTTCGCTTCCCACAACCCTTGTGAGTGTTCTTAACACAGAACTAGGAAGGAAAAGACACCATATCTATCATATCCTTGCATCTCACTCCCATGGCTTTCAACGTTTCCCACGTATTACAGGAAAGTTCCACATGCCACAGTGTTTCCCACAACAGCAGTGAAGTCTGGATTTCACTGCACATTGTGCTATATTCAAAATGGAACCCCAAAGTTTCTACACACACAGTTCCAGTTTGCAGCAGCCTTGACTTCATACATGTGTAAAGGGACAGATGAGTCAATACAAACCCTGAAAGCATTACTGGAACTGACTGAGCTATGTTGAAAACACCAGGTCCAAGTACAAATTTACAAGCTTTCCCCATGGCTTCTGATTGTCATTCCCTGTAGCAATTCCAAAAGTCCCAGCCTGGGGCTCTGTGCAGAGCCTAGAAGAGTATGTTTCACCCCATTTGGTGTTATACCTGTCCCACACCGCAATATCGATGTGTCCCCCTACTCGGTTTCAGCACAGAGATTCATGTCCCCATAAAATAATATAACATAAGATGGAAGGGCCCGGATGTGCCCACTGACATCAGGCCTATGGTAGGGATTTAGCGTATAGTACCACAAGCGTTTGAAGAAATGAAACTGAGACCCTGTCAGGTAATGAAACTCAGAAAAATCCTCAGCACATAAAAATTGCTTTCACAAAAATCCAAGCCCACTAAATAAAAAAAAATCTGAAATGAAACAGGAGACTCTGGAATGACCTTGAGAGCTGCAATCTTCCATTCTCTCAGACTCTAGCTAGAGCAGCAAATCCCAGAAACTTGACCTATATATGGAAACTGTCCCATCTGCAGACAAAGACTGTCAGCAGGAGGGTCCCCAAAAGAGGCAACATGAGTCTGTTTCTGTCAAACACCTTGTGTTATTCTTACATATCAGCTAAAAGCCAAAGAAAATAATCTAGTTTACTACAAGCAGGAAATGCTGCTAATGGGTCTCCAGACATGATGAAACTTCCAAGAGGACAGTAGAGCATCATTACAGTGATACCAAAGTTGGACACAGAGTAATCCACAAGAAGCCAGAATCTTCATTTCCATTGAACTAAAGTGCTATACTATTGCTTGCACTACTCTAATGAGTTTAGCTCTAGTTGTGTCGATGTGCACTTTTTGACTGGTATAATATATACTTTGACAGGTTCATCTCTTTTCTGCCTTTCACCCTACAGCAACAGTTTTTCCACCACCCAGATTGCTAGTGCCTTTACTTGTGTTGAATAAATTTCTGTACTGAATACACACATAACTATTTTTTAACAGCTTAAGGACTTTTCAGAGTTTTCCAGTAGGACTAAAATGCGACCCATAATTTGCCTCTGATCTTCTTCAGACATTCAAAGAGATGTGAAAAGGGTACAAACACACCAGAAAATGAGAACCAAGGCATATACACTGTTTTGCTGATATAAATTACAGCACACAAAGCATAGGAGGATAGGTGAGATTCAGGCCTCGTAATTAAAACTTTTTAGTAAATGCCCAAACTTGAGGACTCTTGAGCTGTCCATATGACACTTATTCAAGCATCTGTATTGTCCCAAAAATAGGCAACCATGACAGCATTTGGTGACAAACATTTTCTCCCTTCCAACAAATATAGAGGTATTTAACTTAGCAGAGCTGGTCTGAGTGCCTGTTGTATTATCTGCACAAGTAGTGAAATAATTTCATAAAACCAGTATAAAGCACAAGTGACCCCGTGAGCTCACATTACGAGGAACATTGTGATGGTGGGCGTCTCTGGGTTTAATTTTCCTCATGATGAGGAAAGTGATGGTTGATTTCATTTCATAATTAAAGTATAATAAAATTGCTGTAAGATAATAACTCAATCCATCGCTACTACCTGTCCCAATGATTATAAAAGAGCATGGGCCTGATTCTGGTCTCATTTATACCAGCGATAATAACTAGGCTACAGTCTAGTTCAACTGATCAGGTTGTTGTGATGTTCTGTCAGTATGTCTTCAGAGTTACACCGGCTGGGGTAGGATTACCACTAATACACTCTCATAACAAGATGAGAGATAGCCATGGTAGATCTGTAAAAATAGTTTCATCCTGCTTATGCATAATTGTGCATCTAAATCCACAGCATTCACTGTAAGAGTTCAACCATATTAAATATGTGCCCTTTAAAGGTGATACTTCATATCACATTTTTGTAACATGAAGCTGCTTTACTTCCATTTGGGTATTAATATACATGCATGCAAAAAATGTTAGCAATTTCACACATTAGGCCATGAATGAATATTATCTCTATTATATATTTCAAACCAGCAGTATGGATTTATAGAATGTACATATGAATTATAGAACATAATAAAGAACATAAAAAGATCTTGCAGAGGCGAATTATTCCTATGCATTCACTGTAGATGCTTTGGTAACCTAAGTCTATCCATCACTTTCAAGATTATTTTGAAATAAGCAGAATATCTAGTTCATGGTACTAACAAAAATTTCCGAAATTATCAAAACTTTTTAAAAAGGTAACACTTCACCTTTCTTTACTTTCTATTATGTTGAAGAAGCTTAATAGGCACTTCAGAAAATGTCTTTACGGAACACAATGTCCCTATTCATAGTCTGAGATACACATTTCAGTCTGGTTACGTAACTGTGATTGTCATCTCCCAGTTTCTGCTGTACATTACTTTTTCTTGACCAGATATTCTGATGAGTCTCTTCAGTCCATTAGCACGGACTATGGTATTGCTATACCATAAGAAAAAAAAAAAATGTTCCCACTTTTTCAGACCAAGGTCCATCCAGCCCACACTGTCTTCAAGTTTCCCATAATGGATCATCAGGGTGAAGTATAAGATTAAGATATGTATAGAGCATATTCTCCCAGTTACAGCAGCAGACAGTTGAGGGCCTTTCTAAGCTGAATTCCACCTTTAGATTACTACTTTAAAGATCTAAAGATGAACTTATTCTTTAGTTACATGTTATGGTTTTAGTATTAACATCACCATTATAATTGAAGATTTTCTGTGAATTTTGAGCTGGAGACAAGAGATGACTTCAGAATCCAAGCTTTTATCAGAATAATTATATGATGTGTTCACACAGCCTATGTTTAGTTTAACAAAGTCTCAGTTGTTTCCCTCTGTAGAGAAGGGGAAGGGAAAAGCGCCTCCAGACAGACTCAGGAAAGTAAGTTTAGCTTCTGTTCCTACTGTAGAATCAGCAATTTTGGATTGCTTGGAGATAAATAGGAATGGTGTGCAAGAACTCCCTTCTGAAGAAACCTCTTTTCCATCATCATCTTTCCCAAAAGAAAAGAAAAACAAGAAGGTATACCTCCTTTTTAAAGAAATGTCCGATACTTTTCAAACCAGCTCGACAATCTTTTTCCTCACTGTATGGGGCTGGCAATACAAGCTTTCATGATTTATTCTGGTTGCATACAATATATCTCAGTCTTTACTTTCTCTCATTCTGATTTTTCTTCTTGTTGTGAATGACTGATAAAATGTAAAGGTGTACAGCAACAGCCTATAAATAACTTCATCATTTTATCATCCCACTGTAAAGTACTCTGGGGTGCAGGATCATTCCAGGGCAAAGGCCTTTATAATGAATATTCCCAGAGCTTAAGAGTACTGATTTAAAGCCAACAGAACTCACTCTAAAACATAATACGAAGTGCATTCTGTGCCAATATATTTAGGAGTACATATTTTTCTTTGGTGGCATGTATGTACTGCGATGCCAAAAGTTTAAGTCAGAAATTAAGAGTCAGCTAGAAAGCTTATGAAAAGTCGCTTCATCTTTTGGTGAAAAAGCTATGTAACACAGCCCCCAGAAAACCTCATTAAAATCCTGGAAGTAATTAGGACTCTTTTTGTGAAAACGAACTTTCAGAAAATTTTAGAGAGTTTCAAGGAGGCCTTTTTTCTTTCCTCCCTTTTCTCAAAGACACACTACATATAGAGAAAAGAGATTAGAATACCCTGTTGGGAAGACTACCCTGTCAAACCTCATCACCTGTGCAACAGTTTCTTGACATGAAACACTTGACACCTTAAACAGCTGCAAGAAATCATGGAATTTTATTCACTGGAAAAAAAAAATCATCTCGAACTGGGGAGAGGAAGGAGGAGAAGGTAACAAAAGCAATCATTATTACCAATTTTTCTGATGGGTTGTGGGTAAAGTAGTAAGCAGAGAGAGTGAGTTCACTTGTGAAACTAATGGATGTACATAAATTTCATACATTTCCTTTGCCCTCGGTTCTATCCTATGAAGTTCCAGAGAAGACAATGTGTCTTCTCTACAGATGAGTTTTGTCCCAACGGCTGAGCAAAGTACCACATTGTGGGCAGATGAAGGGCAATAGCGTAGTCTGCCTCAGGAACAGTATGAGAGGCAGGCAGGGAAGAGCTATGAGCTTCCCGGAAAATAGTTTTTGTTTCTTTCACTCTCCTGTCACTTTTTTTTTCAGCCCAGCCAACAAGGATTTCATATCATCAGTGAAACATATCCTACTCTTCTAAAGTATGTATCCCATCAACCTCCCTACAGTTATGAAAAGCCATTCCCAACAGACCTGAAAGATCATAAATCACAATTCTAATATTCTCACATTCACATCTGACTAATGTTCTGTGCACTGAAATATTCCATGCTTATGAGTAGATGGCATAGAACAGACTCTTCTCATGCTATTGTAAACCTGGAGTAGCTGAAATGTATTTACTGTAGGCAGTCAAACTTGCACGCCACTCAGCATGGCTGAATTCCTCTAGAATTAAACCAAAACTGCCTTAATAAAAGAAAATACACTTATGCTGGAAAAGTACAATCTATCACACACGTGCTATAGGAATGAGACCAACAGGGGCACTCTGAGAAACACTCCATACTAAACTGGATTCCCAACTTGAACCCTGAAGTAAGACCCACTTACAACTACCAGTTTATTATCATTTATATATTAACAAATTCAGTATTATTTTTTATGCACAACAGGATATCCCTCTTTCCTTATTTTACAAAACCCTTTATTGAGAAAAGGTGTAGAATGTACTTCAACACCAAATTGTTTAAGCCCCCACACACCTTGTCTTTGGCATGGGATTGACAGTAAACAGAGAAGCTGCTAAGATATGAACTTCTCAGCTATTTAAGTGCCAAATATTTGGTGCCCCAGGGCTAACTTCATACTACTGACAGCCTTCTCTTCCTCCAACACTACAGTTCTGTGGAATATTTCTGTGTGATAAAACATGAATGTAGGTTAAAAAGTCCACAGGTAAACCTCTGTGGGAAAAATGGTACTGGAACTGTAACAGAGTTCTCCAATTTTAATAAACTCTTTGTGATTTTCACATCTTCACCTTCGTTGTCAGTACCTTGCCTTCACACATAAGCCACTCCATGTTCTAAAACCATACAATTCCTGAAATTTTAGGCACTAAAAACCTAAAACTCTCAAATCCTGATAAAAGAAAGTGGAACAGAAGATGACTTCTAGTAATAGCATTACAGCTACTTACTGTTATTTTTATGGTATACAGTATCGCTCATAACAAGAAGCCAAGAATTAATGTTTTTTTAAGGCCTCCATACACCTTCCCGTTCTGTGATAGCAAGCAAAGCTAATGTACAGTCCTACTACATAGAATTCCTACAAATTCTTTGAGCTGTATACAAAATTCACTTCAAATAGGAATAGGTTTGCTTGTTTCAGGTATCATTTTCAGATGCCTTAGAAGTAGCCTATGAACCAGTGTGGTCCATGAAAGAGAGATTGAAGACCACTTCTCTGAAATTATGTGTAATTTTTATTTGTTACTGGGAAGCCAACAACTGGTTTCTCTAGTACCTAAATTATTTCCTGTGTTGAACTGTAGTGTCCAACCTCTGGCCCAGAATATCAAAAAATGTGTCTAGAGCTGCAGTGAGCCAGCAGATCAATCCTGCAACTGCAAAAAGTTTTCTTTATCATAGTAGAAAAAAATTCTAGTCCATCAGTATAGACCAGTTCCTCATTCCTCTAGTTGTCACTCGTAGAAGAAGATGTATAAACACATAGACAAGCTCTGAAGAAAATTAGGTGTCATCTCTCTGCCACAAATGAGATCTTGGAAAATAGAAGACCACTGAGACACATGCCTAGTCTGGTTTTCTTTCTTTTCATAACAACTTTTTTCTCCCTTGTTTACTTGACATTGCATTCACCTAAGATATTCTAGGCAAAGCCAGCTGGTGGCATTTTTCTTCTGTCCCCTTAATTACATATCCTATATGGGAATGTTCAGTCTTATCAAAAGTAAGAAGTTTCTTTTCCTTACTTTCCCAGAAAGCAGTGATCCTCCATGTGCTAAAGACAGAAAACAGTACATCAAAACCAAACAAAATCTTTATGAAACTGGAAACAATTGTGCTGCATAGATAATCCAGTAAAAGAGAACTCGTGAACTGCAATGTCTTCCTAAAATCTTCACTTATGTTGATACAGTAGTTTACATATTGAACATATGTTAAATGAAAGAATCCTACCGTACAGCTAGGAGGGCTCAAATCACTCTATATCAAAAGTATTGAACTTCAATACACTCTGAAAAACATCCCAGTTTTAATTGTAAGAGGTAAGATTTTATAACACTTAAGTATAACAACATATTTTAACGATTAATAGGACATGTTTTCCTTTCCCTCTATAACTTTCCTGTATTCACTTTTTAAGTATGTGTCTAACATTCAGCTTGACAGATTATATAATAATAAATGGCATACAATAACTGCACAGCACTCAAATTTCATCAAAACTTGGCCAACAGAACTAAAAACATCTAAACAAAGGAAACATCAAGGGACAGATTGTAAGCAGAAGCTACTTGGTATAACCATTGAAAACAATAGTGCACTGCTAATTTATACCATATGAGAATCCTCAGAGAGGGAGAAATAGTGGTGGGAATTAAAATATATAGAGAAGCAACAAAACTTATGTAAGGTTTTGTGTATCCTCATGGAATCCTTCAGAAAACATGAGAAGGTGCTGAGCTTCCTGTCTATGTTTACTCAGATTCAGGGAGTACCTTGGGTAAGGCACACAGAAATACATCAGTGTGACACCATTATAGACACAGATACAGGGTTTTTTAAGATTTGACTATGCTGGGGCTTTATTAGTAAAATATGAAGTATTGAAGATAACATGACATAAGAATACACAAAAACTCTTTTTTTTTTTAATTTATACCAATAGTAAAATGGTAAAAATGCTCTTAAACTGCATTTGCCAATGGTATTTTCAGCAGCTAGTGTAATGCAGCAGTTCATCCGAGTTGCCTTCAGGCTATCAGTTAGAAACACAACATGGTAAGTGCATGTGAAAGTTTTGTGTAAGTACTTATATCTATAAAATTAAAAGTCAGAATTGTGTGTATCTTCCGGGAACTGTTTATAGTTATTTATTTTATCCATGTCCTTTAGCAATAATCAACACTTCTTGGATGCATTTCACGGCACTATGGGAACACTTTCTAGAGGCTTTCCTTTCATTGGGGAGGGGGCCACACCAGCTCATTATCCCCAGAAAGGATAAAGAATCCCTTCTTCCCTTCTCAGGAATTAGTCTACATGTTGCTTATTTCTAGCGCTCATCTCCTGAAGCTTTATTTCTGCCAATAATATTGAGAACTGAACAGACATGCTATTGTCTCTATTTGTACTCTACTACAAAATTCTCTGTGTCTTAAGATTTCACTTGGGATTGAAGTGACCAACCATCTTACTAAATGTTAATGGCATTTGTGAGTCCAGTTCCTGCAGGCTGAGATTCATTAAAGCACCAAGCCACCAAAAAAGTATCTATTTAAGAAACCAAACACAAAGATTTTTGTGTTCTTCTAGATCAACAAATGCAAAACATAAAAATATTATTTGATTAAGAATAGACAGAGGTTTTTAATTACATAAGAGATATAAATACTGAAAATAATGGCATTTCCCTAAATCTTCTGAAGGGCAATTACAAAGCCATTGAGTAGTGCACACATTTCAGCATAACAGTGAAGTGTTAGTTCAGAAAATAAAATTGGAGATGCTGCAAACATTTGTATTTAAATCCACTCCTTTTTTAATTCAAGTATTTTTATTATCTCTCATCAGGTGTTTCAGTTTTTCCTATTTCCTGGCAGACGTAATGACTGCATTACTTTCACTTTTCCTTCGTCTATTGTAAGGGAAAGTCCTATTGCCTTTAATCAGTTCAACCAGAGTTAATTTAGACTTTTGCTGCTGCTTACTGAGTGTTCAGGTGTGTACTCTTTCTATCAGCATTTTTTTGTAAAGTACTGCAAGGAGACACTAACTTTTGTGTGCCATTATGGTGAAGCCTGCAGAAACCTGCCCCTTGTTATGTAATGCTATTAGTATTTTTGGTAACCTCATTCCCCAAAGCTGAAGCTAAACTCACTTCCAAAGTCTGAAGGATACACTACAGAGCAGAATGCCTGATGACTGTTTCTATTTGACTTGACTGTTGTCGTGAATCCTTTAGTCTAATTTGCAGCAAAGACACCCACTGCAACAGTCCATTGGAAGGTAATTAAGTTCTTGCTTACCTGACCAACATTCTTCATCATCTTTTAAGCTTCTTTCAGGTCCTCAGCTCCATCAGCAGCTGAGCTGGTTTAACGCTCGGCAAATAAAAAAAATGCAAAAGTGTCACAAACATCAGTCTTTTACATAAAGTCCATCATAGTCTCTCCTTTGCTGCAGTTCAGTTTCACTCCTATCTGCTTCAGGACCGACCTTCTTAATAAGAACATACGATTCTCCTATAGCTTTCATCCTTCAACTGTAGTTTACTCAAACCTCAGGGGAATGAATCAAAAGCTTCTTGAACCTTCTTCTTCCACAGCAATAATTCTTCTTCTGGTCCTTCACAAACCATTTCCTAAAATTTACAAACTTTACACCAAGATGAATCTTGCCTTATTTACGAATTATAGGCGTAGCAAGCAGCTGTCTTAAGCAGCTTTACCTTTAACTTCTACTATTATTACAACTAGACCAACAGACCAAGTAGCAGATTAAGAATCAATCTCTCTTTGACTTAGGTAGCACTAATATGAACTGTGTAACAAAACAGGGATTTTTTGCCTAATGACTACATTGCCTTTGCTTTCTTCATAAAATTTCAAGTCTTCATAATTGCATTAGGAGATAAACATGATAGATATATTCAAAAATAAAGAACTCTGTGATGCTGGAATTTATAAGTGATGGAAAACAGATTATCTTAAAGTTCTCAGATCTTTGGATTTAAAGCTTGTAAAAAGGTGGGGCTTTCTCAATTTTCCATTGCAATTTATTAGTTAGAATTGTCTCAGGTGTTTTCAGATTGAGTTAACTGGAAAGCAAAAACATACAACAGATGAAAGTTATTGAAATCAAAGCCACTAGAGATTTTTCTATGCTGGGAGCAAAAGTGTTACAAACCAGCAGAGAGCAATCACACCACTGAACACTTCGGCCTCAAAAGTACAGCTATGTAGAAGAGTTCAACCTTGGTTTTCTCTGCCAGCATCCACTCACTCTGAGATACTCAGCAAACATGAAGTGCTCAAGGAGCTGCAGTTGTCAGACACTTTTCACGCAACCCCTGGCAGAAAAGGTGAATGACAACTGGCTCAGATCTGCCCAAAAGGAGTGGATTAGAGGCCGTTTCCTCTCAGAGCAAGATGAATACCAGCCTCCCGCAATTGGTCTGGCTGGGACTCTGGTGCCTGTAATTAATTAAACTAATTTGTTCACAGTAAGCCTCCAGCCCTGCCCAGTGAAGTGCAGAGGAAGTAGGAGATACAAGGAGATGCCTTCTTTTTTCACACTATGTGGCTCAGGTGAGACATTCCTTTATAATGACAGAACCTTAGTTTCTTTTTTTTCCTCTTTCTTGTGAAAGATCCTTCTTTTTCTAATGCATCCTAGGAAAAAGCTCTCTAATTCAAAGAACTATTTCACTTTCTTCAGAGCATCTTCTCAGAAAGGAGAAAAAAGTGAGAGACTACCATGCAAAAGTAGCTTCAGTAAATAAGGATAATTCAATAAAAGAAAATCAGTGTTCTTTTAGAACCAGTACCAAGATGGAGTTGAATGAAAGAAAGTTGAATGAAAGAAAGAAGTGAGCTCACAAGTGCCCACAGACAGCACTCAAGATTAATTTTTTCTGCTCCTACAACTGTATATCCAATAGCACCAGCAATTATTTATTGTGGACCATAAGATGAGTCAGTTCATGGCATTTTTTCAGGGCAGTCTTAGCAAAGAGGTGGACTGCACAGATAATTTGTTGCATTTATCACTTAGCACAAAAGTCAAATAATACTTACAGAAAGTTTACAGAATTTTTTTTAAAATACACGCATCAAAATCAAAACTGGGAATCTTAGATAGATTGAAGAAAGAACTATAGTTATCATACAAGTCATCCAGCAATGTCAAGACCACTCATTCCTGCTGTCAGCTTTGACAAAACTCACACTACAGGTTAAGACCAGGTAATTTATCAAAGAAGTGCCTATCAGAAAATCATTATGATGGGGTCAAAAATGTCTCTGCAAACCATCATTATCACTTAGTGGATCAGTCAGCAACTTGAATACTACTGAAGTACCAAACACTCTGATAACATGGTATGGCAGGGTCTTCAAATAGCAGGCCATGGGCGCAGCCCTGAGGCATCGATTACTTCCTTCTGGTCCCCAAATAATGATGCACCTTTACATTCCCAAGCACTCAGAAGAACCATTGCTCATTACATATCTGTATCATTAGTGTAAATTTGATACAATAGTTACTAGAGATGATGCAGGTAAAAGCAACCCTGCTTGTTGATGGAAAAGGATGCTCTATTACTGTAGTCAGAATATTTCAAATAACAGGAATTCACAACATTTTACTTAAATACAATAAAGAAAGTCACAGAACACTGGAAAAAATAGTCACATGACACCCCTGTCCTAGAACATCCGAATCTCATATTCAGGACACCATGATTTTGTCACATGCCACAAGATAATCTTCCAGTGAGCTGCTAGCCATATGTAACCAACTATGCAAAGAAGATTAAGAATGGAATTAATACTCAAGTTTTAATAATACAGTCACTACTGTCACGTAATGGCAGCAGCAGAAAGGGTGAGAGGGAGCACAGCTGTAACTGGCAAACAAAAAGCAATCACTGTCTTCTTTATTCATAAGTAGACTAGTAAAAAATAAAGCCCTTAAACACCCAGAGCCTGTTTTATGAACTCAGGCATTTATTTACAAAAATGCTAGATGCTTGCTGTTATGAATTCCTTTCATTTGGGTTATTTAAATCAAACCACCAGGACCGGTGCATTCTGAGGCTCTGCTTTGGAACCCATATATGACCTACTGATTGGAGACTCACTGGATGCTTAGCTAAGTCTGACAAAAGTAAAGGTGTAAGAGAGGAGTACCAAGCACTTCAGTGTCCCATGCTATTGATGGTCTCTGTCATAGAAAAACTTCACAGTAAAACATTGTTTCAGTTCATTCAACAAAATGATGGAACCTGAGCTATTCTATAAAGAAGAAAGACCTTTCATTCAACAAGAAGGACTTTAAGATTAAAGTCAGTTTAACACAGAACACTATCAGCCTTAATATTAGCTACGGTAAAAAATATTAATCTTAATGAAAATGTTTTAGAATTACCTTTTACATACGTATAGAAAAGGCTATAATTTAATCACTTCAAATCCTCCACTCACTTAAAACATAACCAAGAGTCTTCTTTTCAGGGAATGGCAGAATATTGGACCTGGACCTGTGGGTTAGTGCTTCTGAGGATGGGAGGCACAGCAATAGTACACTCCTTACTGACTTGTGAGAAAAGATGTGAAACAAGAAATAGATCATAACTAGAAAGAAAAATCAGCTTACAAAAAGACTGCAGATGAGGCAAACCTTTATATGCTCTATTTTTTTAAAATACCAAATTGTTTTTCAAAAAGCCCCACTATGTCACTATTTTCACTGCCCAATTGACTTTTTATTTTCTTTTTTTTCCATCTACACTCCCTGATTCTTTAGAGGTTGCAAGGGAAATGTTAAATTAATGATAAATCCATCAGAAAGTGTCGGTAATCTGATGAAATAAAAAATATTTTGAGATGTTAATGTTAGTTTTTCCAAATCATTGTTTTGTATTATTTAAAGACACTTCACAGAAATAATTAAATCCTCAGTACTTTTCTGTGAGGAAAAGAAGTCTTTAAAAATATAGACATTAAATCATTACCTATGCTTAACAGATACAGTAAATCAACCTAATGAAACACGAGGCATAAAGTTCTTACATATTTAGGACTCAAACCACACAGTAGCCATTGACTTTATGCAGAAGACTAGGTCTGTGACTCACAATGGAAATACTCTCATGTATTTCGTTACTCAGACTGGGAGGTATTTGTTAGGTCAAACTCTACCATTAATTTCATGCCATAAACACATTTTCAACAATATATGACTTCTGTCAAAACAAACTCTTATTCAAGATGAGGAGTAAAAGTAAAGGAGATTTAGGAGAAAAAGAATCCATCCTTGAGATGGGGCAGGATTAGAGAGGTGTTCTCATTTTTCACACACCGTGTTGGCAATCCCATTGCCAGAGGCCAACTACAGCCCAACCAAAGGCACACAGAGGCTCCCACAATCTTATTCACTCCTTTTAAATCAGGGTTCAGACAAGCACCTATTCATACACAGTAAGGAAAAAAAAAAAAAAAGGAAAAAAAGAGCAGTCACCTCCTTTTCACTTAATTAGGTCATGATCATTCAGCCTTCACACAAGAGACATCTTATTGCAGCAGAGAGACTTTTCCTTGTATTAACCTCCTCCATTCCTTCCTAGTTGTGCATTCAAGTTGTATGTAAATTGATTGTATTCCTCAATGTCAGAAGCTATTAGAAAGACAGGAAAGCTGGCAGGATTAAAAGACGTCTGTGATCAAACTATCTAGAAAAATAATTTATAGGACCACTACACATCAGCCTTCATTCTAAAAGAGGAATGCCTGCCACCATGTGCTTAAGGTTAGGAAATCGTATTATTGAATGCTTGCCCATTGCACAGGTTTACGCTTTTTCTGAGGCATCAGAAGATAAACCAGATAGATCATTGGTCTAATGAAACAGTATACATTTTCTTTTAGGTGCAGGTCAAAAATATTTTTGCTTTTTAACATACTACTGCAGCGTTGAAAAGGCAGCTCTCCTTCCCCTTTACAGCTAGTTCTATAAATACTGCTCTTAGCTTTTTGGATTCTGATTAGAAATGAGAAATATTTTCAAGCAGAGTTTTCACACTGGCTCTATTTTCAAACACTTCAGGTTTGGAGGCTAATCTGACTTCAGGAATGACCAAAGGAGCTTTACAACTGGTCACTTCCAGCAGCAAAGTGACCTTGACAATTTTGAAAATAATGGATTATCAGAGACCATGCTGAAAGTCTGTCTGTAAAGACAGTCTGGAACAAAAATTTTTATATTACCACCTTTTTTAAGATGATTCAAAGCCCACTAAAGTCAACAGAAAGATTCACATTGATTTTTAGGAGGCTTTGAATCATGCCTAAAATTGCTCTTTCATTACACTTTCATCCAACACAGTAAAACAAATCCTACAAATCAATATACTTCTATAAACACAGCAGTACAACTATGGATTATAAAAAGTTATGACATGGATAACCAGGATATGTACACATAAGCCACAAAAAAATATTATTTCTTCCTGCGGTTAATTACCTTTGCACAGTTCAAAAAGGTAATCACCTTAAATTATATTGGTCCCGCTAATGCTTTCTTGAGTAATTCTGACATTTTAAGGTAGGAAATTTATGGAAGGCAATTAATGTATGAAATAGTTGCAGCAAAATTAAATCTACTCAACATTTTCCACATCCTCCAAAACACAACATTTTGCACATCATTTATTACATGAATAAATATTTTGTCAAAATTGCGACTAAGATGTTTTCCCCATTATCTCTGCAAAAGTTCTGCATTTCTGTACAGAACTATTTGCAAACAGAAATCATCTGCTTCAATAAGCTTTTGGTGGTACTTGTCATACACCTGAGGTTGGATGAGTTTGGATTAAGCTGTCTGTGGCTGATCAAACTGATCACAAAGATTACCAGATGCACCTTCATGCATTTCTTCTGAGGGAAAGGGTACACGTAGACACTTATTGTGACCTACAAACTAGACACCTTTATCTGTGTCAGCTTTTTCATGCTTTTGTTTCTTTAAACATTAAAGATAGTTGTTGAAAATGGAACACTGCCCTAATGGGGGACAACAAACAAACTTGGGGATCTAAATACAAAATATCAGTGAGAAAGACCAGCAGGCATGCAGACCATTTTGAAAATAGAGGCTACTTGTAATTTGCAAGTATAATATCCTTAAGAATTTCAGCAAACCATTAGGTCAAAGCAGTGCATTTCATCTCCTTTGTAAGTGCTCAATAGGTGTCTCTCTTCTTGCATGGCCTCTTCCATTCTAACAACATCACCTGGCGCTCACCTTTTCTACCAAACTGTGGCTCTGCCTACAGGGCAATCAAACTGCCATCTCAGATCACGCAAGAAAGAAACCATTGGCAGGAAGTTCTGATGTCCTTGAACTGCTGAAATAGTGTAGAAATGAACACTACCCAAACTGCAGCTAATATATGAAAACCTGGTATAGAAATTGTTCTCTTAAACCAAGATTCTGTAGGTCCTGATTCTTGGGGTACAAGAGCTGTTCTGAAAAGTAACCAAAGTCATAGTACACAACATTTTTAAAAAGTGTACAAAATCACAACAAGCTGAACAGGAGACATTAATAAAATATCACTTTGTTAACAATCATGTCATGCAGAGCTTTGATCATCATATGGCAGTGACCTTTTTGTAACAGTTCCTTCATTAACATCCAAGTTATTGCAGAAGGAAGAAAGAGTTTTCTTTAAACTGACTTTTAAACTGGCATATGAAGAGTGTTTAAGTTGATTTTTAAAACTGTTTTTTGACAACCTCACTAGGTACACACAGATTCCCAAACTGTGTCTAAAACCCACATCTAAAATCCAGAAAAATTCCCCAAAACCAGTTTCAATGTGGCAGAGTTGAAACTCTTCACAAGAGTGCACAAAGTAGTAGCCAGAGTTAGCTATACATTTACTTAATTAACCATACAATGAACCAGCCTGGTCTTTTCTACAATGATTAGTCAAATATATTCACAATTACTTCAGCTGGCACTCAGGTGAAAGTTTCCTTAGCTTGATATGAATCTACATGGAAAGAAAAAATGCCTTACTCTGGCAAACTGTAGTGTTAGGTATCAAAAGAATTTGCTATTCCTAAAACAAATTTATGTACTCTACTGATATTGAGAACACAGGGACAAAGAAGATCCCAAGTGTTTGTAATTCGAGTAACATTTATTTCAACCCAACATCTTAGTCATCCAGCGGTAAGCTCAAGTGTGACAAAGAGAATTCTTGATATAATTTGTTGTATGTTTGGCACTATCAGACCAAGTCCAGATTCAGCAATGCTGTTTCTTCTGCAATCCCTACAATACTTCAAAATTAATTTAGAAATTCACTCTGTGGGAGATCTCAGTGTTCAAATATTTAAAGTGCCACAAAATCGCATGCTCAAAGTAAATGAAATACAGTGTTTAAAGTCAATAATATAGAAAAGTAAAGCAAAACCTGCATGCACACAATTGACCAGCAAGTGTCCCTCCCCAGAAAACATGGAAAATTTTAACTAGCACCAGGCAACAGGAGTTCATTAGCATCTGTTTGGTCTTCGGTTTATGTCATGGAGGCACCCCAAAGTAAGTTTAGGTGGACAACAAGGTCCAAAACAAACTTTATTCTGGCTGGAAAAGTACCGCCGATAAATCGATTAGAAACAGGGTTTATACAATTAGTTAGCACTCCGATAACATAAGATACAGGTTCAGATATTAGGTAAGGAGATTATTTGGGGTGCAGCGAAATAAGAATAATGAGGATCCACAGAGTGCATACACGCACTCACAAGAAAACAAACCAGAGCCCTCTCTGCCCCGTTTTGCCCATAAGAGATAAACACTTGCCTGTCCCAGACAAGTAAGTTACACTCATCTGTCCCAGATGAGGAATTTACACTTGCCTACCAGGCAAGGACTTATTAAAGCATATATTCAGTAATCTATCACTCACCCACACGCGGAGGTGAGGCACTCCCCATGCCGGGAGGTTACCTTGGATGGCTTCTCCATCTAAGGGGAGGGACTCCGGCAGCACGGCAGACCCGCAGCTCTGAGGAGACCACACAAAGGGAGTCTCTGGCGGGAACCCCATTTATAGTCTGCTCAGATCTGACTGTGGGCATTCCAGAAGCTTCTCAGCTTCTCTGGGCTGTGGGTGCTCTTGGCCCCTCCTCTGCTGACGACCCTGCCCACCGACTCTGGGTCTCCACAAAGTGAGCCGTTAGCTGCCCCACTGAAGGCCCCAGTTCTGAGAGGGGGATGTGCAACTGCCACACCAGTTCTCAGAGCGTGGCAGGGGGGAAGTGCAACTGCCAACACAGTTTAGTTTCAAGGCCCAGCCACACCATCCTCACGTACGACACCCTCATCCAGCCAGCAACAACCTGCAGCACTGCCCAGTGCTTTCCTGTGCTTCAGACTCATTCCAAACCCCTCACACACAAACATGTCACCACATCCAGTAGTGTCATTACTCATCATGCTCTGGAAAGAAAGAAAGCCTCAGGTATTTCTGCATAACTCAAAAAGCAGTTATCTTTAATTACACAGATCTCAGGGATGCCTTTTTGAGAAGATCTGATGTTTCTAAGTAGGACATTTATGAATAACTATTAATGCTATACGAGATAGTTGCAACAAAATTCAGCCCTTTCCTATATGCTAAATAATCATATGAAAGTGGTAGTGGGGAAGTAATTCACATAACCTTTCTTTCAAATAATAGCCTTCTCCTATTCCACCCCCACATAGCATCTTGTTATTCTCTGATCACTCTCTCGCTCTACCTGATAGAATTTCCTAAGGATTGTATTGTTGTATCTGCTCTTCAATAGCCTGTTAAAAGAAATGAGAAATTTCTCAGGTATTTATTGTAAAAATTGCTCCCAAAAATGCATAATATATGTGTATATAGAGAGAGATGTTTATTTTTGCCATCTTTCAAAATGCAAGATAGAATCGGCACAAGCCCTTTTGACTCCTTCCTATTGAAACTCTTTACCTTGTAAATTAATAGCCAAGACCTCTTAGCATACTTCTTTCATGTGAGTAAATTTAGTTCCTTCACAGACTGATATCCTAGTTTAAAAGGGATTTCTCAATATATAGCCCAGACACAAACTAATGAAAGCATAGTCATTCAGCTGTATAGCTAAACCATGAGACTGGTATGCATGAAATTATTTTTAAGCAAGTTCATTTTTGGACCATGCTTGAATTTAAGCAGATTTAACTGCATATAAAAGTAGGTGAATATTGAGGCTAAGAAGAAAGAAAAAAGGAAAAGAATTAACAAAACAGAGTAAACAATAATAATTGCACGTGTTTGGAAATTCTCTCTGTTAAGATGAGAAGCTGCATTTCAACAGAAGGAAATAACAATAAGGTTGACTGAAAAATGAAGAATCATAAATGCAGTAACTGAGCAGGTGTTGCAAAGTTAATTAGGAAATCTTCTAAATGTTTCCATAAAAATGCAATAGTCCATTGTATGTAAAGAGACAAAATTATATTTCAGAGAGAGCTGTAATTTTGCCATATAATGATTGGACAGTACTGCATTCTTCTCGGACCAGTTGTCAGGCCCTAGGTTATAATGACCAGCAAGAGTGAGGAGTTCTTTCTTCACTGTATTAGAGATTTCACATAAGGCAGGCAAAGGAAATTAGAAAGCACGGTATTTTCATGAAAAACACTTTTCAATTACCTTTGTAGCCAAATAACGTTACTGCCGTGTTCACAGTATTACAAAGTTATTACCTAGACTAAAGTAAAATGAATGTAGTAGTAGAACTTAATTGGTAATAGGTATTTGGAAAGTTCCACACAACAGTTGCTGAATAAGTAGAAATACATAGAATGAAGGGAATAGCTGCATCCTGAAAGGCACTGTAATGACAGATAGTGTTCGTAAAGGACATGGAAGATTGACTGTTCTCGGAGAGGGGGAGAGCAGTGCTGCGTACACTTGAAAATCCTACCCAAACTGCAACAAAGCCAGTAGCTTCTGTTCACAATGACAGAATCAAGTAAAGAAACTTCCCTTAGGCCTTGCTAAAGCAGAGCTCCAACAAAGGATGAGTTATATGATTTGATTGAAGCCAACCAGTAAAAACAAGAGTTAAAAGATGTTCTTTATCTAAATTCAAGATGAAGGTTTAACTACTTTTTGATCGCTGAAGTTGCTCTTTAGGGTATTGAAATGCCTCGTTTTAGCTAGGTTTGAAAAAATCATAAACCTGGTTGCTGTGTATTCTGCTTCATATTTTATTGCAGTTATATAGCAGGATCCTCCTGTGTACAATGCACATTCCACATTCTGCACAGAAAGTAGGCACAACAAAAGGAAACTAAAGTCTGGCTTGTTTGGTTACATAAGGCTGTGTTGTGGTTTGATTGCAGGGTGACAATAAAACCGTGGCAGATGTATTGTTAACCTCCTCTCCCCCCGCATCCTCCCTTCAGCCCCTCCCTCTCCCCACTCCCCACTAAGGACAGGCGATTGGGAGGGAAAGAAGGACAGGGAGAAGAGAGTTGGAAAAATTAAAAATGTTTTACTAATGCTACCAATAAAAACAGAGAAAATAACACAAAATATACAAGACCAATCCTGAAAGTCCCAGCAACTGCTCCGGCAGATGTGGGGCCGGCGCCCAAAGCCCTGGACTGGACTCTGCAGCCAACCGGAGCTGGATTCAGTCTGTCACTAGACCTCAGTTCGCAGGGACGACCTGCAAGGTCCTCTCCCAATTTCGGCCATAAGGAAAAGGGACGAGGTCCTCGTGATCCCCCACTTTTATATGAAGTACGATGTGAATGGGATGGAATACTTTAGTTGGTCAGTTTTTTGGTCACCTGTTTCAGTTCACTGCTTTTGCGAGATGTGCATCCATCCTTATCAAGGACCTCGCATTCCATTGCCATGTCTACCAAAACATGTATCTAGCTCTCAGGAAAACTGCAGTTATTTAGAAGGCTTTAGCTGACAGGGAAATTCACTAAAAGAGAAACTTGTTTTTTAACAAAACCAGGACAGGCTATGAGTGAAAGTAGGTAAAAGAAGAGGTCTCCCTGTCGGCCGTTTTCCTCACTCCTCTCTAACTCCTGGGAAAAACAATCTCCCTTTCCCTCCAGAGGAATCCACGTGATCCAGCTTACAGCAACCAGCACAAGGCAAATAGCCAGCCTGCCCACACTGCTCATCTACAGCCCAGCGAGGGAACAAAACACACCTCGCTCTCACACATACACGGAACTTCAAGAAAATACAAATATGGAAAGAGGTCACTGGAGTGAACATGTCATATGAAGTAGCCAAAAGGCCTCCCTCTCTGGGCAACCTGTGAAAACGTGGCTTTTTTATGTTGAGATGGAATTCTGTATGTTTCAGGTTGTGCCCATTGCCTCTTGTTCTGTCACTGGGCACCACTGAGAATAGTTTAGCTCTACACACCCTTCCATCAGGTATCTATAAAAAATTGTGAGATTCTCCCCAAACCTTCTCTTTTCCAGGTGAAACCATGCCAGCTATCTCAGCTTCTTCTCATATGAGAGGTTTTCTAGTCCCTTGAATTTACATTTAAACATTTGGGAAAAAAAAAGAGAAAAAAAAATCTGGTTTGAAGCCTATTCATTATAGTATGATACAAGTTAAAATATTTTGTGCTTCTCATCACAAGAACAGCTGTACAATATCTGCTGCCTCACTTTCTTCAGTGTTCCAATTAAAGATTGCATAGATCCTGGGCTGGAATGTGTGGAAATGGGAAATGCTAAGGATATAAAAGATTACCAATCCCCTTTAATTTATGCTTTCAAATGCTTAACACAGAGCTGTAATTGCAATTTTAATCACATGTGTTCTGTGTGTGCATTGAATACAGAGGTCTTCTTGTGTCAACTAGCACCCAGTAAAGCTGCAGGGATTTTTTCCACTTTAATATATTCATGTTAACATGTAAAAAGATCCATTTTAAAGGCTCTGAAAAAAACAGTAAGTGACAGCTTCAACTATAACTGTCAAAAACAAGTGGATATAAAATTCCAGCTTGCCGCTAATAGCAGGGTACTTTTTTGTTTTGCCTTCAAACACTTCAAAAACAACCTGCTCAAGGTAGGTGGCGAACCACTATTTTATGCCCTATAGATGAGTGTCACAAACGATGGCACCGGATTAGCCAAGCAGATCGGCTGAGAAGACCTAAAAGTGAATGCCAGGAATGCTCATCTTTTGAGATAGTTTTTCTCTGAATTTTATGTCCTTTTTATGTTGTCACTTTTAGTAGGAACAAGACTTACTTTACAAAGTAATTTTTGTTTTTCATGAGATTTTTTTTCGAATGCTTAAAACCCTAAAATACCTGAAGTATTCTGAACTTCTTGTTTCAATTTCAAACATATTTTCTTTTACAATAGTGTGATGGCAATTTTGTCACCATTATCTAAATAAAACAGAGGAAATTACAGGGTGAAAACTGCTTTCTAGGATTAAGGGCTGCAGAGGCTGATCCTAAGCTGTTTTCAAACTGGTGCTTTCAAACTTGCTGTGGAAACATTGAAAGGGTCTCAGCTACATTTAGGTTTAAAAATTGTAACTTTTAAAATACCAACATCTAAAATGAATACAAGTATTGTCAGGACTTAAAATATTATTAGTTAGAGAAGGTAAATAGCATTCCACCATCAACATAAAATATACACAACAGCCTCACATATCAATAACCAGCCTTAAAGAGAAGGCTAGAGTCAGTAGGTAAGATTCATCCCAGCCATAGCAACAAAGCTTCACTGAAGATAATGAAGCTGGATGATTGTAAATCCCTCTGGGAGATCAGAATATGAGCCACTATTTCCTGACAAGTCTTATGTCACAGTCCAAGTTGAATAAAGAATTAAGAATTAAATCAGCAGTATAAAAATATCAAAAATAAATCACATTTTGAGAAATGTTAATCATTAGATGGAAAAAATATTATTTTCTCTTAAGACATCAATTATTTATCTAGCAATACTTTTCAGCAAATATTAACCATTAATATTTAATACTTGATAAACAGAAACAAAAATGAAAAATGTTAAAGCAATCCTGGATACTCTCCTATAAAGTATCAAATTGAATGATATCACCAAATCGATAGTAAATTCAGCAGTCAGAAGCCAGTTCTTTATGAAAATGCACTGCAACTAGTAGAGCTTGTAAGTGTGTTTTTATTAAAGTGCATAGTTCATGCAAAACCTTTTGCAGTTATATCAATTTCAATTTAATTTCTTCTGGAAATATTTTGAGATCTGAGCCTCTTTTCTCACCATAGAAGAGGAAGAGATAGAAATGAATAGCTCAGATTTGCAGTCCAAAATCAACTATTTCAACACAATTCTGTTTTACAGAAGCATTCCAGACGCTTTCCTTCCATCCCAACTGGCAGTGTCATTATCTGTCTCCTAGGGCATTACCACCAGGCAGCAGCTCAAATACAAGTGGACCAACTAACTTGACATTTTGATTTAAATGATTTGGAGGCACTTACAGCAGGTGCTGAGCCCGGGCATCTTAGGAGGAGCTAATCTCCAGCTGTTGAGCAGTATCAGAGATGACCTCAGCATCTGCCCATCCTGCTCCTGGAAAAGCTACACTGAAATAAACTCAGGGAACAGTTCAGCTGTGATTAACTCTACAGCCCATTTCAACTCACAACAGCAGATATACTTAGTTCTCCATTAAAATTTGTTTTGAGCCCACTCTGCTATATCTGCTTTTCCACATCTCTGTTACTTGAAGCTCCATTCCCTATGTCCACCATTGCCTCTGTGCTGTGCTCTCACTCATCTCCCCCTCTGCTGCCCCAAACAAGGAGGACTGGTCACTCCTGATGCTACTTTACTGATAGACTTGCCTCACTTGGCTCCAACCTGCAATTCTCCTGTGTTTCACCCTTCCGTCCCCTCCAGCAAACAGAAGATCTCTCTACCATTCCACTGTAAATTATTATTTACAGCTAAATTTGTGCTGCTGGATTTGGTGGTATTTTTATAATTAGCTTTGAAGGAAGTTGAGCAAAGTCTTTATCTGAGTTTTATACCGAATCAGTCTTTACATTTCTTTAACCATAATAGAACCAAAGACATAAATTTATTTATACAACTGCAGACTCCTAAATTTTCTCCTATTCCTTCTAGCTCAAGGCCAACCCTATAACAGAGTCAAATGGCAGTACCTCATTCCTAATCTGTGGCAATGCTGGTGCACTTTCCCTACCAAGATCTGAGGGCTCTTCTCAACTCTACTGCTCTGACAGCTAGACTCACATGATAACACCTCACTGTTTTGGACTTCAAGATGACTCATTTGGCCCACAAAACCTCCTTCAGGCACCAGGCACAGGAAGGAAGCGACTTGCAGAAGATGGCTTCCTAAGATGTCAAGTGGAAGTTCTCCATGTCATTGCAATCCACACCATTCCTCCTGAATGATTTATGCACTCCTTGCAACACAGCTGTGCGGGTTAGTAAAGGCAGAGCATGTCTTGTTGCTGGAGGACTGGCAGATCAAGAAACATCTGCTTGGAAGCCAGGAGGATTAACTGCTGTCTTTGGTGAGAGGGTGGGGAAAGGGGAAATGTGCTCTGTGCTACCCTGGCAGTTGTACTTCCTACCACCTCTGTTTCATGGTGGGGGATGTAACTGGGAGACTGTGTCTCTTAAACATTCAGACAGATCTGCTAGAAGAGAGTTGGTTTATTTTTTATGGTTGAAAGATCAAAGTTATTTCCTCTTTGTCCACTTCCCTGTTTCTCTGGAGTTTAATTTTGTTTCTTGTTTCAGGTAAACAAGACTCATGTGATCACAGTATGCGCATAATTGTGTCTCTGTGCCCATATTTCTGTAGGTCTAGTCAATCCTTCTACCCGCTCTGTAACTTTTGAGCACACTATTCCATTTCAGCCAACACTAGAGGCATCAGCTGTGAGGCACAAATATACAAGGAATGAGGCTTCATGAGCTCTTCTGCTCTCAGAATGACTGGTAGTGAGTATTTAATTTTTCCTGTGCCGTTTTCCCTCACCTTGTCGTACCTATCAGATCAGCTTTCAAATTCGAGCATGCTTACCAAGCCGAGCAGGGGTGTTTATTTTAAAGGAAAAGTGCTCATGGAAGTAGAAAGAACTTGAAATCTCTCTCTGAAAAACAGGGAACTTCCCTGGATGCACAGAGAGAGGTCAGAAGCAACAGCACCGAGCAGGTCACTGCAGGTGACACTGCTACAGTCACCTGGAACGTAGAACAGTGGGGCAGCTGGTAGTGCTGGCTAACACTCCAACAGCTTCCCAAAGGACATCTGAGAACTCCAAGCTCATTTCCCAAAGGAAACAAATCACATCACTTGCAAGACTAGTTAGGCTGCTGTTCTACCATGGAGCCATGGATGGCTCCAGAACTAATCCTGCCTGAATTCCCAATCCTGTTTCACATTTCTTATTCTGACTCAGCCACTCCCCTTGTCCCTATGCCAGCATGACTGGCCAGAAAACTCAAAACCCAGTTGCAAATATTTCCCTATCCTTTTCCCCTTCTAGCTTTGAACTCAATTTAGGAAACTGGCCTGATTCTGGTGTTGACCTCACTGCGGTAAATTCAAGTTAATTTCTGTCACCACTGCACCTTAGGGAGGGAACTGGGATTCACACTGAGATGATGTATAACAAAAGCCAGACAGAGGTTTTTAGCTGTACTAATTCTCAGCTGTTGTTTCCTTCATGAGAGTTTTGCCACAGTTCTCTCAAACTACCTGGCAAGCACCAGCCCTGCCCACCCTCCCTCAGCATGAGCATCCTCTGCACCCCGAGAGGAGACAGTTTAACCGCCAAGCCACAAGGTCTTTTATATTCATATTGATCCTGACCAAAAGGGGATTGGTTTCAACAAAAATAAGTTTTAAGAGGAGAGATGTTGTGTGCCTCATTCAGGTTGCTGTAACTATCAGACCCACCTTTAGGCACCTGGTGGAGGGATGCATGAAAAGATGGTGCCACAGATCTCAGCACTTCTCATTACTGAAGGCTCAGATGTGGTAAAAGCATCCGGAAGGTGACAGTTACACAACCATTTGGAAAGTAAAATGACATATTACAAATTTATCACATGATTTTAGATTGACTTTCTAACAAAATCTATATTAATTCTATTAATCAACTAAAAATGCACAACAGCCCCTCTAGATTCTAGGATATAATTTTTTAATCAAAGATTGCACTAGTTGGAAAACCCATTTTGTTAGTCTTAGTAACAAAAAACAAGAGATAGTGACCAACGATCATTTTTTCATAAATAGAACACTTAACCTGGGAAAAATATGTATCCTCAGAAAGCTGATCACATGCATCCATAGATTATGAAGACAGAAAGGACCACTAAATTCAGACTGCCTGACGACTTGTAACGAAGAACAGACATTTCAGTACTAAGCCTCAAAAATTGACTACAAGGCAGCCTCTCTTGATCCCAAAACATCAGTTCTATTCAAACTATTAGTTTGAAAGCAGTCTAACTATAGTAGTCTACAGAGATTTAGAGACCACAACATCAACTATATAGTGTTTCCTGCTCACATTTTGCAGAAAACTTAAGACAGAGGGTACATGATTTTCACCTTAGTGTTACAGTGAATGCCACATACCTCGATGCTGCATTCCACATGGCTTTGTAATCACATATAATTTTGACTATATCACATACAGAGGAACTCCCAAATTTTAATGCATATGTCTTAAAATATTGTCAAATATAGACAAGACCTTTATGGGACTGATAGTACAGTCTGAAGAGTAACCAGACACAGAATTTAAGACCTTCTAAGTGGGACATGTGCAGAGGTGTAATATTATTGGATTATATATATTTATTTTATATACAAAACCATTGTTGTGTATTATAATGATGTCATAATTATTAAAGATAATTAATTATATATATATTCCATACCTTTATGCACTTTTATATGGTATATCATGACTGCCCATTAACTCTCTCTTTTGACACCTGAGATGACATTAACTCCAAAAATCTGAGTTTTCTGAACTAGAACGTCATTGATCTGTTCTTCGTTTTTATAGAACACGTCAGACTCACATCCAATATTACAAAATTGCAGCTAAAGAAAACGAGGGAAAACAGATTTCAAAGAAATGTAAGCAAGACACAACTGTATGAATCAGCTGTAACATAACAAGAAAAACGCTCAAGTACACGTTACGGATGGCCTGTTCTATTCACTTGAAAGTCTACAGCAGACAACAAGAATGAAACAGGTAAAATAAAACAATGTGGAAATGCATTGGAAAAATAATTTTATTCTCATGTAACAAAGCAGAATTAAACTTGGGGTTTTCCTTGTGCAATAAACAATTTTGTGCAGCTCTGGCAAATAGATAAATAAAAAGTTATTTGTTTGTTTTTACTTTCTATTGCCATATACAGTACAGATTTAGAAAAGAAATGAGACTTTCTAACTGCTTTTGAGCACAACAAATTTTCACAGGCGACCTCATCAGAACAGTAGGAAGACACCTGAAATCAACCATGCAACAAATGTGTCTCTACCTACTGCATTGCTTTCTGCATCTCACATTTTTTCTCTCTTAATCGCTTGTATCCCTACTTTGTCTATGTTTATAGTTGCAGCACATATATTTCTAACTTTCATGTTTCATATATTCCTTCGTTCACAGTTCATTGATGTATTTATGCTACTTTGACTTTCAAACTGCTCCAAAATGATCCCACTATCCCATGCAGTCACCTATTCTTACAAAATGAGTTTCATTTCAAACGTTTCATTATAGGCAAATTAAAAGAGAAAAAAAGTGAAGTTTTAGAAAAAAAGTGTTGCTTTAGAAAAGATGCAATTCTTCTGATGTTAGATCATTTGTATTACCATTTTCAAAAGCAATGATTAGTTACTGCTAAATCTGGGGCTCCACGCTCCTGAGAATGTCTGCCAATCATGAAACTTTTCAGATTTTAAATACATATTTTCTTTCTGCAAGATATTCCTTGTGATGTTCATACAAAAAAAAAAAATCCTTTACATTGTTGATTATCTAACTTTCTATTGATAAGAAACATCTCACTCAAAATACTTACTTACAGGAGTATTTACCTTGTAAGAAACTGTTTCACAATCAAATCTTTCAGTGTCTTTGATAGTACTGCTATGAAAAAGCTTCTTCCATTGCCTATACTTCTGCCTTGTTTTGTTTAAATTATCTATGCCAACGTGAAAAAGATCAGCTTCTGCTGTAAGACAGTAATGGAAAAACAAACAATAACCAAAAGGAGTCAAATGTACCAAAACAAACAGACAAATGTAGGCTCCTGGTTTTTTTGTTTGTATAAAAACTGTCAAACAACAGTTCAAGAGAATCGGTGTAGCCGAATTATAGTGGAGTGCTTCCTATAGTTCTCACTTGAACCTCTTTCATAAAACATATTAAAACCAGCTTGAATACAATAAAGCAGATTTCAGCAATGAAATCTCATTTCTTCTACTACTAAACTACCAGGCAATGTCTCAAGCTGGCGAGCAGCTGAAGCCTTGCTTTGTCTTGGCTGTATGAGTTCCTTCTCTGGTTGCCCCAAAATAAAATATCCCTGCAGTGAGATGCTACCTTACCTTTCAACCTTCTCTATACAAGCTCGAAGTTGGCACTGCATAGTTTTACTTTAAGAAAATTTACATTAAACAAGCTATATTTTCCTGAAACATTCAATTCAAAAAAGTAGACAAAAAATAAACCACTCATCCATCAGTAGTTCACAAGTTCAGAATCTCTCCTGAGGACCCTTACTGTCTATCCACTGACTTGCTGATTTAAGCATTTGGAACAGACCCATGATACATTGGTCATGAAATTAACAAAGCTAACAGTAAATAACAGCTTCGCTTGGTAGTATGACTCATGTATTTCACAGCTTTAATACTGGATGCTGGTTTATTACTGCATACCATAAACACTACTGAATATTTCCCTTACTTCAGGGTAAGTTCAGTTTATCAGAGAATATACCCAGTCACAATTAGAATAGAGTTTCAACACGCAATTTACTGACTTGAGAGGCTTATACATATCTCATAGCTCTTTTTAACCATAAAAATGCTCTATTTTTAAAGATAAAAACCAAGAAACTTTCAAAATTAGGCACACTTCATCAAATTCTGTGGACTCAGCTGTCAGCTGACGTAGATTGTTGCAGTTGCACTGATGTCAATGAAGCTGTATTAAAATCTTTCAGGTGAATATATTGCCTGTATTTTAACATATTTGTTTTGCATTATTTAATTGTAACACCTTAAGATAGCAATGTGTCCTTAGTTTTGCTGGGGTTTAAGATTGCAATAGTAATATTACTGAGGGAAAATTAGAATAACTATTAACAAGAATGTTACTGTTTCATTCTGGTTTTGTAGAAGCTATATTACTTTTAATTTTTAAATAACTTTTGCATAAACTAGGACTATTCTGGTTTGTCACACATAATTTTTCCTCCCAGTCTTCCAGTCATTCAATTAATGTAATGTTTAAATGCAATTCAAACCAATTTACAAAGCTGAATATTCATCTTCTAATAAAGAAAAGCTGAATTTGGTTTTTGTTATTTTTTGATGCAGGTAAATGAGCTGAACATTTATCTCCACTGTATAACAATGACAAAGTTCACGCACAAATCTATGAAATGGGAATAAAGAGAATTACCTTCCTTCTTACAGTGCTTTAAGAGACATGTATGAACGTCGAGGGGTCTGAACACTGCTTCTTCCCGGGCAACACAGAGAGATATTCTAAAGCACAAACCAAGCTTCAAAACTGGGATCTTGTTCATGGTGAACAAACTTCTCTTAATCTATCTCTGAATATTTATTCTTAATTCCTTATAGTAAACTGATATAGTCGATTAAACTTAAATATTACAAATGCAGTTCTGATATCTGTACAAATTCCTGTTCCTCTGCTGTTTTCTCTCGTTAATATTTTTTGTGTTGTTGCTGCTTCTTGCCTCTGTTCCCAAGCCCTCTTTTACAGACTGTTTTGTTGTTTTATAAGACTCAGCCATCTTTCCCAAGACCCAATCAATTTTCACATCAGCTACACTAATTGGCAACAGACTTGACACATTTCTTGATTACAAGTTAAAACACTTAGAACAAAGCTCTAAACCTGTAAAAAAGAAAAGGAAAAATGTGGTAAAGAAAATGTCCTCAATTAAATACTCTTTAAATGGAATTTGCTGGGAATCAAAAGAAGAGGGAAATCAAATTGTGAAAGACCACCCTGTTGTAGTATTACTTAAGTCCCCAGAGGTTTTATTTAAGAAGCTGTGTGTTCTGGACTATAGTCACAAAAAAATATAGTCACAAGAAAAATAGTCACATGGAAGTACTTAAAGCTTTTAAAGACATATAATATTTGTTCTATTGCCATGTAAGTAGTTGCTCTCTTCAGATAACTTTAAAACAGTACATTATTAGTCCTGTCAGTAAAGATGCTGACGTTTAAATGTTTTTACAAGTCACATTAAAATCAGTATTGCACAAGATAGTCATAATTTCTTTGTTGATTTGTAACTCAAAAGTCAGCAGAGAAAAATTGTATGAAGAATCACTGTTTTGAAAATATGGGATTTCATATATAGATTATCTCTATATCAGTGTCTTATATTGATGCAAAGCATAAATGAAGGCTATTTTTTTCTTGTAGTTCACGTTGCTTTGGGAACAGTATCTAGATAGGTTATAATTCTTATTTTATTATCAAATTATCCAAAATTACCAAAATTTTGTATTGTAATATAAAGTAAAACCAGATACAAAATAAAAAATGAAGCATTTAGATTTGGAAGTTGAGTTCAGTCAGCTTATAAACATGCTTTGCTGATTTTTTCCTCAAGATTTTCCTTCTAAACAATTTTAATGTTTTATTCCAATTAGCAATAAAGCTGGTGGCGTGGGTCGTTTTGTTGTGCTTGGGGGGTAAGGGGTAGAGCGTGGACAACAAAAACATCACAAAGGGAAAAGAAAACCAGATTAACTCATCTGCCTAGAAAATCTTATTTTTGACCAGTCTTACATCAGGTTCTTCAAGTTGTAAATTAGTCCGAATTGTATTACACCGTATTCTCACCTGAGAATCCAGACCAAAGAGGATGCACTTGTGGACCTCCAATAGCCAGCACAAGCTCCTACTTGTGAGACCAGTTACATTCCTATACACATTGTAGGACTATATATATTTGATCTTTTCTCAAATTGAGAAGTTAATTCTTCACTTTAAAATAATTCTTATTTAAATTTGATTCATGCATCTAAATGAAGTATTCATGTTGATATCTTTGCAAGGCTGGAGTCACTGCTGGTTTCAATAAATAGATAAAATTACAACTTGCTTGCTAGTTTTTAAAAATATTTTCCAAATATTCCAGACTGCCAGAGGAAGAAATTAGTCAGAGGTAATTGGACGGACGTGGACTAAACTAACATTGGGTACACTGTATTTGTCAGTCGGACTTTTCATTGCGACGGCACTGCAGCAGAAATGTTTTCTCTTAACAGGAACTCACATATGAGCAAGGTAAGGGCTTTGCAAAACAGCTCAGAGCACTTACACGTAGATAGGAGCTGTTTGGTAGAAGGCCTGGAGATTTTTATTGAGCAGCAAGGCATTTAGTAGCATTGAGAAAAGAGAGGAGGTAATAGGAAGCAATACTTCTGAGTCTAGGCCTTGCAGCAAAGAGAGTTATTTCCTGCAATGCAACCATGGAAGGTTAAGATATTCCTTAAAAGGAAAGCAAAGAAACCCTTCAGCACGATATGCTAACAAAATTGTAAGATTTCTCCTTTAAAAGAATTTACTGCCTGGAGAGCCTGCATCAACACAGATATACTGGACCATTACAAAAATTATTATACTTTTTTTTTAAATTGGAAGATGCCACACGTGCACAAGAATTAGAAACATGTTGTAATATTGCAAAGTAAAGTATGTGAACAAAGAAGCCATCCTGCAGTGAGCCAGTGTCTTGAAATAACATGCAGAAAGGGGCTCAGTTAACAACTCACCTTCTTGCTCTTTTAGTTGCCTGTCCCCAACACCTGTCCTTGGTACTGCAGGAATCAGAGTACCAGTTTAGCCAATGCTGAAAGGACTGCTTTAGCAAAATTTGCTGAAGTAATAAATAAATATAGTAAAGAGGAAGCCTGTTAGGCTTTAGCAATAAATTTAGTAAAGATAGGCTACAATTCTAACAGATCCTACATTAGGAAAGGTAGGATATCCTCATTAATTCTATCTAGCAATTACAGTGTGGGTAATTTGAGAATACAATGAAACATATTGAAAAATAGATACTTCTCCAGTAATTTTCTTTCTTGCACAGTTTTCTGCTCTAATTTAAACCCAAATATGTTCCTCTGTGTCTCATGAAACAGATACGGATGACAGTATATAGATGTGGCCACACAGCACTTATCTGTTTCCCATAGATAGGTAGCAGGAAAGCAAAAGGGGTCAACAAAGGGGTAATAGAGAAGCCAGTTCACTGTTCAAATGTGAGTTCTCTGTGCAGAATTATTCTGACTCTCAAGCTGAATATTTATATATCCCTATAGAGAGCAAGGGATATAACAATATAGGCACTTTGACTTTTATGATGAGGAGCCGGCCTGTTGAGTACAGAGCAGATGGTTTGTGTGTTCAAAGGGACACGTTCCCGTTGTTCACACCTCTGGCAGAGAGACAGCTTGCTACAGCTCTAGTTTGCTAGGAACTTGATTTGAAGGAGTACGTGTTCAGTTTTCTTTTGATAATCTGCTCCCGCAACAAGAAAATGGTGGCACGGAGGGAGACGAGTGCTCTTAGTGTTACTTACTATTTCTATCGTCATCATAGTTGGAGGCACTTAAGAGCTTAGCTTTTATCTCCTTCAGAGGTGCAAACAACACAAAAAGGAACTTTTCCCAAAGGATTCAAATTCAAGTATGACACACACATTTCCTGTATGCCTTAAAATCTTATTCCTTTTCCACCATCTTAATACAGGCTTCATTTTCTGCCAAGAAGCAGGAACCTTTAAGGCAGATACACAGAGATTCATGCCACGGTGGCATTCTGTGGTTAACATTACATGTGTTACTAGCAGGTCTCACAACCGTCAGGTCGGATCCAGTTGGTCCCAGAATACATCATGGCATGAAACCTGGCAATGTTGATGAACAAAAAATAAAAAAAAAAATAATAATTTTGAATTCTAAGTTTTTGTGTAAGAAGAAACCAAAGAAGCATTTGAACATTAATCCAGATATGCTTGCACTGGGAACTGTTGCTCTTTTTTTTCCACCTTTTGCCATATAGAAACATACAAACCGGAATAGGAGAGTTATATACATCTCATACATGCAGCTGAGTGTAAATAAGAACTCCACCACTTGGATGCACTTCTAAATTTCCTAAGTCTGCAAAACTGAACCAATAACCACATGAGACAACCTAGTTTTGGGAGATTGACAGCCCAGCAGAAACCATACAATACTGTGTGACTAGCCAGTTTCACAGCGTTCTCGTTTGGGGTTGTTGTGGTTTTTTGAGTTGTTTGTTTGGTTTTGGTTTTTGTTTTGTTTTCCCTGCTTCTTCATCACTGGGGATGGAATACAAAAATGGGGGGAAAAAATCAAAAAGGCAACGAAATTGAACCCTTTTTTTGAACATCAGACGTTGGTCCACATTAGGTTTGAACCGAGGCATGAGGGCATTCATATGAACTTATTTTATCCAATCCATTGAATCTTATTTTACATAAGAATGAAAGAAATGTTTGAAGAAGAAATTATCAATGTGTTTTCTTTTTCATACCTGCTCAGGTTGTTAATCAGAAACTGTATCCTGAAGATTTTCTAGCTCTTGCTCTAGTAAGAACTCAGTTATGAGGATTTTCTTCCTCATAAATTTAATAATAAGATGTTCTAAAGGACTCAGTTTTGGCTTGGATTTGCTCAAATTGCAGTTGGTTGAAGAATTCTTACCAATTGTTACTGATATGTGTTCCAATGCTGGACACCATAGAAGACTCTCACTAATACATGAATTTAAAACACTGTGAGTTTTTCAAAATTCCTTTAAGAGTTGTGCAATTTAATTAAATGATATCTTCTCTGGCTTCTGCTTTTTAATACCTCCATTTATAATCCTATAATAGAATTTGAGAGAATTATGGGCTTTTGTTAGAATTATACCAGATGGTTGATAGAAACTTGGAAATACATTATCATTTGCCACGGAACTCTTAAGACTTTTCCATCTTGATATCAAGCCAATGTGACTAATCCAGTACAGCGCTGTTCGCGTACATCGGCCAGCACCCAAACAGTACTCCAAGGAATATGCCAATGTACCCTAGTAAGAAAAGAAGATTCCTTATGGTACTATAGCCTGAACCTGGCAAGTCAAAGGAGAAAGAGTGACCTCTTCTGGCAAAAAGGAAAATCTATAGCTGTTTTGTATCAGAAGCGAAAGGGGTTGGTAGGAAGGAAGAAGTTGTATTTGAAAAAGTTAAAGTTTTTTCAAATGTAAACGTTGTTCCTCTCATAAGAAATTCAAATCCTCGCTTTATTTTAGAAGTTCAATACCTATGAACAGACAATGAGATTATAATATAGTTTGTTAAAGCTTAATTAGGATAATTATTATTAAAAAGCAGCTAACATGCGCTGAAAAAGCTTTCTGTTGGGGTTTGTGTGATCATTTGGCCTAATTATTTTTTATGTTTTGCCCATCAAATAATGAATATGCAGCTTGTGAAATGTCAGATATAATCAGAATAAATAAATGCTGTAGCATGAACCTCCAAAAAGCCTCCCATGCCCATTAGAAAAAATTCTTTTCCTAAGAGCCATTGACAAAGCAGCAGAGGCAGACATGTCACAGGTAGGAAAGCTGGCACACAGGTGACAAAGCTTTTGAGGTCAAACAGAAGTACTTGAGAGATTGCAGATGGGTAATAATGCTCTGTGCTTTGTTAAGATTATTCATTTAGAGGTCTTGTCAAAGTGCCTTCATTTCACTGGGAATTCAGTGATAAAACAGATTTTAATATTTCTTTTACCAGCTTGCATAGATTAATATATGTGGCTTCTCTGCTAAGTTAAATAATTATTTACTGAATTAATATTGTAGTCAATTAAAGGTATAGAATCTATATAGGATATCAAACTCACTGTTTCGTTCATTCAGGCTTGCTCACTGTGTTCTGCAACGGTCTTGTGTTACTACTCCAAGATTCACAGGTTGCCTAGAGGACTTAGTTTACTTGACTTCATTGATTTTTTCAATAAGGTTCAAGACAGAGTCCCTTTTCATCTAAGCAGAAATTATTTGTTCATTTGCACCACAACCAAACCGGCATTGCTGTTGACTGAGATATTGCCAAGCCTGTGTTCCTAGCATACAACCAGCATTTTGTTGGGAGTACACAGAAAGGCCAAGTTAAAGAAAAAAACATTGTTCTCATGTAGCTATGTTTTTAACATGCAATGGGAACATATGGGAATATAGATTCAACAAAGTATCCAATATATTTTCAGTGTAGCCAAACTCAAGAAGGGGTTTTTCACTTAGCTTCTATGATGACAAAAAGTGCTGGATCTGTGTAAGAAAGCAAGATACATGAGTTTCAAGCACACGAGTGTCCATTGAAAACCAGGTTCTGATACCCTGACAACAGTGTAACACTGAGAACTTAACCATGGAATAAGCTTCAATTTGAAGCCTTTCCATCAAAAATCACAGCACCACAGACAGAAGTAGTCGTTTGATTCAGCTCAAGAAACTCCTTTTTCTTTCTTCTTCTAAGGCTAGGCAAACATACATGCACATATGTTATTAGAAAGATGTGGTAATATAACTCTTAGCTGCGATTATACTTTAATCTCCACAATTCCAATCAGCCTCTTATAAATCCTGTTTTGTTCTACAGGAAGTTTCTTTTCCACTTATTTCACTAAGTTTGGGATTTTTCTACAATAATCTCTCAGTACTGAGGGAAAAATTCTCTCACTGTCTTCAGCTTGGTCAGCAGGCTCAGAAATCTGTTTTCTGGTACCTCCCATGGGACTGTTGGTGAGCACATTGCAGCACTGGCCTTGCACTTAGCTGCAGAATTTCTGCAGTTCAGAAATTCAACTGACGTGAATGATCCCACAACAGAACTGCCAATACAGTCAAAAAGCTGTTCAGGACAATATCCTTAGACTCTTCAAGAACACCACCAGAAAACAGTTACTGTTGTGAGTAGACAGAAGTCACAGAATTTTACCCAAAGAACAAAGAAATAAAACCAGACTGTTTAAAACACTAGTGGATGCACGCAGATTCCTGTCGTTAGATTTTCCCACAAATAAATCTTGCAGGCAAAATTATCTCTGGGGCCAGTGATCAGCCCCTCATTCCTAACAGAAATGTGGAAAGGGACCAAGAGGAAACAAGAAAAAGGAGTATCTAGTTACAAATTTTCCATTAGAGAAAAAATATTCAACACTTCCTACCAGAAAAAATAGTGTGAAACAAAATGTATAATGTTGGTAGAAATCTTTCCAACATTGTCCTGTCACATCATGAAACTCTTAGTTTAGATCACAAACTGACTTCACAGAACTTCAAAGTTCCAATTGGAAAAACTCTGCTAACACAAATTATTCAGGTGTTCCTCTGCATGGAGCTAAGAAAGCTGGCATTCAAAACAACACTACATGTTCAAGTAGCAAACACCTGCAGATCCGAGCTGGTTTGGTTATGGAGATGCACGAAGTAATTGGTCTCTCTCTGTGTGCACAGCAAAACCCACCCTGCCCTGTGAGTTACAGGAACTCAGGCAGGGTGCAGAGCAAGCAACAGAACTAGGGGGGAAAAGCTCTGAAGAAGCCAGTTCCTGCATTATTTGCCATTATGCTGTGTGGTACAGAGGTATGAGCATGTGTCTCCAAAGTCAGGAACCTGCAAGTGCGAAAGTCATGGAACTGTATGGTATACTCCTGAGACTCTGAAGCCTGTCTGCAGCTGTAGCCTGAGCTATCTACAATATTATACCATATTCTTCAGAGCTGCTAGAAATTAAAAATGAATATGTCATCCAACGTAAAGAATATGGACACAGCAATCAGCATTCATTCAAAAATTATTTTAAAAATTATATAAACCAGCAATAGCTGACAAGAGGTACAGATTGATATTGCTGCCATCAGCAAGAACTATAGCTAAACCACAAGAAAGAAAATAAATTACATTAAATGCAATCAATTGAATACAAAATCAAATAAAGAGACCATATTACTCTCATGCTGCCAAATACAGACTGTCAAGCACAGAAACTTCTAATGCAGGACTCCGTGCTGAAACCAGCTCTGATCCCTACAATGCTGAGATCCAGGAGGGACGAGGGAAGACCATCCCAGTCAGTTACAATTCCCAGACAAAAGTTAAGCCAGGAGGAGTCAGAGATGTCTGAATACCAGGGCTTATCCAATTTTCCCATTTCTAAAATGTGAAGATAGTATTCTGGCGACATGGTGTTCAGCTTTGTCTCTCCTCTGTAACTAAAGAGATATTTCAAAGTAGAAGTGACTGTTCAGTCCTTCACCTCTGTAGTTACACAAAATCAACATATCAATATAGAATTAATTTTATGTTCCCATGTTATTCTTGCTATTCTACACTGAATATTTGGAAACAAGCATTCAGGAGCTAAAGTCAACTGTTAATTAGTAATTTTGTGACTGCCTAGGAGAGATATTTCTCATTAGATCTAAAAAAATACTTATCCCAAATAACTACACTAGTCAATGTTCCCATGAAAAAGTCACTGTAGGGAATGATCTGAATGAGCAGATCTACCTTACAGAATATTCTGTGTTGAAAGGTGAAGGAGCTGGGTCTCTTTAGCTTGGAGAAGAGGAGACTGAGGGGTGACCTCATTAATGTTTATAAATATGTAAAGGGTGAGTGTCATGAGGATGGAGCCAGGCTCCTCTCGGTGAAAACCAACGATTGTACCCATTGCCCCTTGTCCTAACTGAAACACAAGAGGCTCCACTTAAATATGAGAGAAAACTTCTTCACAGTGAGGATGACAGAGCCTGGAACAGGCTGCCCAGGGAGGTCGTGGAGTCTCCTTCTCTGGAGACATTCAAAACCCACCTGGACACCTTCCTGTGTAACCTCACCTAGGTGTTCCTGCTCTGGCAGGGGGATTGGACTGGATGATCTTTTGAGGTCCCTTCCAATCCCTAACATTCTATGATTCTGTTCGGAGTCCATGTCAGAGAGAAGCAGCTGTTTTCCCAAAACAGCTAAAAACATGCTCTGGCATTGCTGTTTCTTCCAAATGTTTCTGTGATTTTTGCCTACTTTTGATCTGAGTGATGGAATAATTTTCAGTGAAGCTGTTGTAGGAAATTTCAGCACTCCCTTGTTTGTCTTTAAACTGTGGAATCTTTAAAATATACACACACTCTCTTTCCAAAAAGATCGTTCAATGCAAGCTTTCTTGTTTGTTTGTTTGGGGGTTTTTTTAATCCCAGCAAGCAATAAAATAGGCAACAGATTTTTAGTAGGTTTTATCAAAGTAGGAATGAAAGGACAAGAGAATTATCTATGAAATATCATTATTCATTTGAGATAATTACAAAAAATTGCTAGGCATTCAGGTAACTTCAGATTCCCTAAGTACATACAGATGGTTGTCTCTGAGCTGCTGCACTTTGAATTTCAAGGAAAACTGCCTCTGTTTGCCCCCAGCTGCTGCTCTGCTCACAGAATGTATTAGACACCAGATTTCAGATGCCTCTTTATTCAATAAAATGACACAGACAGTCCAATCCAGCAAAGTTCTGCTCTTAACGGCCACTTAAGGTGTTCAGTGTTTTACACAACATCATCAGGTCTATGTAAGGCGATTCCCACAGTAAAAACAGTCTCTGCAACTTGAAAAATTTACAGAGATGATGAACTTTTCACTCCACAGCCAAGAGAAGACCATTATATCATCAGCCATATCAGTCCCTGCAGCAACTGAGAACAAAGAAAGGTAGATTCTCATCATATCTTTATATCGGGCTACACATGAGGAACAAAATCTAGAATCAGAATCACCCATCCCCAAACACCAGTATCACTTCAGGATTTGGAGAGGCTCTGTCATATACTGCAGCTGGGAAAGGAAAAACCACCACCTGAACAGAAATGTGGACTGCAAAGCTAGACTTCCATGTCTGAACAATTCTAAGGAACATATTCAAAGGTGTGAAAATGCCACAAACTTTGCAGGTAATGATCACAGTTTCATTAATGCAACACCCTGTGAATGGACACATTTTCTTTGAGAAGACAGACAGTTACAATTCAGCTTTTCTTTGCCTCTTGTAAGATCAGGCTATCATGTACCAGGCAGGGCAACTCGTCTTTGCGCAGCTGTCTGGATTGCTAGACCAGGCTCTCTCAGTTCTAATGAGTGCTGCATTCTGGTGCCTTCCATCACGGTTAACTTACACCAGCCTGGAAAAGGTAGATCATGTCCTGCTGCAGTATATACCTTGTCTTTCTCATCCCTAAAGCAAGAATATGAATGTTCAGTGGGTGGTAAGTGGCTAAATTCATTAATGGTTACAAAATATGTTGTGATCCTCAACTGGAAACCTCTGTGTAACTGCAAAATAATGTATAATTTGCTTTGGCAATAATACATCTATTTTTAATCTGGCAGTGAATAACTGGCAATTGCCTGCCAAAGATAGATGGCCAAAAATAATAGTCACCCATGCCAGAAGAAAACTAGAGCAGAAGAACCTATCATTTAATCACAGTAACTATTTTCATTTAATGGATCAAATATTTAAATAAAGTATATGATGGAAAAGAGACAATCTTGAAAGCTTTGCTGGTAATAGAATAGTTTTGAGGAATTACAGGTATTCTACTGTATTTGCTGAGCTCCAATTATATTTATTTTGCTCCACTCAAGTTTACCGCCCCATTGCACTGTGGCAGATGCTCCCTAAAAACAGTCAGGCAACTGTGCACAATGGAGGATGCACACTGTTACCCCAGCCCAGATTTTGAGGTTAGTTTAGACTGATGAAATATTCCGTCGCTTCACTTTGTCTTTAATTATGACGGGTTTATGTTTAAATCATTTGTCATCTAATTTATCTTTTATGAGGAATCGCATTAAAAACTGAAATAATACATTTGTACCTTGAATTGCTGTGAAAGATTAACACTGTTGAGGAAAAAAGTTCGAAAGACTAGTTTAGAACTGTCTGCTTAAGATTATACAGAAATCCAGTTACATTTTCTGCTTGGACTGAACCTGCACCAAGTTTCCCAATAACTTCCTAAGAAAGTTTTATTTAATCAAGAACAAGCTCCATGGAGCCCCAGAGGTCACAGTTTAGAAGGATTACCTGACCTAGACTTTGTATAAAGCAGATGGCTCTGCTTTATGGCAATTAGTAAGCAGGAACTGTGGTATCTGGTTATATCTTCTGATTCTCTGTTTATATGAAGTTATGTGAAACTGGAACCTCTTTGAAAGTCAAGCTGTGTGGAACCATTTAAGACTATTTCATTCCTAATTATAGGCTCGATAAAGCCATTTTCATGCAAGAGTAGGATCAATGCAGAGACTGTCAAACTTCTGAACATCCATCCATTGGTAAGTGGTCTGGCTGTTTCAAAGGCTATGACTAAGATAACCTTGACATGGGGAACGGAATCTCATTTTAACGAAAATGTAAACCTTAGCTACAGTCAATCTGAGTGTTCATCTGGGCCTGTCTTCAATGTAGCTTCAAAGCATCAGCAGTGTGCATTTTCTTTAAAGTTGCATATTTATTACCAAACCAGAGATTGAAAATATTATTCCTGTACTCCCTTACATTTCCCATTCACCCCAAAATATATACACTTCTCATCACCTACCAGGATAACTGAAATGGGAAACTAAATTGAATTTTTAAGCAGGGCAGACTGGTTTGCTAGGGCAGTTCCATACAGAAACTGAGATTTTTTTTTTTCCCTGACTTTAACGCCTTAGGGCATATGTGCATGTGGTCAGTTTACACAGTCATTTGTAGCACGTGCCAGCTCTGCCACAATGGACATAAGCTACATCTACTCCAAAGTAATGAAACCACCCTAGAAAGTCACTAGGCCTGAACTAAAGTTATCTGGACTTTTTGTTAGTTTTATTAGTTCAGGCTCAGCCCTATGTTAATTTAACAGTTCTGTGTTAATGTAGCTAGCCAGCTCCCATACCACTCGGCTTAAACTAGAAGGCTTCAAACATGGGTGGAAGAATCATACAACTGTCTTGGGTTGACGATGCAAACATGTCCTTCACTAACCCATCAGCACTCTAAGCACTGTATCTTCCATTCCTCATTTCTCTGTTTCTCATAGCCTGCTACACTTTGATGAACTTTAGGAATCACTGAGACAGTAATACCACTGCTGTGCACAGTGGGAAGTCTTCCTTGCAATAGAAAAAAAAAATCTATGTTTTCTTACCACAAATCTTAGGCTTTCCCTCCAGAAGAAAACAAAAGACAAAAAAAGCACCAACTGCAATTTAGCGAGAGTTATGTATGGAATAAGTGGGAGGCTTTAGAAATCCAAATTGCCTTTACTCACAGGTCTAGAGCATACTTTATGTAGGATTCAGATCTTTTTAGGCAATTAGTTATGTTTTAAAATCTAAAGAGAAAAACATTTTAGAACTCAGTGATTTAAAATATGATCTTGTGTCATTGTACACTTTTAAATGGACTTCAGGAAATAAAAAGCAATGCAGGCAGTAAATTGACTTTTATAAAAAAATCACATCTACATCCAAAGAAGAACATCAAACATGTGTTTTAAGTCTGAAAAATATTCTGGGAAAAAGCAGTTCTACATCTGCAGAACTGCTACTGTCATACAGGAAAACTATTAGATTATTGCGCCCCAGTGGCATCTGAAATATTTTTAAGAAAATATATTAGAAATTCAACCTTAAAAATGTTTTCTCTGGGCCAGCACTGTCCAGTACGGTGAGGAGTTTGTACAGCCCTAGACAAAGCGGTCTCCTTCCTGATTTAAGGACACAGATGTGCTAACTAAAACTCTGAATGGCTGAGAACTGTTTGTATTACTGGTGCAATAGAACTGCTGACATTCCTCTGCCAATTGATGTGACTGGCCTCAAATTCAGAAATTTTGGATGAAAAAAACCCTGACAAACATAACTTTACAGACAACTGGAAGTTAACATTCTTCCCTCGGGGCCAGTTTCTGTTAACCTCACAGACATGCAGAGATATTTTCCTGTTCGTAGAGTTTCACTCATTTTGCTGTATCTGGTTCTGAGCCCACTGGGAGCAGCAGTAGTCAGTGGCAAAACTGCTTCTAGAAAAGTCACAAGGAGCTCTCTATCAGGCCTTGTAAGACAAGTCCAGCACCAAGCAAACTCTTCCCAATGGCATTAGAGAATGTTGACTATAGATGGCATTAGGATATACAGGTGAAGCACAGAGCATCCTGAATAGGTGGTTTCGCGATACACTATGAGGAAGACACCAACAGTAAACAAGATATGATGAGCAGAAAAAGTCCAGGACAATTTGGGACACACATAGAATGTAAGCACTTCTACAATGTAATCAGTAAAATGTATTCCTAACAAATATTAAAGACAATAGACAGCTTAGAAGTGTGCTGATGGAATAGAGAAAGATGCACGTGATAACCATGTGATCACAATCCATATAATCAATATGACTAAAATGGCTAGTGCTGACTATGACTTTCACCTAAGTTTGTTTCAAAATATATCAAAGTTCCAAACTAAACCTAGAAATCTAGTTCTGACCTTCCTGTATATCCATGTGTTATTTCCATCTAATCACAGAAGACTTGGGTATACAGAGACAACTGAAATTGCTTGAGTTACTCGAGTTTAACAAGTTACCATCTGTAGCTGAGTCATAGCAGTGAGTCAAGTGTGATCTTAACCCACAGCCTTTGCAAAGAAAAACAACTTTTAAGGGTACATTTTATGATCATCTAATCTAACATGGCCTGTTTCACAACTGAGACTTGGCTCAGAGGACACGTGCAGAGGAATTACTTTGACTGTTGGTAGCGCCTTGTTAAAACACAATAACTTAAGTGCTTTCCACCTTGTGACCAAAAGTTGAGTCAATGTGAATCTTGCTTACTTTTCTTCTAAATCAGCTGATCCTGCTTATAATTGGACAGGTTAGATTGCTGATTTTATCATGCACTTTACGTTTACAAACCTCTCATTCAGAGTAGTTTCTCCTGTATTAGTACATATAAGCTTTCCTAACATCCTCTGAGTAATGGATTCTATCACTTTCTGCTGTCTTAAGGAGTTCTCTTCAACTATTCTGAACAGGAAAGGTGAGATTTCCTTTGCACAATGTGTAGCAATCAAGGTGCAAAAAACCCCCACCCTCTATCACAATTTTCCCAGTTATCAGAAACCGGTATCACTGTTAAATAGAACACAAAAATACAGTCCTCCAATCCGAATATAGAAGTAGACTGTGGAGGAAAACTAAGTTGTGTGATGAGAGAAAAAGAGAGGAGGATATAACATCTGATTGGCTCAGAGGAACGAAGGCAGCTGTAATATTGCCCTAATGTTAAGTCTAAACATCTGCAGTTCATCGCCTTTGTATACAAAGTTACACACGTGCACCCTGTCCCATCGCTTTACTCAGCACGACACTTTCCTGCCCTTTTTGACATTTTAAGCTCTTTAAAGAAAGGAGACTTTGTCAGATTCCGAGAAGTGTCTGAAGATGAAAACAGTGCTTTTGTGAGACCTATATGGGAGTCAGCCCTCTCTGACTGCACATCCAGTACTACCTGTAGGTAACTAAAGGCCTCCACATTCTTATCATCTGTGCCTTCTACAACATGGGGTACAAATGCTGACTCTATAAATTATGAGTCTGCCAGCAGTTGAACACATGTGCTCTTTGTTCCTCTCTGAGCATTCCCACTGCAGTCCTGCTGATCTGAGTCAGCAGTGCTAGTCAGATGAGAACCATCGTCAGGTGCTTAAGTTCTTACAGGCTCTGGAACAAATTTGGAAAGAGACTAAATAACTTTGGTAAGGGACTTTAAAAGGGGGAGGTCAAAACGGAAATTGCAATCAGGACATGATTGTGAGCTGAATACTTTCCTTCTTCCAACGCTGCCTTGCTGGGCATTGGAGACACAGCACATTGATCACTTGGGCAACAGGTAAGTTAACAACAGACATAACAGCAACCTGGTGCACAACTTGGGTAGTGGAAGGTCATGTTGCTGAAAGTGAAAGGATCTGGACTGAAAAAGGGATGAAAATGCCAATATGCTCAAAAACAGAGTGACCAATAAAAAGCCATATAACTTCTAAAGGTTGCTGAAGACAACCTTATTGGGGAGAAAAAAAAAAGTATCCTTAAATTTGAAGGTGAGGACACAGATCAAGATGCTCAGCTGCTGCAAATTAGACTAGTCAACTTCAGTGACAGTTCCTTAATAAACAGCAGGTCAGTATCTTGCCTTTCTACCTCTTAAAGCAAATAAATCTGGTCAAATCATTTATTTAAAATAATTTTTAAAAATAAAAAAAAAAAAACAACCACCAACAAACAAAACCAAACTAAGATTAAGTCTATTTCAAGGATAAAGTTTCGTTTCTAAAAAGGACAGATACTTTTTTACAGGATTTTGTTAAAAAACAGAGTCTTTCAAACCATCTTTGAAATTGTCTTTACTAAGATTGTGCACATGCTTGAATTAAAATTCTTTGAAGAATTACACTGTAGGGTTGGAACAGATAAGAAAATTTTAAAACCATTTTAGGATAAACTGTACTCCCCATTTTACATGGCACAGCCAGAATAGAGTGGTCCTGCAGAGTATCTGTCTGCCAAAGCATTCCTTAATTCTGATGTTAAAATTGAGCCTTTGGTAGTGTTTTCAACTGCTGTCCCTGAGTTCAAATGACCAATGTGATACAATGTGGTAAGAAAAGAAACTCTCGTTCTGCTGGCACAAGCATTTCTCCACATAATGAAAAACAAAACATCCAGAATCCTTGACACAGTTTCAGTAATACTTAATTCTGGGTTGCTGAATCAAGTCAATAACCTTAAACTATTTCACTTAGATATGTTAAAACACATATTGTATTATTTACCAAAGAATAATTAATCTAAACGCTAAGATAAGATTTACACCCTATTAAAGCAAAATATTCCTTAGTTTCAACTTTCCTATGCAGGATCAGAATATGCATAACTAATATGTAAGGATAAGTGACAGCTTGCTCAGAGTTTGTATTTTTTCCAAGATATTTTCTTCATTTTCTCCTGAGATGAATTTTTATTGGGTGAAATTAACGGACCCCAAAATTAACCCATCCCAATCAGCAATGAATACTTCACGGCAATTTCAGAAACAAGTGAGATAATACTAACTTCCCAGCACAGTTTATGGAGAAATGTGGATTTTTACCTTTTCTGTTTCAGTTCAACATTCTTGCTCAGTATCAGTTTTGTTTTACCTTAGCTGTTTTATTATTGGTAGGAGCTACACGCTGAAACCTCTGCACATATAGAATTCCTTCTCTGTGCTCCTCAAGTGATGCTAAATAAGATGTGACATCAAGCCTTACACAGTTTCTCTTTCCATGTTGAATGCAGTCACAAAAATACACTCAAAGTAGAATAAGCTTCGAGGGAAATGTCAGCCAAAAGCCTCTCTTTGTTGGGACTTCAGTCACCTTTCTTCACGTCTAAAATGTGGATGCCAGTGGGTTGGGAAGCAAGTCATTATTCAAACAACGCTATGACCATTAGTAAGCCACTCTCAATATATCGGTAAGTGCTACCTTCGTAAGTACTCTTTTTGACACTTAAAGATGGCCCAAATCACTTTGATTAACATTAGGGAATTCATCTATCAAAATACATGGCAACTGAATCAACATCACTCTGTTATCTCTGACAGAAAAAGTTAAAACCATCTCTGTAAATAAATCTTAGAAGAGTAGGAGATGCCATAAAACAAGAAAGGAACCCCTGGAAATAAAAATGAACTATTTTTCCCAGTCTTTAGACAGATTTGAAAACTGTGATTTGTCCAATTAGCACAGTTTATTTTTGTTATTCATTTTCATGCACTTCTGGGCTCTGGGAAGGGTCATCAAGCCAAGTGCCAAAGTACCTTGAAAAGATTGTATATACTTCTTTATTGGGAACAAGACCTAAAAGAAAGCTCTCAGGGAAGCTTCCTCTCTTGAGATTTTTCTGCCTAGCTCTATAGTTTCGTAAAGAGATTTTTCCACAGTGTAAGAATTCAAGTGGGCACAAGAATCTTAGCCAAGTTAGGTAAGATTTTCCAAGTCTTCTGGTTCTTTTCCTTACCAACATCAATTGTTCTGAGTTTCCTCAATTATTCATGCCATGTTTTGCAAAGACAAATGCAATCAGGGTTTAACAGACAATTCATGGCAAATGAACAGAAAACAGGGATGAAAGTCAACAAAACAAATTGATCAGAAATTAAAGAAAATATTAATTGAAAACTTGCAATATTCCAAATGAGGTTTATGTCTTATTAAAAATTTAACTGCAAAGTGCTAGTTAGCAACAGTATAAGGAGGAGTGAATGAGAACTGATCCAGAGAAAAATCCTCAAAATCACCTATACTTCTTCCCATATGAGTTTTCTTTTACCATCTCTCATCATAACACTGACCAAGCCCAAATTTCTGTAGATGTAATAATACCTGACAGAAAACAGCCTGAGGTGATACAAGAGCAAACTGAGAGGAAGGCGAGTACTGTAACTCTATCTACACAAGCACATTTTTAAAAGGCAAACAATATTTCCACAATTCAATGAACCTATTCATTTTGGTGAGATAGAGAGTGAACACTGGTAGTATGAGATACAGCCAGTTACCTCACCTACATATACCAAATTCTGCACTTTAGGAGTGAGACTTGAGCTGTTAGGTGTCTCCACAATAAGTATGCTTCCCCATATCATCTAGATCTAAAAGTAAAAAGGAATCAGAACCTGGAATTTCTCATTGGCCTTTAGACAATTTAAGAAGTCACTGTGCACCTAATATTCACACGCTGATTATGACCTGTCCGATGTTAAAACACAGTCTTCTCAGGAGTAAACCAATGCTGTCTCAGGAACTGTATAGAATTTAAGAAGTACTTAGATACAGAGTCAGCTCATAACACACAAAAAAACAAGGACAAAGCAAAGCAATGTAAAATGCCCATTAGCACAGCATGCTTTCTCAGCACCACTATCACTTTGCCCCAGGCTTATTTCAAGTACAATATCTTTAGCAGAAGAGAGAGTGGAAAAACTGCAAGGACATCATTGATCTGACAACACTCCTGCTACTTGCTTAAGTTTCTTTCCACTCCATCAGCAGAATCTGTACCAGTTCTCCTTCATGACTTTACGCTTTGCCTTTCGAAATCCAGGCTCCCTTGCTCCCTGCCTATAGCATTACCACTCCTCACACAAGCCAGCCACAAAGATGACAGAGATACAGGCTCACAAACGCTGATTGATGATGCACTTCCTAAGAAAGCAGAAGCGAGTAATAAAGATGACCTTAAGACATGATTTATGTGTGTTTGGCAATTCAGACGCACACTCATACTGCAGACTGGCTAGAGACAGAGGCAAGAAGAGTGGATATTGGTGATGTATCAGAAAAAGTCTTTGCTCAGAGCAAAGAACTGGTTGGTAAGCTCAAATCAGAGAGACTAGAATACGGAATAAGTGCAGCATCAGAACTAGATGGAGAAATACATTTAATTGTATTTTGTGCTTATTGAAAACAAAAATAAATTTAAATGTTTTCAACTGACTTGGAAAAAATCAATAAACAAACACAAAAATCATTCTGGGTTGAAAAGTACAGATTCTGAGGCATTTTTACGTAAGGAACTCTGGAAACACGGGATTGAGACAAGAACATGACTTTGACCTCACCAAAGAAGACAGAAGAGGCCAAAGTTTTTGTTTTTCCTCCATAAGGGCGAAAGAATCTGCAGTTGGAGCTTACACAGACATAGGTAAATTCTCCAAAGATCCAGGTAAGGAAATAGTGGGGTATCATCTGGCACTCCTTGACTTGGGGATGGTATCTATATGCCCTGTGAAACACAGCCTGAAAAACAGAAATTCCATTGCTGTTTCCCTGTTTATTTTTCTAGGCAAAATAATTTATGAATCTGATAAAGAACTCCAGCTGCTTTAAATCTTAGAGGATTTTTTGAGTAACCAAACAAAGCCACAGAAAACATGCCACCTTTTTATACAAGACTTGCCACCAATGAACTCCGGTTAAGTGGAACGAAATCACTTTAGCCACTGCACAGATACAACTCCTCATCTCCTTGCTAGCAGCAAATGAACTCGAACAGTAGCTTTAGCTCGTCCTCTTTGGATATAATAAGGGATTTTTGGAGCACCCAGGAAGCCAGAACATAGTGTCCATAGCAAGACCATCTACACAAAAACAGAAAAATGAGGGGCAAAAATGGCTCCGCTCATCATTCTGTCTACTTCCAAAACATGGCCAGTTCACTACAAAGGTTTGTGCAGAATTCTCACCACAAGACCTCCATTCAGTGTCCAGGCTCTATCCATTTCAACAGCAGCAAAATGTCCAACGGACACCTTCCACATGTGCAGAACAAACAAAAGTCTGATGTCTTTATGTGGAAATACAAAACGGTCTACATATTGGATTTGTTTTTCTATAACTTTCAGTTTACTGTGTGGTCCAATATGAAATCCTTATTCCTGTGAAATAACTGTTTTCTGATCTCTCTCCAGAAAGAAACCCAGAGAAACATTTGCATGGGTAGAATGAATTACCAAAAGATGTCATCATGCCTTAATTAATGCACATATGTAAGACAAAAGATTATTTAAATCAACTCATTCATTCATCTAAATTTTATTGTGCCCAGGGGAAATGGTATTTTTCCTATCTGAAAGTAGTGTCACACAAACTGTTTAGTTTTGGCTTAAATTAAAAAACACAACCCATTTTTACTACATTTAGATATGACACACAGGCCTAACCATTGTTGTTTGCTTTTGATTTTTCAGTGTAAGAGTTTTTAGCATTTTTCTGTTCTCAACTGCATATGATCCAACCAAAAGTAACCAATCACGACTCCTGATGTGTCATACATCCCAAGGCAGTGGTTTCTTCCTTAGTTACACCCTGAGTGCTATCCCAAATAATATATATTTATGTCTATATATTACTTGCATTTCTTCTTCCTTCAAAACAATTTTTACCTGTGTAATCCCTTGACTTTAGGTGGAGTTACTTCTGGGTTTTATTTTGACATAGAGGAGAATCAGGCTTACCACCTTTACAATTAGTTGAAAGATGGCATTAAGACCCCTTGGGAACTGTTTTGATGGAGTATAGTAAATGCATGACTTATCATTTTGGAGGAAGCACTGTGTTTTGAAGGGAGCACTGCTTTTTGAAGAAAGCAGTGTAATAGTATCTCATGAGAGCAGTTCTTATTAATTGCAAGTATTGTATGGCTTGGATTTATCAAAGTTCTGAATTTATTGTCAGTTGCTGCCACATGTGGTCTATAATTTGTGAAACACAAGACTATATGCGTTTCCCAAAGACATTCCCTCTAATCATCTGCAAATTTAACAAATTTAGCACAGAGATGCTTCTTAATCAGGACCAGCAACCTGGTCACTAGCAACACTAGCATACAGACAAGCAAATACTAAAAGCATAGGTGCATCTGTCTATAAAAGCAGTAATACTAGTCAAAAAGTTTTAGTAAGATTTTCCAAATATTTCACACCCTCCATTCTTCTGGATTTCAGAACGCAGTCTGGGTGTTCTGCTTGCACAGAGAAAGCCCCTCCTAGCAAAGCAGTTGTTGCCCAACATGAGAGGAACATCTCTAAGAAGCTTTTCAGGGAGAGCAGTAATAATATCTCACATCACAACACCACCAACCCTGAGACATTCTGACAAAATGGCAGGAAGTAAACACTTGCTATGTTGCAACTCAGAAAACTCTTCATGGAGCAGAAGGTTATTGTGGGGGTGATGGGGTAATATTTCACCAACACTACATTCACAGGTAGCATGAATGCTAGGAAACTCCTCATTAATATGAAAGATACTCATAATGTTGACAGGCTGCTGTATGAAGCCCATACAGCCTCACATCCAGCTATGGGAATAAGCTTTCAATGAGTGAAGAACTTGCACACAGAGAAGGCTACACCTTTCTGGTTTAGCAACATTTAGAGAATAGGATAGAATATTTCAGTTGGAAGAGACCTACAATGATCATCTAGTCCAACTGCCTGATGAATTCAGGGCTGAACAGAAGTTAAGGCATGTTATCCTGTCACTGGGTACCAGAGAGAATTGTTTTCTCCCATGTAGCTGACTTAACTCTTTGATCTCAATTGTCTGAAGAATGCAGAATAAAGGACAGATTATTTTCATAATTACTCTTTCCAACACAAGAGATTACAAGGACTAGTGATGAGGGTTGTGGCAACACATGCACAAACAGCTCGTGCCTGGCTCTCATGGAGGTCCTCTAGTAACAGCAGCCATCCAACAGTGTCAGAAAAGATGAAATAGAAGGAAATAGCTTTGTATCACAGACAGCACACATCTCTGTGCAGCTTCCCTTCGATACTTCCAAATGAGTAACTTTTAACTTTTCTTCCAAAAGAGCTGTTTTATTTCTTTGTTCGATATGCGGCCTGATGATGCCAACCAAAAGCCCATATTTTTCCTTGCCTTTCAGTTAAAAAAAGGTTTAATTTGTTTTTCTAAAGCTCCTCTAATGTTCTTTCTATTAGCTATCACGTGTAAATCATTGCCAGATCTAAGTCAGTCTACCATGCAGTCCTTGCAGATACCAGATTGAACTGAAAAGATTGACATTTAAGTAAATGAATTTGGGCTGTTCCAATTAATTTACTTTTTTTACATTTACAGCAAATTTTTGTTATGGTGCAAGATTCTAAAAGGACTTCAATGCTAGAATTATTATTTCATAGCAGGAGATGTAAAAAACAAAGTAAATTAACTCTTCTCCTTCACAATAAACCAGCTCTCTCCCTGTAAAGAAGTCTTAACAAAAGAGTTTTTATTACAGGACAATGAAAGAAAATGTAAATGAAGTGTAGTACTTCAGGGTTTTCAGAGCACTTATGAGATCCTGTAACCATTTCTGGCACCTATATTTCTGACAGCATTTCTCCTAAGTGTACTTCACCACTGTTTAGACAAGGTTACTTAACATGGTACCTACCAAATGCTGTTCGGCTTTATTCTATTAGCTAACACAACTCAGCTACGAGGCTTCTGAGAGCTTTCATGACCAAGTAGTAATCTCACATTTGTTACAGGAGCTACAGTTTACAATTTCAGAAATATTACTACACCCTAGAAGTTGGCCTCATTTGGATTTTTTTGTAGAGACAAGACTGTCTGTGCACAGACTATATATGAACTGCAGAGCACAAAACTTCTTTCTTAATATAAATTTGGGAAAAACATGTTCTCAGTAGATGGAAAACATCCTTTTATAGGGAGCAGTTTCTCAGCCTCCTGCATTACAAGTGTGCCTTAAAAGGAAAGCAATTATTTTGTAAAGAAATCACTGAAATACTTAATGCCAGGCCTTCTCAATCCCCAAAAATCAACACACCACAAACAAGGGCAAATTCAATTAACACCATCTATGGTGAATAATTAAAAAAAAAAAAAACCTTTTTAACTTAGTGCAATAGATTAAATGTCTATTAATCCTGGAAAGACCTTTGTAGTGCATCTTGATAACAGCCCCACTGGAAGACTCAGGGAAAAGACCTTGTGAGCCCTAAGCAGGAGTGAAGAAGAACACACAGCAAACGCTGCAGCCAGCGCAGCCTCACATCTGTGCTCCGTGAGCACTGCAGACTCCCAGGGCTGTAAGCACAAGTTGGTCCATAACTCCAACTATTCCAGAACAAAGGCCCAGAATGTGAATTACCCATAATTCATACATTATTACTAGGTGCATATTGCACTGCAAAAAGTTTGCAATGCATGGCACAGGTGCAATATTTATGATTAAGCGTCAAATCCTTTACTTTCTCTGAATTGTTTCTGCCTCGATATATATAGCCTATGTTCTCTACTACATCAGCTGGTTTTATTTTTATTCTGCATCATTATGAACTCCTGCTTTTACATCATGCAGGACAGCAAACTGAAAAATGCCTTTATTTTACTAGGAGATATGTGAAGCACTTCTACATGAGCAATAAATACTTTGCACAAATTTTCTAGATATATTTACAGTATATATCCACAAACATATATTTCTTGTTAAGCTTGCAAAAATATAAAACAAAAACTATTTTTCTTTGAAGGAAAAATGCATTTTCCTTGTAGTAAGCGCATAACACATATGCTGATCTAGTAATATCCTTAGGAGGGGAAAAAAAAAAGTTATACCGAAAATGCTTCATCTATGTCTAGAGGGAAATGAAAAAGAGGCAGAAAAGTCTAGATTGGTCTGAACAAGGGTATGTTTGATCTGCTTGTAATGGGAGTACTTTACAACCTTCACACCACTGAACATGTTGATGGACAGGAAGCTTAGACTTTGAGTTGGACCTGGAGGAATTTAGTTAACTAAATGCATCCCCTTGCCTTAGAGATGAAAGTCACTTCCTACAGCACATGATGGCTCTATGGCTTTCATGCACTGCTGTCAGCCATCTCCATACTTCTGTGTGTCAGAAAGGCAAATTTGCATCTATGGTACAGGCTGGAAAAATGTGTCAAACTTTTATTATAAAAACAAAATAAAATTAAAAAAAAAATAGAAACACACAGGTATACGTTGAAATTCACCTACCTAGCTGTGAAATAGTCAGCCTACTTTTTTAATAACCAGAAAAGTTGTTTTGACAAATATTCCAGATGTGTGAGTACTCTCTGTGCTCAAAGGTGACTGAGGATTTCACTGGTGTGCCTGCTGAAGGCCTCAGTTCGGACCGTGAACAGGATCCCTTGAGAAAAAAAAAATATATATATAAAAGTCCAACGTCCTGACATCCACCTGACATCAATTTTCTCTGTACCAATCACAGCTTTTGGGTAATTTTTGTATTTTCCTTTGACTCTTAAGCTCTGGACAATTCTCACTCAGTAATACTGCACTAGGATCTAGAAATTACAATGAGCCTCACTGTACCTGGCAGACTAGAAACAGCCTTTTCTCCAGAAAGCTTAGGATTTTAAGAGGCAAAAGGACTGAAATGAAACATGATTATTTGGCACACTTTGAATGCAAAAGGTCTGAGTTCTAGTCTTGTTCCAGCCTTACTCACAAGACTATCCTAATTTTCTCTGCTTAGAAAACCAGAAGACTTTCTTCTTGGCACTTGTGCCTTAAATGCAGTGATAAATTAAATATTGCCAATACTTGTAGTACTTTGTAGTAACTGATTTGCAAAAAAATTATTTTCTACATAATTCAAACAAGAAAATTAGTTTCAGCAAATATTTTTCCCTAGTACACACCCACAAATATTTTTCTAGAAAAATCAAAATCCATTTTAAGTACATTGGACATATATGAGTTAAATAGTATGTGTATAGCACTATCTTACACTCTTCATACAATTATTGCTCTTTTTATGAAAGCAACAGCTCCAGGTGATCACGGACCAATTTTTCTTAATTTAGCAAAGAAGGAATGAATGTGGCTTAGAAGACCAATCTTAATCCTACAGCATTTTATGTTGGCATCAGTTCTACACAGCTGTGGAAACAGCCAAGTGTACATGAAACATTCTGTCCTTGAACTATAGTTGTCACTATAATGATTCTGGCAGTGTAACAGAATGAAATTGTCAACTCTTTCTAGTACTGCTCTATTGACTCCAGGCTCAGTAATACAACACAAACCTGGTGTCTATTGGTGGGATTGTTTATCACAATGTGTTTCCAAACTGACTCTTACAGAGAGGTGCTTTTCCTGCTCCTGCGGAAATGTTTTAGTGGAAGTACTAACAACAAGTGAATTCTCACTGAATTTCAGGAGTTCAAATAGTGTTTCTATATACTCATGTCCTCTATAAACATCACAATAAGCACGGCAAATAAAACAGTATTTCTGAAGCACTTTCAAAACCATATTTTTGATACAATTTACATATATGGCATTCCCAATTCTGGAAACACATGTATCTTATTACTTTTTCACTACTGAATATGAAAGAGTAAAGTTGTAAAAAGTTAATCAAATATATAACACTTATTACTCATCATCACTTCACTGAGATTCTGCCTTTGGTGAAGGCAGAGGACAAAGTTCTACAGTAAAATGGAGTAGGACATCAGTCTTCCAGGAAAATAATCCAGAGAACATAAAAGAATTGCATACCAAGGGGGGTGTTCCATGGATGCATGTCCCTCTCTGGGGGTGGGTTTGCAGCCTTGCGGACAGAGGTTGCTCTGTTTAGATAACCATACTCAGCAGCCTTCTTCCAAGCCCTCCTCGCACTGACCCTGACCTGCAGCCAGTGGTTCAAAGGCACGTCATCAGAAACTGAATGTTCAAGGCATTAACTTATGCCTTACCTTTGTTATCCTTAAGGTCAAAGGTCAGTTTCTTTAATTTGAGAGCAACCAGCATGTTATGGTGACTAATACACAGTAAAGCTCTCTTAAATAAAATGTGTAGCGGAGAAACGGAGATACGTCAAATAAAACAGATCACAGCAGCATCACAGCCGGGACTGAGGCTGCTGGATTGCAGCATTACATCTTCCACCTCAGAACGAGCCAGCAGATAGACAAAAACATTCCCCTACAGTACACGAAGGCTTTTACATTCAAATAACGGGTCATCTCAATGGAGTTCAAGGATCCTTCCCTGCCTTCCCTCCTAATCATTTCTTTCAAAATACAAAAAACATTCAATGAATTCCCTTTTGACAAATACTCAAATGAATGCATTGCTTTAAAATTCAACTATTTGCATGCCAAGAGGAGGAAATAGGGTTTTGAAACTATATTAAGTTTTCACATATCCCTTTACAGCATTTATCACGTATCCCTCTTTATTCCTGTTTTAAATGGCTCAACAGGGGAGCAGAAACATGACTCAGCTGGCCAACCACATTATAAATAATGGAAGAAACAGGCTCTATATATTTTAACATCTTTATGTATATTACACATGGCTTGGTTTTTTATCAAACGAAAAATATTATCTTTCGAGAAACTTCATACCTCATCCCAAATTGTCCCACTAAACTCTAAAAAAGTTTTGTTCAAGGATTAGTTTAAAAAAAATGAGCCATCTGACCCACATTAAAAGCGGATAAATAATGTAATTTTCTACAAGAAGTTAAAGTCACCCAATTTATAATATAGAACTACAAAATTAAGCTTTATTGATGAAAATGCTATCCAGCTCAAATTTGGACCAATTCTTTCCAGCACCTACAGATCACCAAGATCAGGCCTCTTAAAAAGGAGATTTTTCTTTCCATTTTCTCATGTAGCAGATAAGGCAGAAGTTTTGAAGGTTCTTTACATACAGGCAACACGCAGTATTGAAAACAACCAATTTATGCATTCTTTCAGGATCCATATTATCACATATTCCCTTCCTGTGCCCAGTTTTCAGAGAATTCAGTCCTTCTACATCCTCAGGTATGGGCTTTTAATTTTTGTTTTTAATTCTAGAAATTCTCAATGGAATTCCCATTGGACTTAAAACAACAGATACCATCAACAGGCTGTAAAGACTGACAGCTGTCTGAAGAATTTGGGGGTCGGTCTCACAGAAATCTATTAGAAAGAACATCCAGATCTTCTTCTGAACTTTGAAAGTTTTAGATTTCAAATTATGCTCAGTTTAATTGATTCTCCAACTGACTGGCCACATACCTGGATTGAGCTAAGCTACATGTACTGCTATAATGCCAGCCAAGGAACAATAGTCTTCAAATTTACTTTAGAACCGAATATTCTTCACTTTCTCCTGCTCCAGTTTTGTGGACATCAAGGCCTCACCCCAACGCATCCAAACAGAGGTGATTTTTTTCTTTGACTCAAAGAGGGCTTTAACTCAAACCACAACCTATTAATACATACCACACACCCTGGCCTCCCAGTAAGAATTGATCAGGAAATTGAACATATAAGTTAATGTCAAAAAAAAAAAAAAAAACCTGAAATATCTGTTCCTGTGCTTGAATTTGGAATTAGGACTGTAACTCTCAAGAGAAGTTCACTTTGAGAACAACAGGCTATGATGTAATATAGTCTGTTGCCCTGAGACTTTTGTTGTAGGTCCCCTGGGAAGAAGTATCAAACTCAACTGACTTTTTCTGTTTTGTTGGATTACCTAATGATAATGAATTTAGTGTAGAAAGATTCAATTTAAACATTCAGGATGCTAATGAAGCTAAGTCAAACAAGCTACACAAACACAGAGCCATTTTATTTAATTCTCACCTAGCCCAGAGCATACCCCAGTGGTTTATGAAGTCTCAGTTATTTATTGATCGTTTTCAATCTCACCTCTTACAAAACTTGAACATGAGCATCCTCAATTGTGTGAGTCCAAGACAGTCTAAGCACATTTCTGGGAAAAAGCCACCTGCCAAATTCAGTCACTCTACACACAGAGGTTTTAGATCAATGCAATTAACTGAAGAAATACCATTTTAATGGTGTAGCTCTAAAAGTACTCAGGGCTTCCAACAATGCACACACGAAAAATCCCTTCACTGTTAGGCTTCGACTTCAACAAAATAAACCTAACACTAAAAACTCCCTTTGTAATTTCCTATTTCAATAAATTTCCTAAGGAGCCATATTTATTGAAAGTCTCCCAGTAGCTATGTCATAGAACTAATTCAGCACACATGGAGATAATACTGGGCAATCAATACAATAGGGGCATACAGAGTATTTCTCTTTAGATATTGTTGCTTTGCAGCAAATAGTACGTGAAATTATAATGAAGTACAATCTCTGGAAGATCACAGTAGTTTTTCATTCAGTGGAAGACCATCATCTACATGGGTTAAGTTGACATACAATAATATATACATGGCCCAGCTTTTTCAGATTTGAACATCTTCACAACTCAAGCGTCTCACAAGGCAGGTGACCATTAGTTTGCTCTAGCTGGCTGGGTGGCCCCACCAGACAAACACCAAGCGTGTTGCCGAAGCATCACTCTACTGCAGAATCACAGCTCACAGGAGTTCAGGGTTACACTGAGCAACAATTTACTTGGTAGATCTGTTCAAGACTGGCTGTCAGATATTTCACTGATATAATTTCAGCTTTTTCTGGAACACATATCAGTCACTATTAAATTTTACTAATTAAAAAGAAGTATAATTATAATTATCTTTAAAAAGTCAATGCAAAAAAATATTAATTTCCTACATATCTTACACGTATGCTTCAAGTCTTCAGTTTGTGCAAGCTGTCAGAGTTGCTAACCCTAGACTGACACTGACTTATCCCAGTTGAAAATCTGGCTCACCAAGTTCTGAAGAATTTGAGAATGAGATTCATTGTTCTTGCTGTGGAACATAGAAAGCATATATCATTTCCAAGAACACCAGCCTCCAGATTTAAACACATTAACTGAGAAATTCCTGGCTGCACAATTCTGGTAACTCTACAGGTCTGGAACATTGTCAACTTCTCTAGTTTTGGTATATGATATATACATTTCATTATGTAATTTTGGCAGATCAGTGTATTTTCAAAAAGTAAAAAACATATCAAGGTGCTCTGTGCAGTAACTCCAACAATAAATAAGAACTGCAAAGAAAGAAATGCCAAAGCCACAGATGAAAAGATGGCAAAAAACCCCACAACACCTCACAGTAAGAGACACCTTTTATTTAGTTTATCCAAAACACTGAGAGATGACAATCACAGTGGAGAAAATCCTGGCCTTAGGAGTTTTTTAACATATTAGGAAGGCATAGCAGGCAAACAAATGGCTGGAAGCAGAAGCCAGACAAATTCACTATTTAGGACACAAATTATTAGCAGTTTGAGTGGGAAATTGGAAGAAACTACCAAGAGATCCTCCACTGTTTGATGTCTTCCAACTGGATGCCTTTTTGAGAAGTATATTTTGGCCAAAATTTATACTGTAGATCTTAAGTGGATAAAATCAAGTGAGCAGCACATAAGAGAGCACACCTGATGATGCAAGGTCTTGTAGTACCTTAAAAAACACTTAAAAATCTATTAACTGTACTGGCCAAGTAGGCAGAAAGAACTCCAAGTATATCCAAGCACAATGTTTGCACAGTGAGTTGAAGAAGGCTTTGTATGAGAGCAGGAAGGACTGACCGCTGGACAGAGGCATATTTCATACCTGGGGCTGCTCAAAAACAGGAAATCTTGTAAAGGAAATCCACAGAATCCCAACAAATAGTTATACAGCTCGTTCTTTACTTATACAGTTCTCCAGAGGTGATTTTCACAAAATGAATGACCCAATATCAGGTTAGAAATCCAGTAATTCTGAGTTTCATTTATTAGTTATAAGCACTGCAGAAGCACCTCTCTTGATTCACTGCTTGCTAGTTTTACTAGGTTCTCTTTGGCCTATTAAATAATAAACAGTATAAGAAGGTACAGTCTCACATCTCCCATCAGAGACATCAGCTCTTCCTATTTATCACCCAAAGTGCCTTCATTCCTTAATTTAGTGCTTACTAAACTACTCTGACAATGACCGGAAGAGAGTATCCATTTGAAAGAACAGATTCAAACTATGCTACATTCCAAAATGAAACAACTTCTGCAGTGCTATGCTCCGAAACATCCATCTTATTTATCTTAATAAAACATCCATCTCTATTTATCTTAGTGGTCTCATTATTAATGTCTGATCTGGATGAATTTAAAAGGAAAGAGGTTACAAACTAGGTTAATCATGATAAGGCCTATCAATCTTTGGACTTCACGGTAACGCAAGCTTTGCAAAAAAATAATCTCGTTAAGAAATAAAACATACCCCTTTATGCCCTCATGCTTCTCTTCATTTCTTTAAACACAAAGGAGCCTTGGTGTCGTGTTTTACCTTGATTTCTCTCCCCCACAGGCTGTTGTGGCTCTCCCTCGGGGAGGATTTCTTTGCAATGGTCTCAGGGCGGGGGCTGGAGGGGCTGATGAAGGTGCATTTGCCACTCTCTAAAGCCACAAATGAAGATGAAGTGTGAATTATATAATAACAACCTCTACTTCTTCACTGTTTTGGATCAAAAAAGATGGAAGCACTTCTTACATCAGAGGAGTCTGTCACCAGCTTTCTACTGAAAACTGAGCATACAATGAGGGGGAAATGGGGAGAGGGAAAGAGAGAAGTTGCGTAAAGGGGATGAAGGCTCATCTCCTGCAATACCGTCAAGCCTGGGGAGTGAAACACAATATCCCTTCCAGGAGGAGAAAGAGAGAATTCCAGTAAAGTTTGCCAGTGACAGTCAGCACTGTACAGAGTGCACGGATCTGCAGGTCAGCACTACCTGGACAACAGGGCAAATTCTGTTAGTAAACCAATTTAACTGGCTGCACCACACAACTGCAAACAAATAGTTGTGCTAAAAAAAACCCAACCAACCACACAACAGAACCCCCCCACACACACCCCCCAACAAATGCTGCCAGACACACTCTAGCTGTTATTAGTGGCAAATTAAAAAATAGAGATTGGAGATTAACTGGAAAAAAAGGTTATGCATTTTGGTGTATTTTCACTTTATCATAATAATTTTGGTAGCAATACTCAAAGTTATCATGAGGATGGAGAGTTACTCAGCCTTGCAGGTACCAAGATCTCTTTGGCAAGGAGGAGATTTACAGGTATCAAATCTCTTGATGTCTACAGTCTTGAATATTGCTACCTGTATTTTTGATACCTCCTCACTCATCCTTCTATGTCATGGTATGTGTGGAATATTTCAGGAGGTTCTTGAAGACAATCTTAGTGTCCAGGTGTGGATAAGGGCAGGCAGAAAAAAAAAACAACCCCATACACACAAAAAAACACACAAACAAACAAAAAACACAAACCAAAACACCACAACAAAGAGCAAGAAGAGAAGAAGCCAGTTTTGTTCAGGCTAAGCCAGACCACACGATAGTGCACACTGTATAGGCACACACAATCCTTGGCTCAGTTTTTCTCATAAGGTGGCAGCAGCTCTTATCCTTGCTGTTTTGATCCCAATTATATGACCTATGGCATATAGGAACTTCCCTTTTTTTCCCCTAATAAATTAAAAGTAATAAGGTGAAACTAATCAATGAAGCCATAAAGCCATATGGTATTGTGATCCTAGATGGTAAGTTTATACTCTGAGAATCTGCAAATTAGCTGTGAAAATAAAAAGCATTTTAAAATAGATCAAGCAGAGATAAAAGCCTTGAAACACATTGTAAAAATTACTTATTCCCAGGCCATTAAAGTGAACTAAAAGCAAATGGCAATGTGACTAGCAACTTTATAAAAATCAGTAAAAGGTCCATTTATTTTTTTTTATCCAAATGAGGGTCTGTGATCATGAGCACCCCACAATGTCACATGTTATCTAGAAAGCCGTACTGTGTCACCAGTAGATAAACATCGTGAAGAGTCCAATTTCTATCTCAAGGGAAACTTCTGGGACTATCTTTGGTTCACGGCTGGGTCAGGTCACTTAGAGTTTTCACTGACCTGAACCTGATTCAAACCAAAGGTTTGAAATTCCTGACCCACTCACCCCAAGGAACAACTCTACTGAAAAACTGAAATGGTATCATGCAGCCTAGGAAGTGCACACCTCAACAACAGTATCTGAGAAAACTTCAGGAGAGAACTTGCCTCTTTTTATCAGGACATCCCCTGCATTTATCACAGTATTGACTTGAAGAGGTGAGTCTTGCAGTTGGAAAGCTATTCTGCCAATTTTATTGAGCTAGTCTAACAAAAGTATGAGAAATGTAACTGCATTTTCAGGACATTCCTGGTAATTTGCTTACAAAACCTCACTTCCTTAGTGTTTCTCCTTGAAATCAATTCTTAAAGCAACCTGAAACCATTTATGACAGCAGAGCTACGATTTTTGATAAAAGAGTGATTCAAATAGATTTCTGGCCACTTCCAGATCTCTGTAGCGTACAAAGTTACTAAGGTAGTCCTGCAATTTGGCATCCTGGCTGCTTTAGCAGCTCTGTATTGTTAGTAAGAACTTACTGAAATGCAACTTTAGTCTCACAGACACTTAAAGTAGACACTGCACCAAAATGTGTAAAGAGTAGTTGGTTTCAAAACTGCACCGCAAAGGTGACTCCAGCTGAAATAACACTGGTGCATTCATAAACAATTCTGTCATATCGTCATACTAAAGAGGATTCAAATATTGCTCGTGGATAACATTTATGTGGTTTTTAGTCCCAAACTAGGAGATAGGTGCTATTGTTCTGGGGGCCTGGGAGTGATGGTTTTGTTTGAGATCTGCCTTATAAATACATGGCTTGACATTATATGGAAAACAAAAGTGCTACAGAATTAATCTCTGCTGATAGCCTTTGGCATACCTCCACTCCTGGAGTGCCGTGCACCAATTTACAGAGCAAGAAAATTTCTAAAGTAGTTGGGAAATTGCCTGTGTGACAAAACACAACACTGTGCAGAGATAGCTTGCTAACTCTGGCCAAACAGGCAGTATGCTGTGTACAGCTGAGGAGCAGGCAATTATGTACTGGACAAACCAAACCACCCCAGCTAAAGAAATTCTCTGCTATTTTTCAGGAAGCAGCACATCGCACACCATCCTGAACCTGGTATACAACAGCTGGCTGATGTTCATCACAAAAGCACTGCTTATTTTCTTAGCCCTGTCTTGTACCAGCAACAGTGAAGTAAAACCTCCAGAAGGGGTGGCACTAATAAATTGGCCTCCTTTCATTGCAAACAATTTAACGGTTTTCCTTAGTGGAGTTTCAAAAATTTCATTGTAGTAGTAATATTTTATGCTTATTGCAAAGTCATGTGAGCAGCCTAAAATTTAACATGGCTATTTAACTTGTACTACACATAAAAGTACAAAACACTGCATAAAACTCCTTCACTCATCAAATGATATTAAAGTACTTTTACTGACTCTCCAACACAGGCAGTCCTCAAAAGTTCACCATGATACGAAGAATCTGACTCTTACTTTCATTTCTAGCAGCAGATCAGTATTATTCATTGTTTCATCCATCATTCATTACCAGAACCATATTATTACTAATTAAGTGAATTCATTCTGGGATTTATTTGACTGAAAGTCTTCAGAAGAGCCCATCTACCATGTACCATTCCCAAGTGCATATAATTTCTTGACAATGGTAGACATTTTCAGATTTGGAGTCATACAAGTAGTAGCTCAACAGATGTTACTATGACAAGCACTGTACAGACTATATTTCTTTTCATGGCATTCTCATCCCGGAACCTTCAAACATCAATTTCATTAAAACCTTGAAAATTCAACCACGTACCCTTACCTTCCTTGTCATCTTTTTATTTTTCTGTGAAGATGTACAGAAAATAGAATAGGATTACAATGTACTTTCCTCACATTCTCTGTGCACAACACTTCGCAAAATGGTCTTTACAGTATATTGCGCAAGGTGCTTAAAGCTGCAGACCTGAGCTGACTCCTGCTGAGGAACATCAAGGAAAAGAGTTGAATGTGTTTCCTCACATATTATTGCATGAGTGAAAACCAGCTAAAGCCAGCCTTTGTTATCAAACTGAAAACAATTTAAGGGACGGGAGGGGAAAAGCTGTTACCAGTGACAGCTAGAGAAATTAATTTCATTAAAGGAGTGATTTTGCAGGAGGACAGCGACAGTAAAGGAGTGTCTTCCAAAGAAATGTAGCAACGTGAAATACAGTGTCATGTCCAGAGTGGGGTGTGACGCCAAACAGAGCAATGAAGGAAGACGACTGAAAAGGGAGTGACCAAAAATTTAAGAAAAAGATTCAGACAAGACAGAGCTACATAGAATCAAGAGCTGATGAAGAGATTTGCAAGTGATAGATGAGTAAGATACGATGGACAGTTTGAGCTGGTATTTTGAAGGGCTTTAGAGGCGACAAGTGAGTGACATCTGAGTGAGGCCTACATTTGAGGCTACAAAAGCAGAGAGAAAACTACAGCGCAAAGAACGACACGTGTTACAAAGACAAATAGAAAGGGGTGATTTTCTATCTGCTATAGAGAATTTTCCTCTGTTTAGTCATTAGGGTAGCTTTTGGAAGAAAATTGGATAACAAGGTGTCAAGGCTTGGCACTTGAAAGGAAAAGGACATTCATAATCAGAGGAGAAAGAAATGGACTCTGGAAGGGAAAAGAAAGCTCTGATAGTATCAACCATTTTTTTCCTTTTTAATAGTTGGGAAGTGATTAGCAACACTAAACTCAAGAATGTCAAGAGATTAAAGTCTTGCAGGAAGAATAAAATAATTTGGGTTCTCGTCATGGCTCTGACCTTAACTTATGCTATGCTTTCATTCTCCCTGTGAACAGTATTCCAGTGGCAGAAATGTGCTGAGGTTTGTGTCATTAATGCTTGTGAAGGCCCTCAGACTTCTCAGGAGAAGGAAGATGAAAGAAGTTAAATGGAAAAAAGTAACATAAATGTTTTAAGACTATAGGAGAGGAAGGATCCAACCAATCTAATTTTTAAAAGATGGGGGGGAAAAAAAGTAAAAGGATTAAAATATCTTGCCAGTATTTATTGTTATTTTTGTTACTTCTTGCCACTAACTTAAATTGACATAGATTTGTAGCATATTGTCTTGGGAAACAGTTCTCAGGACTGTCTCTAGTTTTTCTGGCAAATAAATGTAGAGAATTCGCATTTATGGCTTTGAGTATAATAGTTAGGAAAACAGTGACTGACATTATAAAGCAAAGCTTTAATTTCACCCAGTTTTAATGGTATTTCAAAAGATATAAAAAACAGGCATAGAAAATAAACAACCTGCTGCCAGTTTAAATTCTTGTTGCAGTTAATATGACTGCTAGGTGTGGTTCTCACTAGAAGATTGTCAGTGGAATGAAAATGTTCCCTGAATTAAAATTCTTATAGAAAAATGTGTATCTATAGAATTCAAGACCCCCATCTTTAAGATTATGAACGACACCCTGAAAAGAAAAATTATGTTTATTCGGCTAGTTAGTTTAGTGGACATGTGACAAATTCTGCTTGTCCTCACTGGAAAACACTGCCAACATTTGAAGTTCCAGTTTCTTTCTGCCAGGATATCCTCTGCTTTATAACACATGACTGCAAGTATCAAAAAAAAACATCTGCGGTGATCTCTTCAGATAGAGGGAGTCATCTCCTGATTTCACTGACTTGACTGGCTCCTGATTTTTATGTTCTTAACAGTAGTTAAATAAACATTGTCTTAAAATACTGCTCTTATTCAAGTGGTCTAACAAAACTGGACTGATGCTTAGCAGTGAAGAAAAATGATCTTTAAATTCAAGACTAAGTTTTGACACCAATTACTTCTTATGCTGCTTTTTTATATGCCAAGCACTAAAAATAAGATTTAAGGTAAAATATCTTTACCTTCTAGTGCTTAAGCCTTGGAATTCACCACATACAAGCAATAACACTGTTGCAGAGTACGCAGATACTAAAATCCTGATGAGAACACTGATTTAGCCCCTTTGTTTTTAATGATTAGTAATTAAAAGATCATGAGATCACATGAAAAATACCTACTTGTAACCCTTCTTGAAGCAGGAGAAGTCAGACTGAAGATTTCATTGGAAGCTTCACATTTCCAGATGAAATCCATTATTATTAATTATTTCAATATTTATTTACAATACATCAAGGTGACATATTAACTGTACAAGCAAATCACTCAATTGGTGTGTTGCAGAATTTTTCTTCCTTTTTAAGAATGCAAACTCTAAAATGCCTTTGCACCAAACTTCACACAGCTTACCTAACCTGCAGTTCAAGTACACCAGAAGGGCTTCTCTTATAGTAAACATAAATAAGGTCAAATGCTTTACTGTGGCTGTCAATGTACATTTCGTTGTTTTGGCCTTTTTATTAAGCACACTGAAAGGACACACTTCATATAAGAAAGTGAAATCATTACAAGAACATAGGAGGAAAAGAAAAGGCAACTTTGAACCTCGAGGATTTCTTCAGAACATTCTTTCATTTGCTAGTATTTTATCCTGCCTTCTTTTCCTCAATTGTTACAGCATTAATGTGACTCAATCCTTTCTTACATATACTAAGCATAGCTCCTCTTTCTGTCTTCCCATCTCTCTCTGAAACTATTGGTCACTCAGTGCTACTTGTATTGGCTGGGATAGAGTTAATTTTCTTCATAGTAGCGGGTATGCGGGGTTTGGATTTATGCTAAAAAATATGTTGATAATACAGCTGTTTTAACTGTTGCTGACCAGCACTTAGACAGAGTCAAGGTCTTTTCTGCTTCTCACACTCCCCACCAGCGAGTGGGCTGGGGGTGCACAAGAAGTTGGAAGGGGACATAGCTGGGACACTGACCCCAAGTGACCAAAGAGATATTTCACACCATATGATGTCATGGTCCGTATATAAATCTGGGGAAGAAGAAGGAAAGAGGGGACGTTCAGAGTGGTGGTGTTTGTCTTCCCAAGTAACCGTTAGACATGATGGAGCCTGGCTTTCCTGTAACACCTGCCTGCCCATGCGAAGTGCTGAATGAATTCCTTGATTCGCTCTGCTTGTGTGCATGATTTTGCTTCATCTATTAAACTATCTTTACCTCAACGCGTGACTGTTCTCACCTTTACCCTTCCGATTCTCTCCGCCATCCCGCTGGGAGGGAGTGAGTGAGAGGGAGTGAGGAAGAGTCGCTAGGTCATTCCCACTTGTCCTCAGCACCTTCCAACTTTAATAATGCCTAAAGCAAGTTCTGCAAACTAGCAGATCTAAAAGCTACGACATCTTTTGCTCTTGGCAGCCAAGAGCAACAGGTTATTGCAACAGAACACATTGCTCAGCTATACAGAGTGGATCCACAAACTGCAGGATGTGATGTTCAGTGCTTCATCAGGACTAAAGGTATTAACACAACAGTTTCAGATATGATACCCAAACTTTCTACCTAGAAATCTTAGCTCTTACAGTTACAATCCTCATAACAATCCGCAAAAAAAAACTGGGCAAACAAGCTGACAGCTACCTCCGCTCCAATATGCGAATATACCAAGTTTTCCATCCCAGAACTTTTCACTCGAACAGTTTAGCACATCACTAATTGAAAGTAAATAAAGGTTTTAATGGTTTGAGCCTATATAAACCTTTTATTCAATTCAAAAGCTAGAAGTCTCTTAAGGATAAAAAACACTTGCATAAAATCACTGCAGCAGAGCACAATCAATCCCTCTATCTTCATTTGTTTGCTTTAGCACTTTACAAGGTTCCCTCAATTCTCAGGTCCAGATCAATCATTTGTTAAAGAAAGAAATGAACAGGCTTGGGTGCCTCAGCAGAATACTGATAAGAAACAGTGTCAGCTTATTTTAACTGAGGACAAGAGCCAACTTAGGAGATCTTTTTCTTCTTCTCACACTTGGTAGAAGACTTGATAAAACCACCAAGGTGAATAAGAGGAAAGGAAAGAAGAAAAGATGTTTCCTAGCAACTCATTTATGCTTCTTACATGGCTTTTATTGAATATTTCAGCTTTGCTTTTTGAAATGATTTGTTGTATTGTCGTATATAGAGCCAGTATATTCTTGTTATCCATCCTCAGCATTATTGGTTGGACATTTATTCAAGATTGCATAATTGCAAACCTATCACTTTAAATGCCTTAACTAACCAGGTCAAGGAATGTGCGAGAGATGTACAAGTTCATTATAAGCAGATGAAGGAATAAAGTAGAAACAATGTCAGAGCAACTTCATACTTGGGTTGCAATAGCTTTTAGTGCTGAGATTAAAACATGAGCATATTATGAGTTAAAAGAGCTGCAAATAAGTACAGGTCTTTCATCATTAGAGTACAGGAAGAAAATGTTATTCCTGAAATTAAACTTCTTAATCACTTTCATTTACATACACTAATTTCCTTCATGCCACTGGCCTCTTTCTTTGACATCAGCACCCAGTAACACCCCAGTGCCATCAACAACTCTCCAACATTCACAAAACACTATTTCCAGCTATGTTTACAGATCAGCTACAAAAAACTGCAAAAGCAAACAACAGCACTATAAATACAGCTGGGACCCTTATGATGAGGTCAAATACTATCTGACTGGTACCATGTGAAAGGAGCTTCTAATCTGCAATTGATAAAAGGAATTATCTAGGAAATGGTGCAATACATGCTGAAAGTCACTGAAATTACATCCAGGGACAATACTTAAACCAAAGTTTCACTGATGTCCCTTGACTCTTTTTGGCACATACTGCTACTTTAATGCCTTACCTCTGTTCGCCCTTTTCCACTACTAGTCATCACTCTAGTCAAAGGGTAACAAAATTCCTTGGCTTTCCACTGGAACTTAACAGTACTTCTGCCTTTCCCACTAAAGAATGAGCGAAGCTTCACAGAAGTTGTAGTGAAATACCGATTGATATGCACTAATTCTCATCCATATTACAAAGATAAGTCATATGCACTTGGAGGAAGATGTTCTGTTTCAGACATGGCAAATGACTGACTGCAATTCTACTTGAAGACATGAGAATGACATAAGAAATAAGACTTCTACCATTTAGCAAATTCACCCAGGTCCCAGGTTCCAAGCGACTGTTCTTTTTCTGATCACAGGAGATGCCAGTTAATCTTCCCTGAAACAACAGGCAAAGGACACAGGCAGCTTCCTGGGTTATTATACAGAGCCATGTTCCTTGCCTACTTCAGCCAACACACTTTCTCCTTTTTCTGCAGGGAGGAAGGCTAATAGAATGCTGCTTTAAATGTGCATAATGCAACATCTGTACCCTACATAAGCATCTCTACTTTTTCTCAGTCTTCTCCCAAGCAGACTCTATGCAGCAGATCACATACGGGGCTGACTCGGCCATGCTGCAAGTTCTCCAGTTCTCTCCCCTCAGATGGTGCACATGACCTCTCTCAACTTCACGGCATCCATGAGGAATAATGTAGGGAAAATTTTTTGCCCATAATGCAAGCATGCAGAATAAATTTCAGATGTCTGACATTGCTCTCTAATACTTAATTAATTGGTATTCATTAATTAGGCAGCCTACCATTTCACTGTAAATAATAGGTTAGATTCTTCTTAGAAGTATTTCTAACTGGATCCAGCTTCATCTTGTATCAGAATACACCAGCTGCAGGAAAAAGACAGCCTGAGACCACTTTAAACTGTCTCCCATTGCCTGACATTCCTTTTCTCTCTCAGTCTCTCTCTCCCCTTTTTCCTATCCCATGTCTTTTCTTTCTGGCAATTCTATATCACTTTCTTAGGATTATACAAAAATTATTCATTTGTTACTGTGGATACAAAAGTAATTAAAAATTATACGCTGTTCTACACGCACACAGAGTCACTGCCTGTCCATCAAACTAGGGCTCTGCAATGTAGATAAACAAGAAGTGAAGGAAACTAGTTCACAAAGACAAACTGAAGGGGGTCTTCCTGTGGGCTGTCCCAAGCTGTAGGTGGCTCTTTGCAAGCATGTAACAACCGGGTAAGGAACTGGCTCTGAGGCTCTGGCACCTCTGCGTGAACACCACAGTCACAAGCGCCTTCTACGTCTCTGAGCTCCTGGTGCTGATACTAATACCTCCTGGCCTGTGTCATCCACACAAGTAGATTTACTTGCCACAGGTGGGCTGAATTTGTGTGCCTTACCCAAAAAAACAGCACCAAAACCCCACAAGGCAGCAATTTCTGAGCCGTCACAGCATTCCTTGGGAGTTAAAGTCTCTGTCCCTTGGAATTTAAGACTGAATGGCACATTTCCTACATCCCTGTCGATCACAACTACAACTGTGTTTTGTCATCAGCACATAACATAGATTTGCAGAATTCCGACAAATGTATACATTCTGTTATTCATAGCTTTTCTTCCTGCTTCCTCAAATCTCAAGCACACAGAATCCAAAGTCCTTTTTAGAAAGCAAACACATTAATCCAATGCATTACAAGTGCTGTTAGCAGTTTAGCAGTTTATAAATAAAGTATTATTTTGGAAAAAAAAAAAAAAAAGGCAATATCCAATAATGCATGGATAAGAAAGTGACATGGAAGCATTCTCAACAATCACTGAAATTTTGATGCTGGGGCAAGAGATGATGTTGACAAAACATATTAAAAGTACATAATATACAGTACCTCTGCATGTATGAACACACACAGTATAAAGGATTTATCTGTGATATCACTGTATTCACAGATATACTTTTTAGCTTTAGCATTTGAAGAGTTCTTCAGGAGAAGAAGCGAGTGTGTCTTCACACGCCAGGGTTTTTCAGAAATGTCTTCAGTGCAAAGCCTTTGCAGTGCTTCTTGTCCATCCTTTGTCAAAATGAAAAGCACTGGACCTTTATACCAGATGTTTGCTTATGCAAACAGAAACAAAGGAGTTATGCCCAGCCACCTGTTTTTCTTAGATAAATGGGCATGTAGGTTCAAAAACTTTTATGAGCTCTGAACTCCCAGTTTCTCAAAAATGCTGTTTTATCACAAATATCACTGACTATGTGCTCTGAAGGTCACAGATCCAAATCCAAAAGGATTTTTTTGAGCCAGCTTTACAAGCAGCCCATATATTCCTCTGTGCAGCTTTACTGGACATAAGCCATGTAAGTCAGTTCTTTCTCCAAGGCTATAGGTAATAATAAGGAACTACCTACAAATCAACCAAACAAGCTTTAAGAAATTTAAAGCAAACAAATTGATGCATTATGTCAGCAGTGATCTTATTGGTTCAGTAACACCTACTTCCCAGGCTCCTTATCTCTTGTCATGAGAATGGTATACTAAGTATTCAAGCACTTGTATCTTCAGTGTATGACAGCTAGGGCTGCTGTGCTGCCCTTTGCTTTTTCTTTTCTTTTTTTGACAAGATTGTTGTTTCCACAGAGATTGTAAGATTAATGAGGAAGAAAACAAAAACAGTAGAGGAAGTAAATTAGATAACGCGGATGAGTCAAACGTATTCAGTGTATTCCTCTCTTGCCGTCAGACCAAGCCATTAAAAATCTGGCAGCTGAATTCCACAGCCAAATTATTATGAAGAAAAAAAAGCCATTATCCTGCTAATGGACATTAATTGATAGGCTAGCTAATTTAGTGGAAATTATTGGCCTGTAAAAGTGTGCAGAGAGGCAATACAAAACCTTAACCTAAAGAGCAGTAGCAGCGTTGGTTTTTTTCCTACTCTTCTTAGTTTGAGATCGTGCTCACATTTGCATGTTTATGAATGATCATTTTTTGCTTGTAACCTACATTCTACAGATAAATAGAGTTCTTATTTCATCAATTTCGTCATTCATTTGGAATTTCATTCACCGTAAACATATTTCCTTACTGAAGTTTTTTTATTTGACTCGAAGGAACTACACAACTATTAAATTGCACTTGTCTGATTTCTAAGCAAAGATACTCTTAGATACTCAAATCTGGAAAAGTGCAGTTCAGACAGGAAACAATTTATCTTGTTAAAGAACACGTATATCTGTTATTGGAGGAGGTGGAGAGGGACAAGAGGAGGAAAGGACTCTGTGCACAGCCTTAACAGAAGAGGAGCAGTTGTTCCCTCCTTGAAATAGTGACCTAACAAATAAAGACAGAGCTGAAAACCACCAGTGAAAGTCAGACTCCAAGGAACTTAGAAACCTAAAGCTTTCCTTAGTCTTCGAGTTTCCCTTTTCTAGATATGCTCACCATTTCTCTTCCCATTCTCTCTCCATCTGACACGAGCCAATTTCTGTGTTCTGCAGTAACGAGAACTCTGATAACTGCACTCCAGCGCCTGCCTGTTCAGCATTGCTGCCCCTTGATTGGTACCCCCCATTGTTATACCCTCTGAGCAATTAGCCAGTCTGCTAATTTCACTTTCCTCTGTGTAAAGTGTTTTATGGAGGAGAATCACTGGCTCTTACAACACAAGATGTAGCAGCTTTGCTATATCACATACCAGCATCACCACCTGCTCCACCAGTGCTGTGCGGCTTGGCACAAATGGATATTAAGAGCTAGCATGAAGTGCTGCCAAAGCAATTTGGACCAAACCCAGTTTTCAGACTTTAACATTTCCTGCAAATCTGTCCTCTTCCTGAAAATCTGAAAGTCCAGAATTTGCTCCACTCTAGCTTCGGCTTTGCTGCAGAGAACTGTATGTACTGCTTGGAAACTGGGGTGGCAATTCCAAGGTGGCTGTAGTGGATTATAACACCAGAGGAGCTGAGAGAACCTCTACATTCCCCATTTCTCCCACTGGACTTCAAGTTCTTGACACCCTGACCTATGAACAGAAAACAGAGATATAGCTGCAACTGAGTATTCTTCCCTCTATCACTGCCCTGTTCATAATATATCTGGAAGATACCTTCTCCAACAAGACAAAGCCAAAGCACACCACCACTGTGGAAGGCCATGCTTTTCACTCTGCTCTGCAGCATTCAGACAGCAGACATGAGACTACTGACCCCATACATTAAACACAGGCTCCCTCAAGACCTCTTCTGTTCAGCAGGATTTTTTTTTCCTCCCCTTCATTCTTTAGACCACAAACCTCACAAGACCCTGTGCAATTTTCTGCAGACTCTGCTTTCATGGTGTCTTAAATCAATTACAGAGGGATCAGTCCATCCTTCCTTGCTTTATTTTTTTATTGCTCACTTCAAGGAATGTATGTAAAAGTGGCAGATGCATTTCCTTATAACCTAGAAATTCAGAGACAGTACTGTAATTAGAAATCACACCTCAGAAAACAGCTCTAGAATTCACAACTGTCAAGTCTCAGTGTGGAAGAATTCTCTCATTAACACACTGCTACATTGAACCAGTACCGCTGACTGTAGCAATTACCAATTGCACTAATTTCAGTCTGGAATTGCTGCCTTTCTTTTGACCTGTTTATTTACTTGAGATGGACTGACTTTTCCATGTGTTCCATCTAAATTCTTTGTGCCAAGCCCAGTAGCTCGGATAATTGAGGCTTCAACTGAAAGTCACATATTCAAGTTCACTTTCTGAAAATAGGCATAGTGCAACACAATGACCATTAATGCTGCACGTTCTGCATTTATCTGCCTCCTTCCTTTCTCTCCATCTATTGCATACAAACACTCACATTCCACAAAAGCACAAGTGAAAAAAAAAAAAGGAAACCAGACAATGGGAAACCAAGGAGAGGGGGGAAAAAGTGACATAATGTAACAGAGATTGAAAGAATTAAGTAATTTACTTAAAGAAAAAACAGATACCATCAAATTGCCACAGTTTGTCAGCTACATTGCGGTGACACTCTACACATGCACTGTTTCAACAATGGCTCATACACCTTCTCTTTCAACAGACAGAGCACACAGTCTGTTATTGCAGCTCAGCTAATAACCATTTTTAGTAAGACGAGTTACACCTAACAACAATACATTTCAGATATATTTCCAAATTTTAAGTATAATTGATCTTATCTTTTACAGGGTAGCCACACGAAATTTGGAGTGATTTTCTGATTCTTATCATGACTGCTTTGTAATGTGAATTCAGTTTCAAATTTTATGAAGAGATGGCTGCTCAAACCTCAGCATTCCCCCTCAGACAGTGCCAATTCATCAAAACAGAAGCAAGCAGAAACATAACAATTGAAAATAGATAGCACGCATGATACTCCCATTGATGCTGCAACAAAAGATTAAAGCATCTAAGTCTAGCCAAATTGCATGCATGTGAGGAAGTTACTTAACCTTAATTTTCCTACTTACAATATGTTAAAAAAATATCACTGACTCCATTAACAGTTTTCTGAACCATGCTAAGGAGTGTAACTACATAAAAGAGAGACATAAATATTAAAAATTAGTCATTTTAATGTGCTGTATCATGGATTTCAGAGTGAAGCAAACACTCCTGTAAGACAGTAAAGGACTATACTCTGTATTTACTACACTCCTGTTTGTTAACTGTTTAATACACTGTCCATAGCAAAACATTACTAGATCCAGAGCTTTCACACCAATATTAACACTCTTTTGGAACTGAAAGAGACCTGTGATTTAAAGCTGATGAGAAAGGCTTAATAGCCAGTAAAGTAAAATGGGTTTGTATTAAATACTTGCTCTGAAGCTTTGTGTGCACATGCCAGTATGATATAACAGCACTAGAGCAATAGTATTTTCTTCACGTAGCTAAAGATTTAATACAGCTTTGTCAGTAACAAGCCAGGAAATTGAGTCCTTCATCAGTACTATAATAGAATCATCGAACAGTTTGGGTTGGAAGGGACCTTCAATGCTCATCTAGTCCAACCCCCTGCCATGAGTAGGGACATCTTCAACTAGATCAGGTTGCTCAAAGACCTGACCAGCCTGGCTTTGAGTGTTTCTTCCTCAATATTTGCTATACAGAAGAAAACCCCACTCTTTTTAATTGAGTCATTTTATTACTTCAGTTGGTACAGATCCACTTCAAATACTAGAAGTACAAAACAGTGTTTAAAGGAGCATCTTTAAAAGAATAAGTCTCTGCAATGAATAAAGGCCATGTCTAGATCCCCATGAAAAATAAACTGTAGTAACTGTCAAGCACAGCAAATGAAGAGATCATCTGTGACCTGACTCATGCAACTGCTCTACACCACCCCTAAAATGAGATTAACAACACGGCTGCTGAAACCATAACCCCAGCACTACAAGCTTAGTTATTCCTTCCCAGACAGAAGGAATAACTCAGAGATGAAATAGAAACAAAGAAGAGAAAGAAAAACAAGTAATCTGAGTATGAGTACGTGCCCTTGGCCAGCCCTGCAATGGAATCCCAGAAACATCATTGGCTTGATTCAAATCCCATTGCAGACGATGTAGAAGTTCCTACTAATTTCAAAAGTCTCTGATTTAGGGTTGCACTGAATTTTCTGTAGATATGGAGCTCTTTGTAGATTTGTACCTATCCTTGCTACTACAAATACATATTTTGCAAGCAGTAGCTACACATGCAAATTTTTTATTCCAAAGCCTTTTTAAAAAATAAACTTGTTTCTGTTTTTCTTAATTTCTCTTCTTAAAGAAATTCACTTTTTTCCTGTAAAATCAATAAATTAATAAGAAAGAGCAACATATACAATTGAGCAACTGTGAATGAAAAATAAAGGAAAAAATCTGAAAATGCGGTAAATTAAACACTGAATTGATTCTATACTCAAATATAGTACAGCCTTTGTAAAGTTTAGAGAAAAATTATCAATCAAGAAAAACAAATAAATCAGGAATCTGCCAACCACCATGACTTTTAAAAAAAATTATAGTGGTATTGCAGTGCCATTGGGTAGCTCTTTCAGCACCCTCAGATGCATCCCACCTGGGCCCATGAAATTCAGTATACCTGGCTAACTTAAGTCCTCTCCAACTTAATCTTACCTTTAATAGGTAATTTTTTGCTCCCACAGACTCTTCTAGGCAGCCTTGGGACCTCAAAGGCCAGGCAGCAGATCTCCTCAGTGAAACTTAAGGCAAAGAAAGCATTCAGTACCTCTGCCTTTTCCATGTCCTCGGTCACCAGGTCTTCTGCTCCACTGAGCAGTTGGGCCACATTTTCCTCAGTCTTGTTTTGATGGCAATATATTTGCAGAAGTCCTTCTTATCACCTTTCACCTCTCTTACTCCATCCAAGCCCAGCCAGGCTCTGGCTTTCCTATCTCCACCTCTGCAGGGAATGGCTCTATATTTCTCCCAGGTAACCCAGCCCTGCTCCCACTTTCTAAACAAATACTCTCCGTGTCCAAGCCCTACCAGTTCCCTGTCCATCCATGCTGGCCTTCTGCTGCACTTGCTTCACTTTTTGCAACTGCAATGGACTGCTCCGTGTCTTCAGCAGGTAGCCCATGAGGACTGACCAGCTCTTCTGGGCCTCTGCCAGGAGATCCTGTCAAGCAGATCTTTGAAGAAGCCAAAATCTGTTCTCCTGAAGCCCTGGGTTGTGATTCCATTTAAGATTTTAACCTCTAACAGACTTCTTATAAATACATAAATGAAAGGGATTTAAACATCTACCTTGGGTACCTTTGCTCAACACTGATCTCCCAAGATTTGCACTAAGCACTAAGTTTGAGAACATCTCTCCAAGACCCACAAGCTACACAAGTTAAATAAAGAGTACAGTTCTAAGACAGTAGGAATTCATGCTCCGGTTTTCACAAGTCATCTACTTCTGTGAGTTCTCACAGAACATAAGCCACATGTAGAAAAGTCTGAAGAAGCCCTCACAGAATTTTCATTTCCTTCAAACCATATTTTTAAGGTGATGCCACTGCATTTTGCAAGTGATTCAAAGTGCCCAAGCAAAGACATCAGCACACATCACCTCAGGCAACAGCAGCTGTTAAGCATTTCAGTCGCACTTCTATTTATTAATAAAAAAAATATGACAGCAAAGGGGTTTGTTTTACATATATTTAATCAATCAATCCGTGGCCATTCAGATACTGAAGTTGTAGAACAGTCATCGTAAGTAGCGAGAAATGTAACTGCACTTCATTATGAGGTTTCATCAGACTTATTGGCACTACTTGAATGAGTGAATGTATTTCCCTTAGTATCCTGGTAACAGCAGCTCTAAAAGATATTCTTTAATTTGCAACAAGATTTTTCCACAGTAGGAAACATTTCACCTTGGAAGAAGGTAATGAATTAAAAAATAAATTCTATCATACTATTTAGAGAAAGGCACAGTAAGGTCTTATGTGTTTATAACATTGTAAAGTATGGATTCCATTATTACAGAAAACTGCACATTTACAAAGTCTCCATCATGATGGAAGACTGTCATCTTCATGCTGAGAGCACTGTCTGGGATTATGCAACTTATTCAGTAGTACTAATACAACTACACACATACAGCAATACATTCTGAGGAATTAGCAACAACTCAGCAAAAATATATCTGAAGTGGTCTGGAACTTTCCACACTCAGTGGAAAGTTTTTATATTTCCTTTCAACTCAGAGAAGAAACAGTTAAGTTATTTTTAATCACCATGCAGTATTTTATTTAATAAATTGATGTAACCATAAAATTAAATTCTCTGCCAACGAATTACCTGGTCGTCTTACCACTGCATTGATCATTTACTCCTCAACAGGGATATCAACAGTTATGATAGCCAACACTAGGAAAAAGAATCTCAGAAGGAAAAACCTCGTTTTTCAGGTCTTAAACTGTTCTCTGAGTATTATAGATCAGGACACAATCACTAAGGGAGCAAATTTTGCCACCTCTACTTATTGAGAAATTTCTTATGTACTGTTCATTAGGGGCAACTACCTGTGTCATAGTCTGATTTGGTAAGGCGGCTTCCAGCAGTTCACAGCTTTTGTTTAGTACAAATACTATGCTATGCTACAGTCACAAACAAAACACTAGACAATCTAAAATGATACTCAAAGAATGAAGGAGCTGTACTACCAGCTTTGCTTTTTCATCAGTCATCTCTTCATTTCTAACCTCTGTTCACCGAAGACAAAATCTTAGAAAGAAGTGGATTAAAGAATGAATTGCCAAGGCACAGATTCAATACAAAGGCAACACCCCCTTGCTCTCCTCTGGGAGGAAAGAGGGCATAGCCAGAAGAAAGGGTGTGCTGCTGAGGTGCGTTTGTGGCCCCTCAGATCGGCTGCCAGCTACACTATCAGAATAGGGCAAAGCCAAGCAAGACTTCTAAGCTAACCATACACTGCGGAGGTGCTCACCAGACTGACCACATACCCCAGCCCTTGGCCCAAATGCCCATATAGTAGAACCAAGAAGCCTTCATTTAACTCTTGCATATACACAAGTTCCTTTTAATTTCTCTCTCTGTGGAACATCGTAAATTAGCCCTCTGTTTCAGAGGAAAGTGTTCATAGGTGAAGCACAAGTTAGCACAGCAATATATTAATATGTTGCTTTGTTTTGTTATTTCAAATGTCTTCCAAAGAGGGGAAAAACTAGTCCCTTCAGTAGCTATTGAAAATGACCCATAATAGCATGATCTGCTAAAAAGGCAATGTGTTAAAAAAGCTACTAGATTTAGCATGACCTGACTTTGGGCAGCTAGCCTTAGCTGTCCAGAGTTCACATTTAATTCTTCCTGTGCTTACAGGCTTTATGACACATAACTACACGGCTGATCTTTAATCCTCCCTTCTGCCTTTCATATATCCTCTACCAGTAAAGCAACAGCTTATACAAGACCTGCGTCTTTTTTTCAGATGAAAAATGACCTAATTTATGGTCTTGTTCTCAGTGTTTTATTTCAGGATACACAGCTCAAAAAAAACCCTTTTATAACTACCACATCCGGAGCAGGGGAGGAAACCAATGGTAATACTGCGACATGCCCCTTCCAGTTTCTCAAAATTGATCTCCTGTGTTCCAAGTGAATCAGCTACGGTAAACGAGCAATTTCTCCACTTAGGCTGTAATTCTCTGGTAGGTTCCTGTACCCATTGAAAAAGATGCAGATTATTAACTTTTCTTTGAACAAAATATCCTGGAATGGAAATTCATCACTTCATTTATGTACAATAGAAACATGTTCAAAGGGAAACACCACCTGTTCCTAGCAGATGGTAAATTAGCATTGGAAAGGATCACCTGTACTGGAAACCCCATTTTCTAATTCTACCATCAGGAGGTAAATCAGCAATGTAAGTCTCAATGAAGCACTATCTGATTTAGCACTTGCTTTTGCTCCAGGAGCATGCCTGTGGTGCACACTGCTGAGTGCCCATTCTCTTTCACTGGTGCCCATTCATCAAACTCACAAGATGTGTGCCAAGTCTGCACCATGGCAAAAAGGACTTGGATGTAAGCCATTGCATTTACATTTATTAATGGCCCTTGCGGAGGAACTTCAATACATGATATACCAGCCCACTCCAGGACTTCTTTATAAGTACGTGTAATTATTATTCCCCCCACTTTTTTTCTTTTTTTTCTTTTTTTTAAGGAAGCATCTAGTATCAAAATTGATATTGATGCAATTACTGTTCTCACTCTTTATCTTCACCTGTAATGCTATCTGACAATCACACACGCAACAAAAATTGAAAGTAACCATGAATGATGTAAACATCAATCATTAATGAGGCCTTAATAAGTGAAGCTTCTACTACACTCTAAGTCAGAGACAATATTCCTTTTCCACCAGTCTCCAGCTCACAGTGAGTTACAATACTTTGAAACTTTTTCATTGTTATCCAGGCTGAATGAAAGGAAAGATGCTTCTGCACTTAAAGCACTTTTACTTTATTAAAAGCCTTTCTAATGTGAAAAATGCTCACACAGTCACTCTTGCAGCAGCTGCATTACTGTTATTTTCACCACTCCAAGTACAAAATGAGATTATGAAGGGGGTTCAAGAGCTGGATCTAAATCCCATTCTGCAGCTTCTGAACGTGCGTTAATATAATATTGTGGGATTTTTAGGTACGGGCCTCAATAGCTTAATCTATGGCTTTTTCAAACATCTGGGTCATTGGCAATGTCACTGGTGCTTTTATTCTAACTAAATCAACAGGATAATCAGAAGTATAATCTCTGATCAGTTACTTGCCTGCAAGTCATCAAAAATACACTTACAGCAATGAATCTATCTTGCTGTGGAAGGCCTTGGTACAGCAACTTGTATTAACCCTTTTAAAATATGGGATGCACTGTTAAAAGAAAAGGCTGATGTCTTCAAGTCTATCTCAATGACTTTGTAAGTACAAGGACTCGGATCAAAAAGGGAAGCCGGCCTCAAACTACTGTACCAATCACCTGCACAGATTGCATTCAGTAAACCTAGAGAGTTCTTAACAATTAAATATATGTGTGTGTATATATATATATACACACACACTACATATCCAATTCAGGCACTGGAACAAATGGCTGAGCCTGGGCTTGCCAAGATGCAGGCATTCAAAAGGTGTGAAAACCCAGCTCCATTTGTACCAAGCAGTACAGCGTTTGCCACCTGGTGGCTAGCTACCAAGAGCAAGTCTGTCCCTTGTAAAACTCTGTACCTGGATTCACTCTGTATTTAGCTTCCAAACCACTTGCTTTAAAACAGTAAGTCGGCAGCAGGAAGAGAGTCCTCAGCTTATGGAAGTTGTTATCCTTTTGCTTTGAAAACATCCTTTTAACAAGTTATACTTCTGCATTGCTTTTTTTCTGTTTCCTACCTGGTTAGAAAGAATACCAGAAGTATCACTGGGTCGTATGTCCAGATAGAGGCACAGAGTGGGAAAAGCATCTCAGTTTAATTGTAATGCACAGAACTGCAGTGCTGGCTATAGCAGAAGCTGAACCACGCAACCACTGCAGGCCTGGGTGTTTTTGCAAATGCTTCTGAAAGATGCGAGCTCACCATTCAAAACCAAGAAAGCTGCACCATTGTTGTTCCTGATGTTAACCAAAACACAAAAACCCAATGATTCCTATGGATATACAGATATGAATCTCAAAAGCATACCCAGTAGCTTCGAAGAATAAGCAAGCACTGCTGTTTCCTTCAACCATCTTACTGCATCTGATATTCATCCACTATTCTGATACAGAGCACGGCGAAAAGAACTGCCAGGTGGCCTTCACTGTTCATATTATTCTCTGTCACATTTTCCCTCACTCTCCTTGCTTATCTTTGCTCTACCACCAGCATTACTTCTTGGAGGATCTGCCCTCTGCTGTGCTCTGACCCCTACACAATTCTATTACTGTTTCAAGATTCTGTAAAAGTGGAAGAAACAGGCCAGAAACAACGCCAGCTCCCATCAGGGTAACACAGCCGTGCAGTGGCTCTGCGATTCTGCACTGATGGACCAGAACAGAGGCTCAGCGTGTTCCTGCTCTGCACGGGAACAGGTAACTGGGAAAACCAGTAGCAAAACAGACAGAATTTTTTCCACCTTCCACCTCAGGGTCTTGGCAAAGGATGCATCATTGAGCACATTATTCAAAGCAAGATCTACTACACTGCCATATAAATACTACCATTATATTTTATGCTCCTATCTCTATTTTATAGTTTTATACCAGCCTACGCTCTTACTTTTATGGTCCCTATGATACAATGAGTTGCCTATAGAAATGCTTGTCTTTCCCACATGAAGTTAAAATTGATTCAATACTGTATTTGTACAAATGGTGCTTTCTTATATGCATTCTATATTGCATTAGTTTACATTACATCTCACTGCCAAAAGTTCCATTGTGATTTTTCTACTTTTAGCTTTCCCAATGAAACCAAGGTGGAGGTTCCACCTTAGAATTGATGTTTTCTTAGGGTCTTTTGAATTTCCTCGTTTTTCTCCTGATATTTGACAAATATAAATAGCAGCATTGTATTTTATCATTTTCCAGATTACCAATGACTCTACAGAACAGCAGCTCATGTGCTGATGCCTGCCTTTTAGCCTAATTAAAGGTACACAGCATGCACGGCACACCTTCTCTCAGGCTATAACACAGTCTGTATTCTTGCATAGAGATCACACGTCATGGCCATCGTGTGCACGGGACCAAGGCCGTGCTCCTCAGCCTCAGCTTGGTGACACCTTATATAAATAAAGAAATCCCCGCAATAGAAATGTTGATGCAGACTCTGTAGCAGTCATAATAATACATGTTTATAACTTGTGTGCGTGTGCGCGTGTGTGTGTATGAGTATTTCAATAAGTTGATAGAACATATGACCTTGAAAATTAAGCCTGTACCATAAATAGAGCAATACAAATTCTCGCACTGAACACTAATATTGTTTTCAGTGCTGATGTCTCTGTACATCCTCTTCAGGCTGAAAAAACATTAGCAATTACAGCTGGCATAATTAACCTTTCTAATATTTTTCTTCAGTGAGCCAGTATTATCAAAATGGCAATGATGTAAAAACTGTCACATACTAGTCTATAGACTTTTTTATAAAAATCTCTGCATTGCCATGATACCTCCCAAAAACAGCTGAGCTAACAAGTTAGAAGTGCCAGAGTGCTCTGAGTCCCAAAATGATAGAAGCAAAAGGATAAAACTATCACTAGGAGGGAGGAAACAAACAAACAAAACCCCACTCTTTCCATTTAGACTAATGAGAAACATGAAAATGTTCTGAAATGTAACATAGTGATATGCAGAAGTCATGAAATCATGCAAGTGGTCCTATAGCAGCAATATACTTCATGAGTACAGCCCTGATATAGCAGGTATTTTGCTGCTGCTCCCATCTCTTGTTACCTTGTTAGCACTGCAGACAACATTGAGCTGCTTGCACTTGAAAATATGATTCTGTCCCACCGAATTCAAGTTGTTTGGCAACAACTTTTTTTTTTTTTTTCCTAATTCTTTTCCTTTGGATTATGGCAAAGTCAGCAAGTCCTTGATGCTCAAATTTCTGCACAGATCACTTTTCTTTCCATTAAAAATTTCAAATTTAAGCCACATGCACCTTTTCCTTTCAGGAAGCAGGTTGGAGAGGGATGGAAATTAAAATCTCAATATTCCATTTATCTCATTTTAACCTTAATAAAAAGGCTTAGGCATAATGTAGTCTCTCCTCTCTACCTTTGATTGGCTTCATATGAACCAAACCAAACAGAACTCACTCAAAAAAAAAAATCTGTTGTTGACTCAATAGTTCCCTTGTTATCTACTAAATGAGCATATAGTTCCAGCTGTATGTTTAAATAAGAATTTATCCAGCATTTGAACTATCTGAAGATATCAATCCAGAAATAAATCCTGTAATGACAGGCAGCATTTTTTGAGAGATTGCCCTTTCTTTCAAATTATTAGCATTTTATCAAGAACTATTCTGATAAAGCACTTGGACATCCTGAACTTCAACTTGAAATACATTACAGCCTTTACTTTCGAAGGTGAAAATCCTCAAAGTTCTGTCTTTTACAAAAGTTAGTCTAAAAAACCACTTCAGTGCATGCTTTGCTGTCTCACAGTTATTGCTAATGATCCATTATCTTCTAGCTAAACTCCTACAAAATCTTTATTCAGGAGACACAGAAGAGTGCTCTGCCTTCCTGTGGCTTTAATGAAGAAGAAGGAAGGGGAAAAAAAAAAAAAAAAAAAGAGACCAATTTGCAACTTATTTGATTTTTCAGAGAAAAATAAAGTTATTTAACCACTATGTTATCAGAGACTATTTGTGGATATTATTTGCCCGTTCCACTGGAGGAGATTAAGGGAAATAGACATTACCTAATAGCCCCCTGTGGTCAGGTAGGCACTAAGCTGCAGTGGAAGCTTAGCTTCCTAAAGGCACTAAAGTCAAGGGAAAATTAAAGCTGATGTAAATAGATCACGCAGCATGGAAAATGAAAAGCCTTCCTGATTCTCCTTGTCACAGCATCACAGAAGTTGAAGAGACCTCTGGAGATTGTTCATTCCAACCAACTCCTGTGCTCAGAACATGGTCCACTAGAGCTGGTTGCTCAGGACTGTGTCCAGCCAGGTTTTGAATAGTTCCAGATGTGGAAACTTCACAATTCTGAGCACCCTGTTACAACGTTTGACCACTCTTCACAGTAATTTTTTTTTCTTACACATAAGTTAAATTTCCAATATTTCAATTTGTGCCCACTACCTTTTACTTCAGCTAAGTAACCTTTCCACAAGTAAGTAGGAATAGCTTATGCTTTAAAGACAATTATTTGGTGCAAACAAACCAGAAAAAAACAAAAAATATCTCCTTACCTCCAGGTTACTGCAAAACATGGCCTTGGTCCCACAACCCTTGCTTATGCAGGGCTATTCACAACAAGAAAGCAGCCCATCCTACATTGGGTCTGGCAAGTGTAGCATCTTAACAAGACGTTGAAGCCATATTATACCTCAAACTATGTGTATGACGTGGAATTCCTCCTCACACAGGATCGAGCACTATTACTCCCATTACAGAGTCACAAACTTCAGGATTACAGTAGTAAAACTGTAATTTGTCCTTGGTCAGAGCTGTGCAGTTTGAGTTGTTTTGCATGTTTGGGGTTACACAATACAGTAAAAGCAACAGTACTGCAAATGAGAAAGTGAAAAAAAAAAAATACAAATGCAGAGTGCTTGGAGACAAGGAAAGGCTGGAGTCTTCTACTTCTGAACATAAACAAAGATTAAAAGGAATGAGGAAAAGGGAAGAACGTGCTAAACCAATAGTGCTACTAGAAATTCCAGACAAGACAGGCACAGCAGAATGCAAAAAACTTGACAGAGAGTTCAGCAAACAACCGACTTTTAAACTTTTTTTTTCCTTTGCTATTCTGGACTGTACTACTTCGAGCATTGCCCTGGCCCAATTTAAATACAGCAGCCTTCCTTCACAACAGATTTTTCATCTTAAATGCTGTTTTACAATTGGCATACAAGACAATGTATACCCTTTCAGTACTTATCCTTCCTACAGGAAATATATAGTAAGGACTATATTAAAGGCTGAGCAACCCAAGCTTAACTAGGTTTGCACAGACTGTGAGCAATGGCAAAGGAAAGGTTGCTGAGCCATCACAAGTAGGGTAGTTTTTCCTAAGACTTGTCCTAGGACAAACCTTTCACAACATGCTGGACCTCTTCTAACTTCGAGCTAAAACTCTGATGGAAAACTTGTCTCAACTATTCTCTGACATTGTCAGAGAGATTCTAGCACAGGGTGTCTACATTATCACTCAGTCTTCATCGTACACGCTGCCATCAACAAGTGAGACCGGTGGGAGGACTTCCAATCTTTATATGAGGTCCAGTAACCTTAGTCCTGATACAGAGACACCACCCTTTCGGGGAGAAATTCAGAGGGGGAGGTTGGCCTCCTCTGTTTACTCTTCCTTTTCTCTCTCGAGTTTACTTTTACTTCTAATGAATACTGTAATTGAAGCTGCAACATTTTAAGGATTCAGTTGAGATCAGCAACTTATTTCCCATTAGCCTAAAAGCTACTTCATGCTGACTGCTAAACACTGACCATTCAGCTCGATTCAGACCTACACCTACCATTCCGTGAACCATCTGTATTGCCTCTCTGATAGTCTGAATACAGAAGATTACAAAAATATATTCTTTCTCTCTCAAGGTGAACAAATTTAATTTCCTTCATGCATAACCCAACAGTCACATATGAATGAAATATCTCTATAAAGAACCAGAAGAGATTTCCAGTTTAGATGGCTTATGTCCACCCCCCAGCAGAAATGATGAGAAGTACAACTTGTACATCTATACCCTGTCACATAGATCTTTTTATCTATAGACATTTCTGTATTGTAATTTTCATCTCCAGGATCCTGCTTATCAGCCTGTCCAATATTTCAAATAAAAGATTTCTTGTGTTAAAGTCATGCAAAGTTAAAAAACCGTGGGGGGAGTTATCCCAGTAGGTCTCTTTTGTGTAGCACAAAGCAACTGTAACTGTGCAATGCCTGCCACCTACTCCATCACAGGTTTGAATGGCAGCTGCTTCAGTAAAACAATAGCAGCTCTGCAGATGCTGATGCCAGACAATGGCTTGGCATGCTGAACCATAGTTCAGCAGAGTTACATTGTGCTTGAAACCTGATTGAAGCGATAATATTGGGATGACAGCTGGAATGCTTTTATCTCCTTTTCTTATTGTGTTTCCACATAACTTTACTACATTACCTAAGTTAAAAATCACTGACCATCCTATAGTGCTATATTAAAAAACTGGTTTTACGCAATTGTTTTACTTGCATTGTAAATCTCTTTAATGTATCTTTTCAAACCTCCCAAGTGGACCTCTTTCTTCAAATTGATGTTTAAATGCCTTTTATTACCTAGCATTCTGAGAAACGAAAGGAGGCATTACTTTCAAATGGTGCACTTGACTGGGCAGTAAATACATGATAAAACCAAAAACTACCAAGATCTGTTCCACCTTTAGGTAATGTCTCCCTTTAAAGAATCTCTGTACAATCATTAATTTAGTCTCTTAAGACCAAAACTTTGAAGACATGTGCTTGTGTGTGTATATATATTTATTGCCCCAAACAGCAAAGAAATTATGCATCCAATATATAAACATTCAAGAGTAACAGAGCACTAAATGCTAAAGAAAAATCGAGGTTGATCTACAATGTTTATGTTGACTTTAGATGCTTCTGATTAGAGTTATCTGTTTATGTTTTTGTAGAAAAGCTAATCTGGAATATTGAGTTACACAAGTCCCAAATGCCTCTTGATAATGATAATAATGATGAATAATCAAAGATACGGTGGTTTGACTTTCATGAAGAACCATGCATTTTTGTTGAAAATCTCCTGATTTCAATAAATCTTTTTGTAGTTTGTTCATGTATTGTTTTCTCCTTTATTATGCTTTCAAAATCACATCACGAGCTCTTCCCCCTCTTCAATAGCTGATCTTTTAATGTAAAGGTTCTATTCTGCCTACCCAGTAACAACAGTGCTTTGAATTTATGACCTTCAAAAAACCTGGCACAAATTAAACCTCAAAGCTTTCCCTGATAAAGGTAATTAAAAATATGGACCTATATGCTCAAAGGAATTCAGACCCTCAGCTACCACCAAAACTAACCGGATTAAAAAAAAAAAACAGGTAGGAGTTAGCAATTCTGGACCTACTTATCCTTTTAACCACTGATGAAGACAAGAGAAATGAAGTCATTTACCTGTGTATTCAAGTCATTCAGTGCTAGAATTATGACGCAGGTCTCCTGACATTCCTTCCAAACACAATGCATTTCAATACTATTTTTTCCTCTCCATTTCTAAGAAATATACACATATTGAAATCATTGAAGAAACTTGCAGCTGTGTTCTGCTCGATATATGAAGATCCCCCAAAGGATAAATTATGACAGGGTCTGCATAATATATGAAATTGTATAAGGCTGCACCAAATCTTGTAAAGCATGTGCTAACAAGGAGGTACAGCTTGGCTAGGTCATGTAGGAGCTACTATAATCTCGCTATTAAACCAATTTAAAAAAATCTAAGGCTTAACCATAATTTTTTGTTTCCTCAGCAGCTCCCAGGTTTGTTTACCATCAGATCTGGCCACCAGCTCCACTTACTCAGATTTTACTAAGCAATCTACCTAGGTTTGGTACTCAAAAATGGCAGACAGGAGATAATGAAGGGGAGGGGTTAATTATTGCTGTTGGTTTTCATTTCTACATTTCTTTAAGAGAAAAAAATGTGACCATTCCTAGGAATTTTAAAAGGCACATGCCCTAAAAGAAAAAAAAAAAAAACAACACACACACACACAAAACAAAACAAAACCAAGCAAGCAGCTGTTCTACATTGCTTGTAAAACTATTATCAGTATTTCAATGACCCAGAAAACAAAACTTTCACTAATATGGGTATTTCTAAGAGCAGCAAAACCAAGACTAGGATCTAGGTTTGTAAAAAAAACAAGCTGGTACCACACCAGGCTCTGTTAATCACAACACACAAGACTATGAATTCCACATGTTATGCCATTTCACACGCATTTGGAACATATCATATGGTAGAAGCAGCTTATTTGTGTAGTTGGACTGCCCCTTTCTTCTCCTTCTTTCATGCACAGACACATTTTTCTCCTCTTTTTCAGCTGTTATTGGTGGAAAGACATTACAATCCTCACATTATTGCACTCTTCACAGCAAGAATCCTGTCTGCTTACAAATGTCAACTGGTCTGTTAGCACAGAGAGGAAAAATGCAATACCATCTGACTGGTTAAATAAATAAATGCCTTTTCCACAATTCTAAGTCATCCATCCGATGTGAAACTACAGAGACCATCCTTCTGCTTGATTTATGATACCCTGTTAGCTACAGAATTACTTAGCAAAATCAGTTTGGCTTGATGTAAAATTCTTTCTCTTCCCCAGTAGAAAAAAATGTAAGCCCCACAAAAAGACGACATTAATTTAGGAATAGTTGAGCTATCATTGACTTATCAAAATAAAGCTGGAGACATAAATCAATTCTACCGCCTGGACAAAGATAAATCAATAAAGCTCAGAAAGATATTATTGATTTTGTAGCCATCACTCAAAGGCTCTTCATTTGATTCCTCAGCCATCTGTTTAATTGAAATGATAATTCTGATAACTTCTGGTAGGCCCTGTGCATGTTGACTTTGAGACTATGTTATTCAATCAAATACAGATGGCGTATGACCTCCTGTCAGTGAGAAACCTAAATGTGTTATCCACGTGGATTAGTTTGGATAGATACATTTTGTATTAAACAGGATGCTTCTGTCTAAACTTCTTCTTACATGACCTTGAACAGGTCAGTCTTTTGTTCAAATCATCCTTTAGTTCCAGCCGATTTTCTCTCTTCAGCTCACCAGTAGCTGAAGAATAAACGGTTAAAAATAGTATCTGATATTCATCTTTCAAGCATTCTTCCTGTCTTAATTTCTGCAGAGATTGAATCATTTGTATTTATGCTTAATATGTACAGTCCAAAGAAAAAAGATAAAAGTAGAAAAGCTGTGAAATGTGTCTTCAGCACAGATATTTCAGTGTGTTTATGGATATGTTACTCAAAATCTAATGGAATGAACACCAGTATTCATCTCTCATCTAAGATGGCAGTGCATGAGGATATGCACGCTAATTCTATAAATCTGCAGCTAGGAAAAATGGTATAAAACACTAAGCAGCAACTCAATAGTGAGAAACTACAACCAAGATTGTTTCCTCATTTTAGAGAAGTTCCTTGTTAAGTATTAAAATAAAGACTCCGATTCTTTTATATGTCAATATACAATCGAGATACTTTCTGTTTTGCTCAAAAAGCAAGAAAAAGCTCCTAGTGCTCTATAGTAACCTCCTTCTTCATCATCAAGCTACTGTGGCAAAATACATACTACTGTACTGCAGGAAGATAGCAGGAAACATATTGTACACTCTTCTTCCAATGCTATAATTAGACAGCAGAACAAAAGTGCACATCAGAATCTGAGGACATCAACAGAAAATTATTGAGCTGTCAAGTGTATTTGGCACAAGCTTTCCCCACCACAGTTAACTTGCTTCCTAACTAAAAGAGCTCAAAGACAATATACATCATAATTAAGGCATAAAGGTTAAAATTTGTAATCCTGCTTTGTTTTTATCATACTGCAAGTACACAAGAAAAATCAGGGCCACACTAACTTGAAAACCATAGAAAATAAATATATAACAATTATAAAGGAGTTCATAAAATAGTAGTTATGTGACTTTCCATGTTGGAACCATACTGAATCCACATAGTACATCAACACTGGGAAATACAGAATGGTGTAAAGCAACATTAAGTTCTAGAATAATAGAATACATGAAAACAGAGTCTTTGTATAAATTACGTTGTATTTCCAAATAATTAATCTGACCCAAGTAAAAACAAAGATATTGAATGTTCAGCTATAGACTACTCTGTAACCATACAACTGTACCACTAAATTGTATCGTGGAAATCTTCCCCTAACAGGATTGGAATTTGTGCTTCCCTTATTATGGTGCAGCAGAATTAAGTGGTGAAAACTTTCCAGATATAGACATTTGCCTCAAGAAATGACTGCTGTGTATCGAGAAAGACACAGTGGTGAACTGTGGAAGCAGTTACCTTTCCTCCAACCAAGATGACTTATCTCAGGCAGCACTTAGCACTGCCAACAGTGGGCAAGTGCTGCCTGAGCGGGCGTTATTTGCTGGTAGAGAACGTTCTGGAATTCTCCTGTGTTTCAGATTCTCCATGAAGCATTCAAAGGGCTGCTGTCTGTCAAACAGTAAATTCCTTGAATCTGCACAAAGGAACCCAGAAAACTGTGAGGCATATAGCTGTATGGAGCCAGGGGACTTGTCATTAGAGAAGGATCACTCTTCAGAGTGTAAGAGAAGCTTTTTGACCAAAAGTCAACTTTGGACTTTTGTTCGATTGCAGGCTTGTCATCCCTGCTCAGGAGGAATTTACAGTGAAATTACAGCTCTGCCCCACCAAAATCATTGCACAATGGGCAATGTATTCCTTCTAGGACATATGGAGGAAAGAATTCATGTGCACCTTAGGACTTCCACTTCTGTCAGAGCAATAAATTGGCTACAAGGTGGTGAGATCTTTACACACTTTCCCCCCTTCCATACGCATGAAAAAGCCAGAAGGAACCAAGCTTTCACGATAACATTCTTTAGAAGAGTACTGGAAGAGGGCTTTTTCTGCAGGAAAAGGGCTCTAGCACATTGGCAGGATTTTTAACTTGCACTGGAGCCAGCTGTTAGATACTGTTCAGCTAATCTTACTTTCTTTTGACTCTGTCCACTGTAGAGCACGATGTCAGCATAAATGGGAAATTATACTTTCTGCAACAATCCTACATTTTAACAGCATTTCCTGGTAGCATTAAATATAGTTAGGGAAGAATTTTGCCTAGAGAAGCAGCAAATTTAAAAACCTGCACACTTTTTCATTCCCGTTTTCAGTGTCTGTAGTTGAAGTAGCAACTAAGATTTGAGAGTATAATGCTGGCCCAGCACACCAATAAATTCTGTAGCTGGAGGGCAGATCTTAACTTAGTACCATAGTGCAAACATTAGCATCAATTAATATGTTATTTACAACAAACAATATGCTTTATAGTGTTAAAATAACTAAATCAAATAATATAGCAGACATTTTTTAAAAAGAAAATATCCCTGAGGTGTTTTTTTTTAATTTCAGTCCTAATTTCTGTGTCTATCATGATGAAAGAACTTGAAAGAAGATATTTTTCCATATATGAAGCCCATCAGCTGTCTATTAGTGACAGTTTATGATTTTTATTCCTATTATAGTTTGTCAGAGAATTAAGTGTCTCAAAGAGGGGAAAAGGCAGAGAATGCTATATAATCAGTGTTCTGAATAAATATCATTGTGGTCAATAGGCTCCTCACTCTCTTTGGTATAGACAATTGAATTTGAAAAGCAAATACAGGGACAGATAGTAGCAAAAAACTTTCTACCTATAAATGCAGTATGCAATGATATCCAATAAAAGCCAATAAATAGCATTCGATGATGCAAGTCTAGGAAAGAACAGTCTGTACAACAAACATTTTGATAAATAATTTTTCATATAAATTTATGTTTTTCTTTAGCTATTGACTACTGTTACAGAGCAGAAAATATTGACATGTGCATGAAACAATAATGAGTTAAAATCAAGTTTCAGATAGAGTATCTCTGGTTCATCTCCGTGTTTAGAATTAAATAGAAATGCTCAAGGTCTGCAATAGATTCTCTAACCAGCTCTACCACAGACCTGTCAAGGTTGACTAACCATCCAAAACATCATTCTCCTGTAATCTCACCGAGAAGCAGTGACAGTGCAAAGACGCCAGTCCTTGAAGGGATTTACCTCCCAGCCAGGTTCCGCTGATTACAGGGTTTCTGTGCCACCCTCGCTTCATGTACAAGAAAACAAAATCAGAGTAGAAACTTTAATCACACCACCTGATTGGCAGAGGCTGAGGAGTGGAGTAGAAAGATTTCTGAAGTAAATGACATTATTAAGTTTTTGGGGGTTTGTTGTTTTTTTGGTTTTTGGGGTTTTTTTAAAAAAGTGGGGGGGAATCAATTTCTCTTACTGCCAGAGTCCTGAGCTTTACTACAGTTTCTCTATTTGCAGCAGTGCACAGGAGCTGTTCATCCTGCACAGGATAAAGTGACTTACAATTCAAAATCAAGGTAATAATGTACCATTTAAGATTATAACCTTTGTACACAGAATCCAGACCTTGCCAATTCATCTGGAGGAAAGCGGTCATGCTTTCATTTCTTATTAATTGTAAGTTTACTCAAAAAGGACTTTGAGCCCCCTAAAGAATGAATAAATTGGTACCAATACTAAGAATTTCAAACTTTTTTTTTTGAGATCTGACAATTCAACAAGAATGATTTCACAACAGACCTTAGAGCTTTTGTTTCAAAATGATGTTTCATTTACAGATTAATCTAAATTAAAAATGAAAATAAAATAAGAATAATGAATATTACATTTTAAATCAAGGGAATTATTCTAGTTTTATCATGGGGACTGTAATTACATTATTTTACATGGTGAACAGAAACTATAAAGGATAAATCCAGTCAGCAACTAAATATGTTTTTTGCATCTCTTCTATAAAGGATACATATGATATTTCTCACACAAACAAGAAAAGAATTACTTAATCCCCACACAAAGGTGTTGATTTACTTTCACAGTTCCTAAAACAAATTCATAGAAAGAGGCAAACTTTGGTGTGAAATACTTTGTCTTAAATTATATGGGCTAACAAAGGCCAGCAAAAAATGTATCCTCAGGTCAAGATTAAAAACTACAATCAAATTAGTGCCTAAACTGTACATTACCTCCATCTTTGGCTGGACAAATGATACCACATGGAAAACAAATTAAGGAGAAGATAAGCCCTTATCCAACTGTAAATATAAGCATTTGAAATATACACTCCTAAAAAGCAACATCCCTCTCCCTCTGAGATATCTCCCAGTAATGATGCAAAAGTGTATTATCACAGTCAAAAACCAGATATTGTTCATTTTCTTCTAAACGTTTTTCAGTTAATACTAATGCATTGAGAAGAAATCTTTATGAAGATCGCAGTCACCAAAAAACTATTCTTAAGTGTCTGTTTATATAAATGCTTTTAAGAAGCATTACTAAAATCCCCTGAGAATGTTTCAAAACAAAGTACTATTTGTGAAAAAAAAGTTTAAAATTCATATGACCAGATGAACAAGTATAAAGTATAATATCATGCTAGTCTTCATAGATTTTTGTGTTACTTTAACAAAAACAAACAAACACACAAAAGTAAGAAAAAAACCTGCAAAAGGCACTGTAGAGGTAGCGACTTTTAGAGGGGCATACAAGTTACACTGTTTAAGGAAAATGTGGTCAAAACTTGGCTTAGGGAAGACATTCTGATGGGTTAACTAAATGCAGCAGATTCCTCCAGTAATTCCAAACTGAGCTCTCAACCCCATAGTCTGCACTTACTAACTACTTTTGCCTAAGGGTTTAGAATAAATGAGAGGTGGCTGCATTTCAACTGCACAGCAATTGTGGTGTTAACATGACACCCGTCTCAGAGGCAGCCTCCTGCTTTACCTTCCCCAACCGAATCATGATTTTGCTAGTCTGGCCCTTTCTACGAAGAATAATATTCTCCAGCCCTACACATGGGTCCATCTCCTCTTCCCAGCTCTTCTGTTCAGCAGGCCTGGCAAAGAAATTGGTGAAGGTTTTTTGGCACCCTTTGCAAAGGGCGCTACTGGAACAACAGAAGTCTGCAATTACTTTAATGAAGGAACTAAAGCACAACTTGCTCTCATCCTACACTTCTCCCAAAGAAACCTCTCACCCCAACAAATATTTTGACTGAGACAGATAATATTTCTCCTTGATTGTACATCCTGATAACAGAGGAAGCTGAGGTATGACACCACCAACAGTAATCACACCAGAGAAGTGTACCCAAAAGGAGGATTGGAAATGTTCTGCACATGACCCATTTAGGTCTGAAAACTCAAATTCTGAGGTTCCACTTCTATCATACCGGTAAAGAATTGCTATGCAGGTTTGTGCCGTGTTTCTAAGCAGAAGCTAAAGACATCTAAATCTATCCCTCCAACTGCCTGATGAGTATGTCTGGCAGGCCATGACATTTAAATAAATGCTTGGTAGTTTAATCTGTGCTTCACAGTGAACTTTCAGAGATGTAGTAACCAACAGATAACCTCAGGCACACACAAACTCTTGGATAGTTTACCATTCTACTTAAAATAAATATTTATTTATTCAAATCTTAGGATTTGTGAAGGTTTCTTATTAAAAGGAGCAACTACATCCCAAGGAGCACCTACAGGGATGCTTGGATTTTATGCTGATATACTCACAGGAAGGAATTATGTAACAACTGTAAAACCAATTATTTTTTTAATTAAAAGTTTTATTTACTAATTCAGAAAATACAGACAATACTGCACACCTTACATGATCAGACACACCGAATCATAAAGCAAAAGAAAAACTGAAATGAATGAGGAATTGCCATGGGCTTAACACTCTGCCTTGTCCCACAGAACCTGGCTGAGTTCCTGCCTGTACAACAGACCTTTGACAAGTTCCTGAATCTCTCAGTGGGAGAGTAATTGGGGGATTGGCTGGCTAGAAAACAAGAATTCCATTGGCAGGGGAAGCAGGGTGGAAGTAATGATGATTTAGCACTTCTTTGCTCTGTCAAGATAGAACTGAGGTCATTGCAAAATTGTATAAAGGCCAGGAAGACATACCCATATGCCACATAACAGCCTAGTGGTTATGGCACTCAGGCAGCATATGGAGAATGGAATTTGAAGTGATATCTGATTTGCACCTTGAAACTTGAGCTTACCTTATGTTACATCTCTAGTGAATAACTTAATCATTGCATTCTGGGTTATTCTGACTCCCCCTTTCCAGCATCAGCATCCCATCCTGATATTAAGAAACAGTTCTATTTCAGCAAGCAGTACTACTCAACATGAAAACACTAAGATGAACCTTTTTTAATCAGCTCTAACAGAGTTTGTGTTTGCCCAGTGTCTTTCCAAGGTCCCTCAGATGCTGCCATAGTACAAATAGAAAAAGATGCCCAACTTCTTGGTAGCATTTCAAGAAATTAATTCTAAAGAACACGGAAAATGCGGACACAGTAGCTGCAATTAGGATGAGTGTGTGTACAATTTTCAAACCGAGCAAGTCAAAACCCTTTGGATATTGCACACATTATATGTAACTTTATGAGATCTGTGCTGCACCACATTAATTATTAGAGGATACAGAACATCATACGAGAAGAGTACTACATGATTTTTAAACCTCAGCATCTAAGACCTCTCAAAAACATAAAGCCTTCTATTGAGTTTTTTCACTACAGTTATTCAACAACAACAGTCATTTTGGATTCAAAAACTGCTTTCAGGACTGGGTTTTAAGTTTTGGGGTCCTTTCCCCTTACTTTACATGATTATTTCTTGCACTGACATTTCACCTCTCAGAATTACAGCTCTCAATAAGGAATTAAAAATTAAACTCAGAGTTTATTTTGTCTAATTCTTTGAAAACTACTGAATAAAGTCCTCTTAGTCCCTGTAACTCTCAGAATACTTAGGATTATGCTGTCCTTATCCATAAATAGACAGAATATCCATAAATAGACAGAAGTTCACCAAATCATGGTGAGTGTGAGTTTTTCAATTAGTCGCTGCCCAACACATTTTTTGTAAGCAGTGAAGAAGCAGCATAAAATAATACTGATCAAATATATCTTATGCCACAATACTCCTTCAAGGCCAAGCATAGCGAAGAACAGAAAGAGAAACTCTTGTCCTGTTTCATAAAAATGTCATATCAGACAATACTTCTTCAGACGGAAATGTCCTAGAAGCAGGAAATTGCACAAGCAGCTGTTGTGGAGTTTATTTGGGGGTTTGGTTTGGGGGTTTTCAGTTGTTTTTGTTTGTTTGTTAACTTTTACGGTATGCAGTTGTGTTATCTTAATTTATATAAAATTTTATATTCTATTATATTATTATCTTTTGTTTAATTTTGCCATGTCTGACAAGATAATATACAACTTAACATTTTTACAACAAGTGAAATTTCTTGATTTGAGGCAAGGCCTAATACCTGCACACGACAAGGCCTTTAGGGAGCAAGCAACAGCACAGACTTGCACTGCTGAGAACATCCTTGGAATAATTTAGTCAGAACACACAGGCTGTACAAGTCAGGGATGTCTGGCAGGGCTGCCAATAATTCCTTGGTCATTACATCCTTCAACCAGACCCACAGTATGCACCTTTTGCCTGCAGCCCTGTTTATTAAACAAAGTTTCTGAAGGAATACTTAGAGCAGATGGTGACTATGATTCTCTGAATTTCCCATTCTAGAAACACACTCAGCTGCAGAGTTAAAGACCCTTAATACTAGCTCAAGCCATTCCCCTTCAGCATCCTTGAGTCTGTGCAAGGCCTGGCCTTTCTATTCCTCTCTTTCTCCCCTTACCTGCTTTTAATGCTGCAAGATTCCCCAACGGGCCAGGGCAGATATTGGTGCTCCTGCATTCCTCCCCACAAGAGCTAATGGTCCCCCCTTTCCCCATGCAGCACTTGGAAGGATTCATAGAATCATAGAATCATTTCAGTTGGAAGTGACCCTCAGGATCATCGAGTCCAACCATAACCTAACTCTAGCACTAAACTATGTCCCTAAGAACCTCGTCTAAACACCTTTTAAACACCTCCAGGGATGGTGACTCCACCACTTCCCTGGGTAGCCTGTTCCAACACTCATCTTAAGGCTCAGCCCCATCTCTTGTTTTATCCCCATGACCCTGACAAAGACCAGAGCCTTCAGTGAAGGCTCTAGGAAATGACAAGCTAGAAGGAAAAATGTCACATTTAATGTAACATTCAACTTTACTTTTTGTAACTGCCTCTGTGTTATTACTGTTTCAACACATTTGCAGTTGATACATATGAAATACTTAAATCAAGATGTTTATGGAAACAAATACCAAAACAGCTCTTTCCAAAACACAGAAATGAGTGCAAGAGGAATTTCTACAAATAAACTTACCGTGTGGCCTGCTCACATTACAACATCTGGAAAAAAAACCTCTTTTCAAGCTCTCCTGAATTTTCTGATCTTTATTGAATATCCCACTTCCTCCCTCTCCACTTCCTCAGTCCTTAAAAATTCTATTTGCTAATTTTTCCTTTTCTTAGGTCTCACAAACATTAGTCAAGGCAGATTACAGATTACTTTTTTCACTTCTTTTTTAAGAGACTTTCTTTCCTGCTGGCACTTGACTGATGTAATCAAATTGTTGGTCTTAAAGCTTTAAGTATCAGAAAATACTGTGGCAAAGAAACATCAACTTTCAAAAAGATGTGTTTAATTAAAAAAAAAAAAGGGATGAACCCATTTGAAGTGCTAAATTGAGTGCTTAGATACAACCCATCTCCTGAGAAGCTACAAAGCTGGTGTCAATCAAATGAGAGTAGGTGGGGGGGGGGGAGTGGAAATCAATCTAGATGTTAATGAAAACATACCTAGTGCAATAAGAAAATATGGTAACGCCCATTCCTGCTTAACTATAGATTAAACAAGTTTTCTCATGCTCACACTCTACTGAGGATTAAGGTGATAATGGGCGTATCTGTAAGTGAAGTCACTGCTGTATGGTACCATGCTAAAGTGCACAACGCCTTTCACTTTGCTTTGCAGTTATTATCATTTAGTAGTAAATGGACCTGAGTAACCAGGTGGTTAATCTTTCTCTTTCATTATGATCTGTGTGATATGACAAGAAAGAATGTTATCATAACTTAAAGACAACAAGGATTATGTGAATGATAGTTGTTTGAAGAGCCTTGAGAAACATCTTTATCCTAAAAAAAAAAAACCACACCCAGAGGTTCCTATAAATTGCTACACCTACACATCCATCATTCAACAAAGTAAAATATGCCATCCGGTTCTTATAAGGAAACTTAGATGAGTTGTAAGTAACAGAAAAAAATTAACTTGATTATACTTTCCTTCAGTTTATAAGTTATCAAGGATGATTTTGTGTGTCAGTCCAAGATCTTCAGCTAGCTGTTAGACATAGTTAAATATGAAACTTTAGTTCTCACAGTTCATAGTTTTAAACTCTTAAAAATACACATACAGTGATTAGGAATTAACTTAAATTTAGAATGTTTCAAACCGTTCATTTTCATGACAGTCATTTGAACCGGGCTCAATTTTGAGTTCACTTATGCAGTTTTACCTTGGAACAATATTATTGTCAATAATGTTGGCTTTGGTCTTCAAGGTTGGAAATCAGTCACTTATACGATCATACGCTGGAATGACTTGCAAAAGTATCCTGGTTTTCTGTATTGGTGATCACTGTTAGCCCTCCCTCAAAGACGTTGGTACAGGAACACTGAACTGATTAAGAAAATGTAAATTTTAGTATAAGGGCAAACCCAAGGCAGTAAACCTTCACTTCATGGCTAAGCATTGTTTTCCATTTTGCTGCTGAATATGAAAGGTGTTTAAAAGTAAGTCCGTGTTCTTAACTGTACAGAAAGAGACAAGTACCCCTCAGAAGAAAAAGAAAAGAATAACCCATGGAAGTCTACAGCATTATTGTTAAGTTTGGCAATTTTTGGAACATGAGAAATTCCAGAGAACAGGGAAGAAAAGGGAAGGAGCGGAAGAAGGCAATCAAAAATGTTTTTGAATCATAAACAAATGGACAATGAATAAATAACAATTTGATGCAGATTGACACAATCCCTCAGGAAAATCATAGGAAAACTGATAATAGATGCAAATGAAAAATAGAGATTAATAATGTCATCCAAAAGCTTTATAGCTCCATTTATTGGTCAGACGTGGTTTTTGTTGATGAAAGTACAATAAGGTCAAGAAAATTAAGTATGTATTGAGAATTTATAGCTAATGTGAAGTGCTCCACAACTTTCAGGTAAAAATAGTGGGATATGCCACTGTAATTTCTACTAAACTTACCAAAAAAATACTTATTCTCAGGGGCAGGTTTGCAGGGGTAAACCTAACAACAACAACAACAACAAACCTCACAACACTAATGAGTAATACATCATCGAGTATAAGCGTCTATTTCTTTATTTATTTAAATTTGAGTCCTTAACTAACCTAGCTGAGCAACTCTCCCACTGTCACACACTTCAGTCTTGACTGAATTCTTTCCTTTCCCTGTCAATGTCTATCAGCTTTGTCTATAACAGTTACTGAGAGGTCTTTCAGTAGTGCCTTTGAGACTGCAGACGCAGTCCATTTTCTTTTTTTAGGTTAGAAATATCTCTTCCCATTTTACCACACTGAGATTGATCTATGGCTGATGAAACAAAGTCTTCCAAAATTTCAGTGATTTTTCTGTTTAAAAAACATCACTCCATATCAAATATAGGTGTTACACAGCATTCAGCTGTCTCCCATATGGTTTCATACAGTCTACCCTAGCATGGCTAGTAAAATATATTGCAGATTTCAACCTGCTTAAGAATCTACTCTTGTCAGAAGTTAGGCTAACCTCTGACTGCCTCATTTTCACTGGCCAACAGTGCTCACAAATTAAAACTGAAGCTGTATTTACCTGTTCTGTATAGCTCTGACGAGACTTCCAACTGCTTGGTTGTTTCATTCAGTTTGATTTTCTAAATTTGCTTTAGTCTTTTCAGCACATCATTCAGAGACTATTCAAGAAAGTATGACAGAAGACAGCAGCTTTCTTCAATATCTAAATTCAAGAGAGTTACTGCTTAGTATTGAACTTCCGTAGACCTTCTACAAAATACAGGTCCACAAGTCTTGTGCACTCACTACAGGGCGAGACCTTTCAAGAAAATATTATGTCCATTCCAGTATTCATTTAATAAACATGACATTAAAAATTAGAAGGCCTTATCTCACAGTGACAAATTTGACAAATTCTATGCACCTCATTAATCAGGAGATAGTTAAGAGCATGAAAAACAAGGGGAAAAAAAGTCTGCTACCAGATGGTTTTTAATGACAAAAAATTGAAAAAATGAAAGCCAAGAGCTGCAGTGAGACAGGTTTCCGTAGAAATTTCTTTTTAAATTAGCAGCTGGTAAAACTAGGCATTGGAACCATTTTCCTAGAGCTGAAGGGGAATCTTTACCATTTCAAGGCCATACAAAGGAGGAAGAGAAACATGTCAAACTCTGACTCTGTTACACTCAGTCATCAGAACTCTACCACATACTCCTGCTTACCCATTAAATGTAAAAGATGCCTAGTGATGACTTTATGCAACACTGCTACTCTTTATCAGGTTCAAGGTGAACCTCAAGACCCAGGATTTACAGACAGCTCTAAAATATTGAGACACATACAGTTTGATAGCTAGACTAAGGTTGCAGGTAGGTACTATTAGAAGCTCCTTAACCAAAGTTCTTTCTATATGGGGAAGAAAAATAAGGAAAAAAAACCCCACCAAATAAACCTTTCTTCTTTTATTTTTTTTTCTTTTCTAAATGACTAAAAATTGATATGGAGCCCAGATCAGGATTAATGTTTCTCTAATGCTGTTGAATATGTGCAAAATTGATTTTAAATGTTCCAAATGAATACTAGGATGGTAGGGGAAAAGAGGACAGAAGAAAAGGAACTGATTTTGCAGGCGAGTTCCCCTTGCTTTCTGGGTGATGAAACAATCCTCTGGATGACAAATCTGTTTACATGTATCATTATTCCCCTACAATAGGTCAGGCTCTTGAGTTGCTCCTGTTATTTTCACCCTTGTTCCTGATCGACATAAAATTACTTCAGAACATTAAAAAATCCAGATGAAAATGATGGTCCTGGTTTTTTGTGTCAGCGGTAGGAATAACCCTTTCATAAAACTTTTTGTAATAATCAGAATTTGGTTATTCTTTGCCACATAATAAAACCAGTTATAATAGCTTTCTCCTAGTGCCACTATACCAGACCTAAAGTTCTGTCAAGATTTCCACTGTAAAAGCCATCACTAGGGGTTTATATCTCAGCTCTTTTTCAGTCACATGGGGTTACAGTTGAAATAAAACTTGTCAGCTTGTATGCACGTTCCGTACTAGGAAAAAAAAAAAGGAGTGAGGTGGTGGTGGGCATAGAATTAACTGGTCAAATATTTGCTTGCTGTGGAATCCTGAAAAGAATTTTCAGGTAGTTGCAATTATCTGAGTCACGACAAAACTAACATTTAGCAGTTCTCTAAGTTCAGCACAGGTGCATCTTCTGCACTTAAGAAACTAGCAAATATTCAACAGCAACAGGTCTGAAACAGAACTCTGGGTTCTAACATTCCTGACACAGAGATGTGTGCAGCTCTGTGGCTTAAATCTTGTAACCAATACCTGCCAGACCACCACAACTTCAACAGGGCAAATCTGGAAGTAAGAATCCAAATGTTTGAAAACATGGGAAAAACATAGATCTAAGCTCATTTCTAGGATAAATGTTTGTCTTTATACAGATAGGCAGCAGAACACCCTTATCATTAAATCTGTTATTCTATCACACAACAAAATTACCCTAATTCAGAATTCCTTTGATACTAGGAATCGTTCTATATGGAAACAATTAAGCTACTAGCTGGAGCAATTTAAGGCAGTCCTGAGACTAATCTCAGCAGCATCAAGGGCTACAAGACTGTTCTTGCTCAAAAGTACGTTGAATCTATCTGACACATTTGAAAAATCAGCCCACAGCCTACTTTTATCCCTGCCTATTTTATATGCACAAAGAATCTCAAAAGTAAAGGGTTAATTATTTGTGCACAAGGCACTATACTGATAACCGCATTTTATTAGTAGTAATAGAGTGTGATCATTTGCAGCTGATGTAAATAGGTTTTTAACTGAAGAAATTAATGTTAGATGAGTCAGAAAGCTGCCCTATAGGCTTCTGAATCTTCGTTTTCCCTATACAGCTTACAGAAGTCAATAGAAGTATCATGGAATGAAGCAATCAAGAAATCACTGTAAAAAGCATCACATTTATATATTTTTTTTTCCACAGAATTCTACGTGGCTAAATTAAGAGAGGTCTCACTGACAACAGGAAGGTATTTTACTCATAAGAGAGTCAAAGTTTCTCATCTTTTACCCAGACAAGAGAGTTTGGCATGAGTCAAAATATAGTTTGGAATTAGTCAAGGCTTCTACTGACTTTAAAAATTGCCTGAATAATTAGATACCATCTATTGAGTAAATAATGGATTAAAAGGACTGCTTGTCTCCATATTTGATGAAAGCAATTATGATAGATCCACCTCTATCCTTAATACTCAAATATTTATTACGCCAGACCAAATCTTCAAAAGCACAGTTCCCTTCAGAACATCTCACATGCTTAAAAATAAGCTCACTCTTTAGGAGAAAGTAGCAATAAAGCAGCTCCTGCAGAAAATACCAGCACAGTTAATTCTCACAACGTTGCGTAAAACCAAACTCTCCGTATTTGTGCTTAAAAGGTCAGATGATCTCTTTGGCCTGCAAACACCTCGGCATCTCAAAATGCAAGTGGACTTCGCTCCAAAAATAACATCCTTCTCTGAGCGTTTGGACACCAATGTCAGTGACTTCAGTTTACCATCTCTTAAATAAACACATTGGCAATCCAAAGCTACCAAGAGAAAGAAAAGCAGAAAAACATTTCCATCTTAAGGAGGGTGCCAGGCTCTAACTGCCACCTAGCTATTAAGTGATCCTGGTGCCAGATCTTATGGTGTCCGTATGTTTTTCCTCTGTCAAGACAGTATGTCAACACCCAGCTTTTTTAGAAAAAGTGCTTTGAGAAGTACTGATGAGAAAGGCAATATAAAACCAAAATATTAATTATTATTATCATCATTAGAAAGGCAATACAGTCCCTTAAGATATATTTGTTCTCTATTCAGGCATTTTAAATTCTTGCTGTCTACTGCCAAATCTATGCCACTTGGGTTTTGTTTTGTTTATTAAGGAGAAGTAGGTATAAGAGGATTTAAAATTAGACCTTTTCCACAATAACTGACAGGCACAGTATGGTGCCTGATTTATTCATACCTAAACTTTGGACACTTATAGATACAGAAAACATAAGAGAATTGGCACAAGGAAGAACTACTTTAAAAAAAAAAAAAAAAACAAAAACAGAAGCTGTTGGGCAGAAATCAGACATCTTTGCTTTTGTTGCTGGCAGTCAGGTTCACAGCACGCACTCAGCTGATGTCCCATTACAGCAGAACACGTCCCCCCGAAACATCAGCACTCCACTGGAGTGCTGACATGTCGTCACAACGGGCACGCAAAGCTGCAGCCAGCAATATACTTGTATGAGTTAAGAAGTAAGCAGTTTCTAGATGGAGGATTAACCCTCTTGGACCAATTATCAGCACTGTCTTACACAAGAACTCCATTATACAACCATCTGCCTCCCAGAGCCACCCAAACCAACCACTGAATCTAGATGCCTAAATCAAATGGGAGTGGCCTGGTTTTCAAATGTGTTCAAAGCATCCAAAACAAAGTTCATATGACAGTACTTTTTAAACATCTTGACCATGGGTGAAGGTTTTGGCAAGAAAAAGAACTGTTTCGAATACATGCAACCAGCCAGCTTCTCTGCCTTCACTGATATAACACAGCTGTAGTTAACAGAATTTGCTTTGGGAGCCTAGTTCCAATCACCTTTGTATCAGAGTAAATTAGGAATAATTATACTCAAGTCAAAAGTGCTATACAGATTTGAAACGACTGCAACATGAGAATCCAGACATTTTGTCCATTTCTATAAGATTAAAGAGGAAGAAGTGGACACAATTCTGTCATGACAGTATAAACTGTGGAGGAAATAAAGAAGCATCAAGGAAACTGATGGTTCCTGACTCCAGGAAAAAAGATATAAAGGCTGAACAGAATTTAAAAGCTGGGGTGAAGAAAAACAACAGCTCTCTCCTGAAATGTGAAATGACCGGAGAAGTTGGCATAGCTGGACTCTTTATACAACAAATGTAGTGTTCAACCTTAAATTCAGTGTAATTTGATCCCCCAAACAGATCATGATTCTATAGTAGTAACATATGCATTCCAATTAATTCATTCATTTCTCTTCCTGAACTATTGTTCCTAGGAAACTGAAGATGCTGATAGCCCCCCAGCACATCTTCTCTGTTTCATGAACTGAAAAAGTGACTGAATTCTTCACAGATGATCCTCAGAATGTTCATGTCTTATAGGTGATCCTTATCTCTGCAAAATCTCCTAATTCTTTAAATTAGAATTACTTAAAATATATCAAAAAGCATAGCCACTAACTCTAGACCTTCTTAAATCACATAAGCATATAGACGTATGAAGCCGAAAATTTTAATTTAAACCTCTCATCAGGAAAATAATCTTAATTCCAAATGAGAATCCAAAAGGTATTTCATTTATTCTCAGAAGTATTTTCTTGCTAAGGGAAGAGACCATTTTCCTGGAGAATCTTCATTTAAATGCCTCTCTCCTTAGCTTTCTTTTCCTGCAGAGTACATTCTCCTCACAGTTCAATAATAATTAAAATGAATGAATAACTGGGGCATTTAACTAATAACATAAAATTGTTAATAAACAGCAATTAATGTTGCCCTCACAAAGCAGGGCCACATATATCATAACAAGTGGTAGAACTATGAAGTGACATAAGGGGCATGGAGATACCGTCTGGAGACAATAAAACAACTATTCCATTTTGAGTCAAGTCTTAAGGTTTACGTTACACATTGCAACTTCTGTCAAAACAAGAACGCATGTGGCCTTGTGAATATGGAAGACTACAAGTCTGCTCTGCCCAATTCTTAGCAAAGTCTCTGTGCATATGACTTACTGTGATATCATTCTGGCTGTCCCGCACCCCAGGACGGTACCCCAGGTAACAAGTTGTGAAGTATGAGTCAGTCTTTCCTTCTTACAAAATATATTTCAGAGGGAACTAAGCTGAAATGGAAACACCTACACAAGATTTCCTTTGCTGTAAATACCTAGACCAGATCTTGGTACTTCACACAGAAAACAAAGAAACATCTATATTATCTTACATACAAAAACCCCCATGTTAAAATAGCACCACACTCAAAACGTTTCAGAGGTTTATGTATTCACTTGGAACTGATAAAACTTTGACAGTTTGAAAGGCAAGAACACACAAGGTGTGATGTCCTCAGGGAGCAGCGATTATACCACATAACATGAAACATAACGTCTTGCTTATGCACGAAGGCTGCACTGCATTAAGCGGCGGTTTATTTTTTACCAATTTTAAAGTGAAGCCCTCAGCTGTGCCTCAGCCGAGCCTTGCATGTGTGTTTCTGTCTTGGAAAGAGGAAGGAGGACAAGAGAAGGAACAAGCAAGCATAGAGATGAGAGACAGGCAACTAAATATTTCTACCTGCATTTGTGTACTCATGCCATTTTTCAAGGGGTAGCTAGCAGGCTAACTGCCTGATTTGTACAGTCTAAATAACTCTCTTGCAACCTCATTAATTGTAGTCAATTGATTGTGACAGCAAAAATGTTGGAACAGAAACTGCACCTGTAAAATGGGTAATCATGTAGACAATTTTAGGGGAAACTGTCAAAAAATGCCCTTATAATTGCTGCAGGCAACTATTTTTTTAATTCTTTGTAACAATATCTCTATGCGAAGCCCTTTCCCCTATAAAGACAGTGACTACCTACAGCTGTTGCATCTTCAACATTCTCCAAAAGATGATCCAATCTTTCAAACTGAGGTCACAATGAAACGTGATTCTGGCCAAGACTGAGTGTTCCATGTCAGGGCGATACAGAACTGAGGAGCCTCCAAATCAGCTTCCACACTCCACACAACAGGCTTTCTTAGTGAGCAATTCTTTTGTGTGCTGCTAAGACTGCACAGTCACAAGAATAACTTGGGCTGGAAAGATGGCCATGGCCTCATCTTCCCACCACACTGACCCGTGAAGCAGGTCCAACATACCAAGATAATTTTCCTGCATCATTCTCCTGTATAAAATGCATGAAAGATATCTTGAGAGCAAGAGCTTCCATAAGAGTTTTGCACAGGGACACACTCTCTCCACACACGCAGTTATGGCAGAAGGAATAATACCTAGGGTCCTACTACTTCTCACCTTTTCTAACAAAAGATCCAAGCTGACATTTTCTAGGCAAAGCTGTAGCACTTATGGTTTTGGACCACAGGCACAACCCCTCAACAACAGTGAAACTGTAGTAGCTATTTCACAGTCCCACTCCCAGCACAGAAGATAGGCAAGGCATTCCATAGGTGGTACTTTGCACCTTAGAGTCATCTTTCGTCATTCCTCTGACGAGTGCGGACAGAACTACAGGTCTCCGTACCATCTGCTTGTGTGTATGCTCCATCTCATAGGAATACTTTTGATCCCATTAAACTTCAAGGAATTCAGCATGTCTTTGAACTCTTCCCACTGCTTTTCTACCCCTTGAGCAGAAGAGAAAAAATACTCTCCACTCCCCAAGTTATAAACGGATTTATAATAACGAAAAATGTTGGCTTGATGTAGTAAAAGTGCTCAGAGTTAGTAGTGGTCTTTTCCCTGCAGGGGAAACGTACTCTTTCTAAGCTCTCTCATTGAGATTCTACCCAACATACAACCATTCTTTGGAAAAAAAAATGGCATGTTTTCATTTTAAATGTTACCTTACGTTTTTTGGCAGCTTCCTTAGCTTCTGAGTTGCAAACACGTCACTTCTTTCACAGCAGAAGCTTCTCAGAGCTGGTTTTTGGTGACTTCTTCGTGAGAAATCAGCAGCACACCATGTTGCTGTAAATCTGGGACTAGAGCTTTGAGTCCATCTAAAATTACAAATAAAACAGAATTAGAGGATACAGCAAGAACAAAATCCACAGACATGATTACCACGTGTTTCCAGTTTGTAGGACAGACACAGGAGGATACAGAACACAGCATGAATACAGGGTGCAGCTGTGGCTGTGTCTATCCCATAGCTGTGTTCTCGTCCCAGACTAAAGCCTTGCTGATACTCACAGAAATGAAAGGCCATGTCTGTGTTCCATATGGCCAAAGGCTCTGTATCTAAGGATTTAGACTAGTTATGGCACAATCTACTATTGCATTTCAACTGAGAAGAAATGATACTATTGTTGTAGCAGAAACTTTTTGGTTTGTGTTGGTTTTTGGTTTGGATTTTTTTTGTGAGCTTCCCCCCCCAGGTTTTTTTGTTGTTGCTGTTGTTGTTTGGGCTTGTTTGGGGTTTTTTTGGTTGGTTGGGTTTTTTGGGGGTTTTTTTTGTTGTGGTGGTTTTTTTTTTTTTAGAAAATCAGTTTTATCATGGCTGTTTCATATTCTGTGTTGTGTTGGTTTTTGGTTTGTGGTTTGTTTGTTTGGGGTTTTTTGTTTGTTTTCTTTGTGTTTGGTTTTTTGTTGTTGTTGTTTTGGGGTTGGTTGGTTGGGCTGTTTTCTTGGGGGGCGCGGGTAATAATCTAGTAGAAACACGCCAAATATCTGGTTAAAACACCGCATTCAGCCATCTGCAAACAGAACAAAGCTGAAAAAATCCTGGTGCATGTTCAAATATTATTAATGAGACTAACATGCATCAGAGTTCCCATTTTTTCCAGTGATTAGATGTAGCTCTGAATTGTAGGTGTGGAGGGTTTTGTTCTCTGAATAGAAATACAGGTGGTGGGGTTTTTTTTCCCTAAGCAATGTAGAATGAAATGAAAAACTAAAAAGATGAAGTGTTGAAATCTATGCAGCAGTAATTCTAGCTTTGGTCACTGAGTTGTGAATAGGAATCACAGTAGTTCTTGGGAATAAAGCTATATTTTTTGATTAAAATGTTTTCCAGTCATGTTGTAGCTATGTTGTTCTCTGTGGAAAGGGACATGTAAGCACATGGGAAAGAAGAGCCACAATTCTTAAGACATCTGCCTTATAAATCAGAATGGCTTTTCAAGTGCTGTATGAAAGCATACAAAAACAATATTTGTGTGAAAACAACACATTCTTATGAGAGCGGAAACACTAGCACAGAAAGAAAAAAAAAAAAGACAGCTAAAAAAAACCCACTAAAACTTGCATTTGTCTAAGGCATTGAGAAACTGGAGCAGATTTTATTGACTTATTTGCCATAATCTTTTGCATCTGGTACCTGTTCCATTTCGAAGTTCTCAATGGACACAAAGGACTTAAAATAGAAGAATACTCTCCACCACATTTAAGAGCATTCCTATTCACTTTTGAAAAATGAAGTGATTTGTAAAGCTAACAGAAAGAGTGGCAAATGCTAAACACCTAAGAGCTCGGTGCCTAGGGGAACGGTCCGTCTCTAATTGTTACCAAAACACATTCCTCCACAGGAAAGGGCATGAGAAACAGCAGCAATTCACTTTCAGTGAAGCAGTATAGGATCAGAGTATAGCTATATTCATGACACATTAAAGAAAAAGAAAAATAAAGCATGCTTCCTAGTCTGTTTTATATGGCTTAGACTGTAAAAAGGTTAATTGGAAATAAATCTTGTGGCTTGCATTTGCGACAGGTAGAATCCCTAAATCAGACATTAGGTATTATTTTTAAAAGCAGCTAAAAATCAGGTCTCCAAGACACTACAAATAGACCCTAGCGATACCAATAGGCGTCTTGAAAGAGTTAAAAAAATACTCAAGTTAGATATCCATGGTCATGAGTGTGAAACATAGAACTTCTGAAAAACCTGGTTTTTTTTTTTTTCAGAGAGCTACATATTTTGAAAATCCAGCCCCAAATTACTCCAGGTCCATTTAGAAAAAATGAAGCACGATTCTTAAAAACCTACATAGGATTCTCATTTGTTTTTTAAACCAAGACTTGAACTATATAGTTATTCATACTCTTCCAAACCTGTATGCATTTATGTATAATTTCTTCATGGACGTGCTTCTACAGTACAAGCATTTTGAAGTATGAGCCGTTGTTCATATGTAAATATTTAAAATATCACACACTATTAAATAGCTCAAAACCTGCATTTAAACAATATGGTAAGTGCAATATTTATTTTTAAACTCAATTTAAAAAATGTATCTTCAAGTAAGTACTATTTAGTTCCTTTTAGTAGAGGTGCAAGTATAAATCTAGAACAATATACTTCACTAGTATAGACTAATTTTGCACATATAGCTGTGTAACAGCATTTCTTGCTGGCTAACTTGTAATACTAATAAAGCGCAATAAACTGTTTCTTTCTGACACTGGCAATCCTAGCCATTATTTACTACACATTTACATTCACCTTCCATACCTTTGTTTTTCAAAAACTGGATGATAAGCAGAAAAATATAACTTGTATTTTACATGGCTCAAAATGGGGGAGCAAAGGAGAGGCGAGCAACAGCACATAAATTGTTCTACCTCTGGATAATTACACATTCAGGATGTCAGTGTTTTCAAAGTAAGTCTTTCTCCCGATACTCAACACTTTGGTTTACAGGTAGACAGCAAAAAGGCAACATATGTCCCTCAGTAAATTCGCTGCATGACTAAGACTCTAAGCTTGCAGAACTCTGGGAAAGGTTGTTCTTGGTTACGTTGCTACCAGGAGACTACACATCATAGTGTTAAGCTTTCAAATACAATTTCTGGCAACAGGACTCCAGGAGATCAATAGTGCTGTTTCCTAGGCTCTAAAACTGCTTTTAGTGATATACTGTATCATCAATGTCCAATAAAACAAAATGCTGATGTGTCATCTCTTCCACATAAGATTTGTCACTATATTTTGCTTTTACCTTGTTGATGAAAAACTTTATGAATGGAAAACATCCATTGTAAGTAATTCAACCTGTCAATCTCCAAGCAGATGACAAACACAAAGGAGAGTAATTCCGTATGAAACTTACACCCCTTACATTAGAAACCTGAACTCTGACAGGCAGGAGTGTAATGTAAATGGTACATCCCCCTGCCCATCATTTTAGTCCCACCATTAATGCAAGTCGATTCTGGCTAGGTGGAGATCACGGGCCATATCGTCCAGTGTATACAAGTGCAAGAGATTAAACAAAAATCCCCAGTAGTACAAAAAAGACCTAACCTGCATTGGCTTAGAATTCAGTCTTATTTGTGCATTTGTACCATAGCATAGAAACAGAAATATAATATTTTTAAATACTAATTTTAGGAAGCTCAAAACATCACAAGATATATTTCTTTTGGGAAAAAAAAAAAGAGCGTGTTCTTTTGTTCTATGTAGTCATACATTCTAAAACAATTTTAGCAGAATTGAACGTGAAACTTGTATGACATGAAAATGCTTTTGGAATATAAAGCTCACTGCAGGATTTAACCTAATCAGTTAACCAGCCAGCCCAAGAGTCTGACAAACAGGTTCACTTTTGAAAAGCAACAATGAGAAGTATGAAAAGATGTCAAGTTCTCCCATCCCTGTTCTGTCTGCAGTGCTCTTCTGCAGAAAGGTGAGAGAGACAGCAAGTACGATGACACTGTACATGACAGCACTTCAATCCAGTGGCGAAGTCTGTCATTCAGAAGCCCTGTACAAACTACTTTCTGTTTTCGAGTATTTCTCCAATAGTAGATGACAAGTTTTTTTAACAAGCATGTGGAAAGAACATACTTTCTCTAATGAGGATGCACTTTGTTAACACCAGACAGCTGCCACAGGTGGTTTAAAAAAAACTTTAAAGCTGACATTTGTGTGAGCAGTCTTCCAGTGTGCCTTATTTTATTATCTCAAAATGACTTTGGGAAAGGTTCACATGTAACCAAAAAAAATCCCAACATAAAAATGAGCAACCCTGCAGAAACATGAAGGGGTATAACTGAATCACTTCAGGTTCACAGGGTAGATGAAGTCCCTCTTTTATTGTTTTCATGAAGTCCCAGTTTCGCTTCAATAAATTGCATAGGGAGAGAAGGAAAACAGAATATCACACTGCAAGACAATAAAAGTAACTCCAATGTCCTGACCATAGCCCAGAGCTGCTAGGGCACCTCACTCACAAAAGCTGACACACACTTATTATCTTGGACAAGCCTGCACCAGTTTGCTTTGTTTATGCTGAAAATGATGTTTCATTCCTACAGCACATTCCTGCCTTTCCATTCCCCAGAGAAGGATTCTTCTGCAGATACTGCAAAAACAAAGGATGTTCCCCCAAGTTTTTTGGAAAAGGGTAAGTAACTTCCCCTGTACTTATATAATAAGTTAAACACTTTCCTTTAATCTTTAACAAAAACTGAGGGTTTAATTTTGCCACAGTGCTAAGCCCTGGCTTAGTTCTGCTCCCACTGGAGAATTTTATTTCATTGTATTTATGCAAGGCTCAGTATAAATAAATACCTTTAAAAATCCAACCCTTTGATTAGTATAGACAAGAAAAGAAACGTGGAAAACTGAAGTAATCTACGGAAGCAATACATGTGAATCAATAATGCCAACCAATATTTATGGATCTCATTATCTCAACATGTGCTTCTTAGGATCATTTTAAATTACTATTAAAATAGGCATGGGTACATTTAAAATTAATATTTTAGAGTTCAAATGGTCTGCATTTGCCAGTGTAGATATGCATTTGTTATATAGCTCTATTAACTGAAGGAACAAAGGTATTGCAGAATATAATAGTGTTCTGTGGAAGAAGAGACTTCTACAGGAAAATTATTCAATTATTCTAAATCAATTATAACAGGAACAGCTTACATAGCTCTATACCAATCTTCTTATATGTTCCTAATTCTTTTGTCTATTGCCTGTGGATAAGTTAATAGGAATTAACAAATAAAAATATATCCCACTGGGAACAAGATTCAAAAAGTTTGAACCATTTTTCTTACTCTCAATTCTCTTGGTGAGACCTGTGAGAGACAAGTCAAACCCACCACTTTGTGCAAGCAACAGCAGTCAGGAATAAGTTGGAAACACTGCTTGGGGCTTCTGTGTATGGGACAATGTTTGTTGGATTGGCCATGTACATCATTGCTACGTGGGAGAAACCTGCACCACATGCAGTACTAGAGCTTTGTGGCCAACCCCACATCTGACAGCCACTATCTGAGCAAGAGCCTTCACAAAGGATAGCAAAGCCATTTCCAAAAGGAAAGCAGATTGTTCAACCTTGTCAGCAAAAGCAATAAAGGCATTTTTCTTAAGCAGAATAGATGCAGACCACATGATGATAAAGAGGGGTAAAAGACATCCCAGACATGAGAGTACTTCTGCCTCTGAAGCCAGATTTGCAGGCTTCTGCCACACTTACAGCCACAGCAACATGACATGTTAATACAAAGTCCTGTACTCAGAAAAATGAAAAAAAATCAGATTGTGTCTGATAAGCATCTGCTAACAGACCAGCCCCTTGGACCAGCCCTTGAAGAGCACAACAGTGAGCACTTCCCCTTTCTTTCATCAGAAGGGAATGTCTCCATGCATCTCCCAGACTCTCCACTCCTGTGGAAACATCAAAGGAGTTATGAAATGAATTAGAGGCCGCTGCTTCTTGGCTGAGAAAACACTGAGGTCCTGATCTACCTACCAGCTACATATGGCATGTGAGATGGGAAAAAAGAAAAAGAAGGGAAAAAAGTTTCATACAACAACAGCTCATCCACTTCCGTTTCTCTAAATAGATCCAATTTTATTCCTGTTGGCCCTTCTGTCTGTCTCATGGGGTGAAAAATAGGTCTTGATACATCTCTGGCAGACCTCATGTTGAAAAGGCTCTGTCAAATCCCTCTCAAATTCAGGGCATTCTCAGAAGGCTGGACAGTAGCAATTAGAAGTGGCTAAGCAAAGAAATAGGAAAAAGAAAAAAGGAAAGGAAGGTGAGGGAAAGGAAGTGCTGGGGAGACAAAGGACCAGATGGGAATGAAGATAATAATACTTACAATACTTATTTTCATGCTATGCTGAAAAATCTCAATCTTACTCTACTGTCCCAAAGTAAGAACAAAAAAAAAAAAAAAAAAAAAGTATACATATGTCACATCATTAACATAACTAATAACACCAGAAAAAAAACTTGTAAGGAGGGAGAGCACTGGAGACCAATATGTCTGTGTCGAGCTGCTAATGCAAAAATATTAGAAGTGACTAGTATAACAGAACCTCTAACAGAGCATTTCAAGTGGTCTCACTTGAATAAGACAGGCTTTGGATGGAGATTATGATAAAGAAAGAGACCGGCATTTCTAATATCAGTAGAACCTGGACATTCTACAGCTTGTAGACCCTCAGTGAGCTGAACACAAAGCCATTGCCACACAGATTGTTCTTTGCCGTCACAGTCGTTGCTACATCTAGTGCATACTCTTTCAGTCTATTTCTTTTAATTTATGCTACAAAATTCATCCTCAGTAAAACAAACTTAACAACTTCATTAGCAGCCACACTGAAGGAATGTAAACTTTCATGAATCTAAAAGATACCATGCTGCTGTTCATATTAATGAGGTTATGAAATATTTCATTAGTACATCTTGGAGTATGAGCAATTTCTCACAGAATTTCACTTGGCAGCCTCCTCCTCCCATGTAGGTCATCAATAAAGTACATTATCTTTTAACTTCTAGAAAACATGACTTGCAAGGGATGATTGAAAGACCAGCACTGTTTATTCTAAAGAAGAGGGTGAAGGGGTTTTGTGACGATAACCTCCAAGTACAGAAAAGGGAAGGGAATATGCTACTTTCCATGTGTTTTGTGTATAAAACAGTAAGTAAAAGGATTAGACATAAGGCAAAGATTTCTAAACACAGGGACAGAACAGCACATTGCTTTGTAAGTTTATGGAGTCTCCATCACAAGTAATCTTTGAAGAAGATTAGACGAACAACTGAAGCAGTACACAGTCCAGTGTGTACCTCCTTGTACTGTATTATCTCCTAAGGTCCCATCTTTTCATCAATATTCCTCTAAAATTCACGCAATTTTGTCAGATACAGCAAGTAGTAGTCCTAATCGATTTATATTTAATGTATTACATAGCACAAAGAACTTTGAAATGCAAAAAGCATGAAAATACAGCCTTGTAAAACAAAGATACAGAGCCCCTCTGTGCAAGCAGCAAGTTCAGTAACTGCATTTCCATGTACATAAATGCGCTCTTCCACGTAAAAGTTTGTAACCTTGCTCTCCCCTTCTGGGCCATTACTACACAAGAATTGCAGTCATTTCTTTTTCAGTCCAGTTGTACCTCACATGTGTATCACATATCCATCACCAGCTTCTACACTGGCTTATCATGGCCAGATTCAGGCAGCAAACACAATGCAGTCAAAGGACCTACTCTACCGATACCCCAAACATGACGCTGCACAAGATAGTGATAGTAAAGCTCATTTTTACTTAAAGCATTTGTTGTAGTCTTTATAAGAACAAAACTATTAGTTATGCCTGCATAACCACAGCCCTTATTTCCCATTTAAACCAGTCTAGGTTTGCATTCCTTATCCTAAAACACTTCATTTCAGAAGGGGGAAAAAAAATCTGGATGCAAATTAAAAGGTTTCTAAGAAAAATTTTTCTCTTCAGCACAAGAACAAGTAGAAAATCCAGTCAGTTCTAACCCACACCCTTATTTGACCTTACAGTCTTATTTCACCAGAGTGACTAGAAAGAAATCCAAATTATAGCATAAAGGCTAACCATGGATTTCCTCATAATTCACAACTAAACTAATCATCAAAAAAACCCATAAATAATTTAAATTGGCACCACATATCCTACACGTTTGAAGTAGAAAGATGATCTTTGAGCTCTTTGGAGTCCATAACAAAGCCAAATCCCAGAAGCTTGCAGCATCCAGTGGGACAGATAGGCATCCTGCTCTGTCCTCCCTCCTCACCTCTGGCTATGAAGTTTTAATGTGTAACCTCCATTTAATCATCACCTTTGCCTCCTCTGCATAAGGGAATGCCAGGACCAGCTTTTATTACTGCAAATTTATTTCCCTCTTGATAAGCTCTCAGCCAAGAGGCAAATCAACAATCCGAGTTTGATTTCCCTTCTCCACTCCAGACTAATAGTTCTATAACTACAGCCAGGTCCAAACCTCTATTAAAATTAAATCTACCCCTGTGCCCAGTGTGTGCCTCCAGCAGGACAAAATAAATCTGGGTAACCACGAGTAATGAAATCATGCTGCAAAAAATTGAAAATACCTGTCAGTACACAAGAACAAGTGATCTCTCTTTTGAGCTCAATTCATATACAGCCTATAGCCAGAGGGAATTTTTTTGGCTCCCCTCCAAACCTGCTCCAGCAGCAAATCACACTATACTATTTCCGCACCCAGGACAGCATTTTAAAATGTTTTTTAACCTTCAAACCACAGTTTAGAGATGATGGCTGACCTAACTTATTTCCTACAGCTTGGCAAGTTTGAAATGCCCTGTGTGCCGAGACCAACAAACACTCAGAGGTGCTGCGTCCACAGCATCCATCCGTCCACCCTCCTTTCTGACAGAAGCAGCACCCCTTTGTATGGGCAGAGGAACAAACCTGACCGCCTCCACACTGACCTCACCAATAGCTGCTTAACAGCAAGGAATATCTCAGCTGCATGGGAAAACGATTATCAGTGAGAGGAAAAAAAAAATATTGAGCCTAATGGTCTCATCCAATGGCTCTTGAATCAATTGAGATCTTTGCTGCTGCTACAAAGGAGTTGATGTGAAACAGTTCATGTTTTGTAATTATGAATGTTATTCTAACTAGAGAATTCATTATACACCTACTTGCGACTTACAGGATATTATATGTTGTGGCATTGTAATAATTTTTACTACACTGCATATATAAATATATACAGATAGAAAATCTAGCACATTTTTTACATTTAAAATGTGCTTTACTAGTAAGTTTTCTACCCCAAGGAGTGGAGTGCTTATTTCACTGGAAAATACAAACTTAACCCAGCTCCAGATCAGAACTGAAAAGAAGAAGAGAAAACAGAACAGGAAAACAGCCCTCTGTGACACGCAACTACATTGTGTGAATACGGGAGATCTGGGTTACTTAAAACAGCATAGTACTGCCAGCTTGACGCATTCACAAATCATGAGGCAGATCCCTAGGAATTCTAAACATGGCTTAAGAGCCATGAATTTTACAAAATTAAAATAGTATGGGTTTCCTGTTATTTCCCAATGTGTGCTTAAGCCACTTGGATCACATTTCAAGCTGTATTTCCCCTATGGCAATATCAGCTAAAAAGACTTTTCCTTTATTTTACTTTCCCACTGGAAGTTGAGATTTTCCAAATCACACACTCCAAGGGCTGGGACCATGGCACAGATGCTAATTGCCAGTGTTCAAAAAGTGGAGGCTTGAGAGAGAAAAGCTCTTCTTAGGCTTTGACCTCGCACTCATCTCTGCTGTTTGGAGAGAGGAGAGAAAGGAAAAAAAAAAAAAAAGGTGGAACAAGACACGAGCCTTGGGAGTGTATATCCTTACAGGAATAATCAAGCTTCTTGTTCCTCTGCCTGTCAGTGTATTTCAGCACAAATTTTAGTTGTGTAAAATTACTGCATAACTACGGACAGAAGTGACGAATGTATCGGCTAACTCTGCCAGAGATAGAAGCAGAGATTTTGTAGAGTCCCCAGATGACTGGTGTTAGCAGTTAAGTCCTATAAAATGTACTCTACCTCAGATGACAATATATTTCCTGGGAAAGATGTTAAAAAGGCCGCCAGATTAAACCACATGTGTATCTGGTCTACTGGTACCTTTTTTGTTCCAAGCAGTCACGCACAAGTAGTTTAGTGGCAAAGACGACGTTAAGAAACAGCATAACTAAAAACCCTAAATTATTTCCATGAAACTCAATTTTTCTTAGTTAGTAAGAAAATAAACTCTCTTCAGCTCCCTTAATCAAAAACAGCGTGCTTGTGCTTTTAATTACATCTCCCAACCGTGAGAAGAGTAATTTGGCATCATGCAACACCGTATTAGACTGACCTCCAGAATAAGGCAATCAAAATTACATTAAAATGTTATCAATTTTCAAAGACTAATTAAGAAGCACGAGAAGGTAGAAACACTAACCTGTTGCAAAGTCACTGAAAATTTACTGTCTAAGGTTTTATATCTGACCCATGATTTCCTTATCTTCAGATCTGTTTTTTTCTCTGAGTGTTTTTGTAAACATTTTCAAAAGGCTTAACTAAAAAAAACCAAACAAACAAAAAAACACCCAAAGAAACAGTGGGTTCACAATTTTTGATGTAACATGAGAATGCACAGGTCAAATAAATTTAAGGTCTTGCAATTTAAATTTTTTCACTTCTTTAAAATATTCTATAGAATTTAAAATATTTCACATACTTAAAACTGAGAAAAACAGTAAAACTATTAGCATCACAAAATATTGGTTTGGGGGGAAAAAAGCAACTAATGCCTAAACTAATGCACCAGGATGATTAAACGTGACAAAAGGCAGAGTGTGTATCTGACTTTGTGAAGTTACCAGAAGCATGAGGGCAGTTTGAAGATTTGTCTGCGCTTTTCCATAAAAGCAGCCACATCAGAAACACCCTACAGTTTTTTCAGTATCAAAAGTTGTGTTTAACTCAGACACAAATTAAGATAAAAACATTTTCAAAACAGAAAATACGGTTCCGCTTAACAACAGCCAGAAAAAAGGTCTGCAAATACATCTCCACTGTTGCCTCCCACAGCAGGCCAGCTGTTCCCAAGGTGCAGGAACTGCACCGTCCCCTCTGCCTCACTCAGCCCTGGGTCTCTGCATCTGTCCCCTGCTCTTCTCCTGACCCTGCCTGTTCCACTCCCATCCATGGGCCCCTGCTCCCAGTCTGTGCTCCAGCGGGTTCCTTTGCTGAGCACACCCGACCGCTCGCTATATCTACATGGTCTGGTCTCCTCTCTCCCAAAGCAGCTCCACATACACCCAAAGCACATCACCAGACAAGTAGCCTTTCTCCTTCCGGCCCAGCTGGAGGAACAGACATATGGTGTGCACAGAAACTAAGCTGCAAGGAACCAAACCACATGTACCCCTTGTCACTTTTATCAGTGTACGTCATAGATGGAATGTGCAAAGTTGACAATTTGCATACCTAGTTCATAGCAGCTCTGCTTGTTACTTGGGTATAGGGAACGGTGTAGCCTTGCCTGTTTTACTGAGTACATTTGGCACACTGAGTCATGAGTACAGGACAGAATATCTAACACCCATAAAGGAAGTGTTGTTGTCCCTTTAATATAGAGGACAATGCAATGTAAAAGAGATAAATCAGAAAGCCCACATTACATGTGTCTAAAGCTCATGACATTTGAAGTCATACTAGAAACAGTCTGAAACAGAATCAGTGCTGATACTTGCACCAGGAGGTTCAGCCCAGTTCTGAATATATGTCTAACATCTCCAAGATATGGTCATCAGCTGCATGGGACACTAATTATGCTTTTCCCAACATCCTGAAATCTCATTCCTATCATGAAATTATCAAGAAAGGACATAGCTACTGAAATAGTGGCTGCTTCATCAGCGAAGTGATGATTAGAATTTTGAATTGAGTGAATACATGCAGTTGACTACTGTTCCTCAGTCCAGGGTTCTGAGATGATACTTGGTCAAATCAAGCATATTTTATATCCTGTCAAAATATAGACAGGTAGAATATATGCCCTGGTACAGACAACTCAAAAGAAACAAATTCAGTCACTAAGTAATGGCTGTAACAGACAAGTAGCTAACATATTTTGTGATGGAGAAGATTGTTGGATTTCTCCAGGGCATTTTTGTCCCCTGAGTTTATTATCACATATGAATATTCCTGTTACATTGAGTGCCGTGCATGTTCATATTCTGTGAGGACTTTATTTAACCAACATCTACAAAAATAAACTAGATTACCACCAACATAAATAAACGGCTTTGCATTCTGTCTTCCCTTTTCCCAGTCCTATTACAAGCGAGTCTGAATGAGGTATCAACAGGTATAATCACTTCCGAAGTGGCTTCGATGACCTGATGAGATGGTATAGCTCACAGGAAGGACCTCTTGAAGAGATGATGGTATTAACGCTGTCACAGACCAAGCCAAATTAAACCCATCGTCACTTAGAACTTGTGCCCTAAGGAGCAGGCACCATGCCATTCAAGCAGATGGGCCAGCAATGCACACAGCCAAGAGACATTGGTATGTGTGTTAAATATGCTTGTTGAGGGCAAGGTTCCCAATCTGGAATAATGAATCAGCTATCAAGGATCCTCTGTCCATATCCAAATCCATATCCAAAAGATATCATCTAGGCCTGTAACAGCTTAGCTTTTAAAAAATAAAACCTCACAGCATCTGTGAGAAGCAAAGGAGAGGTTAAATCTATCATGGCAACAAAGCCCTGTGAAGACACATTTTTAATAACATCTTCATCCCCCTGAAGCACTCCAAGTATCTTTGAGGAGCACAGGGAGAGTCCCGAAGCCAAATTCACTGAGTCCAGAGGACATAAACATACAAACACTGAGCAAATAAATTCAGAGTCACCCAAGAAATAAATGTAAGGATGGTATCATTACTTTTTTTTTTCCTCAAGAGGCTTATTTTCACTTTATGTAAATAGTCAGCATTGAACAAAAACCCTTCCTTTAATTAGTGACTTCAGTCCGCTTGCCACAAGACATTCTAAAACAGGCAGATATAATTACACAGGTAAAGTGTGAGAAGTAAGTTTCAGGGAAAACGCAATACTTTATAGCTTGATCCCATGTAAACTGCTTCACTTATGCCACACAAACCAGGGAAATGCTTCCCTGTTTCCCATCTTAATAAGAATTTCTTTTTTCTTTATAGAAGCCTGCAGTAGTTTATTTTCCTCTTCTTTGAATTTCCACTTGTTTAATTCCTCTATTTTCTTGAGTTGAATTATGGTAAATGTACTGGGTTTAGGGAGCCCAACTGCAAGACTTATAACACCATTCCTTTTGTATGGCCTCACTGTCTGAAGACACACTTTTCATGTTGGCAAAGCTGGACAACAGCCTATCTGCAAACCCTCCAGCTACTGAATCGTTCAAAGGGTTTGTTACAGTAGGTGGCATACATGCACACAACCATTAGAAAAAAGATCGGTAGTTTATTTAGAACAAAGCATCAATGTTTCTCCTCAGAATTATCAGGATTCTTCTAATGAAAGTACTTAGGTTGACTAAATTAGTGCAATTTATCAAATGGCAATGCTACACACATGAAAGCTCTCCAAGAACCATATTTAGGTTTAACAAGCAGCAGACTGCGATTAGCAAAAAGTCACCAAACCTCATCACAATGGAAACATTGATTGTACTCTACTCCAGATGTTATTAATGCTATGTGGAAGCCTGCTGCTGCCAGTCAAGCCAAAGCTATTCTCTTCAGTGATTCAATCATCTGCCATGATGTGGCCGCAGATGTTCCAAAACAGCTGCTTTTTAAAAAAGAGCTAACTTGGTGAAAACTATAGATGTTTTTCACCTTCCTTTTTAAAAACTATTGACTACAGAGTCATATATAGCAACTTCTTCTGTGTGTGTGCATGTGGTGTGGTTAGTGACCAGTTAATGCTGCATAGGAAATTTGCAAAAAAAAAAAAAATTCTTCTAAGGGATCGCAGCAAGCAAACCAAATTTTAGGTAGCCACAAATATACTCATCCAGCCTATTCCACTCACAGATATAATAGCAAAGGGGATGGCCATGGAACCAGAAAATACAGTTGCTGAAACTTTGGTACCCCTGAATTGCGGTAAAGTAGACCTTAAGGCAGCTCTCTTACTGTATGATTGCACACTGAAACCTGTGCTCAGACCTCACTGTTTCTCTTTCACAAAATACCTCAAGGCTTTCAAGTGACAGGGTTGGAATCATTTGTTTGGATTCAGAGAAGATGTGACAATGACGTGCGCAGCATGGCCTCCTAAGCTTCTGACTCCTTTATCTTCCTCTGAACATCTCTGAGGAGGAGATCATGACTATTTTTCCAGCCAGGGCCTCCTGTCTCGCAAGGTTTATGATCAGCAACTGTGATCAGACCATCCTGCTTTCCCTATGTTAATAGATGTGGAGGACATCATGGAACAATCCACATGTGGAAAAAATTACTTGCATTACAAAAAAAGAAAAAAAAAATCAGAACACGGAACAGAGTCACATCCTCAGCTGGTATGAACAACTGTAATTCCATTAACTGGATATTTTACCCTCTAGGAGATCTATAACTCTAAAAACTTTCACCAAACAGTACATCACCACAGACAGTTATGCTGCTCATAGATAAATGTCAGGACTACATTTCAATGAGAAGGTAATAAAAGGCAGAAGAGTTGTTATTTTGAGGAGCATGATTCTGAAAGAGTTTGGTTGGTTTTTTTCTTTTCTTTTTCTTTAAACAATGAAAAAGATTGGACTCTCATTAAAAAAAAAAAAAAATAAATACACTGACAAGCACATGTATTTAGGAATCCAGGTTAGGCAGACTGCTTCAGTGTGCACTCAAGGGAAAAAGGTAGGTTTTTCTGGAGGCCAAGTCAGAACAATTGAATTATCTTCCTGTCTCTGAAGTGCATTCTGGAGGCTCTACCTTTGCTTTGTTCAGTATACTGCGAGTCTATTCTTACATGTATAAGGAGTAAATAGCACCCGTCCTCTACTCCTTGTTATCAGATTCCTGAAGAAAGTAAGAAAAATAACAGACTGGCCAGCACCAATCACTGGGTCACATGGGTGTACTGTAACTAGCATTGCATGTGCAGCAGATCCCAGTATAATGAAAAGCATCTCGATGAAGTTAGCAAAGACTCGAAAAATACCAATATTTACCTATCTCTACTGCAGTTTTTGCCAAGCCTCATCTGGTGTAATATTTGCCTATCTTTTGCAGACGTGTTTTGAAATCAAGAATAGAGTAATAAAAATACAAAATATTATCACAAAATATTACTAATTATTGCTTACTTATTGCAAGCACTGTTTTGAGAAGAGCTGCTAACATGTAAGTATTACATGTATTATTTAGACTTAAGCCCAAGAGTTTAATTCATGAAAGATAATGGGATTCAGGGAGGGAGAACTTAGACCACAAGTCACAGTCTACGACAGATGGAAGAAACAAGGTGCCAACATACCCTTTCACCTCAGACACAACGGGCAGGTGTATTCCCTCATCACTTTGCCAGTGCACAATGGGAAGAATAGAAACATAAAATGAAATGGAGCTTATTGATAAGGTTAAAGACACAAAAATTTATAGACACAGTATTTTAACTTTGATGGTGAAACAGAGGTTGGCTGAAATGGAATCACGTGCTTCAAAAAAGGGTCCCAACAATCAAGATTGCTGGCCATCCAGGTATAACCCATTTCATACTACTCGCACTGCTCTCAATCCTTTTGGCCATGTAGGTCAGGCAGAACAGGTTTGAATATTGACAATTTTTTCGTCTCTGTTGCTTACGGGTCTGTACTTTCAGGGTCCTCATGAGACAATGGTCTGAGTTTTAACACTGGAAGACAAGCACTCAGTCATATTTGGAACAAAGGCCTGCAGCCAGGATCCTCTCCTGAGTGCCAGCTCTCGGAGAGGATTCTGCCTAAAAAGCACCCAGAAAGATCAGTGGGCCAAAAAGAATCAATTTCTGTCAGTCTGGCTATCATTTAAGTCCCAAGAGTGTTCATGCTTTAACTGTGCAAGCCAAAGCAAAGGTTCTGTGATACACCAAATTGTTGGAACCACCAAGTACAGAGAGCACCAATCAGAATAGAAGCATTGCCTAGAGCACTGAAGACACAGCAGAATTCACAGTGGATGGCAGCCAAAGAAATTACCAGAGTGAGATACTAGTCATTTACAAAAAGAAGACAAGAGATATCTTTTCTTTCCCTCCAAGGCTATTGCATATTAGTCTAAAAACAGTACAGGAAAAATTAGGGCTTTGCAGTAGAGCAATCCTAATGAAACATATGATGCAGCTGTTTTTGTGATTTCACTTCTTGGCCAGAAGGTATTTTGCAAAATCAGCCATTTCTTGATAATTAAAAATCTTCAACCATCATAGAAACAGATTAGATAATCCAGGTACTTGACCTTTCTGCAGGACTACTTCTAAAACCTTAGCAAAATATCATAAATGAAGACTTTCTTCCTCCAGAATCCATTGTAGATCTGTCTTCCAAAAGGAACTTATTATTACTAGAACTTAGTTTTGCCACCAGTTGCATATTAAAAAAATGTCTCTGTTAGAGACAAACTGTTTTCCATTTCCTACTCCTGTCTGCAGTGAAACTGGAGCCTCTGCCAATGGAGTGCAAGTCAGTGATTGGATGTGGTCTCCCCAGTCTTTGTGGCTAGACCAGTGGAATGCACAAGCTGCTCCTAGAATTTACATGCTGAAAGAAGGACTTAGCTTTTATATATTTGGTATTTTATTTGCAGATGGAAGTGACAGTTAATGAGCTGCCCTCTCTTTCCAATATCTTTCTGAATGAAGTTTTTCACACAGATGAACCAAAGTATGTGTTATACACATCCCTTGTGTTTTTCCGCATGAGGCAGAAAGATTAGCTGTGAACCAAAATTAATTTTCCTGTAGAAATAAAAACATCATTTTGTTTCCTAGGAACCTGCAGGCTCCATGGTCCTCTTTTTCTCTTTTTATCTTCCATTTTTTCCCAACCCTGTCTGTCTTTATGTTGGCATTAAAAGGGTATGAAAAGAAAGAGCGAGTTCGCATTCTTACAGTAAACCAGCCGTAACTGGATACCATTGTAATAGTGACATAGATCCTCTGAAGCCAAAATGAGTGCAGAGGAGCCACCAAGACCACACTCACCAAATCCAGAGGTGAATAAGGGTCTACGCCATTTGCAGCACTTGGGCAGCCAGCAGATTGGAGGTTGAAGGGACCCAGCAGCATTCCCATGAGAAGAAAGGGTTACCATGCTCAACCTGGTGGCACGAGCCCTGCCAGCATTTCACCCTTTCCACCCACACCCTCTGTTTGCTCCCAGGAACACTTCTGCCAAAATGCTCCCAAGTACTTATACTCATACTCTGCACTTCTTTCTGTAACAAATTTGGCCTTAAAAAAAATGAAATCGATTGAATTCCAAAAGGTAGACTAGATACCTACATCCTACTTCCAGAATTAATGCCCTTTCTATGGGGTTCCCTCAGTTTCGTTTATCTTTATATCACCATGCACACTTCTGGGCTATCTGCAATCTAATAAGGAAAAATTAATGCTAAATAGACTGTCAAGAGCTCATGTCTTTAACAGAAAATGAGTATCATTTAAAGCAAAAGGGAGCAAGGGCAAGGTGGGGGAAAAGACTAACATACTTAGTCTGAAAAATCCTTTGCTTACCTGCCAGAGCTGGACTACAGGGACTTTGTGTTGCCTATGGTATTTGATGACTTCCCTAACATGTAAAGCACTCCGGGGAATGCAGCTCAGGGCTCTTTCAGGTGTTATTTATGTCACCAGCTATTCTAGGGAAATCAGCAGACTGTGAGGCCCTGAACTCAGGTCTTGCAAGGTGAGAAATTTTCAGTTCTCTCTTAAATAACAGTAATCTCAAAGGACTTAGAACCTTATTGTTCAAGTCAGTGGGAGTTTTGACATTGAATTTTTCTGAGAACAAGCCAGGGTCCTAGCAAGTAGTTAATTAGCATCTCTTCAGGAACCTTGAAAATTTCCTTTCTCGTGTACATTACAGATGTTGAGTGATTCTCAGATTTACATGTCTGCATATGGGATATTCCCCAGTCTTTGGCAAAACCAGGTCTCTATTGCCATTACTTTTTTTTTTTTTTTTCAGTCAGACATTTCTCTTTGTATGCCTGCGAGAACTACATTTGGGAGTAAATATTGTGAGACTAGCAAATCCCCTGAATAGAAAGGTTGTTTGAATAAGTAGAAAGAGCATTTTGTGTTGTTCCTTTGTTTGTTTTTGATAAACTAAGAATTAGAGTTTGGGAAGCAAATAGGAAGTGTTTGAGCTCTGATTTTCCTGCCTCTCTTTCAGTCCCGGGCAATACTCTTGCTTATTTTATGCTTGCTTTGGGTAAAATACTGGCCCAACTGAACCTGGTGGGAGCACTGCCACTTATTTCAGCATGGCCAGCACTTCCTTTCTAGTCTCTTGGAAGCTTCTGTGGGGTGTAAGTTAGCCTGCAAACAGTAAGTAACTGTACTTCTCTTTGTAAGTCATTGTGACTTCCCAGGTGTACAGAAACTAGAAATGCTTCAGCTTGTTTCCTTCTCTTTAAGCTGTATGAAGACCTTTATAGATAGCCAATTGATATATTGGGTGCAGATAACTCTTATGAAATTCCACTGAAAAGGAAGATATGCCTTAAACTAGCACAATCGGGTTCTTCCAAAAGCCACACCAACTTGGAAACAGCCTTTTTTTCAAAACTGCCTGAAAAATAAATTTCCACCCATGACCAGCTACTCTTTGTCTTTCATAGGGGCAAAGGTTTTAAAGGGAGCACCTGGGTCAGGGGCTCCAAGACCACTGGGCACATGCAGCCACGCAGAACACTTTTAGCCCAGTATAGCCAATGGAATCTATTTTTCACAATTCCTCTTGTACCACGAAATATTCTCCAGTGCCCCCCAGCAACCTGAGAAGAGGTTAGCTCTAACCTTAAAGCATCCCAAACCATGAAGTAAACTTGTTCTCTTCCTGCGACATCTTCTGTGCCCTACGACCTTTGCAGGGAGGCTCAACATATACAACCTCACTTCAACAAACCTCCACTTCAAGTTATCTTAACTAAAAGCCTATTTTACTGGTAGAACTCAGAAAACAGAAAAGTATGAATTTGAAACGGATTAAGTTATAAACATGACTTGTTCAACAAAGCTAAACAGGCACAAAGTTTATGTTGTTACAGTCTACCACAAAGATAGCTCACAGAACAAAATCCTTGCTTTATCCAAGTATCCAAAGCATCAGGATAGTTGCGTGATATCTCACAGCAAATATGTCAGAGTGTGATACCTAAGAGATTCTTTGTCCCACAGGTGTAAGGGGAATTAAGCTCTGATCTCTCTCAGATAAAAGGTATTTCTTTAGGTAGTGAAAAAAGCCTACAATGACTACTGTTGAGTTCTGGTACCTCACTGTGTCATCATCCAAAAACACCTTTATCAGAAGTCATCCATCAACCCAGTTGCCCCAAAAACAGAGTAAAAAACCAGTCTTCCAATTTTGTTTGCCTCATCTTCAGCCACAGTGACCATTTATTCACTTTCAAATCATAGTATTTTTATAAAAAGTGATCTCTCCCTCATGAAAATAGGAATACACACAAACCCTTACCTTTGCAAGCAATTAGCTTATTCGATGGCACTTTGGGAGAGCTCAATGCATTTAATGAGTAAAACTTCAGCATTTAAAAAAGGCAGAGGAATAAAATAGTACAATTCTGAAACCTCTCTCTCTTTCTCCTCCCACCACACATCATTCATCAGTCCTGATGCTTAAATAATAAAATTTACAGCTTGGGGTGATCTCAGAACCTGTATGGACTCTATAGGTTTAGATCCAGGCTCAGTTTAACTCCTGGTTCTTGAAAGCAGAGTAGATACATGAGATGTAAGAGGATGCTGTTATTACTTTTGAGAACTTCTCCTCTCCAAACTGGAGCTTACTGAATCCAAGGAGACTAGCAGGTCTATAAACTACAACTCATGTTTGATTCCATGCAAAGGCTTTGAGACTTGGGTAAAATGATCCTATATTATGGAGACTTTGGTGGGAATTAACCTCAGAGATTTACTTACTGAACATCCTACAGTGCAAACAGGCTGGAAAGTCATTAAGGGTTGAGATAATAAATTTCTTTTCCATGATGCAGCTCAATATGTACTTATATCATTTCTTCCCTACTCAAGAAGAGTACATTTGAATGCCTTTGCAGCCATAAATTCTATCTCCGGCCATATTACACACAGGGATGATCCTATATGTGCACAATCTGCTTGTGCCTTGGCTCCTGTGCCATGACAGATGCCCTAGAGACTGCAAAGTAAATTCCACCTCTCCTGGAAATTATTGCAAGCCCTTTTCATTATACCTTTTCTCTCTTCCATGTCCTGGGATTTCTAGAGGTCAGTGGAACTGTTGGATTAGGTGTCCTCCATTTAGGTCGGGAACTCTGTGTTCTTATCTAGGCTTTCATGTTTTCTTTCTGCTCCTGCTCTTCAGATCAGGGCTTCCCTAAACTATAAAAACTCCTACCAATTCTCCTCTCCTCAGGCTCACTGTTCTCAAGTGTTCACTTGTCCCAGAAGTTCAGATTCGCTTGTCTCCCTTGAATTTTCCCAAAGGACTAGGTACTAACCTCTTTCCTAGGAACAACATGCAAGAACTTAATCACTACCTTAATCCCTCTTCAGTCAGCCTAAATCAGAGAAGAGCCCAAGTCAACCAAGAGAGTACAGTAACTATTTTGCAACATTTCCCATCTCAAAGTCCTTAAAACAATGACTTCCTGACCTAGTCACTCTTTGTTCCCTAAAGCCATCCTTTCCACTTCTAAATAATCTTCGAAATGTTTGAGACAATTTGTCTTTCTCAAACATGGAACAGGCTCCTGCACAGTTATCTTTGGGTTTGCTTTTGAACGTATGGCAGCCAATGGCAAGAGTCAAAAGTAGCATGAGCAAATCATGCTGTCACTGCAAGAAACACCCAAAACAGTCTGCCAGGTCTCATTGTCTTGGATTTTCTTTTTATGCAGTCATATATAGCACAAAGATGTACATGTATTATTCCAACTGTTTAATGTATGACACTTTTTCTACCAAATTCATCCACTGAGATACTCACAAATTGAAGCTGTGTTAGGAAGGCCACACTTCCATTGAAATAACTACTGATTCAATAAAAATGTGCCTGGCTTATATATTACAAGTTTAGTTGAAACCACAGAAGTCAGTAATTCACATATTCCGTGGATCAATGCAGAAATACAATGCTTATTTCGTGGGACTGCGACCTCACTAATATTACCTGATTAAACATTTGGGTTCAGCTATGTGTATTCATTTAGCCATTAGCCAACCAAAATCTAGTTGAAGACAATGGAATTTAATGAGTTAAGACTGAATTTCACGTTCATTTACTCATTCCATGTACAGCACCTGCATCTTCTAGCATTTTCTGTGTTAACTGAAAAGCTACATAGGCTAGACAACTCATGTGAAGAAGCAGCTCATAACAATCTGGCATATGAAAAAGATTAATATTTGAGCACTGACACTTGGGTTTAGAAAAGGAGAGAATTAAAAAGGTTTTTCTGCTACTTTGCAAAATATTTTACCTGCTGAGTTCTATTGTAACAAGACAGGTTGAAGTCTCAAACTCAGTCACAAAGTTTAAAATGAGACTTCTAACACTTTTGTGAATAACCCAACAGATAAGAAAAGGAATACACATATACCAGAAAAAAAAAAAAAAAGTTGCAGCTCCTTTTTTGATGGTAGAGGAACAATATTCTCTAGGCAAAGGAAGTTCATGGTCTTTGTACCAAATGCAAGACTAGTGAATTTTACACTATCAATTTAAAAACTGTGAACAACAGAGAATGTTAAATCCAAATTACCATTTAAGCATATAAAACTTGCAGAGATATATAGAGTTCAAACAAAATTACTGCTGCAAGAGTATTCTCCTGAAATTTTATTCCTACTCCCAAAAGGTACCCTTCATAAACCATCCACTTCTACTATACTACATCCGCTTTTACCACCCAGGCAAAGGCTACGGAAGAAGAGGTAGCCCAGATCTCTCTCTCTTTTCCCATACATGCATTTTCTGTGAGTTCCTAGTACTTAAGTCTGCACTAAATTGTGAAGGAGAAAGGGTTAGCCGCCCACAATCTCAGATTCTGAAATACAGACTTTAAAATACTCTATGAAAATGATCATTTGAGTGTTAATAGATTCCAAGGCTGTTTCAAATATCAAATAAATTCCACAGCCTACAACTGGTGCCTGGGAGAAGTTTGTTAGTATCAAAAAGTGCTTATTTTTTCTGAAGAGCTATGAAAAATGGCTCATCCATATGATAAATATACGTGTTATGTGAATACATGTTTGTTCACAAGTTTCAATAGGCATACACTCAAGTGTCAAGGAATACAATACTCCCTAGCACTGACCGTGAACATCATATAACAGCTTTTCAAAATACGTCTGGACAAAACACTGGAGAATTAACTACACAAAACAATCCTGCTTTGGCACGTGTATTCGAATGATACTTCATAGTCCCTTTCCATCTGTAATTTCTAGGATTCTCTAACTCTTCAGGGATTCCAGATTCATAAATTCCTTGGCCAAATTGGCAACAGGCTGCATCAATTTCCCACCCTTAAATCAACTACAGACCACAGACCTCCCTGGGAAAAGTACAGAGGAATTAGTGTACCCAAGAACTAAACTTACAAGAGGGTAATTTGCCAAGTCCAAGTCCTCAGATACATCCCATATACCTCCCATGACGCCAACATATATGCAGGGGTAACAGCACAGTTTGGGTTCAGCATGTCGGTCAATGCTTCAACATGAAAGTTCCAACTTTCAAATAAAAGAAGCATTTTACAAAGAAAGAAAGTGATATTTCTTTGATATAAAATAAGATGCGTTAATTGACCATTATTAATGACATGTTTATCTAACCTTACTCAAGGATTCAACTTGTATTATGACAACTTTTAGGCCGATAAAAGCTGTGTTTTCAGAGGTACAAAGGAAAGCAAGGTATTTAACATAACTCATTATGAAATTGTGATCACTCTTAAGGTTAGCTCTTTGCTGTGTAGACTTTTGCTCATCTGAGGAAAGGGGCGTCAGAAAGCCAAATTCTGCTCCTTTATGCAGAAGGCTACCCCCAGCCCTAATGCCCAAGAGGAGGCACTTTAACGTAGCTTATGGTTTCTTAAGATGCTGTTGGTTACCAGAGTTTGTTAGGTTCCTTACTGGCCCTATTCTCTCTCCAAAGTAACCCCTCCACAGCACACTCCACATTAACACACCGTGGATGTTGGGGGCAGAAGAGAGCATCTGCAGAGTGCAGAGTTGAAGTAGGCCCTCCCAGATAACCTTGCTTGGGAGTTTGTACATAACTCCACTCCCCTTAATATGACTTCATGAGCAGAAACTCCACCACCAAGTACTTCGCTTTGTCACCTCAGGGCTTCTTTACTAAGGTCTAGAGCTTATGTCATTAATCACATTAGTGCAAGAGAGCACAGACCAAAACAATCTTCAGATAACTGTGCTTCATGCTTGCCTACACAACGGTGTACATAACAAGGGTAAGAAAAGCCTGTACCAAATTATAGAGGGCCTTTGACTTGGGAAGGGGAAGAGCTACCAGTTTCATTAGTCTCCAGCAGTAAGTTGCATTCATTTTGGATTAAATACATTTCACACATGCTTCCTCTTCAGCCTAGCTACATTATAAGAACTATAAGACTATGTGAGCTGACAGATCAGATAGGTCCAAAACACAATAGGTGCCTGCTAAGCAGTACAGAAAAGGAAAATAGGCACTGAAACATCCTCTAACACTCGGAGATTTGTGCAGCAAACTCTCCAGTCTGAGGCATTTTCTTTGTATTTGATTGTTCTTGAGGGATTTGGCTTCCATGAATGCAGTTACTCTCATTTTTAAACCATGTAACTTTTTCATAGTCCCTGAACCTTTCAGTATGGACCGCCACAGTTTAACATCCCACTATGGGAAAAACTCACACTGTTTGTTTTGAATATGTGACTTCAGTTATGTACGTGCCTGTCAGTATCAGCTACCGAATTTAAGTCACAGCACAGGAAGTGATCTATTTGGGCATAGTGATGTTAAATAATAAAAGCAACTTCTGTTCCTTAATTTAAAAACAAACAAACAAAACCAACAACAACAAAAAACCACACACATATATATATATATATATACACAAATTGGTGTGCTTACACAAAAACAGACAGAAGGGCATACCCACTTGTGATACGGAAAAATCACTCTATATAAATAAAATTAAATGATATGACACAATACAGTACATGATCTTGGTACATCAGTATAGGCAGTAAAACACCACAGTCTAAAGGTTGGAGACACATTGTTTCCTTTCCCTACTAAACTTTGATGCCATAAAATAAAAGGTACTTTGTCATTACTATAAATACCAAGGAGAGAAACAAGCAATAGGATTAGCATAAGAATCATTTTTGGAACTAATGTATCACTTAAACACATCTGTATCGTGCTGTTTGTCAAACAGTAACAGGGAACAGAATTTGAATTAAACCTAAATCCAGCAAGATGATAAAAGAAACTGTCTCAAGAGAACCCACAGCTTTTTGCTTCAAACTGTGCCATTACAGTATTTTACACACCCATAATACTTTAAGGTGTTTTTCCTAGAATTTAAATAAAAGAGTCTGAAGCAGTGAGCAAAACTAAAGACCGTAACCAGAACAACATACAAATGCAGGATCTCTTAGCTAGCCCACCGTACCATGCAGCCCACCTCATAAATTATAGTTTAATAATACTTTTGTATATGAAGATATGGGTTATTGGTCATGGGGTATTAACACAATGATGCCTGGAAATGGGAATTTTACGATCTCTTAAAATGCACTTGTCACTTCACTTGGTCCAGTTAATTGTTTCTTGCTGTTATGGGTAATTATGGGTCCTGTCATATATTAGGCAAAATTAGAATTGATCTGAGCAGATATTTTGATCAAAAGGACCCTGTAGTTTCATGTCCCATTTTACTTCATATAAATGGATGCTAGAATTATTTGAAAGGAAAAAATGCAAAACACCTGTTCCCATTCCTAATGCCGAGGAATTCCTATCAGCAGCAAAGTTTTAAATCAGTTTCAGTGAGTTTGGGGCTGAGTCCTTTTACATGGCACCTTCTATTGAGCAGTGCTAATAGGTACAAGTAAAACAAATTTTTTATTCTAAAGATATTCTCCTGAAATCTGAGGTCACTACTTCCACGTTTGAAATAGATTTAGAGAGTCATCTACCTGGACAAAATGGGAGGAGGGAGAACAGGGAAAATAAAGATTATGGACCCGTTTTCTGAGGGAGGCTAGTGACACTTCAGTGTTTTGGCTAACCAGTGGGCTGATTTAAGATGGTCAAATTGTTGAAACGGTCAGGAAAAAGTAGGAATGAGAGAGCTGAAAACAAGGAGGGGGAGATCGAACTGTGGCCTTCATTTCTTGATTTCAGATGAGGTGCTTAAAGAAGCTCTTGGTAAGAATTATTGCCCAACCCATCTTTCAGGTAGCACCATTATTGAATAAGAGACAGATAGCAAAATGTGTCAGCATCCTCTTTTACTGAAGTTCACCGCTTAACATATCAACTGGAATCAGCATCTGTTCAGCTCACCTTTATACAGGCAGTGACCTGTATTTGCTGAATAGAGACCATATCCTTACTACCACCTTTTTTGTAGGGAGAGCAAAGTTCACAAAAGAGGAAGGACGTACAACTATGAACAGTAACCTCTTATATTCCTGCAAGACGACTTGCTAGAAATCATGACTCAGAGCATCACACACTCCATTCACTCTGCTGGTGAGGTTTTATTCCTCCCTGTATTTAATCATTTTTGGACTTCAGATATCTACAGGTTTGCAGATATTGTAAGATTGCAGCAGTCTATACCAGCATGAGCTTCGGCCTGGGTGTTCAGTTTACTGAACAGCTTTGAGTTTTCCTAATCTGCAATTAAATTTGCTTCTGGAATAAAGAGTATTTCCCCCTACTCCACCCTTTTTTAAACAAAGCAACATTTCCTGGAGTTAACACATGAACTTAGTGTGGCTCAAGCTGCTAGCAAGCAGAACGATAAATGTATTTACTTATACTCCCTCAAAAGCTGATCTTCTGAAATGGATTTTTATGTGGCTTGGTAGCCTTCCAAGTGCAAAGAATTAAATCACCAGGAAGTGCTATCTTCAATTCCCTTCTAAGATGTGTTATTTTGTGGTGCCATCGGATATCAGCAGTGATGCTTGGCAACATTACATACTGCTGTTTAATTGCCTTAAAAACTATTTCCCTAGTAGTATCATTAATAATACTAAGCCTAAATTGGATTAAGCACTACACCACTATAAAGTTAATTCACTGTGATACTAATGAAATGTCATGTGAAGTTTCCTGTAAATCCAGCTAAACAGTCACTGCCAAGGATCATTAAATCAATGGCTAGTTCAGATATTCTGCTTAGAAAGTATTGTTTTAATTGCTACCAGGTGATTTTCATTAATGTAAGCATCTTCCATTTTACTGACTGTTTAAGTCTGATTGCATATAGAGCCTTATGTTGTTCAATAATGACAATACTTTGCCATTGCTAGGAAAGGATAGAAGCTCACTCAAGAAGCTGGTTGAACTGGAACTGTGAAACTTCAGTCAAATTATTCCACTGCATAGGTATCAAGTACTCAAGTAAAGACCTGCTCTAATGCTCACGCAAGTTAGCAGCTTCTGGCCTGAACATCATCTGAAGCAATCCAAGAGGTTAAGTGTCTACAGCTTCCACAGGACACTTCCCATTGGACACCTAAGTTTGAAAACCTCAGCCTTCACCTCTCTGCATCAGCTTACTCAGGTACAAAATAGGAATAACACTTCCTTGCCTTTGTGAAATATTTTTTTAAATTCACTGGAGGAAGGAGTGCAACTGACACTCTAAGTGCTAAGCTCAAACATTGGCTAAAAAATCTTTGCTAAGTAGCTAAAGGTTTGCCATGATCTTCACCTGCACATCACGTTGTTTTAAGTTCATTGTTCAAATTCTCAGAGGAGGGTGTCTTTGTTTTTAGTTTTGCTCTGAATCCCATTGGTTTTATTCTGCTTTTTCTATTATTTTTCAAAAAATACAAGCATATAAAAAATAGCCCTTCCGAGCACAGTGTACCCTTTGTCCCTGAGGTTTGGTCATAGCAACAATTTGGAATGTGAAGTTGGAAAGGAAAACTACTTACTTAAACAGAGAGGAAAGGTCAACAGGAATGCCAAGAGGAGCTGAGGACACACACACCAGCTGACACACTTTTGGGAGACATAAGGTTAAGAGACAGGTCAATTTACTGCCCAGAAGATAAGTGAGGAAAGGTAGCTTTAGAAGACAAAGGTGAAGACGAGTCACCCATCTGACTCAAGTTACGCAGTGCTCTTGCACTATGTCTCTCCCTAGTCAAGCAGTCTCTCTTATTAGCTTAGTATCAGGCCCAGCTGATGCAGTTAAATGGCTTCTTGGCAGAGTAAGCTTGCATCTGTCTGGAGAAGATTGTGCAGACATATGCTTTAGTATTGGCTGTTGGTTGATCCAGAAGCTGAAGAGACTCTTGCACCCTTGAGTTACAGAAGCCTCCTTTGGATGTCCAGGAAAGGAGGATTTCTGAGAATCTCAGCATTACTTATTAGGGCGAAAGTTCCAAACACAGACTTTCTCTCCCTGCATATGCACACCGAGCAAGGCAAGGCAGCTCTTGGAAGACAGCTATGCTATGTTTTGCAGTGACTGCATGAGAGCTTAAGCAAGTCTGAGGTTTACAGAGTCATTCTTTCCCACCAGCTATGAGAAAAAACGCCAAAATTTGGGTGATGATTCTTCTTGTTCCACAGCACTTGCTACTCTACAAAAATATTTTACTTCTGATCTGTGTTCAAACACATATACCTTCAGATCTAGAGGAAATTCTTAATAGAAATATTCAAACATAGAATTTAAGAATGCATTAATCACCACATCTTTTGGTCCTCAGTCTTCAATGGTAGTTCTACTCTAGATAAAAGGATATAGTTCATTCTGAATGTCTTAGAAGCGTTAGTGGAAGAAAGCCAGATTTCACCCTACTTCACTGATATTGCACAAACAATGCAATGAAATCCACATCTTGCTAAAGGAGAAGCTAATGAGGAAGAAATCTTATTCCCACTAAACAGCTTCGGTTGCAATGCTCCTTTCTCCTTAACAGCTCTTCTGTATAATGATTTTTATCCAACTCAAGGCAATGACAAAACCTCATTTCCAAGAAATCACATTCAGGGTCACTTTTGGTAACAACATTGCTTTAAATCTTGCTAATCTGACACATAAAATCACTGCTAAAAATCTCCCTTTTCTTTCAGAGACGTTCTTCAGTAATACTTACAATGAAAGACAGCATTCTTTCTCTTCTGTTATGACCCTGCCTGCTCACAGCACTGTTAATGTGGACAAGCTGTAAATCACAAAGCACTACCAGTCAGATCTCATTCCACGTCTCTCTGCTTTGTAGCCAGATTTCCCAAAGGGGGTCAGAGCCATTGGGTAACGCCCAGTAGTAGAGAAAGGCACCTCCGAACCACCTGTGGAGGATTTACAATTAAGAACTAACATATTTAGTAATGAAAGTCTAACTCTTAAGCAACAAAAGAACACAGACTTGGCTTTCTATCCTCACATCCACTTGTCTACTTTCAGGGATATTTTAATTTTATGGTAATATTTGATCTTGAAATAATATTTTTAGGGATTCTCGTTCAAAACTGAAGATTAGCCCAAAACACCATAAAGTCTGAAATCTTCTCATAGTATTTCTTTGGTGGTAAAAGTCCTTCTGGTTAAACACCTGCCCTCCGAACTTATCAAACAACTGATAACAGTCTGAGGTTTCATGCAGCTGAAGTCTAGTTTGTGTTAAGTACAGCCAAAGTGTCTCAGGGACTGCTGTGGCTGCTGTTGCAATTACTGCAAGCTCTTGGCTGGCCTGTGGATGCTTAGTTTGCCTCCTGAGCAGTCAACATAGCCTGTTGCTAGAAAGGGGGCAAACTGAGTAACAAGAAAGTCAAGGGCACTCTAAAGGAGACCAAGAGCAAGTTGTTTGGCACTAATTTTGACATCGATACTCCTGGGACAGGAATGCAGCCTAAGCGTAAATGAGGAGTAGACATTTAACAGCTTTGCCTTTGTTTTCTCTTTGCAATGCTATTAGATTTAGTTCGTGTTTGGAATACACTATGCAAATGCTGATTCTCTTTATTGATTTATTTATATACATATATATGCTTGCTTACACTAGGAAAGTTAATTCGTAAGATAATACACTTAAGTATTCAATTTCAACAGAGTGTTTTTCCCTGGAAGTCCAGAAAAGCTGGGTTTCCTTTTGATAGAGACCTATACCGTGGCAGCATTGTTTCTATTTTTTAATTCTTCTCACCACATACCTCCAGGTCAGACTTAAAAAAACAGCACTCAGAATAAACACAACATCTATTTGTGTTCTGTGTTGCCACCTCTTCAGCTCCATTTCTCTGTAGCAGTTATTCTTTTATCATCAATGGCTTATCAAACATTGTCAACTCCATGCCTCTCCAGACAATTAAAGGCTGTAGATCATATAATAAACTATGCCGCTGTCAGTTGGCATCATAAACCACAAGGAGCCAGTTGTTCAGAATGTCACCCAGCCTCTGACCAGAGGCAAGGATGAAAGCTGAACTCTGACCTGAGTGAATGATTGAGAATATACTGTTTGTCACTGTCTATAGAAAACATGAACTGCCTTCACTGGCATCCAGACTTTCTAAATTTAGCTCCATGCTAAAGTCTTGAGATTAGTGAAACCTTTCAAAGAGAAGATGATAATGCTGTGTGTTTTATCCCAGGACAAAATTGAAATCCGTTGCTTCCTAGGACACCTTGCAGCACATATCTGAAACAATAAAATTCTGGATGTGTAAGCTTGGAGACAAGACAACCATTCAGATTTTATGCTCATGTAAATGGTGTCAGCAACTGAGGCTTGTCAGTTCAGGGATTCAGTCTACTAAAAACACTCCATCACAGTATCTGGCAGTTTATCTTTAGATAATTATGGTGCTCTCTGTATGTGTTTTCAAATGCTGGCCTTCCATGCATATATTTTACACATTTCTTATGACTCGGGAAGAGCTGCAGTTATGAAAACATTTGAGTCAGTACTGAAAGCTTGATGGTGGTGGTATTGCAAGTTACTGTCAGTACTTGTCAATCTTTACTGGGCTTTAACATAATTTCCAAATTCCCTGCCAAGAGGATGAAAAGGAAGCACCCCCTCTGAAACAGCAATTCTCAGCAGTCTCTCTTCTCTCACCTTCTTCATTTTACCTCCCCAGCACACACTTTGGGAAATAGACAATATCGTGCTCTCAGCCCTACTATTTGCTCCCTTTTCAGGGGGCAGCCTATAATTAGTCTACACCAGAACCTGGCCTCTTAGCACCTGCTTCTGGCCCATTTCTCATACCTCTCTCTCTGAAATAACTGGCATAACTTTTAGCTTGGGATCCACTGCTGTAAAATGTGGAGCTCATCAAGTCAGAGGTGTCAGTTTAGTGTTGTTGTACCATTTCCTCCCACACAGACAGGTCTACAAGACTCAAGTTATTGGTAAAACAGTAAGACTAGGATTCGGGAGCCTGATATTGTTTTATCTGCACCAAGAGCTATTCCAGCTTGCATATGGGGGTTCAGCTCTCCCCATTGAAAGTAATGGGAAGACTGAACTGTTTCCAAAAATCCCCGATAAGACACACAGCTATAAAGGGTGTCTTCTCTGTGAAGCACTCTCTGTGAAGATTTCCAAAGCTGATAAAAGGAATTTTGTTGAATTTTTTTCTTCGAAACTGCATCCAGTGGTTTTGAGTCCCAGTCAGAAACTATAAAACATACAAAAATGTATGTATATGTAACAGATTTTTAATTATGCAAGTCTTAGGACATTGAACAAAACTCAGTATTAATGCTTTCTCCTCCTTCTCTGTGATGCTGTCTGCTTTTTTTGCCTGCTGCTGAAAGTGTAGTATATACATGGGTAGCATTGACTTACAACAGTTTCTCACACAGTGAGAAACACTACAAAATACACACCTTTCTGCACATTTATGCCATAAGAACTGACTTCTGTGGCGCCCTGTGTGACTACAGGAGTCAGTCAATGTGCATGAACTTGAAGGAGTGTCTTTGAGTACCTAATTTCATGCACCCAAGCCAGTGGCCCAAGGTCAGAGAGAAAGTCACTGTCACTCTGAAATAGAGGCTAAAGAGTCCTGACTCAGTCCTTTGAGCTAACCACCCAACCATGCTTCATTTCACATCCTTCTCAAGAGTCGTTAAACATCTCTTCAAGTGCAGCATAAAATTTGCTTCATTCAGTGCCTAGTTTTTATTTTCATGCCAAATTTATCGTCTGATATTTTATCAGCACTCCCTCAAAAAAAAAACAACCACAAACCTTCCTATCCACAACATATTCACTAACTATGTGCACTGCTAATTGAAAACACAGAAAAAGAACATTATTTGGACTCACAGCAAAAACAGATGACTTTGCCAGATTTAAGTTTCTATTTGGAACTCCAAAAAATTGGTTCAGTGAACTCTCAAAAGATATTTCTGATTAAAAAAGCCATTAAAGTGATGTGACGCTGTAAGTATGAAACTACTATGTTGCCTAGCAATTTTCAGCTGCTTCACGATTAAGGTTTTAAACATCATTTCTTTCTGTTTGACAAGCTCAGCAAAATCCATGACCAATGAATAGTCAGTGCAAAGTAACTTAAATTGTGAAATGTTCTGGAGTTTCTAGTTTTCCATATGTTTGCAAAATTAAAATATTTTGCTTCCTATCTTTGCAGTTTTAATTATAACACTAAACTCTTCTACAAAAAAAAGGGGGGGGGGCCACAAACAAAGAACAGATTAAGTGCTTCACGACTTAGTTGTAATGCAATTGCACCTAGATGACAGGGACTGAGATTCGCTCTGCTACTTACTATTTAAGCATAACAAGGAAAAGAATGTATATATTTACTAACTTGGAGTCTATTGACTAGATCAGACCCAGACTACTGACCAGGCACCGGTTTGCTGATTCCTGGCTTAAGGACCCCTACTTTGTATATCACCGCTAAAACATTAGCTGTCTACTCTATAAGGCAATTTGGCCTAAAAAACTGTGGTACTAAACCTCACTGAATATAAGCACACACCTTCTGCACAAGCTCAAAAGAAAACCAATCTTTTCTGATGTCCCTATTTTCATCCTCATGTCCTATTCATCATACCACCACCATTCTATTATTTTGTGACCCAGCATGTATCCAGTGTGAATTCCATATCCACCATTCGTCATTTCCCCTGTGGATCTTAAAGGAGATATGTTGCATACAGCCACAAGGGAAAGAAAAAAACATTGCAAGGGTTTGAAATCCAAGACACTGCTTCCCTGTCAATAAAACAGCACCATTTGCAGACAACTTTTTTTTTCCCCTCCTGCTTCCCATTGTTGAATGGGTGACAGTATCGTACTAGCATGTAACGCACAGATTATTAACTAAAGGAATGAGAAGAATTTTATCTCATGTTGAGAAGAAGTGGGCAGAGCTAACTAGCCAGAACAGACGTGCCTTAGGCTGCATCCTGCTGAAGGATGAAGCTCCCAGTTTCAAGCACTTTGTTGATTTATAAATGTGTATTAAGTTTTCATAAAAATTCTTTAATGGGAGTTATATACTCAAGGAAAGAAAGCTAGAGCAGGGCAAATATTTTCAGTGAAAAACGTATCTGAACAGTTTTAGCCACTTCTGTGCAAGCAGTCTCTCTTCTTAGAGAGAGATTGACCCACATCATTTTAAAGCGGCATTTTAGGTTTTGAATTCTCATGCACAGGTTGCTGCGTTGGCATGTTCACTGCTTATTTGTACATGTGACGTGAAATTGGTTAAATAAGTTGTTCCGCAGGTTTGCATGACATCTGTATGAACACTTCCAACATGAGCAGGCCAAACCTGTTCTCCTTCATTTATGCTTGTTACTTCACCTCTCTACAAACATTGTGCACATCCATTCCTCCAGGCAAGAAATAAAATGGGACAACAATATCATCCAAAAAAATAAATTTTCCTCATGCAAATACATATTTGCAAATATGTCTCTGAAGAAAGCACAGACTCGTGCAAAGATATACCTGATGGTAAGGTAATCATCTTCTCTTACATACGCATGTCAGAAGAAACCATTGCTCTGCAGCCACAGATGAATAACACAAATGCTCTACAGCCGCAATGTCAGTAACTAAAAGAAAGACGATATCTGGGCAGCACCCAGCCCCTAATCAGTAATTTCTACAAGCAGCAACTAAAACCTACAGAGTAGTCAGTCAAGCAGGTAGTATTCCTCCAAAACATGTCTTCTTCGTGCCATTAAGGCATCAAAGTGGGAGCCATTTTGAATCGCAAACCAGCTCAACCTACTTCTGAAACCCCTTAAAATGGATTCTTCTTTCTCTGCCCAGTTAAAATCCTCCCCTCACCTTCAAATTCCCATTCTTCTCTAAAAAGTTAACCAATCCAAATGGTGGAAATCAAGGTTGTACTGGTATCAAGGATTAATTCAGGAAAGCCTTTCGAATAAAGAGGAAGCCGCATTTAGACAAAATGAAGGCATGAAAGAACTTGGCAGGGGCATGACAAGAGAACAGGAGGGAAAGAAAGGGAGGAATGAGGAAAATGCCCTGATACTTCTCCTTTATTATAATAAGAACATATGTTCTCATGAAAGGATTTCCTGCTCTTCAGGAAAGAGCTCTCTGATTTATCTAATTAGTAACAAAACATGTACATGACTGCAACATTTTCACTCTTACACCTCCCTACTGTAATTACAAACCCACTAGCTTTACTGACCTTATCATGGAGGATGTTGAAAGGATGGAAAGAAGCCTTCATATTTTATTACTTTCACTCCAGCACATTACACTAAATTACAGTTAGTTACTATTCATCAAAACTTAATGGCAGAAACCAGAAATATCAGTTAAGACCTGAATTAATTTAATTTATCTTTCTACCAATTACATAATTTCTATTTAGGATATTGTTGCACATTCCAATGGTCATAGTGTTTGTCCTAGGCTTCATTGACTTAAATATCTGCTACTAAGTTCCTGACGTTTTTGTGTTAGTCAACAATGCTACTAACCCTAAAAATCTCTAATGCTTAGTTGTACTATGTGCAACTTCTAAAGAAAGGGGGGATTGACTTTGTGAAATCGGGACAGCAAACGAAAGTCCATTTTTTTTACTGTAGAGAAAATAAGAAAGCCCAATAAAAAGCATTTGGGCTCCACATTAGTTGTCCAATGTGCAAGGCACTAAACTGTTTTCGCTCATCTTGTAACTCATCTGTTCGTGGGCTACTGCCCTCTTTAGAGGCTGGTGGTTCATCTACAAGGCATATTTGAGCCCTGAGAACATGAGCTATTCTTGACCTTTTCATAGCTGACATAAGAGAGCAGAACCGTCTTCCTTCTGTTATTCACACACAAACTACCTGGAACTTGTGAAACGAGAAGACCATTAGACCATTCCTCCAGAAGAATACACATGTCATACCTCTCTGCTCAGCAAGAAAACATTCATAAAAATTAATTGTCTTAGCCTAGTATAGTAAGCATTCCATATTTTGCTAACAAAACCCTGACTACCATAAATTTTACAGAGCCAGACTTCTCCTGTGACAGTAATGAAGCCTGCCAGACCTCTGTCCTTCTCTACAACAGTTTATGCCATAAACCAGATTTATGCCAGGGCTGTATTTTATGCCAACAGCAACACTGTGCTGTACAATAACCGCAAGTGTTCTGTCTTAGTCTTTAGCCTATAGAGAACAGCTGTTACGGAACCAGAAAACTACTCCAGCGCACTCAAAACACACTACCAGAGGGCTTCACTGCTGAGTCAGTTTAAGAAAATGGAAAAATACCACCAAATAATATTAAAAAGAAATAGCTAAGATTTCTCTTGCTTCTAGCATACTACAAAATCTTTGGGTCACATCAAACTGTGCCTAAGAGGAGTAGGTCATAGTGAGAGGTTCATTCATTGCTACTCACAGCAGCATGCACAAGCTCCAGTCACAGAGCAAGACTCTTTTTTCTAGCCTCCGTACACATACAAGGAGGAGAGAGCAAAGAGGTACCTAGTATTGAGAACCTGCTCTACCAGCCAGCAGCTGCATCACAGAGAAACAAACTCATCGTAGTATTTTCTGTACCTTTATTCCAGAGGTACCGCAGCAGCTCTAACATCCATCTTGAACTTTCTACTCACTGTGGTAGCTTTTGCGGTCCCATGAGATCCCGCCGCCAGCAGGAAGGAGTTAACACAGAAGGGTGGAGGAGAAAAGAATCATCCTCATGAAATGTAAAACCTGTGGTAGAGGTAATTAAGCACAAAATAGATGTAGCTAGCAATTATATTAAGCACTATGTCTCTACCCTTGCTGTTTCTTTAGCCACAACCACCTCTTGTGAGGACAATTAAGAAAAAATGGCTCTGAGGCTAGGATTGGGGATTTAACAGTAAGGCAAATGATGTAAGAGTGGTATAGTCCTCTTCCCTCACGTTTGTAGAAAATAACCAAATGACCTATTTACTGATAAATCAGACACAGATGTGGGCAGGCTCTTGGCAGCCAGAAACCCCACTGCTTGGCTTTGCAGAGATTCCAGAGACACCTCACAGCCACCATAAGAACTAACTTTTGTTCCAGCTGCTTCCTCAAGGCCAGGTCCTCAGCAGGCATAAATCATTTCAAGCTCCAGTGAAATCCTTGTAAAACCACCCTGACTCGCATCATCAGAAAAATCAGCCCTTTTGCCTCTCCTTGCAATTCCAAGTGTTTATTTCCTTTTTATCCAGCAGTTGTGCTCCTGAATGCTAATGTGATGAGAGGTAATTCATTCCAAATCAACCATTTCCAGAGTAATTAGCGTAAGCATCTAACCTTCACTCCTCCTGCTTTTTTCAGGTCCTACACAGCCTCTACCATCCACAGATATTGGGATACTGCATGCAGTATTTCAGCTGTAGCCCAGCTATAATTATTTCCTCAAGTATTCAAGACATTTTGAAGAATCACATCCACCCCTTAGTGTTCTGATGGAAATGAAGTTGTTATTTTTCTATGTAATTATTTCATCATATTTATTACTTAAACCATCTCTGAGAACAAAAGCTACAAGCAAAAGCAAGGCTTCATTTCACCAGGTGCTCTCCTGACAGTATGAGGAAAGGTATTTAGGAAAAAAAAAAAAAGGCATAGCAAAAAAAACCCCCTTTTCTTTGAACATCAATGCTCTGACAACCACAAAGGCTGCCTGACAATCTTGATAGCTCTATTTATGATGTTACATTATTCTGAAACTGTGAGGAATGCTCTTTCTACTAACCAGGCTTAGGTCTAAATAGAGCTGTGAGGCAAACTCCCTTTCTCTCTTTCCAACCGTGTGACCTCCTGGAGAGTGAACAAAAAGGGAATCGGAAACTACTGAAGGGTTGCAAAGATGGAAATAGTCAGTGTCCCGCTTCTTCCCCCAGCTGCAGGCCAGTGTGTCTCAGGGAGTCTTAGACTGTGAAGTTTCCCTGGTGGGGAAACAGCAAATCTATCACCAAGCTGAGAACAACCGCAATGTACAACACGATGAAGAAAGCCACTTCAGCAGCTTGTATTCTTTCTTTTGTATGACTTCAAGTAGAAGAGGTCGTGGACATCAGTGATGGATTGTGGCCTTTTGGAACATTAAGACAGAAAAAGCAAGGCAGTAGATTCCTGCCCCAGCCAAAACAAGAGAAGCCGAGCCTGTAAACCCCAGGTGGCCAGCGGTCTGCATTTACAAGATTCACTCTCTTACTTAGCTTCCCCGGCCCCTCCCATCAAATCACAAAATCAAAAGTTTAGAAGGAGCTTCAGGGTTTTCTCAGTGCCCACAATCATACAACATGTCTCTTAACCTCTCAAAAACTATAGATACTGTTAGATGGAGATCCAGAGCCTTCTCTACAAGCAATACAATAATATCTGATGCTTATAAAGGACTTTTCATAAATAAAATATTTACAAAGGACATCACAACCATTATCACAATTTTACAAATGGAGAAATCAGGTAAAATGACTTCCTCATAGCAGAGGGGAATTGGAGCCAGATAATCTGTGCTCCTGCTAGTTCACATTGCCAAATACACCCTAGCAGAGATAACCTTTTGTTAATCTCTAGGGCAAGCTACAAGGAAGTTCTGTTATGAAAAAAAGCTGGATAAATAGAGCGAGTGTAAAGGATTGAAATTTTAAATCCTCTAAGGTATATAAACAGTTTTTTGGCTACATCTTTAAACTGGTTAAGTCAATTTGCCAGTTGTTATGAGCCTGACTTCTTAATGAAAGAGGACTTGTGTGATTGTGCTGTCTATTCCTGCTAATAGTCTTTTGAATCTGCTAGTTAATTTAAACCAAATACAGAAAAGGTGTGGAAGTTTCAAAGGTAATTACATTCCTATAGATCTTAAGACTGGCCCCAAATAGGGCAGAGTTGGAACCAGATCAGTCCTGTCACTCAAAGATCCTGCCAGATATGGCAGCAGACAGAGCTTACAGAAGATGACAAAATCATTTTAAAAATCTTTTTTGTGTTCATTAATCTTCAGTTTCCTGTTTTTCACTGTATGTGTGAGTTTGTGTTTCAGTGTACCAGGCGATGACAATAGCGACAGCCTGCCTAGAAGTGCGGCAGATTCTTTGTTCAGAACCGGTGGTTCGAAGAATGCTGAAATCCGTGTAGGCATGTAGCAGTAAAAATAACAGCTATTAGCTGAGTTTCTCATTGATTATTTTATTACCATAAAACAACTAGTTAAAATTAAAATAATTAATTGATCAGATTAGAAATTTCCATGGATATACATTTTTAAAGCTTTTATGTTTTGGTACTTACAAAAAACCTACCAATATTTCACAAATTTTATTCCGTTACCTTCAGAATTGCTATGCCATATCACAGATTAGGCCTTCAGTGTATTATAAAAATTTGGTCTTAATTTGACCAAGAGTTTCCCAAATTATAGCCTCTTTAAAAAATCACAGATATTAATATGCCAGATCTTTATTGTCATTTCCATAAACCAGATTCAACAAAAAAATTCCATTGCTAAATATGTGGAACAAAATCTGAACTCTCCTGTAAGCTAAAAAGGAGCCTCTGTTGGAGCTGAAACATTTGTAGGCCTATGGACAAAAATAAGCTACTTCTGAATGGCAATATAATCTAATACACAGTCTGACATAATGGTGCATTTTGTAATAAATACTCCATATAGTTTCTCCTATAGCTTCTGTCAATTATCACACTGCAAAATTGTTCCCATCACAACACTGGAGCTATTTTTAATACTCCTGACTGTTTTCTAATAACTCTGTTAAAAATTGCTGATTCCCCTTGAAGCTACATATCTAAATAAATGGAATAACTTGCTGAAACATGCCTAGTCCTGGACATTAATATAGATCATTCTGAAATTCATATTTATCCATAAACAGTAATACCATGAACATCCATGAAAATACTGCAAAAAGAGGATCGTAGTACAGTTACCATATAATTATTCACAATTAAAGAAAGGGTGTGTTAAGTGTTATTTTCTGTTAGAAATGGTACAGCACAGTCTCCTGTCAAAGACAAAGTTATCAGAAGAGTTTTCAGATCCATATACACAAGAGAATTAGAAACAACTGGTGATTTTTTTGTAGAAATAATATCTGCTCATACAGGGTCAATATTCTGAACTCAAATTCTGACTTCCAGTTAACCATTTGACTAAAAATCAACATGAAATACACGTAGCTGAGAATCTCTCCTTTCAATCTGTGACACACTTTTCTTAAGCCATTAAACCTGTGGCTCAAGAACAATCTCGGTATTTGAAATTCTAATGGGATGTGCAAAGTTTTCACTTCAGAATTGTTCTAGATTTCTTTTCTGCTTCAACCCTTCCACAAATCTATTCCTGATGTTGGTGACATATTTTACACTCGTGCTTTGCAGGAGAGCAGGCATGCTAATATCCCAGCACCCCATTAGGATAATGCTAGAGACTACTAGGAAGATTATGAATCTCTTGCCCCCTTAATAGCAAGTTACCCGTCTAAACTCCAGGCTGGATTGCTATTGCCTCATCAAATTCTCTCAAATAACTAACAATATTTTTTCACTCACAGAGCTGGATTATTCTGCGGAATTCATGAGTTTTGTGGTGTTTTCTACACGGATTTGATAGCCCAATAAAAATTGTAGCTACGGCTACCCATAAGTGTTGAGGACTTCCCTGTCAAGACAATGCTCTTGGCCACCCTTGGGAGTCTGTGTGGTATGGCACAGGTGGTTTGTCTTTACTCCGGGATGTCATTCAGCTCCACTCATTCACCTTTTTCCAATGTGATAAAAACCCTGAGTTTCCCAACATTAAAATGTAATAAACAGGGGTCTCTTTTCAGAGGTTACAAGCTATAAACCAACCTGCACCAACGCCTAGACTTTCTCTAGTAGACTAACAGGTTTGTAAGGTATTAAAGACATCTAACTAGAAGCTGAATTACTGAATGTAATTATTTGCCATTGCAAAACTGAGGACATCCAGGAATTACTAGAATGGAAAAGGTTATTTTAGCCCATGGAAGAACACAGCTACATTCATCAGCCTTCAGTACAATTCTGCTGATAGCTTGGTCCTCCAGGAATTCAAACCAAACTGGTTGAACTATAAGAACAGTTACAAGCCAGTTTTGAGGAAAATATCTCCAACAATATTTACTTTGATTGTTATTTTAAATCACCTTGTTCTTTCAGAATATAGATTCTTTTTTTAACTGCTTGCTTTCCTACCTATGGTCTAAATCTTTGTCTATGTATGGCCCAGAAGAATTGAGTGCATGATGAAAAATAGCAATTTATATGCAAATCTGCTTTTGCCATGTAAATTATGTGGTAGTATTAGTGTATGAAGACAAAGGGGATTTTTACAAACAGAATGGTATTCCATAGCTACATGCAGATAAAGCCTACTTGGAAATTGTGATTTTTTTTTTTCCTTTCTTCCCATATTGTTTACCTGTAAAAAAATAAATCCAAACTATAAATGTCACACTTCCAAATGGAATAGAAGCATTCAGACATAGGGTGAAACTCAATATTACTGACAAATTTTAAAAGTATTTTGTAAAGAACAGTCATACGTGACTCCCCTTTCATTTTTGCAGGAATCAAGAATTCAAATCTCCCATGCAGCTTCACAAACTCCATCTTATACACAGGGGTTCCAGGAACACAAACGTTACTGAATGTAGGTTATTGGCCCAAGAGCTTCATAGTACATAAAGGCAGTTTGACAGGCATAGCTTCATATCATGATGATCGCTTAAGTGGTGTCTTTTCGATCTCAGTTGTACTACTTTAGGACTTTTTATGAGAGAAAAATCTTCTCTAATTGTCTACCCATTTTTCTTATCTGGAGTGAGACTGGACTGCAGCAGATCACAGTTTTGTCAGAGTGCAGAATAAAACTTCTTCAGGATTTTTGTGGAGATCTTATGAAGTAGTTAATTTTTCAATTTCAAAAAGCCAAAAAGACACTCATCCTCCGAGTCTGGGGCTGTGTGCTCTGGAATGTTTTGCAATACTGACACAGTTAAACTATTTGCTGTTGGACAGTTGCATTCCTCTCAGCAATTCTGATAACAAGGTGAAGAGTGAGACAGAGTTGCAATGGTATGTTCATGAACTGAGGGGAGAAACCATGTTTTGCAGAAAGCGCATTTCACTGGTACTTGATCCTGGAATGGTCACAGATGTCACAGACATTTTCTTTGTCTGCACACTAGTCTTCCAAAGGAAGTGCCAGAAAGTGAGTTGTTTAGTGACATTTAAAGCTATGCTAGACAAATGGCTGGAAAACTCACTCCAGGAAATGGTCCGCTATTGACAAGGGAATGAACCGTATTGCATAACGGGGTAGATTCTACTCACACTTACTTTGGATTAACACTAGTGTTGCTGAGATAAAAATATGACCCCAAGGGCCATTTCCATCTCTCTTTCTCATGATCCATTTTCTCGCAACAGAGCTTTAAGGTTATGAATACAGTGAGTTATCTGAAAGATAAGCTGCTAGAGACAATGAAGAAAGTTCTTATTCAAACATATGGGTCTTCACTGAAAACAGACAAGGAGAAATTACTGTCAAGTTATTCACTTTATAATGTGCTCCATTGTCTCTCAGAAATAAAGACTCCACTTTTCCACTCTGGCATCTGCAATTTAGCCATTACTGTATTGTACTTGTTGAAATGGCAGTTCAAGAATTTAATTTTTTTTTTTTTTTTTAATCAAGGGGAAACAAACTTTGTCTCTTTTTTTGGTTTTTGTTTCTTTTATATCAAATTATTCAATATCACTCTAACTCCAGTTTTTTTGTTTCAGTTCCTAGAAATTACTATTCCCTTACAACCTGTCTGAGCAAGGTTATCTTGTTCTGCCATCTAGTGAGTCATGCCCAGAACAACATGCTTCTTACCAAACAGCTAGAGACCTCTGTAGAGCCAGTAACCAGCACGATTTATTTAAAATCTTTATCTCCTATACATTTTTTCTTTCATAAAACCTACAAATAAAAGGTTCCATCATGTCGGAGATTAATGTATCTTTCCCCTAAACAGCTAAACCTATTATTGTAATTTACCGTTTGATTTACAAGAGGTTTAACAGGTTTCATCTTGACAGGTAGTAATTTAAGCGTTACCCACCAATGTATTATAGCAAATGATTTGATGGAGGCACAAGTGTCTCCTTTCAATAGATATATTCCTGTGATGGGTACTTGTGGATAAAGGTTCTGTTGTGCCAAGGTAATTAAACTGCCAATATGATGTTGACATATTTACCAGGCTACATTCATGTTAACAAGAAAAGCTTTCCCCATTTGAGGATATTCCACAAAATCAAAAATATTTCCTGCAACCAACTGAGCTTCCCTTTGGTTATTAATGCAGATTTCAGTTTCATTTGGACTATGTGGCTACTGGTTTTATTGTGTTAGATGACTGTGTTAGACATAAAACCTACTAATAAATATTTCTTAATACACTTACAGTCTGATCCAAAGACCACTGCAGTCAATGAAAAGACTTTCAATGGCTTTAAACTGGCTTTAGTCCAGGTCCTTATTCTATAAAGAATTCTTAATTGAAAACTAAAAGACACAAGTAAAAAAAAATCAGGTGGGAGAAAAGGAAGGCGGGAGAGAACAGATTTAACCAGAATTGCTACGCAGGCACATGTTAGGATTAGATTGGAATTAAAACCCTATGAATAAAATCATCACTCACAGAAAGCATGGTCAGCACGCAGCTTAAAGCAAATACTAACACAATAAAATAGGCAAAGTTCCTATTACAGAAACCTTCTTTAAACATACCTTGAAAACAACATAAGGCTCTAAGAAATCACCACAGAAAAAAAAAACACCATACCAAAATGCCCTCACATTTTCTATCACCTAGAACTGAATTAATTTGTGTAGAAGATACATAGTGTTGGCCAATTTTAGCAGTTTCATTTTGCTGTTTGTGTGGCAATTTCAGAAACACACCAGGCAATGTTTGAGTGCACACATACGCACAAGTTAAAAAAAAAATAAATAAAAAAAAGCAAACTGATCACTTTCATTATTACTATTTATTTGGATAATGGGGGAAATAAACAATACTCCCAAGTCAAAAAATTAGGTCATTTTAGAGCTGCATTGCCATGTGAGCATAATGCCTTTGGGGTCTGCCATGAGCTTCGTTCACTGAGAAAATTAGTTCAATTGAAGGAGTTTTCTGCCTTGAAAGAGGTTTTATAAGCAAAATCATATTTTCATTTGCTGTGAATGACATTAAAAAGTTTTTTATCTACCTGTATATCTATAAATATGTATTTCCTAAAGCCTAAATTAGAGACAGGACAGACATGGGGGTAAAAAAAGTATGCTTGAAAATGTACTTCTAAGCTACTTCCAGAAACATAATATCCTTAAACCAATTGCCACGGTTCAGCACCCCGCAAAAACATAAACCAAAGCCAGAAGCAAGCATCCATTTACCCTGCAGAAAAGTGCCCTGCACTATGCTTTACTTTCAGGCAATTCAGAAAAGCAAGTTTAATCTCAGATCACCTTCCACATAATTGTGCTCTTTGTAATAATGTGATATATAACCATGAGTCAAAATTACCGACTTTGTGGAACTGACGGCTGCAGTCAGTGATACATGGGGCTCTTTTCCTTCTCCATTTTGAGTTTATGTGTTTCGACCTCCTCCTGACACGTTCATTCATAATGGCATCCAAGGCAGATCCCATTGCAAATTTTCCCGCATCAAATCGTTCTAGTACATTCAAAGCACAAATGATTTTTAGCATGATTTCCTGAAAACATAATGTTTCTATGATCATATTCTAGATATACTTGTCTACCTGTGTCTCCACTAATAAGTGCTGAACTTAAGGGCCAGTTTTTTATGAAAAGGTAGGAATCTAAATAATGTTGATTTCTTAAAAATACATTTAAAAAACCAGCTGGAATGAGGAGAGATAGATTTAGCGTTCTGGGGAGAAAAAGACTGCAAAAGAGATCGTAGCCTGCTATTAGACATCAGGTACTCTATCCCAGCAGTCCCATGGAGGTCATAAATCTTGGGAAAATCAAGTTTCGTCAGGTCTTCAGTTCACAGGAACTGTTTTGCCTGCACTCTTGCTTATGTTAACAACTCTTTCATGCTTCGGGCATACCAGTTCATTCCATGGCAACGCTTGGGATCCAGCTGTCTGAGCCACGCACAAGCAGGCGCAGCAGCGGGGCACGCCTGCAAGCTCAGACACTGACCCAGAATGCTGCATGCAAATTCCAGCCAAACATCTAAACCAAGCTGTAACTACTACTAATTCAGTTGCAGTTACTTTTAGTAAACTGCACAGCTACCAACAGAAAACCTCTGAGCACAGATAGTCAGTAACAGACAGCTGTGACTTAAGACACTCCAGTTGACTCTAGGAGCCTGGTAAATGCAGCACAGTGGTATCAGATGCATGCAGGCTCTTTCCAGAGATTAATGCCTGCTTGCTTCAAATGCAATATGTTAAACACAGAACTTGGCAACAAAACTAAAATAAGTCTCTCCTGAACTTCCAAATCGCAAGTATTTTTCCTCAAAGTTTTACTAACTGTTAGTGAAGGTGTTGGACATCAGTATCAGAGACTGCCTCAAACACAGATGCAGACATCTTCCAGCTACTAAAGCAGAAACCGGAATTTAAGCTTAAGTATTACAATTCATTCCCAAATTCTGGCCAGAATCCAATCTACCAAACTCTTCGTCTGGAACTGGAAAGAAAATTCTAAAAGGAGGGACAGAAGGAAACAAGGACAGAGGGCAAAAGAGAAACCTTTGTCTTCTGTGTTCTCCATAGTTTAACATCATGTAATGTAAGCACCATGCCAAGCTGAAATTCAGCATAAACAGCACAACATATCAACCACTTCTTAAAAATCGTAATATATTTTATGAATTTCAGTATTCAAATTAAAAAGACAAAATATATGGAGCCTATGCTTAAGAGCCCTCTGTCACACATTACATAGGTTCTGTTTCATACGTTACGTTTTTATTGCATTTTACTTCCTTATATTGTAATTCTTTCAAATAAGTTAGAAAATATTCAGTAATTTTATAGTTGGGACCAGAATACTATGATTACCTTGGCTTATAAATTCAACTGCAACTTCTGAGTTTGTTTTCTACCACTGATGGCATTACCAGCAACATCAAAATACCTTCTGAAAATCCCTGGTCCACACTCACTTCTTTGCATCTGTCTACTGACAAGTAGCACAGAGCATATAAAACTCTTAGTCAGGTATTTGTGGCAGATAATGTCCTAAGAGAAACATCCCAGGTTGATTTCAGGACAACATGACATAAATCAAGGCATGTATAGAGATATTAGATATTAATGTGTCGGGCATATCTGGTGCTTAAGGGAAAATCAGTGCTAATCATAATATATTTAGGATGGGGGAAACAGGGAGGAGAACAACCACCTAAATTTTAACTGAGCACAAATGCTGGGATCTATTTCTTCCCATACCCTCTAAACACAATACTAGTCAGAGCTGATACCAGTGAGCAAAGAAGGAATCTTATTCCTTACAACCCCTGTAGCAAAACGTAGCTGCAGTTCTGGTAGACTTGTAAGAGGTGCTAGAAACCCTGCACTGACCCAGCCAAAGGCCATGTACCCCACTCATTGAATGTGGTTGTAATCTTCCGATAGAAAACAGACTTACGGGGAATAAAATGTTGTCTTAGGGATTCCACTGCGGTTTCTTAATCTGCCTCAAAGATGACGGGACACTTCTAAAGGATATCTGGATGTTTTGCTACCAGACTGTTCAGGTAAGCAAATTCTTTTTGCGCAGCGCTAGAGCTGCTCTAGGTATTACAGGTTTCTGGAAACACTGTTGCAATGATTCCCACTTGCTGGGACCCAGAGCTTCTGCCTTCTGGAGACCAAGGCACTGCTGAGGAGCCGAGTGGTGATAGCATGTCTCTGGAGACAGCCCACTTCCACGATTTCAGAATCAAGGCACCACTGTCCAGGCAGTTCCAGTTCTACACTTCAGGAGTACCGTGTCACTTGCCTCTGGGAAATTTAAAAACGGCCAAAAAAAAAGACACACAACACACAAAAACCAAGTACGTTTTAATCCAGTAAGTGGCTGAAATATTCTGCATCACCTGACGAACGTACAAGATGCGTAATGTGCAATGCGTTGAAGCAGTAAGAGCTGCTGACACAGCACGTGAAGTCATTGCCACCAGAGCAGATCCTGGCAGAGACTCTCACTGAGGAGCAGAGAGCTCCAGTTTCATTCTGGTTGCTTGTAGTGGCAATGTAAATGAGGATGGTTCAAGAAAGGTGAATGAAGTCACTGGCATATCAGACCAACACAGGAGACCACACTCAACATTTGCTCACCCAGTGCTGTAAAACTCTTCACAATATTGTGCTCTCAGCGTGTCTCCTGGCTACACTTCCTCCCAGGCAGCCGATTCTGCAATACAGTGTGAAATCTATCTAAGAATTTAAATAAGGAGCAACTGTACTGTAAATCCAGTGAAAAAGCATGACAGAACTAAGCCTGCGGTTCCACTAGGATTGCATTAGTTCAGTGTGTTTGCAGGGGTTTCAATGTACTATCACAGCAATGCAAAAGTAGAAGAGAATTAGACGGGAAAGGCTTGAGTTGCAAAATAATTTTTTGCGGATCAAAATATCAATACTTCAAATCAAGGGCTTCCACGCAGTGGCAGGTTTCACCTTAGAGCAACAAAACCCAACTAGCTGCACATTTCAGGAAACCTGAACATTGAGCACTCACCCTTTCTACCCCACCAATGCCTTATAGCTTCTGGGTGCCCTTATTCTCCAGTCCCAAAAATACAGTCTAAATCATGAGCTATCCCAGCAGCATTGCTTCCCACAGACTCCTGTGATAAATTTCTAACTTCACTGCCTAGAGAAGTGGCCAGGAGGTCAATGGAAGTGATTCTGCCCCTCTGCTCTGGTGCGACCCCACCCGGAGTACTGCATCCAGATCTGGGTTCCTCAGTACTGGAAAGACATGACCTGTTGGAGAGGGGCCAGGAGAGGCCACAAAAATGATCAGAGGACTGGAACACCTTTCCTATGAGAACTGAGAGAGCTGGGATTGTTCACCATGGAGAAGAGAAGGCTCCAGGGAGACCTTGTTGCAGCCTTTCAGTACCTATAATAAAAGGGGCCTATAAGAAAGATGGGGATAGACTTTTTAGCAGGGCCTGTTGCAATTGGACAAGGGCTGATAGTTTTAAACTAAAAAAGGGTAGATTCAGACTAGATATAAGAAAAAATTTTTTATGATGAGGGTGGTGAAACACTGTCACAGCTTGCCCAGAGAGGTGGTAGATGCCCCATCCCTGGAGACATTCAAGGTCAGGTTGGATGGGGCTCTGAGCAACCTGATCTAGCTGAAGATGTCCCTGCTCATGGCAGGGGGGTGGGCTAGATGAGCTTTGAAGGTCCCCTCCAACCCAACCCATTCTATGAGTCTATGATACTAAGCAGCTTTTAGTGCTCCAGATGTGCTTGATTAGTCTATAACACCTAAACTATAAAACCAATTTGAATGCTAACAAGCAGACACAAAAAAAAAATGTAAGAGTGGGCAGAAGCAAGCAGCATGAGTCTTCATACAATATCTACTTACTAATAGCATGGCATAACAGATGACTGTGGCGAAGCCATATGTTTCTTAACAAACAAAACAAACACCTCTGTCAGAGTGGCCTTACATTTAAGGATTTTTTTTTTTTGGTGAAAAAAAACCAGAACAAACCCCCTTTGACTTCACAACAAAATGAAGAAAACTGCAGCAGAACTCAAAGTGCGGGAAGCAGACTGGTGTACACTACAGTTAAACCAAATAGCAGAGGCTTCCCCTAAAATGCAATGTACAAAGTCTCTGCTGGCCCATAAAGCAATTAGATAAGCGACTTCCTGAACCACGTTCGTATTCAAATGCATTTTGAAAAATGCTGTGAGCCTGCAACTACTACTTCAGGACAACGCCTCCTGAAGAGACAGACAGTCACAAATTCAAAACTCAGGGAGCAGTTTGATCAGCAGCTTGCAAGAACAATAAACAGAGACAGGACCCTGCACAGCCATGCCTCCCCACAGAGGAAAATTGATGGAGTTTAGGCTAAGCCAAACAGCTGCCGGCTTCTCCATGAAACATTTTGGCCTCAAGGAAAACAATCAAAACCAGAGCCTCAAAAGAAAACAGAACGGTGCAAGTTCTGCTATAGTGTATTATTTCAGAAGCCAGCATAAATAATTTTGATAGTCTTTCTGAAGAAAGAAGAGAAGGAGTAGTCTTAAAGTTATAAAATCCATGACATTTCTCATGTTTGTTGCACAGCAACACCTGCTTGAAGGACATGTTATTTCCTAAAAGGTTTTTGAAAACACAGGGACATCAGGCTCTTCTGATCTCATCAGCTGCAAGCCTCTATCCACACTGTACATTCTTCACTGATTGTATCTTGAGCTTTGTTTTAAATCCTTATGTTACCACATTAACTGTAGCTTTAGACAGCTTCTTGGCCCAGGCTCTGAGACTTCTGCAGGGTCAAGGCAAAGCAGTAGAGCTCTTTATGATTTCATGAAAGACCACAAAAAAACACTGCAAAGCTACCCGCTGGTTCTGTTTACACATTCCTTTAGAAATGCATAACAGCTCCAGTCTGCACCGCGGGCTGTGCTGCTGAAGGTGTGGCTGGTATCGCCCCGCAGAGGCGGCGAAACCCAACCGAGATCTCCGACGTGCTCTTTCTCATACTAGCAGAGAGGACTGTCAGGGCTGGAACACCAGCAGTTCAATGCAGGATTGCAAAATACATGTTTTGTGAATGCTTAGTCTAATATTATATAATTCAAAATAAAAAAACAGGGTGATAGCCTGGATCCATTGAGATCAGGACAGGGTTTTGCACTGACTTCAAGAAGGCCAGGCTTTCACGGACAGAATTACTTCAGTTCATGAATGTAAAAACATATACTATAGGAAATCAATACCATGGAAGATCTAAGACAGCAGTAGATTTAGAAAATAAAGTATAACAAGTATCATGTCTTCTTTCCTGGTCTGAAAACATGTTTCTAGATTTGCTCATTGCAGAGACCATACTCTCTAGGTTAGGCCTGGGCTCCTCACAGCATGTCACACAACTCAGAATGGCTGGTGGCAGCAGAAACAGTCCCCTCGGCCCTAATGAAAACAACAAAACGCCACAGAAACACTGTGACAGAAAAATACCCCTGCAGCATGGAGGGGAAACAGCAGTAAATGTCTTTCAGAAGAGCAACAGGAGTGAGAAATGAGTCACAACTGAGAGCGCTCGTGGGGTAAGCTGCTAGAGTAACTCTGCTCTCAGGAACTTGAACGGAACAAGCTTGCTCTGTGCTTTTCTGCTCTTCTCATGGGTGGTGGATTTCCATTGTCCCCCATCCTGCGCAGCCATCAAGACTTTCTGCCAGGCCAGTTCAAGCAGTCGGTTGTTTTGATCTGGCCACTTGTCCAACAGGGAGCAGAGTGAGGAGGATGAATCACATCCTCAACGTGTAGGAAAGATTTGGGGAAAAGATCATTGGAAATTAGCTGTTGAAAAAGAGAGGTGCAGCATGGCAAAACTAAATCAAAGACACACATTCCTTAAAAAGCACCTGAAGGCTTGCCTCTGCCTGGAAGGACTGTACTTGTAACACAGCGCTGAACACAGCACTGCACCAGTAACTAGGAAACCACCAAGAAACAAGCTACTTCTATTGTAACACTAAAGAACCTTTCACTTGCTATCAAAGGTTTATTTGATAATTCATAGATGCATATTGGAGCTCAGTTATCACCACACAGGTTTGGATTTCTAGCACCACCACATTTATTAAAGACAGAGCTAACCAAAAGATGAAAAAATTCATTGTTGTGACACGTTTTTATGCTTTAAACTTTTGTGAAATTCAGTTGTAACAAAATGCCCATTTAAACATTGAAACTTGGCTGTTTGATTTGGAAAACAAAACAAAACAGAGATATAGCATGCATGTCTTATTGGAAGGGTGAAATCTGAGAGAGAACAAAATTTAACTGTGTGTAAGTTGACAGTAATCTTTTACAGAAGATCAGGCCTTAAGAACCTTCTAATATTAACTCAGAGAGGAAAAAAAAAAAAAAAGAAAGAAAAAAAAATCTATGCAACTGAGATGCTATTGCTGGAATGAAAGTGCATCTATAGATCCCCAAAGTAATGGGGAACCCATTTTTTTGAGTAAATGTACTGACAAAGGTTTTGTTAGTCACTGCACAACTTATGGGGGAGGAAAAAAAGAAAAATTAAAAGCCTAGAGACGATGAAATGGGATTTGCTCAAAGTTGTGGAACTAAGCAAAAGTAAAATAATCTTGCCTTTCTATTCCCATTCCCTGTTCTCTGTGTTCCACAGACATGCTTGCAGGAAGATAGCTGAAATACGAGAAATTAACTTTTAACAACAAAAAATAATGTAATTGATAGTTTTGCACCTTGGAGCCTTCAAAGAGATACAAAAAAAGATAGCACGTTAAATATTCTCAGATACCGTTCCACCACCTCTCCACCCTTTGAAACAACATACTTAAACATTCCACAATTTTTGATGTTGCTTTGGTTGTTCAAATTCTAATAGCTTTCTGTGAGAGGCCACGTTAAATTAATGACTGAAAAGCATGGAAGATTTACTTCTCATTACCTTTCTTTATGTTTTGATAATGAATTAAGTGGGGCTGTCTTGTCAATTTTCAAATGTCCGTTTTCTGTTCTATGCTGTTTGCCTTCCTCATTTCAAGGGATCCTTTGAATTTGGACTCTGATCAACTTTGTATGTTCAAAGCTGTAATTCTAATTAAACTTTTCAAAAGGTGGATGTTAACTTTTACAATAGCTATAAACTGGACCATGAGAAAAAAATTAAAAAATAGAAGAAGAATGAAATCTGATGAAACTAAAAGAAGAAATATTAGCTCAAGCATTTCTGGAGGATGTGCCCATCTGCACACTTTGTTTCTCTTCACTTGACACCCTCCTTCCTGCAGTAAGCGTGACTGCGTATTGCCATCAGCTTTTCCCTTGCGTGGCTTCATCAAAGTTGTTTCAAGGCAATAGCTATCCAGCAGTGGACATCTCCATTTGACCTGGTTTGTTTGTTTGTGTTTTCTTGTTGTTGTTTGTTTGGGGTTTTAGGGGTTTCGTTGTGGTTGGTTTGTTGTTGTTTGGGGTTTTTTCTCCTGCACACTGGGAGATGATTTCTGTTCTTTCCTTTTGACTTCTTGTGGCTGACAGCTCAGAATTCCAGAGGTGAACAATTTCTGGGTGATAAAGGGAAGTGACCAGGAACTCAAATTGCAAAGGAAGAATCACAAGATTACAGCATGCTCCACCAGCGGAGCTATCAGAAATCCTCTGCAAAACACAGACAGATGCTTACAGGCCTCACACAGATTGTGATTTAAAATAAATAAACAAAACCACACACCACCCAAAGGAATAAACACCCAGCTTTTTCTTCAAAATAGAATAAAAAGTGAAACCACAGAGAAAGATATTCTTAGCCATTGTGTCCCTGAAGTAATGTTGTCATCTGCAGATCTGGTAATTTCACTTATGAAAAACAATCAGGTTTTGGCTTTGAGGGTTTTTTTTTTTTCTTAGCAGAAAAGGTATCAATAGCTATAGCTAGGCTCTCCTACCACTCCTCATACTTCAGTTTCATTTGTGCATCAGTTTCTGAATCTGACCCTGGGCTAAAAAATATTCTGCCCTTGTTCTGTCTGACACATTTCTGGTCTGTTAAAGTATCCAGAATGGGTTCAGTGCTTGCTGTATCATTTAAAGACTCATCCTTGCAGGCCAACTGAGAACACTGACTTGCTTTTGCACTCCTCTTGTCCAGTGGCTTCATACTTAGGGCCTGTGAATCTTGCCCTTCATAATTTTATCCCCCAAGCCTGAAAAAGATGGAAAGAAAAGAAACTCTCTTAGTGAAGTCTCACTTCTTTTTTAGACCTTATTTAAAGCATGATAATTACATACATCACCCTCAAGTCTCACTCTAGGATCAAACTGCGTTTTTCAGCTCCTTTATTCCCAACAAGATATGCATATTAATGTATGATGAAGTTACTTTTTATGTGAGATCCAATAGAAAACCAGAAATTGCCTTCCAAAACATTCCCAAGGAATATTCACTTTCTGGATAACTCCTCCAAATGTCTACTTTTTCACATAAGTCTTACAAAATAACTCCATTAAATAGTCTACAGATGTATCAGAAAATCCCCAAAACAGTAATTAATCAACTGCACAAATCAGAGACAGAATTCTTCTAAAAGGTCTAATTTTAACTCTTACAATTCAGTCTCCCAATGCTACAGAAAGCCAATCATACTCTTACCTGTTTGTGAATACTTCCTTAAGATGGTTATTCATAGTGTTCCCATGAAGAGACATAACTAGCTGAAGAAAACCTTTGATAGACAAGTACACACATAGTTACACAGTATATTACTCTGTTTTGTTGTTTGGTTTCTTTTTGTTATTATTATTGTATCTCAGCAAGACCAAGACATCACCCTTTACTATGTAGCTCAGACATAGTATACATCTGATCTTGCAAACTACTAAGGTGTGTTTAGGACCAAGACATAAAAGCCTGTTAGTAGCAGGAATGAGAGACAAGGAAATAACATGGTGTCTCAAATATTCTTTTGCTAACAAAATTGGAGTATGATAACAATTATACAATGAAACAACTTGCCATAGAAAAATATTCAAAAAAAATATTATAATCAAGGAAGTTTGGAGGTCTCACATTTACACCAAAACTTGTTGTATTGTATACTGCAAGAACTAACATTGCTCAGACTTACTGTTAGTTAGACTGCTAAAAGGTAAAAAATATGAAGACCGCTTTCTTGCAGTCACTGCCTTCTTCGGCCTGTAAGGATGGAGTGCCATTGGATGAGTATTTGGTTTATGTACTCCTCTGCTCTTAGGAGATTGTGAGCAGCATTCCAGCATGAAAGCCAAACTGAGGCCGTGACAGTGATGTAGAGAGCAAGGCACTTAACATCAACTTTGATTCTACAGAGTTTGCTGTTACAAGCAATATTCTCCTTTTCAGCAATACAGATTGTAATAGTTATTTTTAATATCTCTGAAAACAGTATGAATTACTTCCATGTACCCCCATCAGAGAAATTTGTGATTTTTCAACAAATGTAATTACAGAATATAATGGACAGCTGTGACTGGGAATTAAATCATTCAACACAGAGAAGATGTGGATGTGCTTTATGTTGGTGGCTGCAATTTTTGAAAATATTAGAACATCCTTGAAATGAAATAATGAAACATCAACATCCTTCATTTCTTTAACAATTTATTTCACTTGAAAGTAAGTGTATGTGGAGTCCTTCTCCCCAGTACACAAGAATCAGTAGGCCTAAAGATAAGAAAGATAAAAAAATTAATTCTGTTGTCGACTGAGGCAGTGCTTCCACTTATGATGACAATAAGTCATTTGCTGTCTAGATGAATATGCATATTGCATTGCACTGATAATTTTAATGAGAAAGTTTTAATTTTTAATAATATTTGCATTATTTTTAGCCATATTTCCTCTTCTTTTGTGTAATTCTCTGGGCCCTATGGAAAGTGTTATCAGGCACGATGTACCCTTGAGATCTGTGTTTAGATATGACTGGCCACCTTCTTTTTTTTATGGCCAAGGGGAGCTGATTACATCTGTGGGAGAATCCTGTTTTGCCTTAGAATCTGCAGGTATCTCTGCAGAAAGTCCACTGGGAACTGGGATGCATCAGACAGACTTGCAACATCTGCAGTCACCAACTCCCAGTTTAGTCTCCGGAAACAGACAGTACCAAGTCGGTAGGGACCAGAGCTAGAATAACTAGTCCATGCCCCTCACCTCTAATGCCTGTGGTAGTAAACCCAGATTTTCAAGCCCTTTCCCCCAACAGAAGAGTAGAAAAGAAGCAAAATATTTTTGTCCAGCTACCCATTTGCAGCGGCAGGAGAACCGAAAACAGCCCAAGATTCCTGGCCTATATTCAGGTGCGGTGCAGCACTCAGTAGGAACTGGCTACGGAATCGTGCAAACACGACCCCAAATGGGAACAACACAGACAGAAGCAAGGAAAAGAAAAACCTTTTAAACATATTACCTTTTCCCAAGACCAAAGAGGTTTGTAATAAGGCAGATCTACCAGTCCCCTTCAACCCTGCTAACCCACAGGCAGGCTACAATGGAACAGCAGTATCGAGCCTGACAGCTTAACTAAAAACCAGTTGTGCTTAGGGGCTAGTTTGGCAAGGAAAATGATAGTAACTCCTCTAACTATGAAAGAAAGATTTCAGACATAAAAGATACTTTTTCCTGAGAGAGACCGAAAAAAAAACCCTGCTCTTACAGTAGAAAGTCTTTCAATTTCAGCTTCACAATCATTCTTGGGTCCATAATTATCCTAAGTCCTTTTAAGGGACGGGCACAGAGTAGAAAGGATCACTTAACATTAGTGTTGATGTAACACCTCAGATCCAGCAGCTGACCTGTGCTGTGCAGTCACTGTTAGTTCTTCACAGGTATGGATTAGCTGCAGCATACAGCGTTTTGCCCATGGTCTCATACATGCATTTGAGACCCCACAAGGTATGTCTGAAGCTCTGGAGTAATCCATCATGTAACACTTCCATCGGATACATATTATTTGTTATCTCCAATGAAATAAATCTGCATTCAAACAAGCATTTTCTTTTTTGCATGCATCAGTCTTCATGCAGTTATATCCACAAAAGAAAATATGAGAGTAATAGTAAGCTTTAGAAGATCAAACAGTAATGCATTTCACAGTAACCTCCAGAACAGATAAGCTTTTGAAGAAATGAAGGATCAGCCTAGGGTCGGTGTAAAAGATACAAGCCAAGTCATGATTGTCCCCTGCGCTATACTGATGAAGTCAAATTTATTAGCTGAAGGTTAGAACTTTAAAGGCTGTAAGAGAAGCACCTTGTCGTGACCCTCAATGCAACCAGAAGTCAAATGCACTGAAGCTTTTGAAAATCTTACCAGCACTCTAGCTTCAAGTGATTTTCAAGCTTCCCTTTTTGACAGACAGTACAAGTGGGTCAGGATAAAACACCATTGTCCACTAGTGGAAAAGAGCTTGTTTGCATTGATTTCAGTAGGATTACAAACCTTGGCTTTTTTTTTACTTTCTTTTTAAATATCACATGAACAACTACCAATTGTTTCAATCTTTATGGAAATGTGCATATAAACTAAAAAGACTAGTTGACCTAAACCTTTCAGTAGCCCTTAAGAAAATCAGCTCAGTAACCTTAAGGAACAGTTTTCATTTCATCAGAAGGAGAGCAGAGAGACAAAAAGAAAAAGCAAAACACCACCACCACCTTTACACACACTAGAAAATACTAATCATTTTTTCCTCCCTTCCGCAATTTTCCCAGCAGACATCCAAATCTTTTTTTAGAAATCATGCTGCTCTGGTGTATCAGCAGGCACACCTTTCAGATGGTTTCCATTCCTCCTCTTTTTTAATGACTCATTAGCAAAATGCATTCCTACACATCAGCTTGTCCCTATGGCAAATAAGCCAAAATGTAAATGTTAAGGTCGGTCATATTTACATGTCACCACTTATGCTAATAGCAATCCCAGTACCGTACTCTTTAAGGAATGTTATCAATCATCTTGAATATGATTAAGCAATAAAGTGAGCAAACAGCTCACAAGGTGATCTCCCCTACTTCTCAGTCAATTAATGTAGTATTGTACTCCATCTGTTTGGATAATGCTTCGTACTGAGTATTCCTTCCCTTCCCTGAACACACAAAGAAGTAAACATGAATAGCACCATTTTATCATTATTCTTGATAGCACAGACATGCACCTCCAGCAAGCTGCAGCTCCCTGAGCGTGTGCTTTCCCAGATGTAGTCCAGATGCCTCCTAAATGCATATGGCAGGAAATTCTTTGCAATCTTTTCTGTTTCCCGTATATTATTGGTTTATAATTGCTGCTATCCATCATAATTTTTTTAGCTACTGACTATTGCCCTGCTTTGCAGGTGTGTAGAAGAAACACAGGACTACCAAATGAACTAGTTTTCCATCTATCTTGGTGGGGAGCAGTATAGCTGGTCTTTAGTGCTAGCTCTAAGAAAGGCATATTGACAAAATCTAAGATAAACAAGAAGAACATAGTATTGCAGAGAATCCAGAAGAGAAATGCTTAGTCTCTAACAGACAATTAGGCTGTTTACATGATAACTGAATTTATTTGACTGTTGCCCTGGCTGGAATTGTGCTAACCCAAAGCTCAAGCACGGTGCCTGATAGAGAGTAAGGGCACAGGATAATGCTGCTCTACAGATACACATTCTAGCTGTACAAGAGCTCACGTGTCTTTAGTGCAATGCACAGATTCTGGTTTTGCTCTCAGCAGAAGTCTGTCTGTGTCAACCTGGTGCTGTGCTCTGACTAACCTGCCTCTAGAGCTGACACGGGGATTCTCAGCAGATAGAGGAAAACTGTATCTGCCCTCAGAGTACAAGGCTGGATTGTTCTTACAGCTGCAGAGAGGAAGAGAGAAAGGCCAGAGGTGCTGTACAGGTACAGAACTGTACTGCAGTACAGTCCTGAACACAGTCCTGGTGAGCAAGGCTAGATACCACTGGAGATGGGAGGCACGGAGGTGAAGTTTATTGATGAGCCTACCAGAGTTTTTGAAAGGAGGGACGTCTGCCCAGTTTGCTGTTCCCAGCAGTACGGTACTCTAAGTGATGTCATCATTTACCTTGAGCCCATTTGATTCTCAGTGACTATTCTGACCTGGTGGTTTCTAACATGTTTCCTGCTTTATCTTGTAGTGCTCAGTACAGATATACCATGAAAGTTATAATACGTAGCGTGATCAGCCTTGAGTCACTGGTTACCTTGGGTTATTCTATGACCTGCAGAGCTTTGCCTTGAAATAGTAGCATCAGTGCATTTCTTGTGCTCAGAAGCTGGAAAAAGCTTCTCAGACAATTATACTGTGGTCTTCTCTGTAACACTACACGAAATACCCCACCAACCATTAAAACTTGTAACTGTGGGATAAGGGGCATCTTACCCAGTTTTACGTGATCAGGAAAGGAGTGAAAGTCTCACCAGGTCATTCCAAAGATCTCAGTAACCGACACTGTCAAGCACAAATAGGCCAGCCCCAGTAAAAGCATAACAGAGAAATATTCCAAGAAGAATTAATAGGTATAAACAATTAGACATCCATCTATCTCTGCCATTTTATTTTGTATAAGGTCCTAAACCAGGTCCAACAGATAGCACTAGCTTCCGCTCTTTGAGAGAAGAAATAGATAATGAGAGTTTGGAGTGTTTGAGTTCATGCTGCTTTTTCCCTGTTCACTTAACTCCAAGCTTCAGCACTGTATTGACTTGTAATTGTTTCAGTGTGTCCCTTACAAATCCTTCTCAGTCAACAGATTGGATAAAAACTGAGTGAGGACCTGGGACCATTATTAACTTTGCCAGGACCTTTAATCTTCATGACCATAGAGGTTTGCACAACTAGTGAAGAAGGAGAGATTATCAGAGTGCCTCCTCTAACATCTTCCCCCTTCCATCAGATCAGCAAGGACAACTACTCAGCATTGATTTTTTTCTAGCCTATTTCAGCTATTTTACAGACATTTTTCTGAAATCACAGAAAGTGTGACCATACTGGTATTTTTTTAAGTTGGAAAGAAGTCTTAGATTTTATTAAAATAAAATTTCTACACTTTTGACTTAAACGTGAACTTAGTATTAAGAACTACACTACAGAAATCACCTTCACTAACATATCTCAGGTTTGACCTCTACAGCACTTCCATAATTCAAGTCATGCATCTCCCTGGAGCACAATTTGTTCACCATGCTTATTCTGAATCAAGATCATACATTTGTTGATCATCAGCTTCAGTTCCTAGGTGAAATCATCAAAGCCTATTTAACATCCTGACAGTGGGCAAAATCTGATAAAGTAGCATAGAGTTTTATTTGTGCTGCTTCTTTACATGGATTCTTTTGATGACTATCAATCCAGGAAAATTAAAATAGACTAAAATATCATCTCACTCCATAGAAAAAAATCAAGCCCAGAAACTTTCACAGAGTCCTCAGAGACAATCAACAGCTTAGTCTGTCTCCTAGTGGTGCGTATGTCAATGTGTGTACTCAGGCACAGGTGAAAAGAAAGCAGTTCTGTTTCACAAAGCTCTTAGCAGACCATATAGATACTAAGCACATGTTACAGGGATGAACAGAATTTTTAGGAATACATTTTGAAAACCATTTCCTTAGAAGAGAATTTTTATAGTAGGGTTTGAATTTATTGCTATTTTAGTAGTCACACCCTGAAGTTTGCTTTAAAAATGCAACAACCTTTAGAGCTTTACTGCCTACTAGAAGAATACCTGCAGGAAATAGGCCTTCATGAACTATCATTGTCATATGTCCATGTTTTTATTGATATTGATTAGTTTCAGCAATCAGATAGGATGCCTTCAAAACTCAAAATAGATCATTTACTCTGGCAAAACAACATTCATGAATTATAAAGAGAAATGAATGTGCATTGATTGCTAATCTTAACGTAATGTGGATGCATTGTGTTAAATGAATTTGATTCATGTTGAGTTAATACAGTAACATTCTCCCTTTGGGGATCAAATAGTAAGAATGAGTTACATCCTGTGCCTACAATGCCGCAAAACATAATGAAACCAGCCAGTAATCACTCACCAGCATATATCCCTTGTCCTTGCTGTTTTATACTGTCGCACAAGACAAGCTGCCTGACAGCGGTCCAAGAGTCCACCCTTCTCCTTCCTCCAGTGAACTCTTTCACAACATCACTTTAAAAAAAAAATATTAAAAAAATCAGTATAAGTAAGGAGGTCTTTGGCTATAGATTCATGCACTTTAAAGGCAGCACTGTCCTCACAAAAACCAATGTTATTCAACAGCTGCTCCTTCCTGTCCTTCACCACCTCATTTCTCATCCCAGCAAAAGCATTTGTACAGCAACGTGGCAAAGCAGACTGGGTAACAGATGTAGAATAAAAACCGACCAGTCAAAAACAGCACTTAATTTTAGGCCAGACTAGTTTCCACTAGTAAATTCCAGCTAAGCGTGCATATGAAATGACAGCCTTAGTCTTCTCCTAGTCAAAACATATAAAGAAGACATAGACAGTTCTTACAAGCATCTCTCATGAACTAATGCTTTCTAAGGGAAGGAAGTAGACAAGTAATAGAGAAAAAACTATGCTGATTCTCACTGTTCATTAGCGTGGTCCAAGTCCCTAAAGCTGTACAGAAGAGATCATTTCGAGCTACGTGCTGCATCTTATGGTCTGGGAGTTTACACTGTTGATTTAAGGTAACTGATTTCAGTGCCAGAATTAAGAGCTTAACTCCCCCAAGCTGTTCATTAAGCCTCCAAAGTTATTCCAGAGAACATGAACACACGAGTATACTATGAGCCCTGGAGATTCTGCACTATATAGAATAGGCAGGCTCACAACTCAGGCACCAAAATTAATTATAAGGAATATGCATTTGCACATCCATCCAAGTTAACGTGCACAGAAAAGAGACAATATATGGGCTGAAAAACCACCTTGGACAATCCCAGAAGAAAAGTCAGCTTTTCTAGAGAATGATTCAAAGCTCTATTAGGAGATCTGCTTTGCCACACTGGTATCACTTAGAAGTTTCCCTCAAGCCTTTTCAGATAAGCCATTGCTGGCTTTCTCCTTTCCTTAATTGTTCTGCAACCTTGTCCTGGAAAGGGTCATCTCACTGTAATGTTTACTGGCCTAGTTGTGAATGCCTTTGCCTTTTGAGCCCTTTAATCTTTATATCTCTGCAGTCACTTTCCCTTTTTATAGCACTTTGGAACAATTATTACTACTCTAAATGCACTTGGTTCTGCTGTTCGCTTGCCCAATCTCCCATCTATCGGCTCACACATTCTTTAATTCAGCTGCACATTCTCTCATCATTCCTCAGTACATTTACACATTCTTCTATCTGTCTTCATGCTCTCCCTCTCTCTTCTTCTCACTTGCTTTTCTGTCACCTCTCTCATTTTTACAGAGCTCTACTGCCTGTCTCCTGTGGGCTCTGCAACGCTGGCTGTCCCAGAGCAGCAAACAGTGTGTCATTGTATACCATCTTGCACTCAAAATTACCACGAAACATTTCACAGCTAATCACACCAGCAAACCCAAGCATGTTTTATACATTCAGTGGTCCTGATTTTGATTTCATTCACTTCACAGTAAATTAAAGCAATGCTAGTGGGAATATACAGGTGTAAAATTAGTTTAAGTAAGATGAAAAAGAACTCATATTTTCTACCAATAACATCAGTACTAAAGGGCTAAGAAGGAAGTTGGATAAGTCAAAATCCAGCAAGTGATCTTTTGAGGAGAATGAAAGACCCTGGAAAATAGGAGGATTGTTGCTTTCTTAGCAGAAGTGTCATAAAGAAACACTCCCTGAGCTCATGTTATTTAGTCCCAGAGACTGCAATACAATGGAATATGTCTTGCTGAGTACAAAAGACACGAGAAAAACACATTAAAAATTTGTACAAAATCCAGTACAAATACAATGGACTCCACGGAGATCCCCCTCAAGGTTCACACACAAGCACCCCAACTAATGGCACTAACAGGCAGAAACAGTGCTTGTAACAAACATGAGAATCCATGGAAACAATTAAAAAACCAGAAAACCTCAGTTGTCTGTACAGGCCTTGCTCTGTTACAGCAGTCAGGCAAGGCATGAGAAGGTGAGGTAGATTCTCCAAACACACATACACAAATAAGAGCTCTTGAAACAGAGCTGATGGACGAGGCGTCCACAAGATCTAAGAGACCAGATGAAAAATTAATTTAGACCTAAGGAGTCAGATATGAAATGGGCCGATCGAATAGTCTTCAGCATATAGTCACTGAATTGTGTTTGTACCAATAAAATTAACCAGGGACAATATTATTCACTGAAACAGTGCAAAGAAAAGAGAGGGGTTTGTGTGCCACCCTCAGACAGAAAGGAGGAAGAAAGATCTTTTGAAGGGACAGCTAGAGATGCAGCTGGAGTAAAAGAAAAGGAGAGTCATCAGACAACATGGCACAAATGGGACAGATGGCAAATGAAAATCCAAGGAGTAAGAGAATGTAATGCCTACACCCAGAGAGTAACAACATGCAGGAGGAGGACAGAGAGATGAAAAACACACCACAGTGTTAGACTAAGAAAAATGACCAAGGAACAACGTGTTAGAAAGAGACTGAGAACCCATTTTTTTCAAATTCCCAAATATAGAAAAGAGAGAAATCCCTCAAACTACCAGGAAACAAAAATTTCTAATTAAAAAACTATGGCAAATACCACATGGTTGTGGAAAAAAGGAGATCGATCTAGAGGTAATGTCAACACTGCATCATCACTTATCATCAGATTAAGAAAACAGTATGATGAATGGACAATGCTGATCAAACTCCAACACTGACTATAACATCATGCAGAAGTTCTGTCCTTCTTCTTCTGTTTTACTCATATCAATAGTTTCACTGATATGAACAGAATGTGGTGAGACAGAAGAGTGAAATTAAAGTGGTTCTTTCATACAAAGAATAAAGAAAGTCATCAATAACAGGAAAACTGAACGAGAAAAATCAAGACCTGACAGAAACCACTCAAGAAGCCAGACCTTATCACAAAAGAATAAATAGCATGATTTTGCTTCAACAAATAGCTACCAAATCTTGGAGAGATTAAAATGCATTGAAGTGGAACCCAATGGAGGGCACAGAGAGGAAGAGAGGGCAACAGAGGTTATTCGAACCAAGGAATATGTGTCTTAACTAAGACACAGTCATGTTGAGCAAATGTTTTGGAGGTAATGGAATGCAGATTTAAAGATCATGGAAGAAATAAGGGGCCAATGAGTTCAAAGAGATGTCATTGACTCTGCCATTCATTCGTGACCTCTGAAATACTTGCAGCTTATGATGAAAGCAGTGACACAGGCTCTGCCATAGCCTTGTTAATTAACTAATTATCTAAGGCCACAATCATAATGAGAGTTACACAAACAGCATTCAGAACATATTGTCATTCACCAGATCAAGTTACAGTCAAGGAAAACTATTTTTGTGGTTTATTTTCTCCCTTTCAGACTACTACAGTGTTATGATGATGTGTTAATGGTTTAGAAGTACCATTAGCAAGTCGGTACAAGACTCGGCATTCACTGATAAACAGCAGTTTGAATGAGCTCATAGTGATGCTTTAGATTCAGCTCTGAGTGGCTGAGCGCCTTTCCCCTCTCCAGAGCATTCATATGGTTTTGATCTTGTTGCCTTCTCCAGAGGAGTCTACCAACAGTTTGCAGGGATGGGGAGCAGGGTTTAGGAGTGTCACTGACATTTCTGGCAGGTAGTTTTCTGGACTGAATGTTTTAGAAGCCTGCACTTGCTTAATGCAGTCCAGCATTTGAAAAACAGAAATGACTGGGTTTTACAGTAACTGCAACCACTCGGGAAGCGGGCGGGGGGAACCACCACACGACAACACACATGTATCTATGGATACCTTCAGTCGATGTGCACAAGCGTTTAAGAAAGCAAACCTGAAGCTAGTTAAATGATGGTAGGGATATGAATACTAAAAATATTGCAAGTTGCATCAGTTACCATTAACTTTTGCTGTGGAATACTCAGTTATGTTCTGATTATGCTACAGAGTAAACAGAAATAAAAGTATTGCAAGGACAGTGAAGAGCATAACCACAGATATTAACAGGTTTCTAAAGATCAAAACAGCTGGAGCTACCCACATTCATCCCTCCAGTGCAGCTGTTCCCTTCCACCTTGCCAGACAAAAGCTGCATGAGGGCCCATGGGGCAGGAGTCACTTTTCCGCGACATCCTACGAGCTCAGAGTCACCACATACACAGCACTACGGCCACTCAGCCACACGCTTGAGGACTTCTGAGTGAGAGTCACCGGACAGAGCTGGAAAGCTTAAGGTCAAACGGAGAGCAAACAGAAGCACACTGAAAGAAACGGAGACATAATTAGTAAACCTTCTGAGAAACCAAGGGGGACAGGTAGAGGTTTTTTGCAGTCCACGAGACAACTGAAATGAGCTAAACTAAGCGTAGAATCAAGAATCTACCTTCCATCAGCATGGTGGAAGTGAGAAGGGGCAGAGAACATGTCTGTTTAAATAAACTGATTTATTTACAGCCTGGCTGACTTGGACATTATGAATTTTGTTTATTTAAAAAGTATTCTAGCTCATGTTTTAATAGAACTCTTTTGGTTTTTGTTAGCCTTCATTTTTCTTTAGGAAGAAGAGATTAGGAGAGAAGGTCCTGGCATGTTTCTCTCAAAGCTTTTGCCAACTTGGGGTCTTGTCACTTCCCTTTACAACAGTAACAGATGTCTGCAAGTCTACTCTATAAGGTCTATGGCATTTCATTTTTTGCACATATTCTATAATTAATGTCTAATTAAAAATGTTCTTTTGTGCTATATTTCATGGCAGAGGCTAAAGGGGGCACAGTTTCCTAGAATTATGTTTGAAAAACCAGTCTCAGATTTCGATCGCCACATGTGACAGATGGAATAAAGGAGATGAAAGGAGACCATGGAAATTTGACTAATGAGGAGAAAGTGAAATGTAGTTAGCCTTTGGAAAAACCTTAAAGCAGCAAGTCTATATATTACCCTGTGTTTTTTCCTAGTTAAACAGAGAGTTTTTATATAGGATTTACCACTGCAGTATCTAAGCATTTCAAATACATAATTTCCACCGCATTTTTCTGGCGCACACCTCATTTAATTTATCCACGCACACCTTGGACATGGAAGTGTTCTAGAAACCGAGCGTGGCCAGTGTTTCTGAAGAGAAGTCCACAACTGCTCCACTGGTTCCTACTGGAACCTACTGTAAGCAGAGCATTGCCTACATCACCTCTCTCCAAGAGACACAGCTACTTGCTTTGGGACACACAGCAATACAAAGCAATGCCAGAAATAAAACTCCAGCAGATTTAATTAGAGGCTGACGTTTTAACCCTGCTTTTTCCTATCATCTTCCCTGAGAAATGGCTGAAATCAAGCATTGACAAAACGAGCCTGAAACTGGTTCCAGGAAACAATTAACCAACTATCACATTGCTACCCCTCTGCATGGCTAAGCAGGCACATCAGCAATACAAATCTAACCAGATCTCGGGCTGTTTATCAAGCTTGCTTGAGGCTACTCAAATCATCTTGGGAAGAAGGCATGCTAAATTAAAAAAAAAAAAAAAAAAAAAAAGGCAAGCATGGGTATTTTCTGAGAGCTGCATCTCATGTGGATGTTCAAAATAATTTGGCCTCTTACAAGCTGTCAATACAGCATTTTAAAATAAATATGTTATTTAATTCATATATTAGGCTAAGACTGCTGGTCTGGTATCCTAAATTTAAACCTGAAGTGGTACACATACTGTTCACTGTCCTGCTGATGTCTCATTTTCAGTGGTTGTTAACAAACATACTTTTTGTCTCTGAAAGTCGGACCTCTCAAAGGTGCCAGAATATCTTGACCAGCCAAAATCCTCCATTGCTTTCTACACTCTACATCCAAGAACATTAATACTAAATTTCATATTTCTCCTCAGGCAGCCCACTGATTACAGGACTATCAGCATGACAAATAAAACAAGGAGTAATTTAACAAAGTACACTTCTGAAAAGAAGCAAAACTTCCATCATTTTTTTCCTCACACTGCTGGAGGTGAAGAGAAGCTGCCGAATTCATGTATACTGTGATTAAGTTACAAAAGATGTACCCATCATTAACCAATTGATGTGAGATAAATGCTTTCTGACCACCTGCAAAATGCAGGGATATTTTTCAAGTTTTAGATCCTTCTGCATGACAAGAGGGAGACAGAAGATGAAGTGATACATTGTTTAGAAGTAGAGTGCCTAGTTCATATTTAACTAATAATTAATAGGTGTATTGTAAGTAAGAAACTAAACAATTATAACTAACATCATCAATTATTTCTTAGTAGAGATGTATTGTATGTCAAAATTCCCAAAAATTGTAATGCATATGTAATAATTATGTGAATATAAGCAACACAAGCATCCAGTCGGGGGAGCACTTATGGAAGATGCCACTTAACAGCATAATTGACTCTGCTGTTAAGTTTATTTCTTTGTTTCAGTAGAGACTTAATGCAATAGTTAGAATTTTCTCTCCAAGATGTGAACTCCTTCAGGAGAATCAGCAAAAACATGGACTGTTTGAGGGGAACCTGTAGTTTCTCACTCTATTGCTTTACTCTTTTAATTGACTTCCAGAATCTCTCCTAGTGATTGTTCTTATAGGCTACCGAAAGGTTAATTTCACCTCTGTCACACACTTGTTATATTTCTGAGAGAGGGCATACTATGTTGACTGTGTACTGCCATGATTAGACATGAATCTTTCACATCCGGACATCTGTGCTGTAACATCGAATCCTTGCCACACCGGCTGAGAACACAGAGCAAAAATTGTACAAAACTACCAAGCACGCGCACAATGACAGACAACAGTCACAATGTGGTTATAATACAACATCAGCTGGTCTCTATGAAGATTTCTTTTTCATTTCTTCTGTTGTGAAATTTGTGGGTTTGTGACTCAACTTCCTTTACAGACTTGGGGACTGCATGTCAGTTGTACTGAATTTCCAGTTGCCACAGTTGCATGTCACAGTTTAGAATTAAACAAGCAGAACGCAGAGAATAGTTGCAATACAACCCCTTTTGATGAGAATGGAAACATAAATAAGGAAATTTTTAAAAACCCACATCTAAAATAAAAATAGCTGTCACCGCCATAGAGACTGTATGAGGCAAAATGAGAACTACATTTCAGCAGAACTGCACACACTCCTGCAGCCAGACAAGAAAAACCTTCTCCTTTGCTCAGTGGGATATTAAGGTTTACAGCTGTAGTTCTTATTTTTAGGTAATTCTTTGAATGCATAGCTTCTGGCTTCCTTAATTTCTTTTGTATGTAATATATTTTGGGGGTTTGGGGGGGGGGGGTTTGTTTGGTTTTTTTCTGTTTGTTTTTTTTTGTGGGTTTTTTTTGGTGTGTTGGTTTTTTTTCTTTTAAGAGCTGAACAGCCATAAATCAATCCAAGCTGTGGCGATCTTAAAAAAATGTAAGTTACAACAGTAATATTCATAACTACTTTTATTATCCTTTCTAGACTTGTGGAATGTCTTGACATTCTTGCGTCTAACTTGGCAAAATAACCAGCATAATTTTGAACATGAGCAAGCACACTAACACCATCTCATTTTGGGCTGTTTAAGCAAGTAGAAGAGCCTATGCACACTCCTTATGTGCAGCAAGTGTTGTTAGTGCTATAAAGTGTGTGTGACATAAAGCAGCAAAGGAATCTCGTACTTATTTTTCATAGAGAAGAATCACAATTGTTAAAGACTGATTCCTGTTGCTGACAGACACACAGTACACACCTATATGCAATCTGGTTGCTACTTCCAAAGAGTACAGGCATGCTAGGGAACCTTGCTGAGCGAGTGCTAACGAACCTCTGCAAGATACATCATCACAGTTTTCATAATGAGTTGGCTTGTGATATTTCATTTGCACTAACCAAAGAAACTAAAATGAGTCCAAATACAGGAGCTGTGATCCATATCCAAAGAGTCAAGCAGGGGCAGAGGGAATGACCAGTTTTCTTTAGATGTAGCATTACAATTGATGGGTCTGTTTTAGCTGTGAATGAAGATCTGAATCATTGTAATATACAGGATTTGCAAGTCATTCTCAGAAAACTGGTACTAATCCTCATTAGGAAATTCCAGTGAACACAGCCAAGCATTGGTTTTCCTCAAATGTCATCTTTTCCATTGGACACATGTAAGCAAAGGAATGTGTTTGGTACCACAGCAAGGTGAGCCTCTCAGCCATGTATTCTATAAAATGTTAAGCTTCAGACATAAAACAGGCTCATGTCACAAAACCACATCTAGTTCTAATCCTTATTTTAGGTTAGACCATTACCCTTTTATTGCTTCTAAACTAAACATCGCCCTAGTTTTCAATCAAGTTCATTTGGTCCAAATGAATGTTCTGCAGTTGTAGGAAATATCTGAAATAACTAGTGGCTGTTTTGTAGGAACATCAGAAGGAACACTCTGCAAGTGGTCCTTTGAGACTGTCACACAGCAAACGCTGGGGGACAAAATGGTTAAAAAAAAAAAACAAAACAAAAAAACGCAGAAGAAAAGATCATGAGGAGCTACATTCATGCTCACACGTGATGCAAGGTGTGCTCGTTATTTCAATACAGAGAACGGGCAAGGATCAGGTCTAGCAAACAGAAGTAGAATTAGCTGGAAAAGAAACCCAAACACTACATAGAACAACTGAAACACAATTGCCAGGTCCACAATGCAGAAATTGAACACAACACATCCACTGCTATGAGCTATCCCTTGAAGCGTTGAAGATCTGGGTTGTAATTTGACTGCAGCTACAAATCATACAAGTCTGGGCTAGTGCTTTGATTCAGTTCTAATAATACCAACTTAAGCTACTTCTGTGACATCTGAGCACCAGAGAACAGAACTCTTGAGATGATCTATTCTTATGAGGTGACTCAATCAAGTACAGAAGACCTCCTTGATGTAGAACTCACATGGATTCCCCCAAAATTAACATTTGCTACTGCAAAAATGAATTGCAAATGCCACTGAGGAGGCATGAGACACACGTGACTATCCAGGGAATGCTTTTGCAGCACAATATTGATTATATTAAAGTTCTTACGACACAAATAGTGTTAGTACATATAAGACATTCTATAAAAGAATGATATAAAATTAGGAAAAAAAGAAAAAAAAAGATGACCAGATTACAATTCCCAGTCTTTGCTGCATTTGCAATCATGCCAAATACGTTCACTGTCAAGCTGTCATTTTATATTAGTAGTTAATTTTCCTGTTATCGATCCTCTCTCTGCTTATTCTTCTTCTCATTCTTCAGCTGCCAGGATTTCGCAAGAGCAATAACAACCAAAACTGTAATAAATAACTTAAAGTCCCAAATAAATTTTGCAGAATTTCATTCCATAACTATCAGCTAGACAGACTTCTACAGGCTCATGCAAATTTTCATTAAGCTGACATGCATCTGAATAACGAGTCACTGCTTGAAGAGAAAAGAATAAAAAGGCACCTTGCTTTCATGTTGAAGAGGAAACTAAAATCAAATAAAGGTACTTCACAGCATAGGTGTACATAAAAAAGTAATTGCTATACAGAACACACCTTGTTTCTGAAAACAAAAGAAAAAAAACCAAACAAGGACAGAACTATGGCCCACAAATCAGCTGTTGGATTTCAGTATGGAATTATTGAAATACACCATATAGGCTAGACTGTTACATAAATGGAAAAGGAAAAAGAATTGTGATGGGTACAATTGCCCCCAGGGCATTCAAGCTACATTCTATGCTCATTAACAGGTCTCATCAGTAGGGATATTCCCGTAAATTAAGCGAGAGCAGTAAGTAAATCCAGAACAGTAAGTAAATCGCTCACAGTATATTGAGAGTTGGAAGTATTCACATAATGAACCATTTATTAGTCCATCATCTTTCCATCCACAAGTTAATCCCAATCCAACTTCATATTTTAATTTGAAGTGCAACATCCAGAAGTATTCAAAAAGATTCCATGACACATTTCAGTTTTGAGCTTTCATGCAAACTGTTCCCTGCACCTGCTGTTCCCAGTTCTTAATATTTGACATTCTGTAGCTTTCTCATCACATTCACATGCTATTGATATTTCTGTTCCCTTATCAGACAGGATCCAAGCCCTTCATACAACTACGAAAATACCCTCATGAAGCCAAAGTTGGATGAAATCTATATCGACATTTCTAGGGAAATACATATTTGTAAAAAAAGCTGATGACTTCCTGCCAAAGTGTGCTGGTTTACTCCCTCTACAGTTACAGCATAAATACTCTTAGGCAATTAAAAAAATCATTTGGAGCTGGGGTACAACATCAGCACAGGACGTGAACTCAACCTGCATACAGATTTTTGGATGAAGCAAAAGGCCGATTGGGGTGGCATTCAAGTTATGTGGAGGAAATACCTTCTGGGGATTTGCTGTTAGGGAGGGGAGATCCCCTCTCTCCAGATAAATCCCTGGTTTGTACATTTCATCGCACATTATTGCTGCTAAGATTTTGCTCGCATAGTAAGTAAGCAAACACAAATACACAGGACTATAAATGCAACTGAAAGAAACATGCATCTTAGTCCATCATTCACTCACACAATCAGACTCCACAATTTCTCTACCATCACAGCTTACATGCTAGCAACCTTTTAATGTGCTCTATTACGACATTATTTTACTACCATTTTTCATACCTAAAAATTAAGCCCTGGTTGACCTTAGCATTTTTTCCTGATTATGTTTTTTGGCAAAGCTGTGCCGATCTCTGCAGTGGTACCCAACGTCTGTCCCAGTCTCGGAGTGATGCTCAAAGCGCAGGAGGAGAGGTGGGAGCAGAGCAGGGCGGGTGTGGCAGCCCCCTCGCCCACGGCAGTGGGCAGCAGTGCTGGGGGCTGGCACTGCCGGGCACAGCGAGGACTCACAGGTCTGCTCAGGCCCAGCTCCCACTTCACTCCCTCACACTTTAGCAACAACCTCCCACGTTCCCTGAGGCTTTGCCTTTTGGGTGACCATAATCCTACTATTATATGTACTTACCAAAGCCATAGCAGGTAGAAGGACTCCACTTTGTTCTCATATTTACTTTCTCCACACATTCTCCACACCAAGTTGGGTGGGAGTGTTGATCTGCTGGAGGGTGGGAAGGCTCTACTGAGGGATCAGGACAGGTTGGATCGATGGGCTGAGGCCAACTGTACGAGGTTTAACAAGGCCAAGTGCTGGGTCCTGCACTTGGGTCACAACAACCCCAGGCAGCGCTACAGGCTCGGGAAAGAGCGGCTGGAAAGCTGCCTGGCAGTGGGGGACCCGGGGCTGTTGATTGACAGCGGCTGAATATGATCCAGCAGTGTGCCCAGGTGGCCAAAAAGGCCAACAGCATCTTGGCTTGTCTCAGGAATAGTGTGGCCAGCAGAACCAGGGCCACGTTCCCCGGCCCGGCCGCCCCGCCGCTCAGAGCGCTGCCGCCGGGCTGTGCCGAGGAGAACCTCCTGCTCCTCTGCGGCGGAGATGCCCGGGGAAAAGCCTCGCACCCCAACAGCACCAGGGCTGCCTCTGCTTGCAAGGAAGACTGCAGTTTTAAAGGCCAGAAGCAGCCAGCGTGTGCTGCAATTGCAAGGTCCAGAGGTAGCATTTGTCAAGCTCCCGCACGGCCATGAGAGATTTGGTAGAAAGGAAAAGCAGAGCAGCTACAAAAACAAGCCGGAGCAAATGAGCTGGATTTTAACTGTGTCTCCAGCAGGAACGCGGCAACAGGGACACAAGTGGTGCAGCTGATGAGATGCAGGGCCAGATCCCCAGCAGGGCTGCAAGTGACAATTCCAGTGGCTACAGCAGAGGGGCAGACCTGTGGCCGGAAAACTGCCCTGCCAAGGACACCGAAAGGCTGTTTTCCCTCCTGTCGTGTGCTTCCAGGATTTGCAGCAATTTTTCCTCCTAGCAGAGAGGTAGCCCAACAGACAGAGTGGAAGGTCAGTGTGCCGGTGGAGCGCTTTACAAAAATTAAGGATGGCAAGCAGTCAGTCCTTTGAGAAAAGGCAAGATTTGATCAAATCCTGCAGGTTCACACAGATATCAGGACACATGTATACTGCCATGACAATTAACTCCTGTTCTATGCCAATCGGAATAAGCACTGTCAGCACTAGCAGATGCACAACAAGCCCTTACAGTTAATGAGACCCTGTTTATCTCTCTGTGTTCAAACCAGCTGCCTTCCTCCTCACAACCACCACTTCAGAGCATGACTGGCTGGTTCCAGTCCCCTATTAAAAGCGAAAATATTTTTATGACTCTTCTGCAAGCTGATGCATTTCAGTGTTCTTTCTTACCAAAAACCCAATTACCACATCGCAGACTGAAGGAGAAGTTAATTATTAACAGGCAAAACTTTCCATAATCCTACTTAACTGTGGGCTCACATCTCATGGGTTGGGAACACAGCTGAGAGCACAGTAATTGCTGACAAATATGATCTTACACCACTGCTGTTACATAGTAATGGACATCATTTAAACCCCTATGAATGAGGTTTAAGCAAAAAGATACCTCTTTGGCACCTGGGATAGGAATAAGAACACACTCAAGACATTATTGTTGCCAAACTTGACAGCTAGTAATGTCAGTAGCCATTAACTACCCTTCTGATGCCTGAACTACGCACGGATGGATGTAGCAGAAAAGCACTATAGCCTGGTACTTACAAAAATTTTTGATTTTTTTTTTAATTAAAAAGGCACTGAATTGGTCAAAATCCTGTTACAACTAGTATTGTCAAAGGAGAACATTAAGTATGTGACCAGTTCAAAAAGGAAAAAGAAATTAGCAACCAGTGGGCCAATATCAGTTCACCAGAAACTAGGCTTGGTTCCCTCTCTGTTGCTCACCACTTTTGGGGAGGGCAGACAGGTTTCTTTAAGGAAGAAACAGTTTTATTGGTATTACAGTCATCCTTCTCATCATCTAAATCTGCAGAATCCCTTTTTAAATCACTCTGCTTCTGATGACAAAACTGATTTGAGTTGCCCAATCCAGCAGCCCTACAGAGGCAAGGCTGCTGCAGCTCTGCGTACCCAGGTCCAGCCGGCAGCAGACAGCACTCAACACATCCCGTAGCTGGCCCTGGACCCTTTGATCATCCCATTACCACATGTACCCAAGTGTACATGCCAGCACTCACATATATGCACTACAGATACCGCCGTAGCTGGCCTTAGACATTCATTCTGTCCCATAGCTGCTCCTGGATCCTCAGTCTCCTGGCTACCATGCTTAAAACAGCAGCCTGTTTGTACCTGTTCCAGGGAGGACGTGTGCAAGAATTTGCAACAGAGGCCACATTTTCTATTTCTGTTATCTGTTTTTCTTCTTTTATCTTGTGTGTCTTCTTTCACGGGGGCCTTCAACAGCATCAACTTCAGCTCATAAATGTTTCCTTGCCACATTCTGCAACGACCATTTTTCAATGGCATCTTAAAGACTGACAAACGGATGTATTTTTTTCCCTCTACCATAAAGACTATTCTTAGAATGAGATCTGGACCACTTTACATTTCCAATGCCATCACTTTCAACAGAAGAAAAACTTATAATGGTGATTTTTGTCAGGGGATCCTAAAGGAATAGCTTAATAGTAGTTGGAAAGCACTTTTGAAAGTGGCTGTCCAGGACTTTTGGAAACAAAGGGCTTAATGGTATTTGTTTTCAGTTAGAAGCAACTTTGCAAAGTTCAGAGCCTGTCATATCTCAGCTACTTGAATAACGACATAGTACACACATTTAGCACAGCTCCTTTCATGGGGAAAAAGGGAAGAAACCAAACCACAAGGCAGGCAAACTACCCGAGACCAAACCAGCAAACCGAGAGGGAAATAAATACTCTGCTTTGTAATTCCATATACTACAGGCTTTACTAACTTCAAAAATTGCTCTGCTGCAAAGACTAGGACTGAATTTGGTACAGAGGATAGCAAAGCTGTAGCGACTTGGAGAACAAGCCTGTGTTCTGCAAATTGAATGACTTGCTTCAAAATAACCATCACAGTTGTCATTGTTATTCCTACATTATTGCTATTACCCCACAAGGTTTTGAGCATCTTCTATAAATAAATAACCACTCACTTAAACCATGGAGAAGGAGGCCTCTTTTTCAGACTGCAGGATTAAATCCATCTACAACTTACCTGGTTTTAACTCTACTTTTCCAGTGTTACGATTTCAGAGCAAAGGTGTATTTTTTTCCGGTTTAGGTCACACAAATCCATTTTTGTACAACAAAGAACTGCCACGAGAGGGCATCCTTTTTCTTTCTTTCCTCAAATCTCTTACTCCCAGCTATTTCAAGAGAACCTTCTTTCTATACTACTTTGCGCCTGAATATTTTGTGTTTAGATGCCTTCTCAGCCACTCCCAAATACAAAAATACAATATAACAGTTCAAACCAAGACATTTGGTATTCATAATGTTCAAGGAGTATTTCAAACTGAAGCTATTATACCTATCAGAACTGAAACAAAGGGAGAGATGGCACATCAGCACTACACTGAAAAAATAAGCTGAATTTTTTGAGGAAACACTACACACATTTCACACACACTACAAGTACCCAACGTGTTTACACATCAGTTTCTAAATACTGTGTTTAACACACAAAACATCCCACTCCTACATCATTTTCAAGGCAACATCAAGATCTCAAACAGCACTCCTTAAAGCAGAAGTTTTTATTTCTGCTCTATCATTTGTTTAAACTGTACAACTGCACAAGTCAATGTTTCCCAGTTGGTAGGTCTAATTCATCAATGCATCCCTATAGAAAGAGTATTCCTCAACTCCCAGATAAATAAATTCCCACCAATTCCCCTTTCCATTGTTCAGGTAGTTAAATTCATTGCCTTAGTCCAAATATAAATCCACTTGTAATTGCAAATTGAATCATAAATTGGGTCAAAATTTAAAACGTGACTCATTATTAAGTTTGTTAATGCATTTTGCTTATCATTTTGTCTCCAAGTCAGTAGTTTGCGAGAAGGATCTCAGCCCTGCAGCTCTTTCTTTTAGCTCTTCCAGTGGCACTGGAGATGTACCAAGTCTTTCATTGCTGCAGATCCCTTGAGTATGTGGCTTAGAAGAGATGAGCACATCTTAATGAACTATGCATTTAGAGAAGAATAATTAGCTGGGGGTTTTACCTTAGAGACTTGGTAATACCCATCCACTGACCCTCAGGCATATGAGTAAGCAGGTGGTAGCAACATGGTAAGTTAGTTCTTGTTCATGCTGACTGCTATAGGAAAAAAGGGAAATTATTCATGACATTGGCAGGAAAATATGGAGAGACAGAAAAAGATACCTTGTGCTGCAGCTGATCTGAATCTTCAGCCATCTAAACAATATAAAGAATCTGATCCTTGTGTTCCTTTGGAAATTTTACTCCAGATTTCCCCTAAATTCCCCAGTCCAGGTTTCTTACCTCTGCCCTGACCACAATGGAAGGCCAGTTTGCCCTTTATCATGCCCGGTACAAGAGAGATGGAGCTACTGGAGAGTGCCTACAGTAATGCCATGGTGATGAAGGGACCGAAGCATCTCTTAATATGAGGGAAGGCTGAGAGAGCTGGGACTGGTTAGCTCAGAGAAGACAAGGCTCAAGAGAATCTCATCAAAGCATGTATCTGAAGGGAGGCTGTAAAGAAGCGGGATCTTTCAGTGGAGCCCAGTGACAGGACAAGAGCACTGGGCACAAACTGAAACACAGGAGGTTCCACCCGAACATAAGCAAAGTTGTGGTGGTTTTTTTTGGTTGGTTGGTTGGTTGTCCACGGAGGTTGTAGGGTCTCTACCCCTGGAGATATTCAAAAGCTGTTGGGACAGCAGAGATACTGCAAGATTATAAAGGTATTAATTCTTATTGGAGTTCTGGAGAAGTTTCATTAACAGCAAAGTATACATATGTTTAAAGTAAGCAAACTGTAAGAATACAACACGATCTGCATTTCCCCTAGAAACCAAAAAAAGTAATTACTTACATGTTAATTTTCATATAACCTTGATTCTTCTTCACAGGAAGGATAAAGCATGCAGGAAGAGCAACGACTGGAAACAGTGAAAATATCATGGGTACATTTTCACCACAACACATGCACATAGCCCTGGTTGTACAAACTGTTACAGACCGAGTGCCCAAGGAAACACTGACACCAACAACTACTAAACCACTGCTGCTTTCACCTTGTTCCTTTATGGCCTCACACCTCTTTTCTTATACATTCAGCCTGCACTCCTCCATTTATATACTGTATACTTCTTTGTTCTTTATAAGCCACGCAGCACCACACTGACTTTCTTGAAAACATTATGTTAAGGATGATTCCTTTATTCCGAGCCTGCGCAGCACGCAGTGACAGCAGGGGGGCCACTTGGCGTGAACAATGCTAGAAAGAGCGTGACATATTCCTAAACCCACTTTTCCACCCTCCTTAAACACAATGGAAGTTTACAGGTAATGGTGAAGCAAAGGCTGAGGAAGGGAGAACAGAAATGAGGAATGAAATACCAGTTGCCATGCCTCTCTAGGCATGATGAGGACAGCAATACTTCATGTTCGTCATCATCAGGGACACCCTTCAACATGGCAGCATTGATTGAGATTAGACATCCAGAAAGGACAAAAAGCTGACATCTGGGGCAATCTGAGGAACTGCAGCAACTAATGGAATCTGATCTTCTGCATCGGTCTCACTTTCTTCTTGATGTATGACTTTACAGATGAACACATTTCCTGGCACCCAACTGAACTGATTTACTGAGGAGGATTAACCCCAAGGTCTACTTGAGGCTTCAAGCAGAATGCTTATCAGTTGACCAGCAACCAAAGGTCCAGAAAATCAGTGCATTTTTGCTGCTCCACAAGAAAGTTAAATAGAAGTTTGGAAAACAGCTACAACATCCATTATATCTGGGATCTCTGCTTCTTTGAGCCAAACAAATGAGGAATCCATCGCAATTTACGTCTCCTCTAATCCACGGCTGCATCTCAAAACCCTTACAACAGACCAAGGGGATCTTTCTGCACAAGGAAATCAAAACAAAACACTTCTATGGTGATGAAGAAGACGATGCAAGGTTAGATGCTATTCCTAGCGCAGGCTTTTGGAGACACCATCTGGCATTTGCAGAAGCTGTTAAGGGTTCAAAGTTTCTAAATACCACACTAGAAACACCAATGCTATATGCCTGAGGTAATGTTTTCTGCACACCAACATCATTCCCGCAAATGGTCACTGAACAGCATCGAAGCTCCACCAAATAACACTCTGCAGAGCTCTAGCTGCCTTTTGCAGACAGCTCAACAGCACCTTGGAGTATCTCGTACTTACCTTGGATAAATGGCCCAGTTCATATAATTTACACAAAGCAAACTCAACTTTCAGATTCTCTCTTCCTGCTTTCCCTCCAGCACACAAACCTGTGTGATGACTAAGAGAGCTGGTCTCTTAGACAGAAAACATTCCCAGAAGCTACACATTCTAATGTGGCACAAAACCCCCACATTTTCTGTCATGATTTCTATTTCAGTATTCATGAAACGTTTACCTGCTCCTTCATCAGACTGGGAACCAGCACGTAGAAAGTGCAGAAATTACTAACGCAACAAGCAGCTTAACGATATACACTTATCTTTTTACTGCAAAGGAAGCCAGAATAAATATAACAAATGAGTGTACAAAGAGTCCCCAAAATTTTATTTAAAGAAACACGTTCAAATGCAGCATTGAAAACAGAGAATGGAATGCAAATAGTCAGAGAACTCACGCTGAGTTATGTTTTCTTTGATAAACTAGCACCATTGAATCACAAATCACAGACTAAATCATTCCTAGAGGTGTAAAAAACTTTCACCATTATAAAATTCCTATAAGATCTATTAAAAATTGTTTCTCAGATTACTACTGCTAAAGACATGAAAGCAGTTTGAAGTACAAGTTGTTTTATCTACTCATTGTTCAAGTTACCCATAAAAGACAGTTTATTCTTATGTCTAAACATCCTGATGAAAGGGAAAAAAATGTCTAAAAGTCAGGTTCACAAGTCTTTACAAACTAAACAAGTAAGAAAAATCTACTGTGTTATAAATATACACAGTACAATATGTACAAGTCTGATCTTACAAAATAAGAGCTTTCTAGTCCATAAAAATACTAACGCAACTACAAAATTTTCTTAGTGTTTAGTCACTATATCGAATTCCTAAAACAATGTATTTATTCCATAGCACAGCAGCTTGAACATGTTCACAATGGGAAAAAGCCCAACACTCCACTATAAAACTGACTTCTAATCCTAATTTCCCACTCAGGTTTAGTGGTAATGTTAGCATTTGCAATCTATTTTCATGTCACAAGTCCTTTACATATTTCTAGACTGTGTTTGAACTATTCAAAGTGCTGAAAGTGCGATCAAAGAACGGAGTTTTGTATCTGTTTTCCAGTACACCCTTCTCTGGCACTGGCAACAATAACCAAGTATTTCTAGGTCTGTGAGGTGAAAAAGGCACATGCTCGTTTGTACACAGGTAAGCACGCACAGATACACACATGCACTTTGCTTTCAAGACCTGCTCCTACATAGTAAAATGCTTCTTTATGAGTAGGGACCTTCAAGAATTCCTTACGAACGGTTTAATGCAGATGCTTGGAATTCATAAATACCTTTGATACAAACTGCTTAAAATGACTGAGAAGGTGGTGAAAAAAAAATCGTTTTGGTTTTAAACTTACGGTATCCAAGTATTGCTCTGGAATACAGAGAAACAAAGTCTATGCTCTCTCACCCTTTATCAAGTGACGTCCAGGTTACAGTAGCCCATGTGATTTATCGTTTCCTTACAGTTAACACAGCACATGTGAGCATACACACATACATAACACTTCCTCAGCATTCGTTCTTCTGTTGGAGACCACCTGCAGTCTGAATGAAAATAAAACTATCTGAAGAATGTTTCAAGCAATATCCTTTTGTACTTACACATAAAAGTAGAAGAAATAACAAAACCGAACTGTGCCTCAACTGGAACAGACTTGTACTGATACACAAGCTAACATTGCTTCCTGTTCACCTTCCTTCCCTACAGTGGTCTTCTACGACATGCATCATAATAACTAGTGCTATTAAAAATTAAGAACATATCCCTCTTAACAAAGTTGACAAATTTTTCTAGTGGGCACATTGGTTTGCTGGAACGCTTATAATAATCCTTGCAAAACGAGGTCTGGAATGTGACATCGGCACCATTATACAGGATGCGGATAAAGTGTTCTTTGGGTCTCTTCCCATCCTGCCACAGCTCAAAAACTAATCTGGCAGCAAATCTTGGAAATCTGGCCTCTGTAATGCCCAAGGCACTAAGAACAGGTGACAAAGTGACATCATGTGCCGAGTAAAGAACAAATACTTCTTCTTTCTTGCCTTCTGCAATACGCTGCAGCCGATTAACAGTCTGGTTGAGGAGAGGATGAGTAGCCAATAGTGCATAGAAGAAATAAAGTTTCTTTTCCTGTCTTTCTCTCTCATCCTCCAACTGATGTCTTTTGATTACTTTGAAGTGTTCCATACTAATGCAGCCAGTTTTGGTACATGGAAAACTGACATTGTGGCAAAAATAGCACAAGAGAGAATCTATTGGGTTAGAAGCTCTCAGCTGCCTGGTGGGAATGCCTACAATCTTTGCCATATCCACATATATTTTCTCCAAGTCATTGTTTTTCACCCTTAAGCTGTACTGTCTGCGCTGTTCCTCTTCTAGGTAGTGGTTTCGCATCGGACAGTCGCAGCTTCCAGAGCAAAAAATGGTGCTCCACTGATGCCTCATGTTAATTTTCTTCCAGTCAAAATCTGGCAAAAAAGTGTAGAGCAGCGCCAAGGCACTCTGCAAGGTTCGACTTTTTCCTGTTGTCTCCAAGTAGAGCTGTTTTGCTGTCCAGTCGCCCAGAAGCAGTTTATGTTTGTTTATATAAATTTCTCTTAATAGTTGTCCATTTCGCAAGTGTTGTACAACCCCTGGAAGAGAATTTTTTAAAGTTACAAGACATGATTAGAAACTTTTTAGTTTTAGAGAAAACAAACTACACAGCTAGCCGTCTTAATGATAAATGCACAATTAGTTAAAAGGTTATGAAATTCAAAACTGAACTTCACCTATGCTTGACTATTAGGAAAACTGCATGAAATAAGAAATACCTGCTATTATTCAGTATCTCCCTGATTCTAGGAGCTAAACTGAGATATAGATAGAGAAAGCTGGTTCCATAAAATTTGTTTAAAACCTCAATGGTTTAAAATTTGTTCTTTGGATTACAGACACAAACTGAATGGGTCTAACATGACTATAAAAGTAAGATGGTTATGGAGATGGGTCCAGACTGCACCTGAGCCAGGTTTTCGGACAGGCTGTGAATGCTGAACATTTATGGCAGCCAGTGGCACTACCAGCAGTGAGGAAATGAATACACAGAATGTGAACTGGTGTGTAAACTCACAAACCAGAGTGGTGAGGTGTAGCACTCAAACAGCTTGATGATTCTTACACTAAAGCTCTGCCTTATCCAGCTGGCAAGGAGGAGGGGGTGTGTCTTTCTCACATGCCAAAACCTTTACTCCAGCATCCACCTTGCTTGTGTTGTCCTCCCACAGCAGCAAAGCAACAGGCATGAACCCTTTATGCACTAGAACACCTATATAGCTTGCTACATGCCATAGGAGCCTCAAATATTAATACCAGCTCAGTTACAAGCTGTGTGCAGTGATGAATCCAGTTTCACACACAACGTGCTGTGTTAGGAGGAGTTCCTCGGTAACCCGCCCAGATTTCTCATGAGGTTCCTTTGCAACACTTGACACTGGCCTGACACAAGTATTTCTTCTGATGGGATCCTGGAACACACGAGGATTTGACAGACAAGTTTTGGACTGAAAAATACAGGAGATTCCTGGAAAGACAGTTGGCAAAAGAAAAATGGTGCCAGCTCCCCAAATCTTCAACACTATGTTCATTCTCTCTAGCAAGTCTCAAAACCCATTGGCTACCCAGATCCACTGCGATACGCCTTTCCAGTCACTGGTATTTAAAATAAAAAGAGCAACACAGTTAAAAGTAAGGTGTGGGAATAAAATGGAATGGATCAATGTTAAAATTTGAAAAGACAGGAGAACATGAAAGTATTATTAATGTGAATTTTCAAATAATTTAATGAATGTTGAAGAGAAAAATCCCCATGTGACTAACCCTTTTCACAATCGCATTTCTACCTAGCTGGGCACAGTATGTTTCCACATGTTTGTGGGAAGGCACTTATCTATTTTTATTTTTGACTCACTGATATGAATACATACAGAAAAATAAGTGCAGCAAACAAACAGACTTCAGTTCATACCAGTTCAGCTGGCTGTTCCGCGTGGAGAACACAAATAAATTCCAAGAGCTGTGGAATCTGGGAAAATCTATTTCTTACAAAGTGGCAACTTGTTTCTATACTTGTGTCTTCTTACCTTTTGTTCCCTCGTATTTTCTATCACCTGCTGACAGCAGTCCCAGATCCTTTCCAAAGGCTCTTTTATCACTGCTCTGATCCAGAACTACCTGCACTTTCCCTCTCCAATCCCAAACCCTTTGTTTCTTTCTCCTATTCCCAGTACCCCCAGCATCACAATACTCCCAGCTCTCCCCATACTTTCTTCTACATAGTCAAATCCCTGACTGCAACACTTCCAGTTACCTCCCATCTCCCGTGCTCTTTTGGTACCAATAAACGAAATATGTTCACCAGCAGGATTCAGCAGCCTTTCTCTCAGTGGTAGTATTGATGAAGTCTCAAAACTTCATTTTTTAAAGAAGTTTTATGGAATGTAATTGCTGATCTTTCCACCTTTTCTCCCAATAACTAGCTCAGCAGAACTGACAGAATAAGAAAATAAGCTTAATTTTCCTGTGGTGAAAACATACAGAAACAAATATACCAGAAAACACACTTTTGGCACTTCATTACAAAGCTTAGGATGGGGTCGGGAGGACGGAAAAAAGCACCAGATGTTTTTCTATTTCCATAATACAAGCATCAAATGAGTCTGTCACATCTGAATCTCTTGCAGGGGACACAGTAGTTACACCACAGCTAAAAACTGGCAATTAAGTTCAGTTCAGAGCCACTTTGAGTTATAAACCAGTCAGAGTACCAGATCTTGCTCAGGAGGGACTGAGCAATGCCACTTTTCATCAGGGTGACGAAGTAATTTTGTGGTGTGGAGCACTCTCAAGGAAAGGTGCTCTGACTTGTTGCAAATAAAAGAGATGCTAAGCGTGATCGATCTGTGACAGAAGTGGCAAGCATGGTTCTAGAACTGTTACCACTGCTATGGTAGAGAGTCGAATACTTCATTCACGCCCCAGCATAACCCAGACTGTGACCAACATTGTAAGCTTCTCATAAAAAAGCATTTATTTCAATCTAAAGAAAACAAGAAGATCCCTTTTTGAGCAGGCTGCATTTAACAGAGCGGAGGAAAAGCTAAAGCTGCTGTGGCAACTCACCCGTCTGCGTTAGTTCTCCCATCTCGCACAAGGAATGGCTGGGGTAGCGCGGCAGGCTGCTCAGGGGACCGTCCATTTGGGCTGCAGAGCCTTTGGACATCTGTTTGATGAAAGCTTCAAGCTGAGGATGAGAAGGTTTCCTAGAAAGGTAAACCAAGATGTGAAAACTTCCAAAAGCAGATGAGAAAACAGCTCAAGAAAGTCAAGCATTCGAAGTATGTCAGCTCAGAGATTTCATGGTGCGAGGTTATTTCCCACTGGGACGACATCTGCTCTTACTCAGGACTTCTGCAAGTCTGCAAAAGAAATCCAACTACTTACTACCTAAGAGCTATAGGGAACCCAATGTCTTGTCACAGTAAAATTATGATACCTTTTGGTAAGTAATTTGGAAAGATTTGTTTGGGTTTTACAAACACAGTCACTAATACTCTTGCAAATTAAAAAGAAAAAAAAATCCTTACCAAGAAAACCACTCTCTCCACTTTCTGAAGTACCATTGCACTTCAACACCACAGCCAAAGGCACTGACAATCGAAAGGGCTTCATATAACCATATTTTAAGCAGATGATCTTGAAGGAATTCTCAAGTTTTGTAATATACAATGCTGATTACAATCTCGGCCTTTATGTCTAATTACTTCAGGCTTCCAATCGAATAGCACATGTAGCCTCCATTGAGTGGTACCTGGAAAGCAGTATCCAGTGGCCCCATTCCAACTGGAAGCCATTGGTTTTGGTTTTCTACTATTACCCAGGAAGAAAGAGTCCAACACTGCTGGACACTTAAACAGATACGATCTCCCCACATGGCAAGTGATGAATACAACTGGAAAAGCGATGCATACAAAAATGTCTAAGTTAACTCACCAAAACAGAATTCAAGTCAGTGGAAAAACGCTTAGATCTCCTAAACTGTTCTGCAAATTTCAAATACGCTACAGGCTCAGCTCACTGTTGTACTGCAGCGCTAAAAACTACATATACAAACAGTCCACAATGTAATCAAAATTAAATAAATCTTTAATAAAAAATTCTATGATTGCACTTCTTCAACAAAAATACATGACATAAGCAGGGATTTCTTTGTTAAATGCCAACACTCAAATGTCACACAGTCACCTCTCTACTTTTGTGCAGAACTAAATCGGAAACTGTTTGGCAACCCAGCTCTGCCCCAGATGGTTCTCATTTCCGTAGGACTTTTAGCCTGATTATAGTAAACATTTTTTTATGTTGCTCACAAAAAAAAGGTATCTATATTAAAAAATATGATAAATTTGCTCAGAGAATTTTTACAGAAGCCTGAGCTTTGTGTTTATTGTTCATACATAGACTTTGCTGGAATGATAAACTGATTTGACTCAAAAACCTCAGGTCTAAAGAAAACTTTCAGAGTTGCAGGAACCACGAGAGGGAGCAATAACACTGCTGAAGTACGAATAAGTGTCTGGAACAAAGCTGAGCAGGACAAAGGCATTCTTGCTAACACAGGAGACACGGAGAAACTCTCCTCAATGGGAAGGCACCTCTGGCACAGCTGTGTTCTCAGCACACACATACAGGGGTCTCACAGCAATCAGTGCCTCTGTTAACGGAAAGCCTCACTGTCGTATCATTTTATAAAAACTTGAACGTTTCAGTATTTAATTTACCTTTAGGAAAAAAACAAAAACGAAACAGCCCACACCATACACAACCTTGGCGGGAAAATGTTACAATAAATTATGAAAAAGCTGCCAGTAAGAAAAAAATGCAAGATCAGAGAAAAATATCAAAATCATTTTTTCCTTTTTACTTCAAATTGAAAGGAAAACCAGTCAATTTATGACATGCTAAATCCACAGCTGCTTCTGCATATTTTAATATTAACAACACAAATGAAGATTAATATTTGAGAAGCAGAGGTACATAAAAAGGCTTTGTTCCTTTCTAAAGCAGTGGAGGCTTCCTGTTGTACCACGCACACATTACACAGCTTAAATCCAGCTCCAGATGTGAATTTCCAAAAGAACTTATTGTACTGTTTTCACAGCCCAGCAGTGCAATCTAAAAATGGAAGAATTAATTTGAGAAAATTAAATTAAACCCGTTAGCAAAAAAGCTTTTTAAGCTCATTATAGACGTAGCAGGCTGAACTACCAATTTTCTGAACTTTGCACATTTATCCATTCTGCTTCTTTTGCTGCTTTGCTCACAACAACTTGAACTCTAATGGAATCAAACCTGTACTAATGAAACTGCCATCAGTCACTTGTGGGAAGGAGGTAAAGAAAGAACAAGAAAAGTATTTACCAATGCTTTGCAAAAAGATTTATCTAAAAAAAGGCAGGCAAGATAAACTAAAATCCAAGATAAAATGATAAAAGTGAGCACAAGTTAAGCACGTTTGCAAAAGTGAATTATGAAATACAACTGCTAGACATATTTCTGGATATAAATTCAAATCTTACTACTTGTTAAATATATTCCAGGGGAAAAATCAAACAATAGAATTAAGAACCATTCTGCCTGAAGGGGTCAGACATCTCAGGCTACAAGATACTTCTATCCTGAATGTAATCCTCATGCATGGAACCCAATTCTGAACATACCAGCAATTCTCCTGATTAACCCTGTACAACTGAGCAAATAAAAAATTATTTTTCTTAACAGCAAAAGTTACAGCACCACTCAAGCTATCAGCTAACAAATGATTCTCCCTCCCCACTCCAAGATTTCTCATTTCTTTAGAAGCTGAATCCTCCTGTTGAATTGGCCAATTTACAGCTGCTGCAGGAGCTGGGGTATCCAGGCAACACAGCTGAGACTGCTGGGGCTGCTGGAGCAGGAAGCAAAGAAAATTACCCAGTTTAGAGTTGAAAAGATTGAAATATCCTTACATTTTGACTTCCCTAAAAGTAACAAGAATATAAAAATGGGCTAAAGAGATATCCTTGTGTAATTCGCTGGATTTTTATTTATTAATACAACTTATTAATACAATTAATCAATAATTAATTAGTTGATAAATGATTAATTAATACAATTTATTAATGCAATATTTATTAATATTCCAAATTTTGTCAGAACATAGAATGGCTTTTCACCTAACACCATACTTTTTCCTAAGTTTGAACATTTATTTCCCAGAACATTTATTTCTGTAAATTTGCCTCTTAATTATTTTATTTTTGTAAAATCCCATCAGTTTTATCTGTAACAAAACTGAGGATGCTTCTTTTCCCTCAAATAATGAATTCAGCCTGCCTTTTTGTTATTTACAAACTAAACACTGGGATAACAGATTCCAGATTTAATAGTGTAGTTTTCATGCACTAGCATTAAAAGGGATCAACATTTAAATCCTTATTTATCATTTAAATATCTTACTTGTAAAGGTCCTAAAAAGCTCAAATACCAAAATGTCATCTCTTTTTTGCTACTCTGTATCCAGTGTACATGGAAAGAAATCGTACCGTGCAACTATTTCAACTGTATGTATATTTCTGTCAGTAACTGAGCTGACATCCTTCAATGAAGAATTTTCTTTTCCTTGAGAAGTTTAGATAGAAAAATGTAGAGGTATTTTTTAGTGTCCTTTTTTTTTTTTGGTTGGTTGGTTTCGGTTTTTAGTTTAGTTCTGTTTGTTGGTGGGTTTGGGTGGGATTTGTTTTGTTTTGGGGTTTTGTTTTGTGGGGTTTTTGGTTTGGTTTGGTTTTGGTTTGGTTTGGTTTTTGGTGGTTTTTGTTTGGTTGTTATGAGAAGCAAACACTATCTTGCTGGTTGTTCTGAATTAGCGCAGCAAAGTGAGAAATCCGGTAGCAGAGTGAGCACACGACACCTCAGAACATCTCCCGATAGATTCTGGGTGGCTTGGCTATAATGGCACAATACACCATCTCAGAAACATGCAGGAAAATGCAAAAAAACCACATCTATTATATATGTGCATAGCTATGAAAAATAACTCATGCAACTCAATATTAAGTTCAAACACATACAGAAAAGTCTCAAATCGTGCAAAGCAGCACAGAAACCTTGTTCTAGGGCATGTTTGCAGCCACCCCCGCGAGGCGGACTGAATTCAGGACTTCAAGGTGAGGATTTGGGAATTGCTCTGGGGAGACAGTGGAGCTTTCTGCCCCTGGATACCAAGGGCTGGTCAGACTGACTGAGTGCATGAAAGCCTCTTTTGCTAAGAGGTTAGCTCTTTGAGCTAATTGCCTTCGTTTAAATAATAGTAATAACAATAACGAAGAATCCCAGCATGAAGACCATTGCTGGACTTGATAGGTAATTCACAGAGCAAGAAGAAAATCATCCTTGCTTCTCAAGACCACTACTGGTGCTATTGATTTATATTGTAAGCAGAAACTGTTTCTATTAAAGACTTGAAACATAAATAGAAATTCGATCTAGAGCAGGGTTTTGTTCCTCTTTTAGACCCAAGCTGCAAATCAGACCCAAGGAGGTCAATTTTGGTAAAAATTTCCCACCCCTCAATCTTTACATCTATTAATTTTAGGACTAATTTTGATCAAAATTAATTCCTTGATAGGAATAGGCTGAGACTCCTTTGACATTCTTTCTTATCAAAACTATTGGACCCACTGAACTTTTGCTTTACTTCTACTATGTATACTGTAAAATCAAGTACAGTGTAAGCCCTGTTTCTTCAACACACATGATGGTCAAACCACAGCATTCAATCTGTCCCCCAATTAATTAAACTGAACGCTCTTTTGAACCACCTACAAATTTCAGACTACGTATCTATGAGAATTGCAAAGTTAGTCTAATTAAGATGAAGTACAGTATTTAAGAAACAGCTGTGGAAAGACATTATCTTGACAAGACTACATGCAACTACAATTTATTTAATAATTTACATGTTCATAAAAATTCAAGAGTGGCATAAATAATGTATCTTCACCACAATATAAGATTTGACAGGCAAAACTAATGTGTTGGTCAAGGTTATGATTGAAAGACAAAGTGTGATAGAAGAAATATTTTAATTATTGAGATAAATTACCAAAAGTCATTTATTTAAAAGCTAAAACTGAATAGTTAATCAAGTAGAAAACTAACAGTAGATTATGAATGCTTCACAGAAACGAGGAGGGGTAAAATTTTTATTCATCTTATCTCCATTACTGCACAGTGCTGTCCTCTCACAGCACTGCACTCCAGAGTTGTGCAGACCTATGTGCCTCAGGAAAGAACTTGTGGAGGTAGACAGTGATACAAAGGAGATATTGCTTGCTTTTTTCTTCCCAAATGGCATTTATCTATGCAAACATCACCTTTGTTAGCAAAAGGAGAATTTGCAAAAGCCAAGAGGACCACATTTCCCACCAGGAGCTGCAGAACCCTCAGTGTGTCATTTGGTGAGGAAATGTGACCCCGCCAGGCACACGCCAAGCTCTGGCGCAGGAATGTTACCTTCTTGTAATCGCATGACACCAGATTCTGTCTGCTAACTACACCAAAAGCAAGTGCCTTTTCTCTTTACTTAAAATGCAAAAAATTATTTTATAACTTAGGGCAAAAATAATGTGTTTTCTGTTAAGTAGACAAAAAAGGTGTTAGATCAAAGGTCTATACCGTTTCCTTTTCAGAAGGCAAATGAGTGGAAAGAGACACAAAACCAACAGATTACTGTAGTGTACAGAAGAGATCCTTAAGGATCTTTAGTACTGTTGGGGCTTATTTATTCATAAAAGTCTTACAGTTTTTACATTTCTATAACAAACTCCAGTGCTCTAGTCTACTTCACTGCCCTTCTGAGTCTTCAGAGAAGTCAGAAGAGGACTCAGGAGACCTTTCTTCACCTAATTCTGGTCTGGATCATGCTTTGACCTCGCTCCAAGTGCAAGCCACACCTTCTTTAGCTCAGAGTGTGATACTTGCCTCTCCCACGCTTTTTTAAATCATTTTTCTGGCAGTTTCAAGACATTCATATTGAACCTAAAATTCAAATATTTGTTACTAGGCTTATGAGTAACATCGACACCTCTCAAAATGCCTTAAAGCATATGCCAATTTACCTAGCATACTACCAAATTATAGTAGTCTTCCAAAATCATTGTAGCATCTTCCAAAAAGCATTTCTTTTCTACATCGCATACAAACTCAATGAAGAAACACTGCATATTTTTTTTTTACTTTTGACACTATAAATGTAAGATAAAAAGGAAAAATAAGTGGGAGATTAATTTATTCCCCCCAGAAGCAAACATTACAATGAAAGGATTTCCATAACGTCATTCAATTAATTTTCTTGAGGAAAAAAGTATATATTATTCAGTTCCCTTTGGAAATTTGCATCCCGAACAATGAAAGTAATAATAATAACTGAAGTTTTAGATGGAAGAAATCTCCAAAGCATTTAATCCATTTGCTTATATTCATTCCACACTCATGTCACAATCCATAACTCACAAAACCAAAGCGTGACCTCAAGGCTATTTTGCATACCCATTAGAAGTCCATGAGGCTGTAGCATAATCTGCTTCATTAATGAATTCCATCAGCTGAATGCCAAGTCAAATAAAGCACAGACTGAATATGAGCAGCATACATATCTGGAACTAAAGTCCAGAAAGCTTAAATAAGCCAGACATTCAGACATCTCCACTAAATTATACAGTATCAAGAAACCTTCAGTTCAAAGGTAGCAATTATTTACCTTATATTACTCTCAATATAAATAGGTTTACAATCAAGCACCAAATTTACATCACAAAGGAATATAAGCCTGACAGCCAAAGGAAGCAAATAGCTTCCTGATGTTGAAGTAATAAATTTTCCTTTCAAAGCAATAGCAAAAAGAGTAACAATTGCAGCTGTATTCAGAAAGGTCAGCTTTAGCACATCTGGGCAGCACAGTTCAGAGCCAACTCCTTTCATCTTTCTGCTGTCCTGCCAAAGCTGGCCAGGAGATTCTATTTTACATAAACTTTGTTCTCAAGGAGACAAGGTCTTTTTGGTTCTCCGCTCATTTCTAGTGGCTCTGAACAGTAGTGGATGTATCTATATATTGATACTCTAATGCTTCATAAATCAGTAACAACCAAAGGCATCTACACTGCTGGCCTCCTCCATCCCCTTAACTGCTTGACCTGGTCATTCTGCTGGCAGTGTCGAAAGTTGCACTACTTGCTTGCCTTTTATGGATAGTTTTCCTGACTTCATGGCCTTTATATTGCATTCCTTGCCTGAAACTGAAGTGGAAATAGCTATAAAAGCTTCTCTGACAAATACAAAACTGAGGTCTCATGGGGCACTTTAATACTGAGAAATACAGCTACTCATCCAACTTCATCCCTTGCAGTTAACATCTCTGCAATAAAGTTTTCTCAAACACATTCTAACATGACAGATACTGAGCGAGATCAGAAGCTCAGAGCCTTTAGAACTCCAGAAGGAACCTGGATATTTCTTTACTTAGTATTTCATGCTGAAAATAATCTCACCCCTTAAAGGCAGTTCATTAAAAATGTTATCATAACTATTAGCAAATTATTAATTTTTCATCTTTTAGAGACATTAATTGCCCACTCAACTTTATTGCAGAGATAACTGGAGTTTGGTCTCACGTCTGCAATCCCAGGGCTGCATAACTGATTTCAGAATGCCATTCAGCTCACAGTGGGCACAGAGCGCTGTTGGGGTTGGGCGCCTCTCAAAGAATTCACATTTTTGTTGGAGGATAAGAATTCTTGACAAAACAAGCATTTTGGTGGAAGTTGAAGTATGAATACAGGAAAAGCAACAGCCAACATAATAGCAGAGGAAACTTTTTTTTTAATGTACTATGTAAAAGGTCCCAGACCACTACCACTTAGAAAGGTTTTTCAGTGTTACCAGGAAATCAGATATTTTGGGTTGCATTCATAGACAGGGATTCCAAAAGAGGAGTCTCCTTTCAAAAAAGGAGGATGTGGTTTTGCTCAATTTCTGATTTTGATACTTGCACCAAGGGGCTAAGAAAGGTATCAGTACATACATGCACTCTAAATCAGTGAAATTAGACGCTATTTGAATCTTGACAATTCCAATGACATGTTAGCTATAAAAAACAGATTCCTCGTGTCTATTATTTCCACTTTTCTCTTAAAAATATATACATACATCCTTTCTTTAAAGACAGAGAAGATTCCATGCTATTCTAGGAAAAAGGTACTTAGGGTATATCTACGCTGCTTTGTGTACCAGATCAGGAGACCTCCTGTGTCCCTTTCCCTGAGCACTCTCTGTGGGTACGTGGAGCTGATGCAGCCCCAGCCACTGAAATCTCCATACCTGACACTCCTGAGTGGGCAGCAGCATCCAGCTGTGGATTTGCCCAGAGCTTTTGCTAACACCTGTGATGGTTTTTCTTGATATTTTCCTTTTGACTGTAAGTATTCAGTAGGATCACTGGGAAGTTCCCAGTCAGGGAAAAAAAAAACAAAAACAAAAAACAAAAAACCACAGATCCTACTTAAAAGGAGAAAAAAAAATAAACACATGTAATCAAGCAATCTGGGACAAAGGTTGATAATTTACATCATTGCTGTTTATTTCTACTGCTCTACACAATCATTCATCTTTATCAATGAGTAAGCTCTAACCAAGAAAGAAAGGTTCTTCCACAAGGAAGAGCAGCAATTCGGATCATATCTACAGCTCACACTGGTTCGGGTGTGAAGACAAGAATCAGCAAGCTACAGACAGGATGTTAGACAGAAGCACACTATACTGAAACAGAAAGGTAAATGATGTTTTAATGGCGGTCAGACACAAATAACTTGCGTGTGACAGTTTTAAACAGTGAGTGGTAACTACAAGGAAAGGGTGGTTTTCAAGTAGTAAACACTGCACTTTCTGTTTAATTTGTATTTTAATAGTTAAATCTACAACCCCCATTTTTTTTCCTGAACTTGAACACAAATCTTAATTTAAGGGAACTCTGACAACCTATATTTCTTAAAAAATGCAGGAAAAAACAACATCAAACATAAAGAGCAATTTTGGAATGGTAGTGATGAACTGAGACCTTTTTGTATTCACATAAAAGAAAGCATGCTTAGCTGAAATGGGACATTCCCAAACACTGCACCTACATTTTGAAAATGTGTAGAAGCTTATCTAAGAGGAACGGTAACCTAAATATTCAATTACACAGCTTTTGCTTTTTAAAGAAATACCAAGTATTTCTCCTGCTCTGGACTGGTAACAGGTAATAGTTCATCTTTCAAAAGAAAAGTCGTACACCACTGATATAGGTGTTTGTTGGTTTGGTTTGGTTTTTTTTTAATCCATGACAATACACAAAGATCAGAAGTCCCAATGTACAAATTCTTCCCTGAAGAGGAACAAAATAATTATCAGGCAAAACACACAGTAATGATAAAAGCCAAGAATTTTACCTGCTAGGCACCAACATACAGTCAATATCAGGTCTCTTTGTCTTGGGAATGGCATACAGCGGATACCTATCGCCATGTCGAATCAACACTTGAACTGACACTAGCTTAAAATAATGAGGTGCGTGACCTAAAGTGAAGGGAAAAAAAAAAAAAAGAGAGAAAAAAAATGTAAAAAGTTAGGTAAATCTTTCTCCTTTAAGAAGAAAAAACAAAAAAAACCAAAACAAAACCAAAAAAACCCCACCACCAAACACACGGGTGTAACTAGCTTGATAGCTTTGGTATTGCAATGAAAGAAAATCCCTGTTAAGAAACGGTAAGTTACTGTCTCAAGATTTCCCTTGAAATTGCAAGCTAACTTATACAAGACTCAGGTTCTTAGCACATTCTCCATAGTACATCTGAAGTTCAACAATCATACAGACATCATTCAAGCACTGAACTCTGCCAACACGAGAAAGTCACCCCACTTTTACGATACGTCTCTTCCAGATCCCTATCATAATGATGGATTTTGCAGCATGTCTAATTTGGAGCTTGTTGATATACTAGTTTGTGATTTATTTTATATGCATTAGTGGGACATGCTCACGAGGGAATTCATTCACACTAACCTACTGCTGCAGCCGCTATGGGGTGAAGAACACAAATGTGCTTTCTTGCCATGTCTAATGGATTGGAGTTCTAAATTTAATTACTTCTGGGTCTTTTTTTTTTTTTTCAGAATTCCAGGTCAACTGTTTGCAATGCAGCTTACTTGTAATAAGAATTACAATTCAAATACTAAATATCTATCTCTCTCAATTTTAGACCTCCAGTTGACCATTGACTAGAAACAGAACCGCTTCCAAAAATCAGGACAACAGAGAGGATACAAATGGAAGGAAAGAAGAACAGCATATTTTGAATGATTTAACATAATTCAGCAACCAGCTGGCATTTGTTGTGCCTTCTCCAAGCACCAAAGAACTGACAATGCACAAAGTTATCGTTTCCAATGAGAGCAGGTAGAAACATGCAACTAAGCTGTCGTTTGCATTCACAAAGCTTACCTTCCATACTGCGCTCAGCAATGGTGGGAATATTGCAGTAAACACGAGCTTCATAAACAGGATCTATTGCAGGAGGCTCAGTCAGCAAATCAGGCATGATTCTCTTTCGGCTCTTCGGATTCAACCCATCTTCCCTGATGGGGTTTACTGGGATTAAATGCACTGAAAGATACAGAACATACACAGAGGCTTTAAGGACATCTAGGACTATGACTCTTGTTTCTTTTTTTTAAAGTAACTGTGCACAAAGAGTACAGTTTCCGTGAAAGGATGCCACTCTACGGTACAGACCTTTCTTGTGAATTTTTCATTATTTACGCAGCCTAGAAGACAAGCTCAGAGAGCTCTTTAGCAAAGTCAGTGCTCAGCTGAGAGTGCAGAAATCCATCTGGATGTAGAACAACTGCCTCTTGTACTCTGCTTGGAGCTGCTTTTTCTGTCAGTCCCTCAGGAAGCTCTAGGAATATTAATGGGAAGAAGAGGGCCATGGCAAGCCCAGCTGTCTCTCATCATTTCAACTTAAAAACTGATGTTGAAGGACTTCAGCAAAAGACACAGCACAGTTATGATGATGGTACTACAAACCACTGGGAAAACTAAGTGGTCAAGACTGAAGGTGCTGGACAGTCCACCATATTCCTTGCTAATTCTCGCACTTACATGGCCACCTTGCCAGACTTAAATAGTCTGACTTATCTAAAGAAAACACACGCAAAACATTGCATATATGTAATGAAGCCTACCACAAAAAATGTTAAATACAAAGAAATGCAGTTAACGCTTACACACAGCAGGAAAATTAACAGAAATACCGCCACCAGTCTTCCAGCATGTAGAGGACGCTGAAGCAAATCTGAATTTAAGGCCAGAGTTGTACTGATAATGTCTTTTTACTGGGCCTTGATGTGAAAGCACTACTTAATTTATCAGCCTTACAAAACTACACTTGTCATAATGAATGCCCACATTTTTTTCTATTAGTATTTTCAGGGGCAGATTTAGAGGTGAAAAAGAAGAGGAAAAGTGTTTGTATTTTTACTCCGTTAGTTTTCTGTGGTGAGAGGAGGGCAGGGAGTGGGAAGAGAGAGCAAATTTCAAAGCAGAATTTTACTAATTCTTCTGGGTCAGTTCCTCATCTTGCATCTTGACTCCCAGTTCTAATTTTAGAGGCAAATTTGTTCTGCAGTAGAGTTGTGTGGACAAAGAAAAGCAATGAAGACAACAAACTGAAGTGAAGCACGCAAAGATTTTTAAGAGCACATAGTCATTAATATAACACAGACTCTTCATTCTTAAACTACAATACACTACTTTAAATATTATTATGTGGTTTCTCTTTGCCTGCCAAAACCAGAATTCAGGCATTTTCCATATCCTCGCTAGTGCTGTTGACATGGCAAATACCCGCAAAATGCAGTGACTTTAAACTTCTCCTGAAACTGTTCCAGATTTTGCATATGACCGCCCACAAGACTCTGCTTGGTGAGAACATTAACCTGTAATTTTGACTTCAGCCACTTAAACTGCAGGGCTCAGCAGTCATTCCAGCATTTATTTATCAGATTCAATGTTTAGCTCCTTCCATGCTAAGACTCACATTATTGTGAGATGCTGCAAACCACTGACCAAGAAACTCCAGCAGTAAGACAGAGCCTTGGCAACATCTATCAGAGGTTGATAAGCCTGGCTTCAAGTAGGCTTACAGCAAATTTGTATTTGGGCTATAGATCTCAAACCTAAGAATGTGTTACAACAGTTTCTTGACTCTACAAATACACAGCATTACAAGACAGTAGTTGCCTAAAGAGAAAAAATGGGAAATGACAGCAGTTATGTTATATTGGTCAAGTTTCCCAGCCAGAAAAGGTTAGGAGAAACAACTTCCAGCTTTCTGTTAACAAATTGTCTCTAGAGCAACTTGCAACATTTCTACTGCTTGCTTAATGTCACAAAACAGACAGAGTTGGCTTAAGTCCTCATGGAGGCAACGTAACTCCATGCGGCTTTGACCCATGAGCGTTTCAGAAGATGGGGAAACCATCCGCCAATAACAACAGCCACAAACTCTGGTGCTAAAATTTGGTTGGGAGATTTAAAAGCAAAATAAGGAACCTAATTTTTTTATCCAGGGAAGTTTTAACTACAAGAGACTGAACAGATCACATTTTTGCACTGAGACTATTAAGTACAGCACTCAACAGATGCATATGTTATGTTATTAAGATCAAATGGCTATGATTCATGGGGCCAAATATTTTGTTTGCAGATAGCAAGTCTCATTTCTAATCAAACTAGTTGAACGAATACTTTAACACTGCCGGACAAATAAGGAAAAGCACTAAATCTTAAAGAGAAGAATCTACTCTAATTAAAATATTAAAAATAAAATTGAATATTAAAAATACCACCTAGAGGTTTATCAGATTACATGTCTGAAGTTTAGAAAGCCACTGACAGAACACCCTTAAAGAAGACTCTTAAGTCAACAGAGCAGTTATGGGTGCACTGTAAGATTATTCTGTGGACTGGAAATGGACTCGGAGATTAGGAATAATAATAGTTCATGTCATTCATTTTAAAAAATCAATAGCTTATTAAAAACTATCCCATTCTAAATGCTGCTGCTAACTACATTTATTAATTACCTAGTCATAGCTGGTAAATATTGTCCTTATTGTACAGTGAATAAACCTGGCTTATACCAGGGAAGAAGGGACACAGCATTTCTTCCCTCAGCTACCAGCACCCTGCCCACATCCAAGTATCTCAGGGACAGGCTGGAGGAGCTTATAACTTTCATAGAATCATTGAACCCACCAGGGGTATGACCATGTTGTCTGAATTTCTGAACATATTTGAGCAACTGGATCCAGTGAAAAATGTCCCTGCCCATAGCATTTGAATCTTTAAAAGGTCCCTTCCAACACAAACCACTCTATGATTCAACTTAAATGATTCAAATTGTTTGGAGGTTTGACAAAGAAAATAATCAAGGTCAAGAAACTCCAGTCATCTAAATAAGCACTGTCATAACAAGTGCTATTTACTTTTAGAACACTTGAAAGAACACATATTGGAGAGGGAAATAATTTAAAAATCAACCAAACTACCTAGACAAATATCTGGGTCTTCTATAATATTTAACTACGTTAAACAGAAAAAAAAATCACATGATTTGGGCACCAGTCTAGGCAATCCACTGGAAATTTCCACCAAATGCATACACATACAGAGAGCAAGTATTTCAGAAGAGGGGGAAAACAAGACCAAGGAGAGAAGGCTTCCAGTTGGAAAGCTGCCTTGTGTCTGCCAGCCCTGCCAGCAGGGTGGCCTGAGGAGCCCAGCGCCCCCAGCCAGGCTGCTCCTCCTCCCCTGGGCGCAACTCCTCACAAGCTGGGAGGACCCCGCGGTTCCAGCACTTTGGGATGAGGACCCCAAGTGACACAGCCCCTTGTCATTCTTCTGCCTGCTCCAGCCAACACCAGAGGTGTCTTCCACACCGACAGCTGAAGCCTGCATTGTCTCTCAATTGTTTTCTTATCTTCTGCCATTCCCTGGACGCTGTTAGTGCCTCGCGTTACGACGTTTTCTCCTTTCTGCCTCCCTTTTCCATTCCAGTCCTTGAGTTCATGCTCCGTGCTGTCTTCCTTTATCCTGCCTCCAGGCTTTCGAGTCCTTCTTTGCGCACCTCATCCTCTCAGCTCCCGAGTGCACAGAAGGTTCAGTTTGTTCCTTCATTTCAGTACCTTTTATACCACACGGGGCAGTTACTTAAAGCTCTTTGAAGAGCTGGCTGACTCTCCATATCCAAGTATTTCCTTACTGAAAGTCCTCCTCTGCAGTGCCAATCCCACCTTTGTCTCCCAAGTGGGTTTTCTGGTCCATATGCAACCAGCAAACCTACAAATAGTATTGGACCGACATAGCTCAGAGGGGGAAGGTAATAATAATCATAATCATAATCATCATAATATTTGAAAGTCCCTCATATGGTCATACGGAGTTGAAATTAATCTTTTCTTCCAAACTCTGTTCTGCTCTTGCAGCTGTAAATCATTAAAAGATCAGAATTCTATTATGTAGTTTTCACATGATTTTTTATAGCTTAGCACTATTTTATATGACTTGTTCTATCAGTTCACAGTAACATGCACTTGCCCAAAACAGAAGTCTGCCGATGTGTATATAGACACACATCTTTGCTTAAGCGAATTTTTGAACAGGATTTTTACACTGCTGTGCCTTTCAAAGCTCATGTTTTACTGTGACAGGAATACAAGAATGTGAAACAGAAATGAAACAGATGATTTTGATGTGCATTTCCCACAGCCAGGGCAGTTAATAAAATGTATCTGAAACATATTTGGTGATCTAACTGAAAGCTTTACCAGCACTGAAACTATAAAGAATACAAACATACTATCATAGACATAGTTTGTCAACAAAAAGGGAAAGAAAATATATTTTATTTCCCAATATTCATATATTTATTTTTAAAACTATAGAAGCTACATAGAAACTACTTTGAAACATTAATTCAGAAAAAGTTGTATCTAGGGAAAAAGTAGAAGGCTTACAGAAACAGCAAAACAAAGGAAACCCCAATAGAACTCTGCCTGGTGTCCCACCAAGTCAAAATTGTTTGAAACACTGAAGTAAATCTAAACACATGGGCTGTTATCAGACAAAAGTAAGAGCGGATGGAATAGTCAAACAGCAAAAGCAGTCCTGGGAGAGACGGCGGGGCACCGGTCACACAGTGGAGCAGCCAAATACTGCTGCACAATCACTCCTTCAAGAATTTTTGCAGCTCCGAACTGAAATCCAATTTTTTCATGTTGACAAAATTCAGAGGAAATAAAATCCAATCTCTGATACTAAGTTAAACAAAAAACCTCCAGTAACTTTTCTTTTAATTCAAACCACACAACATGAAGACCAAATTTTAAAACTAAGTTAAGAGTTTGACTAAGAAATGGCTTTATGAACAAAACCAATGGCATCCGAAATATTATGACGCATGGTTTTATTCCCAGTGTACACTAAATATGACCTACTTAACAGGCAAGAAGCTAATTTGTCTGACTTCCACACACTGCCCAGTACCTAAATGCCACAAAATATGCCAAAAAGACAAATATTAGACAAGTAGTTTCTAAGACAGAGAGAGAATAATTCAGAAATGCTTTCACTATAATGCTTGTAACAATAACTACATAGCAACTAATCCCCTCTGGAGGAATGTCAAGTTTATCAAATCAATTATTGTACTCAGAAGCCCAAGCAGGGAGCCAGACTGCTATGAATTAATGCTACAAAACTGACATGAGTTTGACAAGAATTCAGTACAGCAGAAAAACAAACACAAAGCATACTGCAGTTTATGTAGAAGAAACACCAAATTAAATGCTAAATCACTCCATTACCAGTTTTTCTCCCTCCTGCAGTCCTAGTTTCAGCTTGGAAAACAAAACGTATCACCACTGTTTACCAAGAAGAAAAAGATTTATCCATTTAAAAAAAAAAAAAAAAGATCACTAACATTTACCTAAAACCAGAAAGACAGGCAACAAAACCATTTTCCATTTTCCCTTGTAGCTCCAACCAGCCTGAGAAGCAGCAGCACAAGTAGCCATGTTAGTCTCAATTTTCTGACTGAACAGAGACCTGAAATTTTCGTCTTATAACAGAAGGTCCTTTCAGCCCCACGCAAACATACTATTTAAAACAGTCACATGGAAATGAAGTAACACAGCAGAAATGCAAAAAAACCCCAAACCACTGTAGGTAACCTTATGCTAATGGGTAAAGAAAAGCAAATGCGCATGTCAGAGAGCACAAAAAGTTATTTATCCCTCTTTCACCTTTTTTTTCCAGCCCCCTCCTCTTTCTGCTCCTAGCGGGGCACTAACAAGGCTGCCTAGCACAGAGGAGAACTTCTGAAATTCTGATGACGAATGTAGACTCCTCTTGTGGTTGCTCTCTCTCTGGAAAAAAAATGGAAGCTCGAAAAGGAGCATCAGGAAGAACAAGGAGAAAGAGGCAGGAATGCTTCAAAACAACGGAGGTGAGGGAAGAAGGTGAAGATGTGTGCAGCAGAAAAGCAAACTCTTAACTTCAGTAACTGATATTGACGTAATTTTACTGCATTACATGCAACCAAAAGCTTATTCTTCAGTCTAACACAAGCTGAGTTTTCAGCCTTCTTGGTTTTCGGATCCCTGAAGTTCTCTGCTGGAGATGCAGATCTCCATATGGAGATCAAGAACTACTGTAAATCAGCTGCTTTTTTTAGCTGTTTTTCACAGACTTGGTCAGAAATAATAAAATCCCCTACCCCAGGGGTGTCAAACTCATTTTCACCAGGGGCCACATCAGCCTTGCAATTGCCTTCAAAGAGCCGAATGCAATTTTAGGACTATGTAAATGTAGGAGTAGTTGTAACTAAAATTACCTTTGACTCTTTGCAGGCAACCACGAGGCTGATGTGGCCCCCAGTGAAAATGTGTTTGACACCCCTGGCCTACCCCTTTCCAGGAGTGGGTCATGGCCTACTCGTCTGCCTGTTTTCGGGATCGCAAGTTGGTAATTTTTTAAAAATTTTCCTCATTTGGGGACAAATGCCAAAGTAACCTTCTGCCCACAGAGCTATAGCCAGCAGGTATTGACCCAGGACCTTATTCCTTATCAGACACAGGGGAAAAGGCCAGATTGCCTTGTCTGTGTGTTCGTGCTCAAAAATAAGAACAAGTACACCTGACCACCATGACTCACGCCAAGATTTCTGAGAACAAATCTCTTATTTCCAGCTGCATTAGCTGCATGCTTTGCTGATTTTTTACAGGGTCCCAATCTGACTTGCACAAGGAAAAATATGTTAAGAAAATATTTTTTGCACCAAAGCACAATATGGCAGACCTTGTCCTGTTATGTTTTTGAGACCAAATTTATTCAAACACATTAAACTATACAATGGGTGCTTGCATGTATTGAGTCCAGATGTGGCTCTGAAAAGAGTTTTATAGTTTTAGGGTTTTTCTCCCCTGAATTGTTTTTCAGTCAACAATTCAGAGGGCATATGGCACTGCTTAAATAGCTTCTGGGCTGTTCAGCTTGACAGCAGTAACACAGCAATGCTGACTGCAAGTCCAAGCCTTTTCAAGTTCTAGAGAAGACACTAAATTTTCTACTTCTCCTCCCAAAGTGAAAAATTACTCTCTATATATTACTCTGTTTTACTACTACACTGGAACACTACATTGTTTAATATGGAAAAGATTTCTATTTCCATCAATTAAATGCACTCCTTCCTTTAAAATAAATATATATGTATAATCAAGATTTTCCATACCAGCTTCTCACTAATTACCTTACTGCTTGGTTCTCCAGTCAATTTGAAGGAAGGGGGAGGTTCCTACTCAACATCTAGACAAGCAGACAGATTTCCTGCTCTATAAACACGTCGCTCAAGTCAGAGGTTGCTCACGCTCCCCATTATTTAGTGACAAGATGCAAATAAAAAAAAAAAAGCCCCATCAATGCTTATGATGCAGTGGTTCCGGTGGCCCATTTTCTACCATGGGCTTGTCAGGATTCACACCAAGGTGTGTTACAGAAATGGCACCACGATGCTACACATGATTTCATTCCTGTCGGTGTACCTGCGTAGCTGCCACGTCTCATGAGGCTGGGAGACGACTTCGACTACATCAGATCAGTGTCCCAAAGGCTACCAAGCAAGGCTTAAGCATACAAAGACTAAATAGGCATTTTTTAAGGCTTGATAGCATCATTTTTATAAATACAGTAGATCCAGCCATTGTTACTTATTTAACAAGATTCATGAGCACTACAATAAAATTTTTAAGCTCTGTCCTGCTTCTGTCTACAGAACTCAGCAACTGGTAAATGAACTAATCCAGCTGAATTGTCCTGGAACAGCTGTGTTCAGAAACTGTTGGCAACTCTTCCCATTTCCATAGCATTGTCTCAAAATAAAGGTCAACATGAAAAGGTACCTGCAGGACACAATATACCAAACACTACTGCCATAATTTGCCTGTGGGTGGTGACCTTTGTTTTTTCATTTTGTCTTGTGTAATTTTTGGATCTCACAAATACTGGAGTGGGAAGCTGTGCAGCAGAGATTACATCAGGACTGAAAAAAAGGCACTTGGCAGATTCCACATGTGAACTGAACACAAACATAGAAGCCAACTACACTCAGTGTTCAACAAAGCAGAAGAAAACATGGCAAAAAGTATTTTCCCAGGAACATGGACAGCAAATCCTCTGGCTTCTGTGATCTTTTCATCTACAGCAGCTGAGAACGATACAAAAATATGGCCAATACAGTAGAGTTCAAGATGGTTCAACAGTTGCTCCTGTTCCGGTCTCCAGCACTCTGTCACTAAGGCTTCACATCTCTGACAAGGGCGCTCTGCTGCTGGAACACGGCTGCTCCCTGGCGCCTGTGCTTCAAGGAATTCACTGATTCTTGCTACTAGGTCTTGCTCTTCGAATGGATATGAAGAGGAAGCGTGCACAATTCTTTTCTATAACCTAGATAAAATGTTTTTTCCCTCCTTTGAAAGACCAACTGACAGGAGTGTATAGTCATCCAGAGCTTCAAGTACATGTCATTGTCTCTTCCTTAAGTCTCTCCTAAAGACAGCATCCCAAAATACTCGGAATGGCTTTTGAAGTTCAAGTCAACTTTTATTAGGGCATGTACTAGAAGACCCAGATATTGACAGAGACATCACAAAATACACGAGGAAAAAACCCACAGAAATAAAAGCACACTAAAAACACACCTTTACTCTGCCCACTACATCTTTACTACATCCCCTGGTTTCAGAACACCAAGGCAGTGGCTTTTTGGGGCTGCAACAAATTCTGTACATTTGCTCACTAGTAAAAGCATCTTTCTATCACTTCTCAACAGAGCTACTTTCTGCACTTCTCAGCAGTGTCTCTATGTCTGCACACCTGGGGCAGATCGAGTCATGTCCCTTTTTCTCAAAGGGCAACGACCAAAAGGCAGGAAAACCCAGCACGTCGGCAGTTCAGCCACCGCCTCTGCAAAGGCACAGGACAAAAACTGTTTAATATGTTAATGACATCAGTCAGACACAATCCACAGACATCTGGCACTTCCCTGCATCAGTGTCCTTCCAAGATAAAAAGCCTTACACATTCAAATCAATATTTAAACTACCGCATTAAATTAGCACTTTTCTGTTTCACATCTAATCCAAACTGTTTTCCATCCACGAACTGACCCGCTCAGAGGAGGGATCTCTGCACCATATGCCACTGCTTACCCACACCAAGCCTGCTTGCTTGCTTGTCCTTGTCAGCATCAGGGCACAGAAAGCTGCCGTGAATTTGCTAGAGGCAAACCCCAAACCAACATATTTAATACAGTAGAGCCTGACGGCTTTTCATGCTGGAGAAGCCTGTAGCAGCAGGTGTAGTCACTAGTGTCAGAAACTGAGAACAGTGATCTCTGGATCAGAGAACCATTGATGTCTTTGGGACTCTTGCTGTAAACCAGCTTCGATTAAGATGGTGAATCACATTTCTTGTCTTTGTCCAACATTAATGTGCACAGTTGGTAAACCCAAAATTACACCAGATATCTAGGGCTTCTAGCTCTCTTAATCCAATCATCTCACAAACAAAATCACAAAGGGACATCACTTCCACTTTCCTAGACTTCATATTTCACTGCAGCAAGCCCACCTCATTAACAAATAAACCACAATGCCGTTTAATACGTGCAAGCACTGCTTTTCTCTCAGTGAGTAGGCTTTGAAAATTTAAAAGGGAATAAAGTTCAGGAACAGAGATTACTTTAAAAAAAAGTAATAAAAAAACACAGTTCAGGTCAGTATACGATGAACAAAAATCCTATGAACAAGTTTTTGGCTTTAAAAGACAGACATTCCATCTAAAATACATGTGCAGTTATCTGCAAGGCATGAAAAAGGAACAGCAGAGAACTGGATTAATGAGCTTTTGTTGTGTTGATAAGGGTAACACTCCTGAACTATCAAACAACAAAAGAAATTGCTAATAAATAAATATTTCACCTGATCTACTGCTACAGAATAAACTAATCATTTGGGTTGGAACGGACCTCTGCAAGTCATCTGCTCCAACCCAGCAGTCAAAGCAGGGCTAACTCAGGCCAAGGCATTGTCCAGTCAACTATAAACGGTTTAAAAGTTACACGTCGGCTAAAACCACCTACAACTTAGAATCAGCCTAAAGCTTGGTTATGACTAAGCAACTCTTAAAAGAAAAAAAAAAGTCCAGATTTCCTCATTGCCCCATGTCTTAAGTGAAACTGGCCATCATCGAGCTGATACACATTAAAGTACAAACTGCCCTTTTCTGAAATTCAGTGGACATAGAGAGCCAAGCAATTACTGGCTCACAGAAGGAAAAAAAGGAGGATGAAAAAGTGGAAAAGGAACAAAAGGAATACTCCGTACTTAAAAAAAAAAAAAAAATCAGAGCATTTCTTAAAGCTCTACAGAAAAGTCAAGCTACTTCTTCTATGTACTATTTCTCAAATTGTCTGCAACTGCAATGCTAGACAGTCCTAAGCGATGATTCCAAAAAAACACTACTGAATTTATAATAGACTAATGCAATGTAAACAAGCTCACAGGACTGTCAAATGACTGCAGAATCTGAAGAGACAGGAGAAAAAAACTACAAAAAATTGTGAGTCACCAGAAGAAAACACTGTGCAATCATCTTCCATGAGCTCCCCCAAAAGTCTGCTACACTTCCACAGACTTCAAGGAGACTGTCTATGCACGCGGTTATAAGAGTTCAGCTGCAACAGAGCTTCTAGCAGTTACACTGGCACATCATTACTTTGCAAAAAAATGAGTAGTCCAGATCACTAAGGAAAACACCCACGCCTCAGGGAGCCTCTTGGTCTAGAGCTAATTCTACCATTTCATATTTTACCCTCATTTACTTTTCCGATGATAAACCCAAGTATCTCAAGCTAGCAGGATTCCATGGTACATAGAAAGACAAAGGTATTACGCACATCCTTGAAAGAAACGTAGGTTAAACTTGTTTAAATAACACACAACTACATATAAGTCATTTTCTGGTGGAACCTATTTGTGGTATTATTTGCAATGAGGGCAAGAGCCCAGTTTGGCAGCAAGCCGGAACAGGAAGGATTAACTACAGCACAGATATTTCAAAGATAGCTTAACTATTAGCAACAAACCAGAGTTCTCTCCCAGGTTAAACATACAGAGAGAAAATTAAAATCAATGCCTTAGTCTACATAAATACTGTCAGAAACATTAATTACTATAAGCATATCATTTCTTCTCCTACTGAGAATATTCATTTTTCTTTGCTGTTTACTCTCCGTTCAAAACTCAAACAATTAAGGACAGGTACATACCCATGAGACTGTCCCTACAAAAGGCCATTGACACTTTCACATGTTTAAAATACTTGCAATATGCATTACCATAATTATTAAAAGACTGAAGCACAAATTGCAACACTCCCAAACTTTCTTGCAAGTATTAGGACCAAGTTTTCAGTTGGATTTTGAGAGAAATTATGTTAAAATGCTTATTATTTTCCAGTCTTGTATCTTCCCTCTAGGATTTAACCCAACACTGCATTAAGGATTTGCAGAAGCCTAACTAATAACTTGTTAGTTTTTGTGAAGTATGAGGCTTTATTTACAGTAACCTTCAACTGTATGTGTTAACAGCTCATATTAATCTCTGCTTAAACATGGTTCAATTAACCATCATAGATAAAGCCAAAATATATATTTAAAGAAGATTTATAAAGTTCTGTAGCCTGCCAAGTAACTTCTACTGGGGAAATCCTGTACGAAGCAACTTGACCTGACCTATATTTAAAGCAGATATTTAAAAATTATTGCTTTATTTTTGTAGAAGAAAATAAGACTGTTCCATAGTATCATTCTCAAGTATTCGTCATGTCTCCTCCCTCTTCAAGGGATAATTTCTGGCGCAGTACATTATACCACCGCTTTTGAGAATCACAAAAAAGTTATTTAAATCTCCAATTACAACACGAAAAGCATCTTTAACAAAAATCTGTATATTTACAGTTAGTTTTCTTCACCCACTATTAAAGTGTTCACAGCCTTGAATATATTATTTGTGGGTTGTTTCTCCCTTTAATCTTAAATTCAGATTAAATTAGTACTTTCAAAAAACCCAGAGAGACTTCTCATCAGTGGAAAATCTGCCATGCTTATGAGCTTGAAGGCAAGATTCATGAAGGGAGATATTTGGTCTCCTTTTAATTTGGTATGTTTGTAACACATGACAAAAACAAGTTCTCCACATCAAGAATTCTAAAGTTGTGGCTTTTTAAATATAGTTAGCTGTATAAATCAGCAAAATGGAGCTCTATTTTTTTTTCTTCCACTGAAAAAATTATATTCTTATAATGTGAAATATAAGTAGCTATTGTTTGTTGATAAGGAGGAGTAAGAGATGGTGAGGAATTCACTTCAGAGAGATGGTAAGGATACATTTTCTGTCCAGAAACAACCAGAAGCTTAGATTATCTTTTTACTGAACACCCTGCGGACTTTTCCCCTGCTCCTTCAGAAATTAAATTGTGGAAAAACCCAACTCACCCATTTTTCCCACAGACTTCTCATATCCCAGCTCTTCTCAGCATCCCACTGGCAGTCTCTGGGCAAGGGGCTGTGGGTGCAGCTCACACCCTGTTCTGCTTTGGGGTGGAGAGGAGGGGACGGTGGCAACTCTGTGGTACCACAGCTACAGCTCCACATGTTGAGGAAGCACATCCTGCTTTGCACAAGAAAGGCTGAACTGGATGCTACAACCCCCTCGGCCTCCACCTCTGTTCCCACCTGCCAGTCCCTGCTGAACGTTTGGCACTGGGACACGCTCCCCAGGAGCCTCCCCCCAGAGCACCGCAGCCACCCCCTGTGCCACGGCTGCTCTCACAGCAGCGGTGAGGACACCGAGCTAAGCCCCAAACCCTTCAGTGTTGTTCTTGAACTGGGCCAGCAAGCCGGGACGCAGAGAGCAGCCCCCCCAGCAGAGGGGCAGCACCACTGAAGCAGAGGGGCTGCCAAGGGGGCTGTGCAGGAACACGGCGATTGCCTCCTCCCGGCAACATGCTGCTGGGGTTGCCGATGGTGCCCGCGCCGTCCTCAGAAAATATGAGCTGCTCGCAGAAAATATGAGCTGCGTCTACTACTTCTCCATGTGGAGAATCCCGATTTCTGTTTCCTGTGACTCATCTGTAAAACAAAAACCTCCAGTGCAAAAAAAGATGACAGAAAGTAGAGGGAAATTATTACTGGAAAAGTAAAATGTCATCTCCAGACATGCTGAAACACCAACACCCAGCCTGACCATCAAGGCAGAGATAGCATTGCAGGGCGGGGGCGGGGGGGCGCACAGAACAAAACAAAACTACCAACCAAAAAACCACAAAAAAACACCAAAAAACCCCAAACAAAAACAAACACAACAAAATAAAAAACCAAACAAAACCAAACAAAAAACAAACAACAACAAAAAACCACAAAAAAACCACAAAAAAACCCCAAAAACCCAAAAAAAAAAACCCAAAACCAAAAAAACCTCCCAAAAACCAAAAACAAACAAACGACATCAAAAACAAACAAACAAACAAAAAACCCCACAAAACCAAAAAACCCACTCCCCACACTTTACACAAGAACCAGCACCCTGCCTGGGTAGCTGCCGACATCCTAAAAAGCAGTGGCAGATACTACAATTCATCGAATGACAGGCCTGAGGCACTGACCACACTATCAAAGTATTTAGGGAAACAACCTTCAAACGCGAAGAGAAGCTCCGTGTGCAGGATCTGCCTGAGAGCCCAGGGCTTGGCGATTGTGAGTGCCTGCAGCAGGCAGGCTCCAAAGGGAAGGCTGGTGTTTCTGCCCGCCGCGGGCTGGGACAGCAGCGAAAGAGAGATGCTTTCCCACTATAGTTATAGTCCTCCTCTGTTGACTCTTACTTTCCTTAGGTTTTCAGTAAATGAAAACAAAAATAAAAAATAAATAAATAAAAAACCCCTACCACAAAGTAAACCAAAGGTATTTACTTTGTTGTACAAAAATTTATTTACATGCATTCGATTAAAAAATAAAAACCCACAGTCATTGTCAAGTAAGCTTTACAGGGATTACTTATGGCATCTTAACAGCTAGCTTTTAAATTTCCATTCAGTTTGGTTTATTCAAGGTAACTCAAAGATAAATAGTTGGAACATCCTGAGGAGAGCCACTTTCAGGCTTCCAGTCAGTCACAGATGTTCTAATGTACTGGAACGTCTGTGCTTGCCCAGTAACTGGGGTCTCCTGTACTACACCAGTCTTAAGGGGAAAAAAGAAAGCAGCTCTTCAGGCACAGTTGCAACCTCTTGTTCCTAAGCTGACCCAAGGGCTAAGCAATGTAATTAACATTGACAGGGTCCTAAATTATGTGTTTTCCCCTCAGTGTGAGGCTGCAGGACCACAGCCGGATTCTGACACGTCCCTTACAACACACTCGAATCTCACTGTGCTACCATCCTCCCTCTCTGTGCTATAGGAACTCCCCCAAGTGCTGCATTTAGAATGCCTTTGCACTGCTCTGGGCATTTCACACAGCACAGGGTAGGAAGGAAGACCTCGACCACTGCAACCTTTTCCTCTGGCAAAAAAGAATAAAGTATCCCAACTTGCATTCATTCTGTTTGTACGGAAGTAAACTGCCTGGTTTTAGTCAACAGCATGACAGATAATATTTACAGAGACAAAAATACAGCCCACAATCTAATAGCGGAGGTCATTTTTCCATTCTTTCTGACAAAGCAAAACACTGAAGTCTTCTAAGAGAAAACCAACATAATTCCATTTTAGAACAGTCTAACTGAAAAGTCTATCAAAACTAGTTCTCCTTTTGTCTTTAGTAATGAAGTTTAAAATCATTTTAGAACCGTGACCATTTACATAAACAGACAAAGAGAGGAAAAATAAAAACACGCGTGGAGTGTTAAATACTACAAGGAAAATACTTCTCCCGTGCTTTCTGTAGATCTGGCCCCAAACATAAAAGCAGAGGGAAACAATGGCAATTCCCAATAAAACTGTAAGCTGCCAGTCGTATTTGGTTTGGAAGTCATCCAGTCACCCTGTCCAATGGGTTTCCCAAATAAAAACTCTCATCACTATAATTATCCACCAGAGACATCACAGTATGCTTTCAGCCAGCAGCGGAACATTTTAACTTTTAACACTGTCATTTTTCTATATTATTTAAAATGAAAACATGTACAAAATTCGGAGGCCATTCAAGAGAGTTTTCCTCTATTGCTGATCTGGTCCAGGTTTCACACCGTACAATTTACTAACAGCCAAAATGAATCTGAGCAACACATCTGGCTTCCAGTCTTTTGCTTCCAAGTGCAGGCCACACAATTATATAAAAGATGCCTAGAACTATGAAGACTTCTACATTTTCATCAAGCATAAACTTCTTTATAAAAGTCTTCTATGTGCCCAGTAGAAATGGTAAACCACCCTTGCAAAACTGTGAATAGGTTTTCAAACTTACTAGAGCTCAAATCACATTCTCCTTTCATCCACCAGATACGTTCAGAAACAGAACCTGAGGCATCGTTTGTGTAAATAAATACCTATAGCTTGGAAACAGTAGGACTTCTAGAAGAAAGTTGCCTTCCCTGCTGCTCCAAGTGGAATACGAGGGAGCCAGCGAGCCCCCAAGCCTGGCCCCTGACGCTGTGGGAAGCAGCACATGAAAAGATGGTGCTCAGACCCTGGGCCTTTGGCTCCTGTGCAAGGGCATAAAGAGCAGAATGGGTCAAGTCCCCCATTGCCCAAAACCTATGTGACAGAGGACACTGGCAGCAGGAAGCAAGGTGTCGTATGGGATCCACGGCAACTACATCACCTTGAAGAAGGACTATTACAGTTAAAAAAGAAAGTCCTTTCTCCAACTGTTTGGCAAAGTACAGTCTGCTTACACGTCTCTCTCTTCTCAAGATAAGAGAATTAAGACGATTCAGCTGGCATTTGATCCAGCAACACGATGTTTTGACAAATGTGAACCAACCGCTCCGCAGAGCTGCGTTCTGTCCCTCTGGCACTGCGGCACCGCAGCGGCAGGGCAGGGGCAGCTTCTGCGCCAGGACAAGTCCACTGGCTGCAGCTGGTGGGATACAACACTTTCAGCACTCAGAGCTGTTGTTTGCTGGCAAAAGAGATTTGGGGGATACTTTCTTAATTATTTACCCCATAAATTAAGCGGCATTAATACCCATGTAAGGCACTAGCCTTGGGGTGAAAAAGCAACACAGGAAAGCAGACTAGTTTCGATCGAAACTTGGAAACCACAATAGAAGACAAAGAAACCAAGAACAAACATCAAAACAGGATACAGTTTTCTATTGATGCTGGGTGCACCCCCAACCTACCAATACTGAAGATCCGAGGTCTAATACTGGTTGTTTCTCTCAGCATTCCTCTCCTTATGCTTAAACCCAAGATGTGATAACTGTTAGCTCTGACACAATTGCCTTGGCAGTTTGTCTTACAAGGAAGGACAGGCCTGCATTAGGGCTGCTGACATGACACCCATCACCTCCACTTCAGCACAGCGGCAGGAATTGCTGCTCAAAGAGTAGTGCCAGACCCTTCACAGCACAGTCAGTTAAAGGAAAGTAGCATCAACTCCTGCTCGACTGGGCAGCGAACTGCTGCAAGCAATTCCTGAACCCTCACAGCTCAACAGACTGCAAACCTGTCAGCCTGTTTGTAATATTGAATTAGAACCTATGGAAATCCAGCTGAACTTGGCCTTCACTACTCCCTTCGCTTCAGAGTCAGCTACAACTCACAAGTCTGGCTTCAGAACACCACAGTTTCACGTAAGGACAAGACAGGAGAAAAGATAAAGCATTTATAAGGGTGATGCTCTGCCCTAAAGCAAAAGTTTACAAAAGGAAGATGTGTACCACTTGTACCATTATGCATTTACTGTTTCACTTCTCTAAACAAATTTAGCACAGAAGAGACATTTTCCACATTCACTTCTTAGAAAATCAGTAATATCTTTTAAAATGACCACCCTCCTCCACAAAGCCGAGCGCTGCTTGCTAACAGAGAATCACAATCTCACAACAGCATAAAACATGCATTTCCACTCCAAATGCTTCAGGATGTAACTCCCTTCAAACAAAACAAACCAACAAAACAAAACAAAGAAAAAAAATCAATGGCTTGGGCATTTTCCTGAGTCTAAATGTATAAACTCTTATTTTCATTCCATAATCTGTCATAAACTACAGAATCATAGAATCATTTAGCTTGGAAAGGACCTTTAAGATCATCAGTTCCAACTGTTATCCTGGCACTGCCAAGTCCACCAGTAAACCATGTCGCTAAGTGCCACATCTACCCCATCCTCCAGGGATGGTGACTCCACCACTGCCCTGGGCAGCCTCTTCCAATGCCTGACAACCCTTTCCGGGAAGAAACTTATCCTAATATCCAATCTGAACCTCCTGTGGAGCAACTTGAGGCCATCTCCTCTCATCCTCTCACTTGTTACTCGGGAGAAGAGACCAACCTCCTCCATGCTACAACCTCCTTTCAGGTAGTTGTAGACATCAAGAAGGTCTCCCCTCGGCCTCCTGTTCTCCTGGTTAAACAGCCCGAGTTTCCTCAACCGCTCCTCATCACACTTGTGCTCTAGACCCCTCACCAGCTTCACTGCCCTTCTCTGAACTCTCTCCAGCACCTTAATGTCTTTCTTGTCATGAGGGGCCCAAAACTGAACACAGTATTCGATTATTATAAAGCAATATGACCAAATTATTTCTCCAGGCAGCCCAGAAGGGACCAAAATTTGGAAACCAAATTTTATAGTCTGAATAAAAAGAAAAGAAGCATACTGTTTTCAGAAAAAAAGCTTTACACATGAAATAAAGACTACATTACTACCACTTAGAGCAACAGTGAGAACCAAATTGCGAGGCGTGCACGCCTCTGACCTACATCATGTGTTAAAAGGAGCAGATTCAGTGCAAGGAAGGACCCTCAACATAGCAACAGAATACAAATAATAGATGTTAAACTAGTCAGGAACTATAGTTTGAAGAAGATTAAAAATTTACAGCTATATTTAATTTGAAAGCAGCTCATCAAGCACTTGCAGACTCTAATATAATTTTGCAGGTAGTGGATTGTTTTACAGTTGGAGGGGAAATATTGGTTTTGGCTTTAAGACCTCAGTTTGGTTTTTAAATTCTCCAAAGTCCAGCTTGTTTGCAAAATAGTTTTATGTGGTGATAGAAGAAGAGAGTTTGGTGTTTGCTTTGGAGATGTTTTTTGTTCCAAGTTTGAATCTCTTTATAAGCTGAAGCTGGTAGAAGTTAAAATATCAGGCTACCTGTATGTCTTAAAATACTTGGTTCCTGCTGGTCTATATTGCAGTTCTTATTAGGTAAAAATTTCTATATGTATTTTGGTATTGACACTAAGCTTCATGACGGCTGCCTGCTGAAGCTTAAGTGCTTTTTAAAGTTCCCCTCAAACATCTCTGTCTCCTGGAATTCCTCTTGCACAAATGTTATCTTCTAATTAAGTGGAAAATAACTTCCTCCTTTGATGAAATGTGATTCACTCTCCTATATGCCCACCTCCTCATCTCTATAAAGTTCAATTTCGTCAACAATTCAGTTTCATATTTCAACTGAAGTTCCTTAAGGACCTTCACCCTATACACAATTCAAAACCAACCACATAACATCAATGGCAGAGCCATAAAGAGCCTAACGGGCCAAATGAGCTGCAATCAGACCCACTGGCATGTACCCATAGGAGGCTGAAAAAAAGCAATTCAGAGCCACAGGTCCCTGTGTTACATGCAGCTGAGTTTAAACATACAAAAACTGACAACACAGAACCACAAAGCTTCTTTCCCTTTCCTGTATTCTCGCACCTTTTCTGTTGTTGTTGTCCATCGTGCACAAAAGACCGATTCTAAATCTAAAGGAATCCTCTGGTTTCGGGTTTGTTTTTGGTTTGGGGTTGTTGTTGTTTTGTGTATGTGGTTTTGGTTTCTTGGGAGGTTGTTATGGGGTTTTTGTTTGGGTTTTTTTTTTCCACTATGCAAAAAAAGCATAGACCAGGAGGACTGCGCTCTTACATTAAAACACGACACAAGACAAAGATTGTTATCCTATACTACAGATATGCATTTTTCCTCGCCTTCTAAGAGCAACTACTTAAATCGGGTGTGTATTAGGACATACTCTATTTACACGCAACACCACTTTACGTTCACGAGGGAGGCGATAAGCAGCCATATGGCACAAGGCTTACGTGGCAGCACACACTGACCTGCGCTCAGCACAACCCTCTGGCTTTGCCATCAGTACGTAACCAGCCTCTGGATTGACCCATGATTAACTGATCGGAAGCACAGCATAATTTATCTTTTCTTAAACAAACCAGCCACTTGTGATGAGCCAACTGAACTGTTTGAAGTTTCCTAATGTGAGGTTACAAATAAAAAGTTCCAATGCTCAACCCTCTCGCAGCAGTTTTCTCAATCCTGTCTGTTCTGATGCCATGTAAAATAGGAATTGCAGCAGTTCTTACGCAAATGTGTTTCGTCTACTTCCACGGAAAGATTCAATCACATTCAATTACTTAATTGCACTACTAAATCAAGATTTTTTCTGAGATAGCCTGACTTGAAAAAGTCTCTAGATTACACAGATACGACACATAAAACTTTTTATTCTTACATCTATTTTCCTATTTAAAAAATAAAACAAAACAAAACACAAAAAAACACAGAAAGAATGCTTCAAAAACATGTAAGCATGGCTATTTTTAAACACACTTATAGACCACTACATATAGAAAACAAAAGAGGGGGACACTTACAGAATTGTAGACTGAGGCTCAAAAAGGCTAGTAAGGCTGCCAAAGCCAGCAAGAACAGAAAACGGTTTCGGAAAAGCATTATTATTCGTTCTGCTTTCTCTTCATGGTTTCATCTTCATATATCAATGGTTCCTGCAAACAACAAAATATTGGCAAATATATTTCAGATGTTGAAGCATCAGCCAGAGGAAAGAAAATTCAAATATTCTTTTGACAGTGTCGAGTTATTTCTTAAAGGCAAGCACGAGCAATTCAAATTGGCAACAACAGTATCAATAAGTTCTCTTCACCCTGCTTTTGAGATTAACTACATTTCCACAAGACCAAACTTCCTAGTTAAAAAAAAAAAAAAGCCATTTCCCATAAAATTAAGTTTTCTCCTGCTAACACACGGTTAATGCTCATGTCATAACATGGTCAGCAGTTCTTTAACAGAAGCCTCTTGCCCCTGTGCAAAGCAAATCACAACACAAATATTGTTATTTAAGGGCTCTCAAGAACAATTTGATAAATTATCCCTAGGAAAAAAAAATAATGCCATAAGGTGTTAAAAAGGTACACATACACACACACTTTTAAATATAGGTTAAAAAATAGTTTCTCAACTGGTAGCCCTTTTACTGATAAAAAGTTCAGAACTCTTGTTTAAGAGAATAAAGAGTAAGAAAAATTACCAATACCATTATGCAGAAAATGGAAAAGTATATTGATTTAACACCTGGGATAATTCCGTGTAACTATATTTTTAAACAACTACTGTGACGAAGACCAGAACAATATATTTCAAGTTAATAGTATTTAATAAAACTTCAAAACTCAAATAACTCATTGCAGAAGTTAAAGACTTAAAAAAAAAAACCACAGCCCTCTCTTGAAAATACCCACTATTAGTAAAAAACACACTTTTCCTTGCAAAATGGCATCCAAAAGTGCACCAAATTTGCTGAAGTGCCCTGTTTTCACAGATGTCCGTTTTCCACTGGAAAATGGCTCTATATAAGGGATGGGAGGTGTTCTCCCACACACACACTTCTTATTTTTTTTTAAACTACCAGCCGTTTTTACATGCAAGAGATCCCTTTTCCCAGCACCGACAGCATGTTGCAGGAAATTGGTTAACCTTGAAAGAAATCATCTGAGATTCCCAGATCCTTTGAACTGAGGTCTGTTCATGACAGCACATTCAAACACGTTGAGAGAAAATAATTTTTTCCCCCACCACTGTTTCTTTTTGTCCTGGCACTTATTTGCTTAAGGAAAGACCCCTCTTGCTTCTTTCCTGCTTTCAAGAATGAAAAGGCTTACATATACATACAATTAATGGGTATTTGTTTATCGGAACTCTTCTGCATTCCAAAAACTAAGCATCTTAGCAAGATGTTAATCTCTGTCTCTGAACACTAATAAACCATGCAAAATCACAGTCTCGAAATTCAGATTTTTTTTTTCCCTAATTCATTTTGTTATCAGTATTTGAAAATGTCTCATGAATCACTGAACTTATTTCATGTATTGTGGTTAGTCGTAAGAAGAGTTGTGGGATCGACGAGTTGGCCCAAGGTGAGCTCCACAGCACAAAGCAACGGGACCCAGAGCATAAACGGTGATGCTCCAGAAACAGACGCAGCGGAGCTTGCAGCAAGTGAAATGTATTATGCATGTACGTTTTGCAGGACTGAGGTCTTTCCATCTCATTTTACTTGGATAACTACCTTTACAGCTTTTGGAAACTGTGGGAAAATGGAAATAACTGGAGATTCTGAGAAGCAAGAAACCAGAGCCATTACAGTATTTTTCCAAAATGCCAACAGCACCACAAACGACATGTGCAAGCAGTAATAAAAATAAAGGTTATGGGGTTTGGTTTTTTTGGTTTGATTTGGTTTGGGGGGTTTTGTTGGGTTTTTTGTGGGGTTTTTTTGTTGGTTTTGCATTTGGGTTTTTTTTCGTTTCTGTGCGTGTGTTTCATTTGGGTTTTGTTGGGTTTGTTTTGTTTTAAAGAAAGAGAGAGACACAAGGCAGAAGGAATTATTTTAACAGTCTGTTTCACAAAAATCGTAGTTCATCCTGCAACATCTTATTGAAAGGTGTGCTGAAACGAAACTAAACTAAACCACTGAAACTAAACAAAGCTTTGAAGGGTAGAAGGTATAAGGATTAGTGTATATAAGACACCAGGAGATAATAAAGCAGTTAAACCAAGCAGATGGAAGAACAGAAGGGGAACCACAGGAAAAAGCAAAATTAGACTTAGGAGGGAGGATGAGGTAAAATCTATTAAAAAGCTCTTAGGAATAAGAGGTCTTGTGCACAGACTACACTCATGAATATTGTTGCTGCATTTTAAAAAGTTGCCGCAAAAAAGGAAGGATTACAAGACTGGAAAAAAGGACAGCATAGACACCTCATATTAGCAAAATGTTCTAGAGAAAAAGCTTAATGAGCTTTAAACCTTAATTGCAAGATCAGAAGTTTTAAAACATTTTGTTTTAAATGCAATATTCAATAAATTATAAACATGGGAAGACTATTCTTTTAAATATACTTTGACCGGTTAACAAATTAACTGTGTTACAGCTTATGAGGGATAGGAACAGCCCTGTTGAGTAGCTGGTAAATAAGACCCTGTAAATGCAATTTCTCATCAGCTCCTACTCGATACCAAGCAGCAGCCACTGCTCCCCTGCACTGGCACAGCAACTGCACCCAGGGAAAGCCGCACTGGGCCAGCACATACGAAGCCAAGGGAGTGCAAGAAGGAGCGTGAGCACTCACTGAAGTGAGCATTGCTAAGCTCAAAAAGATAAAACTGAGCCTGGGAGAATAAAAAGTTAACCAACCTTATCTCCCCACAAAACTATTTTTATATGCAGGCAGATCAAAAAACAAACCACCCAGCAGAACACGCTTGGGGTCTTCAGAATATACCACCACATAGCAAGAAGCTGCGGTGTCACAGAGCATTTGCTGCTGACCTGACGTGTAGAGAACACCGATCTTATCTGTTTGCCCTGGCACAGGGCAGAATGCAGGTCAGGGCCTGGCCTCGCCGTCACCGCGCTGCAAGGGCTCAGCACTCCAAGGTCAGTTCTACCAACAACCGACATCGCCGCCTCGCTCGTCTCCACACCGGGGCCTGGGTCCTTTGCTTTGGAGATAAGTAAATAGTTTAAGTAGTTATTGCTTGTAAAGGTGAGTAAGCACCACACCGCTGCAGAAGAGGTGAAACTCGGCGCTGGGACCAGCAGCGTTCTGGGACCAGCAGCGTTCTGGTAGCAGCAGCATTCTGGTAGCAGCTTGTGACACGTGCCAGAAAAGCAGCGATTTATGCTCATCCCTGAGAACAGGTCTTGTGCTCAAGACCAAAACAACCTCAAGTTGCACCAGAGGAGGTTTAGATTGGATATTAGGAAAAATTTCTTCACAGAAAGGGTTGTCAGGCATTGGAACAGGCTGCCCAGGGAAGTGGTGGAGTCACCATCCCTGGAGGGGTTTAAAATACATGTAGATGTGGCACTGAGGGACATGGTTTAGTGGTGGACTTGACAGTGTTAGATTAATGGTTAAACTTGATTATCTTAAAGATCCTTTCCAACCTAAATGATTCTATGAACGCAGAACTTCATAAAGATGACCTACAAAACCCCAAATTTATTTCAGCAACGCTAATTATAAGCGTGACACACATAACCAGTCTGGATATTCTGAAGTGTAGTCATTAATAAAGCATCCTCTATCAAAATGCATATAATTAAAAGGCTACCTCTGAGCCGCCTTTTGCAGCATACCTACCTACCCACAGAATCTACCTTTTTCTTTTAAACATGATCCAAAAGTCTCAACTCATCAAAACAGACCAGAATGCCTCACAGCATTTAGAGCACCCTCAGCTCTGACCTGATCTCACCAGACAGTGCCCGCAGGTGCTGGTGGAAGGTGCTCGGCTCTTGCACGCTCGCACAAGGGTCAAAATAGTCTTATGACTGACGGCCAGGCCCAGGAGTCAGGAGACTAGCCAAGTCGAACACTTGGTCAAGTCACATTCTCTGTTTTAGGCCGTTTCACCACAAAAATTAGCAGCTACCTAGAAATGCTGGGAGAGCAGCACGTCTGCAAAGAGCCCAGCCTGAGCACACAGCTCCCAGCAGAGCAGCTGGCGTGACTAACCTGCTTTTTGTTCAGAACTAGCTGGGCAGTGCTGGCTGGTGCTGCACGTGGAACCTTCCCTGGCATCCCTTCCTCCTGGGCAAAATATAAAGATATTTTTTGCAGGGTTGAGTAGCTAAGCTATTTCTTTTGATTATTTTAAGTTGGATCCTAAAAATAACGTGACATCAATGCTTTCAAAGTGCCTGTGAGGTCAGACACGACACTAAACCACTGCTGCTAAACTTCTGTGCCAACTGTCTGATACTGTTAGATCCTCTAAGCCACCTGTATCCATCTAGAATACAAACCTGCTATCTAGCATGAAGCAGAAGCACACTGTTACACTGACTCACCATGACAGCTTAAATGAATTTACTTGATTAAAATAGCATGTCTCCATAAATAATCAATAGTACTTTTCAAAGTCTGCCTCAATAAAATGACTGTATTTATCTGATGCGGTACATCAAAATGACATTGTCTACTGAAATACAAGTGAGCAAAAGTGGTCACAAAGAAACAGCAAAGAGAAATGGTGACTTTGCTGAAAAAGAAAAGTGGCATTAAGTCTGTACCTAACTATATGCCCAAGACAGAGCTATATTTTGTAGCAATCTTATAGAACCTAGGAGGGAAAGCAAAAAGCCTACAGGCAACATAAGGTTGATTTGGAGTAACATTCACAGATACTTTTAGAAAAAGCCATGGAAGAACACAAGGACCCACTTACTAGTCTGAGGTCTCTACACTGCAGAAGAGTTTAATTGTAATTGCTTCTTGATCCATCTTTTATCTTTCATCTACATCTGCAGGCTTATTTTCTGACAAAACGTGTTTTGAAGACATCTGAAATGAAGGTGACAGCTCCTGATACAATTATAATGAAGGCTTCTGCCTTTACTTTCATTTTAACTCATGACGCTCCATCAATTACTCCCCAGCCCTGTGGCAGCGGACTACCAGGCGGTACATTCTTCATCTACTAAAAGCCACAAGTCCAGCACCCAAAAATTGTCCCATAGCTCAATAATGTCATACTCTTGAATTGGAAATTGCAGAAAACAGTCATGTCACCAAGTGGTGCGTGCCAAACCTTTTCTTTGGTGCTTCACAGGATTTGCTTTTTTTTTTTCTACAGGAATGAAAAAGAGTGGCTGGGATCTTGTGGCTATCACCAAATCAGCCATCACTACGAAGATCTATGGGCAGTAGCAGAACAGAGAGGAAATGGGAACACTCAGCAGAACCAATTCTCCAGTCAGCACGACCGGCTTAGTTACTCATGCTTGTAATCACCACGTTGAGGAAACCCTCACAAAATCCCTGCAGGTGACTGTAATGTCAGCAATTTAAACTGGACATATGATTCCTGCAACACTACAGTTACATTTTGCATAGCATCACGCAGTAATAAAGCTAGCATCTGCAATATTGTTAATCATAAGTCTTCATTTTCCCATCAGAAAGAAAAAAGCATTCTATTTTTCTAGAAAAGCTTTTATGAGAAGTAGGTCACATCACTTGGCGTAAAAAATTGCATTTCTAAAAAAGTAAAACCAGCTCATCACTGAAAAAATTAAATAAAACCTGCTCAGTAAAGTCACTGATGTTAACCCACGCCATGACTTAATCTGGAAGTTAGTAACCACAGGAAACACAGAAATTGACTGAAAGTACAAACAGGTCAGCAGCCTCCTAAAAAAGTGTAAGTGAAGATATGGAAAGCCATGGTAAAAAAGGCAACATGTACCACTCCACAGTAATCACGCATGGAAACAGCAGGAAGCAGCAGCTATCCAACAGAGCATAGCTACATCTTGATATGTAAAAATGAATAGCTACTTATAAGATATTTTTATTTTTCAAATTACTTAACATTTTAGCAGCAAGCACCTGATTTAAAAAAAAAAAAAAAGAGCAAAAAAAACACCCAAAAAACACACGCAACAAACCACACAGCTAAATTGCCGAAGTTTAATATATTTTGGTATTTGGAACATCAAAATATCTACATCTAAATTTCTCTTTTCTCCTATTCCAAGTTTCTTCTTTATGTACTCAGTTCCAAAATCCTCATAGTGGCACATCTGGTCTTGAGATGTGCAAAAGCTACTGAAAATGGCACAGCGGTATTGCCCAGTCTGTCAGAGCAGCCAACACAAGCTCTCACTTCATTAAAGCCAGGGGATCAAACTAAGCTCTTCCTCAAACAATTCTGTCCCTCTCTATGGCACTCATTATTTTCACCATGCAGCAAATTTAATGCTGGATTTAATAAGTAAAGGTGAAGAGTTACTCAGCATCCAGAAGTGATGAAGAGGCCATTAGCCACACTGACATGTCACTGCACCTTGAAGATAATCTGCTGTTCTCACAACAAAAGGTCCACTTGACTTGGAGATCTTAGCTTTTCAATCTCAAGGTGTGCAAGCAGATAACACGGTGAACACTTTAAACATTCTCTTATCCAGATTTCAGGTTTGAGCAGGACTGTCATACAGTTTTACACCGGAAATTCTGGGAAAACGGTCTTCAGCTTACGATTTCAGCTGACATCCTTCAAAGGACAGTTTCCAGCTTTTCAATTCTGTCCTACTCAAATCCCCATTATGAGTTACCTTCTTTCAGAGATCAGCAGCCAAGAGATGCAAGCAGAACAAGCTTTTACATAGTTCAGGTTTGCATTTGATTTTTCTCAGTTCACATCCTCTAGAATGCATTTCTGTTATTTAAATTAGAACCTGCAAGTCTATGAAACTCTTAAAATCAGGAAATAAGCACAGTCATGTAGAGACATCTATATTCACGTTATGTTTAGTGCATTAGTGTTGTAGTTAATGTAACATAACACAATTTTGGAGGCCCTGTGGAAATAAAATTTTAATATATAGGAAAATCTGTCACAAGCCCAACTCTTCATCATCCACTTTGGGAATGTCACCTTATTCCTACTCCTTTCCCTATGGCAATGATGGGTCATACACGTTCCTGAACTGCAGAGAAAAGTAAAAACAAAAACAAGGAAGTGCTTTTACTTCCTAAAGGAAACTGAGCAACTCTTTTTTTAACATTATTATGAAACTTGAAAGAAACCTTATGATTTTGATGGCTCCAGGCCAGAACTGAATGTTAATTGGCAGCAAAACCATTCCAGAACATACAGAAAATTAAATAATTCTTAAGAAACAGCACCAGAATGTAATTATTTTAAACTTACAATTTGAAAACGCTATACCATCTGCTTGTAATTGCATCAGCACAGATCCTAATCACAGACAGATCGCAGCCAGTGGCTGATCAGATAACATCACAGCTCCAAAAAGCACACAAAGGCAAAGCAGTTCACGTGCTTGAATTGTTATTGCTTTCTACAGGTTTAATTATTTGAAGAACTCCCTCTCCTCCTGTAACACTCCCCTCTGCGTGCATTTCCAATACAGACCCTAGAACATGCCTTTGAACAGGCACCTGCTCCCTCTGTCCCAGTGTCAGGGGCTGCATTCTGCTGCAAACACCTTCTTCTGGCACTAACTTTGAACGCAAGCATTGCGGAGATGCCCTCAAAGCTATTTGCCATCAACCAGTGAAGCCACATTCAATAAACAGATCAGTTAAGAAACTCACAAGTGTAGGAAAATGTTTATTTTCCCACACCAGGTCAAATGTATCCTATTCAACGTTTGAGATTATGGTAGTATGAAGGACAATATTGTCCTCTGCATGTCTGCCCTTCCACTCAGGTTAGACGGATTTGAGAATAGGACCTGAGCTCCTAAATCTGTCTTTATTCTTTTAATTCCAGATGATCTTATCCTGGGTCTGTTTATAACCTGCCTGCACATGTATGTATTCTAATGCTGAAAGGTCACACACCCACAGCTCTCAGAGGTTCACACACTTTGATTTGCTCACAGTATTCAAATTAAATGGATTTGGGGAAATTCCAGTCAAGTTGTTAAGAGCCTGCTGACTTAATTACTCCAACCTCTTCAGCCTACTCACCATCCCATCTTGCATCCCCTGCTCAGCTGGTCCTTTATCCCTCACCCTCTGGAAAACTGCCAGAATCTGAATGCACTGAGTTCCTCAGCAACTCACCCATGATCACGCCTGTAACCATCAGCAAGCTATGCCTTCTGCTTACCAGATGTAAAATGCTACGTTTTCAGATGATTTGGGCATTACTGAGAGCTTTCCATGAAGTTAAACACCATTTTACCAAGTTACACGTGTGAAAAATGGCAGTGCAACAACCTGATATTAGAAGTGTTTGTACAAGAGGGATGGATGGGCTGACGTTTATTTCATTACCGATCATATTTCTATTTTATCCTTGCGCTCCAGCTGTATTTTGACCCTCATCCTCAAATAATTTTTTCTCCTATGGCCCAGCTATGAGATCTGTTCCATTCTACCATCATCTGCCAGGTCACTCAACTTTTCCATAATCAACCACCTCTATTACAATCACAAGGATTCAAAATCACAGGGTAGATACACATTTCCGTGTCCCGTCTTCCAAACGGAAGGCTTTTGTTTCTCTCCTCAGGTTATACTGTTACCCATTGCAGCACCAGCAGCTGGCAGGTCATACTGAATTAAAAAAAAAAAAAAAAAGACTAAACGGACTTTATTCAGCAATTTTGTCATCTTCCTGCAATCTAACCCCAGAATGGTGATTACGCAGATGCATTAGCAGACAGACAGCATTTTCTGCCGCCCTTTCCTCCCCACAACACTCCGTACAGCTGCCAAGTGCCCCGGCCCTGCAGAGCTGAATGGGGACTCATACAGGCAGCAGAGCAGGGAAACCGCCGTGCTGCTGGCAAAAGGGCACATCTGGTTCTTCCCTCGGCCCTCCCGGCAGCAGCGCAAGGTCATCTCTGGAAACACACCACGCCACAGTTTGAGACAACCTGAACATGAAGGTGCAAGCAGAAGAGTTATTTCTTCAAAAGGAAAAATAAAAGTAGGTTTAGGTAACCAATGCTGGCATTAAACATGATGTCCTAACACTTCATTTGACAGGCCCATTGCCCACGTTTTTGTTGCTTAGTTCCTTAGTGCTTAGTTGTTTTCACAACTTATTGGCCCCACAGAAGATCCTCATGAGGGTTCCCAAAAGCCTTCACAGACAGAAAGGCAAGCCTGCGGTCAGACCTCTGCTTCAGGGGCAATCCGTGAACCCACATCATAACCATAGATGTGAGGAAGACGAACAAAGCATGAAAAATATGGCAAAGTGCAAGATCCAGTGTCAGCTTTGCTTGGTCCTTTCAAAGTCATCATTAACAACAGAGCAAACCAGGTATTCACACCACCTCCCTTTTTACAACCAAACACTATCAGTATTAGGAAACAAAGTACGGTATCTTCCACTGCGTAAGTAAATGTGGAATTTATCATAGCAGACATCGAGAAAAAGTTACGGTGTTTAATTTTCTTATTTTTACAAGGGAAGCTATGAATCACATGAAAACTTTCCATGGGAGCCTGACTTCATTTCTGGTACACGAAAACTTTCAGGTGGCTGTAGAAACTCTGGATGAAACCGCTGAAAACCAGTCACTGACTAGTATTTCCAAACAGGATTTCTGAACAATGTCTTTGCCATGTGGCACAAACAAATAAGCTTAACTGTTTCAGCTTCCAAAAATCAGTTCTTTTTAAAAAATAGGACAGCTATCTAGCTTTTCAATGCCCAGTTTACCTCTCTAATCAATACAAAATAGTCTGTCAATCTGGCTCTGAATCATTTCCTGTGATCAGAACCACTTAGTGCATAATCACAGACTTACCATTCACCTTTGTAGCCCTCCTGGCAAATGTTCCTATTATCATCTTGCACAAAGAAAAAATTGCTCTTTTTTGTTGCTTAGGATGAACCATTACATTTATGATTCAGGCATTATCTGAACACAGTAAAATGACATTATCAGATTTCTTAAAAAAAAAACCATAAGCACTGATTCTCACGGTACACCTTCCCACTCTTTATTTCTTCACTGAGCAAGAACATGTCTCATCCAGCTGTAACCAGAGACCACCTCATACTTTCAAGACAAACAAGAACATTAATTTTGAATTCTAACCTAAACCAAGTGCCACAAAGGGAGCCACATGGGCAAAGCTCACATGCTCCTGTGCAGATATAAGTCAAGACTCATGTATCCTCCACTACAATTTTTAGACAATAACATTTCTAAAACTTCCTACCCTAAATGGTTTGCAAAACCAAATGCTTGCTTAAAGGGAGTCCGTTTGGGTTTCACCGAAGTGCAGCTTGATGTTAACAGAACATGAAGCATGTCATGATCTGTACATTTCAAGTATCTTTCTGGAGAGCTGCTACATAAGCCTTCAGTCATCAGCATCCTATATGTGGCTTTACAATCAACTGTTTCCATTACTATTTCTACTTCTGTGTAATTTATACCATATATTGGCCTGCATTCATTATGGAAAGAATTCTAGAAACCATTTCAAAGAAAAAAAAAAAACAACTTATTTTAAAACACAATCTTTTTATCAGTACTGCAATATTTTAACACAATTCCAGTAAAATTACCACAGCGCTAAATCCAATGCAAGTAGAAGTCTTGCATGAAATCTACATTTAAAGTCTCCTCTCAGGCATTTGGCATTTCTTCCCCTTTTGCTACACCATTTAAGTTTTCATTTTTATATATAATTTGCCACTCAAGCTAGAGTATTTTTAAATACGACCTTCTGAATGTGAATCAAGGCACAGCTCGCTTACTGACTCCCTCTCCCAGCAAGCCAAGATCCCAGGCGACGCTCAAATGCTCCGCAGATGCGACTCCCTGCAGGAACAGTCCTGACCCAAACCACCCTGTTTGTCCAGCATTTGGACCCCTGAGGTTCTTTCTATGCAAATCATTCCTCACCCTTGAGGCTGCTGTCTGGCAGCCCTTGTGTGTGCCAGTCAAGTGCTTGCCAGCCCAGCTGAGCTGCCATCCTGTCTTGTCATGTATCTTATCAGTAACAATCTTGTGCATCTACCAGTAACTCCCAAAACCTTCTTGTATTACCTATAACAAACTCCATCTTCTTTAATCCTCTCATACTTTCTTCACCAAACAATCCCTTTAACACCTAAAGCAATAGCTGCATGTTTCACATGCACTTTCCAATACTCCTTGAGAGAAACCTTCACCATTTCGGTAGAGGCAGACTTGAAGACTCCACCCGCTCCAACAGCTAAGGTAGCACCACCTCCTTTGTAGCATCCATCATAAACCATCAATCTAATCCCATCTAAATCATCAAGCATACATTAGTAGGTGGCTTAACATTTAATTCCTACATTCATTTGATGTATGTTTGTGAGCAATAGGCATCTCATTGTGGTTTTTTGCATATTAATTGCCAACGTTTTTTCATTAGTTAAGAGAGAATAAAAACCTTAGGGAGAGGAAGAGAATACGCAACTAGAACTGACCATAAATCCAGATAAAAGCCAAACTTAGGACCACATGAATTCATCTTTCAGGCAATAAGACAGAGATACACTTAAGATACAAGCCTTTTATAAGTAAAAAGAGTAAATAAATTAAAAATATAATCTGAAACTTCAGCAGAAAAAGCACCCAGAAAAATTCAACCAAAGTCTAGTTTCAAAGGTCTCCTATGAGATTATGAAAACGAACAAAGACCTACATAAGAAACCTCACAGGATGCCTAACGTTTCTTCCGTCTAAGGAGGTCGTGAGGGAAGATAAATATGTAAAAATGTACACTCTATTGCAAAACCACTGCGAAAAGCAAATTTCATGAGGGAGAGTACTTTTGCACATTCTCAAGCATTGCCTTTTGTGTGCATTAATTCCAAGATGCCCACTTTTTAAGCTAAAAAAAGCCCAAAAGACAAATGAAGGCTGACAGAGGAAAGCAAGTTCACCATTATGAAAGTGAAACAATACCACTAAATGCCTGAAGTCTAAGCAGAGGTGCACCTCTGTGCGAGTACACAGGTACAGACCCAGGGGGGCAGTTACACCAAAGCAGCTTTATAGCTCTGTTGTTGTCAGACCTTCACATGAGACCCTGCTATTCCTCAATATTTTGAGGGGTTTTTGCAGAACAGGGAGCTGTATTGAATCTTATAAAATTAAAGCTTCAGCACTACTGAGTTTACATAAAATATCTAAGAGACTACAATTAAAAGCCATTAGAGAGAGAAGCATATGTGTTTTAACCATGTGCGCTACTTTTAGTTACCTTTTTGAGAAGATTAAAATTAAGCAGCTTTTGCTTTCGTCCCACTCACACCCTCCCACTACAAATTCTGTCTGAACTAATCCTCCTTCCACAGACGTCAAAACAGGGCATAAGTATTACAGCTACTTACTGCCAAAATGTGTTCATTTAATATCCCATTACTATTGTAATACTGGCACAATAACTTATTATATGTGACAGCTTTTGCAGTTAGTCAAGGATACAGCCACTTAATCTGTAGTCTTTTCATCAACATGAAACTACATTTGTACAAATTTGTAAAAGAGAAAATTTAAGGTCTGAACCAGCTGCTCATCTCAGACTACAGTGCCAGACAAAATAAAGGCTTATAAAGTCATCACACACACTCTTCCAACCCTGTCATTTCCATGGTCCCAGCCTTTATATAAAGTGATCTGTCCAGAAATTCAGGTTACAGTATTACAAATACATTGTTTAATCCCTTACACCCCAGTATATATATATATTTTTTAAAAATACTTTCACAGAGCGTAATTTTTTTTTAAGTGCAACATTCTGCATGAAGGCCACGACAACCTCCATGTCAGGACACAATTCCAACGAGAAGTACGTGCTTGTCAAAAGGTTCAGCATTATTCTTCAGGAACCTGCCATGCAGAAATACACTAAGAAGTCTGTTCAAGGCTCTAAAAATATTTAGGTTAAAGTATATAAAATGAAAGGGACTGCTATCAGCTACAGTAAAGATAACAGACATCCAAAAAAAGGAAAAAAAAAAAAGATCAATTCAAGTAAGTTACTCCACTCCAGCCACAGTATATCAGCCAACAATAGATGACAAAGTGTCAGTCCAGTGGAGAAGCACAGCAGCTCCACAACAGCGCTGCTCTATCTGCCAGCCAAGGCTGGTAAACACCAGGTCTGTCATCACAGAGGCTCTGAGGGACTGACGAGCCCATCGGGCTCTCGCCGCGCACGATGCGTGCACACCCGCCGCCACGCCGGACTGCACGGACCGCTCACACGCACCGGACCAAGCCCGTGAGTACCAAGCCCCGGGTGTGTGCCCGCGGGTACCATCCTGCAGGTGAAGTTCATCCTGCCGAGGCCTCACGGAGCGGCCAGGCTGGGTGCGGGGGCAGCTCGCCGCCCGCCGGGCCAGTTCAGCCAGCGCGGCCGAGACCGCCGCTGCCCCGGGTCTCCCCGGTGCGCCGGGCAGGCGGGAGCGCACGGACCTTTCGCGGCCCTCGGAGCAGCCGCTCCCGTCGCGCCGTAAACGCCCGGGCCGCACCCCGTCCCTCCCCGGGCGTCGATAGCGACCGCCCGCCGGAGCCGCCGAATATTTAACGGGGGGAGGGAAGCGCCGCGGATCCAGCCGGGTCGCGCTGGGGCAGCAGCCCGAGCGCTCCCCGGCAGCGCAAACAGGGCGCCGTCCCGCCTGCCCCGCCGGGTGGACACCCCCGCCCGCCGCACCCCCTTACCCGCCCTGCCGCGCTCAGCGCCTCCGCCGGGCCAGGGCCACTGTCCGCCGCCACGCCACGGCTCCGGCTCGGCAGCCCGCCGAGCGCCCGGGTCTCGCCAGCGCCGCCCCCGAGCGGCCGCCCCGCCCCGCCCGGCCGTGACTGCCGCCCCGCGGGGCGGTGCTGCCCCCGGCCCGGCCCGGCCCGCGCCGCCGCTCCCCGCCCTCGGCTGCCCCGCCGCGGGACGGGCTGGCTGGCGGGTCCCGCATTCCCACAGCCGGGCCTGGCGAGCGGGGGCAGAGCGAGCTCGCTGCTGCCCGCGGCACATGCGGTCCCCGGCCGGATTCACCCTCTGGCGACCGCTGCTTTCCTAACCGCAGCTGTGGGAGACCAGCAAGAGACTCCGCGACCAACAGCGGGCATCGTGTCCGAGTTCCTCACATGAGAGTCCCGCTTTTCACCTTCCTGCTGCTTCCAGCCTTGGAGTAGGTGGCCAGCAGTTCCCTGGGTAGACTGGGAAATACAGCTGGAAGTTGTCACAGCCCTTCGTAAAAGATGCCAATTTCAAGTCCTTGCCAAAGGCGAATTCTACAAATTTCAATTTAAAAAGGATAATCGTATTCGCTTGTATAGCTGGTGCAAGTGAAGTAATTTCGTAACTTGCAAATCGTTTGCCAGGATTTGTTGCCAACAAAGAAGCTCTCAGCTCTTCAGCCTTTCCCCTAATAGCAGCCCATTCTTCTCTACCAGCATAATCTTTCAAATATACCAATTTTTCATGTATCCCTAAACCAGACTCTAAAATTAATTCTGCAGATTTGGGAAATTCCTCGATTCCCTTTACACACCCACTTTGACATGTCTATGCAAAACCTATGCAAACCCTGGGTGATCAAAGTAGACGCCCTGACACTAAACAGTTGGCACCTGTGGTTGTGGCAAATGGCTGCAGGCTTTTTTTGTTGCAGTCAGGAGTCACCTCAAATACTGTGTATTTGGTTCACGTGCTCCTGCAGTTCCACTTGCAACCCTGGATACTTCTGCCAGCTTCCAACTGTGTTGTCACGCTACTCTACCAGCAAAGCGACTTCTCTGCATGGCCTCTACTCTCTGGTCAGAGTGACCGGTGGTCACTGCCCTGTAAATAGCAGCACAAAGCCAAATTTACTTTGCTGCCCATCCACAGAGCCAACATACCTAGTAAAATGGTTGGGTATGTTTTTCTAGTTAGACTGGTACTTTCACCTGGCTGGTATGATTTCACCTGTAAATGTGCTCAGGTTCTCCATCTTCTTTTCTTTAGGGATAAGAAGCAGGAATTAATCTAGTTTTAACCAACAGACTACACAGCAGCATGGAAAACAGTCATCCAGCTGCCAATCAGAAGACTGGAGCCTTTATCGACTGCTGCTCTTGACAAACCACACCCAGCGATGCTCAGCAGCGTGGTGCCTGGCCTGGCAAATGGCAGCTGCACATCAAATACACAGCCACAAGCATCGTATCAGATTAGAGCTAATCCATCATAATGATTTTCTTATTTCTTACAAAATCAGTGCTGAACATCTGAAAAAGCATGGTTTGCAGAAGAGTAGACAAACTACGGGATGCTAGATGTGGATCAGTGGGACTTCTGTCTGCCCTTCACTACATCACTTTAGGGCATTTTAAGATTGCGTAATGCCCAACATTAGCATAAAGAAATCTGCCCTTTCCCTATCCAGAATGCAGAATACCTACTTTACAGAAAAATTGTCTTCATATAGAAAAAAAATAATTTACCATGATAGCAAATGTGGCAGGACAGTTACGTTCCACCTGCATCCAGAACAAAGTGCAATTCACAAATGATTTGGCATTCAAGAACCATCAATCTGTTCTCCATGCAATAAAAGGATTTCATTTTCTTCATAGAATGTTTTTGCTTTGGAAAATAAAGTTGTCTATACAACAAAAGAAATCAACTTTGTTAAAGTCATTATATTTATAATACAAAAGACTACGTACTCAAAAGTTGTTAGTAGCCTGAAAATTTCTCAGCAGAAACCCCATACACTTTGATTCAAAAGACGAAATTAGTGGAGACCAACAGAATACTTGCAGGGCAGAGCAACTGCAACAACTGTCTTTGGAGAAGACTTGGAGTTATGCACAGTCTCACCACATCACCTCACTTGATATTCTTGTCAATTGGATCTTCCTCCTACACACACCATTACAAATCCAATGGTCTTCTCATAGTGCTAGCGCTACTTCATATCATCAGAATTTGCTCTTCCAGCAAGTATTGGAGGGGTGTCCTTACTGTAGAGTGAGTCAGCTATGAACTAACAAAAATCTTGTTGCATTAACCAAACAGTAGGCCTGAGCATGTGCAGATGCTAAAGCTCTAAGCTTGCTCACTAGCATCCACCGGCTGCTACTGAGACAATCTACAGTTACATGTGGTGAAAACACTGTAGCGTTCCTCTGTCTGACCTCCATCCCAAGAGGTAAACTGGCAATCTGCATTTTAGAGGACAGGTCGTGGTGAAACACAGGCCTGTCACCTAGGGAGGACAGTTCTAATGTTATGGTTTACTTAGATTTCTGAGCTCCTGGTCCTAACGCTACTTTTTGAGAATTACGTATATTCCATCTGTTAGGTGTTTTTTTTAATCCCTCCCCTTCATTTCTAGCCACCGAGTCACAACAACAACACATCCTTCCGTTTGCCAGAGTTTCTGAATCAGAGATTCTTGGGAGAAGGTATGGGTTGGTTCAGGGCTGTCCTGCAGACAAATTCTAACACACAAAGTACACAACCAATTACATTTCACAGCATAAAATAATTCAAATTTCTGGTTAGTCAACAGCTAATAGAGAATCAGGAAGTAAGCCCCAAAACCTTACCCCAAATACCAGCTAGATCCCAGCTCTGTTCTTGAAGGCTGTGGCAGCAATGGAGTACAAGTACCTGAGCATGAGTGAGTGAAGAGAGAGGCAAGTCACTGCTCTATACACAAGTTTGCAGCCAGTTTGGCTCATAAAGGAGGGTTTCGGGTGCTTCTGAGATATTGTACATTAGAACTATGAGAGTATTTTATACAAGGTAATATTTGAATATGGTATTTCAGTTCTAGGGTTACTTTGCCGTAACAGTTTCAGGCCCTACACATTTGTGGGTTGGTGGGGTTTTTTCTTCTTTTAGGAACACAAGAGTTTCAGCCATCTGAATCATTCTTTCAGTTCCATTGTTGGACTTCGGCCAGATTTCTCAGCTACATGCCTGAATGCTTTAGAGAGTCCTTACTCTCTATCTAGCAAAAGGTCACTTGTGACAATACGCCAATTCTTTGCAAGCAGTGTTTTCAGTTTGCTAATTACTGCCTGGGATGCTTTGTGCCTCAGTCCGACTGCTTTTAAGTATTTAAAGAAACTGCTGACAGCTTTGGAAGGAAACCTCTTTGAAAACCATTATTTATGCCTGCTTTTTGCCACCACATACCTGAAGTCTCACATCACCTCTTTCAGTGGCTTTGTGCGTGTTCCTGCGTCATTCCAAGTGTCACGTGGCATATCTATCCGATGCCTGCCAAAGTCAGCCCTGGTTTTATAGCTTTGGGTGCCTTGATGACCTGTGTTTATTTCAACATTAAATTCCTATAACCTTCTGGGATGACCATATTGTTACCCATTAAATTACCTCACTCCAAGTCTCATTGGATCTTTTGGGATATTTTAATAATGTCATAACCACTGGTCTGGACACAGTGCCACAGCCACTCACACAGATTTCTGTAACTCTTCTATTACATTACAGCAGCTTCTGTTTTCTTCAGAGGATGCCTTTTATCTTATTCATCGGCATTTCTACATATATGGCTTTACAGCATCTAAATTATCTCTGCAGGGAGTCACTCAATTCAACCTTCAAACATGCTATTTTGCAGTGTATCGTGTACATGTTAAATATTATGTTTTCACCTCTTGCTCTCAGGCTTAACTTCCTGAGAATATCATCACACTCAGCCATCAGTTTCAGCAGTAATCAAGCAATCAACAATTAAAGTACATACTAGGAATATTACGACATATTCCATTCTTTTTCCTCTACTTTTTCACTGGTTGATTAAACCCCAAATAATAATTACAAATTCTACATTGTTTCTAGGTGGTATTAAAGAGCACAGCAGAAGATGCCTTATCTAGATGAACTTGCCAATATTTCCCTTTCTTCTGAATAGCATCATAAAAACCCCTGTTTATTTTTCAGAGTGGACAGAAGACTGCTGCTTGCACGTGACTATGTCCTCAAGTATAAAGAGGCATATAATACTCTTCCATTTGGAAAATCGTCTGATTTAGATTTAAAAAAAAAAAAAAAAAAGTTAGGGCCTCTGAACAAATATAACTTGAATAGTTAGTTTGGTCCATTACTTCATCCTCCTTCCTTTTCTAAGCCCCACTGTCACACAGCTGGATGCATACCAACCATGGGATGGAAATACAGGCATTTCATCCCAGCAGGTCCACATTTTATTCCAACAGGACCCTACATGGTCACAAGAGGATTGCCAGTGCATGTCAGAATAACAAAGACTGGTTAATTAAGTCATTCAGCAGCAATGAAGTCAGCTACCTACCAAGGTAGCTTTAGTATTCATGCAATAGGTATCACCAAACGGCAATATTACACATCACATTCCAATTGTGCTTTTTCTAAATGTGCAAACGGTGTCATATTTTGAAGAAAAGTGCTTGTTGTCACTTCTTTATGTAGAAATACTGAGAGCAGCAGAAACCACAAACTAAATTTGGGGCTGAAGTTTTTGAAAGAGGAAGTCTGTGTGGGACTACACTCATGAAAGAATGTGTGCAATATAAATAGACTTTATAAGTATGCTAAGAAAATAGCCATATCATGCATTGCTGATTTCTCCCCAAAACCCAGCACCTGTTTCCACTTTGCAGAGGTTAGGCAGTAGTCTTTATAGCCAAATTTCTTGAGTATTGACATGCTAGCATAAGACACAATAAGAGAACCACAGTTCCATGTCACTCAGTGCCACTGCAAAGGAAGGCTTTTTTTTGGCACAATGCCTTATGACACATCATATATCAGTTCTGATCAAAGAGCTCCTGTTCATAAGTCACATTTCGAAGCAGTTTTAAATAAGATCCTACACTCATTTTAGAGCATAAACAAGTGACTCAAGCTCTAGCTTTTGTTACCATCTAAGATCTCATTTAATGAGTATTGGTTACATTGGCAGTTAATCTCTTCATAGATTTTTATCCAGGTGTTACTCTGAACACCTAAGTTTGAATAGTACATATAATGAGACAAGACGAGACAAGACAGACAATTTTTTGAACAACAGCCTTAAACCAAAATTGAATGTTGAGGAACTTTACTCTTAAATCACCCCACTTCGCCTCTCCAAATAGTAGTCAGCAGTGTAGGTCTATGAGATGGGAACCAACTTGGAGAGAGCACCCACCTTCGCCACTCTAGTAGGTGCACTATTTGGCTAGCTTATTATTTCATCTATTTAAAGCTCCATTTGGTAATTTTCCACTAGGATCAACTTCTGAAAAGAAACTCCCCACAAAAGATTTTGCATAGTCCTCCGAAACACAGGTCTCAGATTGTCTGAATATGTATCATTGCTTTTATTTGCATTTCAAACAACTCAGATGAAAGGTCCAATGCCCAAAAAGGCAGCAGGTGCTTTGAAAAAGCCTCAAAAACAACCCTTAAAATAACTGCATACATACACAACTACTCTCCAGTGTCATTTATGATCCTAAACAGCTCCTTCTGTCTCCTTGGAATAAGGCAAGCCATTCTTACAGCACTCAATTGGTTCTAGGGGTAACCAAGTCCAGCTGCTCTGTCTAGCAAAGCAGCACAGCTGCCTTCTCTCAGTCCAGAGGAGCTGAGCAGAGGGGAAAAAATGGAAAGTACCCACCACTTCAAGAGCTCCATTCCCAGGGTCTCACAAACCTGACTAGAATCTGGATCGGAATTTTAAACAGATCCCTTAAGAGCAGCAATTGGCTTCCTAGGCAACCAGGGTGGCTGCATTGCTGCGCCGCTTACATGGAAATAGGAGGAAGGGGAGGGAGTGCGGAAATATATATATGTATATATATATGTATATATGTAAAATTGCCCTTATATATTCACAGGAGGGTTTCCTAGTTCATAAATATTCCTGCTGCAAGCTGTGATTTCAGTTAAATTCAGACTCAACTTGCCAATGTGTTAAGAAATAAAGTTATTCAGAGTGACATCTTTTAGCCCTACTGTTGCTGGGTGAAATGGGACCAGATGGTTAGATGCCAGCAAAACTGGCTTTAGAGTATGTGAATGCTTCCCTGCACCTGAGGAATGTCCAGGTACTTTTCCAGGGAAGATTTCTCACCCTTCTGGTGGGTGGAACTAAAAAGTTGTCCATGAAGCCAGGTGAATTTTAAGCATGCTATATTACTTCCCTGTTGTACTTAGTTCTCAGGGAAACTGCCAACTTTAAAAGTCTAATTAGGGAAACCTGCCGAGAAAAAAAAGCTCTCAGCACTGACATTATCACTGCCAACTTCCTTATTACCCTGTTTTCTGATATACTTCAAACCTGCTCCTGATGAGCCCCAGCCAGACACAACAAGGGATGGCTGTTCCTCCTTACTCATTGGCCTTCTATTAAAACCAATACCAAGGGCACCCATATAGCAAATGTACATCCCACACTGCTTTCCAAAATCTGAAGAGGAGAGATGCCTTGGAATACTTAATTGAGACACACACAGAAGCCCATGTTGACAAACAAATATTATTTATACTGTACCCTTTGTCACCAGGGAGTCAAGAAACTCAGCTGGAACAGGACATGTCAGTCTCCTTCGCCTATAGTCAGTAACACCGGTTTGCATTGAAGCCAGCAGGTACAGCTGCATTTGGCATACTGACCTGACATTCCATCAGGAAAGAACGTATACATGAATACAGACAACATGGGTGGGTGTAGCAGAAACAACATTAAAATAAGAATATTAGGTCATTGCTATTTGAAATATGACTAAGACCAAATAATTTTGGTATCTAAGTATCTTAACTTCCTATTTCTGTGAACAAATCCACTGGCTGAGAATGCAAGATATGTTTAGTCTGGAGCCACATCCTAGTTTAAGTAAAGATAGATAGTACTGTAAGACCCACCTTCCCAAACTTTTAATCCTTACTGCTTAAAAGTAACACTGACTGATATATTGTGAATCAGCAGAAGGCTTCTACGCACATACACGCACCTACTACATACAACTGCTCCAAGGCAAGAATAGTAATGTACTAAACAGATATAAAGCCAGACACTTAAATATAATTCATTGCTAACTGTATTTAGTATTCATGTCAGGAGTACAGCTCATTTTTAGGACTTAATTCTGCATTAACGTACAGAAGGCACCTACCCAGTGTTGTAGGAGTAAGTAAGAAAGTGGGTAGAATACAGAGAGTGAATGAGTTGTGTAGTGTTTTCTCAGTATGGCAAAGGAAAAGCAGCTGTGGCTAAGCTGGGCTTCTCTGTTTCTATGCCCACATAGGGTATTTCAAGTATTCATTTCCTTCTCACTACTTCAGGGTTTGTCAAACGAACAAATCCAGCAACTTAAGAGTAGCTTCAACCCTAGGGGGACTTGCTTTCAGGCGGGGAAGAAAAAAAAAGCCATATTTTAATGTTTGATTCAACCTGGATGAGCCCACCATGATGAACAGACAAGACACAGTATTCTGAGAAGATCCAGATGAGGCAACTGTGATAGTAACACTGCCTGATTCTTTTCAGGTCATTTAATCTTCTTCTGTTCTTACAGATCTTTGCTTAGTATACTCTGGTGAGAGAAAAGAAAAAAATCCCTGTTCTACTGTATACCTATGGACACTTTAGCCAGTTAATTCCTAATCCTTCCCTTGTCATTTTTAAGGGACCAGAATACTTTGCTTTTCCACTTACAGTTTTCAGATACTGCACAGCTGAAGCTTCTGTGATCAAAGCCAGAGCTTCATCAGAATTAGGTTTTGACAATGTAACTGAAATAGGACAGAAACTGGGAAATAAATTGCAGCTGAAAATAAACATACATGCAGCCAGATGTATGTACTTTTAGGAAAGAATTTCTAGATCCCAATAAGTTTACTTAAATATTGAAGTAATAGGCCAGAGTATTCTACACTGCTTAGGCAGGTCAAAACAGCTGAGAAACTGTTAAACAGGGCCCACTCCCAGATGTGAATTCCTAAGCCCATTTCTAACATAATTTTTCCTAGCAGAAAAAGCATACTAGATCTAATCCTCACTAGTAAAGCCCTAAACAAATCTTTAATTTTGCCAGAACGTGAAGTAGAATTGGTAGGCCCAAGAATCATGATTTGGAAAGGTGTTTACAGTTTCTTGACATTCAAGTTTTGTTAATGATTTTGTGATACGTTACTAAAGCCTCATAGGTCACAGGCGTCCTTACTTTCCTGAACTCTACGGCTATTGCTTACAGTTGTCTCCAAACCCCTTTTTTAAAGCCCTCCTTCTTTCCTCTGAAAATGCAATTTAGTAGCACTTCTTACATAGGGGGACAGTTCCACTACCTTCAGTAGCACTACTGCTAATTTGAAGACGTCTAAGTGGTATCAGAAAAAGACCTACTTACCTCAGGCTTTTGAAATTCTGAAGTCAATTACCTTTGATACTGATAACTTCATGGGGTGCGCTCCCCGTTCCTACTGCTTCTAAACCACAGCTGCGTGCTGGGGGAGCTGAAGGTCCAGCTGCTCCAGTGGCCTCGTCACAGCACCCAGCAAGGGGAGCAGGGCAGACCCAGCGGTGGGGACCAGGCTCAACCAACAGCCCAGATCCTCAGGGGACATCGTGGTGGGGAAGGAGGTCCCAGGACAAGTCAGCAACTAAAACCACTGGGCAGAATCAGACCAAGCGATCGACAGGCAGGTCCGTAGAGACGAGACACCCCGAAAGGCGAGCCAGAAAGTCAGCCCACGGATCGGTGGGGTCCATGATGAGTCAGAGCTATAGCTAAACAACAGACCAGCACCCCAACAGCATAGTTCATGCCAGGTCTGAAGGTCCCAGACTAAGCTTAAATAGGTCCCTGTGCCCACAGGCAGGGTTTTGGATGGGGACACCAGGTGAGGCTGGTCAGGACCATTAAGGCCCGTTAGCACCCTCAGGGCCATGACACATGCTGCTTTCTTACATGAGCCTCTGGAAACGTTTCTGGTTCACAGTCATGCCCAGTGACACCTTCCTCAGTGAATTGTGGTGTCTATTAATCAGTTCCTTTAGTATTCTAAAAATAGCATCATTGGCTCCCCAACAATCAGCTCTTAGGATATTTCCACCATCCGTGTAAAATGTGGCAAACATGGGCAAAAAAGGCAAAGGGCGAGGATACCACACTGAAATACAATAGTAGGTCAGGAGAACGATGCCTTCCCACAGCTGAAGATTCAGTACATGCGGTGGGATAGGAACAAATTCTACTTCAGTGGGTCTGACGGTTGAAAAAAAATTGTAAGTTTTGAAGAACTCTCTAAAATGATAGAAACTAAAAATGCTACTTGCGGGTTACCCCTTATTGCATGTCATAAGGGAAAATGTAATACTTTTATTTTTAGTATGTTAAAGACAGCATATTTTTTTAGGTTAAATGAACAAATAACAGGCCAAATGATGGCCCTCGAGGTCACCCCTGTCTAGCATGAATACAGACTGTGTCAGCATTCAGTGTTCATGAAGACTGCCTGCCAGTATAAATGGTTGTCATTGTCACCCTGAGAACTCACGGTTTGGTGTTCTTTTTTTTTCGGAAAATCTGCAACTTCTTTGTCTTTTAGTTTTACATACAGCTAACCAGCATGTTTTAAGGGCAGGACAAGATCAATAAAAGATGGTAGGGTATTGAGTCAGGAATGTGAAAGAGAAAAATGAGTTATGTGCTGTGTGATGATAAAAAAGACCATTTGATAATAGTCACTGCAGGGAATAGCTAAGTAACACAAATTGTATGCATGAGCATCATATTGCCATAATAAAAAGAATCAACCAAACAATGGCCCAAATGCTTATTAGCTCAAGTATGTGTTTGAAAACAAACATATTCATACGAATGGAGCTGTCAGAAAGAAACTGATGAATCCCGCAATCCCAAATGAAGAGTGACCTAGCTGCAGCAGTCTCAAGAGCTTCATTTTCAGATACAGGAGAGACAGGAAGAATTTTCTACTGCTATCCAGAAAAAGGTGCAGGCCCCCTTAAACAGGAATTAGGGATCATACCTGAGGGATCACAGGTCCTACCTAGGGAAGAAGGGCTGAGGGATCCATCAAACTAGTTATTTGCATATAGCATGGTAAGGAATAGATACCAGGGATCTTACCAAGCAGACAGACAGGCAGACCATGAATACTCTCAGTCTGACACTTGTTCAAAGGTCTACAAACATCTCCCAGTTTGGAACCTTCTCTCCACGTCTGTGCTATGGGAAGACGGGTGCAGATCTGTATCCCAGCACCAAACATTTATACACATTGTGAGCTGTAGCCCAAGTGTGGAGAAAACAGAGCAGCTCACCTCCCTCTCACTGACAGTCGTTAACATGAGCTCTCCAGGCTCTCGCAGCTGCAGGAAACCAGGGGGCTATTTTCCTGACAGCCTTCAAGTAAAAAGAGTTTTCTATTTTAAGACTTTTCATTACCCTTCCCCCTCTTGCAATAGTTTGATATTCCTCTCCAGAGCTTGAAAATAATATTAGCCACTGATATTTATTCTTCATTTTTTTCCTCAAAAACTGATGTCCTAAAATTGAACTTGAAATTGAAACAGTACTTAAGTGAATATTTTTTTTCCTGTATGCGATGGCAGTCTTAGTTGACTCTTGGAGCTTTTAAAGTAGCCTAGATTGGTTGTGCATATTTTGTAGGCTGATTCAGATACACAAGGAGGACTCTGCCATCTCCCCAGTGACCTCAGTGGGGTTATTTCAGGTTTAAATCAGCATGACTAAGAGGAGAAATAGCCCTTTTAAAAAGTCAGATAGCAATGAATGCCTCTTGCCCACAGCCAAGTGCAAGTTCTGAATGAGGAAAGCATTTGTACATTTAATACATATTTGAGTTCCACTGAACTGCTGCTAATATTAGTACATGTTTAAAGACTATTTAAACAAACAAATTTCCATTAAGTTGGCACAAATACAAGGCAAGCTGCCTCTTACATTCTGCTCTCAGCTATGCTGGTGTCAGATTTACTTCACGTCCCTGCATGAGAAGTAAAACCAAGCCAGATGGGAATGACAAAGATGAGCTGAGGTGTCTCAAAGGAACAATCAAAACCAGACAGGCCAACTATGCCAGGTAACTCAGGTAAAATCTTTCAAGGCTTTCTGGCCCTTTAGGGGGGACCATGTGCAATTGGGAAAGAAGACAACTAAAGCCAGACCTACACAGGATATGCTATGAAAATGAAATGTCTTTTTTTTTTTTTCTGGGTGCTTGTACTTAAAAAATAAAACCACTGTATAGGTCTCAGTCAGGTTCATGGGTTAAGCCTTCTGCAAGGAAAATGAGATTGTACTGTTCAAATGCAGTTTTTTCTTTGATATCTTGCACATGAGGAACAAATGCTTATTTCTTAACAGATAATAGAGCAACCTGTGTTTCTCCAAGGGTACCGTCTAACATTAAGAGGCTCCTTTTATAATGCATTGAAAGTATGTTTTCTTTTGGATTTTTTCTACTCTGGCAAATTAGAATTCTCCTGCAGAGGGGAAGATATTTAACTCTAGACTTTTTATTATGCCTTCAAACTCTTACACTGAATAATTTGTTGATTAAATGTAGTAGCCTTCAGCCTCCTAGCAGCTTTCTCATTGAAAATGATAAGCAAGCAACAGAATTGGTAAAAGATCGCTTTCCCAAAAAATCTAGCACCAGTAGTCTTGGGCATGTTTTTTCCCTCTCTTGTGTACACAATTAGTCTTACAACAAATGTGCAATCCATAGTCCAGTCAGTATGCGGTTTGATAGATTTTTGGCCCTTGTGATACTGGCTCTCATAATATGATCTTTTAAGATCTAATTCATCACAGCACTTGTCAGAGCAGGCAATATTGCGTTAAGGCCTGTTTTGTTCTCAGACGATAGATGGGTGTGGTATTAAACCACATAATAGATGAGAAAGCTAATTTAACACCCTGGATGCTTAAACAAATAAGCTTATTAAAAGAGGCAGTGATTTCGTGTGGCTTTCCTACTGCTGATAAATAAGACAGTTTTCCTCTCTGGTTTTAAAGCACAACACTTCGATTCTGAACAAAGGAGGTGAGTAAACAAGTGTCTTTGAGGACAGGAGGAAAACATTGCTATTCTTTGGAATGAATGCCCTAAAGCGTGAAAGCAGAATACTCTGCATTGTATCAGTGATGCTGGTGTCTCCCCGAGGCACAAAGGGATGGCACACGGGCTCACACGACTGACTGCAGCCAAGCAGCAGGGATCCTAGTGGTGTTCCCATGGAGCTTTCATTAGAAACGGAGACTCATGGTGTGTTTAATCTCATTCCCTGAAAGGCTTTGCTGTGTGTCAGTTGGCAGCAGTGCATAAAGATTAGAATAGCAGTCTGGCAAAGCGGGTTTCTAGTTGCACAATTTAGTGTAAACGAGCACACTATCCCCTCTCCCTTCCTCCCCGCCCCCCAAAAAAAAAATCCTAAGAGAAATGGAAGAAGAATCAGACCTCAATCCACGAAATACGAAGAGTGAATTATGATGCCTCTGCCTTTCCTCAGTATATCATTGTTATTACAGGACAGACTCCTGTTGGAGTTGCAGCCTGTACATCACACATGATCATGTACTGTCTCACCCACAAAGTCAGCAGAACATGGGCACAAAGGCATTCATCAGTGAGCACCCTGATAAAACACAGACGAAGCTTCAGACTGAATGAGCTGAAACAGTAGTTGCATACTGAGGAATTTCTTGCCTGAAAAGAGACAACTTCATTGTCTGTTTGCTCTAAAAATCTGAAAATGATCAGGTCAGACAGATCTGCCCACAAGGTTATGGTTTTCTCTTATATGATGCCAAGTAGCACTTCTGAACAGCTGCTCTACAAATTTTCTCTCCAAAAAAGGAGTGTAACAAAAGACTGCACCTAGTGTTTCAGCCTTGCCTCTAATTATTTCAGCTTCTCTTTTTACATTTCTCTCTTCTGATATAGGTTACAGGAGAACGGAGAAATTATTTTGTTAACCCAGAATCCTACAGGGTTAGCAAACTCCTCACATCTACGGCATCTTGCAGAATTTTATCTTCAGGTAACTTTTGAATGGATGAAGAGTAGAAATACTACTCAACATCAAATATGGGTTAGTTTGACTACTTCTTGAAGCTAAAGAGTATTATAAGAAAATAATTGAACTCAGTCTATATTCCTGTACATTTTAAGCATCTTTTAACACATTACCTGGTCTGGTGCCATACAGACTTCTAACTTGAAGGCTTTTCAAATACAAGTGACAGCAAACATGTTTCAGCTCTATAATTGCTTTCTTTTCTTTGTCAAAACCAGTGACAGAACACAAGTCTCATATCCAATAACACTGATATTAAAATGTACTGGAAAAAAAATTTTTTTAGGCTAGTGATTCTTGTTACTCTGGAAAGTGAGTATTTCAGCATCAGTCAGTTATTCTGGCTGCGAGAATAACTCTCAAATGTTCCCTAAGTGTCCACAATGGTAAAACATTTTCTGCTTTCAGTTTCGCTTCTTGCTTTTTGACTTTTGGTTTTTGTTCATGAGACAATGTTGTAGGGGATCATTTAGTATTATTAATTACAAAAATATGTTGCTTTCAATCCAGTGCTGTATTTTATTTTGATGGCTTTTTCAATTATCCCCAGATGGATTCTGTTAAAATGTTTTAACTGTACATACTTTGTTTGAAAAAACAAACAAGCAAACAAAAACATTGTGGAATACGAGAAATCACTATTGGAAGGAGTTCTTCAGACGTAAGTTTTTCAGTTTTATCCAGTGTTTTATATTTCTGACACAAACTGTGTAACCTGAATGGTGTTCCCAGAACTCTGTACTCAAACTAAGCTCCACCAGGAAACTGCGAGTAAAGTAATCAGTACTTTGTGTAGACTGTGTCTGTCTTGTCCACTGGTGATCTCATTACAAATCTGAATAAGATGCACGAATCTCTCTCAAATCTGCTGGCTTCTGGCATGTTGAGAGAGAAACCATAAGAGCCAAGTAATAGCTGAGGTAATAAAATGAACTGTTCTGTGATAGAAGTAAGTGAGGTATATGACAGAAGTTCCGCTCACAACTCGTAGCAAGCAGATCAAAACCACAACCATGCCAAAGACCTTTCCCACTGTTTCCATCAGTTGATTTTATTTGTTTTCTGCTGATTGTTTTAAACATCTTTCACTATCAGTCTTCATCCACTATGGATCTAATAAGTACTAAAAGAAATCGTAGCTGTCAGGTTTCAGCAGCCATAGTGTTTACTGGTTTATATCTGGGAAAAATAGAGGAACTGCTGTATCCTACTTCCCAAAAGTGGCAAAAGATGACATAAAACTCTTTAATACCAGGCATGTCTAGGCTGGCTGCAGTTAAACAGCTTAATAGCAAGGGACCAAAGCAGCCAAAGTATGTCTATACATCAAAATAGGGATATCGTTACACTGGCACTTACCTTGCTGGCTCTGCTGATACTTGCCATGAGGACACGGCAGCCAGCTCTGACAACAGCGAGCTCTCACATGGCTGCCGTTCCGTGCTGAAAGCCACGCCACCAAATCTCTGCTGTGCTCCTACAGCTGCCAGCTAAATTAAAGTTATCACAGATACAGCAATCATGCTGTGATCACTGTAATATGGTTTATTACACTCTGAGAGTATGTACAGAGAGCAATAACCCAGTGAAAACAGCCTCTACACACAGAATACTACCCTGGACTTGATTTGCCAAAAACTAAACTGAGTGCTTTGAATATTACCTGAAAAGCCACATGAGTATTGCCTCAGCTTTCTGTAATATCTATAATAAAGGACACAGAGGAAAAAGCAGGATCAACTAGAAGTCCTCTCTGGTAACTGTCAGTTTACACATTTGCAGTGGAATCAAAACTTCAATTGCTCAAAGCACATGCAGGGCTTCAATAATACCTGTTTATGCTGAGTCTACCCAGTAGTCAGCAACTACTGGTGTCCCTCCGGGATCAGTGCTGGGATCCGTACTGTGTAATGTCTTCATGATGGATTTGGATAATGGGACAGAGTGCCCTCTCAGCAAGCCTGCAGACAACACAAAATTGGGAGGAGCTGTCAACATGCTGGATGGCAGGGCTGCTCATCAGAGAACCTGAACAGGCTGGAGAGATGGGCTGACAGGAACTTCAGGGAGGACAACGAAAGCAAATGCAAACTGCTGCATCTAGGATGAAATGACTCCTCATAACCCAGAGAGGCTGGGGCGAACTCTCTGAGAAGCAGCTCTGCATAAAAGGATCTGAAGGTCCAGGCAGACAAGTTCAGGTGAAGCAGCAGCATGCCCTTGGATCAAAGCAGACTGGCGGTAACCTGAGCTGCATTAGTGCAGCCAGCAGGTCGAGGGAAGTGATAATTCTCTCTACTTGGCACTTGTGATACCTCTCTGAGATATAGCGTCCAGTATCAGGCTCTCCAGGACAAGAAAGACATTGGCATACTGGAGTGAATCCAGTGGGTGGCCACCAAGATGGTTAGAGGGGTGGAGAACATGGTGTAAGAGGAGAGGCAGAGAGAAGTGGGTCTGTTCAGCCCAGCAAAGAAAACACTTGCAGGGAGTCCTTACTGCTGTCTACAGCTACCTGATTGGAGGGTGCAAAGAATATGGAGCCAAATTCTTCTTGGAGGTATGCAACGGTAGGACAATAGGCAACAGACGCAGTTGGAACAGGGGAAAGTGATCAGATATAAAGAAAATCTTTTTACCATGACAGTGGTCAAAAGCTGGTGCAGGCTGCTCACGAGGTTGTAGAATATTTCTACAGAGGTGTCTAAGACTCAACTGGACACATACCAGCACAACCTGATCTTGTGAGACCAGCTTTGAAGCAGGGAGTTGGACTAGCTGACCTCTGGACGTCCCATCCAACCCAAATTATTCTATGACACTATGATTCCTAGATATAGAAAGAAATGCTATAGGGAGCTGCTGACAGCTAACATGCACATGGCTGGAAAATAACAGGCAAAAGAACAATCTAAGCAACTATGAGCCTTTTGGTCTATCTTCAATGGTTTTTAAGACTTTAGGATACATTTTAAAGGCAAGAAATACTGAAGACTAGGTGATGAATGGACACCGAGATAATATACTGTATCAGACTACCAGCAGCACGTCTTTCAGATCATTCTACTATCTTCTTTGATAAGAAATTCCAGGTAGTTTAGACCTGCTGTGTTTAAATATCACTTTATGTTGGAAGTTTTTCAGACTGAGGAAAATATTTAGTACAATAAGTATAAACCAGCAAGGGATCTGATTAGACTAAGGAACTGATAATTTGTGCCCAAAAGGCTGAAAACTGGTTCCGAGCTGGTCTTTTCAGGGTCGGAAATTGGAACTACCTCTCTCTTTAGTATTAATTTTGCCATTGTCATTAAGAAGATGCGGAAGGTAATATTTGTCAAAAATGGGCCATTTTATCAATATCAGAGAGGACTGAAATAACCTACAGAAAGAAATGAAAGATCTTGGGGATGACAGCATACAAACTGGATGACATTTAATTGCACAGTGTGCGAAGCCATGTATTTAAGGAACTGCAGTCAGCTGGAAATGACTAAGGAAAAAGATCTGGACATGCTGGCAAATCACCCACACTCTATGTGGTGAGTCAAAGGGGTATGATGCAGCTGCACAAGAAATAGAACTCAACAAAAGGCTGTAATTTTTACTGACTCTTTCGATGCTTCTGGGTTTCCTATCAGAGAGCGACCTTGAATATTGTACAGCTTTTCAGAAACAGCTTTTGAATTTTTAGAAACCTTTTTGTTTCCCATACAGAGAAGAGCAAATGAAAGTATGTGTGTGCACAGAGGGAGATAAATGGAAAAAGAGGAAAGACAGGGGAAACACTGAAGCAAAAATATAAATTCTAAGGGTTGTGATTTTCTGTTTGAATAAACAGACATTGATTCCAGAAATATATCCAAAGACTGCTTTTGAAAGCTTCTGGCAACATCAGTTCCACTAAATAAAGTACTATCGCAGTAAGTGATTTTAGAGTGTATAGCAGGGATAGCAGGTGATGCCTTACCAGCTCCTCTTTCAGCAATGTTATTTATATGATAGACCTACAGCAAAGATTCTACATGCTTGAAGTATGCAGACAATTTTTTTCATAGGCTGTGAAAGCCAGAAGTAACAATTTTCTTAAATTGAATCATATTAGTAAGTTCTCTTATTCTGCTGTGATAGTTTCTTATTTTATTATTATATACATTATTAACTATGCTAGCAGTAGGACATAACAAATGCAAAATACTTGTTCAAGAACACTACTGTTTTCAGCAGGGAATAATTAAGAATACATTTCAATAACATTTAGAATTCTAATGAATAAAAGATAACTCATGCAGGCAACTTAGAGGTCTGCATAATTTTCTCCAAGGAGGTTAAAATGCATGACAAGTGCCTAATTCATAAGGAAGCACTTTTGGGTCATATATTTCAATAGCAGACAAGATGTGATCAAGGTTCAGGTAACGTATAGGTTTGAAATGTCATCTTTCCTGCAGGAAGCCTTCAAAAGGATGTCAGAACTCTTCAGAGTAAGTCACTTGAAAATCAGAAAATGCCTCAGAGAGGTGGAATTTTAGAGCTTCAGTGCTTTGCAGACAGGACCTGTACCAAACCTAGAAACTTCACCTCTCATTCATGGAAGCCCTGATTGCATTTTCCCAGCTGGATCTGATGGGTAAACAAGCACTAAGCACAACCGTCCTCCCATCTCCATAACAGTGACATAATGAAAGCAGTAAAGAATATGACCATCAAGCTGCCTTTCTTTCAGACCCTCCACCGTTCCTCTAATTCTCCTAATTGCCAGATGCAGCTATTTAGCTTTGTATTCCAAAATTGCCTTGATTTTACTTCTAGAAAAATAACCAAGGACACAATGTGTTTATGTGGCTCAGTCCATTCAGACTGCCTGCCTAAATTGGTTTAAATTTTGCTGTCTACAGCAAGCGTAGGGTCTAACAGTATCACCTTAATCCTCTTGGATTAGAAATTACTCCTATTTCATTATTACTCTTCATTTCAGCTGGGATTCTGCAGGCATTTTGGGAGCAGCGGATGAGACGAGGATTTTGGGGGAAGAAAATAACAAAGAAAGCAAGTGCAAGGGCTATGACTGTACAGAACAGAGGCTTTAGACAGCCCGGATTGAAAAGACAGACATTTGTACATGGATCCACACACAGTGCTGCCCTTAAAACAATACATCTAAAAATTATCAGAAATTTATAACAAACAAAGCACAAACAAGGTTAGCGTGTTGGTTTGGGAGTTTTTAGATGCCTGTCTCTGAGACACTTTGTCTGATAAAAGCAAATGCTGAAGGTCAGTTGCTGTCTTTGTGCTCTTTTGACGCAGTCCCCTCTCTTACACAACTCCAGCTGAACAGTTTTTTCAAAAATTTTTCAAAAAATTCTCTTAAAGTTTGAACAAAAAACAGAATTTTTTTTGATAGGTTACAGCTGCCCATCCCTCCCAAGTGAGCAGACAGTAGGTAGGACTCTCCGCAAGGCACTTGAGGGTTTTCAGACTGGCACGAGCACTGGGAGGTACCCAGAAACGGCCAGCCTCTGGTGCAGCCTGATGCTGTCTGGGGCTGGTGCAAGGCACATGAAGGAGTTAAGAGGCTTTGTGTGTCCCATTTTATTGCCTATAGAATGAGAACAAGGCTTTTTCTGCCACTTTTTGTCAGTGTTGTGCAAAATGCTTTTCAACTCATAAATCAGCCCACCTGACAGCCTGCTTTGTCTGCGAACATGCAGAGATTGCAACTAGCTAATTTTGTTCCTATTGAAAGTTGGGATAAGCTACAACACAGCTAGATTTAAGGCAGCTTTATCCTTCTACCTCTGTGCTGTTGCCAGGACTACAGCAGCCAGACTGGGTGTTGGCCAGCTTGGTTCCTATGACGGGTGGGCACAATGAAAGCTTTTCTGCTCCTCTGGGTGCTTCTTTCCCCTTCAGCATAGCTCCCTTCCCAAAGCAAGCCCTTTCCCTTAGCCCACTACTATGTCATATGGAAACAGCTCATTTTCCTTTCCTTTATTCTTGCCACACTATTTGTTTATCTTTCAACACAATATCTTCTTCCTGTTATAAGGGAGATTAAACTCCTGTGTCCAATTCTGCAAGCTGTATTTTTCTAAAAGATGATGACTATTTCATCCATGGGCAGCGATGTGAATTTAAGCTGCTGATCTCCCAGTTCCAGGGCCCTCCACATCTCTAGAGCTCGGTGATGCATTTCTAAACTTTTCAAGCTTTTATGGATTTAGAACAAAACTTGGAAACATTATCAGAGCAAATTCTACACTTAAAAGCCAAAAAGCAAGCCAAAACAGACATACAAGCATTAGTTTTAAACTCCCAATTGACGTGTTTGTTTAAAGTCAGTATTCTAGGTGCTGCTTGGCCACAGGAGATGTAATTAAGATGGTGTTTGTGACAAGGAAAACAAAACCCTAGAAGCTCGTCTCCCTTACCCACACTCACTAACTGCAATGATGTAGTCCAAGGAATATGTGATGATGCTTTTACATCAGAGCTTTTGAGGGTATTTTTAAAAGAGCAAGCATGTGGTAGAGATATATCAGGCAATTTGACATTGTAACATTGTCTGATCTCCACCAGCCAGAGTCGGCAACTAGCAGCGGGAAACGGGGCATCAGCTGGCAGCTCTAACTTCATATTCAAAAGGCTGGGGTACATCTTGCAAACCATCTGTGGCCTGGTCTCAGGGGGACAGAAAACACACAGGAGTGCTTTGAATTCTAATGTATGCATTGACTTCTCAGTGCCCTCTGCACAGGCACCCTATTTCCCTTCACACTCAATGTCATTTAACTCATAGTTGCAAATACAGCTAAGGATCTACATGAAGCCATCACAGTTCTGCTGAGGCACAGTGCTTTGTGGTATCCTGGCAAAATAGCTGCAATTCTTCCTTTTCTTCCCATTCTCTGAGCAGACAGAGTTTCTTTCTCGGAAATAAGAATCTATTGAGGATGGGGAAGGAGCCTCTCTGCTAAGAAAGGAATTAGGTAGGTGCCAGATAATATTTCTCTAGCTTCTGAGAAATGCTATACAGCCCAGACCTTGAGACATCAGATACCAGAGGCCAAGCAGTACCTTACTTGATGTATCTGTCTTTTCATTGACCGATCTATGGAAGCCATGTGAGATTTGACACTCCCTGACCATTTCCTGGAGATGTTTTCATAGGAAATTGTTACTACTCGTGATAATATTCTGCAAATCCCAAACAGGGAGAGGATGACAAGAGAGAAGGGTCCCACTACAAGCAGAATAATTACATTAGACTTACCATGGTGCAAATGAAGTCAGTATTCGGACCTAAGCCTCTGTTTTAAGGATGTAAGTATAAATGTCTTTCTGAAAACAGCAGTTACAGTACTTTCCAGCAAATTAGGCTACATTCCAGGGGTATACTTGCGTTTACTGGAAATGATCTTTTAATTCATGCTAAATGAGAGACTAAAAATTATGATCAGGTCAAGAGACAGAAGGTCTGAGGTGCACTTCAGAGTGTAGATCAATAGTCAGAAAAATTCAAAATAGACTCCCAGCTGAGTGTCAGTGCAGATTTTCCTCATGAAATGAATAAAGTGCTGCTCTATTGGCAACCTCATTATTCACTACTTAGCAGATACAGTAATGACTTTAGGCAAACATGAATATTGAACCTGAAAGGTCCTGGTTCCATAAGCAGGAAATGAGCATAAATGACAGTTGTGTTATATCGTGGCCCCTCCGAGCACCAACAGAGCAGAAAACAGGAACTCAGAATTTGAGCAAATTGTTCTTCTAAAGCAAAGCTGTCCTGAGAGCAGGGGGATGGAAAATGAAGCAGAAAAAACTCTGGGAAGTTCCTTTCTTTGTTTACCATGTCTTTCTTTGAGAGAGTAGGGGCCCTGTGAATGTGACATGTTTCTAGTGATGTGCAGGGGTGGATGGATCGCATAGACTCCTACTTCCCTACTACACCACCAATGGGGAAAACATGAACCATTGCTTCCTCCACAGGACTGCCAAGCTAAGCAAGGGGTACAGTATGGGAAACGCATAGGAAGTCTGCATGAAACATGCTACTGTATGTAACTGCAAATCATATTTCATCTGCTGATGGTGTTTAACAGCCTGAATAGCTATCTAGGCAGAGGTGGCTTATTCCAAGAGACAATGTGGTACCCACTCTGGCTCTGACAGGTCAGAGCAGGTTCAAAGCTCCTCAGAAGAACAGATCAGACTAAGTTTTCCTGGCCCAAAATGCCTTTGAGCAGCAAAATTTCAGTGCTGTGATAAAGCAGGTTTGGGATGGCAGTGAGACAAGGCCAATGGTGTCTTGTGGAACAGAAATGGTCAGTTGAGAGGAAAAGGAAGATGACAAGGAGTTATTTGGGATCTCAAGAAAAGCCTGAGGACAGCTGTTAACTGCAGAGCCAGTCAATAAGGTTTCAAACAAGAGCTCTCACATCAGCAAGCTTTGGGGGCTATTGTAGAAGGCTTTGAAAGACTTGAGTAAATATAACTGCTGCTCTCCTGGAGATCCAGCTCCTTGCTCTTCATTGCCAGTTCTACAAGGAACAACAACTGCTCCTCCACCAGCACTGCCCTGAGAGGAGTTGAGGCTTGCTCTGTGGGCTGAGAAAAGAAATGGGGCTCAGAGGAAGATATCTGCCTGTTTCCCAAAGTCCCCTCTCCCTCAGCAGGGACAAGGATTGTCTGTCTGGTCTGTGCTAATCCCAGTCTCCTTCAGTACAGGAACAAGAGACAACCTCCTGCCACCCTACACTGCCAGCTTCTTTGCTAGTACCTTACATTGTTGAAGTAGTAGATTACCCAGGCTGATAACCTCTTCCCAGAAGTAGAAGCCATTCTACTGTGTTTCAGCAAAGAAAAACATTTCTCAGGAAGATGAGAATGCAAGTATCAGTTATTATTTTCAAGACTAGATGAAGGAGGGAGCAGGGTCTTTATGAGGAAGCTGACTCTGGAAGATAGATGTAGAAATGTCCCATTGCACTATGGATATTTTAATGCTCTGTATCACATGTGTATAAAAGAGATGTCAGAATAAATTAGATGTGGCACACTGGTACTTTTTTAAAAGAAATAAAGGCACCATTTTCCTCTTCCTTTGAGAAAAAAGAATAGACGAAGTGATAACTTGCATTTATTTGAGGCAGGTAATGCATGTCTCACCATAACAAGGTGCGGTCTGTTTAAAAGATTATGTACACAGTACTTTTTCCTCCTCCCGAAAGCTTAGAAAAAGCTGATAAAATTACAGGTTATTATGAAGTTAAAGAATGGTGATGGCTATGGGTGAGGATACTGCTGCTACTTAAAGTGCATGTGTATGATTAAAAACATGTTAGAGCTCCCAGATTCTCAGACCTCTCTGCAGGGTAAATGCCACCTTTACAGTGCTGAAGTTTGCCATCTCAAACTCTTGTCTTAAGCAGTTACTCAGGAAGCCATTGCAATCAATTTGCTCTAAAATTTCAATCACCATCTCAAATTTGAATAAAATCCTTAAAACTTTCTCAGAAAAGTGGTAATTTACAAAGGATTCATAGCTTTTGGGATGTGGTGTCTAGCACGGGGTGCACTGCGACGAGATCACAGGCTTCAATTAATGGGCGTTTCTTGTGGTTCCACGGACCCTAATAAGGCTTAACATTATTCTTTTAGAACTGTAAGGGACCCCCAGATGATCTTCTAAGACTCTTCAGGTTTCTTAAATCCCTCTGGCACCTTTGAAATTAATGTGATTGCAATAAACTGAGATCTGTCTCACTGTTTGTTATACTTAATTGTTATCTGTCCTCTGAATACTCCTCAGAGGGCTAGATGAAAGGGGAATGTAGTAGGCCAAACTTTTCCTTAATGAGACCAGTTTGGAAGCATAGGAACCTAGAAAAGGAAGGGAGAACTGGAATTCTGTCTGTTTGCCTTACTATTTCTCTTCTTCGAAGTAGGAAAACAACAACAACAATCAACACATTTTTTTAGGAGTTAGCACATCTTTGGACACCTAACAGAATTCATAGTCACCAGACAAGGAAAGGTGACAAAACCAGTATTTTCTGAGGCCCTCTGTAATACACTTTCATTGTAAAATAAATGTTACTCACAAAAAAACTGTGTTAATTTCTATCATTTCTTGAATTAAATGATGCAGCATGTAAAGGCTTAAAATGACTATTTACTGTAAACATACATTGAAAAATCTACCAGTCAGTGTTTGTAAGAAGTTTTTTTAGCTTTTGACAGGTGAATTTTTTTCACAGGGGTAAACAGTCATCTTCAAAGGCAGCAGGTTTGAAGCAGTAGAGTTTTTATTTGTTCTTGGCTAGTTTGGTTTTCGTTGTTTGCTTGTTTGTTTTTTCTAATGTGGTTAGGAGGATTCATACTTCTTCCAGGATAGCTAAAGTTTATGAATGAAGGTCAGTTGCCAACATGGGGAAAGAGATCTTAAAAAAAGTGAAATTATTTTGATTTAAAACCAATCCTAGCACCTAAGTCATTGAACTTGGACCTCTGCTATGAAACTTCCAACTAGATTGGAAAGAACTGCGGCTGTGGGTCCAAGCAATTTAAGTATAAAGACCTGTACTGTAATTAGGATCCAGATGTTGTGGAGAGTTCCCTTCACACTGCAGTTTAACACAAGACCAGACTTGGAAGACAGTGCTACTTCATAGCAGCAATCCTTGTGTAACACCTCCCTTGTCCATTGTGCCTGAGACGAATCAGTGTTAGTGCTCCTATAGAAAACCACTGACCACAAAGGGATACATAAGCATAACTTAACTGAGAAATTCCTTTAGTCCTCTGGTACAGCAAAACCGCCTTCCCTGTTGTGCAACACATCCTGCCCTGTTGCTTCAAGTTGCATTGGATTCTCTCATATGAATAGCTCATTATTTCCCTCCCATTTACTCAGTGTGAGCAAAATTAAATCAGAAGTATAACATTAACTGGCTAGTGAGATCAAAATCTCAGTTCTTCCAAGTGCCAAAACTTGAGCCTGTTGTATTTCAAGGGTGGCAAAAAAACCAAACAATGAATTTCAATGGCATTAACATAGGCAGAGGGACCTGTCACAACCACTAGCACCAGTTCTCAAAAGCAGCTCTCCTCTGCCAAACACCTATTCTCTGACCAATAAACAAATGGAAAGTAAAACCAAAGCAGCTGAAAACCACTCCAAATTCTATCTGATTCCTATTCAGTTGCAAGTGAAAACATTGGTGCCAATATGTCACAGAACTGTCCTCAAAAATGTTAGATGGGGGTGTCATTTCACAATAGATTGAGGCTGCTCTGGAAGAAGTTGTTGGTTTCATGGCATCTGATTTAGTGTCATGAGAGGAATGTGCTGCAAATCTTGGCCTGTGTTCAATTTAAAATTAGAAACACAAGGACTAGAATTAATTTAGCTAAGGGGAAGCTATAGTAAATTGCAACTTCTAAAAGCAGCTGTTTGTACAACGTGTGAGGGGAACCTTGCTTTTTGCTTCAACCCCGAGTGGAGAGTTTCAAGATGAAAAAAGTGCATGGGGAAGAATTGCCCCGCCAGCCTCCAGCTCCCTTTGTAATTGCCTATCCTTGCATGTAAATTGTAAATGCCTTTTGAAGGTCATGGCATGGAAATTACTAAGCGGGGCTGCTTTTGTGGTGTCCTAAAAACCACAGTGGACATCACCATTGTTTAATCTGGGTCATTTCCTTTGCACACTAGCTACTATACAGCTACACAAACACGCAAAAAAAAAATGTATATATATATAAAGAAATCCCACCTCATCATTCACTGTTTCAGAGGACATGTGATCTCTTGTTTGTATCCTTTGTCTGTGTCTTTCTTAAATGCATAAGCCAAATATGCTGTTAATTGGAACCGAGGCAACCTTTTGCTCTTTTAGGATGTGTATGGCCAGAAACACTTGGCATTTTGCAGACTTTCCGGGTAACTAAAGTTTGCCTGCCCTGCCTCCCTGTGGTTAGTCCCTTCCATGGCACATGTCCTCTCTGCAGCACATCACAGGGCCCAAGAGCCCAACGTGTGCTGCCAACCCCTGCCAGGTTCCCAGTCAATCCCCCCTACAAGGCCTGTCCCACCGGCTTGTTCAAAGGGCTGCAGGTTTACCTGCTATGCCCTGTGCAGATGGTCGTGATTCCTGCGTGGGTTCTCTTTAGGGAGGGCTGGCTGAGCTGGATCCAGGGCTGGATGGAAAGAACTTGTGCTGAACTAAGAGCCTGTAGTGCCTCTTGAAGAGGCAGACACCTCACACAGCAAACAAGCTGCCAGGCCTGTGAATGGAAGTTACTTCTGTGACTGCATCTGTGGTCCCCTGCTACCATCTCATGCAGCATCAGTGCTCCAGCTGTGCCCCTTCCCTCACACACCCGCCAGTGCACAGCTGGGCACAGAAGGAACAGTCCCCAGTGTGTGAGGAGCTCTGCAGATACAGCTCCTGCCCAGGGCTGGGGAGCACACAGCTCACCTGTGACTCAGTTCTCTGACTTGTTAGAGCCTGAGAGTATTTTGGAATGAGCAAAAGGGAATTCCATGTGCTGTGGAAGCCAAAAGCATCATCAGTGGCAAAGCAACATGTCAGTAATACTGGGGCTTCTCTAATGCCTCTCTGATTATGAAGAGATATAAAAAAATACCAACTAAAGACAGACACATTCTGGAGTAAATCAGCTGAACCTTGAGCTCGACTAACTGAATTAAAATTATTCAAAATTAACATATTGGTCTCACAGAGTGAGGCTTTTCAAAGGAAGCTTTTATAAGTCTTTTGGGTAGAATTTGGTTAAACAACTCATTTTTCCAGTGTAAACCCTGATTATAAGACTGGTGTAGTATGCTTGTTTGCTTTCTGGAATAGGTTAAAAGGAATTTATTATGATTAGCCTTTCCCTTTGTTTTACAACTAACACTAACAAAATTACTATGAATACTGAAACACTTCACTTGGACACTTTAGAACTATTTTCATTATTTGTATAAAATAACTTGTGCTTAGAAAATATTCAAAACTCATCAATTCTGTTGGCTCACCGGCCCTCGAAGCATAGTTCACAAAGTGTGATGATCTATGCAGCTGATTTTTCACTGGTCAAATACTGCAGATTGCTTTTAATGTTTTCAACAGTTTTTGCAAGGTCTGAGCTGAGTCTTCTCTTCACCACTAGAGGGCAAGTTGTGCTCATGTAACTGCATAACAAACGCCGAACAAAGAAATTTATTCAAGCCGCGTTAATTTTGAAAGTACATAAACTTTCCTGAAAACAGGAGGATTACACAAATAAGAAAAGGAGGGAATAAATATAGTCCCCAAAACTCAGACAGCAGTAAATAGTTAATAGTGATACCAAAAAAAAAAAAAGTAATGCATCTTGGGAAACCATAGAATATCTTCTTTAGCCTGAGATACTATGTCTATTTTTCAATTATTCTAGAGTTATCAAACTAGAACAAAATTCTTCTATAACTATAAACAAATAACAATGCCCTGTGTATGTCTGTGTCTGAACTTCAGGAAAATAGCTTTAGCATACAATTTTTTGTTCTTTGCTAATGAATTAACGCCCAAAATATCAATAGGTCATGAATAAACAGATCTACACACAATCTCCTATCTGTTATTGCAGGGTAGTGAGTCTAAGTCAGATTTGCACAAATATAAGAAGATTTTTTTTTTCCCCCCTATGTCTTTATTGACTATTTGCTTAAAGGCCATGAGAAATGAAGAAAAGGTTTTTCTTCCCACTGGATTTCCCCACCACATCCCCAGTATTTGGACAAGCTGACTTTCACCAAGCATCACCTTCAGGGCTCTCTCACCACTGCAATCTGAGAACAACTGTCCTCTGAACAAGCACTTTAAGGTTCTAGCACTTCGTGAATGTCATGCTGGTTTTGATATTTGGGCACATCTTGATGGGCCTGTGCTGGCACCAGTTTGCTGATTCTACAGTGCAGTCTTTCCCATGTAGGAGCTGTCAGCCAGCCACTTGCTGTGAGATACAGGCATCATTAGCTTTCAGCTCTTGCCCAGAGACCATTTTCCAGTGGATTCCCATTTTAAACTACACTTAAAGCACAACTCTTCCAGCAGAGCCCCAGCAGAAAGGCAAGCAGGGGGCTGTGTCACACACGGGTCTCCAGCCCCCTCGGGCCCCAAGCACAACATGGAGCCAAGAGGTACAGTCAGTGCTGGGGGGTGCATTCAGTTACTGGTCATCTTACATTGATGATCCTGCCCAACTAGAAATTTTTTAAAGGACTATTATCTTGCTTCCAGAGAGGTAATTTAATATTAATTCCCAGAATTAATCATACATACAGTTCCTGGGAAAACTTCTCTCTGCTTTCATAACATAAATACTAGATGGCACTCAAAATTGCTGCAAAAAGTAAGAAGTTGCAGAAACGTTTTAAAACCAAAGAAACATTACCTCACACATGTAATATTCTTACTGAAGAGCTTTTCTACAATTTAATAGGAAATGAATGAAACATGGCATTTTTACATTACCTCTAACACTGACTAGTTTTTGAGTTTGCTATTGATTAAAAAATAAAACAAAAAAAAGTCCCAAAATTACAATATTTCTTTTTCTAGGACTTAATACTAATTTCATAGAAACTGACTGGTTACCACAGAATGACTGGACATCATAGCAAGGAGCAAAGTCTAAGAGCTGCAATGGAACAGGGACATGTGAAACATTTAACAATATCGACAGGTCTCAGTGGTGAATCTACCTTCCAGCTACAGAAAGCGTTTGCTTCACCTAAAAGCAAAGCAGCTGGTTCCTACCATGTTTACATATTTCACCTAAGTTTTCATGTATTAAGCTGAACTCTGAAGCAGAAAATACAGTGACTGAAAAGCAAAGTGTATGAGTGTATTTTCAAACACCAAAATTCGAAGTAAATGAGAACAGTTATAAGTGCCACCCTCAAACAGTTCATAATCTGAGCCTATTTAGTAACCAAGTAAGATCAAGGGATTGCCTGCTTCAGTGTTTTGTATAAGTGCTTGAGGACCCAGTAGAGATATTAAAATATCTATATATGCTCCTTACCCTGTTTATGTAGCTAGTAGCAAAATAAAACCAATAGACTTTCTATGTGCGACCAGTTATACCATTAGTATAGATGATGGAACTGGGAGCAGACACTGGCTTAGAGGAATGAAAGTGAAAGACATAAATAGAAACAAGGAGTGGAAAGAATGTTCTTTCCTGCCTTGACATTCAGTGACCTGTGACGGCATTTTGTTGCAATCAACAATGGGTCTGAGAGCTTGGCAGAGTGGTCTGAAGATAAGTGAGAACTGGACTAGAAACAAGGCAGAACACTGCAGCCAAAACATTGTCAGCTCGGTTATCTCTATCATCCATCAAGGCGATGAAAGCCTTCATGATTTCTAAGTCATCCACAAGTCATCCAGCATCCCGAGTATTTTTAACAGAGGCACCTATCATGTTGTAGAGTAAGAAAGATTATTTTATTTGTTCAGTAATAACCACTGAAGGCAGAAGATTAAATTCTTGCAAATGTGCCATCTATTTTTCAAACAGGTGTGGGTTTTGAATTCATGTAACAGAAGCTTTTAAGTACACTCTCATTTATAGATGCAAAATGGCAAAATCTTGTAAACTGTTTATAACTAAACCATCTGGCTATCCTCATTAAAACAAATCAATACAGTAAAGGAGCTAAAAAATTCATGTTGGGATTCCACATAGAACTTGGAAAACACAGAGTAATAATTTTTAAAGTTTCCTCTGCAAATATGTCTCTACAAAATCAATTTGCCCTTTTTTAGAGGTCTCTTCTTCCCATGTACACACTGGCAATGAGGAAACATAACTTGCTTTCTAGTCTTGGTTTATTTCTGGCTGTGGTTTTACTCTGGCCTTGGTTTAACTTGCCATGCTTCAGTTGACTGGTCTGCAAAGCAGGTTTTAAAAATACATCACAGTGAGGTAGTGGGACTTCTCAGGGTTTAGTAAGCACCCAGCTACTTCAGGAAAAGGTTGCTCTGTTAATTAAAAGTAGTGTTCTTGTGCACATCTTACTTGGGATATTTAAAGGGTCTATTCTTTCACAGAGTTTCTACCACTGTAAGAGGAAGGAGAGAACCAATCCCACCAAAATAACAGTTTCAAATTATATTGAAAATCAGTATTACAAAATCTGGTGCTGTTGTTGAAACCTGAATAAACTTGTTCATGTTCCAAATCCAATTTTCAGGACACAAATTGCCTCCACTGCAATTAGGATTAATGTGTGGCATTTTGGAAGTATCAAAAGGTGCACAAATACTTGAGTGAAAATGTGTATTGTCCTATATTATAACCTCAAAAAGAGTTCTTCCTTGATGAAGATAGGCCAGTAAATACTTATGGATAGAAGTGAAGTAGTGAGAAATCAGTGGCGCAATTGGTAACTCAATACATTCCACCTATCCTGGAAATTTTTCCTCCAGTGCTACCTAAAAACATTTTTCATGATCTTAAGGCTTGAGTCCTCATTGAATAGTTTCTGCATTCCTTGTCTATAATCACTGAGAAAACTACACAGGGATTTTAGTTGTTAATCTGAACATCCTTTCTTACAGTTTAGTTTCTGTGTCCACACACAAACATATAAAAGTAAATCCAGAGCTGTGGATTAAGTGCAATCTTTCTCCTTTATCCTAAAAACCAGAAAAAAGACAGCAGAAAGAGTTCTAACAAGTAAATGTATAGCGTCTGAAAAAAATGAGAGAAGAATTGTAAATACCTAACATTAAAATAAACTGCATAGTAGTCATTGGAAGGACCATCTTAGGGCCAAAGTTAGGGAAACATCTACCAGTTTTTACACAGTCAAACTGTACCATTAGTTTTTCCAAGTAAAACTTCCAAAACCCTTTCAGAGGAAATGTTACTGCAGAAAACTCTCAGTGAATCACTGGTCGGTGATTGTGGAATCCTTACTGGAATCTGGGTAGACAGACTGGAGACTTAGCTCAAACTCTGAAAGATTAAGTTAGCCATGATTAATGTCATCATATGGAACGTGTATCTTTGGAAAGTAGGAAGGGAAGTAATGATTGATCTTCCAGATTTGTATCAAGAATTAGGACGTGAAGCAAGACTTAGTTTTAAAGAGATATGCATTGATCGCTGCTCAGTGGGAAGTGGCCTGGAACTGATACACGTCTTCACTGGGCAGTCGGTTTGTGTGAAAGTGAGTTAAAATGAAGGAGTTCAAATGAAGTTAACATGTGGGCAACACAGATAGGAGGAGGACTGAATTGAGATGGAGTCCTGTTTAGTCAGACTTAAAGCTTTGCAGTTGAATTGTTTTCCTGTAGGAATGGTAAAGGAAAAATAAAACATATAAGACATTAAGATGTCTGTTACTCCCATGAAAGTGCCAAACACTTTGCAAAAATTGCCAAATGACAGGTCCTGCATTGATAAGAAAAACTGGGATTTCTTTCTCTTTGCAAAGAAATGTTTCTAGAGTAATTCCCCTACCAATGCTTTTGTGGCACTCAGAACAAACTGGTCTTAATGGGTTCTCACTCATTCAGATAGCCTACTCTGAGTTTCTCTGGCCACAAGATTGCATGAATCGTTTAATTAAACACTTGTTTTTATAATTCACTGACAGATTTCTCAGGAACTGCTGGTACTAAGCTCCTTTCTAGTTTGTTACTTATATCTAGCTCAGAGAGATAATTGATTCACAGCTCCATCAAGACAGACTGCACAGAGGTGACTTGCAACTTTAGTTGTCCAAGGTCTAGTTTTTACACCAGTGCTAGATGCTTCTTCAACACCGCAAAACAGCTATAAACCTAGATGTCCTGTTTATGTGGGATACTTTCACGAAAAGGCATCTATTATCTTCCAGATACCTCATCAGATGGAGTGTCCTGCAGGGAAATAGTGAAATAGAAGAAGTGTCTCCCCACTGGCCCTCATAAGAAACCAGTCACTTCAAGTACAGCAACAACACAGCTGCTGTTTCATCTCCTCCTGCCAATTACTGATGTAAAGGCCTAAAATACATGCAGCATAACTGCAGCCTAATTCAATCCAAGTTAATCTTCAGATGCATTTTTGCTTCCTGTATCTGAATCAGAGCAAATAAAGCCTTGTGAACTACAGCTTTTCTAGGACTCTGATTTCTGACTGGAATGTAAAGAGGAATAAGGTACAAAATATTTTGGTTTGGAAAAAAACCCCAACATTTTGAAAGAATCATTTTGCTGCTATATAAATACTTGCTTGGCCCACAGCTTAAGTACAGCATGCAGTTCTGGTCTCTGCAACCCAAAGACACAGATGAATTAAGAAAAGGTAAATAAAAGGGAAACTAAATAGACCAGAAGGTTATACAGTACTAGTTTTTAGATAGGCATGATTTCGCAGACCTACATTGTTCGCATACAGTTTTTACAACTAGCACCACAGCTCTCTGTTCTTTAACAAGGCAGGGAGGCTTGTTTAGTACTTTACTTGCTAAAAGGAAAGTATCATTACCAGCATAAGACTGACTTTATATTTTAACTTTGCCAATTCATTCTTTTTCTCTGTCCTTTTTGGTTTTATGTGGTTTTCCTAATGTAGTGTATCTCCAAGAATGGTGACCGACAAATGTCTGCCTGTGAGTGATTCAAACTAGTATGGTTGCTTCATGAAAATTAGATCTTACTAGTTTAATGAATAAAAAGAGCAGGGGTTACTAAAACTCTTCCCATTCAGTCTCCCTGAGAGTATTTCCTCTTCTGGGAAGTTGAGGAATACATGGCTCAAACTTTACTTCCTCCATGTTTTTTTCTGAAGAAATCCAAGCAAAGTGAATGGAAATTGTCTATATACAATCCTTTCAAACATGCAAAAGAAACAGAAATCTTAGCTTGTTTGTTCTAATCAACATAACATGCTCTACCTTCATGGGGAGGTAACAAAAATATTGGAGTAAAATGATTTTTTTTTCCCCTGAACCAACAGTGTCCCTTTTGTTCCTGTTTCCAAATACATTACAGTACTTAATGATGCCAATCAAAAAAGGACAGATGAATACAACTGGGTGGACTGAGAGCCACTCCCATGGAAGTGATAGTGGGCGTCACTGATTTGATTGTGAATAGACTCACTTTCTATAGAAGTGTTCTCACTTTCTCTAGAACATGCGTTTTCCTTGCTTCTGCAGATTTGAGAAAATCTGACTCTGCTTTCAAGAAGCTGGCAATAAGCAAAGATTCACACGCACAGAAGTGGATGATGTCTAAGATAAGTGTGAGATCCAGTTCCAAGACTTTCTCAATGCCTCACGCTTGCAGGACTACCAGCTGCTGTTTCCATTCTCCATACTGCACCCAAACAAATGGCTTTCCTTAGAGCTGGCATGAACCCTTCACTGATAAATGCCTTTCACAGAAAGGAATTTTTCTGACAAAGTTAGAACCTTTCTTAAAGACATCTATTTTACTTTAAGAAAAAAAAAATACAGGGAAGTTTCTGAGAGCCAAGATAGGCCTGATTACTTTTGAAGGTCACATAACTGACTTTCTTGAGTCAAAAGTAGTGGCTACAATAAATTAATGTCTGTAGGGTTTTAGGGCCTGTATCAATGAATCAGGAAAACAAAATGTTAGGAAGTTGTTAAGATTCTCCAGCCAGGGCTGGATTTATGAACACTAGAAGAGATTCTGCTGTCCCTTAGGCAACAGCTCAGGTGCAAGAAATGAAGCACGAAATCTAATTACCCTGAGCTTACAGAGCCCATCACATCAGTCATAAAATTATCTTGCCTTTTTGAATATTCGTTCTCCTAACTGGATTGACTCCAGTGACTTCATTTTTAGGCTCCACTTCAACAGTACCCAAGTTCATATGCACAACTATGTGTTATACAAGTAGGTCAAAATCACCATGGTGTACTAGGCATAACTTCCAAAGTCAAAGATCTGCAACAGCTGAGAATGTGGCTCAACAATTGTCCTCCATTAATTTAAAGTAATGTTATAAACCTGATCTGACAATAGTGAAAAAGGAACATCAACATTTTGGGGGTTTGTTTGGTGATTTGTTCTGGTTTGCATCGTTTTTTCCTAATGTGTTAGCTTTCTCTGCCTCATGGGAAGAGGATCAAAACTGGTCCTACACTGAGATTAAAGTGTTTTGAAAGAAAGAACTGGGCATTACACCTGAATTAAGCAAGTCACTTAATTGAGCATCATTGCCCAGGGTGCTGACTGCAGGCTGGCTGCTCTGGTGTGGTACTGCAGCTGTGAGGCCAGTGGTGGTGCCACAGCAGCTGAACGTGACAACCTCAGCATCTGGGGACACTGGGAACTATTGCAAAGGAAGCTCAAAAGGTGCAGGGGTTGCACACACCCACCTTCCCTATTTCAAAGTCCAAAGTTTGGTAGTTTTCATTCATACCATTTATGCCACTGTATATTTTCTGGAATGAGACTTGTTGATCAGAGCAAGAGAAAACAGAACCTGTCCCAAAACTAAATATACTTTCTGATTTCTAGCAGAACAGAGCTGGGAACTAGAGTGAAAAAAACTCTTTAAAATGTAACTGAAATAATACCATTCTTCCCATACCTACCTTCTATCAAAGATTGCTTTCTTTCCCAGTCTGGTGGCCAGGTAATGCCATCAGAGCAGCACATTTTGTGCACAAAGTGCCTTTGTGATATAAATAAAACCAGGTATCAGAAAGCAGAACTGCTGTTGTCAGGGCGGCTTCAGTGTGCCCTTGGGATCAGTGAAGCATGGGTCTGATTTGGTTAACACTTTGAGAACCAGCTACACTATGACATTTCCTTCCCTTTTTGGTCAGCAAACAGCACCACCGTATACACAGCCTACAGACATCGTTACCAAACTATTCCCCACAGAACTGAAGGGAAATAGCACAAGTAGCTGGTCTGAGTCACCGAAGTGAATCTTTTTCCTCACCTTGCTATTAACTCATTCTAAGACCTGAGCAAATCAGGCAGATCTCAGGCTGAGTCAAGGGAAGTTTCCAACCAGCGGCTGCATCTGCCCTGGTTCATACATCTCTAAGCACTTGCAATAGCACCTGTCTTGTCAGTGCTGGTTGTGATCCGAGTGAAGGCAAACAATTGATGTAGTTTTGCTTTATGGCTTTAGGCTTTTGGAGACTCATGCTGTGAGGCATATTTTGAGTCAGAAATGGGTCAACATAAGCTCTGTGAATACAAATGCCTGATTTCAAATGTCTCTTTGAGGCTTTCCTGTTTTGCAGAAAGCAGAGGGTTAAAGCTAAGTTGTGAGCAGCCGAAAGTAATTCCATTTATACTCTTGCAAATATTTATTCATCCTCTATGACAGGATGAATAAGTAAGTTGAGCCTACTTAGTCTTACCAATTACATTTGTCCTAAAGTATTCTCGGTCCATTTAACTGTAACCATGGCTGATCTGCTTAGATATAGCATTGCACAGAGTAGCATAAAGCTGCACCACAAGGTTGCCCAGGATGCAGAGACACATATTTCTCTCTGTCACCTACTCCTACCCAGTGTCTACAGCCCCCTCTGGTGATGCAGCCTCATAAAATTCAATCTGATCTCCTCCTGAGATGCAGTAAAAATCTACATTAATGTCGGCATTCTCCTAAATGCTGCCAGAGTGATTTTTTTACTCAGACCACACTTTGCAGAGACTAGGGACCACTCTGCAAATTCTATTGTAAAATGATTCTGTTCTCCATCACCAGTATGATCCTGGTTTAAAACAGATTATGAACTTCCATCTCTGATGCAAATGCTTCATGTTTGATGTTGATAACCCTTAGACAGCACTTTTAACTATTCCAGCTAACTGGAAAGCTCTCATGACCAACCAAGCACTATTGCATTGGAATCTGAATGCAAGATCTAGCTCATTTCGGCTATGTTTCACATTCAAAGAGGTTTGTTCGTATGTCCTGTCCCTCTGAGAAAGCAGAATCTCTCTCTGCCCACAGTTATCCTACAGACTTGTCAAATGGGATGAGGTGGTAAAGGAAGAGATCAAAATAGCCATTGAAGTTACAACCGGCATTACCAATCAGCTGCCATCTGCATGGCCCATGTCATGAGGGGATATTTGGGACAACATTTCACCTGTAGAAGCAAATGAACCAGGCAAACGGGAAGTCTTGTACACACCTAGCATAAAATCTATATTTATCTGAAGCATTGCTAGCTTATGAACTACCTTCTTGTTTTCCTTCCTAATGACTCAAATAAGCTTGGTTGGCAGAACTGATATGGTCCTTTTTTTCCTGTGCTGCCATGCATGTTTTTAACTCTTCCATTTAAGAAGCACCTGGGAAACTTAGCTCTGTGGTTTAATTAAACAGAACGTGAGTGACTACAGCTGCTTGGGTGGATGTGGATTTGGACCCTGGCAGACAGTATTACAGAGAGCTCCCCCAGACTTCTGTGCCTCCACACCTCAATGTGAGAATGCAGTAACCCCGCTGCTGGTGTCTTGCTCACTGCTGTGCTGGGGTGCGGACAAGCCAAACAGTGGTACAGTTGGTTGGGACTAGAGTGGGTAAAAGCACTTCAACCTCTGGGAACACAAGCCAGTCCTAAGCTTCAGAAAAACATCCATAAAACTGCACATCATTCCTTTGTCCCTTTCCCCCCACCCCGATAAATGATGAGTTTCATCTAATTCCAGCCACTACTAAATATACTTGTTTGAACCTTTATGTGACATCTGATTATCCTGATATTACGTTTACATTGTTTGAGCCAAAATCTGCAGAAAAACATGGGCTGCATATGAACAGAAGATTTCCGAATAGCCATTATTTGGAAAATGTCATCTCTGATCCAGATTCCTCTATGACTCACACAACAGAGGTTATATAATTTGTTACTAATATTAGAAATGAACTGTGGGATTATTTTTTAAAAAAGCCTGTTTCCATCTTTACATAAACAATAATCTGTTAGACTAGCAGAGTGTGTATTTTTGCAAACTCTTCATAGAGCTAATTTTGTGTCTAATCCTTATTCAGCAAAAACAAGGAGCAACTTTCCAGAAGCTACACGGCTGTTAGACCCTCAAGATAAGATCTGCTTAGTGGTGGTAGTAGTAGCAACAGTACAGAAGTAGTAAAGTTTTATTACCTGATGCATCTTGAGTAGCTAGAAGGTCCTGTTACAATACTTTTGTAGCTATCTGCCCAATACATGCCTCACACACCAGTCTCAGGGGTGGTGTAGGTGTTCCTGGTTGTTTTACTCACCCCAGGGCTGAGGAGCCTTGAAATGTACCATCTTGTGCTTTTAAACCGCCTTCCCCAGCACTGCTGCTAATAACGGAACCGGCTGGTTCTCACCTAATGATTTTTAAAGCATTTAGAAAACACATAATTGCATTACTGCTTTTAAAAGGGCTACAGTTTTCAGCTCTGCCTTGCTGGAAGGCAGCATGAAAGCCTGACATTTGATAAAGCACATCCTTGTCTGCTTCTCATCAAATACATCTCTGCTCCAACAAATCAGTTTTAGGCCTTCCATACCACAGGTTGGGCTGCTTCCAGGTGAGGCTGAGTTCAAAGGGAGCTGGTAAGCAGAGTTCAAACCTTGGCCAATAGGAACTTGAAAGCAAGATGGAAGACAAGCAAGTGAAACAGGAAATGCGCATTGCAAGTAAATAACAGCATCAGCCCAAGTGACTACATGGATGTCTTTGTGCTGGTTGGGTCTTAGGCATTCAGTACCAACTACCACATTCAGTACAAGTTGTTGTGGACCTGCTTACTTTGGCAGGAAGCTGCAAGGACCTTGATAACTGGCTGAAAAAGAGATCCTTTCCAGTACAAGTTCTGCTTTGCCTTATCACAAATTGCTGACACAATTTTCTTCAGAGCTGTTGCATGTCAGATAGGAGGCAGAACACAAAGGCCAAATCCTGCTACATGTTAAAAGGAGCAGAAGCTTACGTTATGGCTTTAATACTACTTCTGGCCTAAACCAGGACTTCTGGATTTCCATTTTGCAATTTTTTTAAGAACTGATTATTCCCCATAACTTCTACGTGCTTTTCCTTGATAAGCTCAAAGATATATCTCCTGCTGAGAAACATACAACCAAACTTCAGAATAAAACATAAGCTTTCCATAGAGATGCAATCAAACTCTTAAGGGAATTCACCACACCACAGGGCAATCAAATCCCAGTGCTCAATCTTAATCTTAACTCCATATCAGATTCAGAACACTGCTTCCTTCATCTCTGTTATTTTTCTAAGCAGACCATATAACAATACTTTCTCTCTCCTCTTTTATTCACAGCAGTGATATTTTCAGCCAAGCTTTTGCCAATGCAGATGAACGCACCAGGCTGGTTTTGCACTGCTACCAAGGATTTTCCTCTCAAGGATATCAGCAGGCTCTTAGTATTAGCAAATCCAAAGTTCAAACAACTGCCTCTATAGCATTATAGTTCTCTCTAAATTCCTTTTCGTTCTTGAAATAAAAAGCTAACCAAAACAAGGCCTCTAGCCATTCAATGCATTGAAGAGTTCTCAATTTTCTCTGTTTAATCGTTCTCAGGATTTTTGCTGAGGAAAACACTTTAATATATAATATCTCATATTGGCCACAGCTCCATATAACAAGTTCTCTTTGCACTAAAATTTTTAAGTTCTCCCACTGCTTTCCATTAAAAAATACTTTTCTTGCATAAAAAGCAAACAGTGCAAGAATCATTTGCCAACAGAACATGAACCAACCAAATAGAGTGAAAGTACTCAATGCTCACGAACACCAAACAGAAGCATTAAAACAGCACCTTGGGATTCAAGGTCTGACTTTCCGTCCATTCACTACTTGACATTTTCTCTCTGCCTGTTTATGTTGCAGAGATTATAACCAGAGGCTACCAAACTTTAGCCAAGCTAGCCTCTTCATTGTCATGTGTTCTGGCAATTCTGTCACTTAGAAATGACTGCGGACTATAAAGGTTCAGGGTTCTCAGCAGAGGTAGTGCTTGCAGAGAGAAACTGCCTTTTAGAAAAGCAGTGTAGCACAGATAGTACATAACAAATGGGCTGTGACCTGATGGCAATGATGATGTGCAGCAGGAGCGGAGGAAAATCTGGAAGAACAAATCAATCTTTTATCAATGTGCTGCTGAAAAACTTACCAAGCTTGGTACCTTCCCCCTCTGATTTAATACAGGGCTGAACTGTAACTGTGCAGTGAGTGTTCCCATGTTGCTGTGTACTCTTCCCCCAAAGTGAGGAAGTAACCGACTGATAAAAGTGTGAGTCTCCAACCACCCTTCTGTCCTTCGCTCTCTTCCAGCTCAAACTGTCCCCATGGAGAATGGCTGGTGAGTCACAGCTTGGCAAAAGGCAGCAGTCAAGTAGAAGAACAAAACAGGGAGGGGAAAAGTCTTGGCTCATCTGTCTGGTCTTCTTGGAAGTGCAAGCTGGGTCCCTGTGTTTGATAGGGTTTTAAATATTTCTTGGGAAAGCAGAATCTTTTAACTGAACCTAAGCCTTACAGATTCTGCTGATAAAAATAGTTTTGCACGTTCTTAACTCTTCAAAGTACATCTCAACATAACTAATGGTACAGCACTAATCCCCCTCTCCCTTGGCATACATACCCATCAGAGATTTATTGACAGTATATCTACATTCAGTACCGCACTACAACTTAGCGAAACTCAGACATGGCTCTTTACTATTCCTTACTATTCTGTAAGAATTATAAATAATAATACCTGCTTTTAGATCTAAACTTCCAGATATCAGACTGGCAGTTTCAATAGCACTATTACAGATCACCAAGGCTTGGTTCTGCTAGGTTTATATATATCATAAATTCAGGCACATGGGATGCAAATGAATGCCTACAAAAATAAAAATTAAAAAACTAGTCCTGAATATTCTGCTGAAGGTTTGGAGACATACCTTTAATGCTGATCTATGTGCCTACAGTATGTCTCATTCAAAATACATGCTTTATTGGACTTCATAAAAAGGGCATCAAACAATAGAAGGAAAGGTAAAAACTGGTTGTCTTTGTTCTAAACCTTCAGGAATAGCTCACCAAGCCTTCCGTAAAGCATTTGCATAGTTATGGCTTTGGGGTCAGCAGGTGCATTTGAACCACTTGCTTAAACCTCACTAGTAGGAATAAGCTTACTAGCAGGAATATTTTAAAAAGCAAAATGGGAAAAATAGACCAGCACTGAGCTGCTCTCTTCCAATATAGTCACACGCTGATACTGTCCTTACAGTATGCAGACATATCTACTTCCACTATGGACATTAACTTAAGTAAATTAGTGTTACGATTAAAAAAAAGTTCTTGCAGTGATTGAACAGTAGAGAGCAGCCACTCCACAGTTTCACTGTGGTTTTCTCCACAGCTTGGATTGTGGCTAGCATAGCGTTAAAACAAGGAGTGTGGACAGAGCTCCAGGCACTAGAAAGCCACCTTGCACTGCTAATTTGTTTGGGGACTCCGCAGGAACAGTTTCATCTTCTGCTATAATACGTTAATATAAATGGATGTGTCAAACATTAAACAATCTGCACACTTGCTATAGGCAGTTCCACTTGCAGGGCTCTAACAGAAATGTTATTACAATTGGACTCCATTTGCTTCAAACCTCGCCTCCGTCTCTGACTAGACACAGGCACAAGAAGCCACCTTGCTTTGCATTCTTGTGAGTTTGGAGGGAGGGACAGACAGGACAAGAAAAAACATCAGTGCAGAGATGCAGCTTGTCCCTTTGCTCCTGCCAGAAGGCTAGAACAAGAGCTTCTGCCAACATCTGTACAATCAGTAAGTTCCACTCTCTAGCAGCATGGACATGCATTTTTGCCTCCAGGAGGAATGTGAGACCATCATGTGAATAGGAGTGGTGCAGAGTCCAAAGGGCTCCAGTAGACAAACTGTCAGAGATACGAGAGCCACAGAACCTCGATAAGTTGAAAACATCATTGAAAGGAAAAGAGTTTTGTTTACTAAGGGAAATATGAGACAGGGAGCTGTTGTCAGTTATAACTGCTCCAGTTCCAGGCCATGGAAGCACTCAGCATTGAACCACTTTTTTGAATCCAGCTGGTTTTATCTGAGAGTAAATGCCAAGGAAGGAGGACAGGCAGTGTCAGGCCTGAGCTTAGCTGTCCCATTTCTCTCTGAAATTTTTTGTAAATTTAGAGCCACCTAAAAGCTGTTGTCCTCTTGCGTAAGATTTAGTAACTACTTTGCTCTTCTGTATGATGAAACTGGAAGTTAACTGGTTAGACTTCCTGCATAGCATCTAATAGTATTATGTTTTCTTTTTTTGTGTGTGTGTGTTACAGCTTCTCAAAATAATACAAAATGTTTATGGCAGCCACTGCAGTGTGTCTTGAACCAGCTATAGCTTTTCATTTTCCTGCACTGTGGTTCCTATAGGATCAAGAAGCTTCCAGCAATACCAGACCAGCATACACAAATTGTTGTCCAGCAGAACTGGTCTCATGGCAGATGGCTCAGCTAAACTGCACTATGGCATCATAAGTATTTCATATACTTTGCCAAATGTATATTTCATATAACAATGCCAAATCCATTTTTGGGTGATAGTTTAATTATTCCAACGTTTACTGCTCATTTCCTTCTGAAGTTCATCTGAAACATTTGGCAGCATTAGCAACACCATTCCAACCTGCTACTCTGCAGCACTGCTAGTGAGAAGCGAGCATTATCTCTGCAGGCATTCCCTGGTGCTCACAATGAACTGCTACCATAGTACTCCAAAAAGGCTATTTTGGCCTCAGTTCTTGGACACCTACCTCCTCAGTAACTAAAGACAAGTAACCAAGCATTCTGGTGGTGATTTGAAAGCCTCTGATCAGCTTTGACTACTTCACCCCGATGGAGTTACTGACGCGACTAATTGTGGTGTAAGACGTCACACTTGCCTGATGACACTCCTGCTTTTAGAGACCCTGGGGTTAAGCTGCTGGGCAAGACTTTTGTGGCAATGCCAACATCAGTTTCATATGGGTCCCTCTGCCTGAATCTACATGGTGTAGCATCTCACCAACACACATTAGGACAGGCGGCAAGGTGGCTAAGGTTCAGCTCAGTCAAGATGGAGGCGCATTGTTTGGTGTAATGAAGTATCTAACAAGAATCACAGTGGTGTTCCCTCAGCCACTAGATTTTACTAACTACCCACCGTGCCACTTTCCCTCCGTATATATGACACAAAGACTGCAGGAGCTTGTTTCTGTTCTGGGCCTTGCCCCGGTTACCTGTGACTGAAAACTGAAGAACTACTTGACAATTTATGTGGGGTGATAGCACACATATTGGAAACTGAGGGTGGTGACAAACTCAGCAGCCAACCTGTGGAGAGCTGTTATGCAGGAACACGCTGTGTGCTGTCACTGGCATTCTCTGTTGTGTCTACACACAAAAATACAAAGTAATTTTGAAAGTAAAGAGCTAGTTTCTCCTACTGCCACTATAAATTCTTATCGGTTAGTTGGCCTTCAGAGTATAGTTCTGTCAAACACATTCCTGTCGAAACATTCAAACAAAGAAGACTGTATATGACATAACTGCTGAATGTAAATCTCTAAGTTGCTTGAATTTACCTACATCCTTAAGCACAATTAAAAGCTCCCATGACATTGTGGCAAATCTATTGCAACACATTTAGGCTGAAATATATTGCTCAGCATTTTGAAGACATTTCTTACTTTGCATCTAGTAGCTTTAGTTACTCTGCTTTTCCCATTCTTCTGGGCAGGCTCCAAGTAGGTGACTTGCTGCTGGTGTAACAGCTACTCACCTCAGCTACCAGGAAGGCCAAGCAGGAACAACTATGAGAGCTCTTCTGGCTCCTACTGTCACCACAGGACCACAGCAGCAGCAAAAGGAAACCCAAAGGGTAGAAAGCAAGAATAGAAACAGATGCCAAAATATCAGGAGTTTAGTCCCCTATTTTTCTGTTACAGGCTGAAGTAAAGGAAATTGTGTCTTTTGTGTAAATAACTTTCTATCAGCTCTTCCTGAAGTAGACAGAACTTCACACATCTAGAGAACTTGTAGTAAAGTATCTATCTAATGTTAGGCAATTTAAACAGTGCTTGATGCATCCTGATTAGAAATCAGGTAAGCTAGTCTACCACAGGGGTAATGCAGCATTGTATCTCAAGTATCGTATCCTCAGAAGTAGGTAATAAGTCATGTTACAGGACATAACGAGAAAAACAATCTAGCTGGCTGGTTCTCTAGAACAACACTGCAGGAGGAGGAAGGACCCCTACACCTCCCATATCCACTAACACACCTACTGTGTAATGTCACATAGCAGAGTCTGTATTCTCATATGTGTTCATTGGTTGCATTTTTTCTAGTAGAGCTGTGGCTGGAAGGAGGTGCAGAGCCAGACTGGGACACCACTACCTAATTCATCTTCCTGGATTGTCCCTCCACTTTTCAACAGCGACTCACTAACAAACTAGATATGCTGATCTTTACTGCCCACCTCAAATCATTTTCAAACTCTTATCTGGCCAATAAGTTCTCCTGACGATGTTTTACAATAGAACCAGAATCCCTTAGTCTATAGGATCCCTACTTTCAAGAATTACTTTTGTTGATACCATTAATATCTGTCCCTCATAGATTAGTCTTAGCCAAGACAATATGGCCAGCTTTTTAGCAGTGCCAATTATCTGCAGCTGTTCTATTTCAGCTTGGATGGATGATAAGTTTAGTATTTCCAAGGACTAAGCTCTCTTCAGGGAAGTGCATGTGATACATAATAGGGAAATAAAAGAAAATTATTGATCATATGCATGTGATTTGTTCTAGAATGGATTAAAAGAGATAAAACGTCTGTCTTCATATGTTACATTCTTTTTAAAAGTCAATTTGGAAATGACTGATTAGCCTATGAAAGGAAGCTTTACAGTTACCATCACTGACAACATTTGACTTTGTAAACTGCATTCTCTTCTCCCTCATCTCAAACTCTCTATGCTTGCTTTAATGCTACCAGTGATTTTTCTTACTTAGAAAAGTAAGAAATAGCAGTCCAGTACCTTTGACTGTAACATGGAAGGAAATTTCGACAGTCCCTGGCTATCTGCACTCTGAGAGCTCGGTTCTCCACGGCACTATGCTAAATTTACATTGGCATAACAGGCTGTTAATAAAGTTGAAACATGGACAAACCTTTTTTCATCTCATCGGCTCCAAAAAGGCAAAAGATTGAAGGAGGACATTACAGCGGAGATTAAAAATCTGAACAATTGTTTAAAAAAAAAAAAATCTACTTTTTTATCTAACTAACATTGAAGATAACACTTCTTTTATACACGCTGGGTGTGAGATGGCATGTACTCAAGCTGTTCTGGGTAATGCTGGTGTTCCCTGACTGGCCTGCTTGTCGCCCTGCCCAGTGCCCAAGGGTACTTACTGCTGACTGCAATCACAGCACTGCTGAATAAAGTTTCTTCCCTCTACTTGAAGCTACAGCAAGCAAGCAGGAACCTGGCTGGTGACTCTGCCTTCTCACCTCTGCTACTCTTCCGTGCTCTGACTGATCTAGGGGAAAAAAGAAGGCCCCAACAAATCAACAACAAAATCATCCTCATATTCAGCTGATCCTGATGGCTCAGCACAGCAGTAGCTCTAATCTCATTTTGCAGAGCTTTTCAGTGCTGCAGCAAGTGAGGGAGGAAAAGAATAGTGTGAAAAGAGATGCCACAGACTTTTCTAGGTGGTGATGGCAGCAAGGTACTGTTGGTTATGGGGAGAAGGAAGAATGTGGAACAGCAACCTCCAGTTTGGGAAAGCGACCACATGCACAAGTCATACAATATTCTTGAATTCAGACTGCTAACAGGAATAATCTCCAAGTACTTCTTCAATATTTACTGCTTTATAAACTTCATTGCAAGAAAAACACTATTATAATCAGAAAGTTAACACAAAAACAACCAATCATCGATACAATCCAAGTGAATTTATGTATAAATCCAGACATCTCTGTACGAATAGCCTTTGGTATCATTCACTCAGCCTTATTCCTGACTGTAGCTCTGTACACAGACCTCTCTCTTGGTTGTGGAAAGATATGTGGCTCCATCTGTCTCACAGCTGGATATGCCTTCTTGCATAATAATTGTGGAGTATGAAAAAAGCAATGTAAGAAATCACCATCAACTACCAGAGAGTGTTACATTTTGGCACACCTTTCTAATAAGATGCCTGTAAATTTTCTGAGCTACAGCCAAATGACCACATCTGTTGTGGAGCAGAACACAAGCACGTAAAGCCTCTCATGTAATTCTCTCTCTACCAGCCCAAGACTACAGGCCCTTAGAGCCAGAACAGCCAACCTACTTTCTAGTTTTGAGGACAAACTCACTGCCAAATCACTTCTCAACAGATGTTCTGATTTAGCATATACTTTATCTGTTAAACAAGAGCCTCAGTGATGGCACCTCTGTCTACTGGAGGCATCATCATCTGGGGCCTATAAAACAAGGCTGGGAAAAAAAATATCCCCTTTGTCCTGGAAAAAGATACACACAACAAAACCACATCTGAAGAAGATGACAACATGGTACTTAACTAGTCTATTGAATTACAAGGCAGTGGAGGAAAAAAAAAATATATTTACATGAAACAGCCTCGATAATAAAGGTCGATGGATAAGTATTGTAGTTTCACCCCACAGAAGAAATTATCAGTTGACACTTAGGAGATAGCATGCCCAGGTTCCATAGGAGATAGCACGCTTAGGTTGCATTTAGAGTCTGAGGAACTGGAAGTGACATTTCTTGAGGTTTGCGCAGTTTCATACAAATTGAAGTATTTCCCTCACACACATGCATCACAACCAATTTTCATTCTGAATGTTGAAGTCATGCTGATATAATTGGAACAAACACTGGAAAGTGAAGGAGACAGGAAGAAAATGCTGCTTTCTGTAAAGCAGGCTTGGACACTGAGGTTTTCACTCAAAATCTACACTCTGCTTTCTACGAAACAAGTTTGAACACCGAAGGTTCCACTGGCCCCATCTGTGATATATTGGATATAAACATAAATGGCAGCTTTATCTAAAGCTAAATTCACACTCCCATTGAAGAAAGGAAAAGGTTATTGCACTGGAAGCAGCTTGGTGTTTATCCTGCTTTAATTGATGTCTCCATTATCTGACCTCTCAAAAAGACTACAAAACCAAACATCACAGTACATGTTTCTGACCTCCCTAATCTCTCCCTGTCCAGACTGATTTATTGATTTCAGTTGAACACTGAACAGTAGCTGATTACATTTAGTATGCATTAGATTCCACATAGAGTCTGAGGAACTGGAAGTGTCACATTGTTTGAAGATTGCTCAGTTTTATTCAAACTCAAGTATTTGCTTCCCACACGTGCATCACCTCCAATTCAGTGTGAGAAGTCACTTGGTATAGCCAAAATCTGTGGTGTTTGATGCCTGGTCAAAGACCATTAAGGTCAATTAAGTCAGGCCTCTATTGAGATTGCAATCCAAATTCCAAATGTTGAAGTTCTCAGAACTTGTAGTTAAAATAGTGGATATGTTTATCTGATCTGGTGAAAGATAAGCCTGTCTTCTGTTCAGCTGGGGTTTTGTTTGTTTGTTATTTGTTTTTTACAGACTACTGCAACTTATTGACATAATGGTACATGCCCCTTTGCAGCATTATACACCAGTGTTGTTTAAACATGCATGAGCAACTTACTGCTTAAGCAATAATTTTGTTTCTTCTAAGCAGTGACAAAAATGAGGAAAAAATTGATCTATATTTCTAAGTTATTTTTCTAACCATTTTTTTGCAGAACTAGGCTGAGATTGAAAGAATAACTTCTACAGCCACCCATTCTGATGTCACAAGCAGAACCAAGGATGTTTCTGAAATGACATCAGCAGCTGGCACTGCTGAAAAATTCTTCATGTACAAAGGTTTTCAGGATACATTTATCATCTGATTTTGAAAACACAATTCCTACTTTTAGAAAATCTCACTAATGACTACAAGCAGGAGAATGCAAAAAATGCAAGAGAACAGTTTTCAATGAGTATATGTTAATGTTTGCCATGATGTATCAACAACCCTTTGTTAGTTCCTCTATATGCTGTCTTTTAAAAGAAACAGGAAAAGCCAAGTGTATCATCTTCATTCACTGGCAATCCAGCAGTTGTCATGATTCATTTTCTATAGGTGTTCATTATGTTTATAGAAGACAGTTGCACATGCATAGCACAATTTATTTGCTGTTCTATGAAATTCTTGAAGGAAAAGTATCAGTATATCCTCAGATTTCCAGTCCTTTCTAATACCTAAGTCACAGAAGACAAACAAAAAGTGTCTTGGACTCACTCTAGGATGGCATTCCTAAAGGCAACTCACAGAATTAGGAAACAAAATTCCCACCTGTTCACACTAAATATAAGTTAGGTGAAACTGAAAGTCTCACTTCTAACACTGAACACATGTTCAGATCTCAGGATTCCCACCCTCCACTCCCTCAACAATTTAAATATATCACTGCGATTGGTTTCGGTAACTCTCTTGCATAGTATGGAAGGACCATTTCCTGTAAATGCCATGTACCTTTTTTCTCATCATGCTCACCAGTATATTTTGAACTGCTTTTCACACCTATATTTTGAAGGTGGCTTGGACATGCTCTCTATGAGGGTTCCATCAGTAGTTCTTCTGTAAAGTCTCAGCCTGATAATCATAGGGGAGCTGGATTATAACCTAGAGGGGTTTGTTGTTGTTTAAATGACGAGCAGTGTTTTTACTGTGATAAATCCTTGCTACTTACCGAGCTCTGAGAATAATATGTTCTTAAATTAAGTGTATGTTTACCTTAAGGAAGCAGCAGGTATCATAATCTTAGATCCAGCTCACCATTAACTTGCTATTCTGGAAATAACTGTTGCATGACAGACAGTAACTTTACCTCTAAACACTATGAATTCAAGTTACACAGCAAATCTCTCATCGGACTCCATTTCATTTAAAAACATGGCTAAATATCTCAGTGCTTCAACCTTTTGCTCTAGTCTGGATACAACACAGTAACAGACAAGGAATGAAACTTCTATCAAAATATCCTCAGAGCTTAAAGGACAACAGGAAACAAAGTCAGTCCTGTTCTACACAGCTGGATTTAGGAACATTTGAATTCTGTTTGAAGACCCTCGGAGCACATGTGTATTACATAATCACACACAGACTTGGCTTTGTGAACAGTGATAAAGTGCTGCTTTGCTCACATGGCAAACTAAAATTAAGATAAGATTCAAATAAAACTGGAAGAACACTGTGGAAAAAATAAAGAGTATATTCTTAGTCAGAAATCCTTGGTTTTTGAGAGATGGAAATTGAAAATATAATTTCTAAAAAGAGAGATGTAAAATTTCATAGTATGATTAAAGACAGGGGGTTTGAAATGTAGGTCACCAATCATGTTGAGTTATACAGAATTCCCATTTCATTCACAGGGAGAAATACATCCTATTAAACATGCATTTTACCATGAAATCAAGATGATCAATGCAATTTCCTCATCACTTTATGTCACAGATAAAAAATATAGCTCTTTCTACCACAGTTAAAACAACCTAATTACAAATCCAGACTTGAAATTTGTCAAAAGAAGAATTTGTCAAAACCTCCTCCATCAGATCTCACTGGTATCACATCACAAAAAACACTGCTGTTTCCACAATGCTCATAAGACCATATTCATCCAAACTGCAACTTCACCAAGGCTAAGAGACTTATAGCATGATATGAATGCAACTACTTGAGGTTGTGCCTAAATTTACGAAAAATGTGCAAAAGATTTTCCTGAGTATTCTCATAGAACTAGGGGAACATAAGTAATTTGATTGAATTGTATTTGAGTAGAAAGCAAGAGGTTAAAGAAAAAGTTTGTGCTCCATACAAGAGGAAATAACATCTCTGAGAAAGGATGAGTAGTTGCGACTTTGTATCTGCGACCATGTTGTGTCCCCAGAATTTACATGAGCCTATGTGTGCTATATAAACTCCAGAACAAGTGAGGGCTTCATCTGTTTGACCTGATGCCCTGTCCCAGACCTACCACTAATTACTCATCATAATCTCATTCAGATGTTCTCAAAGGTTAAGTAAACAAGTATCCCATAAAGTCTTGAATAAAATAGGTCAACTTGTAAGTTTCTTTTTTTTTGCACTGTTAAACGTCTTTTAAACTGGCATCGGTTAAACTCTAAGTAGGTTCTCTCCATTTCTTGTGAGTTTTCCTAGGCAAAGGAGTAATTCCCACAGGTTGTTTGGGGGCAGGAAATCAAGTACAATCTGATAACCTATCAGCCTTTTTAAATTAAACAAACAAACAAAAAAAGCAAAACCACAAACAACAAACTTTGTTTCTTTGGTCCCTGCCCTCACCTGCTCCATTTCTGGAAGTAAATGAAGAGACCATCGGAAGAATCTGGAACATGACAAGCTTTTTCCGTAGCCCACAGAAAATAATGAAGACTTCATATATTTAAAATTAAATTTGAAAAAAATTTTTGCCTCATTAGGATAAAAAACTTATTAACAATGCTCAACATCCTCCATTTGTAGCAGCAGCTAATCTAACAGTTTTCATTTTAGCTATGGTTGCTACACTTCAGAATCGAGGCTCTAACTGAGCTTTGTGTCATATGCATAACACCCAGGGTACAACCCAGGAAACAAAAACTATACTGTAGAGCTACGTACCAAAACTTCAAATGCATTATCTGTTAAAATAAAAAAAAAAAAAAGGCAAAGCCTCCTTGCAATACTTCCTCAACTGTTTCATTAGCAATAATAAAGCTTAGCAGCTTAGCTCCCTAATGTACACCTAAGTCAGCAAATTCCTTCTCCAGGCTTCAACAAGCTAAAGAAGTAATATCTCCTACAGTTGGAAATTAATTATTAAGCCGCATTTATCAAATGAGAGCAGCAAGGTGGCTGACTCCCTAGGCAACTGTTAGTGTCCTGAAAACACCTCCGTAATCTTGGTGCACACCTAAGATGGTTAGATTTGCTCAGTTGTCCAAATTAGGTTGCTTACATTAAAGGCTGACACACCACAGAGATCAACAGGTGCAGCTGTGATCCCTCCTCTCCACTTACATTCAGCCTCTTCCAACAAACAACAGTGGGGAGATGTTATTCACCACACCATTACTAAGCTCCCTGGTTTTATCACTCCAGCTGTGCAAAATCTATGGAGTCACACATTCACCTTTCTAAATGAGTTGCTCTTCCTTCTGCCTTTTGATGAAAAACTGCAGAGGTTCTGCTTCATTCTACTAGGGAGTGAGTAAAATTCTCAAATCTTTGAAAATTTTCACAAGGAAACTCATTTCCAATCCATGGGACATTGTTTACATACTGTTCACAAAGTAAGCTAAGGACAGAAGCCTGTGCTTGAGAGATGGGCTAAAACAGAATGGCATGATGGATCCGCATCTTTCAAAAGAGGGACACCTTGACAGCACAACCTACCCAGCTTCTCAATTTGAGACCCATCTGAGCACAGGGTGCACACAGTGCTTTCAACCTTCCATTCTAGACCCCAGGTGCTGCAGAAAACCACATCATGGACTATCACTTTTTCTCAACCTGAATTTATCCATGCCTTCCGGTAACTCTGCTAATATTGACCTTCGGCTTACGTAGTATTTTACTTTTCTGGTCCCTGTGGTTTACTCCTTTGGTGTCTTTATAGGCAATCATATCTTGTCTTAGCCTTATTTACCCAGCCCAAACAAACCAAATCTTTTAAGTGTTCTCTGATATGATAAGCCATCCATTTTCCAGATAACCTCAATGGCTGTTCTGTACACGTGATTTAGTTTGAATACACTTGTCCTGAAAACTGACAGCATAAGTCATGCAAAGTGTTCTTCACAGCTCTCACAAGGGCTAAGTACAATACAATTAACTGCTTTCTTGTCTCTTTTGTATCTGGATGGTCCTAATTCTAAAATCCAATTTTCAACACTTAGGGCTTATACTCTCCCTAGCAAGCACCTCCAGGTATTGAGGTAAACTATCCAGTTTTCACTCTTTGTTTGCAAATCATCATGCCTTCTGTTCTTTCTCAGTCATACATATATAATACCACTCTCCAAGTCCTTATTTTTATCCTATTGACCTTCTCGGCTAAGCATCTGACTTATCTCATTCTACTTCATTATTGGTGACATGGATTTAAAATATAGATTCACATACAGATCAATACAAGAGTTAATAAGATCACTGCCTTTAAAAAAAAAAAATCTTAAAGTGTCAGCTTTTGCTAGGGTGGAGTCAAGGTCCTCCAACTGTCGCATTTCACACCAATTCACTTCTACCATTTCAAAAGAGCGGTACACTCATTTTATTAACTTTCAGAATCAGTACACTGAGTTAAAAACATTACAAGGAATGTCTTGCTATGATTTCAGATCCTCAATTACATCCAAAAATCCTCAATACACCCAACTCCTGGCAACGAAAAAACCTCATTCCATCATTTACGTTGATGGTATTTATCATTGAAGTCTGAGTTCTTTAAGTCAGTGAATTATTTGTAAGGCTATCTTTAGATTTTGGGGTTTGTATATCTAAGGTTCTTTTCTCTTCATCGAAAAACTCTCTGAACATATTACCACTGTATTTGAAAGTGAAAGCACAACCATCACCTCCCCCCATTTTGAACAGTTTCTGGAAGCAAACCAGATAACACACCAGGAACATGGTATTTTTAAAAATGTCAAACAAGAAACAAATGAACCCTATCTTGATCTCATATACCATGTAATAAATCCATCCAGTTTCTTCCCAGAGGCTTACTTTACATCTAGATTTAACCCTTTTGCCAGGTCTTCATTAGCAGTAATGAAGCAGTTCAATTTCTCAGTGTTATCAACAAACACTAGGTAAAGCCTTATTCCTCAGCCAGACTTACAGAGAAATTAATGCTGACTGTTTAAGGAGCTGTACTTCAACCCCTCACCAATGTTGAATCAAATGACTCTTAAAAATGCATTTCATAGAACACAGAAAATAATATGAAAACAGGAAGCCTTAATCGCCAACTACTCATTTTCCAAAGCACAAAAGTTGTGATCTAAAGTCTCCTTTCTCACTTCCCTGGGAGAACAGCTCACTGTTTTCCCCCTGGAGTAACATCCCACTCATGCTTTGTTGCTGCCAAGTCCTAGGACTTTATCTCACTTAATGTACTTGTAACAAGGCCTGATCCGAGCTGCAGCTGACCCTGCAATGCCAGCTGCCCTCAGCCATTCCCACTTTCCTTCCTCCTACCAGTTTCCTCATTTGACTCTTGAGTAACTTCTGGTGTTTGGCATTTTACCACACAGAACCATCTACAGGCTCTGCCCCCTTACCTGCTAAACTGTCCCCTGCACCTCCCAGTTCTCTTTGATGCAGGACTCTAAGGCTTTCCCCTTAGCTTAGGGTGGACCCTTCCACTCACAAAGGAACAACTCAGTTTTTAAGTTCTGATATAAAAGTGATAAATCCTTTGTAGATCTTGATGAAAGCAGGCCTACTACTCAAACAGACCTCAATGGAAGTCAAGAATTGTGTTCAAGAGTTTTTCATCTTCTCATAATTAATCAAGCTTGTAATCCTTACCTTGTGCTTTGCAATTCTTCACTTTACAGCTGACTACTATTCACTTTAAACACATTGGCACTAAAGCAAGAAGGCAGCTGTTAAATATGCAGATGATAAACACCAAGAGACCTCATCAGCTCAAGGGACCACTGAAAACTGCCTGGACAGAAAAATCCATTCCTAACTTGCACACAAAGGCTGGGCAAGAAAACAAGTTCTCCAGTTTTTTTCCGCCACCAAGACAGTGAAAATAGACTTGGATGTATCTAAACCTTCAGCCCATTTTAGTTTTCACTGATACATACTTTCATATGGAAACTTCAAACCCAACATCTGTGGTAGCGCTTCAGCAACACTTTGTAACTCCGTAGTAACTCTGGCTCTGCAACAGAGCAACTACAGGTGCAAGCCGTAAAAATCTGCGCCTTTCAGCAGGCATGTGCTGCCCCTGCTGCCACTCTGCTCCCCATGCACTGTGTGATACACTCAATCTTATTCCTTCTGAAAGAAATAAAGGAGAACTGCATATATGCTCAGAATAGCCCACACCAAGTACAATTACACAAAGTATTACTTTGTGAAATTTCAAGAAAATACGCTATATTCTACCGAATGAAAAGTAGTCTGATAATTTCTCAAATCATACAAGTTGAGTTCCCAGAAATAAAAAAAACTCTTTAAAAGGAGAACATGACCTTAGTGGCCACAATTTTTAATAGCCTAAATTCATTCTTCTGTATGCTTTTGAAGTGTTAGGAAGCCTAAAGGAACTGAATAAACATTTAACTTCGTAGGATTGAATTCTGAGTATTCATAATTTTTAATTCTACACATCTTATCATTCCTGAATATGTGCATTTAAATGGAATACCTTAAGACATCTCCTCTGGCCTTTCATGGTGACTGGAGAGAAACAGAGCACACTGGCCAGGATGGTCATTTGAAGAAGGCATAAAAGAGATTAGGAAACAGTAGTTCCTAGGAAAAAGCAGCAGCATACCACAAGTGTGCCTCCTGCTGTGTTTTGAGAAACTTCTGTAGATTGCCTTGGTCAAGAGAAGCTGCTTTCTTCCATCTCACTACTCAGCATCTCAGGGTCAGCTAGTTGATAATATACCTTGTGGTTCATGAGGCCTTGAAAGCGCAGCTGCCTCTGCCTCCAGCTCACAGGAGCACCACAGCCATACACCCATACCCAGCGACACTTGTTCACGTAAGGCCCCCCTGAGCCAAGGCCTCCGGTGAGCTCTGTGCCACTGTCTTCCCTTCCTCATTATCAGCCCTTTTTTTCTGAAAGACTGAAGGATCCTACCTACTTTTTGATTCCTCCTGGGACACATTTCCTTCTCTCTACATGAGGATATAACACATCCATCCGTTACAGCATGATATCAAGAAATAATTTTATCCCACAGCAAAAGAATTTCATAGAAGGAGAAAGAAGTGGATTCAAATGGTTCAGAATCAAAATTCCCAACTGAATAAACCTTGTCTTCCCATTTCTTGCAGGGAAAAAATCTATTTCTGTGAGCTTACTCAGGAAAGGGAGTAATGTATCACTTAGATAAACACAGCATCTAAGAATGTTAAATATTTTAAAATAGGTTGTTTAGTACAAATATTATTTCAGAGAAATTGTTTTCTATTGTTTTATGAGGGTTAACCTTGGCACTGGCAAAAGACAGCAAATGTTTGTTTAAAGAACTCTAAATTGCAAACAAAGACATGACTACACTGAATCCACGTTCCAAGTGTGGAGTTGTTTCCTGTATATTTTAAACTTGTGTAATGTGGTCATATAAATATTAGAAAAATAGAAGGTCATTATAAGCCTAATAATAAGAGCAAGAATCCAACATAGTAGTTCAGAATAGAAAGACAAATGCAATTTTCAGAAAACTCATTGAAAAACAGCAGAAGAAATTCTGCTGCATAGGAAAAATATATTATCCTACTTTAAGTGGCCATAAAAGAGAGGAAAAAATGGCTATATCAGGAAGGGTAGGAAAGGTTTTTCTATTGCTCTTTTTTATACAGAAAGCCATCAATGAAATTTAAGAAAGGGTGCTCTCTGTTCAAAGACTACAAGAGGACAAGTACAGCATGTGCTGTGTGCATGATATCCTGAGGAAAAATCAGAGCTAGAAAACACAGAAACAATGGCTTAATTTCTTGTCACACATTTTTCTCCTTATTGGAACTCTGTTGAGTGCTATTACACATCTTAGTTACACCAAACAAACAGGAAAAGTCCAAAGTCCAACAATACACACTTTTAAAAAAAACTTCTAAATAATCAAGCGGTAAGAGTGACAAAGGATTTAGCAGGAGAGTTACTCAGGTTTTGCAATTAAATGATGGGGAAAAAAATAATCTTACAAACACTCAGATGAATAAGATCTTTCGAAAATGGGACATCACGCCATCTGGATGGTTTTATTTACGTTCTGGGCACTCACGTGTGATCCCATGTGGCATTTCCTCTCCACACTTACCTCTCCCCCGTGGATGAAGGGCGAAACGCACTGTAAGAGTCCACATCCATCAAGCATTACGGGATACGTAGTTCAGCCAGGAAGTCCAGCCTAGCAAGGTAAACAGAAGAAAAAGTAGTGTTAAAGACGGCACTCAAGAAATTCTGCAATGTCATTTTGAATCAGAACGCTTCAGACTCTGAGTAAAAACTGAAAATATTTCGGTTTGGGCCTTTTTAATGTTTCAATGGAACATTTAAATTTTCTGTAAGACACAATTTTTTAAAACTACAAAGCATATAATAATGCAGCTAAAATGTTTCAATAGCTCTGTTCTTACTATTCAATAAGCATTTCACAAAAATAATCGAATTACGGTTTTTCATTTGTCACAGTGCAAGCCATAAGTGCCAGATGAAGGTTATAGCTCCCCAATTATGAGTTCACCTACACAGAGACAGAATAAAGCAGAGTCTTTGTCTGTCATTTAATCTTCTTTTGAGTTTACTGGGACATGTGCTCTCTGGATGGCATCACATGGCCTGCAGAAAACTCATCATCTGTTCCCTCTTAAGCTACTGAGGGCACGGGAAAAAATTTGGACTCATGACCAAAAACTAAGTATTGGGCATACAACCCTTCATCTTTCATGCATCATTTGGTAAAATCTCAGCCAAAGTTTTCCAGTACTCTCCAAATAATTTATCTGTTTTAATTAACCTGAATATATTTACTCTTTCCTGTGTGACATCTTGTGCCAAGCTGCACATGATCCTTACTTTTTGAATGTTAGGTTTAACAAGTCTCATCTTAAACATACTACAGGCTTCCAAAAGTCTTGCCTGTCTGTCTCTTTTGGAATGATTTTCACTCATTTGTTCACTAGTTTCACCTACACACAGTCATAGAGTAGCAATGAAGAATACCAACTGCAAAATCATCGTCCTACTTTGCTTGTCCCAGTTCACTGTAACTACATTTCCCCCCCTCATGTCTCCAAGCCTTCTCCAACTAAACTGCCTCCTCAACTCCCATCAGTCTTACAAAATTTCGCATTACATTTCTAGCTTATGTGTTGCACATCAGCTCATCTTCTCAGAGGAGGATTTTTTTTAAAAAAGTGACTGCTTCAAAATGCATGCTTGTTTTGTTAGTGTAGAGATTCAAAGTTGTTGTGCTATTATGAGACAGGTCTTTATATTTTGGAAGAACTCTGTATTATATGGACACTCACAAAGGTTTTAGCTAGTCATTTATTTGCCTTCGAGTGCTTGGATTGTCAAAGCATTGACTTGAACAACAGTTTTATGTATTAAGTCAAGACTTTTGCAGTGTAGCATTATTTCTTTTCCCTTACCTATGTATTTTTGAAGAAAAACAAGACAAAAGTCACCCAATGAGTCCTGATACTCACTTAAGAACAGCTCCCAACAAGCCTGCACTTGGCTGTCTCTTTAGGAAGATGCATTGCTCAGTAGCTGAGGATATAGCCTATAATGCAAAAACGAGAAGAAACAATAACTAAGGCTACTACATGCCTTGCCAATACTACTGCTTTTGGACGCCGAGGGCACGGGGATCACTCTTCGTGTCCCTCTTCCCCGTGTTTTCTGCAGCCGATACCTGACCTACCCTCAGGACCAGCACACCCCTCAGGAGAGGCAGCCCACAGCGGGCTGTGGGCCTCAGAGAGCTGCACATAAGGCCCCCTCAGGAAGCAAAGGAGAAGGAGAGGAGACTCCCAGGGGAGGCGTTCACAGCAAGGACCCAGGAACACCCCTCACACACCGCAGCGCCGAGCCCGCTCCAGCGGCCCCGCACATCGCAGCTGCCGCCTCAGAACAGCCGGTAACGGCCTCCTCGCCCGGCTTATGAGGCGGAGCGCGCCGGTGACGTCACACAGCCCCAGCCAATAGCGGGCTCTGTTTACTCCGGGAAGGCTCGATGCCTATTCATGAGGGAGGCTCTCGCGCCCGGCCGTTGCCGCAGTGGCTCCGGGTGGGAGGCGGAGCCAGGCCGCGCGCCCCGCCCCCGCCCGCCGCGCGCCGCAGGAAGCGCGCGGCCGTGCTGCGTATTTATGCGGAACCGTGCGCGGAGCGGCTCGGCCCAGCGCGGGGCGGGAGCGCCCGGGAGCCCTTTCTGCAACCCGGGTGCAGGCGACGAGGATGAGCCAGAGAGACACCCTGGTGCACCTCTTTGCTGGCGGGTACGTACAGCCGCCGCCCGGCGGGGCGGCGGGCACGGTACCAGCCCTGGCCCATCCGCGCGGGTGGCTGGGCTGGGCAGGGCCGCCCGTTCGCCGCTGTTCCTTCCCCGCAGGCTCCGCCGCCCCAGCGGAGCGCGGCACCGTGTGGCGGGTGCAGCCCTGCAGTTCTCTCCGCGCTTGTCCTTCTAACCCTGGCAATGGCTCCTGCGGTGTTTTCCCGTGGGGATCCTGCCCCGCCGCGGCCTGGCCGGGAGCTCGGCCTGGAGCAGCCAGCCGGTGGCGGCGCGGGGGCTCCGCTGCGGCGGGAGAGCTGCAGAGGCCGCCCCGGAGCGCTGCGAGGGGCTGCCGCCCCTTCTCCGTGCCTGACAGGGCACTAAGGAGGAGAGGGATCCCTGCTGGGACGAGGGGCCCGTCCGCTCGCCCGGGCCCGCCCCGCGGCTCAGCCTCCGGGCCCAGCCCTGCAGGGAGCCCTGGCTGCCCGGACGGGCGGCCCTGGCCCTCGCCGGGAGCCTGGGCACGCCGTGCCCGTGTGGCGCCTGCCGAGCCCGGCCCCGGGGTCACGTTTTGCAATGGGCAGCGGGAGTGATACGTGGGCCCTTGGGCGAAACGGGTGAAGGTTTACCTTTAAAACAGCCCGTTCCCTCTGATCGCCCTTCCAGGAGTTTGCCCCTTATCAGGCGTTTCCGTGGAGCAGCACAAGCCTCTGTGCACGGTCTCCCCCGCTGGGTTGGAGAGGCTGCCTGAACATGCCTGCCAGTGTCAGAGGGCCACCGTGTTACTCGAGTGCATTTCAACACTCTGCTGTGTATTGCTTTTAGCTGTGGGGCTTGACATGAGCCTGCAGCTTTCTGCACACAAAGTCAGAATAACTAGAGGGAAGAATACAGCTAGAAGTGAAGCTGTGGCTCTTGTAGTCCTGGTTAGCTTTTGAGGTGACTCTTGTGTCTTTCCACGTCTGTGTGCATCTTTTTAAAGCTTTGTAATGCTGGAGGTGTTTGTGGTTACACAGCCTGTGGTCTCTAGGGATAAAGTGGGAGCAGCACCTACCTGAAAAGAGAAATCTGGGGATCCTGTTTGGCTTAATGATAAAAGTGTATTTGAGTAGTGAGCATGGCTGTACAGAACAAGAAAAGTGACAGACTGAGAACATACTTTTCATCCAGAGAGAAAGCTTGAAGCTTGGATTTTGATTTGTACTCATTGACTCTGGACTGGGGTGATTGAGGAGGAAGAAGAATGTGGTGTTTACTCTGGCAGGTCTGGGTGAGTTAGATACACATGAGCACATTCTCTGCTTCCAGCCCACTTTGCAGGCTTTCACTGTTACATGCCAGATTCAGTGCTTCTGTGGGTGTTTTTTCACCCCCCTGTTTTCTGGAACTCTTCTTTAAGAGGAAAGTGATTATGCAGCAGGAGGCCCAAGATGTGGTAGTGTGCACTTTTTTCTTCAGAATTCACATCCTTGTAAATGTTCAGAAAAGCAGTAGAAGGAGCACTGCCTTATTGTAGCACTTTAACTTAGATCTGCAAAGGAGAAATTACTGGGCAGAATAATGTGTAGTGGTAGGGACAGGTTTATAAACCTGAAACTTAAGACCGGATGAAGATTGCTCAGCTCAACTCTTGCTTTCCTGTTCTTTGCAGAGAATTCTGGTCTACATTTAGCTGCTGGCCAGTTGGGTCAAGGGTTATACTGTAAGGAAAAGGCCAAATGATGTTTCCACACATTTCCTGTAACCTTAGTTCAGCAAGGCTAACTGTATATTTGTCACATTTTGCAATAAGAAGGTTATTTAGGGTTATCTCATTACTTCTTTGTGAGCATGATGGGCTACAGATCTCTCGAGTGATCTTTAGTCTTCAGTGAAATTAAAGAAAAAGGAACGGAGCTTTGTTTTCCTTTAGGTTTCACTGGAGACTGTACAGAAACAACATGATTATCTCAATTTCTTGGCCTTTGTAATGCCTTAACATAAGTTCAGTCTTCGATTCCTGCTTTCTGTAATGAAACTATAGCTGTGATGATATTGCTGTTTTAGTAATGTGGGTGGGGCCATCCTGGGATTTTTCTGTAGCTGCCTGGTTTGTTGCAGGACCAATTCAACAAGAGCTGTCAAACTGCAGTACTTGTGGGACATTATGAGTTTATGTTGAGAGTTAGTTTCATATTTCTAATAGTTTCCCCCCCCAATTCATTTTTTCCTATCTTTGCATCCTTCTCCCTTTCCAACAGGTTTAATATACTCTTTTAGCAGTGCTGGCCACGGGGGCAGTGATGATGAGGAAATTACTCAGCAATTACTACTTGCTTTGTTTTCTAAAGTAGTTTTTACTCAAGTAGTTTCATTTTTAAGAATTGTCTCTGTTTAAAAACTGCATGTTACTTGTAAATACATCCGGTATTTTGTGATGGAAATACTAAGTCGAAGTCTAAAAGTAAGTAACTTAGTACTCATTTTGGAATGGCTTTTAATGTAGTTTCGAACACTATCATTGAACTGAAGTGGTCTTGTTTGTGAGGTTTTTGGTGGTGTTTTTTTTTTTTTCCTAGAAAACAAAGCTCATGTAAATGATTTTGCTGGACTAGTTCATTTATTAGACGATATATCAACAAAGTAGTGCTTCATGTCTAGGCAACTCCCCCTGCTATGACCTTCTTGATTTTTTTAAAATAGGATATTCTCTGAGGTTCTATACATAAGAATAAAAACAATCACATTTAGAAGTAGAAAATACATAGCATAAAAGCATCACATTTACAGGAAAGAGGGTAAGGTAAAAAAATAAAGAACTCAATTTTAATAAAAAAATAAGGTTACTAACTTTTAAGAAGACATTCCTTAAAGAAAAGCAGTTTTAACTGATAGAATTTGTAAGCAGTTGGTTCCATGCACTAACTTGACTGTCAGCTAAAGACACTTAAACATAGTTTTCTAGGCTATGTTCAAAACTGCCATTGTGCACTCTATACTGAAGAGTAATTGCAGGGAGCATATCTGCATGGATCGATAGTGTACCTGGGGTTCAGTTTCATGCTGAAACAGTGTTGAAATCACTTACTTAGCTCATATGTTGTCACGATGCCCCTAATTGTCAGACTCTGTTTCTGTAAACTGTGTGGTGACTGCACCTCCATTTGCGCATAGTATCTTGTCCTCGTGGCAGCAGGAACTAGCTGGACGCCTGTAGTGCTGGATCATGATACAAAATTGTGCTTCAGGTGAAACTCTTGCTATATAATTTTTGTTTTGAGCTACTCAGTTGCATTGGTCAGAACTCTTCTGGTTTAGATTTTTTTACATATCTTATGGTTTTCCATTGAGTCAAACAGCAGCTGCTTTCATGCTATAGACAGCATGTTGGTAGTAAAAACTCAGGTGCTTTTATTCCAAACCAAGAATAATCATCAATTAAACATTCTGTATCTTTACGTTATGAAGTCTTGTGATTGAAATGTAGGCTTTAGATGAACATTTTAGTTCAAGTATATAAATTACATAGTTACATGCTTTTCTAGTTATTAGACTACATAAGCCAACCAAAAAGTAGTATGAGGACCTTAATGTTTTGCTTTATAGGGAAGATTAATATCTTTTGGATGTAATCTGGTTGCAATCATAATTTGTACATTGGATGAAAGTTCAGGTGTAGGCTACAAAAATAGTTTCAAAGTTTTCATGATTTATTCTTCATTTCCAGAAAGCTTATGACGGTAATTCTGTATCATTCAAACTTCCGTCAGGATGTGGGAACTTGCCTGGGCTTTGTTTCCCCAGCAAAAGGAGGGACTGTTTTGGGTTAAGGTGTGGGCAGCTGCTTTTCTGAGTTCAGGGTTTGCATACTCTCAGATTTACTTCTTAATTTTTTCTTTACTCTCGGTGTTTCTTGCAGAAAGTTGGTTGTTTTTTTAATTTAATTTGTAAGGAAGTATAGGGAAGAGTCTCTGTTCATTTGTCATGATTATAGAACTATCTCAAATTGATCTGTGATTTAAATTGGTCTTTGACAGAGGTTCTTAGCAAATCCCTGCAATGGCTGAAATAGTTAAGACTCAAAGTATATTTAAGAAAAATGTTTGAATTATTTGGAAAGATCAGGCACTGTTGAAATGTATGAAGTAAAGGTGAAAGACCCTTGGAATTTTTCTTAAGAGATCAGTTAATCATGTAGCAGGTAGTGTGATGATAAGGGCTTTTTCACTCCTCCTCAGAAAATAGCCACTTGAGCCACAACTGAGTTGCCAAGCTCTTGGACTCTCCTCTACCCTAAAGTACATTCCTGGCATAACCCTAAATGTCTTTCAGAACCAAGTTCTTCCTGTTGTAAGGCACAGGAGAAGGTTAGTACCTTCCTATCCAAACTTCAGGTTATTTTTGTGTTCAGAGACTCTGCTGTGGGGAATAAGGCAATGTTTGTTTAAAGCACTGAGTAGCTTGGGTTTTGCTCCGTGAGGTTACAAAATCGCATGAAAATTGCTGTCAGTACTTGAAAAAACTGTGGAGCTGGTGTGTTTCTCATGTTTCATTTTAGATGACTGATACTTTCAGCTGTTTTTACTTAATACAAATGTCCTTATAAGTATTTATTTACCCTGGTTCTTAACAGAAGCTACGCTGTACATGTTCATGTTTGTTTTGGATAATGGAACCCAGTAATGCTTGTTCTCCTTGTGTTTTTCCTGTTTTCGCTTGTAGGTTTCTGTATGTCAGCACATCAGGGGAATTTTATTTTTATGCTCTTGAATAGAAGTAGCAAGTTTGATTAGTATTTTTAGTTTAAGGATGTTAGCTTAACTGATATGTTCTAAGTTTCAACAAAGAAACATAATTGGTGAATAAGGAGGTTAAGGTTTTCTGGCTGCCAGTACTTCTAGTAGTCATGTTAGTACCAAAGATGGGAAGGTGTATAATATACAGGTTTAGCAGTATAACAGGAAAAGCCTGAAAATTCTGGATTAATGAGAGACATTCTTGCTGTTCCCGAAATTTGTACTTGCTAAAGCCCTTAATTACTTGAAAAGAGGGAAACCGTAAGCTTAATATCCAAACCTGCAACTATATCTGTTGACGTGAAAGCGTTGTAGTGTTGCTCTATGGAGTTGCTGAGAGATTTGGGACCTGAGTTCGCAAGAAGAGGTGAAGAGGTTAGAAGGAGTTTTGTTTGCAAGTGCCTTGGTTTTGTTTCTTTTAAGAGTTTTGAGCTCCATTTTCTTACTGTTTCTCTTGGCAGCTAGTATTTGCATGGACTTTCATTTTCATACAGGAAAGAGAAACAGCTGGTAAAATACATGAATGAATGTAGACCCAAGATAACAGGGTCAAGGTTTATCTTTGAGTCTTCGAGGCTGTGGTTACAAATACTGTGAAAGGTGAATCTGAGACTAGCACTATGCAGCCTCATCTTTTATTTGTATGAAATACATAATTATCTGAAGGAATAAAGAAAAATATTGCACTGACAGTTTCAATTCTAGGTCAGCTGACACTGGCATTAGGGATATTAATCTGCTTTGGGGCATTTATAGACAGTCCAGTGGCTGAAGCTGAGACCCTCATCCATGCTGGAGTTGTCTCTGCTTTTACTTGCAGGGGTGTAAGGTAATGGCAGATGGTAAAGTCTTCTTTGCCAGCCATCTCTCGAAATAGAATCTGAGATTCGAATGCCACACAGGATTAGGTTTTTGAAGTATGTACGTATTTCTTTCCTTGCAGTGTCTTACAAATAATACAGATTTATCTGGGGAGAACGGTTGTCAATACTGTATCTGTGTTAAATTGCTAGCAGAGTTTAAAACCCAAATAGTTCCAGGTTTGTTTCTGTTAACCTGGTGAGCTGATGTACTTCTAAATGCACATTAGAGATCAAATGAAATGTTTGCGTTTTGGTGGTGGGTTTTTTTGTACGGGTACTCTCTGGAACAAGCTGCAGTTTAGGAGAGCATTGCCATCTTCCTAGATTCTTCTGTCCAAAAGATGTCAAGTAGACCACTGTTATTTGTTTTACCATTGTTGTTTGAAGTTTGTTACAATCCCACAGGTTGAATAACTACATGTCTCTGTTTCACTAAGTGCAATGCCTCTTGTGCTGCCTTGTACAGTTTAAGCTGCAGATTTAATTCTCTAACTTGACTGTGTTAATAATAGTGGGATTTTAATCTTCCTTTTTTACCTGTGGATTTACCTACTGATCTTTGCTCTTCTGGCCTTCAAACTACTTGGGACCTACAGGTGTTGTTTCATGCACTTGTATGATCAGACGTTTCTGATGAAAGTCAGCTTTGCAAGGTTTTCTCATACTCAATTGGCAAAGCTGAAAAAGGCTTGTAGTAAACGTAAGTTAGAGGCAAACATCACATTTAGGATAGGTCCTTAGAAACTGCTGTGAATGTTCAGACACAGGATTGTCTCAGGTTTTGGTTCTTCACTTCCAGTTTATACTCTGTCAGCAGGAGTGTATTTGCTCACCTGCTCATTCCACCAGGTGAAACCCATCTAATCCTGGAGAATAAGTTACACAGTAAAGTGTTCTCACAAGTCACAGTTGTTGAGGCCTAGTATGTGACTGGAGATGCTGAGGTCCAGAGTACATTTACAGAGGAGAAATTTCTTAAGTAGCTTACAAAATCCCACCTGTGTTATTGAGGAGAAGAATCCCAATAACTTTCTAACTCTTAAACTTTTTTTACCAAGCTCTGCTACTCCCTAATTTGTGTTAAGCCACAAAATTAAACAAATAAAACCCAAAACTCCTTAATTTGAGCTGGTGCAGCAGGAGAGGTGGCAGCAGTCTGCTGGCAATTTATAGAACACTCGGGCTAAGCTGGAGCTGCTGGCTGCCTGTTAATGGCCTGCCAGAACTTGGAGCACAAAGAAGTAGCTGTCCCTTTCACAGTGTTTCCAGTAATGTGTTAAATAAGCAAGGCCAGAAATACATTTCTAAGTAAAATACACTGTCATTGATGGTGGTGACAGAACAGCTGGTGTGCTGCTTGAAGTTGCTTATTTGTACAGGATGCGTAGTTATTGAATTATCTCTCTTTGTTTACCTGGGAGCTATGTTTACTGACAGTTTCTCATAAACAGATTTTTGTCAAGCCTCGCAGTGTTTATCTTGAAGTTCAAGTGAACTAAATAAATCAGTGTAGTTCCTTGGGCTATGCTTTTGTTCAGCAGTTCAGTTCAAACTCGGATCATGAGACTACTGAGCAAGGTCTGGTTTCTCAGCATTTGGGGACTTTTTCTTTCACTCCTTTGATTCTAGGTGCTTTCTCTGAGGGCTGGGAGAGTGTGGTATTAAATTTTGACAGAAGTAAAAATTGGGGATTTTGCAAAGACTTGTTTGTGAACAATACAGGACCACGCGGCACTTCCCTGCTTTCTTCATTTGTAAGTAGCAGTTTCAGATCTTGAAGATGGGTGACAGAGGAGGATTGTAATCCAAACTGTCAACAGATAGTGGAAAACATTCAAAATATTCTCAGGTTCAGTTGAGACATCTTAAACTGTTTAAAGAAAAGCAAATAAACCAACCACCCAACAACACAACAGTAAGAAACTGCCAAGAGTGCTGATTATTTGAAATTACTTGAATGGCAGAATGTGGTGCAGGCAGAAGGTGCCCCATTCTTCAAGGGAGGTGGTTCGCCTGCTGCTTCTTGCGATGCATGTAAAAATAGTGCTGGCTGCTGCTACATCAGCTGGTGATCACTGAACAACGCTTGTTGTAGGCAGACTTTTGAGGAGCTATGTGTCTTCCCTAGTGATCTCCTCAACTGTTCTGGAGTATTTCCAACCCCTCCATGGTGGATGCCTGACAGAAGTGCTGCTGCAGCCAGGCGGCCCTTGTGGTGATTGGATGTGGTGCAGGGGAGCATGCAGGACACAAGTGCCAGCTCGGTGTTAATCTTTGACTTTGGAAAATTTTTCCAGTGCAATGTAGCTGTGGAGCCAGTAGCATTAAAGGCTCTAGATTCCAAGCCCTGATGAAGAACGCAGGCCAAGTTTTTTCCTCTTCTGTTCTTCCCCTTCCATAGTATTTATCTCATTAATATAAACAATACCATGTGCTTTCTCTTGCTGTTTCTGTTGCTTGAAAGCAAGCGCTTGTGGAGCCTGTCCAAAAATCAAATGCGAAAAGATCTTAGAGTAGGCTGGAGGGGATCAGAAACAGAGGGGTTGCAAGAAAGGAAACAAGCTCTAAGGCCTATGGTGCCATATAGCAGTGTCTGCCCTTGAACTGCAGGAAATGCAGGAACTTGCTCTCTGTCTTGATGCTTAAGCTCTAAGCTGCATGTCAAGTTGTTTTCAGGGCTGGCTGCCTGTGATTCTCATGTGGTATCCATGTCATAAACCATACAGGCTCCTACTGCTTCCAACACTGGCTAAAATAAATATTAGCACATCTAGCCTGTCTCCTCCTGCAACTCTTATTTTAAAAATTATATTTGTAGCTTGCTATTAGAAGAGTGAGTTGCTCATTCAGAGATGTTTTAAATGTGCTTCTCTAGAAGCTGTATCAGGCCATTCCTGCATGTGTACAGCACACACTGTGAGAACACTTCTTTCCAGACTGACAATGAAACTCATTTTCTTAATTAAAACTTGGAAAAGAGTAGACTTCAGTCTAATCTTGGAGTTAGGGGTGGGACAATATGCCTTTAGGCTTAATAATAGGATACCTCTAGGCCACTAGGTTTAAATGGAGCATTAAGTGAACATCATCAAACATTATCCTACTTTGCAGCTGTTTGGTATTGTCAGTTCAAGTCACACAAACATTAGTTTTTTAGTATGCAGTGCTCTGCTAACAACTACCGTTATTTCTGGTATTCTCTTCAGTCAAACAGAGACAACAGCCTAAAAGCTACATTCCTATGAAAGTTTATAGCAGATCTTGAGTCTTAGTTATTCTAATTTGTACTGAACTCTTCTTTGCATTTTGGATGATGTTATGTAAAAAATACCATCGAACAAGTCTTACAGTTCTTTAAAGGTTTTGGGGGCGTATGAGCCTCTCATGTCACAACAAAATAGCTGGTAACTACCTTGTTAGAATCAAACACCAACTCCAGTTATTGCATCAGAGAAGGTAATGCTGGGCCCTTTGAATTTAGTATGAGTTGTATTTGTTAGTGGATTTCAGACTGAGCTGTTAGTAGCATAATTAATATCCTAATTTAAATCTGGGTTTGGGGGGTGGTGGTGGTGAGTGTTTGTTTTTAAAAGGGTGCATATCGTGTCCTGGTCATAGTTTTAAGATGGACATCTTGCAAAGTTAAGAATACTGATTTCAGAAAAGGTTCAAGGGGAGCACTTGCCAAGGAATTTGGGGATGTCCTTGGAATTGGAACTTGTGGATTTGATACTTTTCCCTTAGAGGCTGTATGTGATTGTAGTTAAACAGATAGTGTAGATCTTAATAAATCAGTTATGATCAAGCACAAGTAGAATCCTCTGAGCAGAGCTGCTAAAAGGCACACGTTCTTGGATATTTTCTGCTCTAGCAGAATGAGAGTAACTCCACTGTCAGTACAAGTCATGCACAACTTGCCTTGGCTTGCGCACAGAAACAAGTGGCAGACTGAAGCAAAATCTGCAAGTTTTCATCTGGTTAGTGACTTAATGCTCTTTTGTCTTCCCAGGTTATACTCCACAGTAGCTAATCTGTCTTGCTGTAATGGACAGAACTTAGGAAACACTCAAGAGAATCATTGCTTTCTTGGTACAATGCCCAAAATACAAATGCAGTTACGAAGATGTCTTCATCAGTATTTTAATTTTATTCAGTTGCCACACCATGGTTCTTACATGTAGTCCTGTGTGCATAGTGCTTAAAACATTTCTGCCATGAAGGATTTTTGGCACCACGTTTGTGGTGAGGAGCACACTAAACATTCAAAAAAAGTTAAAATTTATCAGAAGTTAAACATTTCACATAGTGAGCTATTTTCTAGAACTGATTTGAACAACATGTACTGAAGACTGTGCACCTTCACTACTTTAGGAAACTATTTTTTTGTCTGTTACATTTGTAGTCCAAGTTGTGGGGTTAACAAACTGACTTAGCAGTTTGCTTGCCTTCAAGAGCAAATAACTGCAGCATTGTCATGCATGTTCAGTTGTTTCTTCACCTTTTGCAATTTGACTGTGTTCACTATAATGTTAATTAGATTTGAATGTATCTTTGAGTTTCATTGCAGTTAAGAATGTGATGATCCTGTTTCTTTTTGCAGATGTGGAGGTACTGTTGGTGCAATTCTGACATGTCCACTGGAAGTTGTGAAAACACGATTGCAGTCCTCCTCTGTGACTTTCTATATATCTGAAGTTCATCTTGACACTGTGAATGGTGCTACTGTCAATCGAGTAACTAGAGTTTCTCCTGGACCCCTTCATTGTTTGAAGTGAGTGTACTTGTTACTGGGTTTTTGACTCATTTTGGGGAGGGAGGAGGAGAGAGGTGTGTTGGACAAATCCATGTGAAAGATTCAGACTCTTATGTCTGTTATGAATCTACTGTGAGATGACTTTCCATATTTTGCCTTTTAATTGTAATTAAGTTTCACATTCCACTTTTCCAAATGTCCTTCATGCTTGAGTTTGTACCTTGAATTAGCCAGAGCATATACCCTGTACAATTCACAGCTCCAAACTACATGCCCAAAACTCACTGGGAGCACTGTAACACTTAAGTGCCAGACTCCATTTTCATCCTGAAAAAGCATTAGTTTAAGACTTTTTAAACTGGTTTGTGTCCAAATCATAGATGTTGCTGAATATAGAGGCAAGAAGCCGTATGAAAATTAACTCGGCTTCTTAGTTTCTCTCTCTCAATTTTTATTACCCAATACCCTTCCCGCCTTTTGGTATTTTCTGGTGGATGTGTGACAAGTAAGGCCAGATTTTGCTGTGATCTGGGATGTTCTGTTTGCATAGCACCTCGCTGAACGGAGACTGCCTTTCCTCTCCTTGCCACCAGTGCTCGTGATGCCCAGTAGCCAGCAGAAAAGTTGTATGACCACAGTTAAACTGCTTGTACAGACCACAGGCAGCGTTCACTTCTGGGGGACTCAGACCAGTTATAGGGAGGTGCCTTCAGTATTTGGTGATGGAGCTTTCCTCTAGAAAGGACCTGCTACTGCTGCTTGCATTAGAAAGAATTTGATAAGACTCAGACCAGCTGTCTTCTTTCCCTGGTTAATCACTGAGTAGTTTGTAGAGAGGCCCTTCTGGCAGTTGCAGTGTAGGATTTAGGCTTAATCTAGTCAGGATTTGCTTAAATGGAGGTTGTACCCTAATAGCTTCTTGAATAGAAGATAGATCCTATTGTGGAAGGTTTGATTCAGAGCCTTTTTATGTGTAAGAATCTGATGGGTGAATGTGTTAGGAACAGGTATGGGGGAAGGAAGAGCTTATATTGTGACAAGGAAAGAGCTCCACCCAAAACACTTTGGTTACGAATTTATCTTCTGTTTAGAAATGTACCTGAATAAATAGGAGGAACAGATATTTGTTTCATGTGCCCCTCTGCTAGAAAAGCCCGCTATGCTTTAAACTCATTCCTAAAACTTAAGAAAACCTAAAATAACTTTGTCTTCCCAGGAAGCAAGTTCAGACAGAGGTAGTCTGTGATGAACTTCATTGGTGTTTGGTTTTTGTTTTGTTTGTTTTTTAAATTCTGCTTCTTAGACATGCTGCTTATTTATGATACAAGAATGTGTGTCTTCTGCTGCTTTTGTTTGTTGCTTAGATGTGTTTTCTTCCAGGACAGTATCAAACAATTGAGATGCCAAGTAACTTTTCTGGGTTTAAGGTTCTTTAGATACAGTAAATATGAAAAAACCCCAAACAACGTGGCAATAGACTGTGACTATAAAATACATAGGTGCGGGACATAATAATTCTTGGTTAAGGGACCAGGGCTGTTTAGTGCAGAAGTCACACTTTATCCCTCTGTTATTCTCAATGCCTTTACTGTCACTTGATATTTTTCTGACTCTGGTGTCAGGGTTTGGTTGTCTCTCCTCACACCAAATTCAATGCAGTGCTCCAAGGCTCACAATGCTAAGTCTAAAAGCAGGGCAAACCTGGCAAATTATGTCAGAATTTCAGTTAACTGATTGCTGTGGAATCACTTCTGCATTGTAAGCACTACAGAGGTGACTTCAAAGGCATCTCTGTCAGGAAACAAGCTCAAAAGAATGGGTACAGGTGGCTGCATTCTCTGGCAACAAAAGCAAATTCCCTTATTCTTAAATATCAGTGGTGTGTATCATATTGCGAATGCCTCTCATAACTAACTTTGCTGAGTTTGAACCTGAGGTCTTGATAACGGCAATCTGACCGGCTTCCCAATGTGAACTTCCTCATGTGACAGGAGCAGGTCAGCTGAGGCCATGTGGGGCATTTCTGCTGCTCTTCCAACCATGGATTTGCCACTTCTTTCAATAAACAGTGCAGGCTCTGAGATCTGGTATTTAATGCAAAAATGTTGTGTCATATTTTCAGTGTAGGCTCTGGAGCTCCTCCAGCTGGTGTCTGTGAATGCGATGAGTGTCAGTCAATACAATCCTGTCTGTTGCAACCTCTCTTTAACTCTTTGTTCTGTCAAGTCTTGGGACACTATAGATCCAGAGGAAACAAATGGACCTGGTACCCTTCACTCTTGAGTTTCTCTTCAGACACTGAGGTTTCTGCTGCTTTGTATACATGTTTGTTATATGTGCATATATACATGTGTGTAATGCATGCTGTTGTGGTGGTAGTGATATTTTAGTAGTATTTTAAGTGGACACAGATCATGTTAATTAGGTTCAGCTTTGCTGTAATCTGATGCCGTGCACATGCTGAGCTCTGGAACACGGTAAGATTTTTTTTGAACATTCCATAAGCATTAGAAATGCTTTCAGGATGACAGTCTAAGTAATTTGTATTTCCAGAGTGCTTTTGAGTATGTGATCAATCAATTATTGCTGTGGAGCAATGCTACCCACACAGTGAAATCCTATCTAATTGTTATGGACATGAAGATAAGATGTTGCTAGACACAATATATACCAGCATTTGTAAATAGTGGTGCAGAACCACCATTTTATTTTTGCTTACTGAAAACGAAGGTAAACTTTCAGTTTGATTTAGCAGCAGAACTGTAGTGGTGGGAATCTGAATAGGTTTGGAATCTCTTTCAGTGCTATAGATGGCTTTCACCTGTTTGTTCTGATAGTAAATGCTAAACAAATGAGATGTTTGTACAAGGGTAGTTTGCTTTTGAGTAATTGACTTGCCATTAACCTGCATCTCTCTTTGAAGAAGAAATATACAGAACTATGTGTGTATTGGCCAGTGTTTCTAAATCAATAAGCACAGAGTTCTGTTTTGCAAGACCTAGTGAAGTAGTTAAGGATTATAATCTGGTTCTAAAGCAATTGCTAGAGCAATTTGCAGTGATGGGATGCACATAGTCCTTGTTTCTCCTCCCATATCCTACCATACTTGTTTAAATACTGTGTCTTATTAGCATCTATATTGTTGGACAGATTTATTTCTCTAAAACTGAATATTAATGGATATCCTCTTACTGTGCCAGTGCATCTTGCCGCATAATGGTTTTCAACCTGGGCGTGACAGGAGCTGACGTCTTCCTGAGCTGCTCTCTGAAGGCAGAGGACTTTCTGTAACTGAACCTTCATAAGTCCCTCACCTTCTCCTCTCTTGCTCTTCACTCATCTTTCCCACACAAAAAAGTTCCCAAACATTGGGAACTAAAGGGTGATGAAAGGAATGTAGAATAGAAACAAATATTTTTGTTTCCTGAACAATCTACAATCTAGAGGAATGTAAACATTTCCATGTGTAGTGTTTTCTCCCTGATAAAAGGACACTTCAGCTTTCTAATGATGCATAGCTCCATGTATGTGTGTGTTCCTAGATTTGGAGTAAGTCTGTGGTGACATCACATGGCTTTACTTCTGTATTTAGTTCCTGGATTTCCATGGTATGTCAAGCAATAATGGAAATCTATTTTGTGCTGATTCTAGGAAATGACTTGTCGGTTATTATGGAAGTTTTACACAGAGTAAGGCTTAAAATCATGTACTTATGGTGCTCAGTGTGTTCCTTACTTTTGATGTGAATGTTACAGTATTACCACTTTTTTGTTTTCTAGGATGATCTTGCAAAAGGAAGGTCCTCGCTCTCTGTTCAGAGGCCTGGGTCCTAATTTAGTAGGTGTTGCTCCTTCCAGGTAAATACAAACATGTACAGTAGATGAAATAGTTTTGATGAAATCTAAGTTGCTGTACATTCATTAAGGGATTTAAGGTTTATTTGAAGTGAATTTTACATCTGTAGTTGTAATTTGTGTGAATTTTACATCTGGAGTAATTTTGTTGTCTGAAAAACTGATCTACTCATATACTCCACAGCTCCAGTGCCACATCCCTGCACCAACTGTTCCAGCATTTACTAGCCTATATGCTACTATAATAGAATTTACTATTGTGCACTATCCTTTATGCAGAGTTTTGTCCATTTAAGAAGGAAAACACTTATGGAATTGCACATGTAAACAAGTTTGTACCTTTGAGAATACACAGGTAGATTTAGCTCTTGGTTAATCTGTCATCTTCAGGAAGCAATTGTGTGACTGTAGCCTCAAAATAGTGGATCTTGAATTCTGGTAGAGCACAGACCCTGTCCCCTGCAGTAGGAAGCCTGTTCTGAAACTTCAAAAAGGGCAAGGCTGGGTAGGGTTACATACGGCCAGCTGTCCCAGAGGAAGCAGAGCCAGCAGCGGGTGCACTCCAGAGCATTCTGGGGCAGTGTCAGAAAGCGCAGTGGCCGGGGCTGTAAATCCGCTGTGCTCGGTGGTGTTGCTGCTCTCAGCTGCTCCACATCAGCAGACACTCCAGCTGCTCGGCTGGTGCTGCTGGTCAGAGTGATGGGCGGGTTATGCCAGGGTTTGAATTGATCCTTAAGTACAAGTGTTAGCCTAAGTTCAGTCCAAAAATAGAACACCTAAGGAAGAGTACAGAAACAAAGTTGCGTAAAGCTAATATTGCCACTTAATTGTGGGTGAGGCCGTATTTGTTTTCTGACCCAGTTTTATTCCCTTCTGTTTAAGAAAAGAGTCTTTTATGCAGAGGGAATATATTCCACAAAGGTTTTATTCTTCCTTTGACTTAGTGCCGTGCTTTTGTTTATTATTTTTGGTCTGAAGAGAAGACGTTCTTGTCTCCTGCATGCCCAGTGGGAAAGTATCTTAACTGTTCTGGTTTAAGATCTTTGGATTCTTCTGGAAAATTGTATTAAACTGGACTTCCCATTCAGCACTGATCTGTCTTCTACTTAGATCTGACCGGCGAGGAGGTGTTCTGTAGATCCTCTACATAAATAAGAAAAAAACATAATCCAGGAATTGGAATAGTTTTATTTTAGCAGATTTTTTTTTTAGGGAATTGGGAATACTTGAGGTATTTTGTGATCATTAACTTAATATCGCTGTTTGGAGAAGCTGAAGTAATGCTGGTAGCTTTCGTTGTTTTTGACACCTGTGAGTTGTTAGCATTTACCTGAAGAGCCTTTTGTTTGATAGTCCAGTCTGGTCTGAATGTTCAACATTTGTTAATTTAACAGCAATTTTTATACAGTAATGGATTCCATTTTATAAGCGACTATCCTCAATGAAAAATATCTTCACTTGCAAAACTCCATTTCAGTAAATTTTATGATAAATCTTATAATTACCTTCCTCCCATAGGTGAAATACTTAGCTCGTTTCCTTCCTCTCCCCCATGCTAAAAATGTCAATTTGATATAATATGTGACATGTTAAAAATAAGCACATCCTCATTCCCCTCTGGCTGACTCTGTCTTCATCCAGTACTTCATCTCAATTAAGCATTAGCTAAGTGGGTTTAACAGCAGCTCTTTGTTTAAATAAGCTGTAGAGAAGCATGTTTCATAACACATCCAGTATACTTCACTGAGTTCAGATTCCATTTTAGAAATGACACCTATGAAGCAAGCACTTTCTTTTTTTATAGTAAAGAAAAACATGTTTTTGCAGCTAATGAGGTTAATGTTCTGTTCATGAAAACATGCATGTTCATTTTTTCTCTTGTAGAGGAGTGTCTGTAAGTTAAAAAAAAACCCACAACTGAGTTACAACCTTAAATTTGTGAATTTAATGTTTAGTTTAAACTGTGCTTAAAAATAAGTTTTTAGCTTTAACAAGTGAAAACAAGCAATTTTCTTAATATATTGCATTGGAACACTAACTTTTATGTCTCGCTTTGCTTTGATACTAGCCCACAAACTTGAATATAGTACAAGTTTACACATTTTTGTAGTGCAGAGAAGATCTGTGTCTATTCTAAGTACAGAACTAAAGAAACAAAATGCGAATCCCAGGTTCACAGCTGTTCTAGCATTTAAAATAGAAATATTTATAACTACAAGTTATAAAGTGTAACTACAAGTTATTTGTATTTACATCTTAAATGCTAGAATATTATAGATATGAAGTGTGCTGTTTGGCTTAAAACCTACATACTTGATAGTTCTTGTGAAATTATAATGCTATTGAAATGAGTTTAGGTCCATTAGAACAAATTTGATATGTTAATAAAGAAATACCACTTTTCACTAGTAGTTTTTTACTGAGGAAGTAAGACTTGAACCAAGATCATTTTGAGTTAGTGAAGTTAATGGCACTGCTTATAGGGATATCAACACATAAAATGTAACACAACTTGGATTTGGTTCTAATTTTAGAGCGATATACTTTGCTGCATACTCAAACTGCAAGGAGAAGTTGAACAGTATTTTCAATCCAGATTCTACCCAGGTACACATGGTTTCAGCTGGTGTGGCAGGTAAGGATCTGTAACTTTTTAGCTTCATTCTGGAGTCATCTACAAATGAGAGGTGGCAATAAATGTGGAAAAAACCCAGAAAATGTTCAGTGATTGAATGATCTCTTTTGGTAGTGGTTACCTTCTTTGGCCTTTTGTTAAACAAGCTATCTAGAGAATATGTGCGTGAAACTTTACACTTGGTGTTAATGAAGATCTTTAACTGTGTGTGTGCACAGTCTTTTCTAGGAAAACTTGCATGCCTGCTTTTTCAATTGAAGATTTGTGAAATGTAAAATGAAAACTTTTGAAATAGTAACTTTTTGCCTTGCAAGCTATAAACAATGCTGTTTGCACTGGACCCTGGTTTAATGCTTCTTTATTTTTTTAACATCAATTTGTGTATCTGATGTAGTTTTGTCTTTCTGAAATATGCCTACCGATATTTGTATAAATTATATGTAACACTCCCCCCTCCTTTGTTCAAATACAATTGTGTTAAGTTTGCTCTACCACTAAAGTGATGTAGAAGAGCAGACTTCTGTAGTTTTCTTATGTTTTCATCTCTGGAAATGAATTTGTTTTATATCTGCAGTGTAACTTGGGTGTATTTTAGCAGCTACCAATATTTGTTGCTTGATTTGTATGTTTGTGCTTTGGGATCACTAACAAGGGGAGTTAAAGGCAACTGAGCCAAGTTATGGCCACGACCTGTGCTGGGGAAATCAAAACTTGGGCTGGCAGCACTTTACCTGTTGTTGCCTGTGTCTTTCCTATACAAAAACAATGTTAAAGTTTTTTTCTGTATGGACCATAAACACTTCACAGATGACTTCTGACAAATATATGGTAGCCTGTTGAAGAGTTTAATTCCTGTCAAACTTTACAACCAGTGTATATAATGTGAGTACGAGCAATCTCAATGGACTGTCAAAGGTGATGTCAGAATAACAGATAGGATAAGTTTTCTATTTAATACTTGCTAATGATCTGATACAAGTAAATTGTTATATAGCATGGAAAACTTAAGTGACATTAGCTTTATATTTAAATAATACTCTAATGCTTCTCTCTGGCACATGAGAAATGTGATGGCAGTTTTAAATCTTAGAGATGTAAGGAGAGCCGCTTTATCTTAAATGAGTAGAATAAGGGGCTCAGATGATGCAGTATTTTTATCACCTGGAAATGTGTGTTTTGTTTGTAGGTGAACAGCATGGGGAATGGAATGGAAGGGGATTTCATGAAAAGTTCATCCTAATCAGTTAATTGCTCCAAGATAAATGAATTGTCTTCAGCTCTTTGTCAAGGGGATAAACTGTCTTTAAATTTGGGTGGAGGGAAGTGTGGGTGATAGAAACAGGTCTGTCCTCAGGTGAAGACTATTTGAGTAACTGATGCAGTGCTGCAGGCAAACAAAGGTTCCTTATCTTTTGAAGTGACTGCCCTCATTCTGTAATCAAAAGCACGTTTATGGAGATGTGCTGTAGTGAGTTTTCCCAAGTGCTTGCAGACACAGACTGTGGTTCGTCAGGGAGTTCTGTATCTGCTTATTAACCTGCTTCCCTTCCAGAAGGTTGGAATTGTGCATTTGTACTTACATCTGCAGGAGACTGGGGTAAATGTATTTGAGCCTTAGTTACTGTTCGCCTTTTTTACATTTGTATACAAGTTTTAATATTGAACAACTTTTGTGGCTCTTTCTCACACTTACCTAGCTCTGCAGTTGTATTTCTAAACCACATATAGCCGGTGAAACGGAATGCTCAATCCAGGTCAGAACTTACTTTCTCTTGAAATGTCTTGGCGCTGTATCCTACAGACGTTCTCTGGAAGGCCTTTAAAAGAGGGTCCTTTGACAAACAATTTCTCAATACTCAGTCCTGGTGGTATTCTGATTTATACAAAAAGGATGGTAGTTAAAATTAACAGTACTTTCTTGGAACATGCTAACTTTGTTTTTGTAATTCTAATATATTTCAGAAAATGCACTTAAACCAGCTATTAACAGTTTTACCTGCAAGGTTTGTATTGCTGTATGATGCGAATCACCTTAAGGAAATGGCAAAAGAACAGGATCAAACATGAGCTCTTAATTGGCTGGCTTAAACAGGTTAACACAGAAGATGACTGTAATACTTGCTTTGGAACTTAAGATTTTGAAATGGGCAAGGTGGATAAACACTTCTAATATTTAGCAAAAAATAATCAGTATTGGTGTTTTTTCTTTTGCAGCTGCCATTGGTTTCAGTAAGGATTTGAGTAACTCAGTCTTAAATGAGGGGAGTGTTTTTAGTTTGGATATGGCCTTTCTGTTACATAAAGTCTTAATAGCTAATGAGCATGAGGTGGTGTTTGCACTTAAAAAGCTTCTCCTGTAGGTTACAAAATACAATAATTAAAAAATCTGTAACTCACTGTTTTATGAAAATACTGTAAATAGTGAATTTTAGTCAACTTTAAATACTGTTGACTTGTATCGTGTTAAGTATTTCAGGCTAGGCTGATATTGTTGTTAAACAAAGGTTATTCTATGCACATGGCATTCTTGGGAGTGAGAAGCTGAGGTATGGTATTTTAAGCATTTTTGGGTTCAGGCCTGATTCTTCCTTCTCAAGATAAAACATATATTTTTTTGTTTTATTAAGATTCTTTTAGTAAGTTTGTTTTACCCCAAGGAGGATGAATTATGCTACATAATAGTAACTGATGCCTTATGCAATTAGAATTTAATGTTCTCTTGCTATATGTGCTAGCTTCCAGCATTATAATTCATGTCACCTTCATACCTAAAATACCTGTGTATTGACATGAAGAAGTACTGGGCAATCTTTTTTGCTCACTACTTGGCATATTACATGGTTCTGTTTTTGCAAACTTGGACAGTGAATGCATCTGAAGCATACTAGAAGAATGAGAGCGTTTGCTTGTGTGAAGATAGTTTATCTCTGTACATTTCAAACGTGGGCTAAATTCTCAGATTCGCTATAAACTCTGCCTTCTTATTGCACTTACGCAACCTCTTCTGCCACAGAGTAATAAAAGCTGTGGAGAACGGAATGAGATACTCGATTCCAGTCTGGCTTTCTGATTTGCCTTTTGAATGATTCACAACCTCGTTCAGACAACATGGTTGCAGATCTGCTGCAAAACTACCTTGTATGCTATTGCTGTTCTTTCTAGAACTCTGCTGGTGAACCAATACAAATGTAGATTATTATTTTTTATTAATTAAAAAAAAATGGGACTACATTATTACTTAGAGATTCCGTACTTTTGTACCTTTTTAGTAGTATCAAATAAAATGAATATTTAGTTCATTGATTACTGATATTAGAAAGTTTGATTTCATAAGGCATCTATTTTGCTTTTTCAGTCTTAAGACATGGCTAGCTTTTTTGAATGATGTTTTGAGAGGGAATGGGGAAGGAGGAGGGTTCACTTGTAAATTTGACATATGGGTAAGTATTTGGAGATGTAAATTTGAACTGCTGCAAATGAGCAGAAATTTCAGTACTCAGTGCATTTCACACAACTATTTTAATATCTGTGGCCTGTTCTGATGATTTTTCTTTCTTTTTTCCTAAACTTTTACCTGAAAAGAGTTAGATCTCACAATAACTAATTCACAAATCCTTCCAATGGGATTCGATTTGTACACATGTGTCTGATGAGGTCACTGCTTGTTGTTATGATACAGAAAAGCCTGTGTCTATTTTAGGCATTTACTGTACATTTCTCCCGTGAAAAGAGTGAGATCGTGTCATCTCATGCTCCCCATCCGCAGGTCACTTCCTGCAGAAATATGGACTAACTTAAACCTCGTGAGTACTGAACTGAGCGTCTCTTGCAGCCTCTAGTGTAAGAACCACACATTGGGTTTTGTAATATCTATTAAATAAACAACATAAGGGGAATTAACTTTCATTATCTTGAACTCGGATGATGTGCATTGTGCAAAGACATCATTTCTCCTTAACTCTGTTAACAGAGTTTGTTTGGGTTTTTTTCTGGGCACTTCAGGGAAAGGTGAAAAATACTTTCACTGATAGCTGCTGCTTTACTTAGCTCTGGCTAATTGGAAGTCCCTACTGGGTTAAACAAAACCTTTAGGGTTTTTTTTTTTTTTTGTGTCCCAGAGCTGCCTTTAAAATGCTGCAGCTGATAGTCTGTATTGTCACATTATTTCAAAGGCCTCTTTTCTGTTTCTTTTTTAATATGTTTATAATCTCCTTTCTGTCTTTTTCTGTTTTCTCTTTTGATTTGTTTTTATTTTACTACTTTGGATTTTTAATTCAGCATTCCATATTCACATGCGTCTGTATGAATTACATTGGCTTACAGATTAAAAAAAAATCCTAACCTTTGAAATATGATGCATAATAGGAATACCTGGGATCTTACCTGTCAGTAGCTGGTATAGCTGAAAAAGTAGATTGAGGTAATTCTTTCCATCTGAAACTGGGTTGCAATTTTGTAGAAGAAAATAAGACTTGGGAAAGTACAGGAGTTTCTGGAGATGCCAAATTGATCTACACTTCTAATGAATCCATAATTATTATTGAGGATACAACACATAGATAAGCATTTTAAAGCATTATAAAGTTCACTGAGACTTCTAAAAAGAAAAAAAAGGCAAAAGGAAACAATTGATAGAGCATCATAGAAGTTGTTGAAAGTCTTCCACCTTTGTTTTTTTAACAAGTACTTTTGCTACAGATTTTCTGCCTTTAAAAGGAGCTTATCAAAGATCCCAAGTGGGATGTTTCTTTTTTTGGAGTGCTTTCCTTGGTGTCAGCATCACTCAACTCTTAATTTTTCTTCTTCCACTAACTATATTTACTACATTACCTTTAAGAATTGAGCTGTAGTTGTTTCATCTTGAAGCCTGAATTATTGAAGACTCTTTGATTTGAAAGCTTTGATTGGAACTTGTCACACCATTTAGTGCTTTTGACAGCCCTAGGGAAAAAAAAATTGGCTCTGTCGCTAAGTGTCCGATCCTACTGTGTTTTATCATGTGCAGAGCGACCCAGGGAGTTTAAGTTGAGGCAGAAGGGGCTGTGTCCTGCCCTGGCAGCCTCCAGGGTCTCCTCCTCCCAGTGTCACCACAGTCCCCACTGCCACTGGGGCTCTGCTGCTGGTCTCACCCGTGACATTCCTGTTCCAGATTTAGGAGATAGAGAGACCTTTTTTGGGGGATTGACTAGGAAGGAGAGAAGGCTGAGCAGGTAATGCTGTAACATGCAGTCTAGCAGTAAGAAAATTGCAAAGCATGCAACTAAAATAGGAATGCAAAGAGATTTTTTTGGTCTTGTTCACTTGTAGTTAATAACTAGGATACACTTAAGAACTAATTTTGGTTTTTAGAGGGAAGTCCGTCCTTGAAAATGTGTTGGTATGGGGAAGTCAGTAACTTTTCCCCACCTTACGTCAAAGCCTTTGTTGCAGTCCTGTGCATTTCTAGTGCCTTTCACTGCACTACAGATGTGGAAAGATTTTGATTTGAAGTAAAAGAAAGTTAAAGCTTTCTTAGTGCCAGTATAAAGAAATAAAAAAATGCAAGAACAAGGTTTCCTTTCAGTTTAGTTCAATCCAGGATCAAGTGTTGTTGGAATCAGCGGACTTTCTGTGGCATTAAGTGACAGGTCAGAAGGGCTCAGGCTAGTTGAACTACACGACCTTTTTTGCAGATGCATTCTGTCTTAAAAACATCCCTTGCCTTGTTACAGCACAGTAGTTCACTGATGCTTTGAGTTTTTACATAGTTATTTACCTACATGAAATGCAGATATGAAACACTTCTGGCTTGTTAGGATTTCATGCCAGCTTATGGAGGGCTATATATGTACCTAGCTATATCAAAAAATGAGTAGTAGTGTATCAAAAAAAAGCCAACACCAAACCTTTATAATCTACCACAGGAACTGATTAGTTAAGAGGTTTGAGTCAATTTTAAATTCTATTTAATCTAACAATTAAGCTGAAATCTGTAATGTGGTTTTACTATTTTGGCACAGAAATATAGCTAAATCTTAGTAGCTGCTAAACCTTGTAGTTTGTCTTTAGAACTGTAACTGAAAATCATAATGACCTATTTAAGATTTTGGGGGTGGGGTTAGAACAAACCTTAAAACAGTTAAGATCCCCTGGCATTTCTCTGAGTATTGCAGTCATTTGTGTGCAATGTAAATGTAGATTGTGATTAAACAGAAGTAACATGTATGCAAGCAGTTCTGCTAAATAGATATAAGCTGTTAATGATCTCCATAAACAAGCTTATCAATAGCCTGTTTGTTGTATAAGTATCGTGCACCAGAATGCACTGAACAAGGTAACTCTGTGTTGCTTTCCCACCCCCCAGTCCATTCCCTTGCAGGAGGGCAGCATGTGTTTGTAGTGATATATAAGTGATGTGTGTCACTTAGCAAGTGTCTAAATTTGTCATCTCTTGCCTGGCCATGTTCCAGCTCTTCCCTTTTCCTCTTCTCTCATGCAGACATGACACCTCATTAATGGTGCATGTGTGGTATTACAACTCTAGATGGTTTTTATTTTGCCTTTTTTTTTTTTTCCAGAGCTGTCTTTCACTCTGCTCTTCTTATCTCCACAGTTGTGTGGAAGTAAGAGTGATTCTTAATACTTTTCTTTATTTTTTTTTTAATTTGTTTCCTTCTCTCTTTTTCTTTTTCTTTAGTGGACTGAAAATCTTAAAGCTATAACTCTTTGCCCTTACGCAAGCCTGACTAGTTGCCGAATGTCTGGATAGTTAGAAGCCATACTATTTACTTTAACAATTTAAAACCTCATGTTTGTAAAAGTACTCCTAGGCCAACCAACAATCTCTGCTTTGAATACTAAATAAAACATTAGCACTCAAATTTAACTGCTCTTTATAGTTCAGTATTAAAAGGTCTCTTAACTTACAGTAATACATGCCTTTTAACTGCACCAAAAGTAGTATTCAGTCTGCATGCTTTTAAACTCGGATTGTATTTCAGGTGGCATATTAAATTGACACAATGTTTTATAGCATCTCAAATTGCTACAGCTTTATCTGCAATGCATTCTTATTGACATGTTTGCCAAATTGGCTAATATTAGTGTAGCTAGCTTTGCTGTCCTGTGGTGTTGGTATGATTAGATAGGTAGGGAAATGTACACAATTGGGCTTACTTTATATGTGATGTCTCTTGCTAAGAATCAAACTTAGTCAATATTGATGCAAAATTTAAAAAATAAGCTAAATGTTTATTGGCTTTATGGATTCACGAAATATCAGTGAAGGGCTACAATGGGTGCTTCCTAAAGATCAGCATAGTCCGAGTTTTTGCATCCACTGTACCTTTGTGGGTTTCAAACTTAGATGCGGTTGCTCTTGCGATACTATCACGTCTAACTTTTCTTTTTAAATATTTCAGGTTTTACTGCGATCACAACAACTAATCCCATTTGGCTAGTCAAGACACGATTACAGCTTGATGCAAGGTATAGTGACCATGGGTAATCTAACTGCTGTAATAAGATTTTGCTTAAATGTTGTAAATCTGTTCTGCATCCCAAAATGGAATGATTCTTTAAATATCCAACACTTCGAATTGGAAAGTTGATGCTGATCTATCTCCAGGTTACACTCCTTTTTCTCTATTTAATAATCTCTGTGTTCTGAGGCATGCTTGAGACACTAGAGTAGACTGACCATCAAATTTTGAATGAACTCCAAGGTTAACGGTCTCATTAAAATCATGTTCTACCATCCATATGCTTGCATTTTCCTTCAGTAATACGTTCTCTTTGTTTTTAGCCGTTGAGCTAAAAATTCCTGAAATAAGGATTTAAGTTTTTAGCAAAACTTTAGAAAAATGCCTGAAACATCCTGCATTTCATTTTTACATACGAACTGTAACCTGTAAAAAGGGGAAGACTGTTTTCATGGATCAGAACACAGGAATTGTCCTAAAGCCAGACAGTCAACAGAAGTTGTTTGGACTTATTACTGAATCTATTACAGAAACTGTTTATTACTACAAAACTTGTAATCAAGTAGAGTTTTATGCAAATAGCGAGGAAGAAAAACTTTTATACTCCTATCCATTTAAAACCATAGGGAGAGGCTGATATGATGCAAGTGTCTCAATGCAACTGTCTCGTTCATTTTATAGACTTTCTTGCCGAAAACTTAGCACGCAATATAAAATCATTTCTTCAGCCACGTATTCCTATTTTGGAGATGTGTTGGACTTCCTGTATAAAGTGCATGTTAACATTTTTCCTCTTAGCAGGCATATTAGCAGCTGCAAGGTGACCATAGTAAGTATATTCCAGAGCTAGTTTTACTGCGAGGAATTTTTTTTTGTGGTGCAATAGCGCGATTGGGGTGATAATACCATAACTGCTTCCAGGGGGATTTTAGTGCTTATGTGCAACCCGATGGCATCTTCTGCCTCTGCTTGTTTATCACTGATTAGTCAGTTTAATTGCTTAAACTATAGGGCTTTAAGGAAATTAAGGAGAATGATGGATTACTTGTGCACAATTATTTCTGTACATTATATCAAACACATTGTTCATGTGGGAGACCTGAAGAAGGATCTTCTAACTTTGGGTAGGACACTGCAATTACATGGGCTAGCCTAGCACATACTGCAGCCTCAGTTGTGATTAGAGGCACAAAACCGCTTGGCCTGTGGGATTATCCTGGCCCGAGCTTGTTTCTGTTTGAGTTCTCAAATTCCTCTGATCCCAGTAAGGGCTGCAGGAGGCACGTAGGTTCTTTCCAAAGTGAAATTGCTTTGGCCTTTGAGATAGACCTACAAGATGCACCTTGAGCATCAGAAGAACAAGCTCTTACAGCACAATGTGTCTGTGCCCCTGTCCAGGGGACTGGGGTCCCTCTGGGGCTGCAGCTGTAGGTCCCGCTGCCCTTCTCACCAGTTCTTTGCCTCTTTTCTCTCGCCTGCTAGCAAATCAATGCCAGCTGCTGAGTTCTCTGCCACCTAGTGTACTGGAGATCCAATCCGCAGCCATGTGTGCCCACTCTTTCTCTTAATTGCGCTTGGTACCTTGTTTCATTTGTCTGGCACTGCAGGTTCAAACTGTTGGGACTTAAATTCTGCTGTCGAGTGTCTCATCATACTACTTACGTAATAGCTGCTGCCTGTCTGTCTTTTGGCAGTATCTGTATGAATGACCATAACTTCTTAAAAGGTTATTTGCTCTTTTATTCTGTGACTTGTTCCTTTGGGAGACCTCTGCTGGCGGAATCCGCATGCTTCAAGTGCCTGCCCTCACTGCTGCGGTGAGGCAGATTTTATTCAGTGTTGTAATGGTTTTGCATAGCTGTGTACAGCGTGCTAAGTATTTCAATATGCACAACTCAATTCAGTAAGCAAGCTAAAAAGAGGAATAAGATTTTATTTCCCAAATACTGCTTGGTACAGTCGTGTCTAATGACCACTTTCCTTGACATCTGCAGTGATTTAGTTGAATCAAATCAAAGAAGTCTGTGTTGTATTGGTTGGTATGATCCCTTTGAATATGCCAGTTGTTTGCTGATAGCTGTGATGCTGCAAGGCCTGCTGTTTGAACTCTTAGCCACTGAAATTACCGTTCTATGCAGCTGTTTATTTGAGGCAAAATTTAGAGAAAATCCAGTCTTATTATACAGAAGAAAATGGTCATTTTTCATATGAGTCACTGACACTGACAGTTCATTTGGGTGTCTGTTTTCAAGCAATTTAGTCCTTTATTCTGTAAAGCTCGGGGAGGCCTAGAGCTGTCCAACTTGCCTATGCAATATGTGACGTTTGGCTTGGATTCAGTGTAATGCTTTACCTGTGGTTAGTGCTGAAGGCCTTTGAGACTTTCAAGTTCTTAAATGTATCTGAATTGGAGCCCCTCTGCACCAGTGTGAAATGTTTCCGAAGTCCTCTTGTCACTCAAGCAAAACTGTTGTTATTATTTTCTAGTTTCAGGTTGCACCAGATTGATGTCTGTCTTGTTCTCTCCTTTTTAGAAATCGTGGAGAAAGGCGAATGAGTGCTTTTGAATGTGTCCGAAAAGTTTATCGATCAGATGGTATTAAAGGCTTTTACAGAGGAATGTCGGCATCTTATGCAGGCATATCTGAGACTGTTATTCATTTTGTTATTTATGAGAGTATTAAGAGAGAACTCCTGGAGTATAAGACTGCTTCTGCCATGGACAATGAGGATGAATCGGCAAAAGAAGCTTCGGACTTTGTTGGAATGATGATGGCTGCTGCCACTTCCAAAACTTGTGCAACATCAATAGCATATCCCCATGGTAAGTGGGGCACGTACAGCTGAGAGCCTGAATACAACTGATCAAAGGGAGCGTTTTCAGTGATATTTCTAGCAGGCTTTGGCTCACTTGCTCGTCAGGAACTATTTCTTTGCCTAAAGTTTCTCACATCAGATTCATCCAGTCAACATGAATATAGTGTTCAGAAATAGAAGTATTTTTAAGAGTATATCTAGCACAGGCCCTTCTTAGGCAATGTTTATTTTTTTCCAAAGGATTTGCCAGGGTATGGCCCAAAATATGTAAGGAAAAGGTCTTTTTTCACTTGGAGTCTCTCTGTATACTCAGCAATTGCACATAATTTGCCAGGAAGTTCTTATCCCCCTTCTAGGAAAACAGGCTGTCTAGTTTGATTTTCAGTTGCACTCAATTTTCCCGCAAAGTAGTTGTGTATACATTAAGTTTGTTAATGGATTGAGTACTTCATTAGTGGCAACTTCCAAGCTAAAACATAAGCCCAAACAGTCCTATTCTGGATTTTAACTAAGAAATGAACTTTCCTTGCTTAGCTAGATAGGCAATACTGCCAAAAATTTAATGTTTTGTTCTTACACAAACTTGGTTTGCTTCTCTGTTTTCCATCTTCCTCTTTTTTTAAAGGAGTTTTTCTGAGCCTGAGTCCTTGGAGAGGGGGAAAGGTGGCATTTTAATGTAAAATCACTGATTGGTTCCTGGGAACAATAATGAAAAGTGGTGAACATAACCGCTGTGGTTTTTCTTTGTACAGAGGTTGTACGAACAAGACTAAGAGAAGAGGGAACAAAATACAGATCTTTCTTCCAGACATTATCTTTGCTCGTGCGAGAAGAAGGGTATGGATGCCTTTACCGAGGTTTAACTACACATCTGGTCAGACAGATTCCAAACACAGCTATCATGATGTCAACGTATGAAGCAGTAGTCTACTTGCTCGACGGATAGCAGCGTGACAAGGCTTCCTAGAAGAAAGTAGAAGACTGAGACTGGAGTGGACCACTGAATGTCAATGCCAATGTGGTGGGCAAAAGGAAAGTTGTATCAGGAACATGCAGCTATGGACAAAACAGAAGGTTGATTGTGGGCAACTATGAATGATTTTATGCCTTATTGTATGGTCTCTTGGCAATGTGACAAATGGGAGCTGCCCAGCAGAGAATGCCTTTATACATCTCTTAATTCAAAATTGTTACTTTGTTTTTGTCTGTTAATCTAGACAAGGTCATTCAGTCATCTTCAGAGACCTGATGGGTGAGGTAGGGGGGTAAAATATATTCTTGGGCAGCCTTATTCACTTGTTAGTGATTGCTCTCAACTACATCCTTTTTGTTTTACTGCCCAGTAACCTGTTGGAAGAATGAAGACAGTACTTTCATACCTTTTCATACCTGAAACTTTGATTCAGTTGTTCTCAAGATTTGTAGAGAGACTGAGGCAGTAGTCAGTGTGTAGAGTTCTCCATGTTTTACCTCAAGACAAAATGTGGTGCAGGACCCAGAACAGTTATTTCTTTGCTACAAGAGATGATACTTGGTTTGGGGTGCTTTTCGAAGTTTGAGCGGTGGTGTAGGTTAGTGAGAGAGGATATGATTGTTGAACTCTTCAGGTTATCAATCTGTTAATATTGGTGTACGTGAATTTCTAGTTCTGCTGCATCAACCTTTTCTGGAACTTTCCTTCCGTAGGTGAGACCTATGAAACATTCTCCCTATAGCATTGATTTTCTTGCCAATCTGTCAGGTCCCTCACATAGCTAAGTAAAAACTTTCTGAATGTGAATTCATAACCTTTTAAAGGATTCTTAATGTGATGAGAAATCTCAACTAGTCCAGCCTATAATTTGTGAAGACAAGATTCACTCAAATAGTTTCATGCTACCTAAGACCAAGCTGTATTACCCTAAAATGTCAGGCAAATCCTGACTTGGATTACCAGTATCTATGTGGGAGTGCAGGGGGAGAACACATCACCATGGCTAAGGCAACCAGAAAGCAGAAAACAGTTGAAGTTGTGATAGATCTTTCCAGTGCAGACAGCCTCCGCGCAGAATGATGGAGGAAATTGTGATTGAGATTTCTCGTAAGCGTTCCCCTTGTAACTGTTGTGTCACTTCTCCCAACTTGAGCCTGTGTACTGAACTGCAGCTGATAGTGTAACCTTGTTCTCCAAAGTGTCTGAATATTCAGGCATTGTTTTTGTTGTTCTATAAGCCAATTGCAAAGCAATGCATTGCATTCAGCAGTGAGGCTTAGCTAGTTTTTTCTGCAATAATTGACAGGGTTTTCCAAAAACATACAGCTGGAGCATCAAAACCAGAAGCTTAATGTTTCAAGAGGTTGTACAGCTTTCCAAACAGGTATCTTTTATCTGTAGCTTGAGTACTTCTCAGTCTGCATCCATGATCCTTCTGAGGAAGATGATAATTATAAATTGGGGGCAATAGCTTTCTACAGATAAATGTTGCCGCACTGGTGCGGACAGAACTGTGCTATCAGCTCTTCCAGTGTGGTACTTCAGTCCACTCAAACTGGGCATTGTGTGCAATGGCTTTACTTTATGAATGGCTCCTTATGCACTTTGCGGCCGCCTTCCGGCCTATGACTTTTCTTCCTCTTACTGGTTATCCGTAGTTGAACTGTGTTCAAAACATGCAGTTTGGTTTTAAACAAAGCATGTGGTTTGATTTCTGTGTAAGCTGTGCAGGATAAAACATTTTATGCTGTAGATCCATAGCATCTCTGTTGCAGTTGTTCTGTAGGCTGGCTGTAAAAGCTTGAAGCTTACAGAACAATCTGTCTGGGTTTTTCTCATTTGCGTTTGTTTATTTTGACCCTTGTCATGTTCTCCACACAGCGTCAGACTATTCGAGTATTTCTGTAACTGTACTAATTGCTCATCCTTCTAAAAGCTGCCTATAGTGTCTACTGCAACCTTGCAGTGGAGGCTTAGCTTTATTGGCTTCCTTCGCCTTGGAAAACCTTACCTTAGCTTTTTAAAGACAGAGAGGTGTGGTCTGTGATAGGACCAAAGGTGAACTTGATTGTTTTAAAGAAACGAGGGGAGTGCATAAATGCATGTTCTAAAGTGGTGTTTTTCTAGTCATGTCTCTAGGAAAAGTCTGGAATATAAATGACTTTGACCTAAGTCTTGCTGTGATGCCATTGTTCAGATAACAGGGTGCAATTTCTGTTCTGTACGAAGTGGATTACTCTTCAGGCTACCCAGATTATTCAGTCATAACCAAAATTAAAATTGGCAAAGACAATATTCAGCTTTGAATACAATTAACACTTGTATTAGCTTAGGCTTCATGAGAGTTGCCCTCCTCTGTTTATCGTATACATTCTCCCTTGGTTATATGTTCATCTTCCATTAATTCACTGGTACCGTGTGTGCACCTTGGTTGAGAATTCACAAGTAGGGAATATTAACAAGGACAATTGAATATGGGAGACAACAGCTAAAACCAGACAATCGTCTTATTATTCTGACTTTTTAATGGGTGTTTAAGCAATGTTTTAAACTTCAGGGGTGATCTTTTTGGCTTGCTTTACATAACAAAACATAAACCCAAAATTTCTTGGGATTTTTTTGTTGTTTTTAATCTAGCAGTACACACAAAGTTACCTCTGAAATATTTCCCAAAGATCTTTATTTATGTAGTTTTCTTGATATTTATTATAAAAACTCAAAGGGAGTAAGATGCTACATTCAGTAATGTCATCAACTACAGAACTGAAAGGAGCGCGTTTAAACTTTGTTGTAACTTAGATGGTCGTCTTGAAGTCTATTTGAATGTAGTGTATTTGTCACACCTTTGTGTGCTAGAGGCAAAGGAGTTGCATGTCTCAGTTGTTAATTAGTTTTTTCGTATTTCCCTTGCCTACATGAAACTTTGGTGTTATCCCAAGCTGTTAATTTGCTTCGGGAGCCGCTGTGAGGCTGCAGGTTCCTGAGCAGTCAGGAGGTGGCACTGGAGCCGAGGGGACCAGGCGGGCTCCGGGTGTCACCGACTGGCTGTGGCGCGCTGGGGGACATGGCAAGGTGGCCCGAGATTTGAAAGCCATTAAAAAAAAAAAAAAAAAAATTTGCGGAATGCAGTCACATTTCTCAGCCCCTCTATTACCCATTTGGTCCCTGTAGAGCAGTGTGAAACCAGGAGTTGTGTGTTGCTGAGGGCGGAGCCCTCAGACTGATAGATCTGTTTGTATCTGAATTGCTGATCTGCTGGCCTATGTTGTTTTAAGTAGGTTTATGCTAGGGATTTCTGGAGTTTTTTGGGGTTTTTTTAACTGTAACTGAAACATCAGCCTGTCCACTTGTATATTGATATTGCCTCTGTCTAGTTCCCTGTTTACTTAATGCACTCCGTATATTTCTTTTCTGATTGAGGTGTTTGTTAATGAGTTTCTGCTATTCTGTTTTTGTTCTTAAAATGACATTTGTAACATTCCTCAGACTGTAGCATTTTAAAAGAATGCTTCCAGAGACAAAACATTGGAGAGCCTTTATAAATGTTGCTTCCTGTTTAAATTTGGAAAACAAGCTGACCACTGAAGTGTGCCTAGGTAAATGTACCGCTTTCTTCAACTTTCTGTCTGTTAAGACTCAGTTATGTAAGTTTTCAGTTCTTCTATTTAAGTGAGTCTGCCTACCCTGCATATGTGAACATAATGATGCCCTCGGAGTCATAGCTAAACGCTCACAGGTGACAGCTGGAGAACACTTCAGTGCTCGCGTGAGGTTTGCTATTATTCTTGCGTACACGTAGTAAACTATGTGCATTTACTCTGTATTTATATTGTTTTTTGTTTGGATTGCTTTAAACTTCAAAGCAAATTAAAATGATGTGCTTCTATTCAAATGCTGCCTTCTGTGCTAAACTGTACACTACTTTTAACCTTTTAATTTTTCTATTATTCATATATACCAGTGCCTGGACAATTGTGATTAAAAATGAGCAATTCATTAGGAGATGCCAGTGAATCATTTTACCTTGTGCCATGTAATGTATCTGTGTTGTACCTGTAATATGTTCCCTTTGGAGGAGTTTGTGGCTGACTTAAACTAGTTGGGTGTGTTCTTGCAGTTGGATTTGAATGCTGTTACTGCTGCAGAACTAAGTATTACTGTCTGTCAGCTGAGAAATCAGTAACTGGTGATCAGAGAACTTGTATCCATTTAAAGTGCCAGCTAGCACAGACCACGGCTGACAAAAATGAAGGGCAGTAATTCCTTAAAATGTTCAGACCTAATTGCATGTGCAGTTATAACCAAATCCTTGAATCTGAAACATTAGACACTTTTTCTCTTAACAGTAGGCGTTTGATCTGAAGTCTGAGGATATTCTGCAAATGTGTACGTAGGTGTTTTTTGGCGATTGTGTGCTGCGTTTTTCCCCCTCTCTCTGTTCTGGAATCGAATCCTTTGCAGCCTTTGATATGGGGCCAGGCTTGATGTCTCCGATTTGTTGTTTGTGGTTTTTGGGTGTTTTTGAGCTATTCAGAGCTATTTCAAATCTTGCATTAAAACAGCACATCTCTGGGTTTTTGGTTTTTGATTGCTTGTTTTCAGTAGGTGTTAATGCAAATTGACCCACCTTGCTCTGCTTCTGAGACTTTCTAACTTTGAGGCCAGCCAGACTTACAAGTGATCAGTCTTCTGGAACCAGTACAGGCAACCAGTGTGTTTATCCCTGCCCTATCTGAAATTATGCCCGTAACTGACATAATTGTGTCTGTAATTGATCTTTAACTCTCCGAAAGAGGCACATTGGCAGGGCAGAGCTCAGGTGAAGCGTTTGGAGATGTTTTGACAGTCATGCTGCTTTACAACCCCTCCTGTGGAGATTGCCCTGGACAAAATGCATATATATAAAATAAAGGTGTATTTGAAGTCCTAATTGGGTTATGGCATGGCATTAATGCAGTAGTGTAGCCTGACATAGGTGCAACCTAAAAGCATGTGAGGTTTACCATTGACCTCTTTCACAAAATAACGCCCTTAAATTTGATAATACCCTTAACACTACAATGAAAAGGTACTTCCGAAGGCAAGTACTCTGCTCACCTTCTATGTGTTGTTGCCAGCCAGTGTGCTTTGTGCAGACTCAGAACATAATTCTCTTCTTGCACAGCTTCTGTCAATGGCAGGAAACACCAGGGCAGGAATCTAATTCTCATGAGCAAATTGATGCAAAAAAGGAAAAAAAAAAAAAAGTTGAGCTGTGGAAGATACATTGGAGAGGAGGAGTGTCTGTTTTTGTAGATGGAATATTTCAGGGGATGCTCTTAATGGTTTCACTGATGCAGAGATCCTTGTTAATGAGAGAATTGTGTGAAGCTAACTAGAAGCTTTCAAAGACAAGCTCCAGATGGTGAAACCTACTGCTAATTCTGGGTAGACTTCTACCCAAGGGAATGTTTCCTCACTTAACTCCGGCTGCTTAGAAGTCGGTAGCTTTTCCTAATCCTGTTTCTGCAGCAGACCCTTGGAATAGGACTGAGGATGTAAATGTTGAATTATCTGGGGCATAAACAAAATTCAAAGCAGTCTGTTCTGAGACTCGATCATTCATCTGAAATTCTGAAAATAGGTATGCGATGTGCAAGTGTGGCAGAAAATATTTAAAGGATTCTGTTAATTTAGGACTGTCACTATATAATTAGAATTTAGATAATGTAGAACAAGTATTGAAAAGCAAAACAAATGAGGAAACTACAAGCTTGCGTGCCCATAGCAAGCAGAGCTCTAAGTACATTCCACTCCTGCAAAGTATGTTATAGATATAAAGGTACCTGGACAGTAAACAAGAATTGATGATGTTAAAATAAGCTGATGGTTATTTCTGATCATCTGTATTTTGGATGAAGTAAATGCAGGAGATCCAGTCCATGATTTTTTTTTTTTTGTGGAACTATGTGATATGGAGCCACAAAGGAAATTTCTAGGTAATTCCAACGTGGGTAAGATCTTAGCTAGAGGGAAAGTGTTTTGTATTGGGAACTGTTGGATTGGTGGTGGATACTACAAGTACTTGATGACCTCTGAAGACTTTTTGCAAGAACTGGTCTTGGTGTTGTATTTATTATGCCTGTCATTGGTTTTGGCAGAAAGACTTGGGCTACATCAGGGTGATTTGTGGGTAATAAATTTGAGACAATTTGCAGTACACTTAAGTTTTCAATGATTTTTTTTTTTTTAAATAAGCGAAGTAAGATTAAATAACAGTGCAAAATAACTATTCAGTCAGTTATAAAAATACTAATGAGAATTTTTGCTTTAGGCCAGGAGCGTTGCTTCCTTGGCTGGAACGGAGAGAAGACAACTCCGGGTATAGTCTGTTCAACAATGATTGTTACCCATTTAAAAAAAAAAAAAAGTAGAAGTTCCAGGATGCTAAAGGGAAGCATAAACAGCACGATATGTACAAATCTTGAGCTGGCTTAATTTGGGGTACATGCAGAGCTTTAGTTCATCACAGCTATAATAAAGAGAAGGTTGTAAAAAATGATGAGGGACAGAAATGTTTGTATTCTGTCAGAGCCTAAAACCGTGTAGCTTAACCTTGATAGGATCTGAAAATGGATATGGTGGTTTTACATATTTAAAAAAAAAAAAAAGTACTGTGGGTGAAAGTATTAAGTTACAAGACCTAGTGCTACAAGAGGAAGAACTATTTGCTGGCTGTTATTTTATCTAGCCTGAATGTAAGAAAGCTTTTAATGATCAGTGCAAAACAGTCTTATATAGCGAGAGTAGGAAGGGAGGCAGCTCTTCAGAGTGCCTGAACAGCCTGGGAAGGGGATGCCAGGATCTGGTGACCTGCAGCAGCACAGACCTAAATGGTCTCCTCTGTGTGTTTCATAGGGAATAGGGTCTCTGTTTATGATGGAGTTAATCACTCTGTGCCTGTGGGGTGCACGAGGCTTGTTTCAGGAGGTTTTATAGAAAAGACGAACTAGGATTCCTGCTCCCTCAGAATCAACCAATCCCAGTAAATTGTCTTTGCAACATCCCCCTTCATATGTATATCTTTAAGCAGTTTATCACTTTAACTGAACAAAATAATGTATTTTGTTGCTGATCTGAATTTTTCCTGGTCCTATGCTACATATTGCTTTTCTGCAAGCATTATATTGTTGTCAGTGCCTGAGGAATGGCACTGTTGTATGCTAAGGTATTAGGCAAGAATACTTTGCCTTCTCATGGAGCATGCAAGGACTCGAGGAGATTCCTGGTGCAGATCTGTGTGAGCTGACCTAAACTGGGACTGAAATTTGCCAGTTCTTATACTAATGAATAATTTTATCCTTGTTTGTTTCTTCCCGCTACATCTAGTTGCGTTGGTTCCCAGTCCCCACTACAGTTCAGTGAGTTCATACAGTATGTTCCAAACTAATCTTTCTTAACTGATCAGTTAAATACAGTTCACCTAACTATCAGTATGTCCACTTTTCCATTTCTCTTAGTATTGATTACTGTTTTGACTTAAAATAAATGTTAAAGGGAACGTCTTTGTGGGTTGATTCACCCTGGTGCATTCCTGTTGCATACAGTTATTTTCCTCTAGTTTCCCAGGGAAAGGCTTTTGTGGATGTAAAATGGATTGTGACAAACATGCCACATCCACTTTAGAAACAGCCATCCCTGTCTGTGAGGTCCAGCCATCAGCATCGTTCTGTGCTCACTCAGATTAGGCTTTGGCTAAAGGTAAAATGAGCGAGTGTTGCAGCAACAGGTACGGAAGGAAAATCCAGCACTTCCAAGGGGACATCTAACTCGTCCTGTATGCAGTCTGTATGGGCAGTGAGGGCAAGTTTTGCATTAAGGAAGGATTTGGGAATATTGAGTGGGGGTGTTTTAAATATTTCAAAGGAACTTGGTGAGAAGTTGTCCTTTCCTAGTCACAGCTTAAGAATTTCTCTGGGAGGCATAAAAATCTGGAAGATCTGAGAGCAGGAGTAAGTAGTGTCCTTGCCATAACAAGAAGAAACGTGTAAAAGTAGACTGGAAGGAATCAGAAGGCAATGCATGATTGGTTCTATTTTTATCATTTTCATGATCTGCAGTTAGATGTGTAACGATATTTTTTAAATAATGGAAAAAGTCCCCTTTGCCAGCAATTCCCACCTAAGGGAATAAAGCTTTCCAAGTACAGCTTTGCAGGATTTCTCTCCCAGTTTGGCTGTGTCACATTCTTTGATGAAGGTAATAGCACGAATACTTTTCAGGGCCACACTTGGCTTTGTGCCATCTTTGGCTCCTCCACATCTCCAGAAGAATATTCAACAGAAGCATCTCTGTGGACTCCGCCTGTGCTCCTCTAAAGAGACCAGTTCTCGTAGGACTGTTCAATTTTCCCTCAGGAGAGACTTTGGCTAAAACAAGTATCAGTGAGAGCCTTGTGGATAAGATACTGAAGGGAGAGCACAGCTCTTGAGAGAAAATCCTCTCCAGTTTCTCTAGTTTATCCTTTGGATAGAAAAAGATAGTGAATGCTGAAACAAACAAACAAAAACACAAAAAAACCCAAACCAAAACAAACCAACCACCTCTGTCCTTACTAAGAAACCCCAGTAAGTGTGAATCTCTTCCCAGAGGTGGGACATTCTGCAAGGAATTCTGTGGGAAGTCCCAGTGGATTTCCCTGGGCATTACCTGGTTTTGGCCATATCCAGGAGTAAGGTCTTCTGGGGAAAAAGTTGGGGTTTCCTTCCTCATCCTCTAGAAATAGCTAAAGATGTGTATCCTGTTGTTATACCTTTTGCTGTCCACAAATACTGTTGTCTACAGAAAATTCTTACTAATGTGCAAATAACTTTTTTTTTTCCTCTGGCTGCTAAAGGCAGGCAAGCAGAATTTGTTTCTAAGTTGGTAAGTTTTCATGATCGTTGTTGGGTGCTTGCATTCTGTCATTCCTTGAGGTATTTGTTTCCTTTCTGTCTTTTCTGACATGTAGCTATCAGTAAAAGTTTACGGAGTTTATATTACCTTGCTCTGCCACTACAAATGTTTCCTGGCCTCTGCAGTGATTGAATGACTTGCAAGTTGTTTTGGAGAGCTCCAGCTGGATTTGTGCTGGATACATTTAAAGACTTGGGAATATGGTTTGAATTACTAGAAACCAGAATGATCTATTATCATGCACACATTTTCCTAAGAGACTAGTTGAGGGAAAATACTGAAAAATGACAGCCATCCAGCTATGCTTGTAGGGTGGTCCAATGTTATTCCCTAATTCATTCAGGTAATAGACAAAGATTTAAAATGCTTTCTTTGCAGTACTAAAAAAATCACAAAACCAGTACAAAAAATATTGACCTTTCCCCACGAGACAGAAGAATATCTGCCCTAGTCCCTAACTGTTATAGACCAAGGAGGCTATTGCTAAAACTTTATAGCTTGAATGTAAATGGAATATTACCTCTCGAGCAACAGCAGCTCAGAGCTGTTAAAACCACACACACTGCAATGCCTTAACCACACAGGGCTAAACCAGTTTGAGCTTGCAGTTCCCCATAGCTCAGTTCAGCCAGAACTGTACTTCCTTCCCATCACCTTTCCCAGGGTACGAAATTGTTTCCATATGGCAGGGCAGGGACACGAGGGGTCCTCAGACATGATGAGATATTTCTGTGGGGCAGCATTTTGGTAATTCTCAAGTTTGGAGCTTTTTCCTTGAGCTGTCACTTGCCCTTCTCCCCTCTCCTTGGAAAGGTGTGCAGAATTAACTCAGGAGGAATGGGATTTTTAGAGATGACAGACATAAGACACTGAAAGTAAGAAAGTATGAGGATTTTGGCTTACTGGAAAAGACCAAAAGACACGACCACACTCCCTTCCCAAGTACCTCAAGAAAGACAAATCTGTGAGAAACTTGGAGCTTTATTCCTCCCTAGCTATGAAAGACACCTCTCATTATTCAAATGGAGAGTTGGCAACATGTGGTGCCAGTACCCACCAAGCTTCCTGTTTGTTCCTGAAGTTGAAATAACATTGGGATTCTGTGCTGTAAATCCCTTTCTAAAGAAGGAAAAAAGGAAAGAGACAGTACGTGGAGAAAACAGAGAGTCGCTATGGCTTTGAACCGTGTGTTTGAGTTCCTGGGATGAAAAGAGGCTCTGAACTGAAACCTGTATTCAGGGTTACACCCTGTATGCATGTTACTCAATTATATCCAGTCTGTCTAGTTTGCATGTTCTGGGGAATGAGTAGAGGAACCTTCCTAATATGTTTTCTCCTCAGCGTTGTGTCCCAATGCAACTTTGAAGGGAGACAGACTAAAGCTGCAGCAATTCCTAGGCCTGTCTGTGGACTCGGTGCTGCCCCTCTTTGCTAAAGCCAGATATAAAAGTAAGCTGGAAAAGGCTGTGGGTTTAAACTGTTAACAAGGAACAAACAAACCAGCTAGCCCTCTTTTTGATTTGACTTTGTATCTGTTTACTTAATATTTATTTCCTCATGTGTGGTTTTACTGGGTTTTTTTGTTTGGTTGGGTTTGTTTTGTTGCAGGCTTCCGGTGTTAAAAGGGTGATGGATGGAGAAAGTGAGATTATCTGACTAAGTATATCTGTTTTTCTACAAGACAGCTGAAGTCATCTTTGCAAAAAAAGCTTCTGTAAGAGTGACATCTACAAACATCCTGAGCTGGCAGACTAAACAGCATTCTTGGGACCGAGCAAGAAGCCTGGTAGTCTCTGCTCGAGGCCAGGTAAGGGCGGAATGCCAGCAGAGTCACCCTGGAAAAAAAAGAGGTGGGCTGTGAGAGAAGGCTGAATGATTTTCATACTGAACCTGGCTAATTCACTCTCTTACATAAAATTAGGGCTAAGGCAAAAGAGGTGGGGGGGGAAAAAGAGATACTGGTTAGTGAAGCTTTGCATAAGGAAAAATGAACTATCAGCTTCCTCCAGAGCAGGCAAGTCTAACACTAGTGTTCTCAAATGGCTTATTATGCCTAAATGTGTTTTGGGATGAAGTTGTGTGCTGTTTATTGGGAAGTCAAAGAGCAAATTTGCACCAAAATGAGAATATTGCTGTATGCAGTAGACCCTAGCATGTAGACAAGAGCTTTTGCATGTGCGCTATGTCAATATTAGCTGTCTACCAGAGTGTTTGGATGAAGGCATCACTGAATAGTGTGATTAATGTTGCAGGTTTTCTTGAGATGTAATGGATGATTGCAGTCAGCCTTCAGCATGTACCAAACTTGCAGCATTTTGTTACTGACTTGGTGATGCAGCATAACATGATGATACAGGATTGAGTCCTCATGATGTAGCGTTTCCTTCCTGAAAGACTGCAAAGGAGAAACTTCAGAATCGTACAATAGTCTGGGTGGGAAGGCACCTTCAAAGCTCATCTAGTCCAAGCCCCCTGCAATGAGCAGGGACATCTTCAATTTGATCACGTTGCTCAAAGCCCTGTCCAGTCTGGCCTTGAATGTTTCCAGGGATGGGAACCTTGGTGGATCAAGATGCAGAAGATGGAGGAGCCTCACCTTGTTGTTCTGAGCCCCTTGGAAAGAGCTGCTTTCTCCAGGGAGCATGTCAGCCCTAAGTAACTTGGAAACTGGGGAGCTTCCTTTGTGCAGTAAGCATGGAAGGTGAGGTACTTCCAGGCATTACAGACCAGAGAGAAGATAGTCATGCAAAAGCGTCAGCCTTTGTAGTTGATGGATTTGAGATGGCTAAATGCCAAGTGCTGTAACCAAAGCTGAAACTTTATTGACAAACAACTTGTGAAAAGTCTTATTTATGTGCTCTACAAGTTGTTGCTATCAGCACATCCTTCTACATGAATAGAAAGCACCACAACAGCATAGTTGTGGAAAACCAGAGATATTGCCTTCTGATGCAGCACAGGTAAAATCTGCAGTTAACCCTTCTACTCAAAGTTTAGGGATTGAAGAGGACCTATCTGGACACTTGATGCTATAGAAAAGGACTTGGGTGTATAAAGTGAGACTTAGGCACTTATGTTTTGCCAAAGACCCCTTGCTGCTTTGTCTTGATGGTAGATGAACTGCAGAAATCCCCAAGTAGTTTATTTTGCCAAACATCTGGAAATTATTCTCTGCTCATATCCACAAATGCCTCAGTGGGACAGGAACATGCAGCTCAGCCCTAAGCTCAACTGAGATCCTGAAATTTAGCATTCCTTTTTTCAGGTTCCTTAATGGTCTTGGCCTGGAAATAGGTATGAAATAAAATGCAAGGAATGACTGCTGCTTTCCTTACTGATATGGCTGGTGTCATTCTACTTGAGTGGGGTTTTTTTGTTGTGTTGGAGGGATTTTTTTGGGGTTTTTTTCTTTGCAAAAATAAATGAAGGTAAGAGTGTTTAGAGAAAACAGAAGAGACCCAGATTCAGATTACTTCTCTTTCTAGAAAATTGTTGCCTTTTGAAAGTGTAGAAGAGGCTGTTCCTGGCTCAGATGAACCTTTCCTGCTTCTCTTTCCAGCATGCATCCCAGCTGTAAGGAATTCAGGAAACTTGGAGAAAAGAAAGGAGGGAGAGACAGGTATTGTGCTGGCTGGTTCTGGCCTCTTTTCTCAAGTCACTGGAAAAAAGGAAGAAAAAGGAACAAAATCATGGCTTTGCTCCTGAAGAGTGATTTGTCTTTTGCCATGAAGTTTATTGACCTTCTTATGCACCCTTTTTCACTTCCCTTCTCCAATGACTTTGTTTTCTGCACAGCCACTGTACTCTAGCACTGGAAGTTGAGACTGTCTTTCCCAAGATAAATGAGTTTATATGCATTTGAATTTCCTCTAGTGAAGGAGAGACTTTGATTTGCTGTGCCCCTTCCCATGGCAGAAAGCAGTCTGCCTTGCTTGGGGTTCTTTGAAAGAAAGTTCATCCAATCTCCTAGGTGAGTTCTTGGTTGTTATCTTGACTGGATAGAAAGTGCTTGCTGTACCAATGGTCACCTCGGGTTTGGAGACTAAGGCTTTGTCTCAGTATTTCCTCTTCCTTTGCTCTATACAGATACCTGTGAATATTTAGGATTTTGATGGTTTTAGGCTATGTTAGGATTGTGAAACTTTGTACTGTCCATACCTGTATGCTGATAACATGGGCCCTCAGGAACTTCACTTTTCACTCCCAGTCCTTTCTCAGGACAGGAAACCAGCAAAGCACCAAATGAACTTACGAGCACTGAAGCCCTTTACTGTGTCTGATAGAAAGAGTTTGTACTTCTGATAGACTGGGTCAATGGTAATGTTCTGCCAAGCAGGGTTTAAGATCTTGATACTGCTAGCCTTTGTCTGGTTCCTTATTCTGTGGTCTTAACTACTTTTGCAGGTATAGGATGTGATGAACTTCAACTAGTGTATGTGAAAACACAAACTCCAGGGAACTCTACATAGAGAAATTACTGTATTGCAGGGGGAAACACCAGCACCTGCTTCAGCTCAGCTCTGCCAGCCTATGTCAAGACTGTGCTAAAGTGCTTAAAGCTGCTAGTACACCACAGGAGGAAACAGGCAGGGGGGATATGGTAAGAATGCTACATGTGTTTTTACATTATGCAAGCCTTCTTTTACTCTCTTCCTGGCATTATCGACTTTTTTTTTTTTTAGGTAGAAATTGCTGCAGCATGTGGAGGTGCAGCTGCATCTCTATCAGCCTCTGTGAAGAAAAATATTTACTTGCTGTCCCCAAATTGAAAAGCCCCAAACTGCCACTGGTCAAAAAAACATTAAGATATTGCTGTTGTTCAAGAACAGAACTGTCAAGCTAATAGCTAATGATTTCAGATGAGCACAAATCAAATTTAAAAAAAAAAATTCCAACACACTGAGGTATTTTGCAACCCTGAGAGCCTCACTGAGGAGGCTTGCAGGAGTGAATGTTGGTGGTTCAGCTTATTATCTATTCAGTTTCTACAAAAAGGGCTGATGAGGTGACCGTGATACGAGATGATTGAAAACCCTCACCAAGTCAGCTGAAGTCCATTGTTGATTTGTGTTGAGGCAATTTGGATTATGATGAATATTATTACCGTAACATTGAGGAGTGTTAGTCATAGATTGGGATTCTTTGTGTAAACTGCAGACACGCACCTTTTGAGAGAAGTGTTGGCTGCCTTATAAGCAGGCCCAATTAACGCAGAATAATTTAGGTTACTACTGATAGATGCAAATTTTCTGCAAACTCGGGTAAATAGCATAGTCAAAGTAATTCTTCATTTAGCTTCCTCTTGGTTTAGTTTTCAAAGATTTAGGAGTCTTAGTGGGAAGAAAAGCATTTCCACCTGTAATATCTGATGTTATTTAACAGAGCTGTTATTTAGCCTGTTAATTTGAAGCGTTACAAAGTGGTTCATTGTGAAAAAGCAGTATTAACTCCAGGAGACCTAGAGGGACTAGTGAAAAGATGCTTATTTTTGTAAAAGGTCATTCTGAACTTTTGACTCTGAAAGTGGGGGCGCTTGTTCTTGACCTTGGGATTTCAGGTCCCTGCACTGATGGTGCTCAAGAATATTCAAAACAGAGCTATAGAAAACTACCAATTTTCACTTGGTATGAAAACTGATAGTTTTGCAAGTATGTGAAAACCTGATCCAGTGTCCAGTTTGCTCTTTCTGCCAGCCAACGCCCCTATTTGTGGTGTAAATGACTGAACTTCTCCCTCGGGGCAAAATGGTGGATTTGTTCAGGCACAAATATGTCTTTTCATGACGAAATTTTATCCCCCTTCTATCAAAAGCAGCTTTTTATACAGAAACATGGTTTTCCCACTGTTTTTCTAGTAATAAGAATTTCTGTGCAAAAACAGTGATATGGTCTTATGGGAATTGCATACCAGCTAAAGCAATTCCAGTCATTGTTCTCTAAGATGAATTTCTACCCCTTCATGCACTCCCACTTGAATTTCTGCACATTAGTAGGAAGCCAGTAATATGGAATTTTATAGAGGAGAATTACATGAATACCTGAAAGATTAATTTACTCTGATTATTCCCTTGTTTATAGGCAATCAAGTATCTCTTAACATGAGTATAATGTATATAACAGCATGAAAAACCCAAGATTGTCTAAGAAAATACTTTGAAGGTGAAACACAATGGTAGTATCATCTTGCAGTTACAATCATATGCAGCACAGGTAGGGTGTCCAAACAGTAAATCATATATGTGTCATAACACTCCCAGAACGAAAGTACCACAAATTCACATTTGTAAGTAACATCTTCCCTGTCCTGCAGAACTGAAAGAAGTATGTTTGAGCTTGCTTATCTTGTCCCTCAGTACGTGAAACGTTAAAGGAATTATTTCTTTTCTAGAATGACTGAGTAAAAAGAGATGTACATATAAATCAGTAAATTCAAGTTCCTAGGGGTTGAATTTTAACTTTTTACTGAGTTTTTATGATGGAGAGTTCATTCTGTATTTGTTATTTCTGAGTGCTAGTAAGGTTGACATAATCAAAAAAGCTTGACCCACACTACTTAAGGAAAAAAGGCGTTTTAGGTATTTGGCACTAAGCAGCAAGTTTTAGAATGAACAAATCAGGTGAACTATCTACTTCCCTGTGAATCAATTTGTGGAGCTGTCTGCCTGAAATGTCCCTGCTCTCCAGAGATGAAGGCATAAGGCTCTAGAAAGAAATGAAGTTGTTTAATGTAACTATTCAATATACAAGCATGGTTCAAACTGGGAATTCTAACAAAAGGCAACAAAGCCAAGACCCAGGTCTAAGTAAAGCTGGGGTATCAGAATAGCATGGAATTATACATTGACTTGAATAGCCTGGATAGAGCTTGAATACGTCAGTGTATAAGGGTGTTAGTGCTTTTTAATGCGACTGATAAACATTTGGAAGTAGATGCATGAGTTGAAAGAGAAAATCCCTAGTAGGAACTTCAACACAGGTGCAGAAGAGAAGAATTTGCCTATTTTTTTGGTAACACTTCAGTGAAGTTCCATTGTTGATATATATTAAGAAGAATTTTTGTAGTTGGTAAACCTAGTAGATTCTAGGAAGTCAGTAAGTTGCTTATGAAATAAAATCATCTAACACCTTGTCATACTGTCCTATGGCACTGCTGTTCATAAGGATCATAATACATCTCCCAAGGATTTAGAAAACTTTCAAAATGGGACCTTAATGTGTAGGTATACCATTACTAACAAGAAGCAGTGTGATGTGCAGGCCTCTTTTGGTTCCAAGGTGGCCTGGGAGTGGTGACAGCAGAATATATAGTGAAAGCTTAGAAAAGAACATTGGACAGGTAAATAATTTGTGCAGTCCAGAAATATCCTTGCCCAGCCCTCCAGAGGAGCTTGCTCTCCTGTCAGCCTGGGGTAAACCTGCGTTATTGCTGTTTTCTGTGGCTTGTTTGGAGGGCTGAGGAGCAGCCAGGGCACTCTGCAGGCACATCTCCAGAAATTAGTCCCCACTTGCTTCACAATGCAGGACTGAAAGGGGGATTATTGTGAGATTAAATCCAGGTCCTTGTTAGGGGAACTTGTGGCCTATACCATTCATATGTCTACCAGGCTTCATCTTTAAACTAATTAGGTTACTTGTTCTACGGGGAGGTTTCCTCAAAACCTGACTTTATGTTGAAACTGTGCTCTAATTTACTATTCTAGCAACAGTTCCTATAAATTGATATAACGAGTAACAGTAAGTGCAGGCAGCCCTCTAAAGAGTAACTTTTGTCATATGCTTTTTATATTTGAGACAAGCAGTTTCCTTGGTTTCCCTTTTTTTACTGGTTTCTTATGCTTTTGAGTAGCATGGGGAAGCATCTTATGTATGGAAATGTGACTTAGGTTGCTTTGTTCTTTGATTTGCATAGTAATAATGCTGTCTTTTTTGTTATTATATTAAAATAGTTTATCATATTTCTAAAAACGATCTGAATCATCAGTCAGCTATTGCGTCTTGTAGTTAATGAATAGCACAGCTGGCTCAACTTCTATGCATCCATAGCACTCAGTTCAGACTGAATCTCTCTTGGATTGTTTTTACTGTATCTTCTGTCTCAATTGCTGGTTTGCAGCAGTGGCACACATATTTTGTAGAAGCTTTTCTATTACTGTGCAGACACTAAATTTCCTTTTGGTTGTACACAGAATTGTAATACCGTTGAAATATAAACTTGTAGTAATTTTACTTGCATCCTGGCAGCCTGATTCTGCTACCCAAACTTGCACAAGTTTTATTCATTTGGTCCCGTTTGATGGAGGAACGCCACTGGCTGAGGTGCTCGTGCCAGCCCACCATTGCACAGCAGCATCTTGGGGTTTTTTCCAGTGACACAGTACGAAGCTGTCCTGAAGTGAGTGCCACACACGCCCGTGGTTTTTAGCTGCTTGTCCTCATTGCTGTGTGCTTACAGCTGCTCCTGCGACGCTGGGAAAACTGTTGTGCTAATGTTATTGCGGAGTGTCTGCCTGACCTTCAAGACTATAAACTACTCGAGTGGTTTTGTTGTTTATAAGTCACGAGAGAGTCAGCACTTCCATTCCTGGCTGTGCAGCTGTGCCACATACATCAGCATCCCTAGTAAATCATGTTGCCACCTCTGTAGAAATTAGCCATATACTGACAGGCAGCAGATATAAATAACAATATATGTATAACCTAAGGTGGATTCAACTCATCTGTCTGCTGATAAAATAATTCAGTGGCAGCCAATCTTTATTACAAATTTCATCACTGTTACTGAAAAAGCTAGCTTTTAGCTGTCCATTTTTTCCGATAAAGTTTTCCCTTTCCCATTATTTGCTGCTGGGAACTGTCATTCATAAAATGGGTGACTGCACTGTATTGATTGAGGTTAATATCAATAGAAAAAGAATCTTTTGGGGGTAGAAGAAAGCCCTTCCTGTAGAGAGTTAAATTACGAATTTTTTTTAAGAGATACGCAGTCTATCTTTATTTGTACTACTCTTGATGCTGAAGAGAAATAGATTTACAGATATTTTAATAAACTGTAAAAAGCTGTCCCTTTTTCCCTTTGGCAGAATAGCTTTCTGCTGATTTCAGAAGGGCCTTCTGTAGGCACTCTGCTTTTGTTTCTAAACTTTAGACTGGTTTTCTGGACTCACCTAGATGAGAATTTGTTATATTCAAAAAGGATTATACATCTTGGGCTGAAAATACCTTTAAATTAGAGCCACCTAAGTATAACTTAATTTATGCCAGTTTCCTCTGAGGCAATTATCTTGTGACCTGACGTAGGATACTTTTGCCCAACCGTAATTCCTACCACTGATAAGACAAAGCAAGCAAGTGGGAAGGCACTGTGCTTAGCTGGTCTGGAGCTCCTGATTGAAGCTGCATCCTCCGGCACTCCTGATAGCCACAGGTTGTGCTGGGCTTTCTCCTCGCTGCGGCACAGCAAATGTGCTGTGGTGCTCGGGGGGGGGCAGCTGGGGCTTTACCACAGACACTTGAAGCAAGCGGCTGGAGCTGGGAGGCTCGAGCTTGGCTGGAACCTCGCTCTTGCTCTCCTTTCATCACACAGTTGACTTTCTAGAATGGTTTTAGGCACTCAGCTTTCTCAATATAAGCTGCTTATTCTCTTATTTTTCTTGCTTTTTTTTAAACATTTTATTAGGGAGAACATGCTGCCTTTGATAAAATAGTAGTAGAATAGGCTTAAAGGATGAAAAAATCCAGTTATGATCTCCGAAATCTCCAAGTGATGTGCTCAAAATAACTTGCATCTCTTCTATCTTGCGTAAATTAAATCATTAAACTAATATGACTCAATGGGAAAAATGTTACAGATGCATTGCAGTCAAGTGACAGACTTAAATGAGCCAATTCATAGTTAATTTTCCTTTTTGTTATTATAAATTTGTTTGAATTATCGTTGGGATTTGGGGAATCCTACAAAACTGAGGTGAATGATTTGATGTTTAACAGTTTATGAACATTTTCACTGTGAAATCTAATTGCCACACTCATGCTTTGAGTTTATTTTTGTGTTCATGATAAGAGGTTGGTTTATCATTAAAAGAGTACAAAATCCACATAAATGACAGGTTCTGTGATTCTAGTGCTGGACTGCTATCAGGAAGGATTTTCCTTTTTTGTAATTCAGTTGAGATTTTGCAGATGAAAACCTTTTTCGTTTTAACCCCTATTCTTAGACAGAGGGCTATTTTTGATACAACCAAGAATTGCTTCAGAGTCTGTGATAAGTGAGTAAAATGGAAATGTATCATAATCTTTGTTTTTTCTAAGTAGTACGTTTCAGAATAGGACTGGCTTTTGTCTTAAGCAATACATGTCATCAGCTCTGAGCACACTTCCCTGTTACGTTTCTCTAGGTCAGATGCTATTTTAAGGACACGTGCTCTGCAGAAAGATGAACTGGTATGTGGTTGAGGTATTTGAGAGTGAGAAGCAATCTGATCTTTGAAAGACACTATGCCTGGTCTTGAGATAGTACAGTTTGACGGCTTCATGGGATGCACTTCCAGGGACAGGGGGAACAGCTGAATCTATTGGTATTTAGACCACTTAGGATTTAATTCCAAATTTTAGTTGGAAGGCTGCCTTTCTCACAAAATCTTGGTGAAGCTATCTGATCAGCTGTTTTACCTGTAAGGATTTTTATTAATAGAACTCTTGGAAAGACTTTCGGTTTCTTCTGTTATAATGTTAAGAGCTGTCACCACAATGGAAAATGAAAAGCAAACTTTTTTAAAATCACCTCATAAAAATCATATGGTTCTGAAATGAAAATATAAGTAGACCCAGATAACAAGTACAAAAAAAGCATAAAGTTAGTTGTATGAAGCATCTGTTCTGAAGGGGATTTGTGAATCCAGCTTTGATTGCCTTGTTGTAGGGTTTGTTGTGCTCTTCACAACAATGAAGGGGCTTAGACTGCTGACTGAAGGGAACAGGGATTTCTTTTTCTGGTGTAAGCGTCTCAAGTTCTTCAACTCTCTTGTTTTCATTCTTGAAGGCTGTGTTTGACCGCTGTGCACACAGCTCTGACTGCTCTGGAATAGATATTCCTGGAGCTGCCCCTGCCCTGGAAGCAGCTCTGCAGAAACAAAGCTGGATTTGGCTGTGCTTCTGCCTGGGCCAGCCTGAAGAGATTATTTTCCAGCGTGGCCCATCTGCTGGTTATCGTTCCCTACTGGAGGCAATTTCCCTCTTAGGTGTGCTGGCCCATGCATCTAGGTGAAGTTGCTTTCAAACACAAATCATTGAGAATAATCTACATGGAGGTTTTAGTATAGTGGATTTTTTCAATGGATCGTTTTGTCAGGAAAACACTAGAGTGTGATTAGATGTGGTGTCATGCTGCAGGAAAAGGAAGGGATGGGGCGAGCAGCTGAGAAGGGATTTGGAGTGATGATGTGTTTCAGTGGTCCAGACAGAACAGTAAGTCTGAGCATCTCCTGAGGCGTATGGCCAGAGCTACCACACCTGCAGCAGGGGCTCTTTGAGCTGTGCTTTACATGTTACATTTTCTTTCTCCTATATAAATAGCAGTTAAACACTCGGTTCCCATTGAAATTCATCTTGAAAGTCAGGAGCTGGGACGTTTAACTTCCATTTGTGTCTTTGAAAATCTCCCCTTTAATGCTGTTGCACAGTGGCAAAATAAAAGTCCAGCAGTCTCAGCTAATTTGGAGATACTTAACATAAGAAGAAAAATTATGGTGTGAAAACACTGTTAAATTCTACAAACCTGCTTTGCAATGCAAAACTCGTTCATAGCAAAGAAGCTGAATCAAAAGCTCACCACGGCTAACTAATTATTTAATGTTTTCTAGCTAATCTTGTTATGGTGCCAAAAATGTGTGGTTCCATCTCTGTTTCTTTTCTCATTAGGCGGATAAGCTGATAAATTATTTTTCTGCTTGAGTTGCATTTGATTTTCACTAAATTTTCTTTTGTGAAACTAAATGCCTGTTCCCTCTCTTCATCAGCAAATTTGGAAAAAGTGGCATATCATCACTTCCCTGCTGAATTTAGAAGTACATTTTAACTGTTTTATCACACTCTGTAAACAAAAGACAAAAATTTTTAATTCATATATGAGAAACCAGAAACCAAAATGAATGTGTAACTTCTTGTCTCTGCAAGGCTTTAGATATAGTGATACAAAATAAGACAGTTGTTAGGTTGCTTGCTAAAGAGTTGAAGTTTGCCTTCAGTTCACTGCTGTTGTAAACCTGTTGTAAATAGATCCTGTAAGATTGCTGGCAAGTAGTTCTATCTTTGGACATCTCTAAAAGTGCTCTTCATAAACAAGTGTCAAGAGGACAAACACTAGAATTCAGGTGCAGCTCAGAGATGTTCAGGTATCAGGGTAAAGCAGGTAGTTTAGAAACCTGTCGCAGCACACCCCACCATGCCACTCCAACCAGCCCAGTGCGGTTTTCCTGTGTACCATCACTCAGTAAAGACTGGGACTCTAAGTCAGTGGGAAATTTGCTGTTGATATCAGTGCAGGTAGGATCCCCTGGGTAACTCTGAAGTTGGATTATAATGTAAATTCAGACAAAATATCTACATCTCCTTGTTGCGGTATCTGAAAATAAGCATTTTTTAGTACAAGCTTCTTTTTTGGGTAGAGCAGCTCACAGCTATCCCATCTGGAGCGATGATTTTGTCAGCTCTTGCAAACAAAGCATATTCCAGTCTTGTTCAGAGGCTGAGAAGGAAAACCCAGGATGTTAGGGTTCTGATGTAGTAAGCAGTGCCATTCTTCTGTTTCAGCTATTTCAGTGCTAAGTTGTGCTTCCCTCCAAATGGACAGAATATTTGTTGGAGGAAATACCATTAGAGACTGGGTCTCCTGACAGTATTCACTCCCACGCAATCACTTATTGTGTTGGGATCTTGATGGGATCCGTGACCAGCAGGTCCCCCCGAGGCACCACGCTGCAGCTTGCCAGCCCAGGCCTTCTGTGAGAGGGTTCAAGAAGCCCTTGCTGACCTGATGCCCAGTTTTAATTAGCACCACATGCTGGATTTGTCCTCCAAGTCTTGCATCCAGACATGGACCAGCCCTTGTGTTGAGCTTCTAGGCTTTCTGGAGATCACAGATGAGAAGACAGCTGTAAGGTGTGTGTGTCTACAGGCTTCTCGTGCAGCATTTCAGTGGCAACAGGGCACATGCCCCGGGGGGAAGGTAGGAGAAATTTCAGTTTTCATCAGAACAGCTAGTGATCTCTCACATATGCTTAGTGCAGAGAGAGTCTGTAATTACCATTTGAAAGTAATACCAGAGTTTGGCTAAAGCAAACCTGAATTTATCAAAATAGAGCGGTTTCCACAAATATGAAGCATTTGTATTTGTTTTGTGGAGAAGTAAAGCCAGCAGGAGGTTCCTCTGGGCTTAGAGTCAAGGTTTGAGATCTTCAGACTGAGGCCTCATGACAATGCATTTCTAAAAATGTGTAAATAATCAATCTGTCAGATTTTTGGCAGAGGTTTTGCTGTATCTCCATGGGGATCCTGGCAATTTTAGTGCATGGAACTGGTCAGTCAGAGAAGTAATTGAGACATTAAAGTATTGTACCCCAAGATACCCCAGATCTCTCATCGCTGCATTCTTATTGGCTAAACTGAACGAAGCAGAAAACAGGCTATGGAAATAAATGTTTTTAAAGCCTTACTGGAAAAAGGAACTAAGGGAGAGTTAGGGGGTTTTGTGGTGGTTAAAGAATTTAAAAACAGAAGCTGGCATAGCTGCATTAGAGGCTTGGTTTTAGCAGATATATTTCAGCAAATGTATGTGTGAACAGTCCTCTAAATGCTAGAATTTCATTAGGGATAGGGAAGAGGAGAGACTACTTAATGCTGAATTTCTGTAGACAGGGAGATGCCTCTAGGTCTCAGTTGACTTCACACATTGTAGTGATCCAGTAGCAGTCTAAAGTGTGGCAGGGAATATCAGATTCTGAGCTAAATCCTAGTCCTAAAGAAGGAAAGAGTAAGTTGGTTTTTGGGTTTGTTGTTGGTTTCACTTGATATTGGGTTTAACTCTGTTTTTATGGCTTCTGAACAATTTATGTGCATAATCTGTTTGACCTCACACTATGTAGAATTTGTAAATCATGTTCCTAAGATTCCTTGTCCTCCAATGTGGATGCTCTGTTGGGGTTTCTTGTTGGTACAAAAGGATAGGAAATAGTTACAGATGTTTAAATGGTAAGTTAACTTTATATAACTTTCACTGTATATCTTGGGCAACCTTGAAGGCCATATCCACATCACCTGCTTTGTGCCTTACTCAGGCCTCAAAGCTCTGATGTTGTGATGGTGACTCAGATGGCCTTTGCCCACACCTGTTGAATTCTGGCTCTTCAGGGGCATTACAAAAGCAATCACAGGACTTGGGAGAGGAACTCGCGTTGAGTAGCCTGAGTACAGTCCTAAATCATCATAAAAGCCTCCTGGCAGTGTGGCACAGACTTGGGGTCTTGATCTCTTGTTCTCAAGTTTCCATATCCAACATCCTGAGCTGCTATCTCAGCTGGAACTACACAGGCTTTTTAACAGAGGAAAGCAATAGAAAATACTGGAAGTGGTAAAAATATTTAGCTGCTTTCAGAGACAGCTGAGCTTCCATGTGCATAGTTGCCATCTTCAACCATGGTCCTGCAGGTATCTGGTTGGGAGGGAATGATCAGTGCCTGCATATAGACCTGCTTCTACTTGGATTCCTGGTGTTATGAGGTTCTGTGCGAGTTCTGATCTTAATGAAGCTTGTGGAAGTTGAGGTGACTTGTAGTGCTAAGCAAATGGGGAAATTTGGCTCAGTAAAACAGCTGCATCCTCACCTACGCTTGTATTGCCATGGATGTGTAGGTGTACTTACTAAAAACACTGAAAGTGTAACCTGAGAAGAGAGGACAGCATATGCAAAAGATGAGGTAAATTCCCTTTGGGTCCTTCCAGGTCACTTGTCAGAGTTTAACTGACATCTTCTTCCTCTTCATGTCCATGACAACCTTTCCATTGCAGTGGTCATGGCAACATCTAACAAGCTGGTGAATGAATCAAAAAGTCTCTGTACGGTGGATATTATGCAGCCTGCACTGTGCAGTAAGTGCCTGTTTAACCATGCTTCTGAAGGATTAAGAAAGACTAAAAATAACTTTGAGAGGAGCTGCAGTAAAATCATTCTCAAGTCAGAGCTGTCAATAGTTGCTGTCCCAAGGTTCTCCTGCTGCAGCTCAGATACTCTGCTTGCTCTAAGAAGAAATAAGAGGACAGTCAAGAAGCCAAGATAAAGTTACAGAAATGTGCCTATGAGATGGTGTCACTTCTGGTGACCTACACAGTGCCTGGCATTTTCTCACCGGTATTCCATCTTGCAGCATCTGTTTCCCTGAGCTGGTGCTCCTTCCTGGGTGATGACTGGTGAAATAACACTGTGAGCAGCACCGCCATCTGGCTCGGCAATGCTGTCTTTGTGCTAGAACCCATCATCTGGTGCAGTAACTGCTCAAAAGTAGCTACGAATATAACAAGGCATTTCCTATTAGTGTGAGTAGCATTCATGTAGCTGTATCCCTGATAAGCTGCTGTGAACATACTCCCCATACTGAGTTGTGATTTAAACTGACAAAAGCATCTAAATTTGTAATGAAGAATGACAATCTATCTTCCATTCATTTTACAACATAACTGTGTCCCATCTGTCTGCTTGCCTCCCGACTGCAAAATCAGCACAATCCTTAGGTTGTTTGCATGCATGCTAATTCTTAAGGGCAGAAATTCACACTGTTAAAGACAGCTAACATAAAATTTGGACATGCACAGCACAAAGCAATTTTCCAGGTCAGGCTCAGACAGTTGTGGCACTTGGAAATCTTCTGTTTCGGTTGAGAACCAAATATAATTAGTGGGTGAAAACATTTGGTTAATCTATCAATTCAATTCTTGCATTTGTTTGCTGTAGCTCAATAATAGGCTTATGGAGGTTATTGCTTGTTGCTAGTCTTTTTGTTTGCAAATGCCATCTGTTTCGAAGAAGCCAGTTTGAAAATGCAGAAAATAAAATACGCTTTAAAAAGAAGTTCAGAAATGATTGCAGTGATAAATACAAGAATTTTATTTTGTAAATTGCATGGTTTATTGTAAAATGCAGCCAAGTATTGATTGTGGTCTTAAAAAATCCAGAGGACAGTAGAACCGAAGTCAGGGACAGGATATTAATAGGTATGTTATCAGGTAAATTTAACAACTAATGTTTTAGGAGGGAGGGCATTTTCCCGTTGGTTCACAAAATGCCCCATAAGCAATACATTAGACTTGTCTATTCTGTTCTCTTGGCTCTGTTTTGCCAAGTGTCTTCCTGGCGCAGCCTTGGAAGACAATGTAAGGCAGAAATAGCTGCAGACTTTGCACCAAACCCCACTGTACCCTTGACACCTTTTGTTGAAAATCTGTGCTGTAGTATGTGCCAGAGATGAGTCTGCCTCCAGGTAACATAATAATGCGTGCTGTACTTAAAGGTAAATTTAACTGCTGTCTGTGTCATTGATGACAAGTTGGCAAGAAAACCTCTGATGCCAGTGCAGGCAATTTCCAACCGTTTAATAGTGCAGCTTGCGTTGTAAGAAATTCTCCCTTGAGAGCTCCCAGTGAATCTGCTCCTCTGCAGTTCTTACGTGGAGGAGTGCTGAGCCTGGTTTTCAGCTCTCCCTCGATGTACACTAACAGGTAGATAGCACACAGAGTCAGGGTCACGGACCATCCGTTCTCTGTAGGCATGTGATCTCGAAATGGGAACCTCTGCTCAAGTAGTTACGGTAACATGACAAGCTGGTGCAGGTACAGATCTTTCCATTGCAGCCTGTTTAATGTGTGTGTATAGGCGTTCAGTCTTGTGAAGGTATCCAGCGTAGCTTAGTCTCTTATGCAAAGATGTGTAAGGAAGCAGTGCTCCTTTGAAAGAGAGCTGTGTGGACAGCTTGTTCTCTGATTTCTTCATCAGGCGTTTCTTTAGGCAGTCTGGCTTTCTTGGAGTTGTTTGTGCCAAGCGGAGATTTTTACAGAAGATCTGGTATGTCTTGATGCGCTGAAGCACAATCACTTTACAATGAAAAGATAACACACTTTAGGATTTAGTTAACTGAATGCAATTTGAAGCATAATACAAAACTGACATGAGCCAAGTTTAGAATCGTGGCATCAACTGAAGTGTCATGGTCAAGAGCAGAGTGGGTCCACTAAGGGGCTGTGAAAATTCGCAAATGGCATTTTCCCTGCTGATAACACAGATGGTGCTACTTTAAAACTATTCTGTTTGTCAATGCTGATGGATAGTGATGAATGAAGATCATGCTAAAACTAAGGGCTTATATTCTCTAATTAACATAATATATATATTTTTCATTCTCAAGATTTCCAGTGATTGAGAAGTTTGACACCATTTTCTGTTAAATTAACTGTAGCTATTTTACTCCTTAGAATTATCCACATTCATTTTTACTTACAAAGCTTGTGCATTGTCTTAGCCAAGAAAAATACATTCGTACAGATTGAAAACTCCTTCTGAACTGAATGGGAGTTACATCTTTGGAATGACTGCATCACACAGGGAGCATTTTGCAGGGAAGATGTCAGAATGGTTCATTTCTCTGTGCATTCTTTCTTGAAAATGTGTCCTGGAAAATGTCTTTTCTTGGGTGTAAAGCTGGAACTTAGAATCAGATTTCAGAAAATTAAAATCTGCAGTCTGTGTTGCATTCTTTGTGTCTCAGACTTTGAACTTGTCTGCATCAGCACGCACCCATAACTTAGATTTCTGGTATTAGCTGGCTTTTTGTGGTGGTGGTTGCAGTTTCAGAGCACAGAGATTCACAGCACGGGATTGTGTAGAGTGTTCTGTGCTGGGATGAGTAGGTGATATCATGATAGGTCCTACTTTACGTTTAGATTTAGGTCTGGAGTTTGGTCACAGATGGGTTTTTCTTCTGCAAAAGCATTTTTAAGAACTTCAGTTTTACTGGATTATGCTCTTACCTAAATTTAGGAAATGGTGCCAAGTGTACACTGAATTTCAGGGAGATATTGGTTGTCTGGGTAGTTCCTAGGGCTACTGTAAGGATTAGGATTTAGGGGGAAAAAAGGTGAATCTCCTAGGTTGCAGTTGAATCTCTTCCTCTAGTGTAGAATAAGCCAGGGTATTAAGCCTGTGTCTTGTGTCATAGTTTCACTGTAGATATTGATCACTTGAGAATGTGGATAGTAGGGTTTGGGTCAAGGTTTGGCTTTTAAAAGTGAAGGAACAATTAGCCCAGGCTTAGATGGGCTTGGAGATCCAGCATGAGGGCTGGTGCCAGCACTTTGGAAGGAGTGGCTATGTGCTTTTATTTCCAGCTGAGGTTGATTAAAAGTTTGTTTCAGAAAAGGACTGAAAACTTGTCGCTCGGTTCTATTTGGTTCAGAGATTAAGAGCAACAGCTGGAGTCACTGAGGTCCCTGTCCTTGCTTTTGGTGCTGGTGACACGGCTTTATCAGTGGCTGATGTTAGGTCTGCAGAAGGGTTAGGAATTTAAGGCAGAAGTGTCCATAAGGATTAAGATACTGCTTTATTTCATATGATCTTTGCAGGCTAGGATGAGATTTCTGCTCTCTATTGGTTGATGACTAGCATTGAGTTTAAGCACTAAACTGCATATTAAAGAACTCTGGAAACCAGCCACTTTGCTAGTAGGCCCAGTTTACAAAGTCAGTGGGGAGTGATAGAGCAATGCTTCTCTGTAGCCCATGAACTGTGTGCTCTCTCCATAGGACGTTTTCACTTTTTTTTTTTTTCATTTCGGCTGACTAGTGGCAAGCACGTCGTGACCTTAGAAAGGAGAAAAATCCAACCATTAAAGGGTTTCATTTTGTTGCCTTCAAGACTTGACAGCTGATATGTTAGGCAGCCAGCAGCATCCCTCCTGGGACACTCCAGTTCCAGGTGCCCCTCCGTAAGTCTTCCTCATTCATTGGTAGAGAGGGAAATGTCTGTGCAATCAAAGTAAAGGCTCACTCGAGCAGCCTGACTAAAAAAAAGGTATTTATCTTCAAGCAGTATCCTTTTTTTTAGGTATGTACAGAGGCATTGGTTTCAGCAACACAAATAGTAAACTGCGTAAATATACACTTTGTGGGCCTGAGTAACAGTTACGTCAAGGAAGTGATGATAAAGCCACCAATATTTGTGTCTAAACAGAAGCGGACAATCTTAATCTGACAAATAATTGGAAAAGAGTGTGTGTTAATAGTAATTAACGTTACAAGTGGTATGTTGGAAAGCATGGGACTTTGTTGTATGGAGCCACTGACTGAAGTCCGGATGCTGGTGCTCATTTTGTTGTAGAACTGACTGATGCAATCAAGCTGTCAGTATTTTGCTGAGAGCAAATCAAGAGAAAATGAAATAGTGCATGTTGGATGTTGTTGTCCATTATGCTAGAGGAATTGTCCTGCTTTCTGCTGGTTTTAGTCTGGCTTCTGAAGAAAAAAAGACTAATGAATTCCCATTATCCTTGACAGTGTCTGTCCTGTGTCTCTCAAATTACCTCTACCAGTCTGTTTCTCTCCCTGTTGGCTAATTTCAGTCAAATTTGTCTGAGGCAACAGCAACAATTATGGGCAAACACGTTTCTTCAAAATAGATGGTGCTTGGGGAAAGAATCTCAATGAAATGCTTTAATAGAGGGGAACACCACAGCTTGAGTTTGCACATCTCTGATGCCACCAGGGAGTGAGATCTCAGCCAAAGCCTCAGTTACAGCTCTCAGTCAATTGTATGAGATGAATGTACAGGAAAGCTCATTAGCTCTGCTGCTCACAAAGAAAACTTGCATTGCTGTGAATTGTCACTGGCTAAGACTGGATGTTTTAGATGTCTCTATAGGTTACTTAGGGCTGTAAAGCTCCAGAGGTCTTCCATTCATGGACTTGAATGTTACAGTAATTAAATGCGTAAGATGTTGCCATTGGCATGATAACTGCAAATGTCTTTCACCAGAAAAAACTTTGTTTGCCAAGTTTGTTGTTTATTTGCTTTAATGGTAACTTGATTCCTTAACTGCTTTTTGAGCACTTAGGCAGAAAAGCAGTGTCTTGAGATTATAAAGGAGTTGTTGCACTTTTTTTTAACCTCCTCCCTTCCCCCCGAATTTCTGCCCATCTTCATTGCATTAGGCTAGGGGAAATTGCCCGAAGTGTTCATCTGGTTTAACAATGATTAATCTTGAGTAACAGCTGAAATAATGCAGAAAGTGCTTGTTATGCAAAAAACTGCAAACAAATGACAAGTACAGCTCTTTGCTTCGGTTCCCACAGTTGAAAATGAGAGAGCTTTTGCAAAGTCATGGAAACAAAATAGCTGTGCTAATCTGAAAACAGCAGCCCTGCATATGTTTTCAAGGAGAAAATAGGAGAAAAGAAGAAACTTGATGCCTGTGAACGGCTGAGTCTGGTCACGTATCAGTCTTGAACTGGGAATTTAGCACTTTCACACCTCTTCCCCTAAGGCTCACAGATAAGCTAATGTTCCATCACAAATAGTCTGCCCTACTGTCCGAAGGCAGCTATTCTATATCATTTGAGAGGAGGAGTTAAAATACATGTCTTTGCATGGTTTTATGCATTTGAAGAATATTCCAGAATCCAGTTTGCTATTAAGAAAATCAGACTGCATAGAAACAGTACCACAGCAGTCCTTCTTACAGCCATACATACTTGTAGTTCTTTTGGGTCCATTTTACTAGTCTAACTAGCTGATCTCCAAGAATCCTCCTGTCAATTGCATGAGGGAGACACAAATTTGCTCCCTGGTTTCCTCAAGGATAGCACATTGTGGATGCCTTAAAAGCTATCAAGGTTTCCAGCTGGTTTCAAAGCATTAGGCAAACTGTCAATGTACATCTCCTGTTAGTCCTTTACACCACAGAAAGGTGCATGTGAATAGAGATCAGTAGCACATAATGAACATGCAGATAGTGCTGCAAGAACAAGTTCATCATGGCTGTTGTCATCAGAGGGCTCCTGATTTCTCGTTTGATTCCCCATGCAGTTTGTGTATGTTCTCATAACCTCACTGGATTTACGTTAAAATGAAGGTAAGAATGTATTCCATCCAGCTACAAATCGTAATCAGTAAGTTTATATAGTTTAGGAATATGAGATGTGGGCTCAGTTCTCTACTTTTATATAGAGATAATAGGGGAAAAAAGTAAGCATCAAAACTTCCCTGTTGAAAGAGGCATTTCTAACAATATGTAGTAAGACAGGACTCAAACCAGGGAATAAGTACTACTTTATCTTTCTGAAATCGGTGTTATAATTTGTGCTGTGGCAATGACTGAGGTCCCATTCAGTTGGTCACTGAAAGAATAAGCAGCAAGCCTGTCTCCTGAAGAGCTCAGTTCTGCAAATCGTGGCTGTCTTCCCCCTTCTTCCTTAAATGGCTTTAAAAATTTGTTGAATGATGAGAGTATTTGTCTCATAGATGAAACATGTTTTTAATGGGGGAAATATTAATGCTGGCTAACACTATTCCTTTTTAATGATATAAAGGGAAATTTTAAATGGTGTAATACGTATTTTTCAACTCAAAGATGTTTTTATGGCCCTGTAAAGTATCCCTATTGAATGTGAAAATCCTAAGTAGACAAAAACTGAAAGTGTACAACAAGAGAAGCGCTGGCTCCTTTGAAAGTTCCGGTGTCGGTGGTGGAATAAACTAAGAGATGAAATCTGGGCACCACTGCAGGTATCTGAGAGATGCTTTGTCACCCAGTGTAACATCTGTAGACTGGCTAGTCCGCACTGCAGAATTTCTGCTTTTTTTTTTTCCTAGAATTCTGCTTTGCTCAAATGCTGTCAGATGATACTGTAGAAAAGCAGGAAATAAACATAGAAAAGAATGTTGTTACATAATGTCCCTATTGTTTTGCCCCTTGTCTTGGAAAGTGACTTTGCAGCAAACTGAAGTGCTGTATCTCCTGTTCCCTTTTAAGAATTAAACAGGTTGGTTCCTTGCAACAGGCTGAGAAGAGCCAGCTGTGTTCATGCTCTTGCCACCAGCATGTGATTACTTAGAAAATGTGGCTGTTTACCAGGTAATTGTGTTTCTCTGCTGTAATTTTCCTGTGGTGGTCTTGTTCAGTCGTCTGAAAATGTTTGTGGTCCAGCATAAAGACCTGCACCAATGAGGAGGTTCCCAGCCTAGCAATTCCAATTCTCTCCTTTCCAGTTTTCCTAAAGGTCACCTTCAGCTGCTTCCCTGGTCACACTTGGTTTCTCCCTGTTCCATTTCAGTGCTCTGTGCAATAACAGGTTGCAGAATTCAGTTTCTTAAATTGGCATCTTTAAAAAGACCACTTTGAAAAACTAAAGACCACTCTCCAGGCTTTTATATAATAATTTTGGTTTTTCTTTTGTTGACATTCAAGAGCTAAAGCAGCACACTGTGCTCTGAGAATCCAAAAAACAGAAGCAGCAAATTTTTCATGTTCCGAAAGCTGTTCAGCAACAGCTACTTCAGTCTAGGAGCTTTCTTCATGTATACCCTCAAAGCACTGCCCAATTTTTTGAAATGGTACTTGATGATCAGATGCATTTAATGCATCCCCTGTCTCTGGAGAAGTGAGATGTACTGAGTAATCCTTGCAAGTTGCCTCAGAGGAAGTGTGCATAAGTCTAGTTGAAATCACCTTTTTGCATGATTACACTTTTTTAAAATTACGCTTATTTGGTAAATATATAACCTAAAATACTTAACACCTTAATTTATTTCCTAAATCTTTTGGGGGTACATAGTGAAGAGAGGAAAGGAATAAGGAAATAACTGAATTTGATAGTGTCTGCTGCACAACTCCCATTGCTATGTTGGGTTTTAAAGAGTGAATAAATATTTCATCAGCAACTGAGAATTAGATGTTCTTTGCTAATACACACATTAAAAAGTGTGCTCATTAGCCATCCCATGCATAGTGTTGCTGGATCTCTGCCAGGCAATCGTTGGAAGTTGATTGAATGTTTTTAACTGAGGCTTATTCTTATTCAGATACATTCTTAATCAGCCAAATGATTTGGAATGTCCACTCTACCTGTTAAACATATTTAAGCATTGGTTGGTTCATTTTCTTGAATCTAATTATTCAGGGGTTTCTAATTAGTAACTCTTGCATTTCTGCATAAATTTTTAGCATGGGATTGGACAAGGGCAATTACCTAGGCAATCTAGTAGAGCAAATACATCTTTTTAACCTCTCTCTGAAACAAAACCAGAAAAAGTCTTTGATTCCAATTTTCCAGCCCAGCACAATCATGTTATGTCCTTGTCTCTCAACTGAATTAACAGCATTACATCCCTATATCCCAGACCCTTTTGCCAGGAATTGTAGTTGGACATGCTTTAAGTTGCTTTGGTTGGTTTATTGGGAGTCCAAGCAAACACATCATGCAGTCACGTTAATATAGGAATTTAACAAGCATATGTCACTTCCCTGGTTGGTGTATGTCTGACGTGCACTGTGAAGTTAGCAGGGAGTGTTTGTACTGGAAAAGAGTAACATGAATGCTGTGTTTGATCTGGCTGCTTTGCAGAGTATCAACAGGAATAGCTATCGATGTGTGAAGCGTGAACACGAGCTCAGCTGAGCTGCCACTCGCCCAGGGCTGAAACTTCTGTGGCTCTGAAGGCACTGATACTGTCCAGCCAGGGCACATTCAGATTTTCCTCATGCTTTCTAACGAACTGAATATAGGACAGCTAATTAAAGATGTACAAAGCTTTGTGTCTATCTTTATTATAAATGCAACCACGACACAATATTTCAGGCAGAACCTTCAATGGGAGGGAAGGAAACATGCATTTCAAATTAAGTAGCTCTGTACTCAAGATGAAAAAGCACCGAGAAAGCAGGTGAGATCTTGACTAGGCAAATTAACCTACCTACCTAGCTATTGTGTGCTGAGAAATTATTTTTAGCATGCCTGTGACACTTTTGATAATTACTTTTCTATGTAATCAAAGGCTGTATTTAACAAAACAGAGAGGAAACTGGGAGTTAAGCATGAAAGGAGAGATGTCTGTGTAATCATCTTTATCTTGCTTATATTAATAACCTGGGAAAGCACTGCTACAGAACCTATAGTTAACTTCTGAAAGAGGAGCAGAAATAATTACCTGTATTGAGTGCTTGTTAATATCCAATGTAATACATTTTAAAATTGCTTCTGAAGGACCTGGTCCCAACAAGTGCTTGGTAGGCTGCAGAACCATAAAAATGGTATGTAAATGTGGCAATCTGCTTTCACAGGCAGCTTCTCCTACTTTTGCAGACAGACATAATTCAGTATTAAGATATTGTGTAATTTCATGAGTTGAGTCAGTCGCTTTGTGTCCTGTGCTTGTTGGGTGGTTCCGCCTGGATTGCCCCAGAACGCAAAGAGTGAGATGTGCAAGAGGAGAATTGTTGGGACATCCAGCACCGTGGAAGCCAATTGCTGCGGGAATCAGCACCGCACTCAACGCTTTCACAGCAACCGGGCGCCAGTCAGAGCATCTTTTCACATCTGCTTGTTTGCAAAGAAAAGATCAGCTTGGGGGGGAAAAAACCAAACCAAGCCGCAACCAGGATAGAACCCAGTAATTCACTGAAAACTACCAAATTAATGGAACCTTATGTAAAAATCAGCATGAGTTTTGTATCATTCTATATGCCTTGTTCATGGATTTTTTTTTTTAATTAACAGCTTTCAAATAAAGTACTGAACAGTACAACTGGAGGGGTTTGGAGTTAAATGACAAATTTAATGTCATTTGTCAGCAATTTGGAATAGAATTTCTCCAGCTCCATTTTGCTGAGAGTATTTTCTCTGTTGTTGGTCTCTTTCTGATCATCTGTACTGCCTGAGAAAGGAAAAATCTCTATTTTATTAGCTTCACTGAAAAAAAATGAGTGACAGGCATTTTTCCATGACTGACTGCTGAGTAAAAAAAGTAGTTATGGCTAGGTTATGATTATTTTCTCCTGCTGTGATGAGATTAGAAAAAGTTTTAAGTCAGCACCTGCTTGTGGATAGCTATCAATAAAGATGATATACAACAAAATGAAATCCAGTATTGCATTGACAATTTGAACAGCAGCTCAGTTTCTGAGCTCACTTCCTCATTAAGAAACTTCTCTTCAAAGCACCATCATTAAATTATGTTTCTCTGCTTCTCAGGATGACATGTACTTCCTAACTTAGCACTTACACAGTAGGAAAGAAGGAATTAATTTTGAGCTTTTCGGTTCTCTCCATTGACTTGCAAGAGGAAGAAAATAATGGAACAATTCTTTTCAGGTCTGAAGAGAGGGTGAGATGTACGCTTATTCGTCAATACGCTTGGACTGCCTGTCTCTCCACTATGAACATCAATTGTGTTTTCCAAAAGTTTGCGACAAACTGGTAAAGTTGTAACATACAAGTTTAGTTAAAATATTTCTCACATCGTCTTTTCTGTGGGCAAAGCTTGCTATATTGGGAATGATCCAGGAGTGGATTTCACTTGAAGAGTAAATGTAGATATTTAAACGGTGTTTTGAAATATCTGAAGTGAAAAGTTTCAGAAGTCATTGGAGTCCAGTAAATTCCCTCCATTGTGTTTAATATTCAGCACTTTTCACCGAAGGTATTTTTTTAGATCTATTAAAATGTTGCACCTATGTTACAAGGCTTTACTAGTCAAGCTTCGGCTTCAGATGAAATTTAATACTTGGAGCTAATTTTTTTAAGAATTAACAAAATTTGAGTGTGACACCTCAGCATGAAGCACTGAACGTAGATAATCTGTTGCACAGAGCTGCCTGTACTGGTCCAAGCTGCTGAAACCACCTGGATAAAATGTTGTAGGATGGTAGAGAAAGCACAATAATTGTTAAGCATTCTATTTTAAATGCTAATATTAAATATTGAGTCATTCGCAAACTATTCAAAATGTATACTGTTATTTTATCTTTAAGTTTTCTTATATGAATGATTCTCCTTACCAGAGAAAAATAGAAGTTAGCTGATTCTGTTACTCTGTGAAGAATCTACCAGGAAGATTTTACTGGAGGCATCAGGTACTTTATTAGCTATGCCTTTGGGCAAATTAATTTTCTTAATCTCATTTCTTGAGAATAGGCAATTGTGCTGCAGAGATCCTGTTGTATTACTGGTCCATAATCCAAACGTTTCTCTGGTGGATATTTCCCATCTTACAGGTTTGTCAGTAGACTATTCTGTTCTGCTCCACTGTTTTTTCTAATTACACTATATATTTCTCTTCCCATAACTTCCATCCCATGTAAACAATATATTTTCATCATTTGAAACATTAGTTCAATATCTTATTTGTAAATTCTGAGTGCCAGTATTATTTCATGACAAAGTCATTTCAAGGTTACATGTTTCAACTTTAATTAATAGTTATGCTTTTCATAGTTGTACAAAAGACAGCTAATATATTTATATACATTCAGCTGGGCTTGCTTTTGCTTTGAAAGCTGGGCTTACTACTATGGTACATGGAAGCCAGTACTATAGCAAATCTTAGTGTGACAAGCTAAATTTCTGCTTATTACGTTAACACTGGGATGTTGTGTTGGAGTTTGGTTGCTCTTTATTCATGGCTATAATCCATCTTTTCCTCAGCAATTGAAGCATATCTAATGCCAATTACAGCTATTATCCAATTCAGACTGCTCTAAAATTCATGTTGTCGCATTTGCTCTTGAGTCTTTATATGGTAAGCACTGGGATTTGGGGGAAAAAAGAAGTATAGGTCAAGAAGGGTGAGAAAGAAGAAAATATACCTGTTGAATTAGAAGGCTCAGTTGTTTCTGATATGAATTGAAAAATTGCAGTGTTACATAGTCACCTAATTGCGATCCATCGATATTAATGTCCAGTTTACTCCAACTAGACATGAACCACCTTGTGGGAAAAGCAATTAATAACATTCTCAGGGTTTAGGCTGTTTTGTTATAATCCAGCAATGGTTACCACACAGACTTGACTTTCCATTCGGATAATCTAGTTTACAAGCTGTTTGGAAACTCATCTTCAGTTTATACCCGATTGTTCCATATCTGAACAATATTACTTTGCTATTTTCAGATTTGGCTTCATTTATGATTGCGTTATATAATGGCATCAATATAATTAAGTTACTTATCATGACAGGATCTGTTTCAGATTTCCTGGTGAAACATCTCAACATGAGCCTTCTGCCTGGTGTGTTACACCGCGCAGGCAGAGTCCAACTTTGCCTTCAGCATTTCCTCACCAAAAAAATGGTGATTTTGGCTGCTAAGCCACTTCATCATATTCTTAACCTGGAAACTAATGGAGACCATGTAATATCAGAAGGAGCAAACTACTTATCTCGCACTCTCTTAATTTGTCAGAGGATTGGAGTGGGTGAACTTGCTGGTCATGTCTCCATAAACAGCCCCAAGGTCGGCTCAGGCCTCATACAGATAAAGAGAAAATCCATTTGGCAAAAAAAACAATGAAGAGTTTAATGAACTTGGCCGACAGCTGCCTGGGTTTTCAGAGTATTGGCGTCTGTAGATGCATTAAAGGGTGTGCATAGATTTGTAGTTTGTGCTAGATCAGTGTGGTTGTTTTTAAATTTTTTTTTTTAAGTCTCTTCTGATAGAAATGCAGCCAAGCCTGAAATTGTCCTCCAGGATCAGCACGTTGTTAAGACATGTCTCTGTCGAGCCCTCAGCCTCCCCCTCCCCGACCTACGCGTCTTGCAGCTTCATTGCAGAGAGGTCTCTGAACCCCCAACATCATCTCTGTGGAAGAACACGGGAGGAGCTGAACTCTCCTCCATACACAGCCAGGACACGTAGCTTGTCTTAACTCATAGACAAAGGAATAGACTTGGTTGCAGGGAAGGTGCCCTGGGCATTATGTCCTCTAATGAGGTAGTGAACAGAACACTTTCAGTTCCTGCGCTCGCCTTTCTAAATGAATTTACAGGTGGCTGTCTCCTGATTCTATTTTCAGTAATTTATTCTCTTTCTTACACTAGCAAATGAAAATATGAGTTATCTTCTTGTCTGACATTTGCATATTCATTAAACATTTCATTAAATTATTTCACAACGTTTTTAATGATTGCTCACTGACAGCTCAGGATGGTGGTATCTCCTGGCAATCTAAATTGGCAGAGCTGTGCGGTGGGTGACTTCGAAGGGCGTGATCGCTCTCACCCATCGGTGAAATGCAGCAGTGTCAGAGAGAGGCCAGACTTTTAATAGGCCGTTTATCATTGCAGGCTGTGGTCCCGTCATTTCCAAATTCCTTTAAAATATTTGCCTGTTCAGCAGCACCAAAATTATCTACACTAGCATGCAGGCATAATAGGAATGCTTAGAGGTCCTGACATTTCATATCCTGATTTGTATTCATAGTTTTGACATTAAGGTTTATTTCATATTTATATTCAAAGACAGCATTAATAGGAAATTAGCATAAAATAAAGTCATATAATAGGAAGAACATAAACTGGTGGATTAACTGTCATTTTAAAATCAGAACTGAGCCCCTCTGCTGAAGTCAACATATTTTAGAAGATATCCCTGTTGAATACACTGAATTATATTATACAATCCTGGATTTTTAAGGTTATCTGTGATAGCTGGAAAACTAATCCATTCAAACAACCAAGTGTGAAGTCTCCCCACTATGGAACTAACACTAGTAATGTATTTGTTTTGGCAAACTATGTGAAAGACTGCCTTTTCTTGGATGCTCTGTAGAAATACACATTGATTTTGTGCAAGTCAAGAACTGCAAGGTGAGATGCCTGTAATCACAAGGTAGTTGCTAAATCAAAAAAAAAAAATAGCATAGTGATAAAGCTTCATTAGTTCACTCAGATGCTCATTGACTAATGTTTATTTTCTCATTTCAGATCAATACACACTTTGTGGAAAGCTAACTGCTCGTGACAAGATAGTCTATATGATTTGGCAGTAAATTCAAATTTGTTTAGCACTAAACTGGAAACTTGGCACCGAACAAAACTTACCTCTTCAAGTTTAGATGTGAGACGGTGAATGAGGTTGGAGCTATGCAGTGGAAAATTAAAAAGCTATTCCTTTAAATCCACTGGGGGGTTGATTCTTATCTAGGTTCCCAAGTCCCCTGAAGATTTACAACTCTTGCCTCCTCTCAGAAACGTGGTAAGTTATACTCAAGTGAAAAAATAGTACATTATAATAGAAGTATTTGAAAACCTTAATGAAAGACAGCTCTACCTGCTCTGCTTTTAATAATAGTAATAAAATAGATGGCAGTAGAAGAAATATATTAATGTAGGTTTATAAGTCATATGCATAAGACAAGGTTATTGTGAGAAGTTGCACATAGTTTTTTTTCAGTGGGATTTACTGACTGTGAATATATATGGCTATGCTAGAAAGCACCAATGAAAATGGTAGGAATGTGAATTATTTCCTACCTCAGTTAAAATGTGCAAAGACTTAAGCTGTCAGAGATTTGTAAAAAACATTTTATAGGAGGCTTTTTTCCTGCTTTTTTTGGCACATATCTAATTTTGTTAAAACACTTTAAAGAAACATTGCAGGAAGTAGTTTCTAATGTTGGACAACAAATATTTAACTTTTCTGAGAATCATACATTAAAATATTGCAAAGTCATCCTCAATAATGTTACTTTGATTAGAAACAGATTTCAGGTTCTTATCTCTTACATTAGTCATATGCATAAACTTGATTTTTAGTGATGATCATGAAATAGAAATCAAGATAAATGGATCAGTAACATCAAAGTTGCCTTCAGAAGGCTCTCTTCAGCTTTTAATAACTTGGACCAAAAGTGTGTGCTACTGGGGATGATCTGGTCTCCTAATACCTTTTCTATTTACTGAGTGAGTAACAGAAGTCGTAATAGATTTATTATGCAAAATCAGTAAGAAACAGTGGTATGATTTGCAAGAAGGCATATCAGTAGTTTAAAAACTAAAGATTGTTGCTAAGGAAACTTTGCTCAGGTTCAAGAAAGTCTATTGTATTTTAATGTGGCAATGGAATATTGTGCTAAATTTACAATTGTAATGTTTTTGGTTATGTGCAGAAACTATAGTGACGAGTATTTTCCAGAATTGGGAAATTAAACAGGTTATTACTCTCTTTTTGAATAATATTATTATTGTGATTGCAAGGCTGTTATCTCTATTCATTTTCAGTGCAACAAATTGTTTTTGCAAGATTTTGTTACAAATCTGTCTTGTCTCCTGTGAAGCTTTGGTTAATGAAGGGCCAAATGCATTCTGCCTGTGTAAAAAATATCTAGATCTCTTCTTATTCTCAAAAATAAATTTTCTTACAAAGTATATCAATTATGCTATTAATCATAAAGAGTCTTTATAACTCTTTCAATGTGATAACTATAATCTTTTTGATGATTACTCTTATGCTGGAATGCCTAATTATTCTTTGAATAGCAGGCAAAATTATGCATGCATTTATTCATTCATGATATTTGAAGGCTTCTGTTTCCTAATGCAGGTATACATGGTTACTTTTTATAAACTTTTACTTTATTTTTGTTGATGAACGGTGTCATAATTAGCATTAGACTAACAGGCAAAAAGCCCCATCAGCAGCAAGACTTTCCTGCAGGTGAGCCTCCTCTGTGTATCACTGATCTGTGAATCTTCGCTGAAGAACAAAGAATGTGAATTTGCTCTGATAAACACATTAAGTAACTGCAAAATTTGGAGCAAATGTGACAGACCGATGTGCAGCCTTAATAGCAATGGAAGGGTTTGTTATTGCTGGATTCATTTCTGATCTCTATTGTCCTTTCCAAGATCACCCAGGTATTTGCCTTTAACCAGTGAGATGCTCTGGATTCTTGCTCCTGTTTGTGGCACGTGGAGGCTTTTCATCTTCCTGGACTGCCTTCTAGACAGCATTTCTCCTGGATGCTGAGCTGCTTTATGGTGTGCTGGTCATGGTTAGGGTGCAGGGTGTGCACCCGCCAGGATAGTTCTGAAAATCCCTCTGGCTCAACCTCTGCGCCATGGCTGCTGCTGAAGGCAGAGGCTGGAACTGGCTGAGCCAGGCAGGCTCTTCCCCTCATTTTCTCCGTTATTTCTTGAACCAGCCAGTAAATCCAGCCCTGCGTCCAGCTGGCTCCATACCAGCACATGGTGTGTGTCTCTGTCCTCTTCTGGTCACGTAAGCCACACACAGTGATCTGCTCTGTGCTCCTCAACACGGTTACAGAACCTGCTCTGTGTGCACATAATGTGCATGTACACACACATACACACCCGAGTATACACTGTGCTTTGGGATTTGTTCTCTGCATGTAACTTATCCCTTGGTACCACCGTACTTGCATGAGATTCCCTGGTGCCAGGTTTTGGGACAAGGGGTCACAGGAGTTCTGCTGGTTTCTGCTACTATGAACCACGTAATATTACACATCAACCTGGAGGAATGGTTATTTGGTGTGGATTTCATAACATCATGAAACTGTAAATTTTGAGAGGATGCTTCTATACAGCTGCTATATCATTATTGGCTGTGACTTAGCTCTTAACACAAATCTCTGGGCTAGACAAGGCTCCACTAAAAAGTTGAGTTCTGTTTAAAATACATTATCATGTCATGAGTGGCAACTGAAATACATCTTAAAGTTGATTTGCCTTAATACAGAACTGTAAACTTTTAAATTCTGTAATCTGTCTCCTAATCTGAATTGGATATGCAATGTTTGGCTTTTAAATTTGTGGCATCCCTATGGTATTTCTAACATGAAATTCTAAGTGAATTTTCTGTCTTAACAAGTCACTTTATATAGGGAGTTAAGAAACGTATCCTGCTTCTTAACTTGGACTATGCAAAATTAATCAGGAATCAGAATACTTGATTCTTTTAAATGCTAAGAAGATATTGAGCATTTGCCTTTTTTCTTTAAATATTATTTGTCTTTTTTGTGAATACTTTGCAACTTACACTACTCACTGCCATCTGGGCCATTTCTAGTAGAGTATCATCAGCACTTCAAACCTCGTGAAAGTTTCAAGCCATCCTTATGTGTTAATAAAAATAAATGAAATTTTTTTTTTTTTTATTCCAAATACGGAGTTTCCCCTTCAGATGTGTGAGGTTTGGGACAGGAATATTCAGCCTTTGATCAGTGAAATTCTTAGGTTCTGGTATGTCATGATTCATCAGAATTAGAAAAAATTTGTGACCATTTGAAAAAAACTGGTATATTCACAATTTCCAAACACCAAATTCCCCCCTTTCCCCCACACTGGAGTCCTGGTATGAAGCATTGCGGCATTTTCAAAGTTAAAAGCACAACATTATTTAGGTGTCTAAAAGCTATTTGGGGTCATTTTTACAGTGTTCTAGTAAAACTGATTGGATATAACTCATTCCTACTCTCCAGGACAGTATTGTTGGATTTATAATAACAAATCGGCCAGGATTTATTGCAGTAGAATATACAAACACTAAAAATATCAAAAATCATAAATCAACAGTTTATATGTAAAAGATGTAATTTCCATGGTAATATGCAGTGGTTTTATTGTACCTAATTTGGAATACAAACACCCCACTTATATCCTCACACTATTAATTATCCAGAACTGAAATCAAACCCCAAACTTCAAGCATCAAGTATCACTACAGAGCTGGGGTGAAGCGGTTTTGATACTTTACCTGTGTATCTCCCTGCTTCAGCATATAAACAACGGATTAATTTCACCAAGCATTGACTATTGAAGAGACACCTACCTTGTGCAGGCTGGTTGCCCAGCTTTCCCGTGCGTGTCAAGCAGAGACAGGCGGTTTCTGCGCAGGTGGGCGAATCACCCTCTGAAGGTCCCTGTTCCCCCCACGGCGGTGGCCGGAGGGCTGGGTGGCCCCACAGCCGCCCGTGGCGGGTCTGTCCTGCTCCAGCACGCAGCTCTGGCCAGGTGCCTGTGGGCAATGCCTGCGTGGATGCACACGCCTGTGCACGGACTCCTTGCACTTCTGAAAAAAAGAACATTTTTATACCAGTTCAGAACGTGAGCTCCAAGTGTTTATCCAAAAATCAGGAATAACTTATACAGGTTGCTAATAGGACTATGTAAGAAGTACATAACCTGCATTTACTTCCCTTCAGTGTGCATTTCATTTCTTTAATGATAGTTGGGTACATTTTTCGTTGATTTGTATATTACTTGATTATTTTTTTTTCTTACACCTGAGGGGATAAATTGAGGTGGACAGGTGTTCGTAACTCAGATTTACAAGATTAAAAGCTTCCTACAGAATGCCAAGCCATTCCGTGCTCCTAGGCATCTATTTCAATGCCTGTGCCCCTTCTGCTTCCATGTATGGGAGGAATGCCTTTTCACATTGATCTACAACAAAATTATTCAGTAAAACTCTCAATGGTTCATACTTTAAAACTTTAAAAAACTTTTTTAAAAAGTTTTTTAAAGTTTTAAGTGTCACCTTATGCTGTTCCCTGTTTCATATGAGGGGACACTGTGGTAAGAAGGGGAAATTCAGAGAAGCTGAAAAATTTGTGCAAGATCTGAGAGGAAAATGCTTATTTGGGATTAAATGGTGCCTGTCTCGACGTGTGAAGCGGTGACAGCTCTAAAGGAAGACGGCGAGCAGTAGCACTAACATTGCTTCACCCTCGGGCTGTAATCTCCTCTCCCCATCCTGGTCACCGGACGGAGGTCAACGAACTCGGTACCGTGCGTTTCTGACGGGCCGCGTCCCCGCGTCCCCGTGTCCCCGCCGCGGGCCCGGGCGGCGGGAAGCGCCGCACGCCGGGTAACGCAAAGCAGCTGCGGCCGGGCGGGGGGACCTGCCGGCGGCAAAAGGCGCCTGTTCTGCCCGCCTGGGCTCTGGAGCTGCGAGGACCCGCTGGAGCGCGCACCCCAGCCCGCAGAGGGGAGGGGAGCCCGGCCCGGCCGTGCCCAGCGGCCGTCGGTGTGGGGCGGCGGCGGCGGCGGGTGAGTAACCGCTGCCGGACTGGAAGGGGCGCGAAGCCGCGGCGGCCGCCGGGGACCCTTCCCGCGACTCGGGCAGCGGCGGCTGGTGGGGCTCCGCGTTTCCTTCGCTTCAGGCGGCTTCGCCGGGGCAGACCGGCCCTGCCCCGGGGGCGAGGGGGAGGCAGCCCGGCCCGCCTGCCCGGCGGCGCCTCGCTGAAGGGGAAGGGTCCCCGCCGCCCCTCAGGGTGTTTGTTTGCTGCCGCCCCCCGGCCCCTCAGGCACCGCCGCCCCTATGCGGGCGCGTCAGGTGGTGCCCGGGTAGCGGCGCCGAAAGCAGCTGCCCGGCTGCCGCCAGTGGTGCCCCGGAGATCCGCGTTCCTCAGGCTGGGGCTGCAGCTTTCCCCTTTCTGTCACTAGGGGGGAAAAAAAAAATCATTTTTTTTCTGTTCCGAAGTGTTGACAGTTGTGTGCTCAGTGCCTTCAAAAACCTGGAATGAAGACGTTTGATACTGCCTATTTAACTCCCTGTTTTAAACTGCACTTTATCTGATTTATTTTCTTCCTCTTTTACTTTTATTGCTGAGATTTGTTATCTTTCACATATTAAATAACAATGTCTACGGTATCCAAAGCGGCCGAGGAGGGTCAGCAGTTCTATGTCCTGGAGCAGCCTGGCAGAATCCGTCAGCCAGTGCAGCGGTGCCCGGGGAGGTAATGAGTGCTGAAGGGAATTATTTCAATAACGCTAATGAGGAGGCTGGGTAGCGTTGACTCATCATATCACGGGTGACCTCCTTTCAAATGGCTGTCAGCGATAGTGTCTCTCCGGGATGGTGTTTTAATGTTCATTCACGCTTGCGGCAAAATGGTGGTTTTGCCACCCCATTTTTCACATAGCGTTATATGTACTGCTGCTGTCACGCAGCACAGCTCGGCGCTTCCTTTCGTGTACTGAAGAGATATACAATTCAATTCATAATTTTCTCCAATCTGTTGGCTCCTTAGCTTTTTTTGACTGCTGGACAAGGAAGTTAAATATCTTGTACTTCTTTGTTGTTTTTCAAGACACAGAACACAAAGTCCTTTAAAGAGAATACACAGGATAAAAGCAAACATTTGTCTTCAGTGTGTCGCAGCTGCATCTTAATCAATCATCCTGGTTCTAATTTTCCTTTTGCCAAAAATCTGATACCTGTGAGATCTCGGAGGATCTGGAAGAAGCAGAGACCTCAATGTGGAGTTGCTTGATCTCACATTAGCTGCTCTTAGAGCTCAGGGAACTCCTGAGCCATCGAACTCTCTCCCTTCTCTGCAAAGTGTTTTGTGGTGCAAAGAAATAAATCCTTTGGATTTTTGCCTTTCTGCTCCCCTGTGGGTCAGAGTCCATGTGTGTGTTGCAGTGAGTGGTTAACGATGACAACGGGTCTCACAAAATATGTTTGCTTTGTAGAGAGACTCTAATGTTTATTTTAACATGAGTGTATTAAAACCTACATACAACTTCACTATTCTGTGGAAGTAAACGTGAAAATCATGTATTTCAGTAAGCACCTCTTTTAATAAATCGAAATTAGGGAGTCTTCCTTAAATGATGCCTTGTAATAGTTTAGATGCCTTCGTACCGTTAGGCCAAAGAGACTGGTGTCACTGAAGACGTATTCAGACTTATGCTTACATCCACATTTTGACGTTAGCAGCATTTAATCCTTGCTTAATTCTGGAAGGCTTTAGAAGTTAAGTGCTGTCACAGAAGAATTTGTAGAGAAGCTCGACATTTGCGTTGTGCTTGTGTTTTGATTCTGAACTTGTCAAATGAAAAGTGAGTTTTGTCAGTCTTCATCATGGCAGCAGGATCAAACCTGAAGAGCAGAGAGCTGGACTTACTGTGGACTTAACAAGGATGTTTTACAACCCATGTTCATTATGATGCAACGATTGTTTACTGGAAGGAAAGAAAGAAAGAAAGAAAGAAAGAAAGAAACGAACAAAAAAAACCCAGAGAAGCAGGTGGGAATTCTGCTACTGCATTTCACATGAGCAGTTTTGTACTCGTGCAATATATATTAAAAAACCCCACCAAACGCAGCACTGTGTTGCATTGCTAGTTTCTAGCTCTTTTTAGCACATGATGCTGCAAATTCTACTTTCTTGCTGCCGTATTTTGTAAGGATAGGTAGTGAATTTCCTGAACTAAGGATAAGTTATTTTCTAGATGCAAGCCTGGGACTAGTGTTTTCTAAATGCTAACCAGTGCTAGAAGAATTTGAACAGCCTGAACAAAGTGGCAGGTTAGGTGGCATTAGCCCATAGAACTCTCTTTATTTCAATTACCGTTTTGCTTTCCCTTGTGCTTGTGTCCTTTGCTTTGGTTTATAAATCTAGGATTATTTTATAGGCTTGGTTTATTGTATAAATTTACAAATTGCTGATAAAATAAATAAAACTCACACTTAAACCAAGGTAAAGCAAAGTATTTCAGCTTTCCATTGGAAAAGCTGATATGATTTTGACTTCGGACATTCATGTGTTAGCAGCTTTTATAATACTAGTGCTACATCCATTTACCTTTGGGACTTCTTCAGCATTAGAGACACATAATCCCTGATTTTGGACCAATGCAGTTTCTTAATCTCCACAGACAAACTTTACATGCAGTTTTGAATTGCCCCTTCCAGATGCTGAAGCAGATAAGAGGGAGATCTCTCCAGTAGTTCAGACCTCCCTTCTGGGAGAGTCGGTTCTGAATGAGATGCATTCATCCAGGGGTTTTAGATGATTTAACTGAATTGCTTTAAATTCACTCTTAATTAGCCTAAATTATAGCTCTATCCCTTTGGCTTATATTAATTTTGAAAGTGCAAGATACTTTAATTCTAAATGAGAGCAACCGCATTGGGATTGAACAAGCTCTCCATTAGGTATTTTTACCTAACCAGAAGGCTGACCCATGTTAAAAACTCTGATAAAACTTCTAGTGGCTTCCACAAAGTCTCCATCTCAAAGCTGATTAATTGACCATGTGTTAAGCAGCCATAAGACAGAATTGTGTAGGCAATACTAAGTGTAAAGGACAGTTGATTTTTTTTTTTTTTTTTTTTCCCCCCTTGGAACAGGGGCAATATAACTCAACAAGTGTTCCAATTGTATATAGTCATTTTGCTTCCCGAGGTAAACATTGCTTGTGTTCAAGGCCCAGGCTTCAAACATTTTACCGGACATGGTTCTCATTTCTTTTATACTGGTCTTGTGACAGTCATGTGAATGATGTACTTTAATGAAGTTGCTCTTGATCTTCCCTTGAGTGAATTCTTAAGAGAATTTCTATTGTAGGTCCCTTTTCTGTGAGGCAGGCTCTGTTCAAACATAGATCTAATTGTGTCTGTGAAACCAGTTAAGAATGGTGTGTGCCTGCAATTACATCCTGTCTCTATTCCTCTTTGGAAAGGAGGTGAATTGGCTTCCCTCGCTTGGTTTATGTGAAGTGTCTTGGGTTTGCTGTGATGCTGACAAGGACACAGCTGCCGATGCGTGTCATCTGGCCACTACAGCAACAGCAGCTGTTCACTCTGCTCTTACTAAGCTTGTTGTGGGTGTACTGAGCCTGGGCTACAGCTCAACTAATATCCAGCGGTGTGAACAGCGATGTTGTTCATCTTTGGGCTTGCCATCTTCAGCACTGCAGCAAAGGAGAGATGACTTCAGAGCCACTCCAATGATATCTGTGAAGGGGCCCTTTTGTTACCTGGGCTTGTAGGAAAAATGGGACCTTTTCCAATGTGCTGCTGTTGATTCGGTAAGCCTTCATTTCATTTTTTGACCTTTGACATTCAAAGCTTGGGTGTAGCTATGGTTGGTGTTAAGCTATACCACAAACCAAAGATTACAGAAGACATTTCATAAATTATTCTAGACACGTGTTCTAGTGCATTCCAGTAGTCTTGTAGTGTTAGCTGAACGTCTTCTGACTTTTTTGGCGGATTCTGTTTATATACCTCTTAAACCCAAAAGTACAATTTCTTGGTAAGAATCTTCTATTGTCTTTTTATAAAACTGCCTTTTAAAACTCTTCTGAGAAATGGTCTCGTTGCAAAGTACTAGCGAATAATCAACTTTATATTCTGCAAAGGCATTTTAAACATCTGTTGAACAAAATAAGTGTGGAACTTATCGGTTATGGCCAAATATGCCCCAGGTGCTTCACTTTTGCCCTTGAAGGAAGCCAGCTTTTTTAGTCTTTCAGCTCTTAGACAAAGAAACAAAAACACTTTAGTGGACTACAGTTGTATTTTATTTTAGCAAATACTCTGAGTTCCTGAAAGCCCAATCAACCTTAATATAAACTGACAGTGCTGTGTTGCTTTGGAAGCTCTGTTAAGTTTGCTGATGTTTACAGTGGCTGCTCACAATGATAAGTAGATGTTGAAGTGGTGATCCCTGGATAGCCAGGGGCTGTACGGCGTTCTAAAGGGATCAAGTCCCTGCAGAAGGAAAGATGATAACCTGCAATCTGAAGGTGGGTATAGCAGTGCTTAACCAATACCCTTCATTCTCATTTTGTTGGCTGAGGATAATATCCACTTTAGAAAGAGCTGAATGCTTCCTGGTAAGTAGAGAATGCATTTTTAAAAGGTGGTTAATTCATCATAAGTTGTTTCTTTGTACATAATTGCTTCTCTTGGAAGAATGAAAGCTGGGAAAAGATGGAAGATTTCCAGAGAGGCTTCTTAAATCCTGATTTTCTGAAGTCTGTATAAATTGCTCTTACCAAGCAAAGTCCCTGCTGAATAAAAAGCAGTACTCAGATGGAATTAAGGTGAATTTTTTGTTTGTTACTTACCATGACTGTTTTACTAGCCAGTCTTTGTTGTCAACTCTGAGTTGGAAACATGATAGAAGTGACTTTTTTTTTTTTTTTTTAATGAAAACCATATCAGTAATTCTGTTGCACTAACAACTACCAAATTTCATGGTAGATGATACTAAGCCTACCTGAATGCAATTATTCAGGATAAGGCTAATTGATAGTAGTTCTGTGAAGTTGTTATAATAAAATTGATATATATGAGAGCAGAGTAAAAGTTAGTGTGGGATGCAGTTGGAATGAAGTGCTGTTTATTCCCCTGCTTCCCTGTAGGGTTCTGCCTGGCATGTTGGCCGCCTGTTCTTCACTGTGCAGATCTGTTGTTCCGGAGTCAGCCGCTTCTCTTACAGCTCCAGTTTGCAGTGAGGCTGCTTTGGAGGAGACTGGAGCAGGGCGAGCTGGTGGGTGCCCTGGCCACTCGCAGGAGGCCGTTCCTGTGCTTTGAGGTGTCAGCTCATCTTCCGTGTCAGCTCTGGGAGAGCAGCAGGCAGAAAGGAGCAATGGGGATGTCTGCAGGAGGACTCTCAGGTCTGTTGCAGGGCATTTAGTGGACAAGTGTATTCCAAGTGAAACGCTGTCATTTTCATCTAGTCACATTTTTACATAAGTGATGACTAATGTGAGAAGCTACGGATAGGAAGTAGCTATGATTTTTAATATATTTTCATCTACTTGTCATTCATTTCCCGGTTCATTACGTGTGCTTGAGAGTGGTAGCTTTCTTTGTCCTTCAGACTTTTCTTACTGTTCCTTTTCTTATTTTTCATTAACAAGTAAGACAATTCTATGTCAATCCTGGTAATGAGTCTTTCTGCTACTTAAGTAGCCTAGTTTAATCAGTGTTTATTTCTTCTCCTGTTTGCATAAATAGCATAGATAAGTTTGTCCTTCCTTGAAGAAATATTATATTTTTGGTATATGTATACTCTGTGTTTGATTGGAACACAGCGACTGAGTGAAATTTGGTGGGATGAGGAGTGGGACTGGTGTCTGTTCATCCAGGGAGCCTGATCAGCAGTGCAAAAATAGGTCAAGGGAGACTGGATTTAACATTGCAGGATTGAGGTTCCTGGGACAGCAAATCCTATGCAAATTTGGTTTATCCAAAATGCTTCATTAATTCAGCTACAGCTTGAATGATGTTTATGTCTGTCTGTAAAGTCAAATAACAGGTTATTGACTCTACCTGGGTAATTTCATAGTTTCTTTTTCCTTTCCTGTATCTCACCTGGGCAGCTAAAACAGGCTTGACGCTTCATCTGGTCATATGTTCTGTTGAAAGCAGAAGTGATATTTGCAGAAGAAAATCAGCTGTGTCCCCTGTCATTGCAGAGAAATACCATAGTCGGTTTTTCCTTCCTCTGACCTTTTATGCAAGTACGTGTGTGGGTTTGTTGTTTGGTTTGTTGTTTTTGTTTGTTTGGTTTTTTAAATAAGAAATTGCTTAGTCCACGTTTCTCTGTGTAGATAATAACTAGAAGAAAACAAACTGCCTCCGAATTGTCAAGTTTCAGGTGCTTTTCTTGAACACAGTGCTGGCTATTTATGACTACGTGAGCAAATGCAGTTTCCTCCACAGCTAACTGTGCTGTCAGTGGACTGCATGTGCAACTGTGAACCTGTAATTTCTTAAGTTTTTTGTTCTGTACTTTGTTACTGAAGTGTTCTTTGAATGGACATTTTAATTAGACATGGAAGTATGGATCCATGTATCCTTTATTTAGATACAAATGTGTTTCGTGTGTATACACACAGGGCATGTATGTCATGTTTAATAGAGAAGCTTTCAAAACGGGTCTCTTCTAGGATATATCTGCAAAGCATGTGCTTTTGTGAAATAGTGCCATTTCTTGAGCCATTCCAATACTCTTACTCCTATTAAAAGTTCGATTCTTCAAAAACTGTGTGTGCTTGCAATCGTGTGCTCTGAGATGGCTTTACTTGCTCTTGTGTCTTTATCCACAAGTGATTGCTCAGAGCATGAGGATGTAGAGTTAAGCAGGTATAAATTTTGTAGTAATGAAGACAGTAGTGATATCATGTATCCATTTATGTCAGGGGGATTTCCTGCACAATAAGTTATTTGTGCACCAAGTTATTAGTTTGCATGCATAAAGCTACTAAAATATTGCCTGTTAAGTGCAAGAGATGTAAGAATTATGAGTTAATATATACAGATAAAAAGATGTGAAGGTTTTGGGGTTCAAACAGATTACCTCCTGGTGCATTTAGATGACTACAATGCATTTATTCACTCCAGAAATATCTGAGCATTCAGATTTAAAAGAGCTTTGGAAACCAGAATATAGAAAAAGTTAATGAAAATAAAACATTCACTTCTGAAAACTGTACATCATGAAATATTAATAGCTCCTCTACACATAGGATATGGTTTGTGGAGAGGAATAAAACATTTTGTTGCAGACTTTGCAGTTTGATGTTTGCTGATTAACACTGGAATGTAATTATTTGATGTAATCAGACAGCAAAATACTTTGGGATAGCAGATAGTATGGTTCTGACTGAAAAGGTCATTTCAGAAAGTTGAGGATGTCCTGCTAGCATTCTGTGGGGTCTCTGCTGGTGGCTGAGGATGAGAGTTGTTGAAGTGCATCACCATTTCATTTCTTTTACAGATGTTTTCATTGTGATTTAAATACTCTGAATACACTCAGTATCCCACCCTGGTTTTGACTCTGTTTCTTACTGCTGCTCATTAAAATTATTTTCAGTAAGATTAATTCTCATGTTTAAAGAATAACTAATTGTCTTCTTTTTCCTGCCTGCCCGCCCCCCCACCCCCCCCCGCTCTGGAAAGAGTGCCCAACTTCAGATGCTACTTTAGACTACTGTTAAATAGAGCCATTAGTCTTACCTGACTTCTTTTCTCTGCTTGTCAGCTCAATTACAGGTTGTCAGTGCCAAAGAATAAGCTCTTGTCAGTGGAGCGGAATAGAAGGACATGTTAGCACCTGCTCTCAGCAGAGTTCCCGACCTCTGCTTACCGCCGCACAAACCCACTCAGTTTTAGAGAAGAGATTGATCTGTATTGGTGATGTCTTATACTCACTTTAAAATTGTGTTCGCTGTATGTTAGAATAGAATATTTTGTCACTACAAGTGGGGAAATAAGACATTTAATCACACCTTCTGTATATTGTGTGGTTCTTTACTGATGTCATTTTCTTCTCATATAATCTGGACTGGCAACAAAGAATACTGAAACAAATGTTCTAAGAATGCCTTTCTTTTGCTACTCTAAAGGAAACTACAGTACAGCCACTTTGCAAATGAATATATTTTAAAGTTCTTCCCTTTAGATCTTGTAGTATTGGTCTTGCAAGCCTGTCTAAGAGCCAAGTCCTTATTCACGGTATTCTTTTGAAGAAGGAGGACAAGCGAAGAGGCAATCATTGCGACAATGACTGCCTGTGGTTAATTTGAAACACTTCCAAAAACACCTTAGTGGGCTTCTGAAAATAATGGGGACTTGGGGAATAAAGTACCCAAGTTACTTGTGAAAATGGCATTTAGGAACCTGCAACATCTGGAACACAGAATTCTGAATGTGCTTGTATAACCTTCAAAAAGGTTTTGGCACAGTTGTAAAACCAGAATTAACTTCTCCAACTTTGGATGCTAAAATCGTTTGTACATACTTAGAAAAATGCATAGAATGTACACTCTGTCATCTTTATGCCTGCGTTTGTTTCAGAGCTGTCTAGGGTCAGATTGTGGATGCATTCAGAGCTGCCAGACTTCAGTGAACTGTGGGTTTTTGTGGCAGAAGGGAAAGAGGAGGGAGTCTGTGTGTTTTTTGGTCATGTTCTTTTGTTCCTCACTAAGCTTCCTTCTCTTCATGTCTTCTGATAAGTATCTTAAACACAACATTCGTAATGAACTGAGTGAGCCTGGGGTGCTAGATGTTCCTAGGGCTGCTGGTGAGCCTGGTTCCTTTAAGTAGTCTGAAAGACATTAGTAATCTGGTCTGCTGACTCTGGTAGTGCTGTGGAAGTTCATGCTGAGTTCAGGCTGTTCATTCAGTTAAGTTCATTCCACAGACATTAGGGAATCAAGTACAAAATAATTCTGAGCTGTTGGAAAAAATACTGCATTATTTGTTTTTAAAATAAACATCAAACTTGTATTTTATCAGATAAACAAAAGATGTTCTTAGCAAAATGAGTGCGTGTTTATTGGAAATCATTCTGTATATGAAACCAAAGCTAGCTCTGTTTAGAGTTGTTAATCTAGCAAATTTTTCCTCCCTGTGGTAGAAAGGAAAACAGTACGTATGGTGAGCTCCTGTTACCTTGAGGTGCATTTTAAAAATAATGGTTATTTTCATGGAAGTATAAAGTTTTATAATTCCTATATCTGATAATTTGGTTTTAATGAAATAGATGTGCTGTTAACGCTTTGCTGTGAATGGGGTGGTAGTAAGACAGCAACAGTCATGGTGAATTGCTGTGTCTGTGTGTTGGGGCAGAAAATATGTTCAGAGTATGTTGTATTAGTTCCTCCTCCTTGGTTACCTGCCTCAGATTACTGTTACTTTTGAATGCTCCTGGGTTCAACCACTTTTTCCCCAAATTGTATTCCGTGTGCTCCTTGCTACTTTGTATTCTGTTGTTCCTGTTCATCTGTTGACCACTGACTTTGAAGAATAGGAGGTGAGGGGGCCTTGCTCAGAGTTTTAGAAAATAACTGCTGATTTTTGGCCTTTCCATTTTTAGGGAACAAGTGACACCCTCTTGTTTTGTTTTTGTGGGCCTCTTTTTGTCAGTTTTAAAAACTTCATTGGCAGTTTGAGGTTGTCCCGAGTACTTGGGGGGCACTTGAGGAGGCAGATACTCAGTTGGGTGTGGAAGGACGACTTACCCCATGGGGCAATCTGGCCTCAAATATTACAGGCTTTATAAAATTACATATGTGTTAACAAACATTATAAGTGTTTTGGTTTGTAGACTTGTCCATCATATTTCCTGGTTTTCTTCCTATGTCCTGTGAACACTTACCAAGGCATCCACTCCACACATCATTAAGGCATGAATATCCATCTTCTCTTCCCTTTTCTCCTTTTGTTGGAGTTACTTACATGTGGTCATAAAGACACAGGATGGATTGCAAAATGATTATAAATAATTATGTGAGTAATTCAAAATCAGTTACCTCCACAATAGTAATAAAGTGCTGTCAACCCACTGGGCTGACAGCTATTGATCCTGAATCCTAAATATAATTCAATTTTACCTCTTATTTTGAGGACTTGGAATTCGAGGACTTCAGAATCTGCAATTATTTGCAGGTCCAAACAGCACTTATTCAGGATATTTTTTTTTTTTTTGGTAGCTGCATCTTGATATGTAGGCTTTATCTCGACCCTGCTGAAATCAAGACCTTTTTCTGTTGGCTTCAGGAAGTATTGGATTTGGCCCATAATTTACACTTGCAAATAATTGTCAGCAAAAAAATCACATCTGCAGGAATGGAGGCAATATCTCAAAACTAGGTTAACTTCTCCTTGCGAGGTTTTTTGGAAGGAAATCCTGTAACTGGCTGTGTTTCCTCCCTTGTCCTCTGGGTCTATCAGAACCACAGTGATTTTCAGACACTATCAGATGGCAATGACAAGATGTACAGCTGCCTTCTTGAAAAGAAAGCTTTCTCTAGATTCTGCTCCTTTGTTCCCGCTGTGATGAGCCACAAAGACCTTCACCAGAGAGAAACTGCTGGTTTAGGACAGATGCGAGTGTTGTCCAGGGCTTGCTTGGCTTTTCTGGTCACACACTTCTCAGGCCACAAAGCATTTGATTTTCTGTAGCAAATAGCTGTATAATTAGTCAGGTGTGATCAAAGGTGTAAGGCAGAAATGCCACCTGCTTGTAACAGAAACAAGGGAGGTTTTGTTCTTTCAACCCTCTCCCCACATATTCAGTCATGGAACACGTGCCCCAGTGTTGGTGGTAGGGTTGGCTGGCAGACACCAAGTGTTTGCAAAAACAAAAGCAAAGCCTCAATGTACTGATTTGAATGTTTGCAAGAGAAAAATCCAGTGTATTTCCAATAGATTGTTTACCTCCGCTGAACTGGAAACTGACTGGCAACTTGAATATCATACTCTAGAAAATATTTGAAGTACCTCTTTATTCTCAAGTAGAACTTTATTTAGAAAGACTTTATTTAGAAACATCTACTGGTTTTGAAACATTGAGATTTATAGGTGACCTTTAAACAAAGAACGCAGTATCAGTGTGAGAGATAAATGATTTGATTTCTCCTACGTGCTGGAGTAGAAAGAATTATCTTTAGACATATCTACCTTTTCCTTATGATACCGGTGGGCCTGCAGCTGGAAGGCGGTGTTATGACTGTAGCAGTAGGACTGATGCTTTTGAGTGTATGGAATCCACCTTTATGACCTTTACAGTTCAGGAGGAATTAATAGTGAAATGTTTATCCTCTAGGATGGGCTATGAATGGCTTATTTTAAGAAGAAATCATATTGCAAGTTAGGGGAAAGAACTTAAAATGTTCTAAAAAGCATAAATATCTGAAGTTTTCTTTGAACTGGCGCTTACCTGCATTAATTCCAACCACGTAAGAAAAACAGGACCACCTTCCTATACAGAGAATAAATAAGTCTGTCAGTGTTATGACGTTCTGAAGATTTCTTTTCTTTGCAAGCGCTCAGTGTCCGTGAGCATTTGACTGGAATGACTTTCATCATACTTGGTGTCTATAAGCTGATTTGTAATTATTACTGTCAAGCCTCAAGCTAGGGTCCTTATGTAGCTTGGTGGATGCAAATCAAATTCTGCTTTGCCATGTGGGTTTTCTTTTTCTTTTTTCCGCGTTGCTCTTTGCCTGTTCACAGCTGGCAACGATATAACCTTGGAAGTGGTCCAGTGATTGTTTACATAATGACATGATGTTGTTCTCACCCAGAACATGTAGGTGAAGAAGTTAATACCTATAGAGCATTTGGTCTATGTCTTCTCCTGTCTCACTTTTTCAAAGGATCAATTAAAATTTGAGCTGCCTTTAGCTGTGGTAATTAGTGGGATGAATGTATAATTTTTAATGATTACTATTTGTTTGGAAACACCACTCTTCAAAATAAGCTAGGTAGCAACACCAATCTATTTAAACTTGATTAATTGAGGAGAAATCAGTTAATGATGGCTTCTTCTCTAACTAACCTGCAAAAGAAGGAAGCCAGGACAGCCCTGTTGGGTTGAAGAGCCTGGCTTGTGACATCCAGCTCTAACTCGGTCAGGGAATTTAACAGAGTATGCCAGAAAAAAATATTTAAATAATGCACTTTTTAGAGTGAAATGCGATTAAGCGGCAACATTTCAAACCAAAATGCTGTGGCAATTTCATCCTGAAATACAGCATGGCAAAATACTGACACCGTATTTGCCTGTCTGAAATGCTTCCAGTATAGTCGCCTCTGTTATCTCCTACCGCATTTGGAAAAACATGGTCACCTGAAAGAGGAAGATCCTGCGAGATTACTTAATAGTTCAAGAAAACTGAACAGAGAAGTTTTAGACTGTCTCTTCTACATGCCACTGCTAGGAATAATTTTGGGGTTCTATTCATGGGTGAAACCAGGTTGTATTCAGATTCCTGAGAAATTTGAGTAGTACATTAGTACTTTACAGCAATGGAGAAGATGACCCTTGGCTGTCTCTGGGATGGAGCAAAAGGGTTTAAGGAAGAGACAGAGTGTGACAGAGTAGGGGAGCTCAGTGTGGTGAGGGAGAATAAATCCTTGAAGGTGTGTGTAAATGGTGAGTGAGCACTGTACTCTGGTCGGGAGGAATCAAGATCTGTTCAAGTAAAGGTAGTTGCACTTCATGCCCGTGTAGATGCACACTCTCAGATCTGTGTCCGTCCCGAGGTTCTCAGGGACAAGCCCTGTGTGCTCAGTGCTCCCTACCGGACCCAATTCCTGTGCTGCGGTGCATCAGGAGCGGTGGCAGCACAGCGTTGCAGTAGCAAATTGTCTGTTAGCTTTGCCTTGTGTCCTTCATGACCTCAGGCATTTGCAATTTCCAAATTCTCTGTTCCTCATTCTGACTCCCAAATCCCATGACCCCGATGAAGGGAAGCAGAGGCAACCTGCAATGTCGTGCGGGTGTAGAGCCAAGATCCGTCACATCTCGTAATTCAGTGCTGTCTGGGGGCACAGGGAGCGGGGCTGCATAGCCACCTCTTTGGTGTGTCGCGTGTGGAGTTTTTGTTTTGTTTTTCCCCTCGCAGCTTTGCATGTGTTCACAAAGGGCAGGGTAGGAAAGGGCACAGTGAGGAGCCGTGTTACCAAGTTCTAGTGTAAGGTTTTCCATCTACAAGAGACCCGAGATGTAAGTTCAGGTGATTACTCTGGGCCCTTTTAACTCTTTGGTTTCCAAGTGTATTTTCTCAAATTTGGCTGCAAAAATGTAGAAGGCCCAGTTAAGCAGTCCCAATTACAGTACAGTTCAGAGCAAGAATTCAGTGACTTGGGGTAGGTTGTTGATGGTGCTGGTGTGTTGTGTGGGTGTTGTGATTTTGTTTGCTTTGTTTGTGCTGGTTTGTTTGTTTGTTGGGTTGTTTGGTTTGATTTTCCCCCCACACATTTGGAGAAATGACTAGTAGTATATCAGCCAGTTTGGTTAAAACAAACAGAATGGATGAACCATTTGAACTGATACACTGAACTTTCTCTGCAAGCTTGTCTTTTCAACTGTTTCAGAGAAGTGTGATGTCAAATGCAAGCTATGCTGTAGTTTGTGAAAGGAACCCATGTTCAGCACAATTATGCATGTGTGGGTTTGGTTTTGTTTTGGTTTTTTTTTAATGGGAAATTAATTCAGCACAACTTTTTCTGCTTCTTACTGTGCACAGTTAAACTGGTCTGTAGAGGGTACGTACGCAAGGCTGGCTTCCTGGGGCAGAACTAATCCAATAATTTATGAGCTCAGCAGATGTTTCTGCTTTTCAGGCCAGGTGTAATCTCATGCACCATTTTTCTTTTTCTTCTTCCCTGGAGTAAATGGTAACTGGGCTGATGGCCAAAATTTTAATTACCTTTTTTCTTTTTCCCTTCTAGATGTGTGTAGTGTCACCTTACATCAGACTTAGCCTGTTTTAGCAAAAGTGTGATGGTGCATTTGCTCATAGTTCCAGCAGAAAATGCTCACTGGTTGCTTTACCTTTACAATGGCATTTACCGACTTACGTGAATGTGTCTGGCATAACTGGAACAGCTAGTGAGTTTTGGTCACAGAGAAGAATTTATGTTGTATATCCTAATGAAAATGCTTTTTTGTTGTATTAATATTATTTTCTGCTTACTTCACCAAGGACTTAATTCATCATTTCTTTACCCTGGTTTTACTCTGAAATCGTGTAAAAATTCTGGTCAGAACTGGGCCGGGAAAGTGAGACATCAGGGCTACAGATGTTGAAGAAATACTTGGAGATGTGTGTGATACTCTCCTTGAAGGTCTGTGTTCCTCTGAGGGCTGTTTGCTCCTACCCTTCAGGATAACGGGGCCGCGTTGCTACTAATTGGCTGTACCAGTAGTTTGACCAGGAAAAAAAGAATAACTGATAATAGCAAGAAGAGTACTGACCTGTAGGGAGGCAGGAATGATACCTTGGGGAGCACTGTTAGTCCGGACTGATAAACTGTCTTGTGACTTACCTAGAAGGAGAAAATGACATGTCAGTAAAACTTGTAGAAGACATTAAATTGAGAGTAACTATGCACTAGTGTCAATCCATAGAGGGGGCTAGAATATGGACAAATGATAACAAAGGCTCGCAAAACACATAAAACATTGCCTGTGGGGGCTAGAATTCCTCCATTCATCTCAATTTTTAAAATTATACGTAATAGACCAAGATCTGTCAACTTCACTGGCAGAAACAAACTGCCAGCAACAGAAAGAAGGATTTAATTTTTTAGATACTGAATGTGAATTCTTTGCTGCAGGACTTTTCCTTGCGCAGCTGTCGTGGTCAAGGGAGGTGAAGTTTTCAACCCTGATGATCTCTGCATGCAGAAGCATTGGATATAGTGGTAACTACATTAGCCAAACTCTGCCTTTTGCCAATACAGCTTATTTTACTGGAGAGAGGAAGGATATGCACTCCGCTGGCTATGGTGTTGCAGTAAAAATATTTCATGACTGTGATTATGTAGGCAGAATTAAACAAACAAACAAAAAGCACTGGTATTGTTGTACTGGCAAAATGATTCTGCACAGAGCTGGCTTTGGTTGGTTTAGAAAACGAATTTTAGGTGGTTTGAGTCACTACTAGTTGTAACTAATTTTACATAATGAACTGTGGTCCCTAGATTAAAATCTTAGTTGTGTGGGGCTCTGAAATGAGAGATGCTTTCAGAAGCTGGTTCAGCATTTTGGTGGTTCTGGGTTGCTCAACAGGCGTGTGTCTTTCTAATTGATGTTCAGGCGCTTTAGTTAGGAGCTTAAAGTTAGGTAGTGTGACAGTAAATATCCCTTTTTTAAGCCCAAGATGTGAATGAGGTTCATTTTGGTTGGCAGGTGTGCTCTCTCAGTAGCGAACGTGCTGCTGCGCTGTCAGTGTGTGTGCGCCAGTCCTGCTGCTGGGGCCAGTGAAGCAGGACTGGCCGAAACCATAAAAATATGGGATGATAAACTAACACCTTGTTGAGTTTATTCTTATTTTCAAACCTGGTGCCCATATTTCTAACACTTTTAACCATCTGGAGTCTTGGCAAATATGTTTTCTAAATGAGCAAGTACAGTTCAGTGGGGTTGCAGTTGTTGCGACAGGTACTCGGCTGTCGGAGCAGCACGGCTTGGTGGTCTTTTGTGCACAAGAAAATTCATTGCCTGCACCAATGTAAATTTGCAGGACGTGGCATTTTAAAATGTCAGTAAGTTAAGTGGGGTCTGTAAACATATCTAGGCAGATTTTGATTCCTTGGATGAGTATATACTTACTGTTTGAACACTTTGAAAGGAAACATCCGTGTGTTTTTCTTACATCACGGTGTGATTAATTACAGCCAGTTGAGCATTAAATTACAGTACCAAGATACCTAAACACTGGAGAGCTTTTAGGAGAGAGAATTCTCAATACTGACAGAATTAAGTGGTGTGTTTTCTGATGAAGATTGCTGTGGTGCAGACACTAACACTGCCTCTGCTGATTAAACCAAATTGTAAATAATGCTTGTAGAAAATTCTTCAAAAGCCACAATTGCCTTAGTGGTAATTTTCATGACCGTATGTATCCATTTTAAAGGATACTTAAGGTCTCTATAGCTGACTCCAATAAAAGGAAATAGAATAAATTGCTGCTTAATCAGTACCTTAATTTAATTTCTTCAAAAGCAAAAACCGTTAAGGTATTTAAGATGGAAATGCCGAATCATCCAAAGCATTTCTTTGTTTAAACATAGATTTTATATAAAGATAAAAGTACTAAGGATCTCAAGGCACAGCTAGGTTGTAGAGTGTCCAAGATCGTTTTACTTGCCTCTCTGAGACACAAATATAACTATAAAGACTCCAATTCTTGGCAGTATCCGGTCTGTCATGCTCACAATATGCATAGGGCCCTCTTTTCAGGAGGCCAAACACATTATTTTGAAAACTAAAAGCAGCCCAACTGTGGTGAGTATTTGCAGCACCTTCAAGCAAGTGAACCTGGAGCAGCAACCACACCAGGGAGCCTGGTACTCTGCGAATATTTGCGGCTCTCTTCGTTAGTACATTCTGGGCTGTACCTCTGTTGCTTTCATGAAAAGTAAACATGCAAATGCAGGGTTTGTCTCACTGAGAGGTACCACGTGTTCTATAAAAAGCATTTCAGAAAAGTAATAACTTTAAGCTGACATTTGTTTGAAAGAGAATGAAGATTATCTGGGTGTGTGGTCCAGAAAATGCTGCATTTATTCCTGGGCAAGAGACAACGGAGGAGGCTAAAGCAGTTCAGATGTAGTGGTTTCCATCAAAATCTTTATGTTCTGCATTATCAGATAGTTATTGGTGCTGTGTGACTCCCTATACCAAGTATAATTTGGTGGTAATGATTAGGTAAGGAGTTAAAGTGTCCAGTTTCAATGGCAGCATAAAATAAGGCAATAATAAGTTTAATGTGCAAAACTAGTAAACTGTCAGGTGTTAAATTAAACAGCATAACTCTCTGCCTGGGAATCTTCGTTTTTGGTGGTGTATATTAAACAGTGTACTACTTGGTGTAATTTTTCCTTATATCCTAATTTCAGTATAATTCCAGCAGCTGTTGCCTTGGGAAACACAGGGGTTAGCGATGGGTGGTGTTACTGCCTGTGGAGCCCCCAATGCAGAGTTCAAAACATGTCACTTGATGTCAAAATTCAATGATTTGATCATGCTGGTATTGAAAGACTGGGCTGTTTAGAAACTTGTTTGCTAATGTGTCACAGTCGTCATGTACCGGGACAAGGTTCTCAATGCGTGACAAGCTGGCTCATTTTCTGGAGTAGTAGTAGCTTATTTAAGAGCTGTGCTTTAATAGCAAGACAATTTCGAATCATGCATATATATAGTTTTGCTTTTTTGTCTGCTTTGATTCAGCTGTTCCTAATAGAACAATCAGTTTTGAGTTCATTGGTGTTAACAGCTAATGCCCTAAATACTTCCCCCCACGAATAACAAAATCACAACTGTATAACTAACTACATTGCTTTGATGCCTAGATATGGTTGTGTCTTATAATGAATTCATTTTCCAATAAGAAAACCAATTTTAGAAAACAATAGTTTTACTTATCTATCGTTCTTCAAAGGAACTTAATTTCACAGTAATTCAATTATATAGCCATACTTATTACCTGTTAATGAAGTAAATATTTCTAAAATAATTGTATAACTTTAAGTGTCACTAATGATTTTTACTACTTTATCTTCAAAATTTCTCATTTAGTACTTCAAATGAGCACATTAACAATATTTTCACGTTTTGTGTTTCTCTTTTTTTTTTCTGTTTAATTTTTGCTCTCTTTTGTTAGACATTATATCTAAAAAGTGTCTGCTATGACAAGCTGGATTTTTGCCTGCCTACTGTATATGCTTTAGTCATTTTTGTAGAGTTTTGAAGTGTTCATGCTGTAACATTGCAAAAGATGTATCTGCATGCTTATTTTTTCTGCTATATATTGTATTAGTCACTGTTAACGGAACAAATTACAGTATGTAAATTGGGGCATATGCCTCTTTACTTAGGATCAAAGCTTAAACTTCTACTTTAGGAAGACCTGTTTATGATGACTTTTGTTTATACAGAGTAGGTATAAGAGCAATGTACGAGCTGGGAAACGGCCTCGGTTTCTCATTAAACCCGATTCTTGAGGCGAAGAGGTTCCATAAAACTTTTTATGTTGAGCTGAAATTGCTAACCAAAGTGATCGCCTGCATCTCAGCAGTGTCTAGTAAACATGCTGTGGGATAGATGCACAAGGTAGACTTAAACTCTGTCCAGACTCTGTCCCTGAGTGCTTGTCAAGCAGCACCCAGCAGGCAGGCGCTGGCTCGGGGTGTCGCTGGGCAGACTTGGTGGCCGTGGCAGACAAGGTCCCGCTGGCAGGGATGAGGGTGATCCCGCAGGTACCAAGCGCTCCTGTTGTGCATCGCGGCAACAGCAGGACTGAGAGCTGGCTTGGTCGGTGCTCATACTGGAGGGGATCTCTAACCCTGAGGCCTAGAAACCCTAGAGTAAACCACATCTAATTTTTCAGTCTCCGGATGTATTCTCCTACGTGTCTCTGGGTGTGTTAAAAGCTATTAGACGAAGCCTTTGTTTCAGGTGAGGCAGCTGAATGATGTTGTATAAAGCCGAATATCAAAGCAATTTTTTTTAGTAGAAAAACACTGAAAGATGTAGTGACAAGGGTCTGGAAATGGTAATTTATGTGCCTTGTTTGTATTGCAGCATGTTGCTTTAGAAAATGGCAGGCCTTTGCTGGGAGGAAGAAATTTGCATTCTACTGAGGACTGGGACAAGTCCACTTTGTGATGGAGAGCTAATTGCCACCACCAGATGGGAGAGCAAATTAAAGCAAAGGTAATGAATAAACCTTGGGTCCTATTTCGCCTCAATTAGTTTTGTTTGGTTGGTTTTTTTTTTTTTTTGATATAGTGACCAAAAAAAAAAAAAGATACCTCAGTGGGAACAGTTAATATAGTTCTCTGATGGAGGAAAGTTTCTGTTTGCTGAAGCTTTTCTTCATCTCTTCACCTTTTATAGCTTCATTACTAAGTACTTTCTATCTTGACTGAACGTTTTATTTAGTTATACCAAGTGAACTTTTTTTGCCAAATCAGAGGCAAGAAAAAAAAAATCTAATTATTTTCATTCTTAGAAGGTAGCTGCTGAAAAAGAAATCAATATTGGTGTCTGTGAATGAGCTGTTGGCCAATTGGCAGTGTAATAACCTAGTTTTGGAGAAAACAGAAAAAATGCAACATAGAAATAAATGATATTGGAGAAGAGGAGTTATGTTTAGGGTAAAGAGAATTGCTTTGAAAGCTAAGCTACTAGTCCAATGGCTTTTTCCTATCATAATCTGTCATAAAAATCTTAATCTTGACTATACTCAATGGCTTGTCATTTAGATTTTTGATCTGTATGGATTTTGATGAATTCTCAAAATCTTGTTTGCAATTAACCTTTCTTTTCCGTGTGCTTTGGCTGCTGGGAATACCACCGAGTTAGCCCAAACTTGTTGGTATTAGTTTTCAGTATTAGTCTTAGGAAAAAAATATTATATTAACTGGATTATATCAAATTCTGTAGTACCTTTTCAGGCAAAGTATCAGTTTAAATATGAAAAAACCCCAAGATTCTAGCATGGAAGGATGAAGAGATTTAAAGCAAGGGAAGTTATTGAGGAGCATCTTTCCCTTTATCATTTGCTCTAGGAGATCGAAGCTGATTTTGACTTTTCTGTGTGTATACAATTGACATAAAGTTTTAGTTCTCCCTACACCCCTTACCCCACTCTGAATTCTGTGCCTGTGTTGAGTGTTTTGAGGAAGACCAAGAATGACCAGAGCATTAGGCTCTGCTTTAACTCAACTGAGTAGTATTAAAAAAAAAATCTATGCAGCCAGCATAGCTTAGTTGTGTTTTTTCTGAAAACAAATGTCTGCTACTGTATTTCATCTGTCTAGTAATTATCCTTCAATTTAGAGGGTTTTGTGCAGTGAAATCTATCAAATACTGTATTCAAGAGGATCAGTGGTGAAATCCTTGCCCTGTTACACTTCATGTAGATCTTGTGACTTCAGGAGGATTAGAGTTCAAAGACTCAGTTGAATGAACATGTTTCCTTCAAGAAATGGATTGAGGATCAGACAGCACAATTACTGTGAATGGATTCAACTGGGCAGTTGTTTGCAGATCATCTTCATTTGGCTTATTACCCGAAGACCACTGGTATACTGCTGTCTGGCCATTCAGAAGGTTTTTTTACCTCTGCATCTCCCCGTTTGCAATCAAGCATACGTCGTACATGTACATCCTATACTACAGCTGTGTGCTGGTGATGTCAAGAGAGGCGGACATATTTGCAGGGTTCCATGACTACAGACCTTTAGTTGTTCATTGTCATGCAGGATAAAATTATGATCTTGCTTTCTTGTTTCTTCTGTAAATTTACAAGAGATGGATTTTTTTTTTTAATTAATACTTTTAATTTTTTTCCCTTCTGCTCTACTTCTGTAAATCTGGAAGGCACATTTTGTAAAAACAAAGTTTAAAACTAACCCTAGGTAGTCAATGGATTAATTCTAGAAGTTGTGTTGCAGATTTTAGGGAATTTGGAATTTGAGAATGACTTTTCATCGATCCTCTTTAGAGAGGAGGAGAGTTTAACATGGAAGAGGAGCTCAAAAGTGTATTGTGGATTTCTTGCTTGTTTGTTTCTAATTACGTTTGATGCATCAGCAATTGATTTACCTTGACAAGATATGATATAAAGGCAATCCTCAGTGTCATCTCTGAATTTTTTTTTTTTTTAAGTGGATGGTGGAAAAAACGTTTCCATGGAGTATCAAAAGAGATGCTTAGCATAGGTACTCAGTCTACTCAAGGTGATTAGAATAAGCTCTGGACTCCAGGCTCTTTCTTGCTGAGTTTCAGCATGTGGCTGAGTTGCAATAGTATTCAGGTTTCAGTTCAGGCCGAAGTTTTGTGTTTCTAGTGGTTTCTTTCTCTGAGAAGTTAATGTTTGCTTAACTAGTGCAAGGCGAACAAAACTGAAGGTGTCTCACAACGGTAGGACTCAGCACTGGGGAAATGAGAATTTTGACAGAGCGCTTAATTTTTGTGGACAACTTTTAGTAGTATTCGCTCTCTTCTCTATCTGCAGCCAATTAGGTCCATGTCCACATTTCAATAATTAAATCTCTGTGTTTAGTCTTGTAAATCCAATTTGGACTGTTTTTCAAAGAACATGGCTCCTTTGTCTGACATCTGGATATTTAGTTTATCTGAGCTCTGCATTCGTCACGTAAATGGAGTATTTCTGGTTTGCATCTGCTTTTTGATGGATAAATACATCCTTGCAAATGAAGGACAGATCCACGGCCCAAGTGCTGTGCTGAGTTTATTTGCTGGTTGGTGTTGGTTGTTTTTGTTACAGGCTTTGGTGTTTTGGGGAGGGTAAAGAAAAAAGGTGGAGAAAGCAGTGGAGGGCAAACAGCTAAAGAAGTGGCACCGGGATGTGAAACGTGTATCCTAAGGTGTTAATAGCTATTTTGTGGATCTGCAGCATGTGAGTCAGTAAATGCATTTCTGGTACCTACACAGAGGAATTACACTGCTGTTTATGACAGATAGTTCAGTTTCTGCCAGAGTTTCCATTATTAGTTCCTGTTTTCAGGGATTTGCAATAGAGGCTGAGTCTGTATTTGGGTAATTTTATTAAAGCAGTTTTCAACAAGCTATATGGCAGTGCAAGCATGGAAAATATATTAAATAAAAAGAAATCTCCGAGCCATGGGAACATGGTGTTCTGTTATGTCATGCAAAGCCATCTCATCACTAATACATTGTATAATTTCTGTTTAGCTACTTATTGTATGTAAAGTCAATGTTTTTTCAGCATCGGTAGCTTCAAAACCAAGGGTTTTAACCATCACAATGTTAGCCCAAAAATCACAAGATCTTAAATAATGGGTTTTGACATTCCTCTTTTGTTAATACTGACATGCCTTAAGCTCTAGCTTTGCTTCCCCCCACCCCCCACCTTCCTTAACTGCCGTGAGAACTCAGTATGCATGGGGTTTTTATCCATAGATGCTGATTGGTAGGTGAACATAAGTCTAAGTAGCATTAGCTGCTTATTACTGGCACTTCAGTTCAAAAATTGACTGCACCCAGATACTGGAAAGGAAGCAGAAGGGAAATGCTGTCACTGGACTGCACAGGAGTGACCTGTAGTGCGTTACTGTGATCTCTGGTATCCCAACAGCATCTCCTCATCACCAGTGTCCTGCCGTGACAGTTTATCTACACACCTGCCCCTGCTCTCTCACGGTCAGCAGTGAGCGGACACAGAGCATCCCCAGCCCCACTGCTGGGCACAGTTTCAAGGCCTGGTCAGAAGCCTGACCGTGGTGGGTGCAGGAGTTGGGCTGGTTGCTCTCCAGCTGCCTTCCCTACCCTCCCCTTCCCGGTGGAAGGGATGTTTGAGAATAGAAAGTGACTGAATAGATCCAACGTTACAGAAGGAGTTTTTTGTCTCTTAGCTGAAGCACTGAAGGGGCGGCTTGGCCATGACTGTGAGCACCACATGGATCAGAAGATGTTCAAGTACAGCTCCTGTGAGACTCAAAATTTTGGTACTGGTGTCACAGTATCTGCAGAGATTATTTAGGGTATTGGGTATAGAAGCAAGCTAACTAGAAAATTGATTTAATGAATGAGTAGTTTTTCCAAGATGATAGCTGGGCAGTGATGTCCTCAGCGTTTGTGTCCGGGCTTGGGCACAATCCCAGGATATGATGGGTTGTGGGGAGAAGACAGGGCGACCTGGGAAAATCCTGGCAAGATCAGGGGAGAGGTTCTGGCTTTTTACAGCTTCATCCATGTTTCCATGGGATATAATCTACGGTGACGAATCTGAATTATTTCATAATCCTCATCAGAATAGTATCAGTGAACTTCTTATAATGCCTCCTAAAGACTTTTTAAAATTCTCTAAATGAGCGTAAAATCTGGGAATTTGGCTTTGATTTCACTATAATGAATGCGAATGAAGTTGTCTAATGCAAAGCAAGAGGATTGTTATGAATATGCATGCAGTGCTGCAGCCCGCCTGTGTCGTGTGGATGCCTGAGGAGATGAAATGCGAGAGCTCCAGACTTCTGTCCTCTGCGTCAGCTCTTGATGAGGGACGTTTGAGAATTTATTTTTGAGGTTTTTAGTTGTTTGCTGTTTTCTTTTCTTTTTAAAAGAATTCTTTTAAGAAAGAGAACTCTCCTTAGTGATCTATGATTTTACTAGTATATATATTAGTATTTTTTTCTTTTTCCAGATTAGGGGTTTAGTGAATTAAGTCTTCCTGCTTTCTAAACAAAAGAAACTTAAGCTTTCTATTTTTTTAATCTCAAGACTTCCTAGTTAAAAAAGAAGTCAACAAAGGCACTGATATGTCTGAATTTCACTGTCTTCCTTCTCCCCTCATCTCCCACCCCAATATATTAATTATATTTGGAATTAAGTTAGTTAACTGGTAACAAATGTACAGAATTATGTTGTGCATTTTACAGTCTTCTGCATTATTTAGTGTATTTTTGTGACAGTTATTACAGCTGATGTGAATTTCCATTATTCTGTTGTCAGGCTATACTTGACAAACACTTTTTGACCTATTTTTTAAATATAGATGTAATATTTATATAGGCTTCTATATTCGACCATAAGGTTCAACTACATTTTGTAGCTATAGATGTAGATTCTGACAATCAAACACAGCATTTTGATGTACTTTGTAATTTATTTTAGTTTTTTGCAGCAGCTTCAGGTAATTATTTTTTTAAACTGCTATTTATTTTCTCCCTCAAATGGACAGTGAAATAAATATAATCAAAATAATTTTGAATCAGAAAGTAAACAAGTGTGTGCTGTACTATTTTTTTTTAGTGCACTGAAAGTATACAGGCTGCTTCCAGAAATTGTAAGAGGAAAGAAAAGGTGTTTTTATAGTAGAATAGAATTCAGTAGAGCTATTGTCACGTGGAATAGTTGGAGCTCTGCAATAGTCTTGTTAATTGGTTTTGCTTAGACTATGTAATTATGAAATTACCCATGTTACATTCAAGCAGTTGTCATCTGAGCTTCAAAATCAACACTTGGATTTAGGTAGATGTTTTCTTCAGGAGTATTTTAGTTTCAGGCTGTGTGCAGGTTCAGTGGGAAGCTGCATTGCCCGCTGTTGGGCGCAGTCGGGAGGGCGGTGAGAGCAGCCTGGGTTCTGCGGGTTACAGCTCACAGGCTGCTCACTGCACCCGCAGACACGCCTGGGAAAGTCAGTGGGAGAACACTGGAGCTGTGCGGAACACAATCGTAAAACATTCTGTACATACAGGTACTGGAGCTTTTGTTTTGTAGAAGGAAGATGGAGGAGAGATTGTGTTCCAACACGTGAAGTTTCCTGAACAGAGTTTCATGAACACAACACAAAACTACAAAAAGACTCCGCTTATCGAACTCTGGGAAAAGTTTATTGCTTGTACAACTCCAGTCTGAATGTCACAGCTGTTACTAATTACAACTAGGAGCAATTACACCATCAAGATTAATGTAATTGTACATTTCAGTGCATACAGGATAATGGAAACATAGTGGATATATACAGGATGATGAAAGTTTAATGTAATACACACATTCTTAGCTGGTTAACAACAATTTTATGCCTTTATGTAATACTTTGCCTGTGTGTACCATCACACATACCTCTAATTCATAAGCCGTCAAAACATCCTAGGAAAGAAACTGGCTTAACATCCCAGGTCTGCTGCTATCTTTAGATGTTGTCGATTTGTGTTAGTAAAGATTCTTTTATCAGAAACTCCTTTTTCTTTTTTGCTTACTTGGGTATCTCTCCTTGGTCTAATTTTTTGTTTTTCAAGGAAGCGTTCCAAAGCAGTAGATCCTAAGAAATATTAACTGTTACTAAATGATGCTGTGTTTCTACTTTTCACTTTTTTTAAGAAATTGCTCTTAGGCTTCAGCTAGAAGGGATTTAATGTTTTGATGCTGTTTTTTCACAGCGTGGCTTTTTGAAAGTACTTTAGCTCATTCCATCAGCGATTCCATTCTGCTTCTAGACCCAGAGCTGTGAAACTCCGGTCTGCAGACTGCTAGTACCTGCGTGGCCGTGGCAAATGGTCTGCAAGGGCAAATGGGCCACAAGGCCTTTTGGTTAAGAGTTGGATGATGAAAGGCTGTAGTCATCTGGGAAGAACTAGAGCTGAAAGAGGAAAACATGAGGCAACACTTTTCTCGTGATATCAAAGCCAATGTCTTTTTATTTTATGTTTCCCATGAGCTACGAATGTTTGTGCAGTCAATTCCTCAAATCTAGTGGTGTTTGATAACTTGTTAAGGAATAGTAAATGGGCCACCTGATTACAATTTTGGCTGGTTTTAATATGATTTCTTATATCTATCTCGGCTACGGACCTAGCAAATCATTTTCTGAGACTTTTCCAGTCCTCTTGGCATGGAAGTAACAGCAAACTTTCTTTGATGCCCAGTTTTATCCATTTCTTGAAGGTGTTTCACCCATCTTCTTTTCAGAAAATGGCCTTAATTATGCCCAGTAGACTCTCTTTTTTATCTCTTCAGTGCCAGACTCTGTCTTGCAGTTAAATCACCACGAGGCAACTTTTTCGGTGGGAACTTTATGTAGCTGAATTTCATTACTTGCTGAACATTTGGTTTGGAAAATGGCACTTTCCACCGAAGTTTTCTCTGGGAAAAGCAGCTTTAATTTCTGTCTCATTTTACTTCCCATCTCATTTAGTCGGCCTTGCAAAGCCTCCTCATCCCCGGCGGGTGGAGGCCGGACAGCGGCTGTGAGGCAGGTGTGTGTGCAGCCTGCAGCAGGGAGGGCAGCGGGCGGCCCCAGCGCTGCTCTGGCCGCCGTGGACAAGGGGAAAGCCCAACCGGCCCCGCCAACAGAACTGGACATGCTGCTGCCCTCTGGCAGGTCCACCTGTATCTTCTCATCAGTTTTTATCGTTACAATTTTAACTCTCTATATTACTGACATGCTACCTAGATGAAATAAAATCTTTATAAGTTCCCGAAAAAAAACCCATGTCACTTTGAAATGTGTTGTGTTTTGTCTGTTTCTGGTGGCAGCTTAGCATGTATGTGAGATCTTTGTTTTTCCCTTCCTACCAATGTCAGGAGTATAAAGTTGTCTTTCTTTCTGTTTTCTGTTAACCTTTTTTTCCCCGTCTTTCCTTTTTTTCCCCGTCTTTCCTTTTTTTTCCCCGTCTTTCCTCTTTTTCACTTTGTGCTGTGAACCTCTGACACCTTATATGAAAAGGATTTGGAGAACTTTTCTCTTCATGAGGAAAACGGTATACCCCAGCTGTGCTTTCCAGGCTTGTTAATAGTTCTGTTTTATTGTCTTCTGTTCCAGTGCCAGAGAATTTTGTCAGGCAATCCATAGTGATTGATTCTAGGGAAACAAAATACCATTTCCTCCTGTTTTCAGTCTTGAGTCACATCGTAGCTCTCTCACCAGAGGCACAAAGCAGCTAGTCAGGGTTTTTTTTTTCCAGAATTCCTGCACTTGTCTACAAACAGCTGTACAAAATTAACTGAAAATAACTTGCAGTTCTAGTCTTCATGCGTAAAAAAGACGGTTGAGACACCCTGTCATCCTTCTGGATTTGGTATGGAACAAAAAAGCCATGTCCCAGTCAATGGAGTTTCTGTAACTTCTTGAGTTTCTTGTTGTTTTTTGTGATGAAAGGTGCTCCAGTGCTATGTGGAATTATTTTTTGTGATTCTAACTGCTGGTCACCAGTAACAGAACTTGTAGTTGTGTATTTGATGCATCATTTATGGTTTTCTTTGTCTTATTTTTCCTTACAGATGAATCTTTATACTTCCAAGTACCAGAAAATCCCAGAGTACATAAATGTTCTTTTTTCCATTTGCAAACTGAACAGAAAGCCAGTGTTTTGTCACTAGTAGGAGCTGATACAGAAATATTTGCAATTGCAATACGTTGCTCTTACTCATGCCAAGTATATTCTGCTAGGTAACAAAATGAAAAATTACAGTGATGGCTGCAAGGGCTGGCATGTTATTTGTTATGCAACTTCTGCCTTAGTAATCTTTGCTGTTGAATCCATTATACATAATGGTTCAGTACCACTGTGGGAGTGTTAGAATGCAGAAAATGGCTCAAACAGTAGAATGTAGTCTTAAAAATAAAGTAAAATCTCATTCCACAGATATTACAAAATATGACATTCCAGGTTGTTTCATGTTTTCATGCTGTGATGTAAACACCTGATTATACCATTACTGACTAAATATGATTTTGCTTTAGCAGTTGGGTACAGATATGGTAAGTGGCTATAGTGAAAGAAAAGAGAATTTGAAAACTGCTTTTTTGTCAGGTTGACACGATCATTACCCTAAGTATCTGTGTAGGGTTTTCTGCTTTACTTTTGCAGTGGAAAGTGTCTGCCCAGGAAGGGCTGAGGCACGTAGTTGCAAAGCACTACGTGGTATTTGCTAATCAAGAGAAGGGCCGTGATAGTCTGTTATGGGAAATGATGTCAAACAGATGTGGGATGCTTCTCCTTCCTCTAGGACGGGGGATTTTGGTGTACTGGGAAGTCACTCGGACAGCATGGACGCACTGTTCTTCCTAGAAATGCTGCTCCTCTTGAGGATCTCTGAAGAGGACATTCATTGAGTTCATTTCCCATCTGCTTTCTCCATTAGTTGTCTGAAGTCTGCTCTTGCTTCATACGGAATGTTTTCCTCTGTGGGCCTGTGTGGAATAAGTTGAGTATTTAAAAACAGCATGTGAAAGGGGGAGATGAATAAGGGTTGGAGAAGGCTGCTAGGACAAGTAAGTTGAATGGAGAGGAAGAGGGGCTGGAGCAGCATGGCCGAAGTAAGAAACATTCAGATCTGAGTGGCTTGCTGGGGAGAAGCGAGATCTTGTCCAAGAGTTATTTCATCATAAAGCACATCCACATTCTAAAATATGGTCATCCACAAGGCATGGGAGTCCTTGTAGGCCTGGCAAAGTAAATCCATGCTGAACTCTCTTCTCAAGGTTAGATTGCTGCCTGTCACAACCTGAAAACCAGCCAAGATGTGTTCACCCTTTCACTGCAACCGAATTCCAACAGTTAATCTGTTCTAAGAGAAACCACCACATCTCCATTGTCTGGTCCTTAAAAATACGAATGACATGTATCAAATTATTCAAGTGGGTCTATATAAGACTATTAAATTTATATTAGATGAGAAACATATCACATAAGTGATACCCATTTTATTGAAAATTATTACTAATTCTTTTCAAATCCTAGGTGAAGAAATGCATCTCAAGTGAACTAGTTTTTGCATTTCTTCCTGCTGTCTCCTAATCTCCTGCCATTACAGCTGAGTCAATGCAGATGATATACTGAAATAGCAACTGAATTTCTTACTCCCTGTTCATTCTGTATGTACTTCAGGTAATATTGCTTTGGAATAGAAAACTTTGGATATCTTTATTTTTTTGATTAATTGTGTTAGGTCACTAGGAATCACTTAGCCTGCAAAATCCAAAGTATATTTGATACATCGTAATGAAATCTATGTAGCTGTAGCAAGGGCTTACCTGATCAATATAATGTTTTCATGGAAGAAGAGAAGTAATGCAGGTTAGTGTGGGCCAAATTTATGCTGAGTAGTTGGAAATATACTGTGGACTTAGAATATTTGTGAAGTTCACTCGCCCTTAACAAAAAACTAATCTATGAAGAAACAGTAATAGTAGCAGTATACTGTGCTTCTAGAGCAGTTTTACTTCTATGGGAAGATGAGACATGCTATTTGCAGTTCACATGATCTGATATATATTTTCTGAAGAGTTGAAGCATTCAATATTTCCCTCCTTTTTAGTTAAGATCCCTGTCGATTCATTTTCAAATTCTTCATGAATGAAGGGACAAAAATGTCCTCGATTAAAATATTTTGATAACTGTGCTATCGTAATGTAATACAAAGTTAATACTGCGTTACTTAAAATGAAACATTGCCACGTTTCCTTCATGGAATGCTGCAACATTTTGATGTTCTCAGGAGTTTAGTCCGTTGGGTTTTGAACCTGACAATTTTTTTTGGCAAAACTGGTGTTTTATTCCCAAAGTGCTGTGGCTGTGCTAAGCCAGCATCCTTTCACAGAATATGGTTCCATCAAAGACTTTCTTACTGGCTCTGCATCTGTGGGTGCAGGCAGCTGACCTGGGGTGAACTTCTTGTAATTTGCTTTTCCTATTTGTTAATGATTTGAGATTTTGTAGAGGATTTGTATGGCAGTGGAACAGGAGATCAACAATAATGTCTGTCCTCATTAAATCTTCAGTATTTCTTTTTAATTGGACTTTTCTTTGAGTGGAAAGAACTAAGTCCTTATTCAACAGTTACCGAAATCAGAATTGTCCTTCTTAAGTAACAAAGTGTCTACCAGACTTCTTAATCTACTTTTAGTGAAAGGGTTACACAGGGGCATTATTTGGAGCTTACTGTGGTAGCTAGCAAGCATACGTTTGTTCGGGTAGGTTTTTCTTGTTTGGTTGGGGTTTTTTTGTTTTCCCTGAAGTGGCTTTTTTTTCCTCTTCCAAATTGATAGAAAGTTGCTTGATTATATACTGTCCAAACAGCCTTGGCAGAGCCAGGGATCTTTTTTGACCAGTTTTCAGTGCAGCACACTCCCACACCTCAGGTTCCCATTCATAGCCTACTGTTTTGTCACTACCTTCAAAGTTCCTTAAGTAAATGAGTAACAAAGACTTTTAGAACATTATATGAAGCTTCTGGCACTTCTGCTTTTTTCCACACTTCTGGAGACTTAGTGTATTTTGCCGACTTCTACAATGGTTTTTAATTGCTGTTTTTCTTTTCCCATGTTTGTTCTCCTAACTTTTCCTGCCCTCCTTTTTTATCCCATAGCAGAATGTGGGTTTATTTTTGAGCTTATATTGATGAGCTTCTATTGATCTTACTTTTGTTATATAAGCGTAAATAAATTCATACACATCACTTACGAGTGGAGTCATTTGTTTGCAGTAAAGTAATTGTTCAGATAATATTACAGAATTACTGAAATTGGTATTAAAATGTCATCTTGTGTCATCCCACACTTTTTAAAGTGGAATTGCAGATCCTGGGGAAGTTTGAATTCAGTTCTGCAGTGACACACACCTATACATTTAACATATGGCAGCAGCTTTGCTTTTTCTGGCTGTGATCCAAACTCTTGAGTCCCTATTCCTGTTTCTTTGCTGATTGAAACTTCCAGTCACTTTGGGTGGATTTTAAAAAAGGCTATTAGGAAATAAATGGCAAAATAATTGGTAGTGTAATAAAAAGTATACGAAATGTCTAAATGCAGTAGTTAAGTGTTTTCGAGTGCTCCCTGTTTCTAGATGATCAAAATCGTTCCAACGGGGGGGCGGAGCTGTGATATGGTGCCTTTTATTTTTAAATTTTGAAAATGTAAGGCTACTTTGCTTTGGATTTGGATTGTCCTTTGCCATTGATATCTTTAAGAACAGAATGAAATGTTCCTATGAATACTTTGTGTGCAATCATTAGGTGATGTCCCCTTATAATTAGTAAACAAATCTAATTGTATATCACATTTAAATCACTTCTAAGATTATGCTAATGAGTAGCCTTGTTTACATGTCACTTTCTACGTGATCAGAACAGCATGACAGTTCATAAAAATGATCTTTATATATACCCCATACTTTCTTCCAACTTCTAGGTCTTTCTTGAGTTGTTTTGCATTTGTCTTTGTGTTCCTTTGGCATCACGTTCAAACTGCCCGATGCACACATTCACCTTGATCCCAATGTCAAATGGGGTTGTTCTAAAAAGATCCACTGACAGAGTGAAAAGGAACAAACAAATCCATCAGCTTGCTAAAATGAGGGTTAAAAAGCCTGGAAATGTTAGCATTTAAATTAGAAAGTGTTGGTCTCCTGCCAACCCTCTACTTTCTTTGCTCAGTTCTTGTGAACTGATAGGATATCAAATTAGGCAAGTTAACCTTTTGAAGCTATTAGGGGGAAGCTGTCTTGTCTCCTTCAGTTCCCTGCTGACTCAGGAGAAAGCAGCTGGCAGGCTGAGCTAGAAGGGCATTTTGAGTGGACAGTATGCTCAGATTTATTTTTCTTCCAGCTCTGCTGCAAAGTGAAGAAAAAGTTTTAAGTACTGGTTTTTGAAGTAGTACTGAAGTAATTATTCATGCTACGTGTATCCTACTGATAAAAAATTGGAAGTATCTTAAAACATTTATAGGTATGCAGAGGAAGGAAACTTGCACACTTGCAACCTGTTAAACTTGATGACTGTCACTACTGGAATCACCAGATACCCGAAGAACATGAGGCACACTTAAAAGTCATTAGATGAGAAACTGTTATTTTTGGTTGCCCTCTATTTTGTGAACCATTGCAACTGTTAAGGCATATCCTGGCAATCATGAGAGCTAGAGGCCCTGCTTTAAAAGCTGGGATTGCAATGGGAATGCTTTGCTCTGCAGCTCTCCAAGAAAGGCACTTAATCCTGTGAGACCCCTGCAGTTACTGGGACCTGGCAAGACTTTGGTTTCTACCCAGGTGGGGAGGAACAGCGTACTTACACTGGGCTAAACTTTCTGATTGTGCAAACGGAGGTTGGTACCTGTTCAGAAACAGAAGAAGAAACTAATGGCTTCTTTGAACTCCTAGTTTTAAAGACTGTACCCCACAAGCTAAAGAATAATTTCCTTATCTGCACAATGCCGGGTTCTAACTCTTTCACCGTCAGGAAAGAAGGACCTATACAACCAAAGCCAGGCACGGTGGGGAGCAGATGGGTCCTGTGGTCAAGGCACTGTGCTGGGTGTCTGTTGGCACACGGTGCTGACAGGAGATGTGCTCTACATCCATGGTGATGCAATGTGAAGCAGTCTCAGAAAAATTTCTTACTGCTCTAGAAATAATCTGCCTCCTTCTTCCTCCAGCAGAAGGAATAGTTCAAGATGATGAGCTTGGTAGTTTTATTCCTAAAATCACTATACTAATGTAATATCATGAAACGATGGGCCAAATTTCAATTATTGTTTTTATTTTTATTCCTCAGTGAAATACACTATCTTACAGCTTTAGGGACCACTTCAGGGATGGCAAAGTCAAGCAAGAGTGTTTATTTTAGTTCTAATTACTTCTGTCTGGTACCAATTAGGAAACCAGAGAGGCTAAACCAGCTTGTAAGTAGCAGTAAGGCTACATTTATTGAATTTTGGATTGCCATACACTTTAAAATTAATTATTTAAAAGAAGTTTACCAGAGAGGAGACTTTAAGGAGAAGGACAAACTAATGATGAGACTTAAACTCTTAATGGAATCCAGTTATGCTCCCAGGTGACCTTTAGGCTTTTCAGAAGAAATTATCTACATTCTTTTGTTTAATAGTAAAACTATACGATGTCTTAGTTTACAGCAGTATTTCAGTAGTATCTCTAAAAATCATTAAGAGGAAAATGTACAAAGAATTGCATGATATAGTTGATCTTAGTTTGGTGTAAGAGATGGGTGGCTCTATTCTATGATTCCGTAGTTGAGCTGCAGCAAGTTGCTGCTCAGGATGCTCAAAGGGCAAAGCTGTCATTTCTGGATGCTGTGTCATAGCTCGGTTTGTTCTGTTCTCTTTCTCTGGCCACCTAATTACAGTTTGCCTGCAGAAGGGAACTGGGTAATCCCTGGTGGGTGCTGTGCCTTTGGCCGATGGGCATTGCTGTCATACACTTGGCCTTGCCTTTGCATGTATCTTCCATCTCTGTATTTTCAGAGGAAGATTCTTAGATTATGTGAAAGTTTCAATTATTTGTTACATAGCAAACAATTTTAAAGATACACTTAAAATTTTTGCCATTTGGTCAACACTTAGCTGGTCTTTTGAGTGAGGTTAGCCACTGCGCTGTGTACTGGGATTGTTCTTGGACCCTCTCTTTTACCAGGCACAGCATTCCAGTCACCCTTGCTTCTCAGTGGTGTGTGCCGTAACCTGGTTATTGGAAAGAGGATGGAGCGTTCCCATCTGTGTGAACAAACTCCTCGTGCCTATCCATGCTGGATGGTGTGAATTTCTCTGAGTAGGGTCGAGACCAGCATCTGCCCCTTCACAGTGTGTGTAACTCCCATGCTACTCATGAACTTGTCCTGTAGACTCTCACGCGGTTAATGCTGTCGGGGGTATGTGCTGTCTTAGGCTGCTATGGATAATTGTAATGCCAGTCCTGCATGCTATTAAAACATGCACTCATCTGCCTATAATTTTTTCACGTAAAAAGCGTATTGTTTACAGCCAGTGTTACTGTAAAGATCCACTGTGTATCAAACAGAAAAAGATGTGGCCGTAGGAGAATGTAAGTTGAGGAAAAACAGGGATTACTGCACGATTGGTTTATGATACTTAGATCATGCACACACATATTTTAGACCTGTTAAGTTACTTATGAAAAATAACCCAGATGTATATTCATGGTGTTAATGTGATGTTACGAAAAGGATTTGATCAAGGGAGATACGAGGCTGTTAATTAGCACTGCTTCCCCAGTCAACAGACCACATTTAAGTGACTTGCTGAACAAGAAAATACTTAAGCACATCCATAAATGGCTTAAAGAACTAGATGAACAAGTATAAATATAAAAAGGTGTAATCATCTTTGAAATAAAAATCAAAAATCTCCCAGATTGGAATGAAATAAAGTAGAACCTCGATTTGAATGCTTTTGACTACACACTCAGATGAATAATCAAAATGTGAAGATCAACTTGCAAACCTTGATGGAGTGCGGAATATTTCTGAGGCAGGTGAGTGGAGAAAGGGAAGGGAGCAGGCAGTGAGGACACCCGCAGGCCATCCAAAATGAAGTTCTATGCAGCAGGTTTCTCCCTGGGGGCTGCCAAAATTCCCATTTTTATTTCTTCAACCCACAGCTGTTACAGCTAAGCTGAACCTTTCACAACAAAAACCCTCTCTGAACTGAAGCAATATAGGCAGCTTGTTTTCAGGATGGAAATGGTGTGCAACAGGAGAGGAGGAAAGGATGAAATGAACCTTGACTCTAGTGATCGATGTTAGAATTCAATTTAAAGGAAAGTAAACATCTGCAACTTTTGGTGTAATTATGAGTTTAGGTCAAATTTATTTTAGGAATGGATTTATTTTTATCTTGAATTCAGCGGTGAGAAGTTTAAGGTCGTTATTTGTAGTGATTTCCTTTTGTTTCCCTTTGCACCCTTTGTTTCTGTTAAGTCTTGTAAACCCATAATCTGTTCTGCCTTTACATCTGTCTAAACACAAATGGTGTTTCTGATGTTTTTAGCACCCTGAAAGAATTTATAAACTCTGACCCCATAGTTGATACTAATGGTTCTGACTGCCCAGGGTTTGTTTTGGGCTGTCTGTCCTTGGAGTGACTGGTTACAGTAGCGCTGATGTAGGGGGCTGAGACATCAGTTTCAGTTGCAGGATTTAAGAAATAATTGGTTTAAAGATGAATTTTCTTTGAAGTTAGCAATAAAACAGGCTGGCGAGCTCAGTGCTTCTATGCTTATGCCTGTAAATAGTATAAATTTTCTTTTTAAACTTTGATAAAGGGTTGAACCAGTTGAAATGCCTGCTTTCTCGTGTTCCAGGCACTAGCAATGAAATGGCTTTAATATTTAAGTAACTGTTTTTATTAGACTCTGTTAGGCTTTAATAGGTGTTCCTGGAGTGCCGTTGACTTGCTCTTTATTGGTTAGCTGAGAGAAAAAGCTTTTACTCTTTTCCAGCAGGACCTCGAGGGTGTCATTCAACACCCTGGGGCAAGATGCTGAGCTGAACTTAGCAACAGGAGGCAATGATAAATCTGGATTTGAGGGAAATATAGCAGGTTAGATCCCAGCTGCACTCTCAATTTGTTAAGTTCCAGTTTTTACGCATCCAAAATATAACCATCAGATGCTATTTCCTACTGGTTACCTTCTAAATATGTTTATTCACACAAAGTCATTTCTGCTGGTGCTTTGAGCTGGCCTAGCTTCGGTGTGAAAGATGATTCTGATAAGTCATCTTCCTGTGCTACATCCAAGACAACTTTGTCACTTTCAAGTAAATAGTTTAAAGAAACAATGAACAAAAGAAAAATTTGTACCAGAAGACATTAGGTCTTACGTGAAAGTAAGACTTGAAGTGAGACTTTAATGTCCTATGAGCCTAATGCTGCTAAGCATTGTCTTACCAGGAGTGGATGAAAAGGATTTCCATGTTAGACTGAACAAACCCAGAAGTGTCACTTCCACTAGTGTAGTGTTGAGTTCTTCATAGTTTATAGTGGTGTCCTTTTGTATTCATTGGTACTCTTTGGAAAGAAAAAGAAATTTCTGGTTTGTTTAAAATCGACAACAAAAAAGCAGCAATTATTTTTGCTAGTTGGGATGTTGAACTTTTATATTTGAGCTGATCAATTTGAATTCAGGAAAGAATTGCGTATTTAGACTTTTTCCTAAGCTGTAGGATCCCTATTTGCTAGATAAATACTGCATTCCAGAAAGGAATGTTGAAGCATTGTATATTTTGTTTTATAGAAAGCTTTATGCATATGAATCTGAGTTATAATAAAGTAACTACAGCATTTGCTGTCAAATTAGTATTCTAGGCTATAAACCAGTTAAGAACTGAAATCTGTATGTGTGTTTTTCTGAGTTTACACTTTTTTTCCTACTATTGCTTTCAGCAACTACTGTTGTCAACTGGGTGCTCGTGATATTTTTCCTTTTGCACAGAAGTGTTGATGGGTTGTGAATACTGCTTCAGGGTTAATTTTCTGAAGCAATGTTCTGAAGTGTAGTTATTTTTGTAAGTCACTAGTCAGAGTAAAGCAGACAAACTAACAAAATGTGAAATATTAGGGCTGCTGGGGATGGATCGAAGGCTAAATATAATTAAATTGAAACAACAGGATGAATGATGGCAAGCTCAAAATAGAACTCGCATAATTTACAGACCAATTTGATGCACTTAGTCTGTCTTACTCTAGCAGATCTAGGACATTTTGCAATGGACTTTTAGTGGATAGTATTTTAAACTGGAAAGAGGTGTTTAGTAACAGAATTCATTGTTTAATGTAAAGGATACAGTTTGATATAGAGGCTAAATAATGTGAAGCTCTACTTGCTAAACATAAAAAAAAATATATATATATATATATATATATACACACATATATACATATAGGTGGGAATAGATTGTCCCTTTCAGTAAAAATGTCCTAAGGATGAGATCAGGGAAGCAGAATCCTGACTTCTGGTTGTGGTTTTCCCCAAAACATTTTCTAATCCCCAAATTGTAAATCTTAGTGGCATGGTGAGTCATGTTCTTCTAAAGTAAAGCATCTGTGTGAGACTCCTCTAGGCCTTCATCAGATTCTGGCTGCTCTGCTCCTTTTTGAGCTGTTTTGTCCGCGGTGGCTGCCTGCCTGTACTTAAGGGATATCTTTGTAGAGGAAACAGTAGAGAACATAGTGCCTGGATCTGGTTGCTATCTATCAATCAAACATGTGAGAAAAGATGGAGAATACTCGTTGTTTTGTTCATTCACACGTGAGGACAGCTCTTTTCATTCTCTCTCTCTTCTGTCCTCCTCACAGAGGTGCATTCTCATGTCCTGGATGCGGCTTTTTACTGCTAGACAGCCGCAAAGATTGAGCCCCAGTAATGGAGCTTCATGTGAGCTGCACACTCTCCATGACTGCCGAGTCTTCAGTAGTGCCTGAGTTGCTACACCTGAAAATACTTGAATATCTTTTCTCTCAGAAGTCGCCTCACCTTAATTTCACCAATGTATATGTATTAGAATACATCATGTGCTGTGTAAGCACAACTACTAATGCATATGGGATATTTTATAATGGCTTCTTTTTTTCAGCTTCCTTCCAGGTACCTGCTGACTCTATTCTGATGTTGAAATTAGACAATTTTTCAAGGCAAAAGCAGTTTCTTCTGCCCTGAATACGAGGTAGGATACCAATGGTGTTTGTAAACTGTACTGCGACTGCATGTCCTGGTGTTGAAAGGATGACAGACTTAGCATTTGTTCACTGTGCCAGCTCCTGCTTTCTGGAAGCCCATTTCTCCCTGGTTTCTTCCCCCTCTGGTCTGATCCTTTCCTAGCAGTGCCAGCAGCACAGAGGGCTGCTCATCCTCAGAAATGAAGTTCGTTGTTATTTACATCAGTGGACTGACTTTTGCTAAGCCGTATGAAGAATTTAGGATCATCTCTGATTATCCAGAGTACATTTACCTGTGACTATTAAAGGTGATCATGATAAATTATCTATAGATAAATATGAGATCTTTTGCCACCTAAAGCCACTGTTGCAAATAGTTAGAAATATGATCATTTATATATTATATATATAAAAGGTAATATATAATAATTGTATTTTATGGATGTTTGTATATATATATATATATGCATGTGTACATTTCTAATTTTGCTTCCTTATTGTAGAATTGCTAGAAAAATAGTTGATTAGCAGGATTTTTAAGAGGAAGATGGATGAAGAAAACTCTAGAAAGTTGGAAAGTTTGTTTGGCTTTCAGCTGGAATAAACATGTCAAGTTAAACAACCTAATCTAGGCAGTTTAGTTCAGCTCTGACATTTTTGCCTTAGGCAGTGATTGGAAAATTGTGGTTTATGTCACAACCAAGCAGCTAAGCTGCCTAATTTTGATCTCAGCGTTGCAAGTGGGAGCAGCCTTGCATCTGTATGGGTCCAGGGGGGCCAGACAGGCTGCCACCCTGAAGTGGCGGGGAACTGCAGAAGGGCCCTGATGCCGGCTGGCTGCCGGTGCGTGGGCTGCTGGTGCTGGATGCCAGGGAGCTGTGGAATACCCACATTCTGCCTGGCTGGTGTGGCTGGGGCCCCAGTGAGCTCTGAGTTGGCACTAGAGGCTGTAAGAGACCCTGGTGAGACAATGATCCCGTGTAGAGCCCCAGGGTGCAGCTTTAGCAACTCACCCCTATTCCTTCTGCCTGCTCCCTGCCTTGAGGACAAAGGCACTCACTGGCGTCACACCGTCTGTGCCTCTCGCTTAGTGCTCCGTATGCCAGGCTGTCCCATGGTGGCAAGCTGATGGAGAAAGGGAAACGGATGAGTCCCTGCTGCCCCAGCAATAAAGTCATCCCTTCTCTTGCCCCCTGCCCTGTTTCCACCTCCTCCAGGAAGCTGAAGCCCAGACTCATGGGACAGCGGAGGGCCAGGACTGCAGGGACAGTCCCTGGTGTGGCACAGCACTTGCACTCTCCTGTCTTGGGAGCCGGGCAGGAGGACACCAACCTGAAGGGGATTCGAATCCCCATGGTGAGCATTTCTGGGAGAAATGCATCCCTGTCTCTGCAGAGTGGGCACATCGTGCACAGCGTGTCCCTGCAGGAGAAACACAAGGAGCGGGAGTGAGGCCCTGCTGCTGCTGAGCGCCTGCTGTGTCCCAGGGCAAGGGAATGCAGCCCCTGTGGAACCAAGCGTGTTTGCATGCTGGACACACCATGACACTGTAGGACCTTCTGTCCCCCACAAGGTTGACGCAAATGAGGCAGATGGTGTCGTCTTCTGGAGCTGCCTCCACGGTCTGCCTGGGGCTGTGTTCCCAGCAGAAGGACCTGGGAGGAAGAGGAGAGGGATGGGTGAGATGAGAAGTGCTGGGTTCTTCTCCAGTGGTGGCGAGGAGGGGATAGTGCAGAGATTAACAACCAACTTTATTGTGCTGGTGGGGGGTGCTCAGGGCCAGCACTGTGGGATGGCGCATGGCTGGTCCTGCATCGTCGTCCAGTCTGGCTGTAAGGGTTTGGGGCCTGACGTCGCAGGTGGGAGCGGGCTCGCATGGGCCCGGGGGAGCTGGAGCGGCTGCTGCTGCCGAGTGCTGGGGAGCTGCTGGAGGCCGGTGATGGCAGCTGGCTGGGGCTGCAGGGCTCTGGTGCCTGTGAGCCGTGGGAAGGCCCTGATGCGCCCGGGCTGGGGGTGCTGCTCTTAGCTCTTCGTGCTGGAGTGCGGCTGCTCTCCTGGCGTCTTCTGGGATGGCTGTACGGATTGCCAGCCCGATGTGGCCGGCGGGAGCAATCTCGCGCCCGCATGGGCCCAGAGAGGCTTGAGCGGCTGCTGGCCTGATGTGATGGAGAGCCGCAGGGGGACCCCGGTTCCGGCTGGCTGGGACTGGTGGGGCCGGCGAGCTCTGGGCTGGTACTGGAGGCTGTAAGGGGAAGCAGGAAGGTCAAGGACACGGCCCCCCATGCCTGGGGCAGGAGAGGCCAGGGCAGTGCCCCCAGCCCTCCTGGAGCACAGAGGCTCTGCCAAGCCCACCCAGGCCAGGGGCACTGGGTGCTTTGCCTCTCACCGGTGCCCAGGCCAGCACAGCTGTCGCACTCCCAGATGGCCGTGCTGTTCCACAAATAAGAGCAGCCTCTGTGGATACCTTCAGCAGCACAGGAGCAGCACAGGAGCAGTTGCCAAGGCCTGGGGAAGCAAACGGGTTCATGACTTTGAGGACAAAGTGACCGCAGCCTGTGATTGTCTGGAAGAGCTCTTGTTCTTGGTGGTCCTGTGTCGAGCCCTTGGCAAGACAGAGATCCTGTGCAGAGCCCCAGGGTGGAACTTTGGTGACTTACCCCTCTTCATCTACCTGCTCCCTGCCTCCAGGGCAAAGGCACTCACTGGCATCACACCGGCTGTGCCTCTCGCTTAGTGCTCCGTATGCCAGGCTGTTCCATGATGGCAAGCTGATGGAGAAAGGGAAACGGATGAGTCCTTGCTGCCCCAGCAATAAGGTAGATGCAGGTCATCCCTGCTCTTGCCCCCTGCCCTGTTTCCACCTCCTTCAGGAAGCTGAAGCCCAGACTCATGGGACAGCGGAGGGCCAGGACTGCAGGGACAGTCCCTGGTGTGGCACAGCACTTGCACTCTCCTGTCTTGGGAGCCGGGCAGGAGGACACCAACCTGAAGGGGATTCGAATCCCCATGGTGAGCATTTCTGGGAGAAATGCATCCCTGTCTCTGCAGAGTGGGCACTGGAATCGAGAGATGCCATCGCGCACAGCCTGTCCCTGCAGGAGAAACACAAGGAGCGGGAGTGAGGCCCTGCTGCTGCTGAACGCCTGCTGTGTCCCAGGGCAAGGGAATGGCTCCTACCTGGATGCAGCCCCTGTGGAACCAAGCGTGTTTGCATGCTGGACACACCATGACACTGTAGGACCTTCTGTCTCCCACAAGGTTGAGGCAAATGAGGCAGATGGTGTCATCTTCTGGAGCCTCCTCCACGGTCTGCCTGGGGCTGTGTTCCCAGCAGAAGGACCTGGGGGGAAGAGGAGAGGGATGGGTGAGATGAGAAGTGCTGGGTCCTTCCCTGGTGGTGGCGAGGAGGGGAGAGAAGGTACCTGTACTGAAAAAGGAACTGAGTGACACATTCACCCTCCGTGGCACAGGGCAGATGGAAACTGCGGTCACAGCCTGTTTCCCGGCAGGTGATGGCGGCTCCGCTCTCCCCGCAGATGAAGCAGTGCTGGAAAGAGCACAGCAGCCCTCAGCAGCAGCAGCCTCAGGGCCTCCAGAGCATCCCCACGCTGCTGGGCAGGGTACTGGATGCGGCTGCTGCTGGGTCACACCCTGCAGATCTGCTGGTGGATGAGGCTCCTGTGCTGGACCCTCTGTGGAGCTGCTGGAAGCAAGACTTTTGTCCCAGAGCTGGTTGGAAGGACTGGGATTTCTTTCTTGAGGTCTGGGCTAAGCTCCCACAAACCTCTCCTGGCACAAATCTCCCTGTTCTTGTCAGGTCCTCACCTGTTGTGCTGCCCGGTTGATTGTATGTCGGATATCCTCAGGGAGAAATCCCCTGAGTCCGACTTCCTCGACACCTTGCTGAGAAAGCTTGTTGGCAAAAAACTGTGGAAGAGAAAAAATGAGGAGCCGATGAGGAAAATGTGTCAGGGACTGCCTGGCAGAAAGCTGGAGAGGGCTCTGGGGGAACTCACCAGGCAGAACTCATGGGCACAGAGCCTGTCTGCCTCCAGTTTGTGCCCACAGACGTCCGGGTCGGCCGCAGCCCGGTGACACAGCATGCAGGCTGGAGGGGAGAGGGCAAATGCCGTGGGAGTGAGCACCTCTGCGGGGCCAGGGAAGCGCCCCTGAGGGGTGACCCCCAGGGACCTGCTCTGTCTGTGCCCGGCTGGCTGGTGGGCAGGGCTGGAGGCCGTGGGGACGAAGGGGCCATTGCAGGCACCGGGCTCCCAGCTGGTGCCCACTGCCCAGCCTGGGCCCCGCTTGCTGAAGCAGCTGGGGAGCTCCTGCCACCACCCCCAGCCCCACGCTGACTGCCCCGACAGCTGCTCTGCCAGGCTGTGGGAGGGAGGCTTTGTTCTCACCCTTCTCCATTGCGTCAGGGGCTTTCTCCTTCCTTGTGGACAAGGTACACATCAACAGCAAGCGCTTGGAGTCACTGTCTCCACTGAATCCTCCTCTACTGACTCTGCAGGAGAAGCGAGGTGCAGGTGGGCTCACAGCACAGGCCCAGACCCTGAGGTGTGGGGTCCCCGTCCCCCCTCGGTGCCCCCACAGGAGCCCTGTCCGTCCCCTGCCCTCTCCTCACCCCAGCAGCTCGCACTGGCACGGCTGTCCCCATGGGCTTGGCCCCGCGTGTCACAGTGGTCACCATGGCAACAGCACTGCTGGCCTGTGTGTGCCCCAGGTATGCTCAGGGACAGCCCTGCCACCCCTCTGTGACGGCCACCACCTCACAGCATGGGTGTGAAGGGCCGACGTGGGGCCTGAGCCGTTGGCATCCACGTAACCAGAGCGGCTGCTCCTGCAGCAAGTGCAGAGATAAATGCCAGGTCCCTGGGGCAGCCATGGGGATCTGTGCCCGAGACACTTCTGTGGAACAAGCAGTTAAAATGGTACATATCTTAAAAATACATCTAGCGGGCACTTTCTTCCCTCTGCTGCTACCCATTCTTGGGAGATTTTCTGCTGTTTCCTGCCCTGAAGACCAGTTGTCTTCATCCTTTCCTGCTTGCTCAATCAGATGTGGAAGCACTTGTCTCAGAATTGGTTGCTACTTGACCAAACATTACAACCTAAGGCTCCTTTTTTCATTGTATGAATACGTTATAACATATATGCTGGGACATGCTTGAGAAACTACACTTAGGCATTGAAGCTATTTCTAATTTTTTTTTTTTTCTGTGAATGTCTGTAAAGGCTTGTTTGAGGTAAAAGAATGCAGAATTTTAACAGAAGGGAGATTTGACAGTTGTTTGTAGAACACACTGCAACATTTATTGATATAGGACCTACTGAGGCATGCGTTTATGTGCATCTTAAAGGATGTCCTTTAGTCTCATTTAGGGTTAAACATGCTGAATGAGGGATAGATTTAAATCTGTACAGACCACTTATCTGCCATACAATGGTTGTGTCATACATATAACCACTAAACGCTTTGGAGTTTCTGTTAGCGTGAATTGGTGGAAGGCAATAGCAGAAGTACAACCAAGAGTAATCTCATAAGTTGAATGGCATCCTGCAGGGCAGAACTGCTGCTGTCTTCAAGCAGCGTGTTTCTCCCCTTGCGTTCTCATTTCTTCTCTCCTTCCCCAGGTCTCTGGCACAGATCTGCTGACCTGCTGCTTCTGGCATGAGGAGGTCTACAACGAGAGAGGCAGCAGTGTCATGCTGCGGATACATGTGGTGTGGATGCCAACACGTGGGAGTGTGAAATGGGAACCAAAAAAGTGAGTCTTAATGTACGAAAGCTAACAAATTGCATGTATTATTGGGGCTTTGAGCAGACACCAAAATGTTAAAAGAGGAAGAGGAAAGGAGAACTGTTCCTGGTAAAATGTCATATTGCTTTCATAGCTGCACATAATCCTTCAGCATTATAAACGCAGATGGAGACAGCATTTCAAATTTTTATACTTCAGACACGTTTTAGTTTCTACACAGGCCAGCTGATAGCTAACCAGCATCCTGTTTGCCTCCATTAGTGAACTGTGCAACCAGAAAGGAAAGAATTACCAAACTCAAAAAGAAAGGTGGAAGATATAATTGCCTGATAGGTTGATTACAGAATAGGAAAGGAAGCAAAGTGCAAATGAAGAAAGAGTACCTCTTTACTAGGAAGGATGTGGTCTTACTACTGTAGAAAGGCTTCTTTCTAACTCTCAAAGCTTAGCACTTCATGGCTTGCTTGGAAAAGAATCCCGCCCTATTCATACAGACTTTTTCCCCTCTTAACTAGAGCTCTGTTCAATCCTTTGTCTCTTGGTCTGATGACTTTCTCTTCCCCAAATTATTTTGCTTTTCAATGTAATTGCTGTATTATTTCTTTTTGAAGTCTGACTTGTGATTTAAGTTGCACAAAGAAAGTTCAGAGAGATTTCACCGAGCTTTAAATTTTAACTGGCAAGTAAAAGATGGGTAGACATTCTTCCCTCATGATGTAATCAAGTGGTATAGAGCTTTAAATAAATCGATTTTTACCTTCTTTTTAAAATTTCATTTAAAAAAACCCCAAACCTACCTATTCCCCATTTTGCCCTAGGACCTTTTGGAAAAGTGCGATAATGTTAAAACTGACTAAATGTAATCTGCGGTTTTCTCAGCTGTCACTCTTGGATACAGGGATACGGAGTCTTTAGTTAATGAAAACATATCTCTCTCTCTCTATATATATATATATGTATACTCTTTTTAAAAAATTATTTTTCTGAAGGGACAGCATCTAAATGAAATTCATGTTGTGAACAGATTTTTCCTTACCTAGCTTATTGTTACTGCTTTTATTTACCAAAGGAAAAACCTAAACCAAATTGCAGTTTACTTATCAGTAATGTTTGTTTAACGGGCTTCAGGTGGCTGATGTTATTTTAGGCATTACGTGGCTCTGATCATTATTTAACATGAAGTTCCTACTAGCCCTGTGTTTAGTTGTCCTCATTCTGCTGCTACTGGGAGAGTTAAGCTAAGAAGAGCTGATAAATCCTGTTTTAAACTTCCCTACAGGGAAAACCAGTGCATTCGGTAGTAGAAAAGTGGGGGAGGTGTTTGTGACAAAACAGAGCACAGGTCCTGAATTTGGTTGTTTTTATTGCATGCTTGACAACTTACTAGTCCACTAAAAACAAACAAAAAAGCCTTCAAAGAACGAATTCTCAAGCAGCTAACACAAAACCAAGGATTCAAACAAAAAACGACCAATTGGAAACAAATCCACATTTCGTAGCGCTTGTTTGACCCTGGGCAGCTGCAGTGGTAATGGGAAGGCTCCGTGAGGCTCTCTGCCTTGCACAAATGTCATGCTGCACAGGGAGTAACAGTGGAGGAAAACTGTCCTCCTTTCCATCTCAGAATACATTAGAGGTATTTATTTAGATAGGCATAATCTTAAAGTTCATCCCCCTCCCAAAAAATCTAGTCTCGTGTTGCTCCATTAATACCCCCGCAGTGTTGGGATTCCCAGGTAGAGCCCCTTATGTGAGCTATATATGCTTTAAGTTATTTATTCTTGCGTGAAGTAAGCCTTTGATTTATATTGATTTAAGAAAATCCTGCCCCTCCTCTCACGCACATGTGTAAGGATATTCTGAATTCTCTGTAGTGTCTGAGCAGACTCAGACCCACATGGCTCAGAGTCAGTCATGTTGCTCAAATCCAGTATAGAAAATCTTCTTTAACCAGCAAAAAGAAATCTGAAACCTGCACATGCAGTTGCATGGCAGTTTTTTCATTTGGAGCATTTTTGTTTGTTTGTTTTTTGTTTTTTTTTTCTTCTCTCACGGAGACTGACTGGCACTGTTGTGACGTGAATTGTTTTGGCTCATTCCCCTGCTGACCCTTTATTCTGGACTTGCAGTATAGTAATTATTCCCAAAAGAAAATTTACTTCTGTTTTCCCAGAAGAAAGTGCCTTTTCCCAGAACAAAGTGCTCACATGGACAGTTGGGGTAGGGAGGCTGTCTCCTGATTTCTGAACTGTATTGGAATAGCCAATCTCCAGCATATATAGGTCCTTTGTATAGGCTGGTTCTGTAGCAGCCCCTGAGTCCTTGCAGCTGCAGGAGCCTAATAATGCTGTACATAAAGAGCTCCAACCTGTGAGGTAAGGGACCAGCTTTGAAGAAAGCAGGTGTTCAAAGGTCTTGGAGCTCTATTGAAAACAGTAACCACAACAAACTAGAAATGAATTTAAAATAATGCAATATCAATAGTATGGAAAGGGAATGTGTACATCAAATGAGACAGAGTTCAGATTCCCGTATTACTAAAAATACACAAGCTGTTACTCATTCATAGCCATATTCGACATCTTTGAGCTTAGATGGGATTGATTCTTACATTGCAAAGATGTGAAGGTCTTACTGGTATAGAATTGTATTAAAAGAAATATGGAAAGCAGCTGTATCTAAATTGTCTTCCTGTGTCTGAGGAGAATAGATCCAGTTTTTCAAACTAAAGTTGTTACCTGTGTTTACCTGAGCATGTCAGATGCTGTGTCTTGTGCTTAGCTGTAGTCTTCAGGGGTGAGAATCGCGCTCTGCCGTCTTATTATTTCTCTGTTGTGAGTGCTTCTCTTGATTCTTTTCTTCCATGACCCTTCTTTTTTGGCTTTCTTATGACAAAAGAGTTTTTTTAAAGCCTTCAGCTTGAAAGAACATACTTCATAGAGAAGAAGTAACCTTCAGGCCAGCTGAAAAGGTCTACAAAAGTCATATGACTGCTGCATCACATCTGTGTTTCTGCAAACATGGTTACTAGTTGGCCTTCAGTGAAGATCAGCCCTGCCAGTCTGCGTTTGCAAGGCATCTGTGGGGTCTTAATGTGTGGCTTCTACTCCTAAATAATACCAGGTCTGGGCTGCTTAGACCAGGCTTCTGTGCCTAGTGGGATGGGGATTGATGTACAGTGTTTGTGCTTTGGCTGCTTGTGGGAGAACGTTCTTTGTGCCCACGTTTAACTTGTCGGTCATGATCAGACATCTTGTGGGATCCGAGCCACACTTCCATATTTCTGTCACTACTGTGAATAGAAGTGTGAAGAAAAAAAACCTTGTGATATTTGATTTGAGGATGATGTGATGACAACTGATTAAAACACAACTGATGCTAGGCTTTTGTCGTAAACTTCTGTGAAGTGCCTACAATGTGTTTTGGGAAATAGAATACAACACTGAGTGTGCTGGGAGGGGTAGAACCACCACAAAATGGAAATAAGCTATTAATCCTAAAAAAAACAGTGAGAAAAAGACACAAAATAAACACTTTTTTTCCATGCTTCTTCTTCAAAGTGATTCTTCTTTATGCCATCCGATGTCATTTTGGTGCTGCCTGAGGTGATGTTTCTAGCAAACCACTTCACTCTGTGTTTTGTTTTCCTCTTTTTCATCTTTGATTGACAGTCCCACCAAGAAATAACAATGAAAAATTCATGAGGTCAATCCCCAAGTGATTCAGAAAGGACTTTCACGGGATTATATAGAGGCAGTTAAATTTCCTGTGCCACCAGTGTGTTTTGAGGAAAGGGATAAAAGTGTATTATTCTCTGGATAATCCTGGCTGAAATATAAAGGACCACTTTGGGTGAATAATTAGAGAAAATGTCCCCAATCTTTAACTGGTATAGCATAAAGCCTGGTATTAACAGAGAGGAGAGAAATGTTTTTGCATTGGCTCCAGATAAGTGAAGACTGTGTCGTCTTTTGCCTGCATCAGATTGTAGCTTATATTATTGATTCTCTTCAGTGAGAATGGTGACCCAGTAACTAGGACTGAATAAGTCAGAAGAGTTCAGAACTATTAAGCTGCATTTTTATTTTATGGCATTACTGTTATTTCTTGTATTTTCCTGTTTTCTTCCTCTATAGGGAAGGGATTTTTGTTTGTTTTTATTTGTATGACTGACATTAGTTTGCATTTGTGATCTGAATTCCTAGGACATAAAAACCTCTTTGTTCCTATCTATTGGAAAGCAAGCAGAAGTGCAACTACAGATAAACTAAGCTGTGTTCACTTCCTTCATACAACCCACTGGTGTGTGCCGGTCATCAGCCACAGGGCTTGAACCAAGAGAAGGTAAACACACCCCTCAGGAACCAAATACTTCTTTGTGATGATCTGCTGATACTTTTAGGAGGACTTTGTAAGGAGGGTGGAAGCAAAGGAAATTCAGCTCATGTGATGACATATGCCCAGAGAAAAGCTAGCTCATGGGCTCTGGAAATAACCACACAATATATCTCATGATGTGTGGGAAAACGGGTCTGTTTTCAGCCTCTTAGAGTATGGAGAGAACACCGGCACCAAACCACATGTGTCCAAGGGGTCTGGCCAGGGATCCTTGTATGCAGCCCACAGGACAAGGTTACTGGGTGTTGAATCCTCACTGTATCTTTTGGGTTTCACTTGGATTGTGGTGATGAGCTGAGTTTTGGACAGGTCTTTCATGTCCTTTAGGTGTCAGCAGTTATGGCATGAGACTTGCCTCAATCTTTCTTATTTATCCTGCATGCATCTTATGCTGCCCATTTGCTTTGTTTCTCTGGTTTGTGGTAACTTCATGGCTGCAATATGACCTTCTGTTGGGCTAAAAGGAAGAGAAATTACATAATCTGCCTGACCTTGATGGAAACAGCATGCTCTGGTGCTTACCAGTTTGGTTGCTGCCAGTCAGGTCATCATCACATGTCCCAAGTCCTTTTGTTTCTTCTGGTGCTTTTACACACAGATGTTTCCGTGCTTCATTACAATCGATCTTAATGTCTCCATTGCAGATCTTTACATTAGTGTTTGTTGCTCATTGGTGCTATTTTTTGCTTTCTGTGATAAAATTACCATTTTCATCGCAGATGCAGTCACTGAAAGTGGGCAAATTATTAAGAGTGAATTGGTTGGAGTGTTAGCTTAAGAAGGCGTTTACCTCTTTGGCATGACCCATGTTGTTAGTACCTGTTAACAAAATTTTATTTGTTATTAGTATTGGTAACTTTGGGGAAACTTTTTGCAAACTCTTGTTGTAATGATTTGGGTAAATGCGGCCCTGAAGTCCTGGGTGTCCCTTTTCCCCTTTAGCAGTCAGCTTCCAGGGCTGGAACTGCCAGAGGAACGAAGGAGCATTAGTAACTCTGAAGAATCACTTCACTGCTGACAAGCTTTTTTTCATCTTCCTGCCTTCATTTATCTCAGCGTCATAACTCATTTTTTACGGCGTGGATGAGATCTCTTTAAACTTCTTCAGAATCATCGTGCTTGGATAGTTCATTACTGTGATAGCAGTAAACCCTTCACAAACTGCTTTGCTCAAAGCAAAAATGTAACATTTATATGGAGAATTCATATAGGTTGCTTTGTTTGTTTTTTAAATCTCTAGTTTTTATGACGGGTGTTTAATTTTGGGCAGTCCAGACATGTTGTGGCAAAGTAACTACCTGAAGGTTAGCGATTTCTCTGTGTTTTACTTCTGTGTATGTATACATTTATCTATATGTTTGTTATGGCTGAAATAGGTTTTGCATCTTTAAAGTTTTGGTTTTATTAAAGAAACAATGTGTCACTGAAGAAAAATATAAGTATGCTCGCTTCTCCTGATACCTTGGCAGGGCACATTCTCTATCCATCTACTTCTCACTGAAAATCATCCCTGCTATTCAGTGTGGCTATTTTGGTTCTGCTGAGATTGCCTTATTCGAATGAATGATTTATAAATAACACAGAACAAGTTTGCAGTTTTTAATTTGTTTTGGGAAAAAATTGGGGTTATACTGAAAGAAAAAATTACTTTGTAACTTCCCTGCTAGCGCTCATGTGGTGTTTCCACTGTTGCTTAAGTTGAATTAGATCTACAGATAACATATACAAAAATGAATCTTTTTGATTAACTCTCAGTTCCTTAGTGCTCACAGAATGTTTGGGCTGCCTGTTGCTGTTTTACCCAAGCTCATTTTCTGCCTTTCAGCTTGTGCCTCAGCTCATTCATTACAGGGAAGAGCTGAACACATTTACCTTTCTTTAAAAGGAGAGGAAGCTGAGGGTATGAACACTTTGATGCTTTGAGCATTAACTCAGCTATTTCACAGAAAGCCTCTGGAGAGGTGTTGGAAGGACTGGAGCCTGCAAGGTTCCACAGTTGGGTGGTCTGCAAAACAGCCCACCTAGAGCTGGGGTGAGGTAGGAAAGGAAAGAATGCAATTACCGCCTAATTAGAAATCCAGATTCTCTTCTGCCAAATGTTAAGTTTCCTTTTCTGCCATGGAAATGAAACAGACCTTTCAAGCACTTAAAAACAAACTTACCAGCAAAGAAATGACAGAGTCCAAAATAGTCCATAACCACTGGTTGGATTTTCTGCTCAATTCACATCTGCAATCTCCAACCACTTGCCTGTTGGCTCCTCTGACAGGAAAATAGAGCCCAGTCATGACAAATCTCTCCCACAAAACCTCTTTGAGATGGGTATGTTCCAAGAAAAAGGTTATTTTTCCCCTTTCTCTTCCCCTCACCCCTCAAATGGACATATTCTGACTAAAAGACATTTTTTTAATATCCCTGACACCTGTAGCTAATGCCTGCCGAGTGCTTTTTATGCTGGTTTTGCTACACTGATGAGAAGTGAAGTAACATGCTCTGAGCAGGATGGGACCTGGCCTTTCTAGAGAAAATGCAGCGACTTATGAACTTGATTAATGACAAATCCATGCTGTGATGCCGACTTGGTACTTGCTTTGGGTAGTGTCTAAGGAATTTATTAGCGGGTAAAAACAGTTTGCAGAAAGATCAGTTTACTAAATGGGTCTAGCAGAGGTTTTTCTTCAATTTTATTACACATTTTTGGATTGTAGGAAAGCATCTCTCTTCAAATGTGTCATTAGATTCCTAGTGGAAATATTTGTCAGATGTTCACAGTCAGCTTCCGTACTCTATTAACGTCTACATAAACGTTAACTACATTTTATTGATTATCTATGTTAATTACACAATCAATAACCTTTTAAAATGTCAATTCCCCAGCTGCACAGTTCTTAGATCATTTAGAAGCTATATTGTTGTCCCATTAATTTGAAAATTTTTCCCTTGACTTAGTCATCTCTCTTGAATCTAACCAAGGAAAGCAGAAAGCAGCAGCATCGCATGGAGCTGTGTGAATGATGAACACCAAGCAATATTTGACCTTGGGGTATCTTTCCTTCTCTTGCAATATCTATTTCACTGTCAAGAGATGAATTATCTATGAGCCCTGTCAGAACCAAGTTGCAGATAATGAATTTCCAGAGCAGAGAATGACTCCATACTTTCCAATGGCTGATATAGGAGAGAGCAAAACAAATGAGAAAGATCTGCTGTAAGGCCCAGTCTCTCAAATCTGAGTCAGAGATGTCTGGCTTGGGCTTCTATTTCAATATCATTTAAAAACATCTGTTTCTCTGCCAAGCACCATCCAGTTGAGGCTGTTTACAGCAATGCAAGCAGATTTTGTGAGCTGGGCCCTCTTAACTAAGCTGAGATGGGGAACGATTGCAGACTAACCTGTGACAAGGGTTCCACTTAAGTGTATTTCCTCTCCAGAAGATTTTGCAAGTGATAGTGTGGATGAAACTAAGTTAAAACATTTTTTACGTGAACATGGGTGTTTTATCACCATGTCAATAATTGGTATATTCCATATTGGTAACCGACTGTTTTAGGAAAAAAAAAATAAAAAAGAGTAAAGAATTGAACCATTTAAAATGTTTAAAGGTGGTTTATGCACAAAGATCAGGATGTCGTCTGAGTGGCACTGGGGCAAGTTGGGAACAGAGTAGACAGCAATCCTGAGCAAGGGTAGAATCATGGGAAACAGGGCTGTACAGGATTTGTTAGGTCATCTAATCTACTTCCCTGCCCCAGGGCAGGATTAATTTGTGGATTTTCAAACAAAATGGTATACAAAACCTTCATTTACATTGCCGGGCAGAATCTTCCCTTGCCCAGACTACCAAACGAGCTGGTGAATATAGCCTGAAGGAATGGAGGAACCTCTGCTCAGAGTACTAGGCTGGAATTGGGCAAACCTAATTCCATGATCCATCAAATACTTTTGGTCATTCTTTCTCTATTGTACTGCATGCAGGATGACACAAAGGACCGAGCTAGCTTTGAGCAGCCCTTAGGCCCACACAGATCAATGGGGCCATACAAAGATCCTGGCTTTCATTCTTTGAAAGACACCATTGCTTCAATGACAAGATAGCTGACTTAGTCAGCTCTGCTGTGACTGCATTACTTTGTTTTACATTTACTTGGACCTTAAGTGTCTTTTTGCTATTCTTCAGTACACTTTAGTTGTATGTGCTATTGGGAAACTCAGTAGGACAAGGTTTATAAAGGATCTTAGGTCAACTTATACATGTAGGCACCTACATGCACAACTACTTGCTCATCTTGTAGGTACCTAAAGCCCACAGATGCTTAGGTGTGTCCCTGCCTGCCTGAACGTGCACATTTACCAGAGCGTTCGGACCTGATCTGCTGGGTTTTTGTATTTTATGCCAATAGGTGTCCCATCTGTGAAGTAAAAATAGCTTTGTCTTGTCTCACCGTGGTAATTGTGAGACACATGGTGACAGGAGTGTAAAATACCCACAGCAGATGAAAGTTGAAAACATCTATACCAGTATAAGAAGCCTCTTGGGTTACTTTCCCCTTTGCTTCTATGAAGTTATTCCCAATTTATATCAACATGGTAGAGTAATCAAGTCTTGACTGAAAATAACAGGTGAATCTAGCATTGCTGAAAGGAGAGTCTTGAAAATTAGCATATGTACACAAACTCTCACACAGTTAAATCACAGGCGTAGCAACACGAATTATGCACAATGGCAGTGTCCTGTTTCGCTGATGATGGTGTTACTTCTAAACTCCGTCACTGGTTCTGCATTTTGAAATCTCACCGTCAGCTTTGAGGAACGTTTGATCTTTGTTTTTTCAGTGTGTGCCACTTTTCCTAAGGCTGTCACCAGAAATACATAAAGGCATCTGCTCATCCATAACGCATCTGAAGGCAGCATGGTGCCTTGCTAGTTAGCACCTGTTAACAAGGACAATGCTCATTTGCATTTCTAAGGATAAATGTGAAGAGCTGTGCTTGAGATTTGGGTGGTTTGGGGTGGTTTGTTTTAGTTTGAATTGGTTTGAATTCTCTTCACATACTAGCCTGGTTTAGCTGCTTTATGTTGCTTTTTCAGCAAAGAACATAAAATGATATTGAACTATCGACCAGGGTACTTAAACTACTAAGTACCTTTGACTCCTTTTATTGAAGTCTGCTCAGTTTGACCTGAATCTGAGGCTCTTCTGCACTAATTCAAGTTACTTTTAATGAATACATTTTATTTGTCCTGTATTCACTTGTTTTAGTTTCTTGCTGTTAAAGCACGTTTATATATCTGCTATGTCAGACTCTATAAAAAGCTCCCTTTAGAGTGTTTCAAAGATGATGGTACAGTATGAAACTGTTACCTATATTATGGCTTAATCACATTTTTCCCTTTTCTTCTTAATCAGCTGTCAAGGGTTCTGGCAGATGGTCAGCTTAGTGTCACCATTCGTCTAGAAATCTGCCTGTGTTGTTCTTTATCCTTTCTTCTTAAGTCAGGGTACCCTCATGGAAGAGCTCCTCTTCTGTTTCATGCTTATGTAATGTTCGTCCTTTAGAGGTTTTTCATTTTCCAGCCTTGTTTTCAGTCTTAAAAACAAACAGAAAAACTTCACCAGTGTTGGTGATGGCCCATTAAGCAATATGGACACCAGTAAATTCAGCATATGCCAGCAGTTTGCTGCAGTTATTCCTCATTCTAATGATATTGGAGCTTGCCAGTCTAGTCACTACAGAAACTCTGTGTTATTCACTAGTGCCGAATCTTTTCTCTCCAGTTGAATTTAGCTAGGTTCTTGTGTCTTTTCTCCTTTCATCCTTTTTAAATAGGCCTTAAAAGTCCATTAGTAAATTACTCGCTTTGTGTGTGTTTGTTGTTGTGTTGTGTGTGGTTTTTTTGTTTTAATCTGTCTGAAAACTGGGATGATAGTAGCACTTCCATTTTTTAGCTATACACCAAAAGCGAATCTTGAAACATGAAATCAAAGAAAGAATTCCTACTGGTTTTCATTACCTTTCGGGATTTAAACTAACTGGAATAAAGTAGGGAAACCTGTAGAGAGCACTGCGCAAATCCTAGCTCTCCATGTGTCTGAATGAGATGTACAATATTAAACCTGGTTTTGTTTTCTTTTTTTTTTAATTGATGAGTGAGACTTCAAGACTAGTTTATAATAGACAAAGGTTTACTTTTTTCTATGCTTACAATATCTTTATTTCTTAAATATCCTCTTAACTCAGTCTCGGAAATAAATATCTCATTTGCTTGCAAGTCTCACGAATTTACATAGTTTTCTAGAAAACAAACAAACAAAAAAACTCCTCCAGGCTAATAAGAGTTTCTGGACCTTAACATTAATTTAAAAACAGATGATGGAAAATAAAAGTAAAATAAAAAGTCCAACTTGGCTGTTCGTCTATAAGGTCTCATGGAATTTGTGGCCTGACTTTGAGTGCTTGGATTTAGTAGTGCTGCCTCATCCAGAACTTGTCAGTGAAGCAAAGAACAAGGAGACAAACCCCCATAAGCTGTTCATTTATTTTGCACTCCATGTTTAAATTTTAAAATTCACTTTCGTAGTGGCAAAGAAAGTGGTCAGGAAACTCTTGAGAGCATAGTGAGTCATGGTGAAAAAAGAACTGCTCTCTCTTTGTAATATACATTGATTCCAAAAAAGGCTAAAACCAGTGGCAGCAGTTTTGGCCTGTGAGCAGTGTTCTTGCTTCCCTTGCAACATTTATTATCAGAGTGTGTATTGCTACTCCCTGGAAATCCTTCAGCAATACTCAGATTAGAAAAGAGTTTAATAAGGGATGAGCTTTCCTTTCTAGAAGGAAATGTGTTAGCGGTAGAAATTTTACTGATAGCAAATACTTTAAAAATGTAAATTCATGCAAACATGTGGAGCAGGTACAAAAAATGTTGTGGTTTTTTTTCCATGTGCTGTTCTTTTTCATGTATGGTTTTTCCTGTACAGCTTCTGACATTCTTTCACTTACTTTAAAGATTTTTTTTTTAAAGGAGAACAAATATAGAGACTTTTCTTCCCACAGATTTCCACCCTAAACATCTTGATGTGCAGTTTACTATAGGTTAAATCACATTAGCTACCCTTTGTGTGAACTTTCAGTGGACTGAGATACAATCAAGAGGAACAAATGTCCATAGACAACAGATTAATTCTCACTGATTGCTCTAGTTTGAGAACCCCTAAGGAACTGCGAGCAGCCTTATCCTACAGACAGTTACGTCCATGTACATCTTCACCTTCGGGGAGAAGTCATTTTATCCTGTGGCTGGAAACAATCACAATGCTCCTCACCAGCTGCAGCAGCGGCACTTCTGGCTTTGTTTGCCCTCTCTCTATATATGTTTTTTTTTAACATATATATTTAGCAGAGTGAAGGGTCTGCTCTCTGAACTGGCAAGTGCAGCAGAGGAGGAAAAGGTTAAGGAATGAGTTTTAACCAGGCCACACACAAGCTGTAGCATTCACACCTCCTTGTCAGGCTGGGCCAGATAGTGGAGAGCCAGGGCAAGGTGTCAGCCTCCCGCCCCGTGAGACCAAATCCTCCCAGCTCCTGGTGACAGGCTTCAAAGGTGCCTGAGACAGCCCAGCCAAAAGACAGAGGAGGGACAACCTGCAGAGCCAGACTGGGCGAGCTGGAGGGAGTTCAAGCAGCAGCTGAGACTAGGTTTAGTTAGATTAAGACCTGTGAAGCAGAGTAAGATGATTTCTTTGGGTGTACTGAGGCAGAGCTTGTTAGTTGGTATTTCTTTATGCTGTCTTTTGATGGTTCTAATATTGCAAGGTGATAAAGTGAAGTAGCAAAAATGTAACCGCCTGAGTTAAAGCAAATAATCTTAATTACTCATCCCTGTTTCAGCACGACACACCTGCACGTTCCTGCAAGTGATGGCTGCTGTGTGATTAGTTCGCAAATTGGCCGTTCATATGCTGTTACATTTGGCTCCGTCCTGGTCACTGAATGAATACTACCATGTGCAATGCACTGCTGATGTGCCATAGGAAAATACAGATGTTTAGTGGAAAGTTTTCGGAGTTGCAGAATTTTGTCTTAATGACATGTAAGGAGATTTTGAATCTCTTACAGGGTTTGTAACGGTTTCTTCCTGGAAAGTTTTAGTTGCAGTTCAAGTCATGATATAAATAAACCAAGGAAAGAAAATACAGAAATAGATGAGGGAAAGGTAGGGATTCTTAAAGAAAGGGAAAAAATGTTCCTTTTTGTGTACAAACTATTTTGTTATACGGCTAGGAGTTTTTGTGACAAGTAGTTTTATGAAAAGCTCCCCAGAGACAAGTTGTGCTGTAGGAATCAATGTTAGTGAGAAACGAAGCAGAGCACAGCCCTGTGGCTGGGACCTCACTGGCCAGGTGGAAAACAGAGCTGTGAGTTGCTGTTCAGACACTTTTCCTGGGCCGGACAGGTGGATGTTTGGTGGCTGTTGACACCAGTCTTGCCCTCGGGTGGGATGTGCCACATAGCTGGGTGCTTCTGTATAATGCTTTTCTCCATCAAAATAGTGTCTGTGGTGGTGAAGAAAGACTTCCCAAGTAATCTCACTGACCAGTTTGTCCACATGTTTATCTGAAAAAAAGGCCAACACTTTAGTATTTTTTCTGTTACTACAGCAGAGCATGGACTGTTTCCAGCTGTGCCCTTGGTTTACTCAGCATTGGACTGCTTGCAGAATCTTCCATGCAGAAGGAACTCAAAGGAAGCAATACTTCTGTGGGGTTTTTTTTCTTTCTTTTTTTTTTTTTTCCTTTCTAACACCTCTCTTAATAGCCTTTTATGCTTAGGAACCACACATTAAGTTGGAAATAAGTGCTAGGGACAAGTCTAACTTGAAGATTGTTTTCAATAGCACTTTTGAAGAAACCAAGAATGAATACCAGTTCTCCCTGAGTTTTAACTCTTCACATCAAATGACTTGGGAAATGGAATTGCTATGAATGCATAATTGCAGTTGGCTGTGCAATCTGCAGCTGATTGACAGTGCCCTTACAGGGACTCTAAAACTGGTAATGGCCACATGCGCTTCTTTATCCATGTAAAAGAGGTGTATAATTATGAACAGGTAGTGCAAACACTGGGTTTGCTTTCTGAGTGGACTTGAGAATATATTTTATGTTAAACATATGATGCTACTATGAATTTTTCTAGTAATTGTTAACAGAAAATACCACAAGTAATGTTTGAAATATTAAAACTACTAATGTGTGTGTCCTTCAATGCAAATTTTTATACTACTGTTTGTACTTAGGTGTTAACGCGCGTTCTCAGTGTCTTTCTAAATCCTTTTATCTTCACAGGTTGGTTGATTGTGTGTCAGATTATGAGTTGTGTCATAGGAAACTAATTCTTAACACAGGTTTCTTTCAGAGAAGTCCTATATATTTTTTTTTTAATTAAATCATTATAATGGGGTTGACAATTAGTAGGAATGTGTTATGAATTTAGAAGTGTTGTTCTGTCCTAGCAGTTTTAAACTTTTCTGAAGCAAACGCATTAATGCAACAGAATCCTATTCCATTCTATAGGATAGTTTTGAAGTAATGCATAAACACTACTCTATTTTTATTACACTATTTTTATTAAGATTTGATAGCATACAACTCTCTGAGGTTTTCCACTGAAAAATTAAGAAAACTCAGAATTAGCCATGTGTGTAATTGATGATCTGCTTGTCTTTTGAATACAATTTAGTATCTGACGATTTTCTTACCTTTTAGTAAAAGGAGCAGTACAAGAGCATGCTGCTTTAGCCTTAATTTTGATATTAACAGAAAGGAAGGGTTCTGTAAATATCTATGCACTTGAGTCTCACTGGAAATTCATTTGTGTAGAATTCCTTAGGTAATGTTACTGTATGAAAAATGCAGTGGGAGGGGAGAACAAATTAACTCCAGTCAGCAATTGTGCCAACAGCTCTTTTTTTTAACAGTGCATGGTAAACATAATAATTGTGGGTATGTAGTTACATGTCATCATTTATTTATTTAAATCTATTTTTGAAGGAATCTTGTAAATCTTTGTTTTTATGCTATGGACATTTTAATTTGTTTGCACAAATGTTGAAAGTTTAGGCTCAGTTCAACTCAGTTCAGCTGAAGGTGATGAAAGTTGTGGGTCTCTTGTAAATCACTTTCTTAATGGCCTCTTTTTTTATGAAGGAGATATCTTTAAATTATTTAAGAATTCAATTTAATTTTTTTTTAATATGTGCATGATATACTGTGGCACTCATTGTCTAATCTGGGATGCTATTGATTGTACCCTGATGCTGACAGAACTGTTTTTCTTCCCTTTGTGGTTTTTCTACCTTCAGAATTTCCACAAGGTGACTCCGATATCCACAGCCACATTCAGTCATATGAAAAATTGATGATTTAAAAATCTCAAAGCAGAGTCTTAAATTATAATTAAAAATAAATGCTTTTTTCACCCATACTTTGTAGTTATTCATAGGTAGTCAAACATGTAGAAATTAAGTTCTCTGAGGTTCGCAATCTAAAGCTCTCTCTGGGCCATGGTTCAAAGTCCATAGAATAGGATCTCTTCTTTTATTAAGATACAAAATGAATATAAACAGCCAATCACATTTTGCTTAGTGTCAGTTGAACCCAATTTTCCCTTGTCTCTCTCTGCTTCTTTTGTCCAAAATAACACCCTTAAACTGGTTCCTAATTTTATGTTATAGTAAGGTTTTGCCACCAGTTTAGCTCTGTGCTTAGACCATCTTATTAACTGCCCTTCAAGGCACTAACTCATTTCCAAAATTTATTGACTGAGTTTTTTTCCCCTTATTTTTCTTTCTGTATTTGATTTTGCAGAAACTTGTAATTCAAAGAAATACCAAATATGGTATAACATAAACGTAACTTAAAAAAACAGACAAACAAAAAAACCCCAACTCAAACCAAAACAAAACCACAAACAAACACAACCCAACTTTCAATATTTATTTTGAAACTTATGGCAATTACTAGATGTCATCAATATATGCACTGTTATCAGCATAGACTGCAAACACACAACCGAAAACTCCTTATCTAGTTGTACTTTTGTGCTCGGGTAAGAATTGGTCCAAATTTAAAAACAAGCAAGTAGAATAAGTAAACAAGAAAATGATCGAAACTCCTACAGCTTGGAATACTACACTTGAAATTTCTGTGCTGGGAACCACCAGTATTTGCTTTTCAGAGTAAAATGCCATTGTAACTCAGTGAATAAATTAGTAGTTGTGAATTAGTGAATGAGTTGTGCCTTTTTGTATTTTTTAACAACTGTTCTCAAGCAGATTGTGGAGAACTTGGTTTGGTTTGGGTATTGTTTGTTTGATATTCACAAGTTATTTCACCAAGTCATTTCTGGCAGACAAATCATTTGAGTCCGTTGCTGTGAAAATTTGCTATTCATTTTATGACAGCTTGGAATTCTGTTCCACAACATGTTTCACACGCATAGGGTGGTCTTTAGTATGACGCTCTCATGCGAAAATTTAGGAAGACTCATACGATGAAGTGAGAGTAGAATCAGAAATTACCATCTCAAACTGTCAGAATCAAAGTATATTTTAACATGTTACAGGGACCTTATATAACTTGCATCTGTTTGAAAGAACTGTAGTTCATGTCGCCTGTACAAAATCAGAGACAGAAATTCTTAGAGAAACAGAAAGGATGCAATAAATTTTTCTATATATTATTTTTATTCACTTCTAGTCTGAACTCCTGTGGAATCATAGGTTATTTTTAAACTGCAGAAATAAACTATACAAGAGAAAATGCAGAAGTCTTGTCACCTAACTCTTTTCTGATGATTTTCTATTTAGAAATAGCAGGGGAATCTTTTGCATTGCTGTGGCACAGATTTTTCCCAGCGTGTCAGCAAAGCATGAGGCAGTTGGTACCACAGGTGCTGTAACATAATGCACACAGTGCATAGTTCCTGCTGCGCATTCAGGGATTTGAAGGGAGACGGAAAGACTTTGTACAACAGGATGGAACCTTAATAAGCATTACAGTCTATGTTTGGTACCCTACTTATAATCAATAGATTTATTTTTTTCTATAGCAGACAGGGCACATGATCAATGGTCTTTACCTCTTTCAGGAATTTGTATTTTATATTTTGATTTGCATTCTGCTTGCCTGAAGCAGAGGAATTTATTTCCTTCACTTTCCAGGTAGAAAAATACTACTCAAATACTGGGTTGGGTTTTTTTGTTGAAGGTTTTTGCCAACTTATTGCCACCTCTTTCAAAAGCCATCTGAATTCCCAGGGAATAAAACAGTGACCTCACTTTAGTGCTTAGACAAAGTCTCTTAAGCCAGTACAGGCATTATAACCCATCCACTGGAGACGGTAGGAAAACACCAGCGTTACGCTGCCCGGGGACTTGACACAGGGCTTCTTGGTTATACAGGAGACATCAAAAGAAAACAAGGATTACAGGAGTCTTGCAATGGCTTGCATGTCTCACTGCTTTGAAACTATTTTAGACTTTTCCATGCTATACTCGGAGATGCCAATATAGAGCATTTTGCTGACAGCATGTTTTCAGTGTGTAGGCGGTTGCGGAACTTGATTTTAATTGTACTCTGCGTATGCTGTGCAGAGCTGGCATGCTATTTGTTTTACTGCCTGAGCTGTCATAGAGGTAAATTCCATGTTTGTCTTCCTGAACTAACCAGCAGTATCTCCTGCGTGGCTACTCTAGGTTTCACGCTCTTATCTGGGCTGTAACTGGTAGCAGAGTTTGCATGCAAAATATGAAAATGTTTACATTTCTGAGGACTGAAAAAAATGCTTAAGACTAAGCCACATAAAAATAAATGGGCTAGTGCCTCTGCAAAGAGTCCTAGGCTTTCTAAACACTGGAGAAATGAGAATTGTCAGCACTGGCACAGATGTTAAATTACATGTAAGATTCACTGGCAGATCACTGTCGCAGGCAAAGCCGGATCTCCGTTGTTCTGCTGCTCTTCTGCCCTTGAGACTCATCTCTTTGGACAGGGCAGCCGTGGAATCCCTCACCTCTGAAACTCACACTTGCTTACAAATCTGAAAGTTATTTCCTTAAGAAGAAACTTCATGGTAATGTTTTAGAATATTATCCTGTTATGTGGAGTCTTAGTTGTCAGCAGTTAATAGTTAGTACTACTACTTAGTAGTATGTAGTCTTATAGTCTTAGTGTATTTGTGCTGGTTTTTATAGTGTGGATATTTAATACGTGATCCAGAAATAACATTTATTAAGTGTATTTACACTGGTGCTTTGCTTCCGTGGAGAGCAAAACCAGTCACTAATTTTCCATTCCACATAGAACTGCAGTAGTATCAGATCATAAGGAATATCTTTCGAGTAAAAGTAATTCTCTTTCTATGTCTGTCTCAATATCACAAAGATTAGCTTACTTGGGGTTTGCTTTGCATTTAGAAAAAACCCCAACTTTTCTCCACTAGAAATGGCTATTATTTACATACATTATTAATTTAAAATATCTCAGTGTAGCAACATGGATGGATTCTTGAGGAAACACAAATAACAGTATGGGACAATTTCACAAAGTCACAAAGGGGAAGGTGAAACCTGTGTCAATAATATCTGCAAATGCTTCCCCGCCTGCAGGTTATGTTACCATCACCAGGTGTGGCCAAAAAGTGTGAAATTTCTTTGTTTACTCCTCTGGTGGTGCTGATCCCTATCGGTCCCCTGTCTGAGGAGTATCTGTCAGCAGTTAGTGTGGCACACAGAGGCCTCATTCACTTCTCAAGTAAACTAGATGGCCAGGTCTAACCTACTTGTGGCTTTTATTCGATATGTCAGTTAGACATGTTATATTCTCAAAAACTCTTGTGTGATGACGTGTTCTTGAAGGGAGGGTTAGATGAAGATTAGGGAGAACATCAAAGCTGCAGTTAAAATGAAGAAAGATGAGTTAAAGCTAAGTCATTAGAGATCCCTTTGAAGTGTTTACAGATTATGCCCTGTCTCTTAAGTGGGATACTCGTCTGCCTTTTAATATTTAAGTAATAAGACAAGACAGGCAGTGCTTTTCTGCAGGATTATTGTATGCCTATGCTGTGTCATAAGGCATCAGGCCAAAGGCAAGTGACTTCAGTTGCAGAAAAACTGAAGTAATCCTTTAAATTCACTGCTGGAATATCTTTCTGCCAATATCAAGTAGACATTTCAAAGGTGAGAAGACCACACAATAATGCATTTTCAGATGAGTTGTATATATGATGATGTGACATGGCTGTGAATGTGATGTTTATGTTTCGGATAGATTAGGATGGATTATAGATCTTCCTGTAAGATGTTTTAATGATGTTTTACAAGAAACAAATTTATTATCCCTAGATCAAATCGAAGTACTGCCTATTCCTGCTACCTGTGCTGATCCATTTTGGCCTACTGAGTTTAATACAAACGTTAGAACAAACAGAGGGGACCGGGTGGACTGTAACCAGTTATACACTAATGCAAACGAAGGCAAACTGAGTCTGAGAGTGCCTTTCTGCATAGAAAGTGACAGCTGGCTTTTCATGTGTGTATCAATGTATTCAGAAAACTGTTAATACTTCCACAAATAATTCTACCTATTCATAACCATACCCAGAATTGTTATTTTTATAGTGTGAAATATAGTTTTTGGTTTGGTCTCTGTACAAAGTGCTTTTTCCCCAGAGAACCTGCTGTACAAAAGTTCATGGAATCATAGAATAGTTTCTGTTAGAAGGAACTTCTGCAGGTCATCTGGTGTAGTTTCCCAAGATGAAATGTAACAAGAGACAAACAGGAGGCAAGGACGGAATAACCAATATAAATACAAAAGTGTACAACTCTCATCTAGGTCCAAATAGGTCTAGTCACTGCGTATGAGCAGGTGGAAGCAGTTGTCTGTGTATTAACAAGTAATGGTGAGTTTTGACAAGTCCTTTGAGGGGCAGCTTGATCGGTAGGTGCACTGATGAATGGCACCGTTGGAGAAGAGGAGGGAAACGTAGGCCTTTTCCTACTCTCCACTGTAAAAATCAAAACAAACAAACAAAAGCTAACTGCCATTTTATAAAATTAAATTCACATTCTATTAAAGGGTTTCTGTGCTTTAAAAGCCAGATGCTCCCTGTATATACTGCAATAAGATATACAGTTCTGCAAGTAATGTCGTTTATTGGAAACAAAATAATCATAATAGTGGCTTTGCATAATTGCAAGTACATTTCATGTAAACATGGTGCCCTAGACAAATATCTTCTGTGCAGTCTTATTACAGTGTGTGTATTCATCCTTTCCCTTGAGAACTGTTGCTTATCATTTCTATTGAGTCCTCTCAGAGACCGTTGTAGATGGGAGTGTATTAATAGCTGGTAGTAGTTGCTCTGTGAGTAGGAGACTGGCATTAGATAGGGTGTTACCTTAATCTGGGGAGAGGGGAAACATTTCAGAAATAGCAATTGTAAAGTAAATCTTCCTCTGTCTGAAGGAACCTTGAATAGGTACATATGCCTGGCTGCTTGTCAGCAGAAACTTGATTTCATGAGAATCTCCTAAGGATCAGAAGCTTTTTTCCGGATGATAGGTTTCAGAAGTCTCTTTCAAGAAGATCAATAGTACAAAATCACTACCTGTAGGTCTTCAGGACTCGTTGTGTAGTCCCAGGCCTGTTAATGTGAGCTTTTGGGCTCAATATGTGTCTTGGTCTTGTGGATCACTTTCCATTAGAAAAAGAGCATTCCATGCCTTCATTTTACTATCTCAATTTTTTTTAGTACCTTCTAAAGTACAAAAAGGATTTTTTTTTTAATGTAAGGAAAATATTTAATTTCAACATGTTGCCATTCAGTCCTCATCTGATGCCTTTTTAGGGTTTAAAATTTTACCATTAGAACTACAGATAATTTCTCTGCATTGAAAATGATAGGAACATCAAACAACATTTATTAATGAGGTGAGGTACAGGAACAGGCAGTGGCTGCCCCATCCCTGGAAGTGTTCAAGGCCAGGTTGGATGGGGCTTTTAGCAACCTGGTCTAGTGGAAGGTGTCCCTGCCTGTGGCGAAGGGTTGGAACTAGGTGATCTTCAAGGTCCCTTCCAACCCAAACCATTCGATGATTAAGGTGGTCCTTGCTGGAACTGGAGGCATCTAATCATAGTGCTTTTACTATGATGAAGACTGGCTGCCCCCTTCCATGCTGCATCATTGCCAATTTTTACAGATACCTGTGGAGTTATTGTCAGCGCTTGTTGAAGCAGCCTACTAAGTTCTGAGTAGGTGAATGTTTTCCTTGCTTGGCATTTTGTTCTGATATAAAGAAAAACTAGAAAAGAGGTTATACAGGAACATGACTAGCAAATTAATATTAAATTTAATCTCTGTCTCTGATAATGCCAGAGCTCTCTGGGAAAAACAGGTTGTTGGTGTCCCAAACATCACAGTTCAGCCAGAGCATCGGTGCCGGTGACCTGGAGCAGCAGCTGGGATGCGTGGGCAGGTCCTGCTGCTCGGCCACAGCTTGAGTCGCTTGTGCTGAAACGCACCTGTGGTACCAGCCCCTTCCCAGCATCTCTCCCTGGGGATGCGTCGGGCTCCCTCTGTGTGTGTGTGGCAGCCGTTATATAGCACGTATGTGCATTTTTGCGAGTGCCGGAGCCTATGTGGCTGTAGCCTTGGAAGCATTTTTCCATTTTTTTGGTGATGTTTCAGTTTGCAAAGAAGTAATATTTTCAGTTTAGCAGATGGCTGAAAGGTTCAAGTTAAATTCCAAACAAAATTGCTGTATCATAATGAAATCCCCTGTGCTTTATCCTGGCGTAACAGTAGCTGTGCAATCGGCAAATACTTTCCCCTGTGCAGAAGGTCGTTTTTCAGCAATGTGCACGACACACAATTTTCAAGTTAATGTAGTTTTCTATGTGCAACAATTAAAGGCACAATATTTGGCAGCATTCCTGCTAAGACATACAACTTTAGAAGATTGCTTTTAATTTTTTTTTTTTTTTAATTTGAAGATGTGTTTGAATCACAAGTTAGACAAAATGTTATCTTTGTAACATACCTTTGGAAACTCTACCCAGACACGAACTTCTCGTTTCATCCTGTGAAACACAAAGGTGCCACGCAAGAGGTTCTGGTATGTGAGGGAAGTAGATACAAAGAAGTTACAGAATTCTCACATGTTTAAAGGAGAATTGAGAAGTCTCTGCTGTTTTAGAGCCTTATGAGTACAGGGTGTCGTATCTTGTTTAAAATGTTTTCCCCTAACATGGAGATAACCATCTGTATTACATAATACGAAACCTTATTAATCATTCATGAATCTTGTATTGACTATTTCTAAATGTACCTTAATTTATTACCAGGAAGACACAGGCAAAATAATTCTGAAGATGACAATAATTTATGGAGAGAATTCCTATTTTTGCCTGCTGCAGGTTTTAAGACTGCTGGAAGCTCCCCTTGCTGAGGGGACAGCTGGATACCTCTCAGGCAGTTTCCTGATGACCAGCATTTTCAGTTTCCGTTCTTTTGGCCACTTTTTGTCAAAATGGTGTGAGTTTGGTGTGGGGGTTTTTTTGATGTTTGTTTGTTTTTTCCTTCAGTGGAAAGCAGGAGAATGCTTGTGTTTCATTGCTAGGTCAGGTGGGTTGGTAGATGAGTTGCATGTTCTGTGGCAGGTGAGAGAAGTCCACATGCCATGTTCCCGGGTGACAAACCTGGATGAGGAGCCTCCTGCTCTGGGGAGCTGGGGGTACCAGTAGCTGAGGTGAGAAGTGAAGGAAATAATTGCCTGGTGAGAGCAGCTGTAGTGCAGGGTGGGACAAAGGGCTTCCAAGTTGGTCTGCCCAAGGTGTTTGGGTGGGAGACCGCTTCCTTGGAATGGTTATTAAAAGCTGGGACTGCTGAGCTGGATGTAACATAGAGTTTCTATTTCAGCTTTCTCTGTTTTACTACTCAGCTCTCTCGCAGGATGTCAGTGAGGAATGCTGGCTCTCTGTATTCCAGTTCCCAATCTGTTCAGGATTTAGCTGTTTGGGGGACGTACAGTAGATGATGTTATTTAAATAGAAAAGTTTCCTCTTTTGGCGCCTTGTGTTACTGTCGTTGTTTTGGAATTAACGGAGGGTGCTGCTTACCCATCTGGAGCTTTCCCTTCCAATTATATTTCTAAAAATGAGTTTCACAAACATGTCAGACTTACTATACACACAGTAAAGCTGTTCCCTCAAATTATAACTCATGCTACTAAAATAAGTGTCTCCTTCAGATATATTTCGTCTGCCTGCCCTTTTTGTTTCACTTGGCAGATAGAAGGTGGTAAGAAAAGTCTCTGGGATAAATCTTTAGATTGGAGTTGTCAGAGCAGCCTAAGGGAATTCAGATGTCCAAATCCCTGCCCCAGCCAGAGGCTTTAAAACGGTATTTTATTCCTGCCTATCAGCTCATCAGCAGTGATGGGGCCAGATTAAGTCTTTCCATTCAATCAGTTTTTGTGGGCTAATGTGTACTAAGTGGTTCACACTGAGTCACTGGCTATTTTGTACAGCACCTGCTGTTCCACCCCAGGGGTTTCCCTTTCACGCCCAGCCCTGCTCAGGCCCACGTTGGCTTCGCTGGGAGATCAGGTAGGTCCAGACCCCTGTCCCATTGTGTGTCTCATTTGCCAAAAATATTTTTTGCTAAGATTGAATTTTCCACTATTGATTTTTATTGCAATGAGGGATTATAGTACCCAAACAAAAACCGGCAGTGGTTAAAATAAACTAATTTTCATCTTGTTTATATCGCTGATGATTGTGCCTGTAAAGATTTTCATTGACTACAGCATTGTGGATGCCTCATTAAAAACATTAATCATTGCACTCTGGCATCTTTTATTATGTCATAAAACTGCAATGCTACACAATGTCTGATTTTTCACCCTACCGTGGTGTAGAGCTAAATCCCGCTTTCCTTTCGAAAAGTAGACAGGTAGCTTTGTACTAGCAAAGTTCGTGCTAAATGTTACCAACCGCAGCCATGTTCCTCAGGGGATGATAAAACAAAATTCAGTGACATGGTTTTGAGGTGAAATTCTTTTTAATCGAAGTCTCTGCCATCAGAGAGGTAGTGTAAGGCAGGAAGTCTGTTAACTGACTTAAAGAAAAAGAGCTGCCTGATTTAAATTTAAATTGTATTGTTCAACAATGTTGTGTAATTAGATGGGAAAGCAGGGAAGTCCTTTTATTAGAGATGTCTTTGTAGACAGTAGCCATGAAAGCCACAGTGGTTGATGCTAATTACCATATTTTGTTTAAACTTCCATCTAAATGAAAGGATCATTCAATTCAGAAGCTGCAGCCATACAAAAACCACAAGTGCAGTTGAATTGCTGCTGCCAAGCAGATGGGACTTTGATCAGAATAAGTTATTTGCAGCGTTATTGTCTGGCTGCCAGGGTGGGGCTTGTATTGAACCACCTCTCTCAGAAGGGGAAGGGGAGAGATGGATCTTGCTGGTCCAAGATAAGTTCATGGGAGAAATTTTCCATTCTTAAATTATTTCTGCAGATGAAAAACCAGGCTTCAAAAGAACAGCAGTAAGGTACTCGATATTGGGCTACTCTTAACGTGTCAGATGGCTTTGGTAGGAATATGTTAGTATGTTTGTTTTGGTTTTACCATGGGAAGAGGGGGAACAGAGAATGTTGAGCACAGCTGACCGCATATTTTCCCAAGGTCAATTCTGTCTAGAGCATGTGAGTTAAAACTTGCACAGCTATACTTTTTCACTGATTTCATACTCTATGGGATGGGCAAACACTTCACAGCTTCACACATCTGAGACACATTCTGTGAAGACACGTTTGGAAACTGGTCGATTTACAAAGCCATCAAGAGAGCAGAATTGGAGTGAGAAAGAATGCAGAAGGAACAACAGCGCGCTAAAAGTTCAGTGAGTTTGGGAGGGTTCGTTTCTCCAGTTACATGGCATTCCTGGGATCTATAGGAGGGGATTCTTGATTACAGCAGTTTACTGATACAAAACCTGATTTCCAACAACAAGTGAAGAAGTAGGAAAGATTACCTGGCACTGTGTGGATATGAGGTGGGAAATCTGTATACATGGAATATACTAAAGTATAAAAGTAGAAGTGACCACTGCAGAACAGAACTGCAAATACTGTGGCAGAACAGTATCATTTCCAGGCAATTCCAATTGGAAATATTTGGAGGTCACTTCCGAATCATGGGGTTTTTTTCACTTTTTTCTGATGTGATAATCCTGTTTGTGTGCATGTTGGCACATGCTGGTGCTGAGGGTGGTTGGTTTTGGCCTTCCTCATGCTTGTGAGGCATGATAATGGTTTACCCCCAAATAACAGTGCATGGTCTTCAATTGGTCTAGATCTTGAGATCTGTGTGATTAGGACAGTTGAAGTGGGTGTCAGATAAAACTGTAGACTTGCTGAAAGTTACTTCCATTTTCACTTAGTCGATACAAACCCAAAACAAAATCCACAAAAAAAAAAAACAAAACCTCCAAACCAAATAATTTTGTGAAATTTTTTTTTTGGCCTTTTTTATCTTAAAATTCTTTCTTTTTCTTTTACAATTTCAATTCTTGTCATCACTCCAAAAAGAAAAATCTCCATGGTGCTTTACACATAAGCGGGTTTCAAAAGGAAGTGTTATAACAATCTAGTCTTTGTGTCAGACTATCTTAAAAGGCATGAGAAAGTTTAAAGTCAAAGGGTAGTTCTTAGCACTACGGAAATTTTAATCGCATTTTATAAGTCAATCTTTGTTTTAGAAGCACAGCAACACAGATGTCTTTGTTCTAAGTAAATTGAGTGCTCCTCCTAAAATAAATAAATATGAAGACTATTTTTGAAGTAAAAAAGAAACACAGATTTGAGATGCTGTGTTAAATCAAACAGATTTTGGATGCAAATTCCCTAGGCTTGTTTCAGATTTTTTTATGCCCTCCACCTGGTCTCCCCAATGAAACCATAGTAGAGCATGTGTTTCATTAGTTTATGCGGTAGACTATTACCATTAACATTAGCTGTCTGCTTTTCTCGGCGTAGTGAACACAGAGTTAAAGGAGTTTAAAAGGATGTCCCACTGTCATGAGTGTTGTGGTAACACATGAAGGAGTTGCCCGACAAATCTCCAGCCCTTCTGCAGAGCAGACATGCCGTAACTACATGTTGATGAGTAAGGCATTCAAATATGTTCCAAGATTATATTAATCTGATTTTCGGAAAGATCTTAGAAGAATTGGAAACCTCCTAAGGCATAATATTTGGAAAGTCTGTTAAACTGTAGGTCAGGCACTTTTTTTTTTTTTGTCCCCTCCCCCTCTATGAGTGGTAGTGGACAAGCAAAACCTTTTTGTCATATTTTTGGCAGCAATATAACCTTTTTAAAAAAAAGGAGGGAGGGGGCATATCCTTTAAAATTTCTTTTCTATAAGTTTTGGCTTTTCTCCAGGTACCAAAAGCATCGGTGATGGAGAGAGAAGGCATTGGTAGCAGGCAAACAGCAGAGACTTTGGGATTTTTCATCATTTTGTTTTGTTTTCATTGTGATGGGAGAGTTTTGATTTCACTCATCTGTAGAATTTGGTCTAACAAGAAGGTATAGATAAAAGGCTTATGTTTTCATCATAGAGAAGCCAAATTCTGTGTGCTGCCAGGAAAACGAAAAAGTTTTGTTTTTCTTGCTCTTGAGAGATGTATGGTGGAGATGCAGAGCCCGGTGTGCGCGAACACTCGTGCTCAGGGCTGGGTAGCAGGACAGGTCCGAGTTGCTCCAAGCGATGAACGCGCTGCTTCTCGCTCTGGTACTGCCTCATATCAGTGAAATATTTGGCGTAGACTGGGATATCTGCAGACAATCTGGCCTGCTGGATCTTGAGGATTTCACCACAATGTCAGGGAGCATTTCTTTGATCAGTAAAAACTTTTTTATCAGTAAAATGTTCAGATCAGTCCTCAAACTGAATTTGCAGGTTACGTGTTACTGCATAATTAGAAACACTTTTTGCTATTGAAATAATCCTTGACATAGTAAAATACATTTCTGAACTTTTCAAAAACAAGGCTGAAAGTTTTTTAATGTTGAACTTGTTGTGGTAAAGAATATGTCTCCATATACTTCATTGTTTGAAGACCTGTGCAGATGGCTGGTCCTTCCACTGCTCCTGTGCATGAAGGGAAGGGCAGATGTTGCAATTTGTTATCTTCACAGTACGATGAGTGTTGCAGTCTAATTTGCAGTTCTAAGAATTAATGGTGAAGTGCTAAGAGGTGATGAAGATCGTAATCTGTGTGAAGTAACAAGGACCAGGACAGAATTGTGTCATTTACTTGGATGCAACTAAGTATAAGCATTGCTCTGCTAGTTCAAATGAGGTGAAACAAATGCAGACATTCTGGAAAAGCATGTTCATAAACGAGTATTTACTATAGATGTCCGTTTACCACCAAGTTATGCTAAAGATCAATATATCTTTCTTGGCTGGTTTCTGTCTTTATATTTGCATATTTTTACAAGAACAAGATTAAAAATGCTTAGCTAAAGAGCATTATACTTATGTAGCTTGTTTTCTTTTTACTTTCTTTTTTTAAACATCAAGATTTTTCATGAACCATTGTCATAATGACCTTTTGATTCACAAATTTCTTGTTAGTGGCTACTTAAAAAATATAAGGTGGCACCTTTGCAGCTGCTGTAGTGATGCTTTAAAAATAAGAAATGTAGCCTTTTTTTAACCAGGAGGGAGCACAAATCAAACCACATTCCTGATCATGTGTAAATAATCTAAAACTGGCAGCAATTCGGACAAGAACTTCCCAAATTGTTAAGCATGGAGTACAGCCATTTGGCATCTTTTGCTCAGTTGTGCAATGTCATGTAATACAGTAGCTGGATGATTTTACCATATTTTGGGAAACTATGTAAGTACTTGAAAGGTTTCGTGTAGTGACTTCAGTCTTTTCAGCCTCTCAGGATATAGTTCTATTTTTGAGTATTCCAGTTCACTCGGTATCTGTGAAAAGCAATAAGAATTACTAAAGCAAAAAGCCCTCTGGATTATGTGTTTTGGTTCCTTAGTATCTGCAAAGTTGGTAGTACAATTTGGGACATTTTCTGATTTATTTGGGGAAATGAGTGTCCTGCAGATTGAGTGTGACATTACAGCGTATTCATGCTGTTGTACAGAGCTGCCACCTTTAGACTCCTCATTGAGGTGCAGAAGATTCATATATAGCTAAAAGTAAAACATAGGTACCCCCAACAGGTGATTTATAACTATAATTGTAACGCTAATTGTTCTCTAGAGGACTCTGCTCATATCCGTATAGGTGACATCCTATGGAATAGGCTGCCCAGAGAGGTTGTGGAGTGTCCTTCTCTGGAGACACTCAAACCGCCTGGGCACATTCCTGTGCAACCTGCTCCAGGTGAACCTGCTTTAGCAGGTGGGTTGGACTGGATGATCTCCAGAGGTCCCTTCCAACCCCAACCAGTCTGTGATTGTGTCTCGCTGTGGGGATGCGAGGAGAGGAGACTCCTGACTGCGGTCCATAAAGTTAAATGTCTGACGCAAACACTGTGACTGTCCCCCCGTGTGGCAGTGGGAGTGACTGTCCAGGGCACGCAAATGGAGCCGCACACTAAATTCACACTGTTGCCTGTTGGGCTCTCTCTTCCACAGGCTGGTGCTCTGCAAAAAGGAGAGGAGTGCTGCCTGTCCTGCTTTTGAGCACACTCCAACATTGTGGGCTCTGCCCTTTCAGCCACACCTGGGCAGTTACACTTCTTCAGGCTTTCAGAGCTTTGGATGATCTCATTTTATAAACAAACTTGTTCACACCTCTGAATCGCAAAAATCTGAGAGCCTGTTGATGGGGAAATGTTGCTCCATACAAGATTTTAATCTCAATTACACGCTTTAATGTAGATTTTGTTTATTCAGTGGTTGTTGGTTGCCTCCTGTGTGGTGAGTTATGGTTAACTTCTGTCTTCTGCATAGCAGAATTTGCATTAAATATTTGAAGAACAATACTTGTGCAAACAAATGTTCCTCAAATTCATGGCAAATCTGCCACTCATTTCAGTGTGCCTACTTATAGAACAAGTCTAGATGTAGTTAAGGAAATAGTTTAAAAAACACCTATCCTGACAGTTCTTAATAGTTTTGTAAACTATTACGGCATCAGTAGAGCATTTAATCCGGATGTATGATTGTGTGATAGATGTGCAAAAGTGCATGTTAATCTCATTAAAACTTAAAAGAACAGAGCCTAATTTAAGAAGAAGTTTTTCCTGCATATTACTAAATTAATCTATTTCAGAGTAGGTTCACTAGAACACGGAATAGTTTTTGTAGATTGACCCTTTTTGCTCTGCTGTAAGAAAATCTACATGGTGAGTTGCTTAGAGAATTGTAGTTAACTAACACATTGAGTATTACTTTCTTCTGCAGAGAACCTAATTGTGCATTTCAGGACGATTTCCTTATTTAGAGCAGAATTTTACTTTTGCAGAAGAAGTCTGGTGGAACAGACTACAAAGGAAATGGGGAGAGCTTCCTCCGGGTTGTTTTGTTAAGATGGTTTTTCCCTTACACGACTTTCTTCGCTCTGTTGGCTCGGGGTCAGCAGTGACTTTCCTGGCTGGCTGGAAGCACAGCAGTAATGAGAACACACTTCTGGAAATGTCCTTGTTGTCTGTTGCCCTTGGAACTAGTCCTTAAAAAAGGTTTTGTCCTTAAAAGTCTGGAGGAGCAACATTCAGCCTTAGCTAAGTTACTTTCTGTTCGATCCATGGTGTGTAGGATGGAGACCACCTCTGTTACTTGTGGTCCCTGCAGGTCCCTCCCTGGCGGGTGTGTGGCCAGGGCTGCAGCGGGGCTGGCTGGGGCTGCAGTGGGGCTGCAGGGGCTGCAGTGGGGCTGGCTGGGGCTGCAGGGGCTGCAGTGGGGCTGGCTGGGGCTGCAGTGGGGCTGCAGGGGCTGCAGTGGGGCTGGCTGGGGCTGCAGTGGGGCTGCAGTGGTGCAGGCTGGGGCTGCAGGGGCTGCAGTGGGGCTGCAGGGGCTGCAGTGGGGCTGGCTGGGGCTGCAGTGGGGCTGCAGGGGCTGCAGTGGGGCTGGCTGGGGCTCCAGGGGCTGCAGGGGCTGCAGTGGTGCTGGCTGGGGCTGCAGGGGCTGCAGTGGGGCTGGCTGGGGCTCCAGGGGCTGCAGGGGCTGCAGTGGGGCTGGCTGGGGCTGCAGGGGCTGCAGTGGGGCTGGCTGGGGCTCCAGGGGCTGCAGGGGCTGCAGTGGGGCTGGCTGGGGCTCCAGGGGCTGCAGGGATGCTGGCTGAACAGAGATAGGAGAGGGCAGGTCCCCACCTGAACCACGCAACTGTTCCAGCTGCTCTTCAGTACTGACCAAGTGTCATTCCACTGGAGTTTCATGTTAATTAAGACTTCAGTACATTGTCTTGGAGATTAGTTAATCCTGTCATTGCTTTAGTGCTGCTTACTAATGCAATTAACAGGTATTAATGTCTATGCTTTTTAAGAAATGAACAATAATAGAATTTTCAAATCAGCTTGCTTTTCGCAAGCATCTTTCCTGAGCTATACTATACCTTTATGGCAAGATGGCACTACATGTAGCTCTCTGCAGTTCTACAAGGTTTAAAAAGTCCATCATTTAATTTGAAATGGCTTAAGGGGCCTTAAAAATACATTTGTGTTATAGTCAGCTTCATAACATATTTCAGGTATCTGTACCAAATATTGATTTTTTTTTTTTAATTTTGCTTTTTAAATTTCCACATTCTCAAAGCAACACTACTTCAAATTACAAGTTCAGTTGTCAGCAGCATGAATTATTGTTATCAATCGATCTTCCTTCCTCCAGATATTAATTTTCTAGAACCCCCATTTTGCTATGTTGTAATGAAAGTGAAATTGATGCCTTATTTGGCTAAATGATGGTTGAGATTTTGTTATATTTATGGTTTGGCTATGTTTTTATTTCTTGTGGTTCAAATTGGTTATGATGGGTTCTACACTTAATATATATATTTTTTTTTCCATCAACATTTTAAACTACATGTATCATGGTCTCAAAGTTATATAATTAAATAAAATCTTAATAATAAATGGGATCTTACATATTAAAAATTAAATAATTTTATGTTTAGCATCCTCATTTTGGTAATCTCATAAAGACAATATTTTACTGAGGAATCAAAAATGTTTCTGTTATTTTGTCGGTAAAAGTCTGTGGATTTGAATTGGGCTTTTTCTTAACTGGAATTTTGGAGGTTGTCATTTTTTTATTCTTAGGATAATTTTTTTAATGAGGAAAGATATCAGCACTTTTGTGTAGTGAACAAACTTTTTTCTGTAGTGAAAATCTTTAAATATATACAGTTGAACTAACATTTTGAAATGTTGGTTGAATTGTATTAAATTTTATCAACTGTCTGGATCCCCTTTCAGGAAAAAAAACTGAGAACATTCTCAAAAGTTCCTTATTCAAAGTCAAGTGTGACTACCTAGCAGTTCAGAGACAGAAATCCATTCACATGGAACCATGTCTCAATAGCAAGATTTCAAATGTTTCAAAAGCAATTATTTAAATAATAAAACAAACACCTGCTCCTTAAAAGCCAAAAGCAAAGAAAATCCACCCCCCTGCAAAAGCCCAAATGCACAAGCGTACTCTTTGGAAGAAAAAGACTTAGTGCCTTAGGAGTTTGCTGAAGTGAAAGATGATTCTAAGCTCACCAGCTGAACAATAGTCATGTTTTTAGCGTTTGCTTTAAATAAACCTTCTCTGGTGAGGGCCTCCTTTACTGAACATGCTTTTTGTTGATTTTAGTTGTTCTGTAGCATCCTCTTCCTTTGATCTTCTAGATTTTGAATACATTTTTGACAAAGTGTGATTTATTTAAAAAAAAAAAGTAAAAAAGAAAAGAAAAAAGCTTTACGCATCTTGTATGTGGGACTTTTTTCTTAACCTAAGAAAATTGTAAAGGAACTTGTCAAAGTTGATTTCTTTGTGTTGATCTAAAGAACTCGAGTTAAAAGCTTTTTGAAGTGTGTAGTAGCTGCAGTAGCAATTTATATGGATGGGAGATCAGAGCCATATACTAAATAGCTAGCTGCATGTATATAACTTCTAAAAGCCTGCTATCTTGTCTGTTAAATAACTTTTTTTGATTAAAAAAAGCCTCTACTTAACCATGTGGTAATATTGTGGTACGATTAATGGAAGTTTAATTTGATCTAGAATTCATTTATTTGCCAACGTGAACACAGTTTGGCAACATACTATTTAACTCCATCTCTGAATTGAGCTTTCGGCATCGTACTAATTTTATTACAGTTCAATGACAGAGCTGCCGACTTTCCAAGGGAAGCAGCAGGCGATGACCCAGCTCCTTGAGCAGCCTGTGCTCAGCCCCAGCTCTGCTGCCAGCGCCTGCCAGGGGTGGCTGCCCCAGACCTGACTCACACTGTGCTCATGGGTCACTTCAGCAACCCACGGCAAGATATTTGGGGGAGAGAGGCCTGTGTTCCTGAATTATTTCTGGAGGGAAAGATTAGATATCCCACTCCTACTCTGTTGCATCAGGGTTTAGCAGGGAACACCGAAGTTTAAAACCAGCCACCCCACAAGGTAATACATTGCAGTGAGGATGAGGAGGTTGGTTTCCTTCCTTGTTTGCTTTCTCTGGGCTGGTGGAACGGAGGAGCTGCACTGACTTGCCAAAGCCCACTGGAGGTTAATGTGTCATCAGAAGCAAGTGTCCAGTTGTGGCTGCTCCTGCATCCCCGGATGTTCCAGGGAGCTCATGCTCAGCCAGTACCAAAATTTTTGAAGATATGCTGCTAGGACAATGTCTCAAACTGTCTCCGATGTCTGATGTTATGCTGCTGAACATGATTATTTCAACATGAGCTGATTTTGTGATAAAGTTCCTATGTAATAGACCTCTGAGCAGCATCACTTGGAATTCAGAAGTCACAGAAATTCTATAATCTTGTGTTTGGGATTGGACTGATTGCTACAGGGTAGGAGAGGGGAAAAAAATTCATTTGAACCCTTGTTGCAGAAGGTCCAATATTAAACTTTAGTTTCCCAACCCATGATTGAAAAACCTGTCTTTAATGCTCTCTCCTCATGAAAAATCTATGGCAAAAGTAGTTAAGCATATGATCTCCAGTAACATACGGTATATATAATTTTGATCTGACTCATGCTGGTGGTGCTCTGTCTATCTTCTGTGTGAAAACAAGGGGAGGTGACAAGATGACAATCTTTCCTTCTCTGTTTCTGAACAGAGAAGATAATTTTTCCATATGTGTTTCATCCTAAATGTTTTAGGTCCCACATCTCCTCTCATCAAACATTCAGTCCTGCTTTTTTTGTACATCTGAAATAGATTGTGTCTTTTGTTTTATAAGGAATGCAACTGACTCTACAGAAGAGGTAAGAAAATGTTCTTCTGACAGAACTGTCCTACAAATTGGGCTTAAAACAGGATGATGCAGTTTTATATGTCTGTATATAGATATATATGTTTAGGCATCATCAGTGATGTATATATATGCTGTGAAAGGTCTGCTGTTTTGTTCTGCAAGTGTAGGACACGGTGGGTAGCAGATGTGGGAGCTGAAGCGGGGTGTGGGACGCTGGTGGGACAGGGCAGAGCCAGGGATGTCAGCACCAGCAGTGGCACCGAAATGTAACTTGCTCTGTTTAGATTGAAACTCAGCAAACGAATGGGAACGTATTAGTGGTTTTGGTGATGAGGTTTTTTTCCTACATGGTACTTCTTAGGCTTCTAATAAAATAGAAAGGGAGCTGTAAGTAGTATCAATTATCCCCAAATGTTGCAGAGGGAGTGAATTTCCTTTTTTTGGAAGGTGATTCTGATGAGTTTTAGTATTCTGCGTGTCTTCAAGACCAGTTTTATTGTTCTGGCAAACTACTGGTGTGTCTGATTGCTTGAATATGCTATTATTGTCAGTTAACTTTCTGAACTCGGACAATGAACAACACGAGATTGCTGTTACAATTTCTTTTTCTTTCTTGGCCAAATTGTTCTTCTGTCATATGACAGAATTGGAAAGAAGCTTCTGTTCATACATATCCATTTTTCTTGACAGAGCTATCTGCAAACGTAGATACTAAATGTTGCATCTCATGATGTATATACAGAATACATAAGATATTTTATATTTTGGAGTATATCCTGAGGATGTAGTTTATTAACAGAGTTAAACAATGACCAATGTATTTCCGTTAAGGATGTCTTTTGGTGACTTTCTGAGTTAAAAAAAAAAAAAGGCAGCTTTCTCCAAAAAAGTGAAAACCAGCTGAAATGCATGCAATTCAGCACTCTGAAATATGTAATACCATGCAATTATAATTTTACATATAACATAGTTACTCCTTCAAAGGAAGAGAGTTCTTGGCGTACGTAATTTGACATACTGGCTGCGCTTCCTGGTGTCACGGAGCGAGGTGGGTGACAATGCTTTTTCCAAACAAGCAGTTCTCCTGTTAAAGTGTTTGGGTCAGAGCATCCAAGAAGAAATCAATTAGAGGTGAATAGCTTGGAGGTAGGAATGCTGTGTTGCAGACCATGCGTTGATCCAATTAACTGGAAAAAAAATATAAAAGAAAAAAATTAGAGTTTATGAAGTCCTTGTTTAGCTTCCAGCAGAGAAAAATGTTTTTTCCCCTCTCACTTGCCAGTTTCCATTAAATGTCCTTACCTCCCAGTGAATTCAGGGGAACCTGGGCTGTTAGCTGGCTTGTAGGATGGTGTTTGTAGCATGTTGGTGTTTGTCTCAAGCTAAATGCAGGCTAGAATTTGAGCAGCAGACTCTACCTCAGAGGTGAAATCCACAGTAGTGTTAACTCCCAAGAAAAATAGGTTGATAGGATGGAAATCCTGCCTAGCTCTCGGCTACATTGGTTTGACCAGTACCATTTGGTTTATGACTTCATGTAGAACTCCAAAGGTGGAAAACCCAAAAAAGCACATCTGCAACTGCGCACACACTTTCATTTTCATTTTTGAGGGCTGGAGCTCTGCTGTGATAAAAATAACAAAGAAATCCCGGTTCTCAAGGTTTAGAGACTTTTACATCAAAATTGCAGGTAACGAAGGGGACTGCGTGTTACTCCTGAATAGCTTTTCCTTCTTTTCCTAAATAAATTCACATAGTCTTGTTTGATTTAATTTTTACGCCTTTAAACTTGCATTGTGTTTCCTCTGTGCTGATATGGCAGTGAAACGTTTCTATATTTGCTCATCTTGATCTCATTCAAAATTCACATGCTTCCTGAATATTAGCTCTCCTTGCTTTACGCCTCATCCTTATTCTTCTGTGACCTGCTATACTTGTCGGAGCAGCTGCTACTCCGATACTACCTTTTCCCCATCTGGAAGGCAGATGGGCTAATCCACAAAGAGCCACTATTTGTTCATGGATCAATTTTCAGAGAGTCTAAAGTGAACAAATGACAATCTTCCCAAAGATGCTGAACATGCCCATGCCTGGGCAATGTTCCACAAAACAAGCAGAGTCTTTCAAGACTTTTATGTATTCCTTTGTGTATAGGAATAGGAAGAAAGACAGACCATGGTAATTGTTTTTAAATTAGAAGATTATTTTGAGCACCCCCTTATGCAAGTGCCTCTCCATTTTTTAAAAAATTCTTTCTATTTTTTAAGAGAGAAGATATTACAAAAGGAAAAGGGAAGGACTTATTCTCCTCTCCCAGATAAGAGCAACTGCAATAGTTAAAGAATTTTACAAATTCAGCAAGGAGTGTGTTACATCAAAAGACTAATGCTCCTTTGACCTATGATCTCTTAAATTTTTTTAGTTTTCCTACTGGCATCTTGCTCTTTATTTAAATATTTGGGCTTTGTTGCCTGGAGAGTCACTTTATCCTTGCTGTTTAAATATGATGTCAAACTATTTATCCTCTGGTTTTGGAAATTTTGAAAAAGTACAAGATAGGCTAGAAGTACACTTAGTCTTCCAGAGTTTAGTTAGCAGGGGGATGTGCGCCACAGTATATCTGACAGCACACAAATGGTGGATACATTACCATTAGAAAAAACCTCTGTTGGGAGGCAACTTGTTACTTTATGAATCCTATTTTAAAATCAATCATAACAGATTGAAAAATAAGTGGAAAATGATTTTCAGGTGTATTTTTTGGGGGTGAGTTAAATAACGAGATTTTTTTTTCTTTGTGTCCTCAGACCTTGAGTTTCTGTTCTAAAAGACAGTCAGTGAGACACGTTCTGCCTAACAAACAACTATGCGAGACCAGTATCTCTATTGTTTTCCTTCATAGAGGTTGGATCTGCCTTGTGAGCCCTGTGCATTGTCCCAGGTAGGGCAGGTCATACTGCAGAGAAAATATTAACAGAGACCCTGCATATGCTCTAAGTTGCTGGAAAGTGGCCCTGTGGGTGTCAGAGTCCCATAAAGAAAATGATACATTTTCACTTCACAACATAGGTTGTCACAGGAGTTGCAACACATCTTAATTGAGGGCTGGAACTGTTTTCTTTCAGAAGCTGGCCCACGCGTATTGTGTGCTTTTCACCTTTGTTCGCCATCTGTCCGTGCTGGAGCTGACGGCTGCCATCTGAGGGCTGCCTCCCTGATGCTTAATTCTCTGATTAGGTGCTTATGGCACCCTCAAAAAAAGCCCCAGAAAACCAAAGACAATCGTGTGTCTTTGTATGGCACACACTTCCATAGCCCCACGGCGCTTTTGTGCGCGCACCCTTAGGAACAGCCCTTTGTGTGTCCAGACCCCAGATGGTTGCCTGCAGTCACAGCCTTTAGTAGAAGAATCATATTCAAATTGTCTAATGGATAATAAACTGTACTGACTTGGCTTTTGATGTGAATGGATGTTTTCAAGTTGAAGAAACAAAAGATCTCTTGGGGAAAATTGCCGGAGATATGTATCATTGTAAATCTTGAAGAGTTGGGGCAAGCTGAATAAATTACAGCTACTTGTTGGGTTTGCTCAGGAAACAAGCGCTGCAGAAGTTGAACATTAAAATCCAGAAAATATGGTAGAATTAGTAGAATACCTCTTCAATCCTGTTGCCCGGATTATTGCAGCTGAGCAACTAACACAGGTTTTTTTTTTTCGTTTGTTCTGAATTCACACAGGCCATATTTGATACCTGGCGTATTTAGCAGTTTAATTTTACCGAAACAAAATGTTTTCAAGAAGACTTTACAGTTGCTAGAATATTCCCAGAAATTTGCAATGACAATAACAGAAAACCTTTGAGGCTCTGTCCCCTCCTCTCTGACCTTCAAATCTGGGAACAGAAAAATGTGATGCATCCTGAGAGTTTCACATGGAGTTTCCTGGAGTTTCAGATGTTGGTAATCAGTCTGAGCAAAAAAAGAGTCCACACAGATATTAATCGGGCTTAAGTGGGATCTTTGAGTAAGTATTCCAGGGCTGGGAAAGTTGTGGGGTTTTTTTGATTGATTGGTTTTTTAATATGATGAAGAATGTATTAATGAAAATTGGTTTTTAGCTCTCTGAGGCATGTTGCTAAAATGTGTTTTTCTAAAAATTAAATATATATATTTTTTCAGTCTTTTAAAAAGTAGTAATTAGCACTGGATTTTTTTTTTCCAAACATACAAGGTAAGATAATGAAGCAGTAAAACTCTTAAATATATCTAATATTCCTGGGGAAAAAAAAAAATACATATATATATATATATAAATAAGGTGAATGTCTGGAATATGCTGGGTAACAGCAATAGTGTATTTTTATAGGGAGGATGTGAATAAATCTATCTTTGACAGAGTTTCCTCAAGTTTTGGAAAATGCAGGATTTTTCTTCCAGAAGCAAGGCAGAATACAGGGTAAATTCTGCCTTTTTGAAGAGAAGGATCTTTTTTTGGACCTACCTCTTCATTTTTCTGATAGTTATATTTTGAAAACTCATGGAAATTATCGACTAAGTAGTTTAGGAAAACAGTTTGGAAACAAAAAACAGTCTATTTCAGTTAAAGAATTTCTGGGCACTGTGAATGAGAGATACATTATTGCTTATATTTCTAGAAATACATTGTGGGGAAATGTGGGTGACAGGTCTACCCACATTAGCTCCTCAGGTTTTGAAAGAACAGCTAGTGTGCTATGGTTTTGCTTGCTCAAGTTGCCCGTGATCCAAAGTATGCGTCTTGTGGCTTTCCTCAAGTAATTATTTTGGGATGTTGTATTCACATTAAAAGAAAAAGATAGGAGAGAAAGATCATCGTAGGCACTTCTTGCTAACAATAAAGTAAAAGCTTTTCCTGTGGGGGGCCATGCAGACCTTTTATCTCACTTGACTGGCTCAATGGACGAGTACCAATATTATCAAAAGCATCAAGAATATCTAATCTGAGCTTCTTTCACGTGTGTAGTGGCTGATCTAACAGGATGAATACACGGTGACCTAATGATCCTGGGGGTTGGATCACTCGTGATTCAGTCTAAATCAAGCTAAGATGGTGTTGATGCATTGAGGAGACTCAAGTGAGCTAATGAGGACCCACTTGCACCCCAAACTCATCAGTGTCACTGTCCTTTTGCAAAACAAGCTCACGATGCACTGCAGCACCAGCAGGCTGGTACACTGACTGGGTTTGGAGTGTTCCTGTTACCACTGTCCTCCCAGACTCTATATCCGTCCCTTCCTACTGAAAATTTTGTGTTCGATTTCCTTCTTAAAATGGACCTTCCTATAGTTGCATTTGATTGCTATAATATACTCTGGGAAGTGCTATGTAGTAATACCACATGAAAATTAAAGTTAATGCAAAATATGATCATGTGCATTATTAGGTTTTCAAGAGGAGACCACAATGCCAGAGTCTTGTGATGTGAACTAGCTGCCAGTCAGGTTCTGATGAGGTTTGTGCATTGTAATGACTTAAAAGGATCTAATGTGGTTTTAAAGCAAGTTCTAAGAAAACCCCTCTTTGTGCTGGGCTGCAGCAGCCAGGGGAGGTACGGGCTTGCTGGGCTCCCTAAGCATTAACTACATCCTCAGAGATCATTCTCAGACAGAGGTTTCTGTGTTGGAATTTAACCACTGGAATTTGCCCTTCAGGTTGTGCTGAACCCAAAATAAGTAAGTAGAATGAATTTTGGATTGGTTTCAGTACTGTAATAACTATTGCCATTGTGTATCAGTTGATTCTGTTGCATCCTCTGACATGTCCCTACCTAGTTTACTGCTGGCACAGGCCAAGTAGTCATTACAGTGTTCAAGAAAAAAAAAAACCTTCCCTAAAAACCATGGGCTGTCTTGTTTCTTTGTTGGTGGAAACTTATGTCTGTCCATGTCCAACTGAATTTTGCATGAGTGAAAGACTTGAATACCACAGAGCAGTCAGTTACTTCAGACAGTCCTTGAGACTGTGAGGTCTGGTGAAGATAATACCTGAGCAAAACAAAAGGGGACTTGAGCTGCATTTTTCTTACCTGAGAGTATTGTGTGTGTATAGTCTGAGTATCTTTTTTTCCTTATCGGATGTGTTTGGGGAAAAGACTTGGCTATGTTGTAGGATAGGAAGTATATATATCTGAGAGTGTGGGTAGCTCTGCTTTTTGGATAGACAGACTTTTGACATTTTAAATAAGCTATTCTTGCAATGTTAAGTATTTCTGAATGTCACCCTTATTTCTAAAACGGGGCATGCAGAATCGTTATCCTCTGTTTAGAATCTTTGAACTAATTAAACATTTATGCAAGTGCCGATTTCCTAATCTCTGTGGGCTTTCCTCGTTGTGCTTGTAGGGGGATGTACTCTAAGAAGGTAAATTCTAACTTCTGCCCAATGGGAGCAGATCTCAGTCTCAGCGGCAATTTGTCAATTCATTAAGAGATACACATATCCTAGCTTCCTGCTTAATAGTTTTGGTAGACTCCAAGTAGCAGTGGTGAAGTCTGAATTCACTGTTACAAGTCCATGGCCAGGTCAGAATGAAAACCTCCACGTCAAGTAGCTCTACCACAAGACAGAGTGGTCAGAGGAAGGTGTATGCTTCTGTGTTTCTCTGGATCCTTTGATACAGACGTCCAGCATTCATGAAAGCAGAGCTTTGAGAGTGGACAACTCTTAAGATTTAAACATCTTTTGTAGGTGCTTTGTGAATTTTAGACAACTACAGCTAACATCATGTCCTTTGTGTGAATATCTGAAATGCACAAAACCAAGTTTTTGTCATAATTCTCAACTTTGGTTCCTCTGTAAGAATGATGATTGTAGTATTGCCGTACCTAAGAGGGCTGTTAGAAATAATATGGGTTGCTTAAGCACCTTAAATGGAAAATATGATGCAATGAAACATAGTTTTTATAGTCCATAAATCTCAGTTGTGTATTTGTACTGCCTTGTGGACTTCAAGGTGGGCTTTGTCCTCACTGTCCATTCTGCTGATAACCTTTTGTTTGCAGCCTCTCTCAACTCCCTCCTCTGCTCTTATCTGGATCTCGCCCAAAACTCAGACCTGCACTGAGACTTGCATCCAAACAGGAAGAATTCCAGGGATGTAGAACGACGGGATGTGGAAGCAGTACCTCAATGGTGTCACATTGCGAGCTCCTTTGGCCTGTGCGGGGAAAGCCGGGTGGCCGCAGGGCAGGTGGCCTGCACTGTCACAGAGCAGCTCAGCCTGGTTCTGAAAACCAGAGTAGATGTTGACACCTTGAATACAGCAGTATCCCGAAACCAAGAGGATAAAATAATAGTAATTTATTTGTTATTTAGATGAATTGTAGGGTCAAGGCTCAGTACTTATTGCATGTGTGTAGGAAATGTTTCCTAATTACTTTCAAGCAGAGTTGAGGGTGGATGAAGGTTCACCATGAGGTAAACGTGGAACTTACCTTGAAAGTGAATGTGTAAGGGAAGAAAAAACCCGGGCCATTAATTCTTCTCCGTCTGTTTGTCAAGCTCAGATGTCAAGATGCAACTTCAAACTGTGATTCTCATGTGTGATACAAGTAGAAAGCAGATTATTGCCTTCTCTCTTTTCATCTAATTCAACTTTCCTTTTCCTCCTTTTTTTCCTTAGCTGTCCTTACTCTTTCATGGGCAGCAGTGAGCAGCTTTTACTCTCAACTGTCGGACCAGCAATTCCAAGCAGATAGGAGAGGCAGAAGATTTCTCACCTGCTCCTCACCACCTAGCACGTAGAGAAATGCATGTTATCCTTAAGAGTTCCTTCCTGACTGTGATTTTTCTTTCATGAGGTAAATCAAACTAGTGGAAGACTTGGGGAATCTGAGTAATGCACAATGCTTTATGATACAGCCTGGCTTCTGCCCTTTGTGGTGGGCAGCTCCAGGAACTGTACCAAATGGTTGGGTTTGTTGCTTTTGTGTCACAGAGTTTATCCTGAAAGGCTCCTAATGTTATACAAACGTGCACCTCTTCCTCACCTCCCCAGGTATTGTATGAGATCAGCTCAGGAGAGCCAGCTGTATCTATACCATGCTCAAAGTCTATTTCAAAATCATGTTAATATTTTAAAATGTGATTGTTTCCTATTCTTTTAATGAGCCCTGTGGAGAGGTGTATATACATCCTCATCTATATACAAAGAGCATGTTCTAGACCCCATTAATCAAAATGACACTTTCTACACCCCCAAGTATTTTCACATTTGCACATGAATTGTGTTCCCAAAACTCTGTGCTGACTGACTGATCTCTGCATTGTTCAATTTTCAGACCTATGTGTCTAAAGCTGGCTGAAAAGATACAAAAGTTGACTTCTAATGTGATTTCTTTAATCTTCATTTGTAGAATTAGTATTACAAGCCATGTAGAAAGTCTTTCCAGGCTCTCTTTTTGCATCAAGCTTGGCACAGGCAGGAAGGACCACATCCCATCTTACACTGGAAAACACACTGCTTACTGCCAAAAAAAGCGTTAGGAGACACTGCTGCTTTTGGAAAGTGTGTCAGAGAAATGTGTCTGTTAAAAACTGAGGAAAAGAAAGGAAAACATCCTCAAGGCACAGGCTTGCCCTGCTTACTCTGTTAAAACATTGTGCATTCTAGGGCTCCTCTCCCAAAGGAATGCCATGGAACAGATATTAGCTGGTGCTCACATCCAAGAGGAGGAGTTAAATTCAGTAATGTGTCTGCTAGTAAAAAACACAGTCAACTACTCATTTCAAGACTTCCACGTGTGTATATACAAACCAGATAAAGAGCGCCTGAGGGAATGGGACGCAGTAGAAAGCCTCTTCTAGGCTCAAAAACTGTGGAGCATATAGAAAACTCCCATTCATCCTTTGTTTTCTATTTACTGTACTTATACCGGTTATCCGAAAGGCTGGGGAGATGTGCGTATGTGCAGGGCCTGGAGAGGAGCTTGCGTTTAGTGCTCTTTTCTGAAATATTTTGGTAGGGTTCTGGAGTGCCCGGGTCCTGGAGGCACCTCTGGGTCCCCACAGCAGAGGTGCTGCCCGTATCTGGCACTTTTTCTGCCCGCATGGCACGTGTGAAACACACGGCCAGTTTTACTGCAGCTTGTACTAAGGACTTCTTGACTGAATACTCTCAAAAGAATTTGCAGAATTTCCTCTCCATTTTTTTTGATGGTCTAAGCACGGGTATTTCTCTTGTCTGGCTCGGTTCTTTGCTAAAAGCCTGTCTGAGGATTTTAGTAAAACATGTAGAAATAATGTAGAAATATCACCATGAAAGAGCAGGGGGAAAAAATCTTGCCCTCCCCATCTCCAGAAGTACAAAGGATAAGTAGAACAGCAGAATTCAAGGAAATGTACTTCCTAATGTAAGTTCTTCACCTTTGTAAGTTTTTACTGTTTTGTCCTGCAAGAGATATATCACCTTTATGGACTGCTCTAAACTCTCTGAGAGAGGTTAATCTAGTTTTGGGGTGGGAGGTGCATAGACAGCATCTGATGTTTCTTGCCTTGAGCTCTGACCCAAGTGCTGTGGATGTGAGAGAGAAAATGCAACATCTGTGCAACCTCTATGCTGGTGTTCCTGGTGCTCGGGGATTTCAAGACACAGAGTATTAAGATTGGAAAACACTGATTTTCAGGTTGTTTACTGATATCAATGAGTAGCAATGGAAGGGCTTGCCTTTTGACTGTTTTGTAACCTGCGCCTGTACCTTGCCTTGCCTGTAGCTTTGTAGAAGTCTTGGAGCTTACCTAGAAGTGTGCGTTGAGTTTTGGCATCCAAAAGTTTAATGCGAGCTTCACTTGCAGGTATATGGCTTAGAGCGATCAAATAATGAAGAAAAACCAAAAACACCTCCCCCCCCCGCCCCAGATATGGTGTGTTTATAGTAAGCCCGTGTGCAAGCTCTGCCCCGTCCCCAGCTCCGGCTCCCCCTCGCAGCCCCCCAGGTGCGGGCGGGAGCCACGGGTGGGGTTTGCCCTTGTCCTGTTGCTCCCCCCGCGGCGCGATGCTGAGCCGGGCTGCGCTGCGGGGCCGCGAAGGGCCGACCGAGCCGGGCTGCGGGGCCGCCGCTCCTGGGGCTGCCCAGCGCCGCGCACCGCCCGCTCGCTCCGGCCCGAAGGGCGGCGGCAGGGGCAGCACCGCGTATCTTGCCAGAAAGTTTGCAGGTGCGCGGGGGCGCGTTCCCCGCGCGGGCAGCGGGGACCCCCGCGGCGCGCGCTGCCCGGCTCGGCGGGCGGCGGCTCGTGCGCGGCGCTGCGCGCGCGCGGGGCGGGGGGAAGGGGCGTCGCCATCTGCTGCGAATTGCCGGTCATTGGATTAGTGCCCCCGGGGATGAGATCAGCGGGATCGGCTTTCGCAGGGGGCTCGGCGCTCGCCGCGCTCCCCAGCTGCGCCGGCTCTCGCATGAGGCGGCGGCGGGCGGCCCCGCGGAGGCAGCGCGCACAAAGCCCGGGAGCCGCCACAGGCCGCCTCCCGCCTCGCCGCCGCCCCCGGCACCGGGCACCGGGCGGGGCTCCCGGGCGGCCCGGCCCAGCCGAGCGGAGCCGAGCAGAGCCGAGCAGAGCGGGGCTGCGCCGCCCCGAGCCCCGGAGCCCTCCGCAGCCCCCCGGGCGCGGCGCCTCCCGGCTCCTCCCGCCTCCCCGGGGCCGCGGCTCGCCCTGGCGCGGCGGCGGTTGCTGGCAGGCGGTTGGGATCAGTCTCCTCCCGGAGAGAGCACCGCGGAGGGGACGCTCCTGCGAATCACAGCGGCTGGGGCTTGAGTTTGTTTGCTTGCGACGGGCGTCTCTTCCCCGGGATTCTCTGCTCGCATAGCGGATCGATAGAGGTGCTCGGAGGGGGTTTATGGTAAGTTTGCGATGGGTGGGCTCTTCTGTTCGTGGGAATTCTGTCTTTTGTTGCAGTGTGTAGAGACGAGATTTTTTTTTTTTTTTAAACAGTGCTCTTTTCAAGCTGGTGTTTAAAGAAATACTCTTCTGAAGCGCTTTCTGGTTTACACTGAAGTATTTTATAACAGAAAATAGTTTTCTGAGCTATAAAAGAGAATTATTTTTACCTGTTAGGTAGCTAAGGACTTACATTTCTTATAAACTGAGTTTGTTTGACTTTGCACTGAAGAAAGCAAAACCCCTTGCCTGATGATTGCCACAAGCCAATTTTTTACAGTGGTTACTTGCTGCTTTTTCCGGCAGTAAAAGCCAGACCTCAGTTCAACAGTTTAGACGGATCTGAAATACTAAACTATCCTCGCAGCAAGGCTAGGAGGCAAGCTGAAGCTTTGTCAAGTCAAGTCCGAATTTGTATGCAACACTTGGGTTTCAACAAAGACCGGTATTGACTGAATTTTCCCTCACATTACTTCCAAAGCTGCCGGCTGGGATAGGTGCTGCCCCTGCAGCAGGGCCCAGGGCTGGGGACCGATCGCTGCCCTCCTGCCTGGATCGCTCCTGAAGAGGCTTTGGCATGAGGGCAGCCAAGGAGCTGATGTGGCAGCGTCTGTGCTGGCTGCAATTCATTTGTATTTCTTTGTGTTTAGGACTCGGAGTATGGACTGCTATAGGGGGGAGAGCATCCTGTGTGGAGAGGTAGCCAGCTATTTCAGTCGCTGGTTTGATGTTTGCTCCAGCCCTTTGGTGCTGAAGTCATAACTGATATTTTCACAGTGCTGTGCTTGCCTTTGGTGACAGAAGCGATCCCTGATAAGATATCTCCACGTTGCTAAAGAGGTTATCCTCTGGGGAAGAAACAGCCCCAAAGAGTTACTCCTGATGCTTGTGGCTGAAACTGGCCTGGCTCGTGCAGCATATCTCAAAGGATGCTACATTTTTAATGTTGTTTCTGTAACTAAAGCAGCCTGTAAGGGACGTGAATATCAAATAGCCGTTAGGCTGTTTGGCGCTGCTGACAGAGTGATGCCAGATCCCGTGAGTTATCTTAACAACAAGCGGAAGTTTTATTACTGGCCTCGTTAATGGAAGTCTGGTTTTCTTGGTAGCTAATATGCTTCAGTGTCTTGCTGCTGACTGTGGATGTCCTTGGATGACCGTCCTGTGCCTCAGTGTCCCTGCCAGGGCTGCAGGGAGACCCGGTACTTCCCTGCGTCACAGGGATGATAAAACTTCACAGCTCCGTGCCTTGCTGAGGCCCTCATGTGGGTGTTGCTCTGGAAGTACATGCTGGTGCTGTTGGGCTTGGAAAGCCCTGTGCTCACTGATCCCCTCCTACCAGTGTGCTCTCTGCACTTGTGTTTGTCTTTGCAAATGTCACTTCAGGCAGCTTTGAAACACCAGGCTTCCTGTTCAACAGGCTTTGGGGCTTGGGAGTAATTAAGAGTTGTGAGTTTTTTGGCGTTTTTTCATAGAGGCACAACCCTCCCCTACTGAAGTACTAATTGAATATCTTGTTTTCTGAAATAACTAGAACTTCTGATTTTTGATTTGACCAAATTACAGTCAGTTTTTACTCGAATTTTGTGCAGCATAGGAATGGGCCTTCTTTCCTGTGACTCCGCAAGTAGCAGTTCATTAACTTGTCAGTCCTCATTGTTGCTGTGTAAACTTCTGTAATGGATTTTCCATGTACCAAGAAAAATCGAGTAAGCTATTTTTGTCGTTTTCCTTCGCAATGCCTGTTTGCCCCTCTTCTGCGTGTAGGTCACCGTCCTCTTTTTTTTTTTTGTGGGAAAGGAAAATAATTTTCACAGTGGAACTTGATGCTGTGTCGCAGAACTCTGTGATGGTTTCTTTGAGTTGTCTTTTGTAATTCGGACAGCTGGAGACTTTGAGGAGCTGTTTTGCTTATATACCTGAGGCACAGTGACAGCAACTGAGGAAGAGAGCAAAGCATGGTTTTCTGAGATGTCAGTTGTTAAAAATGCTTGGTTAAAGTGTTTAGCAACATCACGTTAGAGACCCAACTGTCCTATCCCCATGACTCGTGTTGGCCAAGAAGAGGGGGGTGGAAGGAGGGATGCCTTTACCAAATTCAAGTTCTGTAAGTCACACAGCATTTTAGCTGTCTTCTCTCTTTAACCTGCTTGACTGCTCACTGCTACTGTGCTGACATCCTTGACGCACCTCTTTTCGTGCTGGGGCAACACCACTTCAGTGGTGAGGCTTTCAGAGTGCTGCTGGGCACAGTAAATCCCAGCTTGAGTAATGATAACGCAGAGTGTCCTTGATACTCACTCCGATTTCCTCCCTCAGTTAGTGAGAATAAATGCACTCTTCTTAATAGCATGTTAACGTAAAGGAAATCTAGACGTATTTTCATTTTAGCAGGTTTCCCAGGATAGAGGTTTGACATAAATGTTGCTGGAGTTCATAAATCCTGGCTTAAGGCCAAGGCAAGACTGAAGGTAGAGAGGAGCGGAGGCTGGTGTCGTGGGGGGTGCCTGCCTTCCTGACGCCAGCCAGGAAGCAAACCTGGGCTCATGGCTCAAGTGGTGAAGAGCTTCACGCTGGCAAAACTGTTTAGATGGATGCAGCTAATTTAGTGTAGGCTTGCTGAGCTATGTTAGTAGAGTACACAACTTGAGGCTAATGGAGATGTGAGCCACACATATTGTCCTGGGGACTTACAGTATTTATTAACCCATTATAGATCAATTTTCTGTGATGAAGGCAATATTTAAGGCTGCCCCTTGAACAGTTAACCAATTTTTTTGAAGTCAAAATGCAGTGTAAGGTTGCTATGTGTATCTAAATGTTTGCTAATAATTCTGGAAGTTAGTGTTGTTGGACTTACTGTTTGAAAATAAACATGCGCTGTGGATTGAAACTTGCCAGACCAGATAGCTACCTCACCCACACGTATTTTTTTGTGGGGTTGTGTACATGCTAGTGAATCTGTGTCACTCCCTGCAACACACATGTCCTTCAGGGGTGGCTTTAAGCTGTCTCTGTAACATGCAATTTGGGCAGCTGAGAACTCTGTAGCTGATGTATGGTTGTGCTGTAGGATAAGATGTTAATGCATCGTGTGCTTCTGGGAAGAGTAGTTTACGTCTTCAGACTTTAACTTTGCTCAACTTTGGCATGTTTGGGGCATCTTGCTTATTTGTTTTTTGCTTTGAAAAGGTGTGTGTGACTCGCTCACAGGGTTGATAGACCATATCCTACAAATGTCTAGTGTGCCACTCTGAAAGGGCTGAATCCAGAGTTCACTAATAATGAAAAATCGACTGTTGTCCTCTGATATTTTGTTACACTGTCTAAGCTACTGTTGCTTGAAGACAGCTGTGTACTGTGTGCTCTTTCCAGGGTAAGAGTATTTGAAGTGGTGGGTGCTGTCTGAATCGCACTGTAAGATGATGTCCGGTGTGATGTCAGGAAATGCCTTTGCCTTGCCTCGGCTGTTTGCAGTGCTTTACAGCCCACAGCCCTTTAGATTGTATGATGATAATTTTGTGTGTGTGTGTTTGGAAAGCCGACAGTATAATCAATAACATCCATGACTGATCAAGGAAAAATCCTTGCCCTGAAGAGATTTCATTCTAAAGCAAGGCTTAAAGAAAGCAGTATGCCCCAATAGCCTTGCTGGCAGCATGGAAAAATGTATCAAAGAAGAGAGCAAGAAACAGAGTTTATGTTTTGGGAGCAGTGCTGCGTAACCGAGAGCGGTGCTTGCAGGGTGCCATGGGTCTGAGTTAAGAACTGCAGTTGCAATTTGACTGGCAATATTTGATTAAAACCCGATGGCTATATTTTGGCTACCTCTGCTCTATTAAAGACTGAGCCTGCCCATCAGGAGTGCTGGGTAGAGCTGACTACTTTCCTTCCTTTGGCTCCTTTTTGACCAGTAGTGGAGTAGTGACAGGTACTAGCTTATTTAAATTTACCTGCCTGTATATTTATATATTTTTTTGGAAGGTATCTTTTTAAAATGGATGTTGTCTCTGACTCAAAGGCTAATGCTGTGCAGCTTCGAATCTGTGTAGCAATTGAAATGCAGAATTTTAATATAATTCACTGTGTTTTGGTCATAGCAAAGAAACATATGAGGGAGAGTTTGTATCTGTTTTCTGTCTTAGTAAGAGGTGAGGTGCCTAGGTTAAACATGGGTGCTCAGCTGTGACCTAAGTCTGTTCATACTGAAGTCACTTGAACTTAGATGGATGCTAAGCAGTATTTGGTATAACTTTTGCTTCTCTTTGGTGTATCTTTGGGTTGAACATGAGAGAGTAATGCTGCTCCTGACTGCTGTCAGGTGACAGGCTTTGTTGTGTTGCACTGCAGAGTGTGGGTGACTTAGCAACTTTATCTTTGAGGATTTGTCAAAGGCTGAAGCGACAGGTATGCTTTGGTGTGCGGCACAAAGCATGGCAATGTATGAAATCCATCTTTGAGCTGATTGCAAACTAATCCTTTCAGAACTATACAGCAGACTCTTTAGTTGAGTTTGCTTTCTTGATTTAAATATGTGCATTTCCCAAAGCTCGTTCTAATACTGCCTTTCTTGTTTTACCTTATCACCAAAGTCTGGCATGCACTTGTCTTCTGTTAGACTGGGCTGTTCCTTTCTATGTTGACCACTCCCAAAGATCTCGCAAAGGCCTTTTGAGAGAGAGAAAAGATTGCCTGTGTTGGTGCCGTCTTGTCAGAAGAATGAGGATTTATTTGCTTCCTGCACAAACAGGTCCATGCCCTGGCACCTCAGCAGGGTCTGACCTGCAGGAGCTCCCTCTCCCCACGCCTGCACTTGGTGGGACGGCTGCTGGGCTTCTGCAGCAGCTCTGGCCCACGGCTGCCAGTGAGGGCTGCGGTGAGGACTGCGCTGCCCTGCGCTTTGCTGTTGTGTATCTTGAGTAGTTCTCGTGCTCGGTACCTGAGGGGAGCAAAGCTCGGTGTGAGGAGGGAGTGTGAGGTCAGTAACTAGGGACCATTCAGGCTCCTTCTACACCTGGCAGCAGCAGCTACCTTGCCTGGCTTGCAGTTTTTCTCATGATTAGACTGCAATATTCAGTAGTCTGAGCAGTGCTGTGTCCGTTTCTTTTTAAACTCGGTAGCCTTTGTTAAAAGTGGTGTTTCTTGAATATTAAAAAAATTACCTTATTTAGAATTGCTCTTTCAAGGGGGCATTAATCATGTGAGAGCACTCGCATAGTCTTAGGCATGGATGAAGGCAGGATTTTTCAAAACTGCCAGAAGGTTCAGGTACTCAGTTGTCATTTAATTTTTAGTGTTTCTCATCCATCTCGTCTTCAATGAATGCAAAAATAAATTCCCTACATTTTTCGTTAGATATCGGAGGCCATAATTTTAAAAGAAAGCCTTGTTGCACAAAGTATTTACGTCAGCGGTACATTTCATACTGAGCATGTGCTGTCCACAAAACTCCCTAAGTGGTGATTATAGGCATGGTCATGATCTATGAATTTATTTTTTTGGTTTTTTTTCTTTTAAAAATGTTCTGAAAAACAGTTTTACTAGGGAGGGCCAGAAGTGGCTTGCAAGACAGTTGGCTGTTGTTATCTTTGAACACTGACTTATTCCCCAAAATCTCAAGCTTATTTTATAATTAAACTATTTTTGATAGAAGCTATGCAATGCACAAATTTGTCAATGGTGACTGTCTTACTTCACAGGTGAGAAAACGCTGTGACAGTCAAACCTATGTGTAGCCAAGGAAATAGTTGGATTAAGTGTTGGGTAAAGGGAACTTTTGATTCAGAGCTTAAATTATTTTGTACGTTACTAGCTAAATTATAAAAGGTTTCTTGTTTTGAGAATTATTTTAAGGATAGCTTGGACATATAAACCAATCTCGGGTCCAGTAGTGGTACTTTTGAACCTTTGTTTTCCAAGCTAAATATTTTGGACTCCATTTCCAGAATAAGCTCTGCTGTGTTACTTGCTGAAGGTTGTCATGTGCTTTTGGCAGCAGAATCGTTGTAGTATTTTGAAGCGAATAGTTGCTTTAAAATAAAGTTCAAATGTTAATTTGTCAATACTAGTATTCCTTGCTCAGTGATGTTATTACATATAATTTTGTAGTGTATCCTGTATTTGACTTCATTTACGTGAATTATTGGCTCAAGTTAAAAACGATCCCATAATTCAGTGTAGTGAATCTGGGGTTTTAAGAGTTAAAATTGAAATCTGGTCTTTGTGGCATTGTTTGTGTTGTTTTATTTGCTTTTCTGGCTGAAAGAGACACTAGTTGAGCTTAAGAAAGGCTCAGTAAAATTAAAATTTAACTACTCCTTTTGTTTGGTTGTCTTCAAAGTTTATCCTTATTTAACCTGTAAGAAGATTGACTTGTAGATATTTTTTCAGATTTGTGTGACAAATTTGCATGGGGAACTGAGTATCTGTTCTGCATGGTTTATCACTGGTCTACTTGGACTTAAATTGAGGACCTCGGTGTGTGATACTGGCACCTGCTGAACTTTTCAAGGACCTAGGAATATTTTGGGGCTCCAGCTAGTTCACTTGAGCAGCATCGTTTTTTTATCCTTTGTAGAGGAAAGAAGCAACAGATGCCCTGGGCATGTATTAAACCTGAGACTGTTGATAAATGAATTTCTGAGCTTTGGTGGTTTCATCCCGTGATTTAACAGAGTCCCTGTCTGTGGAACACAGCAGCTCGGAGGTTATTTTGGGTGTGTGACCCCACCAAGGAGGTTTAGGTGCATTGTGTGAACTTGCTTTAATAAATTAAGATGCAGCATAAAGAAGCCAAAATACTGTCTTCCCTGTTGTTGTTGAAAACTGTTGTTGAGCACATCAGAGATGACAGGAGTTGTTTGAACTAAAGATGGTGACACATGGAAGTGTATAAAAGACAGCAAACGCTGTGATGCCAACCTCATTTTGACTACATTGCTGCGTATTAGTGTTACACCTGGTTTGTGCCAGCTGTTGACTGTGTCGCTACTTTATGGTATTATCAGTCTCTGATGCTGTTAACATCTGGGTAATACTTACTGTGATATTCCCCTTTCTAATTTAGAGTGTACAGATCATTCACTAAATATTTATATAGTCCTTCATTGTGATGTTGCAAGATAAAAAGGATGTTTTTTCCATCATCTTTGGTATTCAAAGGCACATAAGGTGTCGAGGCTGCTGATTATTTAAAATTATTAAAACATAAAGACGTTCCTTTGTGCTTTGGTCAGTGCTGATGTAAGAGTTTCCAGTAGTCTAGAAAATCTTCCATGTAGTTCATTGATGGCTTGTTTAGACTAAGATGCAGTGTTGTAAGTGCAATAATCATTTACCAAAGATGTGAGAATGCGCTCAGGAAGGATTTGTTACAACACGTATGGTATCTGATCCTTTGAGGTTTAAATATAACAAGATATATTAAACAAGCATGAGCATGAGATGTGGAAAATGTACTGGTTGTTCTTAAGTTTCTTAACGTTCATATTAATGGTATGTGGAGCAAAATGTGTGGGTGGAGAGGAGGAAGGGAAGAGAGGCTCGCCTGTACAATAACCTTCCCAGCAGCCGTGTACTGAAGCACAGACACAGCAGGAGGAGAGGAACATTCAGCAGCACAGGTTCTTGGAGGTGCACCTGGAGAAAAGGTGTTTAATTTGTCAAAGGGACTAAGCTTAAGTATTCCTCAGGATTTAAAAATAAAATGGAGAGTGAAAATAGATTTCATAGGCAAGGTGCACAGGTGAACCTGTCAGAGTTGTTGCAGGATGCTTCCGTGATGCTCAAACCCCTGTGAGCACTCAGCACTGACGTGGTAACGTACCTCACCTCAGGAACCTGCAGTGGGGTGGGAGAAAGTGCATGAGGCTGCTGCCTTGAATTCATGTCTAGAGATACTGTGGTCCTTTTTTTTTTTTTTTCTCTCTCTCAGTGAGCCACCTACAGCATTGATAATTGGTTTGTGTTTCCTACTCTTAGACCCTGTAACACGAATCAACAGTTTATTTTTACTCATATGCACCTCTTTCTAGCAATGTTGAATGATAATGCAAGAGGAGAAAAAATCCATATGTGCCAGGCCATCTCAGTTTGACTGCTGGAAGAAAACACTAAAGGGAAATTCAAGCTGAAGTGTTTCAGCGCTCCAGGGACACAAAGCTGACTGATGAACTCGCTCTTACTGCTGTACTCCATCCACAGCCTGCTAATAGAGGATATTGGAGCAGAACGTCTTAATGAATACAGAAGCCAACTCTTTACTCTCTTTATTTTTAGACTTTGTTTTCCCTGTGTTAAAATAGTTTGGAACTTGGGGAACCTATGCCCAAGGTTGGGCAGAAATGTGACTTAGTAGTGAATGTTGCCTGGTGTGCAACTATTTAGGAGATGAGAGTAGGCTGTTTCTCTTTCCCTGTAGCTGGAGGTTGCTGAGATTGATTATTGGTGTAATGTAGTTCCAGTGTGTGAAGGCCTGACATCCTGTGTGCTTCTGCAAATGAATGAAGATAGTGAATTAATGCAGAAGTGTTTTTCTTTTAATTTTGAGTGTTGGAAAGAGTGGTAAAATCACTGCCTTAATCTGTCATCTAAATTTAGATGCCTGAATTAGCAGTGCAGGAAATGTAGTAGTGAGCGTAGAGGGCAGCTCCGTTCCTCCGGAGCGATGCTGACAGTATGGACAGCTTGGGCACATAACTCATTCAGGCACCTCCACTGTGCCGAGCAGGCATCTCTGCACCCGTTCTGAAAAATGGGTGTGGGATGCTTCCTCTGGATATCCTTACACCAAGGCATCACTGGCATTTTAATACAACATTCGTCAGAGTTCCCACTGAAGTGATCTTCACAATGGATTTTCTGCTTGGACTTTTTTTTTAATCTGAATATTTGCATACAGTGGTTTCTGCTTCCACAGCTGTTCTGTGTTTGGTTTCCTAAGTGGTAAGAAATGGAGTATGCTGAAATCAAAGCTGACTGTGGTAGCCTATTGTATAATTGTAAGGGAAAATTCAAGTAGTTACTCTATTGCAGCAAAGATGTGTGAGTTGATGGTCTTGGTAGAATTCAGTTGTTGCATTTAGGTCTCTTATGGTGTAAGAAGAAATTTTTATTACATGCAATAATTAGCTTTTGAAATAAAGGGGATTATCTTTCATTTTAATCTCTCTGCCTTAATAGCAGGAAAGAAAAATCATTCTTTTGTAAGATTCCCAACTCTGTTCTCAGTGTTTTCTAGAATGACGTTTTAATTGAATTTTCTATTTATGGGACTGATACTTAAAACTTGCCATTCTCTTGGGTTCATATGTGTTCCCTCACTGTATATTAATCAGTTGTATTTTTAAAGAGCGTAAGCTTCTGTCTTGCTTATCTTACCAAACAAAAATTCAGTAAACAATTCTCTGTGAAGAGAATTATTACTTCTATTGGTCATTTTTAATGTATAACTCTAATATCCAGCTACGCTTCTCTTGTTAACATGAAGCATTATATAGTTGCTTCATATCCAGTACGTGAAGAGCTTGTAAATAAATAACAAAAATAGGTTTAAATTTCATGCCTGTACTTAGCAAAACTAATGGATGGTAATCAGCATAATGGCTGATGATAGATTGTGCTGCGCCAGCAGGGGAACTTGCACCCAGAAACAGTAACACAGAGCAGGAGTGGATGGAGACTGGTTGGTGAACGTGTTCTCCAGATGCTTTCTTAATTCCTTCAATTACCTTGATTAAGCAGCTTAGCTTAAATAAGCAGAATATGTGACTTGGAATTTGTCCCGTGTAGTATTTTCCTGTTGCCTTAGGAATTAATTCCTTTGATATTTTGCCTGTGTAAAGCAGGCAGCCTTGGTTGCTCCCGCATCTTGCACAGACATGAGATGGTATATGCTTAGTACGAGAGGCACACACAGGGTGGATTTTTTCCCCTCTGCAATTGCATCTGGGCAGAAGTCATAGATCATAGTGATTTCTGCACAGTGCAATTGAATGGAGACTGGCTGCCTTATATTTTATTAGTATTGAAAGTTCCCTCCTGCGTAGATCACTGTGAATCCTTCCTGCACAGAGAAGAACGTCCCTGTTTTTCCCTTTGCCTTTTGCTCTACTCCAGAGCTGTTCCGTGGTGCAAGGTTGGCTCTGAATGCCGTCCTCCGATACCTGCACTGGATACCGGGTATGTGTGTGGCAGAGCCTGGCCAAGGCAGTGCCTGAGAAGATTTTATACATGGGATTCTTTGTTCAAGAACGCTGCGTACCATGTTCCAGTTACAGCATTCGAATGTGTGTTTTCTCATTGCTCTTGGGTGTCTGTGTTGGCTGCAGCTGTAGCACAGGATTCCTGTCCATCTCTCTCTGTTTCTGGTAAGAATGGTCATTATGTTATAGTGTCTTCTCATTTTCAGAGCACAGGAAAGTGGCCAAAGATGAAACCTGGTGGTACTAGAGAACTTACCCATTAGGAACTACTGCAGCACAAACCTAGGGTTGACTTTTGGGTATTGTGGTAGCCTGGAGCTCTGTGTGGCTCATCATCTATGTTTTCAGTTGCTGGTCCGACAAATTATTGATTTCCAGATTATAGATGTCTCCATCTGGCTCTGTCTTGTCCTTCAGCAGGAATATGCCCTGAACTCCACTCTTACATGGCTACAGACTATTTTGACCAGTTCTCTGAACAAATACAAGTATTTTTTTCAGTATTAGAAGTAGTGATGTGTCTCATAGATTGTCTTTAAATCCATGCAGCAGCTTTGGAAATGGGGATCTGTTTTTATAACTGTTTTTTTCCTCGCAAGAATTTCAGAGAAGACCCTGACACTTTTACCTTTTCTCCTCCCATTGATTATAACGTGCTAACAAAAATCATGACAAAAACATCTTGATAATTACTGGTAAGTCTGTAGATTTGGATTGAACAGTTATCTGCTACCTAATGAAAGATGTTGGTTGAATGGTGTGTTTGTGTGGTCTTTCACTTTCCAGCAGTGCCAGATGGGATTTACTAGCCTTAAGAATCTTTGCTGTGGATTTGGAGGTAAATGTCTTAAAAAGGTACTAAAATATGAGAAGAACATCTGAGTGGTTTTTGGTGGTCTTACGTATGTACTGGTTTCTCCCGCTTTCTCAATGTTGATTATGAAGGGAACATTAAACGAGTTATTATGTTGGCTCTGGAGGTGTATGAGATGAATTTCTTCCTCTTCTTTCTCCTCTCATTTTGGAGAAGATTTACTTTTATCTCTCTTGCAAAATGGGCATGTAGAGGTTGTAATTTTATCCCAGTGGTGAGCTCATCCACATCATAGAATCTAAATTTAGTTAGGTGAGTCCCACCTGTGGGGTATGGTTAATATTTGCAGCTGATTTTTCGGATTTGGAAACAAGTGATCTTTCAGGAATTGGAGTGGGCCGGTGCATGTGGAGAAGGATCAGCATCCACTAGTGATGAGTTGTGATGATGAAGCCTCTGGCGTGAGGTCAAGAAGACTCACGTGGCAAAGAGCTCTGAAGTTGAGGGAGAGTCAAAGCCTTAATTCTTAAGAAGAAAAAACCCAACAGGGACACATAAATAAAGTCTTTTTTACTCTTATGCAATGAGATGAGTTTGGTGTAGAATCTTGTATCTCGATGACTAATGCAAGCCAATTAGCTTTTACAAATCAGCCTTGCCTAAATATTTTGGGGATATTGAAGCTTTTTGTGAATAATTGAGCTCTAAATTGGTCCCAGAATTGAGTCCTAATATGAACAGAACTGAGTCCATCAGGAAGGCTGCATGATTAAGCAAGCCACATGTGGCTTCCTGGTATTGAAGAAGCTGATGATGGGATGTGCAGGGGAAGGGGTGGAAAGGAGAGTGAGACTGGAAAGATTGTAAGAGAAAGCCCTTTGCCATAAATCTGTGATGAAGATCATGTGCAGGGGAATTCAGAAAACCTGTTTTTCATTCCTTCCCTCGCTGTGGGGAAAGATCGCTGCTCGTGACAGAGATTCTTCAGGTAGTTCAAAGCATTCATAAACTTCTGGACTTTAACACTGTATTTAACTTCTGTACTGCGTAAATGACTGTCTTCTAACTTGGCTCTGGTTTTGATCTGTTTTCACTGTAAACTGTAACAGAGTTAATGGTAAATCTAAAAATGCACAACTGCTCTTGATCCTGTGATTCTAGTAGCAATTTCCATGTTTGCACAATGCTTCTGGGAAAAGTATATGTCAGTGCGTCTTTCGAAAAACTGATTGAAACTTTAAAACCCTCCGATTTCTAGTGTCTTTATATACTCTCTTTTGTCATAACCGATTGGCCAAAGGCCTTGCTTTCCTTCGCTGAAGCAATTTATAGTGTTTGTGCAGTATCCAGCGTGGTTTTACATTCGAAAGACTAGGGCGGTTTGTATGTGACTTCCAAGTCTTTTGCAATAGTAAATCATCGTTTGCTTGATAAATACAAATTTGCATTTATGCTGATGCGAATATCTTGGTTTAATGTCGGATGATTCTGGAAGAATGTTTGTATTAATCAACTCACTTCCCTCCTGCTTGTGCTGTTCTTGAGGATGTGATAAACAAAACCAAGTCTGTATATTATTATATATTATACCTGTTGATGGAGCTCAGCTTGTATTTACTGATGTGCTTTCTCTTTGTGTATAGTGCTGCTGATCCAAATATAGACTGCGCATATTTTTCTTCAGGGCAAAGCAGGGGCCTGCCTGAGTTATGGGAGAATTGGTATCTGGCAGATTGAGAGGGCGTCTTGAAGATTCTTTGCAATAATATCAAATACTTTTTTTGTTGTGCAAAGATTAATTGGAGCGTGCTCATTTTTATATAACTTTTGCAAGACTTCCAGGTAGTCATTTTATTTAAGTGACAGCACACCTAGAGATTGAGTATTAATATATTTTTATTCCCATCAAAATTTGCATCCTGATACAATTTTTTTCCAAATAATTTTCAATATTTCTTTTTTTTCTTTTCCCCCTAATGCATTAAAGAATGAAATATGGCTAGTAATTAACTGTTACAAATAAAACACCTCTTGAAAGAAAATTCTTTGTGGAAGACTGCTTAGCAGTGGGAACTTCAGCGTGAAGTTATTTTGAGAAATACAGACCTTGTGTTTGAGCTTGCAGATCATAATGTGTGTTGAGACTCCTGTAGGCAGGCACAAAGCTGTTGTACCTCTGTTAGGAAGTCTAGTGTGGATTTTTTTAAAGTTCTTTTCTGTGGTCAAAAATACCTGGAATTGTTGGCACTTGTAGCATGAAATTCTTTAGGATGCACACTATCAGGTCAATAGTAGAGACATGTAAATGCTACTTGGAGTAGCAACTTCTTTCACCACGGCTCTTCCTAGTTAGAGGCCCTCTAGGACAATGAAAGATCCAGAAGGAAAATAACATTCCATGTAGCCTTCACCACTGTGAGACCCAGCCTGGGTTCTCACCAAGGTGTCCTCCGTGTCTTCAGGATGAGTCACAGACTCTTGACATGGGACATACCTGTCTGTAAATCTTTAACTTGTTAAACCCCTGTGGCCTTTCCCAGCCTCTCCTGCATAACCAAGTGCCCTATTTCCTAAATTGCTAGCAAACACAAAGGAAAATACTGCTCTCTAAAATGGGAAAGTTTATGTTCACAAGGAAACTAGATTTTGTTGCTTGGAGCTCAGGCAGTTTGTTTCTATGATATTACTTTCTCCATCATCCTCATTTGTCTGTGCAATTGTTCTCTACTGACAGTTTGTTTTAGCAGAAGTGTGTGTTTAAGACAGATTAAATTCATTGCTGTTGCTTAAAAATGTGTTGAGTTCTTTTTGAGAAAGCACTTATTTAACATGAAGGTGGTTTCTCTTTTTAACAAAAAGTGCTCAAAAGCTGTATGCGAGTTCATTTGTCACCTCATCTGGGAAATACAAAGCCAGCCACATAATCTGAATTTGTGATGCTGCTTCCTTAAGGTATATAAAGTCCGTTTACTTAATTTCTGTTCTTTTAAAAGTCACTTCAGAAACTGTGGCTGACTTCACTTGAACTCTTTAGGACACTTCTGTGGTTACAGCTTTGAAGTGAGCTCATTCTCTTCTGGGTTCCTTGGCAAGATGTGAACTTGCAGCCCAGCCTGACCTTCCATCAGGTCACTTCCAAGATGCCTGTCCTCTCTCCAGCTGTCCTTCCTGTAGGAACAAGGTTATCTTTGAGCCTGCTGCTGTAGTGTCAGATTTGGCTGACGGAGGCTATTGACTGAAATGGTTAGGGGGGGAGGGTTAGGAGGGATGCAGATGGTATGATTGTGTAAGCTTATTTTCCTATTAAACAAAAGAATACGCTTTTGTTCAGGATCAAACTTGTTCTGGTGTATTCATCTTCTACATGTTTGTGCAAGTACAATGGCTGGGTTCCCTCCAACCCTGTCCTTCCCCTCGCCCCACACAATCCTGAGCAGCGGGAATGGGCCCCAGCCCTGCCTGCTTTTGTGGCTCCCTTATAACTGATCACCCGCGGTTCGCCCGAAACAGCCTTTTTTGAGCATCATCTTCTTCCGAGTCTGTTCAACTTGCTGCAGGAAAGAGAATATCTATCTTCAACTCTTGTCTATTATGTTTGGCCAAAGGCACCATATTTTTTTGTCACTGGAGTTTGGCAGCGCTGTTGGAAGTATTAAAGCCATCCAGGTCAGATTGGGAACTGCCTCTAATGGGCTACTTCAGCTGGAGCATCTGATGGGTTTGCTTCTGGCCCACCAATGGTGAGAGCATCTAACAGGTATCGTTTGTATGCTGCTGCTTCTGTTCAACTGAGAATTAAATAAAGCAATGCTTAGAACCAAAAGAAGATGACAAAACTATCTTGGCCATTCCAAGAGCATTGCAAATTTTAAGCTGTTAGTGAATGTCTTTTTGTAGATAAAAGGGTAGAGAGGCTAAGAACTCGACTCATCCACTAACTGCAAAAAGTATAGACAGGCACTGTGAGAGTGGAGCCATCTCTTGTAGAGTCTAGTAAGTCTACAGCAACCTTGTGATTAAAGAAGAGGAGCTACTATTAGTGGTTGTTCCTCCTTACCGCCATCCTCATTGTGATCCTGCTGCTAGAAGACCACTTGCAGACCTAGCTTCCATCTTGAATTATGAAGACTCACCAGGCTTGGAATACATTGACACATATAATACTTGAGCTAAGGTGACACTTTTTCACCAGAGCATGTTATTACAGTTTCTGCAGTTGCAATGAAGTGCTGGTGAAAAATCGTGTTAAGCTACAGGAGCTCTCATCTGTCTGATTGTCACTTTTTTACATCTTTGGACCACCTGTCAGCCTGCTCTGGCGCATCCTCTGGGATTTGCTGCTGGCTAGAATAAGGAATGATGCTTTCCAGGAGTCTTTTTCTCATCTATGACTTCCTAACTTTCCTTTCGAAAGACAACTGGCTCCACTGTACATTACAGCAAAAGAAAGGTGGTGGGAAGATAGTCAGCCATTGTGGGCATTGTTTAATGACTGTTCTGGTTTTGAAATTGAGGCTGTAGGGGTATTGATCCTCTACAAAGCTGTAGAGGTAAGAGTAAAATAAATAGTCTAAGAAGTGTTAAGCTGGTGACAAGTAGTAGTGACTGGAGAGAAATCACAATATTAAAACTTAATTATTCTTTGGGCTTTAAATCTCATGTGGTCTGACACCTATTGATACTACTTATTTAGTGAAGCATGGCTGACTAGAAATGTAAAATGGCAAATGATCCTGCATAAAGCAAAGCAGAGCTGAAAACATAATTCTCAATTTAGTATTAAGACTTTCTCATGTGCTAATTTGCTCTTTTAATATAACCCTGACACTTGAATATTCAAAATGGCTGCATCAGGCATTCAGGAAAGACGGGAAGGTATTTACTGTACCAGAGGGGTGGCTGGAGGATGAAAGATGCATTCTTTTCATGGCAGAAGGGTGAGGAAGATGCAAGCAGAGCTCATGACTGTACTGAATTTAGACATGAAGTTCAGCTTTGCCCCTTAGGACAGCTTAAAGTGATTGGAAATTCGCTCCACAATTCTCGGGCTGCTTCTTAAATAGATGGTTCTGCCTTTCAGCTTTTCATTTTTCTCTCTCTCTTTCCTTATGCTAGAGCAAGTGTTTCCATGATTGTCTGATGTGCCAGATCAGAGGGCTTATTCGCCTGAAAATAACCTGACAAAATAAAATACTAGTTTTTACCTACTTTAGTTTTCTGAGGCAGACCCATCTCCAGGCTATTAGAATGCAGGGGGCTGCAAGACAAAAGGGAAGAATAAACAGGAAGGGGTGGTAGAAGGGATGTAGCAGCTTGAACATCTGTAAGCTTGTGTTAATTGTGGAATCACAAGAGTATTCCTGTTAAATACCCTGAAAAGAAAGTAGATGTTTCCTGTCAGTAACTTCAGAACTGGAATGTTGCTGTTTTAAGAAGTACTTGCATAGTAAAAAAAAAAAAGTAATTATGTTACTATACTTGTTTTTCAAATTACATTGCTGTATTCTAACTGAGAAGTCATCATGCAAAAAAACCCTGTTAACAGAAGTGGGTTTTTTGTCACCTTTCATGTTTCTTCAGAATATGTTTGCATTTAAAACCAACTTTCAGTAGCAGAGAGGCAAATTCCAGAAATATATGCAGAGAGGTAGAAGGCATAAAAACAACCCAAAACCTCAAACCAGCTCACTTCCAAAGTACAGTTGATGGAAGTATTTAAAAATATACATTCAGCTGTATTCAGAGCTACTCAAGATTCTTTCTGAATTCTTCATCATATGACTACACTGCTTCTAACTCTGGTGGTACAGATGGTGTGGTATTTCAGATTATTCTAATTCCAAGTGGCTAAATGCACAGTCTATTTTAATAACAAGCTTATCTTGAATTTTGAAACAGTTACATATTTGTAACAGTACGAAACAAGTTACCCTTTAGGGAGTAATGTCCTTGGATTTTCAGGATTTGCATTCCTTTCAGGAATTGAAGAAGTCATGACTTACTGCTGCATTGTTCATCCCACATGTTAAATGTCATTTGCTAAGTGTTCATGCAGCATAAAATTTTATCTGTAGCAAAGGATAGTTTAGAGTATCCAAGCATTTCTGGCTGGTTTCATTGTTACTGTATATTCCCAGTTTGACAGAGAAAGCCAACATTGTTCAAAATGGGCAATAAATCAACAGTGTTGAATACCAGGATCTATAGCTGAATCCAAGCTGGCCAAACTTCTTAGGGCGCCAAAAATGTGCTTAATTCATTGTCACCCTCAAAACAGTGTTGTCATGGTTATGTAGCTGTTTGCACACTGGGAACATGGTAGACAGTGGGCCTCGTGCCTCTACATTGTCTGGGTGGAGGTAGAAGTCCTTGATCTTAAACTTGCAAACCCTTCTTCATCAACTTGCCCAGCACAGCAAAGCTGATGTTTTTTGTCTTCCTGTAGGGCCGTTAGGACCAGGGTTAGGTTCAGAGTGCTCCAACACTTAAGGCATCAGTTCTATTCAGGCATCTGGGCAATTTGGGTGCCCGCGGAGAAGGGGCCTTGGTTCAGAGCGTTCTGTTGAATTCCCAGCGTTCAGAGGTCCCCTGGCTTGCTGGTGACCAAGCCCAGGTTGGCAGGGGAGGTGGCAGTGAAGTCTGGCTGCAGGAAGGAGAAAACCCATCAAGGGTCAATAGCAAAAAGAGTGGGAAATGCTGTGTAACAGTTGGAAATGCTGGTAGACAGAGGGATCACCTGCTCTGCTTTTTCTGATAAACAATTTTGCTGATCAGTACCATTGCTGGGACTCACCTCGTTTTTCACTTTAACCTAAGTCGTAGCACGTTCTTGCCATAGTTTTGAATTACATTTATGTAGTGTCATTTCTTATGCATGTTTTTCAAGCTGTCTGCACATCTCGTACATCATAATCCAGCGGGAAATATAACGATGAATGCTGAAAGCTGACTTTGCAGAAAGCATGTTTCTTTTAACAGCAGTTATGGTCTACTGATGCCAACAAATTGGATTGTTAAAAATGCACCCTATTTAATTACAGCAAAGTGATGTCCCAGCAAGCCTTTCTCCGGTAAGGAGTAAGTATAATTTGTGTTTTTATTGTGAAAAAATTCCCTAAATATTTTGGCAATCTGCATGAGGACACTGCTAAGCAATGTTGACACGCTTTTCCTGTTTGGAGTTGGCTTGTTCTTGTACAGTATGCTTAATCATAATATCCTGACAAAGTGTGGCATGAATGTGCAACTGTGAGACAGAAGTAATTTAGGTTACAAAAGCTAACAGTCTTCTCAACCAGAGATTTCCAGTTGCTACAGGAGTGTAATAATGTGTGGTTCTTCTCTTCCCATGAAAGCTCTACCTTCTTTTCCACAAAATACCTTTTATCACAGGGGTAACTGTTGAAATTTAGTGTTTCAGTGGTAGTCACTAAACAGGTGTAATAGAGAGAGGTGATATGTATATTAAGACAGACTGAAATATTTTCTTATTTCCTAACTCCTGTAGCGGTTTGAAATGACTGCAAGAGCAAAATTGGGGAAAATATTCAAAGCAAAACTATACAGTAAAAATGCACATTCTTTTAATTTCAGAATATTTATGTTTCTAGTGAGAAGATACAGGCAAGGAAATCTAAGGTCCTCTGAGTAGTATCAGATTTCAACAAGTGACAGGAGTTAAATGACGGTGCTGTGCTTCACCAAGTGTTTTTTTAATTAAGGAGATGATGGGAAGGTTTTACAACCAAATATTTCTGTAAATGGATTGAACAGTACATAATCTGAAAGGAATAATCTTCTGTCCTTGCAGGTAGGCCCGCAGCTGTTACTAATCCTGTGTGGTGTAGGCAGGGAGCTGGGTTGGGGAGCCTGTGCCAGACGAGCTGATAGTGGCTCTGCTTCCCTGTGTGAGCCTTGTGCGCGGCTTTCCCAACAGCCGCTGCTGTGCGATAATTGCGCAGCTCTGGGAGAACAGTAACGGTGCGAGTCTGATGCTTCCGATGCTTCTGCGTTGGAAACAGGGAAGGGATGTTTGCCAGTGGAGACGGGCTGGGCCCCGGTAAGCCGTGCTCCTCCAACAGCAGCTTCTGGTGGGGTGGAGGACAAGGTGATGCCTCTGTGTGGGTCTCTGCCATCTGCTTGGTGTAAATGGACAGGATGCAGACAAGACAAGGGAAAAGATGGGCTTGGCTTTGAGACAGGTTGCTCCTGCCAGCAGCCAGCAGGACTGTTGTGAGCTGCTGGGAGGACTTTCTGCATGAGTCTCTCCCTGTAGAGCTGACACTAATGTTGCATGGATTGTGAGCAGGAGGCATGCGTTACAACCCCTCGCTGCCACTTCGTATGAAGTTTTCGTGTCAGCTACTACTAAACACCAGCAATCAGAGCTGTGAGATCACAGCCAGCACAGGGTTACACTGTTATTCCTGTACTGGTACAAACAATTAAATGTTGACTTTTTTTGCATTTACTTGTTCAAGTCCACTGATACTTGAATGAGATTAAGTGTGGCTATAGCTGGCCTTCTAGCAGAAGTTGAGAACAACTACCAGCTCCACAGAACTGGGATGCAAGAGAGTATAATATGTTACAATGGGTGGGAGAAAGGTGGCTTTTGAGCTGTGCCACTGCTTAGGAACGGCTGCATCTTGAATGCATTAGTGACTGTAAGACTTTTACATTATTGTTCAGTCCTATGTCCGTACAAAGCTACTTGGCAAAATGTTACATTATATAATTAAATTATGTGGTAATGTTCATCTATGAAGAAAGGCCTAATATTGTAAGAATACAGTTTCAAACCAAAGTACTTACTAAGTGCATCCCAGAATAAAGGCAGAGTTGTGCGCGTATCAAACTACTTAAAATGATGCATTTTACTCCTCTGAATTACTGATCTATCTATTAGCAGTCTATTTATTTTACAGTTTGGGGCGCATTAGGAAGAATGTTTGTCTGTGGCTTGCCAAGTGAGTCACTCTGGTGTTTATAATCTCTTGGTGATTTGCCAGCTCAGCCTCTGTGCCAAGTTTAGTTTCTCATGTGATCAGGAAGTGATACAGGAGGATGCACTGAGGACTTCTCCGGCCGTGTCCCCTCTGCACCCTGACAGGAATGTGGCAATTGTCTTGTGTTTTAAAGAGGAAATTTTCAAAGGCATCTAGAGCTAAATCTCACACAGAAATCGCTGGGATTCCCTTTGAACATCTGGCACTTTCTCTTTTCCTATCCTCCTTTCTAGCTCAAATAATCAAACACCTTTTCTAAAGGAGTTGCCAAATCCCTGAATATGTGTCCTCCTAGGAAAACTTACTCACCTGGTGACATTTACTCCCTGTTGCTTCCCTGTGTGTCTATTAGGGTCAGTATTTCCTATCTCCCAGGATTATTAGTGTAGAATCAGGTATTGAACTTTCTTCAATGGGCAAAATTTCCCATTGTACCTTTGAGACAACCTATGAGTGCTGCTGCGATAGTGGAAATGGCAACCGTCAAGTTATAGGTAATTTCTGTTTAAACTTTCAGATTCTTTTTACATGGTTTGAAAAGATGTAAGTGGGGGATTGTTCCAGCTGATTTCACGTGGATTAATTTTCAAGTTGTGGGTACTGTTTCAGTGGGAAGAAGCTCCTGTGAATCACTCTGTATCCTCCTAGAAGCATAATATGAGGGGCTTGGGGGTTTATGTTTAATTTTGATTTTAAACATTAAAATTATGTGCAAAGAGGTGGTTATTTTATGCTCAAGTGTGCACATATACCATGTGGGACCAGCCACCAGGAAATGATGTTTTTATACAGTAACTGAAGTGTTACATGGATTTGAAAATATACTTTTTAGTGTGTTTTTGTTTTGTTTTTTAAAGCATTCACATAACACAGCTGTTGTTTCATTTCTGTATTTGATACATGCAGAGAACAGTTTACATGATATTGGCCACTACAAATAATATAAGGAATTCATTAACTTCTAAAACATGGGTGGATTGTAAATTTTGCAGGTGGTGTTTTCATAGACTTCTCTTTTCACTTTCTTTCATTGTGAGTGCACATTTCTTACTCTTCTTTCAGAAATGGTCTTTGCAATGGGACAGTATATCTGTGGTAGAAGTTCATTAAAAGGAAGGACGGTGACATCTCGCAAGATGTTTTTTGCAACAAATCTATGGCCCTGTTTGGTGCTTTATGAAAACCTGCTGTCACCTGGACACTTCAGGCTTTTGAGAGTCTGGTGATTTTTGCTGCTTCTTGAAGCATTCTGTCACTCCATCAGTAAATAATCAGACTGGGTCTCCTCAGCTATCATATATTTGAGCATTCCCAGACTTGGCACTTATTTGGTAGGAGACAGAAGTATGTCTGCTGGTGGAGATACTTTATTTGATCCCATGTCAATCATCTGCTTGAGTTTATAGGACTTTGTCTTCATTTTATCCCTTTACTACTTTTAGAAGTTCTTGGCTTCCCTTTGCACCCTACCAGAGCTCTAGAAGGTGAATGAATCTAACTTATCTGGGCTGCAAAGAATCTTTCCTGGGTGCTTTTGACCACTTCCAGCTATATTACTGTGTTTGTCCATGGAAGCACAGAAAGAATACATTTCAAAATCATGTATTCCCCGTAATGTGTCTCACTGTGCTCCACTCCCTCACATCAGCCTAATACTGCAATATAGAAAATGTGTATTAGCCTGCTGTCCAGTAGTGTGAAGAAATACCAAGATGTAGTAGCTGCCCATACAGAAAAGTCTACTGAAGAACTGAAATTACCATTCATCATTTGTCCTTCCATGCCTCCTCTTTCTTCTTTTTTATGTCTCCTTATAAAAAGACTAAAGGTTACTGAATTGTTTTTCTTTTATTTAAGGACATTTAAACATTTAAGATTTGCAGAAGCTGAAGCCCTGTGTTGCCAGGGCCCAGGGAAGAGAACAGCTAGAAATAAAAGGAGATTCTGCATTCCGCATATTTCTAAGACTATGAAACAAAAGCACAAGTGAAAGTGAAGCTACTGTTGAACATAAAGTTTATCGCTGTTGCTGGGGAATAGCGTACGCCTTCTTCAGAACTGCTGTGAACTTGGCCAGACAGAATGGGTGGAAGGGCAGAAGGTGGGGAATGTCTGCATCCTATTATGAATTGGAGGAAATGACTGTCTGCGCTCTGTGCGCTGGTGGGCTCAGAGCATCCTGCTGGCAGGCTGCTTAGCACTGTGGGATACTGAACAAAAAGTGGTGAATTGTCAGCTTTGGTGTTTTAAATAACTAGAAGAAGTTCTTTAAAAATATGCTGTGGGTTTTCTGTTGACTTTCTTAAACTAACTGGAAACTTTCTGCTTTCTTTCAGGAGCATTTATTCTCTGAAAACACTGCTGCTAAAAAGCTCCAAACAGGAGAAGTAAATCCAGTCAGCTTGTCAGGTCACTGGCTCAGTGTAAAAGTGCTTTCATGAGGTAACATTGGGCCAAAGTCAACTTTTCTTTCTCCTTTGTAAATCTGCAGCCAAGCAATGGGCCAGAAAATCTCAGGGAGCATAAAGTCTGTGGATGTGAGGGAGCCCCCTTACAGACCTGTTAAACGAGAGCTGAGAGGCCCGGATTTTTGCAAGCCAGCACGACTGGACATGCTGCTGGATATGCCCCCTGCCAAGCTGGAGGTCCAGTATAAACATGCTTGGAACAATGAAGATCGCTCCTTAAATATATTTGTAAAGGAAGATGACAAACTGACTTTTCATAGACACCCAGTTGCCCAAAGCACAGATTGCATCCGGGGCAAAGTCGGCTACACGAGAGGCCTGCACGTCTGGCAAATCCACTGGCCCACGAGGCAACGGGGAACTCATGCTGTGGTGGGCGTCTCCACGGCCGAAGCTCCGCTGCACTCGGTGGGATACACGTCGTTGGTTGGTAGCAATAGTGAATCATGGGGCTGGGATCTGGGACGCAACAAACTCTACCACAATTGTAAAAACCAGCCTGGGGTCACATATCCTGTCTTTTTGGAACCGGATGAGTCTTTTGTACTCCCAGACTCCTTACTGGTGGTTTTGGATATGGATGAAGGGACGCTAAGCTTCATGGTAGATGGACAGTATCTTGGAGTGGCCTTCAGAGGACTAAAAGGGAAAAAACTTTACCCCATAGTCAGTGCAGTTTGGGGGCACTGTGAAATTACAATGAGATACGTCAATGGACTTGACCGTAAGTGTTACCATGTTTCTTCATTACACTGTCTTTTGACTTTTCTCATGTAGGACTTTTTTTTTTCGATTTATCCTTTCATTGTGAACAGAGTGTGCCAGGGCGGGGAGGGGACTGTCCACTGTGAGTAGATTGCATCCCATAGTTACTGCCCACAACTAATACCTGTCAGGTGTGTCATGTAATGATGGTATGGATTATATCAAAATGTCTTCCCTTTTGGCAAGCGGAGTAGCAAGAAATCTGTGTCCAAAGAAAGTGAACAGACTGAGAAAAAAGATCTTGAGAAACTTCTGGGTATATTTAAGAGTAAAACTTTTGTTTACTGGAGGATATGTTTTAAATCTGTGGTTTTCAAATAGGATTTGTGGATCCTGTAAAAATTTCCTGTAGTAGTGGGAACTCTTACATGGTGTGTATAAACATACTTGAATTCAGGCCAGTAGTCTTCTTTCCATAGTTGCCTTTCCAGGACCCTCAGAAGCAGCTGTGGATCCCTGAAAATCTGGGAGCTCAGGTCAAATATTGCTTTCAGCAATGAAAGAGAGCTCTGTTCCTTAGTTTGTTTCAGAATGTGCTCTCTTGGGGTACTTTTTTTTCTTCAGAAATAGAGATTTTTGGATAAGCATTAGCTATTTTTGATCTAAAGGGGTAATATCAAATTAAATTGTTGTGTAGTAAGGAGCAGCATGTTGCTGCCGTGGTTGTGAAGCAGTAGCCCACCAAAAGATGAGTTGCAGAACTGGGTCTTGTCCAGTTCCTCTCACTGCTCGGGAAGCTCTGCCAGGTCCATACACGGCACCGCAGACGTTCTCTCATGCCCAGATATCTCCTGTCAGCTTGTCAGCTGGTGTGAATTGGGGAACGGGAGGCTGATCGAGGTAGCAAGTGGAACATTGTTCTTGTTTAGGACTGTATTATCTGAGCCATAGGAGGAAACATGAATATAAATACATGGATTTAACAAAAATAGATGACTGAACAAAGTGTTCATGGTTTTTGGTCTTTATGAATGGAACTTGGTCTTCTAAAAAGAGAATAATAGCAAGCGTACACCTGCCTTTGAATTAATAATTTCTAAAGGAATTTACTATTCTTTTCAATTAGGTTGGGGTGGTGTAATTTTTTTTCTGTCAAAAATTAATTATCTGCTCTTTAGCCTTACATCTGTCATACAAAGTAGAAACATAATTAAATAATTTGACCTTAAAATTACCTTTTCTTAAACATCTATAATAATCACTGGGGGAAAGAATCTTTATCCACAGAAGCTCTGCAGGTTATTACAGCCAGATGCTAAATGGCAGCTTCCTGAGTGCTTTCATATCCCTCTTTTCAGAGGAATATCGGAGGAGCTTAAGTATTTTGCGATTACTTAGTCATAGTAAAGAGTGGTGTGCAGACAGGTTTGGTGGGGTTTTTTTGCTGTGTTTTGTGGGTTTTTTTGTGTGGTGTTTTTTTTTTTGTTTGGTTTTTTTTTTTTTTTTTTGGAAGGTGGTGGAGGAGAGGTACTTTTGCAAACTGAATAATTTCTGTGCCAGAGCGGTTTTTATAATACTGGGAATATATGCCAAACTAAGCAAAGTACAGCTCAGCTTGGTCCACCACGTCTACACAAGGAATTGTTCTGCACTCCTTTTGTAGCCGTCGCAGGGCTGCTCAATGGAGCTCTAGAAAGATGAAAACACAGGAGGAGGACGTGAATGGGTTTGGTAGAAATTATAAAATAAAAGGCACTAAATAGGGAGGGATAGCTGTGGTCTGTGAGATGACAGAGAGAAAAATTCCCATCCGGTTTCTCATGGGATAATTTTGCTGGAAGAGGCAGGACAGCTTCCTAAACTATCCCTGAGAAAGTCAAAGTAGTCTTGGTTTTTTTTCGAGCATGAACCCATAGCTAAAATTAAACTTGTAAACTAAACTAGGCCTGAGTGTTAATCTGATCATGTGAAGAGGAAGTTAAAAGCCACTTTGCCATGGGGCAGTTTGACATCCTGGGATCACATCGTTTGTTATCACATGCTCACTGATCCATTACTGTCCTGTAACAAAAACAGCATTCAAGAAACCAAAGTAGCTTGTTTAGCTGGTGCTTTAAAGCAAAAACCGCTCTTCTCTGCTAAAAGCATTTCTAATCCAGGTAGCCCTTGTGAACCTGTGCAAGCTTGTCATGGCATTCTTCATGTTCACTCTCATAACACTTAATATTACAGTTTTTATAATTGTTTTTTGAAAATCAGAGAGAGATGCTCGTGTTGCATTCACAAATTGCAATACATTTGAACATACGTATGTCTGTGGGTGTGGGGGGTTGCTGTTTGCCTGCCTTTTAACCTTACAAATTCGTCTTAATTTTTTTCTTCTTCTTCCCTGGAAGTATCTCATACTGCTGATTGCAGCTTTTAGTAGAGCTGGCAATAGTAGCTTAGCTGTTCTTGAAACTCTGCTGTCAAACAGAGACTTGTAACTTGCTATTTAGTGATTGATTGTTAACGCTCAGAATGCATACCACAGCTTGCAACGGTTGTTTATGTGCTGTCTTGCAGAGCAAATGGAGAGCTCGGCTGTGGGGATTTCTAGCATTTTCAATACATGCCGTTTAAATAGAAGACCTCTGAATACTTTAAAGGCCCGTGTATGTCAGTTGCCTGGCAAAGAGTGAAAGGCTTGCAGGAATGGAAGAGTGAAAGGATCAAATGATGGGCTTGTGCAGCTGCAATGAACTTAAACATATGTCATAGTGGTATAGAGACGATGCAGACTTTGAAGTATGTTAATTACTGCATAGATGGCAGAATCATAGCAAGATAAGCCTGCAGGTCAAAGATCAAGAACCTGAGTGCCCTCTGGTCTCTGGGTATTGCTCCTAGAATAATGCTGTAGTTAAAAGAGATGCCAGCTGCATCTGATACCCAGAGAGTATTCTGCTTTCAGAAGCTGCTTTGAGCATCACATGATGATGTGTTGAACTTTCACGAAACAGTTTTTCACTCACATTTGAGAGACTCAGAGTTGCAAGTATTTGTCAGGGTTTGGGAGTGAAGGCAGGGGCACAGGGTGGAGAGTGCTCATCATAAGCACTTTGAGTTCTTCCCAGGACAAACTTCTTTGATCAAATGCTATCAGTATTTACCACAGTGATGTTTGCCCAGTGCCAAAGTTTTACAGAATTCTACATCAGACTTCTTACTCATTGCCAATCACAAGAATTAGAAAACCCGAATAACATAAATGCAGTATATGTTATTTTTCAGATGCCTTTTTTTCATCAGGGTACGTGCATGTTTAAAAAAAGCTAGGCTATTTATCTGTTTTCTGATGAGGAGTCCCGAAAACTATTTATAGGCTGGAACAGAGAAATAGGAAAACACTTTTGTGTAAATGTACATTGCGGATCATGACTGATACATTAGTACTTGTGTGTTTAAAAAAAAGTGGTGGGAGGACAATATAACAGTGCCATGGTGGAAAACTTTGTCATTGAGTAGGTGAGTTGAACAAGAGTGATTTATTTTGATCCTTGAAAATACCTGGCAGAACAGTCGGTATTTTGACTTCCAGAAGTCAAAATGCTTTTATAAGCGTGCATTACAGGTCCAGCTCTGTCCTGTTCTGAATTGGTGTAGAAGAGTCAAGCAGATGGTCCGTGTTCTGTATATAATTATAATAGGTGATCTATAGACATAGAATTGGATAATGCAACTCAAAGGTACAAAACTTAGACTTTAATATCTTCCTAGGCAGGGAGAAGGCAGAACGAGGCTGCAGAAATATTTTTCCAGCCATCCTTGTGTGATAGCTTAGAGTTGGTTGAAACGAAATACTGAGAGCTTGCAAGAGGGTTGGAGGGGCTCTGCTGGTCTTGGAAACCCTCCCACGTGCGTATGTCAGCACGTCAGGTTCTCATGAGGGTCTTGAAGAAACATTTGCAGGTTTGCATCAGCACAGGCCTTCTGGCCATCTCTAAAAATGCCTGCTGTAGGGCTTTCACATTTCTTCGTCCTGTAACGTGCACTCTCACTGGAAGAGCATGCAGTGGCTGCTACAGCTGCTGCCTTGGAGTAGAACATCTGGTTGGGATATGTTGTGGGATGCATCCCAATTGAAGACACTGTCTCCATGTGATCGTCACAATTCTAAAGAAAGCTACAACTTGCCAAACAATTGCCTAAACTCTTGACTCTTGGGCAGTTGCTTGAAGGAAGGATAACTAAATGTTTAAATGAGCTTTAAAAGTCTTGACATTGCGTGTGAGAGGAAAGAACTTTGAATTCTATATTATGACATGTTGAGTAGACTACAATAACTGAAGATGAAGAAATAGCACCCCACTACCACCAATTTTTATGTTTCTGGTTATAAATCCTGAAGTTATTTCTTAGATATGAATAAGTTTGGCAAGATTTTGGGGTAATGCTGCCCAACCAACTTCTTGGTCATAATGTTTGTTGTCCAGCACAGCCATGTTTTACTCTTAGGATTTCTTTTGCCTTTTTAAGTTCCGAAGAGAATAATGAATAAAACTGCAGAATTGTTAACTGCCAGGACAAATATATAATCTCTCATCAGACTGTGGATTGTCCTCCAAATGGTTTTCAATTAAAATTTTTAAATGGATATGATTTTTGTTTATCTAAGCCAGTTTGTTTTATATGATATTTCTAGAATACATTATTCTGGATGTTACAATGGAAGTAATGTAATCTGAAAATCCAGTATTGCTAAACCTTACGAAGAATTTTCCCTACAGACATGCAATCAGAGGATGAAGCGGTGGTAATGAAGCAGCTAATGCTGTAAAGAAGCAATCTTTAGCTTTTGAGATAATAGGAAACAGCATTTTCAGTTCCTACTTCAGGAATCTGATAGCTCACTGTTAGGTGTGTTTTGGTTGTCTTCCATGTGCACCCCTCTTCCCTGGGTTAAGTGCGTTTCATGTCCTTTAATCCTAATTTGTTGACACTTTCTAATTAATTCTCAGCCTTTCCTCATTGCATTGAAATCACTACATTGTCACTAGAAAATGGTACTTGTTAAATTGGCTTTTTGCCCCAGCCACCTCCTGCCCCTTCCTGGTAGTCTCTGCATTACATCTCTCTCCAAGAAACTCTTCTTTCTTCAATCCTCCCTCTTCTTTCCTTCCTTCCCCAGCTGAGTTTCTCTTCTGTTATGTTACCACACTCCTATTAACAATAAATTCTTACCTAACTTTTCTTTTTTTGCCTCGTTCCTAACTTCAGATAGGGCAGTTTTTGTTACTGATAACAGCAGAACATTAGGTGCAGTGTCACTCTTGCAGAGAAAGGACATTTCAGATTTAAGGGTATGACTTCAGCTGTAATGGTGAATGGACTTTGTAATGGTCTTTTGGGGTAAATGTTGAATATTCATATTTTTTCATTTGTATAAATTAATTGTAATCATGCAGAGAATCGTCTGATTACCTCAGGCTGGTAGCAAGTGATTGCTTATGAAAGTACGTAGCTAGAAAGAGCTTCTCAAACTCCTATGCTTGTAAGATTAGCCTTGTCTTTTTTTATACAACTTTGACCTATTAAGACCTCCAGCAATAGACTCCTCAGGCAATCTAAGACACTCATTAGCTTTACAGATAACTTTTTTTTTTCTCTCACAACCTAGTCTAGTTTATTTAGCAGGAAATCCAGTTGTCATTGACCTAAAATGTAAGAAGGTGCTGGCGTACTTTAAGTTCAGTAGCTCCTAAGGCTGAGAAGCAGCATCAGTAGTCTCTGCAGCTGTGTTATGATTTATTTGCATCCTGACATACCTGTGCTTTTTCTTCCTTCTCTGGTTCATAAAGGTGCCATGGCAACTGCCAAATCCAACAGTTTTAAGGAAAAAAACTCAAGTTTGTGTTCTGATCATGTTTCCACTAATTTCCCATGTATCTTGGTTTTAAGAAATAAGAACCTTGAAGAGCAATGACTACACCTCTGTCCTCCAAAATTGAAGTGAAAGTTGTAATCTGAAGTTATACTTTGAATATTGTATTTATTACTCTAAAATAGCAATTAGAAATTTGATAACCTTGCTTAATCCTTTTATGAATTTGCTTGAGCTGCGATGCTGGAATTGCTGAGCAATATGAACAAATTCTTACAGGTTTGTATTAGAAGTGGAAATTTGTAATGGGTATTTATTTTTAGATTTGTTCTATCTATATTGCTGTTGGGCATTGTACAGCATAAATCCAAGCTTCAGTGCAAATAATTATGCTTCTGCAATAGATTATACAGTGATATACTTCTTGCCAAAAATATGTGTGCTTTGTCCATCTTGACTATGATTTCATACAAGTTTCCTCATAAGTTATATTTCTCCTTAAGATAATCACTTTGTCTGTCTAGCTGTTGAAGTTTCTCCTCTAATCACAAGCTTTCTGGAGATGGCCTCGTTTTCTTCCTTTAAAGACAGTAGCTCCTCTATTAGGAGAGGCAGATAGCAACGTAATTTCTAGTTTGGGCTCAGAGCAAATTCCATTTTAAAAAGATAAACATGGGAAGACTCTGATCTTCCTGGAGTATGTTGTGGTGAGTGGCAATTTATATACCAGTCTTCAGATTATAGCAAAATCTGTATTTTTATGGTAAATCTACAGGTAATGTGCCCCAAAATGAGCGCGTCTAGAAATGCTGCAGTGTTCTGCAGATGGTTCCACTGAAAGCAGTGACGGTGCCGTCTGCGTGCCTGTGTGCCCGAGAGGAAAGCTGCCCAGCCGTAATGCCGTGTTACAACAGTGCCGAGGCTGTGAGGGCAAACACTCTGGAGCTGGCAAGTGGCAGAACAGGCTTTGCTTTTTGCAGCTGTAATTGGGAGCTCAGCAGCCTTTAACTGCACTGTGCCCCACTTTCTCCCAGATAATGTTTCACTCTGGTAAAAGGTGGGAAGTTTTGCTGCAAGTCATCCTTTTGTGTTCCTTTTCTGGCTGCCTTTTTCCCTTGAATCTTTTCTCTCCAGTCCTGGGTGGCTGAGAGCTGGCACATTTCGTAGTTTCCCTGGGATAGCCAGTGGGGGAAACCTGACGGATCATGACAGTCCCTGTGTTCTCAGGTTCAGCTTTGTGTTGCCCTTTGAAGATAACAAATGACAAGTCCTGCTAGCAAGGACAGGACTGGATCAAAGCTCCCCCTCGTCTTGTTGGATTTGTGCATATACAGAGAATTTAAATAACTTTAGTCTTCAACTTTAAACTGTTTTGGGGTGGGACTGATGATCACATCTGTCTTCAGGCCTATTATCAAACCTGATTTTTGCTGAAAAACCACTGACACTGGAAGTGTGAGATTGGGGCATTTCAGTCTTCAGCACTGAAACTCAGGGTTGAGGCAGAGATGTTAGAAATTATTGACACAACTGAACAAGAACTATGTACAAGAACTATAAGGATTATTTCAGTTATTTAAACATTATCTTTAAATGTTAGTTGGTGGTGAAATAGAGAAGATAAAACGATGACACTTCTAAGAGGGTTTCTGTTTGTCGTTTGAAACAAACTGAGCGTTTTGTATAGCCCTCTGCGCGTTGGCTGGGATTCTGCATGGCTGGTTTGGAGCTGCACATCTTCAGCACTGGTGCCAAGAGTGTCTGCAATGGGAAGATTATTCACTAGGAGCGCTGGATAAAACATTTTTGGTAATGCTTGTTCAGAGTGGACTGAGGAGGCAGTCACTGAGTGAGGCAGGTGTCTGGTCGAAGCTATACCTCTGTTTTCTGTGGATGTGCCTAAGAAAACATAAATTTCGTAGATGTGTCAAACTCAGATGATCAATAAGGCAGGAAGATGCTCTTACATTGTTATGTGAACATTTCTTTCTGAAAGTAATGAACTTCCAGACTTAGCATATCTTTGGGCTGTAGGTTGTTTTTGTTGTTTGTTTTTATTAAGAGATTATTTATTGGTTCTGTCTCTGCCAATTTCTTAGAACTGGTTGGCCAAACAAATTATCTCATTTCAGAAAAGTGATTTGTATGAAACCAAAATGTATTTTGAGCAAGAAAGTAGGTAACATGAAAAAAGGATAATTTTTATTTGAGATTCACAGTTGCATTTTGTCACAACAGACAGTTTTATTTCCGCAGCATGCTGCATCTGCAGTGCAAATAGGAATTGATGTCTGCATGGATTGTTTGGACATGAACTTTAACGATGTGCTTCTCCTTTTCAATAAAAAGTAACTATAAATGTTTTATACTCTTCTCATGTGTGCCTGTATCTGTATGCCTATGCAGTATGGCACTGAACTGGCCACAAAGCCTTGATACAGCATCTTGAAGCTAAAACAATGGTTTCAGCAAGCTTGACAGCTGCAGTATATTTAACCAAGAAAAAGTGATTAGTTTCTTTTAGATTCTGGTGATTTTTCTCATTTCTTGTAGTATTTACCTTTTATTTTTTGGCATTCTCTTAAGCAGAGAGCCTGTAACTGCTCTCAAAAATACGTTCCTCTGTCCATCAAAACAAAATGGAGTGTGGGGTTATATTAGTACCCCATTCGCTCTTTCAAAATTGAATTGCTTTTTGCTTCTGAAAAAGCCTTGTTTCCAAGTCATTCGTGTTATGTAAAATGTGCTGTTTGGAGAGGCTTTTTAAAAGGTCTTTATGAAGGTTAAAATAATTTTTAAAGGCTTAGGAATTAGGGTTTTTAAAGCACGTAATGATTTTTTTAAATAGCAAATTTTAGTTTTAAAGCTAGCATAAATATTATGAAAATAATGTATTTTCACTGAACGAAGAACTTCTCTCTGGCCTCTGGTGAAATGCATCATCCAGACACAGGCACCGTACTGGAGTTTGGGGGTCAAACAAAGGCAGCCCAGCGGCGCTCGCCGTGTCTGTAACTGCAGCCGCAGCTTCTGCTCCAGCCTCGCTCTGTAAACTTCTCTAGTCCTTGCTGTATTAAGTGCCACAGGGCTGAAGTTGCACTTAAATTTGACTCCGATGGTATCAAAGACTGCCACTTCTTATGAAACGAGGACTTACAGTGAGTGACTTGCGTTATGCTGCACTGGAACATAGGTATTGGCTTCTGAAGAAATGCCAATGAATTTCTTGGTTCATACTGTGTTTCATTGTACTGGAAGGTCTCACCACGTATGCGGACTCACTGTATCTTTGTTATTTTAACTAAAGTAATTGCTTTAATATGCTGTGGATGGTTGTAGCCATGACTACACTTCTGCTCCATCCGTGCTTGCCATATGTGTAAACAATTTGCTTATTTTAGTGGTATGACCTACTGGCCTCTGCCTGTATAAACAAATGAAGGCCAAAGTTCAGAGAGATCAGAGGGTAAACTTTAAACATCCTGCAAAATCTGCAGTCCATCAAGTGTACGTTAGTATTTGGTTACAGCCAATCCTTTTGTACTTCCAAATAATTTGTTCATGATGCCTTTGGAAAGGAGGATAAGAAGCTTCACCTGGTACGTGGAGGCTTCAGGGAACAGAATTGCATTGGTGTTAAGAAACCAGCTTCAATGGTATTGTGTAGCATCAAGAAGGGAAGTAATGCTAACACATGCTTTCTTTTTCATTTAGATTGAGATTTAAATGTTAAAGTTGGTCGGACAAGCCATTGGAAAAAAGGCTATAGTGTACAAAGACTGATATTATGAGAGACAGATGACCCATACGCAACAGAATGAAATGTGTGTCACGGGAGGAGGAAAACAAAGAGGTAAAGTGAGAAGTACCAGTGAGATCTAGGAAGAGATATTTGAAAGAGCACTAGTGCTTAAAAGGAAAAAGAGAAGGCAGGGAAGTATGGTAAGAGGGTCAAAAAAGGAAAGATGCTGAGAGTTTGATGGAAGCAAATAAGCCTTGATGCAGTAAATAAAGTAGCATACAGGGGGGAGAAAAAAAAAAAGGTCAGGACTCTCCAAGCTCCTGAATGACCAAACCTCCCTACTTTACTTTCTTTCATCAGCAGTTTTTCTGGCAGGAGCAGAGGAGCTCAGATTCCAGCCCCCAACTGGATGGTAGGGAGTGAAAATTCGCCTGGTTCCTCCTGGTGTTAAGCTCAGCCATGCTGGACTTTCTTGACCGCTGATAACTGCTTGATTTTGTAAGTCAAACTAAGAGCCTGTGGAAGTCAAAGAACTTTAGAAATCTGTTGTGTATTTCCAGTATTTCAGGAATCACTGTGATGCCATTGGTATCTCGCAGGTGAGTCTTTTGTCATGAATGACTTTACAACTGAACTTTTCAATTTGATTAGAGATGACTCAGCTATTAATATTTCTGGATCCAAGGGACTGAATTAACCCTGCAGGTTTTTCTGACTGAAATATTCGTAATTGATTTCCGAAGGACTTCTATGCTTCTAAAATTCATGTTGCTAATTTTCTGAAGACTTACTAAAAAATTGTGCGCCATTTCTACATAACAAATTAACTTTCATGTATAACTGATCACCAGTTAAAGTTTAAGGCATTTTGTAATTTCATTGACCAAGCATAAAGCAGAAGCTAAATCATCAACGATGCAGACATTTTCAAAATTGAGCATATAACTTCATGTACTTAAAATACTGGAGTTATAGCGTTTTATCATCATCCTGGGCAACATTTCCACAATGAAAGTCAGATAAATTGGCAGCATGAACAATGCTAGCATCTGTATGCAAACAACAGCTTCCTGAGAATGCAATATTTTTTTTCTTAAATCACTTGCACAGAGGAACTTCCAGGCTTTCTCTGGCCCATTTTTTCCAAACACCTTTAATACATAATGCATATATATGCTATAATGGTAAATTATTAATGAAAATAAGTTAGTCCTCAGAGCGGAATGGAGATGGAACAAAATGGAATGATGGTGTGGACTTTGTACCGAAAGGGGTTCTGCCTTCAGCAGCATCTCTGGCTGTGGAGCAGCAGCAGTTCTGTAGTGCTGGTTTTTATCCACGTACTGTTTCTCTGGTTCTCTAGACACACAGGATCTGGTGAGGTGTTGAGTTACAAGGTGTGAGAACCTACCTGGTTGGTGGGTGTGAGATGCTGCATATGTATTTAGTGGGTGAAAGCTCACTGCCGAGAAGGAGTTGCAGCAGAAATTGGCTAGAGATTGACTATTTCCAAAAAATGTCTAAAAAAAGCCTGCCTTTTGGAGTGTCTATATGCTTAGAGGTACCTCCCCTGCGATATGTCAGAGATTTTGTTGTTGGGGAATACAGTACTGTGGAAGTGGCCCTTCTTTCTGTGTATAGTGCTACTTTAAGAGCAAGAAAACCCATTATGCTGTTGTGGTGGAGGGTTTCTCAGCAACCCACTTGAACACACCGGTCATCAAATCCCAGAGCTCCAAGTTACTTCTCGTCTGACTAGTCGGCTGGAACCACCATCTGCTTTCTGTTCCCCAGATGACAGTGTTGATAGAAACTTCCTTAAAATGCAAGTGTCAAGAAACATTTCATGTATGAAACATGAGTGAGCATAACACCTAACATCACTTTTAACATAGTATACTGAATCACTTATTTCCCTTTATTCTGAATGATTGGCACTTTGGCTTAGCAGAAATTCACTTTAAGTGTACCTGATTAATTTATTAAGACATCTTAATAAACAGTTATAGGAAGCATGATACATTAAATAGGAAAAAGCAAAATACTGTAGCTGGTGAAAATGTCAATTTTCCTTCGTACACTCTGAAGAGAACAACTTACTTGCAAATGCACATATTCATAAGTCAGCATGAGTTCTACCATTAAGTGATATTTACATGTGTGCATTTTATAGTCACAGATCCTAACTAAGCCACAGATAGTGTTTTGGCTTTAAGGATTTTTGGCAGTGTCATGAAGATGAAGTCCTGGAAGGTTGAGAAAGACTGCTATATGAAAATAAAAAAAGCATGCTAATAATCATTAGGCAGGAGGGAGCTTAATTAACATGATGTACAACTGTTTGTTTTTCCATTGTTGACAATTCCTCGCAATAACAAATGTCATTATTTGCTGTTTTTCCTGTTGTATGGTTAGTCAGCCTTATACACAGGATAAGCTGTAGATGCAAACCCCATTAATGTTAATGTCTTCTAGGTATGTTCTCTCCGCAGTGCACAACTGCTTTTGCAGTGTTAATTTTTACAAAAGAGGTTGGGCTTTAAAACTCCAGCTTTTGACTGACTTAACATGGTCCGTATTTGAAGTAATATGTGAAAGCAGGTGTTTTATAGGAACTAATCTGCTCTTAGAGCAGGTGAAAATGGTAATCAAATGTTCTTTCTACTTGGGAGGTTGCTCAGTACTAAATTACGCAGCTGCTGATGAAGAAAACCACATTTATATAACCTATATGAGAACACACACTAAGTGTAAAAAAAGCTTGTTTTTCAAGCTTTTAGGATTAAGATTTTGAGCCAAAAAGGCAGATGGTAAATCCATTTCCCAATGCTGATCTGACAATAATGTCCTGATCCTCTGTGGAGCTCAGTAACGCTGTGTGCTTGCCTGAAATCCACGGGCTGCTGGTAAATGGTATTTCCTCATGCAAGAAGTCTTTTCTGGTAGTTTATCTGGGGATGGAGGAGTGCCTCCTGCCAGCAGGCAGGTATGGGTAATGCTGTTTCTCAAGTTTATCTGCAGAGAATATTATAAAATACTAGGGTTTTTTTCTGGAGGAAGAGAAGAAGAATGCTATGTTGTCCTTTCTTGAGTAGAGCACTGCAAGTCATCTTTTACTCATTCTTTGTTTTTTTTTCTTTAATCTGCTGTAAATGATACTGTCTCGGTTCCTACAGATTTGAAAAATGGGCTCTGTTCAGCTGATTCTGCCAGTTGTTTTGCAGAAACAGTTTTTTAAAATAGTGTTTTGAGGTAAAAAGTGAGACATGCCCTTTGAAGAAATTGAGGTAAGCCAAGTGAGCGAGACGTAAAAACGTAGTTGTGCAAAGCTGTCTGTATGTGTCTTGAGCACATCTAAATGGGAATTCGTTCCCGGAATGAACTGGAAAGTGTGTCTTTGTTTTTAGAAGAAAATTTCTTTGATTGTCAAGAAGTTAATTTTGTTTAATGTCAAAAATCACAATAGAACTGATGCAGTTGTAGAGCCTTCTTCAACTTTGTAGAATAACAAGCCATCAAAGAGATGGATTTTCAGCTGGTTGGTGTGGAGGTGTTGGCTAAAGTCCCTTCTAGATCTTACTGCTCATGCTGAAAAGGGCCTTTTGCTTCTGTTTCTGTGTTAAAGTTGGTCTCAGTCTCAGGGTTTCTGAAGGGCTATTTGACCTGGTTTGGCAGGGCCTGCGGAGCTTGCTTTCCCATTTTACCCAGGGTGCAATAAACTGGTAAGCAAAGGGAGCCTTTTTCACATAAGAGCTGATGTTCAGTATTACACGACACTTTCAAAGAATGAAGCGTTCTGGATTAAGCAGGGTTTGGCCTGTAACTTCTCCAGATCTTTATCCGTTTTTTTAGGTAATGATTTGCACATTTGGCTGCACTATAACTTCACAAACAAGCTTCCGCAGACAGAGGCAAGTATCCATGCCCCATGTTGGCCATCCAAGATGAATGAATGCATATATTTATTCTTATCCATTTTAGGGCCTGTCTTGAAATATCCATTAAAAACATTCAGCTATTATTGAAGAAATGAAACCAACTGCTTTATTAAGCACATAATTGTCTGGCGCAGACAGGAGTCTCTGAAGATGTTACTGCCCTTTCTGCTGGGTAATTGTAGCAGGGAATTCAATGCCCTCTGGGGCACTTCTCCTGCCATCAGTCTCTGGTTGTTTCCTGCCTCGTAGGAAAAGCGGTGAACAGTAAATGATTTCTGGTTTTAATTAGGCTGACAAAGACACATGTCCTAAGTACATTAGCAGGTGTAGTCATTAAGTGTAGTTTCCCTATAGGCATTTTGTGGATGTCCCTTACACTTGCATGTCCAGGGATTTGCCATTGAGCAGGCTGTGAGGGTACGTGTGTGTCTCTTTTGAATTGTTTCCCAAGCTTGCACGGAACTGCCGTCTCTGGCAGTCGGTATGGCCAGGCGCTGGCTGCCGCTGCCGTGGCCAAACCTCCCGGCACAGCAGCCGAGCCGCCGGGGCCGGGACGGCAAAGCCGCGAGGGTGCAGCGCGGCGCTGACAGGCTCTACGGTGCCAGGCTGGATTAGCAGCAGTGTGCTCTTGGTCCTGAAAGCAGCGTTCAATTCACCTCTTTTGGGCTGCTGAGAGAACCAGGGATTCAGTTTTATTGCCTATTTGCTGCTAAAATTTGTACTCAAATGATAGTTTTGAACAAAGCAACTGGCAGCAGTGGTGGTCTTGATGAATACTTATTTAGGCATACAGAGGGATTTAGGTGTCTTTTCAGCAATTGCAATTTGAGTTCAGTCCCTTTTTAATAACAAGTGTATGAAACTAGAACTTCCACCACTGGAATGGTGACTGCAGCATTTTAACAGCCATTTTTATGCTCAGACTACCAGAATTTTCATGTTGCTCCCATTGAGGCCTCAGATCTACTTCTGCAGTGCTTTTCAATTTATCTAGATGTTCCATTTGAGAAAAGAAGTATATTTTGAATCATCTAGTCAACATTATGTACAGTAGATTCCATTATAGAGGGAAGGTCACAGAGTTTTTGCTTCTCATTGATCCAGGCTGGAGATCTAGTGTTCAGATGAAGATTAAATTAAAAAAATTAAGAAGAAATTTGACTTCTGCTGTTACAAACTGTAATAAAGAATAGAATTATTAGGCAGGTGAATATGATGATAATTGTGATCATTTTGTGGAAGGGAGTTAGTCTCATGCTATTCAGAGTTCTCTGAAGGTGGTAACAAGGACAATCTGAAGGTGGCAGTAAGGACAGTCCACTAGGTTTTGAAATTCCAGATACTTCAGAGAACCTGACAAAAGCATCCCTTCTAAGAAACTTGTACATTGTTGACGTTGGACAGTTCTTTAGGGGACTTTGATAAAAGGCAACAAAAGTTAGAAACAAACGGTCAGATTTTAAGTTGGAAGGAGATTATTAGTAGGATCTCTGCTGGGTTCTACTCTGCTCAGCTTGTTAACAATGAACTGGAAAAGAAGGTGAAGTAATTTACACAAAGTTTTCCAAGGTGGATAAATCTAAATTAGACTCCAAGGAGAGTCGTAGAAGAGTCCTGCAGTACTTACAATAACAACTGGATAATAAAGCAGTAGGTGAAATTCAGCGATGTTATGGGCCCAGTAATGCGCAGTGAGGGATGGGGTGCAGGGAGCAGATCTAGCTGTGCATAGTGTGTGAGGAGTTCTGTGCACTATGAACTGCCACCACCTGGAAAGAGAACCTGGAGGCAATGTGCATAATGTTATGAAAATACCAATAAAAATGAGTGATCCAAAGGGTGAATATGATGTTGTGAACTGGAACAGAAGAGGAACCTGGTTATGTTATTGTGGACAGCTTGTATCTTCAGTACTGTGTGCTATAGTTGTCCATACCTGTCCTCCTCTACCCCTTCTCCCCAGCTGTAAAAATAAGTAAATAAGTGCTAAACCTCATAGGCTGGAGAAGCAGGAAAGTGTGGGTTCTGTACAAGGAAAGAATAAATAAACCTGGATCTGACTGATGGTCCACCTAACTCGGGATCCAGTCCTCAGTGAGGATTAATAGCTGGCCAAGGAGGAGTTTGGGAACTGGGAAAGCTTACAGGGTGATCTCTATTCTTTCCCTGATTCCTATGAAGCTTATTTTGTTTGGGTGATCCCTTAGCCTCTCATCATCTGCATTTCAGTAACTTACTTAGCCAGATGTATATTTGTTAAGTAATCCTTAATAGTTAGTTTCCTAAACTCTATTCTCCTTTTGTGGAGCTGTGTAAGCTTTTTGCATCCAGAGCACGGTGTGGCAGCTTACATATGTGTTATGTGAAAACCACCTCCTTTGGTTTGCTTTGGCGTAACTCTTCAGCCTGAAAAAGAATTAATCGCAGAGAATATTAAAAAAAAGTCTGTGCGTTAATAAATGCCATAGAAAAAAAAGACCGTGGAAGGTCTTGTGTCAAAATCTGATGACTGAGGTGTTCCAGTGAAATATCAGGTGCCTTGTTTAAAAAAAAAAAAAAAAAAAAAAATATCATGCATTGAAAAATCAGTCCTATGAATCATTGCAGTGAAATTATGTGGAAATCAAAAGTATGAATGGGTTTGAAAAGGGACTAAATATCTTCATAAAGGATCTACTGATATTGGTTGAACGTGGCAGTTCAGTTACATCCTTCAACACAGGAAATTTCAGAAAATGGAAAAGAAAATAGTTTTACTGAACTATAATAAAATTGTCTGCTCATAAAAAAGGTTGAAATTTCATATGATGCTTCCCTTGTATATTAAAGATTTAGCTATATGTTTATTAAAACTAAAATGCTGAAAGGTAACAGAAGTGAGTTTGTGGTTCTACATATAATGATCTATGATAGCAGAGAGAGCATAACTTGATTTTTAGTAAAATGTCAAGTAAATCTGAAGAGCACTGAAGCTGTTGTATGAGTTGCAGCAGGGATTACAGGACTGGTTTGTCTGGTCATGTAAGGTGAATTTCATTTCCACTTCACCTCTATGAATAAGATTAAAATAAGTTGTGGAAATACTACCGTTAGAATTATTTGATATTCTATTTCTTGCATGTGTTTTCCATTACCAACTAAATGCTTAAAATAGTTCCAGGAGACTAAAACAAGTTTTTGTCAGACACAGTTTATAAAATAGTTTCAACAACTTAAAATGGAAACAGTTTAAAATGGATTATTACAGGTAAGCCTAAAAACTGCTCGCAATAAAGATTAGACCATGGCAGAATTCCTGCTGTTGCTTGATAGTGGAGTTAATTCCATGTTTTTTCTTGAGCTGAGTATGTGCATCTGTTCATATTTAGTAACCTTTAAACCTAAAGGAAGCTGTACATGTTGTTTGCAGGTATCCTCAGAGCCACTCACTGATAGTTCATTCAGGACTGGTCATCACTAACACATTGTAAATGTAAAACCTTCCCTGCTGAGGAAAAGCAGCAATTATTTTGCCTTCTCTCTCGCTATAGAAAGTAGATGCCGCCCAACTTGTGAAGGAGGAAAATGTTCTATTTAGAATGAAGTACCTTATTATGTCTGATCTAAAAATCCAGCTGTTGTTCAAACCCATCACCAGTGCTTCAGGATAGCAAAGGAAGTAAATGCCGCCTCCTGACCAGTTTTATCTCGGTCTTGTTTCTGCTTACATTTGGAAGTTGATGCTCTATAATGTATCCTTAAGGTGTTATGCAGCGTGTGACAAAAACTGCCTCTTGCCCCACATTGTTTCATGCTGTTACTATGAGTGTTGGTGCAAGTTTGGTCTCAGTGGGCTGGTTATGGAACATAATTGCTACCGAATGTGAAGGCAGGGAGTAGAGTGTCAGGATACCTTTTTGGCAGTCGGTGAGGTTGATGTGACTCTCTTTTGCAAATCTTCACCTCCCTAAAGCATCACTAACAAATATGTCACTGAAATGGTGTCTGTTAGAAACACTTTGCTATCTAAAAAAAGATGGGATGTAAGAAGAAAAAAGCATTCATTTTAAACTTCTCTCTTTTTTTAACCCTGAGAAGTTTATTTTAAAAGATACTGAGTTTTAAGAAAAACTAGTTACAGAGACCTCGAATCGTTGAACAGCCTTGGAGTAGTTTATTTGCAAATTGACTTATCTGCTAGCAAGCTTAATCTGACATGCATTGATCCAGTCCATTAAAAAAGGTCACTTTCTCATTATTCCCTGAATTGGAGCTTAAGATCCCAAATTGCCCAACTTTGCCAAGGTCTTATATTAGGTAACCAAGTCTTGGCCCAGCCCAGAACGGTGCCACCACCCCCCCTGCCCTGCTTCTTCTCATTTATCCTTCAATAGCACCAGATGGCCAACAAGCTCATGTTTTCAGGAAACCTCCTGGGCCTCTTTACTGTCAGACAGTTGTGCTAGAGAGTGTTGGGGAGGTCAGTAATTGATTTTGGAGGAAGATGAAACGCCTTAAGTGACATATGAAAGAGATGTGCATTTTTAATGTTTTAACTTTGTGTGAGAGAGCGAGTGAACCAGGGCTGTTTTGTTGATGGCACCTAGTGATAAGTTCTTAATTAAAAAAAAAAAAAATCAAACTATGGCTTTTAATTCATTGAGCAGGAAAACTTGTAGTAGTTTCTGCACAATGGTTTAAAAACCATACTAGAAGCGTCGTGGTGGTGGTGGTTGTGTGTGGTGGTGCGTTTTTTGGTTTTGTTTTGTTTTTTTTAATTCAGGGCTCTGATTTTGCTTTCGCTTAATTTTTCTATTTCCGAGGTGTAGTTGCAGTGGGCCACCCCCTCAGCTGCTGGAAATCAGTGCAGTGCTGAGGCAGCCAGTGCACTGGGCCAGCCTGTGTGTTAGATAAGAATCTGAGCACCTGTCTGTCCTATCTGACTAGTTTCTCTATTTGCTGAGGTTTGCAGAGCATTGTACAGGCCAGTACATGAAGACAAATTCTACTTGGTATCTGGTTCACCCTTCTGGCTTTTCCACTCTTCAGTTAAATGCATTATTTCAGCATTAAGATCTGTTTTGGATCAAAGTGTGTGTTCTTGTAAAGGAGTTACTTGAACCCCGTAGTTTGTCTATTCTATTATTTTTGTGTCTCTTAACACTTGGAAGAAAAGAGCATTTGTTTTAAATACGGAATGTAACTTGACAACATGGACTATAGTGTCCTCCGTATATGTTCCCTGCTGCTGTTTCATTGAGAAAAATTGACCGCTTTGAAAATTATAACTTAACAGTGCTGTGATGATGTTAGGGCTTTGAAACGCTTCATGTTCTTTACTGATATTAAGGTCCCATTAAAGTGCCAAAAATACCGAGGAAGGGAATTGATAACACATTGTGCACATCACACAAAGGACTAGGCCATGGAAAATGTTGCTTTCCTTTTAATGTTGTGGTTTGGGTTTATTATCAGTTGTCTTAGTAATCGTCTTTAGTAGTCTCGGTTGCTAAGCCCAAGAGGGGTGCATTTGAAGAAAACTGTCATCTTCCTCTTTTTTTCCTCTTCCCTCCTTGCCCCATCTGTGCTACTTGTACTTCGGGGTCAGTTGTGGTGTTGTAGCCATAGTTCGTGTTTTTCAGCCTTCACAAGCACAGAATTTGCTTTCCCTTAGGAAAATGAAAATATTGAAAGTAAGCAAACTTTGACTGCAGTTGTAAGATAAGAAGAGACTTGCTGGGTCAGTATTGTCCGATGACATCTAACACTTGACTACATTGCTTATGGGGCTTAGGAGCTAAGTTTAGGTACTGCTGCTGTGTTGAGTGTACTAAGTTAAGCTTCAAGGGGGAAGAAGAGCATGTAAAATTGCACAGCGTAATTCTTTGCCTTATTTATAAAGCTCCTGTTTGGAAGTACCTCAGTAGTGTAATATATAATATTTTATTGAAACTGTAATGAATCCTGGGCTGAAAAGAGAGGTGCCTAATTTGATAATATGGTCGCTTTTGGGTATAGGATGATTTTGGAGATAAGCTTATTAAGATGATTTCATTAAGAAAATTATTTGAGCTTCATATTGGGATTGACTCCCATTCAAATTGCCATCGGCATATTTCAAAAATAATATTGTAAGAGACAGGGAAAATGGACACTAGGCTTTTGTATTAATATAGGAGTCAGTTTTATCAGATGCTTATTCTTGTTGGTGTGCATTCATGTACTTTTTTATTTTTGAAGTATTGTTTGTTGCATAAGCTCTTAGTGCAAATTTTTGCTATGAAGTTTTATTACAAAAATGTTTTGATTAGAGCGCTACTGTATTAGGAAGACAGACTCTGTTCTTTCACTTCCTGCTTGATGTTGCTTTCTTACAAAGAAATGTTTTGTGGAGAAAATGGTTCTGTCAGTCTTGCTTTAGGTGCTACGATTACTGTAGAGTTAACATGGCCATGTGCTCCGGGAAAGTTCCTAAGGTGAGGAAAAAAGCTTGGCACTTCTTTGGCTAAAAAGCTTGTGTTGGGATGAGGCCAAACTAAACACCAGGACCTTTCTGGGTTTATGATTTGCATCTCTCTTCAGCTGTTGGGGTTCCGTGGGATTTGTCTTGTTGCTCAGGCTCTGCCTGCAGGCTCTATGGATCCCATTACCGTATAGAACAAATACATGGAGTGCATCTGGGGAGAAACAAAATTTCTATTCTTTGACTCTTTTGAGAGAAATTTTACTGCATCTCCCTTGAGAAACAGTTCCTGTAGGTGAGTGATTACTGTTTTCCGTGAGGGGAAATGTTGAAAAATGTGTGGGTGAATCCACACGTTTTTCCATTACAGTTTAAACGTGTGCCTTCAATGTTAGATTTTAGAAGTATGTGTAGACCAACCAGCAAAACACAAATCCTCTTTAAAACTTACTGCAATTATTGAAATGCTCATTTTTCCTAAAATTACACTCAGGCCTTGTTTGGTTTTGTTTAGAAAAGTTCAGAAGCATTTCTTTCTTAGAAAACTCCACATCAACTCCTGTATCGTTTTTTTCTTTCTCCATACCTCTGTTTATCTATATAGATAGAAATAAATTTAAAAGAAACTCACCAAAACAAACACAAAACCAAACAAAACACACACACACCCCCTCCCCAACAAAAAACAAACAACACAAAAAAACCACCCCCAAACCAAACAAAACGTTCTTAAAGCTTGAAAGAGCCATCTTCTGTCTTGGTCCATCAGAGCTGAGGTTGCCCTCTGCACCGCAGCTGTCAGCTGCCTGCCCTGCATGGTTCACTTCTCGCTGAATGCTCCTTCAGCCAGAAACAGCATCGTGGTTTAGGAGTTCATATTGAAGGAGAAAAATTGTGAGAAAAGAGCTCTTTCAGTTAACATGCGCAGGGCCCAGTAAGACCTGCTAGTTAGCAGGAGAATATGAACTGGAAGTAAGTCGCATGTTTTAGTAGCAAGGATAATTTATTGTCCTTTGGAACACTTTATCAAGGGATATTCAGTAAATTCCCCTAGTTGCTGGGGTTTTTTTTTTAAATTTAAGTTCAGGTAGCTTGACAAAACTGTATTCCGTTTGTTGGATCTGCTAGGAGGGTCACAGGGTGAGATTGTGGCTGTCACTATGCTGGGTTAAAGTTGGGTGATTTTCATTCTTCTGTCTCAACAAGAGCTGCCGAGACTCATTCAGTCTCAGCAGAAGCAGATGCTGATTTGGCTTTGTTCTGCCACAGCCAGGGCAGCTCCGCTCCTGGCTTTTCACTGGAGTACAATTGAGTACCTCTGAAAATGCCACCCGTAGTCACTTGCGTAGTGTGTAGCTATGGCAGCCAAGGTTACTTGCCTGTTGCTGCCCGGAGCAGGGTTATAACTGTGACAAGTAACGTAATGTGGCCATTGCATTCTCCAGTTGAGAAATGGAAACCAGTGCAGGCTGATGTTCCTTGGGCTCTTGGGCACAGCGAGGCAGCCACGAGTCATTCCCTCCACATGAGATCTGGACGTTAAAGGTTTCCATGAACATATGTTGCAAAGTAACCTTTAATACTGCGTGTTTTACGTGGTTGGCTGGATAAGGCACAAAAGATGTGACAGTTTTTTAGTCTGCAAAGCCTCTGAGACCCTTGAATAATGCATGGCGGGGGCTGCCCAACAGCTGGTTTCATACGAACAGGGGTTGGCTCTTGTGAGCGGACTTGTCCCCGACGGAGGCACCACAGCATTCTTGTCCTTTTCTCATTAAATATCATGTACTTACTAACATTTCTTTTAGACAGCAGCTAATGGAATTATGGGTATTTTATGTCATCTCTACATCAATAATGCAAGATGAGCCACATAAAGAATTGATTTTTTTTTTGTTGTTTGTTTGTGGAGGGAAACGGAAGGATAATTTAGCGCTTGGCAGTAGAGATTTCTTTTAGTAGTTCCAGTTTGATGTAGATTCTAGTTATGACCTTGAAGTCACATCTAGAAGCAGGGAGGCTAATTAGTAAAATTTTGTAATTACTTTGGATGACTCCCTAAATTATAGTCACGCAATAAAATCAATATCCCCTGGAGCAAACCAAGTTGTACTGCACAAACAGGTTAGTGCTTAGGACTACACTGCTTATATTGCTATGCTAAATAGGTTGTAATATCAGTATTTTATTGTGTCTAGAAACTAGGTTGTTGGTGTGTGTGTGTGGTGTGTGTTTGTTTGGTGTTTGTTTGTTTCTCCATGGGGTAGCCTGTGAGAAGAATTGTTAAGTCTTCTATGTGCTACTTCCACACCTGTTCTCCTTCGTTCAGAGAAAATCAGCACTTGTGTTTGCTGGTGCCACGTTTGCTGTGTCCATTGAGAGGATCAGTGGAGTCCTCTAAGCTGCCTTCAGAAAGGAGGAATAACTTTAGCTTCCCTGTGCCCTTTCAGATGGCAAGGAAATGCTGTGATTTAGCAGAAATGAGCGAAGTCAGGAGGATATTCAAAAGGAGATGGTGATTCCATGGTGCTGTTGAAAGCACTGGGAATGTTTGCCATTTGTAGATAAGCAAGCAGTGGACTTTATAAGCTGCAGTTTTGGTTGACAAAACTTCCCTTGAAGGCTGACAGTAAGCATTTAATCCAGAATTAGTAATATCAGAAGTCTGGATTTTGTATGCATGAGTTAACATATACCTGCTTGGTTTGGTTTACCCTTGGCGTTAAGCATTGAAAACCAGTACTGATGCGTTTATTTCTAGAATTTAATTTTTTTCTTTTGCACACTGTAAATATATATTCAAACATTTGTAGCAAACATGCATTTGGGGAGATGATGTGCAAGAACTGGAGTAGGTTTAGCAGCTCCATTTTGACTTCAGATAAGGACTTAACCCATAAAAAACCGAACTTTGTAACTGAAGAACCATGCAATCAATACGAATGTGTTGGATGCCTTTTACATAGCACACAATGTTGTATTTTATTCAGTATTCAAGATTGTAGTTCCGTGTTACGCTACAAACCACTCGAGGGCTTCCTTGTGTTGCTCAAGAAGTTTGCACAGAAACTCTTAGTGTGTTTCCCCAGAAGCTATTCACCCCATGCCAGCGCTAGTGCCTGGCTCTGTGCTGAGCACCCGCTCCAGTCCAGGGTATCATCTCTGTTTAGCAAATTCTTCACCGGTTTGCCTAAATTTACGTGAAGTCAGTGGCATGTAGGCACGTGCCTAACTCTACCTGAAGGCTTCCCGGTGCCTGGCCCGAGTCTGGAGGAAGAGACCAACGTGCCAGTGGCAGAATTTGGTTATGTTCATGTCCTACTGAGCCAGCTAATTTATTAGTACTGACGGAGCTTATGAAAGATGCACTCTTCTGTTGGTACAGCATATATTAAGATAATCAGCTATGATTATAAACTGACTTATCTAGTTTAAAGAAACAACAACAACAACAACAAAAACACAAACAAAAAATCCTCAAACCACGAACTCTTTTCAGTCTTTCATCAAGTATGATTTTGCTGATGCTGACAGAAATGAGAGGTGGGCGTGCTATGAATACACTTAACCTCCTTTAAATTTGTCTGTGATAACGAAAACTCACATCCTTCCCCATTGACACAAAGAGCAGACGTGCTTTCTGCCTGCACACTTGCTGAGTTGACAGTCTCTGTCGCTCACTCTGTGCTATCAGCCCATCATCTGGTCATATTTTTATTCTGCTGGCAAATCTGCACCAACTAGATAGTTGATGGCAAAAGTCCAGTTTTTGTTCCTACTGACACTTCATCTTCCTTTGATGTGTTTACATCTATGATTATTGATTTTTAGTTTCTTGTGTTCTGTTTAATGTGAACGACAAGGGGACATGTGCTCGTGACGTTGGGCTATTAGCCTTTGCAAGCACACAAGTACTGGGACTTCAAAATAAATGCCCGTGTATTGGTGGGTTTACCTATAATGAATTATTAAAAACGACACATTTTCCAGGATAATTTTTAGTCATTGCATACACGAGTAAAGACTGACATTCTAATGTACTTTAAACACAGAGCAAGGTCTCTGCAGCTCACCTCTCCTCATGCCGGAGTCTCCTGTGGCCGGAGCAGGGGCAGGCAGGCAGGGGGTGATCCTCACCCCCCCCTGCCTGTTACTCTGCCTCTCTCTTGCCTCTGGTGCTTTCAGCTGAAGGGGAAAAGGATGAGTCATCCATCAGCTTATTGTAAGACAGTGTAGACAGCTGTAAATATATCCTGTCTGGAGATTTGATTCCAGTAATCAGCACAAAATAACCGTTGACATCACACAGAGTAACTCTGGGCCCGTCCTGCTGGAAAGAAGCTGGCGGGCGGGGAGAGGGAAGGGATTAATGGTGTTGAAATAGCAAAGGCTAAGATTCCTGCTTGTGCAGGCTGCCTGTGTTCCTGTGGTGGTTGTTGCCATCGCAAACTACGTGGAAACAACTGATACTCTGGGCCAGTATCTTAATATGGCTTTAATCTAAAAAATAATGAAAGTCTAAATGTGAGAGTACAACAGTTTCTGTGCCAAGGGCTAAACTCATGGCATAGGGAATGGGTACATTTCTGAATTGTAGACAACTTGGGTTGAAATCTTGAATTTAGCTTGCAGAAATGTTTGAGAAGGATGTGGCTGAAATAGGATGTGTGTTTAATTTTTATGAGCATGGCTTTTGTATTTCTGTGGTTAAAGGCTTATGAATTACAGGTCTCCATTTGAACTTTGAAATAAGTGGAAGTGTGTGAAGTGAACCAGTTTCCCCTGCGTACCTTGTGTTTGTTTATTTGGAGTGCTTAAATCTACTGAGGCGTTAAAGCACTATAGCTGCTTCCAAAGGCAGATTAGAAATATGGTCAAAAGTGAGGAATAGCCTGAAGGTTTGACGTTATTTTCTGTCTGGCTGCACAACAGCCATACAGACAACAAATATCCAGGAGAGAGTGGGGAAGAGGTTGCATTCTCTCAATGTACCTATGGCCAGCTGTAGCTTTCCTTGAGGAATAGTATTTTAGCAATATGAATGTAAAAGCCCCTTTTTGTTTCTGAAGCTACTAGTATGGTTAGGATCACTCCATAATAACCCTGTCCAAAGCAGCAGGTACAATTGATATATTTTCTTTTATCCAATATGATGAATTTCATAATCTGTTAAGTATGTGCACAGAGTAAATTAGGGATTTTGCATTCTTTTAAAAAGAGTAATTTGTAATGCCTCATGCAAATCAACTCTGTAGCAGAAAGCCTCAGGGAGCGTACATAGACTTGTTTTCATGCCTTTATCAAATGGATCTGTAGGTTGGAAGCTTTCACAGTACAGAAGAAGCAGGTTACTTCACTGCTTGGCATATGGAAATGAGATTTAAGAAATCATTCGGTGATGTCTAGATTTGCTGCTTTGAAATGGAAATAGGTTGCAAAACAAAGACGTTGCTTTTGTATGGGTCTCTGATAGTCTTGCTAGTGCTGCTACAGGAGGCAGGAATGAAGTGTAAGACATTAAAATAACAAAACCACTAAATCTTCTTTTTTCCTTTCAACCTAGCTGTATGTAGTCCATGTTCAAAGAGTTGTTGCTTCTGTCAGAAACTTCTCAAATTAACATAGTCTGTAATTCTGTTAAACAAATGTTTAAAATGTTCACATCGAACATATGCGCAGTAGGATCCACACGCGTGGGTCTGGAAGTGCGCAGCCTGAAAATCCTGCCTGGCTTGGGGCTCCCAAGGCCCCTGTGCCTTCACTAGCCCCTGAAGTCAGTGTACAAGTACTGCCAGGCCTGGGCCCCAAGTGCTGTGTGTGGTTCCAGACAAACAGGAAAGTGAGCTCCTAGTCCGGAGTTTTAAGATGCTTAATGTCCTGGAAATAATTAGGGTCTCTATGGGAGCATCTCTGAGTTAATGAGCGCTACTATGGGGTTTTTTTCCTCGATTTTCTCCAAGCTTTTGGAACATAATGTTATAAAATGTAATTTCAGATACTTTAGTGTGTGCATTCCTCCTTGCAGCAGAGCAGATCTGACAGGGCTTTGCAGTACTTGCTGTTGCTGGGGTAGAGGTACAGGTGACCGCAGCCAACACGATGCTGTTAATGAAGAGCAGGACTCGAACTGGCCAGAGCATCAGTCCTCTCTCCTGCATAAAGTACAAATAATGAAAAGTTTGCTCTTCTGACTCATGACTGAGTATTTTTCATGCATTAAAAATTTAAAAATAAGAGGAGGGTGGTGACTGTGTGTGGTCTGAGGAAAGAGATTCACCAGTTTAATATTGAAAGATGTGCATTAACTGCTGAATCATCCTTCTGGTGATCCTTTGAACTTTAATGTGGCTGAAAAGAAGCGAACATACTTTTTCTGTGCACAGTAGCATAGACAGGGTATCTTTCTCTAAGGGCTTAGTATTTAACATGAATTTTGTTATTCGCTTAAAAAAATATTTAGAAGTTTATAAATGAGCAGCATCTACCAGTTAATTGCTGGAATTAGGATGTGAAAAATGCATGCTCTTTTCCAGGGGGAATTCTGGACGATCACTTTGAAGTTTATTCTCTGTGCATCTACCTAATTTTTCTCAGATGACTTGAAAGGCTGCCAGCTTCTCTGCTGATTCAGAACAAGCTGATAGTGTTCTCACTCTGCTGCAGAGATAGCTGTGTCTTTGGTGACTGGCCTGAATGAATCAATGCAATGTTTATAGGACAGAGTCTGAAGCCCGTGCGGAATACTTGTTAGAGAGTAGTGCTGTCTCTTTTCAAGTAAAATCAGTCAAACCAAATAGAAATATATTTAATATACTTAGAATTAGGAAATTTCAGTAGGGTGTGTGGTGAGCGTTAATGCTAAGAAAGGTCATAACTGGGTGGAGATTAAGATCTTAGTATTTGTGTGCGTTTTCTAGTAATTCATACATCAGCTTGAGCTGTCAGATCAACAAGTGGTGTCGTGGCATGTGCCTCTTGGGGCTGTTGATAGAATCAGTATTCTTGTATCGGTGTCTCATTTTATTTTGGAAAAAGCTTTGACTTGAATGCCGTTAAGTTTATTGAATGTAATGGAGAATATGCAAGAAGTTACAGGAAACAATTGCATGCAATTCGAAACATTTATTTATTTCTTTTTTGGGGCTGAGATGACTGTGTTACTGTATTGTGGTCTACTTATTGTTTTAAAAACCTGGATATGAGTTTCAGTCAAAAGCACAGCAAAACCTGTCTGGTTTTGATTCCTGGAGGTGTAATGTGGGAGGTAATTCTGCTCTCATCGGTGTCAGTGGGATTTGCAATAGGTGCTGTGGACTTGTTTGAAAGCTACTTCCATTAGTTATTTCCCGGGCTCTGGGCCTGGCATCTCCTCTTCCTCGAGTGTACATTGCCCTTTTTCGTAATGTTTCTAACCCTTCAACCTTTAAGATTCAGCTGATGTGTTGTAGCTCCATGTATTTGGGGTAGTGGTTGTATTCTAGCATCTCCGGGTGTGTCGCCTTAGCTGTGGGTAACTTTCATCCTTCTCATAACCAAGGAAACAAGTTCTGAAACTTGAAATATATCACACTGCAATTTAAAAAAAGATAAATTATCAGATTAGGATTTAAAGGATGTTTTTTGAAACATGTTTCTTTCTGCTTTTTCTTCTTTATTAAAAATCTTATGGCGATAACTTGGGTTTTATTGATAACTTTGCATTTAGTTGTTGTACGTTTTGAAATTTATGGTTAGACTGCAGTAAAAAATCTAGTGTTCAGTTTGATGTCAATGTGCAATTGTGTGCATGCAATATAGGTGGTATATATTTAGTACTGGATTTGGATTTTTAGTATTGCAAAATAATGTTTGCTTCAACAGTGGTGTTGGTCTCTTTTCCCAGGTAACAAGTGATAGAAGAAGACAAAATGGCTTCAAGTTGTGCCAGGGGAGGTTTAGATTGGATATTAGGAAAAATTTCTTCACAGGCATTGGAACAGGCTGCCTGGGGCAGTGGTGGAATGACTATCCCTGGACGTGTTCAAAAGATGTGTAGATGTGGTGCTTAGGGACACGGTTTAGTGGTGGACTTGACAGTGCTAGGTTAATGGTTGGACTTGGTGACCTTAAAGGTCTTTTCCAACCAAAACAGGTCTGTGATTCTATGTCTTACAAAATGCTTTTGTATAGATGTGATACAGAGTGATAGAAGTTTTGCAAAATTTGTGTTGTGCTTATTTCTATTATTGTATCAGCATAGTCTAATAATGATTCAGGATACTTTTGCAGCAAGTTTGAGGAAAGTCAGCAAAATGCAACAGATGAAGAAGCAGGGACAGCCCGTGCAGAGAAGTGCTGGTTTCCAGGGAGAGTGCTGTTCTGTGAGACTAGATCCATCCCTGGCTACCCGTGATCCAAGATGATGAAAGCCCATTGGCATGTGGTTGCAGATTATCAGATATTTTACTTAAAATCCTGGGAATGAGAGTATGAGGAGAAGGAATCCAATCCAGGCCACACGTGTGTCTGTGTACAATGGTCCTCAGGAAGACAGTCTCAGAGAATAAATCTGGTTTTTGTGAGCAAGCACCTGTTGCTTTTTGTGGAAGTGATAATCCTGGAGCAGCTGCTGGTTAGAACTGGTAGTATCAGCTCTCGGGCCCCACTGTTAGCACAACGTGTTTAAGACCCCGTGTGTAGACTTACTGATCTGCTTTACGATAAACACAGGCGGTACTTGGACTGCAAGGACTGACAAATGGAAAGTTACAGAGAGCTCCTTGTTGCAGCTTGGCTTATGTTTCTTTGCCCACTTCAAGAGACGGCATTAGTCACCCGCAAGTGTCAGATGCCATGGGTCCGTGCTGGCTTTTCCTTGACGCTGCAGGATGCAGCAACTCTCCCCTGCTGCCCTAAATGCTGCCTACTTCTGTCTGTCCCTTCCAGCCTCTTCAGAGGACAAAAAGCCCCGCAGTGTTTTAAAGTGAATAAATATGTACATTTCTGGTTTTTTGAATCTGATTTTTAAAATGTCGCGGCATAGAAAATTGCCAAATTGTGAAAGGCTTCATGTTGCAGGTTGTGCTGCTTCTCCCATGGGCTGAACTGGCAGTGGCAGGAAGAGAGGACTTCAGGAGGTCTGGATTTAATAGGGGCTTGGAAGCCTCATGGCACTGATAAGCCCTTTAAAACCTATTTTTAGGCTAGAAATACTGAGGAAAGACCAACACTGTAGTCTTTTGGGGTCAGTCTTTTCCCATCTTTCTCTTTAAGCCAGCACAGTGGCTGTTTTGTTTGCAGAATGGTAGCATAAAATGAGGAAAAAACAAACCCACAACATTTTAAGCTTGTATAAAATCTAATAAAAGCATGGAGTTATTTTTGCGTAATCATGGGGAGCATGCTTCTGAAGCAAGTCATGATTTTTCCTGTATCTTTTTTTTCCCACCCCCCTCCTTTTTTAGTGCCTGAAGATGATGTTCTGAAGGTGCGATCATCCTTACAAGGGTGGTGCAACTTCTTGTTAATGTCACTTGCATAAACTCACATGGCTGCTATCTTTCAGTTATTTTATTTGAAAGAATTGGACTGGTAAGTCCCAGGTTGGGTCTGCCAGCCAAGATCAACTGTGCTCAACCTCTCGTGGTCACTGCTCTTTAGAAAATGCAATGCGGGGAAGAAGTCTCAGGTAGTAATGTCTCTGCTGCCACAGTTTGCTTGGGTTTCCAGGGAGCTGAAACTTGGCCACCTGTGGGAAGCTGTACTTACGGGTTCCTGTTCTTATAAGCACAGCAACACGGTCTGTCTCTCTTCCATTCCTATACCTGTGCAGTGGTCTAAAATTGTGTGGCTTACATAAGCAGATGTGTATTTATAAGCAGAAGTACTTCTACTTAATAGAAGATTACTACTTAATAATTGACCTCTGCCTTTTTTTAATATGCCTTTTGAAGAAAACTCCATATACGTATGTATATAAGCAAATACACACACACAGAGTATATGTGTGTATGTATGCATATGCACACCCCCTCAGTATCAATATCATAAAACTGTTGTTAAGGCACAGGTTGAGCAGAGATATCCTGCAGTGCCCCCAGAAAAGACACTTGATTCTCAGAAAAGTCTTCCCAGCCCTAGTGTAGCTCACAAGGAAGCAGTTCCTGTTAGTAAGAGAGCTGTGGCTTGGTCAGTCATCTGAACATCACAAAGCATGTCATAGTCACGTGAAAGAAGAGACTAAAAGTCCCTTTCCCCTTCTCTTTCTCTTGCCATTATCTCTACTTCTATTTTTTGTCTGTGTTGGTGTGTGTCTATGTAACCAACATCTATTGAAAATTGAGGGGTGGGGAAGTTTGGGGTTTTTGTAATCAGTCAGGATACTCCTTTAGTGTATTAGAAATCAACTTTTTAATCTGCATTTATTGCAGTGTTCCTTGAAAGCTGGGAGAAGGACAAGACAAGAGGAACACGAGTTGCCTGTTAGCTGGTTACAGCCTATAGCACACAACTAGCTCTGAAAACAACCAAACATTTATTCAACTTCTTTCTGTTTAAAATACAAAAGACATTTTTTCTAATTCCTTTTGCTCTGGCTGCCGTTGTCATTGCGAAGGTGTCATTTGTCAAGGTGAAGGAAGCGCGGTGGATCCGTTGGCAGAGTTGCTCCCGGGCCGCTGTGCGGTGCCTGCGCCGGGCCCAGCCCTGCGCCAGGCCGGGCACGGGGCCAACCCCCACGAACTGATAAATCTTGATAATGCAATGGACAGTGGGTCAGCTTTCTGTATTTGCCAAAGCATTAAATATGTTTATGGTAGATAACGTAATCACAGTATTTTTAGGCATGCATTACCAGTTGTACGGATTTTCTTGTTATGTTGCGTTTACTTGTTTTGGGTTTTATTTGCAAACTGTCAGAAGAAATTGTGCTACGTTGCACAGCAGTGTAAATAGGGCTTTCAGGGCACAATTTAAAATTGATGTGTGTCTGAATTCCTTATATTGCTTTGAAAATGGAGTGATCAAGAATCTGCTCAGTGATTTGGTTAGTAAGCATCAGGCACCATAAATAAAACTGTGTAAATGCTATTTAGATAGCTAAGGAATACATAGCGGTTCCAGAAATAAATGCACATAACTTGTGGCTTCAAATGTCAGTTTTTGTCTGGTATGTTTCATGTGATGAGCTTCTGACATGTGGGCCTTGTGTGGATCAGAGGATGATCACTTCTTAGTCCTTGGTTTTTAATGAACATTGTGACTGTTCCACTGCAAGAACAGGGGTTAGCATTCAAAATAACCAGAGCAGTTTGTGGCTTCCCTGCAGAGTGCCCGGCAGTGTTTCCTTCCACACTGGAGCACGTCAGTGATGTTGACTCGGAAGGCTCCTCTTTTTGTAAAACGTGAGCTGAAAGCTGTTGCCTGCCCAAGTCTATCCCAAAGGATGGGATGTGTCCTAGCACAGCTGAGTGCTGTAGACTCTGGAATTATCTCTACCGCTGATGTGTCTTGAGGAGAAGAGTGTTTTACACGGAGCTTTTCTTTTGTCCAAGGTCAGTTATTACTCTGAAGCATGAGCAGAAGGTATCTAAGTACTGTTAGAAATAAATACACTGTTTCTTCTGTCTAAATTTTCCATTATTCCTCCTTTCAGAAGTTCTGGTGAACTGCAGTCTTTCTGTAACTTGGGATATAATGTATTTGTTAGTTTTTCAAGATAAAACATTTATCACAGTATCATTATCCCCAGTGATTGAACCAATATGCTTTGGAATGTGCACAGATGGATAATTGCAAGTGATGCTCAGATTATATCAGCAGAAAATAAGACATGTAGTTCAGAAAAGGGAGTACCCATTACACAGCCTTTCAGGAGTGACCTGTATCTCATATTGCCCAGTACAAGAACACCTAGCCTTGACAGAGAGGACATCTCTTGTTGGACAGAGCAAGGTAAGCTGGTGGATGGTGCATCTCCTGAGTCTGAGAAGCAATTAGAAGAGGAGGCCACTTTTCAGAGAGGTTTTTTTTTAGGGCATTCTGGATGTTTGCCTGCAGAGGATAAGCCTTTGCCACTAAGTGCCTACTGTCATGAAATGCAGTGCGGTCCTTCCGCTGACTTCAATAGCAGCAGATCAAGCCCCATCACATTCGTAACAGCTGAAGCTCCGTTTTCTACTTCACTTCTCAGTCTGGCAGCATCTGGTAAGCATCTGCACTCTTTGGGTTGGAGCCACAACAATGAGGCTTTTGTTGCATCAAGTATTTTGGGAGAGGAGGAGGCTGTATGAAAGTTAATTTTGGATACTAGCTCATCAATGTTAACATGTTTCCCGTCACCCTTTGGTTGCTGCTGCTGATGCAGCGATATGTTGCCTGGTAAGGAAAACGTGAGAGACTTTTTCACAATAGAAATTAAACTGTGTAGAGGAAATAATTCTCTGGAGCTGCATGTGGTCTCCTTAATGAGCAGGAGTTTGGATTTGGGCAAAGTATAGAAATAGGGCTGATGAAGTGAAACTCTTCCTGCCTCTCATCTCTCGTAGGTTATGATTCAACTACTGGGTTTTGCATTCGCTTATCTTATTTGGTCTCCTACTGCAGTCAGGTTTGGAAACACATGATGATTAAATGATTTAGTAGTAATAGGTCTGAAGCACTCGTCTGCAAATTTACAAGAATAATAAAGAAATCAAATGCTGTTCCAGGTGGGAAATAATATTTTGAGTAGATGATTCATAATAACATGAGATCTTAAAGATTTCTGAGAATTGCGAAAGGGGAGGTAGTTTGGAAACAAATTCGACATGTAAAGTTTATTGTTTGTTGTTATATATTATTGATAGTAATGTATCCCATAACTGTGTTAAGAAGCCAAGTTCTTTTTTTTCCGGTTAAGCAAAAGGGTTTAGTATCTGTAGGTAACAAAAACCAGGGCACAAAAGCAAACCATTAAAAGTCCGTGTTTGTGTTTGCTCTCAGCCTGTTCTTTATTACAGAAATGGCCCAAAGCTGTGATGGAGGGGCCAGGTTAGGTGGGTTTTTATTGTTGTTTTTTCTATTTCTTATAGTGGAAGTATCTTATGACTGAGAGCAGGGACTCCAGTCACTGGATTGCCAAGAGGGCCCTTGTGCTGGTCTCACTGCTGTCCCCAGCCTCCCTCCATGTCCCTGTATGTGATACAGGAGCGAGCAGTCTGTGCCTACCTGGTCTCCCCCTAGTCCAGGGCTTAGTTACAGGTTTATTTTTTCATGCTTGTCAAATCTTACTCTACTTTAATTCAGCTTTGAAGAAGTCAGTGTGATTTCTACATTTAAATGTTTTTAACAAAGCCAGAACAGACGAATATTGGGATTGTGGTTAAGGCTGGGCAAATTCTACCAAAAGCTAGGAAGGTACGATGAGTGATGAAACTGCTTAATGCATTTATTCCTTATTTACTAACTGTTGAAAGATGTTGTGTTTTATTTGAAAAAGGGAGTGGCTGGGCAGGCAGTGCGATGACTGTTCTGTTTGATCCTGGGGTTGTGCCCTGCCACCGCGCGGGACCCCGGGGTGGAAGGAGGGATGGTTCCTTCCTGATGAAATGAGGCTTTGCTGTGGTGTTTCTCGGGTGCTCACTTTAGGGTAAAGGTAAAGGTTTGAGAAGATTTTTCCCAAAATATTTGCTGACCTGCTCATCCTTTTCTGTGGATGACCAGACCTATTCTAGTGTACCTGTCCAAGAGTTTTGTCCATTTAGTTCTGACAATGTTCCTAGTGGAGGGGGAACTTCTAGGTTCTATCTGGAAGGTGCCTGGTGAAGTCCTCCTACTGTTAAGCTCTGTGAGAGTCATTTTGGGACTATAATTTGTCCTTTTTTTTTTTTTTTTAAATTAAAATACTTTCTTTTCTTTCAAATGCTGCGTATTTTACTGCATTCTCACACAATGCAGTACTTCAGTAGTGCAAGTGCTTTTCCTGTGATAAAGTGAATAATTTTTTTTTTTTCTTTTTTCTTTCCCTAAATAGCAGTGGAAGATAAAATCTCCATGTGAGCTAATTGCGGGTATTACCATTCGGTTTAGAATATACTGTATCGCCTTTCCACTCTTTTTAACATTGTATCAGTTGAGACTAGAACAGTCATCCAAGAGAAGAACTCGAGATACAAGAAGGAAGAGATGAGGGAGTTGTTCTATTTCTGTTGCTCTTAAAGGAAGGATGAGGATATTCTGCCTTCCAAGCTATAGAGTATGCGGGTGTTAAGTTTTATCTGCAGGTAAAGATGACAGCAATGTACCCATAATTAATTTTACTCCATTTTACAATTGGGCTCCATTACTGCTCCTGTGGGACCATGGTAGAACATAGTATTTATTATGTGTTAAAAGCAGAGCTTTAAAAAAACCCAAACAAACAAACAAAACAACAAAAAAACCCCCAAACAACAAACACACACTTTAAAAATATTTCACAATAAGTAACAAATGAAACTTAGGAATGACTGGTGTTTCTACCTCTGTTCTTCTGACAATGGGGTGGTTTTTTTTTGAAAGAAAAGCTTCTAGTGAGGAACCAGCTAGTATTTTCATTCCTCCAAAAAGAAAAGGTGGGGTTTTTTTTTTTTCATACTTCCTTGCCAATATTTGGGCATATAAGTATTCCTCAGAATCTGTGTGGAATATATTCCTTCCTTAAAAAGTAATTTTTTTAAAACTAGAATGCAATTGGGAAAATAATGCTTTTGTAAGTATCACCAAGCTTAGCAACTTCTTGTTTCATTTTTAAACTCTATTATTTCCATAACAGAATAACAAGCCAAAGATAAACGATTTACTCCAAATATTTGAGATCTGCAGAGCTGGTGTGTGTATGTGATGAAGCAGTCGGCTTCAGCTGCTTTATGGTGAATATTACAGAAGATGCTGCAAGTAAGGTTTTTGACTGAGGTCACACTTACTAATGAGTTCAAAGCAGAGCTTTGTCATGGGATTTAATGTCTGTATCCTCCAGAGAGGAGGGCAGGGATTTGTGAAAAGAAAGTCGGCTGCACCACTGGGTGATGAAACGGGCTGTGGTGGTGCTGTAATGAAGTACTAATTCATCAGCCTGGTGGCCAGCAAAGAGATGGTGGGGGGGAAACTCTTGGCTGAAGTGATGTTTGACAGATGAGAAGGGCAGCTTTTCTGTAACTTTAGAGAATAATAGAAAAACTTTACCTGAAAAATAACTCTTTGCTTTTATAGTCTTAGTTAAACTTTCATGACGGCGAATCTGCCTGGAGCAGCCAGGGACATTGCCCTCCTCTGGCCCCACCTCAGCGCCATGGGGCTGGAGGAGCGCTCTCCTCACTTGCCCTGCCTGTGGAGGAACTGTCAACAGTAAAGGATTCAGTGGGGGAAAGTACAGCTAAATCTCTTGTAAACAGTGAAACAACTACAAATACCTCTGTCGTTGTCCTGAGGTTCTGGCGGTTAGAGCTCTACCCGGCCTGAGTGGCCGAGTTCTGCCCGGGCAGGACGGTGCGGGGGGAACTTGTAGCACCTGGGCAGGCTTTGTAGCCAAGGTGGAGGGAGCTGTTACAGATGGAAGGATGAACAAGCGAAGAAGTTAGGACAGTCTCAAGGAGCATTAAATATTTTCCTCATGGGAAGAGGCATTGGGCTCATAGTTTTTGCTTTTTAAGGAACTGGAGATATCACTTGGAGTTTATTCACAGAGTGCAGTAAATATGACCATTGACTTGCAAAACAAGCAAGACCTGGGCTAAATATTCCATGGCGGCTGGGCTTTCCCTGGGGTACCTGCATTGTGCCAGTCCCCTCTGAAAGCAGGGAGAGTGCTCTCGTGTTGAACTGAGAGGATGGGTTGAGGAGGGTGGAGTGAGCAGAGGTGGCTCTCCCACCTCGCCTCACTGGCAGCATCGCCCCCGGGGCAGCGCGGTGGCTTCATGGCTGCAGGACCGGGCCCTGTGGAGGGCAGGAGGTGACAGGGACGGGTTGCGGCAGCTCCGGAGGACAACGGGCAGTGGCGTGGAGAATCAGCTCCTTTGCAATGCTCTTCTGCCGAGCACAGCTCAATGTGCAATTCTGTATTTCTGGCTGAGGGTTTTGCTCTCAGATGCCCACTGTGGGACAGGCCAGCAGCCATTCAGCTACAGAAAGGCATGGCTGAAATGAAGAAAACAATCACTTAGCTTAAGTAAATGCCTATTAAATAGAATAAATCAGTTGGAATTATAAGTTCATGTGATATTTAATATAGTGTCTGCTTCAAGTTAATCAGTAAGCTAAATTTGCTGAAATTTTAAGCTATATGTTGTAAAATTCTGGGTGAGCTTGTGCCCTGCCTAAGGCTGTACAGAAAAGGAGATTTAGACAGTGGAGGAGGGGCATGCATAGCCAAAGCAGAAGATGGGGGGAGGAGGAAAGAATCAATAGTTCATTATATTTGTAGAGTAGCAGAAGGAGAAAAAGGATCAATAGTTCATCAAATCTGGAGTCTCGGCTTGTGAGATGTGGTTGGTTAACACAATAATGCTTTGGTGGAGTCATTGTTCATGTTCCATGTTTTAACTAGTGCACATCATGTAACAGTTTCTATCATTATATGAGAAAGAATAAAGGAGAAGTAGAAATGAAGGGTAGTCAGCTTGCAAAGCCTAGTTTAGGGGAAGGCACTCCCTTAAAGAGATCTTGTTGACAAATATGAAACAATTCTTTGAGGTTCTCCAGCTCTCCTTTTACCAACACCGTCTTCACCGTAACAGCATTGCTCAAAATTCTGCAGTTTTCAATTAGGATTTCAGTGAATGTGAGTTTTGTCTGCAAGATTAGGCGTTGTGGTTTTAATAGTTTACAGCCCAGGTGAAAAGTAAATACTGTGTTATAACAGACAGATTTCAGGCTTGAGTGTGAACTTTTCTACAAAATGAGCTCACTTATTTAACACATATGAGCTAGAAGTCATGCAGTCATGCAGTTTCCATGATTATGCTGTAGAGAAATAATAGCTACTATAAAGGTATATTTTTAGAAAAGTTGCAAACATGCTGTATTAGTTTGGACTCGCACTACATAGTGGATGTAAATAATTTAAGTGAAAAGGGCTACTTTTAGTACAAAGTAGCTATTTTCTGTGGTTTTATTGATTTGAAAGATTGTGTATTGGCTGGCATTAAATGCTGATGGTCTCATTAGGGCCCCAGAAAGTATGCTGTATAATAGCCACATGCTCTGGCATCTTCTAGTAACACAAGAATTCTTTCTTGCATTTAGGAATATCAGTTAGCTTAAATACTCCGGCATGTTCGCTTGCTGCGTCCAGGGGAGAACCGTCCAGTTCTCCCGTTGGCTCCGCTGCAGGAGCTCCAGCAGTGCCTGTGCGAACTGGAAGCAATCCCTGTGCTATGTGTGGCGCTCTGAGAAATGCAGCAGTTAACTATTGCTTGCTTTCAGATAAAATAATGCAGCTGGTCTTGTTAATGGCTACAGATTATGAGGGCTACAGGGAGCTCTGAATCTGAAGCTCTCTAAGCTGATGAGTGTTCTCCTGTCCTCCATGCATGAATAATGCATGACCTTGCTAGCTTTAGTAAGACACAGTTAATTCTCTTGGCCTTTAAGGGTTTTTCTCCTCCTGTTATTACTTAGCTGCCATCCTGTTTGAAGGGAATGAATTAACCACAGGTCTACAAACGCTGGTGAATTTAGGAGACAATCACATTATATGGATAAAGCAGCTCCAGTGTTCAAGGTCTTCAGCAGAGGTCTGTCTCTTTAGACTTACTAAATATCTCTCTTGTGCCATGGACATCGTTGGCGAATCAATATTCAAATAATTTTGTCTGTAGAGCTTTATTAGATCTCAGTGAAATCCTCTGGCGTTGCTGTATGAGGGGGGGGAGAGCCTGGTGCAGTTGGCAGGGCAGAGCCTGGAAGCTGCACGTTTTGGGGCAGCTGACATCTGGGGAAACATCTGCAGGTGGTTCCCCATGTGCTCCCACTCGGGCCTGACCCTGCGAGTTAGCACGGCACGGAGGTATGGGCAGGGTTGCTGTTTGCCGTGGGTTTTGTATTTGCATTTTGTATGTTTGATACAATTCCTGAAGGTCAGAAGACTGTTGAAACACTGATGCACCCTTCCTAGGATGGCTAGGGAATAGAGACTCGCCTTTCTTTATCTGGATGGAATATCCTTTTGAATGTCTTAATAAAAGCTTAAATCTGCTCTTCTCTGTTTTAACCAGCACAGCTGTGGAGAGATTTTTGGCATGCTCTGTTAACTTTAGCAACATTTTCTCTCAATGTGGAGTAGGTAAGTCAAAACTTGAGAAAGCAGGTGCTCTGTCAATCCCTGCCAAAAACAGGCTGCCCTTTATAATCTGTAATTCAAATGTTTATTTTAAAAGAAAATACTTTGGTTGGCAGGCTATGAAGTGTGTGATGGTAGCTGAGTAAGCCTAAGCCTATCTGGATAGCAGGAGGTAGATCCAGGTTGTGACGCATTATGCTTTTTCTTAAGGTGCTATACTCAACAATTTTTCAGCTAGTTAACATGATTGGCTGACCCCCATCAAGAATAACTGAACCCTAACAAAATGATTTTTGATTCATGCAAAGCCGTAGCTGGACTGGAACATTAAAATTCGTCTGTAGTATTTAGAGACATTTACATACAGCCCTGAAATAGTCAAGAATAGGTGAGATTTCTTGGTGTAACATGCTAACAGCTCCATGCTGGATCTTAGTTTTTATTCATTGTATACTATACTGCATCAATTAATTGTTATTACTGTTATTGGCAGGCTGGAGGTGGAGGGCTGGATTCTCTGCTGTTGGGCAGGAGCCCAGCTTTGGCCTGATCCCATTGCTACAGCAAATGCTTAGGCAGTAAAACTAAGGAGTTTGTGCTATGGAGTCAGAGCCTCTCTGTTGCATCCAGTCAGTCTGAACAGTTTTCTGGCTAAGAAATTGTTCTACCTGCATCGCTGCCGCCTTCCCTTCCACTGCTGCGTTTCTATTACCTCCGAAATCAAATCCTTCGTTTCCACTGTTTGCTCTCAAGTTGAGAAGTATTTATAGGCATTGCTCTGTGCAGAAACGCCACGTAACACCAGGAGTTCTTTTTTTTGTAAGGAGCACTGGATGGGATGAACTGGCGTTGAGGGAGCTGTGCTGCCTGAACTGCCCTGCAGAAAGCAGGAAAAATAACCAGCTGAAATGGGACTGCTCTGGTGGATTCCTTGGTTCGTTGTTTTCCAGATTGGACACAGTCATGCTTCTTCCAGAGCTTCAAAAATACTTATTATCTCTTTCTCAGAAGCTGAGAATCATCCAGACATTTGTGTGTTTTTCTATATATGCATTTATATACATGCATATATAAAAATTTCAGTTATAGCTATCAAATTAAGTTTCTAAATGTGGCATATGATTCAGTCACACTGTAATATTCATCACCATCATACTAAAAGCATGTAAATGGCAAGAAATTGTGGCACCAGCTAATTTAATAGTTCATACCTGGTTTATTCCTTGGATTTCTGGCTCCCTTTATTAAGCATTGTCATAGGTAAATTGAGAAAGGGAGACAACTTACATTATTTCAAAGCACAGGAGAAACACGGGAGAAAGTCATTTGATGGTGGTAGAAGAGATAATTTAGGCTGATAAAATTCTGTGTTATTTGCTGTGCTTAACTGGTATTTTCTTACAGAAGAAAAGTGGTATTGTTAGACAAGACTATAAATCTACAGGTGCTGCATGTTATATTCCATATTTGTCTGGTTTAAATTTTTGCAAGTCCTACCAATTGTTTAATTGTGGTGCATAAATTGCTCGTGTTTCTTGTTCTTCTCCCTGACGATATTGCACTGAATTTTTTAAAGGCTAATTACTGTCATCCCCACTAGAGTTGCTCTTTTACATCAATAGTCATTCACAACTTGCTGGATGCCCGCAGCTACAAATCAGCCATTTAAGCAACCCTGGGAAGTGTTTTGTAATTTTTTTTTCCCCACATTATACAGCCCATCTGGTAATGGAAGAAGCTAATAGCTATAAGCATATTATCAACTTGAAATCAAGCCATTTCTGAAACATTGTAAGTACCAGTTACTTGGGCCCCTGAGATGACTCTAAGGATGCCCACGTGTGTGTACGGAGGGCAGGGGCTTTTCCCTCTTGCTTTCTTGCTGCGTGAAAGCCTCGCAGGAGGACAAAAACAGGAAACCTGTTTCAAAGGCACGTTTTGCACTGGTCTGTGGTAAGGGGGTACACTTCATAGCGGGACTAAATTTTAAAGGAAAACAAAAAAAGGTGTGTTTTCTTAGGTTCCACTGTTCATCAGCAATCTTTTCAAAAACAGGTTAATCGAAATGGACTTTGAATAGAAGCCAATCAGAAGTTTACTTAAGAAATGCAGTGTAACTGTATGTCTGTATGTCAGACAGTATTTCTCTTTAGATGATAGCTGTATATTTGGTGTTTAACTTTCTGATGCCTGTTTGAGTAATAAGAAGATAGAAAATAAAAACTTTTCCTTATCTGTTTTCCAATTTACCCAATGTAATTTTAAACGTTAAGGTTGACCTTTTGCTACTCTTTCTAATACTTGTTACATGGGAAAGAAACATAGGCTGCTCTAAGATAAGGCTCAAACAGTGAAAGAAATAGTCTATATTATATTATTTACACTAACAAGGTAGTAAACTCAAGGACCCAGTTTTTTGTTTGTTGGTTTTTGTTTTGTTCATCTGCCAGAAGACTTAATAGTTCTGGGCTGAATGGCTTTAGCATCTTTCCCCCCCACACCCTTCCTATTCTCCAAGCATGAAATGACGAAACTCCCATTCTCTGGTTCGGGAGGTTATTCTACGATTCATTTCTGTTATTCATCTTAGACCATTTTGTTTCCAAAGTTGTATGATTTCCTAGGCAGTAATTGCTCTTCATGCTGAGAGCCGTGAATTTTGATTTTAGTCTGTCCCATCATCTCCTCATTACTGCTTTCATTTTAACAAATTCTGTAGTGTGAGTTCTTTTAATCTCTCCTTCCAAACTAAATTTAGTCAACCTTAATTCAGGCATAAATGTTGAATTATTGCATACAAATGTTGGAGCATTAGAAGTGTACTAATGTAATCCATTCCTATGCTATACACCACAGTTCAATGGTTCTGCACTAGGAAACTGGATTAAGGATTTCATTTTGCACTAAATCTGATAAATTGAAGGCTATTTTTTCTTCTTGTTACAAACTGGAAGGAGCTACAGGTATATCTGAGCTTTGCCTTTGACTCATGCTCCATAATTCACTGCTGAAAGACGCTTTCTGTGTCCATCCCCTTGACAAGTTTTGCTGTCCATTTTCAGAGCAAACCATCTGTTATGCTCTCAGTATGTTTCACAGCCACTTTTCTTCAAATATGCTGAAAGCTGCTGAAGGAAGAGATTTTTTTCAGGCACTTAGTTCTGACTAAGTGGAATGAGTGATGTCGAGCTTTGCTCAGGACTGAACTGTTTAATAATGGAATTAGGCTGGGCACATCCGAACGGGAGCGCTCCGATGTTGCTCCTGCCTGCGTGAACAGCCGCTGTGATTCTTTCCAGCTTGTCATGATAAACCAAACTAAGAAGACTGTATTCATTATACCAAAAGTTAATTTGACAGCCATTTTTGCGACTGAGTTAGCACTAAGAACTTTGCCAGCAGTATTCAGGCTAGCTCCTGATGCTGCCAAGTGAGTAACGTTGTCTCTGCGTTTATTCGCAGGAACTGTGGGCACTTAGGTGAGCCCTTTTCTTTTCATCTACTACAGAAGAGTGCTCCAAAGGCAGTCTCCTTTTTTTTTTTTCTTTTTTTTTCTTTTTTTTTTTAACTTGGTGGTTATGCTTCAAAGGCAAGGATGCTGACGGAGCAATGAAGCGCTGTTGGTAAATAATTTAGACTGTAATTGCCACTGGTTTGTTGAACACTGCCTTCATATTTTACCTTTTAATGAGCAGCAACTGAGTGTAAGTGAAGGTAAAGCTTTATTTTAGATGAGAGGGGTGTGCAGTGAGTCAAGCTGTGTGGTTGGCAGTGGCCATTCCCGCTGTCCCACACCGCTCCCAGCAGGATGGCTGGCAGGGCACATCTGTCACCTCAGGAGACGGGAAGTGGGGTGTTCCTGGGGTTCGCACCCCTGGGCATTCCCAAAGCCCTCGCTCCCTTTCATGGTGCAGAACAAGGTGGTTCCGCAGCTGCTCACTGTGGGCATGTCACTTCTGTCCCGGTAACGTGTGTGTGTAACCCACAGGAACGGCCCACAGGATAAACACAGTAAACTCAAAACTTGGTACCTCTTCAAGAGGCAATCAGATGTTACAGTTCATTTGCCCGGCGTAGATATTGTAGCATCTCTTCTGTATTCTTGAAAAATAAATAAGTATTTGGGTCTCAATCACTCATTTTAATTGGTAAACGGAAAGAAACAAGCATGCAACTTAATGCATTAAGTGCCTCCCTCCCTGTTTCTCCCAAGTGGCTCAGCTGGTTCCTTTTTAGAATTTCTTTCCTTGCTATTTTTTTTAGCTGAGCAAACTTCATTTCATGGAGGAGGCACTGCAAGTGCTCGTTCTGTTAATGTCTTTAGAGATTTTCCTCACGGTGTGAAAACGGCTGTAATGGAAGCCAGTCTGGCAGAAAGGTCACCTCCTGTAAATGACTTATTTTTTACTTTTCTTTCTCAGTAATAGGAATAGGAGAACCTGAAAGTCTTTGGATATTGGTCATTACCAAATGTGCTTTAGAAAGGATTTTTTTTTTTTTTTCGGGTGAGGAAGGCAGATAATGGCGATGCGTTGTCAAATGTTGCTAGAGGTCCACTCCAAGCTGTGCTTGTCTCCTCCCAGAATCTGTCATTCTATGTTACTGTACCACAGTGTGAATTTTCTTAAAAAAAACCAAAAAAACAAAAAAAACCCCACTAAAATTGAAAGTACAAGATTTCATTCATTAAAATGTGGCTTTGCGAAGCAAAAATTTTGTTTAAAAAAATAAAAGAATCAGGTGTGTAAAGACTAGTGCAGCTCTCATGTTGCCATCTGTCCATTTCATCTCTGTTGCCATTTCTCAGTCGGAGGAGCCTCACAGAGCCCGGGGGCAGCGCCGGCTTCTGCCTCCTGGGCATGTGGCTGTTGGGTGGCCTGGACCACACAGGTTGCCAGCGCTAAAGGCAAAAATACAAAATACCCCTTTCCCTTTGGACTGGAGTGGCTTCTCTGGTGCATGTGTTGGGCAAAAGATCCGCCGAAGTCCTTGCATGGTTCCGTGAGAGTGTTTGTCTCTGAACAAGCCTCTGGACCCGTTTCATGTCAGCTGAGGTTATTGTGGTAATAAGTACTTGTGGCCTTTCAGGCACACAGGGGGATTTCTCAGCGATTCAGGCCTGTATTATGCACACACAGGATTTGGCAGGGACGTCTGCCAGTTTTTAATACATCTCATGTCCATCTCATTCCAAATGTGAGCTGTGGCAAGACAAACATTGAACCTAGCTCAGCTTCTCAAGCTGGATCTGAAACAAAGGACATAGACAGAAGCCTACATGTAAATGTTCTCCTACAAAACGCTTTTAGGACTCAGCAAAGCGATGTAGCACTCCTCGCAGAAGGTCCCCCAGGGGCATGTCAGGTCTAAGTGCAACACCAGCATGTCAGTTCAGAAATGGCTCGATGTTGCTCTGCGAACGTGCAGTAGGGACGACTCGGGTACAGTAACCTAAGTGGTTTGGCCAAAGTCGTGTAGGAAATGTGTCAGAGCTAGGAATAAGTCCTCTATGACTGCCATGTTTTCACATGTGCGGTGGTTTAGTATTCACAAAGTATCCAGATTCCCCAACACTGTGGTTCTTTTTACAGTGTTGAAATGATGGTTTTTGTAGTGTTTCGTAGGCTCTGGCTGACCAACCCTGACAAGGCCAGGCTGGACAGGGCTCTGAGCAACCTGATCTGCGTGAAGATGTCCCTGCTCATAGCAGGAGGTTGGACCAGATGACCTTTAAAAAGGTCCCTTCCAACCCAAACTATTCTATGGTTCTATGTGCATTTACACCAGATGCCCACAATCTTAAAGTGATGCAAGATGATAATTTCTTTCTCTGATGTTGGTATAGTTTTACGTTTATGACGCTGTATTTTATTCTCCCTACAGATGTAAGCAATAACATCTCAGTGCTGTTTCATTATGCATCTAATATCCAAAAGTGCAAATAAAACGATCACTAGACCTCAGTGAACATGGTGCACTCTGCACTGTGCCTTGTTGTTTTCCTAATTTCTGTCACCACTTACAGGAAACTAAAATGTTCCTTAGATATGTAAATCATCCTTTAGTGTTAAAGAAAACCAGTCCATCAGTTGGTGCCAGGCAAAAGCATTCTCTGCTGGTGAGTACTTCTCTTGGTGTCTCTGCTGGTGTGGAACTCTGCTCCCAAGCTGGTGTCCTATCAAAACGCTCAACGTCTGCAGAACCTTCCATTAGTGATGCACAGTCTCAGTTGTACTTAAGCTATTCCTTCCTTTCTACAACATCTTTCTATAAATACTTTGAAAGCATTTTAATGCATTATTCTTAACCTACAGTGACCTTCCTGGAACAAAAGATTTGTTTAGGAGATTGTTAATTAAAGTATGAATGCTCACAGGCAAAAACTGGAGGATGTATGTGTAGGAGAAGCTCTTCTGGGGGATAAAGTGTATCTGCTGTCTCAATCCGTGAGATTGAGATATGATAACATAAAATTGATATAGGAAAAGCAATATATAATTTGCTTCTGCAGATAGACCACACTATTTTATTTTAAAGAGGCTAGTAAAACATGGTAGTTTACCGCTTAAGAATGTAACTTAAATTTTCAGAGCCCACAGTATTGCCCCAGAGTGATTAATAATACAGCAAGAAATGGAAAGCTTAAGAAAAGGGAGGAGGATTTGGATGAGAATACTTAAAATTTCTTGGCAGATGCTTGCTGCTAGGGAAGCTTAGGGTTTTTTTCTCTTTCCTTCTGGGAGTGAGAGATTTCAAGGAGGAAATGGCTGATGTGGGTTCCTAAGAGTGCTTTCTGAAGGCAAGCTTAGGGAGCAACCTCATTTGCATCGCACATCCCGGTGAAAAATGCAGCCTGTGCTCTGAACCTGCGGAGCTTGGCTGGTGCTCCTGGGAACGAAGCCACAGCTGCCTGAGCAAGGCGCTGGCACCGCTGCCCGGCTGGCAGCCTTTTGCTGTTGGGGGGAATGGAATCATATAAGTGCAACTGGAACCTTGGTGTTCTTTCTGAAAGTCAAGGTTAAAGACTCCTGTAAGACTTAGTGTTCTGATGCTGCACAAACAGTGCTATTTTGCTCTTATCAGATGACCTTCAGATGTTTTCAGTTTTTGCAAATGGTAGATGGAGAGGGTGCATCATAGTTATGTTTTCCAAAATATATCGAATTTCCAGCATCACAAGTTGTTTATGGCACTTGGGGGAATCATTATTATTTGAATTTCTGATAACAGCTCTTGGTTTTACCTTCTTTCGAGCAGAGTTTCACAAAGTCCTACTTTAATGCTATGGTAGGTGGAGCTTTACTGAGGCTCTACAGGATTTGGGTCACACACCGCGTTACATCTGCAGAGTGCAATTGCACAGAGTGAGAGGCAGCTTTCAGGGATCCCAAAAGGAGTCAGAGGCATCAGAGAGCTTCTGGTTTGCTTTACTTTTTGTGTTGTGCTGTTCCTTCAACTTCCCTGCTTTGTCAGCTCTAGATTACTTTGTGCATGCAAATATAATTGGATTGGACATCAATACTAAAGTTTTCAGTGATGGACTGTAAATTTATTGCGGATGTGTTTAATAGGTGTGGCAGTGGGTTTAGCTGTATAGTAGAAGTGTATTTGTGGCCCTCATTCTTGTAATTATTGTATACTTTATGTACCATGTTGCACAAGAGGTGTGTTTTGAAAAACAGGAAAGCTAAAAGCATGGCAGATGTCAGCATGGCTATCTTTCAACCAAAACAAAATTTGGCATTGCCCTCTAAGGACTTTCTATGTGATGATGTTCGCCTCCATTTTTTTCTGAAGCTCAGCTTTGGCCAGGATAGGCAATGGAAAACAGATGCAGAAAACCAGAACTCTGACTCTGAAATGGGTTTTCAGGAGCAAGACAGGCAGTAGCTATTTGGAAGAACATCACTGAAACACAGAAGTCTGTTGGGAGCCGTCAGCAGCCGAGGGGTCACTGGGCATTAGGAACTTACAAGGATAGAAATGCATGCAGGCTTGCTCTAAAGTCATTTCCTCTGAATGTTTTGTTACTGCTGATAAATCCCCTACTGTCTCTCTTTCCCCTTCTGGTGACTTGTCCTAAGAGGAACCGCAAGTCCCAGGCTTGGTCCAAATTCTAGTGGGGAGTGGCTTGGGAAGAACTGTGTCACTGCCGCCAAGAGCACAGTGAAACCAGGAAAGAGGAAAAAGTCCTTGCATATTTGTATCTTAGTGTGAACAATTGGAAATACCTTGCTATTATGAAGCAAGAACTTATTTTTAAAAGTTAGGTGCGTAGCTTTTAGGAACAATTTGCAGAGACAAAATTTCAGAGCAGGCCTTTAAAAGAGAAGTGGTAGTTGCCCAAGGGTGGCAGTTATATATGAAGACAACTTTGGTCTGTTCTATGTTCTCGTTTTATGATTAACAGGTAACTCAACCTTTTGAACTTTCTAGATTTGTGGGGTTTTTTTAGTCTGTGTATTATTATTTGGGATCCTGTTCTCATTTCAGGACTCCTTGAAAATGGTTTTCCATTAACAAAATTCGGTAACCAGGACGTCCATAAGTACTTCCCAAAAGCAAGAGAGATTTTATTCAGATATTCTAAATAGCCTCAAAGGAAGGAAGTTTTTGTGAGGCATCCATGTTTGAACAGACCAAGCTGAATCTTTCATCAAAATTGGCCAAAAAGCCCATAAGGAAAAATGCACATAAAATTGAGTGTTACGTATTTGAAAGCAAGGACTCAGCCCTGCTGTAACTACTGAGCACAGAATAAGAACAGACGACTTTGGAACAGGCAAAATTTTGTGACCTTTTTCGTCAGTGGTAGTTGCTAAATCCATGTGGATCATCGCAAGCATGAATTTGATGAAATGAGAAGTATTCTGCACAACTGGCTTCTAAAAAAATGTGATGCATCTAAGAAACAACTAGATGAAACGTTTTCAGTGGGAATGTCGTCACGTTGTTCTGGTAGGTTACAAACGCAATGTGCTGCATCCGAGTCCGTGCTGGAAATCCGAACACAAGGGCTGTGTTCTGCTTTTGCCGCAGGCTGACTTTTGCTTTTTTGTGAGATTTTCAAGCAAAGACACAAGTTGCTTTCCATGAAGTTTGCTTTTGTTCAAGCACAGAAGTTCCTGTTCAAAGCTTTATGGGGGAGAGGTGCAGAAGTTTTGAACAATTGTCATCTGGCTTTGATATTTTAAAGGGAAGCATGTCCTAAAAGGTCGGTTTTAATTGATATTACCTACCAAGGGAAAGGCAGTGATGAATAATATATAGTCCTGCTTTTGTCTTTGATAGGTATCTCAATAAAGCAAATAATATGAAAAGATTGATGATTTTTACTAAGCTGGAAAGTTAGCTTAGAGGCAGTGAAATGCCTTTTTCAGTTGGTACTTAGATCCTGAATATACAAACCCCAGAATTCTGATTTGCATCAGTAAATAAAAGTATCTGTTACAAAAAGATTTCATTCAGAATAAGAAATGCATGGTGTCAACAGACAAATATGTCATTACTAGCAGAGATGATGTAAAGTATAAGGTTTGTATTGAAAACAATGCACTAAGTCAGGGGTGTCAAACAGATGTGGCCCCTGGTGAAAATGAGTTTGACACCCCCGCACTAAGCCATAACACAGAGAAAGGAAAGAAGCCTTTCTTTTTCTTTCTCCTTTGTTCATTGACATTTTTCTGCTGATCTTGGTGTAGTGTTTACCGCTCCCAAGCTGCTTTTCCTCCATCTCCTCCTCTGCCAGTGCTCCCAGGCGGATGGTCGGCAGGAGGGAGTGTGGCCTGGGATGTCCTGGGAATGTCCTGGGAGCGTCTGTGAAGGAAACCAGGAGGTGCAGGTGATGAGGGCTCCAGGTCTCCACTCCATGGCCAGCAGCGCGGATGTACGGGTGAGCAGCACACCCGAGAGCTGCACTTGCAAGCTCCCGGGGAAGTACTGCGGATGGTCCCTGCCCCTCTCTCCTCCTTATCTCCTGAGCCGGGAGATGCTTGGAAGGATAAAGCCACTTTGCTTCTCGCTGCCATGTCCTGGGTGTTTGTGTCTCTGCTTTGGTATTGTTTGACTGCTTCTGGCTCACAAGTCTGAAGGAAAGCATATTCCTTGATTTATTAACTCTGCTTTTTTGAAGAAGTTTTTCTGATTTTTTTGAAAGGACAAGAGATGCAAAATGAGTATCATCACTTTGGGAAATGGAATACATGAGTGGATCAGGTTACCCTAAACTCATAAGTTTTCTTCCCCCAAGTGCTTGACTTTGGCTTCTTAGTGCTTCTTTGGGGTTGTGGTTTTGATTCTATGAATGGCTGAATAAGATTTAAAACAAGCACAAGGTCTTGATCTTTCCTCTTGGACAGGGGAGTAAAAGCATAACCAAAGTAAAGAACTGACTCATGTGGTGGGTTTAGAGGATGGGTTAAATTGAACATTCCCTGGGAAGTCTGGTCTGGGTGGCTCTTCCCACCCCTACGAAGGATGGTTTTGGAAAGCTGTGTGTAGCTTTATACTCAGTCATTGTTTACCTGATTAACTTAATTAGTTAAGAAATATCCGAGACATCAAAATGACGTGAGCATATCCTTATGCTCGAGGAGTCAGCGTTTATCTCGAAACTGTGAGTGCTTGGAAAAAAAAAAGTAATCAATTTCATCTTACAGGTCAGATTGACATCAGAAATGACTTTGCAACAGGGGAAAAGCGAAATATCTGTGGATGGGAGACCCCATTTAGCAGTATTTACCCTGGCAAAATTCCCTTTGGCTTTGCTGACAATGCTGGTGGAGTGCAAAAGGCTGAGTCGACAGGGACCAGAAGGAATTCAGTGGGAAGCATTCTTTGTGCTGTGTGTAATTCTGAATGTGCTTTTAATATTTTGGGGCTTTGTACTTTGGATTAAGTACTGAGGTAAAGAATTTGTTTTGAAATTTTAGCATTTTGTCTGGTGCACCAATGTCACCTAGATTTTACATTTTAAAAAAGGCAAAATATACTGTGCCCGATGTTTACAGACCCGCAGGTAGAAGGGCTTTAGATTTTTAAACGCCGGGTCACCGAGAGACACTGTTGGCTTTGAGAGCAGGAGCACAGAAGAAAGGGAAAGAGGTGACTGATAAGAGGAGAAAACAAGACAGACTTAAATGGTTTAATAAGTCAGAAGATTTGGTTGAAAACAGTCACGGTAGAGTTTTATACATATACGTAAGTAAGAATAAATATATTTTTATACATGCCACACAAGCATAAAGTGCGATTGATATTTCTCTTCACAATTTTTTGGTTTTATTTTTGTCATCACATTAAGAAAAAGATAAAAGTTGGGGTTACATATAGGAAGCTGATAGTAGTCTGTCCAGAATCTATTAAAACATAATGGAAATTTAGCATCAAACTGATATTCCACTATTTTTTTTTAAAAGGCCCACAATTCTTCCCATTAAAGAAGTAAGTATGTAATTTTGAAATTGTCATATCCCAAACTGTAAATAAAATATCAAAGAAAAAGTCGACAAAAAATGTTTTGGGCTAGAAATGACCTTATTGTCTTCACTAAGCTCTGCTGCCTGCTTGACACTGTAATGAATCAAGTCATTTATTGTGGTATCTAAATACGGGCTTGCATAAACTCACTTATTCTCGAAAACCTTAACCTGCATATTTACCAATGCCCACATAAGAAAATGTATCCTCTTGTAGCTAAAACCATTTTGAAATTAGTTTATATTTTGTACTAAGAAATGACTGTACATCTGCCCAAATTGTAGAACTCTAGAAGTATTTTTTCTGTGCTATGAAAGAGAGTATTTTTCTTAATATAAGTAAAATAATATTAATTCCATCCCATAGCTTCATCTTTTTTGTCTATTTCCCTTTGTTGAAATCTAAAATCAAATAGTAATAACTGTTTTGTATCACTAAACTCCATGGTGCGTTACTACCACTAAACTAAATAGGTAAAGTATGTGTGTAAGGAGAAGGTGGTTCACATGTTTCCCTCATATTCATACCTTTTTATGTTCTTGTGCCTGTGTGTGTATGTGTTTTATAAATATACGTGTATATACACACACTTACATAGTGTGCTGAATGCCTCAAGCTACTACCTGAATCTCCTCAGGAATCTGAAAACATAAACACATAGAAATTGTTATAGGGGTTTTAGTGCATATTGAGTTTGTTTCATTCTAGTTTATTTGAAGTCAGCTGTATTGGTGGGTTGATGGGATTCCCTTTCCTACGGAAATAAGGCGTGTAAGTACGTTAAAGGGGTGGGTGAATTGCTCAGCTTTGCTTTGTTCCCAGAGGCAATTTTTTAATTGCCAGCCTTACAGATTGACTTTGGGATTTGAAAATCTAGATAAATCTTTGTTCATAATAGCTTTTTTGCAGGCCAAATGATGCTTTCATTTACACCTGTGCAACTGCATGAGCCAGCTGGCAGCTGGGGGTGGGGAGCAGGAAAAGGCTGTTTATGGACAAAACATATTTGATAATGAATCAGTAAGAAGCAATAAACCCAGACCCTTCGTGGTGTTTTATAGTTCCTCCCAGAGCACAGCCACGCTGCTTGGTGGTTCAGCTGTCCTTGGTGTTCTCCTCATCTTGTTTCACATCACTGATGTCCCATGCAGATGGTGGTCGCACACCTGCGAGTGGACAACGTGAAGCATGAGGACAGAAGGACCAAGCGTGAGGCTGGGAGGTGTGCAAGGAGGAGAGGGCTGGGGTAAAACCCCCCCGGTCACTTCTTGCTGTCCTCCCCTTTGTGTCTGAATCCATCGTAACAGCGAGTGCCATCGAGGGAAAGAGTCATCATGTGTGGTTTGGGAGGTGCAGAGAAAATGTGTGAGCCGGGTCTGGTGAGCTTGAGGAGGAAGGGCAGAAGCCATGAGTGGTGTGCTGCTGCAGACCTAGTTCTCCAAGTGTTTTAAGCGGTGTGGTGAGGAGTAGGATGATGGATGGCACATGGCACCACGTCCCACCACAACTGCCACCTCCCACTTCAGCCATTCAGGCCAGAGAAGACAGCTCAGGGAGGGCTCCTGCCGTCCGGGTATCCAGCAGGACCAAGCACGGAAAGGTTTTGCCCAGTGATGCTGTGCTGCAGGTGAAGAACGTCAATGTAAGCAAAACTCGAGTTAGCCACTAGATTCTAGTAATCCCATGTGAAATTCCAGAACTTTATTTGAGAGTTTTAATGTTTGTTGTCATGCTGGTTCCCACTCACACGCTCAGGAACAGGAGAAGTCACTTTTGGTGGCAAACCACTCTCCCTGGCCCACCCACCTTCCCGTCGGTGGGTTTTATGCTGGTGCTTCAGAGGCTCGGGGTACGATCACACATCACACGCAATGGCTCTAGGAATGCATAACATGGAAATCATCTTTCTACACTTTATGTCTCACAAAATGACCAGACCATTTGTGAGATAACGTGCCACGAGTGCCAGTTGTAGGCACTGGCATAGCAGTGTGGAATTTCAGACAGAGCTTTGCCAGAGTTGAAAGATGGTAACAAGAGCCTGTGAAGAGAAGAGCCGAACAATGGTGAGTAAAGGCAGCCTCGTGTGTTCTGCCTGTGGCATAAGGGTGCATTCGTGTTGAAATTAATGCTTTAGAAATGTCTTCAGAGAGCATCTGCTATGTTTGCATACCAGGAATGATGACGAAACTGAAATTCAGTATGAAAATAATTCCGATTGTCTCCAGTACCCATTTTCTGCTGATAAATATTACAGTACTTAAGAAAAAAACCACCTTCAAGAAATTGAAAATATAAATGATACTAAACTAATGAGATTAAATGCATTATATTGAGCCTATTTGCAACTGCATTGCTGCAGATTTATTCTAGTGTAATTCTATTAATATCAAAACTAGAGTTACAAAGTGATGAGTCATGTTTGTTGTTTGTGGATCTCCCCTAGAGATCATTAGCTTGTATACAATTGCATTAAAATTTAAATGACATGCTGCTGCCATTTTTTGCTTGGTTTGAGGAAATCTGCATATGTTGCAGCCTCCGGGTAATTGAAATTGAAGCAGTTGAGAAAATGTCATCTAACAATGATATGAGGAATCTAGTCAAGTATTTATTGTCTTAAACAGCTCAGCACAATTTGTATTAATTTCAGTGGGAAAGTCATCAGTTTTGTTGCCCTATCAATATGGTGAAACTTTGGAGAAAGCTGCAGTGTGGCACAATGTGATGCAGAAGATGCTTTGAATCAATTTAATTGCTAACTAGAGTAAATAACTTTAGTATAATAATAAACACTCATACAGAAAACTACTGTGATAGGTTCCAGCTGAGAATACATCCATTGTAAGCAATGGAAATCTTGCATGAGCATGTGTTATTGTCTTATGGTAGCATTTAGAAATTCTTGTGAGGCTCCAGCACGCTGGGCACAGTACAAGAAAAGATGCCAGGGCATTAATCATCCCACACAATGAGTATGTCATACAAAATACAACAGGTAGATAAAATAGGCCAGTGGGGGAAGGGCAGATGGGGCAGTCGGGCAACCAGGTACCCACCCGGTTCAGCATGTAGTTCCAACATTTTCTCTTTTTGCATGCATCTCTCATTCATCCATTCTCTCTCTCTGTGTCTGTCTAAAAAAAAGTGTAGTTGATTAACTTAACCCAAAATAAAAAATGTGCAAGAACAGCTGTGAAAACTTAACGATTTTGAATTTTAGAATATTTTAATCAGTACAGTTAGGTTTCCCACCAAGAAATCTCATCATCTGCTGTAATACTACTAAGGCAGAAGTGTGCCAGTGAAGTGAGGGATAGGAAAAGATTAACCTAAAATCTCTTTCTGATTCCCCTCACCCTAGAACAAGAAAGACTTGTTCACAGCCATAAAGATTGTTATTAGGTGTGTACCTGTGCATGGATGGTTTATTTGCCCATTTCTGAAGCATATTACATGAAGTGATAAAACACAAGAAACTGTTTCACCATATTTCAGTCATCATGTTGCATATTGCATGCAGTGTGTGAACTTCTGTTGCAATAATTGTCTGCAGTGGTTTGTCCTTGAAACCTGAACTTGCCTTCAACTTCCTCAGTTATTACTTTGCCTATAAATCTGTACATAACCCCAGAACAACATTGTCTTTGAACTCCAGTGCATCTACTCAGTGAAATTCTCATCCAAACTTTAATCTTCTCTCACCTTGATATATTTTAACTTCTCTCTTTATGGCCTGGCAGACAAGCTGAATTTAATGGTGATAAATGTGTTTCTAAGAGTAAAAGCTATAAAGTGTACATTAGAGATTAATCTAAGCCAAGTCCTCGTTCCCAAAATGTTAAATTTGCAGAGGTTTGAGCTGGGAGGGGCTAAGGAGCCAATAGTTGTAGCTTAGGTTCATCTTCTAACATAAAGCACTTAAAAAAAAATTTAAACCAGTGTGTATTTATCAGTATGTATTTATGTGTTTTCTACTACAGAAGATTAGGTCATCACTGAAATAAATGTCTCCATTTACCTTCACACTGTGTTTAAGACCAGAGATAAGAGGTGTTTTGTGGAAGTATTTGAGAGGAGGAGATGAACAAACAAATCAAGACCAGAAAGCAAATCTTTCCAGCTCATCCTTCCTATTTGCATTTTCCTGATGCACACAGGGAATGAAATGGTACGTGCGCTTCCTCTTTCAGCAGGGAAGTGGCCGCCGTTCCCCCTCACACTCTCTGGCAGCATGAAAATCTATCGAGCTGTAACAAACCTGCCTTATTACAGGGCTTTGAGCCTTTTTTAAAAAGCCACATGTTTGCTGGTAAAACTCACAATTATCTGTCTCTGTTTTGCAAATTCTGAATCATTAGAGCAGTACATTTTAGTAACCTGTAGATAGGAGAAATAGTGTTTTAAAATGCTTTCAAATATGGGGGATTTTGTTGTTACTGGAAATTGAATTGTTATAATGCATGTATGCATTTAAAATAGCTCTTGTAATTCAGAAAAATGGTGGTTTTCAGGAAAGTTGCTACAGTGAAGTGTGCTTGAAGTTTTGGCCTGGGCTGGACTTTCTATTGCGTCTGTTCTACGTATTAAATGGGCTTGATCTAGAGCCCTGAACTGTCGAGCACATTCAGCCCCTCAAAAGAGGGTTTCTATAGATATATACGTATATGACTCTATATATACAGCCTGCCTGGAAATGTACAGAAGACAAATTACTTTTCAAGGAAAATAGTTCTATAACCAGTATGACTCAAAAAAGCATTTAGGCATATGCTTAAGTCTACTAAATTGAAACCTTTAGGAATGAATTTTAAGCCTGCCTTGAATTCTTTGGATTTAGGCATGTGCTCTGGTGCTCATGAGTCAGGACCAGTTGTCTAAGTCTTGTGTCGTCTTCATAGGAGATTGCAAACACTGAAATGCCAAAAAAAGGAATTGCAAGGAGATATGTACTTGTGTTCAAATGACAGATTCTTTATCAAACCTCTAACAGGAGGCCACTGGCTTTTGGGATTGGTTTTGGTTTGTTTTCATGCTGTTCTGCTTTTCAACTCTTTTCCTCTCAAGAAAGCACAGCTGGAGAGCATTAACAGGAAACGAATGATGCTGCAGAGTATCTGCTTGTTCATTGCTGCTTTTTCAGCTGAATTCTGCTAAATGATACCTGATCGAAGTTTTAAACTGTGCTTAACTGCCTTTAACAGTTAAAAACAAAGGTACTGGTAAAACAATCCCCCCCACCCCGACCCCAGCACAAGACAATCAGAGGAGGGAGGTTCACCCCTGAGTCCTTCCCTCTGTCCAAGTTTCCCTGCCTTCCTTTTTCCCTTTAACATACTTAATTTCAAGTATCAAATTTTGGTGGGATGTGGGTCAGTTCAGATACAGAGAGGTGTTTTTGTTGGTTTTGTGTTTTTCTTCCTCAACCTGTCTGCTAAAACCAAGGTGCTGACGTGATGCTGCATAAAGCTTTATTTGTCCTAGTAGACAACTGCTGGAGACAGCGGCTGTTTATCAGCCTTGACTGATAACGAAGAATCTCCCCATCTGCTACCCGCTCTGCTTTTGAAGCAGTGAGCGTGATGGCTTCCAGCTGCATGTGAAGAAGCCGCCTGGGTGGGAGGGGATGGCGGAGGGGCTGCAGGAGGGCGGGCGGGTGCTGTGCCTGCCTAACAGCATCCCCTGCAAAGGTCGGGGCTTTGTAGCCTGAGCCTTCGGCAAAGCCCCGGCCTAAGCTACGTACTAGTCTGCCAGAGCCTGGCACTCTTGGGTAGATAAACGTGGGAGTCAGAGGAAAAACGGTAACGCTCTTCTGAGAAACCACCGTGTTCCCCTTTTGAATTGCGGCATTTGTGAGAGTGGCGATTCCTCTGGATTGCCTGAGCCTTAATTAAAACGTGGTGTTCTAAATTGCTTCATGTGTATGGTTTGCTGGGCTAGGCTGCTGAGCTTAAAGACATCTGTGGGAAAAATAGATAAGTGGTTTCTTTTGTCTCGTTATCCTTTGACTGAATTTTCATTGCTGTTAAGAGATTTATTAGCATTTTTTATGACTGGTCATAGCCTGTGTTCTTTAATATATTATTTGCAATTTCCTTTCTCTAGATTGTGCCATTTAAGGAACAGGACTCAAATTTTCCATCAGTTGCATCAGGGAAGCCATAAATATGTCACAGGGGGTGTACTTATGTACCTTATTATGTGGGAGAAAGACTTTGGCCTGTACTGTGTAAAGTTAAAACAATAATTAAGCTTTGGCAGAAAGGTTGAAAGGAAAACTCCTGGCTTACATATATTTGTATGTTTATTGTATGTGATAATTAAATGGTAGTTACAATTTCTGTATACCTTAAATCAACCTAATGGAAACTCTTAGGCGACGTTACCCCTTAGCAGGTGTTTTAATACCTGAAGGAAGAGGGAAATTTCAAGAGAAAGGATTAAAAAAGAGAGTGCTGCAGTTTGGAGAGTGGTGGGCGCTCAGGTGTCCCCCACTGAGCGGGGGGACAGAGGATTGTCCATCAGAACAGGCAGGGGTTGGGTAGCAGAGTGGTGACAAGTTCTGGGGAGAGCTTTCCCTTCCTGCCTGGGTCATGGATGTCCCTCCAGAACAGGAACAGTGTAAGAACATCATCTCCTGTCAGTATTGGATCCCCTTGCCATGGCCTTTTGGGCCATCAGCCCTCTAAAGGTGATCATCATCACTGGTCTGGGCAAAGTATGAGATGAAAATTGAGTGGTGAAAAGAAGTGCAGGGCAGGAACCTGTGTGATGCTGACTAACTGGTGGCAAGGAGGGGAGGGTAGAGAGGGGAACCAGGCAATAGCCACCAAGTACATCACATGTATAGAAAACCATATGCCCAACGGGGACGTGAACAGGGACATCGTGCATTGCCCTGGCTGCCCAGACCCCTCTCTGCGCCAGGCGTGTGTTACTCGTGCAAGAGGTTCCTTTCCCTGCTGTTCCTGAAGCGATCCTGCTTCTCCTCGCTCCTCTGCCACAAGGAAGGTTCCGCTGCTGCTGGCTCATCCCTCCTGGTGGCACCGTTGTCAACGCAGCAAAGTTCTGACTGTGGAGATGTCATCCGCTTATTTAATGATGTGCAATTGCATCTCTGTCTTGTAACTGTATTTTTTCTTTAAATCTGAGCTTAAAGCTGCATTACAGCAGTTGGAAGCAGTAACATGAACCACTGAATATAAGCGCTTTTTAGTAGGTTGAAGGCCAAAAATATAAGATAACTTGGTGCCTATAAAATAATTAGAAAAAAAAAATTGGTGATGATGATTCTTACAGAAACTTCCTTTGCTTTTCAACCAGCTTTAATCTTTGCTTTGATTTTTTTTCCCGATGGAACTCTGGTTTTATAAAACGTGATAAAAATATGTTCTTCGTAGATTAGTGAAAGCCATGACCATTATGTGCTGTTAGAGCTTTAAAAATTTCTTTAATAAATGAGTATTGTCATTTGGCAAATAGCCGTTGTGTGCTAAAAGCTGCTCTTTTGTATGAGCCTTATGTAACATTGCAGTTAATAACATGTAGTGTTATTGGCTGCTAAATGACTTCAGTATCTTAACTATAAAAGCCTGTTTACAAAGCTGAGGCAGTCTTGTTGGAGTGCCAGACTGTTAAATAACTACAGGTTGCCAAAACTAAATGAACTTTTAAGCTGGTAATGATGTGCAAATTGCTATCACAGATACATATTTATTGGACAAATGCTAACAAGCACATAGTTGTTTCTGGTTATAAACATTTCTTTGCCTTTGTCCTTAATCCATCAGTGATACCGTTAGAATGAACATATCTAGATATATAAACACAGCTATTTTGTGTTTATTAATAGCTACTAATAGCTATTTTTGTTTAATTAATAGCTATTTAAGCTGGTTTTAAGCTATTAGCTCTGATGTTAAATAGCTATTTAAGCTATTTTGTACTCCGCTTGGTGACATGCAGCTCTGTGCAAGAGGAGCGGCTGCTGGTGGCCTCACCCCAGCTCCCGGCTGCTCAGGTGTTGTGTGTGGAACTGGAGCGCTGGGAAAGGCGGGTTTGCGACAGCGCCTGTACTGGGACCCGTGGGACCCTTTCTGACAAGGAGTGGAAGCAAAAAAGCAACAGTCTGTTTCGTAGCTGGTGGTGGCTTGTTTGTTTGTTTTTAATGGGCCGCTTTCTAAACTACTCGTACAAAATCGGGAGACGTGGAAATTAAACTCTGACACATAAATTAAGCAGTATTATTTTTTAACTGTGGGTTGGTGTTTTTTTTTTTTTCTCCTGAAAAATAGCCTTCTGTAATGTGACAAGGTTTCGTACTAAAGTTTAAGGGAGAAGACGATTCCTTAAAGTCCGTTGAGGAAGGTGTCGTGGCTCAGTACGTGTGTTACCCAACCAGCCGCGGCTGCACGTTCCGAGCTCTGCCGGAGCCGGGAGGAAGCGCTGGTTTCCTGTGCGGGGCTCGTGCCCTCACCCAGGAGCGTCTCGCTTTGAATGTCTCAGCCTGGTTGGGAATTTAATACAAAGAACCATTCTTGTGAGTCATGTTTTCTTTAGAATTTTGCATTCCAGCTCAGCAATTCATTCCTTCTTTTTCTAATGGCAAGAGCATTACTGGATTTCACAGAACTTCAGCAAAGGGGCTGGCTCATATTCTTCTGGAGGGCTTGAATGTTCCAGTTCCATTCTGTTGTGGGTTATTCTAAAAAGACAACGCTTGTAATGCATATCAGGTACATTAAGTAGTGAGATGTTCTGACGATCAGTTAATATCCATGAATTTAAATATTTTTCAAAGACAAACATTTAACATTGTGAAAGAAAAAGTTTTCCAGTAGCCAAACTTACATCTAACCGTGTGGCTTCAGAATAGTCATCTTTCCACCTCTTGCATTATTACAATATTCTCTTCTCAGCACTATTTGTATGATCTCAAATGGAAATATCATTTTGGAAATACTGAGTGTTTTGGATACATTAAGTCTGCATGTGTGTTTTATGTAGGGTGCAATAGCAATATATTCTCAGGATGGTTGAACTTTTCTCTGAAAGGACCGTGTTACTTGTGTTACTTTTATTTCTCCCCGAATTTCCCTGAAAACCTGAAGGAGCTTTGGTGTTTGCATGTGTGTGAAAGAGACAGTTCAGCTGTTACAGCAGATGATGAGCGACCGGTTTGCAGCGGCCCGTTTCCTCGCTGCTGTGCTGTGCTACCATCACCTAACTCTCTCCCCCAGCACATGGAAAGCCTCGCAGCTGGCGAATCACCGGAGCTGCCACGGGGGCACGGCAGAGCCTGGGCTTGGCGCTCAGCCTGGGCACCCGTGTTGGCAGCCAGGCTGGACACCAGATATTGGCATCTGGGGAATGTTAAAGCATCTCTGAAATGACCAGTCGCATCTGCCTGTTGAGCTGGCCAGGGCGCCCGGCAGAGTCGGTGTTCTCAGCCGGAGGGCAGGGTGCTGGGGATGTGCCCGCGCAGAGCTGAGCCCTCCAGCCGCCCTGGACCAAAGCCCCGCGCAGCCCTTGCACAGGATTTCTGCTGCCTCTTCCCTGCCGCTGGAACTCGCACGGTTTTCAGAAACTTACTCGTGGTTGTTAAACCACTTTTTTCCAAGTGGTCCTCCTTTGTAAAATATGTAGTAAAAATGTGAGATGTGATGGATGGGAGGGTGCTTGCACTATGATACATACCAAATGTTTAATAATGGTTCTGTTGAGTTAGACTGCCCAGAAATTGTTGGTCTGTAATTTTAAGCAGCTTTACATTTATACTATAAACTATTTTGAAAACTAAGATTATTTGTTCTTCTGAATTTAATTTTACATCATTTAGGACTATTCACAGCCGCAAAAATTTTTTACTTAAAATGCTGTTGCTACAATTTTTCCTCAAGTTCTTAACAGCCAACACCCCAGAAAATATAACTTTTATTTAGTATTGTAGGACAAACCTATTCCAATTTTGTTGTAGGTTTGAACTGCTGTTGGATAGAAAGGAGAATAAAAAGAATATAGTTATATTTTTAAGTTGCAAAACCACACTTCAGTATGTGTTATTTAGCAGCTGTTGCAAACACCTGGGGGCATTTTCTGTAGCATTTGAAAATTCCCTGTAGAAGTGAGACAGGAGACATCAATTTAGCATTTCGAGCTTGAAAAATATTTTAACCTTTCCTTAAATTGTGTTTTGAAGTTTAGGATTAGCTCTGTGCTTGGCTGCACAGATGGCTACATTTTGCATATTCCTTTGTCTAGGAAAAAAAAGAGACCACATGGTCAGTTAATGGCTTTAAACACTCTTAGTTTTTATTTTACATCTCCTTAATGGGACTTTAGAGATTCTGGGAAGATACTTAGAAAGTTGTTGTTTATGGTGTAGGACTTGTAAGATGTGCTGTATTCTGTGTCCTGGAACTCCTCAGCTATTTTTGCTCCTACTTATTAATTCTGGTTAATGAATTTTACAGCTTCATCCCTTAAGATTTAATGTTCATAGTTCTGGTATGTAAAAATAAAAACTGAGATCACTGATGTATAGAAAATGTTACTTTATTACTGGAATGTGAGGGCTCTTATTTTTTAATCTTTTAATAGCCAAAATTTTAGATGAAGTGGAATTTTTAAGTAGAAGTAGGCTCCATATCCAAGTCACTGAAGTGGTTATAAAGTTAAATAAGCTTTTTAGTCTTTCAGAATACAGCAGAATGCTTTCTAAGCTTTTTCCCCAGGCACTTTTGGGAAACACCATAGTGTACTGTGGTCTATACAAATCAAATGTGATGCCGGGATAAATGGTGGAAAATCCATTAAGTAAGTGGTGTGTCACCAGAGCAGACAATTATAGCCTATAAAACCAATCCTTAAATCAGATATTTTGTGCTTTGTAATGATTTCTTTTCCAGGTAGGTTTTAAAATACTATCAGCTAAAGGATTGGTAGATTAGCGTAGTTTGTATAATGCTGCATGTGGCACATAAAAGAGCTCTTGATAAAACCACTGAATGCTGTACGAGGTTCAGCGCTTGTAAGTAATCTGTCAAGTTTATAAAACGTTATCACTACGACAGAGGCATATCACTTTTTTTTTTTTCTCCATTTGGAAGTACTAGTGAGGTTTTAAAGGCTACCACTGTTTTATCACAGAGAGAGGAAAAGTTTCCTGTGGTCTTTTAGGCTCTTACCCTTTTAAACCAACATGTGCAACCAAATCCATCTGGTTGAAGATAGCTGTAACTGGTTAAAGTCTTTACAGCTTTATTCCAGTTCCTGCCGCAAAAAGATTTCCATCGCAGACTCTGCAGTCACAGAGGTCGTTCATGCTACTATCAGATGGAAATTTTTTGATGTTCCTGCAATTCTTTGTGAGTCTCGCCGGCCAGGATGGGATACGGGGCTGCAATGGTTTGAGATGCTGCAGATCACTGTGTTTGTGTCTCCAGTCTTAAGTGCTATCAGCCAGGTGTTTCTGACTGATGCTTAGTTTCCCTCTATTAATTTAAACTAAGAGCATCTACAGACGTTGTTTGTATATTTTGGGGACGTTTGTGTATATACGTATGAGAACACACACCCTGCCTTCTAGTCAGCGGAATCCTCCTCCCCCAATTTATTCATGAAGGAAAAGGTTAAATTTCGTCTAGATTTTTGAGGGTGTTTTGTTTAGTTTCTTGCTTCCTGTGAACTTCCTAGAAAGAGAGACTAAGAGAGTGTTGCAGGAAAAGCAGTATTTGGTGAGAAGTTTGGTTACCCTAAGTACCATTTCCAGTTCCTAAGACACAGAAGGAACCGGTATGTAAAGGTCAGAAGTTGCCAGTGTAGTTCGTGTTAACATGACATGACAAACGTTGTGTTACAAACAGAGTAGAAGCTCTTTGTCTTGTTAGAAATCTGGAAATGTAATAACTTCTTATGCTGCAACTTGGTAGGCCTGACAAGGGGGTTTGGCTTATTATTTTAAGCCTTTCAGATAAGGAAGCTCAGTCTGAAACTTTGCAGTCACTTATGGGTGAAATGCGTAGAATTCTGTCTTGCTTCTGTTGATTATCTTAATTGTCTCATGGCTGTCAGTTTTTCACAATACCATTCCTATCTTTATGCCTGTTTAATACAAGACAGAATCTATGTTAATAAATAAAACATCGCCTGTTAATGGAGCTGCTGAAAAATTAACTCTTTATTTTCTTCTATTTTTTCAGCGGAACCCCTGCCTTTAATGGACTTGTGCCGAAGATCAATTCGTTTCGCTCTTGGCAGAGACCGCCTGCATGACATAGAAGTTCTACCTTTGCCTCTGTCTCTGAAAAATTATTTACAGTACCAATAAGTCGTCTAGAACCCTCTGGCCTCACATTGGACTAGATCAATGCAAATGGCAGAAAATTGTTTACAGCAAAATAGAAATCTTCGTGATGGACGCTTAAGTGTTATTTAATTTTTAATATATATTTTTTTCTGAACCAGTGGAAGCAGATCACTGTGGGGGACTACTAAAGAATGTGAAAACATTGATTTGATCGAGATTCGTGTATTATCTGTTGCCTGTTGTGTTTACAGTTCTGAAGGCCGTTAATCTCATCTCATCTCTCACATATTGGTTTATCTTTGTTGCCTCTGGTAAATACCAATAGAAAATCTGACCTGCAAGATCTACTGTCATGCAGGACAGAGCTTTCTTCAATAATGTGATATTATTTTTTTTTTCTTTTTCTCTGCTACACCTCACCCCAATAGATGAAAAGGAAAAATCTTGACAGTAACTTTTGAAAAATATTTAAATCTTGCCTTTGGTGTCCAGAGTTGTTGAGAGCTTTGGGTGTTCAGCACTCAACATAATCAGGCCTATGATATCTAAAAGTTCTAATATTTAAAAAAACCAGATTATTGTCTAGAAGAAAAGTATGCGATCTAAAAACACAAGAGTTAAAAAACTGGTATATGTGTCAGAAAGATCCATTTTTGGACATGGTAACAGTGAGATGCAATCCATTGTTTTCAAGACCAAATCTAGTCCCTCCCAAGTTCTGCAGTTTATAACAAAGTTTCTTTCCCAAGAATTTAGGATATTCATATTTTAGAAAGCTTGTCACTTTTTTATTTGAACAAATTTATAATTTTTATGTGGTATGAACTCTAAGTACTTGGTTCTCTTTTTAATGTATGTGTGGTTATAATGTTTATTTATCTGTTTAGAGTCTGTGGAGTTCTCATCTGTTTCCCATCTTGGGGTGACTGATTTTGGTTTTTTTTTCCCCCAACTCCACCTGAAATGTATTAATTTTTCAGGCTCATCCCATTTTTTAAGATGCTGCTTTCTATTTGCATTTCTTACACGTTTCAAGTTATCTGCCTGATCAGTTATCTAGTTTTTAAACTGGAAGTTGTTGTTATGGCAGGATGTCAAATGTTTAGACTGAGCTGCCTTCAGCATATTTTAATGTGAATTTACTGATGAACGAGGAGAAAATTTCTAATAAAGTCTACTGTCCAAAATAAAACTCCTGTCTCATTCAATGAAGTGTTAAATAACATAGCAGTGTGTACAGAGTTGAAGTTCAGTTCCTCTTGCAGCTTTGCAAATGTTTCTGTTCATCACTCCTTTGAAATTGCTGCTTTGTGTTCACATGCGACTGACATCGCAGACAGTGTCGTGTCCTGTTCCTGATTTAGTCCACTCACTCTGAATACAGCTGTGCTCTTGCTTTTAACACAATTCTGGCCAGATTCCTCTGAACAGTTTATGCAAAGTTGCACTTTAAAACTCCGTGCTTTTGAGGTAGTTGAAATTTAACCGCGGTGCACTGATGATTCAGGCAAAACCGTCGAACCGCAGATGGTTGTGCTTCTCTCAGACACCCCAAGGAACAGAATTACAGTTTCAGTCGGAAAAGAGAAACATAAGATAAAACAACACAAGTAATAGTGGAAGCAACAGGGGCAACATGACACAGGGATGTCAAAAATGAGATAACAAGTGTTTGTTTAACTGCATAAGTTGATGCTTGCTTCTGCATCAACCTGCTTTTGGACTTGATTTCACTTAAGGCGAGAGCCACACACTGTATTCCTTACCTTAGTCTTGAAAAAGGGAAGAAGTTACAGCTGTGATCTGTGTTTCTTACTTTTCCCACTTGCTTTGTCTAATTTCGATCTTTTGTCTCAATAGGTACATAGGAAGAAGGAAATATAAAGGTATAATAACTCATTCAAAAGGAGAAATATAGCTGTGTCAAGTGATCTTTCATAAGCAAGGTAAGCAGCTGTACGAATGGTACAGTAATCCTGGTAGACCTTACTTTTACACCACCGAAGTCCATTTTAGGGAAGCATTTCCTAAAATTAGTGTTTTACTGTGTTTAACTAGGCTTTGTGTTCCTTTGAATAACCGTAGTGACACAACTGTGAAGTGTTGTCTTCTCTGTTCTTTCACTTGAGCCAGGCTGACAGCTTTTTAATGTGACAGTAAAGTGGGAACCGATATCATGAGACAAATTAATCATGCTTCTGTATGTTTATCTTATTTTACAGTTGGACTGGAATTTCAGTTAGTGCCCCTTCTGTGATGATTCCTCTAGACCAAATATTTTAACTTCCAGACGTTTTTTCTAACACTTAGCTGTCTTCCAGGAGTGCTTGTTTTACAGGAAGGATAGTTTTATTTTTTTACTGTTCACTAGTTATGTATTGTGATGCTGTGGATGGTAGATGCACCCCTTCATGTGGGATTAGGGGCCTGTTTTAGGGGTCAAAGTTTTTTGATACAGTTGTCTTGGTCTATGGAAGTCTCGTAAGGAGGATGTACCATGGAGAATATTAACGATACTGTTAACCATCCCTTTGCAAAGAGATTCCCTTCCAAGAGAGCTTATAGGGCAAGCAGAGTGCCCATCTGTATTGCTAGGTATGAGTGAAGCATTGAGGCTAAGCAAGTAGTCTGAGTGCCTCCTTATAGAATGTACCAAAAAAAGTCTCTGTTGCTGAACTCCAGCCTGGGTGGTATGTTCCTCACATTGATTCTCAAGGCTAACTTTACTGGAATGCATTGTTTACTGTCTACTTTAGGGGTGACTTGAGCAATAATTTATAGGGTGGCAATGCATTGGCTTTTGCCCAAAACAGAGGTCAAACACTAAGTTACGATCATTCTTCAACCAATCCAGTTGAAACTTCTCAGGCGCTCTATCCTGGAAGCCTAAATGCAGCAAGATACCTACCCAAGTGTCCACTCTTGGGCATATCTAACAGAGAGGATGATTGCTTACTTCAAAGCTGTTCTATGTTGAGATTTGCAGTAAGATCTCTCTTGCATCTCTCTTTTTATATTCCAGCCACTTTTGGCTTTCATCACACAAAGACACATAGACAATAAATGTGATGGGTTTTGGCTTTTGTGTCCCTGTGTCTGAGCAAAAGGAGTATAGCTTTTCTTGACGTGATCTGGACGTGTTCCCGTGGCTGGTAAACTAAGGCAAGTGGAAACTCTTGAGAGCAAAACACGAGTCTCTGTTGTATTTCAAGGAAAAGGGCACATGGGAGCTGCAGCCAAACTGCAAACTTTGTGATGGATGTGTGCTGATTACTGGGTTCCCATAGGAAGTATTTCACCTACTCTTCGGGATTTGGATCTCTAATATGGCCCCTTCCTAGGAAGTATTGAAGGTGCAGAATCCCTTCTGTTCAAACTGTGGTTAAGACTTGTGGAAGCACGCAGCATACCTTGTCTTCATCGTTGGCTCAGTATTGCCATTCTTCTGCAACCCTTGAGAGGGAGGGGGCTTGATTCATCCACCTAGAAGTCCTGCTTTTGTGACCACAATTCACAGGTGCTATAACCTCAGTGATGTTTTGGGCCACTCTTAGCTTTTAGGCTTACTAAAGCTGTAATATTATAACACCTAAATTTGGAGTCAAATTCAGGAAGCCTTTGTCCTCTGGTATAGCAGCTGTCACACATGTGTCCCTGCTACTAGGCTGACAAAGTCAGCACTATGAAGGCTTTAATTCTGCTTCAGATTGGACCAAGAGAAATGTGTTGAAATGGCTGCATTCTTCTCCAGAGGTAACATAATACTATCTGCAGAGAAATTGTGAAGTCCTATTTTAGACTTTGTATGTAATCTTCTGGTGTTCAAGTTTCTATCTCAACAGATTGACTCAAACTCTTCCTGTTGAGGCAGGATCTAACTGCAAGTTTCTCAGTGTTCACTTGAAGCTGGGAAAAACTGTTACAGCAGCAGATATGTACGAATCATTTGAGTGTTTCTGATGGTTATAAGAGCAACAAGCCAGAACTGCTATAAAATTTCCTTCTCATCTCCATTACAGTTGGTATTGTTAAACTATAACCATATGTTCTCACGTCAGTCAGAAGCGATCACTGCACAGCAAGCTTTGTATTGGATCCAGCAGTGCTCACTCAGGTACAATTCCCACTGACACCAGCGGGAGATCTGACTGAGTCAGCACTGCTGCTCTTGGTTCCCATGTAAAGATCTCCAAACATTTCCAATACATTGTATTGAGCGATACTTTATTATATGTAAGCAATGTCAAGCAGATGGTTTCTGCAGGAGTTTTTCTAATTTGGCAAAACATGCTGGCAAGTGCAGCTAGGTAAATGTGAGAAAGTTGAACGAAAAAATGCACTAGTTGAGGCTGAAAGCAATATTCAAAGTGGAAGCTAGACTTTTTGGCTCCTTGATGGTGATTTTCAAAAGCTTTTTAGTTTATAAACCTTTAAAATCTCACAGTGGTTTTTATTCTGTATACTTAAAGGAATGTAGGATCTTTATTCATTCCTGTTTATCTCAGAAAAGAATGTCTGGTGATCATGAAGTGGAAATCCTTTGTTTGTTTGATTCAGAAAGACACCAAAAAATCTCCTTCCTCCTTGGGAAATGCTCTCTCTAGACACAGAGCCATGGGAAATACACAACCCCCATCAGCCTGAATGCCTGCCCTCCCTCCTTTTTTTTTTTTTTTTTTTTTTCCTCTTGAGACGTCAGCTGTTCCTTCAGAGAAGAACTGCAGTGTGTTCTACAGGCAGTGTCTAAAATAAAAATGTTTTGAAACAGAACACCCTACTGAAGGTATACTGAAGCAAATTTGAATGTATGTGGTGGGGGCAGAGAACAAAGGACGCATGAGTTCTCGAGAATAGCATTTCCCTAAGGGTTTTTTAGCCCCACCGTAGAGTACAAGTAAGGAGGGAAATTAAAAAGAAAAGTTGTTCTTGCTTCCACCACGACCGTGTGTGTAGTGTTAATGTTTAAAGTTTAAGCAACAGCATCTTTTTCCCTGCTAAACTTCTTGTTGCACAGCCTTAACATCCCAAAGCGCTGCCACTGGCTGCATGTGCTTCAACAGCCTCTGGGCTCTGCTGTCATATCAAGTATCGCCCTATTCCACATATTGTTCTGTTAGAACCTTAATGAATTAACTTCTAGGCAAAGAGCACAGCTGCTCTATCATTACAGCTGTGACTGTAGTAATATAGGGGTACCCAAACTAGCTTAAATACCGGCCAAATGGGAGCCCAGGAACTGGCAGAACAGAGCTCAGGATGGGGTAGTTTACTGTGCCAAGTAGCAGTGAGACAGCAGTGTCAGCGTCTCTGAGGCGATTAATAAATGGTTGAGCTTAAAAGGGTTCAATTGGAGGTGTCTTTGCAAATCCTGCTTAAAAGAGGTGTCAGGATCAGATATTTCTAGTTTCAATTGTGTAGCTGTGAAAATGTTTAAGTTATATAGCCTCTAATCTCTCCAGGTGACTGTAGGTGTAAAAGTAGAGCTCATGTTTGTAATAACTTCAGCATGGTAGGGGTTACTTACAGTTGAGACAGCTATGTTCTTGGATTTTAATAGATTATTTCTCTGGCTTTTGAAAGCTGCAGCACAAAAGACAGCTGTCTTCGGCCTTCTAAGGAAAAGCAAACAAAACACAGAAATGAGCTGATATTTCTGACAGTCTTTCTGTACAACAAATTGTACTGACAGTTTCAAATACCAGTCCTAAGCCATCACTATAGAGGTACGTAGTTGAGGTCGCTATCTGTTCAGTGTACCTGGATCAGTTTCCTCTGCATTTATTTATTTTTTACAAGCAGGTGGTATTAAATAAGGTTATTCAAATTGCAAGCTTCTCTTGAAAATGCAGTCTTTTAACAAATAAAATATTCATATTACACTTAAGACTTTATTAAGAGAGACAAAGTTGAGTTTGGCACACCTAACTGGGAAACTAATGCATGTTTTTAATGGCAAAATACTTCAGCTTTTTTCTCTCTCTTCACAAAGAAAATCAGTTTGGCAAGTGCCTTGCTTCTCATGTAGCAAAATGTGAACAGCTTTAAGGCATGAGGCCAGAATTTCAATACACACATTTGGAAGTGACTTCTCAAGCATAGTAAAGGTGCCTGTGGCATTATTTTGAGGACCGGAGTTTTACCTTATTTGTAGATAAATTTTAACTGCATATCATTCTTGGCAATTAATAGGATATGGATCCTCCTGAGCAAAGTATTCTATCGGGACTTGTTTAGAGATGGTACAAAGCAAACCCAAACTCTCTCACAAATTAAGCTACCTGGGTAAACATAGCCTGGCATCAGGTGCTGCTTCTATTAAAATGTTTCCCAAATTTGACCATCTAATTGTATAAATAAACCTCCATTGGAAAGAGCCTTCTAAAAAAAGAAAGGATGTTTTGAGTATTCAATTGGCCTCCAGAAGATCTAAGTTGAAATCCAGGTTCAGCCAGAAACTATATCACCTTGAAGATTTGCTGTTTAGTTGGTTTGAGGTTTGCTCGTGGGGGTTTTTTTGTTTGTTTGTGGTTTGGTTTGGTTTTTGTGTTGTTGGCTTTTTTGCGTATGTGGGGTTTTTGTTTGTTTGTTTGTTCTCTGTTTGTTGTTTGGGGTTTTTTTAATCGTTTCCTTGTGTACATCCAAAACAGCAGTCATTTTTCTTCCATCTTTATAGCTAGTGTCTCTCTGGGTTCCAATTCCTTCATAGGACTATTGTTTTATAAGTAGGGCTCTAATTACTTCTGCAGTCTTCTGCAGTGCTGCTCTATTTCTGCAGAAACATGTTGTGGAGAATATCTCCTGTTGCATATTCACTGGTACCAAACAGCTGTGAACTTGTTGGTTTATTTGTGGCTGGCACAGCAGAGCAAGGACTCTCTTCCCATGGCAGTTGTTGTGTAGAAGCAGCCTCATTGCCAGTCTTGGCTGACTTGTGGGTAGCAGAACTGAACTATGGACAACATCGTACTTGGCTCTTTCAGAAAACTTGCAGTGGCTTTGTCTGCAAGAAACAATGTTGCCCATGATCCAGTTTAGTTCCTGTGGGTCTAATGCAGGAGCTCTGATGACAGCCAGTACGTTGGCCTTTAGGGAGAAGAGCTGGATCTCTTGCAGATAGATGCAATTTAATCCACTAGCCGCCTCCTAGTCTGTGATAAGTACTGATCTAAGCCCTGAAACATGGCTTCGTAGTTCTTCCAGTTTTTCTTTGTCACTAAATTTTCATGATGCAGATAAATACATCTAGTTCATTTATTCACTCTTTTTAATGTTACTGCATTTTTTACCTCACTGGTGTTTGGGAATCAGACTGTTTCCCAAGCCAAGCTTCATGAAAATACAATTTCTTGTAAAATGTTTGATATCCAGTGGAAGTGTGTGCCATGCCATGTCTGAAGGAAAGTGTTTCTTTTTTGTTTGTTTCGATTTCTCTACCTTGTAATTTCATTCCTCACCATTCACATTGGGGAGAGTATCTTTACTTTTGAATGTAACTGTTCATGACCCCAAGAGCCTAAGCAAAAGCATTTTGAAACACACGCCATGTTAGTGGCTTTCTGTTGAACCGACCTCATTTGTTTTTAATTTAGTAACTGTCTAGTTACTAAGTCCAGTGCCCCCAAATGGCCTCGTTCTGCGCATATACCCAAATACACAAGAGACCGCTGCTAGTTTACAGTTTGCAACTAACATTCATTTCATCATGTGCATCTAGTTTGCCTGTTACATGCAACTTCTCTTGGCCCTTCTGCTGGGACCTCACTATGGAAAAACCATAGTGGGTGCTTTAACTTTCAGTGACCTTAGTTTAATTTGTCTTCTCAGAAAGATCAACAGTATTGCAAGTAAGAATTGGTTTTAGATCTAAGTTCTTCGAGCTGTCACAGAAGTATTGCCAAGGACTGGAATAAATATAATTTTCAATAATAGCGCAGCTTATCGTGGAGGTTTAAAACACCACACTTCAGTTTCTCTCACATCTTTAACCCACCTTCACTAAGGAATGTTATACAGAACTTTACTATCGATGATCACTCTGATATAAAAATAAATAAATCTGTAGTTGTCATTCAGAAACTTCCTCCTGTCTGAGATCCATGGCCTCCAGCTTCCTCTCTTTTGTCTCTTTTCTTGCATTACTTGGTGTTCCCATCCCCCACAGAAGTGGGAACAAATGTTTTTTTAGCTGTCAAATAACGGGTGATAAATGGACAGCAGTGATAGAAAGCTGTCCTAGGATGTTGTGTCTTCTGCATTGAAGCTAAAATGTTTTTGTTTTTTTTTTTTCAAAAACTTTATCTCTCCAGAAAGATTTCCTGAACGTTTATCTTCTAAACGTGTGCACCTCATTGAGCATGAGGAGATGCTGCTCATCATTTTGAAATACGAGCCTTTTGGATCAGGGAACTTTTTGACTTGGAAAAAGGAAGGACACATTAGGTCATGCTCTCTTTTTATTTCTTTGATTTTTAATTAAGGTTTTAAAGTTTTGTTTGCTTTCTGGTTTTGCAGTTTGCTTTTATAAATATAAAAATAACTCTTATTTCTTTTGTGAGTTTCCTTACTGAACCTATATGCTTTTGTGGTCTTGCTATAATGAAGGAATCCAGATGGAGAAATGACGTCTTTTATGAGACCAATTCATGGAAATGCAAAAGAAGAGACACTGTCAGGCACATAAATTCTTCTTCTCCGCTGAAATACAAATGCCAATTTTCAAAGTTAAATTCAGATTAAGAACTACTTAAACTTGATTCTGCTACACAGGAATTTTAGAGTCAGTAAATGTGTAAGTTCTGTCTCCTGTTATAATTTTTCGTATTCCTGAACCACCAGCAATTCCTCTGTTTCTGATGAGCCCGCCTTTCCGCTTTCGAAGAGGAGCTAATGACTTACCGAGTTTCTTCTTTTTAATATTCTGCCCGCTTCATAGTTGCAGGTACAAACTTCTTTGAGGTAATTGATTGACTTGGGTAGGTTAAACTTGTATCACTAGTTCAAGATGTATTTTGCTTTGAGGATCAAAGCTTCAGCTTGCATATCCTGAAAGCCGGTCTGGTTTTTAGAGTATAGCATTACTCTCATTAAAGATATTATCTTTGTAAATTCACTCCTGTTTATATCCTACAGTAATCATGCTTACATTCACACCATTGCTTCTACAGAGAAGGCAACTAAAAAGACCAGGCGTCGTATATATAATCAAGATCTTTCCCTTTTGTGATTTTCCTGTTTAAAAAAGCAAGGATAAATGAGTTCTGAGAATTTCAGTTCTCTGCTGTTTGCACAGAGCTTCCTTTTGAAGGTTTTCCTAGGCCTACACCTGCTCTGCTCTCATGGGAAAACATGATAGGAGCTTGTTATGAATTTCTACAAGTAGACTAAAAAGTAAAGAGACTTCTAAAACTCACTTTTAAATACAGTAGAGATGAGGAAAAAGCAGACAAAGCAGAATTGCTCCCCTTCTGTTTTTACCAGTTAGAAGGCTAATTGTGAATTTACAATTTGAATGCAATAGTTTTATTTTCTGTTCTGCCAGCCATCCTATCCAAAGACTTCAGTTTACGTGTCACACAGCTCCCCGGGGTGTGCACAGATTCAAACCCAGTCAGTTAAAGGCACTTTTCTCCATAGCAGTCACAGCCTGAGGCCTTGCCTTCCTTTGGCCTGTGTAGGCCAACGCCATCGACCTGTGACTGTGGTTTTTGTCTGCAAGCTCTTTCTCTTGGTCTACACTGGGAATGGGAACCCTCTACCTACAGGTCCTTGTGACTAGAGGTGTTTCCTAACCCCATGAAGTCGCCAGAACCTGTTCTAGAAGTTCACCTGGTAGGTACTTCAAGATTTATGGTTGTCCATTAGACCATGCAATACTGAAAGCAGCCTTTCCGTGAGTTAAGCTAGGGTTTCTAAAAAGTTACTCCTCACTTTAGGTAGCACAAAAATAATATAGAGACAGACAAAACAAATGAAAACTTAGGTGTTTTTCCAGGCCTTACTTTCCTTCCCATCGTCAACTATGAATAGGTGTTTTGGGTTTTTTTAAATTAGTTTAGGCTGGAGTGTTTAGGATGCCCTGACATTTGCATATCACAGCTTTTATTTCAAATTGCAGAATTTTTTTCACTTTATCCAACACCTTAGCTTTTAGTTAAAATCTGTGTCTCCTAGCACAGAAGTATGTCCTCTTTGTTCTTCTCTAATGCTGTCAGTTCCTGATATTTGTAAGTTATTTCATGATGATTTGTTTTCTTTTGTTCTGGAGAAACTCCTTTGCTCTAATCCTCTTTGCAAGAAATCAGTATAAAAGTGTTGCCTCCGGGTTTCCCTGGAAGTGCTACTCCTGTTAGTAGGAGAGATGTGGAATGGTAAGGAGAATGCGAATAATCCAGAATTTATAAATTGCAGAGATGGGCTCTTCAAATCACAAAACCTACATGTCTTGGCAGGCTAAGTTGGATCAAAAGTCCAATTTCACTCTTAATAGGAACTGCTCAGCAATGCATGGGAAACACAGCTCCAGCACGCGTCTCTGAGTTCTTCTGTCAAACTCAAAGCAGATTTTCAGCTGTCAGTGGTTCCTAATTCAAGGAATTCTGGGCAAGTGAAACTGCTTTTGGCCACCTGTGGCTCTCCCAAGGTCCCTATGCCAGATGTTTGGTCTGTCTCTGCTACACAAGCAGAGCGAGGAGGTCCCAGAACATCATTATCTGCTATACATATTAAGCAATGCAGAGGAGAATATGTGTTTCCTTGGCAAGCTGTTAAAAGTCGTGCTGCTTGCGGGAGGGAAAATGATGAAGGAAGGTTTTCTGGAGAACAGGTTTTTTGCATAGCACCCACATGGGAATAGAAGAAGGAGAGAAATCAGATGTTTTTACAGCTTTTTAAGTCCAGAAGAAACTGTTACCTCATTTAATCTAATAGTTTCATAAAGAAGGTCACAACATCTCACTTAAGCAAGTCAAACCCCTTCTTTTGGACTATGATGCTTAGCTAGATAACAATAAATATGTTTCTCATTCACCATTTAATATAGCTTGTTCCATTTGTGTATAACAACAACAATTACTGCTGAGAATTAAGGCTTTTTCCTTGACCTAAAATTATCTACATTGAGCTGCTAGCCACTTGTGGTTCTTTGTGTATGAAATTAAAGAAGGATGTAGCACTTAGTATTGTCTTCCCAGGCTGATACATATGCATTGTAAATGAGCCACAACTTGATCCTCTTTTGGCAATCTAACCATACAGTTAAATCTTAAATTGTAAGGAAACATTTGTAACTTTTGATGAAGGGCGTGTTTCTTCCTATGTGCCAGGTTCTACCTTCTCTTAAAACTGGTTTTGTCAGTCTATGGTCTATAGCCAGGTAAAAAATTTCTGACTCTGGCCCCCACTTAATTACTGAGAGGAGGAACAGATTATCCTTCTCGCTTTCATTCCTTCTTTGTTTCATTTGCTATGGCACTGCTTTGAAAACTCATATTTTAGCTGCATGACTATTGTGACCCTTACGTTTTTGAGCTACTGCTTCCTGGAATAGTCCCTTCTCTCATAATTAAAACCTGGTGCCTTGTTCTTTGATACCTAACTTTGCTTGGCTTTCCATCAGCATTGTGTTTGAATGGGTCTAATTCTTCAAGTGATCCAGATTTTTCTGTACAACTGTCTTGTTTTCCCTCGTTATCTATCACCCCATCAGCTCTTCTGTAGTCTGTAAATTTGATAAACCATGATTTGATAGTTGCAACCAAATCACCAAGTAAACTTCAAACAGCACTGAACTCAACTGGAAATAGTTTTCGGTAACGATGGCCTGTGGATAACCTCTTTGAGGGCTTTCATCCAGCCAGCGCTATCCACTCAACGTGCAATTTGCTGAGGGTGCCGTCATTTTCTGAAGTAAAGCGTTGGGTACTAGGTCAAATTATTCACCAAAGTAAAAATAGTTCTTTCTCTTTTGCAGCATAAAATGAAGTTCAAAAGAAGTATATGAGGGAGTGGTGGAGAAGACTAGGAAACAAAAGTACATAGTTGAGGAAGGGAACCAAAAGAGAGAAGGTAATGGGGGAGAAAAGAGCTTTTTTACTAACTAGAAATATAGTAAAGTCTCCTGCTAGCCCAATGATTCAGTGCAGTCGTTATGATAATCTCTCAAAAATAGTGTGCAGATTATTTAAGGCTAAATGGCAAATTTGAAGCAGTGGTCTCCTAACAGTTCGGTTTTTACAAAGTTTGTTTTTATTTCAATTATGATCTTGCTGTTACTGTGCACTCTCCAGTTGTCAACTGCATTGATTTATTTCTATTTGTGTGTTTTCTGCCCAAAATGTTGAGGCATTGTCAATTCACTTATATTTCATTGTATTTTGTGACTATGTTTACAAACACTACACCAGAAAGCTAACATTAGTACTCTACTTGTGTCACATCTTTCTTGTATCTCATATTTTCAAGTCTGTAGAGGGTGTTGCAGGTTGGATGATTGTAAAGAGTTAACGCTTTACAAATGGTTGCTGTAATGCATTTCATATAGAAAACATAGTCACTTGCTAAAAATATAATGAGGCAAGTTCTTTTTCTAGTTTTGCCACAGACTTTGTACCTGCTCAAACCTGTACCTTGGCCACTCCTGCATTTGGAGGTGTTTATACTCAGTCGCTATTTCCAAGGAATTAATAGGTGAAAGTGCTTTTTCTTAAAGGTGTACCAACCTTTGGTGCCACAAAAAACCCCACTTTGAAATACAAGGATGGCTGGTGAACATGATAATGAGGTGCTTGAGATTACAGAGCACTGCTGGGGTAGCTTCCATTAACCATCAGTTTCTTGTTCCTACAGAGGCTTATCCACACTACTGGATTTATAGTCATGACACTGTATCAAGATACTATATGAGTTAATGGTAGAATGCTGTGGCTGACTTCTGTGCACACAGGTTCTCAAGAGATGCCTGGTTCTTACAGCTTGGCAGCCTCATGTATCTGTTCAGGAGGGAAGGTTACATGTTTTAGCACCTTGGCAGGGTCACCCAATGCTTTGTTAGCAGCACAAATTGAAAATATGCTTGGCCAGAGGAAGGTTGGCTCAGCACAGGCACAGAGGGAGGGCTCAGGAGCAGTGCTCTGGGTATCGCTGCGTACTGCGGTGGGAGGCAGGGGATCGAGGTGTGCTGGTGATCGAACACTTCTCCACAGCAGCTACAAGGAAAGCTTGCCTCTGAAAGATCCTGGTTGCTCCCTGACGGTCTCTATTAGCACTCTCATGGTATGATTTAATTCTTTTCCAGTCAGATAGAACCACTATCTAAAATAGATCAGGAAATGCAAAACCAAACACAAGACGTCTTTATACTTACTTCCTCTTAAAGAGACTGTTCTTCAGCTCTTTGGGGATAAACTTAAAAAGTAAGTCTGTCTTTGCTGCCGTTAACTTTCTGCTTAGTTCTGCATTTTATATATCGTTCCTTTCACTTGATGATAGCAAAAAAATCGTTGAAGTGTGGCAAGTCACTAGGTAAAGCCCACAGCTATCTCGACACCACCCCATAAATTTACCATCTCAGGTGAATTTTTGGTTTCTGCCTCCATATCACAGAGCAAAATGCTGATCTATAAAAACTAAAAACTGTACCTGTTTTAAAGCTTACAAAATGCATTCATATTCAGTCTATGCTCCCTTTGTCTCTAGGCTGAAGTGTGGTTGCTGTTCTCTGTCGTTTTCGCGTGGTGTGGTTACAGAGAGCACCAGCATCCTTTCGCCCCTCCGCGGTTCTGCTCCCCGGCAATGTCGTCCAGGCGTCCTCTCTGCATGAGGGGTCTGTTCCCCCTCACAGCTGTTGTCAGGGCTCTGAGTGAAGGCCTGTGATGGCTCCATGCAACCCCATATATAAGTCTGGTTTTAGATTGTACTTGCCTTATTCACAGATCTGTTGTGTTGGCAACTCACGATCACAAACGTGAGCTGTCCCTTGCGCCCTTTTCCCTTTGGGTGCATTTCTAGGCTACAAAATACAGAGTCAAGGACTAGTCTGTAGCTCTAAGGTGGAGCGACATAGACTGGCCAAGGTCAAACTGCACAGCAGCCATGTATTTGTGTGTCTTTTGGTTCAAAATGTCTGAAATGATGAGGAGATCGGGGCCCCTGAAGGCGCCAGAGGGCCAAAGATGCCGCGACGGTGCTGTGGAGCAACATGGCCTGGAGAAGCCAAACCCGCAGCGGTGTTGTCTCCTGCCCGCTGGAGCCATCTCTGGTGTGGCCGTGACTGAAGAAAGCCGTGCTGGAAGCTTCCCGACAACTCATCTTCAGAGATATTAGCGTGGGGCGGCTCTGTGGTGCTGACCACGTCGCAATAGAGTTTAATGCTGCAGCAAGGTGAAAGCAAGGCGGTATAGATTCAATGCGTAGATACTCACATTTAGGAAGGGGAGTTAATGGATCGTCAGCTCAGCAGCTCCCACCCGCCGGCACAGCCCGCCTGGCGCTGCACCTGCTGCTGTGGGAGCACCCGCCATTTCCCCTCGCAGCCCGCGCGGCAGCAGCGACGTTGGGAGGGGAAGCGCGTTCGTGGGCCGCAGGGCCATGGGCCGGGCTCAAATGCGTTTTGTCTGTGCTTGAAGGGTGTGGGGTATTTGGTTTTTTGTTTTTGTTTTTCCAGAGGAGGGAAAGCTGGTGGATATGAAAGGCAAAGGCAGAAGGAAGAGCAGGATTTGATTCAGGTGTGTGTGGGGACAGAGGGAGGCAGCCCAGATAGTGGCTTAAAAACAACGAAACACAAACCCCCAATTTTGGGGAATTCCCCTGAAATGCACCAGAAACGGCACCAGATGGGCAGTGCGAGTGTAACACACATGCCAGGGAGGGAAATGCAGATTTTAAGGTGAAGAAGAGAAAGGAATGCTTTCCCAGTGAGGAGTAACACACCAGCTATTCCTGAGGTGGAATTGGCCGGGCTTCTCTGGGCTTCTCCTCGGGGTGGTGGTGCCAGTGAGGTGAGAGGCCACTCCTCAAACCCAAAAGGCTGAGTTGGGGGTGCGCAGATGCCCCTCTGATGTGCTTGGTGATGTTTGGCCTCCCTGGATAACTGTTTAGGTTTGACAGTCCAAGAGCTCATCAATTACTAGAGAGGGGTAACCTGGTGTTGGTGCACAGCGTCAGCTGCCAGCGATTCTAATAACCTAGCACAGCCCATTCAGGCAGACTGACAAATATTTGAGTTTTTCTTCGTTTCCTTTTTCACTTATGGTGTCTCTTTCCAATTTCACTGAAAAGGTTATGCTGTGGTAATTGTGCGTTACTAACTTTGGCCTAATTGCATCGATATTCTCTATTTAGGTTCATGTTTTACAACACCCTGTTCATAAATTATTACATCATGATCCATGTCCTGTTCTGTCTGTTGCTTAATTAACTCAAAAGAGTGAAATACAGCATATATTCAGCATTTTTGCACAGAAAGTTTGTGAATGCACTGAGCTGCCCGTCTTGGAAGACTGCCTCCCGATGCTGGGCGGCTTGTGGTGTACTTCATTACAGCTCTTGTAGCTGGGTGTTTCAGGTTTCTTATAATTTGGAATAATAGAAGAGACTAGAAAAATGTGGTTTTTCTGTGATCTTTCCCAGGTTTACTGGCATAAATCACCCTGAGGGCCTGTAGGTGCTGCTGACAAGGGCAATGCAATCTTTTTCTCTCAGAGATGATTGTGCACTGCCTTCCAAGTGTTGGCACTCATGGTTGTGTGGCCCCACAGGCAGCAGAAAAGGAAGAAAACAAATTAATTTTCAGCTGTATCAGCAAGTTGATCTGACTTGCCATGTACCAGTGATTGCTGGTGGTGACAAGAAAAAGGGCAGGAGAATACAGATGTGAGTGTGGATTCAGATGGATTTAAGTCGAAGATGAAACCACATCTTAAGAAGCAGCATAAGGGAGGAAGCGTTTATCTTTCGTGCAGATGTGCTGTGTCTTGAAAGAGATTTCTGTGTTGCTTTCATCTTTCTAGTCTATGGACTGTTGCACCCAGCCATCCGTTATCACCTTTCTGCATGCAGTGCAATGCAGTGCAGGTTCTCCTCCTCACTTTTCCATTTTACTTTTTTTTCCAAATTCGTTATTTGCAAGTAAGAAACACTTTCTCTGTTTTCATGTGCAATTTTTAAAGCTTCCTCTTTTGCTGTTTATCTCATATTCCTAAAAACAGCGGAGTATTTACTGAGCAGAGGGAAGTGCACTAGCTGAGGAATCAGGAGACTATATGAAATCCTAGTTTTTCATCTCACTGTGGTTTTGTTTTCTTTCTGACTTCAGTTGATCTTAGAAGGTAGGTAGACAGCTGTTACAAGATTATGAATAGTAGCCTATTATGTCTTTTGGGGCTTTCATAAATCAATATTACTGCAAGTACTTACTTAGCTATTAGCTTGGTTGGCGTTTTCTTTTGACCTTTTATTTCTCCTTGAAGTTTGCTCTGTTTCAGGTATTTCTAGAGTTTTCTATTTCAGAAAGCTTTATTTGTTTGTTTTGGTTTGTTTTGTTGTTGGTTGTTTGTTTTGGTTTGGTTTTGCTTGTTTGTTTTACGATGTTATTGGAAAGCAACTCAAGGTTATCAGTTAGGCATTATTCTTATTGGAGCTGTGTAGGTCACAATACATTTTGTCCATTTTCTTCAGTTCCAGACCCTTCCTCAGGAAAGACTATTTTCATTATTTTGTGAATATGCACTTGATATTGAATGCACTGGTGTGGTTTTTTGTTTTAACAGTATCTATCTTACTGACATTGATTTATAGTCCTTCTGCTTTTATGGCAAAGTCCTATATGATCTAACAAAAAACCAGAACCTTTCTCTGAATTTTCGTAGAGACGACTAAGGATTTTCTAATCCTCTCTTAAACTTGATGTGTATTTGAGATACAGATGCAGAATCCTTACTAAATGCTTCATACATTAAATACTGTAAACAGCTGACAGGATGCAGTATTGCTCATTAGTGAGTGTTCTCTGACAAAATGTCTCTCTCCTAATGGGGATATTTTGTTTGAATGTCCAGGTAGTTTCTGTGATGATACAGCTTCAGTGAAAGACGACATGGATTTTCACTGTTTATTTTTGGCTTTGTTTTCCTTACACTGCCACTCAGTGGTCGGTCATGTTGTCTGGAGACTCTAGCTTCTGATAGCTGAAAAGTTGCTATTCCAAATGTTCACCTCTTTGATTTTGGAGTTGTTAGTTCACGGTGGGATCACATGAGAGCTAAGTCTCAGCGTCCAGAGTGAGCCTTGCTACAGCACCAGATGAAATGTTGTTTAACCACAAAGTTTTCAAGCAATACAATTGGATCCTTTGCCAAGAATTTGCTATTTGACCATAGAGAAAAAAGGCTGCATTTCCATTTAGAGAAATGAGAATCATGTAAGAGAAAAGTTTTGCTTCTTTTTTTTTTTTTTTTTTTTTTGTAATTCTCTTCCTGTTGATGTTGTATATGCGTCTTGAGATCTTGTCTAACTTAGAAGATTCATCACTCCAAAGGTCAGTAAAGAAACGGGAACATCTAGAGGGCAACTCATCCTAACCTGAAGTCATTCCAGTCAAATGAAAAAGAAGGTGTTTGGGAGGGGCAATAAAACATTTTTCATGTACAAAAATATAGTTATGTAATTCAGGACTGTGATATTGTAAAATTTAAAGGTATTTTAATTACATTTATAGAATTGAATACATTTAAATGCGAAGTATTTTTTACAGATAATCTAATTATTTCAATCGTAATGCTTTTTTAATTGTTTTAATTTTTTTATTAATTCCATTGCAAAATGGTGAATGGTTTTGATCAAGTAACCATCTGGAAAATTTTGCTTCTCTTTGTTTTCCAAACCATTTCATCTTTTGTGTGCAGTTGGTATGTAGGGGTCTTTTTCACAGGATGCTGCAAAACAGACAGCAATTCAGTTCTAAGGGAAAAATCACAGAGGAGGCATTGTTCATCCTTTTCTGGGGATGGGTGAAGAGATTAGCAGGACCTGCCTGTGCTCAGTTTTTGAGCTGAACATACCTGTGTGTTCTCTTGTACTTTTCTATGATTATTTTTCAAGCTCTAAGCTTATTGAGACAGCTGCATTTTGTCACTTGAATTCCTGTTCTTTGGTTAGCTACATCTCATGAATAATTTTCTGATCTCTGCATAATAGGGGGCACATCTTCCAGCTGATAAATTATTAGGTAGCTAACTTGGAGATCAAAGATATGTTGTTAACAAATGTTCCTGCAATTAAGGATACTTGTGAAAATAAGCACTTGTAAGTGCAGGAGACTCATCAGACAGGCACAGGCATCCAGCATGCATAGTCACCAGTGACTTGTGCCAGGACCAACATTTTGCCAGCATTTTTTTCAATTAGGAAAGTTTATAGATGCTTGGAGATGAGAAAGTTTAATCTTTTTATGATAAAAGGTGCAGGAATGTCAAAACTGCTCTCTCCAGAGCTCAAGGGACGGTTTGAATGCTTCCTTCTCACTACATGTCTTTTGCCAGCTGCATTTTCCTCATGGAGTTTGCAGGGTAGGGATGTCAAAGACTCAATAAACAGATATTCGGGGTGAAATCAGAAGGTAACTTTCTGCCTGTGTCCTGATATCTAGAAGCATCTGAAGCAAGGAAAGCAGCACAAAACTAAGGTAAATTTCTCCCCCTTCTGAAAGGAGAGATATGTTTGGAAAAACATAGTAAAAGCAATAGACATGAAGAACAACAATGACCATTGACTCTGACCTGGAAGAGAATACAGAAAAAATTGATGTTGTTAGCCTTATATACAGGGTCATCAGTAGACAGGGGGATGAAAGGAAGAAGAAAGGACGGGCCATTGAATTGTACTGGCAGAGATGCAGAGCACAGAGCGGAGGAGGCAGCAGCACTTGGAGCGAGCGCTGCTGAGAACTGCCTGGGGCTGCTGCTGGGCAGCACTGGCTGCTTCACAATGGGGAGGATGCTATCAGCAAGAGGCTGTGATGTTCAACGGTTAGGAAGAAAACCAGTCCCAAGACATCAATTTAAAGCAATGTTTAAAATAAATGCTTATTTTTTTATCCCCTGCTAGGCAATATTCTTCAGGGATAAACTGAAGCTGTATGTTTTGGAAGGAGGGGACAAAGCAGGTGGAAGCAGATGGCTTATGGTGGTTACCAATAGAAATGTGAGAGCCGGAATTAAATAAAAAGCTTGGACTACGTATTTATGCTGAAATAAATGAAGTGAATAAGATTGCAGTTCAGCAAAAGCTTTTCAAACCCATCTTGAAATCCAGTCTTATTCAGCAACAGCATAATTTTTCAAAAATGCCAACCTACAAGTGAACAACACTTAGTCTGCTAAATTACTTGAGTGCTCTTGAAAATGTCACACCAGAAGATGGAAGTACTGATTCAGGAAGACATCCCTAGTGAGGAAAGAGTTTAAACAAGGGTTTATGTCCATTTCTGAATTAGGACTGTTAATGTTGCTTCCATGACAAATTGATTTTGACAAAGCTTAAGAACGTGTTTAAATTTAAAGACAATTAAATGGTCTCTTGAATTAGAACCTAACTTAGCAGAAGGAAACATCTGAAGCAAGCATGATAAATTCATTGAAAACATCTAGAAATTGTTTTGGGTGAAACATGACTGAAAATCAGGAAGATGGGTTTAAACTAAGCTGAAAAGGGTTGCGATATCAAGAAAACGTGCTAATTCAACCTTTTTTTGTTACCTTCTCTCATGTCTCATAAGCAGCTGTAGAAAAAGCCCCATTTTGCACCTATGAGACAGGAAATGCCCAGGTCCTGAGGACAGGGAGCACTATACAGCAGTCATTGGAAAATAAGTCTCCTGAGGCAGGAATAACTAACAGAGATGAGTGAGTAACAGAGGGGTGATGTTTAGTGTCTTATAATGCTGGCGGTGCTCTCCATTTAAAACTTGCTTGCCTATTAATCATCCGCATCAGTACAAGCTATCTTCTCTCAAATTTTAGGCTTTCGCAGTTCATGAAAATGTGAAGTTAGTCAAGCAAAATAATTCTGTCACCACTCTGTAACAAATCTTTAAGGTTTATTGAACACATTTGAAAATAGTCCAGGAGAACAGCTGCACAGCATTAATCACTCTCGGGGCAAAACCTGATTTTTCCAGACCTGTGCACACACTTCACAGTCTCTCTTTCTCGAATGAAAAGCCTGTTCCTATTAAAAAGCTGAAACAAACAAATCAACAATTAATTTTAACAAATTTGTCTTCTTGACGAAGCAATCAACCAACAAAAATCCCTGGCCACAAGCAAGGAAACTATGACCCTTTTGAGTGTGGGCTTTCATTAAATTCCAGCCCCATCACTGCGCCTTCTGATGGCTGTTCCGTCTCCATGTGAAACCAGGTCTTTGTGTGGCAGTTGGCATCTCAAACCCTACACGACTGGTTCTTTGTGTCATACGTGGTGGTAACCCCAGGCCTGAAGTGTGTGAGGACTGAAGGGTCCCCGAGGAGGTCTGGAGCAGTAAGAAGCATACATTGTCACTGCTTACCTTATATCAACTGAATGCATTTAACAGATGTCTGCTGTCTGTCTCCTGGGTTACCAGTTGAGCTTTTCTAAGTTCACAGACATGCCCAAAATAACAGAAGTTGCAATTTATTTTTATTTCATTTGTTTTTTGTTTTCTTTAAGCAGAGGGAAGCAAATAAAGAGTTTATTTATGACAGAAGGAAATAATCTGCTTGCAATAATTCTGTAGTCCAAATTAGCCTCTGGTTTAGCAGATTTGCTCCAGGAGGAGGTTTTTATTCTGGCTCTTCTCCTACCTGTAGCTGTGTCACTGTCAGTCAACAGAACACTCAAGTCTGAGGGGCAAGGGCTGCCATGTGAAGAAAGGTCTCTTGAATGGAACAGCAGCCTTTGCTTTGTGGAAGCATTTTTGCAGCAGGTCAGTGATTTCTCCCTATGTATTAACATCAATTTTAGTTTCCATTTAAAACACGGAAAATTCATTATTTTTATTCCTTGTGAGAATGGAGCTCCTCATTCTGATCTTGCAAGTGCCACTCATTTTGTGGGAATGGCTCCAGAGCTAAGCAGTATGAGATCAGGCTGAGAACGTAGAGTGCTCTTGTACCAAAGTTAACTTGGTCTGGAACAATTTATACTTCTGCAGATAGTTGATCTCTGAAGATGCAGAGGTCACCACTTGGCAGGCTACTCTACTGAATTTTACAATAGTAAAGATGAGCAGCTTTTTTTTTTTTTTTTATTTTTTCATGAGAAACTGATGATGGGTGTGGTGCACCCATAACTAGAGATGGCAGAGGTACATCAGACTTTTATGAAATTTGAGCTTTCTACCTGTGTGAATTCTGATGTTTATTTCATGGAAGCATATACTTTTTGGAATGTATTCATGAAGGCTATCTATTGAAGTAGACTGAATTTTCAACAGATATGAGCTAGCGGGTTGGTGATGAACAGAATGAGCAAGCATTCAGTGGGACATATTTTACTCACAGTTTCTCTTTAGCAAGCTGAATTCTAAGTATCTGATGATTTTGAAAGCACAGTGGCTCCAATTAAGAACTGGTTGGCTCTTGCTAGACAAGCACATTTTGGTATTTGCTGTAAATAAATAGCCTAGGTGCCAGTGAGATAAGAACAATAAGACACCCTGATGACCTGCTGGCGATGTGGTAAATTGTTCTGTACTGTAATTAACATTAATTATATTCAAACTAGAAACATTATTTTTTATTCTAATACAGGCCATAAACCTGCAGTTCCTGGCTGTATTCTTAATTGTTGATAATTGAACATGATAGATTTTTCCAGCTTATTTCAAAGACCAGGAAAATGAAAGATGTTGAAGTAAGAAAGCAGAGTGTGAGCATTGCTCAAACAAGCCTGCTAGATGTCTCCAACTGGAATCCAAGAACATCAAGAGATCACATTAGAATAATTGCACGTCCTGCATGCCATCCTAGTGATTCTGGGACTCAGTAACCGCAGTGCACCTGGCGCCAGACAGTGTCTGCATTTTCAGAGTCTTTCTCTGGATAAGAATGATCCAGCCTGTCAAACACTGAGCCTGGGAAACTAAAAGATGAGCATGATACAGATGTACAAAACTCTCTTGTTAGATTATGTTTCTGAAAGAACAAAGTTTAAAAGGAATTCATCAAAAAAACCCGCTCTAAGTTTTCAGGACAAAAATAAACATAATCATTTTGGGGATAAGTCAAACACTAAACTGGAGATAACTGCATATTTTTAGGAGTAAGGAACTGAGCTAAAACAGGGTTGCATGGAGTCACATGCAAACACATACATTATTAAAATGTGTTGCTGCTATTACTCAAATGCTCAGTAGGATGAATTAAAACTTTCCTGCAAGGAATTGGGCAGGATTCCTTCAACCCTACTACTGCTATGTTTAAGCTGTGCTCAGTGCTCGTGGCTTATGTCTGCAAAAGGGGTAGATGCGTGGGAGCTGTTACATGAAATTTGCTTCGACAAGAAGTTTTTAAATCAATGAAAGCAAATTATACACTGTAATTGTTTTTCTTTTGAAATAATTTACTCCAGTGTTTTACGAAGAACGTTGTTCTGTTTACCAGCATCAATTCCTTTGTAGATTGACACTTGAGTAGTATTATCCCATTACTATATGCTCTGCAACCCACCATCAAAATGATGCCAGTAGAGAGTACTGATCTTTCAGACAGGTAGAAGAATGTGAAGGAGTGATAAATACTAACGCTCTTTCTGATGTACTAACTTTTCACCTGTGGAACTGGAAGCACTTTTCAAGGTAGTCACCTTTATATAATGTGGTTGGGGATACTGAGGCTAATCGGCTTCCCCAGGGTCACAGCAGCAGGGCCAACACAGAACAAGAATCTCTTGGTAGATACCTGTTTCCGTGCTGTCCTTACAGCTGCGCAGGGCACAGATTTCTGTGCCTGAAAGGGATGTTTCATGAACAACTGAGCACATTCATGTTCTTTTCAAAAACTATTTTATAGCCATAGCAGTAAAACAAGAAGAGACAAAGAACTCCAACATAATGTAGTTGATAGGCAGGTTTAAGTTAATTTCCATTCCTCACTTATCATTTCTTCACATAAAGTCTTTGGCATTTAAAATGAGTGAGAGCTGGAAGCACTGCACTCAGAAGAAAATTGAAGTGAATTGCATATAAAAGAGCACATAAGAAAACATTTTTAAAGGCTATGCAAATAGGCAAGCTTTGAATTAATTTAAAGTTTTAGTACATACTAATAAGTTTAGAATGTTCATGACTCAGGAGATTGCCTTAAAAAATTTAGACTGGTGTTTGCTAATGGCTGTGCCAACCAGAATATAAATATATACAAAATTTGATGCAGATATAGTAACGTTCTTGTCTTACTAGACATCTATTTACATTCAAATAAATTATGAGTTGTGGTGTTCATAGTATGCCCATAGAATAAATATTTGATACAAGCAGAGAAATAGCAGTGGCAGTATGACATAGCAGATTTCTGTGTTATCCTTTCATAGGCGGAATATATATCTCTGTATAAAGGAGCCCTTATTCATCTGTTTATATGTTATTCCATTCCTTCACAAACCTGTCTTGTTTATTTTCTTTTTTTGTCTTTTTTTTTTTTTTTTTATGAAAATATGTTGAAGCTCTTTGCCTTGTTAGTTTGAGAGTGCTGCCTATTTGTAAAAAGCTGAAAATATGAATGTCCCCATCAGTATGATCCACAGCCTCAGTTTGGCTCTCCAAAATATAGTCATCTGTTCAGTTTGAGTCCTCTAGACTCCTCTTTAACCAATGGAAAAAGGCGGTCTAAACGATGACCTCCTTCACACACCCTAGATACCTATCTTAACATGTGAATGTTAGATTATTTTGCATTGTATGACTCATATTAATGGACCACGACGCAAAATCTGAGGCATTGTATTTGATGGGCTTGAAGGTAGGTTTTTTGACATTTTTTGTGTTTAGAGCTAAATATATTTGATTAAGGGAGTGGGGCATCTCCCTTATGAGGAAAAGCTGAGGGAGCTGGGTCTCTTTGGCTTGTAGGAGACTGAGGGGCGACCTCATTAATGTTTATAAATATATAAAGAGTGAGTGTCACGAGGATGGAGCCAGGCTCTTCTCAGTGAAAACCAATGATAAGACAAGGGGCAATGGGTATAAACTGGAACACAAGAGGCTCCGCTTAAATATGAGAGGAAACTTCTTCATGGTGAGAGTGACGGAGCACTGGAACAAGCTGCCCAGGGAGGTTGTGGATTCTCCTTCTCTGGAGACATTCAAACCCGCGTGGACGCCTTCCTGTGTAACCTCATCTGGGTGTGCCTGCTGTGGTGGGGGGATTGGACTAGATGATCTTTCGAGGTCCCTTCCAATCCCTAATATTCTGTGATTCTGTGTGATATTTACTTTGCTTGTTGCAGTAAAGCCTCTGATATGACAAAACAAGTTTCTAATACGGATTTCAGCAGGTGTATTGTATATTGTGTTTGTGTAAATTGTCCCATGTAGATTCTTTATGAACACGATTTGGTGGAAGAAGTTGAGGCAGAAAGCCTATGTGATCCCATGTTTCTGTATAAATCCATTGTTGCCACTTTTCCCTCTTTTTCTTTTTGTACCTGGGCTATTATTTGAATCCTCAGTTTATGGTAGCTTTTCCTTTCAGAGAGATTAGTGACTGCTAGAAGGCAAAGCTGGATTCAGGATACCCAGCTTTGATTTCTACCTTTACCAAAGGTCTTCAGTGTGCCCTTGAGTGAAGTACATCTGAGATGTCCAAAGCTACTTCTGAGCACATGAGCAAATTAAGATCAGTCATGTTCTACTTCACTTCCCTGTCTTTCCCATTTATTTCAAGCAGGTTCTGAAGATAAATAAACAAAATGAAGGCTTCGTGGTATTTTACTGTGAGGCGAATTACAAGAGTACTTGAGACAGTGAAATTATAGTTCCTTTCTAGACAGTCCTTCACACAGTCCTCAACAACCCCCCTCACTTTGTCACTGTGCGTAGCTAAGGAGGCTCCTGTAATGCAGAGCACTCTGCTTCACTGTTTAAAATTCAGGGACATTCTTCAGCTGTAGCAGCATCACAAGCCGTGTGAGCTCTTATCGACATTAGCAAAATGCCATTTTCCTCACATCCAAAAAAAGCACATTGGCTATTAGCAACAATCTGCCCACCTGCTGATGGATTTAGTACATAACCTACACAAGCCACTATCTGGCTCACTGTGTTTCAACATGGTGATACACCACCGCAGAGGTGGCATCTGAGACAATGGTATCCTTTGCCTAAGCTGCCAAGTGTATTGGGTATTTGTTATTGAGTAAAAGGGGACGTGCTTATTTTTGTACCACGTTCTTGAGTAAATTCTTATGAATGAATTTCGATTGTGGTTCAAATGTTACCCCAAGCAAGTGCCTTTTCTGTGTCAAAGAGTGTTGTAAATCAAGCCAGGTATAAAAATTCAGGAGCTCTTGAGAGCACTATACATCTGAACAAAATAGAGTAGCAACAAATAGGCACCCTTTACTGCAAATGTTTTCTGGTACCAGAAAATGAATGTTTAATTTGAAGTGAACACTGAAGTGAATTAAACAAAACTTTCCCTATTCGGGTTACAGTTATCAACATGGTTGTTGGGTTCTGTTTTATCTGTTTACAGTCATGAGTAAAACAGTTACCAGCACCATCCTTTAGAAGGCTGAGCAGGAAAACACTTACTAAACACAAGTAAATAACTATCTCCTTACAGACCTGATAATTATAATCCGAAGGGACAGAGTGTTGTAAGAAAACAAGGGGCAAATCAACAAGAGTCGAAGCAGGTAGAAAATATTGATAAGTTTTTAAAATTTCTCTTTCATTCACTTCATTACTTCCATTTCCCTGTCATGACTATTTTCATCTAATGTGGTAAAAACTATCTGAGGTTATCTGAGAGTCATGCTCATGAGATTTTGGCAATATGTTAATTTCCATAGTAATGTGCTTCATTTTTCTTTCTCTATGACAGAATTAGATTTGATGTTCTCTGGAGGAACTTCAAAAGTGGAAGTTGGAAATGAAGCAGTGCTGCATCAGTCACATTTTACACTCTTGCCATGAAAGTAAAACAGTTGTGGACTGGACTCCAGGTTCCAGTGCTACAGGTACTTGTCTTAACACGTACAGATAAATCATGTCAGTGTAATATGGTTGCATGAGAACAAAAAGTCAAGCACCCTAATTTAAGTGCCTGAGATCTCTGACCTATTTGCAGGAAATGACAAAAATGTTAGCTGCACTGAGGTTTTGTTTATAAAAGTGACAGGTTAGCTAAAACATTTCTGTACCTTCCCTTTCCTGCATTATACTTTTTCTATCAAATATGAACAAATGAAAAACTACTGTGTTGGCTGCTGAGCATTGCTGGTTGGTAGTGTTAGACAATCAGCTCTGTCACCAGCATTGCTTCTTGCCTCACGTCAGTGTTTGCTGCTGTCAGACTAACATGCTGCACATTTAAATATTTCTGGATCACATGGATGTTGTGTAGGCTCAGCTCTTTATGAAGGTGAAGAGTTCTTGTTTGTAATGAGCTCTTGTGCAGCCAGACTTTCTCTCCTGTGTTTGTCTGTGACAGATTCTCACTTGTGCTTACAGCTGCTGCCTGTGATGACTGAACTGCTTGCAGTCTGATTTGTTATTTTACCCTTTTATGATACAGATGAGTTCACAGCTGTGTGACTTACCTGTGGTTTTCCAAACAGCAAACATAGCACTTCATTTTGTAATAAATCATAATAGGCATGAAATTTGGTGAAAATGGGCACAATAGCAGCTGCTATTCAGTACATCATTTAGTTTCAAAGTAAAACAAAGATTTTGAACCACTAGCGATGTGTTCAAGTGCACGACAGAGATATTGTGGGAGTACCTATAAAGAACTCAGTACAAACCTCATCTCACCGCTCTCATCTGCAGTGGCACTGGGGAAAAGAAATGAAGTTTTTAACAAAAATTGTTGTATCTGTGCAGCATTAAAAAAGGAAAGGAGGAGAACAGTAAATATTATGCCATTATACAAATGAATGGTGTGTGCTTTTCTGAAATAACTTATTTCGTACCATTTTATTCTTTCAGTTACTTCAAGGTAGGGGTTGTGAATTTTCTTCATATGAGACTATATTCCATGACAGTCCTGGTGAATAGCTAAAAACATGACTAAGACTCATAGTAGTACTCATTTTATGTGCCTTTCAATGCACTTGGAAGTTCCTGACTCCTTTCTTCCTATAATACATTTATGTAGCAAGTTGTTGTCATCCTTACAAAACTTTTGTTTTCTCCTACCTCGTTTAGTCTGTCATAACTTTTTCGAAATGCAAGGAACAGCTTTGGCATCTAGAAATGTGGTCACCTTCTCAGAAATGAAATCAATACACTGGAAAATAGTTTAACTGAGAAACTGAATGTACAAAATAATCAGTTTGTCCAATGCGCGGTCTGATAGCATAATGTATGTCTGTGAATAGGGGGAACTGCTAATGAACAGTGAATGAACATGGTATAACTGTTGCCTCAGCAGAGCAGTAAAGAGAAAAAGAATGACTAACTCAAACCCTCATTTTTAATTTTTCTGGGATAGACACAGTGGACTGTCTTAATGTATAGTAGAGCTAATATTGTATTAGTTTTCAAGTTTGATAAACTGGGAAAGTATGAATACGGGAAAGTATGGCTCAAAGCTATAGGAAGCAAACTCCATGAATCTCTTCTGTAAGAGATCCCAAACTCTCAGCCTGAAGTTGGTGTGTCTTTTCAGATGCGATACCTTTTACAGTTACAAATTGTTAGCATAAAACCACAACTGACCTAGTTAATAGTGGGAATATAATTTAATAGGAATTATTTCATATTCTTGCACAACTTGTTCATTTTAAGGCAGGGCAGTTAAGTTGCAAAGACCCCAGTCCATCTCAGCTGGTAGGGGGAGATGTAATTTTACCTGGCAATGTTCCCTTAGCCGTTCTCCGTCACTTCTGTGTTTGGTGTTATCTTGTAAGTATGATTTCTCAGAAGTGACAACCTAGTTGTGGTTGGAATTTGTTGCATTGCAAGGACTCCTCACAGCCTCCTGAGGCTGTACTTCACTGGCTGAAACATCTTGGCTGCCACAGCAATCAGTTTGGTCATGCTTTGCTTGCTGTTTGTTCAAAAAATCCAGTATATATGTGCTTTACTGAACACTCATGCAGTCTATGTCTGTTGTAACCTACTAGTTTAGGGTTTGTTTTTTGGTTTTTTCTTTTTTTTTTTTTCTTTTTAATATATGTTTAAAGATAGATAATGGAGACGTTAATTTAGCCTTTAATTTAGAAGAATAGCATTTTCCCCTCTTATTTCTCATATAGTATCAGAATTTACTGCCACTTGCCAAGAAGAAAGTTTATTTTTATTTACTAATATTGAGTACTTTATATGTAAACAGAAGATCTATACTTAGTTAAATAAAACCCTTAAATATCTATATCTGTAGAAACAAAATATCTTAACACATACCGTACAATTGGTATTTTGATGCATTTAATATGCAAAAAAGTATCAACTCTGTAACACTGGAGTTTCATACATTGAAAAAAGTAGCATTAGGGAACTTAATTTTTATTCTACAGTTTACACTTTAATGACTCTGTAATGAGTTTGCCCTTCTCAGAAAAAAAGCAAGTGCTGGGAATCTGATGGCATGGTTCTTCAAAGGCTGCCATAATGGCAAATATTCCTTTGTATTTTATTCCAGTGCTGTAGCAGGAGAATTTCTTAAAGGAAAAGGAGCCTAGGGTTTTCTCATCAGAAAGCACCATCTAGTGTTAATTTTTAAAAGTTTGGCTGAAAGTGTAAAGAACAATGAAGTTAACAAGCAAACAAAAAACCCCAAACAAACAAAAAATCAACCAACGAACCAAAGAACTTAGGACCTCACAGTAAAATAAACAAAAAGTCTCAAAAGGAGAAATGATGCTGGCTGCCCAAGTCACAGTGATGGATCTCATCGATCTGGACTTCTCTAAAGCCTTTGACACAGTCTCTCACAACATCCTTCTCTCTAAATTGGAGAGATATGGATTTGATGGATGGACTGTTCAGTGAATGAAGAATTGGCTGGATGTTCACATCCAGAAGGTAGTGGTCTATGGCTCAAGGTCCAGATGGAGATCGGTGACAAGTGGTGTCCATACGGGGACCAGTATTGTTCAATATCTTCATCAGTGACACAGACAGTGGGATCGAGCGCACCCTCAGCAGGTTTGCAGATGACACACCTGAGGGACAGGATGCCATCCAGAGGGATCTGGGCGAGGTTACAATAGGACAAGGGGGTAGAGGTTTTAAACCAAAAGAGGGGAGATTCAGATTAGATATAAGGAAGAACTTTTTTACAGTGAGAGTAACAGAGAGAACAGGTTGCCCAGAGAGGTGGTGCATGCCCTGTCCCTGGAAACATTCAAGGCCAGGCTGGTCGGGGTTCTGAGCAGCCTGATCTGGTTGAAGATGTCCATGCTCATGGCAGGTTGGACTAGATGAGCTTTGAAGGTCCCTTCCAACTCAAACTGTTCTATGTTTCTGTGATGACTAGTATAATAAAGAGATTTCCTTGGCACTCTGATTAATAAGTTCACTCTAGGGTCCTTCCAGAATGTTTTGAATCATCTCTCACCATCATGTATTTTTGACTTCTTGCATTCCAACCAGAGATACAGGTCAGAAACATTTCTTTGTGACCTAGATGCTTGTAAAATGGCTGTATTTCATACAGAATGTAAGAGAAAAATGAGTTCATTCAGCAGGCAGGATGCCTGGTATTTTTTTTCTTAAGTATGCTGCTTCTTGTGGCAATGTTAAAGCCATTTGGTTTCTTCTGGTTTGCGTATTTTATTGTTTAGGCTTGAATCTAAACCCATTCACCCATCATGGAGCATTCAGCAGAGTGACTGTTTACACCAAGACTCGAGGGTAGCCTGGCTTCTTTGGCAACAGCAAACTGCAGATTATTAGTCCCCCTAACTTGTGCAGTTCAGAAGAAAGCCTAAACTGTGGTGGGATGAAAATGAGCAGGACTAGCTACAGAAAGGGGATGCTTCTTTCCTTACAGCTCATGTGCTGTGGTTAGGACTGCACAAAGGGATACCTGAGCTCTCTCCACTGCTGCAATGAGTGTTTTATACATGTTTCAACAAAGCATTTCGTACAGAGTCTAAGAGTTTCAGCAGAGGCTACTAAGAAAGACTTGCCATTGTATTTCCTCTATCCCAGAGGTTCTAACAGCCTCACTGATGTGGGTGAAGGCTATTTATCGTGTTATCTTGTTTTAGCTAGTACGGAAAGCAGGCAACGTTCTGCTGACAGGACCAGTAGGTCGTGTGAATGATCCTGGGAGCTGCAGGGTACTTAGAGTCATCTTATCTTAATAGAAACTTTAGATGTAAAATCTCTCTGCTTATGTATCAAGTAGGTGCTGGTGACTGCTCTAAGGGAGCGTACCTAGATATGGTATAGTGAAGGTGACATGCAGTTATCTCCATTGGGAAAATGACAAAACTAAATTTGAGGTTTGGCTGGAAGAAGGATGGAGCAGCATTTAGCTTGCCTAACATCTTTTGAATCTGTAATGTTTAATATGTAGCGGGATTTTAAATTGGAGTCTCTGGAGACCAAACACATGCATAACAATAATTATCAAGAATTTGATCTAAAACCCACTGGAGTCCAGGAAACGTTTTTAGTAACTCCGCTGAGAATTTTGGATCTCTCTAGAGGTAATCTGTTTTATTAGTAAAGTAAAGCATGTTCTGAAGAAATCAAAGGCTCATAAATAAAGAACTGGCTAATAGCTAGGGCAGCCTTAGAAGAATTCCTCAGTGAACTAATATCTTTTAAAGTTGAAATAAGCTCTAAGGCTTTAGGGAACCATCTTTTCGTGTGTGGCGAGAGTTTTGCTCTGGAGAAAAACAGATGAAACAAACTGACTGATGTCCTATGGGTCGTTAAAAGAATTCCAACAAAATAAACAAGGGCTAGAAAGAAATGAAATAGAACATTTTGAGAACTGGATGCAGGAGAGATGCTATAGATACCGTCTGAGTAATAGTGAAGAGTGTACAGTGACTTCAGTTTGAAATTTAATGGGGAGCAGTGAAATTCAAATTTACTAGAGACACTAGTGGTAGTTCAGGTGCTATTGTTACATTTGCTGTGATAGCTAGTGCTCTAGAATAATGTATTTTCTACTCTAGAGCAAACCTGGGGGAAATCTTCAGATACATTAAGCATGTAAAGAAAAGGTTGAAAAAACATGTGAAAGCAACTTGTATTGTTTTAGACCAGGCCAAAACTGAACCATATCATTAAAACATAATGTTTCAGAATATTTGGGGGTTTTTTAAGTGAAATGTTGTGTTCTGGGGAAGAGGTGAAAATGTGATAATGTTCTTTTTCAGGAAAGTCTTGTTATTTGTCCAAATAAGGGCATTGAAAGTAAGTGGAGAGAGTATTAGAACACTGAAAGGAATGGCTTACCAAGGACAGACAGCTTGGATCCCATAGGTTAAGGATTCCCGAGTCAGATTGGATTTGCAAACAAACAAATACGAAGGGAGAGTTCACAGACAGAGCGGTTTCAGCATGGGCAGAATCTCATCACGTGGTAGCTGACAGAGATGGGATTCAAGGACCTCTGTTGTCCTTTCCATTCCTGCTAACGGAGTGACAAGGAAAAAGGTCAGAGTAAATTATAATGCAATAAAATACTCTCTGGTCCTTATTCTAGCATGCTTTTTAGGGACAGGTGAGGCATGGATTGAATGCCAGGAAAAAAAACGGTTGAAATTTGGGAGGCAACTTAATTATAAGAGCATTCAATTTATGGAACATAGTCTGCACTAATCCATAGGTTTTTTTAAGTTGAAAGATTCATTAAACACCTCTGGTTTTGGAGCCATCCCTAAAACATAAAACTTGAGAAATACAACATGACTATTTACAAAATTGATAAGTTTAAAATAGCTCTCCCAATACAAACCAACTTTCTCAATGCTTCAACTTCATGCATCAATAGCTTGAATCAGAATCATAAATGTCTTTTTTAATTTTACATTAAGTTTTCAAGGTAGTAGAAAGACCTTAAAAAATATGGACTTCATATATTTAGAACTCAGAAGATATATGAAATACATGCCAAAATATCTCATTGTATTTAAGACAATTTAATGTTTTTTGTTGCTGGATTAATGTTATTGGAATACAGGGGGGAGGTTGCGATGTGTGCAGAGGGAACTAGAAGAAATAATCTGTGTTACACCTTGGTTTTTGTCTTCAGGCTGTAGGTGAATCTTAGATATATAGTAACTTACTACACATATACTGATACTGTGGATGTATGTCACTATATATATGCATATGGATATGTATATAGTGATTATCAGTGTTCTTTGATGTTTTGACCTGTAAAGTTTTCCCAGAGGAGTGGACCACTGAATAGAAAATGTAAGTGTGCTGAGAGTGAATGTAGTTTATAGTTACATTTTGCAGTCCTCTGAGAAATCGTCCATGGCCCCGCAGACACGTGGGAGCTTGGATTGAGAACTGCAGGTTTAAATGAATAATAAATACATGTGGTTCCATGATATGAGCACCAGATGGCAATAGAAGGACATTGGAAACATTTCAGTGCCATTCTGGTTTTACTTCCTTGTAATGAGAAAATGAAGTACAATAAAACTGCTTTGACCCTGTTTGAAAATATTGCTTAGTAGGAGTAGATATTCTGCCCAACGAAGCATGACTTTCTATTGAGGAAGGCCCAGGATTTCATGGATAGTAGGTTTTGAGAAGACATCAATTAGGAATTGCCTCAGATGTCAGTTTGTTTAATTCTGAAGATGCAAAACCAAACTTTGTAAGACATTAGTAGCTGTATTAATATCAGTGGGAGCCTACAGCCCTTTCTCGTCAGCCCAGTCTCAGGACAACATGAAACAAGGATGAGCATGTCCGCTCTGCTCACGGGAACGCAGTGAGGAGCTGCCTCAGCTGGCGGTGCCCGGGCTGCGCAGGGAAGCGGCACCACGTGTGAAGGGACCCCTGATGGGTTGTGGAGGCAGCAGATGGCAGCCTGGGAGCATCACTAATTTCACTAGTATGTTTCTGGTTGTCCTGTAGGTGTACCCAGTGATGAGGAAAAGGAGTTGCCTCATCAGCCCAAGATATGACGATGTTTTGCAGAGGTGCTCGTGCAAAACTGCTGTGCAAAGGATCTTGCAATCCAAGGAGCACGGGCATACCCATCTCTAACATTACTCAACTTGCGATCGTAACCCAGAAAAGCTTCTTGTGTAGAAAGTGTGAACTCGCTGAAGACCCACGGGTATTAAAATCACTGTAAGAAGGTATGTTTGTAACTGAGATTTGTTTTAAATCTGCAGTTCTGAGTGAATGTGGCCTACTGTCTGGAGTCTTATAGAATATGATATCCAAAGTGGCACAAACTTCATTAAGATGAGAGGTGGTGGCTCCAGCAATGAGCATACAGTTCTGCTAGTGGGCTTCCAAGTGCAACTGTTTTCATCCCCAGTTGAAGCCTCTCGGCAGGAGAGCCTCAGGGTTAGTTTTCACAAGAAAATCTATTTTTAAAAAAGTGCCAATTGTTGTTTTGTTCTGAACCAGTAGAAAGGGGGTTAACTCTACTGTGTTGGCTCCTACATGAGATGTTTTTGTGTGCTTATGCTAGGAGAGTCTGGTGGCTCTAGCGGCCATCTGAAATAATTAGATTCATCTTCAGTCAGCAAGATCCTTTCTGCCTGTGAAAGTCTGAAAACACCAAAGTAACACTTGCTAAATTATTCTCACCATCCAGTTGAAAACCATTTCTCATTCAATATTGTTCTTTTCATTTTTGCTTGCAAGGCATACTTACTTGTTGTGTTACTTAAAGAAGCGCAAAAGAGGTTGACAACCTCATTTAATTTTTTGTCTCAGCTAAAATGATTTTTCCTCCGCAGAGACCTGTGGGGGATTTCAAACTGAGAATCATGAAATGTGAAGTCTTTCTGTGTATCAAAATGTGTTGCAGCTGCAAGTTTTAATCACAGCCAGGGTAAAGATTAGCCTCTTACCGTGCTTAATATTGAAAAAGGAACAAGATAGCTCGGAGGCACGTGAGCTAAGTGCATAATAAAGGTTTTAATCATGCCGAACTTTGACCATGAATCAGTACAATATTTTTTGGCAGCTGTGTGTGTTTGTATACATAGAATTAAACACACCCATACACATCTCCATGTGGACAGTAATGATGCGTAGTAACTAATGTGAAAAAGTCTGCAGCCCATAATGTGTTAATATAGAACTGGTAGCAACTTAATTGGTAACATCTCTTTTCAAAGGAGACATCTGGGTGCAGTAGAAAGTTACCTTGAATCTATGGCAGCATTTAAGATCTGTGGTTTGGTTAACAGATGGCAGATAGAGAGCTGTAAAAGAGTAAGACTGAATTAAAATGCTTATAACCCATTTTGTTTCCTCTAATAATCTGGAAGACCTTGGTAGAGGTCTGAAAGCTCATTTGATTGCAATAAGACTAGGTGATACACTCCCTAGGGTACCATAGAGAAGACATTTTTCAATATGCCACAACAATAATATTCAGCGGCAAATAACAAGGCAAACTCTGTATTGGGCTACTTGGTGTATAGTTTATGTGTGACAATCTCCACTCTTCACAGAGCTCTTTTTCTGGACTAACCTCAAACTGTAGGGACTTGAATGTCTCTTTTACTACCTGTACTGCTACTTAACTGCATTGCGATAGTGAGACAGTGAAATCCTTTTCCTTCCTTTCTGTTATACTGAATATCCTGTTTACCCAGAGGCTGAAAGCACCCAACTTCTGATCTCCGGAGAGTCTTTCCTTTGCACTGTGTTAAACAGTCAGTTTTAGTGCATAAGGAATAATAAAAACTAGAGGGGGATAGCCCCTTAACTTTTTAAAAATCAACTGTTTCCTTATTTGTTCTGCATGGAAACTGATCTATGTTCATTGTTTTTAATTTTCTTCCTGGTGTTAATTTTTCTAGACTGTTCTAGCAGGTGAAGTACATCTGGCACTTGCAGCTTATACAATGAATTTTGCTTCCTTAAAGCCATTAGAAGATTGTACCAAAAAGTGGAGTGAGGGTCAGCAGTATTTCTAACTGAGAAGTGTATAAATGTGATCTTCTCTTGTCCATTTAAATATCTATAGAAAATCTGTTTAGCCACAATGGATTCGACATTGAGGCCCATAAAGACCGAAAGGGGAGAAGGAGAAGGTCAGATTTGCTGCTTAATTCTCTGTTTCCATTTTGACTTATTCGTATTACATCGTTTTCCCTCTTTCTAATATAGGCAAAACTGGGCCTATAGACTGATTATGGCCAAAGGCTTATTATTTTCTGACCCTACCATTATCAGAAACACCTATCATCTTTGTGACATTTTGAAAAATGTATACTATAGACTTTTTGTAATCTTCACTAAATGTGATAAACTGACTTCAATTAGAAGAGCAGAGAGATAATCCCATTATTATGGGATAATTCCATGGCTAGTGCTATTGCTTGGACAGTTAAAGAGTTGTGCTGCTTAGGACAAATCATTTGACTCTAAAAACAAGGAGGCAAATCTTCTCTTTTGCCAAAAAAGGCTATTCCCACAATGGTCTACTCACCAGCTTCCCAGATTCAAGGCTCTTGTCGCTGTCTCTTTTCATCTTTTTTTATCTTCATTGTATATAGATAGTATGGAACAATATGGGTTATATGCCTGCCTTGTCTATATTTTGTTCTCTGTTTTGTGTCCTGAGTTCTGCATTAACACGTCTATGGTTCTGGACGATTTCGTGGGCCTGTGAGATGAAAAGAAAGGACATTAACACAAAAGAGTCGTAACAAATAAGACGATTCAGCATAAAGCCCAATGAGAAGAGAAGTAGCAGAGACAGACAAATAATAATCTCATGTAACAGGATGACATACAGTGTTACTTCAGATAGACTTTTTCTCTGGTCTGCTTTTGGGTTTGTTTGACTCCAAGTTGTATGTATACAGTATGATGAAGACAAACTAACATGCTTACAAAAGCATGCTAGCCAAAGCACTCTATACCACAGCAGACTCTATTCTGAACTTTGTTAAATGTTATTGACTTTCTTGCAATCTGAATTTGCAGGGTCGTCCCCCCTCTCCCCGCCCTTTTTTTTTTATTTAGAAGATTACCTTGGCATTTTTCTGTCAATGTGACAAGCTGAAAATTTCTGTAAACATCCACTGACCATCTTCAAAAATACATATTATTTTCATTTTACAGATGGAGGTTTAAAACAAAGTGGCTGAACAGCTTTCCAAAGGTTGCATTATTCATTGCAATGCTGGGCCAGAATGTCACATACCTAAAGTAAACAGCTTTTTATGTATGTAACAGTTCATTTCTCACAGTATGTGTCTCTCATTTTAAGCACTTCCAATGATACCAAGAGCTTGACTTTATAATCAAGAAGTTATTTAAGTATCCAAAAAATCACATTCATTTGGTTTTACAGAAGCCTTTTTTGGATTCAAGGATAAAGATGAAATTATAGTACTTGGCAGAAAGTTTGCTAAGTTTGCCTGTTTTTCTCTGCTATTCTGTGTAGCTTTCAACTGTGGTGCAAAAAGTCATCATTTTATCACAGCAGTACCCAGGATCATAATGAATCATAGTATTTATAAACACAGCAACATGGCTCTGCATGATCCACTCTCAGCCTTGTTAGTCCCAGTGTAATAGTTTTAAGTAAGGGGTTCTTTGCATAACTGTTTTTTGGTAAACTATCTAAAAGCAAAGATGTAAAGGGATATGAAACACATAGGACATATTTGAATTAGTCATCAATGAAAAAGAAAGCTAAAAGGAAACCCTGTTTAATTTTTCTAGTCCTTGAGGAGAGCATTATTATTGTTTAACCAGTTAAAATGAAAAACTGTTTTCCAAAATTTAAACGTATTATATTAACAGCACATATGTTGAGTGTTCCAAGTAGATAATGACAGATTTATAGAAGGTGTGACAATGCTAATTGCTTGCCTCTGAAGCAGCACAATTTATGAGACAAATAGGTGAAGGGAGATGAACCTTTTGACATTTTGAAAATCTTCAGGTTTTCCTCAATATGTTTCTTGCCAATTCCTCTGTTTGCACTTAGAATATATTAGTTAGTTAGAACAATTCAAGGTTGTAATACTGAAAATAAATATGTGCTTATTTATACAACATCAAAGTAGTATCTTTGTTGGGAAAAAATATGAATAAGATTTCCTTCAAACAGCCACCTTGTTGAGGCTCTTCAAGCCACTGGTCTGGGTTAAGGCAGGAGCATTGACCCCTGAGGGCATATTGTAAGAATATAGACACTATGCAGGAGTATTGGCCCCAGGTGACACAGAAAATACAAGGTGAAGTTGTTGATGAGGAAGGTGAATTGTGGCGAAAGGTATGAATTTAGGCTACACTGATTTCTTAGGCATAACAGATCAAAAACAGAGCAGGTTTTTTTCAGGGGGACTTGGAGTGTTTGTAGCCCCCTGCCAAGTTTGGGAACGGTAAAACCCGGAGCAGATCTTTACAGGGGATTTCCCCCTAATAAGCACAGGCCAATGTCTCTTGTGGAAGGAGGGAATGACTGACATGTACCTTTTGATCCTCAGCAATGCCTGAAGAGTCACTGTGAAATGCAGCCTGAGGTTAGCTCTGCACTTGGGAGATACACTTTGAATTTTTGGCTAGAGGGGAAGGTCACAGCAGATCTCCCCTGTGGAACTGTGTATTCCGCTTTTTAGCCTGTTTTCATGCCTTAGCATGGCAAGCATATGCTTTAAACATCAGCCATTAGGGCTCTTTTTTTCTTTTTTTTGGGTCGCGGGATTGTTAGTCATAAACACATTGCTTTTCTGATACTAAATGTTAGATACCTGACATTTAAAAATGGAGTGTTTTTAGAGCCTTGGACAGGGAAACAACTGGAATGGATCAAAAATGGCTTGAAACCATGTTTTTGCATCTGTTTACATTAAAATCTGAAGACATGAGAATTGTGCATCACCTCCGTTGTAGAAACACCTGGAGTATGCATGTATACCTTTACTGTGTTAAGGAGCATAACATAATAAACCACTTTTGAATTACTGAAGGTGAAAGGGCTACTCTAGCTATCGCGACTTGTGCTTTTTGAAATGTCAGCCCTTACAACTAGGGAAACTGATCCTGAGTTTTCCAAGTGTCTTTGTTTTCCTAAAGTATTTGTTGATAAATGAAGGAAACGTGGACAGGTTGTTTTGAGTGTCTGATTTTTAGTTTTCGTCAGGTATTTTCATTCCAGAGGCTTCCTGGTCTATCATCTACCTTCCTTTGGGAACTCTGAGGTGTTTAGAAAAGAAATAACAAATGATGCAATTTCTGAGTCAAACATTTTACAGAGAATGTTAAAAGTCTGATAAACTAAGCAACACTTTCAGTTTTCAAGTGATAATATGAGGATCATTCTCATTGTATTACATGATCAATGACATCACACCACACAGAACAATGAAATTAATTTGCAGTTTTCATTGATGAGATATTTGCTAATCTATCTTTTTCTTTGGCCAGAACTGTTGTGGAAAAGAGGAAAAATATCCCATAATATATTCTGCACTTTGTAGCCACTGCCCTTTATGTGTGGCACAGGATTAATTGTACAGTTAGATGAAAAGCACATTGAAAAATTAGTGGGAATAATATATTAAGAAACAGTCAGGATAATGTATCCTGGAGCTAAATTTACAGTGTTAAACCAATACTGTACTTTGATAGCACCTGAGAGTAATGCATGTGCTAGAGAAAATTATATTGCAATATGCCTTTATTACCATCTGCTCGATTTTAATTAATTTCCTTAATTGGAGAACAATGCATTTTCTAATTACACATGAAAACACCACTGGCTATTGCAGAGTCTTTATCTACTGCACAAGCTCTCCTGGTAGACCCACTGCCTGTCTAATTTATAAAGCCTCATCTCAGTGAACACAGGTTATTTGGCAGACTCTTGACAATTACTCAAATTAATCACATGTGAAGCAACGTTCCAAACTTGGTAATTTAGGTGCAATAAAATTCTAGCTGTGAATAACTCAGCTCATACAGATACAAGGGTGAAAGCTCCACCAGAAATGTAATTAGAAAACAACACAGTTTAAGCTAGAATCAAATTTAAAGTGAAATGTACCGTCTGAATAAATGCTTTGGAGATAATGGCTTTGACCACAAGAATGGAGATTAGTCTCCTTACTTTACATCAAAAAGGTAGTATAATATAAAACTAACTTATTAGGTAAACAATAAAATATTTAAACCACACAATCAAAATATCAATCCCAGAGGACAAATTTATTCTACTTGTAGCTCGATTGGCATCTAACTTTGTTACAGCCAAAATAAAATTGGCTCAGTGATTTAAGCTAGAATTTCTTCACATTAATGTCCCTCTCTTCTGCAGACTAATGGAACAAATCCATCAAGGTTTGCCTATCTTGTGGCTTAATCTTCTTCTTTCAGATATAGTCCATTGCAGCTCAGCAAGGAGCCCTTTCAGAGATTTCCAGTTCTCCGGCTGAGGCTTGAGTGTCCTAAGTAAGAGTAAAGAGGGTTGGTTCTTATCTGACTTATCACCTGCCTCATTTTTGCAAGATTAATTCTATGCCACCTATTTGAGTTTTTATGAAATGGGATCACATTTAGCTTTATTACTTGATCCTGTCTTCAAGGGCAAACTGTAAAACTGGGCAGTGCCTGGCTTGGGAAGAGGATGCAGTGGTTCAAAGAGAACTGCGAGGGTTTTCTGGTCACCTTGGAGTAATAGTTTGCAACACTGCAGCAAAATACTGCCCTTATGAACATATGCTCTCTACTTGTCTGTTCTGACACACCCTTTCTATGTTCTTTGAAATCAAATTAGTTAAATGACAAACATCTGGAAGTTTGAAATGTGCGAAAGAAAAAAGAACACAATCCACGTTCTTAGTTTGCAGAGTAGAATATCTGTTGATGTGTGATTCAAAAGGTTGGTCTGGCACAGAACCGTTTCAGTGCATTTGACCAATACTTTACTGGACATGAGATCAAGTTTCCATGCATGATTTTGAAGAACCAAATCTTTTTGTTCTTAAAAAATTACAGGGTGTGATTTTTACATCCATGTCAGTCTCGAATGAGGCTGAAGAATACCTGTATTTTTACATCAGGCTTTGCCTCAGGTCAGTAGAGCAGTACTGCTAGGGATCATGGACCTTTCATTCTTTAATACTGTGATGAGATTAACAAAGCTTGCACAGAATAGGGTTAACTCAGGTAAGAAATAGAGGAAAATAGGTGAAGTTGCAGCATATGCAAGGGCTGGAAGAAGTATCAGAGAAGCAAATTCAGGGAAAGAGTCAGCCAGAGGGCAACTAAAAAAGACTCAATTTCTAAGGAGAGTCTGAACAAGCAACTTGGGAGAAACTGCCAAGCTGGTGAACGGCTGCCATACAGCAAGAGGGGAGGGCAGAGGGAGAGAGCGATTGCTTTGTTCTGCAGTTGTGTCCATGGCTGAGATGGAAATGGTTGGAAGAGCTGACCTGTTCTGTGATTCCAATGTTTAAACAGCAAAGCATGTAATAAGTATTTTTTTTCCACCTGTGTTTGTTATTAAAAACAACACCACCACCACCACCACCACCAGCGGAAAAATCTCCAATATGTTCTTAGGATAGCAATCTCATGTTGCTTGGGTACAATGTTTTGCCATATAATTCCAGTGCAGCTTTGAATTTGTCTGCAGGTATTCTAGTGTCTTCATGAGGTCTATACATTTGTTTTAAAGCAAGTTAAATCAAAGAAAAGTCGTCTCTATTTTGACCCTAGATGTGCTTTTTATACTATTTTCAGACTATAAAATATTTCATTAATCTGCTGTGCATCTGTTTGCCGGTGGCACTAGTCACGGAGTGTCATTCCTTTTAGGAACCTGAATGGAGCTCTTTGAATGTGACAAAATGTTTTCAATAACCGAGTATCAGGAAAACTACAAAGATATAGGAAATTGATCTTTGGAAACAAGTTATCTAAATCAGGGAGAAGAAACGATTTGTCTTGGAACTAGTCAGCCAGGTTGGGGTTTTGTGGTGTTCTCTGAATCCAGTTATACAATTTGATAGTCCTGTCTAAGATCTCATGAATTTATTTAACCTCTGTTACCATGCTTAAATGTTAAGGCTGAGCCTAGACCTCCAGCTTAGAGAGCTATTGTCACCTGAGGCAAAAGAGCAAGGTCTGCCAGAGAATAGATATTGTAAAGTGATAGTGTTGGCACGTATTATTTTATTTCTCTCTTTATCCAAGTAGACGTGATTGCCTTGCTGAAGTTAGCTCCATGTAATCGTTTTGCTGTAATTGATGATGATGTCACTTGTAGGTCACATGTCCAGGAGCACTGAGAACAACACATGGATAGAGCGTGGAAGAAGATGATGTAATATGTATGAATTTATGTGGCAATCTGTCAAAATAGATACTGGTAAGCTAATGAGTTTGTTGAGAAGACCTAAAATGACGATGTAATGATAGAATGACATTTTTCACATAGCTTTTAAAATGAAAAAAAAGTCATTTGTTTTAAAAAAAAGTCTTCAAGATAATAATCCAGTGCCTCCCCTGTCTTCATTTTTCCAGGATAATACTGATTTCTACTAAAGCAGAATTCGGTCAATTCACAATCAAACAGGAAATTTTTAAATGAGTAAACACATGCAATAAATAGTTTAGGCATAGTTTCAGTAGCAGATAATAGAATAGGGTGTGGGACTCTGACTTGTAGCCCAGGACAGACCTGCAACTGGGAAGGTTTGTAGAAGGGTCTGGCAGACCCTGGGAGCTTGGTGAGGAGGGTGGGGAAGGTAACAGGGCTGTGTCACACCCATGAGTGTGCTGGTGTCTTGGATATCTAACGGAAAAAACTTCTTGTGGCCTGTCATTTCAAGTCTCAGGTTAATAACAGTCACAGCCAAACCTTGTGCATAATAGGATATTCATCCTTGTGCTGGTATAGATACTGTGCAATAGCGATGTCTTCTTTAAATAGCTATACCTTTTTTTGGCTTTTTAAGGGAACTATAAATGGCTTTGGCACATATGTTAACACTACCCAGCAGAGAATTGCAGTCAACACAAACACCTTACTTGAAGATGCAAAGATGAAAATAAGGCTATTGGAAAAGTACATAACATTGATAAACTTCACACTTCTGAGAAGACAGTTACTAGTTAATTAACCAAATAGATCGATAGCCATGTTTTTCAGTTTCTTAGCTGTGCAGGAAGATACGATTCTGAAATGTGGCATCACTAAATGTATTTCATTAATCATTAATACTTAGGTATTAAGAAACCCGAACCACATCACAAACTTCAGCATAAACCATTTTTAGAGATGCCAGCCTGGGCTTACTCCATGTTCCTGCTGGTTTCATTGCTGAACCCATTGAATCCGCCTAGTATCAACTCAAGTATTATATTACGGCTGTGTTGTAAAGTATGTCCAGGTTTTTCCTTTACGGCTGTTCACAAAGGATGTACTTGAAGGCTTACTGGCAAATAATCACTTTTTTATGTGAACTTCTTCATTTTTAGTCGGTGACTAGAAACTCATTACATACCTCCAGGGTTCTCTGGCATCTATTACCAACCCCCCTTATTCTCTTTCCATCACATAAATGTTCTATATTAACACTATTGTTCACATAAATAATGGTGACATATTTTTTCAAAGTGAGAGGCCTAACTCCCTGTTACAGAATCACAGAAAGTATTAGAAATACTTGTAATGGTCAAACAGTAATAAAAAAAACTTATATGTAATTCTGTATCTGTATTACAGAAAACAACTTAGGAGAATTTATTATCCTGGTTTTAATCATGTGCCTCATACACCACCAAGAAAAATCTAGGAAGGTATTCAATCTATCTCTTCTCTGACTATAAAGATTGCAGTCCAAATGTGTTACACACAGATCTCAGGAGGGCTTTACTGGGACTTGTAGCCGATTTAAATATTTCAGTCACAGTAAATATCACATTTCATTTGACTATTACTGTTAATGTAACTTCCAGTTATTTGATAGCATTTAAACAAAAAATTACATATTTGAGAAATGGATCATCCATCAAGTTTAGTCTCAAACTGTGCACCTCCCCTGCACGGCGCAGAGCTTCCTGGGACATTCCCCGTCATTCTCTGAGCATGAGCTCTTGCAGATGCACAGCTCCTGAGCTACATGTCACCGCAGTGGCTGGCCAGAGGTGGGATTCCTGCCTCCCACGCTGCCTGTGCTTTGCCACTCTCCCGGTAGGCACATGGAGGTTCTCCAGTGCTGTCACCAGAGCGGGTGGGAGCTCTGTTACGCCAGCTCCTGGCCTTGCTCTGTGCCTCCCGAGCCTATGCGGCGCAGGTGAGTGAATGCTTGATGATATTGCGTCTGGCACTGGTAAAGACTCACATTCTTCTGTGTTGGTGTGATATCCTATAGACGGAGGAACAGAAGGCAAGTTTTTAACCTACCTAGACTATATTTGTTAGCAGAAACTTTTCCTTCAGCTACTGGGGTATTTCTGCACTATAGTTGCCAAGCCTGGATATCCACGTCAGGAAAAGTATTTTCCCTGAGAAGGCAGGGAAACCTCAATGGGTGTTTTATACCGTCTGTGATCAAATTTCTGTTCCAAGGCATTCTTACACTTCTTTTATCAGTGTGTTGTGAAGAGTTATTTCATGTAACTTTCAAATCAAAGCATTCTGTACTGAACTATAAATAAAACAGGGGCAAAAATTTATGCTTTTGGTATGGGATTACACTTTTTATAGCAGCATTCATCAGAAAAATGAGAATAATTGGCTTCAAGGGAGTATTAATAGAAGTTTGTTTAAGGTGGTTTAGGTTTGCATGCTGAGTGTAAGTTGATATTATTTCTGCTTCCAGTCTACTTTTTAAAAAAAAATTTAGAAATGTAGCCAATGAGCATGCTGTATCTGACAAAGTAGTCGAGTCGTTGCTATGTTATGAATAAATATTCAGGTTGAGACTTGACACTTTCCAGGATTTAAGAAGGAGCGGGACAACAGAATCCAACAACAGCAATGTGTAAGGAAATTCCTTGACTTTCTTCTCAGGAAAGTTATGTAGAGGTGCTTGGTGTACCAGTGCAAGGTAGCAATTTATTTAACGTCTGTACCTAATATTAAATCTCTGTAAGAATATTTGGGGACTGCCCTTCCCCATAGGACACTTTTGACAGTGTTTGATGGAATATACCAATTGTTTATCTTCAGGTGACAATTGTCTTGATGCATTTTTGACAGAATCCTGCTACTCTTTTGCTAATGGCGGGTGGGAAGCTAGTTGGGTGTTCCACAGCAAGAGGTCAGTGCTGACCTATTTGCTGGTTGGTCCTGACAACAGTCTGCAAGTCAGAGAATGCTCTTTAGAGTTGAATTTCTTGTCAGATGCCTTTACACAATTACCAAAACCCTGCTAACTTTGACAGCGAAATTATAGATAAATGTCTCTGTGTTCTGGTTTGTTTTTTTGTTTTATTGGTTTTTTGTTTGTTTGTTTGGTTGTTTTTTATATATATACACATATAAAGCCTGCCAGCAGTAATGATGCAGAAATGCAGACTTACCAATTCATTTTCAGGAGTACTGATCTTGTAAGATTTAAACTGAAGAGGATGATTAGAGAGTAGCTGTATTTTAAATGACACAATTCTAAATTATCTTCCAGCAGCTTTTCAAGAGTGTTTTTGCAATAAGCAGAATATCGTCTATTCACTTTTTCTCTCTGATAATGCCTTAGGTTTTTTCTTTTTCCTAAGGTCAGTGTCTTTCAAAGATTTGCTGCCAAACTATTAAACTTTCTGACTCATTTCTCTCTGAAGGAACAAAAGATAAAATTCAAGGGTAGGCTGTAGAAGGGCTAAACTTCCGGAGAGCAAAGAGTAATGATGAATTGTCTGCAAAATGGCACTTGTACTCTTGCATCCCTCCCTTGGCAATTTCACTCAACTCTCTGGAGTTACTTCAGTTGCCTGAAACTATCTCAATATCAAAAAAATGAGGAAACTTTTCCAACCTGGAGGTATATGGTATTTCATGTCAACAATAGAAGAAAATGGATTGACATGATTAGCTACATTTTGTATCCAGCAAGAGTTTGCCAGGAAGATAAAGAATGTTATTGATGACCAATTAATCTTTTCTTTTTGAAAGCCTAGGATCACAGAATCGCAGACTGCTTGGGGTTGGAAGGGACCTCTGGATATCATCTAGTCCAACCCACCTGCTAAAGCAGGGTCACCCAGAGCAGATCACACACGAATGAGTTCAGGCGGGTTTGAATGTCTCCAGAGAAGAAGACTCCAGAACCTCTCTGGGCAGCCTATTCCAGTCCTTTGGCACCCTCAAAGTAAGGAAGTTTTTCCTCATATTCAGATGGGAATTTTCCCATATTCAGGATGGGAAAAGTCTCTTTAGGGTTGATTTGCAGGAACATATAGGCACTAAATCGTCTTGTAGATGCCAGTATTTAGATGTCACTAGCATTCACAAAAATCTCTACTCAGCTCTTGACTGACTAGCTGTCTCAGCAGTGACGTTTTTGCTGGTGAAGCCCCTATAAATTTTCTTCTGCTGGATAGATGTGTAATTACTTGATGACACTGCCAGAGTCCATAGCTGAGACATGGCAGGATTCACCAGCAACCTCGTATCCGTATCCAGAGGCTCTTCATAAAGGTGGTGCAATTCCCAGCTCATATACAGAGCACATCTGGAAAACAGATGGGAACAGTCCTGCCTTTGACTACTTTGGAGTGGGGAATTAAGCGTGGATCTGCAACTTCTGACAATGTCCTTTCTAATGTCTGATGCAGAGAATGTTCTGGAAATAATCTCAGTTCTCAGTCTTTCTCCATCCTATTGTTAGAGTTTATGTAAAAAAATTAAACATTTCTTAGAGTGTGTTTCCAGCTGAAGTAATCATCTAATCCTAGAGTCACTCTCAATTTGCCAGTGGCCCAAAACATGCTTGGAAAGGAGAGATAAAAGCTACAACTTTTAACAGTACAGACGGGGATGGCTCAACAAGTCACATCACTGCTTTTGACAAAGAAATTTAGAGACACAAATAATAATTTGATTGTCCATTTTCTATTGAGCCAATTTAGTTGAACTTGGATTTAAGGGTTTATTTGGTTTTGTAAGAAGGGGACAGATTTTCCCTAAAAGCAAAGCTGATTGAGAAATGGAAATACAATGTAATTAAAAGCGGCAAAACACTGAAATTGTTTCCAAATTAGTTATCCCAAACAAGCTTATTTTAATCAACATTTTCCATAGTATTTTAATATACTTTTACAGTTTTATGAAAATAATTTATTAACTAGGGTTTAGATGATGAATAGGTTCTAAAGAATTTAAAGCAAGCTGCATAATATGGTGAAAAGCATAGTAAAATCATGCGAATGATGTCTGAATTTTTACTTTTGAGAAAAATCTGTATTTATATGTGAAAACATTTTGGTTAGTTCTAAGGACTGATATGAGCACCATACATCTGTGGGTTATGATGGAGTATACTTGTGCTTCCAAATTATGTCTGGAATTCATAAACTATTCAAGACAAAATTGAGGCCAAGACACAAACCTTGTGTCTTGAGCTATGATTCAAAGAAAGGGTCCTAAGACTGGTATCTGCTACTAGTGCTGTCATTGGGAAAGAACTACTGTGGCAGCTCATACAAATACTGTTATTTTTCTGGCTAGGATCTCTGGCTGATAATTGAAAGTAAATTTACCTGTAACTTTCTGCTTGCATCATTTAGAAGTCAGATATCTGAATAAATGGCAGTTGGGTTTTGTTTTGGCTGCTAATTCTTATGGATAACAGAAAATGCCCTATTCAGCAGCTGCCTGCTCTATACTGATTTTCTACAGCTGTAAACTCCTATTTTTCACATGGACAGTCTGTATGGCACACAGCCCCCTCCTCTTGGTGAAAAATCACGCTTGCATTAACAGGATGTGGTTGAGTTACAGACGCAGTAGAAATTACAACTTTTTTAGAAACCTAATTTGTTTTATCTATTTGTGAACAAGAATTCTGAGAAAAAAATAATTTCTGTAATAAAAATATATAGTAAAGTGCACCAAAGGACTTGTATGTAAGGCTTACATACTTCAACTATAGTTCCTTCATACTTCAACTATTGTTTCTGTCTATCCAACTACTCTTGGAGGTTTTGCTTTTATCTTCTGGGAGTGATTTTGAAGTGAATTGTTTAATATAGTCATTGCTTCTAATGGCATTCCTTCCAAAAAGACAGAAGTGTGCAGAAGTTGCAGTATTGCAAAGGAGAAGGTAAGAATCTCTGATAGGAAAGTTAAAACTGTTGGTAAAATATTATGCTTTATACTCCCTGATGAAAATTTAAGCAAAAGACTAGGCTTTACCTAGCTCTCACTAGTGTTTCATGTTTTAGTGTGAAGAAATGCATTTCCTTTATGAGAAATACAGGTGGCAGTGTTGAATAAATTACTGGAGCCGTATCTTCACAAAAAGAAATTGTCAATTTAGCTTGCTTGAAGTATAATCTAAAGCTCAGTGACTGCCTTTCTCATTATTCAACCAGGTCAGTGACCACCTCATTTTACTACCTTAAATAATTAAGAGGGTAAAGCTTCAGCTAATACTGGAGAACGGCAAGGATTTTTTACCCTGTATAAATTGAGCATGAATGAAGTGCTTGCCAGGTAGTTAATCAAAGTAAAGGGCTGCATTTTGAATCTAGCATTTGTGTTATTTTAAAATGCTGTAGTTCTGTTGAATCATCCTCTGGGAATTCATATTTTGGATTTCTTCCTCAAGTGGAAATCTCTTCTCTTTTAAATTGAATTATTTCATAATTAGTTATTACTTGAGTTTAAAACCATTAAAGGCACTTGCTAGCTTCCCAGACAGTTAAAATTAGGGGCTGACACTGCAATCCTGGTGTCATGGGCATGAGCAGTGTCTTTGGCTCTGAGGATGGAGTAGACTGCATGTGAGTAGCAGCCCATCTATATGATTTGCACAGCTCAGGTTTCAATCGCTGTGGCCATCAAGAGCCCTGCAAAATTATGAGTCCTGCTGAAGGTTCTGCTGCAGGTTCAAAAGCTGAAGATTCATATCAATGCTGAAGAGGATTTTTTTTGAGCTGTGAATGAGGGAGCCTCATTTCTTCTGCATTTGTGCATTGTAGCTGACTGCCTGTCACGTTAAAGAAGCCCTGACTGAAGTCTATACCAGAGTAAAGATCTACATTAAGAGCTTTATTTTGTAGGGGTTCTCTGGCGTCTAGCATGGAATACAAGACTCCTATCATGTGGTTGAGTTTCAAGGAAACTGGCTGATGAATTTTTAAGCCACAAGCTGACAAGTTTTTGTACATACAGTAGGAAAGACCCAGTTCCCAAAGAAGGAACCAGGGTCTATGTGGGTGAAGAGGAATGCTTGGACTATGAGAGGGATCAGAACTGCAACAGCTCTGATGCAGTTGCATGCCTTCTGCTTTGGGGGTAACAGTCAGAGCTGCAAGAAGTCTAGATGAAGGACAGGCAACGTTTAAAACAAACATCCTCACACACAGGGTGGGTTTACCTTCAGGTGGTTGAGGATTATCATCTCTGTTATCACTAGATGCATTTTCTGCTTTGCAGCATCATTCTGTGGAAATGCCTTCTTGTCTATATCGTCTCTTTTTGTGTCACATATACACAGACAAGAAGCTATTTAAACTAACCAGTAGGGAATGCCACATACCATTACCTTTCTTCTTATTTCTGTGTACTTTGTTCAGTATGACAGAGATTTTGAAGAACTAGGTTTGTTTTTTTTTTGCTTATGTCCCAAATTGTGTCATAAATCTAGGGCTAAATCTCTTTAAGCTTACCTAGATTTTGCAGTTGTGCAGATATTATACTTTCCATCTTATCATGGTAGGACTGAAATGATCATTGAAGCACTTTTGAGATCAGATGCATGCGAAACAGTAACCAGCCATAATTTCTACAAAATCTTCTTGTTAGATATAAAAAAACATTATCCATGTGTGTAAAATATTTTCCATAATAAGGCTACCAAAGGCTTTTTCTAGTTCCCAACATGGTCTGTTTAGGTTCTGCTTTCAAACACATTTTGACTAAATGTACTTCACACAGTAATAAATTCCATTAGAACTAGTGGTACAACGCTCCTGCATTAGCTGAAAGTGTATGGTATCTGTTTTTTCTGCAGAATATCTGTTGTCAACATAGAATATTAAAGTCCTAATCATTTTTTGTGGCACTCTTTACCCTAGCACAGGAGCATCAAACTCATTTTCACCGGGGGCCACATCAGCCTCGCGGTTGCCTTCAAAGGGCCGAATGTAATTTCAGGGCTGTATAAATGTAACTACTCCTACATTATACAGCCCTAAAATTACATTTGGCCCTTCGAAGGCAACCGCGAGGCTGATGTGGCCCCCGGTGAAAAAGTTTGACGCCCCTGCCCTAGCATCTGCATTTGATACAAATCCTGTAGGATTTTCTTCCCAAAGAAAGGAGATTCCATTATTACTCCAGTTATGCAAATGGAAAATGAATGTCTGGAAACATTACAATCAAAGGTGTATATTATTTTTAATGTCAGTTAAAAGAACATAGGACTGAAAATACCTGCTCCTTAGCATTGTAGGGAACAACTTCCCTTGGCTTCAGTTGCAGTGCCAAGTACCCAGTTCTTCTCCTGTATCTGATGTCACATATTCAGAATACTAGGATTGCATCTTATAACTACTAATATATGCCCAGATGTCTTTCCCTGGCTCCTGGCCCTTTCCCTGCCATGTCATTGTGTCTCCCAAGGTGACATAGTATCCAGGAGCAGGCTGCAGGTCTTTTCTATCACTAGATAAGAGAAGAGAAAAAGTAATTATTAATTTAGCTTCTTTCATTGTATAATTAAGTTTGTGTGTGGGCAAAGCCCATTCTTGCTGAATAAAAATGGAGTTGTCCAAGAATTTATATATCAGCTTTTTTGATTATATTCAAGTTCATAGATTTTGGGTTTTTTAAAATAAAATTTATGCTAGTCAGGTGGAAGTAGTTTTCTGGAAGAAAAATGAGAAGCATTTTCTTTATAAAAAGTTATATTCCTATACTGAATTTGAATCCTTCTTTCAAAGCCTAAATTATTGTGATGGAATATTAAAATAATTTTTCAACATAAGCAAAACAATGTATTTTTGTCTAATGTTGTCTTCAAAGTTGGATGAACCAGTTATGCCGAGCTGTTACTAAAATACTAATTTTGAAATGGAGCCAGAATTTATTTGACAAGTTAATGCAGGAAAGTACTGGTTGACTTTAATGTAAACAACATCATTTGCATGTTTGAGAATGAGTCATATAAATATAATATATATAAATATAATATAATATATATATAAATATAAATATATATAAATATAATATAAATATAGTCATTTAAAAAAGAAAAACTATATTGGTTAAAAGAAAATAGATACATACTTCAGAAATGTCAAATCCTGAACTGCTGTGGATCAAGGGTTTTACCCTGTGAAATCCAGTCAAACTGGGAGTATGTTAATGCTAGCAGAAATGTAATACTCCAGCTTCTATTCTTCATTTCATTTATCTCCTTCTCTCGCTTCTCAGCCTATTCTTATCTGAAGTGTCTGGTGAATTGTGCTAGAGTGTCTCATCCACAGACGAAGTAAAGGAAAAGCACATAATCCCATCTCTTTGTCAGGATGTGCTCAGTTCAGTGTGCTCACTCTGCGCTTCGAAGGAAAAGAGCAGGAAAATGAGCAAAGACAGCAGAGTTATGAAAAAAAGGTGTGGCAGACAGGGCAAAGAATGGGTGAACCACTACTGGTAAGACAGCAGCCTTTAGATGAGTTATCTGTGTCCTGTGGAGTACCTGATGGCTGGGGAGATATGCACAGGAGATCAAAGTGCTGAGATTTTTGCATGCAGCGTTTTCCCCGGCAAAGTTCTTGTTTTGCTTTGTAAATCGCATTTGTTGGATAACACAGTCATGTGTGGGCTGGCTCACCTGTAAATGCAATCACTGACACTATCACAGTTATATAAAAAGCAAAGGACTTTATTCACATCTGCATCAAAGCTTCCACAGTCCTTGGTGTCTTAAAGTTGCAATAAATATTCTTCAAGTTCCTTTACACTGCCAGAGTGGGATAAAAAAACCTTACTGCATATGAGAATCTGGCTGATAGTGTCCCCTCAAATGCTCATACCTGGGGACAAGTCACATTATGCAGAGCAAGAAAATATAATCTAATAAGGATGGTATTTGATAATCTTTACATTCATTTTTATATCTAAATGCTACTTTTTTCCCTCAGCTCCTCAGAGACTAAATTTTGGTATTTGGGGGTTTGTGGGTTTTTTTGTGTTTTGTTTGGTTTTAGTTTTTTGGTGTTTGTTTGTTTGTTGGGGTTTTTTTTGTTTGCTTGTTTGTTTCTTCTCCTAAGCCATTATAACAGAAAGAAACCCATAGACTGGCTTGTGAAAAATCAGTCAGTTCAGAGGTTGTTGTCTGTGCAAGTGGCAGCTTGGCTGAAGGGAAGGCATGCGTGCGTGAGAAGCTGACAAATGGGCAGATGAAGCTGGAATTCGCACCCTTAAAAGTATGCTAGAAAAGCTGCCTATGTTCAAGGAGGTGCTCTGGGAACTGTGAATGGGTACTGCTTCATTTATTCCTGGAAATTAAAATGGAGAAGAAGGCGCTATGAGCAGCTCGATATGATTATGATTTGTGATATGCTGTAGGACTTAAAATCGCTTGTGGCTGTGGCCTTAACTGCTAACGAGTAAATGCTTCCCTTGGTTACCCCTGTGCTGCTCCACTGACTCCATGGATCTGTTATGGCAAACTGGGGGCGAAACTGGAAGAAAGCGCTTAAAATTCACTGCTGTGACTGAAATGCTGATCACAACCACAAGCATTATTTGAGAAGAAATTGTAAGAAACAGACACCTATGTTTTGTAGGTATTGCTGTTTTACAGACTTTTCTTTCTCCTGTGAATAAACTGTTAAACTATCAAACACATGCTGGGTCTTAAAAAAAATCATTTGTAAACTAAAGATAACCTGGTTTGTTCCTTTCTCAAAATATTGAAACAAGAAGGTCCAAGTACTGTTCTGCTATTTGCATGCATATAATCGTGTATGCACACAGGAAGTGTGTGTAGCCTGGACCACACCGAGATCATAATTTGGCTGAGAAGCTCTGTGGCAGTTGCACTTTCTCCCCCCACGCCCTGAGAACTGGTGTGGCGGTTGCACTGGTAGCTGCCCATCCCCTCCTCTCAGAACTGGGGCCTTCAGTGGGGCAGCTAATGGCTTTTTGTGGAGACCCAGAGTCGGTGGGCAGGGTCGTCAGCAGAGGAGGGGCCAAGAGCGCCCACAGCCCAGAGAAGCTGAGAAGCTTCTTGAATGCCCACAGTCAGATCTGAGCAGACTATAAATGGGGTTCCCGCCAGAGACTCCCTTTGTGTGGTCTCCTCAGAGCTGCAGGTCTGCCATGCTGCCGGAGTCCCTCCCCTTAGACGGAGAAGCCATCCAAGGTAACCTCCTGGCATGGGGAGCGCCTCACCTCCGCGTGTGGGTGAGTGATAAATTACTGAATATATGCTTTAATAAGTCCTCACCTGGTAGGCGAGTGTAAATTCCTCGTCTGGGACAGACAAGTGTAAAGTCCTGGCCGCAGTAGGCTAGTGTTTATCTCTTATGGGCAAAACGGGGCAGAGAGGGCTCTGGTTTGTTTTCTTTTGAGTGCGTGTATGCATTCTGTGGATCCTCATTATTCTTATTTCGCTGCACCCCAAATAATCTCCTAACCTAATATCTGAACCTGTATCTTATGTTATCAGAGTGCTAACTAATTGTATAAACCCTGTTTCTAATCGGTTTAACAGCAGTACTTTTCTGGCCAGAATAAAGTTTGTTTTGGACCTTGTTGTCCGCCTAAACTTATTTTGGGGTGCCTCCATGACAAGCTCACATTATAGGATTTGAAATACTTGAAGCTGAGGCTGTGGCAGTTTCCTCCATTTACATGGCTTTATGAATTATAGCTGTACAATGTCCTGTTTAATCTTCATTTCTTTCAAGAAGCTCTTGTTAAAATTCTTGCCAGCTCTGACAATAAGAAAGAAGCACTCTAGCAAATGGCATCTTTTAAATAAAACATTTCTCCTTACATCACTTCATGGCAAGCTTTATGCCTGATATTCACTAGTTTTTCCATCTTCTACATATTTTCTATATATTTTGTTTTGCTTAAGAGTCATTCTCCTCACCTGAGGTCAGAGGCATTTGCAAACCTTCTGCCTTAAACCACTCCAATGGATTCCCAAAGAATAAGCATTGCAGTAACTTGGCTGTGTGACTGATGAGCTATCAGCTCTTTCAGAGGAATAATACTTAGTAGTCACTGGGACTGCTCAATTAAGGCAGACATGTAAGAAGAGTCTGTTTTAAATGTGTTAAAATAATTCACAAAATTACTGGCATATGAGGGTTCTTACACACCTGTGGGGCCTGGACATCTTGAGATACTGATAATGTATCCACATAGTTTACAGATTTGAATTTACCTCAGTTTAGAAACAGCTGAAGTTGTTTGATATCTGCTCCTTGGTCTCTGCAGTATGAATAAGGTGGTTTCCAGTGCTAAATGTCCAAAAATCTTGGTCATTAGTCACAACCGCTGTTTTAGCAGTAAGTTGGTTGCAACAAGTTAATAAGAAATAAGGTGGTAATGAGGCTGTCATATTTCATTAGATATGAATTAGTATGGTGGATAAAAAGCTATTCCCACCCCTGGAAGCAGCCACTCCAGAGCTGGACTGAAGCACAGCTGTACACAGGAGCTGCTGTTGCTCTTTGCAATTCTGCTCATAATAGAGGGACTTGGGTTCCAATATCTCCAGTCTGGCACTTTTCACAAGAATGAACAAAACAAACAGGGCACAAAGGACGTGGCATATTGAAAGGAGTTAGTTGTATAATGCATTTTACGCAGTTGGTGTTGTTGATAAGAGAGTTACATGCCGAGTTAATGCACTGTGCACCTCTCCTTGATTACTGCTAAGTCCATTTGATGTGCCGTATCCCCTTACCAGATAATTCCCCGCTGAATCAAGTACATTTTCTGTCAGTTTCTGGTTTTAAGATAATGAATCACAGTTGATTATGGTTAAATGTATCCTGAGTAGATCAAATGGTTTGATGGGCAGTGTAATTTTTGATAGATGTGTTAGTTATAAAGTAAAATACTCCTGTTTGTGACACTGTGGCTGTTCCCATCTGGGATGAGTGCCAAGGGGACTAATTTTATGGACTCTCATCTACTCTGGGCCTCACTACCATATTTACGTTTTCTGTGCTACTCTTTGTTTAACACTGCAGAAACTGGACTCATTTCTGAGAAAAAGTGTGTGGAAACATGAGTTATTCTAGAACTCCATTGCTTTACCACATTTGCAGCTCTAGCCCAAGCAGTCTTAGCACAGGAAAGTTGTAAACGCAGGTGTCTCTGCGACAGGTAGATTTTTGCAACCGAAGTGCCCAGAGGTTTATTCCATATGGAGTTCTGCAGCATCAGGAGTCTCAAGTGCAGGTGCGAGGTGCAGTAAACACCTTGCGCGAGGCAGAGTACAAAGAGCTTTCCTGATTCCTGAAAGCAGCAGCACTGTCTCTAATGCAGCTTCTTTTACAGGACCTTGTAAGGAAAGAGATTGTTCAGTTGCGGAAATCTTCCAGGGACACAAAGGAAGGAATACAAAGGGAATCTGTCAAGTGCCATGACTGAGATTAGTTCTCTTGTACATAGAGTAGTAACTACTACTGATTCCAACTTTTTTTATTCCTCTATGTTTTTTAAACGGTTAATAAAATAATACAGTTAGCAGGTGGGATTCTCAAAGCTGCTGTAACAAACTCAGTGCTCACTTGTCATCATCGAAAACGAGGCTTCCATCTGCCGTCTGCTGTTCGTAACACTTTTTTCACAGCTAGAGATTGAAAAAGAATTATGCAGAAAATACACTAGAAAGCTAAGAATCTTTAACTCTCACAACTTTTTATAACATTTGACCAAGGATTACAGTGGCTGATCAAAGATGTTAAAAACTAAGGCACACTATAAACAAGATTTTGGGTATGACTTGAAATTTTTTGTCGTAATATTTGCCCACTGACATGGTTTATCAGGAAGGGTAAAAAACACTCTCCTCAGTGGTTATATTTGCCTTCAATTTCCATCTCACCATAGAAATAATATCCTGTTTGAAATCGATTGTCTGAAATTTAACTTCAGAGTTACTCTTACTGTTTGTCCCTACAGTAAGAATACTATTTTACTGTTAATCACGGGATAAGTTTGCCACAGATGAATTACTAGATTGGCATTGACTTGAAATGCTCAGATGTTTTCTTTACAAAGTTCTTGTTGAGTAGAGGTTTATTATAATACTTCTGAATTGAATCCATTTCATTTTCTAGCTAGAACACCTTGAATGCATGTTAATTGGGCTATATCAAATGAGCCATGGATTTCTGTGAATGCGTTAAAATAAAAGTATATTCAAGAAATAAAATGCCTTATGTCCCTCTGACATAATGCCTGCAATTTCCTAATATTTTATCATTGTTTCAGCAAAATTTTCCAAAATTACTGTAGATAATGATGGTGATAAAAGGCAGCTTCTTTCAGCACCTTTTTCCAGGTGCCTGGGATGGTAGTTCATTTGAGCCTAAATTACACACTTTTAGCATGTGAAAGAGAACTGAGTTACCTTCCTGTATTCCCACCACTTGTACACTTACCTGATTAAAAATTAAATTCATCTGATGATTAGTGCCTAGTTTATTTCAATTGCTTCTGGGATTTGGACTAAGATATTAAACTGATCTCACCTGCAAACCACAGCAGACATGAAGTCAAAATTAGTACCAGCTCACAGAAGAGACAGGGACAGATGAGCTTCTCGTAGAGAAGAGGGATTATGAAGGAGAACTACTAGGACCAGTCTGCAAAAAACAGTGGAAGTCTTGCCATGTACCTTGCCATCTCACCGGTGCGAAATATTTAATTTTTCTTCTCTAGGCTGTTTTTTGTGACTGGAATGAGGAGAAAAGCATGATCGAGTTGCTGGCTCCTAGCTGATAGCCTGAGGATGCTTAAGACAAGGATGGAAGAGATGGTGGAATCAAGAAGAATTTGGTCAGTCATGTCTTTAAATCTATATCTTTCTGGTTCCTTTAAGTGCCCCAAGGGTATCTCTACACACAACAAAAGCTAGCTGAGCTCCCTTTAAACAAGATGATTTCAGTAAAGGGAACAGTATAACTCTTTTATTGTGTCATTCTATGACTTTTACAAAGTATTGTGAAATGTAAGTAACTTCAAAGAGGTTGTAGCTAGAAAAGCCATGTTATTGCACAGATCATTAATAGAGATATTAATACACACATAGTTGTTTTGGTGGGTTTTTTTGTTTGGTTGGTTTTGGTTTTTTAATTTTAATAATGCCAGAATCCTCAACACAAAAGCAATCTTCTATGACTTCTTTCTATATACATATGTCTCCTCAAGTGTCTTTTTTTGTTTTCAAGTTATTTTCTATTTTTCTTTAGCCAGCAATTATGTTTCTGAACACCAGTGTTGGCCATATTCTAGGAGCGTGTCAACAGTTCCAAAGTTAATTTGGAATAGATAATATGTAAGAAATCAATGAATTATTTCATTTTGGACAAAAGTCAGTAGTCACTATTTGGATTATGTATAAAATGTTTTGTTTTGTTTTTAAGAAAATGCAGAAAAATGGAAAATATGTGTATCTATTGTACTTTTTGTATATCACAATTTTAGTATTAATTCCATTATTTTCATGACCTTCACTCTTCACTTTAATGTTGATGAGGTGAGTGGCAACAGGGCCTCTAATTATCCAGACTGCTTCTTCTCTGTCTCCTGAGAAGAGTCCTCCTTCCATTGGACGGGCCCTGTCTGGTTGATTGCCTGGCTATGGGCATGGTTGGTCATTCACAAAATAGTGTACAGGTGGATCTCAACAGCAGAGTAGTTGGTAACATTTTTCAGACTCATTGATTAATGTATTGTTATTTACTAATTTGAAGTATTAAATTATTATCTGCCTAAATACATCAATGAAAGCGGCAAAAGTGTTATAAGTAGTGAAATTATTATACGCAACCAGGTCCATTCCTTAGGTAAATTCTGCTTTCATTTGCTGGGATGAGACCTTTGGATTTAACTGAAATTAAGATTGCCTTCTATTTTTATAGTAGAATATTGTTTTCTGTTAATACAGAACACCACCACAATGCAGAGTTATTAATTGGTTTCTTGACTATTTTCTTTGAAGAGTAAGAAAAAGCCGAGAGCTGTGGTGCATTTCCCTTGGCGGGCTGCCAGGTGCCCACGCAGCCTCTCCCTCACTCCCCATCCTCAACAGGACACAGGGAGAAAAGGAGGAAAAATCCTGTGGGTCAAGATAAAGATGGGGAGATCACTCACCAGTCACCATGATGAGCAAAACAAGTTGGACTAGATGACCTTTAAAGGCCACTTTCAACCCTACCTATTCTATGATCTTGGGGGAATTGAATGTAACTTATCACCAATACATTTTCCCAGAGGTGCCACTGGCTCTTCCAAGGGGCCGGGCTGTGCCCGCGTGGGGCAGCTGCGGAACCAGCTGCAACCGGCTGCAACTGGCTGGAACCAGCTTCTCCGCTCGGGCCCTCTCCTCACAGCAGCCCCTGGGCACAGGCACCCACAACAAAGGTGCAGAAATGACTCCTCAGGGTTGACTTATAAAGTGTAGGGGCAGGGGATGCCCTATAGCACCTGCTAAACCTGGATCTGTGTGGTGGTGGCCTCCCGAGGGCTCCCTTTTGTTTTGAAACCAGCCGCTGTTGTAGCGCACTGAGGTTTGGAGGTACAATGCATTGCGCAGCTTCATCTTCTCTGGATTTCTGGAAATTGTTTTGTGGGACGTCCTCCTGCACCTGTGGTTGTTTTCTGATCCCTTCCAGAGAGGACAGAAGCACACCTTGTCCCCCAGAAGGCAACGTAAGGCCAGTCAGCCCCTTAAAACAGCTTGTGCCGTAACAGAAATTGCAGCATTTCTCTGTCAGAGAGGAACAACCCTCGTTTGGAGGAGAAACCTTTGAAGGGTTGGAGTGCAGGGGAAGAACCCAAAACAGGTTCTTGGGTTCTTAAGTACCAGCTATGATGTTTTAAGATTAATTGGGACCCACTTTCTAGGAAGAATAATGTATTCTGTTGCCAATACAGTGGCAATATATATCCCATCAATCTGAGGAGAGGGTGTAGTACAGCTGAAAAACCTCTAGCTCAATGTGTAGGAGTCTTTTATCCTGAGTTTCCAGTTTCAATTCACAGGTTCCCAGGAGAGTACGAGGTAAGGAGAAGGATTTCTTTAAGCCTTTAGCAAAGCATAATTTAAGGTATAGCTGGTTAATTGTCCTTATCTTTTAGAGTATCCTAGAAATTAGCCTTTGAGGCAGTATTGTTAGGAATATCAGTGGTTGCTTAGATATTAAAAAGGAGATCAACAAGTTCCTTTAGATTCAATTTTAACTTTTTTCCTAAAAAAAAAAAAAAATAATAATGCAAAGAGGATTCTTGTATATACTTAAGTTTTATACCATTTTAGCATGTGATGTCCTTCCTTGGATGTTAATACAATTAGTCACAGTTGTGGTTTGTTAGATGAGGTAGGATGGACCATTTTGGTAAAGTGCATAAGTCTACCTTTTCCTAAGGAAAATATAGAGCAAACATTTCAGTATGACCCAAAATCCCAAACTTCCTTACAGACTTCAGGAGAGGAAAGTGTGCGTTGATCAGGTTTGTAAGGCTTAGGAAGAAAAAGCAGAAATATTGCTGTTATTTAAATTTATGATGTTAAGCTGAATGGTGCAATGCGGTATTTAGAAAAATAATAGGTTTTTGTGGCAACCTGGCCAAAGGAATATGTGAGGGATTCTGTGGAATAAGAAGTGGAAGAACTACTGTACTCTGTTTTTCCTGCAGTCATTGCAGCTAGTATTTCACCTTCTTTGGCATTTTTGCTGATGGTGACAGGACAGAATGGATATTTATATCGGGTAGACTACTGATTAGGACTGTGGAAAAGAGTGGTATGTTTTGTCAGCTCAAGGTCTCTTGTCACAAATGTTTATGATGATGAGACAAATATGGAGCAATTACCATTTACTGGGTAATAGTTTGGCAATATTTAGAAAGTGGTAAACAGAAGTGACTGAAGTAATATATGAGCTGAGGGATCATCCCAAAAATCTATCAACTCTAATTCTAGATTTGGTGCACCAGGTGATCATTTAGAAAACATTTGCAACTCTTATGCTTGCTTTGATTGTTTGTTTGTTTCCATGAGATGCAGTTCTAAGCATGGGACCTCAGCTCTTCCCTGCCAGTCTCCCATACAGTGTTTTCACTACTTCATTTTGCACATGGATTGGTCTTGCAAAGACAAAATATTTGGTAATCATCTGGGCTTGTAGAAAGCCAGTTGCATCTCATCAGCTATCTTTCAAGGATGAAAATGCTTCTGTGTGAGGACATTTTCGAAAGACTCCACACGATCCAACATGAATTCAGCTGAAGCCATGTATTACTTGTTACAATACTCCTTAAATATGGTTTTGCTCTGTCCACGCGCTTACAGGCTGCATGTCATTGGTTAATAGCTACTGTTCACGTGCCGCAAACTAACAAGGGATTGGATCTTAGCAGTTAGCACGAGCTCTAACATTTAGCATTACTTCACTACAAAATTGCTGACTTGCTGACTCCTAATTTTTTCTTCCTCTTGTTCTCACTCAAGGCTGCTTGAAGTCATGTAAGGCACATAGGCTGTTTTGCTCTCTTCTTGCTCACATAGGCCTCACAGGCCTGTGCAGTTCAGTTTAGTACAATGTCCATTCTTTTCAAGAAAATCCTTCAAATCTCCCACAGTTCTGTTAATAATTAATATATATTGACAATAATAGATAATCGTACACAGGACACTTGAGATCTGTTCTCAGCTCTGCCAGACTTTGTGTCAATATTGGTTAGTTTGTTTATGATTACATCTCCACTTTTAAAGAGGAAAATATTACAGCGTTAGGGAAGTGAGTGTGCTGGTGACTGAAGCCACATACCTCATTAAGACGGTGCATATAAATACCTAGAATAGATGTGACATTTTCAGACCATACTGGTCAGGATTGTTCTTAAAGACTGGTTTGTTTGTAAAATTATGATACCACGACTTACATGTATATATTGTTAATATTCACTGCGGGTGAAAACCAACAAAACCCAAAAAAGCCACAGCCAACCCCCCCACCCCCCGCCACCCAAGAATCATAAAAACCGAAACCACACACAAACCCAAACGAAACAAAACAACAAAAGCAAACAAACAAATGAAAACACACACACACAAACAGGAAGATATTGAGGATGGCAGTTCTTACATTAAAATTCTAAAGCAAAAAATTTCAGAGAACTAAAGGAACTAAAGTTCAGCTGGTTACTTGCATCATCCCCCATCCAGAAAAACTCCTGAGTGCACAGGTATGTTTGAGTGCACCAGTGGTCCCACTGGAATCAGTGAGGATCTGCATCTGCTTATCTGTATAGGCTGGAGGTGTGCTGTAGTGGGGACAGAATTAGTAAAACTTCTGTGTGTGGTTTGTTTGTTTTGCTTTATGTGGGGGTGTGTGTTTGTTTGTTTTTTCTTTCCTCTTCTCCTGGTTTCCTAGTATCTTGAAACATTGCATTTACTCCCCTCTGAAATAGGGAGTAAAGTGACAATATTGTAATGACTTCAGATTATAATCTTACATGTGATTTTAACACAGGGATATCGTGAGAGGAGCCTTCAAAGGGTGGAAGAGACACAGTGCAAGCTTGATCTGTCTTTGGGGTTAATTTTCAAAAATATCTCATTTTAATGACGGTGGTACTGTAAATGATTTCTGAAGGTGAGCTTAATGTTCCTGTACCTTGGTACTTTTAAATTATAGATGTAATGATGCAAGTGGGAATGCTAGTGCTTAAAGGAGATAAAGTACTATCTGGCATGTTTCTGTTCAAGTCTTGCATGAAACTGCCTCATGGCCTGAGCTCTGTCTAGTAACAGTCAGTGCAGTGTGACACTTCCCTTCTTTTGTGGCCCACGGCCAGCCTTTCCCTCTAACAAATGCCACAGACACTTGTTTCTAGGTTGTCCCCTCATCTGTGGCTTTTCTGCATCACTGGAACCGTCTCTGTAAGAACATCACCTAATTGACCTCATGTAATGTGATTTGCAGAGTCTCATTAAAGTTCTTATCAAGCCCGATCCTGAACACTGGAGTCCGTTGCACTTACCTGCACACTTACCGAGGAAGCTGACGTAGAAACATTATAACATCAGGTGCCAGTGTGTAGTTTACTACTAAATCTCTTAGGAGAGCTAGCATGATTCTTGCTGAAGCAGAAAAACATCCATGCTCTCATAAGTTTTTTCATATATATTTATATATATATTTATATTCATTTAATTTTTTTAATGTATAAAGTAGGTAGATTTTTCAGGGTAAAAGGCTGGATAGCCCTCGATGTTTCTCCAGGCAGTGTGTTAGTTGAATGCCTGAAGGTTTGGGACTCATTCAATGAGGTGGCAAGAATTTCAATTCATGTTAAACAGTTTAAGAATCCTTTCCTTGAAACTACAATAAGGGCCCAGGCAGTTGCCTTCTCAGGGTAGTCGAGGATGCTAAAGCGTTTGACCTTAACCTCCCATTGCAAACTGCTAATGTTGCCTCTCCACTCTTTGCAGGCAGCCTGTATTTACAGTTCCTTCTGAGAGCAGCTAACTAAGCTGCCATTTGTGATACCAAGATTATTTTGTGTTAATTTTAATATTCCCAAACAAGTTTCAGTCTAAACAGTTGAAAATAGGCTAGTTGTTTAAAAAACAAAGAAGTTACTAAGTATTGCGATTAGTGGTGCAGTTATTTTTTGTGAATCCTGAAGACTTTGTGTCTTGGACATTTAGAGCTATGGTAGCCCATAAAGTTGTGGGAAGATTTACTGAGTAAAAAAAAGCAGATGTGCTCAGTTTGTCTGGGTCCTTGCCATTAATCCAGCACTTGTTTAAATAGTTTGATTTGTTACATGTGTAAAAAGCAACAGTCCTGTAGGTGCCTGAGTAGTACAAAGCATATTTCTGCCTGGAAAAACCAGAGGTAATCATGCCTTCCCAAAATGCATTTTTTCTTGTGACTGCAGGAAATTCAGTGTGTTTCCATAGGTAAGTATTGGTTTGGACAAGTCCAGCTCTTTTCCTTAATAATCTCTCCTGGGTTCTGTATTTTCACTGAAATTCATCCTCTAGACTCAGGTTGTTTGTCAGACCCTTCTGGCTGCTACCTCTGGGGGACCAGAATTGTTGAGTCTTCTCAAAATACAGATAATAAGTGGAGGCTGGCAGAACTTCTGCTCTAGAGCCCTTGTCCTGAATGTGCTCCTGAGGGCAGAAGGACAACAGCAGTGGAGAGGTCCACAGCCAAGGTTGTGGCCAAAGACTACTTCAGAATGACCACCTTTTGTATTTTTTTAAGTGAATATATGAGTTTTGAAGGCTGGGATGAAAGTTTAAGTACCCTCCAAGAAGGAGTGGCCTGGAGGAAAGCAAAGAGGGTGAAAGCTGCTTGGTTTTAACGCAAAAAGTGAGCATGTGAAGGGAGAGGAGGCAGTGAAGCATTCAGAGGAACACGGAAGTCTCTTAGAGCCTCTTTAAGCAGAAGCACGGAAGGTTTTTTTGCTACAACTTACCGATTTGCATTGGAATTCACAGTCATCCCACACATATCCTGATGTTGCTGGTTAATTGAAGTTTTAACCATCCAGCAGATTAGCCTTGTGTACTCCTTGAAAATTGCATGTAATTAAAATGGACTAAATGCTAGACGCTTTGTTCCAGAAAGTCAATAATTTTGTCCTTATGCAGATCCTTGGGGAGTTATGATACAAATGATACTCCTTTATCTATTTTCCAGACTGTAGTCTGCATTTTACTTTTCTGGTGCTGGTGAGTGCGCATTTAATTCTCATGGTGTTACCTTTTTGCTTCTGATACTCTATGACCATGACAAAATATGCAGCATCAAAATCCATCAAGAAACAAAGCTGCTAGATTCAGCAGGAGTCCCGTATTGTATTAGCAAAAATTTGCTATTAACATTTCATGAACAGTGATTAATAAAACATTACACAATTAAATACTTCATATTATCAATTGCAGCTGATTAGCAAGCTCATGAATAGCGTGGAAAAATATGAGAGGTTTAATAATCTTCATTATTGTATGTGATACTGGAAGGGCAAACCTATTACTTTAGTAAGTCATAGTTGATTTGGTACAAATCACGTATTCATTTAACAAGTTTATTCTTTTAACCACACTAATCATAAATAATTGTAATGCTACTTCTTGTCAGTAAGGTTTTAATTAATTTAGTTTAGACTTTAACTGGTGTGTAGAAAGTTTAATTTTTCAATAGGTTTATTCCTGCATTATTTATTTGGATAATTTTCATTAAATAATTCTCAAATTGACCTGGAGGGAATTTGCCTGCAGGAAAACAGTATTTATTACATGTGGAAAGATTTTATTCATGTATTCTGGCTTCAGAAGACCTTTTTCAGAAGAAGCCTATCTTTATAAAGTATTTATGTGGCAATTATGTGGTATTTATTCACGCCCTTATGCACCAAAGTAAGCCAGTTTGTAAAAGTCTTGCTCGGGATGCTGAGCAATACTTTGCAGGAGTGGAGTTAGCAAAGGCAACCTGACACCACTAATGCCGCTTGTGAAACGTTTCCCTTCCCCCAGTGGTGGGGATTTTTCTCCCCTCAGTATGTTTTTCCCCTTCTCTCCATTTTAAAAGGCTGTATTCTGGCACTGGGAAAAATCCGGTAATAAAGAGTTATACTAATTAAAGCACAAACTCCTCTGAGCTACAATTTCCCTCCATCTTTAGCACTGAAATAATGAATAAATCTCCCTAGTTCAGTGTTCTCTCTTCCTTACTTGCTTTGAGTTTTCACTTCTCAAAAAGTAGGTATTTTAGTGGATCGTGTATTAAAACTTATCTATTATGAATTTAAAAGTTTTTGGTCTTCTCTGGAGCGTTCATTTTGAGGGAAGAATCTAGGTCCTCTTACAGCTTGACCGATTTGGGAATTCAGCCACTTTTCTGGGTTTTTATATGGTCCCACATGATACTTGGTGTTCATTCTTTAAACAGCAATATATACCGTCTTCCACTTCTTTTCTTTTCTCTGAAGCTGGTCTGTTTGTCCTAAAATGTCCTCTTTGTTGAGGAAGTTTGCAGCTTTTCTGAGAAAGGGACTGGTAAAAAAAAGGTCTTTAGAAATCATTATTCTGTTTACAGTCCTGCAACAATATCGGGCATAGGAGGAGTGTGGGAATTGGTGTGAGGGCTCAGGTGGCAGAAAGCATCTTCAAAGCAGTTCAAGGTAACTGAGATTCTGTAGTGATGAGAAATACTGATACAGTATATGCTGGGTACCCTGAAAAGCAATCATGTGAAATGTTTGAAAAAGGCTAACAAGGGAAAGATGAAACTTAATGGCTTTCTTTTCTTCCTTCCTTTTTCCTTGTTTTGTTTTGTTTTGTTTTCAAATTTTGAGTGATTTTAAGCCTTCATAGGTCTAGAGCCCTTTAGAGTAAGTGCTGGGGCTTAAACAAGATCCATGAAGTATATTTAATTTTCTTTACAACATCTTTCAGCCAACTGATAAGATGTTAAACTTTTATCACAATTATAATCACCATCCAAATGAGAAATTCAGTACAGATGTTAATCCCCTTGTTTACTTAAAACTGAAAACTGCAGTTGATGGGAGTTTAAGAAGGAAGGTACCTGAAGGTAGTTCTTTCAAAAGCAATCATTTGGGCATATCTAAACTAAATGACTTGTTTGAAAGGGAGGATGAGCAAACATTTACATATGAAATGTAAATTTCATACATAGTAAGATTGCCCACAGTAAGAGGGCTCATCTGCATTTAGAAGATTACAGGAGAAAAATAATTTTTTAACATAGATGAACTACAGTAAATGCAAATAAAGGAGGACAGAATTTACTGAACTCAGAAGATAGGAAAGGAGAGGAAAAACTAATTGTTTTCAAGTCAAGTTACTACAGTCAAGAGCTTGAGTTTTTCTAGGAAAGAAGCTGCTGATCGAGAAGCAAGAGTAAACTCTCGTAAAAGCATAACAAGGGGAATTTTATCTGATGCAAAGGCTGAGATTGCTTTCAGAGGTGAAAATAGAAAATCTTGGTTCTAAGAGGTAAGGTGAAATCCTGACTGCATGAAAATTGGTGGCACAACTTGTTACTGGTTTGAAAAGAGCCAGGATTTTTCTCACTGTGACCTGTTGGAGTAAGCACTCAACTAAGAACCAGAACATTCTGGATTCCAGACTCATGAGTGTCTATGATGATAAATGCGTTCTTAAGATCCTGTCCTCACTTTTAAAACTGCATGGTGTTTCTCACCAGCTGCAGAGAACTGTTAAATAAAAGGCCCTATTAATATAAAATTAAATGATGTAATCTAATTTATTAGGTTTGTGGTTGTAGGTTGGTGGTTTTTTGTTGTTTAGTTGTTGTTGTTTTTTAGGTTTTTTGTTTTTTTTTCAAGTTCTGGGTAGCAGACAAACATTTTACTGTTGTCTATGTCTAAACTCTGTCTCACTCCATGATACAAGTGCCTTACAGAGAGACTTCTTCCGTTATTTTTTATGTCACACTGAGTATGGACACTAAGTCTGATTTTCCTTGCAATTCTGAAGTTGCTGGGGATCTTGACTGAGCAACTGGGCTCATTGTGAGAATGGTATTGTGAATGTGTATCTTTGCTCATACCTAGCTAGCTAAAACCCATACAAATATGAGAAAGGTTATTAAGAAATGTTGGACCTTGATGTGTCATAAGGGCACTGTTTGGTTATGAGTGTTTGGGGAACTCGTGGACTGCCTGTTCTTTATTTGACATTTGAAGGTGGATTTTCCAGAGCTGTTGGAGAAAGCTGGTAGCATTTGGTTGGGAGAACAGGTAGTTGTGTACCAACCTGAAGTGTGAGCAGCTGGTAAAATGCTGTTCAAGCTATGGTGAGTCACATCGCAGGGGCTGTTCTGGATAAAACGAGCAGTATTTCTGAGGCCTAACATGAGAAGTCTGCTGTGGGAATTAAGAGACAAAGAAGCAGAAGAGGAAAGAAAAGAAAACAAATATTTGCCTGGTATTTGCTTTAAGTAAAGCCCTGCTGTAAAATGCATACAGTGTCTGCCCAAACAAGTGATGCAGGTGCTTGTTCTTCTTTCCATGTGCATTAAAATCTGACATACAGTGCTTTGGCCTCCAAGCTTTTATTTGTGCATGTGCAACCTAATGGCAGCCTTAACCCTAACCCTAACACTAACCCCTAACCTTAAACCTAATGACAGCCCTAACCCTAACCCTAATGACAGGCCTAACCCTATCCCTATCCCTAACCCTATCGGCCCTAACCCTAACACTAACCCTAACACTTACCATAACACTAACCCTCTAACCCTAACCCTAATCCCCTAACACTAACCATATCCCTAACCCTCACCTGAACTCTAACCCTAACCCGAACCTTAACCCTAACCCTAATCCAGGAGCCTCTTATTTCTGCTTGAGAAATCAGCATGTACAGGAGCACCATGTGTACTGAAAGTCTGATAAATCTGGACTTTCTACAAACTTGGCTACACATATTGAATATAGGAGGGAAAATAATTTGTTTCTCATATGATTTAAAAAGTTAGAAGAGAGTCACCTTCATTGTTCTGTCATTTTAATCACTGTAGTGAATGCTAAGTGTACTTTAAGGGAAACTAAAAGGTGAGATAGTAACAGAAATTCCTAGTTTATGTGTCACTTGGTACTGACCACAGTAAGAAAAAAAAATCTAGGCTTATGCAGGCACTTGAGAGCTCTCACTTAAATATACATGTGTACAAACATTCATAGTTACACCCCTATTGTTTGTATATACATAAGTATATGTGAAGAAGTCTGCAGGTTTAGGAGACCATTTGAAGGAGGGCTTAGAAATTAACAAGTTTTGGTTTAGGACTGAAATAAAAAATTAGTGAAGATTTAGATCCTCTAGTTATCCAGTCCCGAGTAAATAATTAGAATGACAAGATAATATTGTGTAGGTATTGCTTTCTCTGGCACCAGATCAGCAAACCACTTAAATATGTGCGTAAGTTCCATGTACTTCAGTGCAACTTCGCTTGCACTCGTACACATGCTTCAGTGCTCTTCTGCAATAAGAATAATTGCTCCAGTCAGGAATTCTGAATGCTTTTGGCTCTCTGACTTACAGACATGACTTTTTTTTTACTCATTATTCTCAGTAAATACTCTAAATTAAAATGTAAAGCAAATCTTAATAAGGTATTTTGGTTTCCTATGGAATAAAAGTGGTGTTTTTCAGCTACCCCTGATTTTGAATATTCAGATAAGTAGTAGCAAGCTGTAAAGTACCTATAAATAAACCTTGCTGAGTATTTTAAAATTCAAAATATAAGTATTTGTACAAATTTCTGAAGCAATTTTGGAAATGCTTCAGAGCCTGAAGAAATTTTGGAACTAATCTACTAAAAATATTTTCTTTTTCGTCTCAAACTTATTTTTTATCAGGATTTAATTAATTTACAATTTTCTTTTGTAAAACACACATTTCTATTTGATATCAAAATGCGTTCACCAGAGCTGGTATAAATTTTCTAGTATTCAAGTTCTCTACCACATTTTATTCAGAATTGTGCTTGAACCTTTTCTGTGTTATCAGAAGTAGAGAAAGGTGTTCATATGGTTATCCAGGACTAATAGTTTTCTGACACTGGTGGCCTGGTTCAGATTCATAGTACTGACCTTCAGCTGCATGATACCATATCCAGTACAGCTGGCTAAATATCTGCAAAAATGTTAATCATATAAATGATTGATGAATTTTTCTATACTTCATTGAATAATTTATTTTCATGACTGGTATTCAATAAAATCTACAGTTAGCCTTAAACCCGCTTTAATAACTAGATACCATCTATCAGCTGCCGATGAGCCATGCAGTCCCCCTGCCATTTGGATCCTGTAGTTCTCCATTTTAAGAGGAAAAAAATTGTAAGAATGGTCACCCTTTTTTCAATATTTAAAACCTTTTTCGAATTTAAAAAATTGGATGCTTATGTTAACCTTTCTGACAAGTTCTTACAGTTTTTGTGACAGATTGGATAATTCTGCTTGAACAGAGATGTGGCAGTAACACACTTGACACCATCGTTTATCACCAGCTGTCAGTAGATGGTGGTACTTTGAGACAGAGCGTAGCAAGGATGTTTTCATTCAGTCCACCTGTGAGCTGATCCTCAGTTATTAATACAAGTCTCTGTAGGTCTGGTTACCTATTACCTTCCTCAGAAAGCTGGATCCTACTTTTGCATGTAGCTGTCCCCTCCCTCCAAGCCGTGTGCCTGAAGAAAATGGAAGTGATCTGCAATTTTCCTATCTGACTTCCCATATCAATTTGTTTTTTGCAGATGCCAGTGATAACCCTCATTTAGGCATTCCTTTTCTGTCTGAGACAATATTTCATTCACACTTGAGTTCTCTGGAAGAAACAGTTTTAGAGGTGATGATTTTTACCCAAATTCGTGAATACTTCGGTTTGTGCTAATTGTAGACTCGAAGATTGTTGACCTCCAGAAGGATTCTGACAGATCTAATGTAGTTCATCATGACAGTAGGCTACATTGTGTTTTATTTCATTTATAAGAAAAAGAATTGAAATCAGTTATGCTTTTTAATTTTGGCTCCTTTACATAATCCTCTCAACCAGCTCATGAGCCAGTATTTATGAATTTTGTCTCCTTGCAAGTGCTCCAGCTGTTGAAAATATGCAAGTAGTTTTTTTCATGCTGTGTATTATTATCAGTTACTCAAGAGCTGAGTCATCAGCTGGACACAACCTTTTGTGATGAACTTTCTTCTCCACTTTGGAATCTCTCTTCTCCTTTATGCCTTTAAATTCTGGACTTTCAGACTTGGACGTTTTGTGATCTTCTTTATCAAATGGTGCACATTCTGAACCGAGAGCTAGAAGGATGGGATATAGTGCCCAAAGGCATCACAGTCCATCTGTATGCTTTTAGCTCCTGTTTGTGTACCTTTTTTTAAAGTCTACTTTTGTATGTAATTTTTAATGTGTTAGTATTACATTGTTCAATGACAGGAAGAATTGAGACATTCAGACTGAAACTATGCATTTGAAGTAATGAAAAATAGTGACAGGTTTAGTATTTGAATAAATGCTTCTTTTTTGTTTTTAACTAAAACTTTAGTCAAAATTGTGTTCATAGAAATATAATAGGAAAGTTAACTTAGATGTGCATATATCAAGAATAGAAAAGTGATTCCATAACAATAAGACAAAGTCCTTCAAAGAGATGTCATTTCTTGTTATGTGCATTAGGTTACACAGGTAGGACAGTTACATAATGCTGTGAGTGAGCAATTTAACAGGTATGAGTGACTTTTTTTTTTTTAAGCATGAGAAACTTTCTGAATCGTTTCAACGTGCAAGCATATTTGTGAAAGGAATGGTGGGCTCCTAAAGTTTCTTTGAGTTGTCCTTTTTCGTGGGAATAAAGGATAGGTGGGCAAAGTGGCAAAGCCATCATTACATCTGTGCACAGGTGGAGACAGGAATAAATTTGATAGCATACTTTACCAGTCCTGGAAGAATGCCTATAGGAGAATTGTTTCCAGAATGCAAACTGCCATTGCAGGCCCACATCCATTTTTATGATCATGTGCTGCCTGTATCAATCAAGAATAATGAGCAATATAAGAGACAGGATCCCAAGTTCAGTGTCTACCTCAGGAACTGTGTACAGTTTGCTGATCTACGTTCAATGAAATAGTTATCTGTTATTTATTTCCTCCTCTGTACTTTCTTCTCTATATTATAAGAACCATTGGTTTAGAGTTTATGCTTATTGTTGTCTAATGAACAAAAGATTCATATTCCAAACCTAATTCCACCAAATGAAGCTTGATTGCCACTATATAGCAGGCCATATAGTAGCTATTCCAACTTGTGGCCCAGTTCCCACCTCTCGTACATTCTTTCTGAAATTTTTTGACAGATCTCTGCCATCTTCCTAGTAAAATGTGCAATAACTTCCTTATATAACTGAAAGCCCTTTAAACCTTATTCTTAATTGCTGAGGGATTGTCTCTGTGCCTTTGAGATATGAGATTTATAGTTTTATTACTTCTGCACTTGAAAAATGCAGTTTTCTCCTATGTGATCTGCCAGAGACACCAGTTAAAATATTTCAATTAATGCAAAATGCCACTGCTGTAGATATTACTTGCTTGAAAAGCTGATATATGTTACTGCTGTTCTGAAACCTTTTATAATGACTTCTGGTTCAAGCTTTTTTGATTTTAAGACTTTTCACTTGAGTTACAAAAGATACCTTCTTGGATATAGAAGTGCCATATTTGCATGATATGTCCATACCTTTTCACCCTCAGTCATGTTTTGTTCCCAGCTTCACTTCCATGTTTTCCACTGATGTGCAGTTCTGACTTGATGTGATCAATTCAATATAAGATCTGCACTTAGCTTATGCTTCCAGCTTTAGAACTATCTTTAATGCAAAACAGGCTATATTGTCATCCCAATTATAGCAGGGCAAATCCAGTGTAATTTCACTAGTTTAAATGTTGCATGGAACTGTTTTTCATTAGCTATATATCAAATTGACTATCTGGAATGGGTTTATCATTTTTATTGCTATTGCATTTGTATATTGATTTGTTCCTCTAAAATGATGTGTTTGTCATGAAATGTGCAATATCCCCCACACTGTGGAAAGTCATAAACATTTGTAAACTGCTTAGACCAAATGTACCCAATCTTGGGAGTACATCATAGTTCTTTATCTCAACAGAAAACCAATCTGATTTCCTTTGCACAACTGAGCTTTGCAAAGGCCGTGAAACGCTGGCTGTATGCAGGCTCTTTCTATTTGATCTGCGGACAGCTGGCTTGGTAATATGGGGCTCTTTTCAGCAACAGCCTGCTGAATGGCCATGAAGTGGCTACAAGTTTATAGAACCTTTTCCTCATATTGTTTTGCCATGGGAATATTTGCTCGACTTCACAGATGGAAAATAAGAGGTAAATTCTTGAGACTGCGAAAGCTTCATGGAGGATGGTTGTTCCACAATCCTTCAGTGCTCAAGATAATTAGCAGAGTGCTGCTTAGCTTGATGGCGATGCTCATCTGCATTCATTGCAGGGTGCAAACCAGAACATTTATTTCATACCTCAGGAAAAAAAGAAAATAAAAATTTCAACAATTTTTCGCTCTCTAGATTTCTGAAAAGTCAGATTATTTATTTTTATCAAATAAAAGTCCAGTAATCTCTGAGGCATTCAAGTGTTTGTTTTCAGATACGATAAACAGGTATTTTACAGGTCAATAGAGACAAAATAAAACCCCCATCAGCCAAAGAGTTTAGATGAGTCTCCTGGCCTACCTGGTGCCTGTGTGAGGCATGGATTTAGTGAGAGGGAGAGGCGGACAGGTCTGCTGCCCTTCCTCCTTAACTACCATCTTGTCTGTTCCTCCAGAGCATGTAACACTAGAGTAATTGTGTGTCCAATGTAGCCAGAGTAGAGCTGGATTTGACCTCTAGGAACTTTAAGCTACCCTTAGTGATAGTTGGTGTTGACAGCTCACTTCTAAGAAGAAAGTAGATACAGTGTTGTCATAAACGTTAATATGAAATGAAATAGGAGAGCACAGGACAAAACCTGGAAACAATACAGCTGTGTCCTCTAAGCTGTTTGTACCACCTTCACTCTCTTTGTTATTCACAGTATGCAAATGTGACTTAGCAAAAACTTCATCAAAAGTAATTCTGTATTATCTTATGACTGCTCTATTAAGCAAAGCCTATTATATCATTTAATACATATTTATAGAATCATAGAATGTCCTGAGTTGGAAAGGACCCGCAAGGATCATTGAGTCCAACTCCTATCTCTGCGTAGAACAACGCCACAGTTCACACCATGTGTCTCAGTTCACACCATGTGTCTCAGTTCACACCATGTTTGGTGTGGATGATCATGACGTTGGCTTATCTGCATGACTGAGGATCGTGGGATTCATACAGATAAGCTTTTTTATTGGTCGTGATATGATAGACTTCTGTAAAACTATGAAGGTTTGGAGCAGATAAACAGAGAACGAGTATTTACAGTTCCTAATTATTCTAGAGCTAAGGAGCACCTGATAAAATTACTAAGCAAGTGTAAACCAAGCAAAAAAAGTTTTTTTTCTTTCTTTTTGTGTCTGTGTTTGGAGGAAGGGGTGGACAATGACGTACAAATGAACTTCAAAAAGGTTAGACACACCTCTTGATAGTTACCAAACAAAATACAATCTCCACCTCTTAAAATCATAGTATTTTAAAACATTTTCTTTTATGAGCTTTGGAAGCAGAAAGGGCTAATTTAGCTCAGTAAAGTTTACTTTATTTCCTATACTTTTCCCCCAGTCATGAGTTACTGGCTACTACACCTTAACTCGCTTTCTCCATTTAGTGTTTTGTGTATGTGAGAGACAGCAGACTTCTTAATTCTGCTAATTACAGAACTACTTTTCTGTTAATATTTCCTCTTGGAAGGGAAAGCTTGAAGACTGTTGAATCTGTCAAGATAATAAAAATGTAAGTTAAACATTTGAAAGAGAACAAAACTATTTGGAATGATTACATTAGAAAATGGAAGGTCCAGATGTCAAATGGCAGCAATGAAACAGATGTCAGAGAATGAAAAATTCTTTATTTCTGCTACCCAATTTTTAAATTCATTTTCTGATGATACTATCATCTAAATTTCAAGAAAGGACTGAAAGAAAAAGATTTTGATCTTTGAAAGTAACCTTATAAAAAAAATATCAGCATGCCCTTTGATTATCTGTATTTGAAGATTTCAGCTTGAACTGGCATTATAACTACGTGTTCATAGCTCTTTGCCAAATCATTTTAGTTTCTTGCAATAAGCTTATCTTGCTTTGGTCTCTGCTAGCTGCTCAAATTCATGTGAGTGCAGTCACAGCTGTTTGTGGCATAATGGTCTACATTATCAATCAAATGCTTTTATTTGAAATGCAGTTTACAGCTTGTATATGAGAAGGATGAGTATCACAGAAGTGCTGGAAAGACCTTGTCTTCCGGTATCAGATGGACGAAGATCACAAAAGGTTGCACCATTGTCACATGCCCAGAGTTTGGCTCCACGGGCTCAGCTTGTCAAATGCAATATGTATTTTTCCTTGATTTATGTGTTTTTAATGGCTTCATCCTGTTGTTTCACACTGTCTAATCATATCACATTCCAAACACAATGTGATGCAATTAACTTTTTTTTTTCCTGTGTCTGACTGAATTAGCAATGAAGAAGAGGTATGGAAAATGCTCTACAGGATAGTTTATCCACCTTCACCTTCTCCTTAGGTTTTTTTTAAACTTTTGCAAGATTACTTTTGGCTTTCCTTATAACTGAAAAGCTTGCTCCCTTGAGCCATTTCCTCAGGGAGTTTTCTGTCTTTTTTGCCTTGCCATTTGTCATTATTACTTTCTTAATTTACACAGTTTCTTTTGCAATTTATTTTTCTGTTCCATTTGTTCTGTATCTCTTTGGTTTAGGGTATTTATTTTCTTTTTCAATTTATCATTGTTTAGATTTACACTATGTAGTTTCAATTATCTTTGCCAGACATAGCGATGTTTTATAATAATCACTCTTTTTTTTTCTTCTTGAAGATTATTCACTTCAACCCCCATAGCTCCAGTCTCACATGACGAATGTTTTGATCACTTATTCATTACGGTTTTATATTCATTATGGTTTTATTTTATATTTCACTGTCTGTATCATTCAGTTTTGATTAGTTTCTCTGTATATCTTTGTTTTGTTTTATGTTAACTCCTTCTGTGGCTGTATAGTCTACCCCCTCTCTTGCATGCTGAATCAACTCTTAAAAATTCACAAAGTAAAATGACTGACCTGTAGCTTTAAAAAAAATATATCCCAGATGGTAATCAATTATGAAGTCTGAAGTTGGCAGCTGTTAATAGGACCACAATGCCTTCTGCTGCTGTCTGCAGTTTGACACCTCTAGGTGCAGATTGATTTGTCAAACAGGTCAGTCGGTCACATATACAGGTAAATACACAATGAAAATATTGCTTAAAGATTGTTCTGTCTCTGAAACATAAACACTTTCAGGATGCTTTAGGGACAAATTTTGAAACATTCAGTAATAGAATAGGTTTCATAAAGAACTTTATTGATGCTATCATATTATTAAATTCATATCAACAAGACCCTCCAAGAACACTTTTCCACTTGATACATCAAGGTAATTAACAATATTTAACTTTAAGCATGGGAAAGCTGCAGTGTGAATGCTGTTGAATCAGTTCTTTTCCAACTCAGTAGGAACTATCCACATGCTTCAATTTCTTGCTTAACAAGAACCATATGCTTTGAATTTCAAAAATAGATTTAATTATATACAGTTGGGTATCTAGACCTGACACCTGACCTATGTTTGCTTATCATAAATGTATTTCAGTTGATTATGATCACTAGAGATAATTTTTTTCAGATTGTCATATACTTTTAAAAGGCTTGTTTCCTTCTTCCGTTATACGTTCTGCAAGACAATTGAAAATGGGATAATTTATTCATGCAAAATCTTCGGTTCACATTGCTGGACATATTTACAAGTGCTTAGTGGCACAAAGGCTCTAAAGTTGGGTAGATGTTATGTTAAAAGTGGATTGCCGATCAGGAATCAAATTTAATGCATTTTTTAATGATGATTCTTTAAAATGCCCAAATTTCTCGTTTTAGAGTCCAGTTACCTTAACCGGGGACAAATAATTAATCCATTTCCATTTTAGTAGTTTCTTTTGTTCCAAGCTTTCTGCTTTGTCTAGTTATTAAGAAGTAACTGGAAGGTTTTTCAAATAACCACTTACAATACTTAACTACCCAACTGCTCTAAATAATCCTGGTTTGTTGTGAAGACTTCTGTGAAAAAGAGGTCCATGAATTTCTTGTACAAATTAACTAAGAAAATTATTGCTCACCTTTGCCTCCTTCTGACTGTTATACCTTGAACAGTGAGGACAGGATTCTGGTTACTTATCCAGCCATAATACTGGTAAAGCAAAATTTCTAAAGCTTTAAGACTGCAATAGTGATACCTTAGGTTAGGGATAATATTCTCTTTAAGATTGCTTTTTAAAACCTGGATGTTTTCTTCAGTCAGAAAATTGTTGTTAAAGTCACTTTGAAAAAGTAATCTGTTGCTTATGACTGCTTATTTTCTCCTAGAAATAATGGATTACTGACTACTTTTAGATTGCTTTTGATTCATGCACTCCTTGAAACACAACTAGCAGAACTAGTGACTCTGGTTTTGATTTAATGCAACCTCCAACCCTTAGAGAGAGATTGGTGGTCCTTCCTGAATTGGTCCGTGTAGCTCAGCCCTGGCACATCTCCCAGTCTGCAAGCTGCACTTCCATGGTGTAGCTAAGATTTTTTCGAGAGATGGTGAAGGAATTAAATGCCCTCCTGCTCCTTCCATGGAATTACACTGGATGTTAGGTGCCTTACACTTCTTTGAAAAGAAATTTATGTTAACACTAATTTCTATAACGTCATTTTTCATATCAGAATCTAGGGTTTAATTTTTACCTCAGCTGGCATTTAATTCTCAAAATTTCAGTCTGAGACGGTCTTCTTCGGCCTTAGATTTTAAAAGCCAGTGCTTCCTAGCTCAGGTTTGTTATAGTCTTTCCTAGAGAGTTAGAGCAGTCTGGCTGAGGACTGATCTACCTCAAGCATTTGTATTCTCTTGTACTTGCTAAGCAAAGCATTTTGACCTTGCTTAGATTTAGTGTCTTGATGAAGAGTTAGCAACTAACAGCACATAAAAGATTCCAGCCAGACATTATTTTGAACAAGTGAAGTAATGAATCTCCAAAGAAAAGTGCTTCTTCTTTCATTAGTCTGTTCCTTTTGTAATGCACATTTATTTTCATGAGTTAGACATTTAGTGACTAGCTAGGAACTGACATGACAAATATATAAGGGTTTTTTCCAAAGTCCATACTCCACTCACTTCATTGTATAACCAGAGACTACTATCTGGATCATAAATGTGATCCATATAATAATTTAAAATAATATCTTATTTTTTAAAGTCCATTTTAAAAAATTCTGTGTATTATAACCCTTTCAGATCGACTTAATTTCTTGTTTCAACTTTTCCTCTTTCAATTAAGCATTACTTCTGTATTTTTCTCATGAATATTTAAATGTCTTTGGAGACTTTGCTAATGTGTACATAGAAGTCAAGTACCTCTGCAAAAGGTGCTTAAGCATATAAATGACTCTCTCTCTCTCTCTTACTTTTTCAAATGTGAGTGCAACTAGGCAACCTTCATATTGCTGACCTGTTTCACTTTTTTCTTGACACAGATTCTATTTGAGTCACAATGTCTGGCCCTACAGATAATTGGTTTATATCTTTCCAGGCAAGTAATGAATTCTTCAAGATGACAAAAAGCTTTAGACCTTAAAAAAGATCAGCTTCAGGAACATTTCCCAGAATGCCTTTACATGTTTGATAGTACCACTATAAAATTCAAATAACTTGAGGCATTCTTTTAGTTGGTTCGATACGGTCAGAAAACTATAACAATAAAACCAAGGTTCAAAACAATCAGGATAGTAAAAGGATAAAAATTATTGGGAAAGATTAAAAGCCCTGTTTCTAACCAGGTTAGCTTCCTGGAGGTAAAATCAGAAAGAAATTAGCTATGATCAGAAGAAAAAATTAAGAACCGTGTCCCTATTTTCAAATAACTATTTGCAATTCAACATACCATATTGTACACTCCCGCATCTCGATTCCTTACAGCAGCTGCTTATAAAAAAAGAGTAGCAAAAGTGATTCTCTGCTTGTGGCAATATTGCAGAACCCTATCAGCTTTAATGCCTCTGGGCCTGTTTACACTGCTACTTTCGGCCACTGTAAAGTATTTGCGGTAAGACTGATGCATTATGTCCATCCAAGAAGATGACACAAACTTTAGCTCCAGGATTTGGCACGAGCACACAGCACAGCTACTGATGCCCAGCTTTCAGCAATTACAGCCATACCACTGCCTCCAGCAAATACCATGATGTACTGTGGGTTTTCCTCCTTATAAATATGGTGTTAATGAGCAGCCTTACCCTTCAGCTGTCTTCTCCAGAAGACAGAAGCAGAGTGACAGGGGAAGTACTTTGATTTTTTTTTTTTTTTTTTTCTTTCCTGATTAGGAAAAATGTAGGGCTTTACCACAAACTCTGAATGAATATTCATCATCTTCGTTTTGCAGCTTTCACTTCTCTCTAGGTGTTAAAACCCCTGTATCCGTTCCAACAGCGTCAGAAACTTCTGTGGCTGCAGGCTTTTAAAATTTAATTTTTTAGTTTGCTCAGTTGCTGTTGTGTATTGATAAGGATCACGGCCAAAACCATTGTGGCATACAGTATAGGATGAACTGCGATTTACGTATCAACGACAAGCTAACAAGCCACAGCCCAGGCCGGCCGACACCGGAGCTGGGGGATGTGCTGGAGGGTGCACAGCTCCATCTTCTCATATGCCCAGCTCGGCACACGAAGGGGAAAAGCTGAGACCCTTCAACGTGGCCCGAGACTTGTCGCTCTTTCACAATCACCCCTTCCTCCCAGACTTTCCTTTACTCGGAGAGCTATAAAAAAAGCTCACCTAAAACAGCACTGACAGGGAACCCCCCACCCTGAGGACCCTCCACCAGGGAAAACACCACCCTGAGGACCCTCCGCGCAGCAGCCTCGCCACGGGAACCGGACCAGACACCCGAGGACGCTGCGCTCCTGAACTACAAACCGCAGCATCCTCGCTGCGGGACACCGGAGGCCACACATCATCATACAGTCTCGTCCTCCACCCTGCGGAGTCGTTAGAGTGGTTGGATCTCTCACCCTTTTCTTTTCTTCCTTTCTCTCTGCTCCTTCCTTCTCTCCTTTTTTTTTTTTTCTATATCCCTATTTCTTTGTCTCTCCTTCCATGAGTGGTGATATATTACTCTTTCCCTATCTCTTACACCTTAGTTTTCCTTCCCTCTCTACCCTCTCGTTCTCTCTTTTTCCTTTCAAACATACAAGAGTAATATCATCTTAAGTTCTGCTGTTGGATTCTTGTTAAATTTTGTATGATAGCTACTAATGGTTGCCAATGCATTGCTCATGGAAGGACTTTTGCTGTTAATGTGTTGATAAGTTCTGTGATGTCATAAAATACTTTTGCCAAGCCACTATTTGCTGTAACTAGCATTCCAACACGTACTTTTAGTAAAACTCATAATTGAATTGGACCCCTGGAGTGATTGTCTGTCATTCACTTCGCATAACCGCGCAGAATTAACCCAGAGTTAACTCACACCTGAGCTCATCTGTTGAGTCAGGGCGTGTGTCATGTTCAGAGTTAACTCATCCATCATCCCATCCGTTGGGATGGGACAGTTGCTTTAAGGAGTTTTATGTTGAGCGAAATGAAGTATTTTGTTTAACTGTCCAAATATTTTGCTTCAGACTGCTGCAGGTCTGTGCTGCAAAATGTCTTGCTGTTCTGCAGCTGAGGTGCCCGAGCCCAGCTGGCCTTTCCAGGGTGGGGTGGGCAGGCCCAGGAATCAGTGCTGCCTATGAGGGACACCTGTGGCATTGGGCACACCTGGGCGGGGTGTGGAGCTCCACAACAAAGGAGAAGGTCAGAGAAAAGGTGCTTGAGCAGGGAGCTGCTCAGAAACAAAGAAGGTAGGGACTATTCAACAAAATGTGGCAAAGTGTTTGTTTCTGGGATTACAATTCAGGTGCTTTGTTTATACTGAAAGAGTTTAGAGTATAAATTTCTTCAGAAAAACGGTGACCGCAATGACTGCAAGAAAACTGGCAGTATCTTTGATCTAGGAACAACTGAGAGAGGAAGATTTTTGTTTTCTTTATGGTAAGGTAGCACTGGACATACCTACATCAACTGCTTGCAGTGTTGTTGAAGTGTTTGTGTTCATTTTCAGGTTTTACTGTTGCTATAATATGTAAGAAATTAGAGTGGTTTCTCATTCTATTCGCTGGAAAAATGTGAGAAATAAAAAAAAGGTGTCTGAATGGAAATTGCTCTCTTGTAACTTGCTTTCCAGAATCTTCTGTTACTGACTCAATGTTATACTTTATAAATTTCTAACTTATTTATAAATCAGTAGCATCAGTTAGGAAACTGTTGGATAATATATATTTTGTGCATGACTAATAAGTTCATTATCTGACCAAGGAATTACTGCCATGATTTAAATTCACTTGTGTATTACCAAAAAAAGAAAACCTTATATGTGTAGTAGGCATTTAAAATTTATCATTTATAGACTGGAGCATCATACATTGGGGCACATTACATAAAAGTTGCTCCCTGTCCTTACTCAGTACTATACTGAACTATAAAAATGGAACTTGGTTGTTAATTCGGTAAAAAAGATATGCTGAAGGTAGAATGAAAAATGTTGGTGACTTCTAACAGGGTGGCTAGTGGCTTATTTTAATGTTCAACCAGCTGGGTGGAGCAGACATAACCTGTTATAATTAATTTACCATTTTTTCCTTCCTATCTACCCAAATTTTTCCTTTAAGCATGTTACATCTGTATTAGGTTTTGGGATATATGTGCTTCCTTTTTCTGATAATTTTTATTTCTTGCAGTGTCTTATTAACACTTATTAATACTTTGTTTTCTTCTTGTTCCTTGAGTTGTTCTAACGGGGATGCTTTCCACTAAAAAGCACGTTATCAGCCTCTCCAAGATCATAGTTTTGTTGGTGTTTTGTCTTGGTGGGGTTTTTTGTTTGTTTTTTTGTTGTTGTTGGGGGTTTTTTTTTAATTAAAAAATTTAGTACTCTTAGTGCCCAAGGCTCTGGCATTAGCACGTGGCTTCCTGAGTTACTGACACATGGCACACGCTCAGTTCCATTGTGCTTTATAGCTACCAAGGGAACGGCTTCTAATGGCACAGTATGAAGTGTAGGTGTCATCAGGAAATTTGAAAACATATTGTTTAGTGCCATAGTAACATGGCAGACTACTAATAAGTGGGAAGTACACTTGGAGAAAGGGTCAGGGTATGAAATGTCTTACCAGCCAGCACAAAAGAACCTTTCCTGGTTTGTTTGCAGAAGGCATCTGAACTCAGCCCAGCTTTGGATGTGCAGTTTCAGGTGCCAGGGGAGCAGATGTGGGTAACTGGGGTTACTGTCATCTAAAATCCTGTCACATCTTCACTGAGCTATGTTAACTGTGGTTGTGCTTGTAACCCATAGTAATTATGGAAGATTAGTTTTGTGCTTAAGCTGCTTTAACAAGCTTTACATTAATCGTATGCAAATATCATGATAATTTAAATGAACGCATTTCATTTGACATTGCTGCATAAAGCAGCAATTTACTGAAAATTATAGAAACTGAAGAATTTCCTGACTGCTGTTACCAATGGGATCTGGTTTACCTAGTTTAGATTAAAATTATAAATTTTTGAGAATTAACCTAATTGTCTGTGCTTGGCGCTGAGGGACACCTGGATTTATCATCCTCTGTGGGTACGTGTCTTATAGGTTGGTCATCCTCCAGAAGTGGGTACCTACTGAATGCAGAGGTAGCCAAGATGAATGTCTTTGAGTAGATCTTAACTTCTAGACACTTAAAGTAGGAGTCCCATTCTAGACGGACAGGCAGTGCTGGTATGTCTAAAAATGCCAGTTATAAGTAATATTTTTCTTCTTGAATACATTTTCCAGCTTATTCATCTGAAAGAACGCCAAAGAGTGGAATAGCATCTCAAAAGATTGAGGTCCTGGAGGAAGTGTACGATTTCTGTATAAGCCCAGAAGAAAAAAAACAGCTCTTGAATGGCAGGTATGGAAAGAGATTAAAATAAATTATCTATAGAAGCTGTGACTGGTTACCTTGTAGAATAACTCTGAAACAGTTGATCCAAATATAAGGCTTTACAGAAATGGACTTTAAGTGATATGATTTATTTTTCTGTTGAAAGTGTGTGTGGTGCTACACACCATGCTCTGTACTATTATTATATTCCCAGTATATTTTCGGGGATACAATGAACTGCAAAGAATGTATTTCCAATTAGTGTTCTGGTGAAGAAGGCAGCACAGTGTACTGTCTATTAGAAGAGATAGTTCATTTAAATATTAATCAGAAATGCAACTGGTCTCTAAATCTTCTAATTGCTTATTGAAGATCAGAAGTTACAGTTTTATACTTGTTAGGAAAGGTCTGTGCTGTTAGCTCTCGGAGGGGTCTTACCAAGGATTTTAGCTGACAAAAATGTTTGATGTGACAGTAGGCATCAGGATATTGATACAGGGTTCACCTCAAATATGCTTTTAATCACCAATAGTCATTTAAATATTACTGGGCATACACTGTGTCAGGTATATAAAATAAGTCATGGTTCAATGCATTTTTCCCTGCTGTGTTAATGAAAATGAATCAGAACTCTTCCAAGGTAAGTGAATTCTGAAGATACTGTTTCAAGTAGCTGTGTGCTGTGAACTGCATATCAAAGTGCATTTTGGACTTTTTGAGCGACTGTTTTAAGTGGACAGGTGAATAAAGTGCAATATTTACAGCCAACACAGGCCTCTACAAGTAAGAAACATCCCATGGAAAGAAAAAGTAACTTTTATTCCTCTAAAATAAATGTACAAAAATGGGTGGCAACAAGCAGACACGTCAGTATGTTGTGTTGGGCTAAAGTGTGATCCATTTGTTTCTAGAACAAAGCTTGCAAGGAACTGCAGTGAACTTTAATGTAAGTTAAACTTTGCTTGTAATGACAAACTATTACATGCTCTGCTGGTGTAGAAAATGGCATTTTCCTTTGAGCTGTGTTACTTTTAAAATTATTTGAATAATGCTACAGTTATGCATCTAAACCAATTTCTTATTAGAATAACCACACGCTTTTGAAACAAAGTTGACTTGTATAAACATGTTTAGTCTTGATTGAATTTTGTTCTCCCATTTAATGAACACTGTTCAGTCATAGTGTTCAATCACTAAATTAATTAACATGTCCATAACTCTAATTGTGTACACGTCAATCAAAAGCAAAGGAAAAATATGACAAAGAATCTGCCTGCCAAGCAAAACAGGCTTATTATAGGAAGGGAAAGTAAACTGAAAAATGAAACAAAGTGTGTTTATCTACAGTAAACAGGAGTTCTTTTTCTGTTTTTCCTATCTGTTTCAAGTAATTTTTTTAAGGAATCATGTTTTTATAGTTCCTTAAATATTCTAGGAACTCTTTTATCCTTATTATTGACTGTCAATCTGTGTCTAATATTGTGTGATGTTCAACATCATCTAGATACTGATCTCTGTTATAGTAGAAACATAGTACTCTATGTATTAGAAGGTGACTAATTCTAATTTTCAAGCAATGAGATTTCTTCTCAAATATTATTATATAATATTGTTGCATGAGCTTATGTATGCATAGGGCTGGGGAGAGAAGAAGTATCCCAGAAAGCTTTCCTCATAAATCTTCATAAATTATTTAATGAGGGTTTTCATCAGACTGTTCTGAATGTTGTTCTTTTAATCTTATTGTGTCCTAATTTTATTTGCCATTTCAAATAACAACAAAAAAAATTTTTCCTCTTTTCCTGCCCATACTGTCAAGGTATATTGATCGTGTGAAACCTGTTTTAACAGCATATCTCAGAGACAACCCCACAACCAATCAGGAAAGAAAACCTCATATGGACTCATTTGAGTCCTTTATGAATATACTACTGTGAGTTCAAAAGAGAACTCTCAGATCATCTCATTCTGTTCACTTTGTTCAGGCTAAAAATTCTTCCTCCACAAATAATTGTATAGAAGCAAGCAAGACAGTTTGGTATCAGGGATTTATAAAATAAGAGAGTGAATACAAATACCTGGGCTCAAAACTGATTTGTACTGTAAACTAGTTTAATGCCTCTGAAAATTGCCTTATTGCATTATCATGTGGCCAATAGTAGCTCAAACATTTCAACATACCAGTACAAAAAAATCCCCTGGAGGTTGGAACATATACTCTAGCTCTTTTTATTGTCACTGAGACATTACAGATTTGGGAAGAAATAGGGCAAAAGTATGAGCAAGAAAGAAAGCAATTTAACAGAACGTTGTGGAGTTGTGTGGTGTGTCTGTGTTGGTGTTTTGTGGTTTGTTTGTTGTTTTTTTGTTTTTTTTTTTTTTTGTAGTGTGGTGGTTGTGGGATTTTTGTGGTTTGGTTGGGTGGTTTTTTTTTGTTTGGTTGGGTTTTTTCCTCCTGAATACAGCACTATCTTTTAATTCTGGAATTTGGCAGAATAGATGAAGTTACTTAGCTTTATCAGACTTGACTACTGCAAGCAAATAGTACAGGAGGGGTTAAATTACTATTTATTGTGAACAAGATGAGTTGCAGAACTACCATACAGGAGAACTGTGGACATAATATAATATCACTAAATGTAGCTGGAGTAGTTGAACATCTGACATTCTCAGCTGTGGTGCTTTATGTCCTTTCAATAACACTGTGATGTTTGCAAAGCTGCAACAGAGCCATTACAGTGTAAATTAGAGTATTTCATTAAATGCTCCACATACCCTTTATAATGTCATTGGCAATAACCCATACAATTTATATATCACATACAGTTTAATATCATCTTATTGAGACATTACACTAAAAAAATGCTCGAAAATAAATTAAGATTGCAAATTAAGAAGACCGAAGTAAACAACCAAAGAGTATACAGATGACTTGCTGTTCAGAAGTCTTTAACAGAGATTTCATGTGCTTTATATTTTCCAGAGAAGTGGAAATTACTATGTGTCTACAAAATCTCAAAAGTTTGAACAGAACTGTAATGTGTGGTGAAGATTTCGTTATGAAACCTGCTCTTATTTGGGGCTGATACTGTCCCATCCATAAGCCAAATTACTGTCCTGCTGCTGTCTTGCAGTGTGACAGCTCTTGAGCTCTCCTCAGATCACTCATGGATTGTGTAGGCACCCCATAGTGTCACTGTACACAAAATCTCTGGGAGGTTCCATTCTGCACAGGCTTTACCCAGGTGTTTTATTTTAAGGATAATTTAGGTTTAGCAGCAATCTTAACTATAGCTCTCTATAGTCATGCAAAATCAAACAGATTACCCACTCTGGAGCTTCTCTTATGCTATAATAATATTATTCTTTATACATAAGCGGGTCAGAGCAGGTCTGCAATGAAAAGTTATGATCAGCAGTAGTTAGGAGTGGTCTAACTACTAGCTTGTTTTGCTTTGGTGTTTGGAAAAATATGACCCAGTTCTCAGGCAATTGAAGCTCAGTGAATGATCAACAAAAGGAAAAAGAAATTAGTATTTCTGAATGTTAGAAGATTAATTTAAACAATATTTGGTTTATGGACATATTGTGTGTAAACTGGCTGTTCAGGGCAGCCAACTTTGAGCAAATGTAATGGATGGTGTCTTCCCATACGAAACGCCCATGAAATTTATACAGGTGATGAGCTAAGGTCAGGATCAGCTGGGAATGATATTGGGGGTGTTCCTTGTTCTGTACAGATGCCATTTTTCCTTGATTTTCCTTTATATACCACAAAACCACTTCGGGGTGGGGGAATGTAAAAATTGGTGGACTTAGTGCTTCCAATAGTTTCTATAGCAACCTAGTGCCCAACAGTTCTTTTCCTATGCAATGTTTGTTTCCTGGAAAAATAACACTAGCTCACTTCAAAATGCACTTTTCCTTGTAATCATAGTGAGTGAATGAGTTTCCTAAAGAAGGTGAGAACTGAGAAGTATGCAAAGAATTGTACTTGAAAGATAAAATTATCCTTCAGGTATGTATGAGGGAAAAGAGTAGTCTGAAAATGCGTGCAATTTAGTTTTAGGCTGAAGGTGCTTCAATCAAATCAAAAGCTAAGATTTTAACAGGCTGCTTTGTGAAGAGCCGGTCTTTTATTAGTGATTTGTTTGACCTTGTGAATTTGAGTTGTGATATTGAAAATGAACAGGAATACTCAAGTGTCTTACTCTCAAATTTGATATTATTTGATCTGCACTGTACAAAGAGGACACTTCACTAAAGAAATTTCACTTAAGTACAAGTACAAGTTGAGTGGAAATGCACTGAACGGAAGGAGTTTTCTTCCTAATTAGTCAACAAATAGCATGAGGAAAGAATACCTTATTTCCATCTACCAACTCCTGTTTTTTTCCAGGAACCAAAAAGTAAAAATCCTACCAGTTCCTTTAAGAGAATGAGAGCCAAAGTGTTGCGTCACCGTGGAACAGAATGTGTACGCAACCTAGTGAGAGTTCTTTAGCTCTCCTGTTTTTGGAATAACAGATATTATTAATGAAGTAATTTTGTATTAATGAAAATGTCTTCAGCATTTCTGTAGTTCCTAATTCAGTTTCAGTAACTCTGCCACTCAAATAGGTAATAGCAAGTTTGGAAGGGAAATCAATCAAAAATATTTGCTTCTTTGTTAAATTTACTTCAAACCTTGCTGGATCATCACCACCTCATAACTCCAAGAATAAGGATACTTGAGGATACTGGCAAGTAGAGTATTACTTGTTCTACTTGCATTTTTATTTTGTGGTATGTTTCATACTGTTCAGGGATTTGATATATTCCATTAGTGTCAGTGCATTACTTTGCATCTGTTAAGAGCACATGGCTAATGCCATTGGACACAGCTTTGATAGGTAAATTCCAAATAGATCTAATAGTGTCTTTTTTCTATTTTGGGTGGGAGGGATAAGGCACAATGGGCAATGTGAACTTTCAGATTGTTTCAACAAGGTAAGTACTTAACAGTGGATCACAGAGGTCACAATTAAAGGGAGCAAAACCACAGGATTTCCATGAAAATGTATAAAAATAAGATTGAATAAGTACTTAGAAACTGATAAACAATTCTCTATCATTTGTTAGGGGAAATTAAATTCCTGTTGACGTAAGAGGAATTGTATTTGTGCTTAACAATATTACAGACCTTTTAAGTAGCTTCTGGTTCAGCCTAGGACTAAAGTTCAATTAGTGTCAAGCTTTTGTTTGGTAACATGAATACATTAGATCCTCAGCTTGAGTATTTTTGGAACACATTAACATTCAGTATAATTCTCAGTTTAAAACAATATGATGCTAACCTGTATAGCATGTACACATTACATATTTATGATACTTAAAAATTTCCTAGGTCTCTTTTTCAAAAAGGATAAACCAAAACAAAAATAAATCAGATCCAAAATTTGAACATTAGCAAGTTCTTGTCCAGATCTGTATTTTGGCTGCTTCATTTTGTGCAGTGCTAGACACATACTTTGGAAAAGAAATGGCCTGAATAATGAAAACAAAATGACTACATCAGCAATGTATTCCCTGTTTTTTCTGCGCTGTACAACGTAGACCTACTTTCTGTGCCTGGGTTCATACACAGTGCTGGAACTGTATTTAAGAAATGATTGCTGAGATAATATTTTTCTTTGTCTATTACTCTTATCAGAACAAATATAGATGTTGATTGATTTAAATTTATTTATTTTTTCTTCATAATCACAAAATATCTATTTGCAATAAATAGGAGGTGACATTAATTCCTGCTGTGCTTTTATGAGAATGAGAGTAAAAGAAGTTTACAAAGTGCTGGCAAGTCCATGATATAAGGATATAAAAAGCTGTGCTATTGAACACAAAGAATGCCCTAAGCCTCTACCACTTGTTCTTGAACCTTGCAACCAAAAATTGAAAAAGTCTCTCCAGTCCAACAAAACTTAATTGATCCCATTGTGCTTGCTTGATGTTATATCAGGCCACCATAGAACAGGAAAAAACTTTTCAAAATATTTTAACACATTCCAAATGTAAATACGAAGAAGCTTCATTTTCTTGTCAAGCGTAGAAAGTCTGGATCATAGCTCTTTTTATATAAATGTTATTCACAGTAGTTCTTATTAAGTTACATGCATAACCAGCCAGACTTGCCAATTTATGAAGTATCAGAACTTGGTGTGGTGACCATATGCCTGCAACGTCTTATGAATGGAAGACTGAGTCTGTATGAAAGCTTTACATTATTTTCATTGATGTTCTTTCACCAATTAACATTTATTTTCAAAAGCATATTAAAATTAAATAGTATTAACACATCGCAGTTTGTAAATAATACGATAATCTTCCTTTATTGTCTAAAAACTTCATTGTCAGACCTGCAAAAATAACCCTGTCATAGTTACATTCCTTGCTTGAAAGGCAGGATATTTTCAGTTAGACAAATGATGCGATGCTGGAAACTGGTTTATGTCTTTGTAATTTTAAAAAATAATGTGGTTACTATTCAGCCAAGGTCCCTGATATTCCAGAATATGAATGAAGTCTGTCATTATGTATTTGAGAGATTTCTTCATTCACCTCTGTTTTCCAAAACCTGAATGCTTTCCCAGTATCAAAACCTGAATGCGTTCTCAGTATTCTACCATTATCAGTTCTTGCCCCCTGGCAATAAGATCAAAATGAAAGTGGAATAAAGGCATATAGAATAAGAATAAAGAATGCAAAAGAAAGATGGACTAGGCAAAAAGTAGATGAAATTATTAAAGGGAAAATAAGAGATGATGAATGTAAAGCTGATATGTATTATAACAAGGTTGTGAATGTTTTCTTAGAACTTCTCTGGAGGCAACCAAATGAGTTTATTTCAACTTACTTGAAATTGTGTGTGTATTGATTCAACATAATGAGAGCAGTGAAATGCTCATTATATGTCAATAAAGCTCACATCCACTGAGTTCTGTAAAGGAAAGTCACAAACTATTTTTCTCAAGGAAGAATGTTCTAATCTATCACTGAAAAGCAACAGGCTTCAAGGAGCCTCTCGCTAACCATCTGACTGTCTTGGATTTCAAATATACAAGAGATAAGTGGGTTTCTATGGAGGACAAGACAGAATGAAAAAGATATTAGAAGTAGCTTGCTGATCTCAGTTACTGCAGTGAGTGTGTTGCTGATGACCACTGCCACTTGCCCAGAGGGAGCCAAAAGGGAAGGTTCTGACACAACTCAGACCCAGGGGTGTGAATCATGTACTGGTGGTGATGCAGATGTAGCGTGTGTACACTGTGGGGCCCAGGCTGAGTGTCAGAGATTGTCACTGCCTGCTTTGGGACACGGGGGTTTCTCAAAGCCTGAGACTGGGAGAGAGCTGTCTGAAAGAGCTGAAAGGGTACCAGAAGTAAAGCAGTGCAGGAACCTTTCCTGTTAGTATCCCTGGGTACTCAGAGCTCTCCTGTTTCATGAGACTGCTTTCTTTGAATGATGTAGTTAGTGGATTTTGCTCCGTATCATGCTAGTGAGGTTACACGATAATATCAGTCTCAAAGTTCCACAGGATGGAACAGTCTCTTTTGTAACAGATGACAGTGCACCATAGAAAAACAGGGACCTCTTCTGAGCCCGCCTGTGGAGATGCAGTCTGAATACCAAATCTGTGCTTTGAGAAACCTGTATTCAGATTGTTTGCAAACTAGTGTCCTGCATTCTTTTTAAAGAATCAGTCTTAGTCTAAACCTGTGCAGAGAAATGAATTAATAGTCCTTGCCTTTTGAGAAATATCACTCAAGGACTCTGTGGGAGAAGACCTTATCTGTTGTGCTTATATCCTTATTTTCCATGTGCTGCTGTCCATCAAGTTCAACTTCAAATAACCAGCTCTGTTCTGCTGTTGGGACTGCTTATAGATAAATTTATTTTACTAGAGAGGTAGTTCAGGTAAAGCCAGGAGCAAACTTGAGAAGGATGAGTACAACTGCAGCAACAGTAGAGAGAAAGTGATGTGACCTGGTTGTTTCATTTTCATGTGGAAAACAGATTTGAGCTTTAGGCACTCCCTGTTTGCTTCATAATAGAGATGGGCATTGTAATGCCTTCTCCTATTAGTTCTGGCTGATGTTTTGTTAACTTTTTCTTCCTGGTAGTCCCTTTGCTCAAGAGGGAACAAGGAGTGGAATAATTAGAGTGTTTTAAGTCATGATGGGTACAGGCAAACCTGTGTGCTGAAACTTGAACAGCTTTCCTTTGTGGTCTGCAGTTCTACAAAATAAGAAACACTTTGTTTTCAAGTCCTGTTTAAAAAAACAAAACAAGAACAATTGTATTGGTAACAGTATTACATGAGCACTTGGATATAAGATGACTTTCAAGTTTGAAAGAAACTTGTTAACCCTGATGTATAGTAATCTTGTCTTGGAAAGGGGACTTAAGTCAAACTTCTGAGGGTCATATTAAACTGGTCTTCCAAACAAGAACAAAGGAGTGCAGATTTTGAAAGTTCATCAACTGCACCTGTAAGCTCAGTATTTCATCATGCAGAAAAAAATTAACTTGTGTTGACCTGCAAATGTATGTTTATTAAAAGTATGTGCTTTTAGACATACCTGGCCTAATGAGGCCACAGAGACTTCCTTTGGCAAATTCAAGAAATTGTGGAGAGGACATTCATTTTTTTTTTTCTCTTTATAAAGTCATGTATGAGTTCACTAGGACAAAGGGGTTTTGTTGTTTTCCTTTTGTGTTGCTATCTCTTCAATCATGTGCTGAGATAAAACTCTGATATAAACATCCTTACACAGTATATGCACTCTATCTACTGTGAATTGCCACCTCTTAATTTTTTTGTCACTTATTTGGACTCTTAAATCTTACTTGACCTTTTTTTCTTGAGTTGAAAGGGAAAGTCTTTTCATAGTAAAAGTTAACCTATGCTATCAGAACCCATCAGCATCTTCACACGTTTCAGTGATTGCAAGAATTTGTCATTCTCTTATCTCTCTTTCCACGACCACTTTCTCTCTGCTCTAAGGCTATGATCCCCTCTGTCTCTGCAGCCATTTGTAGTGTTTTGTGGGAAGTAAATCCAGACACAGGCAGGAACAAATCCAACAGTTTCATTGGCAGAGTCCCAGTAAGCCTGAATTACTTTCTGTAACAGCCATGAACTTATTACTAAATTCTACTCAAAATGCTGGGTCATGAGCTGTATCTTCATGACCTTAAAACAGTATTGTATGCACTGCCTGTCATTATCTTCTTATGGGGAAAAAAATGCGCAATGACAACTACAGAAATATATTGTAGTTCTTTAGACCTGAAGTCCGCCTTCTCAGAGATAATGCACCATTGAGGGGAAAGTGGAAGAAGGAACAGTTCTGTCCAGCTCTTCCCTCTGTCACCTTGGAAACAGGGAACTGGTAATTACAGTTAACCAAAGATGTTGCCCCTTCCTCTGTAACAATGACCTATTACCTGTCATCCGTGTCTGTATTGCACTGAGAAGGGATTACTGTCATTTCCTCTGCCAGCGAAAATGGTTAAGGGCACTTGGATTCTAATGTACATTACTGGTTTTTAGGAAGGTACAAAAGAGGTGGTTTCTTTTAATTTTCTGTGTTTCTAATGTCACAGTGTTGCACAGATTTTTGGCAATTATATCCCTATAGATAATGTGACTAAATCATTACAGAAATTGTGACATGAGCACTAATATGTGAATTCACAAGATATCTCAACACCATGTGAAGTGTATAACTTCTGATATAGCAGGGAGAGTCTATCAGGGTATTTTAAAGCATTATAACTTTCTATTTTGTTCTGATAGTTAGCAGTCCATTTCAGGAATATGCCGTGCTCATCAGTGTCACATTTTACCAATGGCAGTGTGAAATATGTTACTGCTTTTCTGAGCTGATATAGTTCAAAAATATGTAATGTTACTTTTCTGTTTGCTTATTTTCCACATAGCTTGGCAAATACATTGTCTGTTTACTGACTGATGCTTCCTTTTCCACTTAAGATTACTTTGGATAAAAATTAGCACAGCAGCTTTAAATGTTGCTCTTTGACTTGAATGGTTGTTCCATTAGATAATGTGGGAACTTGAACTTGTGTGGTGAACGAAAGTTCATTCTTTTCTTTCTGGAACGCTTTTCTCCACAGAAATAGCCAATTTCCTTTGTCCATATGGCTTCAAAGAAAAACCGTCCAGGGTTTTGTCGAGTTCTTGGGAGAGATGTCTACCCACTGTTTCCTGTATATTTTTTGACAGCGCGCTTTTTTCCAAGACTTTTCCTTGGTAACTCAGAAAGCAAATTGTTGTGGTGTGTTGTGTTTTTTTAAAAAACAAAACAAAAACCAACCAACCAAAAAAGAAAAAAAAAAACCCCACCACACAAAAAAACCCCACAGCCAAACCAAAAAACAACCTGGTTTTCTAGTTCAGCAAATCAATGTGCAGAACACTCGAACCTCTCACCAGTTTTATACATCGGGTCTTGATATGTGTCCAGCTCATGTGTCACAGTCACATTAGTGAGTGGAATTTGGGTCCTTGATGGCAAGCACAGTCCAATTAAATCTGCTTCCAATTTTATGAAGAACAGTAAAACCTGGCTCTACCACCTTAATACGTTAATGGGTTACTCATTAGCTAATAAGGAGCTTAAAATGATTTTTCAGAACTAGTGAATTCTTGCGACTGCAGTTGAGGTAATTTACATCTAAGGTGCTTAGTGTCTGTGAGGAAATTAGTACATAGTTTTTTAATGTTGCTTTGAGCATGTCTTTAAAAGTTAGATTAGTTAGATTGGAGCTGAACAGCCAGACCAATGTCTCGGTGCAAGCACCAGAGCTGCTTGCAGAAGTGCTCCTGGGGGTTAGTTCGTCGTTATGACTGACCCTTTGAAAGCAGGATCTGATTATTAGAAGAGAAATGAGATAACCTGAAGTTACTTGGTGTGAATATAAGTGGGCAGCACAGAGCACAGCAGGTGTAAAACATGAGGTAGCATTTATCGTAATTTAAACATATTTGGTGTAAGCACTAGTATAGCATTTAGGCTGCTCTTGAGAAGATCTATTGGTCTCAGGAGAGCTACAAAAAATATTTGGGTCACAGAAGATATATGCTGAAATTCTAAGTAAAAGAAGTCATACCGTTCTCCTCTGCTCTGCATCTGGAGGTAAAAACTCTGCACTATATGGTTACCTCACTGGTATTCTGTCCTCATTGCAGTTTGTGGTAAAAGTTTTGTTGGCTCCCAACAGAACCAGGATCCCAGCTCTGCATTAGGTGCTAGAAATGAGCTGAAATACAGAGACATTGACCTGTTCACAGCATAAATAATGAAGACCTCACTTTAGTATTTTAGCTAATGAATACAATAGACTAGAACTACAACTGGTTTTGGTTGGTTTGTACCTCGGGTAACATGCTGACGGATGCTACGAAGAGAGTTGGTACAATTGCATCCCTCACTGATCTCCTCGCTCACCAGCAGAGCTGCCTGCGGGCACTTCATAGCCCAACTGGCCAGCTGGGTGCCCATTCTTTTAGTTTTTCTCTAAGCTTATTTCTACTTTCGCATTACATGGCTCATTCTTTCTATTGTTTTGTTACTCATGCTGTCATTAAGCTTCTTTTGCTAAGTAATTATGTCTTTAAGGGGCTCTGCCTTTGTGCTTATTTCTTGTCGCTCCTCCACATGCTCTCAACCTTGTGTGTGTGGGTTTTTTTCTTCCTTACTCTCCCCCTATGTTTTCCTCACAGATATTCTGTGAATGTCCCATCTCCCCTCCCCCCATTAATGTTTTCCTCTCTCCCTCATCTGTCTCTTCCTCCCCCTGTAATATGAGAGAGGTTTTAATTCGCAATCACTCTTTTAATCTTTGTTGTTCATCTCATTTCTGTCAGATGTTTCCTTGGTTTGTCTTTTCTCTCTTTGGTCCTTGTGACCTCTGCCTCTCCCTACTCCTCCTGCCTGCACAGATGTACATTTAGTTAAAATTCAGATACAAATATAGTTAGTTTTGTCATGTTCATTTGCAACTGTCTCACTTGCCTCTTTTTCCTTTCCACAAAATGTGTATACTGAGCTGAATTTCCAGCACTATGTTTTTGCTTCATCACAGCAGAACTCATGAAGACAGTTCATCCTTCACCACTTTTTTTTATGTTCAGGATTGGTCTTGGGGCTGTTTTAGGAGATACATGACTGAGGTGTATTTTCTTGACTTAAACATGACGATATGTTTCAACTAACACTAAGTGTTGCTTCGGATTATTAATTAAATGAAGTCGATAGAATCTTTCAATGATCTTACTATGTGATAGCAGTATGATTACATAAAATCCTTGGCTTCCTATTTTCTAAAAAAAAAAAAAAAACACACCTCCCCAGCACAAAACAAACAAACAAAACCCACAAACAAAAACACAAAACAAACCACCAAATCCCAAATAGATTCTTCTTCAGTGAAATTCTTCCCATCTGTGCTCAAGGAATATGATCTGCCTGTGGGACAGCTTGCATTAGCACAGAAAAATTAAAGTCACGCAGGGAGCAAAACCTATGCCATACTTTTGGATAAATTCTGTAAGTGCTGGCAGTTTCAGATAAATGTTGAAAAACAACAAAACCCAAAAACCACAACCAACGACAACAAACCAGACCCAAACCCCACAAAAGCACAAACATGAAAAACGGTTTGCCAAATGCAAAAAATTGAGCTGCTTTCCTCTCACCTTCTATTATTTACCACAGCCTCATTAAGCATATGAATTAGATTACTCCAAGAACCCTTTTTTTTTACTGTAGGGCACACTTATATAAATTTGGAACTAGTTCCAAGAATTCCCAAAGTACGCTATCAAAAATGAATAATTTTATCGAATAAGCAAAGAGAAAGTTACCAAGAAATAAGTATACATGTGGCAGGCATACTGTATGTCTAACAAACTGTGGCCATCTGATGGTCTTAAGTAACCCAGTAGAGTTATTATAACCCAGATATTTCTCAGAAGATCAAACACTTGTTTCACTCATGAAAATTAAAATGCTTCCTATTTTCCTGTTTACCTCTTTGTGAAGTGATGACTGCAATACAACTGTGGCAATATATGGTAGTTTGGCAAAGGTAGAGAATGCTGTGATACGCTTACGGATGAATGATACTGTTCTCAATACATCATTTCCTTTCCAGATTCTCTGTCTTCTGCTTACAGTTAAATATCCCAGCTTGATTGGTTTGGGGAGTGTCTTCTTTCTCTTCTCTGTTGCTCCCTTCTGACTTCCATCTAGAGACCGCTGTCTTTCTACATCACGGCAACTCTTTGCCATCCTCTGCAGTGTCTTCAAAATACTTGTCTACTTTGTCCTGTATTAAGATATGCTGATGGGATGTTTAGAGTAAAGCGATGGGCTGTAAAATCATACCATATGTAAATGATGCAAGGCAGCGAAAACAAGATGTAACAGAAAGAGTGAACGTTCTTTAATAAATTTATTTTTCAGTGATTCATAGCTTGTATCCTTCCTTGCTCCCTAGAGAAGTGATATATTGAGCTTTGCTTTAAAGGTAAAACAGGAACTGAAGGCATTGAACCGCTTTTGTTCATATTAGTGTTTCTAAATGCTGAGGTTCTGAATCAAGCAGCTGGTGTCTAGAGAGCCATGCTGTCTTATACTACATTTTGGGCCTTTTATCTTATATAGACCAATTTTTAAAAAAATAATAAAATAATAATAGAGTAACTGCTGCAATTCGTAGAATGAATGAGCCTTCCTGCATTTAGCAACATTGGAAAGCATGTGGTTGTCTTACACAACTATGTTAATGTTATGAACTCCACAGCGGCAAGAGGCAAAAATCAGTGATATCGTTAATAATGTACTTAAAAGTGAAAAGGTAAAATTATTTATTCAATGGGAACGAAGGGCAGAGCTGAGACTCCGGGAATATCAACTATGTTGTTTTTAATGAGGGCTCTGTTTTAGAAATAACAGCAACCTAAAGATCAAGTCAAGAAGCATGGATCTATACTCATGTGTCTTCAAGTTCTTTTAGTTTTTGTAAGTAGATATATTTAGACAGTAGTCATGCTTTTTTTTTTTTTTGCTATTTCCTCTATTATGTTAAGGTATCTCTATTGTCTTACCAATATATACTTCACTGCTCTGAAAAAGAGACTCAGTCAATACTAAGGAAAAGATTCCATTTTGAGTCGTTTGAAATAGGGGAAGATCCTAAGCTCCAGAAAGAGATGGAGTTGTGACTCTTCCTAATGCCATGTCAGTATTTCAAAGTGAATTATGGCAGTGTTTAAGCATTGTAGCTGAAATGGGTTAGTTGTGTTTCAGGTACGATTGTCATTACAAGTTTTGCCGGATGAACAGATTCACCTGGTACCAGTCACTGTGTTCATCATCGACTTCAATGTTGTGATGAAGCATCAAAATTTCAGCACAAGGTTCCTCTTGTGTAGTGATCTTTCTGTATTTTACTTTGAAATTTAATTTTAAACATTTTTTGTTACACTGGTTTCACTGGCCATTTTTATTTCTTACCTGCATTTTAGAGAGCCTAGAACAGAAGAAAAGAACCTAAATAGCCATAGTAGCAAATGAAATTACAGCATGCTGAAAGGTCAGAGCAGCACAGCTCACAATCATAATCTACAAAATACATGAGACATTCAATTTCGAATACATCATTTTTCTGTCAGAAATTGCAAAGAGCACAGCAAATGACAAGAAATGAATCCATAACTGTTGGAATGAAATTGGGAAAAAGTTCAGACTTAACATATTCCAGATAAAAAAAAATAACCATTTGTGTATTATTCTCAACAGCTGCACTTGAATTACAGAGAGAGCTGGTTCCCCACAGTCGACCTGTATGCTGGTCTTCAGCGTTAACAGTCTTTCTCTTATTTTATTGTAAAATATTCGGGTAATCACAGAATGAGTGTGCAGCCAAGGCTATTTTTAAAAACGGAAGTTGTTCCAGAAACATAGATAGCATTCACAGTGAAACTTGATTGATCTGGGGGAAAAAATGCTAAACCATTTATTATTACAAAAAGAGAAGAGACGGAGGTCTAATGCCAGAGCTGATGGACAGAAGCAGATCTCACAGACCATGCTGTGATGCTGACTGATCCTGACATTTCAGTGGGCCGCCTGTCTCATGTAATTTTTGGTATTCATGTTATTTTCCTTTGCAGCTTATATTTCCGTGACTGGTGAAAACATGTGAGGTGTAAAATGTCATTTTCTTTTGGGGATACTCAGCTGCTACAAACAAGAAACAATCCGGTCAGAGAAATACCATGAGCCAAATTGTTCCAGGGGGAGGGACAAGAAGAAATGCTGAGGGGTTCTGTCACCAGCCATTATGCTTTTACAGTACGTAACATCTCCTGAGGCAGTGAACTGAAAGGTGTTGGCCAGTAGGGATTTCTGACTTTCAAAATATGTAGTGAGAGGTGTGTGCAAGGAGAACTCTCCTTTCAGTGTTGTCTAAAGCAGAAGGACAGGGTGCTTCAAGCAGTAATAATTGGCAATCTCTTGCACTCCTGGTGCCTAAAATGAAATGATGCCTTTGAAGCAAAGCATACCGAAGCATACCTTCGCGTTTAATTACCTCACCAGTTGTGACTGTAGTGTTCGAAATTTTACTGTCAATGGGGATATGGTTTTCAGTTTACTCACTAGTGATGAAAAGAAAGCGATGATAGGTGGTGTTTTGTCATCCTTGTTGTCTTTTGCTAACCCCTTATTTGCTAAGCCATTGCTTCCCTGGGATACATAAGCAGGAAGGGTCTGTGCAAAGGTAGTAAATGTGCCCTAACATTGCTTATCCTTTGTGCTTGATGGTGCTGTGCTTGGCATGCTCAGCACCCAAAGAACTGACTTTTAGAAGCAGGTACCTGGAGATTGATCAGACACAGCAGCTGTTAGGTCAGACTGACTTCCTCAGGGAAACATGTGCAGGATGTTTCTTTTCCTAATAAAAACTTCCTGTTTATCTCTTCACTAATAAAACATCAAGACTGCTAGGAAGCCAAACCCTTTCTACCAAGGGATTTCCAGACTAATCCTTGTCTCTACACCAGATGTGTGTGTTTGTTAACTTATGGGATAGTTCTGAATGATTTATGCCCGAATCTGTTCTGTGGTTTGATATTTCACATTGCCTTCCAAACAATATGTCTTGGAGTTACAGCTAAACGGCACAACTCTAAAGCAATCCACAGCGGTTTTGTTTTGCTTTTCAGTGTTAAAACTGGTTAACAGAGACGTAATTTTAGATGTAGGTTACTTCATCAAACTTGCATTGCTTTTGCTTCTGTTGCAAAGTCTCCTTGTCAATTCTCTAATTACTTAACTACAGGGGATGAACTGATGCTATATTTTTGTACTGATTTGAACACAAAAGGATCACATCCCAGATAGATTAAATTGTTTGATATGTCTCCTGTTGCACTTAGTCAAAGGGTTTGACTTATTGTTATTAGAAGTAATGACAATATGTAGACAGCATTGTATCATACTTACTGCTTTGAAAAATATGTCATTTGTGACAGTCTTTATAGTTGGGGTATTACAATTTTAAAAGTACTTCAAATGCTTATTTTACTTAAAAATAACTTCAGTTTATTTCTTTAAAGAATAAAAAGAATAAAAGTTCTCTAATCTATATTTGGAGGTTAAGTTATTAGCATTTAAAGTAACTTTTCCCAACTAAGATCAGGACAGTATGTAATGCTGTTGCAGACTTTTCTAAAGGAGAAGAAAATGATAAGGAGCTGTGGTCTCAGGGTCATTGAAAACAGAGGGAATTCTCAGGGCTGGATGTCCTAAAAAGGAAAATGCAGAAAAGTCAATGGGGTTTTCTATTACTGCCCCTAGAGAAAATAATCTTGTAAGAGAGACATTCATCACTGTTTCTGGAGAAAGAAGACATTGATCCCTGAGATATTTCCGTATCTCTTCATTGTCCCGAAAAATTAATAGGTCTGCATGGCCACTACCCGATTCACTTGCTATGTACATAAATACCACTTTTGAAAGGGTGGAATTTACCATAGCAGAAAGTGTGGTGGGTGACCTCCAGAGCTCGGCTCAGCCTACCTCTCTGCCTGCAGGCAGGATAACCTGTACCCAGTATATCCTCCCAACTGATGTTTGCCCAACCTTTTTACTAAAATCTGCAGCAATGGAAACATAGCATTAGAGTTCAGTGCTTAAGCTGGAGCCTAAAGGCTCTTTCCTCTGTAAACCCATTACATCTTGTCCCTCCTGTGGACAAGGGAGAACAATTCCTTACCCGCATTCCTGCAGTAGCTTTCAAGTAGGTGATAACTATTACCTCCCCATCGACATTCTTTTCTCATGCCTGAAAAACTTCAATTTTTTAATAAAGATAAAAGAAATTTTGCTAGTTTTATTACAAATTACTTTAAAAAGTGAAGTTCATAATGCAGAGTAAGTAAACAACTGAAAGCAGGCAGATCTGGAAACAGGAAGTAATTTATAAGATTCTGTGAACAAAACTTGTATTGGCAAATAACCATTTCTTAAAAGGTTTGTGTAGTTGGAATACTCTTAAAGAAAAGGCTTGACGACTGAATTCAGATGGATAAAGATTGAGCTGGAAACAATGTTATGATTCTATGAAACTGCTTGAAATGAGGGAAAAAATAATTCCTGAATTGACAAATTTTTTTCTTCTGTTTGATTTTTGCAACAAACACTGAGACACCTAAGATAGAGTTTTCAAGAAAGTAATCTGGTGATTTCAATGCTTCTGAGAACTGTGGGGCTCTGTCTGTAATGGCACATCAAATAGGGTCAGAGCACAGGCTTAACTGTTGGTGTGCAATTTTCCTTACTGTTGCTCTCCACGCTCCCAGGGCCAGCTGACATTTTCCTTCACATCCCTCAGTTATTGCAGGGAGGCTGGTGTGGAGGATAGACTGTTTCCAGCAGGCGGTTCAGATGTACTTTTCTAGAGTGTAAGGGACTTCAGCCGTGTGGATGCAAGCTTTGTTTTGCTGGTTGGCCTCAGAGCCAGAGGGCTGGATCTACCTGTGGGTATAGCCGTATAGATGCGTGTGAATGGGGATTAGGCTGTCGGTTTGTTCTCACTGACTGGTGACTTCGGTCACTGCTGGACTATAGGTTGCTGTGAATAGCTTCTCTGTGAGTTGCCTTCTGCTTATATTCTCAGTTCTGTTTTATCAGAGACCTTTTCCAAGTTCCATCAAATTGAGTATATTCCTGGGAAGCAGTTTAGTTTGGATTAATCAGTGCCTTCTGAAGAACATTTAGTCAGAAGACTTGCAGACTAGCGATAAGGGCGAAATCTGGCTCCGCTGACATCTCTCTGGCTGTTTGTAGGTTTCTACAAGCAGATCATTAACTGTTTCTGTGATGGATTCAGAAAACATGTCAGGTAGATAAAATAAATGAGTTAACCTTTTCTGATCTCTTCTTCCCTAACAAGGTGATGGTTCTTTTTGTTCAGTGGTGAACGCAAGCTAATTTTAGAGCTCAGCAGGTGTTCAAAAACAATTACAGTTATTTGCTATATCGATTTATTTGCCCCATCTTACATTTTGGACAAAATTCAATCTCCTCAGGCCCTTTTTAAAGCAAATTACACTGTTGCCTGCATTGTTATTTCTGACCTCTGCTGCTTCCATTGTACTCTTGCATTGTTTCTATGTCTCACCCTCACAGGTTCATCTGTATTTGTTTCTTTCTGCTACCTTTTATGTCTAGAATGGCAAAACATTTTTTGTAGTTCAGGCATCTTTTCTTTCTTCCTCAAAACCCACTCTTCTTGTCTTGCTGGTCCTGACATGTTCACATCACCTCTTCTCTTCTTTCACACTGTCACATTCCCTATTGGGAAATACTGGAATTCATTTTCTATTTATTAATTTATAGAAGAATTCACATGATAATGACTTCTTTTAACATGTACCTTTAAAAATTACCTTTTATTTATAAAAATGTGTGTGTGTTATTAATGCCTGTTCATGCCCATTTTTCTCAATAATTTTTGAGCCGTATTATTAATTATTAGATTAAAATATCTGTTTGGTTCCATGAAGGTAATATAATTTTATAAAGGTGAGGTTTTCTGATACGCTACAGCATTGCATAACGGAAAATATGTGGCATACTGTTAAGAAAAGAAGAGGCATTCTGACTCAGAAACTTGTCATAGCTAGGTACATTTCTACTTGAGGCTCCTTTGCTGAGATGGGAGAGTAATGTACAGCACTATTCTCCAGTATGCCAGCCAGAGCACTAAAGATAGAGCTCTGATTTCTGTCTGTCTAATAATCATCTTTCAATCCTTAATTCATCCTGTCTAGCAAGGGAACACTAAAAGTCTTGACTTGTTTAGACTAGCAAATGGAAGTGAATGAGAAGGTTATTGTACTCTATAAATGTGTCAGGAAAATCAACACTAAGAAAGAACAACTGTTTAAGCTAAGGAATAAATATAGATAAACTTTCAGAGAGTATACTGAGGCTGGAAATCAGAACATGCTTTGTAATCATCAGACAAATGACATTCTGGAACAGCCTTTTAGTTTGGAGGAAAAAGCCTAACTAGTTCTTAGGAGGAGCTTGATCAGTTCATGAAAGAGATTACTACCACAAATAATCCCATCACGTAGAGAGACCTTAAGACAGTCTCTTCCAAATCTTCTGTTCCGGTTGAAGTATCTTGTTCAAAAATCTCCTTAACCAGCATATTGCTTGGAAAGATGGAGTGATTTCTGTCATCTGTTTTATGCCGGTATCTGAAATCTAAACCTAAAGATTTAACAATGAATAATTTTGTTGTTATTTCTCAGTCAGTAAAAACTTTCACTTACATCAAAGGGAGTTGTAGCGAGTAAGAGTATCTGGATGTGTTTCGACACAATAGGTTCATGCCCCACTGTGACTGAATTTTCACTGTACATGAAAATAGATTAGAAACTGGTTTTGGGTAGATGGAAAGAATGTCAGATACAGGTGGTTTATTAATGTAAGTGGCAGTCACATTCTTAAATGTGCTGGGAAATTTACTCCAATGAAATGGATTTGCTGTTTTATTGGGAGGCCAAAATTTTCAATAACCATGCAGAACTGAAGTGAGAGAACATGTTCATATATTTTATGATGGAAATACACAAGGCTTAAAAGAGCTATTGGACTTTAGGTTGTGGTGTTGCGTTAGGAATGTAGAAAGCAGAGAACTTGGTAATAATCTGAGTAGTTGTCTTTCTCCCCCTTTTCAGCTTTATTGTTTAAGGCTGGCTGAAATGAATATAAAGTTACATGTAATCTTTTAGGTGTGATAATTCAAGTGCTACAGCCAATTACTAGAGTGTAATACTCATTTGAGTTGGAGGAGTTTTTTTATTGGCTGAAAGATAGAACAGGACAGAGAAGAACAGACTATTTCAGTTGGAAGGGACCTACAACAATCATTGAGTCCAATTGTCTGACTACTTTCGGGGCTGAGCAGAAGTTAAAGCATGTTATTAAGGGCACTGCCCAAATGCCTCTTAAACACTGACAGTCTTGAGGCTTTGACCACCTCTCTAGGAAGCCTGTTCCAGTGTTTAACCACTCTCTCGGTAAATAAATGCTTCCTAATGTCTAGCCTAAACCTCCCCTGGAGCAGCTTTGAACCATTCCCACGTGTCCTATAACTGGATAGCAGGGAGAAGAGCTCAGCACTTCCCTCTCTCCTTCCCCTCCTCAGGAAGCTGTAGAGAGAGATGAGGTTGTCCCTCAACTTCTTTTTCTCCAAATCCATGAGGTCATTAATCAATTTTCTGGATAGATGAAGTTATCCCTTTTTAAAAGAACTCTGCCAGATGCTCAGTAATCCCTCTGTGTGTGCTTGATATATTGTTTCTAATATAAAAGAGCACAAAAATGGTGTTTTGCAAAGTTACAATCCACAGACAGTTACTCAAATGATAACTTTGCACCTAATACATTTTTGTGGCATAATTTAATGGATGCTCTTATTTCCACATGTTATATAAGCTAATGTTGTGTTACATGGTGTAGGTCATAAAGAGAATGTTTAGTGTGTAAAGTGTGTAAAGGAAACATTTAATTGACCAAGTTAGAGCAGTTTGGTTGTTACATTGGAGCCAAATTGTGAGACCATTACTGACTGAACTCCAGGGGAAGATCCACTAAACTTAGTTTTGTCATAAAGAATCGGTTTTCCTGATTGTGATCTTAGTTTTCAGTTTGGGAAATCTGAAATAGCCATCATGGAAACTGGCAAGTGTAGCAATGATGTATTAATGTTGCACTTTGGGGCAGGGCCAGCTTGTAGACATTATCCTTTTCAAAAGTATAGCATGCTATATAAACACACAAAGGTTGCAAAGCAAGGAGCAAGAGGGAAATGTGTTACATACTCAAGTTCTAAACCAGAAATACCCTGTATATTTTAATTCTAAATAATGTATTTTTTCAATTCATTTTGCATATATAGATACTTTTGCATGTTTTTGTATGAGTGTTGATAGTGACTCACAATGTTAATGAGAAAAGCTTTAGCAATAAGCATTCTCCTAAATGCATGAACACAATTTGTATTACTATTTTGTTTTGTTAGGAAAAGGAATTTAAATAGCTGCTGTCCCATGCATTGTGCCTTAAATTTCTTGTTTGGACCAAGCCTTGAAATCAAAGTGAATCTTCCTCATTTTATGTCAATATCAGAATGCTAAAGGGTCATTTGAAAGTAAGCCCACTCTGAAGGCTGGAAAACTTTCCCCAGATAACTTAGATGGATATTATATTAAAACTTAAATCTGTCCTAAGAAAACGTTCAGATCCAAATCTCCTTCAAACTCCTTTCTCTGGGATTGGATTTTAAATGCCACCACATGAAGGAGGCAGATACAAGCACTGCAATTTGAGTCTATCTATAGGATAAAAGTAAATTTGCACTGCTTTTGCAAAGATTTGGGTTACGTTTGCAGCTTTTTCTAAGCTTTCATTTGCATGCACAACAGAATTTCTTCTACAGTCACCTAGGGGACCTATATTTTAAATTTTTTCCCAGTATGTCACTATGAAGCAGCATATGATGAACTTTTTAAATACTTCATATTGCAATAAATGTAATGCTAAGCAGAGATCATTTATACATTATGTATGGTAATGCCTCAGGAATATCATTCTGGAAGAAAGTCAGAAAGGAGTGCATTAGAATGCTAAAAAAAAATCTTTCAGATGATATTCAACTTCATGACTTGTGGGAGACACCTCCTACTCAGGTGAGAAATCTCATCACATCATTAAATTTCTGCTTCTGCTGTTCAAGAGAGGCGCTCACGTGACTGCATTAAGCCTCCTCCTCCGGTTCTATATTGATGTGTATAACCTTTGCTCGTATTTTTTGAGAGAAAAATAGAGACGAGTGTGTGTGTGGGTAGCCGATTCTGTACACTTTAAGACTATTTTCTTCTCTTCCTGTCTGTAGCCCTGCTATTAGGACTTCACAGGGAGCTGTCATACACTTCACTTGAATTTAAAAGTAACTTCCTGAAAACTTCTGAAAGTTTCACTTTTATCCTGTGGTTCAATGCTACCTTCAGAACTTGACAATTCAGATATTTCTGAAATTAAAAAAAAAGTCACCAAGGTTAATTGTTTGAATATTGTTAAGATTGTTATGTATCAATCTTACCATCTGGTAAGATTACTTACTTATTTTCTACAGAGTGCAAGCACATAGAGGCAAGGAAAGGGAAAGAACATAATACATTTTTCCTTGCCTACATAAACCAATGTTAAGGGAATCCCTATCCTCAGATGCTGTCTCAAATGGTCAGGCTTTTTTTCTTTTTGTCATGGCAAGTAATTAAATTACATTAGGTTAAACTAGGGAAGGGGGTGTCAAGAACCTGTAGAAATCCATGCCAGGAAAAGTGGATAAAATGGTTATTCTATTAATCAGGTAATATACTTGTGGGTTTTTATTTAGAGGTGGTCAGTGCATGTTATTGATCCATATACTGCTGCATCTGTCTTTTCAGCAACTAATTTGTGTCTAGATTTTAAGACTACTTAAAGAAGTAGCATTGGTGTCAGTTGAAAGCAACAATGAAATGGAATGATTGTTTATTGATATTTAGTTACTGCTAAAACTTTTTTTCTTATTAACACATTTGGTATTCTTAACTGTGCCTTCAAGTTCAGATGCGTGGGATCATTCTAGAAATAGCATAATGGATAGGAATGGCAATCAACCATTATTGATTTTCTCCTGTTTAATAAAAGGGAAAACAGAATTATTTAAATTATTTCATTAGAGAGAGATTCAACATAAGTCATTCTGTTCTCTTCACTCAGTACTGCCAGCTCTCCATTACAGAGAGGCCATTTTTCTTGGTAACTCTGCCAAGCTAGCATCACTTCTGCTTAGGGAGAATGTAGTCCAAGCAGTCAATAAGCTGAGGGAGCTTCCATTGCTGCCTCAGGGCTGAGAGAAGCCAGTACTTGTGTGGCGAACTGATTCCCACCTCTCTTCTGCTCTTCAGATGGACAAATGTGTCTGACTCTTGTGGGTCACTTGCCTCCCTGTTCTGTGTCAGCACCGCATTGCAGCAGCAGCAGATAATGGTCTTAGAAGGTGCTGGGAGGACTGGCTGAGACTAAGGAGTTCCTGAGACATTTTCCTTTAAATAAGTGGCACACAGCCACCATTTTCCTAATGTTTTGGGTACAGAAGCAGATGTTTACATTAAGAAACAGATATTGGCTTTTGAAGTGGAAAATTATTTCAATATGCTTTGAATAAAATATTTCACTGTACCTTAGGAAAGTCCTTCTTCATTGTTCTGTCTTGCTTTGCAGAAATGTTCTCCTTAATATTCAGTGAGAAGTAAATTATTTCAGCAGGGAGTTCTGTATTCCTTGTTCTCAAAAGGTTACGTTGTGTTTCTAAGATTACTCGCGTATCACTGTTGTGGCTAAATTACTGATAGGAAGCTATGCAGGGAAAAAACAAAACAAACCCCAAGCATTAATAAACCAGAGCATGACCCAATTTATGTGACTAATGCAACACTTGCGTTTAGATATTTCTTCTAATATCTTTAATTCCATATGGTAAACTTTCTAATGTAGACAATATCACCTGGTGAAATGCTTTCACAAGGTTGAATTTGTACACAGTTTGAGAAAAATCAATATTTGCTAATAGAAGCTATTGTTTGTTTATCTTTCAATCAGCTAAAGGACCAGCATGGGAGCTGAAGCAGTTGAAAAAGACTTTGGTCTACTTCAGTCTATTCATGAGCAATGGTTTATCTAAACTGGGAGAGCATTAGCAGATAAAAGGAAATGAACACAATAGTTTGAAGAAATAGACACAGAAAATTTTTTAAAAAAACCAAGTCTATTAGCAAAGTAAGTCACATAGAATTGGGTTTTTCTTTAACTTGCTAATGAAACTCCGAAGCAGCAGTAAAACAGGAGAACATTTTTGGCATCGCTGTGCTGAAACTGCCATTTCGAGCGTAATGTTGCTTTCATCTTCCTTCCTGGGTGAGAGGTGTCAGGTACTACTAAAAGCAGTTGGTTTTCTAAGAACTGTGATAAATCGCTGCCCAGTTTAATTTCTGCAGTTTATTTCCTGCTTGTAATTCTCTACTGCTGCTCTGTAGTCAAGGCCTAGGATGTTCTTAAGCCGAGCTGATCTAGACTTTGCCCAAAAGACGGCACTATTGCTAGAGAGTCATTTTGACAGTTGTTTTTTACCAGTCCGGCACTGTGATTTCCTTGAATTTTCCGCTTCCATATTAATTTTTAAATATTGTATGCTGTCCTCAAAATCAAAACAGTCAATGTTTTGGAGACTAATGTTTATAGAGTAATAATTGTAAATGTATTGTCTGGAACAGCTTAAATGGGCTGAAAACTGCTCTCCACTTCAGAGTCCCCTGGACTCCAGCCATTGCTTGGACATTTTCCCTGTCCCTTCCCCACTCTGTTACTGCATGTCTTTGCCACACTGCCATCGCATATCTGCCTCTCAGTTTTTCCTTTCTGAGCCCTGTGGCTTTCTTGAACTAGATGCTAAACATTTCTGAACTTCCTATTCCTACTTTTTTTTTTTTTTTAAATGAGCTAGAGAACATTATGTCACTTTGTTTCTTCTGTCAATATTATTTACTATTTGTACTATGTAAGTGACATGGGTTGACTGATGCTTGAAAGAGATGGGTATAATCAATAGATTAAGCCGTAGTAAATAATTAACTGAATTGTGTTAACTGCCTGTGTATGTATCACTTCTCTGCTGTCATTAGCCATTGTCACATCAGTGCTGGCCAACAAATGAGCCTTACTAGGTGGTGTAGATTTGCTTACCTTCTTACAGGTTTTGGAGGCTCTAGGAAGAAAAATAAGCTTATGTATGTCCCGTTTTTCCTCATCTCCATCTCCCAGGTATATGAGTACACAGTATCTGCTTAAAGGATTCATTCATTTGGTAAAAAGTTTTGTGCATCCAAGAATACGGGACTGTTTTTGTGCTTTATCTCAGTTAACAGCATTGTGGTGGATTTATAGCTTATGAGCTAACTTGGTGTTGCATTTCATTTTAAAAAGAACATTCATTACTGAAGTGCCAAAGTTTTCACTGCAATAGCTCCAATGAAAGGCATTTCAAGCTGTTCTAGGGAGAGAAAATGGGAAATGAAGAAAGATGATAGGCCTCAGCATTATCTTTATTTCACTGACAAGGCGTCCTTTAATATTCAGCTACAGTCATAAACAGGATGGGAAAGATGCTTCATGAATAAAAGATACATAAATATTCACTTGAATTTGGATGGAAGGTTTTTTTAAACATTACTGCATGTTTTGCATTTGATTTAACACTGACTGTATTATACAATTATTATAATACAACTGTGATATCACATTAAAAATAAAGTACAGTAGTAAATGCGGAATGAAAGAAAAACTGAAGTCTTTAATCATGGCTTAAAGTTCAGACAGTAGATGATAATTTTAAGTCACTCCATAATATGAGAAATAATAGGTTTTCTTTGAAATTGTTCATAAAACTTATAAACTGCAGTGAACAGGATGGGGCATTTTGCCAAATGGTTAGTAATTCTGACATAATTAACCAAAATGTTGCCACATATTGAGATGTATTTTCACGGTACAGTGCACTGCACTGTATTTTTGCAGCACAGTACAGCGCCATGTAGAGCTATAGACTGGATCCTGACGATACTATGTTAGTATGGTGCTACAGCTAAAACTGTCTCGTGTATTTTTGCTGTTAATGTAATTTGATTACTTCTGTTTTCACAACCATGCAGGGAACCTCCATTCTGTGTTCAAGGAAATATTGCAGGTGTGCCTTGGGGCAGAGATTAATGCCTTTCCCAAAGATTTCAGGGAATCTAATGATACAGCAAAGCTCCTGGTGGATTTTCCAAAGAGCTGAAGCTATTCATGTAAGCAATAAGGTTTTTCCACCAACACTCAGCTTTGACAATTACTTCAGTGAAACAAAACCTCCCGTACCACATAGCAGCAATAGCATAGAGAGGGACTTGCACACTATAAGAGCTTTCTGCAGGGACTGAGTTACAATTACATCGAAGGAAGTGATCATATGAACTAGGTTAGTTCCACAGTACCATATATGACTACAAATATAAGGTTTCTTAAAGGGACCAGCTTTTAAGTCCCAGTGGTACCAGTGTACTTCATAAGGCACTTTAAGATAGTCTGAGGAAAATAGCTGAAAAAACGTGGAAGCTCCGTGTGGAAGCTGCTTTGGTGTCTTCAGTCACTTAGGAGGGAGAGGCCCTGGCTCCAAGGCCAGGAGAATTTCTGTGGTGACTCAGGGCAGACAGTGGTGGTGCTGGAGCTGCCTAAGCAGAGAAATGTGCCTTTTCAGTGTGAATCTGCCAAAAATATGTAATAGATATTTATAACCACACTCAACAGGAAAACGTTTAAAAAGCCAAATAAGCCAACTTCTGGAAAAACATGGAAACAGCAATTCTTAGACAACAGGAAATTACATTATTAGATTTATCAGCTAAACCTCCTCACTTAAACCTGTGCTTTAAAGTCACAGCAAATATTTTTATTTTATTTCTCTTCACACTTCTGCTTGTTCTTGGTGGCCTACAGGTCAACAATACATCCTCCATGCAAAGCTAAGGTAAACGATAAACAGTATCATACATTTTACTGAGTACCTGCAGTACATTCCCAACCCCCCCCTTCAATCTTTTATTCTAACCACAAGGCATGAGTCTTTGCTACAGAGCTTCTGACAGTGTGTTATTGCCAAAGACAATTCCCAAAATAAAATTAGACATATGGTACTTGGTAATAAAGAATGAGCATCCAAGATTTCAATTTGGTTTCAGTAAGTGCTCAGATACCTGGGTGTTTATCCAAAATAGAATTAGGCAGATGAAAAATCGGGTGGAAATTTTCCCCAGATTAACTGTATCAGAGATTTTTAATCATTTCCAGGCTTGCTAGGAAGAGTCATCTTTTATTTGGGGCTCTTAAATAGTTATCAGATAGGCTATGTTTTGGTTTTCACTTCCTTCTATTGAACTTTGAGCAAGTTTCTATTCGGTTTTCTGTGCCTCACCTATTTTTAGATAGATAATATGCTCTTTGCTTCATGGGATCACTCTTTAAGACAAATCTAGAATTTCTGAGCAGCAGAGTACTGCCATTGTGTAGAAGAGGTGGACATTTACCTCAGATTTGATCTGAATTCCTGTGAGAATGCTAGTTTTAGTACTACCCTTGCTTTTGAAATTCTAGCTTTTCCAATAATCTGATCTTTTAGAGTGAAGTGAAATAAATTAAAAGAAAATAAATGGACCGGCTTCTGTTTAAGCCTATGAGATCTTATGGTTTATTCATGACCAGTCCTTATTTAATCTAAACTATCTCTTCTACTGCAAATCTTTAGTGAATACCAATCTAGTAATTTTAAAATCTGTTTTGTTAGCTGCTTGTACCATACTCTGTACTTGATGTATTTGTTTATCTAGGTGATGTCAGGATGTGCTAGCATGTTTGCAAAACCAGAATTTAATATTAGACCAAAGATTCTCCATTTATAATAATAAAAATTATACAATATGCTACATCTGTGAGTATGTGTACATATATATACACATTAAAAATTGGATCCTATTTCTCATTTTAATTTATCTCTAGAAAATAAAATGGTAATACCATTAATAACCACTGCTGTTTTATTTTGACTTTGAAGAGTTTAGTTGGCCTGATAGCATCAACTAACTTGCAATTGATCAGAGGGGGAAAAAAATCTATTCATTACTGAACCAAGACTCCTGGCCTTACAGAGCTGTTGTAGCTTTTATAGTTGGAAAGAAAACAGATGAGTGTTCTGCTGTAAAATAAGATACCCATTTCAGAACTGGAATTTTAGAGAGCAATTAAATTCTTACACTGAAGAAACGTTGTTAAGAGCCTATGTGGGTTTTATCTTTCTACAACAACTGATTTTCAATCTAGAGCTTCATCACGGTATTTCAGATCTAGTTTTCTATATACATATATATATTTTTTTTTTTAATTAGGTTGTTGCAGATTTTTAATTTTGTTGTGCTAGTGCTGTATAATCCCTAGTACTTGTGTGGAAATTAGATCCTGCTCACTTTTAAGGTCACAAGACCATGTAAATAGTCATAAGTATTATATCTCATAAAATAAATAGTTACTGTCTATTTCTCTTCCTAGTCACGTTTTGGTTCTCATTCACAAAAGCTACTGAAGGTATTTAATTGGAATATGACTTGAAGAAATGTCAGGTTAGATTAAGTTAGTATTTATCAGACAATCTTATTGCATAATAGTCCATGGGGCTAATTTCAAAAATAATAGTTAATTTTATCTGGTTTGGCCTTTGGGCATTCAAAAGAACAAATAATGGATTCTTTTCAAACCTCTTTCATCTTTTAAAATGTACTTTAATTTTACTTTTATTTGGCTAACAAGATTCCTTCACAAAACATTCAATTCATTAAAAATAGGTGAAATTATGTAATTTTTTAAGTGCAATTAAGTTCATTCTCATGCTTTTTCTTTGTTTCATACTAATTTATGATATAGAACAACCCAAAATTCTTTGCGGGACAAATGCAAATGCAGTTGTCATTCAAAGCAATAGTGCATGATCCTTACTATGAGTTTAGGCTAGCATAAAATAAAGCAAAGCAAAAATAGCACATATAATATCCTTCTGGGATAGAGTTTCTGTACCCCCTAGAGGATTCCTTTTCTGTCATCTGTCAAAAAGTGTCTGATACTCTTCTCAGTGGGGTTCTTTTAACCTTTCTTGAGATACAAGACTGGGGACTTAAATGTGTTACATTAATCCTTGATGGTCTCTAGAAGTGCTTATGTTTATCTGTTAGCAGATGAAGTTTTGTGCTCTAAGCTTAGCTGTTTCTCTAAACAAGTTTGTTTTATGGTTTGGTAGAGGAAGGAATGTATTGTGGCTGATAATGCTGCCTTTTCTTTATACTTTATTTCTGGTCTTAAACTAGTAGAGTTGAATGACATCTATCACGTCATAGCAATGGCAAAGGGTGTAAATTTGCTGAGAATTTTGAACCTCCTGTTTCAGGAGTTGATCACTGAATCAAAGTGCCAACTTTATCTCTGCAGCATCTGGCTTCCTGAAGAAATTCTGGGGTGATGGGGTAAAAGTCTTTGCTGCTGAGTTGCCACATCTGTTAGCAGGTCATGGAGACACAGCAACAGGAACAGCTCTGTGCACCTCCCCATTTGTTCTGGCTGTGTGACAGTCCTACCTGCGGACATTGTCTGGAAGGACAAAGTGCTCGGAGTGTGTTACAGAGAGGCTTCTACAATTGGAGCTCACTGCCAACTATTAAGACCAAAAAGCCATTAGAGAGGCTTCTTAAAAGTCTAACTTGACTTAAGCAACAGAATTGGTGTGAAAAGGTTTAAAATTATAGCACATATTCTGTATTAAATAGGCATCTTGGAGAACCTGCTGAAGGGTCATGGCAATCTCTGTTAAGAATAAAGGAAAAAAAAAAGGTACTTCTACAGTATTAAGAGATAATAGTATTTCGAGTCAGAGGCTAGTTATTTTTTTACTGTGCGTGAGTGGCAGTGCTATCAATAATGTAAGTGTTATTTTTCTGGAATAGCAAGTTCAGAATTAACATGTGAGAGTCCAGCTCCTCGCTTTGCAACTTCACTGCCAGAGTCTTAGGGCTAGTGGATGAACAATTTACTGACAAGTTTTTCTGGGTGAATTTAAGAAATGTGAACTAATAAATTCCGAACATCTGCAGAGTGTGATTAAAGAAAGAAATGCTAAACTAAATACATCTTTGCTAGTAGTCCTATTCTGCAGTCTTTTCCTGAAGCTGAAATATGCTGACATATCCATTTTCCAGTCCACTTCAACTGCCTTCTAAACTGCAATTTTAGGTTCAGGTCAATATCTCCTACTGCTATCAACCTCTTATTTCAATAATTTTAGCATTATTCTTTAGCAAACTACCTAAATAATGTCATCGGGAACTTAGTGTAATCCGAGACAGTTTAGAAGATAATGACAGAAAGCTTTTTTCTCTTTGTTATCAATCATGCCAAAATGCAAACACTGACAAAGAAGTCAAGGCTTCACCAGGTAGGTCACTTTTACCTTTCGTTAGACAGTTTTCCTTCCTTTCTCTCACTTTATTTTTTTTTTTTCTTTCTTTCTCTCTCTTCTTTCTCTCAGTGCTAGTAGAAACATGCTCTGGAAAGACTCCAAAATGCTTCAAGACTAATGCTTTGGGCTATGAGAGATAAGTGAGATATATGATATCCTCAGGGCTGACACCTCCAAATACTTCTCTCTAAATAAACTGTGTTGAAATTGCCCTCCATAAATCCTTCTTTACATTAGTTGTTCTGGAAAAATCTGTCAGTTTACACAGACCTGTTTTTTTAGTGAGATACATGACAAAGCCTGTTTTGTATATATGATTAACATGTCAAGGTGTTTGAAAGAGTAATTATTGCACTCAGTCATTGACAGTCCGAAAACCAGTAATTAAGTCACAAACTCATAAAAGATTTTTATTGCCTCTTGTATAATATAGTTTTTGTTTGAAATACCTCATTTACTTTCTGATCTGGATTAGTAATTTCATTTTGACAAATGTACGAAGGGTTGATGTATGATATTTTAAAATTATTTTCTCGTGCATACAGCCTTTGTGAATGAAGAAGTATCCATTTTTTCAATAGTTTTGAGAGAAGCTGTGCTTTTATTCTATCTCTTTAACAAGACAAGTAGCCTATGATCAATAAAACACCAAATAACTGTAAAAGAAGCTGGCTTTTAAGACATCTGTGTTAAGATAAAATACCAAGGGATTTATTGCCATATTTCAGTCAGATGTTTTTAGAATTGCAATCATAAGAAATTCCTGCAAAGTCATAATCTATTATTAAGTTGGACATTGACCAATGAATGTGATACATGCTATGTAAAGATAAATTAATTAGATAGGAATTCACATCTCATTTCTTAGCAATAGGCCAATGCTGTTATCTCATATAACAACATAAACTAGAACTTGGTGTTCTTTTAAGTACTGATTTGCTGTTTGAAATTAATTACATCTGACTAGAATGTAGGAGTCCAAGGAAGCTGAAATCTGCATATCACTGCAATCAGTGGATGCTTCATAGTGTCTCTGTATGTGACCAAAACCTCACTCTCTTTTTGTGGATGATCTACTCTGGTTAGATGAGCATCCATTGGAAAGCACTACACGTATCAAAACTGAGGGTACCAAAAGCCTTGCTACACGAGTGAGATTCATACAGGAGAATAACCTCAGATCAATCATAACTGCTAAACGGGTGTTTTGTCCATTCAAATAGAGCTGATAGATAGCATAAATAGATAGCATAATGGGTAAAAGTATGGATTCTTTTCTTTGCACTGAGATAGATTTTTAACTTTCAGTGACACATGGCAGAACACACATAATTAGCAGAATCACATGATGTATTTTGCTGATCATTATATTTAAGAGTAAGGAAAGAAATTTAGCCGGTCCCACTTTTTTTAACCTTCGTGTGCATCATAAGATTCAGTTCCCTTTGTAAGTTTACCCTGGCATTTTAACTCAAAAGTTTCTTTGCAACTACAGTAACCCAGGGCATTGGTCACCTCGCTGTCTCACCTGCTAATTTCTTGTGATACAGTAAAATTCCAGTGCAGGTATAGGGTGTTGTGACAAACTCTGTGGCTTGCACATGTGACTGGCATGTAGAGGATACTTCACTGTTTCTGGTACTTGATTATTTAAGAGAAACAAAACAAACTGGACTGGGAATGGGACACATCAGTAAATTTGAATGGGAGACAGTGAAATCAGAAAAAAAATGCAGACTCCTGGGATGTAACATATAGTTCAAGCAGTGAAGGCCTTACTCCAGCTACAGTATTTTATTTACATTCCTGATGCGCTCCATCAGCTAAAGGCTTAGCTTTAACATTTTTTATCAGTAGCCATTAAGCTAAGATTCCAAGGTTGCACAAACATGCTATAATTGAGGAAATTACTTCACAGCCAATAGGTGATTTGAATAATTTCTTTAAAACTCACAGAGAAATTTGCACTTTCAATTTCTGTGTGGAAGCCGATCTCTGATATCAGCCCTTGGTTAACAAATATTATCACTGTCCTTTCTCAAGATTAAACTGATCAAATAGTTTGATCAGGAATGGGTTTGTGAAGGAGAGCAAAAGCTGTCTGTGTTGTGAGCTCATGAGAAGCACTGCAGCATGACTCAATGTATAGATCTGATGGGTATTTACTGTCATAGAAAGACATAGCCATTGGACCTGCTTTTGAAAGAAACAAGTCAGAGGAAGTAAAGGAAAAGATTAGGGCAAGAAATGGTTGATTAAAGTTCATTTGAGCTCATTGAGATCCACTTGATTGCTTTTTGTTGTGTTGGAAATGCCACATTTTGAAAGTCATTCAACGAGTATGGGAAATGTAATCATTGGGTAGATAGCTAAAAACTTCCTAGGATGCATTTCGACACTCGTGACTGTCAGTAGCAGTGTTTTTCTTAACTTGATTTGGTGAATCAATATCCTAGCAAACAACAAATGTCTGCTGTTTGGGATTGTAAATAGAGATCCCAGGTTTCAAACAGACAGAGACTGAACTGTGAGAAATTTGTTATTATGAAAAAATATGTAGCTGGCTAATTGGGACATTTTTGTACTAATTTTGCTGTTATTAGCAGAAGTTTCTCATTTGCTAAGATGCACAGAAGAAATTATTGATAAAATGTTTTCTTGGGTATGTAACAGAATTTCTACAGATGAAGGCAGATGAGCGAGAGTGGTAAGGATTGATCAGGATAGCCTAATGGCTGCAGAATTCACCTTTTGGAAAAGCCTTCATTCTGTCTTATTCAGCCTGACAGTTTAGTGATGTGGTTTCAGCTCTCATTGGATCTTTACAAAAACTTACTTATTATCTGTTCCAGACAGAGAGCTGTTACTGATCAGTGGCCAAGGCACAAAATAAGGCAGTCTCCACACATCAACCTGAGAGCTTTTACAGTCAGGTTGTTGTGACTTGTTTGTCAGTTTTGATAGCTCTCACGGAGAACAGCACTAACAAAAATCTCAGGTTTTATGACACTGAACAAAACCAACACAGAAACATCACTCCTTTCCATGTCCCCCAAATTCCCTTTTCCCAATGTGCTATTTGAATTACTCAAAGAAAGTGAGTATAACCATAAACACAAGGGGTTAGTCGTTGGTGTATGTGAATGTGTTGTGGGGTTTTATTGAGAATCCTACATAAGGGATCTCTTCCAAATTCAGATTTGGATTCTAAATCAAAACGAGCATCTCAGTTCACATACACTATGAAATTTGCAAAGGTGTCTTGGATTTGTATCTGCAGAAAAATACTTCATTTCCCTGTAATCTGTTGTGTAAAGGGCAAGGGACAAAATCAAATTATCACACTTCAAAGACAGCCATTGATTTGGGAAAGTATGAATATAGGACCCTGCTCATAAAATCTTGGACTGGCTTTTTTTGCTCAGTCGCATGTTTCTGTTGTTGGCTGTTCTGATATCTAATCAACAAATTGTGTAGTGCCCTGCTGAAATCTGTATTGCTTCTTTCCAATGTGGTCAATGGGAATGGAGAAATATCAGCTAGAATGTTGAACTATCATATCTGTAAGTAGTAGTAACAGAACTTGCAAAATGTGGCATTTATAAACTCGACAGTTTCTTATTTTGAAAAAGATCTACCAGCTCATTATTTGCAAATCTCCTTATGCTTGCAGAAATAACAAAGGAACAAATGTCACTAGATGAAATATTTGCAAGAATTAGATATTCCTGGTTTTTATTCAGGTTTGTAAAATTCCTCAGCCATTTATTTCAAAATTCAGGAAATATTTATTCAGACAAATTTATGGAAAGCATGTACGGAACTTAACCTCTTTATGAAAAATATCACACTCTCAATTTGAGGTAAATTGCCAGTATTTATGTACTATTTGCTAATATTTCCCTAACTAATAGTCTGCCAACTCTTTCTCAGGCATAAGATGCCATTAGTTATTAGATCCTCTTCCATACATATTGAAACTTCGGCACATGGGAATTCTGTTGAGAAAAAGCTTCTTCCCAGACTCCGCTCATGTGATATCTGCCAAGATGACACCTTGTCACATAGAAAAGGTTAAATTCAAGCATATCGCCAAAGGACATGACCTTGTCACATGGCTAACTTAAGCAAAAAAAAAAATAAAAGGGTTCTAGCCCTCCGGGAAGAGAAAGCGCAGGCTGTCTGTGTCACTGACTAATGGATGGCAGCACAGCGGCGTTCGCTTGGGCAAGTAGTTACTATTGTATGCAGCGCAGGGTCATCCACCAGACATGGGGTGTTGTGGGAAAACATACAGCTGATTAAGAATAGAAAGAAAAATCAATTCACAATAAAAAAGCCACTGACTCCGTAGGTGAGCAATGCAAATTTTTTCAAAAAAACTAAGAAAATATATAATTGTGCATAATATGAAACATGATGTGGTACAATATAGACAAACCAGAAGCCATAAGTTAATAAAAGGTACAAGCAGAATCTCAAAGACAAATGTAATTATAATTATCTAAAAGTCTGAGACAGGTGAGATTATTCTGCTTTTTCTTAAAAATGCTGGTTTTTCTTATCCAATGTCATACTAATGTGATTTCTACTTCTCATTTTCCAAATGCTTCATCTCTGTCTTCTGTATGCTGCTGAGAAGGCTCTGCTTGTATTTATGGTACCCGTAGCTGGAAAAATAATTTGTTGATGGTGCAGTTACTGGGTAGATTTAGTTAGTGTAGTAATTTCCTTAATTACTAGGGGGATTTAGGTAGTGTCTGAGCTCACTGATCATTATCATAGCATTTCTGATCCCCTCCAAAACAGAGGAAAGATGTCCTCTCTGATTTATGGCTTCTGTTTCTTGCATTGAATGAATGATCCACCTGCAAGAGTGGTCACTGTTGTCCTGCAGAGTTAGCAAGGCCTTTTCTGTTCATGATCTACTCTTCTCTTTGGTTGCAAAGTAGGTATTTGCTTATCCTTAGTATCCTCACACTTCTGTCACTCCAAGTTCTTGTCATGTAGCTTTTTACTAAGAGCTTGAGGATTAATGATCGTAGAAAGGTAATTAGATGCTGTTATTAAGATCTGTGACTTTCTGCTCCGATAGCAGGTCACTACACTTCGATTCACTTGTCGAGGGGAAGGAAAAGTAAAAATTCTGGGATATTTTAACTCATACAGCCGTAAAGACTTTGTTCAATACATTTCCCAGAGGCGCCGGGCTGTGCCTGCATGGGTTGGATTCGGTTGGACTCGATTTCTCCCACCTGGGGCAGCCCTGGGCTCTCCTCACAGAGGCTGCTCCTGCAGCCCCCGCCAGCACCTCGACACCCACACCCAATGCCCAGTCAAAGATGAAAGTTATTTGGCAAGATTAATAATTTTTTGTTTTTCACTAATATTTGGGAGGCCTCGACATGCAACTTAATCCCCTGGTGCCAGTTGCTGTGTAGGTGAACCTTGCCGCAGCACCTCGCAGCGCCTGGGAGCTGAGCTGAATGTCTCTGAACAGCCCTGATCTCTTCAGAGTTCCTCCGAGCCCTGCGGACTTGCTGCTTCAGGGTTCCTAGGACTACAGTCTATCCTACTTATTCTTAGAAATCAAGTTAAAGACCCACTAAGTAGAATATTTAACATATCGGTATGTAATTAAAGTCAGTATTTCTTTTGTCCGCTTTGTCTGGTAGCTCATGGCATCATTTTAAGTATCACAAGAAAAGTGAGAACCGTGCAGCACACAGACAGCGTAGAGAGCTTTTGGGCACATCCGTGTAGCCACAGGGTGCCACCATCGCTCCAGCTGATTGAAAGTGTTAGAGCAACACAAAGCGTATCACCTGGAGATTAATACGAAATACTTTCATCTAGTTTTTGAGCTGATGTTTATGCATTGATATGCTATAATGACACAATAATGATGCGCAACATTTGAGAAGCTCTAAAAGATGCGTAATCTATTTAAATTAGGGAAAAGAGTCCCCAGAGAGTTTAACAGTTCTCAGAAACCAATCTTCATACTTTCTAGCATCTATCATGTGGGCCTGAGTTTCCCACTGCACTGCGTTCATGTCGACCATAGGAGCCACTAGATTTTTCACACAAATAAACATGCAATTAGATATGTATGTTCTGTTAAGTGACTGCGGTGAAGAAATAGGTATGTGTCTGCATGTGCTAACATTCTTCGTGGACAATAGTAGCTGCTAGAGTCAGAGAAACTAGTTGGATGTTGTGTGGTAGCTCATCAATGTGATAAGCTGCACAAACAGAAGATGAAATATTGCTTTAACAAAAGCAGGACTTAATTTTAGCCAGTGGTATTCTGAAGCAATAACTGTTGTTTTCAGGTATACTGAATGAGGGTTGAGCACAATTTTTTTTTTTTTCTGGTTTAGTAATGTTAGTTACGAGTGCCCACTGAAACTAATGGATCATCTGAGATTAGCCTGAGAGAGGACAAAAATGTATTCCACATGTTACAGAACGCAATTAAAATTTGAAAAGTGCATGAAAATACTGTAGAATACCTATAAAGCTGAAAGAGCAAGGGAGTTTTTCTGGATTTCAAGGACTGCTTAAGTATTTTTCCCTTAAAATTAATCGGATTGCATGTGAGACAGCATAGAGAGCTAAGTTAGAAACCAGGACACTGCCAAGCAAGTCCCATTCTCACTGGAATACAGAGTTAGGCATTTTATACTTTAGTTTGGCCCTTCAGGCCTTTTATTTCCAGGTCTATCTTATTTGCTGATAACGATATCCAGGTGTACATTCCTCAAACAGCAAAACTGGTACTTATTTTTCAGGGTAACATATCTGAGCGCTAGATTAAAAAGTACAGGTAGGTTGGGTGTTCAGCAAAGATAGTGTTGCCTCAGGTGTTATCGCATGGTTTGTTTTCTTTTCTGTCTAATCCCTGACACCATTGGAAGGCAGTTTTGTAAGTAATACTTTATCTGATTTAAATAGCTCACTAATTTAAGTTCACAAGAAGCTATATTCCTGTTTCTATTAGCATTTGTAGACAATGTAAGAGAAAGTAACACTGATTAAATCCAAAACAAAATGAATAGAGTATTCTTTTGTAGGTGGTTTTTTTTTCTGCGTTGTTGTTGTTTTGGTTTTTGTTTCTGGCTTGTTTTGTTGTTGTTTTTTTGTTTGTTTGTCTGGGGGGTTTTAAGTGCAACTTAATGATAGAAATCTTAATGACAAAGAGGTTTTCTAATCATTGTACAGCATCACAGCAATTTCAGGTCTGGGCTTCTAGGTTTTGTTTAGTTTGCAGTGGTTTATGAGTTGAAGTGATTTGCAGAGGTGTAAGACTGGCAAAATTGACCGGTGAAGCACAAAGGTGCGGCAGACTGCTGATAAATTACTACTGGAAAGACTAGATGACTTTTAAACCAGAAATACTCTACTGCTCTGACCAGCCAAATGGTCCCATATAGCTTTTAAATATGCAGTTCAATCCTTATCATTTGAGAAGAATCAAGTCCTTAATATCCTTAACATTACTACTGTCCTTCAAGAAGAATTCTTAGCTTATTTTACTGGAACTAAATTAGTTCTGCTGCAAGAAGCAGGAACCACCTTGCAGGCAACCTACAACACGTACAGTTTCATAGCATTAATTGACTTCACACTTAGGAAAGATAGCACTGTCGTCAACATTTCTTTTTTTTTTTTTTTCTGTTTTGAAAGAAGAGTGTCAAAATGCCTTTTCTGCCACATTTAAAACCATCCAGCCTGTGGTCTAGCATATGCTGGAACAAATTATGCACAGAAAAATTGTATTCAGAAATTTTTGGATTTTCTGTCTGTATTTTCTCCTAAAATTAACGAGGTTTCGAGTAACAGAACACCGTGTGTAGTTCTAAAGGAGGAAATCTTCAGGTCTCCAGTTTGGCCCCACAGATGGAGAGAGGGTTCTGTATTATTACGGAATTTCAGCTGAGAAATATATTATTTCTGTAATTTCTACTAATCTCCTTAATGCCTGAACTGGATCTTAGACTTTCAGAGAGAACCTGAGTTCGAGCTAAGTCTCCATAGTAAAAATTTGGCCTGAAGGAATTTTTCATGGCCAAATTATAAACTGCTGGAAAATAAATTTCATATTGAAAATGTGGATTCAGCCTTCAGTGCAACAGTACTTTGCTTTTCCCGTTAATAACATAGTGACCTATATGTGCAAAGTTCCTTAAAGTATTTCTTGAGGCAAGTTTTTCTGCTCGGGGTATGATGGGATTTATTATTTATATAACTCACTTAGCTCCAGTAAAGTTTTTGATTAAAGACTTCTGTAACCGTAGCAGATGCTCTGGAACAGAGTTGATAAAACCAGGAAGTTGCAGAGTTCCATGAAGTTGGGCACACTTTTAATCAATGCAGGTATGTGACCATATAAGCTTAAATCGTACTTCGTGTATTTTTTCAGAATGGCTCTAAGTGGAGTAACATTGTATTTTCTGTAGGAAAAAAAAAAAAAGAGTCTCCAAATCTGCGTAAAATGTAAAGTTTTTCTTGAGACTTGCAGTGAGGGTGCAAATCATGCTGTGATGAGATACATCATACAGGGGTAGGTCAGGCCAGAACAACTGTTGTCAAACAGGCTGTTATATGAAAACAGAAGCTAAATTAGTCGTTGTCTTCCTCAAGTTGATATGGACTACAAGAAGATATAAAAATTTTCATACTCCTATATGCACTCAGTTACGTATTATTTAGCTCCTTTTATATGCAACTTAACTGAATGAGAATCTTAAACTCAACCTATTATGTTTAAAATATGTGTTTACCTGTTTTCTTCAAGAGAAATATGAAAGAATAGGATGTATACCGTAAATAAAGGATGATAATGTATGAGTCCTTGCAGCTGGAGGTTTTGGCCTGTTTAGTTAGCCAGTTCATCCAGAAAATGATAAATCATGTCAAGACAGAGAAGTCATTTCATTGTTTAAAAATGAAAAGAAAATCTGATTTTAAAATGTCAGGTTTAGGATTTATGAGCAGGATTCCCATAATCAGTCATTCAGAATGAATTGTATTAGTTAGGATCTATTTGCAGGCAGACAAGCTGAAAATATTTTTGTGCACAGTGCCAAGTAAGTTTACACTATCTCTCACATCCAAATTGCTTTTCCACCCTACGCAGATAGAAACACACAAACATGCACACACCGATTGTTAGTGCTGGGTTCCCTTATGAATTGGTTATAAACTATGACAACAGTGTGAAACACCATAAGGGGGAGGGATATTGTGGGTTTTTTTCTGTGGCATCAACGGTGGTTGCAGTCTGCTGAAGATAATGGGAACAATAATACCTATTATAGAATTGCTGTAGACAATGATTATTAGGGATAATACTTAGAGAGCAACCAGCTGTCGGGAATAGGCACTAACAAATTTGCCTACGTTGAATCTCATCCTTCAATTATTTAGGAATATGGGAATTTTGAAACTGATTTCCATGAGAGTGCGGGAATGGAAGGAGCTGAGCAAAACTTAACTGGGGGCATGTATTTGTTCAGATATGCTAAGGTAACTTCTGGTGTTTGAGGAAGGGATTTTCCTTAATTTTATCTTTTGCAAATAGCAGTTGGTGGCCCACAATGGGAATTCCTATGTGTCACTGTGGTAAGGGTATAACCATTAAAATGTATGCGATGAAGTATATAAGTAAACAACGACTATAATAGCCACAAACAGTAAATAACATACTTGATCCTTGATTGGGTCATACAGTCTCAAACTGTTAGAATGTATATAACCTTATCATCATTCAAAGTGTTCTTAGAATTGATTTTTCCTTATCCTTTAATTATTTCATTTGACTTTTTGGCATGGGAATTTTTCCTGAAAGTATACCCTACTCTCTGCAGTCAGAGGTTCAAAACATCAAGGTCTATGCACTTTGGAAGGATAGGAATGACAATGAGCCAATCAGTGCATGAAATGTAATGATAGCTCCACCTGTCTTCATCAAAAATCTGTTTCAAAAACTTTTTTCCAACTTGCATATCTCATAATAACAGATAATGCAGGGATTTAAGGATGAACATGATCCTATACATATCCTCTGTGTAAAGTGATTCTTGTAATGGCACAGGGCTGTAGGTGGTCTAAAGCAGGAGGGTTATGGTTTCAGAGAAGCCTGCGTGGGGACACTTACACAAATTGCAAGTTCCAGATTATGTGAAAGATAAACCGAGGAAATGGAGCATGTGAATTAGATCTTGATGTAAGACAGGATATAAAAGATAAGAAAGCAAGGAGGAGGATAAAGACTTGACTTGGGAACACCACGTTCAGATTTGGGGTTTAAATTTAAAGACTCTTCTGTTCAAAGGACTTCACCACCTTCATGTGAAGGAAGCTTGTAAAGTTCTGATAATGTGGTCTGTGGCCTTTTACATCTCATGTTAAATCTGTGATTCTCCTGTTGTATGTTTGATCACCCTCATTCCTGAGGCTGCATTTGATCCCTCTTCTCGTTCACTGAGTGATAATTTTACCTTCTGAAGTACTTATATCTTTTCCTGAGCTCAAGGAGACTAAGAACATCATTAATATTGGACTGTCTCTTAAGTTTCACAAAAAAAAAAAAGACTTTGAGTTCATCTTGCTTCTATGTCCTGTGGGACATTGCAAAGAGTGGGGAGTTGGGAAAACTAATTTAGCTGATTAGATTATAAAGATGATGTGAATTATTTGGTTAAGCTGTAGTCATGCTTTCAAATGGACATTAACAAGTCCATCTGAAAGTTGGTGAAGGAATTGCGAGGGCTCAGTTAAGTAAATATTTTAATAACAGAAAACACCAATCTTGCTACAGGTTGAAGAACATCATTAAAATTAAACCAAATTAAATTCAGCACATAAAGGAAAAGTAGGAGGCAGAATCTTTGGGTATCTTGCCAGACCTCAAAGTGCTATCATTGCCTCATCTTCATGGGAAGAAGAGAAATCCCTCTGATGAAATGAATGAACTGATGTCCTAGCAGCTGAAGGTGTGTCTATTTTAAGCTACAGCTAAAAATAGATCCATGAAATAATGTCTGTCCTGAAGTGAAAAAATTCCGGGGTAAACCCCAATACTTTTTCCTTTTCGAAATGTGTCTCCGCACAGAAGAAAGGTAAGTAACATGGCAGTAGGAAATCTATTTATTTCCTTCCATGTTGCTTAGTGCAGCTCTCTATCATTCTGTACATGCTCTATTTCTACACCTGCAGTCTGTGAGAGTGGACTGTAGGTCAGATTAATTGTTTTGGCACACTCCGTTGATCCCTTTCTTCCTACTGCTTCTCTGCAAGCAGAAAGCCCAGCTCGCTCTCCTTGCAATAAATGGGTGACTCGTCTTTTCAAAAAAAGTAGGACAGTGCTCAAATTTTTGCCTCAGACACAGATCTCATGGTCAAAAATGAATACATACAATACCTTCAAAAGTATGCTACTAATTAGGTGAACTGAAATTTTAATTTCTATGCAGCTGTGGGCTTGAATACATGTACAAGTTGCTTTGGAGTAGGCCTGCTGAACAGTCCTTACTGCAACTGCCTTCTTCAAAGGTGCTTTACACTTCTATTATGATACTGACTTTTAAAGTTCAAGCTCTTTTTAACCTGGTACTCAGACTTTCACATTCATTTTGTGCTGTTATACTTTTAAATTTATTAACATGTGTTTGTATGCATCTTGTACTGGATTGGTATAAAACCTGCGTGCTTCCACGGGGCAGTAGAACTGTTAAAACATTCCAGAGCTATACTAGAAAATCTGGGTTGTGTTTGAAGCCAAAAACTTATAACCACAGTCTTGTTGTTTGCTTTCTTTGTGGATAGCAACAAGCAACAGCCTCCACATGAATGATACTAAGGTAAATAGTATGTGAAGCTGTAGGGCATCCTATGTTTGTTGCCAAGACACCGATGTTAGAAAACAGAGCTGCCAAGTCAGATGCAGTTTATTTAGGAGTCTGGAAGTGTGAGCCCATGACAGCAGCATGATGTAGAATCTCAGTTTGGCTTCATTTGTACTAAGGGGCAAAAGGGAAAACAGCAGCACCTTGATAGAGCCTTCAGCTCTCTGTAGGAGAGAGGCGGCAATCAAGAATGGGATGGGGAAGGGGAAGAAATTGGTGGATTTTGAAAGCCTTTTAACCTCTGACTTCAGAGAAGAATGTGTATCAAATCTAATGAAACAAGGAGACAGATCTGGAAGAGCCTAATGGTGACACATTTATAAGACAGCAGACAAAGAAGCTGTCTTTGCTGAATGGAAGCTGACAGTAATTTCTCTTTTCACAAAAATGGCAGCTTGCTGCAGAAGAAAATAAAAATGGTAATGTGTAGATAGATATATATACATCAAATCCCTCTGCCTCCTACAGCAGAACGCTAGAAAATGGTAATGCTGTTGGCTTTCCATCATTTAATAAGTCTAGCCACACTCATGTTTATTTTTAATTTTTTTTTTCCCAGGTCAGTGATCCCTCCTACAGCAATACTTCCCTACCATAAACCAGCAGAAGCTAATGGTACAGAATATATTGCCTATTTTAAGCCAGAGGTAGGAGTAGGTGATTCTACCTGTAAATGACTGACGTTTTGCCTATCCTTCGTCAACTGGACTTGGTTTCCTTCTTCATTTCACAAGCAATTGTGAAACTATGAGCCTTAACATAACTGTTTTTGCCGCTCAGTTGGTGTTATATAGGTGTTTATTTTTTCCTGGGCTGCCAAGACTTAGTTGATACTGAACAAAATTTTGCCTATTAATGTCAATATCCATATTGAAGTGTGAGAACATTTCTCGTATAGTTGTCTTTTCAGTATTCTCCTAATTACTATACAAGCCATATTAGATTCTTACAAATTTTACCAAAATACTGCCTTTTACAGGCTTAGTGCCTAATAAGCGACCTTTTATTTGGACTTGGAGAAGAGACATTGCAATCTAGTCTCACAAATGTGTAGAATATTGAGTTAGCAGATTCTTGCATATTTTAGTTGCACAAGGTAATATCTTTAGAGGAAGAGATTTCATTTGGAGCTGGTTGAAAATGCTTTTTTTGTAATACCTGAAACATTTAAGTTGAAATATTTCTCAGTGACATACTGTCCATGAATCCAAGGCAGGGAACTCTGGGGAACTTAAGGGAACTCTGCATTTGTAGCTTATTGATTTGCCTTGAAGTTCTCTGCAGACGTCAGAAACATCAGTTTCTCTGAATAGGTTCAAGCTCTGAATAGCTTTGTGTTTACCTCAGTTTTATTTTTATTAATAAGCTGCTCAGTATCAACGAATAGTAAGAAAATTCCCTATGAACTCAAACCTCTTGAGGATCAGTTATTTTTACCTCCTCTGCTCTAGGGATATGAGCTGATACAATCCTATGTAGAAATTAAGGGGAAATGGTGTGTGAATCATTTTAATTCTAGCTTCTGGTTTTTAGTGAGCATTTTGAAGCCTTTGCTACATAAAATAAAGGGAAATGAAAAAGTGAACGAGGAACATGGTCCTTCATGGTATAACTAAAACACTTATAGTGTAGAAATGATTTAGCCAAATTAAATTCAAGAAGGGGGAATCATCTGGATATTAAAAGAACCTAAACTGACACTTAGGTTCTTAGAAGGTAAATCTGCATTCTCTGGGGATTATTTCACTTACAGAAATAACAATGTGTTGTAATGCAAATGATGTTTGATAACTAAATAATATGCTGAACCAGTCCAGGCTTCAAGGGCAGGCTTTATACAGAATGGGAATAATGTCTCTAGCTACCGTATCACAATAATGCAACTGTCTAAAAGTTTGAGGTGCTGGTATTCTACGTACATTCTACTGCTGGACACTAAAAGGTTCTTAGGCTTCTCCTCCTTGAAGTGTTTGAAAAAAGTGGAGAAGGTGCTTTTACTCAGATTTATAAGGAATTAAGATGAATTTGAATACTGTGGTTATCCCGCTTCCTTGATCACAGTTTCTGAGTTTTATTAGAGGAAGTTTAACCAAAGCCAAACAAAAAGAGGCAAGTGTTATTGATACAGGAATGCTATCAAATTATAATGACTGAACTGAGATGTTCGCAGTCTCACAAACAGAAATTGGAAAGGGACCACAAGGCAATAAGCTGTGGCTCACACACAAGTCTTCTGGTAGTAACCTTAATTATTTCTTTCTCTTGTAAGTATGCAATATTAGTGGGATTCATCAGATGCTGCTGCTGTTGATTTACAGATATCCGATCCTGAATACATATTTTAGATCTTGGAGTAAGTATTTCATTGTGGCTTACGATGTATTTTTATTATTGTTAGTGGTTTTGCTATAAAGTATGCTCTGGTTTAGAATCATAGAATAACTTGGTTTGGAAGGTACTTCCAAAGGTCTTCTAATCCACCCACCTGCTCAAACAGATCTAATGAGATCAAGTTGTGCGGGTACTTGTCTTGAAACTTCCAAGGATGGAGATCCTGCAGCCTGCTCCAGTACTTGACCACTCTCATGGTTAAAATAAATTTAAAAATATTTATAATTGGAATTTTCTAGTTGGGATTTCCAGCTTGTGTCCATTGACCCTTGTCCTGTTGCTGTGCACCTCTGAGAATAGTCTGGCTCCCTTTTCTCTGTACAATGCCATATGAACAACCCCTTTCAGCCAGATCCTTATAAACACAGTCACTCTGGGTTTCTAAGAGACATAGCTCCATCTAACACAATTAACAGTTGCTCCTTGGTTAGTCCGAAATTAGATGCTAGTGTTGTTGCATTCATCTAGGTTTGTACTTCTTGATATTTATCCTGGCTTCAGCTGCTTTTCTTGATCCTCAGTTTCTGTTTTGATTCCTGTTACTGAACTGATGCGCAGTTCCATACGAAGGTTCCAGGTCTCACCATAAGTGTATTTGCCTTAAAAACACTCAAGATTTAGGAAAAAATTCTGGAGAGAGGTTAAATAGTCACCACTCAATTTTGGGAATGATATACTACATAGAAAGAAAACATAGTATTTCTTTAAAGTGCTGGAAAAAAATGCTAAGAGAATTGAGAAGACCATTTTTCCTCAGTTCAGTGTACACCTGTGATCAGCTCTCAATACGCCTTTCTCTATCTCTAATTGTTTAATAAGATATGCTTAAAAGAATATAGCCTTTAACTATAGGCACCTGTAAGAAGAAAGTTATCAGATACCCTGTCAGTCAGCAGATAGTTTGAAATCCTGTATCTTTTAATTCTCTAGAAGGTAGACTTTAAGTTTTTTCTTCTTTTATGTTTCATCTCAGTTTTCTGTAAGCCAAGTGGCATTGCAGGTGGCAAAATTAACTTATGTCAATATTTTACCTTCTGACAATGGCAGAGTTCTGAGAGGGCTAGATCTGTTGTGAAATACTGGTGATGTGCAGAGCTCCAAAACAGTACCTTGAGCATATGGAATAACAATGAGATTTTAAGTAAAGTCTATATCTGTATGCATTTTCTATGGGATATTTTTGGATTTTCATAATGATTTGATTTCTTGTGGACTACAATTGGATCATGTTAAGACATCAACTAACCAAGAAAGCTGGCAATGGAATTAAAGGAGTGCTATGGATTGACATTTTATGCAGTAATATCTTTCTCAGTTTCTTCAAAGTTAAGATCTGTTATGGCTTTGGCTGGGTAGAGTTCCAGGGACTGGACTATTTGAAAGTGAAGGAGACTCGCACTTGGACAGAGGACCTAAGTACGTAGCTTGTCAATAAGAACCCGCTCCCTGAATTTCCCCAGTTAATTACTGTTTTCCTTCCATGTCATTATTTACTGCCCTTTGGATCCACTGAAAGTTTTGGAAAGCTATCCTTACAAGGTTTGTTAGTGGTGTAAGTCTACCTGGAAAATCTATTCCTAACTCTTGACAATCTACTTTTGCAAAACTAAGCTTCAGAAAGAACTGTGCTTCAACATAAAACAGTGACAATAAAAGCAAAGCAAGACAACTTGCTCCACAAAAGGTAAACAAAGGAGAGTTTTTCAAGAATGGCAGGCAGTTTGCTCCTAAATCTCTTTGCTACTATGATTTGTGATCCTGAATCAAAACTTCTGAAAATCTCCAGCCTCTGTTGCATCCATCATTCAACATCATATTAACTGCAGAAGGAAATGAAATAGAAAGTCTTGTTACACAAAATGGGTGTCTTATCTGCTGAGGAAGACAAAAGTAAGTGTGAATTTAGCTTTTATTGGATAATATACCACCTGGCTCCTAGCCTCAGTAGCAGACTGAGACCTTGTAGCACATATTTAAATATACTTTCAACTTTTTTTTTTTTTTTTTTAATGAAATAACTCTCTGGACATTCTATCCATACAAACATTTTCTGCCACTTCTGGTTGTAAATGTCAGGAAATGTGCACCAGTGGCAAGTTATGCATTCTACTAAAAACTGTTTGATCAGAAGGTATTTCTTTTTTCCATTATTTGCTTGTTCAGTTAGTTCTTGATTTACAAACATGAGGAAGAACATTCTTCTCTACCATAGCACCTATGCTGTGCCCTACCCATGCACATCTTCAAGATCTTAGGCATTAGTATTGATGCCACTTCATGGTTAAAAAAAGAATTTTCCTGCAAATTCATGAACAATAGTTTAAACAAAAGGCAATCATTGTCACTCTTTGACATTTCTTCCTTGCCATATTGCTATAATAGGTTCCGCAGGGTAAGTTTGGTGCACTGTTTGCAATCTGCTATTGATTACTGTTGCACTGACGCTAATGTAGTGAAAACTGTTGTTTAAGAAAACTAAAAATATTACTGAGTTTGAAAAAAATCTCATAATCTCTGAATACTTTGTGAAGATAACTTCCACTCTGAAATCAGTTGTCTCAACGCGGTTCTTAATTCTGTGTCTTAAAAGAGAGACCCCAATATTCACTTCTACTTGACCTCTGTTGTACATTTGTGTTTTCAATACCAAAAGAAAGCCTCTTTCAGCAGTCCCTCTCATTATTAAGAAACTAGCTTGTAGCAGAACTGAGCTGAGAAAATAATGGTAAACTTAGAAACTGGAAAGAAAGAAGTTGACCATGGTAATATTGTTATTCTTTTGGGCTGTACATATTCTTCTGCTTCAATCAGACACTGTTTCAGTAATGAGCTCCACGTTCTCCTGTCTCAAAGGGCCTCACCCTGCTGTGACTTAGAAGATTCATTTTACCACCCCACTCTTATTTGTCCATTATATCTTCATTTATCATTTGAAAGAATATTTCACAGAACCAAGTAGTTGTTGATAGTTGGAAAATACCTCATGCTTTTTTATTGATACTGGAGCTTAATAGAAATACCTTCCCACACATCGACACTGTGCTTTAGGGGTAAAACATCGTTCTCCAAACCAACTGGAAAGTACATGGGGGGAAGCAACATATCGACTTCCTTTGCTGGTACATTATTCTCTGGATCTTCACATTTGACTTCTGTCAAAGGGGAATGTATTGGGAAGATGGACCTTTGACTGATTCAGTTCAGCCACCTTTGTGTGTTCAAGAAATCGGAGTTTATTGTAATGATGAATTATCAGTTAATTGATTGCAAATGTCAGAACTGTAGTCACCATTCAAATGTGTTTAGTCTCTGAAAGTGCTTGAGTTTTGACTGTTATTAGACTGATATTAGTTAGGTACCTCAAATGCTTCTTTTTCACTGCTGCTTCTGTGGCCCGAACAGTGGCCCAAACTACTTGCAACTCATGAGTGGTGTCTGAAAAAGATTTTATCAGAATTATTCCAGAAATATCTAATTAGGTGTAATCAAAATGTTCCAGAGTGATAGCTGAGTTAAAAAAATATTCTTTTGTAAGTGACACAACTAGTGAAGCTTAGTTTTCTGGAGATTTGACTTTAATCCCTCCATTAAATTCCTGCATTCACCCCATTGCCTTCGCGCTCCCCCACAGCTTTCTCTAGGACATGTCCTGAATCTTGAATGGTAATCTGCCCCTTCTCCTGCTCCACGTTGTTCTCTGGTGACTTAGAGTTATGCATGTGCTGAGAGGCCAGCAAACAAAACAAATTGAACAGTTGATCTTACACTGCACTTTTCTTTATCCACCTGGAGATTTTCAAACTCAGAAAAACTCCAGCCCCAAATGAAAACTGAACATGATCCCTCCCCACCAAAAACCCCAGACTTCAAACCCAATAAAATTCTTTCTGCCTTTGAGATCTCTTTCAAAGTTCGTGATTTGGCCGGTAAACTAAGACTATGTGAAAGTGTGACAGATGAACAGGTGATGTGATTGTGTAAGTCTGCTTTCATTTGGAAAACAGGGCTGAAAAGTTCTAGTAGAGACTTGCTTGTAGCTGCCATGCTGCCTGGGTCCCCTCTGACACAGTCTGCTGTGGCTTCACAGGCTGTGCAGCTTTCAGCCCTCCGGCTTTGAGGCAGCCTGTCAGGAATCCTTTTGTGGAGAACAAGGAAAAGTATTGAATTTTTATTTCAAATGAGAGCAAAACAGTTTTCAGAATTCTCTTTGAAACCTGACTGTTCTTCTATATGTTTTCTGGAATTTTGCTTTCTGTAAGTATTTGTGTGTTGTTCACAGAAAGCAGAGATGAGGTACAAATATAAGACTGCCAGAGTTCATAATTTTGAGAAAAGATTCATTAAAAAAAGAAAAAAGAATGTGTTGGGTTCAAGGTTCACTAAGGTATTCCAAATAGTTTGTTTGAAATCTCAAAAGAACAATAAAAAAGAATCATTTGAGGGAGCCAAGAACTTCTAGTATTATTTTTTTCAAGGAAAGTAATAGTATGAAAATTGTATATATTTAACAGGATGTTATATATCTAACTGAATTTTTTGTTTTGAAAATCATAAATTTGTTTGACAGTTATTTTTTCTAGGTTTTTCTTGTTACCTCAGTTTTCTGGGTCACATGGATTCAATCTCATCAAGCTCAAGCATCACTCTTTTTCATAAATTGTCTTGGAATGGCATCTGGGAGCCTTAATTTAACTACAGAATCACATAACACCTTTACGGCACATCTCTTCTAGGCCTTCTCACTGTTGATATACCTATTTCAGCTTTTGTGGTGTGATTAGGAAAAATTGTGATAGAATGCACCATCTTTACTCCTTCTCCTCTAACCCAAATGACCATCCAGTTTCACATTTATATCTCTGAAAGTTGGTAGCGGCTAAAAGAAGATGGGAACAATCATTCACGCTTATCCCACTGTTTATAATTGAAGAGAGGGTTTGATTTTTATTATTATTATTATTATTATTATTATTATTATTATTATTATTATTATTATTACAACACTTATAGACAATGCTATCTAGCCAGGAAGTATTTCATATAGGTCATCCTTACCTTATCTCACCCTGCAGTAGTTATCTTTGGGGGGAAAAAAATAATTCTAGCTCTGATATCATCTTACATAATTTGTGATCCATATAGACCCACTCTGCCATTTCTTCTGCTGAAAATATCATATCTCAGCATTTTAATTTAAGGCAGGTTGCAAAGAGAGAGCAAAAAATCTTCCACATAGTTAAAAAGTTTTTTATCTCTGCAGAGCTTTATTTTTATTAGGTTTTCTTAATCTCTTCTCCTTATGTTTCCACATATCAGCAGCAGTATTAAATAATAATGATAAATAATGTAGACTCAACCAGCACTCTACATTAGGAATGTAGGCACTAAACTCCTGAAGAGTATTCTGGGTGCGTGCACGCACAAGGCCAACGTGCTTTTTTGTAATTATTTACTTGTGTGTTCTTCTTCCCCCTGGCTATAAAAGTTAAGTCAGTTGTTTCTGATTCTTGGTAGCTGGTTGTTAGTCAGCTCTGCTGGTTGTCAAAAAAGAAGTTAACTTATATTTATCTATAGAATAGCTCTAGTCTGATAGTACTTCAGGTGTGTCTTGTTAATAGATGCAGAGATAATTTAAAGGTGGTTCACTTGCACAACTGCAATTGCCCTATTATCTTCATAAAACAAAGGGGGGTTTTGTTCTATTTTCCACTATATCTTTTCTCCCTTTAAAAAGACCTTTGCGGATGCTACCTGTGAGTCACCAATGGATGAATTCTCACCAACGGATAGAGTTTTTCTTTTGAGAAAATTGTAATTTCAGCACGAGGGAATGCAAGAAACTTTCAAGTCTTACCCCTAGTGCTAATATTGGCATCTTCTGTGTTTTTGGACAAATAATTCTCTCTGCTTTTGCAAGGCACACAATAATTCATTCATTTATCAAATCAAGAAATTGGGCTTAGTTGAGCAGATAATTTTAAAGTTTGGAGTTAATATTCACAATTAAGAGCAGAATTTACCCTAGTGTCTGCAAAGCAATTAAACACGTGCAATGGGCTACATGGGTGTTACTTCAATTATTTCAGAGTCATAGAGGCTGTGCATGGGCACTGCAGTTGCTTCTGCCAGTGAGATTTGGAGAATGCCTTCTGTTAAGCCAGAACTGTGGAAAGAATTTGAAAAATAAAGTTGAACAAGTGTGGGTAGCATTTTTGTTTCCATATTGAACTTCTGATTGTATTGATTAGGCTCTGATTCAATAACATAGTTCTTCATTTCACTGTATCTTTATTCCCCAGAGTTTTTTCGCTGTATGTACCAATAGATTTCTTAGATTTCAGAGGGGAAAAAAATTGCAAAATTGTCATGCCACGTGTCAAGGGTCAAAGAATGAAACATAAGGCTGCAATGAAATGCCAGTATACTTTGGGAGTAGCACATCCCCAAACAGTAGGAAGACCTCCCAAAGTATGAAGAACTAGTTTCTGTCTGGCTTAGAGAACACATTTCATGAGCTACAGTTATGAAATAAAAAAGGAAATACATATAAACGTGAACTCACAGCTTCATCATCAAAAATTTTAAACTAAATGCTTGTACATTTTGCAGGAATATGCTCTGAAGTGAATGTGTTAATTTTTAGCCTTAATTGCATCTGCAAACCAGACCCAGCATTTTCAAACAGATATAAGAAATTATAAAACAGGTCTGGACATTTAAGGCAGGATCATTGCATCAAGCATGAGGGCATTTGAGAAAGGGCAAGGAAAAGATGGCAGAGGGTTGTAGCCGTTTGAAATAAGAACAATACATTCAGAAGAATTCATTGTTCATTCATCTGGTCACCCCTTTGGCTAGAAATTCTGGAGATAAAAATTCAGCATGCTCACTTTTGGTGATAATTGCCTTTCCTGCTTAAATTAGGGTCAGTGGTGTACATGAACCTGGCTTTAATTTGGATCAGGATTCATGGTTTTCACAGAATCACAGAATGTTAGGGATTGGAAGGAACCTTGAAAGAGAAGATAATATCCTGATTATCTTCAGTGCTTTTGTTTCAGAACATGCCAGCTGGTTTGGTCTCAGATAAAACTTAATTAGAAGGTGTGCTCAAAGAGCCCCAACCATTAACAAGCATTCAGGCCATAGACTCAGGCTATAAATATTCCAAAGTAAAATCCCTAAAACACATATTCTAGAGACTGCATTCTCAGCACCAGTGTCTTACATCTACAGGCCTTCTACAATGATCTGTACTAATGTCCACTAACTCATGCTGGATCCCTGCCAATGAATTTTAGGTTTGTGACTGTGTCAGTGTGTGAGTGTGATGTGAGGGAAATAGATTTTCCTGGGGTTGGTTGGTTGTTTGTTTTTCTCTAGAGTATTTCCTTGCAGAGAGTTTGTCTTTTTCAGACATGAAAAATGTGTGCATTCCAACAAATGAACAACTGTGTTTTTATGAAGGTATTTGAAAAATGGCAACAAGTTAATTTCTTTCCTTTTGATCATTTAATAGTTGCCTAAACTACGCAGCATGGCTTCTGTGTATTTTTTTATTATGGAAACTTTTATGTTTCGATGGAGTCGCAATTATCAATTATCTCTTTCTTCCAGGAATAAATGTAAAGGGTCAAGGTATTTGAGAATTTATCTGATTTCCTGTCCCATTTAAGCTGCCTAAAAATGTCACCTTCTAAAAAAATTATTGGAGCTTCTAATGTCAACTGTTATTCACCTTAGTTACATATAAGAGCATTGGGGTTATGTCTTAATACAGTTGGAACTGAACTACAGGCAATTCTCAGGGTTCACACTTGCTAAAGTGCAAAAAGTTTTGAAATAATTTTTAAGCATATCCATTCTTACTCAAACTTACCATGTCTTATTACTAAGAATGAAAAGAATTGTTCAAGTCAAAGTTTTGTTACAAGATTTTCTTATGAGATTTGACAAGACAGGTTTATCACCATAAGTCATAGAAATAGTTCTACTAAATGAAGGATGTATTATAAACAAAAAGAAAAGCTGAGTGTAGTGGTTTTATTTGTTTTTGCCTACATCTCAAATAAAAGGCTCAAAGTCAGAAGTGACAGAGTTTTTTAGTGAGAATTCTTGTAGGCTATGAGATGCCATCCAAACTAAAGGAGACGGTTTGTTTCTTGCATACTTGAGTTCATGTGGATTATATATCTATATTTTTTGCCTTTGGTGTTTTGTGAAGGGATTTGGTGATGCAATGGAAATTCTGTTTTCTAGATTAACATTGAATATGGGAGATATTAGACATGTCTGGTTTGGTTTTGATGTTACTTTGTTGAGGTTTTGGTTATTTTATAATTGAAATTGGGTGTATTCAAATCCTTTCTGAAAGCCTCTGAAAACCCATATTTACATAGTGGGATCATCTACCTGTTATTCTGCACAGCCTGGGGATCCCCAGTTTAACCGTTTAAACCCCATTTTGGCCCTGTCTCCCCCAGTCCTTCCCTCAAGCTTAGCTAAAACAAATACAGAAATAAGAGACAGGTATGGAGATCTCCTAAAACAAAACCAACCAAACAAAAAAATCACATGAAAAAATACCAGACTTGTCACAAAGTGAGACTCTGTGAAAGCATTTAAGTAATAAAACGTGTGATGATGAACTGATTTTTAGAGGTGTCAGTACAAAATCGCCAATATTATCATAGGTGCTTCCAAAAATAGGAATTATGTGTTCTTTAGAACCGTTCACAGTCGTAATAAAATTTTGTTGTTCTGAATATTTATCTTCCAAAAGTAGGCAACATTTTCTTGTTATTTTTCCTCTAAGGATTTCTTTTACAGTGTGCCTTTTTGGACTATATTTTATGGTACATACAGGTATTAAAAAAGGTGTTCCCTCTTTGGTAAAACATGTTTTCCAAACTTAAAGAAAAATATGCTAGCCAAACATTTTCCAAATTTCTCAGAAAATGTGAGAGTAAAGTTACAAACCAGTCAATTCAAAAGTAATTTTTGCCAAAAACAAGCAACTCCTGCTTTGCTACTTCCTCACAAATCTCTTCCAGATTAAACCTTTTTAGCAAAATGCCAATCAGAATCTCTCAAAATTGCTGAGTGATTACTAGTTGAACCAATCACACCAAATGGAGTGAAAAAGTACGTTGCTCTAATTATGCCTTGAATTTTGTTGGCCTGTCTAACAGTACTGAGAAAGTAACATGCTATAGATGAGAATGTATTATACCTTCCCTCCTTTTCAGGCTTAGCTGTTGGTTTTTAATTTCTCAGATCCTCAAGTAATGTGAGAGGTTCTCGCAGAGCCTGTTGCTGGCATGTCCTAAGTTGGTGATCACAGTGCAGTGCATTGGGATATCTTTCCACGCTGGTAGTATTATTGCCATTTTACAGAGTGGAAGAAGCCAGCGCCTGCAGGGTGAGCTCTCTAGAGATTTACGTTGCACTCTTATAGTGGTTACTTTCAAGTGCCCATGAAGCAGATTTGTGAGCAAATCTCAGCAAGCTGCTGCAAAAATAGATCTAAAACACTCTAAGACTTAGCACGCCAATATTCACATATATACAGATAGGTAGTGTCTGTTACTTTTTGTGCATCCAATCACCAGGCAATGTTAACAGAATACGAATTTGAAAATGAAAAGTAGCCATACTCCAATAACCACTTTATGCAGCTTTTTACCACTACCAACAAAATAATCACCTGGTCATCATTTCTAGTGAAATGTCATAGGCATCAATAAATTCTCTTGTTCATCAGTAGGAAAATAGCTTCTCTATTCCCTAATAAATATTTTACATTATCATAACTCCAGACTAATTTTATGACTGATTGCAGATAGATATCAATATTAACATTGCAAACCGGACATAAATTAATCACCCAGGTAATAGTTTGTGAACTAAAAATTTTTATGAAGGTCATAACAAAACTAATCCTTCTCTTCTTTTCATTTTTTATTCTCTTCAACATCGAAGCTGGTCTGGCAATGAAAAATTAGACGTGTAGGGAAACAAAATTACCTTATAAGGTGTAAGGAACGTTTAACAAAGAACTGTTGTTTTTACATAACTGAGGACCTGGCACCTGACCCCAGCATGGGGGAAGGACCGAGAGACATCGGACTATGAATTCTTAATGTAAAACACAGTCTCTTCCCGGAATACATACTGATACCTGTATACATACTGATACCTGTATACATACTGATACCTGTATTTACAAGTTAATTTAGGGGGAAGTGTAGCCAAAGTACCAGGAATCCATACTGATAAGGGGAAGGGTACTGTATGTGTCAGGGTAGTCTGTAAACCCTGAAGTACCCAACCAATGGGGAACAGGGGAGAGAAATTGCAGCCGGGATTTTGGGGGGATATAAGCAGGGGCTTTTTGCCCTATCAGGTGTGCCTACCTTTAGGTAGAACACCCGATCTTGCAAAATCGTTATTAAAATATGCTTTGCTGAGAGATCCTGCCTGGGCCTATTAAAATTGCAAAATAATTGTTTCCTACAAAGGTCTTTTAACAACCTGGCAAATCTCTGATAAATTAGATAAACCCACTGTGTCCCACTCAGTTGTTAAAACAAGCACGAGGCAGGCTAGCTGAAACACTCACATGAACTATAAACACTGCATGTTGGTAACAGGGAAGTTCTTGAGGCTCTTGAAAACTGTAGTAATAACTGGAAAAGTTAAGTGGTTGCATTTACCCTAAAGGTTGCAGCAAACAGTCCCAGGGAACACAAAGTACAATTCAGGCCACTTACCTGTATGATATAGTGGGATAATTAAAATATTAGCTGGGTATAATTAGAAATACCCAGCTCCAGACCTTTCTCTGTTTCAGGTCACCATTGATCACTACCATGAGCAACAGCAGGGCTGTATTTTGGGCATCAGCTGTCTGGGCAGCTCTGGGACACACCTGTATTATGTGACCCACAGATTCTGTGGGACAGCGGTACCTTTAGACTATGTGTGATAAACCTGTGTAGGAATATACAGCTTTGCAGGAATTGCAGTCCTTTAGATTGCAGACTCCAGTACTGAGGCTGGCTGCTGAACTACTAAAGCACAGATCAGTTGCCCATAGCTGAGATGACCCACCATTGTTCAAGGTCATGTGATTTTTCTAAAATATTGACACCTCTTCACGCGTTTCAAAAGGAGCCATCATGTGCCTATTCTCTGATCTCTATGTTTGAGGACGTGCTCCCTAAAATTGACAGGATGAAATAAGTACACTTTTGCACTGCTGTTAGATAGCTTAAACAGTCATTAAGACTATAAGCGCTGCCAGATTCCAGGCACTTTTCTTATCCTAAAAGTGTGGTCCAGTATAAAGAAAACTACTACAAAGTTTTCACACCAGAAAAATCTCCAGAGAGCAGAAACTTAAACTCCAAGGAAGCAAGCAAGAAGTGAGTTTAACCATCCTCATTTGCTCCTTCTTTCCTAATAGATTTTACCCTGTTGCCTTCTGATTCAAATGGTGAAATCCTCCCTTTCTAGAATTTATTGCTTTTTTTTCACTAGAAGAAAAATTGCAAATCCGGTACAGAGGCAAGCAAATAAATTCTTTAAAGGGTTGGAAATCAAGTTGCAGCTGTTTTTTCCTCTTTCTTAATGTGAGTCTGTTGCTGCTTACTGTAGTATTTGTCAAATTTGACAGATATTTGTCACTACTGTATCCATGCATTCAATTGCTAAGACCTGAGCACTGTGACATCCAGCTTCTTGTTAGCTAATTTGCATGCTATTTTCTTGTAAGGTATTTCATACTATTGTTTTAGCTGCTAGTAGTTTATGGATAGAGTTATGCAAAATAACAAACTGACCCAACCCCAAACTTGAACAAAGGCTTTGCATCACTATGTTATTTAGTGTGGCCAAATGTACAAAAGGCTAAAGGAAAATTATCTGGATGTGCAGGAGAGAACAAGTAGTGAATTAATGTATTTCCCAGCTCACATCAGCTAGCTACAGTTGAGGAAATTCCTCAACCATTTGCATAAAAGTGCCAAACTTTAGAAAGGTATACAAGGGATGAGTAACCTGCCACATATCTATAAAAAAGACAGTATTCAATGCCTCTCAATGGGAGTCTGATAAACGACTTTAGAATTGCTTCCACTCCAGTGTAAATCAGATTATTTACGTGTTATCTGAAAAATGCTGTGAGAGTGCAATCTGCCAAGGACACTTAAAATATGTTCTACTTGTGTATCATTTAAGGAAGAACCTTCAATCACTTGTGGCCTGGAAATATGCACTAGTAAGAAGTTTTCATAAAGGAAACCTCAAAAGCTAAAGAATGTTATTGTAACTGCTGCACACAAGGGAAGGAATTTGGCAGGGTTTTTCACCCGAGTACTCCTGAACTGATTAGCTATTCAGATACCGTCCTGCTCCCCGCTTCTGCCTGCCGTCATTTGTCTGCTTTCTCACTCTGAATACTTACTATGTATTCCTCTTTCCCAATGCCAGCCATTCAACAGTGCTGACAAGAAAAATGCTCCACCACGGTGGACATCAATGCCTTAGAAAATATCTTTTCCATTAACCCATGTCATCTGGGCAGTGTTTATTCTAGGGATAGGTAATTTACTATTGAAGAAAGGCTTTTAAACTATACTTCACTGTAAGAAATGAATGGGCATAATGGTCTGCCTTTGAGGCAGTATCATATAAATAAAAAAGGGAATGTCTACTAAGAGCTATTGGGGAAGACTTTTTCTTTCCTTCTGCACTGGTTTGTTGGTGACTTTGAGCAATCACATAACCAAAGGAGAGCTTACTCAGCATGTAGTATGACTTTCCTCAAATACCATACCCAGTAACCATTAGGCCTGTTTTTCTGGAATATGTTTGGCACTGAGGATGAAAACGCTCCACATTATAGTGCTTGCCAAGATGGATGCTCCGTGAGGCTACAGTGGCTTCTGGAGCTTAGAAAACATGGGTGGAGGTCAGCTTCTTATAGCCCAGAGTGTTCTGGAGGTAGTGTGGAAGGTAGTGTGGAAATGATGATAACGTGGAGAAAGAAGAGCATGGGTTGAATGGCAGCTTGAGTATTAAGGGCAGCAATAAACTAGGAAGAGGCCCGAGAAGAACTTGGATGTCAGGGTCCTGATGAACGTTGGACCAGATTCATTCCTCGTTCTTTGTAAATCTCTGGGACTACCTGTGCTTTTGAAGTGTGGGAGGTTAGAATTAGTTTATAAGTTTCATAAACTGTTTTAATGATTGTATAGCTTTTGGGGTCTGTGAATTCTAGTGAAGCTTTCTGAGTTTCTAACGAGAAACATCAGAGGTGTCAGTTTCTTTTCGTGTAAAGAATTTGTGCTCAATATCCCTTAAAATACTGTGTGCATTGTTATTGCCCAACATCTGCCTTAGTAATGGTAACCCTGACATTTTTTTCTTAGTTATATAAAAACAAAATAGAGGAAACCTGCAAGAAATTCTTCCTGTCTGTACAATTCCTGTAATGACTATCAGAAGTGCTTGGTCCTAGCACTGGATTAGTGCAGGCACACTAGGCGACCTATACTGCATCCTCGTACAAAAATTCTGAATAGAGCTTAATCCCATACAGATTAAAGCAAAAAATCCTTAGCTTTATTAAGCATGTTTCTTCTTTCTTTATGGACCATTTCCTAACTTGGAGCTGTTTTGCATCTCTTTTGCTGCAGGACTTTTTCAGATAATCTAGCCAGCAGTTTATTTAATATAAAGCATATTTCACAAGGCATGTTGAAAAATCTAGATCTTCCTTCTTGGCTCTGCCTCACACAGTCCTTGTGGTTTTATCCTCCCTCCAGCTCTGCAGGTCAGCATTTTTTGCCTAGAGCTTACCCTATTTCTTGAAATGTATCTTTACAACAATTTCCCTTTTTTCTGTATTTCTGTTCTGTTTCTTGAATTGAAAACTGTTCCCTATAAGATTAGTGTAACTTCAGATTGTGATACAATATTTTACAGGTTGTAGAGAATATTTAAACAGCATCAACTATGCGTTTAGAAATTAGTTTCTTCTTGTCTCTTGCCACACAAATGGTAGTCCTGCTTTCACTGACTTGCGTGTGAAAAAATCCAGAGAAAGACTGTGAAGCCTTTTTTTTTTGAAAATGTAGTCAAACTTGCAAAGATTAAATGCTTGCTCTCAGCTTTCTACAGCATGTCAAGTCAGCAATAGGCAGTGCATGTCTTCTACTGTAAGCCACCGTAACCAAAAATAAAAGAGAAAAAAAAAGTAGATGAGATTCATGCTATTACGTTAGGTAAAAGAGATCAAATAAGTGTGATACGAAACCATTATACTGCTATCATTTTATGCAGAAAATATTATTTTTTTAGATGACATTCAATGGTGATTTTTGTTATATTTATAGGATCATAGAAGTTAGTGTCTTCATGCTACTTTGTTTTTAATTGCAAAATGTAAAATTTCAGTATTTGGAATTTCAAGATTTCTAATATTTTAAAAAGGAACATAGCACCAATGTTCTTTCCAAAGACTCCATAATAAGCTTATTGATTACAAATCTGTAACTCTAGCCACAGCTTAGAAAGAATTGTGTGGGATTTTCCAATACAAAATACATCTTTAAAGTATTTTCTTAATATCCTTCTCCCATACACACATTCTTATAGAGAAACCATTTTTTAAAAACATTTGCAGAAGACATAGTATCTATCTAATAGAGTTGGAACTGATGGCAAAATATGAATTTTGTGTCTGACTGACCACTTTTTTCTTTTTTTTTTTTTTTTTTCCATTTCTGGAATGTGAGGGGAAGCAGACATCATAATGTAATACTAATTGAGGATATCTTCTTTGTATTTCCCTCTGTTCCTGTCCTCTCTGTTTACCTGTGTGGTGTTCTTAATCAATTACAACAAATAATTCTCAAAGTATGCTGTGTTTCTGAAAAGATTCATTCCAGTTTCTTGGTACACTTTTGTTTTGGTTTGGGATTTTTTTTGTTTTGTTTTATTTTTTGTTTTTTGTTTTTACTGCAAAGAGTTTTCCATTTTGCTGAGCACAGCTGCCATGACATTTTGCTTTCTGAAAGCTGCATTGTACCTTAGAGGCATGGGTAAAAGTTGCAAGTTCAGAGCAGTTGTCTGAGTGTGGCAATGTATTCTGATCAGTTCGTCTTTGTGGCAGGCTTTTTGGCAGGAAGTGGAGGAAGTTTTGGGTTTGTTGTTTTTTTTTTTTTAATTGTGGATTAATAATTTAGACAAGTATCGTGTGTTTGCTTTGTGACCATAAATGCGCTGCATTTGATCTTTGAATTTCCAGAGCTCCACTCACCTAATATTATCCAGGTACTATACAAAAAGAAGTGTGGCATGTTCAGGGGAGAAAAAAAAATTGGATCTACTAATACAAAGACCAAAAAAATTAATTTAATAAAAGCAATATTTACTCTTTCTCTAAAACAACCATATAACATCCAGAACCTTAAGTTATGAGATTATTTATACTTTTAACAAAAATACATTCTCAGTCCCAGGTTCCTTAGAGTCCACAGAAATCTGTTTAATTTACAGGACTAAAATGGTTTAAATGCAATAAAAATATCACAATAAATACAAGAAATATTTAGATTAGATTTTTAACAACAAATTCCACTAACTATGGTGAGACCTATGGTAGAATGGTAGGTCCTGGCACCACTATATTATCCCTGTGCTCCTACAAGTTTGCTCAAAATGCAGAATTGCTGGAAAGATTTACTTGCTGACAACTTTGTTTGTATAATTTGTATATGGATTTTATGGCCCTTAAAGATACAAAAAGTTAACACACAATATTTTTCTATATCAAATTAACATGACTTTTCAGGGAGAGGAATTTCAGAGTGAACATTTCTGCCAAGTAAGTGACATTTTTCACCAGTCACTATATATATATATATAGGATACACATTTTGTGATGGGTTTTATTTTTAGCCTGGGAAAACCAGCACAGGTGAAAAAGAGACTATGACTTCCTTTGTTTAGCAAAGTTGTCTCTATTTGATAATACTTCTGCCATCAATCCTGGCACTGATACATAGCCATTTTAATTTACTTCAGCTCTTCTCAGACAGAAGTCCCAGTGACTGAAGAAACAAAGAAAGAGAACTGATCTTCCTAAAGATTTCTTTAAAACACGCTAATTTTTTGTTCTGTCCTTGTTAGCTGCAAATCTCTTTTGAATGCACAGGTGGAAGATCTTTCTACCCTAATGCATTCGGGCAAGCAAATAGCCTGACTATTAATACTAAGAATGCTGTAAAGAGGAGAAAAACCAAATAGGTGAATGTGCGGGGGGAAGAGAAGGTTAAGGGAGGGATAATATTGGGAAAAAAAAAATCCTGAAAGGCTTCTGAACCTCATAGGTATTTTCTTCTTATTGGAAAAGAATATTACAGTGAGTTGTCCAGCACAGCAGGGTACCGACCCAGCAGCCAGCTGTCTATGAGCTCTCTCCATGCAGCATGCAGGCATTCTTCTTGCCTTTTTTTTTTTCCTAATTATTTCACACATCATTCAGTGCTTACTGTGTAATGCTAGAAAATTAGTTTAATACAGATGATGGTGATAAAGTACCCTGAGTTCTCAACAGAATCTGATTCAAAATTGTTATCTCTTGCACTTAAGAAAAGAAACAAACCAAAACAAAATGCTTCTTTTGTGGTATATACTCTTTTGGAGAAATTAGTCAAATTCAACAAAACTTATATTGTACTGTAACATACATCAACAGCTCTTTGAATCCAACAGTGGCAAAGCCCTGTTGAATTCTAAACTGGTGTTTTTCCCCAGGCATAGGTTACTTCATAGTACTGTAATTTTGGTTAGTAGAACTGTGCCTTTTATAAGAAGAATGAAAACATAAGCCTGTTCATATTTTCTTATTTGCAAGAATGATAATTTTAAAATCTCTTTTATACCTTTGGTATACCAAGACAAATCACCATGGATCACCTTCACTTGAATTTGCCCTGAAAGAACACATGACGTTCCTCATTGTTTCTTTTGAAGAACTTTGGATATTTGAAGTACACATATACAACAGGAATTTTAGCTTCTGGAACAGGAGATCTGTCATCCTTTTGCTCAGGCTGTGTGGCAATTGCGCTTCCCCCCCACCCCAAGAACTGGTGTGGCAGTTGCACATTGCCCTCTGAGAACCAGGGCCTTCAATGGGGCAGTTAATGGCTCTTTTTGTGGGGACCCGGAGTCGGTTGCCAGGCTCGTTAGCAGAGGAGGGGCCCAGAGAAGCTGAGAAGCTTCTGGAATGCCCACAGCCAGATCTGATCAGACTATCAATGGGGCTCCCGCCGAAGACTCCCTTTGTGTGGTCTTCTTGGAGCAGCGGGTCTGCAGAGCCCTGTGGAGCCCTCCCCTTAGACTGGAACGCCATCTAAGGAAACTTCCCAGGATTGGGAACGCTCCACTTCCTCGTTTGGGTGAGTGATAATTTACTGGATATATCCTGGAATAAGTCCTTGCTGCAACAGGCGAGTGTTTGTTTCTTGTGGGCAAAACGGGGCAGAGAGCTCTGGTTATGTTTCTTGTGGGTGCGTGTATGCAAGCTGTGGATCCTCATTATTCTTACTTTATTGCACCCCAATAATCTCAGCTGATATACAAACCTGCATTTTATGTTATTGGAGTGCTAACTAATTGTATAAACCCTGTTTCTTGTCTGTTTATTGGCTGCACTTTTCTGGCCGGAATAAAGATTGGTTTGGACCATGTTGTCCGCCCAAACTGCCTTTGGGGTCCCTCCGTGACAGGCGGATAAGAATAGGTATATTACTTCAGTTAACGAAGGGAAAAGAGTTCTCAATTTATTTTCTGATTTGTTTTAATTGTGAATTGTTCCTTTGTTTTGCATTTTTTTCAGATGTTGACAATTTCAGATCCTGGTTATGTTACTGAGCTTGCATGCTTTATGTGAAAGAGTAAGCACATTCTAAGTATTGTACTGCGTATACAAAGTCCTCCATTAGGAATCAGAAACCATCTATACAAGGCACTGACAAATCTAAGCCATAGTGCTCTCTTTCCCACAATTATTCAGTAAAAGATGGGATTTGTTTAATAGCCATTATTCATATTGCTTCAGTGAACTAATGCTACCTGTTTGTATACCTTCTACTTAATTTTGATAAATGAATCTTCATTCTAAGGAGTTGTTGTGGGAAACAGGATCTCCTTAATTAAAAGAGTTCCATAAATATGACTAATCTGCCATCTAACTGTGCCTTCTTGTTCCTAGCAGTTCCTAGTCTCTCTCTTGTGAGGACTTTTTTGTTTTCTTGTCATGCCATTTCCATCCCCCACCCCCAGTGCAATTGCAAAACAGAATTTTACCATCTGGTCCAGCCCAGCAAATCTATCTGTAGCACAGCATGCTGCCACTTGCAGGAACTTTCCTTAGCCGGATTTAGTGGTGTCATAAATGGTGTAAATTACATGCCAGTAAATTAGTGCAAGTCAGCATGAAGGCAATTTAGATACTAGAGAGTGTAAGTTATAATGGGAAAGAATCCAATTTAGGTATGTAATATAGTGGAATGTTGTGTGACTTATCACTTTCATAAGTTACACATTTAGGCTTTAAAACCACTGTTTGGAAGGTTTGCATCTAATGGCATTCAACATAACACAAGATTTTCCATTAAAAAAAACCCAAAAGCTCCATAGTAGCAAAAAAGGAGACTTTTTTTTCATGATGACCACAATGACAAGCACAAAACAAGGGAACACAAAGGGAGCTGAATGCACGGTGTACGAGCTATGTGAAAGAGTAGGGAAGCATTGTTACATATGTTATTTTTAAAACTCAGCAGATGGTTTTACATAACTAATTTGCTGATGAATTCTGCTTTTCATTTCCATTTGAGAACTGTCTCAGGATACCGCTTTATGCTCTTAATTCCTCTAGTTAAGCCCATTGCTTTTGTGTATACATTTAGACTAAGGGGGTTAAGCACACAGAATGTTGGGATACAAAGACAGATTTTAGAGGCTATTAAAGGTGGGTGTATTTCACCCAAATTCAGGCATCTCTTCCTTCTACAGACCCTGATGAGAAACACATGCATCCTGAAGGTGATTTATCCCTCCAGACTGCAGTTGCCTGAAGCAGGCACTTCTTCTGGTTGAACCCAGCTCTCTCTCTCTCCATTCACTTCAAAAGAAGCTCTGGTTGCTACACCTGACTTTTTCGTGGTGCTTTTCACATTTTGAGCCTGCAAAGGTTTATTCTAATCCAGTCTGTGTCATCGGTGTCAATCTGTTTTATGGCTAATCTATTCTAGGCTTTAACTACTAGTAGATAACCATGTATTAGGAAGTTGGTAGGCTCAGGTTTACTCCACTGAGCCACGAGTTGGAAGGACGATAGAAGCTGTATCTACATTGGCATGAATGTGGCATAATAAGAGCAGGTCTGTGGAGTGAGGCTGCTGGTACTGAGGATCCACTGATCACAGAATGTATGTTTTGTAAGAATTTCCCTGACTGCTATTGTGAACCTCAACCATAGTTGGTAAAAGCCATGCAGGTGATAAGACTGGCCAAACGAGAGTAAGTGATGCTGTGGGTTGGTCGGTTATACTTAATATCAAGCAAGAGTATTTGAGCGGGGCTAGATCTTCTAACATTCTGAATGTTGTAAATGTCCTCTAATGCAATGCAGGTCTTGTATGCCCCTCTCAATGAGAAAAAAAGTTACTGAAACCTCCTTTTTGACCTGTCTGCTCTTTGATAAGGTGAATATTTCACAGAACAGAATTTCCTCCTACTTGTGCTTGCATTCAGTACTGCACTGGATGGCAGACATTGTCTCCATTTTGTTTTATCTCACTTTTCTCTGAGCAAGACTACTTAAAAGAAAATGTACCTAGGAATCTGTGTGTTCTTCAAGCACAAGTTAAACAGTATCGATTAATAATGACACAGACTTTGTTAATTCTTTGAAAATGGTGAAATAGTTGACCTCTGACATCCTTCCTAGAAAGCCACATATATTTGCTTATATAGGTAAGGCATCACTCTGACGCTTTAATATCTCTAAAGGTATTAAGCATCTCTGAAATATAAAGTTTATGATCCTGTTCTATTAAGAGATATGGAACACTTTAGCACACTTGGAAATAAATTTAAGCAGCATCTGCTGAGGTTATTAATCTCTTGCTATTCCTGCCACAAATTCTGAGTCCAAACAACACTGGATTAGGTTGATCTCTACATCTGCTTGTGAGATATGGTATATTAGATACTATTGCCTTATATATTGCTAGACTTCTAAGTGGCTTTCTAATTTCTAGATATTCCATTAAAAAAAAATCAAACACCAAACTGACTGGATATACATCCCTAGCAGATTAAATATAAGGTTGACACCAGAATTTCCAATAAATGATTCTCCCAAACATTCTGAGCACCAGGACAAAGTAAAAAGGTCAGAGAGTTAAAGAAAAATATAAATCACCATTCTCAGATTTATTTCTGCAATTGCAAACCAGTGCAGAGGAAAAAAGAGTTTGTACAGCTCTAAACATTTGAAATGGATTTAGTGAGAATTCACATATTCTGCAGTCAGTACTTCCCCATGTACAAATAAGATTCAAGGTTTTTTTGACATAGGGACTAGAACTACAGTGATTTAATCAACTCCTTTAATATGGATATGGCTGCCACTCACAATGCCCAATATGGCTTTGGTTACTGTAATGTGAATATTTATCCAGTAAGGGCACTGAGGTTATTAGTTAATTGCATACAATAATGACAGAGCTGTGAGACAGTGACAGCTGCTGCTTTTGATTTTTGTCAAACTCTCCGCAGATACAGGTTGCAAACAGTTTTCCTCTACAAAGAAACCAAGGATTTTTATTGCCTTCGTTTATGGGTAGTATGAGGTATCTCAAAGTCTGATTATTAATCAGTGGGTGAGATACTCAGCACTTTCCAAAATTCAGAGATCTGCAAGATGATCATTTAATGATTACTGAAACTGTTGGCTTATGACCATGATTTTAATAGGGAGCTGCTCAACCAGACATACAAGTAATTTTTTAAAAGCAAAGGCAACATATCTTTAATGTGTTTGTTCTTTACTATAGTTCCATATGTTTACCCTCTTGGTCTCTTGTTCTGTGGGTATGCACAGTTTACCTTTGCTTACAGTTTTGTATCAGTGACAATAACAGTTACTTCATGGTGCAGAATAACTTCATTAATTCATTTTCCTTTTCCCAACGTCTATTAGAACATGACTGTGCTGTATATTTGATGCATCAGTGGTGAATTCTTTTCCCTAGTAAGAATTGCAATAGTACCTGTTACTCTGTCAGAAATGGGCTAGCTCTGCTAAGGTTTGGTTTTGACCACTTCAATGAAGTCAGATGCTGAGCTTTGGCAACATGTCGAAGTGAGGTGAGACTAAACAAAAAGCTAGGCTGGGCTTCTGACTAAGATAAAACAATGTAGAAGCAATGCTATTCTGTTAACTGAAACTTTGGAGGATCTAAAATTACTAAAGCGTTAGGATTGGCAACGTGTGTTGTTGTTGTGTATAATATAAATAATATAAATAAATAATAAACCCCCAATATTTTATTTTAAAAATTTTTAAAAAATTAAAAATTTAAAAAATAAAAAATTAAATTTAAATTTTAAAATTTTAAAAATAAAAATTAAAAATAATAAAAATATATAAATAAAAAATTATATAAATAAATAATATAAATCCCAAAGTATTCCAGAGATGCCAGAAATGATACTTGGGAAAAGAAGTATAATGTAATGTTAAAGTTTTCTTCTGTTTTATTATTTTGGCTTATCGGATCCCTTTGCAGTAGAAGATCTGGTTAAAGGGAGTAACAAAATGGGTACTGCAACTTTTTGTCATAATGATTTTGTTCAAGAGACTTAATAGTGTTTGGACTATTATTACTAGGGTTACAATGGGCAAATGAAATGCATTAGCCACTGGATACCTGAGTAAGGGTCCTTGCAATTGATTACATCACCTGCCACTGTTCTGGGTGGCACTGGTTTCACTGGGATAGAATACCACTGCTTGCAGCAGAATTTCTCCTGCTTTCTGCAGTATAGACAAGAGCATAGTTTACTGCACCCAAATTCCAATTAGTGGTTGACGTCCCTCCCTACCAAGTTGTCAGTAGCTTCTGCTTTGAAAATGTCTTCATTATATGTCATAGAACTTTTAAAACTGGAGACACAATGGCTATTTGGATAGACCTTTGAGAAACATCCTTAATCTCTGAAGGTATGTTTTGCAGACATCTTGTTTTTGCTGACTATTGGAAGACATGCTTTGTCTGCCTGAGCAAAAATCAAATTAGGAAATGGAATACTGCTTTGCTAAGGCCTAATTGAGGGTATTTTTCGCAAGTTCCAAAAGAATCAAAATACAGCAAGCAACCAGGTTATACAGCTCAAATCACAAATGAACATATCCTCAAGTGCTGAAAGATTGCTGCTGCCTGGCTTCCCACTGAACAGTTTATTACTTACAAAAACGGCACTTTTACATCACACTTTGATATGCTTCCCTTTTCAAGTTTGAGTAGTGTTTGCTATTCCCTTTTTTTCTCAGCTGTGCCCAACCTTGTCTGAAATATTTTATGCAGTAGTTCTCACCTTTCTCAGGAAGGCACCTCTTAGGTTTTTCACTCTTAATTCACACAAAGTCTTGGAAACTACCTGTGCTCTCTCACCTCAGTTGTGTGAATTTTTCTGTCAGTAACACTAATACCATGATCTGTATGAGATTGCAAATTTACCAGAGTCCTGTAAGACTGAACATGAAGCCACTCCAAAGTCCCCCAGAAATCTATGACAAATGAGTGGTTGTGTAACTCCTGTCAGCTTCGAGGGTGCATCGCAGACAGAAGCTACATTCTTTACAGGAGTAGTAGTAAAGCATTTATTTATTTATTTATTTATTTATTTATCTATTTGCTTAGTTTAGAGCTAAACTAAGGATGATCTACCTTACCTCACTATAAGCACAATTGCTAACCAAAATTCTAGTTAAAACGGTCTGAAAACTTTGCTCCATCTTCTACAGTCTTATAAAATTCTTCCACCTTATGCCACTCCTTACCAGGCGGACAAGTTTTGCATATCAATTTGAAAATATACTTTTGCCTCATGATTTTGCGTATCAATCTCAAAATATCCTTTATAAGCAAAACCAATATGCACACGAATAGGTTAGTTTATACTCTCCTGAATGAGGAAGGAAAAAACCATGAAGGACTTGGCAGTGTTAGGTTAACAGCTGGACTCAACGATCTTAAAGGTCTTTGCCAAACAAAATGATTCTATGATTCTACCTCTTGTGGACTGTGCAGAAATAGACAATTTATAGTTCAACATGCTGGGCCTTCTAGAAAGTTCCAGTTGTACTAGATGTGAGTTTGACGAGATATTCCATAGAGATCCATGATACAGGGTTCACAAATATCTTTCCTAAAAGCCAAGAAAAGTTCAGTTGAATGTATGATTGGAGTGCACTGATGCACTGCTCTGCCATCACAAATGAAGTCTCCTTCAGAGCATTCAGTCAGCATCCCCTTAGCAAGTTACAACTTTCAGTTTACACCCTGCAGCACTTGAAGAGAATGTGTACTTAGACGGTGACAGAACAGCAGCTTCAGATAGGCAACTTCATCTTGGTTACTTCCCTAAGACACCAGATTTGCCAATTTGTTAATGTCCTTTGCCTTTAGCAATTTCATACTTGGGTTGTCAAGCACATTTGTTATGTATGTTCAACAAAGACTGTAATAAGGAAAAATACCTCATCCTGCAAGTTCTTCCATCTCTTCGATTCCAAACTTAGAGCTGGAGCTTTTGCTTACAAGTGGTAAGTGATATTTAGCTCAGTATTTTTAATCTAGAGGTATGGACACTTACAGAGGAGGCAAACAATGTTACTAAAGAAAAGAGAAGCAAAAGCATCTAAGGTGAAATGTGACAAAGGTCACAGGAAAAGACAGTGTTAGAGGGAAAAATCAAAACTAGAAGAGGTAAAAGAGAATAGATAGGAAAGAAAAGTACAGCGTTTGTTTAAATTGGGGTCCTTGGCCTTCTAGCAAAGAGTTGTGCCCAGAAGGAGTCAGCCTAATCCATTGGTTTGGGAAATTTAAGAAATGCAATAAAATGAGTTGCTTCAGCATAGAAAATTACCTAATTCTCTCAAATCTTGAGGCCAAAAATAGTAATGAAGTACTCAAGACCACGTTTGTGGCACTTCACAAGAAGTTACAATGGATTAGGCTGTCCCTTGAACACCACAGATGAAAAGCGTTTTCTCAGAAAAGGAAAATAGGCCAATGCTCTTTTTCCAGGAGTTTATTCTGATAGGATTGTTCATTTATTTATTTATTTATTTTAAACCCAAATATTAATTCTGGCTAAATTGTCAGTGTGCTTCTGTCAACGAAAGTGAGGGGCTATTGAGATAATTTGGGAGGAGGATGATGAGCTGGAGCCTGGCAAGTAGCTCTCCCTGTCTCTGTCCTAGCAATAGCCAGACATTGACGGAAACGTGTCCTGTTTGCAATAGCTTGTTCACATAGTGCTAGGATTTTTCCAAATTATTATTATTATCCCATCTAACCTGATTAACACAGACCATGGGTATTTCTGGAAGTATTTTGTAGTCTGGTTGGGAACTATGGGCCTAGAGATAAGTTGAAATAAGTTGAACTAAAGCAAACCTTTTCTGCTTAGTTGTCTGAATATATTATAAACACTGACCAGGAAAAATATTCCAGTAAAAAGAGGGAGCCGACTTACTACTGTATAAAGAGGCCCAAGATGCAGAATAAATCATTTCAGTTCCTCTACATCAGCTATTGGTTCTGTTTTTTCCTGTCTATTCTATCAGTCTCTCTTGAGGTTTTCACTGTCCTATAAGAAGTGTTAGCTGCTCCCAATGTTCAGCACCAATGTACTTTTACCTTCAAAAACCTGGTTTCTGCGGGTAAAAGCATGCTTTCGGAGCAGCTATTGTTATTGACTGATGTTAGCAGCTTTAGACTAGTAGTCCATGCTTTAAATGACACAGTAATAGCACCTTATCTGCAGCAAAGCAGCCTACCGACACTTTGAGAATCAATGAGATCCTACAACAAGTAGTTTCTTGATACGCTCCTTATTTTTTGGAGAAAAATAGCTATTTCAAAAGCTCTTGGGGCAAATTCCCAGCTGGTATTTTTAAGCCCCATTTCATTGATCTCCGTGTTTCAAAGGAACTGGAAACTTTGAGATGCCGACAATAGAAATCATCACGTACAAAAAATACTTCAGACGTAGCAGGTGTATAAAACAGCTATATGAAATATCGCATACAATGGTTAATTATTCTGTTTTAAAATTCCACTACGTCTTACAGGTCTCTTCACAATCACTTGTTTAACATGCTCTCCCCCGTCCTTCTCTTTCTTGAACTACCAAACATTGTAAAATAAGTCACTTATGATTGCAGACTCATGGAATCAGAACAATTGCCTGGATCTGTGGTTATGATCAAACTAACAAAGAAAGGAAGATTAAAGTGTTAGACAAATAATTCAGTAGTTCACTTTTTATGACTCATTTTATAGCTACTTCATATGGCACTGGCTGCAGCACACCAGCTTGCAGAAGCCTGTGAGGGACGGGAAAGAGATCTAGTGTGCCGAACTTTATTTTGTAGAACTTAATCAATGGAAGAATATTAAAGCAAACTATAGGAGACAAAGGTTTAACTGCCTTTTGTGGGGTTTTTTGGTACCATTTCTGTAGTCAGGAGGCAAGGCAAAATCGTGTTCCTGATACTACCCATATGCTGAAAACAGAAGAGAGCCAACTGAAAAATTTTGTTTTGATTTTTTGTTTTGTTACTTTACCCACTTACTCTGACAGTCAATTAAAACAAAACACCGAAAAAACCCAACAAACAATAACTGCAACAACAACACAAAAACAAACAAACCAAGCCCACCACATTATCCAGGGTCCATAAAAGGCAGTGTAAAGGTGTCTGACATTTTGACATGTTCAGACGAGACCCAAATGCAGCTGCCCGGGCATTCAGCGGCTTGATCAGCTTCTGGTTTTCAATGATATTTGGAAAGTGTTATGAAAGTCATTCTTTCAGCATGACTAATCATGTAAGTATTCTTATCTACAAATATTACAGGAAGGGGTTAAAGAATAAGAGCCCAAGTAGTGCAGTTTTCTAAAGGAATATGGTATTAGTGATATTTTAGAGTATGAGATAAATGTTGTATGGATCAATTGATTGTCAAGTCTGCAGTCTCATCATTTTTTGGGGTGATGAACCATTTGTTTCGTGGTGTAAGACTTACATGAAATGCAATTACCACTTAATCAATCTTGAGCGATATGAAGTGTGTAATGGCCTACTGGATCAATTATGAAGTTAGATCACTTCACCAACGTAGCAGTACAAGATTATTTTTAAAACTGATCTCCTTTCTTTTATAGAATGTGCTTTATATGTGGCAAAACTGACATCAGATCTAAACTATACACAAATTTATTTTATTATCAAAACAGCAGTCCTAAAGTTGAAATAGTTTTGACTCAGTAATAACCTAAAACATAATATAAACAAATGTTTGTGCATAGTGCCATTCTTTATGCAGTATTTACATCAAGGATTTGTTCTAATTCATAAATACTTTCTAAGCAATTACGTGGTACCCAAATTCACCTTTCTTATCTAGAGGTTCACTCTTCAATTTGGATAAATGTAGCTTATCAAAGAGTGCTAAAGCAGTCCATTACTGTGAAAAGAGAACATCAGTTCTTGGTGAATTAATTAAAAAACCCCATATCTACAACTGCAAAACATATTATGAAAATTTTCAAGTGAACATAATAACGCTGAGTGGGAAAAAGATAAATCATTCTGGAAAGGGAGATATTTTAAATTAGGTTTTTTTGGTGGCCTTTGAAATTGCTACAAATAAGTCTTTGCATGGCTTCTGGAATTAATATTGGTATGCTATGGTGTGGCTTTATGTGATGTCTTAACTGGTAATTAATCTTATTTTTAAATCCTCTGATAACATTTCTGATGTTTCTTTGCATTGAAGTAACTGCAAAGGCATTTTTTCAATGATAAGAAGTTTCAAATTAATGCATGGCATATGTAACTAAACAGATGCACAAATAAATGTATGGGAAAACATTATAATTTTGACAAACTAGCAAAAGCAGGGGCAAAAATCAGTCAGTAGCACTGATGAAGTTGTCACAAAGGGCTCTTAGTACATAAGGTACTATCCAGTGACTTGATTGATAGTCTGCTTGTAAGACCATGGGAATCTTTCCATGGACTTCCCAGATTACTTTGAGTCAGATCCAGTAAGTTGTGACATGTTTTTATTTGATCTAGGTGTTCTTTCTTGTGCTAGCTTAAGTTTAACATTATTTCTACAATAATATAAATATTATTCCTGTATATAATATTATTAGGCCTGTAACAGTCCGAACACATCTTTGGTTACCACTGAAAAATCTCGCAAAACCAAAAATTTAAAAAATAAGTATTATGACAGATAACCATTCTAATTTATGTTAAGATCTGCATGAATTCTACCATAAATTTCACATATGACTTCTGTAGTCCTCTTGCTATTTAAATATATGCAGGATGTAAAAAGTAAGGAAATACTCATGGTTATTGTATATCTCACAATTTTATTATTAAATTTGAGCATGTAAGGGCTTTTGGTAATCATATATGGAAAAAAAAAGGAAAAGCTATATGCACAGGATTGTTTGTTTGTTTGGGGTTTTCTTGTTTTTGCATGTGTGTGTGTTTTGTTTGTTTGTTTTTCAAATTTGCAGTAATGTCTTCCAGTCAATACAAACAGAGGTGCTGGATCTCAAAATTGTCTTGAAAACAATTCTTTTGGCTGCAATTCCATTCAAAATCTTTTGGAAATAATAATCCCTTGCCTGTTCAAGCCCGATGGCTTTCTCCTGTTTTCTAGCTTTCGTTCATCTTTGAACTCTGATTGTGACTTGATCCTCTGAAAACTGTCTTTCTTCTCCAAAAATAATTCATATGGATGTGTTTCTATAAAGCTGGTTCTTTTAACTGCTAGGCAGGTAACACAGCTGTTAAGTTCTTCAGCAGGAGGCCTAAATAGAGAATTAATTTAGAGAGACTTTACAAGTTTAAATCTTTGGTTTCCCTCTTCTGTAGTGTCAATTTTTATCTCAGGTTTTGCTATAGCCTTATGTCACGGGCATTCAAGGGAAGCTTGGGAGCCATGTCTAGAGGAGTAAGAAAAATTGCTCTAGTGTGCTGTGTTAGCAATAATTTGGCAGAGATGACCAGTGTAAGAAACTATATGAACAAATGTTTTCTAGTAAGAACTGTTTGCTGTCAGGATGAACAAGACAAATAGAAAATTACTTTATAGACAAACAGAAAAAACTACTCCCAGGAGATCATAAAGGTCTTTCATAGTCCCTGTATATCCTGAATGATTAGGTCTGGACTAGGCAGAAGAAATTCTTTGTATGTGTAGTGGTAGCATTCAGCTGTATTTGTGTTTATCAATGTACATGTAAAATGTTATAAAGAACTAAAAATGACCATGAGTTAGGGATAATTTAGAAGGCCAGATGACTCCAGCAGGTCCTCTCAGGTATTAGGTGATATCAAATGATTCCTACCTGAGACATATTTGAAGAAGATAGGAATGAGCCCTGTAGTCAGGTGGAGATGGGCATGATATTCCTTATATTCTATAGAACAAACATTTTTCTTTTTCAGTGTTATACCCAGGAACCTAACTCTGAAGCTTGCCAAGTGATTCTCATGTCTATTTTAGTATTAAACCTTCCTTTCTTCCACTGAACTGTCATGATGGATCAGAGGAAACGTCGAATTTATGCTACTCACAGATGTGACTTTCAGCATAGCAATGTCCAGCCACAACCAGCGCACAGGCCGTGGTGTTGGGGGTAATTGCGGGGAAGCTGGGGGCTGATCATGAGGGCAAACGCCATGGTCAGGGCCGGTGAGCCAGGCAATGCCTTTTACCAGGGAGAATGATCAGCAAAAGCAGTAGCACGTCCTTTGTGCAAGGAATAAAAAGTAGGGGTACTTCTTGGTTCCTAGCAAGCCCTGAAGCATCACAGCCCTGAGAAAATATTACTGATTATTGAGAAAGGGAACATTAATTGCAAATATTGATGCATACACTGGGAGCCAGAATTACTGAAATGTTTAACATTTAGAAAATGTAACCCACTACACTGAAAATGGTACTTAATGTGCCCTGTGACTGTGGAGTGTGTAATGCACTCAGACGCACATGCTTTTTATGTGAAGAATATGTTGCAGAGCTAGGCAGTTTGGAAAGAAGAATGGCATGACTGTATTGACTAGGAAACCAAAACGAATATATGCAAGCAAGAAATACTAATTTTCACATACAAACAGCACTAATTTAATATACCCTCATGTGTCTGTAATAGAGTCACCCAGCAACATAATGTTTCAGAAAGATCAGTATCGTTTCTGTGCTACAGAAAGCAGCCAGTTGGATTTGAGGTTTAATTAATTAAATATACTGATTTAAGCTATTAGAAATAGTTTTTAAAAATGCATTTACAAAAATGCAAAATCATTTTCTGTTTAGATTGCAATGAAATGAAAATATGACCTGCCAGTTAATTAGGAAAATTACTTGTAGGACTAGAGTCCTGAAAGTATTAGTATTTCAGAATAAAATATTTATCTAAAGATCCAAAATGACAGTAGCTTCCATTTTGAATCATATATTATCCCTATCATTATAAGCTGATTCATCTGTAGACTCAGTATTAACAGGAACATTTCAAGCAAAGATAAATATTTGGAAGAAAAAGCCTGCTTCTTAAAATGAGAAACACTATGTATTACATTTAGTTCGTCAAGGAAATTATGATAAATCATTCTTAGCTCAAAGCAGAAAAGTGTGATTAAGTGATCTGAACAACTAATGGCAATATCCATCCTCATTACTTTCCCCGTGATGGCATAGTATCTTCTGCTCATAGCAAAATATAAATGTGATAATCGACATTTTCAAGCTAGGGCAGCAGACACTTAGGTAAATGGCCTAGTTCTTAAAGGTTGCATTACAGTTTTTGTGCATGTATACGTGTTCTTACAGTATATAGTAAGGAAATGTATCTTTCATTCTGTCTTTAAAGGAGCCATGTTTGTTCCCAGAGGGGATGATTTTTAGAAGAGTTCTATAGGTGCAGGCAGCCATTGAAAAGACTTTGCTTTCTCCTCTCCTCTAACAGAACAACAGAAAGGGGCAGTAAGGGAGTCAGTATCTTCGTTTTTTGAAATTAACATTTACCATGCCAAAAAATAGTGATAGAGAGAAGATCTGATTGTTTCCTATAAAAACTTCAGAGATAAACACTGTGGAGGTGGAAGAGCTATTTAAGGTGATGAATGATGCTGGCATAACAAAAAATGCGTATACAGTGCCCCTGAATAAATTTATGGTGGAAATTAAGAAGAACTATGAATGGAATGAGGTTCTGGAGCAGCCATCCACAGGAGCAGAGGGGACATGAGCACATTTGACGTTAAGATGGATTTTATTATGCTCAGAATTATTTGATGTGGTTCTCTGCAATAACTGACTGGATGACTCTGTTATGGCTGAGTTCTACCCAAAGAAAGAAGCTGCCTTGGAGATGTAAGTCAGGACAACAGTAGCAGTTTTTAAGCTAGTTTAAACTTAGTGATCAGTACTGTGATGAGGCTTTGAGTTTAATCTAGTACATGATAGGTAAAGAGTGGCATGATTTAAGCATCAAAGCCATGTGTGCCTTTTGTGACGACTATTTGTTGACAGCTGTATATCAGTCTTGAGAAAGAAGATGACTTTCATCCTCCTAGATAAAAAATAACTCAAGATTTTGAAGCTAAGCATTGATACCTTATCAAGTTTGCTGTCAGTAGTATATGTAATTAAATGCTGGAGATGTTTAGCAATTGAAGGATCCCACTGAAATCTTATAAATAAAAACTGATGTTTAAGAAGATTGCGACACATTTTACAGGCTGTGTTATAGTGCTGGTCAGATGAGGCCGCTATAGTAATCACTAGTTCCTATGAGTCTTTCACATTTTAAAGTTTGTGAATATCTTTCTTGGTACTAAGACAGTTATATCCCATTTCTGAGAAAGCTGTAAGTTTGAAGAGTTATCTTCCGCCGAGCATTTTATTTCTCTTTTTTTTCCACAAAATGCAATGAAAATATTTCTGGATTTATAAACATTTTAGCATTTTTACTAACTACAGCTATATTCATGATACAATTTTAAAACTTGCTGTGAAATAATATTGGAATACCTGAAGTAGATTAATTGAATTTACTCACATATAGTTTCCTTAAACATTTATAGTGCTATATCATCCATTTGATTCGGAGGTACTATGTACAGTCTGTAGGTAATATAAAAGAGAGAGAAAGCATCTGTTTAGAATATGGATTTCAAAAATGCACAAAGGGTGAAATGACAAGGCTGTGATATTTGGAAAGCCAAGATAGCTTTGTCGACTGTAATATTTTGATGTCTTTCTATAATCTCAATATTGAATAAAATATTAAGAGACCATCCAGGTTCTACATGCTCGCTGTCTTCTGTTAGAAGGAAGTCTTTCACCGAAGAGAGACCTAGCTTAACTGTGTTTCTCTAGTCCTAGTGGCTTAACCCAAACCACCTCAGTACAACCGTAGATGTTGAACTGTGGTGACATATTAATTAGTATTGCATGTCAGACTATAATAAATTGCTGCATTAATCTAAAATTATGAAGTTACTTAAACATATGAACTTATAGCAAATAGAGTAGTTTACAAGAATTTTAAATGATTTCATATCCTAATCTGAAGAAGTACTCAGTGAGGGCCCTTTTTTGTGGTGGGAAATGGATCCATTGATTTTCATTCAGTGCTATAATCCACTGCCGACACTTAGGCTATAGTTCATGCAACTACCATTTTTTATAATTTTTTTTCTTCCTATTTTCATGGAAGAACGCTTCCTAAGTACACACTTCAAACACATGATTAAGTGCTGCTTGTTGCCCACATTACATTATAGTTCTATCTATGACTAGTTCTGAATATCTGATTTCTGGAGAAAATTATAGGTGTTGATTTTAAGAGATCATCCTATCTGACATCTTGTGATACTTCACCAGGGTAGTCAAACCTCATCATTCTTGCATTGTCACTGAAATATTCTTGGCTTTCAGTCTAATTACCTGGAACCCTATTTTTGCAAGATTTACCTGTGCTTCTGGGAGGAGATATAACCAAGGTGGTTAAGAGAGAGAAAGCAACTCAGAAACTGCAAGAGTTCATCACTATAATTAGTTTGCATACTGAAGATAATTCTGTGAAATACAACTGGGTTATGAGAAAGCTTGGGAATTTTTTGTTATGTTTGTATTTCATTTGCAGGAATTTGGAATTATTTATAATCTATTTAAAATGTTAGGTAAGATAGAAATAAAAATAAAGAAATAACTTTAATGTGCGCAAAAGACTGCCATACATGAATTAAGGTAGAATTTGGGTAATTTCGTCTATAATCAATAAATTCTCCAAACCTGATTTTAAGGAGAAAGTCCATCTTAATGGGACTTTTATTTGAGAAAAAGTTTAGCAGAAGTTATTCCTTTTATATATACTATTTTAAAATGTTTTAACATACTGACTGTTATGGTAGAGAAGCCACTATAAAAAAATAATGCAGTATGTGAAATAAACTGAGGTAATACGTAGGTGGTACTACTTCTAAAGGCAAGGTTAAATTCCTAGTTGAGATTATATCATTCTAGTTTTAGACAGAATAAGTGAAGAGGGAGAAATATGAGGGTATATGGCATGTTACCAAAATCGACAGTGCATAGAAGTCAGGGAGTTATATATATACAATCAATGCATTGGACCGGTTTCTCAGAAACACCATGAGAGCAAGGGATTTCTAAGTTAACCAGGAGCAAATGCCAAGGGAGGTGGATGCTTCTGCTAGCCATTGAATGAATAAAGTCTCTGACTACTAATTAAAAGATCGCATCTTTGATTCCTGCCTTGCTTGAATAATTTGTACCTAGGAGTAATCTGGCACCTTAACTTAGAGGTTTTGGACAGAAAATCTCTTCAGATGTGCATCTCTGACAGAACATCTTTTTCCCATTAAACAATAAGAAGACCGATGCAAGTATATTAGTTGTATCAGTTTTCAAATACCTATTCTGACTTATTTTGAACAGAGACTTTAAACACAGTATTGTGCACTCTTGAACTAAGAGTAAGATCTGCCTCGCTTACGCAAAGTATCTTTCTGCTACCATATCTAATTAGACTGATGTTTAACACCATACAGGAGTGTGTTTTATGTGACTGTACAGTTATGGCTGCTAACCTCTATGTTGATGTAGCAATGTAATTTCAGCATCCAAAAATTCTTTCACCTGAGATGTGAATATCTCTTTCAGAACAAAATAAAGGTTTTTCTCAGATTAACACTTATTTTGTAGAGACAAATTAAGAATAGACAAAGTGTTAAAAGGGTCTGGTTTCTTCTATGTACAGGAAATGACCCTATTCTTGAGAGGTGCATAAAACACTACATCTCTAGAGAGGAAAGGACGGTCATTGATCTGTTAGAAGAAGAGTTAAAACTAACTACTGGCTAAACTGAGGTATTAAAAAGTCCGCAAGGCTGAGGGTAAAGGTTTGAATATGAATAGAACCACCAGGAAGATTTGGGTACCCCACATTTAAGAACCTTTTCCCATAGAGGCAAAGTTCCAGGATACAAGATTTTGAGCTGCATTCTCCTGGGCCTAGGTTTCCTAATAGTTTAATAGCTGGTGACACAAAGATATAATAGCTATGAAATATAAAAAAAATATAGAATAAGTAAAAGTATGGTTTTTCTTTTGTTTTCTATATGCCTGTCTCTAAATCTGTGTCAAGAGCATTGTCTGTGTCTGGACAGTATCAGTATGTTATACCTTCATTTTTGTCCTAGACTTCATCTGTTGTTTATGCCAGTTTCTGGAATGGCATTTCACTCCAAATAATGTGTTGCAATCAAGGTGGTGGTCCAGTCTCACTGTGCCTGGACACATACACACTCCTCAGTGGTACCAGTCATAAAAGAGTATTCTTCCACTGAGATGCATGAACAGTGCCAGTGTCAGCAACACTGAGAGCTGGAATGGAAAATGCATCTTGTGGCGATCAGTGTTAACCAGAGATTGCTTATTATTCCAGTGGAATAGAAGAAAAGGCTCTCAGTTTTTCATGCCTAGCCTCCCATATCCTCAGAGATACAGGGTATTGGGCCAAGCTTTTGGGGCCCAGCTCTGATGGTCTAACATTTTTCTCTCAACGCTCTTCTTGTGTAGGCAAAATGTACTTTGGAGCATCTTCACTGTTGGCAATTACCTAATTGATCTGTTTTTCTGGCTGGAGAAGGAGACAGAGTGAGTGCAGGAACTCATCAGAGCTTGTCAGGTTCATGGTAGATTCTTAGGTTCCAAAATATTAACTCCATTTCATTCTGGACTTCGCCTTATTTTATTAGGCATCCTTTAATTGTCTCAAACGTAGGCATTATACAGCTAAACAAAGAAATGTTGAGAGAGCTGTGTGAATAGGATTCAATCAGAATTAAAGCTTAACATCATAGGTTAACAGAAAAAGGAACGTTTTAAAAATCTTTACTTGTGTTCAGTTAATGTTGTATTTCTTTGAAGTATTAATCAGAAAATGCAGTGCATTTTTTTCCTCCTCAGAGGCCTGAAGTTCAACATCTAATGCGCATCTAATATTGAGATGCAACCGGAATTTAGGGTAAACCCTTTTCTAAATCAGTTTCTAATTTGGATGTCTTTGGTTCTGATGAACGTCGGGCATCCTAACAGCGAGCATTCACCATGCAGTTAAAACTAATCAGAACTGCAGCTTTCCCCTAAAAAACCCTGTTCGAGGAACTGCTCTAATTTAGAAGTTAATTTATGTGTATGGTTAAATACTATATACTCATTCCTTGAAGTCCATTATAAAAGGAGATTTTTGTCAGCCAATTATAGTGGGGGATGGTAATGAAAATCAATTGTGTGTTTCTAAATGTTAACTTTCATTAGACCTTGTGAGGATAATCAAACTGCTGTTATCCATTGATCCGTAGGACGTGCATTTTCCTAATCTGTGGCCGGCAGTCACCTCAGGTAGCAGTTCGCAGGGGCAGCTCAGAGCTCTTGCCTGTGCTGACATCTAACACACTTTAAAGCATATGGTGGGGAAGAGCTTCTAAGGGAAGTTTTGTCCAACTCTCTGTTAGTACATTGTCCAGCCAATGTTAAAAAATATATGTTTTCCCAGGGCAGCTTATTTATTTGGTCAAGTACCATTCTGGCCAGCTGTTACTTTTATTTTGTTTTATACCATTTGTTTTCTTTCATGCCAGATCTTTAACTTAGCTTCAGAGTTTGTTTTGGCTTAGTATGGTCCTTGGCTTTAACCCCAGATTTCACAACAAAAATACTATTTTTATGTCCCCAGTACACTTTGAGATCTGCATAGTCAAACGGAATGAGGAAATCAATGTCAGTGTGAGGTGCTATATTGACCTTTACACTTTCCCTTTTCCCTTCAGAAAAAACTCTTTTCACCATGTTATTCATCCACAGCACATAGCACAGTGGATTCTCTGTACTTGATTATTGACCTGTTGATGTTTCTGCAATGAAATCATCATGCTTTCAAACCAATGGAAAATTAAATTGTATCTGTGAAGGCAGAAAAATAGTGTTATTAATGAAATAATTTTTAAAGCTTTTAGGTAAGCTATAAGTTGGAAAGGAAAAGCCTACAAGAAACCTAAGTGTAATTTCAAAGACTGAGACATTAGAAAATAGGACTTGAAGATACTAAGTCAATGTCTGTAACATCATTATCTAGTAAGATACCTAGAGAGTAATAGATTTTCAAATCACAGTCACACTTTATCACAAGAAGTACTGAGAACTTGGAACAAATTCTGCTCTAACTCAGGGATGTTAGCAATAACATTTTTGTGAAATGTTTAATGGACAGGCAAATTCGGATTGAGACAGGAGTTTTCACTTCACTTGGATTCCAAAGTGAAAGCAATAGGATTTGGATGAAAGCATTTAGCACCTCAATAATTATAATTTTACATATATCTCTTTATAAAAATATAGAAAATAAAACTGTGATTTTTAGCTTGGGTAGAAAAAAAAGGTAACTGGATCAGTTCTTTCATGACCAAAAGACAGCAAAGTGTAGCTCTCTTACTTCAAGTCCATTTATTTACAAGGTGGGAAATTCGGCCTCAAGCTCTATTTGGTTCGAAAAAGTGGTTGAAATAAATTTTGTCAATCATTGCTGCCTGTACACTGGGCTGAATATCTTTGTTTCTCTTTCAGTTTCCTTTTCCCACGCTTGGTATTGCCATCCATGCAAAACCTCCTTCATGAGGTTTCTTGTTTTGATTAGTTAGTGGTCAACATTTTAAAGGAGTTCTTAAACCAAACCAAAACAACCCTCCCTAGCTCCCTCCTCTCACATATCCATATCCTCCTTTCACGTATTCATATCTTCCTCTCCCCATCGCATATCTACAAATGTCCCAACTCAAATATTCTATAAATCTGTTGGATTGCTCCAATATCTACATATATATTTTTCAGAGCGATTAGTTCTGAAGCAGGTTTCATAATCATATGAAAGTATCCCCTTCAGTAAATGCTTAATATTGTATGCCTTGATGTACTATTGTGAAGGAAATGGAACATTTAAATATGAAGCATCTTATCAGTTCAAAATTTGTACTAAATTAGCAACACATCATAGTTCTGTTTCTCTCTTTCCTTTTTCTTCTTATACATTGCACAAATCTTATATTGTTAGCTTGTCTACTTTCACAGAACTGCAAAATTATTTTTTTGGTTTATGGGTGATAAGAAATCTCTGCACATATCCAAGGAATGACATTTTAATTAAATCTGTTTTCCTTCCTGTGTAATATAGTGAGCTGATTTGTTTCATCATTTGGTAATTGTTGCCAAATGCCTCTAGCTTATTCTTTTAGATTGTAGTGATGGTAGGATATTGTCATGTTTTAGTGAAACTCAGGGCTGAAGTTTTAGAAACAGAAGAAAAGAAAGAAGTGCTAGGCCACATTAACCTGTCTATTTCAAAAGGGAACATTGACCTTTAAAAATACATACAAAACTATTTTCATGAATAAATCTACTTAATTTTGTGGGAGACTAAAAGATCTTTGCCACTGAATTGAGAGGCAAGTTTAAGAATGTTAAGACCTCAGTAGGTACAAATCAATTTAGTTTCCATTAATCAGAATGGTGATTTGATTTCTACACTAAAGCCAATCTACTTAGTATTTGTTAATAATTCCATTTTCAAGCCCGTTAATAGCCACATGACAACAGTGGTGTGAGTGAATAAGCTCTGGGGGGAGATTCAACAGGACTAGGATTTAGGCTTTGTGCCACAACTCTGCTGATTACCTCTAGATTTGGGAGCTCAAAGCACAGGTAAAGCAAAGCAATCCTCCTGGGGGAAAAGGAGAGGTGATATATCTCCTTTCCTAGATGTATCCTGAATGACTTTGAGGAATAATGTAGAATGTCCCCATTCCACTTGTCTAATTCACAGGACAATAAAAAAAGCATGTTGCATATTGTTAATAAAGTGCTCAGGTGCTCTCCTGGGGAGAATTGTCAAGCCCTATGACTTATGAAAACCAAGATACCAAAGAAATGGTAATGACATTGAAAGTACAAAAGAAGAAATTCTTTACAATGGGGGTGATAAGACACTGGAACAGGCTGCCCAGAGAAGTTGTGGATGTCCAACCTGGAACACTGGCATTGTTTGAGGTCAGGCTGGAGAGAACTTTGAGTTATCTGATCTGGTGAAATATGTCCCTGCTCACGGCAGGGAGGTTGGAACTAGTTGATCTTTAAAGGTCCTTTCCAACCCAAACCATTCTCTGATTCTACACATTGATGGACATCCTTATTCATAGCAGCTGTGGGAGGAAGAAGAGAACTGAAACACGAAGCTTTTAGTCCCTTGCAACAACGAGCAAGATTTGTTAGGGAAGTTCTAAGTGCATGGAATTTTTTTTTCTTTTTGCTTCATTTCCTTTCTCTGAGTGCCCTGGATGTTACAAAATTAATTTGGTTTTAATTTCAGGTCTTAAACTGGGGTTCAAATACATCATAATACATCATAACACTCAGAATTACTTTCTTCCTTGAAGTTATGGTCGTTTGCTTTCTAGAAAGGAATGGTATAATTTGAATTCCAGCGTGTGTCACTCTGAAATAATGTTGCATGGTAGATTACTCTTACATGCATTTAACAAAGTTGGCACATATCACACATCCTGGAAAAGAGACTATTATGGGAGGGTTTCAGACTGTAACCTATTAAAACATAGTCTTTAGCAAGCCTGGCTAGCCAATGAAACTGAGCCAAGCAATATGCTCTCAGAGAGATTTTCTAACTGAGGTTATTTACCTTCAGAAGCACAACGTAATGAGAGCGAGCAGGTTATGCCTGTCTCTTGAAAAGAAAGCCACATACAGGTTTTTTGGTGGGTGATTGTTTGTTTCCTAACTCATATCTGTCCTGGGTAACATGTACCGTCCCTGGAATAAGGGAATTCATAATAAATGAGATAGCACATTTCACGGAATAGGTGCGGGTATTACAACATCTGCTTTTTGAGTACCCTGTGCGCAGCAGAACTCAGCCCAGAGCGGGGAGTATATTTTCTGTTATGTAACTTGTAGGGAGGGATTAGGAACTTGAAGAAGAGAAGACTCCATAAAGTAGCTGGGAAGAAATATATCTGTGTATTTTTATCAGGTTTTATGATAAGGAAAATTAAGAGAGTTTTGTCCATTCCTTTTTTTTTTTTTTTAATGAAACATTAAACATGTAGTGATTATTTGCTAGATAAGTATAATTAGTCTTCAATTACTATGAAATTGTCATTCATTCCCTTTCCAAATCTCTGGCACTTTTGGTTCCTCCAATCAATGTCATGCTGACTAATCTCACATTGGCAGGAGCTGAGAAAACAGCCCTTGCAAGAAGAATTATTCTAATTTGTTGAGCACCAAGGTTTGCATTTGAAATTGGACTAATGATACAGCTGGCTAGAAATAGCTTTTATGGGGTGATGAAATCAATGCTATATGCTTTATCTTTAGCTCCATCCAGCCCTTTGTGCAAAGCTTTAGTTGCAGCTTTTGATCAGATAAGTTGTGGTTAAGGTTGCTCAAGGTCTATCCTGAAAACAATTTTCTGTTGAGTACTGGACTTTGCAAAATGTCCTCAGCTTTCCAGTTGCATTTCCATTTAACCAGGGAAGGAATTGGAGTAATGGAAATGTGACTATACCGCACATAAAAGATTCCCCCTGCCCCCTCCCCTCCAATGTATTAAATAATTTACACATAGGTCTGAGTGAAACTTTGGATATACAAGTCATATGGATTTGCCAGAGGTAATGTAGTTTTTCCAGATTTTAAAGGCTCAGCTAGCTCTGGTCTCTGTGCAGACAGTGACAAGGAAGGATGTAGAAACCCTCTTCTTCCTCTGTAATTGTTTGCTCTGTGAAGTCTAGCAATACTTACCCTCTTCTGCAACTTTGAGATCTTGAAATCTTGAATTGTAAGACTTTCTGGTAGGTGTGGAAGTAAGAAGGATCACTACCCTGCTCTCCTTCTGTGTTACTATAAGATGGAAACTGAAGCATTGCACAGCACTCTATAGTAGCAGATGTTTTCTGGTTTTTTCCTTGCTTTTTGCCCTTTTTTTTTGCTGCCCGCCCCACTTCTTTTTCTTCCCCCAGATCTCAGAAATAAGAAATGAGTAAACTTTTGACAGGCCAAGTAGATGAGCTCATGTTTCTCCATTATTTATCTTTGTTGTGTCTATCCTCCAATAGGTTCCAAGACACTTAAGAGAGTTCTACTCTCAGCAGACACAATTAAATTCTACCATTTCCCATGTTAATAAAATGTTGAATTATTGCATTAGCATAATACCCAATTTAGAAAATCCAGTTGAATAGGCTGGTTTATTAGCCTGCTCTCAGTGTTGTATTAGCAGTGTATCTCTGAGGATAGCAAGAATGAATACACCTCTACTGTAGCTCCACACAATTAACAAATAATACGTAACTCCTCCTCTTAAATATCCCCTGTTCAGCCTTGGAAAGGTGCAGTCCTGTACCTCAGTTTCGGCAGGCCCTAAAACCTATGGTGCCTGGGATACAAAAGCTCTATAATGTAGTCATCAAAGACAATTTTCAGATACTACATTAAATATCACAGATGCCCCTATTTGTCAAATACATTTGCCGATAAGGAACAGGAAGTTATTTGAGTTTGAGAGAGGGAAAGCATTCCCAACCTTTGGATAATCTATTACATTGGACTTTTAAAATCACTCTGTCAATCTCAGTTCCTCACTCAGTAATCACTCCTTTTTATCTTTTTTTTTTATTATTTTTAAACTTTGCAGATAAAGGTTCAGAAGAGGCGAAGGGTAAGAAAACTGTGAGCAGAATTTTCTGTCTCTAATTCGCCATCTAGAGAAACTCCATGTGGAAACATAAAGCAAAATGTTTCTGTAGCTGTGCAAAATTCCTGGTGGATTTCTGAATGATATACAGTAATCTAATCTGGAGCTTTCTGTAGTTTTCTTGAAGTTTCCTGAGGTGCATAGCACAGTTGGTCTGTTGTGTTTAATGAAGAATAAACTCAGCTGAGAGGGCTTTTTTTCTTGTTTTATTTTGTTTTAGGTGTTATTTGGTTTATTGTGTTTAACTAACTTAGACAAGTAAATGTTTATTTGTTTGGCTGGATAAGCTTGTGATGATTTCAATTCTAGTTTTATAACAAAGCTAGGAAATGAATGAGGGGTTGTTTGAAGTCTATATCTCAGTGAATAACTCACTAGGAAAATGTTTGATGGGAAAAGAGCTCTACAAGAAAAAATCACCAGTATTTTACCCAATTGCTCCACAGTATAATGTATTCATCTACTTCCAACTGCCTACCACAGTGCACCCTTAAGAGCGACCCAGTTGACAGAAGCGCAGGAAATATAGAACTAACTTCTGCATGACTCTCAGACACTACTCCCTGATTTATCCTCCACATAGATTTGTTTAATTTTTCACCAGTCATAACAAGGATGAAAAATACCATTTACTGAAATGAAATTTTTAAAATTCAGCAGGTAGAGATAGCTTGTATTGCAGAATTTTGAAAAGAATTATCTAAAGTATTTTCTTGTCCACAACTCTGCTTCCAAATTAATCTTGGAAAACTTGGAAGGTATAAGTGCCCAAAGGAAAGCTAGGCAAATGCTAATATTTTAAAATATCATGCAAACATGCATGAATGAATGTCAACCCAGGCAAATAATGGAAAACCCTTGTAATATTACCTTTTTTCCTTTCAAGTTTCCAAATATTGCTCCTCATAGGTTTTTAACAAAAGATTCACCTGGATTCACTTGGCACTTCTGTTAGAAAGTTCCTTTGCAAAAGTCCGTCTTTAGTACCATGTGAGTTATTTTCGGGAAATATTTTCTTTTTTACTTGGTTGTAGACATTTGTAGAGAAGTTAGGTAATATTAGATGCTTTATCTGGTAGAAAGCAATTTTAAATATAAGGCCAGTATGATGAACTTCTAAGCTTAGGTTTGATTTTGCTGCTGAAGAGGGTGAAACTCCTTGCCTAGAGGTGTATAATACAGGCAAAAAGTTGTCAGTCTCAGAATGACAGTGGACAAATTCAAAGAAAATACTTGCGAGCTGTTGGATACCAAGAGGCTATCTGTGGGTGATAAAACCCTTAAGCCATACCTAATGATGGCCTGGAGAATGTCACCATTCTGATACTCTTCCATTAGCTACTGATCAGTGTTAGAGACAGTGGGCAGCACGCTAGGCAGGGCTTTTATCTAACCTGATTATTCTTGCATAGATCACTTTGTGAGCTGTAATATGAGACAATTCACACAGAACAATGATTGTAAGTTGGGTCCAGGATGCTTAGAATTCATGGCCAAAAGCCACGGCTGCTTTAGCTTAAGATGAGTTCTTGGAGGAGCAAGTTCTGCATCGTTAGTTTGTATTGTCTTCTGAGGTTCAAAAATTGCTTTGAAAAATTGGTTTCTGGATGGTTAGGTTTTCTTATGACCCCCATTTTGACTTCTAACCTTCAGATAAACAGTGTATGAGAACAAGAGTTAGCCCATTAAGAGCTGTCTGTGCAAATCAGGTAGATATTCAGTAACATTAACATGAAGAAATAGTACTTTCTGTGCAGACTTTCTGATGAAAAGCTGAACATTTGAAAGGGAGAAATTGCCAGCATATACAATGTAATTTCAGCTCAAAATGTTTGCTGGGAGGAAAAAAAATCCCAGAGAAGTCACTGATGTGTCTAAATGATTTGGGAATGCAAGCTTTGAGGGTCTTTAAAAAAAAAAAAAAAAAAAATTGAGACCTTTTCCCCTTCAGCTTGTGAGTCTTGTGAAATGTTCTTACTGCCTTTGAGTTGCGGTAGACTTAATAACTTGATCTTAGATTTACTATGATTTGTTTCCTGCCATGATCTGCTAAAAGTAAGTAATGCAAAAATCTTGTAGTAACTAACACATTTATAAATGCAAGGGCACAACCAGGAGATTTTTATTTGCAGACCAGAATTTATAGAGTCTTAGTTACTATTGTGAAGAAGAGGGGAAAAAAACCCTGTGAACTCTATTAAAAAGATTGATGCATGGCTGGGACAGATCTTGACAACTGAGGTTTCTCTCTGAAGGGTTGTTTAACATATGTATAGCAAAAGAAATGCAGAGGAAGGAAGCAAATTTTCTTATGTTTTTGAAGTACTTTGAATCTAGCAAAATAACTGAATGATTGAAACCCAAATTCTGTGTAGCCGAGAAAGCAAAAGATTCACATTTTACAAAGCTAGAATTCATGCCAGGAAATAAAACGAAAAATATTTCCCAGATATATGAGCTATAGGTAAGCTATATGGCTATGATAGTTGGGTCTGGTCAAATTACTCTGGTCACTTCTATTGTTGAGTCACTGGCTGGGACAAGACATTTCTGGTTTGAGCTTCCAAGCTGATAGGTTCCATTTCCTGTGATCTGCACGCTCCAGTAAATGTCCTTTTGAAAAAAAAGCCCTCTTTCTTAAGCTGAAATGTACCTTACTGGAGGAGACTGATGGTGGTTGTCCTGTGGACTCTGTCTAATACTGGTTTGTACATTGGAATCAGTAACTTCCCTTAAAAAGCTTTGCAGTATGTAACATATTCACTGTTGGATTGAATTTTGTAAAACACCAAGTGCTTAGGTCAAATGCACTTCTCATTTCTGAACATTGTTCTGACATGATTCTACCTGGTAAATTATAACTCTTCCTATTAGATGTCTGCACCTTTCAGTTAAGTTGTTATTTTATTCTTCCTTTGCTGTCACTTAGCTGGATCCCAAGTACTTTGTTCTCTTACATACATTAACATTCCCGATAAATGTTAGTGAGGTCCTCAGAGGTTGACCTTGAGGTCCTCAGAAGCGCAACAGAAACAGCTCATGGTTCATTTCTCTGGGTAAATTAATCCTCTCTGGTCTTAAAGCATGAACAGTTTACCATTAACTTTCAGGTAATTTTAACTTAAGAAACATTTTAGGAGACCAAATGTTGTGGGTTTGTGGTTATAAGGTAGAAAAGGGACTTGATTCCAATGATTTTGATTATTAGTTCTTTTTTATTCTCTCTCCTAATTGTGATTGCGGAACCTCGTAACTGTTAAAATGTATTTCTCAGCAGCATAAATCCCAGCTTTACAGTCAAAACCAAACAGTTGTAACAGGCTGTGTTTCTATTAGTTTACATACTTACTGCTTTGCTTTATTTGCTTAAAATGCTGTGACCTAAAATAATACTTACCTGTAATTGTGTACCTCAGAATTTCAGTTCAGCTACCAAGTCACTTTTATGCATTGGACAGAGGTGCAATGTGAGTCTCATCACGTATGAGCAGTAGCTATGTTACAAAACATTGGGAATATTTTCAATCAGATGTGTCAGCTAAACATTTAGGCCCTCAAAGACCGCTACCTCTTGTTGTGCAGAAATCTTACAGGTGGCCCAATGTTCTCCAAAGTTCTGTAATGATCTTGGAAATATTATTCAAGACAGCACCATAGACCTTTGAATAATATTGGTATTAATTACTTCCTGATGGGTTAGGCAGCAAATGGATGCTAAAGCATTGTACTACCTTCACTTAATAGTTGATGCCTGTATATCTCTGGGATTTCCTTTCAGGGTGGGTTGGTTAGTTGATTTGTGTCAACACAGGTTAGCCAGCTGCATCTCCAACCTGTCTTTTACCTGCCAGCTACTTTCTGATCCATCCTGGAAGACAGAGGTGCCACTGACTAGATTTCTATGCTAGACCGATGTTGGCCTCACTTAACAAAGTGGGCAGCCACCGTCTCAGAATATTTTCTTTCAAATTGTCATTATTGTCTTCAGCCCAGCTGTTTGCTTGGCTTTGGAGGAGGCAGTTTGACAGCCTTTATTTTATAATGTTTTGTTCAGTGGGGCTGGTTACAGACATTCCAAGAGACAAATGCTGGCGAAATGAAATGATGGCTCATCTAATATTCAATTACGTATGCGTCTGTCATTTGTTCACCTTGGCTATCTGCCCAGCACAAATAGATGCTTATTGTTCTCTAAATAAATTATTCTGCTTCTAAGCTGCTTTGCAATTTGATACTTACAAGAGTTCTGTGTTTATTTGCTGGCACAGGCTGCTCTAAAGATATTCAACCTTCTGTGTTTTGGCTTCTGTTACACTCATTAACTTGAAAAGTAATTATGCAAATATTACACTGCATTAAATGCAGGCAGGCTTTTATTTACTTATAAACATCTCGAAATTTAAATTTTAGGGCATGCAACTGAAAAATATCTGCACAGGGTGAGAGGTGATGCTGTCTCCCCACCTATTGCTGCAACTGAGCAGCAAGCAGTAGATAAGCAAAACTGTTCCATTCTTTGCCTTGCCTGCTTATTGAAAGGAGGAATGCAGTAAATTGGGCTGCAGGCATCCAGTCACCATGGGATTTGGCTGTGCTCACAACAGGCAGGCACTGAACTGAATCTAAAGAACTTAACACTTTTTTTTTTTTTTTAGCCCATGAAAATAAAGAGGCAACCCTGGAGAAAAAAGCAAAGTGAGCTGAGATAGAGATGTTTGAAAGGTAATTTGTTTGAAAAGCAACATAGCCTTCCAGCAGACCCACAATAATTAATAAAAATTTTAAAGCTTGCTGGGTTGGACTGATTCTGGTCTCTTAGTGATATTGATAAAATGTTGCCCTATTGAAGTGATCTGAGCTACTGTTTACATGAAATGGGAATTGGAGCTTTGCTTGGCTGTTGCGCAGAACAGTGTACTGCAAATTGCATGTCTTACGAACTGCTGGGTATAGAAGGCTGCTATTACCAATGGATAGCCAGGGATGCAAAGGGATTTTATACAGTTGATCCAAATTGCAGTCTTATCCATCTACAAAGAAATGTACTAAAGCAGGAGCGTCAAACTCATTTTTACCAGGGGCCACATCAGCCTCACAGTTGCCTTCAAAGGGCCGAATGTAAATGTAACTACTGTATTTATACAGTCCTAAAATTACATTTGGCCCTTTGAAGGCAACTGCGAGGCTGATGTGGCCTCTGGTGAAAATCAGTTTGAGTCCCCAGTACTAAAGGAATACCAGATAGGTGAGCTTCTGGGGAACTACAGACCATCAGCAAAAACTCACGTCCTTGAGATAGGTATAAAACGTTATTGTCTTGGAAAGGGGTGTAAAAAGCTATGACTCCTGAAGGATTAAGTGGGCTTTACTATCTGGAGAGCTCAGACATTTAGATTTCTGCAAAAATCTAGCAGTAGTTTTAGATTGCAGGTGCTTTTCGTGTGTGATGATCAGGTCCCTTTTAAATGTTTCAAAACAAGCTTCTGAGATAAACTTCTCAAAACGTAATTGTTCAATAGGTTTGAAAATGCAAAGCTGTTTTATTTTTAATAGCTTTTACTCCTGCCTAGAGACTTTGTCAAAATAAAAGCATGCTGTCAAGGAAAGACTACACAGAGATCCTGGCAAGAACATACATATTAACTGAGGCATTACTAATAGCTCACTGGCTAGCACAAGATAGAGTACTAGGTTTCTCAGAGTTCAGGTTTTGGGTTTCTTGCCTTTTTGCTCAGAGTCTTCTTTTGTCACCTTAGCCATTCGTAAAGTGGGAAGAATATTACTACCCTGCAGCAACTATGCGAAGCTAAACCTGAGCCTCAGAAATGGAAGGCGCAAAGGAAAAAACGATATATTAATAATAAATGTACCTAAGTTTTATATTTTGCCTTAAGGAAGGTCCAAGATCTCATGGGCTGTATTCATAACACATGATTTTCCATAAAGGGATTTCTTCTGTGCTGAGGGTAATACACAAACATACAAATCCACAGAAGAGCTTTAAAAGAGCTGGTAGTTGCCCTGATTCTATGTCCATTCTCATGTGAATGCCCTGCTTGATAGAACTGGGGCAAAGGGACTTGTAAATATGTTTAAATACATATATGTGTGTGTTTATATGTGTGAGCATAGATGGAGAGAGATGTTCATAAGTACGTGTGTGTGTATGGAAATATGTAGATAGATACGCATATCTGGTTGGTATGGCTGAAGTGAAAGAAGGGAATCGTGTAAGATCATCCCTGCACAGAGAAGGACATTAGTTATTACTCTTGATTATTTCAACACAGTAACTTGTGGTGGATGTAGTAACTCTTGTTCAGTGAATCAGAGCTGCTGTGACTAATGATTTTATTTGCAGCTACTTTTAACAAATTGATACTCTACAACTCACATAGGTGACCTTCGCAACAGTCAAGTAAACCTAACCGTTACGAAGTGCATAAGGAGATAAAGTTCTGTGGCCCTCATTCTTGTAATTCTTGTCCTGCCTGTTGCCAATGTGCTTCTGTGTGTGTATGCACTTCGTACTTCAGCTGCATAAGGCTGAGACCAAAAGTGTATATGTACAGAGTAACTTATTCTGCACTTTGAAAATATGCAAAGTATGATATAGGCTCCTGCAGCTCTTTATGAACTGGTATTGAATAGTCTCATAGGGAATAATAATTGAAATGTTAACTTACAATGTAATATGTGATTTATTTCCTTTGAAGCTGTAAAAGTCCTTCAAATACAATGGGTTTTATAATATGTTTTTACGCATGGCCTAGCATTTTCCTTAGGTCTTGGTGCTACATCTGGAGAAAGAAAAAATAATGAAAAGGCAGAGTTGTTGTTTTATTATTATTTGCCAGAAAGCAATAATAGTTGCAAGAGCTCACTGTTAGCTCTCTGGCTGCTAACTTCAGTGGAAAACAGGATAATGCATAAGAAAGCATACACATTTTCTAGTTCTTCAAGGAAAAAAAAATCCCTGGTTTTCATTATTTGCCTATATGTTTTATATATGTGGAGCACCGTGATTACTCTTCTGCTTCTCACACCTGTCTTCAGTTTTCCCATATTCATCTGATGTGATTATCTGCAAGCAGAAAACAAGAATGTATTAAAGTACAAAGAGGTACATGTATTTATTATTTTGAGGATAGGTTTTAATTAGTGTCTGTTTTCAAAAGAAATTACCACTCACAGATGTATTTTCAAAGCAGTCAAACTGCCTTATATATGTTAAACTTTGGACAGTTTAAGTACTTATTTTGGAGGCAAAATGGAAATCGAGCTCTTTAAAAAACCAACCACTTACATTGAAGGCAAAAAATTGTCTGGTGGTAAACATTACAGTGATTAATACAATATACAGCCATTAGGTTCTGGCAGCTGAAAAGAAAGAATTTCAGATATGACCACAGGATTTAGAAGCCCACATCCATTAAGAGTCTTTTTGCATTTGGCTTCCAAGGTAATTTTGAAAAATCTGCTTCCCAAGGTTTAATTGACAAGAGTGAATGAAAAGTTAAAAAGCAACAAAATCATAGTTAGAATTATCACTGTTTCTGTGGTTGACAGTCTCAAGAGACAAATTAAGGAACACAAAGGCTATTGGCAGTTGTGGCAGGTCACTGAACAGCTGCAGGTTGCTGCTGCCAAAAAGAAGGGATGGGGGAGCACCTCTTCCACAGTGGTACTGCCTGCAGCTAGTGCAAGGATTGCAGAATTTCCAGCATTTTCCCTGTTTTTCTGACTGCATCCTTAGTGCTTCTCACTCCTTTTCTCATGGCAGATGCAGCCAAACCCTTTATCTCTGGGACAACCAATTTTTCCCCGCTCTGTTGAAAGACTCCAGGGAGTACTGAATTTCTTCCTTAGAGGATTCCTTGTCACTTGCCTTGTGGCACAGTTTTGCATGGTTTTCCAGGGCTGTTTAATACAGCAGTTTGGTTGACAAGGCAGCCTTCAGTTTCTGTCATTCATCCAGGATCTTCTACAACCTCAATACACACTCAGAAATATCCCATATGTTGTTCATTCCCTTACCCAGAGTAGTGCAGTGTCATTCCGTCAATTGACTTTTAGATTAGGATCCAGTTGACAAAATTGCGAACATCTTTTCCCCATTTAGCTGTTCAAGGGTAGCCTGCCTTCTTCCTAGTTGCTGCTCTAGAAGCGCATCTTCCAGGCCGATGTCATCTGTCAGCCCTGTCCAGGTATCTTAGATACCTTTGGGCACTTCCTGAGCCTATATGGAGTCGACTGTCATGAACTTTTCTTGGGCAAAGAGATCATGCCATCTGTAGCAGCTTCTATGATCACGTCACAAGGATATAGTGTTACTTCCGTGGTGTTTCACACACCAACAGATGGTTGAAATTGAGAAAGCTGCGATTCAGCTGTAAGCCAACAGCCATGCTATTGGGCTAAGAGGAGACAAGTTCCCTCACTCCTAAAAGTAGAGAGACTAGTTTTCTGTTTTGCTCATGAGGGCTACATACAGATGGGAAATCTGCTTGGAATGTTATTAAATAGCACCCTAAGGTTGAATAATCTCTTCTGTGGGGCTTGATATTTCAGAGTATAAGTGGCATGGCATCAGCTTTAGTTCACACAAAGAAATAGTAGCTGCTGTCTAAGAAAATTTTCTGTCTCCTTCCTCCTCTTCATAGCTTGGTACCTGAGCTCCTGTGACCTGTCACAGCCATCGCAGTTACATTCTCTCACAGACTTAGTAACTGTTACACATGAAGGGTGATATTGCTCTCACTAAATATCCTACTTAAAATACAGTGCCATATTTTCTTTGAAATAAAGTTCCTTCAAGCTTTCTGTGTAGTGTAACTGACAAAGTAAAATAATCTGATGTTATGCGAAAGGAACAAAGGTAGTTATTTTTTAGAAGATTTATGAAAGTCTGTCATATATGCTGCCTAATTTTCATTTGCTGTGAAACCCTTTGCTTCTGTAAAGTACAGCAGATGTTAAGTGAGTTTGTGTTTCTCTGGAATATTTATATGATTGTGCTGTGTGCAGAAGGAATAATTTTCAGAAGAAAAATCAATAGAGCTTTCCAGCGTGTTAGATATAAAAAAGAAACGACTATGGTCAGTGTTTTAATTATAGGAAGTGGAGCAGTCCAGGAAGGTGTCATTTGTCATTAAGACTCGCTAAGTGAGTGGGATGTCTGAATGCTGTTTCAAAGTTAAGACTTTTACTCTCTAAATGTGGCAAGGGACAAGAGGCCTGGAAAGGGACAGCACTTGGTGCAACTGATACAGGAAAAGGCTGTGAAATGTGGTTGAAATCAGAGAATAGCACCTACTCTTCATGGAAGTCATTTGCACTATATGCACTGCAACTCCTCAATACACCCTTTACTGAAAATTTATTAAGGAGAAAGCATGAATTAAGTAGGTGCTTTTTCAGCAAGGCATGAGAAACTAAAGGTGACTTCAGCAAGGGGTTTGTGATACCTAAAAGGTGTTAAAGTGTATTAATAAAATGTCTTAGTTCGTGACACATTTTTGAATACCTTCCCATTCCTTTTAACTTTTACCTTTGCAATATTTTTCCTCCTCTTCTGAAACCACAGTAAAGGAAACTCATGTCCAATGGTGTCAAAGAATATTCTTAATTTTCTGTTTGCTTCCTCTCTTTTAATTATTACTGCCTTGTTCTAGCATGGAAGCTTTTGTATCTGACTCTTCCATACTCTAACTCTGTGTGTACAGGGAGATTGGTGCAAAAGCAGTTTCAGTCCTGAAGTAATATGAATTACAATGACTTGCCTGATGCAATCATGACACAACATCCCTGCTAGAAAAAATGCGAAACATTCTGCATAGGCCAAGGAGTTGCAAATTGAGCTAGAAAGAACAATGTATGGAAAAATCAAGGTAACCATTAGCTACTATTAGTATGACTTACCTAGATAAGTGAATAGCAATATTCCATTTAAGCAGCCTTCCTCATTAAATACATGAAGTAAAATACAATTGTAGAGGCAAGGAAGTTAAGTCAACTGTATGAAGTCTAGGAAGTATCCACAATACCTTACAGATCTCACTCCATTCTCCTCGACCACTTGCATTGACAGCACGGACTTTAAAAAGATATTCTGTATTTGGATCCAGGTTATGTATCTCAAGGTTCTGCTGCTGTATTTTGCTCAGCTGACCAGCTAGTTGCATCTGGACAATGTTATCAGGGCCAATACGAGCAACTTCATAAAACTCTACTTCAAAGAACTCCATGTCTTCTGTGGGACAAGTCCAATAAATCTGTGAAGAGAAAAAAAGAAACCCCTGTAGTACACAAATAAGTTCTCTTTATTTTTGCTCATTTTCACTTTTCCTTTTTTTGAAAGGCCCCTCTATAACAGCTTGAAAATATAATGGTCTCTTGTATACATTTAGAATTTATTAATGTCTTACTTTGGCAGACCTTGAATAAACAAGAGTCTGGTATATAACAACAGGTCCTGGGACTGATTCATTGTCTGTAGGTTCTGGACTTGAAAATTTATTGATCTGATGTTTTCTTTCTTTTCTTGGAGTTTCACAAGCTGTATCTTGATACACACATACTTCATTACTCTGTGTAGGATGATGGGGAAGTGTAGAGCTTGGACTTCTGACAGTGTCTTTAGACCGCACACCTAAATCAAGCATGGGATTTAAAGATGGATTTTGGAAACCTGTTGCTTGCTTGGATTCATGAGTACTTGAAATATGCCTTGGAACCATTATCTCTGGGTTAAAAGAATAGGGATATTTTCCTGCTTTACTTTCTGACTGCTTAATTCCGGTAAGGGATGGGACAAGTCTCTGTAAAACACAGAAAAGTTCATCAAAGTTGAGTTGAAGTGTTCTTAAAGGATCCTCTCTTAGACATGGACTAGGTTGGAAAATGGATGGTACTGCATTTTCTATTTCTTTCACTAGAGAGTGTGCAGATTGCAGAAACATGAATTGGTTTTCCTCCTTAAGAGCCTCTTCAGAGTAGTGAATGAGGCCATCCATATATGATAGCTGACCGGTTGTATGGTTTACGTATTCTGAAATTTCTTTCTGTTTTCTAAGTTCAATGTTTTCAAGTAACTCCATCATCTCCTTTTCTTGTTCATGAAGAGCCATACGTAATTTTAAGAATCCATTTCTGATCTCCTTGCTTTTGTTGTCCTTATAGATCTTGAAATTATTTTTTAACAGGAGAACTTCCATTAGATCTTTATCAACTCCCTGGCGTACTGTTTAAAAAAAAAAAAAAAATATCAAGTTAGTAGTTCCAAATTCGTATTAAAATGTAGTGGTTACAGGAGAGACAGAGTGACTTTTTAGCTTTAAAAAAAAAAAAAAAAGAGTTTGGTACAATATGGGACAAAAATAAAGATTCTAGTATTTTTCTGTCATTTCTGCTGCTGGTAAGCCCTGAGGGAAGTTGTTTGACTTAAAATGTTCACATTTTCACATTTGGGTGTATAAAATTTGGCAGTTAATTACTACTTTATTATTATTTCCTCACTCAAATTCATCTACACCAAAATGAGCTTGATAATTTTTACTTTATTACATGGGAATTCCTGAAGCTTAATTAATTGTAGCTCTGTATTATCTTTGAAAATTCACTATGCCATTGTGAGGTTAAAATAATGGCAGCAAATGCACTTGCATAGCCCACATTATATCTGCGGCTGACAGTCCATTTCTCTGATAGCTGTTATGTCAAGGTGTGATTAACTCTTCTGACACTAAAATTTGGTAACTGTGAAGGAACAGAATCAGAAATACCAAAGGCTAATAGTAAATTCCAGTGGCATTGAGCTAACATCAGGAAACAATGTTACGTTACAAAATCCTGCACAAATATTCTACATCTCACTTATTTTCTCAAACTTAAGACCGTTTCAAAATTGAGAATTTAATGCTTCCAGCTGTTTCTCATTGTGCGTGGTTCACTTTCACCTTTCTTAATGTTATTTTCCATGCAACTTCATTATATCCCCAGCATTTGTGAAGTTATATACGCAGATCAAAATTAAAATTAATTATTAAAATCCTAGTCTGTGTTCAGCCCCCTAGTTGTTGTGGATCAAGGCTTAGTTAAAAGGAGTGACATTGCTGTGTTACCTCAGAAAAACCTGACTGCTTTGTCTCTTGGTCAGCACGGGCATAAGCGTAAAACTGACTTAAGAGGGAGAATTCATGACTTCCCTTTATAGGAAGAAGTAGTTCCTCTTCAGGCTTGTATTTCTGATTAAAAAATATTCGCTATTTTATTCTGCAGATGTAATTGGTGTTTATTCCATGCTCGGTACTGCAGTATGAAATGAACTTTCCCTTCTTTAGATACACAATTTCTGTTCTCATCCCACATACAGATTCTTCATTCTCTAATAGTTGAGTCTGGCTCAACCACTGTGGCCTTGTTCCTTTTGTGTTTCTACGATGGGAATATGCCACCTTTCTGACTCTTGTGCAGTGCAGAGAAGTAATATAGCTTTTCAACCATATGTTCAAGTTTCTTTCCCAAGAAGGCATGGGGAAGTGTGAGAAGCTGCAGAAATACAAACCTTGTCTAAATTTTTCAACTGTGTCAAAGAGAGAAGCAGCCTCTCTTGAACATGCAACTGCCAAGGGAATAACCTCATGATTGTTGTGCAGTGAATTCCTGCAGAACCCACAGATCAGTTCGTGGTCATCCAGACAGTACTCAGAGATGTATGAGTTGCTGTGAAATAAGCAGCGCCACTCTTCATGATCTTGTGCTCTGGTGAAAATGTGGTCTTGAGTGCCATACGCATTGTGATTTAAATGCAGACATTCATTACAATAATTAATTCCGCATGTTCTACATCTTCCGGTTGCCACTCTTCTTCTCTCCCTGCAAGTTTCACAGTAGACTGGTCTTTCGCTGTGGTCAAATCTCCACCTCAGAAAGCCATGTCTGCGCATGTATTTCTTGGCTAGTTTTGCTCTGAGGTAATCCTTCCTCAGATGAATTTTATTTGTGTAGGGGAGGCAATGTGCTTTGTGACACACTGGGCATACGATGATATAGAAGTCTTCAGTTACATCAGCTTTGGTCTTGCTTTTGGTTATACACTTCTCACAAATGCAGTGATTGCACGGCAGCATGAATGGCTGGAGAAACAGCTGCTTACACAGGGGACAGGCAAGCTGGTCACGGAAAGCGTGGCTGAAGACTTTCCTTTCTGATGTAATGACAGATGCGTTAATCCCAGTTCTAAACCTTGGCATGACATCTTTTAACCTAAGTGAAGTTGAAAACCAAACAACAACAAAAACCACAAAACACAAGAACTTGAATAAAATATCTGAATAATAGGATACGGTCTAAGACATGCAATTATAACATAAGCAGTTCTGCTTTGCATACCAACCATTCTTGTATTCTGACTGAATATTTATTTAAATAATTGGGTTATCGCTATCAAGAATCCATTTACTTTTTTTCTTTTCCTTTTCATGATTATTTCGCCATATGTTGAATACTGTTACCAACAATAACAATAAACAGACATCTCAGTCACTGTAGGTCTGTATGAATTTGGTGAATTATTGCTGGTTGCCAGATGAATAGTACAGTTTGGTTTAGTACAAAATGAAACTAATTTTGTCTCCTTTTCTTGTTTGATTATTTTTCAAAATGGAAACAAAAAAATAACTAGAGTGAAAAAAAGCATTTTGTGCAATTGAAATTAGATCCTGTATTTTGTTTCAGGGGGATTCAATACTTTACAAAAACATTGGTAATATTTTTAGAATATTTTCTTTTTAATGAAAACAATAAATGTCAAAAAGGTTTTCTTTTGCATTTTCAAGATGGAATATTTCCTCAAGAATGTAGCACAAATAAGTGTTCCACCATTTCCAAAAAAGTATTGAAGTAATTTCTGCTTAACATAATAACACACATTTACATATGATCATGCTATTTTCCTAATTTAATTTAAGAAATTGCTCACCTCTTAATTATTTGATTTCTAGAATGAATGAAGTTTATTCTTAGTGTTAGTAGCAGCCTTATTATAGTTGATTCTTCATATTAATCGCAAAGACTTTCAAATGGGATTTTTTTTTTAATTATTAGTAGTAGTTTATTGTAGAAGAGGACTGATTTTCAGGATGTGTTAATTCCTGCTCTTCAAATCTTGATAGTCCTAATCTGTCTCTTAGCCTGTGAACATTATCCTTCTAAAAATACAATACTAATTTTCTAATGCTTCCTTGAATATTTTTCATAGCCTTTACATGAGCATCATTTTTGAAGATGGACACCTGGTTCTAGGCCTCTATGGTCTGGCCCTCTGCCATGAGTCTCTTTAGCATCCATGTTGTTATTGCTTTCCTGCCCCTTTCTCTCCTCATATGTTCAACCATGCTATCTGCTTTTTCTGTCACATAAACCCCTCCTAATAAATTACAGAGAAAATCTCTTATTGCCATGAGGATTCCTTCTGGTCTTCAAAGTTTACTTAGGTAGGAATTAACCACGCGTTTCCAGAGGTGCTCTCAATTCCTCTTGGATTGGTACTGTTGTAGTCTGGAGTTCTTCTGACAACTTCATTTCTGCCATCCCCTTCCTCCCCCGGCCCCCACCGTACCTTTTTGTGAGTGCTCTTTAGGGTAGCGTTTCTGTAGTAAATCATCAGCCTCTTCCCTTTTGCTTTCCGGTTTTATCTTCTAAGGTTACTACACCTTCTTTTCATTCTCTGTGTGATATTTCTAGAGCCTTTGTAGTAATTTCTCTGTTTTTGTCGTCTTCTGAATATAACTGCTTCCTTCTGCTTCCAATTAACAGCAATTTTACTGCTCTTTGTTTTACTCCCATTTTTCCTGTACCCTTGCCTGCAGCCCCCTTGCCACAAACACATTGCTGTTTTCTTTCTGGTTTTAAGGTTCTTTGTATGTCTTCCTTCTTGTTACTACATAAGTGTTTACATTGTGAGAATGTATAAGCATATGTTAGCCATTCATGGATTTTTTTTTTTTTCCCCTGGAAAACAGGTGGTCCTAATTACAAGCGCAGTGATGTTCTGGAGTAGTCTTTGACCCAGTCAGAGTAATGAGTATAAGATTTCACTAATATCAAGATAAAAATTACTTTTTCTGTCTTAGAAGAATGTTACCCTGTGGTTATTTGAAATAGCTCCAACAAGCCAACAGATCATATGATTCTAAATGAAACACATCCATTAAGAGATAAAGTAAATTAGAAAAACAAAGCCCCAAGAGCTCTTAACTCCACTTACTGAACAGTTCCTGGTGTTCTTGAGTGATACGGCTCATAAACAGAGCTTCTGAAGCACTTGCATTCGTAATACTGACATGCTGAGTTCTCTTCACTGCAGCAGCAGAATTTGCAGTCTGGGTCACTTGCAAAAGAGCAGCAGCACCACCAGCAATTTGCATGCTCTGCACAGGAGCAGTGGCAGCACTGGCAAGGTTTGTCTTCTTCATGTGGACATGGGAAACAGCTGCATCTCTGCTCATTGCTAAATAAGAAGCGCCAACACAAGCAGCATTTTTTCCTTCTGCTGCGGCCAGACAGATAATAGCAGCTAGAGTAGAATGGCCAGATCAAACAGAGATGCCCATCTTCATTCATCCCTCTGTCAGATACTTGGAAGAAAGTTCATTGGTCCTTTCAGCTTCTCTGCACACTATAGCAGCTGGGCTCCCATGAGTTCTGGCTGTTGGACTAGCTGCGTGCTGTGGCAACATACTTCATTCTAATGGGAAAGTGATGTCACAGTGAGATGTTCGAATAAGGACACAGGCAGAATTTTATGCACAGGTTCCCGATATAGTAATTACATTGTCTATATGTAATGATAACTATCATTGTTCTTCCTGAATTCCTTGAGAGCATTTGTCCTATTCTTCATTAATTGCATGGGGAGTTTTTACGCTTGGATTAGATACCCTAAGGCCACTATCTCATTAGGTCCACACACTCCAAAGGCATTTTGTCAGCTCAGCTGGGTGGTGTAAGTAAACCACCTGAATCGGGCCCCAACCAGCAATAGTGAGAGGTTTCCCAGCAGGCTCCTGTAAGACTATAACTAGCACTTGAGATGCATCTTGAAGCATGTCCTTGCAACTGTCTTAATTATTTTAAGCCCTTGTCTGCAAGGGTTTATGCTTTTGAACAATGTATTGCATTCATTCCCTCCAAGGCCTGAAGTAAAGAACTAGGCTTGGATCGCATGTTCAATGCTATTGCTCATTTACTGTGGACCCACCTCTTCTCATACTGAGTCCAAATGTGTTTCTTGCCCTTCCTTAAGCTGGCCGCTCTCCTATAAATGCAATACCAGACATATTATTTGTTATCCTTTAGTTTCTTTGTAATACCCACCTTTTTCTTTCATTTAGTTGATTTATTCCAAGATTTATATAGCATTTTAACCTATTTATAAATATGGTAATTTTAAATAAAAATTAAATTAGTGCAAAGAATATGAACTTCTCAATAGCACATGCTTACTACAGTGCTTATATGTAAGCAGTTGGATTCAATTATCTTAAATGTCTTTTCCAACTGAAGTGATCCTGTGTTTCCATGATTTCAAAAAAGGAAATCTACCCTCTAAGAGTTATCTGCAACTGTCATCTGAAACAGCTTTTTCTCTTACTTGAAACTGTAAAGGAGAGTGATATCTATATGGTATGTATTCAAGAATACTGACTTTTAATGCTGGCTGCTGTACTGTAGGTAACTAAATTCTTCCAAAATTTAGCAGTTCAGCTTGTATTAATAGGGTAATTTATAATTGGGAATTACTAAGATAGGTCTTGACATAGTTTATTGTAGCTGCTCCTTGGAGCCTCTTTGCTCAAAGTCTATTCTACCTAGAGAAATTTTAATTTACTGATCCAGAGCCCTGCAGACCATAATGACTGTGTCATTATGTGTAACCATTTACGTGATGGGCCATAATAGATTCTTTAGAATGGTTATAGCCTATTGTGTCAATTGGATTTTCATGCATAAGTACTGGATCTGTGTGCTGAACGGCTTTCCATGGTATAACCTGGACCTTTAATAGATGTTATTTATCCCATTTGTCTTTCCAGTTTAATTAAGGATAATACTTTTTTATTGTCCGTATTTTATTTTGTGATATTGAAATGCCATGATACATTAAAAGGTGCTGGACTGCATGTTAAAAAACTGTCTGTGGTTACCAACTGCCAAACTTCTTTGAACTTGTTTTAAAAAAAAAAAAAAAAAAAATTCCTACTACAAAATTTTAAATGACTAGTACCAAACTTGCTAGTGCCAAAACTTTGCCCTGGTCTGTAGCGATTAGGTGAACCGATGATTAGGCCCTGGCCCTCCTTCAGGCTGCTCTGTTGGTGTAACTGCTTTCCTGACCATAGTACCAAGCTTCAGTCTCACTTTTTAGTCTATTTTTCATTCTTGTGTTGGTTCTCAGCTGGACATCCTTACTCCTCTCCTGATTAGCCTGACTCTAAGCAGTAACTAGCTTATTAGGAGGTCTAGCTGAGCAATGAAATATGTGTTAATAACTGCACTCTGCTTAAAAGGAAAAAAATTTTAAAAATATTCACTCTATCGCTTACACTGCCTAGGTGAAGAGGGGAAAGTACAAACAAAGTGGACAGAGGCAAGAGAAAAGGCTTTATGGATTTAGGCGGTGGATAGCATAGGGAATCAAAGCTGTGGTAAGCAGAAGTTCGCTGTAATCAGGGAAGGAGTGAAGTTTCTCCTTCACCCCAGAAGTTTTTTCTTCTCACCAGCTGAGAAGATTTATGATATATGTAAAACAAAAATAAAATGAGAGCTTTTTAGAAAAACTTGTGAAGAGGGGGAAAAAAAGGCTTCTGGCAAGGAAAACAAGTGTAAACACTTCATCTTTAATTGAAATCTGAAGACAGTGCTTGCTGTTTATGTACCCCTGCAGAGAGGATGGGGAATACACCAGCCTACATGTGCTGCAGAGGTGAAAAAGCTTCTCAAGCAAAGTTGCTTTGTGTCGTGAATTAGTGCACTTGAATTAGTGCTGAAACTGTTGTGTCACAGTGTTAACTTCAAGCAGCTTCTCACAGAAGCCACCCCTCTAGCCCCCCTGCTACCAAACCCTCGCCACACAAATCAAATCACGTCTTCTACAAGAATATCACAGAAACATTTGTATAATTGCATGAGGCTCATCCCTCCCAGTTTTCTCATCGGTAGTAAGGTTAAGGATGCACAAATCTGACAAATAGTATTACTCACTGGAAATCCCACTCTTTATAGCATAATAGACTGTTCCTTATGCTATTTTCTCTGTTCCAGATTTAAGTTTTGAATATTTCTCTGACTGGTGTTTTGGAAATGCATAGGACTCTCTTTACATGTCCTGTGTCCTACCTTACATAATACAAGAGGAGAGAAGAAAGTTTTCCATTATTGACAGTTTTTCATTCTATTATTTAATAGGGATTTAGAGAGCGAATGCTTCTGCCTAAATGATTAGGTTGCTATACCAACTATTTAAATTATTTTTTCCCTAAAGTGTTTTTATTATTACAGTAGGGAACCTAAATGCATGAGTGCTATTGTAAGTGAAAAATGATGCAGCATTTACAGTCATTTGGCTTACAGTTAGAACTTATTATAAAGAAATTAACTTTATTTGCTGTTTCATTGTTGGCTGCAGAAAATACTGTGTAATTACTAGCTAGTATTCTCCATATCTGCCTCAATACCTGATTTCTAGAAATCACGGACCTCTCAGTTTGGTGGTTGTTGCTGTTGATTCTTGGGGATTTTAGCCTATACCTTCTTCAAATAGAAGGACAGTATCATTCATGCTGTAGCAAGATAGGTTAGCATCAATAAATAACAACTTCTGCACTTTCTAAGGATAATTTTATCAGAGCAAAATGGTACTTCAACACATACCAATGCTCACCATGTTTATAGGCTGGGATTTAATGACTGAAATTCCATCTCTTGGAAAATACTCAGAAATATGTATCAAAAAGTTGAGCATGTTTCCTGAAAGATTTTTTTGATAATGTGCCCACGTTACTTGGTTTAAATGAAGGTGGTACACTTTCCATTTAAGAAACTTCATAGAACGAATCCTTTTTCCTTCAAATTATTTTGTAAGAATTTGCCAAAAGGTTTGTGTGGTGAACTTCAGTGTTTACCATATCTACAAGCAGTTCACTTGCAGCAGGAACTACTCATGGCAATATGAGTCACTTAAGTCATAGCTTTTTTCTCTCCTCTCTTCTGTGTCTGAATTATAAAACTTTGCAAGTAGGAAAATTAATTTGCAATTTTCTAAATAAACTAAAGTGATCAGTAGTGTACATTCTGGTTTATACAGGAATCTGTTCTGATACAAAAGGAGGTATTTCTAAAAAAGCAGGTAAACCACAAATGGTACACCGAATGATAAAACAGTATGTAAAAGATATTTGTGTTTGACTCTGCATTTGATTCTTGCATTTGAAGACTCATCATGACAGTTTTCCTGACTGTCACCATCTTTGCACTGGAATAGCAATGCTAAAAGAGATGGCTTCTTAAATATGTTGACTTATTAAGATTATGACAATGGGTAGAATTTGGATTTCTTTTGATCTCAGTACTGTCTACAAGATTTTACTATGACAGCAGTCTGTATGATTATGTCACTGGGATGGAAGAACTGACAGGAAAATAGGTTAAAAATAACTGTATCAAACAGTGAGAGTAAGCTTTTTTTAAAGCTTCAGGAGGAAAAATAAGTGTGTAGCTGAGGCATTTAAAGAAAATGTACTGTAATAACAATTGAATTATAAATCAACAAAATACTAGACAGTGGCCAAGGATTCCTCTGCCCTCTTATGGTTAGCAGCTGCTCAGTAATTTGAAGTGAGTAACAGGAAAACAAATTGCAGTTTTATCTCCCTCGACAAGTAAGTTAAACTTCCTATGCTATAGATGTGGTGTGTAACTTTCTTTTAGGATATTGGTTGCAAGGCTTAATTGTTAATACTTTAACCTCTTCACGATTCATAGGCCTAAGAAGGCTATGTACATGTAAGGGGCTAGTTTGGTAAATTAAGTAATGAGATTTCCTTTTGTTGAATCCTACTTTTTTTTTTTTTTTTGGTCCTCAATGATGAATACTGGAAGCTTTTCCATTTAATTAAGATGTTAGACAGTGAGCTCACCTCCTGAAGTGCACATATTGTTTTCTAGGGGATCCCCACAGGAGGTTGCAGTGCTTTCGATGGTACTGGAGCAACCTGCAATAGAATACTGATAGTGCAACATGGGATGCTTTGCTTGAAGTAGTTGACTGAAATTTTAAGGTGTCTCAAATCTAGGTCTTTCTATATTGACTTTATCTTGGATTATTATTTTTTTTTTTTAATTAACAATCAGTCTCATAGAAAACTGCATCTGATTATTTTGTTATTAATAATGGAAATGTAGCTCGATATCATACTGCAGTATTTTGTAGCTTTACTTTATGGTCTTGAAGTGCCATACAAAATTATGTGGTTTCATATGTGTTTTCCCTGTAACCTTTCAGGTTTTTTACATAATCCCATTATTAAATAAGAAAAAACCCACATAGGTTTGAGCCCAAGCCAGACATATGAGAGTTAAGGAATTAAGTGCTCAGTTCTTTTCCATGACCAATATCTGACCCTTTCTTTCCAGCACTGATGATTCTCCCTTTATTTTTCACTAGTCTTCCTTCAACTGGCTTTATTTTCAACGATTTTTAATCTTGTTGCCATACAACTCAAAAAAGTAATTTGGCCGCTGACTGGAATCTCAAAAGAGCAGAGTATAAAAGCTGGTATAAGTAACTTTGTTTCAAATAGTTCCTTATTACTTTAGAACCTTCTGGGTTCTTAAACAGAGTAGCTGCTGGTCAACTTTGTTGATGTCCATTGGCTGATCTGAAAAAATCCATTAACCAACAATAAATGAGTGGAGACCAAGCAGAGAAGGATTAATAGCACGAAGTTCCTGTATGCTGCAGAGTATAATAGGCAAGGAAAATATGTCCATTTTCTTGATATATATGCTCTTGATTGCCAGGAACTGAAGAATTTAATAATTTTATATGCAGACCTGATATAACACTGTGTATTCAGGTCTTTTTGAGTAAGATACAAACAATAGAGTACATTTTCATCCTCAGCACAGTGAGTCCTGGTCAGTAGAAGATATTCTTCCCTCTGTATTTTCACCTGTATTCTTTCCTCCCTGGTCTATGAGGACTATAGCATTGTACCCTGGAGATCTTTGCCAATTAAAAATTACTCTAGTTTATTGCAGCTAGTTTTATTTTACTTAAGTCCTCCCTATCTTTCCTTGTGTAGCTTTTTTATTTAGGTACAATGCTTTTGGGTTTGTGGGTAATAATAGTTGTATGTAATGGAAATAAATTCCTTATTAGTTATAACTGAGTTCCTGCAAAGTCCCCAGGGAGCACAAGGAACACCAAAGACATTTGTGTTCAGTGGGATGAGAATAGTTTTGGCATTAAGGCTGTCAAAATTGAGAGCCCTTTTTGTGCAGAGTGACGCTTCTTTCTGTGTTCAGGGAGTGCTTGATTTGCTGTTCACAAGTGATGGTGAGAAAATGTGATGTTGAACAGGGCAAGTTTACGGCCTCAGAATTGCAATTTGTGTGGTACTAGAGCTTGCCTAATTAGTGGATGTCAGATCAGGGGTTTGTCTTAATTCTCATTTATTAGTGTGCATTTATCCCTAGAAGTGAATTAACAGAATTCTTCCTTTGTTTTAACCAGACTTATTTTTACTGAAACTATCTTAATGAAGTATCTCAGCGTTGTGAAGAAAAAGATTGCCTTTCTGCATAAAAATGTAAATACTTTAGGAGTTATCTTTACAAAGAGAAACAGAAAGGAGGAGTATTCCTTCATCTAAATAGCAGCAGATGAAATATCAGACCAATGTCAGTCACATGAACCCATCTTGAGTTACTTGTAGTAGGTCTTTCCTTGTGCTTTCATATTCTAAAAATTTGAAAGCAAAATTTTTCTGTCACACTCAGAAAATCAGGTCCACCTAAAGAAATAACCCAGGCACTCGTTAGTGTTTACAATCATCTTTATTCCTTGAGTGATCTGTTGGCGTCTTCAGATTTAAGATTACCATCTACCGAACTTACAAATAGGTAAATGTGATTTTTCCAAACGTGCCTTGAAGAAAACTGACAAGTTAACACCTATTCTTCAGACCTGCTTCTTGGGTAACTTGGAGCAGAAGTTAATAGATATGATATATCCAAGAAACTAATGCATATGTCACTTTTTATACTACAGTTTTTGCTTAAAAAGCTTAGTTGGTATAAAGAATTATTATTTAAAGCAGAGAAGTTTGCCTGCTCTATGTACAAGCTTATTGTACTATACAAGTATATGTAAAATTATGAGGTGGAAGTACTGCAATCTCAACAAACAACTGTGTGTCTCTGTGGTATTTCTGTTGGCGCAGTGGCAGGCTCTGCTCTCTGAATTCCCACAGAAAGAACCTTCAAGTTCAAATGAACAAGAGCTGAAGAGGTACAGCTGTTGTGCTGTGTGTGATATTCTGGCCTATTGTCTACTCCGAAATACAACTGTCCCTGTAAAGCAAGTTATCAAAGTGACTGAGCTGCTCAAACTGCAATAGTTTGGAGTACATTCTACAGTCCACTGCTTTTTTTTGGTAAAATGTTTGACTGTATAGTGTATTGGAAATCGTGTTGCAGAGTCTATAGAGAAGCAGTCAGAAACAGTGCATTTAAAGTGTAGAATTATATATGGCAATGACAGATTTTTCTCCTTCCTACATAATTTCATTTGAAAACAAACAAAAAACCCAACCCCAAACCCCCCAACCAAACCTATACAACAGTGTCTGAGAGGGAAATAATTTCTGAACAGCAGATTCTTTCCAAATTCTGAGAAAACCCACCAAGATAGCTGGGCAGCCACTAGCAAACTTGTTTTCCATTGTTTTGGTGTAATGTGAGAAACAAAATAATCCTAGTGCTGTTTTATTTTCTTAAATATAGAGAGTGGCCAGAGATGTAACTGTAAGTCTCTTACAGAAATACATCTATTACTCAGGAAAGGCAGAGTGTTTTCTTTCTCAGTACAGTATATAGATGTGCTGCTGATTTCTGTGGAGTTACAATCTAAGACCATTTTATGGTCTACTTCTGAAAGGTGTGTGTGTCACTAATCCATGACAAGTCTGTGATAAAGTCTGACACTTATATTTTAGCTGTTAGAGAAAAAAAAACAGTAAGTGAAATTAGGGGGCAGGCTCACCTACTACTTGCAAAAAAATAGTTAGCATATTGAAAAGCTGGTATTTTATTAATTGAAAAAAGCCCCTTTTTCTAAGATCCCTTAAAAGTAGCTGCCCTCAAGCTCTTGGTAAAGCAGCATTTAAAATAAGTACCTGATATCCCCAAGATGTGTTTCTTTTGTTTGATCTCTATTCAAGCTTGCAGAACAAGAAAGGAGAATAAATTTTTACCATCTAAAGCATCTTTATGGTAATCCATGTTACAGAATAAAGCAAATTTTGTTAATTCCTATACAACTGTAATGTTTGTATTAAATCTTTAGTCTTAAACTGGGTTTAGTATTTTAATTTTGATCCATTTTTGCAAATAGATTTTGACACTTTCTGTTCATTAAAAGCATTTTGTCACTGGAATACAAGATCATATGGCAGAGAGAACTGAAGGTGAATCAAAACATATGGTTTCCTTTTTATTTCACATGAGAATACTGGTGTGCACAAAAGCTATATGCCAGATTCATCACTGAACTTTGATTTGATGAAAGTGAACCCATTTGACAGGAGTTAATTTGCACAAAAAAGTTCTCATGAAGTTGCTATGATGAGGCCTCAACTCAGAATAAAAATGTGATCTCTGTAGGACTTTGTATCTCAAATCCTTGACAGAAATATTCACTTTAGTCACAGACATAATTGATGAGACAGTTAAATTTGTTCACTGTGAAAGTAAACAAAGCACTTATCCTGGTATTGTTTTCTTATTTTTGCAGGCAATTAGGAACCAAGGAAATGGATTATTTAGAAATTGTATTTATCCCTGTAATCATATTATCTTCAGACTGGAATCAGTGATTTGTTCTTGTTGGTGCATGGCCGACAAAAACGATTAATGCATTGAAAAAGAAAGAAACTTAAGAGAATAACATTTTCCCACCATATTTAATGGGTTGTATCAGTACTCTAGTCTTTCATGGCTATAGTAGATACTGATATGTTTAATGTTGGATTATGGGTCAGTCTTGTTAGCACCTATAGCAAGAATATAACTGCATATTTTTCGATTTAGCAATTCAATTTAAAAAACATTTAAGTTCTCCACTGTCCTCTGCGTAATGTACTCTTTAGTTTGGAGTGTATTTGCAGAGTCCTGCTGAATCAGCACAAGTGCTTGAGTGTGAGCTGTGCTGACATGACCAGGCTTCTGGTAAGGTGGTGTGTGATGGCAAGTTGGGCCTTGACTGTTTACCTCCACTCCGGGAAAACAGCTGCCTCAAAAGTAGATTCCTTGGCCTCACTGAGGTGTGGTTCTCCATCATATTTGAAACTTATGTCTTAAATCTTAGCTGTCTGTCTTTTAGTTTACGTAAGGCTGAGATAGTCTGTTTTGGGGCAGAAACTTTAGTACAGGTTTCTGTAGAGTATGTAGCTTCTGAAACTGTCTACCAACCAGGTCTCGTCACTTTATTGTCCTGAAGTACGTGTACAAATACAAATGTTTGGAGAATTCCCCAAAATTGAATAAAGAGGAAAGCAAATATAAAGTGAGAATTCATCCAGTTCTCAATGGAATGAAACAAAGACACCATACTACTTTCCTAAACTGTTATCAGACAACCTCATGAGGAGACTGTAGGCTATTCTTAGGGAACAGTTTAAAACGTGTCATCATTTCCCGTTCCATAAAGAAGTATTAGTTTGTCTGAATTCTCAACTTCCACGTACAGTATCTTTACATCTTTGTGTTTTCTCATTTTGTAATTTTATAACAATGAATCATTAAGTTTAACAAATAAGTGCAGGTCCTTCCTGCTCTCTCAGCTTCTTTCTACAGTTTGGTTTCCCTCTTCTGAACTCCTCTTGTGTGTTGCAATATTTCCATTTAATGCATTATTACAAAATCGGATATTACTTTACTAAAACTAAGATCAAGCAGGTGACCTTTGTTCTAAAGACACCAAATGTCAGACAGCTTAACACTTAGTCTCACTATACAGTAGGATGTATCCTCTAAGGTGGTGTAAGAAACTGTGAAGCACAAAGTGATTTGTTTTGCATAACTAGCTGTTGTAATTGTTTGTACTACAGGAGAGTCTAGGGAGCCCAGGCATAGACTGGGACATTTTATGAACCTGAAGCTAATTCACCACTGAAAGTAAGTGAATTTTAAAAAAAGCAAAACGAACAAGCAAGCAAACAAAAAACAACCACAAAGTTCTGAAAATCTGGCAAATAGAGTGGCTAGTAGCAGATTGTAACATGTCCGGTGTCATATTTTGTATTTATTCTTGATGAATCACTGCAACCCCTTTTAATTCAGAAGTTGTGCTAAATTTGCAAAGTTTAAGGGTAGATCATGTGATTGATAAATCCTTGCTGTTGTAAAAACAAAAGATGTCTTCCCCCAAAATGCTGTCCACAAAATTCTAATTACAATTAATCTCATTACAATGCAAGAAAACACGTTTAGAAGGAAAGCTTACTTTGTTTTCAATATTTTGACTTATTTTGGCTGAAACATTTTTCTCAGTTTTTCTTAGGAAGATGTAGAGAGAACTACTGTGGAGGCTTTTCATGTCAAGAGGCAAACTTAACAGTCTTTTTACATGAGTCTATGTTGGACAAATGTTGCTAGTTTTGCCACTAAAAGGAAGTGAGTCCTTTTTCCAAAGAATTTATAGTCTGAATATAGCTGTATAAACACTACAGGTGGTGGACAAATGCAGTGGCCCTTGAGAAAGCTATTTCTTTGCTTCAGTGATGAGACAACTTCACACTTCTGACATTTCTGATTCCTTGGCTTCTGAATATGATATAAAGAGGTAGGTGAACTGCAGTATGTTTCATAACACAAGCATAGACCCAGGTTCCATGGTCTCTAAACTGGACTCTTCACCTAGGCTGCATTTAGACAGTCATTAGACACCAAGTTGTCTGTACAGACTGAAGCGTGTTCCAGAAATTTTAGGGAAAGAATGAAGCCTAAACATCTCAGAATAGCATAGTCAGTCATAATGTGTGACAAACTAAAAAATGGCTTTTTATGTACAGACAGACACTGGATCTTAGAGTACTTACTAGTTTCAGGATTTTTAACTCCTGTCCTTGCATACTGGGTGTAGCTGTAGTTATCTACATAGTAACTGCAGTCTCTGTTTGCCATGAACAGGGATTTAACAGCTCTGCTGGCTGTGACACTCTAAGGTCTACTTAGGACTACAGTATTAGCTTTATCACAACCTTTCATTGGAAAGTTCCTCCTTTATGAATACACTTTCTTCTAATGAATTCTTGTTGTGTGTATTATGTTTAATGTACCTTTATTCTTATCAACATCAATAACCATACACTGAACTCCTCATCTTGCCACAATTATTTTAATTAGTTTTACTGCGAGGCTTGAACAGCTGCTACCCAAGCACCAGTGGGCAGAGCTGTCTCTTACTGAGCCAGATCACGTACCAGCACTTTCCTCATCCCTCTTTGATACTGTCTCAGATCATTTCTAGCACTGAACAGTGAGCTGGGCAAGATCATCTCACTGGTATGCCAACATGACATTACTCAGTAAAGTAAATGAGGAGTCAACTTATACACACCTTTCTTGTTCTGGCAGCAAAAGTGATAATTTCCAGATTTACTCTTTTATTATCCTTAATATCTATCTTAAAGATCATACAGTGGTTTGTAGTGAATACGCGATCCATATTGTCGAGGTTTGATTGCGGGGTGACAATAAACCGTGGCAGATGTATTGTTAACCCCTTACCCCCCCCATTCCCCCTTCAGCCCCTCCCTCTCCCCCCTTCCCACTAAGGACAGGCAATTGGGAGGGAAAGAAAGAGAGAAGAGAGCTGGAAAAAATTAAAAATGTTTTACTAATGCTACCAATAAAAATAGAGAAAATAATACAAAATATACAAAGCAATCCTGAAAGTCCCGGCAACTGCTCCGGCAGGTGTGGGGCCGGCACCCGAAGCCCTGGCCTGGACTCTGCAGCCAACCGGAGCTGGATTCAGTCTGTCACTGGACCTCAGTTCGCAGGGACGACTCGCAAGGTCCTCTCCCAATGTCGGCCATAAGGAAAAGGCACGAGATCCTCGTGATCCCCCGCTTTTATATGAAGTATGATGTGAATGGGTGGAATACTTTAGTTGGTCAGTTTTTTGGTCACCTGTTTCAGTTCACTGCTTTTGCGAGATGTGCATCCATCCTTATCAATGACCTTGCATTCCATTGCTATGTCTACCAAAACATGTATCTAGCCCTCAGGAAAACTGCAGTTATTTAGAAGGCTTTAGCTGACACTAAAAGAGAAACTTGGTTTTTAACAAAACTAGGACACATATGCCCACAACGAATGCTAGCCTTCAAACTAGAGCAAAATCAGAATAATTCTGTTCAGAAATAGGAACCCAGCAATGAAATATCTTTTAAGACTGAAAGGAGGAAACTGTATGTCAACCTCTTGCTATCTCATTCAGCTGACCAAAGAGACACCTGAAAGATTTGTAGGAACCTAGTTTCAAACTAAATAAAATACTGTATCATGTTCATTTTCACTACAACTATTAAGATGGGAAGCTTATAAATCACACTTAAAAAAAAAAAAGTGAAATATTGTTTATAGACTTAAAAATAATTATTTGTGTGTGTATGCACACTATAATGTATAAATATACGTATCTGTATGATGGAAGTGTATTTTTTAAAGTCTACTTTGTTCTGAACATTTTAAGTTACATTATAGAGTGTGGGGGAGAAGAAAAAGACGACACGGATAGAAGATTCTAGTCTTTGGAGTTATTAGTGTGACAAGCTTCATAAATACCAAATATCTTAGAAAAACATCACAAAACTTATAAAGTATTTATGGAATTCGCTGACTGTGAAAATCATTACTGCTGATATTTCAGGTAGTAAGTGTTGTACCTTTTTAAAGAAGATGACATTTTTATTGCAATTGCTGCTTGTAACTATTGTTTTGTACACAAAAGAAAGCAGCAGCGTGTCTGTAAGAAAAGTATAAGGCTTCAATAGTATCTTGAGTTATGTGAGACGTTATTGTTTTTCCTACATACTATACATATCACTAAGTTATGAAATAAAGATTAGCTTAAATCTGGTTCATTTTGAACACTTCTCTAGATTATAACTTTATGACAACAAAGTTAATACAACATACCGTGCATGAGGAAATATGGCACAGTATGAGTTAGGTTAACGCGTAATAACATTTTGAAAAGTTCTCTGCATTTGTTTACTTCTATGCCATTGCTGTAACAAGCAGATTTACTCCTAGACAATGCTGGTTGCTCTATTTTGGGTTTCAGTATGCCAAGCTCACTTGACTTTAAATACTTGCAAGGTTTGTCTGGTCTAATCCTGGGACACTTGTCTGCTACCCTTTCACAGACATGACCAATTCATTCCCATTGCTGTGTATTCTCAGGCTAATGGGTACATTAATTGTACTGTTTGGAAGACAGAAGCAGATATCTGTTCTACATCTATTAGAGATTTCTGAACCACTTAGCAAAATAATAAACAGTTTCTCTTTTGGGTTTCAGTATAAATTAGAGCAAGTTATTACTTTATAGAGTGTAGTGCCTATTCTTTTAAGCATAATTTCTTTGCTCCCATACAATACATCTTTTTCTTGTTACTCTTCAGTCACTTCCCTTCTGACACTCAAGTTTTTCTTTTATGCGGCTCATGAAATATCTTTTTATAAACACAGTATTTGTCCATAACTCTCATTAGAATATAACACCTTCCCCTGAAGGAAGGGAATTAATGTCAGTGTTCAGCAAACTTATTCCATTGGATCTGTACACCTATTTGAATACCCCAGTTGTTACCCCACCCTGGCCCTGGGACTCAAACCCTTACAGACAGATGCGCTTTTTTTTTTTCCCCCAGTAAAGTTGGCCATTTTTTAGTTCAGAAGATGAAAGGAAAGAAATAAAAGCTCCTCAGCTCTTATTAAGAAAAACAACAACAATAAATAAAAAACCCCAAACAAACAAACAAAAAACCTCACAAAAACAAACAAAAAAAAAAAACAAACAAAAAAACAAAAAAACCCACCAAAACCCCATAACCAACCAACCAAAAAAAATCTAGGCATATTAAAGTTAATAATAATGGACCAAAACCAAGAACATGACCCAGTGAGTAAACTTACTGTGAAGCAATTCTTTAAAGTTGAGAAACAATTTGGAATAGCTTTTTCTGAGTAGTCAGCTAACTTGTTGAGAGAAAAATGCTGTTGATAGACACCATTAAATTATTTTTTCTCTAGGTTATTTCCTCCTACCCTGCACCTTGGACTGTTTCTTAAAAATATGTGTTTCTCGCCACTGATCTCTTGCTATTATTTTCAGTAGAAAATGAACCAATCAGTCAAAAAAAATTCCTCTAATTAATTTGATTAATTCCTATACAACCATACGTAATAATTTCATGCACAATGAGCAGAGCATAGATGTAACCTTGGATTGCTACAGTGACTAATTGCTTATAAATTGGCAAAGGACACAATCCTCCAACCTGTTCCCCATGGAAATTATTAGCTCTTATATGAATCCTATTCAACCCACGTGGGAAATGTTTCAGGAGATGGAGTCAAGATTCAAGTATCAGATCCATTTCCCAAGGTCAAGCGAGGATCACTATGTACAGTTGGTCAGGTTGCTGCTGCTGAATGTGGAACACGTTAAGCGACCTAACCGGAGGAATATCTTTTGTTTTGAGTAAGCCAATACTGAGATAAGTGTAAAGGACTGAGTTTCTCAGCAAAGTCTCTTATCCTAATAGCTAAAAAAAAATCATCCCCTTTAGAGGAATGGATAAAGAATAGAAATTGTGGAGAAGAAGAAATTTTGGTAATATCAAAGACAGCAAAATTTGAAATACCGTTAAGGCATTGGCAATTCAGTTTCAATATCCCATAGTAGACCCCTGAATCTTTTCCAACACATTCTTTCTCTTCCCTTGTGTCTTAGCTCATCTTGTCTCTTTGCTTTGTAAGTTTTGCAGTCTTGTCATTTATTCTGTTTTTGCACAATGCCTTGTGCCATAAATCCCTCACCATGAGTGAGATCACAGTGTACCGCTTAATTTTGTTTTGGCACAGAGTAAATACCGCTTTTATGCTGAACAATGCATGTGCCAGATGAGTAGAAATAAACAGTTGCAAAGACATGCTCCATTAAAACCAATGGACTTGCCAAGTACTCTTTTTCAGGCTTAGCAAGAACATTCAAGTCCTTCTGTCTCATTCAAAAAAATACCACAGACAGTGAAGGTAACTGGCAAAGGCAGAGCCGTATAGCCAGGAGAAAGTAAAGGCAAATAGATTACATAGAGTTTTAGTATGGGGTCTGAGATACTACTGGAAGACTGTAGACTTCATGGTTAGAGACAAAATGTATTTAATGTTCCTTTAGAGGAAATAATCTTTGTGGGTTTTTTTCTTCTATGAGGAGTACCAAGAATGAGATAGAGGTTTGGAAGCATTGACTCTTCTAGATATAGATTGTGCAGGCTATGCCTGCACACAATGCACTCTACCTAGGGCAGGTCTTCTCGCAACAGCTAATTCCCTATAACATTTGTACAGGTCAGTAATGAGAAGTGTTTGGGTTTGTGGTGGCATGGCTGTTTTATTTTTTTTCCCCCTTACCTTAGAAATAACAAAGATCGATAAAAAATTTTAACGGTGAAAGGAATGAAAAAATCTAGCTGCAGCCAAACCTTGAGGTGAAAACAGGGTTGTCTACTTCCTAATTCAGATTTTGTCCCAGTTGTTTTAGAAAATATTCCTACTGGTTTTAGTTGCCTTTGGTAGATAATCTTTTAGCGAGAGACTTTCAGACAGAAGGAAGTATATTGTCAACCTACCTGGGGCATATTCACAATGAAAAGAAAGCATAGAGGTCAGAATCTGGTGATGGCAGGAGGAACTGATAGGTCACACGAAGATGCACCTTTTATTCTCTAAGAAAATTGTGTCCCTTTAGCTTTTGCTGCGTATTTCTAACCCTTCTGCCCCTTTCTGCTACCTTGTGCCCCTACTTGTTTCCTATAGTGGCAGCACAAGAAATAAGGATTTTTATTAACAATAATGTACATCTACAGAGTTTTTTGAATTGGAGGGCACAATAGATCTGGTCATCTGTTTTCTTTCCTTGCAAGGTGAAGGGCAGCAAGATTTAAATTTACATTTTGCAGAAGAAACACAACATGGAGGTGACATAAAACAAAAGACATCAAAAATACACTCAGACAAAACAAAGTACATTAGAATAGACAATGGTAAATGTTTTGGATTCAGCACTAACCTCATAGTATTCTTGATGTAGGAGTTCCATGAATTTCATAATTTCTTTAGGGTGAAGAGTGTGGAGAGCAAAAAACAAAGAAAGAAATCAGAATGATTTCTAACATGTTCTTTGATGACTAGTTTGAACCAAGATGTACAAACTTGCACCTTGGAGATGTACTTTTTAAAAAATCGATCATACCCATTGATGAATTCTCCAAGACTTTCACTATAATTTGATTTATACCAATGTAGCATAAACTTGATTTCTTGCCTGTGTAAAAAAGATCAATGTAAATTCACTGTTACAAAGATTTATTCATGGATACACAACAGTTTCTGTCTGCCTAATTAAATCTATTGTATCAAAACCAAATTTCAGTTGGTGCAAAGTTTGTGCATAGACTAGCTGGGAAGTGCTGTACCATTTAGTTATGAGAATTTATTAGTGACATTCCTAAATGATAAGACTTTAGAAACACACTTCTGAGACATTTCCTTAACATTGACAATGCCATTTCAGATGTCCTTAATGACATTATAATTTTTTATTGTTGTTGTTTGCTATTTCCTTCCTTCTCAGCAATGCCTCTGAGGCTTTTCAAAATAATACAAAACTCAGGAAAAAAAAAATCACACACAATTCTTTGCCTGCTTTCTCACTGCTTTGTTATCTAAGGAAAAACTTTGCAAAGGAATAAGTTTTGCCTAAAGAAAATTAAAAGGTATGTGAAGTTGCTTGTCTAAAGTCCTAGTTCAATGAAACAAAGATGAAAGCTCTCCATTTCAAGGACATCTATTCAGTTTTTAAAGATAATTACTCTGCTTACATGAGTGTGTGTATATCTGTACAGTGAATAATTTTCTGGGTAAGAGGAAAGATGGCTTAGAAACAGTAGGTGTCATAGCTCACTAGAATGAAAATAAAAGTGAAATGTGCAAAACTTTTTCATTTTCTCTGTATTCCTATGGTATCCATGTTCAGGTGCGTTTAAAGGACTTGACAGCTTTGTGTCCAGTTGAATCATTTTCTTGAAGGAAAGCATACGTAGCTAGCAGCTGTTTAAAAAGGGTGTACGTCTAGTTGGTTTCTACTACCATGGCACCAGAGCTGATACAGCTAAGCTACAGTGTAAACTGTTAGTTTTTTGGTGTTTGTTGTTGTAGGTGTTTCTACTGTCCTTTACTTTCTTTTTGTCTAGTATATAGCAGGTGAATTCATGCGGGCTAGAGACTGGCATGTGATCTCCTGGTGAGGGGACAGTGAAGTTCCCTGTAACTCCCAGCTTAGACCTGGATTTGTTTAATTTCTGGAGATTGTTTTGTATCACCACAACATTAACGTGTTATTGCACTTTTACTATGAGATTGACTATTTTTAAGTCTAGAATTTCTCGGAGTACAAATCAATTCGATGTTTGTTTTCTCTGGTAAATTGGACTAATGGAATATTTCCCTCACACCTCCTCTATTGCACTTGAAGGACAGCTCACAAGCAACGGAGTTGGTAGCTGCACTAAGATCCAATTTAAATGCCCAGATGTCATGGAAGCTGAGAAGGGTAGAGACCTATAGACCTTTAGAAGTGTTAAGGTGACAAGAGAAAGAGATTTTTTAGAGAGACCAGTGGAGAACCTAGACAAAAATAACTAGGGCTGATAGCTTGCTTTTTGAACCAACAAGAATACATGAGGAAGAGAAGATGAAACTGGTTTGGAAAATAGGGTCTTTGAATGAAGGTAGTGTAGGATATGTAGGAAGGAAAACATGATTCATTAGGGTTTTTTACTTAGGTAGTGAAAAATATGAACTAAACAGTAAAAAATTTAGTAGTAGATGCGAATTGGAAGTCAAACTGTAATTCCAGAAAAAAATATGTCTTTGTTTGTGGGTATTAAATAATGTATTAAACAAAGTGTGTATCTCATACTTCAAGGCAAGTGCCTGAGGCACAACAAGCGAATATGTTCCAAAGCCCTATATCTGTCCACTTTTGCCCAAAGCCTCTGGAAATATTACTGTGGTTGCTATCCCTGTTCTTCAAAAGGATCAATGTGCATCTTCATTTATTTGATCAATGATATAGAGGTGAAAGTACAAGGGTCTTTCATTTTTAGCAAAATGTTGGTGCTGCAATTGAAGCAGAAGAAAGGTATCCATTATGGCATATAGAATAGTTGTATCTTAATATACTCTCCTATATGTGTGTGTGTGTTCTACATATTTTCTAGGAGCTTGGTAAAGTTTAACAAATTTCCACCTCTTTCTCTATTGGAAACCAAAACTGTTAGAAAAGTAATGTCTTTGGAGTTCTTTATTTTTGTATATGTGCATCAGATTCCATTATCTGTCTGAAACAACAAATTGGTACATTATTTTGTCCAATACAAATATTTTGGTACTCGGGTATCATGCCTTCAGGTAGACCCCACCTACATGTTATTCCAATTTGTTATTCTAATAGATAGAACAGTTCCATTGGAAGGGACCTACATAATCTTCTAGTCCAGCTGCCTGACCAGTCCCCTCTTCATTCTTAAAGTCAGTAATTACACTTTCTGCCGCTACTGTACTCAAAAGGAGAGACGAGAAATTGATTTGAAAAATTCCATTTAACCGAAGTTAGATGCCTGAGTATTTAGACTCTTTCGAATTACCCTACTGTACATGGTTGCTGCTCCCAAAATCATTAGAGGAAAATGTCCACATAGACTAAGTGCTGCATGAATGTGCAACCTGGGTCAGTCCTGAGAAGTTCATAATCTAAGAAAGAAGTGAAGGGGAGAAGTGTTGGTTACTCAATTAAAATAAATGGAAAAGCTATATTTAAGAGATGCTATAGCTTTGAGGACTTTCATGTTGAAAGAATATGTGGTTTACCCAGTATCCTGAAAGGAACCAGCTGTGGTGTTTTGATTCCTTATGTCAGTGGCTTCTGGGTCTTATTGCAATGTTTTATCTATGCTAGAAATCTCTTTCAAAATGGTAGTAGTGACTAAAACAGACATTACTTATTCTTTGAATTTTTATTCTTAAAAAAGGAAAACAAAACCTTTAATTGATTTTTTGCCTAGAGGCCAGAAAAGCAAAACCCTGTGGAAATCACCCCTTCTTAAGCATCAGCTCTGATCCTAGCTATGAGGATGAAACCTTCCAGACAAGATGTTTGCAGGATTTTTTTGTTCTTTTGGTAAGCTCTGTACTGTTTTAGACAATTAAAAACAGGTCCTACTCACAGTGTTTTATAAATGAGACACCTTCCTATATCAAGGAAGCTTTGGTGTAATTGCAGTGGAATAAAATTATCATCTTCATTTCAGAGAGAAACAAATGTTGGTTACAGGTGACAGCAGCGCATAGTACAGTGGAGTATCATGCATTTCTCATTTGCTTTTCAAGTGAAGTTATCTTGCATCTAGAGCTCAACTGCTGCTCAGTCTCCCTGTGTGCTCGTTTCTCCTGGCTGACCCTCCTCCTGATTCTCTTTTCTTCAAGTGCCGTGCAGCCCTGCCATGCAGCCGTGCCGTGCAGCCCTGCCGTGCAGCCGTGCCGTGCAGCCCTGCCATGCCCGGGTGTAGCTGAGCCCCTGGCCATCTGCAGGGGGGTGATTTGTGAACTGCTGGCTGCAGTATTACAGTGTTGCAGCAGCAGTACTGGGTGAGCTCACCTGTGTGCAGCTACACACAAACAGGAAATTTTTACTTTGCGCAGAGCCTGAAGTGACACTGGGCTTACTTGCGTGTTCATCCCTGTTCTCAAATAGCAGTGTTTTTTAATTTAAGGAGAGGCACACAGCTCCGTTTAAAATCACCTAGGACGACTGGAGCTTTGTGATATGAAAAGAATTATGACAATCTTCATAAATGTGTAACTTTCAAGGCAAGCTGAGGGAAGGGGGTGGTTTTTAGCAGTGAGAAGTTGGTAGTAGGATTAAATTGAATTTTTTATTTGAGGAAAATCTTATTTGTGAGTGCAAGAGTTCCTGCTCTTTTCTTGACTGTATCACTTGGGAGTATAGGAACTGCCATATTGCATCAAACCAGTCATTTGTCTACTGCAGCACACCCTCACCAGCAGTGACCGACATTAAATGATTCAGAAGAAGGCAAGGAAACCTGTAAGAAGGCCAGAGTGAGAAACGCTGATCTTGAGGAAAGTGGTTTTTACTCCCTCCTGATTTTGTTTTGGTTTTAACCTGATGAAATGGATTGAAATAAAGCCCAAGTTTTCCCTTTTGAAAATTCATAATATGTCATAAAAAACATGAAGAAAGTGCTTAAATAAGAGGGTAAAGGGAGAAAGGTGTCTGGCTCCATTAAAATGAACATCTAATGCAATATAAGAAGAAACTATTTTTCTCGTTTATCATAACAATTATATACTGCTGTATGTACCTCCAGCCTTCTAGCCTACTCCCTTCCAACAGCTGGTAAATGTGGATGTGCTTTGGTGTTCTTTGAAGATAGACAGATTCTACTTCCCCTACGTTTCCAAAGGAGAATACCTCCAGGAATGCTTGATAATTTGCCAGAATCTAGGGGCTATGTGTAGCCATAAATACTAAACACATCTTGCGATGCAGAGCCAGCAGAGTAGGTCAGAAATTTTCTGTTAACGTTGCTGTACTATGTATCGGAAGTTGATGACAAAATACTTAGAGTTGAAGAAAAACATATTGCTCTCACAGAATTCTTTTTCTCACATCTAATCTGAGCCTTTATTATCAGATTTCCAAGTTTTTAGGTTACCAAGAAAACCATTGATAGATCATAATGAAGATCTCTACATTGACCTTAAATGACAAAACAGGAATAGATAGCTCATTTTTCAAGGGAGAAGTCTCATAAGACTGATTTGGGGATGTGGAAGACAAGAAAAAAAAAGTGTTTAATAAATCCCTCTGGAAAGGAATAGGATCTTTGTGGGTTTGATGGCTACTGTGGGTATTGTTTCAAATTGAATAGTTGTATTACCTAATAGTGAATATATTGGTTCTGGTGCTAACACATATCCATCAGTGGCTTAAGATACTGAGATAGTTCTAGCTGCTATGGTGAGAACTAACCAAGGCTGCTTCATTTCAAATGAGAATCTTTAGAAATTGCATTGAGAATTACTATTCTGTATCTTGTCCATTACATCTTGAACGAGCTTTTTTGTGCTGGCCACAGAACTACAGCTCTAACAGCAATGATGATCTTTGGTCATCTGGAAAGTTTAAAATGAAAGCAAATTATTCAATGTGACACCACTCGCTGGTGGTGATTCCATTTGTAGGTGGCATCCTGGTTCCACACGTATTACACTGGCATATTTTACTCTTTGCTGTAACCATTCTCAGTATTTAATGTGTTAGTAAATACCAGAGGGTTTTCTCTTGAAGACTATAGTTATAGAGTTGTCCTCATTACTGTCAATTTAAATCACTGTGATACACAGTGGATTTTTAAGTAGGAAATGAGTCGTGAAGAGATTGATTGATTGAAAAGATTACAGGGTAAACACAAGTAGAAGGACGTGACTGAAAGAAGAGCTCACATGCACGAATAGTGGGCAAAGAAAAAAGCAGAGAACATAATAGGACTAAACCACCATAATACAGAGGAATACAGTACTGGCAATGACTTGCATTCCTGTGGCATCCTTCATCTAGAATTGTCTGGGGACATCATCCCCACAAAACAGTCACCTTTCAGGTGAAGGTGACAAAAGTAGATTAGAAAGATTAGGAGAAGAAAGACTGCTACAGTCTAGGGAAAGAGAGGCAGAATAGGCAAACCTAGTTTTCAAGAATGTTTTAGAAAGCATCCTACTCAAAACCAAGTCATGGCACTGCACTGGAGAGATTGGTATTACGTGATAATTTAGATTATGCCTGGAACCTCATCTTGGGCAAATGGCTGTTGGACCTAACCCCCTCCGTACTGCATTTTCGGGCTGGTCCTGCCACATGCAGGCATCATGTCCTGACCGTATCCTAGTTTCCCCAGGGAAATTGCCGAGAGGGAAGGAACTGTGATCTCCAGCCAGTCCTTATTTTGGACGGGGTATATAATACACTACAAAGGAAATCCACAAGTCACTTCAGACTAAAACACGATTTCAGTTACAGTTGAGGACTTAAAATGTTGTGTTACTCTCTTTTGAAACAGGAAAAGTATTAAGGCAACACTGATTTCTGCCAATTGTTTCCAAGAAATCTGACGAATTTGTGAGTTGGAAGAGTTAAAGTTGGTTCTTCACATTGCAGATGCAGGGTACTTTATCTCCAGTCCACCCACAGGCTGAAATCATTGCAGGTGTAATGGGATATTCAATGATGGAACTGCAGATACAGGCAGTGCTGTTAGAAAACAGAAGTGTGATGATGTTGTTGTATGTATGTTCGTACCCACAATTTCTAAAAACAGGCAGGAGGAATCTTTCTCTTTCTTTCCTCTGTACACATGTCACATTCCTAAAGGACAGACTTCCATTTTGCAACCACAAAGTCAAAGCCATCTTAGACTGTAAGAAAGAGAGATTATTATATCTCAGGGAATGGTGCTTCAGTGTCATTGAATTCAGTAATTCAATTAAGAGCACTGGCAGCTTAATACATGTTCAACTGAATAGTGTTGCACGCAGCTGTGCTCTACCACATGGTGGCATAAGAAGGAAAAAAACATTTGATCTTCAGCTACACCGATTTTTTGTATTCATCATGTGCAGTGTGTTGCGTGCGCGTGGGCTGCTGGAGAAAATTCTATCCAAGTTGCTGCACAGCCGTGCCTGGATGCTGACTGATTACACCTGCCACATTTCATTTTTAGACAGGTTCATATTAACCTTCTGTATTGCAAAGTGTAGTCTCCTTTCACGATGCCTCAGACTGAATTCCTGAGAAGACACCTCATGTTCCTCCCTTAAAATAAAAGGCACAAGGACAGATGCTGTTTAACAAAGTGAAGTCAGAGGATTTGAATCTTCTCCATGTCTCCTTGCCCTGTCTCTCTAGTACCATTCTTCCATCATCCAGATATTCTGGTGTATAATTCAATTTTAAGCAGCAGAAGCTGCATAGTTCTTATACATCCCTGTCAGCTGGTGCATGAAATAAAGATGCATGCACAGCCCAGGAGGTACAGGCACATCCTTTGCACCTGAGAAAAGCAAATAACGAATATCTATGGAATTATGTAAAATCCCTACTCTGTATACCAAATTTCATTTAACTCATTCAGATTAAAATACTCCCTTCTTGTTGCTTCTATTTGTATAACTTCATGTTCGACTTCACAGTAGGTCCACTGCAATATTTTTGGTTGAGGAGAAGGAAAAATTTCTGTTTTCACTTTGTTGTCTGGTTCAGAGATTTATTCCCATTATCTCTGTACTTTTGTTTTGATAATTGATACTTCATATCATCTGAGCTGACATGCTCTTTCTTTACTGTGTATCCGATTTTACTGGTATTACTCTCTCACCCATGTGTTTAAGTGCTTAACTAAGAATTTCTGTGACAACTTTAAGTATTGTATTTTCTTCTCTTTGTAAAAAAACTTAAAATGTGCAATCCAAAGTTGTAGGTTTAAGGCATTTGTTACACAATTTTATTATTATCTGGTGAAGAATTAGCTCCAGATTTCACTTTTTAAATTTTTTCTAGCTTTTGAAAATGTCTATACAATGTTGTTGTGCCACTGGCAAATGTTTGAAGATTGTTAAGAGAATTTCTGCTAGAGTCTTAGATTTTTGCAACCTGTGTATGTGCTTGAATGCCCTTTCCAAGTTCTGAAGGGATTCCAGTACAGCTTGTAAACTGTGAGACTAGTAAACCAGTGGATACTCCATGCACAACATTCACAAAGTTGAGCTTGGCCGAACCTTACAGATGGACAAATTGCCTCCTTTGACTTCATTGCATACCTGTGTAGCAAGCAGAGAGTCAAAGGTCTTCCAGGAAATTCATACCAAGTTACGGAAAAGATTGCTAGAAGGCAGAGATTAGAAGTTTCGTGGTGCAAGCAGTATCTCTACTGCTGTCTGGATAGATTTCAGCACTTGTTTCCTCAATGTGTGCATGTAGAACAAGCAGGTAAAACATAATATTGAGGCACCTGTCTTTCAGCACTCCCATTTGTTGCTGCTGTGCTCTGCACAGCCCTTTCTTCCTCTCTCCACACCTGATGACGTCAGTCATCAGTACTTGACCAAAGTAATACATATGGCATGTCTGGTGAAGGATACAGGTTCCTAGATGGGAGTTGCAGTAAGGGAAATCTGTAACAAAAACCCGAAACAGTTATTCTTTGCTCGTGATGGTCTTGTGATGCTTCTGTAAAACATAATTCATATTTTTTCCATGACTTGCACCAAATCACTCCTTCAGTGACTTAAATTTCGTCTATTTTTGTCAGTGAGGCCATAATAACTTATTCCAACAGACAAATCAGCCTGATATTTTACATTTACCCAAATGTAAATGTTTTCTATACCATGGGAGTTCTTAAATGCAGCTGTTACTTGAAACATAAACTCACTCTCTGATGCAATAAAGATAAATTTTCAGTCTTTATTCAACAGTTCTGCATGGAATAGTGAGTGATTTTTTTTTTTTTTAATTCATCTAGAAAAGCAACTTGTTCCCATCCTTGATATTAGTTCTTCAATCATTACAGCTTTTATAGTTCTTAGAATGTCATAGTTCTTTCTCTCCCTCTTTCTTTTGAGTATTTGAATTCTTAAATATGTGTCTGACCCTTAGAACACAAAAACTTCATCTTTGTTTTTTTACAAACAATTCAGTTCATTCAAATGCTCAGCAGAGACATTTCTAACAAGGTCAAAACCATGACTCGATGAAGTTCTCCAGATGTCAGTGAAATGGCAATGCTGCTGTCGTAGGAAGAGAAATGATCTCTTTTTATTTAGAAAATACTGCTGACACATTGAAGAAACACTAAAATTATATTTCTGTATGAAGAAGGCATTTATTACTCTTTGAAAGCAGGATAACTGCATTTCTAAAATACCTATTATCTATAAGGAAATCTCTTTACTGCACCGAAAAACCCCTATGTTAAATTTTACAGGGATGTGGTTTATAATAAACTCAGGTTAGCAAATATAGTTGTGGTACCAGTTTCCTCTAACTCGGGACTAACTTAACTTGGAAACAGATAAGGTTAATTTTTTGTTGTTGTTAGATAAAATAATACCAGAGGCCAATTAGCCTTTTGTTTAGTTTTTGACACATTATGTAATTTTATTGGTACATTTCCGAGAGAGATTAGGTGAAAATAGTTTTATAATCATGAACTGCTGGATCACAGGAAGCAATCAGTATCAAGTTGCCAGCCTTGTCTATGGGCATGATTTATTGAAGGCAAATAATCAGCCTTTGTCAGAGTGAATGGAAAGAGCAAATGAATATAGTGATGCTAGTAGTAATGAAGAGACAAAAAGAGGATTTTTTTTCTAATATACTACAGAATAACACTGCCATAATGTGATCTTACAATGGTTCAAAAAACTTGTCTTATAAAGAGTAAATTATTAGGGAAAGGGTTTTTTTTGTGTTGTTATAGTCCTCAGTCTACTGGTTAGTGAATGCAAATTGAGAAGAATCTGATAATTTAGGTTACAGAAAGCATGTTCTAAACTACATATGCACCTGCACAATGCTTAAGAATCAACAAATCAGACTGGGTCTAGAAATATGCAAACTGATTTCCACCAAGGACTTGCATCCATAGACTATCAAGGCATATATATACCCATTATGGTGACCTTTATGGTATCAGTCATATGTCCCAGCAATGCGTAGTCACCTCCTCATGTGAAGCTGGCATAATGATTTCCCTACAAGTCTGACGTGGGAGCAGAGCTAGAAAGCTGGTATTTTCACCAATGCTTATCTGCAAATGTACTGTTTTGGGGATCCATGTAGAGCAGGATGAAAATCTACATTTTACTAGAGCCGATTGTAGAGGAAAACTACTCAATTCACATAGTTTTAATCAAATCAGGATCAAACCAGTAGACTGATTCATTAATGACAATAATTAACCACCAATCAATGAAGTGTACATTCGTGGTGAGAATCACCAATATAACATAATACACCATAATGCTAGATGCTTAGAATGTTAATAAACACAGATTTCTCAACACCTTACTATAACTAATCCAAGCAGTTTCAGAAGTGGCAGTGCCAGGAGAGCAACTGCTGGTGTCTTCAGGCCAAGTTTGGGTGCTGCCCTCCATCATTTTCTCTCTCCCCATTGTTGAATATTTCCTTGCTGCTTTTATAGTTCTTTCAAGCTGACTTGTAATTTGTTTCAAAAGTGTCTCTGTTGCAGTTTAATGTGACTGATGATTGTCTTTCTCAATGTTACAAGTTTTGGGGAAAATGACCTCTCAGGCAGTTTGGGCTTTCCCCTCCCGCCCCCCCAGAAAAAAAAATGATTACACTTGCACTCCAGAATTACCAGCCATTTTCCAAAAAGGGGTCTGTGTGAATTTGCCCCCAGTGTGCTGTCAGACTAGGTGAAAAAGTACCTCGAGTAGAGCTAAAAGACCAGTTTGTAGCTTTTATACTTATTTATCTAGCTCTCTCTTTATCAGAACCTTTTTTTTTTCTTCCTCCCCTAAATACATTTTTACTGTCTTGTCTCTAATTTATTCTGTGTCAAAAGTAAGGTGTTAGATATCTTTGTGATGTGAGCCTTAAAAATTATAGATGATTCTATTTCCTGGATAGATGTTATTGAAGAGTAAAAAGGCTCAAACTCATTACTCATCTGTAAATGTTCTTGGGGATATGGATGTGAACGATGACTCTTTGTTGATGACCCATAAAATTCTTCATAACTTGGAACTGGAGATTTATATTCCTTTCTTGTATATATTCTCTAATTCATTTTTGCCAGCAATTCTCTGTTATTGAACATACGGTCAAATAGCAACACATCTAAAAGATTTTCCTACTAAAGCAGTCTTTTAATTCTTTCCTTGTTTACAAAGGCATTTTAATTTAAACAAGTTCACAGTGTTATCAAATTATTAGAATTTCTACAAATGTTCGTGTTGCTCATGATGTATGAAAGTAATAGTCTTGTTTGGGATCTAATTAATTATTAATTACTGTTGCATTATTCATCAATTTATTGTCCATCATCTCTCTGAAGTTTTCCTGTGTTTGCAATAGTCTCTGGTCTATGATTGTGTCTTTTCTAACACAGAGGACTTTGGAATTTTCTTTCTCTGCATCAGAAATCAGAAGTTCTTGATATCAGGGGAAAACAGGAATTTTCCAGAATAAACACACAAGGCCAGATTTTCAAATTTGTCATTTTCAAGTGTCCTACTTAAGCATTTAGTGAAGGTCTGATCTCTGATCTCCCAGGAATACCAAATAATTAGTCTGTAAGAATCAAGTACTTTTCCAGTGACTGTAGTAGTATGTAATGGTTTTTTTGTTTTGGTTTGGGGGTTTTTTTGTTGTTTGTTTGTTTGTTTGTTTTTCCTCTACCTCATGTATGTCATATTGAGAAATTAAGAAATTAAACACTGGAGAAATTTTTTCAGTCCTTCTCTCTCTGCCTTTTTTTTTTTTTTGTTCCTTCTCAGTGTGATTTTGATTTAATACTGCCCATATTCAGTTTTTAAAGTTGGAAATGAAAATTAAATGAAAAACCAAAATGAAACAGAAATCAAATGGAATTCTTTCTGGCCAATTTTCTTCTGAAGTGATGTGTCATTACTTATTCTTTCATTTATCACTGTTTCTGCTCTCTAAGTTGCAACTCTGTGTTCTGAAATGTTATACCAGGTAAAGGAAAATCTTCTTTCCATTTCTGTTAAAAAGGGCAGGTATTTATCGGTCCAGATTTTCAACGTTGTGCACAATATTTTCAGTAATGTAGCTGCAGTTAACGTAACTATGTAGAAGAAAAAAATTATGCCTCAGTCACCATATGTGTATAAGTCACCATCTGTACACCAAATTACCCAAAAATCTATGCAGTTGGGTTTTTTTGTTTGGTTGGTTTGGTGTTTTGGTTTTTGTTTGTTTTGGTTTGGTTTTTTAATTAGGCAAATACAAATTGTTTTCCTGTGTTACAGCCAGACAGGTACATGACATGTTACTGTCCACTGCTACCTCCATCTTTTTTAGCTAGAGTCCAGATTTTATGGAAATTTCTACAGGAAAATGTGTCTGCAATGTTGTTCCCATTATTCCACACACACCATCATGTTTATGTTAGCCTTTCAAACCATTTTTTTTCTAGTGTAAAAGTAAAACATAACTACTATGATTTCAGAAAGTACAAGACCCAAGTTCTAGTGGTTTGCTCATGAGTGACAATTTTTTTCCTCTGTTCTCCTCTATTTTTATCTCTGTTCTTCTTGCCTTCTTTTTATAATTCAAGTACCTGGACAAAAACTGTTCCAAATGCTTTCTTCTAGCATGATGGTCAAAATATAACCTTCCAGCATAAAAATCAGATAAGCTTTTTCCGATGGAGTTTACATGTAGTTTTTATTTTCTACTTTGGTATTTAGAGGGTCACCTACAGTTCTAAAATCCCCAGGGCAGCAAATTCAGAGGAAGTTAGACATAAAAAGACAAAAAAACCCTAAAGCTGTAGTTGCAAGAATTGTTGTCACTTTTTGTTGGCTTCTATCAGCAGGACAGACTAGAGAGCAGGGTCAAAAAATTCATGTGCTGCATGGTGATAGTTAGATGCAGAAAAGTACACAGAAGTTTTATGTCTTCCCCTAGCTGCTGTTCAACGCTGGAAGCACCTGAAATCTGTAGCCAGTTCTTCTCCTGCACAGTGTGATTTGAGATTAAACAGAGTGTGATAACTCATAAAGTTCAAAAAAATACTGTTTCAAGTCCAAGTCTGTTATAGGAGCTATGTAAAAAACAACAGGAAGAACAAAAATAAAATTTAAAAAAATGGTTGGTATACACATTTCAAGGTAAATTAGAAGGTTTGTTGAGATATCATAGAAAAGTGCCTGTAAAACATAACCAGAGTGACATCCACTGTGAAGAGGGGGGTACCAATGTGGGCACGGAGCTTGCAGTGGAATATCCCAGTTGCTAGAAACCCATCACTGATCTCCAGTGACGGCAGACACGTCCTTGAAAACAAGTTCTGAAGCGTCTCTTATTTCTTGCCAGCTTTGTATATTGAGTGTGACAGATTTCAATCAGGAAAAATTCCTAATTTCTGTCTGCTTCTATGTGTGTAATCTGCGACATGAGAACATGAACACTGAACTGAACCCAGATCAAAAGAGGAGTTTAATGAATGATGACATACACTGAGGTCTCCTCATTGCAAAGAAGGTAGCTATTGAAATGGTATGTTCGTGTCAGACTGTTCAATGCTTTTAAATACCTTTGTTGTTAAGCACTTGTGAGCAATTTGTCTGTTAAAAGTAAACAAGTAAGAATTGCACTGATTTCACTTATAGAAGGGGGTGATGTCTTTGGCCATTTATCGTTACACTAGTATGTGTTGAAACCACCTAAGTGACTTGGGTCCTCACTGTGCAAGCTACTATGCATGCACATAGTAGAAATGGAGCGCAGTTCATTACCATTTGGATGACACGATATAAACAAATGAGACTGCAGTCCAGCAGGATGAACTGTCAACCTTCACATCCTAGAGCAGGTGTCTGACTTTTTGTCCTTGCGCACTGGTGAACATGGAAGAAGTTACTGTCTGTAACTGCTGGAAATAAAAATGCAGGCAGAAGTACAGGTCCTAAACACACCAGTTTTTAAAGTAAAACCTTAAAAGAATCAAAGCTATTGATGATCCCTTTTCCTGAGTATAAATGAGTTTCTGTAAAATGACTGATTTTGCCTTTCGTTTAAACAGCTGTTTATCAGTGCCTCACAGCACCATTTTCATTATCAAATTCCAGCAGACTCTAGTGTTGGCTCTCAGCATGTCTCCTGGGTATTTCTTGGCCTTGTGACCGAACAAGGCCTATTTTCCAACTTAGATCCTTTGACATCACATGAGGTATCATTCTTTGCAATCATATTCTAGGTTGCAAGTCAAGGACAGAAAGGTTTCAGCAGATGCGCAGCAGTATAGGTGCCCTGACTTTGGCTTAAAGGATAAGGTATTGACTTGGAACCAGTGAAAAATTAGGCAGCGCTCTCACTGCCTCATTCTGTTTTGTGTGCGGTTTCTGAAGAGAATACCTCTCAGCTGAGGGAAAATTCTGGAATGGAAAGTTTAGGATAAAATGGTGCAGATCCCTATGAAAATCTGCGTTATGGTTGTTTACTCATCAGAAATTCTCTTTCCTTTACATTTACTTTCCAAAGCTTTATACAGACTTCATTGTCCTGATTCAGGAAAGTGCATACACATTCAAAGCACTGGAGTAGCTCCATATAGTAGAAAATTGTCACAAAGCTGTTGACGTATTTTTGCTTTGCATCCTCATGCATTCCAATTTATAACCCAAATGGGACCAGGAGGTGGAAGTGAAAGCAAAAAGTTGACTGTTAAACTAAATGTTATATAACAGTTTTCAGTCCAGCAAAGTTGTTAGAAGTGTTCCACCCTTCATTTTGGCAAAATTTGTGTGCTGATGTGATTATGGTATGTTCTTATCCATGCTGCTGGGAAAAATTTGTAGTTCAAGCCATGCTAGATGTTGTAGAAATGTGTGTAACTGGGTCTTTTATTTCTGTATAGTGATTTATCCTGACTAACCAGAACAGATTTCCTTGTCCTTCTGTGTAAAAGGCTATCATAAAAGTAATGTGTAATAAGCAGAGTATTATGGTGATAAGTCTCCTCATAGAATTCTTATTCTGTGTACAGGTCGGGGGTGGGGGAAGAAAGAAAAAAAACAAACAAAAAAAAAAAGGAAGGAAAGAAGATACCTAGTTCTTTATACTGAGATTAGGTACAATTTTTCTTAAACGATCTTTCTATCAATAATATCCTGTTCATGTTTTGGGGTGAAGAAGTGCATATCGTATTCCTGGTTTGCAGTTGCTTGTTGTCAAAGAGGTATTAAGTTCATAGCACTTTGTTATAGGGGATGACTTGTACATTATTGGAAGAAAAAAGTCTATCAGGATTGCTCTTTGGCTTTAATTAAAAAATAGCACCCAGAATATTACAAGTGTCTCACTTCATAATGGAAGTATCACACAGCATAAATTATTGCAAAATTTTCTTGCATTTTCTACAAGCAATTACTGTTTGAACATATTCTTTTGCAAACTATTCCAGAAAGGAGAAGAGAAATAAACTTCTTAGTAACTTGGTTATATTATCCTAGAATCCACCAAACAAATGTTAAGGCTGCTTCTCTATTTAGACTATTACCATATGAATTTTGTTCAGACAGAAATAAATGAAAGCTATACAGTGGAAGGAATATAATTAATTTCTTTGTCTGCCTGCATGGTGACTCCAAAAGCATCACAGGCCCGTACCTATAGCCCTCAATGGTAGCTTTTTTATTTTCTTCTCTAAATTAGCTGGAAGATCTGAAGCCTGAAATGGTCAGCAGTGGCTACTTTGAGGAGTGCTAAATATTTTGCTTGCGTGACTGAACGTAGGAAATATGCTGTTTGCATGGAAAGGACTGATTATAATAAGCTTTCAGAAGTGTCTTTTTGAATGACTTAGAAAACAACTGAGTTACATTCAGAACATTCTGTGCCTCAGGAATTTTAAGGCGAAGATGCAGCAAAACAGTGGTGCTGTAACTGAGTAGATGGATAACTAGATAAAGGGAAAAACTTGGGTCATTAGTTCTTTTCTCTCTTGTATTCAGGTCTTTGTGCACACCTCATACATATAGATGGCTTCTCTGCTTACTCCTGTAGAAATATGTATGTGAGGAGATATACAAGATGTGCTTGCTATGACCCTATGTTGTTCTTGTTTAAGAGGAGGAAAGTTTGTATTCTTATCCCACCTCTGATGTCCTGTTGTCAGCTTCTGTCCCTCAGGTTCTCACTCTGTAGATTGAAAATGGTTTCATGGAGCTTCAATCTTGACATGTAGTCAAAAATTTCCTAAAAAAAGCACTGGAAGTTTGGCTTGGCTGCAGTCTACTATCTCCAGTCTTAATTTCACTTTGTAGTAGAAGACAACCCTCCGAGATATGAAGGAGTGTTTTTACAGTTTTTCTGCAGGTATTGAGATGGTGGTCTCTTTTTTCAAACAAAACCAATATGTATATACCAATCTTGTTAACTGTGGCTAGTATTATAAATTTTAAATTACAGAAGACACCTCCAAATATATTCAAAATATAATTCTATGTCAGCTTTTTGCTGTTCAACAAACTTGCATTTTGTGAGAAACTGCCTGAATCTAAACCAAAGAAAATAGTTGCTCGTGCTCCTGGGAATCAAACCTGCCAGATTTTATGCAGCTCCAATTAAAATACAAGACACAACAGATGCTCAGCCTCAAAAAACTCAAAGTTATTTTCAGTACTGCTGTAATACAGTATTCATCCTTCAGTGCTGGCTTATGAATGAATAATAGATATTTTATTTGTTACATAGATAAACAGTTTTGTGTCTGCACCACAATGTTCTGATATCGGTTCAGGTTGTGAGAAGCCACACATACTACACAAAGTTAAATAATAATTTAAATTACCAAGGTCTTTTGGGATCTGAAAGAATGAGTGGGAATGCTGATACCTTCTGAGGTACGTCAGTTTCCTTAGTCATTGGGGTTAGCAGCAATTCTGGTGTCACATAAGTGGACTCAACAAGATCTCATCTAGAATCCAAAATGCAGAGGTGATGTTTCCATGTATTTTCTCTCAGCAGTAAAATGGTGCCAACTATCCTCTGTTTATCTTGTGTTAAACTTATGTGTACACTCTTTGCCTGCGCACCTTAAAGCCAGAAGTAGCATATTGAAATGGATTTCAGGAGTAAGTTTTGTCTCCTTTTCTCATTGAGCTGTCCATAAAAATGTTAGTGAAGCTGTGTGCATTGTTATTAAATCACTTATGTATTGGTCTAGCCTATGACTTTAGGATAACAAGGCAAGATTACTTTTTCAGAAACTCCTTAAACTTTACTGAATTGTATTACATATGCAATAATTCTAAGTCTTCTACTGCGGAAGTAAAGATGAATGGTTTGTTCCTCTGTGGTTTAACAGTTTCTTTGTTTCAATGTATCCGGTTTTGCACCTGAGAAGGGAAGCTACATGTAATGCTTGTACAGGCTACTGAAAACCTGCAGTCTGCAGAAGATATGACTAAAAAGTGAAATGAAGGCATGACTGGACAGTGAAACTTGGCCAGAATGGGTAACAATATCAGTATAGACGTAGGGACATGAATTATTCTGTTATATTCATTGTTATCATCACGTGTACAGCGTTAGCAGCCATGTGTTACAATCCATCTTCAGTCTGCTGTGTGGTCAGCTTCCAACCAAAAATTTAGGACCCCCTACTTTTAAAGATCCTTTGTGAGCACAGAGCTTTTCAAAGTTTGGCGCTACAGTCCTTTGGGTTTTAGTTCTTGTATGGGTTTTAGTTCTTGTACTGGTTTCAGCTGGGAGAGAGTTAATTTTCTTTGTAGTAGCTGGTATAATGCTGTGGTTTTGCATTTGATATGAGAAGAATGTTGATAACACACTGATGTTTTAGTTGTTGCTGAGCAGCACTTACAATAAGTCAAGGACTTCTCAGGTTCCCTTATCCTGCCAGTGACAAGGCTGGAGATGCACAAGAAAGTGTGAGGGGACACGGCTGGAATTCTGTCCCCTATCCCACTGTGGGGGGAGTGAGTGAACAGCTGTATGCGATGTTTAGCTGCCCGCTGGGTTAAATCACAACAGTTCTGTAAAACTGGGTTAATCAAAACATTTTTTTTAACCTAGATTTTGTATTTAGTCTTTATGGCAGGGACTGTCTTGAATAGGGTTCCAGTGTCAGTGAAAATGTTAAGATGCCACTTGGTTAGATGTAATGAGTAACAATAATACACACAATGCAAATATGTCTTAAAAATGTCTAAGTTTATTTTCACTTCAGCATGGGGAAGCCATTGTCTCCTATGTTTCTTCATCTTTTGTGAGTTTTTTGCTATTTGTGTGGCTTGTTGGCAGGTGAAATGCTATTTGTTTACCAGATAAGGTTGTCATTGGTTATTACTATAAGAGATGTTCTAACCAAAATATTTTTTTTTCAGTTACTATTTTGTTCACACTATTACTTTAGTGTATTCCAAGCATCTTTGAATATTTTTTTTCCTTTAGATGAAAGCCAAATCAAATCTACATGTAGTAAGTCAGAGCAAATTGACTGGAAAAATATCAGTTGCTGCTGTAGTTAAAAGTAATACTATGCTGTTGTAACAGTAAAAGGTAAAAAATATGCATAGTGACTGAAAAGCTTGTCCCATAAAGAGCTGTGTGAAGTTATTCTTGCAAAAGGTATTCAAAAAATGAGCCCATTCTCTTTCTTCAAATATACACCTGATTTTCAAACTCATTTTTTATTAAAGTAATAACAAGTAACTAATTTGATGACATACTTTTTGGAAAGTGACTTGTTCTCATAAGAAGCTTGAAATGAATTTTCTAGGACATTATTATTTGGTTTGGTCCGATGCAAACAGGGTTATTCTAGCTTCATGCTTCTGTTATGTGGAACAGAATGTAAGTCTATAACAAACATGTTCTAATAGAATTGAATAAATATATACAAGAAACATTCATTTTTTTATTATTGCTTTTTCAGCAGTAGTTGTCATATGCAGACATAACTTTTATTTTCTTTTCTCTCTGACAATTTCAGCTCCCATCTCTGGGGAAATAAGAAATTAGTAAAACATCATCTTTGCTCTTTAGAAGCTCAAGTCTGTGAGAAAAAAGGAAATGCAGTATTGCTTCTGCTGGCTTAGCCAGCCAAATCTATTTCTTCCATTTTTTTTTTTCCGATTTTTTTTTTTTAAGATCTCCGTTGGCCTGCTGCTTCTTTGGCTTTCTGGCATGGAACACACACAAAACACAGCATTGCAGTATAGAGAAACCTTCTCCTTGTCTATTCCCTCACGGTGAGAAAAGAGGATGAAGTGTTCAGAGAGCAGACAGCAGGTGCTTGCTCCAGAAGCCCTGTTCCCTCTCGGTGAGGAGCATTAGCTTTCCTGTCCCAAGGCCACACGAGCAGTTAAGCCAGCTGAAGATGGCTGCATCTTGCCCTGTTGGACACAGTACTTCCTAATTTCCCTTTGATCCATGATCATTTCAGCTTTTCCCCATTTCCTATCTCTTTATCTATTATCTTTCACCTGACAGCTGCTGCACCGTTGACATTAGACACTTTCTGCCTATGTAAGTTCCCATCCTCTTTCTTCGGATCACAATGATCAAAAATTTTGGCCTGAAGGACTGTAACCTGGATGTCTTCAGAACTCTGACAAGGCATGTCTGTGTAGTCAGAGATGATCAAGCTCTGCCTGTGCTTTCAGTCAGATGCATGAGATGATCTTCTGGCTCTGCCTGTGCTCTAAGTTAGAAGGATATGAGCCAGGTCCTTGCTCAAAGGAGCATATAGTTTGACTAACAGGCACCCCTCCTGCTTACTCAGGAGTCTGATTAATGAGACTCACAGCTAACAAATCTAATAGGTTTGGAACAGGCTTGTGTCCCTTGCTGGAACACATCTCTTTCCCAGTCTCCAAGCAGATAAAAGTGTGATTTGAACTGCTGCTCTCTAGATGATGACTTTTCTGTATCTGTTCTTATCTGGTCCACATATTATGCAGAGTCTGGTCTTGTTCAACATAAGGTTTATAGTTTTCTGCTCTTTGAGACAGCCAATATCAGCATTTCCTGGTTTTTAAGAAGGATCTTGTTCAGCCATCCATTGGAACAGAGGTTTGATAAACTTCCTTGTGTTCACGCAGTAATTTCTTGGCTCAGAAATACTGATTATACTTAATTTATGTTCTTTAAAGTTGTTGAATTCTTGTTCTTGAGCGTATAAAAAAATTAAGAACATGATGCCTAGAGATAGAATCACTAGTGAGCTAACTTGCTTTGACACCTTTTTTTTTAGTACAGTTATGCAGAACTAATTGTACAAGGGTTTCTCATTCTCTAGTAGAAAACAGGGTTGTCTTCATGCACAACAGCTGACAACATGGTGTATAATGTCAGGAGTAATTAGTTAACTAGTGGTGTCAACCCCTGCTAAAATCTTCCTGAGAAGTCACTGGTCATCGAAAGCAGCCATGCAAGAAAACACATAAGCATATTGTGACTAAGCTTTAAGGAATAATGTGCTAAAGTAATCTACAAAGTATACATAGCCTCTTCTACTATGCATGAGGGATACCTTTCAGTAACCTCAATTCCTCGGAATCTGTTTGCTTAGTGATTTTGTTAAACGCTTCTAGTCTTGTGGGCTTAAGAGTTCTGCCCTTCTCCTTTACCATGTACTTGTTGTGAGCTATCTATATGCTGAAGCTGGTTTCTCTCTTGATTTTTTTTTTTTTTTTGAGAACGCATAAGGCGCTTTTACTCTTGCTTGATTGGATGAATGCATTTCTAGAATTTCTAGGGCAAATTATGCACATGCATGTTTAATCTTTGGGTTCTGTGATCATTCATACCAGTTACAGCTTCAGGGAAATCCTATTTTGTATACAAAAGCAGGGTGAGAAAAGACCAGAAGAGAACTAATTTAAAAGCTGAGATGAATATTTGTAGTGAACTCCTTACAAACTTGCAATCGTATAGCACCAGCTTTAGGTAGTAGGGTTTTACACTTTTTCATTGATAAAAGGATAAGTGGCAATTCTGTTTCTAATAAATACATTTTAAATACAGAGTTCTACTTGCCAGTTGTGAATTTACAGTTGTATGGGTCCACCTTTTGCTATTTTTTTTCTGGCACCAGAGAAAATTGGAACAGAAAGATTCCAGGAAACTAAATATGGGCCAGATTTTTGAACTTGCACTTTTTCCACTGCTGCAGTACCTTAAAGGGAAGATTAAAATAGCTGTATGTCCTATTTATATTGTCCTCCACTTCCACTTTTCTAGTCCTTGCAAAGTAACTTGAAGCCTTAGAGGCTGTTACTGGCTCTATTGAGATATTCTCCTAGCTAGGGTTCTCTGGAAGAGTTAAGTAATGCCCTTGGATCATTTGGGCCAAAGAGAAACTCCCTTGTGTTTCCTAAAACCAGCCACCTGAAAGGCTCTTCTACAAGACAGAAATGAAGCAAAGGAGATGGTATTAAGTCTAACTCCATCCATTTCAGAGATTGCAGTGGCAAAATAGCTTGTCAGGAATAGTTATTGTGAGAGCACTACGGAACAATCCTGATACTATCTATAGACTAGAACAAAGGGGTTCACCAGAAAAGATTTTCAGTATAAACAGCTTAAATCCTAAATTAATTTCTAAAAGAAAATATCATAAATAAGCTGTCTCAGTGTATAATACATTAATATTGCTAGTAACAATAATTGTAAAAATTATGCTATTATGCAATTAGACTCTGAAGTTCCTGATTTTAAGACAGATAAATAGCTGGAAGTCAGAGAGGTACAAAATTGCTAGGGTGTTTTCCTTCAGCCAGGATGAAATTAAACAGCTTACTTTGAGAGCTGGTTGAAACCATAAGTTTAATTAATTAATGGTTCAGTGCACAAGACTTCTGATAAAGCACACTCTTTGTGTAAAAGGAAAAAAAAAATTTTCTTTTCCCAAGAAAATTAATCAAGTACTGGTTGCTTTTAATGGTTTTTGCCCCTGCTGCTTTGCCCACCCTTACCTGATCTGCTAATTAGACTACATGTCATCAAGATAGGATCAAGCCTTCTTCTAAAAGGAGTCCCTGCAGAGACTGCCTGCCTAACTTAGGCTGGAAGTTTCCAAAACCAGTTAGGAAGAGTGAAGCAAAAGAAAAAGAATGGAGTTCAGGAGAAATGACTGAATACGAAAGAAACATGGATTTTCAAGCAGTTCAGGTACTGAGATGTGGCTATAATTGTAGTATTTTATTAACCTTCTTACTATATAGTGAATTTTCTTTCCTTATCCTCTTTAAAGATACAAGTCTGTGTCATTACAGTCAATGGACAAGATTTTGTGGCCAAATTTGTAAAGGTGTTTTGGCAGATAGATCACTGTTGGAATTAGGCTCCTAGATGCTATTGAAAGTCTCACTGGGTGCTAGTCTACATCCCTAAACAGTTTTGAAATCACCACATAATCATTTTCATTAGGTCTGTGATCAGGTTTTCATCATCCAGGCTAAAGGTAAGAAAAGTCTGAATGATTTGAATAAAGCACCGAACATATGTTACTTAGTAGAAAAATACAGTGAGAGTGAAAAGGAAAGAAAAATCCTTAACAGTAATGCAAACTTCCTTGTGGTTCCAAATCCTCAGGTGCCACGGTTCATGAGTTCAACTGTGCTATTTACTTGCGTGAAATGTACTGAGACTCTTTGGAACATCAAAATAATTTCATGTCTAAAATCATTCAACTTTGTTTCCCTACAGTAGTGAAGGACCAGTTTAAAATGAACCCGATCCATAGAAATCCAGCAGCCACTGTAGGTGTCAGGCTTCAGTCTGCAGCAGACACTTATGGGCAAAGCGGTGGGTGGGGAGCAAAGGAAGGCTGAATTTGAACTCTGTGGTGGAGGTGAGGATTCCAGCAAACTTCTCTCTTTCCTGAGCTAAATTCTTAAGCCATTATTAAACTTAGTGAGAAATGAGTATTCAAATAAGTGCTCACATAAGATCATAAGGAATTGTAATGCGTGGTCAATGCATGGTCCAGTTATGTGTGTGTTCTGTCTCAGACATTAGCCAACACCATAGGCCTAGGTAAGAATATAGGAACAATGCAAATATATGGTTTCATCTGAATAATCTCCCAGCCTGCAGAAATCTGCAAACCTAATAATTCTTGAACTGGAGAAAATATCTTTCTCCTTAATGGCTCTTGATGGATGTTTTACCATTTGTTCAATTCATTTTTGAATACTGAGCTTTCCTCTGTCTTTGGAAATCTCATCCAAGGAATCACCGTGGGCACTAGCTTTTTCTCTGGTGGCAAGAAACTTGATGCTGCAGCCATCACATGAGTGAACAGAGAAAATAGGAAGGGGCTACATCATCTACTTCACATGGGGCATTCGTGTTCCATGACCTCACAGCAGCACTGTGCTTGCCACAGGTTTCTCCTGCCTACACGTTTCTGTTACCTGGTTGCAGTCTGCACAGCCCTCTACCCCAAGAATAGTCAAAGACAGGCCAGGATATATTCTCCAGCAGGCTGATCTTTGTGACGGCTACTGAAGAGAGATACTCTCTAGAAGTGCTGGACTTGATCACCTCCTGGACAAATGAAATTAAAACACTATTGAAACTCCCTGGAAGGGAAGAATAAACTTTTTCTATTAAAATCCCTGGTCAAAGAAGTGAAAGATACAAAGCAGACATTATATCCATGGCTAGAGAAGATAATTATCCTTGAGGTAGTGAGAGAAAAATCATAATGATTGAAAATTCTCACCCAAGAGAACAAAACTTTTCCTATTAGGAAATCTCCTAGTAGAGCCTTAAAGATTAGAAAAATCAAGTTCAAATACAGAGTAAATATGATCATATGCTCCTCTGCACTGTTTTATTGAAAGTTTATACTGTGTGATACTGTGATTTATTAAGTCTCTCTTTTTTTCTTTAATCACAAAAAAAATGACAAGAGTGGCAAGCATTTCTTTTTTCTTATGCTCTTCCTCCTGTATTAAGAAACAGTACATAGATTTTTTTTATTTGGGGAGTGGTGTGTGGGTGGGGAAGGGGAGAGTCGTGTAGTGTTCTGCATCTTCTAATGATAGGGCAAAATAAACAGAAGGTGTGCAGTTTTAGTATTCTATGTGGGAACTAATCACTTTCAGAGATATGCTTTGCGTGTACTGGTCCTGATCTCTGCCCTTTTGTACCAATTTTGTATTGACAGCTAAAGAATGGTGCTCTCATGTTGTTGATGTCCCTTCTAGTAAACACGCTTGAACCAAATAACCTCCCAATATTGAGAAGGAACTTTTGCTTTGCCTATATGATTAAAGTTTCTTTGTTCTATTGATGTCATCATGTCAAGTAGTGTCATTTGAATTGAAAGATTATTCCTGATCAAGCCAGTTTGTCAATTGGTTCTAGTTGCTTCACATGACATTTCCATTATTGATCAGTCTGTGCACAGACTGATCACCAGCTCTCCATGAGAACATCCATTTACGGGTGTTCTTGGGCTTTTTTGCTTGTTTAATCCCACAATCTGAAACAAATATTTATCTTAGCATTAGGGTCTGAACAGGTGATTCAATTATCATGGTTTAAAAATTATCATCTGTCAGCTAAGGCATATTAACATGTCCATGTGCATGTTTTTAGCACTGGGGATTCTGATTATTTTACTTTGCAGATGATAAGTGGCAATTTCCTGGTGGTTCTGTCACTTTGGATCATGTGGCTTAACCCCAAGAAAGGACTTTTACAGGTGATTATTTAGATCTTCACCGACAAGCTGTATTATTGACCTATGACATATAGTTTCATACCTCTATTTCTTTCTTTGCATGCCTATATACCAGGACTTAGAAGAAAATAATGCAGCTGGCATCTAAGCTTCCTGGATATTTTGTCTAGACACTGAATTTTAGAATCCTTTTAGGCAAGTCCTGTCCTTTTATGGACCCAGCTTCAGGGATTGCTAAATGTTAGACTGTCTGCAATGTGAATTAAACAATGTGGATTAGCTGCAGTTTCTTCAGGTAACTACTGACCAATCTTAATGTTTGGTTGTCATGAGAAAATGAAAAAAAAAGATAATAATTTTCAGAACAGAGGTAAGTAGGAAGGAAAGGCTGAGGGAGCTGGGTCTCTTTAGCTTGGAGAAGAGGAGACTGAGGGGTGACCTCATCAATGTTTATAAATATATAAAGGGTGGGTGTCACGAGGATGGAGCCAGGCTCTTCTCGGTGACAACCAACAGTAAGACAAGGGGTAATGGGTTCAAGCTGGAACACAAGAGGTTCCACTTAAATTTGAGAAGAAACTTCTTCTCAGTGAGGGTGACGGAACACTGGAACAGGCTGCCCAGGGAGGTTGTGGATTCTCCTTCTCTGGAGACATTCAAAACCTGCCTGGATGCCTTCCTGTGTAACCTCACCTAGGTGTTCCTGCCCTGGCAGGGGGATTGGACTAGATGATCTTTTGAGGTCCCTTCCAATCCCTAACATTCTGTGATTCTGTGTGATTCTGTGATTCTGTGAAAAATACTTATTTCTTTACTTAATAATGGAGTGGAGGTGTCTGTAAGGTGCAATTTTCCCTCTCAAAATAAGTAGTTCCAAGCAATGCATAATAAATATGAGTGTGAGCTGTGAAAGTGATGAGAGCACTGTTGAATTAATAAGGATAGTCTTTGCCTGTAAATTTGTTTCTCTCATGATTTTGTTCTTTCACTTATAAATCACAGGATGTTTATTACATATTCTCCTACTCCGAGCACAAGCAGCTTATCAAATACTATACATAACATGCCCTGTGAGCTACTTGTAGTCTTTTCTGCATTTGAGGCAAAAGTCAAAAGAAGTTCTTTACATTGCTTTATATTGGACTTAGGGCTAGACATGTAACAGGGTTTCAGTAATGATGTATGATCAGACTTATGCAAACATGATGAAAAGATCTCAGTGGAATTTTTCTCAAAAATGTTTCCCTTATGGGAGCATCCTATGAAACCTATTAAGAATAAAACCAAGAGGATTCTATTGAATTTGACCCAAAGAGCTACTGTATGTAATAAAGAGCAATTACTCTTTTTCTTTCATTTTTTTTCATAATCCTTCAGAAGATCATGAATAATTATATCTCTGCTAGCAAATCTCAGAGGCTGGTTTTAAAAAATCTGTGCAAGAATTTCCCAGAGGAATTGATTTCTGTAGGTTTGTTCAATGTGACCATATTCTTTAGGACAGTTACTCATTTCTTTTGTGATACATTTGAGAAAAGAGTGTTTTCACATAGGCTAGCCAAACCTTGATGTAAAAGAGCCATATACTTTCACAGTTTTGGTTCCTTCAAAAATCCCCTTCATCTCTATACTTGAAAAATCCACTCTACTATATTGTACACAAAACAAAAATAGCTAAGATGGCAATGGTCTACAATTTTTCTTAAATTTCTGAGAATTTCTAGTATATCTCAAAAATTGTTTATATTCATCCCGTGTAGTTGTCTGATGTAACTCTGTCTGGTCTCTTATCAGAATTTTGCTCAGTACAGTTCAAATCTGTGTGCAAGTAACAGAGACCTGTTAACTAGCACTGTGATGGAAGTTCTGTGTGGGCAAGCTGATTTGTTCAGGCGAGTTCAAGCAGGGCACCACGGCACTCTGTTGTGCCATGGAAACACAGCCAGAGAGCTGACTCCTGGGCTGACTTCCACAGGCCACCACGTGGCCAGCAAAACTGTTTTGACTGGCACAGAACAACTTGAAAGGTAGTTAATGACACCAACTCATTCTAAAATAGTTGCAGTGTGTAGAGGGGAGCTGAGGCCCAGGAAGATGAATGACTCTGTTTTAAAGAATATTTTGGTTTTAAACTATACAGAAATATGTCCCTGTTCTATGCACTTCATGATACGAAAGTTTTACAGGACAGAAGGATTAGATGTTTTTTCTGATGGTTAACAGTTCTTATCTGCAAATTCAGCAGTTTAAGCAGTAGTATCTCCTTGGGGAGGAGAAAAGAGGCCTTCCTGAGGCAGTCTATCCTCAAGGGTTAGTTTCTCTCCTACCAGCATTTCCTATACGTTTTTCCCAACTGGTTCTATTTTATTCTATAGAACTTTTACTATTTGCAGCCTATTACTTCTCTTTGCTGACAAGGATAATTTCCATGTTTCTTTTAAAACCTGCTCTTGATAGAGCCTGGTGTGAATAAAATACACTTTTAGGGGACTTCTGTCAAGCTTTTCCACACAGTAACTGGGACCTTGAGAACCCTACATAATGATGTTCTGTGTTGGATTACTCCTTTGGAAAACTTAGGTAGCTATGGAGTTAAAATTGGAGGTCTTAGAATGGACAAGCTGAATGGAAGTCAATAGAATGAGGGACATCTGGAATCAGTAACATATTATCATTACAAGACTCAAACAATTGAAACTTAAAATATTGCTGGACTACCTGCCTCTCACTGCTATAAAATGTACAAAATAGGCTATGTCTTCTTAAAGCACTTATGTAGCCAAGGAGCATGACTGGAGACACAGATAATATTTGTCTAATGAGAAATGAAGAATTCAAGCAGGCATGATCATAACGAATATATGATAGAAGGAAGACAGAATTAGTCTCAGGTGCTAGGATTTGGTACACAATAGTGAAGCTATCTGGAAGCTATATATTAATACCTACAGAGTATGTCAGAAGATACTCATTTTTGAGCCACTGAAGGTCAGCAATCCCTCTACAAAAACAATAAAGTAGGAATACTTTGAGTTAAATATTCCATTAAGTAGAACACAAACCTTTCCTTGGCTTCCACAAAAGGAAAGTTAGATGTAACTCAGAGAAGACTCACTGTTTTTCTCACATTTGTGAAAGCTGAGTAACTGGAAGCAGACTTGACATTTGAATAGCCTCTTTATCTAACTCCTTAAAAGACAATCACAACTCCTGTAAACTTGAGTTGCACAAAATGAATGCACTTAAACAAGTGTCTGGTGCCTGTCAACCCTAATCAGACAACATTGATCAGAGTCTTACACTGCACAGCACTAATTACCGTACTTATGCACCCAGTCCATGTGTCACTTGTTTCACAGACCCTGCCTTCATATCCTTCTTTCAACCAGCCTTACACTAGAACCTCTGTCTTCCTGTAAACTGCCACCTTTTCATACCAATACCTCTTTCTTTGTGTGCTCTTACGGGCCCTAACCATGGTGATACAGAGGAGAAGTGTTCCACTTATCCTGCGGCACGCGTGGGCTCAGAAAGAAAGGACTTCAAGTTAATTAGCTGTTCTGTGATATAACTTCCAAAGAGTGGCAGCTTGTTGGTGTAGTGCTCATATTCTGATAGAGACATTAATCTAACCCCAATTTGAACATGCTTTGGAATAAGGGAAGACACATGAATGCAAAACCAAGGCTCACTCTTGTAGGTGATCTTCCTGTGAACCTTACCCGTGAGATAAGCACACTCTGCTGCTTTCAGTTACAGCTAAATTTCCTTTCTGTTGTATAAAAGCAATTGCTGTTGAGGACCTGATGAACCAGAGCTGCCTCCCTATTTGTCACTTGATTCTGTGTCAATTTGTAGCCTTTACCATGAGCATATATGTTAGAAAATACGTAAGGCATCTGTACTGGCCATGAAAGCACAGGCCAGGCCAAGGTACAGTCTGCTTGCTGGCCCATGGCCCGTGTATCCACATGGCCAGAGAATGACGCACAACAGCTACTTACGGGGGGTGCTTTTTGTGCAGCTCACCGCACAAATCTCTTCTCAGATGTCTGCTTGACATCAGGCATCTTAACATGACTGTGGGAGAGTATGGCATATTTGGCAACAGGCAGATGGTTAAAGCAGACTCATTCAAATGAAGGTACCTCAGTTGCACCTGGAAGTGCAAGGCAAGTTAGACAGATGTCCTCTTTTAACTAGCAGGTTTTATGCCACAGACTTGTGAAATATCTGAGACTAAGTGTGCATTTCAGTGCAATGTTCGTTGTCCTTTTCTCTAAGCTTAAAACAAGATAAGTTTGTTTAAAGGAAAAAAAAAAACCCAATCTGTGAGGGAATTATTCTAAAAAAGCCACCTGTTTCTGAGGTAGATGTACGGTGGAAACAAATATTCTTCTCCATCCTGCTGACACTTCTAGGAATAAAAATAGTTGTTCTGTTTGTCCGTCAGCACTTTATTGAACCAGGGCTTCATAGCCTGGTTCACATTGAATTCATGCTTAATGAAGCAGAAGTTGTATTAATAGCAGCTATGAAATCTAGATAGTGTAACAGAAATTTCAGCTCAACACACACAGTCTGACAATGGCTCAAGTAACAAAGACCGGCAAAGCCCAGTTGTGATGCACTCCAGAGATTTCAATTCAATTCCTAATGACACTGCCCATGAATCACTGCCCACATAAGCAGAAGCATGTTTCTGGATAAGAAAAACCCTTTACGAGAGCCAAGGGTGTTTCAGCAACAGTATCAGTGAGGCACAAAGCACGAATACTTTCAGAGAATCATGTTACAGAATATGGAAGAAAAACTTCCAGTGAGTGTTAGAGGCCAGCGTGCCAGCTTAGAAAATCTATGAGAATGATTTTAATAGTCAGCTCTCCATTTCCGAGGATAATTGCGGGGCTTTGGTATCCTGGAAACTCCAGAGGCTTTTAGTATTTGCTGGATAGAGCAATGCAAAAACATACAGTGAGGGATAACGTGAAGTATCCCAAGGACTCTGAGTGGAGACGATCCTCATGTGCTATAGACAGCACTGAGCCTGAGCTAATAAAACACAAGATAAGCGTGTGGAGCATTGCACAGATACCCAGCCTGACTTTATACCTAAATCAGCTCAGGTACAGCAGCCTTGACTAGCCTGAATTCTGTGCTCTGCAAACACATCTGTTCTGCTTCTTGGCAGAGCAGGGAGTTAATGCACTGCATTTACTTGGCAGTGCACCTGAGCTGCTAAGCCCTTTCCAATCCATCTGCCTTTTCATCAAGCCATCTTGGGAGTTGCTTCACCTATGGTACTGTTTATTCGTAGATCAACTGCTAACAGATAATCTGAGTTGACTATACTTGTCAAGTCAGAAAGGCCAATGAGTGGCTTACATTCCCATCTCATCCTCTGTACCAAAAGATTCAAAATACTTTACAGAGTTAACTAATCAATATCTACAGTACATTACATAAGCAAGATATGTTGTTTCATCTAGTTATTGATCTTTGCTAGTTGACTGTGTGGTTTTTGTTTGTTTTCCAAAGCAAACTGATATTTATTTTAAAAAAAAAAAGAAAAAAAAAAGAGAAAAAATCAGTGGTGCGAAAAAACCCAAATCTGTAATGAACATAAGGCTTTTTCTTACATAAATGTCACATAAATGCAAAGTGGTCTAAATTGTTGCACATGCTTCTTTAGTATCGCTGTACTAACACATACCAACCACCTCTCTTGCTCCATGTATAGATTTGCACAGCAAGTGCAAACACTCCCAGTGTAATTGAACATACAGTTGCTTTCCTTGGCTGTGCTGCAAGTGGGGCAATAGCAGTGTTGAGGCTGTCTTAGTGTTTATTTTGTATGTTTTCATCCAATATTAGTAGGCTTTCCAAGAAAGAACAGGTGCCCTTCAATGTATATGCCTGGGTGCGTATCTGTCCAGTGTGTATTGGTTCTCATTGCACAGGGTTTCTGAAGCGGGTGGTGAATAAGGCTGATGTTCTTGTATGAGATGCTCAAATGATTGTCAAAATGCCTCTCAGAGGGTGATTATTCAGTGTCTTGTGAAAACCGACCCATATTGAAGTGCGCCCCAAAATGCAACCACTTCCAGAATGACTAAGTAGACACGTTTCAAAATCCTAACTAATTTCTTGCTCTGTCACCCTTAAATGAAGATAGTAGTTAGGATTGACTTTCCTAGTTATAATTATTCCACTCAGAATGGAGATATTTACAAAATAGTACAATAAATATCTGTGTCTTCACTGAAAAACAGCAAGCAAAATAACTTGTGTGTACTCTAGACTTTTGAAACAGCATAAATAAAATTGATGCTTCCTGCTTTAATAGACTTTGCTTCAACATTTATTTTGGCTAAATGGCTCAGCTTTGCCTTGGCATTTCCCAAGCAGCAGAGGACTAATATTCTGCAACAAAACTCTATTCTCTGAACTAGCTCTCATAATTATTATTCTAAATGGGACTGAAACCAGCTATTTGGGACAAATGGCATCTATTTATCGTGAAAAGAAACCTAAAAACAACAATGCTGCCTTTAAATTGGAGAAACATATGGGATACAGCCTTTGAACTCAAACTTCTGCTCATGCTAATTTCAGGAATTTCTACACTGCTTTCCCACTTTCAAGTCTCTCACCAGCTATATGGTTATTGTTGTCTTCTAGACATGTGTACAATGGGAATGCAATGCTCACGGCTGACGGTTTTAGTCTTAGATGGAAGCTCTCGTTCTTATGTTTTAACTGTGTCTGGGAGTATCATAGGTCTAATTTAAAAATAAAAATTGTCACATTCTATTAATCACTGGAATGAGGCCTTGTCTGGTAGCAGGATCACCTTGTCAGAGTGAAAGCAGTCACCAGCATTTAGATATTAATTTTAAAACAAAATGTACTAAAAGAAGAAGCTATGAGAATTGTGTGTTTCAGAACTCCTCTTGCTGTTCTGCCTGCATCTCACTGCTTGTTACTCTGCTTGATTTTGTCGTATCAGGAGACATGTCCCACCAGCATTATATTATTTTCAATTCTTCCTTTTGTAATGCTGAGACTTGCAGTATATATTATGGAATTTAGGAGCATAAGGTTAATTACATAGATAATATGGTGGAAAGTATTTCTAGTTGGTTAAATATTCCTAGGATGTTTGTTGTGCCTCCTTATATGAAAGAAGACATTTTGTTGACTGAAATGCTTTATTAATACTCAGATTAATATTCAGCAAGTGTAGAGCAGTTTATTCTCATTGATTTCTACAGGTCTCCTAGACCAAGGTAGATCTGGTCCTAATGTTTATAAAATTAGAGATTTCTATAGCCTTGAATAATCATTTTATTTTTTTTAAATATTAAACTTTCCCCAGTGTGTAGGGACTGCCGTTTGTTTATGCATTTGTCATGTATTTAAGGAGAAAAATATTTTCAGGGTAAATACTAAATTTCATTAGGACTTGATTGTCACTGCTGCAGTTATCTGCTTTCCCTGGACATCGCCTTTCACTCTTAGGCAGGTGGACGTCACAGTCTGCAAGTGAGCAGTGGTAGAACAAGTTTTGTTTACAACAGTGATATTTATGATCTGCAGTAATCATATTAGGATAGTCACCTTCCTGTATAACATTTTATGTAGGACTTAGCACAAGCAAGATTCAGCACATACATTAGAAAAGCTAACTGGAAATTTTTTTAGTTCCATTTCATAGGAGGGGAAAATGAAGTACAGAGGAGGATGAAGTGTCTTATGAAGATGACAGGAAAAATATGGTAGGAAAATAGAGTCTAGGCTGGCATATTTGAGGCTCATCTCTATCTGCTCTGCCATGCCACATTCCAGGTAGCATTTGTAATTTATTAGTATTATTATCTGTTCTGTGTGGTATCATTCATGGGATGAAATGCAAGGGTCCTCCGTACTACAGTCTGTAAAATATGCAGTAGAAAAGACTGCCCACAAAACCTACAGGATAAGTATTAAGCAGGCCACAACAGGCAGCTAAACATCAGGCAGACAATGGAAATCAATGAGACAAAGCCGAGCAGCCTGATAAGGAGCCATCCTGACGCAGCAATTGTCTAACTAACCTTCTGCAAGTTACATGAAACTGTGGACAAGACAGTATTTCTGTAAAAAAACAAAAAGTGGGTGGTCTGAAATGACTATCTGCGTCCTGGAACTGTCGGGGCAGGAATATTCTGCAGGGTGGCTCAGACTTTTGTGAGTGCAGATTAACAGCAAAATTTTGTTTCGAATACATGTAGAAAGATATTGCAGAGTAAGACACTTCAAAATGTAGGTCACCTGTGGTTACTGGCTTTCTTTGAAAATATATTTGGTGTCCTGAACATATCCCGGAAGCCTGCAAACAGCCCTTTTTCTTCCTTCCCACCCTAATGGCTGTATATGATCAAGGGAAGACCTCACCACCCCCAGTCTGAAGTGAGAAGGAAATTGTAAATACAATACACCACATGGTCACATAGCGCTGTGCCTTTTCAGGGAGAGCTCTGTAAAGCAGATTCACAGGAAGAGCAGGAAACCAGCCATCGTTTTATTGATTTCAAACTTTGAAGGTAGAGAGATGGGGGTGTGACATGCACACAGATCTAAATAGTTTCTTGGATTATATTTTTGAAACTTTTATTCCCTACAGAATGGTTATTTCTATTTTCTATCTTTTCACTTATGAGGGGCAGCAGATGAAAAATTTGGAAAACAGAGGGGTTCTTTTACCTGCAGAAAGACAGATTATGGAATCACTGCTGAGGGCTCTTCCAAGCATTTCATCTGAAAACAGATTTATTAAGTATTTGGTTCTTGCTGGAGTTACTAATAGTACAGCTAATGGAGATGGTGATTCCTTTTGTCGTGAACCGCTGCATGAAGGAATGAGACAGAAATGTACTGCAGTTAAAAGACACAGAAAGCTCTCAGATACCACAGTAAGGGGAGAAGATAGAAGAATGTATCTAAAGTGAATCAGTACCATCAATCCTCTCCATAAACTAATTCAACCACCTCTTCAACAGAAAAACACTTTGCTTCTTCTAAAGATTTAACTGAGCTGGAGTCATCACCCTGAAACTCTGTCTGAAATTCTCAGCATCTCATTTTTGCCTGTCTTATCTGAAGCACTTAAACCTCACAAACAAGATCCACAGCTCTGGCTTTTCTCAGTGACCACCACACTGAAAAGAGAGCAAGAACAGAATCTTTACTTCTAAATTGCTATGATCCTCACCCAGGCCTTTGAAAAAGCAGCTTGCAGAGCTAGAGAGGATTACAAATAAAGCCCTGCTTACAAATTTTTAGTCATCTCAGAAAAATCATTGAATTTTTGCACTAAATGCTAAAGATTTTGCTTGTATTTCTGTGTGAACTCTGTTTTAAGGATGATGTTTACAATAATGAGCCTGCATATTTTCTTCCTCTCTTTATCCGTGATTACTTTCAGGGAATTTATAAAATGATACTTTTTATTGGAAAAGTCAGAATAGGAAGACATTTCAAACCCTCTAATTGAAAACACAAAAAACCATACCTGTTTTTCCTCCTTCCAAGTAGTGATCGTGGTCTCTATTGAATTTTATGTCTGGTACATATCTCTGTAAATGTCTCCTTGTAATGCCATTAACTTTACTGCACACGGCATTTTAGAAGATCTTGGGAAATTTAGAGATAACCGAATGTTTTAGTCTTGTTCCACCATAATCTGTTACACAGATATTTTTTTTTTTCTGAACTTCTGCAGCAATTTGTCTGATTTGTATATATTTATAAATCCTTTTTTGTTGTCATTCTGTGGGTGTGGGGTTTGGGGTTTTTGTGTGTGTGTGGTTTTGTTTTTTGTTGTTTTTTTCTTGTTTGAGCCGACATTTCTAATTGAGGAGGTAGTGGATTTTGCTCAAGCCCCTGCTGAAAAATTTGCTGTCTGTAGGAGCTTCCCTGCTGGAAGCCACTCTTTTATTCCCTTGGTGATCTTTCCCTCAAGCCATTTCACGCAGAAGCAGCCAGGGAAATTTAAAAAATGCCCGTGGTCTTATTTCCTAGCCTTTCCCATTTTGATGAAAAACCTCGGACTGTAACTTCTTGCTTGAGGAGAGAGAGAAGAGGCAGGAAGACTGTGAATACTGCTGATCTGGTCAGGTAGCTCTGTTGAAGCTAGGAGAAAATATCTGACCATTGCTTTGGTAAGGCTGCCACAGTGAGTGCATGTGGTAGAAGGCAGCAAACCTTGATGACTCTAGATTTTGTTCCTAGTCTACACTCAGTGAATTTGTTGTAGTCAAACTGGAATAACTGTAAATTATAACCTCTAGACCACCTAAGCCTTTTGTTGACTGCCGTACTCTGCAGAGTAATCTGCATCGTGACAGGAAGGCAGATATAAATCTGTTGGTCCTGCTTCCATTTTTGCATCTCGTATGTGTAATAGTTTATCATTTGACCAACTACAACATTCAAAAACATTGAGATCTATGAACACTTGTCTGTACGTGATCCATCAATATATGTCACATAAGAGCTAACTGAAAGTTTCTGTCACTTACTGTAATACTTGCTGCTATCTTACCTTGCACTTGATCTAGGGATGAAGGCCAGATTCTAATTTCATGTTTCAGTGTGGTAGAGGACTGATGTTTAAACATTGTCATAGTACAAGCAATAACTTGCAAAGAAATGAAAAGGCCATTCGTATTGGTTAACTTGCAATTTCCAGTTTTTCTTCCTAGTGTATTTTGTGTGTGGAGCTAAGAAGAAAAAAAAAGCTGAACTTTTGCACATTTGTGTTAGGAGATTTTCAGCTTCCTGAATTGGGGAGGACTTAGCATAGTGTTTGATCACTTGAGATAAATTTTTGGACAGCCTAAACCACCATGACTTGTTGAAGGGTTTCCAAAGCCACAAAGGAAGTTCATGAAGGTTGTTAAAGATCCTACAAAGCCAACAAAGGCTTGGAATTATGAATATAATTAGATTATACATAGAAATTATTTATATTCATAAAATTATACGTGAAATTATTGTCTGTTATATCATAAGAAATAATTATTTGCAGAAAGAGTTATAGAAACCATCAAGATGCACTAGCTTATATGTCTACTGACTTTTCAGAAGCTCTTCAAGAAATCTCTAAATGAAATGAGTGACATTATGCTTTAGTTTTTAGCAGACAATGTTTTCTAATGTTTATTTATGAATAGTCACAAAGGGAGGAAAATTTTAGACTCTTTTTCTGGAGCCCCCGTAACTTGTTTTGTTTCTTTGAATCACTGCAATTTCATTGAGATTGATTTGGTCTAGACTCAGAGGTTCAGAAAAGCACATCCTGAATTATTGATAGGTGTCACAGCTCTTTAAATTGCTAGAAACAAAATGCGTGGTCAAAACCTGCAGTGACTTGCACGGCTTTTCAGATCATTGCATAGTGCAACTACAGTTTGTATTAAGAGACTGTATTTGTATTAAGTGTCAGGAGTTAATGGTTACTCTGGTTGAGACTAATGTGTGATACAATTTTCTTTCTTTCCGATTTTTTCTTTTAACTGATGACACACAAAAAAGTATAAACCCAGATTGTGTTGAATGATGAGAGGAGAAGAAAGGCAGGAATTGGTCTCTAAGGAGAGAAGGATAATTAGATTTAAAAACTTCCTTTTTTTTCTATTAAGAAAACAGGCCTTGGAGCTATGCAAACTGATGATGGACCCAGCCTTGCTTGGGTTGTGCAGTCAGCACAGCTACTCCTAAGTAATATTTCAGACCCTCAGGAAGCTTTATTATTAAAAAGTGAAAACGACCGTATTTAATCACATGTTATGCTAAAGGGAATAACCTTTCAGGAGTGCAGGAAGGATTATTTAAATACATCTTCTTGGTTCTCCTTAGGTAAAGAGGAAATGGAACTTTATACCAAAGTCAAGTTTATGAGAATTAGAGCATGAGAAATTTATGTAAAACCCACTCCTCCTGTAGGCTGTTAGCAGTGAAGATGAAATTGTGGACTAGTAGATCTCCAAAACTATGGGGCAGTACTGCTTAAAGAAGTGAGACGAGGCATTTAGTCAATAACCATAGTAACCCTTGTAAACTATTACAGCACAGAATCCGAGTAAATTAAGTTGGGGGTGATGTCTAGAAGTCATCTGGTCCAACCCCTACCACCTCCCCACTTCAAAGCAGAGCCACCTTCAAAGTTAGATTCAACTTTAAATTTAGTTCAGGGCCTTAACTTGCTAAGTTTTTCTTGTCTCTGTGGATGGAGTTTCCCCAACCACTCTGTGCCCCTGTTCCAGTGTTTGACCACCCTCACTGTGAATTTCTATCTAATTGCACTTCCCCTTGCTGTGACTTTCATCTGTTGCTTCTTGTCTGTTCGGTTGTGTCTCCAGGAAAAGCTTGGCCATTAGGTAGCTGGGAACAGCAATTAGATTGCTCCTCAGTTTCTTCCATGGTGAGCAAATTCAGCTCTCAGCTTCTTTTTGTCTGTTTTGTACTTCAGATCCCTTACAATCTTGGTGGAGTTTGTCAATGTCGTGTACTAGGGAACCCAAAATGGGATACAAAATTTTGGATACAGCCTTGTTAATGCCAGGTACAGGGAACAATCACTTCCCTTGACCCATTAGTGTATTCTTACTGATGCAGCCAGTATGAGACCAACCAAAGGGTACTCTAGTGACTCATGTACACCTCGTCTAACTGACCTGTCCGCTGCGAGTCTTATTCCAAAAAACTGCTTTCTACCCCTTCAGCCCCCAGCCTGCACTGATGCAGGGGGCTATTCTGTGCCAGGTGTAGGGCTTCATATTTACCATTGCTAAAGCTTTGTCAGCCCATTTCTCCAGTCTGCTGAGGTCCCTCTGAAAGGCAGCTCAGTCCTCTGGTGTGTCAGCTGCTCACACCATCCCTTTGCTGTCATTCCCATATGACGTCTGCAATGTAAGGCAGGCTGACCATGCACACCTCTTTGCAATGCTCCTGCTAGCCAGGGAAGGCAGATTGCTAACAGACGTTTCTGACAGGACGGAGTATAAATAAGGTTTAGAGATTACACTTTTCTCTAAGACAGGAAAAAACTGTCTGGCAAACACCCTTAGGCTATATAATACAGATATATCTTTCTGTAAACTCGAAAATTGTACACAAGCACAAGAAGACAAAGTGTAAGTTATTTTATAGCTATTTAAGGCCAATCTTGAAAACAGGAAACAATCACTCAGGTATATATTTGTCCTCTTATGTGTAAAATGAATTCTGTTACACAGCCTAAATTACAACAAGTCAATAAGATGCTAAAAACTAATATCTGTCAACTGTTTATGCATATTTAATTTGCTCTGAATGAGTCATTACATATTTCGAGTAGGAAAAGGTCATGTTTAGTAAGAAGTCCTTTAGGATATTGCATATGTCTGATAATGTTTTATGACATTTTGCATATACTCGACCTTCATACATGCAGAAATTTTTGATGTATATTTAGTTGTATAGACAAAGCTATTTCCAAAGTATATAGTGTATCCACTATCTCTTCCAGTTCTACATATCTAAAATTTATGATGTTCAGCCTTGCCAGTGTTGCTGCTGAGGTACCCCAGAGCTGGCTAATGATTTGAATGGATGGCTAAGGCTGCAGAGATTGGCTCCACTGCCTGCATGCGAGATGCAGGAAACAGGGACTTCTGCTGGCAATCTGCAAACCTGTAACACTACTCTGTAACCACAAGACAGGATTAGGCTCATTGTCCCTTGTGTGTAGGATACAGGCAACATTTTCCCTGAGAGATTTTCCAAACTCCAGCCAGCCATGGTATGCTATGCCACTGAATTCAGGAGTGCAAAATCTGATCTTGGTTTCAGCACATGTTCTGTTCAGCACAACCCAGCGAAGGTCCAGGACAGTGATTTAGTTCAGCTTAGGCTTTGCCTTTTTGCCCACTTCTGAAGTGGGAGTTGGACCCTTCTGAAAATTCAAAAGAGACAAATTGCATCTTAGCTGATGTTGGGTACTCAATTGTGTGTGGCTAATTCAATATATATGTTGAGTTTTTATTACATTGTGACTTGTAAATCATACCTTATGTGATCAGTGGAACATCTCATTAAATATCTAGACTGAGTCTGAGGAGCTAACAAGGAGAGGAGCTCTAGACAGAGCAGAAGGCAAAAAGAAGTCAGGTGTGTATGTGATGAGATGGCATGTATCATGTGCAAATGTATTTCATAGGCAGATGACTCAAAATGCTGTTTTTCCCCTTGTACTATTTCACAGTTTATGTGTGTAATATGTGGTATAAGCATATTTCTCTCTATCATCTTTTATCAGACCAAAATGAAGTGTGAAAATAGATGGTCATTAAATGTGAATATCAGCAGCTCTTCAAAAGGTTCCCTTTCCTTTTCTTTCCTTTCCATATTCTCAGCAGAAGGATAAAAAGTTATACAGATGCTTTAAAACTGTACTGAGGCTTTTGACACATGGCGTATTCCTCCCTAGGAATTAGCAAAAGAGCTGATGGATATAGACCAGATATTTAAGCTTTGCCACCAGAGGTGTTAGTGTTTAAGGGTTATTGTTCAGGAAATGAGAATATCCCAATATTTGGTGAAATAAGGATTAAAAAACATTACCTCTTATGTGAAATTCTAAAATCATATTTATTGGGCAATTCACAGAAAGTGCTGCAGTGACCACTAAAAATGAATTTGGTTTTATAAATGTAGAGACGTACAGGCCAAGTTTTAAAATAACAGATCTATTTTCATTATGCATTTAATCAATCATGTGGAAAACAGCAGGATATTAACAATCTCGAATTCATAAATGACCATGCAAAGTGATAGGGGTTTTATGAAATATATCACTATGCCATGGAAGGGGTTTTGTCCAACTTATTCCCACTATATGTGAGGTTAGGTTTCATGTACTTTACTGTGTGTCAAAGCTTACTGTACATTTTCATAAAGAAAAGGTCTTAAAAAACAAAACAAAACCAACTAAAACCAGCAGGTTTGTGTCTGTTCAAAAATAATTTGCAGTTCATATTCACCTTTTTAATTGCATATAGTAATTTAATTAATCATTCTGCACAAATTGTATAGATTCACACTTTCACAAATGCGTTTAGCATCTGCAACAAGACATTTCAAGATGTAGTTTATGATTGTTTCACATATACATTTTTTATAATAGCATCTTTCCCGGACTGAAGAGTCTGTTGCTTTGAGACACACTTAAGGGGTCACAACCATACAGATTATGTTTATTTGAATCCTATCTGGCATATCTTTATTATCAATAGAAGTGGCCACAGCTACACAGAGATTGGACTGTTAAGAAACAATTCCAAAGTACCCAATACATGCCACCAAGTGCAGTTACTGCTCCTCAACAAGAACTAATGCACCTGCACCCACCTGGAAGCAAATCTGGGAAATTATTATAAACTGTGTGTAAAAAGTTCTACACTTCTGCGAGCAGATGAAGTATTGCTTTTACTGTCAAGGTATGATGAAATATGAAATAAATTGTCCCAGCCAATTAGAGCTCAGAGCTGTTACGTTCAACAGGATGCGATTATTTCTCAGCTCTTCAAAATCCCATGTTTTCAGTAACATATATTTCAGAACTATATGGTTAATTCTAACTAGAAACATCTTCCATCAAACTCCAGCAGTATTCCGGGTGAATGTCTGATCCATCACAACTTAAGTCATGTTTTACAGTTCAGGAATTTCTCTTTTTTCTCTCCCTTTGTGTTGCAACATCACCTTGCAACGCTTAATCGTTTCACTACCTAGTCTATTAGACTTAAGTTGCTCTTCTTTCAATGGCTGGTGTTGGAAAGGTGGGCAGAGATAGGAAGCTCTAAAGACACAGAGTTTATTAGAAAATTGAAAGGTATTTCCACCAACTTTTCTCATCCCTTGTATTAGCCAATGCCAAGGTAGTTGTCTTTGTTTGATCCTGGACCTAAAACCACTGATGGCAATTCAGCATTCCCTACAGTATTCTTTGTACAACGCTAGTTAACACCTATTAGGGACAGAGGTGTACTGAGAGAAGTGTGTAGTACCCTTAAGTCAACATTGGAATTCTTAGTGTGCCTGCTCTCCCTTTTACATCAATACTTTTAGACAGAGCAAATGAGGAAGACAGTTTTATTTCACTTGGGTCTTAGTGATGCAGTGGACATTTGAGCACAAGGATTTCAGTTCTGGTTTGGCTTTCAGGTACAGAAGGTTGGAGTAGAAGGAGGAAACACATCAATTGAAAGACCCAAGCTGACTTTGTACATCCTTCCTGTTTGCTTGTGTAATCAGGCTTCTGAGCCAGAGAAAAGAGGTTTGCTTGAGGCGTGCTTGAAAATTAACCATCTAGTCATCGTGCAAGTCAGAGACCATTAATGCATTGCAAATTTGAAATATAATTGTAGGCACGGCGATACTGAGAAAGGTTGGTACAGTTCTGTTTCTTTGCAGCAGTTAACATGTAGCTAGAAAACTCGACTACTTGTTTTAGAAAGTAGATGCATTCTGCAAATGAGATTTGACGAGAAACCATATACACGAATCGGTCTTAAAGCAATGTATTGCTAAGAGTTTCTGTTTAGCCTAAGTGTCCCCTTAAAAGCATTGCCAGATGAACAACAACACCCGTTTCAAATTAATGAAGACAATCTAAATTTTAACAAATGACTACTTCGTATTATTGTTTGGTTCCAATGTTTATTGGTTGGCTTTGTCAAACCATACTGACATAAAAGATGCTGCCAAATTCATATTACATCATAACTTAACCATAGATTACAGAAAAGATATTTTAAAAATCAAGTTTCAATATAAATTTTTTGTTTAATCTTTGACAACCTATGCAGTGACACAGACCAACACAGAGCACTTTAACAGAGTGAACCGACCATGATGAATTTAAGGAAATACCAGGATACTAGGTTTTTAGTTTGTGTATTAATGACATTTCATGAAAAGGTAAGAAAAGATGAGTCTGAAAGAATGAATTGGAAGGAGGAGGGTTCATAGCTTCCCTAATAAATGACCAAAGGCAACAAACTTGATAACTATCTAAAAATATTCAAAGGATATAAATCATAGTTAGACGAAATATTTAGGGTAGTGCAAAAGGATATAACTGGGACTAATGAGATAAAAATTACAAAAAGGATTACTTAAATTCATTATCAGGAAAAGCTTTCTAATGGTGAATTCTAATAGATTCTAGAATAATTTCCCAGGGGAAGGAGTAAAAGCCCCAGGCTTACGAACATTAAAGTAGGCTGAAACACCCCCACCCCTGCCTCTAACACTGGAAAATATATTCTAGGGAACAATTCTGCACTGTTAGCATAATATTCTACCTGCACTAGTTTTTCGTTCTGTCTACTGATCTTTATTTCTAGGATTTAATGAGTCCAGCAGCAACTTCTAAACACACTGAAATGTAGATTAAACAGTTATTAGGCATCTTAGCCACAGTGTGTATTACTCTGCAAAGCAATAACGCACTCTGGTATATGTTTCCATCTCTGTTGTGATGACCTTTTGAATAGAACTGCCTGTTAGCCATAATCAAGTATTTACCCAAGATTCTGCTGCAGTATTCACAACAGAATATAAAAAAGGCATCTTTTGAGATGTACCTTGCATTTTTCAGATCAGTTTGTAGAGGATCTGAGAATGGAGGTAATAGCTTCAGCTCTCAAAAATGTCCAGAGATTATTGTTATCATTGAAATTTTTTCTGTCTTGTGTGTTTCCAAAAATCAAGATTTCTAACTATGTAGTCACTTAAGAAATTGGATCATTACAAAAAGTTTAAATAAGGGCCTTTGCAACATGGAGTACAGTCATTCTTGGGTGTTACCCGTTCCTCAGCCAGCCTATGGAGCATGTTGGTTGTAGAAAATCTCATCAACACAGTTGTGTGTGTGCAAAAGTTCTGTTTCTTATCTCAAATTAAAATGGGTGGTAGTTGCACCATTAAATTGAATTCACTACAGACAAAACATTTTGGCGCAAATCACCGCCGGCCTGCCTCGGCCGTAAAATATTTCCTACATAATACAGACACTGTATAGCAACTTTTGTCATGGTCTCGCTTCCTTCCCAGCTCTGCTGGAAGTAGTGAGCTATAACTAACGAAGCTGCTGCAGACAGCAGCAACCATGCTAAATAACTTAAGGTTCTAGTTCATTACTACAACCACCACCTCCATGCTGGAAACGATTAGGTGATTATTCTGTATATGTATACACGCATATGTGTGCATGCATACAGACGTGGCCATCTCAGAACCCTCCAACATCCTATATTCCTTTTTCCTTCTTGCTGATTGCTGATAGCTGTCAGTTCTGGACATGAAAATAGCATGTTTCCATTTTCTTGCTGTTTGACACTCAAGCTTTTCATTTTTCTTCTTTCTAGACGATAAAATTCCAGCTTTTTTTCACATCAACTGGAAACCTTAACTCTCTCTGTCTGTTATTCATGTATTATTCTTTTCTACCTCCCTGTTCACTCTTCCCTAAATGACAATTCAATTTCCTAAAAGAACTGACCGCAATTAATCATTTCCACATTCCAAAGAGCATGCCCAGTTAAAACGACCATCCACCTTTTCATCTATAGACGTGCACATTAAGCAGACTGTAGACAGGAATTTGTTGTTGGTTTCAGTACTGGTTTGAAATCTCATTGTAGTCACTGACTGGGCCAGGGTTATCTGATCAAGTCCTTGGTATCTGTTTATATATCTAGAAGATGCATAAGTAGAAGAAGGAAAAAAAAACCAAAACCAAACCCACACAACACATTGTGATTTTAACAATTTGATTGTTGTTTGTTTGTGGTTTGATGTGTTGTGGGTAGTTTTGTTTTTCGTTAGGATATCTTGAAAACGTCAGCCAAAAAAAATATTTATGGGTTATTATGCCTACAGGAACCTGAAATAACTTGATATCTGGTTAGGAAGTTAAATGCCTCTGAAAACCCAAAACTGTATCCAGATTTATACAAAAGGACAGCAGTAGGGCAGCAGAGAGGCCTTTTACTCCCATAAAATTTCCTGGTTTCTGAAGTCCCCATTTGGAAAGAGTTTTTCTCTTTGCATTTGGCAGGTTTTATGCACCTCCCCTAGTGAAAGCTGCACTCTTCTATCATACACTGTACTTAGCTGGGAAAAAATTCTTCTGCTCTTTTTGTTCTCAGCAGAGGAATAAATAGTGACAGTACACGACCCTGTAGCTTCAACAGCCGATGAATGCACAATTTCCACACAAAGTTAGAGTTGAAAATAGGAATGAGGACTTTTTCTGAACTGTTTTAAATGTGTGTAATGTTTCAAGCTATTGTGTTTCTTTATAGGCAGTAACTAATGAAACGATCCCAAAGTTCTTGACTGTAACCATTGTGTCATTGATTTTGTGAGTGTATAGGGTGCTCCACAATGGAGGGCTGTAAGTAGAGCTGCAGCAGAATTATTGAATCGTAAAAAGCTCTTTGACAGTGCTTTTCACTTACAGGGCTCACAGTACTTTGTGAGGGATGTCGGCATCATTATTCCTATTTACAAGCAGAGAAATGGAAACTCTACGTAGTGAACCACTGTCAGTACCTACTCAAAAGGCAGCAAAATGCCTCTTGGGAAGCAGGGGACCAGATTAGCGACTGTCTTTTCATCACTAGGAATGAAGTTATGATCATGCAAAACCTCCTGGATGCATTTTCTTGTGCTAAGCTTCAATAATGTGGGTTAAAATTGTTTATTATTTGAAAACCCTTTGTTAGACAGGGCTTTATGAACTGAAAGCCCTTGCTCCCCTTTCACTTTTGCTGTGTTTAAACATTATGAATTTCTGTTTTATGATCCTGTCATCTTTAGGAAAACAAACAAAAAAGGCAAAAACAACCAACCAACAAAACCCCAAAAAACCTCATACCGTGCTTGTACTTTGTTACTTGTACAAAGGTAATGAAGTATAATTACCTTCTGAGATATTGCCCGAGCAATTTTCCTGATAGATTAAGCAGGAATATTTCTTGGGATTGGGTGTGTAAACAGCGTATGTGTTTTACTCTGCTGTAGCTCTAGTGGTCATCCTTCAAACCTGTCTTTATTGTCTATGCTAATAATAAAGAACCTGGAATCCAGGAGAGACTAACGAAAAAAAAAGAAAAGAAAAAACCCCCCAGCAAACCAAAACTAAACAACAAAACACCCTAGTGCTAAAGCAAATCGTCTGATCACTGGATACACTTTCTTTTGTTGGTTCACTGGAGACTGTCATTTCTTTCACTGGAAATCTGAAACATGCAATATAAGGGACCTGACACATTTCTTATGCCCTTTTTTTTCTTTCTTAAAAGGTAAAAAACAAACAACAAAAACATTTTACACAAATATACAAAGATTGTACAGATCACTGTTTGCTTCTGGGTAGTGTAGAAAGTATTTATATTCTATTGCAAATGTTGCATGGTTTGGCCATAAGCATGGGAGTGCTGGTTTTTTGGCAACACCTAGAGCTTTGAGGGACAAGGGTGGCTGTCATTCTCATGGCTGTTTGGAGTGGTGTTTTTATGCTATGAAGTGTGGGCAATGAGGTTGTGGCATGAACAAAGCTCGTCATCTTGCTCAGCTCAGCCTCAGGAAGCAGAAATCTAATGCTATTATGTGGTTGGTGATACTGGTTGAAACATGAAGATCATATTTATATAGCATAGCATTATGTACCATTAACAGTAATATTTTTTTGTCATTTCAAATTTGCTTTTACTTTTGCTGTCTTTGACAGACCTTTTTTTTTTTTTTTTCTATTTCCCCCTTAGATTTGCCCTACTGGTGTATGAGAACTGCCTTACAGATACTGAGTAAAGGTCAGCAGCTACAGGAACCATCCAGAGGTGCATTAATCCCAAGGCTTATGGTCAAAGTGAGTGACGCTTCAAGATGAGGCTACTGCACATCCAGGTTCCTCCACACATGTCCAATTTTTTTTTTTTTTTTTTTTTTTTTTTTTTTTTTTTTTTTTGTTGTTGTTGTTCAGTAATTTTATCAGGGTGAAACAGAGCTCGTGGGCCATTTGTCTGTGATTTCCAGCTAGCCAGCACGATGACTCGCATCTGACTGGGACCCTAAAAAGCCATAAATGGCCCCATTTTAAGGGCACAGATGCTATATACCTTGATGCCAGCATTTCCAGGTAAGTCTCAGAGCAACTCCAGCTATGCAGCCTAATTCCATGCAGCTTCATATAAAATGCTGGATAAAACAAGAGGTGTATTTCCAATCCAGATAATCTAGATAATGTATTTTTATATATTTATACAGACACACATATGATATTACTTAAAATTTGTATGTATACAAAATTTTATATTATATATACGCAATCTAATTTATCAGTTTGTGTGTGTTTTTCAAAATTCTGCTCATATCACTGTTATTTCTGCCTGCCAACTGCCAATATTTGTCCAAAATTTTAGTTCATGAAATTGTTCTTTTTCAATACCAAGTTTTCAAGAAACAAATACCAAAGTGTATTTAAAACACCTTTTTACAAGCTATGACACCTTTATTTTTCTGCCAAATGAGTTGTTCTCTTGCTGTTAACCTATTGGTTGCTTTTTAAGAGTAGTGCTGAAAGAGTAGACAGCATACATCCACAAAACAACGACCCTCCACAGAGGTGAAGCAAATTTGCCCAGCAAAGTCATGATGTCAGACACCAAGGTTTTCTAGTACTTGGCTCCTTTGCCTACGGCTAAATTCCTTGTAATTGTTTAGCTGGAAATTGCATTTTGCTGTGAGGTTTTATTGTCATTTTCAATAAGTATACAAAAACTGATGGGGATACCCTACTATTGAGATATTTAATCTAGTCAGCATGTATGAGTTTAGGGAAGAGGTGATTTTTTTTTTTAAGTCCTGGAGATGTCCTCACAGTTAAATTTCCTTTCCCTAATTAGCCATGTGCTATTGCAAATATCCTTAAATTTGGTATTATTGTGTATATTCCAGGAGCAGCTGCATGAGTCCATCCCAACAGACCTTTACCCGCTGCCACTTCACTGAAGACTTTCAATCTCCTCTTCTCCTAAGCATGGACAGTGGTGGAGACGACTGGGGTGGTGCTGGCACCAAAACTTCCAGAAGAGGAAGTGTCGTGTCCCAACCTGCGGGGATCCCCACCAGGTAAAAGCACTCGGGTTACGGGTCAGGGAAAGGGACAGCTGAGAAACAAAGCAGGTGCAGGGCTCAAAAGGTGTTGTCAAAGTACCCTCTGACCAGTCCTTAACCTGTCCCATATTCCACATGTCCCTTATTTTCAGCTTAGGGTCAGGCAATGACAGCTCCTGCAATGGAGACACTGGATTTCATCCCCTCTAGAGGAACTATAAACCCTCTGACCCTTTCTGAGTCTTATTTTCTTCCTGAATGAAGGAGGGTGAATGTGCTGACAGCAAGGCCAGCACCATGACATACCAGAAAGGGAAATAAACTGCACCCTCCCATTAGGCCTTGGCCAGGCAGATCATCACCAGTTAAAAAGCAGTTGAGCCACCACTGCAGGATACTATTGTCTGAACAAATATCAACGTTTTATTTTAATTAGTATTAAAGATGTCATGAACCCTAGATGTCTATTTCTAATTTAATCTAACTGGTGTCAGCCAATGCAATTGAAATAAATATTCAGCTTAATCTCAAAAAATATGCATTTTAAGTTTTATTTGCAAAGATAAAATACTTGTGAAGGGCATAGAAGTGAAAAAGAAATGTGAGCCTATTGATCACAAAAAGCAACTTAGGCAGTTATATTAATTCAGGTGTATCACCATCTTGAATTTGCACTTGTAGGTTTTGCAGCTTTCCCCAGCCTTGGATTAGAATTTCAAAAATTTAAAGGCATTCATTGATGTGATGTCACTTTAGACCTCTAGCATCACAGATTCCTGATGTCATGTATTACAAGTACCTTTTCAGAGATGGTGGTTTTTTTCGTTGCACTTGTTTATTGCTACTGTAAAAAAACTGCCTTTATTTGTGTCTTCATAGCTCAGCCGCACAACAGTGCTAAGGATAAACAACATCTTGAAGAGCCAGACACTGCAATTGCCATTTCAGAATTTACAGCATAAATACTTTTTTTTTTAGAGAGGAAAGGAGAGATATTTGGCTTTTGATTAGGGGGAAAAAGTAGGTCTGTGTGCGGGGTGTATGTGTGCACATATATATATATATGTACATGTTCTGGTTTGGTTTTGAGCAAGTATTTTACATCAAATAATTCTTAATGGAGGAGAGGAAATATTGTTAAAATTATTTATGAAAAAGTGATTTTTCCGTGTTATTCTCCTAGTAGGCTTTTGCTCATGAAACCATTGCGGTCAACTTCTATATAGATATTCTAATTCTAAGCTTCATTTTGTGAAGTATCTTGCTCTCACTAACATTTTGTGAAAAAGATTTTTCTGTTTATTTGAATGAAAAATGCTGCATAATGCTCTCCAAGGAGTAATCTAAAATAAGTACAGCGATACATTTGAGTTTGCTGAGTATCTTGTTGCAAACCAAATTTTAGTGATAACACACATGCCTGTATTACTTTGCTTAGGTTTAAAAATGTAGGTTTATTTACAGTAGAGAAAATACTTTGTTTGCTTCTTGTCTAATGCACCAGTATGACCTGATAAGATTTGCTTTTAGTAACAAATAGCTAAAAAACTATTAGATGGAGAAATACACCAATGAACACATGAACATATAAAAGACCTAAAGGCTTGTCAGGTTGTAAATTGCTGTTTTCAAGTTGCCTTGATGTTTGCTGGGATAACAAAAATAATCAGGAAAAACAAACTTTTAAAATGATTAAATTTTAAATAAAGTCCAGTTTTAAATCTGAAATTGACTTTTAAATATCTTTTTTTTTTTTGAGCAGAATGCTTTGCTGATGTGTGCTGATAATAAGCATCTTGAAGAGTCTACTTCATGTAACTAACCAAAACTAACACTAGGAAATTCTTTAGGATACCAGGATGCTAGGAAATGATCTAACATAACATTTCTGTTCAAGATATTCTGAAATTTTAAAATTAGTTTCTTATTAAACAAATGTTGGCCAATTTTAAAATATCTATTCCTATAGATAAATAGTATTTATGTGGGCTTGATTCCACAAATATTCTTGGAAGTTTAATAGATGTGAGAGACCAGAATAAAAAAACCCACAGGACTACTCACATAAGAAATTTTTTCTATATTTCCAGTCTTAACAATTATGTGCCAACATGATTATCAGCACAACAAAAAAAGACCATGAAGATCTCTAATTTTAAAATTAATTTGGAGTTTTTTTCATTTACTTTCTAGTTAAACTACAAGCTCTAGTTGCTGGCAATCTTCCCTGCAACTATCAGATGCAGAAACTGGAATTCTCTGTATTCCAAGATGTCCAGGAGCTGCTAATAATTTAGTAATGAAGGAGGTGAGTACCCTTAATTTTGCTCAAGTTACTCTTTGCAATATCAACACATGGGTGCTCAGGAAGGTCCTGTTGTTGCAAGACTGACTGCTTGTTTCTCTGGGAGAGAGGAGAAGAGGAAGCAGCTCATTTTAAACAGCAAATTACAAAACCAAGAGTCAGTGATGAAACTGTAAAGAAAAGGAAGTACTTAGGAAAAAAACAGACAAGCCAGTTGGCAACATTTGCTTCCATGCCATTTTGTTTTTTATGCATTAGAGCAGTTATCCTAGCAAGTTCTGCATCATTTGGTACGCAAAGTTAATAAGGGGACAAAAACCACACCACACAGACTTATGAACACATTGTACGTAGCTTTGCTTTTTTTTTTTCTTTTTTTCCTTTTTAATCAGTGTTTAAGAAAAATACGCTGTGTTACCATAACAAACTAAAGTATTCAGCCCCTTAAGAGTTTAGGTTTTATTTTCACTTCTTTTGGTTCCAGGTAGGTTTTATTTGTTCTTGTTCTACTTTATAAAACTTTTTCTCAATATTAATGGCTTCAGGAAGAAGAAATAAGGGAGAATTATGAGCACGAAAGAGAGCTGACCATTGTGTATGTTGTCACTTTCTCATGTGCCATTCAGAGGTGGGTAAGGATGCAGAAGAAATAGGGCATAATGTTTTAAAGAATACAGTCAGACAGGAACTCCAGCTGGCATTCACTAAAGCAAAAGGGAATATTTTCATCATGTAAAACCATTGTTTAAATCCCAACCATACATAGCTATGGAATAATGCGGTCACTTATTTTCCACTACTTCAGTAAGACACCGCAGCAAGCTAATGATTTTACAAGACAGACAGTTTAAAGCATCGATTTGCTGCAAATTGCTCAATCCATAACTAATGAACAGCTCTACAGGTTTTCAGCAAATCAATCCCATTAGAATTTACGGTTTGCATAAGATAATTTTACTCAATCTGTGGAAACAGAACAATTTTTTTTTTTTTTTTAAACCTTCAGTAGCCCCTTGCTGTTGCTGTATTTTAAACTCCCTTAAGTTTCTGTGGGTAGGTTGGATAAAAACCCTGTCTTGAGGGTTCCAACAGCATGCCTGAAAAATACACTGTCCACTTCTACACAGGCACACATGCATCCCGTGTCAAGTCCTAGATATTTCCTTGTAGAAGACAGTTAACATCCAAGAAGGCAGGACAAGACGACAAATGGAATTCAGTCTCTGTCACCTGCAGCACTAAAACTCTGCCCTGAACTGAAGGTGGATTATATTTACACCTATAAGAGTGTGAAGTCAAACAGCAACTGCTATTTGGACCCACACAAGTAATTCTTCATAACAAGCTGAAATCTCTCCTGTATGAAAAAAATAGCAAAAGTAAAAACCTCTGTGGACTGAGTGACAGGACTTTTGTCACATATCTGCAGTATAGAAACAGGAAATGGAGAACTATGCTTGCTAACAGATCAGGTTCTAGATTACGTTATTACTGGTGATGCCAGTATGTTTGTACAGTGTTTCCTCCAGGCTTTGTAAGAAAAGGGTCAGTTCTATCATTATCAGTTACTACAACAAGATCATTTTAGGCAAAACAGTAATAGGCAAGCAGAAGTTCAAATCCTGTCAACGAATTCATAGACTCTGAAAAAACATTGTATTGGTTGTTACAAAAGAACAATGTGGCTGGAGGGCTGTTAGTACGAGAGTGTTGAATCATCCCACTCCAACTGCTCTTGCCTGGTGACATTCTGTTTGTCTCTCTTTGGGACGATCACTTCGTCTTCCTCCTCCTCCTCTTCCTCTTCACTTTCATCTGATTCAGCGCTGGTTGTGTCTTCCTCTTCATCTTCTATGTCTTCTTCCTCACTCTCCTCTTCTGTCTGGTGAGGCTTTTCATATTTCTACAGTACATTTGAAGAAGTGAAAGAGAAACAGTAGAAGAAAAGTGCCTTCTTGCTAGTCAGAGGCTGTGAGGATGTCAGCAATTATTCCATGTCTAGAAATGCTAACATACTGGGAAAGTCTGCTTTCCATCACTATGTGACTATTAGGTATCAAATGTGATATAATTCAGTAGCGAATATTCAAAAACTAGTGTGACAAGAATGGAATGTCAATAAGCAATATCTTTGTTAGTCAAGCTGCCAAAATTTAACCCTTCAATGTCAGCTTCTTTAAACTGCTGATCATTTACCCTCCCTTTAGTGTATTAGTGCTTACATTAAAAAGTTAAAAGTAACTATATTATCTAGGGTACTAGGACGCAGATATGGATAGAGAGGAAGTAGTATTGTACTGAAGACAACTTCATCATCCTATTTAGTATTTATATATGACAACAATTATATATTATCATGGTGTGCAGAGCTGAAAAATGAGATGGGGTCCTGAGTGTGCATACATACCACTGTTTTGCCAAGCCTAAGTCTACCCTGAAAGGCTTTAAAGCTCACTGCTAAGCTAACAGCCCAGACAGTAACTCCTGGTAGTATCATGATATAATACATCTCAGTTATGTACCTCCATGGGGTTGACGGTAATAGTCAGAGCAGAATCATCCCAATCCATTTCGTTTTCTTTACTTCCTTCGTTGTCTGCAGAGCTGTGCTGATGAGCTGTCCGAATTCGATAGACCCCCAAGGTTATGATGAAAATGAGTATGCTCACACAGATTATGATAACAAGAGTAGCCACACTTGGAACAACTGGAATAAAAGGTGGAAAAGAGAATGGGCTCATATTTGTGGAACAAATTGCCTATAAAACACTAAATACATTGTCTATTTTTTCCCCTCAGCATCTCTTCCTTTGGACTGTGAGTCAGCACAGTAATCTGCCATGTGGCTGGGACTAGAGAAAGTGCTGACAAGTGCCCAACTAGTAAGGCAGAGCATACACAAATGGTGGTTACAGACATCTTATAATGAGTATTCTAAATCATAACTAAAAAGTGAGTATGCCTACCACTTGTTCTTTAAGCCACTTCATTACAGAAGACAAGTAGTCAATCAGTGCAGAATGAATTAGTTTCAGAACAAGTGTTTTTGCAATAAAGTTCAGTTATCTTACCTGCATGTTGTCCCCTTCTGACTACAGCAGAGGGGTTAACCTCACTGTGGGAAAAAGTATATCTCAAAGCTTATATTTTCAAAGGTTTCAAACACTTTTACTGTAATTTAAATCTCAGTCTCCAAGAAATAAAATAAACATGATGCCATTCTATTTGCCTGTGCTACAACCTTCCTGGGAGACTCTTGAGCATTCAAGTCATTTTTCCTCACTCTTCTGTTGCACTCTGAGAAGCATGGGAAGAAATTTCTCTGAACTACTCTTATATTATCAGCTTCACAATTAGGTTAGTGGAGAGGTGCTGCCACTTTCTATGCACCTTTGCTACTGATGTACTGCAGTTCCGGAAGCTATAGTAGTTCTGTACCCCATTTTATCACCTTGCCCTGCGTGTAAGAATGGAACTCTGAAATCAAAACAATGTTCAAGTAACGAAGAAAGAACTAGTTTGCAATATTTCAGTCACCTTTTAGTAAAAATGTCTGTACAGTAAATTTCTAAGCATAACTGTATAGAACTACATATTACTACCTACACTTTACATCAACTTTACTTCTTTACATACGTATCATTCAGGTAAAAGGATTTCGGAATCCAGCATTTAAACAGATATATTTGCACTGGGTTTAACCTCATTGAAAAGGCTTCAGATTTGGGTATATATTTTAACTTGTATAGTCTAAAAATTCAATTTAAATATATATGCGCTAATGCCCCCTGCGTATGGCTAGGTGGACCTATCTTTTCTGCAGAAAGCTCCACACTGAGCCCTGGACAGCAGCTAGCAGAAGCACTGCAGCAATTATATATTTAAAAAATAATACCAACATTTCTTCATTTTGCTTAGAAAGGGCTGGGCAGCAATTCACATACCATAGAAATACAGATGAACAAAAATATTATCCTTCATACCATTCAATACTAGAAACAAGACATTTTCTTAACTATGTGGGTCAGAGTACATAACCTTTAAGGAAGACTTTAAAAATGGATATCAGTTTTTTAATTACAAAGTACCTCCTTGTAAAGAACGAATTCCAGGTTACCTTCTTTCATACCTGTGCAATGATCTCTGTGAGGTTTCACAAGCTGTAACTATGGACTTCAGGGCATTATTTGTTGACCAGGCTGAATCACAAGGGCAATACCGATATCCCAGAATCATTATGAGCAGTCTCTGTAAAGTTGTCACATACCTGAGTTGTGAACAGCATTTATGCTTCCCTCTGGGTGGTGGACAGATTGGAGAAATTGTGGTTCTACTATCATATGATTTACATGGTCCATGAAGTTGGAGTTGGAGCTGTGTAGAATATTAACCTGGCAGAAGAGAAAAATAAGAGATCAGATGCTAAAATGTGCTCTATATTGCAAGCCTGCTGGCTCCACACATTACATTGAACTATGAAGTTCATCAGCAGAAAGGAACATTATTATATAGATCTTAAAAGCCAAATTAACTTCTTTTTTATGCCAGTGAAAAGTACACAGGTTAATATATTTCTCATTTCTAGTGTTCAAAATGCATTCTAACATTTCTAGCTGTAGACTATGACGTGACAGAAAAAATGATTTTTTTTTTTTAAATTTAGCTGCCTGGATAAGTAGTGATTTTTTTTTTCTCTATATTAATCAGCTTCTAGGTGTTCCCTGAAAGGTAGTGGGCAATTTCTCTCTATGAACACTGACAGAATGTATCCAACTCACTAAGTTTAAAACTAAAACAACAAGAGAGAATTAAAATAGGTTTCAGTTTTCCTGCATCCCTACTTTCAGAGTGACTTCCTTTGAAGATACCATTTCTATTCTTGTCCTACTGACGCTTATGCTATAAGAAAAAGCCCTGAAGTCCTTTTCAGGGCTGTAGAAGGCCAAGGCGAAAAGAATTTTCAATACAACATAAATATGTAAAAACTTTCAGAACCAATAATTAAGTTTTGAGCTGATTGCTAAGAAGGTCCTTCTCCTTCCTGTAGTTATGTGGTACCTGGTTTCTAGGCTGGATCAGTTGGTTCTTCAGAAGAGGTCCACAATTTCTGCTGAGGTGCATCAGCAGTAGTTCTCAGTCCCTGAGCGACTCTGCTGCACTGGACTTAGTTCCAGCGCACATAAGCTCAAGAGTGGCATCTAAATATTCCTGGAGTGACTGACCACGTCTGCGTGGTGGTTCCAAGAGAACGTGACACATGAAGTCCACCCTATGCGATCATTAGCTGTATACTGACTTTCCTCCTCAAGAAAGCGGAAATCATGTAAATTACCAAGAATGATCTCCATCTGATGAAGAACGCATTATAAAACTTACTGTAACGGAGTACTGCTTGGAAAAACTGAAAAGGTGAATGCTGCAGGAAATAAAAGTATGTCAGGTTAAGTTAAAAAAATAACAAATCTAAGGAAAATAATGAAGCTGTAATGATTTACTTTTGAGCAGGTGTATAAATCTTCAAAAAGTCTCGTAGGAGATTTTACGTTATGGAAAAACAATGATGATGATCTTAGCCTCCATTTTCTCTGAACAGGAGTCATTCTCTGGGTTAGTGCAGTTCAAGAGAAGGGTCATCTCCATACACACGCGGCAGAATAAAGAGACCCACGTTGAGGAATGCCCATAAAGGAAGTCAGTGTTCAATTTGAATGGAACTTAAAATTTTTCCTCTATTTCATTATTGATACCAGAATATGTCAATCATTTTACATAGTTTAAAGAAAACTCCATGTTGCTGAAGATAAGACTAGTGCTTAGCCTCAGTGCTGGAAAAGAAAAATTGACTAAATGATTGCTTACCTCCAAGTTAAATTCATTGCTGGTGTAACGTCCATTTAGCTCCGAGCACTTGACTCTGAACTTTCGGTCAAAGGCGGCAGAAGTGAACCAGTTACGATATCGAATCTGCCGAAGAACTTGTTCATAGTTGTGCATGTTGTCCACACCTGAAATGATGGCAGAAAAGTAATAATCTCAAGGAGATACTAATGCTCTGTGCAGTACAGGAGAAATCAAATGTTCACAGAAAACAGAAAATTTGGCAGAATGATCTGAAAATGGCAGTGCATTAAACATTTCCTGATAAAGCCTCTGGCTGCTACTAAATTATGTGAGAATAGTTTTTGTAAATGAATGTAGCTCCATAATGGAGAACAAATGCAACAGCAAAGATTTAGAATAAATTATTTAGTAATTGAAAAAAAAAACCAACCAATGTGTTACCAGAGCTGTGCAGGAGCACTGAGGAAACCTCTCCCATGTTCCACTGTGATGGTCCACAAGAACCCCCACACTTAAAGAAAGCAACGTTGCTATTTTCCTTACTTGGGGAGTAGCAGGAGGGATGCTGATATCAAGACAAAGCTGTGCTGTATTCCAGAGGATAAACACAGAACACCTAGAGATCAAGAATGACTATGCTTTTTTGAGACACAGTCTCTTCTGGAATATTTTGCAGCTACTACAGATTTCTGTCTAATTTCTTTCATATTAGTCCTTTCATTCCAATAATGCAAGTGTTGCTGGGAAGAAATAAGGAAAAGCAAAGTCCACGAACGTACCATAGATTGAATATCCTGCTGTGGAATTTGTGGCATCTAGATGTTTTCCTTGAAGCTCAACACGATCTAGTTCTAAACACTCTTGTTCAGGATCTAGTTCTGCACCAATGACCAAAATATCACAGAAATCCAAGTTGTGGAGCATTTCCTCTAATACCACTGGCTTATTGCCTGTGAACACATGGCATATACCACGAAAAAAAGAAGAAAGAAACAAAGACAAATGATCACAGAACACCACAGTCATTTTATGTGCTTTGCATCAGGGCTTTCCACTTTTGTGAAGATAGGTGCATTGTTTTTTGCTGATATTAAATACAGCATACTTAAGGCAAATCAAGAGAGAAATGTCTCGCCTGTTCAAGTGCTATGATAATGAAAGCCTACAAAAACACCTAGTGAGACAGATAGAAAATATATTGCTCTGTAATAAAAGGCATTCAAGAACGGTACTGGAAGTAGAAAACTGATATGTGATCCTGGAAATGAATTCATGTAACCGATTCTGTTTTTCAATACTGTATTGATACCAGGTTGGTATCACGCATTCATTCTTTTCTTAAGGAAAATCTAACTGGAAAAATACATGTCAAATAGATCTATGCTTGGATGAGTCTCTCAGTTACTCTATGGCCCATAAAGAATTTGCATAACAAACAATATAGCCACCTATCCAAGAACATGGTAATATCATAAATGGCAAGATCCTGTGTTGTGTGACTTGGAGAAATTGAGTTGTAAACTGATGATCCTGCAGTACGAAAAATTAATAAAAACATTTCTATTGCTTGTTTAAAAGAGCAGCATACCAATTTAATATTTTAATTCTCCGGTCAACTTGGCACAGAGTGTCTGGCAAGACTGCTTAACCAGCTCCCCGAGGGTACCACAGACACAGAGACTGCAATCTTGGAACTTAGTGCCTGCTTTGTGTATTTCATGTCAGAGGGTGGACAGGGAAGGAAGGCACATCCAAAAATGCAACCCAACTCAAATTTACAGAATAGGCAAATCTGAATATTGGTCCTGTGACTGGAGAATACACAGTGACTAAGTCAGCTTTCCCAGTCTTGCTATGTGCATCTCTGCTACAGTCGTGATGATCAGGTTATGTAAATTCCCAGTAAGTGGAAAAATAGCTATAGCGAGATACAGATCAAGATTTATGGCTGTGTTTGCCTTTGTCAGACAATATCTAGGCTGAGAGAAACAATGATTGAAGCTTGTAATGCAGGAATTGAGACTTATAATTCAATAATCTTTTGCAAAAGACAGTTATTCCCAAAGACAATTCTTATCTATCCATTTTAACCACTGTTAGTAGAAATAAAGAAGAGAAGGCACACTAGGAGGTTCCTGACTTTCAAGGAATTAAATGGTAGTTTAAGAAATGTTGTTATGTTCCTTTTCAAGGTGGGACTCAGGCTTTTTAGGTTACAAGGTGCTACAACAGGAATTAAATCAATAATTGTTATGGAAAAAAAAATGGGATAGAATAAATTTATGAGCTAAACTTGAAGGGCAGTAGTTTCAAATTCACCGAACAGTTTTGAAGATATAACATTTAGGGACATGGAGCGTCACCTATGCACTGTGTCTTAGGTGATGGATAATGATCACTCTTTCCTATGCAAGAATTAATTTTTTTACTTACTGTAATTGTATGCTGTTGATATCACGTTATACTTTCCAGCCTTCAGAGGACAGATGCCGTTTCAGGCAAGTGATAAGCAGCATTATTACAGAGCATGGCTTCAAGGGATTCTTGCCCCTACGCTTGCACATCATCAGCGATTTTATCTTTTCAAGAGATGGACATCTAGTTGCTGCTTATTCTAGTCCAACAAATATTGTTTAGAATGACTCCTCAGATTACTAGGCTTTTCACTTACTTGCATACAAACATCCAAAAGGAAGATTCCTTTATAAACAATTATTTTAATCCTTATTTATATTTTTGAACTTTCACGCAGTGTCGAATAATTATGGACACATTGCTCAGCACTAGAATAAACCATCAACATTGAAAAAAAACCTTCGCAAATTATTATATTTACATTACATAGGTGGGAAACTGAGGCACAACATTACTTTCTCAAGTATCAACCACAAGTCAGTATCAGAGCTGGAGAAGGAAGAACAGATCAAAACTCCTACTAGTCAATTACTGCTTTCCACTTTAACCATAGAATTAACAAAATTCTGTTACAAATAGAGAGATTCTAATGAAAATATGTTATTCAACAGAATAGGTAAAGATGAGTGGAAAGGAATTAATCTTAAGTAGGCAAGACACTAAACAGAAAAGCTGCTTTTTTTGAAGCACATAATGATCTATCACTATTTGACACATTTTTTTCAATGTGTTTAATTGAATGTCTTCAGTACAGCATTACTGTTGCCTAACACTGTCTAAATCAATCAGGGTGAAGTGAGTTCTTTTGTGTTACTTGTTTGCACTATCCTTTAAAAAAATGTGAGGAGTCATTTTACAGAGTGAGAGTAAGTAATAATATTTAAAAGAAATCCACAAACCTCTGTCATGTTCTTTTAAGTCCACTGGATGCTCCATTTTAGTGACTGTGCTGACAATCCTGATGTCAGGTAACAAAATAACACCTCTTTCACTTTCAAATTGTGCAGCTGGTCTAGCGAAGTGGTCCATCCCACTTATCGTAATCTTGGGCTCATTGGCCTGAAACACCATTACATGCGCGTCTATATCTGGGATAGTAATGCAGACATCTTCACCAAAACATCTGAAAAATATATTATTCATTAACTGCATGTAAGACATTGCATATCAGAGGTGTGTGGCACTTGCACTGCCCAAAATCTGCCCGATGGCTCTTGACCTTTTGTATTGTCTCAGACTGGTCTATTCCAGACTTCGATATTGCCACACGTAAGGACATGCATGTGCACCAGCTCGTGCACAGGCCAGCAGTGACAGGAACAGCTCTGTTCCTCTCATCCCCTCCCACATTCACAACTACTGAAATTATGTAGGGACAGCTTAGCAAACGGATTCATGACAAGCTCAGTCTCTAGTAAGGTCACTGTGAGAGTAGTATTTTGATGTTTAACTGACATTTAATGAAGCAGTGAATGGTTAAAAAATTTTTTAAAATTAATAAAGATGACAACTAACTTTAGTAAAGCTAATATTAAATTCTCGAAGTGATATGTAATTAATATAATATGGTTTTCTTGTCATGTGTGAATAAAAGGGCCTAATTATCCATTTAAATCGGACACATCATGAGTTCATTCTGGCACCTCCCAGTGTTTACCGGGGACAAAAGGGGTCTATTATTAGCATTTTCATCTGAATCAGCACCGTGCTTTGGAAGTGAATCTCCTGACAAACTCTTACCTTACTTCATCTTGGCACAAGGCTTGGCCCAGCCTTGGAGTGTGCAAACTGGGTTGCTTCCAGTGAAGCTACAGCAGAAGATGCTCTCCTAACACTTGGTGTGGTCAGCACACAGCACCAGGCTAAACCTAGACCTTAGTAAGAACCGTTTGTAGAACCGATTTTATTTTCCCTCTAAAGATCTGCTTTCACTGCTCTACAACTTGTAACAGAGACACAACCCGGGGAGCCCAGCAGTGGCAGACGGCTCTTTGATTATGTAGAACTGTAAACATTATTGTGCTGGTTCTGTCACTATTGTTGCAGAAAAGTGGAAGGACACAGGTTTCTGTGTAACACCCAACAGCAGCGCTTCAGTGATGAAACCCAAATAAGGACACAGACCGACATAGACTATTTCAAGGACAGCTACAAATACTGTTCTTGCAGATATGTTGTCTTTTAGATGTAACAGGTCTGCTTTAAAAAGTCATGGCTCTAGCTAGAAGAAACTGTAGTTCAGAAGAAACTATAACTTTTAAAAATGCACAGTAAAATAAAAATGCAATAAGTGCAAGTACTGTTCAGTCCAGACTGTATGCTCCAAACTATAAACAGAATGGAAGTAAATTACATTAACAAGAAAACTTTCTAAAAAGGACATTATCAAAAGAAAACCACAACATAAATCAACATAAAAGTAAATGAAATTCATCCTTTAGGCTCAATAACATAAAAGTATGATTTAGTGATGTAATTTAGCCAAAATTATTCTTTTTACATACCCAAATAAAAAAAGTAATTCATTAAAAATATTCCTAATCTAATCGGTTCAGCTGTAGCATAACTTACTGGACTTTAGATGAGACTTTGAGTCGTCGTACGCCTGCAGTAGGAAACTGTCTAGAGTTGATGTATGAGACCTTTCGGAGAGCTTGATTTATATTCTCAATGTCATCTCCTTCCATGACAAGGACTGACTGGGAAGGGTTGAAGTGATACTAGGGGAAATGCATATAATTAGTATTTAAGGTAGCAAGTACAGAGTACATATAGGACATTTTTAAGGAATGTTGCACAGACAAGTTTAAAATCTAATTATTTAAGAAAAATTCTTAGTAGCTGTTGTTGGCTGAATCCACATACTGTTCCCTAAAACATACTCATATCAGTCATATATTTCATATCTGAATTACTACCATTATAGTTAATTTTATAGTAAACTAATCCTGATTTGCTGGACTTTGCCCAGCCTTATCAATTTTGCTGATATGATTTCTGCAGCTGTAGAGTTCAAAACCTTAACTTAATGTGATCATAATTATTACTATGTATTTTTTTTTAGGTTAAACACATCCCCCATATAAAAATAAAGTTAAAATATGGGCTTAAACCAGAGCAGCACACAGAAACATCTTTCCTGGTTTCTGTTACCCTGGGTTATCTTTCTGAGACATACTTCAATGTGGACGAACAAAACAATTATAACATTTGCTTCCTACGTCTTCATTAACGTCAGACACAATAAAGGGATTCTCCTTTCTCTGTCTTATGCTCAATAAGGGTGTCATGATTTAAGATGGGGCTGCTACTTGCACAAAGCCAGCTGCTCATTTGAGCCAGCAAACCTTGCAAAGTCAATGGCTATTCTTATAGCCCTGATCCTTCTCTAGTCCATTGCACTGAACACAAAACAGTCTTGCTGACAAAGACATGTTGCTACTATATTCACATAGCAAAAGATTGATTTTATCTTTATCATAATTGATCCTTATTCCATTTTTTTGTCTCTTATTTGGTTCAGCAAACCATCTGCATTGCAGAGAAAACCAGATTTACCCCCTTGATTTTGTACTCTCCTGTTGTCAGCACAAAACACAAAGAAAAGCACCCTTCACTCATGTGCAGTCCCTTCCCAAAGCTGGACATTGATTAGAAGAACATGTTCTATTATTTACAGACAATGGTTGTCTACACTTCCTTGCAATGAGAAAGGCTAAAAAGCAAAAGAGCAAATAGACTGTGAAGAAGAGAATGAAGCACAAGGTTCTCTGTTGAACAGAAAACAGAGGACTGTCTTTAAAGCTTGTGCAGGAAGGTCGTAACACACTGGCAGGGGATTTTTTTAACAAAGAGGAGGACGACTAACATGAGTCACAGCCTGCATACGCTTCTTTTTCCTTTTTGTAAGCTAGCAGTAATAGAGAATAAAATTAGCAAAAGGAGACTCTAGCTAGCTAGTTAAGTTAATAGCTCAGCTGCCAAAACAGCTGGAATGCTGCCAAGGGGACTGGAAAAAGCCTCAGTCTGAGCCATTTTTGTCTTTCTCATTAAAAAACGCTAAAAATAGCAACAGTTTAGACAGTGTTTCTGAGGGCTGTTACAGATATCTGAAAATTAGGTTGCAGACAAAAAAAAAGTCAAACACTACTGTGTCAGAAATTGTATTACAGCTGCATTGCTCTTCCTTAGGTGGCTAAAGCATGAAGCTTCATGAGTCCAAAGTGCCCAGCAGAAGCACCTTCCAACATCAGCTTGCCAACATGGAATCTGCTAAGCGCCAGGTAAATGGCCACACAGAACCTGTGCATCTGTGCAACTGTCACACATGCTTGTCTGAGATCAGGTATGTCTATTTTTGACACCAGAAACCATTTCTCTTTATTAATCTACTGTTTGAGGTCAGGTGCCAACTGTTCCACTTTCATCTGAGCTGCTTTTTGTCAGCCCCAATAAGAAAACCTACCACAATTTATCTCTGACTGCTCCCTTCATTTTTGCCTCCTGCTGTTACACTGACAGTGGAGCTTGCTAAGGAGGTAAAAATGAAAACAGTAACTTTAAGAAAACACTATAAGAATACACTATGCCTCATCTGAAAATGAAAATGTTTTGAAGTTTGGTGAAAGAAAGAAAAGGCAGAAAACAATCCCTCATCTTTATTTTCCCCACTGCACTGCTAATACAGTAAGGAAGCCGATCACCCATGCTGGAGCAGCAGTCGGTGCTATAACAGAGATTTTTCCAAGCCCATGAAACATGACTACTCAAATGCTGTCAAGTTTCAGAAAGTTACAATATGCTTTTAAGCACCATGGACCAAGTGTACACCACTTTAATTCACGTAAAATCCCAACCAAGAACTTACTGGTAGGCATACACACTTGCATTCCAGAAAATTCTGCTTGTTTTTGCATGCATTGTCTTTTAAAAATAGTTTTTACTCCTAGGTGTGTAATTACGCTGGGAGAAGCAACAATGTGAAATTCTTAATGATATCCTTGGTAGGATGAAGAAAAAAATTCTTTGAGGTGTTCTGCTCATACGTAAAAGCTAGAGCTAGCAAAATCCCTCCTTACCTTTGCACTTTCAGTTTTCATTTTAACCCTTGTTTTCACAAACAAAGTTTATACTACATCACTGTAACTTATTACCCAGGCAGACATTAGAGTGTATTTCAGGTCAGTCTCCTATCTTGTACAATGAAAATATTTAGCTAATAAAATGTAGTACATGGCTTTCCAGTGCATGCTCTAGAGACCAGGAGTGCCAAATTCATTCTTCATCTCATAAATGTAACTACTCTTACATTTATACAGTCCTAAGATTACATTTGGCCCTTTGAAGGCAACCACAAGGCTGATGTGGCCCCCGGTGAAAATGAGCTTGACACTCCTGCTCTAGATCAACCTCTTCCCCACTGAAAACACACCTGTGCAGTTTCGCAGGATGCACAGTCTGCAGCCAAAGCACCTTCCTAGTCTGATTTTGAAGCCAAGTCCTTTGAAAGATGGTATTGTGATTTGTGTTCTAGGAAATAGCTTAACAGTGTGTTTGCACATCATGCAGGAGAACACCTGCCACCTAATAACGGTATCAGTAAAGGTAAAGTGACAATGCATCTCATATACGCATTATAGAATTTATGGTCAAGATCCTACACATGTATCCAAAACAACAGAATTTGTCTTAATGAATGCAAAGCAATCTGGCCACTATGTCAACTGAAACAGGATTTCCCTCTGTCTGTTATTCTCCAGACTTCGAAAAAGTGCTGCAATATCAGTAAAGATAGTCATATGCATACTGAAGATGGAAAATGATTTCTATGCAAATGTCAAATCATAATTTCTCTACTTTAAGGTTTTTTTTAATTGTCCTCTCTTCATGTCCCATAACATTGTCCTCTTGGAACACACTTTGAATGTTTCAATGCTATTGCATTGAGACTTCTTTCAGAGTTGTCTCTAGATGAAAGATATTCCACTTCTGTTTTCCATTGCTTTAAAGCTACTTGAGATCAAAATTCAATAATTCTTTGGAATCATGTCTATTTCTGTAAAATTACCAAAATAAGCACGAGAGCATGACCTGGCAATTCTTATGGACTCTGAAATATCAGCAGCGCCTTACTTTCTGAGCATCTAGCTTTGCAGTAATGGAAACATTTTTCTTCGCGGTGTCACAGCTCTTCTACTGTTCTGCTTTTTCTTTGCATGACTTTATGGGAAATTACATTGCTTCTGGGAGTACATTTGTACTGTGTGTACTCTACCTTGGGCTCTCCACTTCATAAATCAGCTCTAAATTTTTATCAAAGATGATGTCAGTTCGTTCCTCACCTTTATTCCTTGGCCAAGACTCTCAAGAGAATTAATATCCAGACCTTCCTTGCAGGCCTGCAAACAGGAAATCACTTTCTGACTCTCAATTTTGCCTGGTCGGATAGTAAGACTGGCCAGACTGCCATGGAAATACTGAGCAAATCTGGGCTTGGTGACTTCACCTCCTGCAAGAAAGAGAATACACTATGATTATTGATACCAATACACAAATCACAAATCTAATAATTCACTTCATGTTTTAACACATTTAAAGAATTGATATCTGTTTTAGCCAAGTATTTTTGAGATCACCTTGATCGTGATAAGTGGAATGGCTTTGTGAGTTGTTGGGTGGTACCTAGTAGCAGCCTGTCTGTAAGATTGTCAGTGTTTCTCCAGTGTTATATTCAGGTGTTTACAAAGCTGTGATAACATACTCTGAGATGAAACATGGCTTCCCAAATCTGTGTCCAAGGAAGCACATCATTCTCAGGGGGTGACAATTTAGCCCAGGATGCCCAATCTCCAAGTCCTAGTCACTCTAAAATTCTTAGCTGCCAATATTAGATGAGTATAAATACATTTAACCCAACAGGAAAATGGTTATTCTGTAGTATGTTAAAGCACGGTGCGTAATTGTAGCTAATGCTGATAGTAACACTTTTACAGAATATTATCCAAATTCTTCTAAATACTGACCTTTTCAAACAGAGATCCTCTGACCCTGAGCAAGACACATTTCGTGCCTGTGCAGCTCCACATGCAGCTGACAGGCAGCTCAGAGCCACTGACCTCACTGGGCAGGAGGAATGTGCAGTTCCCCTGTCTGAACTTGACTCAGCACTAGAACTGCCACATGCTAAGAAACAACTGAGGGAAAGGCAGAAGCTACACCCAACAGCTCTTACTGCTTTAAGACACTTTGAGTTCTGACACCAAACTGAGCCTAAGCAACAGTATTTTTGAGATAATGAAGAAGGTCTAAACAGATTACACAAATCTCTGGAGCAGCAATGCAGAGAACGAAGTGGAGCTCCAGTGATAATGATCTTCAGGTAATCCAAGTGTCCTAAAATTTTTTCTACTTCTAGATCTCACGGTGCGGTGAAAAAGAAAGCATTCTGTAGCACAGCACCTGCCAGTTTCTATCCAGAGGTCAGGTCATCCAGTGAACCTAGATTGCGTCAGCAACTTTCATGGGACTTTTTTGCTTTTTGCTCTTTCTTACGAGTGAGATACAGCTAAGATACAGCTCACCTCCACAATGATGTTGCAGCATCAAGACTTCAGAGAACAGGAAAAACTGTTACACACTGTGGTTTGCTCAGCTCTGTTGATGACAACAGATTAATATGTTGTGGATGCTAATTCTTGGGGAATAGTTAAGTAGTTAAGACTTAGCTGAATGATGCAACCAACAAAGGAGAACAGAACCTTCCCTGCTCTCAGTCAGGGAGTTAGGCTGATGTCTGCAACACAAAAAAGACTGAAACAGCATCACTTATTCTCATTACAGACCCTTGCGTGACAAATTTTCAGAGCTACTGGGTTTTTTTTTTCCTTCCTTTAATGTAAATGTTGCAGTCGCAATTACAATTGTGAGGCAACAGAGGCCACCATGTTATTCAGAGCTTGATGATAAAATTGTGTATTGCTTTTTCCGTCTGACCCAGCACACACATCCCCTCCCAAAGTCTGGCAGATACAGGAGGATGGATGTTGGCCTTTTTGGCATCAATTCAATCCTCATAATGGCAAGATGGTGTCAACAGACTGTGGGAGGCATCCAGAGGAACTGTTGACATACGTAATTATTCACTGTAATGCTGTTCACTGCATAGTCATTGTCAAAGGAGTATGCATCACATTTTTTCACTTGCTGAAATAATAACTATTTTCTGGACTGAGATTCTTCTTCTTCTTCTATGCTGGTTCTGATCTCTTCTTCCTGGAACTTGGGTTTTTTGTTGTTGTTTTTAATTTCTCATTGGGTTGATATAAAGAGTGACAGAATTTGATTACTATTGAATTTTACATTTGTATTGTTTTCACTTCAGAGAGATAAAGTGCTGTTTGCATTCACTTACCAATCTCCAAAGAAAAATCATGCCTTTTTGTCAAAAGAAGTGACTTTATTGGCCTCACAGATCTTCCCTTAGGCCTTTTGCCCTATGCTAATAATGAGCAAGTAATTATCAGGACAGTCTAAGCACAATGAAGTTTTCAGTGGAAATGATGAATCAAGAGGATTTCCAACTGCGATGCAATTCTTTTAAGAGATTATAGACTCTGCTTATACTGACCCAGATAATTAAGGAATGATCGATTATTCAGGGTCCCAACATAAAGATTAAAGTGAATCTGGAGGCAGCTGCAAGACATTCTAGCTCTGAAGTCCTCAGGTCCAAGCCCCAAAATTTATCCCATCTCTTTATTATGGCAGTTTAGGGAGCTGGGTTTAATACCCTGACAAGCAGACTGGCTGTTAAACAGGATGAAACCTAACACAGATTGCAGGAGTAGTCCCAATTAGAGACTCGAGTTTTTATACTCCCGGAGCTTCTCAGCATAAAAAAGTTTTAGTGGGTTTTTTATATTATTCAGACAAAAATTACTCAGAAAATTACTCATCAAACATGGCACTATTTAAGTTTGTCCCTGCTGTTGGTAGATATCATACCCTGATGACCTCAGACAGACAGCTTTAGGCTTTAAAGTATTATCTGGAATAAAACAAGTGCAGAGAACACTAAGGGCTACCTGTTCTGAAGCATGCATACGGTAATCTATCTCTGGTCATCTCTCTCTTTGATCCATAGATCAAAAGTATGGTATAACTTACACTGTGTAGGATATTTTTTTTCTCAAGAAAAACACTCTATACTCTCTCCCAAATAAGTCAATCCATTTGTGTTATTCCCAGGGGAACCGTGGGAAATGACGACAATCACGACAAAACGTTACAATCTCACATACGTTAGAGGAGATCACAGTCCAAGTGATGGTAATGCTGCACAAAAAACTATACTCCTACTCTCCAAATAACATTCCTATGCTGGTGCATAGTTCCCAGTGCAGAAATTCAATTAAATAAGGGACATTATCTATGCTGAATTAGTGACAGATTGGAATGCAAATTCAGCTCTCAAGAAAACACCTTCCTAAACTAACCGTCCACATATGCCTGTATTTCTGCTACAGCTAAAACTCCAGCAAAGATCTGTGAAGTTCATTGAAATCTGCTCCATCTTGTTTTTGATGAGAAGAAGGGCAATTATCGAGAAAACACTGCTGTACTGACAGAAGCATCCGCATTGCTCAAAGAGGTTGTGGAGTCTCCTCTGAAGGCATTCAAACCCGCCTGGGCACATTCCTGTGCGATCTGCTCTGGGTGACCCTGCTTTAGCAGGTGGGTTGGACTAGACGATCTCCAGAGGTCCCTTCCAACCCCAACCACTCTGTGATTCTGTGATTCTGCTGAGTGATACTGGCTGCTGCTACATTGTCCACAGTGTATTTGGCTCTCAGCCATCTGATCCCTCTTCTCCAGCTTTTAACTCTTAGCACTTTTCTTGCCTTGAATAGTAAATCAGTTCTCTGACTGCAACTTTGTGACTGGTATGTCAGCAGAATATTACATATGAAGTCAATAAGGTTACTCCACAGAAGGACTCCATAAAAAAATTGATCTCCAGCCTAGGCTAAGCGAAGAGGACAATGACAGGAGAATATAAAAGAAAAATAGAACTGAAAACATAAATGGCTTAGAAAACAGGAATTACAGTAGCCTTCTGCTATACTCATGATACCAAAGTTTCCCAGTTGACAGGCTTCTCCTAAAGACTTTCCCCTGCGCAATGTGGTCAGCTTAATTACGCTGTGAAGCTCCAGCACACTCTAGAGTGGGTGGCGTTATTAGAAATAGCAACTTACGGTCATGGTAAGCTACAACACAACCTTGTGACAAGTCATTAACTTGTGTCACTACTTTCATGCCAGGACTTTGAGAAGGATACGTAAAGTAACAAGCCATTTTAGGAGGGGAAGAGTATGAACTCGAGACCGTATATTTTCAGAGAAACCTGGAGGAAGTCTGTTTGCAGGCTGTGGTACAACAGATGATTAGACTAAATCATGTAATTTGCTTCCTTCTTCTGGATGCCTTTGCTATAAAATACATCCCATACAGGGATCACAGTAGGAACCCATAAACCTAGGTTTAAGGGAAGAAATTTCTCACTCTGTGAAAGAGTTCATTTGCTATGTCCTCAGACAAACTGAATCAAAAATAATGAACTCAGAGGAGACCTTACTAGGGTAAACTCCCAGAAAGTGCAGGTCCAGGATGAGCCCACCTTAATTTGTTTGTACTGCTTAGGAGAATGAAACAGGATTGCAAAAGCTAAAAGGGAGAATAAGAACAATTTTGTGGTTTATCAGGAAGTCTGATTCTATTCTTGCTCTGATGCAGATTTTTTAAAGTGACCTGAGGAAAAATCACCTGCCCTCTTGATGCTGCACTTTATCCTCACAGAATAAGAGTAATTCTACTTGCTTGCTACAGAACTATGTTACCTCTTTATTGTTTGGAAAGCTCTCAAGGATCTTGATCTAGAAGGGCAAAGCTAAAGTATTTTTCTTGCTAGAGAAGAAGAGAGAAGAACTGAGAGCCGAAGGTGCGCCTTGGGGAGGTCACTACTATCCCGATGGACCATGTCTACTTCCAATATCCATTCAGGGGGGTGGGGGTTCAGAGACAGTGCCAGGGTCACACTTCCCACACATTCTCGTTGGTGTCTCTTTTGTTCTGGGAAGCACGCATACAAGGAAGTCAATTTTGTCCTTGAGAAAGAGTAATTTTGCCTCAAAATCTTTTTCACCATAGAGACAGAACAACACTTTGGACCTAAATAACACCACCTACATCAAAATCACACCCTTGACAATCATCTGCGAGACCACTGGTGTGAACAAAAAAGGCCCTTTAAAGAAGTTAAAATTAAGTTATATCCTTAATTCTAAGTATGTGCAGAGAAAGCTGTCAAACTTTACCAGGGTACATAAAGGTCTAATTTCAGGAACAGCTGTACTAGGACTCCAAACTGTTCATTTCTGCCTTCAGTTACTTCATTAAGAGACCAGTTTCCTTAGCTCTATAGGCAGCGTTATTACCTTTTTCCAGGCCCAGTGCCACTGAAATCACAGCTAAGAAGTCAGTTAGGATTTTCCATCACGAAGACTGGCACTCTGCTAGAGATAGGCTGCAACAGGTTAAGAACTTTATGTCTCCAGCTGCTATTGCTCTTGGGTCACATGTAACTGAATAAACACAAACAGTTTAGCCTGAAGATAATGCTTTAACTCCAAACCCCAAATAAACTACCTCTCTCTAAAGTATAGCAGTATTAAACATAAACAACACAAAAGAGAAAACAACTCTGTGATAACCGTTGTGGTAGGACCCTAAATCAATGAGGTAGCTCTGCCTAGATTTTCTGTTTAGTGAGCTCCCTGAAGAAAGAACCAAGGCTTTTAAAGTAAAAAAGGAAGACTATACTAGAGCAAAATCCAGAATTCCTAATGTTAAGTAGACAAAAATTCATACTGATTATGGCAGGACAAATGCAAAAAAGATATTTTTATACAACTTTCCTCATGCCCAATGTGTCATTAAAGCTGAAAACTATCCTCTAGGCTTGGTTTTAGGTAACTGAGTGGTTTCCTGGATTCAGTAAACTTTACCCAGTGTCTGACAGGCCCCAGGAAGGTTCTTCTCTTCTTTCTCTTCTTCTCCTCTTCTTTCTCTTCTTCTCTTCTCTTCTTCTCCTTCTCTTCTCCTTCTCTTCCCTCTAAAGTCTGGCTCTCTGCTCTTTCAGCCATCTTCACTCTCCGCTTGTCTCCAGGCTGCCATCCACACCCTGGGACCCTAATGTCTGCCTCCAATACCTTCTTGCCTCCTAGAAAAGACTCTGCTCTTCAGGAAAAGGCTAAATTTCTTCCTTTTAGGAGAATCCTAGCATTCAACTCACATTATTTGAAGAAATACTGCATAAAATCAGGAACAAACAAGTCAGGCATGCTTTTTACACTGCCAAGCCAAGGGTAAGAATGTAGGAGAGACTTGCCCATTACAGCTGGAATGCTCATGTCAAAACACAACAACAACAACAAAGTGAAAAAAAAAAAAAAGGCAAATGGTTTGATGCAAGTGGGATAGAGAGCACACCATAAGGTAAAGTTTATATTTATCATGTAAGCCTGAGAGACTGCACATTTGCTTTGTTTTCATGTTAGATTCAGGAGAACAGCACCAAACTTCAACTGCTCTTATGTTTCACTTGAACAGGGGAAGGTAGAAATAAAAACTAACCTAACTTTTCATAATAGATGCTATAAACAAGGCTATGAAAGTCATAAAATAGTTACTCTGGAATTGAAATATTTATAATAGGAAATCTTGATCTCAAAGCAAATGATTATTTTTCTGTGCTCAAGACTCCTGCATGACACAGCTCTGAGGAAGACGAGAAGGAGGTGCAAGCATGGTACTTGCTGTGTAACCTCTGGACAAGTACCAGTATAAGTGATGACAAGACCAGGGCTGAAAGAGTCACTTTTCCCATAACCTGGAGGATTCTTGGATTCCTAGAGAAATAGCAGAAAAATTCCCAGTTTCCAGATCAAAAATGAAAATTGTCTGGAGTAGCAGATTTCCCTATCAGTGCTAACAGAGTAAATCACAATTATTTTTGTTCTTGATTTTTTTGCTTTGCTCTCTAAATACAATCTTCCTGCTCCCCACCAGTTCTTCAGCTGCCCTGCAGTCATGATGACTTACTTTTTGCTGTGAGCAAATCAGAATTGGTACGGTAAGAAAAAGGAAAGTTATTTCTCCTGGTTCATTTAGTTGTCTGAGTTGAGATTGTTTTTCAAATAATTTGACTTTGATAAATGGATACTGTGTACTCAGAACTATAAAATGGTTTAGTAAAGACAGAAAAAAAAGTCTTGTCATTTCTGAAGGAAGAGGTTAGAGCTTGTGTTCCTATTCTGCCAGTGCTTTGATGAAAATGGGAGGAAATAGGCTGAGCAAACCAGAGCTAGAAACTCCTTGTATCCTCTTAACAAGGACTCCCCTGAATGGCTTATGACACCAAAATCACTGCGTATCTTTACTAAAAATCACAGATGGTTATAAAATAGTTTTCTAAAGCTTTGAAAACGTAAAGGTTTAGACTATTCTTACTGGCCAAAATGTATTGTCGTAAGTAGACCCAGTCAATAGTTTCACTGAAATTATTTATAGTAAAATTATTTGTTTATAGATTCATATTTTCTTTAAATATATGGATTTTGAAAATGAACATTTTGAACAGAATAGATTGGTTTTGTATGTTGAATGATTAGAATTTGACAGACTGAAATAGAGTTCTGAATCTTATTAACAAAATGACCTTTCACGCCATTCATTTAAAATAGTTTGAGGTTATCAAAACAATCTTATAAAAAGATACACTTTGCCAAAAGTGATATCTTGAAATCTTGTTTCATATAGTATTAAAAAGTCTTCTTTCTGCCTGACACATGACAGTTCAGCAGAATCTTTAGCATGCTATCTTAGCTAAATCTTAACATTTTAATGAGATGGCAAATTTGTTTCTGATTTTGGTGAGCTCTAATTTTCACACAAAACAGCAACAACATAATCTTGCAGTAAATATTGACAACAGCAATAGGTAACATTTTGGTAGTTTAAACCAGTTGTTTCATCAAAAAGGAAGAAGAATCTTATCCTGAATGGTTATTCACTAAGCTATCAAATTATTCAAGAAAAGCTAAAATGTCAGAAAACAATTGCAACTTTCTATTTGTTTAACAGCTTCAATACTAAATAATAGTCTGTGGTCTAAATTTATTACGAGCCTTTCTCTTAACAATTTGAGATGAAGAGAGAAAAATGCAAATGAAATGAGATAATTCTTGTTGTATTGGGCTGCCTTGGAGGTAGATGAAACCCACAGATGCAGCAGTGTGGCAAAACTGGCAAAGCTTTTGCTCACACAGTGCATGTTCTATGGAACTGCTGCATGGTTCTCAAAACTTGGCACCTGCGTGATGATTAACCTGAGATTCAGGAAGGGGCTGAATGGAGTGGATTCCCACCAATACTGAAAGTTTTAGGAAAAAAGAGAGTGATAAAACCACCAGGTACAAATGAAGTTAAGGGGCAGAAGTAATACAAATAATGCACAAAAATATTTATGGAGACCTATGCAGAAGAACCTAGAAATAAACATGAAGTAAGAGATTAAAATAAAATTTCTTTAGCACAGCTACCGAGAAATGTTGATTTTTCAGAAGGCTATACTTCATGATTATTCACAGACCCTGTGTAATTTGCTCTTGTCTGGAAAGAACTGAATTTACTCCATTCAGGAATTACATCTGCATTTGTTAGCTCTGGAACTTTGATTTAAAAATACTGCACCAAAACTACACAAGAAAACAAACACAAAAAAATAAAATGAAAAGAAAATTCATGTAAATCAAATTGGTATCTGTCAACTATTTGTCCCAGGAAGCTACTGGCTAAACTACAGTTCTGGTTTCTGAAGAGTCTGATAGGTATTTCACGATGTATTTTTAGCTAAATAAGGAACAACTTGCCCTTAGAGCACCAACGCCTTAGAATAAAATGAAATGTATTCTGTTATGTATTTAACATCAATGAAAAATTCCAATACACCTAAAGTTCATCCTGCAGAGATGGAAGCCCACACATGCAAATACCAGTCAGACAAGAATCAGTGTATACTTGTACAAATATACAGGATTAGTGTCATGCTCATTAGCTATCATACTTATCTCGGTGATCAATATTCAAAATTTATCAAATCTTGTTTTTAGGATTAGTATGGCATTATTCTGCATGTTGTCATCAAAGTAAAGATTGGATCTTTGGTGTTTGCAATCCAACAGCTGGATTTGCTTCAAATATTATTTACACTGAACAGCTCTGCCATGCATAAGATGTCCAAATTTTGCAGATAACACATTATAAATGAGCAGAGATCAAACTGGCAAACAAGGTAATAGCAGAGAAAGTGAGCCAACATCAAAGAGAGGGGAAGAAACACAATCTGTGTGAAAGCACTTCTCAATTATAGTTTGCTTTACTTCATATTTTGTCTTAAGTGAAAACAAGACACAGTAAATAGAAAATCAACATGGAAGGTTACTGGAGACAACTTTGCAGGAGCAGATGAGCTAAAAAAGAGGACTGCTTCAGTTGTAAGGCAGGAACCAGAAAAAGAAACAGTGGCATAAGTACCAGACAAAAGAATGAGAAGAGCAGGATTAGAAAGGGTACGAACCAGAAAAAACCTAATATTTAAGGAAAGACCCATACAAGTATGGCTCTGGGGTTGTGACTTTTGTTTTTATCTTACTCTCATATCTGGTCTATAACAGGGTGAACTGATTAAATTAGTGGAATTACTGGCGATATACATCTAATTTGAGGAGCGCAGGATCAGGCCATGAGTTTTGGAAGAAATTTGAGGCAGAGACTGAAAGATGATAGCTGGAGCTCTTCAGAGTAATATTTAGATAGTTCGCATTGTAGAACAACGGAAACAATTAAAAGAAGTGAAAATGAAAAATAAAGATAATCATTCACACTGAATACACAAACTGTATTCCACACTTCTTTAGATGATGGAGATGCAAAGCCTGTTAATGTCCCATCCATTTTATCCTTGGACTTGATTCATTGTTAACTCTGGATTTACTTCTGATTTTATATCATCAAACTTTTAGTAATTTATTTACTATACAATCAATGAGACAAATAAGATTATTTTTGGTCTGAATGGATACTTTTACTGTCTACTATTAGCTCTCGTATTACCTTGCCAACAAGCCCCAACTGTCAGCTGCATGGCTATGTGGGAGGGGTGGATGGGCCAGTCATTGGTCACAAGGTAAGGTTCATATGTTGTTCCATCCATGTATAGAGTAACAACAGGAAACTCAACATTGACAACGTAGTAATGCCATTCTTTATCACAAATCTGAAAGACAGAATGCAAGAGAAAAATATTAATTAGCACTTATTGGCAGGTGGCTACTTTTATATGCCATGTATTTTTAAATGGTATTGTTTCCAAATTCCAGTCATAGAAGAAAATAACATTATTGCAATTTATACATCTCTACAATTAATTAAAGTGTAAAACAATGTTGATGAATATTAATGGTACACATGCAGAATATATTTGATAAATAGAGCCATCTTAAAACACACTCTTTGAAAACAAGACATGGATAAAATAGAAAAATCAGACAACTTGGTATTTGCTCTATATTTTCACAGTTGTTAATACATAGTATTAGTTCCTTAATGTCTGTATTGACTTTTGAGAATGCAAAACCGATGCAGACTTGGGATATATCAGCATAGTTACTGGGGATCCCTGTTCCAAATTAAGAAAATACATAGCACTTAGTCACTAGATTGATGAGTTATTATCAATGAGTTGATTCAATTGTCATTATTAACTTATTACATATACACCAACTTTGAAAAGCAACAGCCACAGTTATATTGTACTTTCAAGATCACAATATGAGTGTCAAATCTCATGAATTTCTGAGCTGGAGAAGCAGGGATTACTGCAAGATGGTCAAATTCAGTTTTAGTCCAGAAAGGCACAGCCAGCTGAATCAGTGCCTCTGAGGACAGAAGCCCAGTGTGTAAGTATATATATGCCTGTCCCACTCTTTTTTTCTTTCATTGTATCCTTCAGATTTAAAAGTTCAAAAGAATAAATCACAGCAAATTGGTGGATGGGTAGGCTGCTTTTAAAAATAAGGCAATTGTTACAATCATGCTACTTTCAATTCTGCAGAGATACTTGTTTTGATGTATTAAGAAATAGAAGTGCTTGAATGCAGATCTCCTTGCTGTTTCATAGAGGCAAGCAGAAAAGTGATGTTCAAACATAACACTTTGTCCTTGGCCAGGTTAAGTGCTATCTGCTGCAATATCTGCCCTTTGAAAGCAAAAGCTAATGTTTTGTTCCAGAAGACATTTCAACAAGGACTTAATCACTTCTATTTCAAACGGATACCTTTATTACTGCAGACATCATAGCTCCACAGCAAGAGATAAATGCAGCAAGGGGCTGCTAGAGCTTTCCTTTTGTAAGCAGTAGACAGCACAAATGTTTTCCGAAGGTTAAATGAAGTGAAACCAAAATTGAAAGTAAATAAATTGGAGGACTGAAAACTTCATTGAACAAACAGCCATCACGAATAGTATTTTGCAGTCCTCCCTTTCAAGGAAAAACAGCTCGCTGAGTTTCCTGACCCGGTCATTAGAATTTGATGCATCACAGCTGCATGTGTCAGACATTTTATATAAAACAAAATGAATGATGTGCCTATGTTTGGGAGACCTTGCATGACAAAAACTACAGGCCTTAGTACTTGACACTTTTCAGAGAACTATCCCAGTGTATTTCTGTTTTGCAACCCTAACCTGCCTCACTTGAGATGCCCCACGTGCTATTAAATGAGTGAGCAATTCTTGTATTTAACCAAAGCATGAGCACTTTAATACAGCAAACCCAAAACATTTTGGGATGTCATACACACAAAGACCATGATAACGTGTAGCTTGTCTGATTTCTCTATTGACTGACCAATAGCGAGGTTATATTTTTCAAAGAAAATGCTTTCTGGAAACCTGAGATTACATAAATTCCACAATTCGAGACTCCAGCAACTGGGCTCCAGGGCTTCCAAAAAATGCAGATGTCCAATTGCAGATGTCCACACTAGACAAAGTACTTATGAACTTCTATTTTTTCTGATACATAAAGACATCAAGTTTTATTTTAAAGGAAATTTAGGCACTTAAAAATCTCAGCTTGGTGTTTCCTTAGATTTCAAAAGCACCCAAGTAAGTCAGGTGCTTAACTGTCATATGATTTCAATACAGCTTAGGTACACAGACACATGTATATTCCAGCAAAAGATCTTTAAGTATCTGTACACCTGGTTCCAGTGTAAGAAAAAATATTCTACAAGCAAGCAATAAAATTATTTTAAAACTTTGGAATATATACCAGTCACTCAGCAGCAGGTACTATTTCAAGCCTTGTCATTTCACAGGTAACAAGATAATGAAGTAATGAATTGTGGATTGTAGTTTGCTATGCCATCATTTCAGACATCTTCTTTACCTTCTTAAATAGCAAGCCAATTTTTTCCCTACATGCATTCCACAGTGGCAACAGAATGTCATATGGTTGAAGTGAAGCCATGAAAATAAAATTATAAAATATACTAGTTTGGCAAATAAAGGAATTTTAATCATCTCAAATAGGAACTTTATTTAAAAACACCTAATTTATAAAGCTATCCTAATGACATAAAATTACAGATGAATAAGCTTGGCTTTCAAAGAGTGCTGGATGGCTAAATTGGTCTAATCACTCTATCACATCACTCTGCCTCTAAAATGTATTAATCAAATCACAGTGAAGTCACCAGCTTGAAGTCTTAGTCATGACTACAGGCCATTTCATTGGAATATGTTTTTACGAAATAGATGAAAACAGACTCAATATAAATCCTATGAAGTAAGTTTCCCAAGTCATCTTCCCAAGCTCTAAGCATCTTCTGATGAAGAATGTCAGACGTTTTTCTGGTTTATATTGGAATGCTTAGGAACGGATTGAAACCAAAGTATTTTGGTCCAAGAAGCACATGGTGCTTAGAAACAGACATTATTGGTGTCGTGGTTTGATCACGGGGTGACAATAAACTGTGGCAGATGTATTGTTAACCTCCTCTCCCCTGTTCACCCCTCCCTCTCCCCTCTTCCCACTAAGGACACGCGATTGGGAGGGAAAGAAGGACAGAGAGAAGAGAGTTGGAAAAATTAAAAATGTTTTACTAATGCTACCAATAAAAATAGAGAAAATAATACAAAATATACAAAACCAATCCTGAAAGTCCCGGCAACTGCTCCGGCAGATGTGGGGCTGGCACCCGAAGCCCTGGCCTGGACTCTGCAGCCAACCGGAGCTGGATTCAGTCTGTCACTAGGACTCAGTTCACAGGGACGACTCGCAAGGTCCTCTCCCAATGTCGGCCATAAGGAAAAGGGACGAGATCCTCGTGATCCCCCACTTTTATATGAAGTATGATGTGAATGGGATGGAATATTTAGTTGGTCAGTTTTTTGGTCACCTGTTTCAGTTCACGGCTCTCGTGAGATGTGCATCCATCCTTATCAATGACCTCACATTCCATTGCCATGTCTACCAAAACATGTATCTAGCTCTCAGGAAAACTGCAGTTATTTAGAAGGCTTTAGCTGACAGGGAAATTCACTAAAAGAGAAACTTGTTTTTTAACAAAACCAGGACAATTGGTCTGCAAAATGTTTCTTTTTACAGCTTTGTACCTAAGGGCTAGGCATGCACACATGAGAAAACACACTTTACAGCTTACAGCTTTCTTTTAGCCTCGCTTAGGTCAGCTGAGGCATACTCATGCAAAATGGATCATTCACTTCTTTGGCCAGATACACGAAAAGAACTTGTACTTTGAGAAGTGTCCCAGTGCCTCAGCTCAGCACTGAGGAGCCAGGTGTATTCGCAGCCCTCTGACTAGTTTCCTGACAGCTCCTTAAGTGCTCTTCCAAATCAGCTTCATGCTTTTGGAAAAGCTATACACAGGCGGAGGCAGAACAAATCCTGGCTAAGCAAGGCCTCTTTGAAAACTTGCTCTCCCCTACCGCACAGACATTGGTGCTTCCTTTGTTCCACTCTGCCTACCTAGTGCCAGCTTCACAATACTTCTGTTCATTGCTGACTACTAATGTGAGCTGGGAGGCTCACAAGAACAGAACTGCTTTGCAAAATAGATTTTTAAAAATTCCCTTTTAGAAATAAACCACTCAAAATCCTAAATTCTCAGTGGAAAAAAACCCAAAAACCAAAACAAATTATTGGTTTTCATCAGTCACAATATTTCATTGTAAACATACTTCAGACATAAAAGAGAAAATAATAAATCAAAAAAAGGTGACGGTACAAACTTTAACAATTTCATCTGAAAATGCTTTTCTTGTGATTTGGCTAGTATCAGTAAGTGGTCAACACTCCAAATTAAGCTAAGTTTTATTTTTTGAAATAATTTTCCAAGTATTTGCAAGCAGCAACAGAGGAATTTATCCTCTAGGTAATCCCCTCATTCTTATATCCCTCTGACACACAGCCGTCCCATCTATGTTTCAGGTACCGTTTTTCCAGTACCTCTCTTACTCTCATGTAAATTAAGCATAATTCCAGTCTTATTAACTGATACAAATTTAAATAATTGCACATGAGAAAAATGATATACTATCTTCTGCAAAAAAAAAACCCACCCTAAAGTAGGTCGGAATGTTGGAGGTGGTGTTGTGGTGCTCATGCCCAAAGGTCAAATGCAAAGGGAACGCTAAAGGGGCCATAGCTGTCCCCAGAGAGACGCTCTGCGTATTTGGGCTGAGGAAGAGACTGAGTACTGACAGCAAGTTATATGCTAAAAACTTGAAAATACGGTGCTTAGCTAAGAAGAGTGTAGTAGTCATTCCAAGTAGCTGGGCTAGTGAGGCCAAGCTGAGCAGTACTTTCATTTCTGTCATGGACTAGAGGCATTTAAAATCTGCAAACGCAGAACCTAACTTTTGGAAAGTGAATAAAGATATACACAGAAATCACAAAGGTTTTCAAAACACCTCCACTCTTTTGCTTTTTATGGAAAAAAATCTAAGTATGATTTCCATTAAACATTAACTTTGAATGAATTAAATCACTTCTACAATTGAATTCTTATCAACAGAGGTGACTCAAATTGAAAAAGAATGTGCACTGCTGTTTGTTCAACCTAACCTTACAGAATATAAATCATCCTGTCTGAACTGATGCGCATCTGCTGAAATGTCACTCCAAGAGGTACTGGCCTTTACACAACTGAAACTTTCTCGGACCATGGAACATTTCAGTAGCAGTCTATTATTCATCACGGTTTAATTCTGTGTCCTCTCAATAAATCTACTTGCTGCTGTTTGGCAATGTTTCAATAAGTAAAACATTTAGGCCACTCTATAATCAAGACTATAGTGGAGAAGGCTATTATATTCATTTATAGCAAAATGGGATCATTAATGAAGGAAGAACCACATTCACATCAGGAATACCCAAGTAGCTAGAATACTAATGCTTACCTCTGCTTGCAAGGAGGTCAGGAACACACTTGAGATTATAAATTGCATATTTTCATAAAGAAGCATAATAGAAAATTAGTCATGCTTAATATGTTTCCGTACAAAAATGTCCTCTGCAATGGTTGTACACGTCTAGAAAAAAGCAAAGTCTAAAGAAGATGAAGGCACTGTTTCCACTAATAAAGAGTTGCAGTGCACCATATCTTCATTAAGAGGTTGAATTATTACCACGCTTATTAATTAATAGTTAATAATTATGCATTTATTAACAGCAAATCTTTCTCTTCGGATGTACATTTACTGTATTTATAAATCTGCAGGTCTTCCAGCAAACAAAATATTTACCTCAAATCCCTTGCATGCTCCCGCACAGAATATGTACAGTGCTTATACAAAAACGCTAACAATGGAATAGTTTCCTTATTTACAAGCATGTCTCCATAGAACTGAGGGAGGTTGTCATTGTGAAAGCTTTGTAAACAAGCAGAGGCAATTCAGGCTCTGCATTTTTATCTCTCTTCACCAAAGACGACAACAAATGCAGGGAATCTTCCTTTGATCTTATGCTTAAAGGCATTGGCATTATCCACTCAGTCACAGCACCCACATCCAACCTCTGCCCGTTCCAAAAGCAGCCACGTGCTTTGCAAATCTGCCTCAAAGTGCGGAGGCTCCTTTACCCTTGTTCGGAGTACAGAACTCTGATGGTATTTGGAGGGGGATAGGGATATTATTTTTGGGTTTAAAAATACAATACTTTTGTTTTGCATCTCCAAAATAATCCTTTCTGAAAGAGCGTTGTAAAAATTTACAGATTTTGGCATTGTTCTTTTCTGTTGGTGATACTAAATCATTACATGGTTCCAGTATATTTTGATTTTTGATTTTTTATATATTTGGCATATCAAAATATTTTGTTATATATTTTGGACATATTTTTATAGCACTAAGAAAAAGCACTATAATGCATACAGACAGAGAGCTAAAAGGCAACAGACTTACAGGTTCTCAAAACCAGTTTCACTACACCTTTGATAGGGACCCAAGGAATTCTGCCTCTGTAAGAAAGCAAGCCTGAAAAGGTAATTATTTGGAAAGACTTGGCAGTGGATTTCAAGTAAAAATGAAAATATTACATGTATCTGCAATTTTTAAAAGAAAAATGTACATTTACATATGCAAAATAAAAATAATATTTCTTAAGAGTTTCAGGCAGCGTAGTCATTACGCACAAGGTTGGTGAATTCTGCAGGAAGGGAATCCAAAGGTGAGCACAGAAAAGGCTTCTCCTGTCCCACTCTGGGGTTTGTGAAATGCTGTTCTGAGGAATGAGAACTTTAAAGATGTTGTTGAATGAGCTTTTATCTGTTACTTGAGAAACTCGTTTAGTATTTTACTTGTTTTCCTACTGTCAGTTCTCATCCACAGACTTCTACAATTAAGCATGTTCGTTTAAAAAAATAAAATAATATACCTTAGGTAATTCCTTTTGCTATAAGTCTACTGCTCTCTTTTGATTTTTTTCCAATAAATCATTGCATTAAATTTCAGTAGCTGAGCTACCTGCAAAAGCTGATTAAGTGATATAGGGAAATAAGTTACACAGTCAACTTTTTATCTTTTTCTCATCGTCTAGAAGCACCTTATGATTTTGTGTTCGTTTTGTTTGTTTGTTTTTATTTATCTCATCGCCACCAAGAACAAAGGATATACTGCTAAAAATGTCCTAGAGTATGTAATTCAGTAGGTAATTCAGTATTCAGAATGCGCTTACTTCATTAGATAGTTGGGTTATCTAGTGCATTTTTGTTTTCTAATATAATGAACAAAAATATATTTCTGCTGTAAATATGCAGGCTTCATAGTAAAAATTTGCTTTTTTGTGTGAATCAACAGATATGCACTTCAAGTTGGCTTTGTGCTACAGTATAATCTGCCAACGTATTCATTTTGGGAAAGAGCTATTGAAAATAAACAAAAGCAAACTGCTAACACAGACTAATCAAATTAATCCAGCAATATAAATTATTATGTCTTGTAGCAGTATTTATTCTACCTCAATAATAGGCTCTGTGCATTAGGACAGATATTTGCAACATTGTTGGCTTTACTTAATTTAAGCATTGCTGAAACTGAAAAGGATTAAAACATTTATGGCAAAGGGTCAGTACATTCTTGACCACTAAGTGGAGCTGTGCGAATATGTCCCCAATATCTCCACAACCTCTTCAGAAAACTTCAAATATTTAAGCTCTAAAATATTCATATTATGTACTGGATATTTAAAAAATATCTTTGAGTTTCTCTTTTGACATTTATCTTTTAGCAGTTCCCTCACAAGACACTTTTTTTTTTCTGTTTGTAAAATCAATATGCTCTGCCACTGAAGTGGCAATAAATACAGTACATATGTAGTAATTGAGGCAGGCTGGAAGAAAAATATACTGTGTATGAGAAAATAAGTACTCAATATACTCCCACCAGTTAAATTAACAGGCGATACATTGAAAAGTGTCATCACAATCTACAAGTTGAGTGTTTTTTACAGAAAAGTACTGTCGCACACTTCCACAGTCTGAACCTTAGCCTGCATAGCCCTGCTCGAATTTGATCACAAAGTCTCTCTGAGCAAGTTGCTGAATTCTGACAGCTGATACCAGGCAGTAAAGGAAAAACCAAACCAAACCAAACCAAAACCCCAAACAAACAAAAAACCCCAACCCAACCAAACCAGACACCAACACCAACCAGATTGCTTTGCTCTGGACCAGCTCTTTTACACTTGTGAGACTAGAGCATCACCACTTTTCCATTTGTTAGCAGTAGTGGTTGTTACGTGGAGTAATTTGTACTCCTTTGTGAGAAAGCTTTTCCATAGCCACTATCTGTATCAGAACTTTGATGTCTCTAGTAAATATGCTGATGTTACTTCAGCTTCATATAGGGGAAAAGAATTTGAAATATTAAATAAACACTCTTCTATATCTCTGTGTTAAATTTATTTCTTTTAAAACTACCTTTCAAAGACCTTACATCGGTCTATCTTCTGATCAGTGTATTTTATTGCCATGTAATTCTGCAACTGTAAAGGAATGTGTATGATCAGTCCTAGAATAAAGGAGATGGAACATTGTGCAAATTAATGCCTTCTTTCTGGCACCTCAACTAAGTATCAGAAGAACATTAACCAGAGAAGGAAGTAAAAGAGAGGCTTCCCTGCTCCTTATGCAACTCCTAAGCTTCCTCACAGGACTTTCAGTGAGGAAACTAGAAACACAGCTTGTATTCCCTACCTCTGGTTGCATGCACAAAAGGAACAGAAACCTCTTGGGATTCTATTAAGGTGGTCGAGAGCCACAGGAATCTCATTCTGAAGGCTCTACTGACAGGGGAGCAAGTCCAATCTCCTAAATGAGGTACCAGTTATATGCCCACAGACAGACTGTGAAACCCTGACAACAACGGCCTTACAGTTCTCTTCAGATATCAATATATCGACACCTTATTTAGGAAGCAAAGCAAAGCAGAGACATCTTCCATGACAGCATATTTTGAAGCAGAGGAACTGGAGGTGAAGGATTGGGAGGCACTTCTTTGCCCTTATAACGTCGTTGATAGAAAAGATAATGTAATTTATTGCTGATTGTTTTAAAATCACAATTTGTATAGCTCACAAAAATAGTATCTCAATATAAACGACTCAATACAACGTACTGAGTATAAAGCTAAGAGATTTTCTCATGTACCTTGCTCAAGTAAATGCTGTATGCAAATAAGTACATATCTAATCACAGTCCTTCCAAACTGACATTTTCAACTGTTTACTCACTGTCTAGTCTGTATTTTTTCTTCTGCTTCATGTTTATACAATTTAGATATTTACTTTCACTTAAAAAAATAAATCACAGACTGTTTAGGAAACAACCCTAAGATTTGTTTGGTATTCTTAAGAAAATATAAACAGAATATGTTATTAGAGTTCTGTTATTTATGATGCACTGTGGTTTATTTAACATGAAAAATGGTAAAGTGTGGATGGCCATTAAATCATTCAGAAAATTTGATGAGGAAGTACCATCTTCTAACAATTTTTTTCTCTCAAGAAATACCCCAATAATATTAATTGGTCCAAAAATAATTCCTGGAAATACATGCATATAGCATGCTTGCCAAGTATACTTTATAGCTACTTATGTTCCCATAGGAAACACCTTGTTGCATGTTATCAGAAATGCCTCTTTATGTTGCAGTGACAAATAAAAGCAATCCTTTCTCTCTCCTCAGCCCTTTCCCCTCGATGTACATTTGAGTAAACGCAGAAGGAAGAGCAAGCACCTAAAAGAGGTAAGTCTGTATTTAGTACCAGACTTACAGATGTAAGACATGTTTTGATCTTTGATTTTCCTGAGATTAAAAAAACCCTGAATCTTGCAGAGCTCTGTAGTGTATTTTATTTTGAGGCTGACTGACACAGCAAATGTCTTTCATCTCAAAGAAGAAGGTGAACAAAGGCACTGCAGTCACCCTGTGGCAACTGGGGTAAATGTTTTATTACTGTAATTTAGTTTTATTCTGATTTGTGTATCATCCTCAGTTTAAAAGAGCTAAATATATACATATGTGACTCTGAGTTTTCCAGGGTTTATTATCTGGTTTTGTCTAAACTACCTGCCCCATATGCTAGAGAGAGAATGTTAATTGTAGCACTGACCTCTTTGCAAGACAGATTCTCTTAGTCTCCCTCGTGCTGTTGGCATTCTGCCAGGCAGAGCAGATCACTGACTTCCATCGCAATAGTCTGTGCCCTCTTCTGTAATCACAACATCTACTCTATTACTCCATCATTTAATGAAGCCAACTTTATTCCAGCCACATATGACATTTGAGTCATCTGCAAATCAGCCTTCAGAGTAAAAAAACTGAAAGGAGTTTAAAAAATCTAATGGTAAATCTCTATATTCATCAACTGTAGGAAAAGAAGGGAGGGGAAAAAAATAATCAAAGACTTCTCTGAGCTGCTCATTTCGCAGTCCCCTGATAAGATCTTGCACAATATTACTGCTGGACCATTTCCACCAGAAACCAGGCTACTCTGAAATATATCTGGCTATTCATCCTTCTTCTGCCTTACTCTTAGAAGAGACTAGGCTACTCCATACCATATATAAAGACTTTTACATTACTGTAGGATTGAGAGTGGAGTGGGTGGGGAAGGATGTGTAAAAACCAATTCAATAGTTCCATAGTTTCTAGCTTTTAGTTGTGCATATATACATGTATAATATATATAAATATGCATATGTACACAAACAGACTTTGTTTTTTCTTATTACAACCTAGAGTGATGCAAATTTGAAAATAGGTTTGCAGAACACTTATGGATTTCCAATGTTTTAAAATATAGAGGGAACATAGTTTTCAAAATTTCAGCATGTTATAATCATTAAAATGAAGAAACCCCAAACAGCTCATATCAATGTGAATATTTTCTTAGATCAATTCATAGTATTCCAACAGTTGTGAGTCTCTTATTCTAGTTGTAAAGAGTTCAGGGTACTTTCACAGCTTGTATCAGGACAAATAGATTTAAAAACTGCTAAAAAAAAGAGAAATCATCAGAGCATTCAAAGATTTATAAAAAGTTATCAGAAATGAAATATCTAATAACTGAGTTGGACTGAAATTGAAACTAAACTATTAAGTTGAAAATAGCTAAGAGAAAACTGATAACTGTTAACGATATTATTAAATAAAACTATTATTGGTATTCCTTCAGCTACCTTGTAACAAAGTCTTGGTACTGAATGTAAGGTAAAATACTTTGTATAAACTGTGAAAATGATCTCATAAAGAAATAGTCACCGGATTAGAAAGTAACATGTTGATTATTTTCCATCAGTAAGGAAATTTTTCCCTCAAGTAAATAAGCCTAGTGAGCATTATTTGAAGACGGTGTTCTGAATTCGGCAATCCCTCTTTCCAAACTTTCTAGGCTGTGGGTGCTCTTTAAATGAGAGTACAAATAATGGGTGCAGTAGAAGTGCTACCCTATTTCAGAAGCAATATTCCCTTCTAAATAGGCGTTCAGAAACTGATGCCCAATGAAGGAGGCAGCACTGACTTCAGCAGAAGTTAGAAAGCCAGGAGGTGAGTAGACCAGTTAAAGAAGCATTTAGTGACTTCCTCCACTGTTGTTTAAATAATAAAAATAATTTTAAAAGGTCTCCATTTTGGCTGGTCTTTGTTCTTATAATACTGATTGCCTTTAACAGAAAGCTTTACTGAGCACTAAGTCATACTGGTAAGTGTTAGTTTACTTTTTCCTTTTTTTTTTTTCTTTCCTATTAATTAACGTAACTTAATCATGAGCTACCAAAAGGCAGAAAAGTACTCTGATGTACTGTCAAACAGCACTTAGTAGTCCAAATGTTTGCCAGAAATTACTGATATAAAAGGAGTATTAGATAACCGGTTTGTTTTCAGCCCTCTTAAGGAAGAACAGTCTACCAGATATCAGAAAACGTTCATGGTAGAAAAAAAAAGCCCACGGTCGTCCGAATTTCTTCATAGTATTTTATAAAATATTCCTTTAGCACTGGCTAAAATCTTAAAAATCTTCAATTAGGAGCAATACAGTTCTTTCATAAATTCAATATTTTCCATGTGCATTCTACACAGAAGTTGTTTCCAAAACAAAATAAAACACAACATGGCAGAAAATTAAAACAAAAGAATCCACAGTAAGTACTCAGGATTAGCTCCGCACATCAGTAGCACAAGCAGCTGTGAGTGCAAAGTCAGTTTTGTAGGATAATTATGCATGCTGGCTTTTCCTTCTGACTAGTTTTCCAACTGTTACACTGCACAAATTTGAGGCTTATACAGCATCCAGTTGAGGTTTTATGCCTGATATTCCTGACAACACAAAACTTCTGTAAATCTCAAAAGAAAGTCAAAATTTGTCCATAGGTCACAAGATCACCGAGTCTTTTAAAATCCCGGGTCCTTACTAAACCAAAAGATTTTTCGTTAAAGATACTCAGATTAATATTTTTGAATTGCACACTCATTCATCAACAGAGTACCAGGAAATTAAAAGGTGAATAAACTATAAATATATAAATAGAAGTGTTTAACAGAAGTAGATAAACTCTGTTGCCCACACCTAAACTTGGCAATTTCTGCTTAGCTTTTCACACTCATCCAACCATAACCAATTATGACCAATTATGTGCTTTCCAACCTCTTTGATTCAGTGATGATATTTTTGACCTGTACACTTTATAGCTCCTTCTCTCCTGTCTTTATGGATTATAAAAATAAATACACAGGTCACAAACCACGTGGGGGCTAGAGGAAGGGACAGCGATTTCATTTATCTAATTTAGGTGTTGAAGTTGGGTGTACATTTTAAGTGTCTCCTCTTCATAAGACAGGTAGCTAAATCCTCCGTGGAATCAATAGAAAAGAGTATATTACTTGAAGACTTTCAAAGACACCTCCAGTCTCCTCAGGCTTCACCAACAGAAAATCTTCTAAAGCTCATTTAGTGACACCAGGCAGTTAAAATGCAGGGCCCAATTTAGTGTCTTGCGCTAGACTGATCTCACCTCTTGAAAACAAGCACACAGTATGATTGAAAAAAATGCATTTACCATCTGTTTGCATTCATTACACAATAACAGAAGTTCAATCTCAAGAATTAATGTAGCTGTATACAGCATTAAACCATTACAAAATTTTGCAAACACGTTTCAGCAAAATGGAAAAAATAAAGCTTTGCATTATCTAAGTATACCATGTGCAGCCCTAACAACAACAACAGAACCTTTCTCGGCTTCTCACTCTAACGTAATGCTTATCACAAATTTTCAAACTAGACAAGTGTTAGTCAAATGCCAAAAGATAGCTTAAGTGTGGTGCTTCCATAGTTGTAGCATTACTACTGGGAAAATTCACATAATGCTTTCAGTTTAGAGAAGGCTAAGAGGTCTATTCATCATGAGACAGGAACTCTATATATACTATGCAAACCTAAATATACACTAACAGTATGAGACCACATAACATTTCCTCTGCAATTCCTGCTCAAAAATACACCAAATGTGCAGATAAGGAGTCTTAGCAAATAATTTACGGGAAAAAAAATATTTCGTGTATTTCAGGAGAAAATATTAATGGATACCATCAAACTTAGGAGAACTAGGACCCATTTGAAACACTGCATACTATGAATGTTATTACTAAGACTCACAAATCTGTATTAAAAACAAACAATTTATAAAATGACTACTTACGAAATTTTAAATATTGTTCACATTATTTGCTTCTAGCTAATTTGTGGTGCTAAGTCAGTAATAAAAAACGAACCACCAAAGTCATTGCTACCCTATATGTCCATGTTCTACAATTACCACTTTCTTCACATCAGTAATATGAGCTACGGTCTAAAATTAATTTTAACAAGTGCTTAAATAATACTATGACAAGAATGAGGAAGGCTAACCTCATGTTGTTTTCAAATAAGCCATCAGCTTCCCTTTCGCCCCTTTACAATTACATGGAAAAGTTTTAAGTACATTTAAGAAATCAGTATTGGCACAAGAAGAATTTACTCTTTGTAAAATTCTGTTTGACCAGTGGAAGCTCCTCCTATTACCAAAGCCAGAAGATAATCCAGAAAAGCAATCTATGTGGCTTTTTTTTTTTAAACAAAGATTAACATTTGATCAGTTCCTGTACATGTAATATTTATGGATGAAAATAATTATAATATCCCAGTTCTATTAACATGGGAACTTAAATTATGCTCTTTGACAATTTTATGCAAAAGATCATCTGACCCGTTCATACCTTTTTAGCAGACAAACTAAAAGTAGCATTGGACACACTCACTGCTTCCCAAATGCTTCCCATTTTAAAGAGGACAGTTATGCTGATGATCTTTGTAAGGTGCTCTGAGATCTATCGGATAATATGGTGGTTACTGCTATTATTTGCAGACCATACTAACATTCCACAAATTAGTTACCTGCACGTATAAAAGAAAAAGTAAAACTATTAAGGATAACACAAATAACTTTACTTTGGAAATGCAGCATGGCCGCCGTCAGCACAGATTTGCCCTTTGAAATCTACTGCTGTGCAAAGCAGGGAAAGAAAGGGAAGAAGGAGGCATTACACCTCCCACCATGAAATACTGCAGCTTGTCAGGCTCAATAAAATATTTCTTTAGTCCTATCAGGGTGGGAAACTGCTTCTTTCTAAATGGAAAGAATGATCAATATTTTGAGATGAATGCACTTTCTAGCTAATAATGAAACATGGCAACATTTTTCTAAATCAAGTTGAATCAACCCTTTAACCTAGCTGAATCTGAGGAATAAAAGGAACGACCAAAATCTTACCCAGAATAAACATTACAAGCTTAATTTTCTGCCTCCAACTTTAAAGAGCTTATATGATTTGTTTATTTATTTACAAGCCAGGTATTGATCTACTCTGATTTGTCAGTATAAATCTTCTGTTAAACATCTCTTTAAATTACAGAAACTTCTATAAATGTTATATATGCAAATGTGTATATATATATGATCAGATATTAAAAAATGCAAAGGCTTAGGGAGATAGTGTCTTTGAGAATTATTCACAAACCGAACACATTATTATCACTTAACAAATACAAATAACATTAAGGAAAAAATATGAAAAACGCCAGATCCTTTGACCTCTTGCCTAACTGAAATACCCAAATACCTCATTTGTTTCATAGTTTGAAACATGAAATCTGTTTGACACTATTTTATTGAAGTTTTCAATTAAATTTTTGAATTTTGACTATTAATGCTTTTACAAAACATGAAACCTTTATTTCCAAAAGGTACACATTATGATCATGAATACATCAATGAGAAGAGACTAAGTAGATTAGGGATAATGTTTTCATGTACCTTGAGGCCCACATTGTGTTAGTCTTACATTCTTGCATTATTAATGTCCTTTCTAAAATTGACATACAATCAAAACTGAAAAGAAGTGTGTGCTTTTGAGCAAACTATCTTTGAAGACAGTTGAAATGAGCTTTTGGTCTGTGAGTTTATTCCCACTTCAACACAGCATACGCACAACTCCCACTTTATTTCACTTATGAGGCCTCATCATTCATTTTTGAATCTTATCTGGAATTTACACCACTTTTTCTTATCTCTGGGATCTGCCTTCTGCTCAGATGATACGTGCAGGGATTCTGCCTGTCAGATATTTCTATTAAGAGATTTGCAATGAACTTGGTTTTTTCCCACTCTTCAGAGGGTTCAGTAATGCGTATGGTCTGCAAATGGAGTTCTGGTCATAAGCTGAATGAAAACCACATTTAATGAGCCTCCTGAAACATGTATTATTTGCTAAAAGACAAAAAAATACTTTTCAGTATGCTAATAATACTTAATTAAGAAAAAAAAAAGATTGAGTGTTAATACAAAACAAGACCTCCCACCTTTGCAATTACTTTTCAAATATTAATCTACTGGGGGGTTTTTTAAGTTTGCTTTCCAAAAAACTGGCTGAAATACTAATACTCAAATGTTAAAGGTTACATTTAAGTCAGGCATCTTGACTGCCTGCTATTCCAAGGACTGAGATTTCTGGCCATACTCCTGAAGGGTATTCAATATCTACTTTTTTCTCTCTGAGCATAAGGAGGTTGCACTAAGAAAAAGGAGGTTGTCACTGTTCAAAATAGGATGATATATCCTTCCCTTGCTGTTGGTGTCTGAACAAATATAATGCTTGTTTCAGTCAGTTATTTAGACGTGTTATGAAGGTGCAGAGTGTGATTAATGCAAACTAGACTCCAGAGATGAAGCAAACGGGCTAGTTATGGCATGTTTGATTTTGATAGGAAGCACTTGGGCTCAGCTCTGAAAAACAGATTCTGAAGATGTCTCCTGTCTCCTCCCTCTCACACATTCCCACCTACACGCACCACTCACTTCGTTAAACCAAAGCACTCAAGTCCCCTTTATCTATTCAAATCCCACAGGAAGTGCTATGTGCTATTTCTCATTCATGAAATGAATATCCAGTCTTGATACCTCAGTTCTTGCCTACCACCAGGAAAATAACGCAATTCCTGGGTATTCTGCACACAGAAAAAAAGCCCACCAGAGTACCCCCTGGGCTAATGACCTCTCTGCTGCTGAAAATGGTACCGCTGGCTCTTTGAAGCAAATCCCTCTTCAAAGGCTTGCTATCTCTGAAGGAAGCGTTGACACTGCTTGCAAGGGTTGCTTTAAACTAGCTCAGCAAAGGAAGAGAGAGCTGACATAGGCGTTAAACACCCTTTGACAATTTCCACATTTTGGGAAGGTGATTTACTTGAAAGATATTTGCCGTGTTGAAGGTGCACAGTGCAAATCAGAGATAAAAGAATTCCTGCTCTTACACAACTCTCACATATCTCCAGAGAATCACTTAGTGTTATTCAGATGGGAGCCCACTACTATAGTAATTTTGAATATTGCTCTAGTCTGAGATAGAGGTAGCTATAACTGCAGAAAGGCATGTAAGAAATAGATGCTCCTTCCCCATACACATTAATGTTGTATTTACTTCAGTTCCAGCAGGTAATCAGCACATAATGCAGAGAAACACAAATGCTGTTTTGTCTTTATTGCTGATAAAAGGTGGCAATGAATCATATTTGGCTACCTTAATTTCTGTAAAGTGAAGAATGGTTGTATATCCATGCTTCTGTATTTATATTCAAAGATAAGTCAGGAAATTGTACAACCCAAATATTATGCACAGGCTCTTTACTGACATGGTAAGTGCTGGGCCTTTAATTACATAGCTGGCACTTTGCAGATGGGCTGATTATATGTTACATACCATCCAGAGGTAATTAGGTATCAATTATATTTGTGACACTGCCGGAGAATGTTATTTAGTCAGCATGTAGCTTTCTTCAGTATGAATCACAATCATGTTCTCGGTGCTTTTATGGGAGGAAACAAGTCAGGATTGAGGGCCTGTATCCCAGAATAGTTCTGGGTGGATGTTAGAGACATGAAATAAATAGACTGTGGGAAGAAAACTTCAATATCAGTGTTACACAAACCCTAAAATTTTTATGGATATCATTAAACTAATTATCTAAAAGTTCAAACATCTATTCACAGTTGAGCTGGCTGAAATTTTCCCTGTGAAACACCATTTTACTGATTGGAAAATGGCTGCTGGATTACAGACATTTTCCTAAAATAAAATTACTATTGCTAGAAATGGGACAATTGGTTCTTCAGAAAACAAACAAACAAAAACCCCCCACAACTGAAAAATACATGTTTTTATGTCTGCCAAAAGGTGGTAAAAATGGTTCAGGTGTTTTCAAAATTGTATATAACTTTTTTAAAAGAAAAAAAGAGGAAAACAAAATCTGAATATTGAGGACAGAAGTCCAATATGCTCCCCTAAAGTATTTTATCATAGACCCAAACCAATTCATACAGAACACTTACAAAAGCAGATATTTCCTCTTAACACTCCTAGAACCTTTGGCAGAGTCAGAAGGTAATTTGGGATGAAAACTCTGTCCCTCACAGCAGAATTCTGAAAATAAAATATCCCTCAGAATGAAACTACCCATCTGACACTTCTTTTTTATTTCTTCAATACCAAAAAAGAACTAAGGGCCTATTTATCTGCAGTTCTGCTCCTCATGTTATTGTGATGCTACCAATAGCAACTTCACAATTAAGAGAAGGAATGGCAGATACTAACTTATTCCATTTTACTCAGGTATCTCAGAAGTACAGTTTGCTTTCCCCAAAATTATATAATGTGATTCTTCAGGAAAAATTCATTCTTTGGAAACAAAGCACAGACTTTTGTATGGCAGCATCAACCTCTCTTCTCTCCAATTTCTCTAGTAAATGTCTCCTTCTTCCTATCTCTGACCATCCTTTTCCTCCCTTGTCTCCTCACCACATCCCTCTGCATCTTCCAGTAGTTTTTTCATTTTCTTGTTTTCATTGCAGGAACTAAATCTCCATCTGTATTTCTCTCTTGTATGATTCAGAGATCCTCATATTCAACACATCCTGCTGTTTCTCTGCTACTTTTCTACCTTCCAATACTCTCAGTCAGATCCAGGAGCCAGCATTATGCTTTTTGAAAGGTACTACTCCTCATAGAGAGGATTAGATTGAATGTGCATTGCTTCTTTTGTAAAGTATTCATCAGTTCCTGATGGACAACACCATTTTAGTGATTGCTGCTACATTCCATTCAGTGACTGGACTCATTTGTCCCCCATTCAAATATAGAGTGCTGAACCTAAAAAATAATTTATAAAACAGATTAAGGGATAAAGGGATAGGGATAAAGAAAAAACAGGACTATGAAGTGGTCATGCACCAATAATATTACATATTAAAATGTAATTGACCATACAGAGGTAAGCCAAATCAATAGTAAAAGTAACTCTGGCCAGTAATTTTCCTGGATGCTGTAAAGGGATCATCCATCTTATATACCAAAATGCCCCAAAGATTTCTGATTTAGCCTATCCATTGCTATCAAGACCATAAATCCCATAAATCATAATAAATGTAGATAACTCCAAAAACCAAGGCCCACAAGGTCCAATTCCAATCTTAGATACAGAACTTCCATCACCCCTTATACACTACAGCTATGAAAATTGGGAATTCTGCATGCATGAGACACATTTTCAGTTGTATGACCTTTTATCTTCCTTCTAAACAATGAAACTGAGACCAGAATTAGGTTTATGTATGAACAGCATGACCTATAGGTAGATTGCAGTCAGTAACTGAAGAATAATTGAAATACTAAAGAATGAGACCCAAGTATCTCACAATTTACATGTTTCTCAGAATTTATTTTACTTGCCCAAGGCTAGTGAATGCTCTGCTTCGTTTGTATTAATATCCACTGTCGCACCACCAAGCCTGAGCTACTTTATACCATTGCACAGGAAATGAGTGGACTCGTGTTCTTTCTGAAACCTAATTTCTATGCTGCGAACAAAAATTATGTGAGATGGCTGAGTTTTTTGATAATTTTGCACGGAAAACTTTATGGAAATAAAGTTCACACAAAAATGCCTCCCTCTCCCTTTTACTCAGATAAGTAGCAGACTTACAGATATTAATGGGTGGCAATGTAACCATTACTATAAAATAAGACTTGCTTTTTTTAAAAAAAATCAGGTTTGCCTTTTATGAAAACATAATTTTAAACCCCAATAATATATGTGAAATACATATTTTGATATGTAGCCCTGTATTCATTGTCTATCTGTACCCTGGAAGTGTGTAGAGGAGATCTGTATCTCCTTTTGAGATTTCTTTTTTTCTCTCTAACATTTAATCTTACTCTTAAAGTTTATGATTCAGAAGATGCTTCGTCATACTTTGAGTACTATTTTTTCACTGAACACTTTTTATCCTCTCACATTTTAGCTCTACAAGAAAAGACTCTGAAGCTCCTGAAAGGGCTTGTATATCAAGTGTTTCCTCATGGTGACTAAACATGTCAGAGGGGTGTGAAGACAGGATGCACTTTGTCAGAAACCACATTTACACTACAGCTGTCATACCCAAATCACGGCTGAAAGCATACCTAACTTCTTATCGGAGAAAAGGCAATTCTTTGGGGCACAGGCATGGTTCATTTTTGGGTAGCGTTCCCGTTGCTGCTTAGGTTAAGAGAACAGCATACCTGACTGTACAAATTAATAACGTAATTCAAATTTAGAGTACAGCATATTGAAAAAAATTACAGAAAAGCAACATTTGCATTTCTTCTGTCTACTAGAAAAGACTTGTGTTCCGATTTTGATGTTATGGATATAAGTTTAAGACACCATTAATGCATGAAGTCATACAGGTTTCATCCTCTGGTACTCTAGACAATCTTCGTTCCCAATGCATAGAAATACATATGATACATCAAAAGATTGTGCAGATAATTCAAGGTAGTAAAGCTTTCACTTAGTTGTCTCAGCTGATAATTAAATAACTGAAATTTGGAAATTATAACAATAAAATCAAACTTCAAAAAATTTTCTATGATCGCTTATATTTCAAAATATAACTGTGAAAAAAAACCTGTATGTCTTCAGCTCAGATACAGATACTCTGCAACTGACTACTCAGCACTCATCTGTCCTATTAAACTACTATTTCAGCTTACAATAAATAATTATTCTAAGATGCCCTTAAAGTATAAGTACCTGAATATTTCTGCTGCTAGCAGAGGTATGATGAAATTGGAAACTAATAGACAGGATTTTTGAAGGCATGAAATTCAAGGGTGATGTTTTTCACAGAAGTCATATCAATTGCAGTCGGACAGATAAACTGTTTTGCATACCAAAGCTTAAAAGTAGCACCTCTACAACTTGGAACTCAGACATTTCTAGCAGAACCCAATACACTTAGTGTGCAAATTTCACAAAATATTGCATTGTTGATATTTTCTTTCAAATTATCAAGCAAATGTTACTTCATTTAAAGCAAACAAAATTTAGGAATTAAAGTAGGAATAAGGTACTGGAGCCTACATAATTTTAAAGGATGGTGGATGACTCTAGTATACCTTAGTCCATGTATATATCAGGAACTGATTCATTGGCTTGAAGGACTGCAAAAGGTTTTCAAATGTGGAAAAGATGGCTAGTCCCCCAGCTGTTGAGGTCATGAGGAAAGAGGCATCTATTAAAAGTTTTTTGACATTTCTTTATGAAAAGCTGTGTGGTGAACAACTAAACAGACTTTACTCTTTCCCTGAAAGCTTCCAAGGCAAGCAATTAAAAACCTTGCAGAAAACCCTCTCTTGTAAGACTCTACCGGTCTAAATATGATTCCATAATTCCAAGCCATTGCTATGTGTAACACAAAACTGAAAGGTGGGGAGAGGGGCATGGTTGTGTTTTAATTAGCTGGTGTTTAATGCAGGTGCAGATTTTTTTCTGGGCTGACTCTTGATGCCTAAATTCCTAAACAAAACAAACTGCTTAACACGTATGAAAATTGCAATCAAGACTTCAAATTAGAACAGCTTTTATATGTAAGCATGTGGACAGTTTAATTAATACCACTGCAACTGTTTAAATACTTCAAGAGAAGTCTTTAGGTAAACAGTATGCCAGCTCAGGGGTGTGTATTTCCGAAATCAAACCACAATTAGTTCACTTCATCTAGAAAGTGACAGTCGAGGAACAGAAGAACAGTACTGCAAGGAATCCAAGTATGACATTCAGAAAGGTCTCCTATTGCAGTTATCTGAAGGAAAGTGGAAGTTTCCTGTTACTTCTGCATACAAAGTAGTATGGTCTTCTATCACATACACACTAGAGTTAGATTAATAAAAACATTTTCTGTTTGAATTGTAATACACTTAACTGTGATCCCTATTCTTCTTCTATTTACTTTAGCTGAGCTCTGGGTGATAAGTTACTGCAAGAATCTTCATTAAATCAGCCACATTCAGTTAAATGTTCAGAACGCGGAAGATGAAGACTGAATTTGAAATCAGAGTCTCTGTGGTGGCCACGAAGCACTACAGCAAACCCTCACTTGGGAGCGTGTCCAGATCCAATGACGTCAGCAGAGACTCCTCAGTGAGACAGAGCTTGGGGCCACTTATGCAAAGAATAAAAAAAATGCCATACACGCTGCGTATCCCATTACAACAGCCACAGTAAATTGCTCTGAACAAATTTGAGTCCACAGGTTAATTGGCGTAAACAAATTGAAAGGGAAAAGGCTGGATTTGTAATAAAACAATCATTGTAAGCTTGGAAAAAAACCAATCATTGTAAGCGAGACCCTGAATTCTGACTAACTGCTTGAAAAAAATGCAGTCAAATTCTTTAGCCTCTTGAATACCATTAATCATCCATTTGGAAGAACACTAGCTCAGGGCTTAGAAGATCTGTGTGCTATTAGCCTGAAGCTTTTAGTCTAGTTGAGCAGGCATGAGTAAATTAGGAACTTAACTGGCTGCTGTGAGAACACTTTAAAACTTGGAAGGCATGCTATAACATGACAGTAGAACTTTGTGCAACAGATATGTCATAGTAATGTTTTGTTTTGGAAATTTACTTGCCGATGTAGGATTTTTATGACTTTAATATGCAAATGCTAAAAAAACCCCTAATACGAATACAAATATTACAGCTACCAATAATGACACTAAAGCATGACAGTAATTTTTCTGAAATTCTGATTCAATACAGTTGCAGTTTTTAACTTAAGGTTGCACTTAGAAACTTACGGTTTCATTGGAAAACAATTTCTGCTAATGGAAAATTCAAGCGAGGATCCTGCTTTTGCCTGCCTAGGCAGCTTCTGCAGGGTTCATTTCCTGCTTACAAAGAATTTGTGACTTTAAAGTAAAAAAAGCTTTTAAGACACAAAATTATTCCTAAGGATTTCCATTTTCTAGCCAGCACTAATAATATTACTAGACTATAAATGGATTCACAGTTATTTGTAACATAATCAGGGCTGACATACTGGTTAATGTTAAATTTTTAAGTAATCCTGGCTCTGTCACGCTCTGGCAAAGCTCACAGATACAAGCACATTTTGAAGACTTCATTTCTAATTGGTGGCATTGAATTAAAAAACTTCACAGTTATCCTGACCTTATTTAAAAGCAGCTGACATTCCCTTTATTATTACAGAGCATCTGTTTGTTGGGTGAGAAAGCAAAGGTTTAGATTCTCAGACAGTGCAGTAGCAGTTGCATTGAGAAGAACAGGGCAGATTCACACTAGTGGAGGCACGGGCTTATAAACTTTGCAGATGCTTAGTGCAGCCCTCACGATTTTTTTCCTTTCTGCAGCAAATAAGCCCACTAAGATCATAATAGATCAATACAGCCAATAGATACCAATTCTCCTGAAAGTCTGGTGAATATAGAAAGTGTTTTTTAAATCTGTGTCTTAAGACAGTCAATATCTTAAAAAAAGTAGAGCTCTTTGTGAAAAGTGAAATTGATCTTTCTTCAAAATCATGTAAATCATAAACATTTGGTTTACCCACCACAGCCATTCCTAATACATCCCAAGAGTTCTGTAAATAAGAAAATTGGTTTTGATGATCTAGGGAGGTGGTATAATGAGAACTGACAAATCCATACTAAAGTTAAGTGTCTCCTAGAGTCTTAAGAGTGGAGTTATTAATATGGTCACTTCAACATGGCAAATTACTGATATAAGTTTCATTAAGCTATTAGCAACCCTAATAATATATTTTTAAAATATTAGTCATTAATTAGAGAGAGAGTCACACATAAGAAGGCTGGAAGGAATTTTAAGAGGACATATAAAGTCCATCTCACTCTGCCAAGGTTGCACCAAGTACATCCACTATAATCTGAATAATAAATACAGGAAAATAAAATTTAATGGGTAAAATATAAAAAGTGAAGATTAGTAGATCAAGTTCTAGTTCCATTCTAATGCACATTTCAGTAGCAAAGAATGTGATTTCTGTAAGCTTCAGTTTCCTAGTCTAATAACAAATTTGATTTATGGACAACAATACAATAGGAAGATTTCTATTCAGTTTGCTAAGCGTGGTAGACTGAGTTTACTGGAATCTGACCATATTGTGATTTATCATTTTGTTTCATTTCCCAGAATTTCACACTATTATTATTGTGGTCTTCTGTAACCAGCAGCTGTTCTTGAACAGTGCAAATGACTTCCTCTTGCCATTAATTCTGCTTTGGGTGCTATTTCCTGCCGTCTACCAACCTCAATTCCATAAGAAAAGACTCCATTAACCTCAGGGAAATGCACTCCTGGAGGTGTCTTTCACACAGTCACCAAACTGCAGTGTAACCACCCGCACACCCTGTGGCTGTATGGGCTTCAATAATCAATGATGAGCTTCATGAAAAAATTATGTGTCACATATAGCATTCCCATAGCACAGTGAAAAAAATCCCGGAACAATGATTTTTTTCTTGTCTTATTCGATGCAAGATAATAAATGCTTCCAAATAATAATCTTGCTATACAATGTATATTCACTCTTGCATTGTGACAATGCTGCAGTGAAGCCTAAGAGTTTGCAAACTAGTTTTCACACAGGCTATGAGTTGCTTTTGTAGCCTTGAAACTCATAATGTGTAATACTTATTTTCACAGTAGGTCTCAAAAATATGGACGGCTTAATTACAGCTTTAAATAACAAAATTGCTTAATCATACTGACAGATAAAGCACCTGAAAGCCCTGATTATGTACTGTAGCTGCAACATGTCTTTGTGCTGTTATGCTGTAAATTCAATGTGTCTTAGTAAATTAGATCTATAGTTTGTTCATGATGAAATAATTCTATTATAATCCACCTTTCTTTTTGCTAAATTGCATCATGGAAGTGTGTCAGCTCAGTAACACGTGATGACTATAGTTAGGCAGCACTCTATTTTTTAACTGTGTAACTAGAAAGCTGCTCAGTTCTGCATTTTTACGTAATTGTTCATCATGTCCTTAAACATATGCATTTCTAGGCTTTGCTATTGCCAAGAGGTTATCCAGATGTGGAAAGTAAGTAAATGGAAAAACACCACCAAGCTTTCTTCCTGAACTGCAGACATCCAGAAACCATGGCTCCATGGCTGGAATAAACATAGAGAAATGAACCCATATTTATTCATAACACACACTATTTATCGCCTAACCTACATTTGGAAAGATAAAGATGTCAGTCCTGCCTTTCTGAAATACTTCAAACACTGCCTGAATGCTCCAAAGCCAACCTGCTTTTCTTGAAAGATAAACATAGAGGCCCTAGGAAATTGCCCAACAGATCTTCCTCTTCAGCAACATTTTCAAAACACTTTGTGCATGTTTCATGCAAACTCTGGTGGCATAACTGATAAATCTGGGACAGTGTAAGATATAAATATTAAAACCAGCCAATAAATAAGAAAACAAATGTGACTATTCGCCTTCACATGCATAGCTTGATTGGGAATTTCTGTTCTAGGCTTTATATTTCTAGAGTTCCCAGAGTACTGTAGAAACAAGGCAAGTTAACAGACACTTGAATCCGGCTTTTGCAGTCATATTAATAACTCAATATTGAGATGTTCTCTATGTAAGAAATTAAATTGATTTGGGGGCCTTCCCACAGTAAGCTTCAAGAACGTCATACTTCCCATTAATTCACGGTGCTATAGCTATTTTGAAATACTTTTTCATTTCTTACAGGATTTCTTTCCTGGTGTTTTGTTTGTTTGTCTGTTTGTTGTTGTTGTTTTGGGGTTTTTTTGGTGTTGCAGTGCAGGGTCTGTAGGGCTTGCTGCTTGCAACCGTCCTAACTGGTAACAAGCATAACTACGTACATGAATAACAGTTTTTCGTGTAAGTAAGAAGTGAAAGAGGACACATAATAGGTACTATTTTCAGAGGAGTCAACCTAGCTCATCTTAAATCTTTGAGAACAGTAGGCCAGCATGAACTAGTCTGAAAATCCTATACCATATAATGAAACTGTCACAGCCAGAAAAATAAGAAAACTGCAACATGCAGAATACAAATACACAGAAATATGTCCAAATAATTCCAAGTAAATGCAAATAGAGGAATTCTAAACTATTTTCTGCAAGCAGCTCAGTTGCTCCTTAAGGTTCATAGAAGTTTTACAGAAGCACAGAGCAGTCACTGCATGTCACACTGGGCTGGACTGCAGAAATCAGAAATGCACAAAACCAGGCCAATTTTTAGGGAAGACTACTTCAGACCTAGCCCAAAGGAATTTTTATATGTCATAAAGCAAGTTCTTGACAGCTACTCTGATTTCTTTGTCAAGATTTTGTTATTAGCAGTGATTCTGCAGTGGCATTAAAATATATATATGAAACAAGCTTGTTTCGACTGGAGTCTCAGAGAGTATTATTGACTTTTATCAGCACTGCTGACTCATCCTTGTGCTAGCAAAAGCTGTTTTGAAGCAAGATGCTGAATAAAAATTCATAAAAATAGCATTTAAAGATGGAAACTGGTAAATAAATTGTGCCAGAACAGACAAGACTATAAGACACTTGGGGTGCTGTGCATGCTGCAAAGACTTTTTAGGTCCTGAAATTATTTCATCTCCGTTGCAACATGATTCATTTATCATTCCTCTCTTACTGGCTCTGTAGGAAAACACCTAACTTATTTCTTTTTGTAATTTTATTAAATATGTATGCATAAAGCAGTGCAGGTTTGCATATCAATTTGTAAAAGAAGTGATTAAGAGCATAAGAAACTCTTTTGAGCTTCAAGTAAAAATTAACAACTAGATGCCACTGTAAAAAAAAAAAAAAAAAAAAAGGCTGACTTTCAGTTGGGCATCATGTTGGAAAGCATAGGACTAACAAGCCTGAGGTCTTTTATCTAGAGGTGAAACACAATGCACCGAGAAGATGAAAGCTTGTGCCATCCTATCCCCTCCGTGTACCCTTAACCCTCCAGAACCGAAAATGCTGTGTGCTTTGCCATAAATATTCACTCATTTTCTTCCTTTCTGACTCTCTCAAGAAGGAGGCCACTAGCGCTTTTGTAATGTGAATGGTTGTCTTCTCAAAACTAAAACACAGCAATTTCTAAAAGTCCAGCATATAAGAAGAACTTTCACGCATAAATGCTGTAATTTAATGGAAATAGCTAATTTAACTAAGAAAAGGTGCAGATACCAAATCCCTTTCATTTTGTCCTCTTATCATGTAACATACATTTCTTCAAAAGTCAGTTCCTGCTCTATCATGTCCCTGCACAGTAGCTTATTTTAAAAAGTAAATGGAAATGAAGGGCTTGATAGGACAAGACTGTTTTCTAGAGGTGGAAGACCCTATTGTGTGGTTAAATGCAAATAGAGGCCCTGCTTCTATCCATCATCTATGTGCATGCACAAAGATAGAATGCATCATGCTCAGATTTATCTAAACCTCTCTATTTCCTATTATGAAAATAATTGTCAGGGCTTTTCCACAATGAAAAGAACTGCAGGCTTATCTTGGGTTATTCAAAGCAATTTGTCTCATCTTAGAAAAGAAACAATAACTTTCTGCATATTTATCTATTTTTTGCTGACTTAGAATGGCTCCAGATCATGCAGTGTATTCCCTGTTTTTTAAGAGGATCAATACCAATTTTGCCTGTGGGCTAGAAGACTATTTTCAGGATGATAACATTGGTATAAAACAGAAAATAATTTCCCATTGTGAATAAAAACAAGTACATGAAAAAAAATCTTCATCCCTGGCTAAGATGCCTTCTCCATCTCAAAAAAATGTTCCTATTCTGTTGATTTAGGGAAAGGAAAAATACCTCTTGACTTGATTATCCTCAATATTAGTATGAGAAATGTAATATCTTTGATGAATGGAGCGTGAAATACGCTGTGCATTGTCCTTTTTAATGTTATGTTTTCCACTGTCACCAAAGGCTTTAATGCCCTGGTTCATTATTCAAACTACTATTTTGATTTGGTTCCGTGTGGACTATAGTAAACAGCAGCTAAACTGCATAGAAATTGAGGGAGAGAGTTCTCACTATATTAACCAGAAATGGGGAACACACAAGAATTGTCACTACTTACAGCAGAAATTCGAGGATCAAAAGATTTTCCTGTGGATGACAATGAGAGGAAGGGGCCTTAATTTGAACCTTTACAACAGAGTTGCTAACAGAGCCCCCATAAGTGCTTTTGGAAATGTCTCTGCATTGAAAGAAAAATAAGTGAGAAGACTAGACTGCAAAACTTTTTGTAATACGTGCTCAGGTTTAAAGAGTGTCTTATAGTTAAGTGTGAGAAAATAAATGATTAAAAAGTTGACAAACACATCAAGATACTCAGCTGAAACCTTTGCGCGGGAAACTCAGAAAAAGGGTTATGGTTCTGAAACAAAGAAAACACCTGCACTTCCAGGGAAATGGGAATAAGTAAAAGGAAGAAACCACCTCTAATCGGGCAGCGATTGCAGATGTTTGGGAAAACCATGCAGGTTTTCTTACTGAGCAGGCATGAGAGACTTGACACTGATTCTCTTTAACATGGTTTTTTCAAAACCTTTTCTTCCAGATTACTACTAATAGATTCTCTCACTACTAAGACAGTTAATTTCCAAAAGGATGAAAGTGGGAGAAAAAAAAAAAACTACACCAAATTATTTTTTCCCATGTTTCTTATAAGTAACAAGGATACCTTCAGTTCAAAGTTTGTTACCTCTGATTATTAGCACTTTTTGCAGACATACTCATGTGTTAGCAGTTCAATACTAAAGGCACGTATGCCCAGGGTTATGGCACTCTCAGGTCATGCATCCTCAGCACAATAAGGAAAAAAATAGCTTAGCAAAGTCCATTAATTTTATTGTAACAAATAGGGCTAAATACACTGAAAGCCATGCTGAAAATAAATCCTAAGGCTGATGGACTCACTTAAAGACACAACCTTTCCAGAGCTAGCTTGGGAGCCACTGTGGGGAGGTTTCAGATGCTTGCTGTGCATGGCAGCTAAGATGGCTGTGCTCCATGGCAAGGCTTCGGATGCACTGCTCAGGCCTGGCTGTATAAAATGTTACAGGACTCCTTTTATTCCACCGAGAATGGAGCCTGCAACTAAGATGCGTGCCACCCGCCACAGAAACAAGATCTAGAGAATTAATTAAATTTGGAATGACAATAAGCTCACTTTCTTGGTCAGTGCCTTGGAAGTCTTGTGGACTACGTAGAGGTCAACGCAGCTGGTATAATAAATTTTACTGCTCTGAAATAAGAATGATAAATGATTTCACTAGTTTATTCTCCACCTTATTCCAAGGTCATCGGATTCCTTTCAGCAAAAACAAGCTATGGATTGTTATCACAATCATAAAGCAAGCTCAGCAATAAAGTACTCTACCACATTTTACTCCACTATGGCTGTGCTTGGTACCAACTTTTGAATTGTCTTCCAGAGTCATGTATGCAATGCTGTCTACAGCGTCCTGGGTCACTGTGCAGACAGTGAGAACTGTACAACACTGAGATAGAGTTTAAAAGCCCAAGGAATCTGAGGATCTGCTACTACAGAACAAACAGCTCTGAAGGTGAGATTTCCAGAGCTATTTCAGTATCTAAACATGCAATGGTCTAAGGTAGACCATTCTAGGTAGATAGTTGGAAGCTGGTGTAATTACTTTGAAGTGAAAATTTCTGTCTTGTCTTCAAAAGCTTGTAAGTTCCTTACCAGCCTATTATTCACACTTGTTTTATTTTCAGCTTCTTTTAATTTACTCTACCATATAGGCCAGATAAAGCATGAATGAAGAGGTAAAGAAGCAATCATTACCAGGTTGCTTTATGACAAAGCTTACAACAATATCACCACGATAATATAAATTAATCATCATGGAAGTCTGGTGATACAATCCATGACAAACTTTATTTACACTTTAATCTTAAATTCCTTTTCAGCTAGAAAGAGCAGTAGAAAATACACGGTGGAAATCAATTGGCAGTGGCTGAAGCAAAGGAAATGAATGATGAGACCTAAAAAGTATTTTCTGACTCTAGTTTCCATCACATAGGAGTTTTCAATAGTAGTTAGAAAGGTGCTCCCTTCAGCGTTCAACTGCAACTCAACCTCTCTGTAGTGCTACAATTTGGGAGCATATTTTAGACTACACAAATCAGTACTGGCAGACAATGAAATATACACTTTAGAACCAAACAGTAGAAATTAAAAGAGTTAATGCGTCAAGCACTGCTTTGGACTGTCTTTAGTATATGTTCTTGCTGAGGTGGCCTCAACAAACTAACTTCTCTCCAGAAGCATAACTCTGGGTACAACTGACTGAATCTCAAAATATCTCCAAGGAGATATTAAATGCCAGCTGAAGATGTGAGAAGTTGTCTGCTTGTGATATTCCCCTAGGATTATTCATTTCAGACAAAATCTGTAAATGTGTCCAAGGTATTCTTTATCCCTTGTTAGAGAAAAAAAAAATAGCACTTAACTAGTTACATACACACACTCTTAGCATGTTGATTTGAAACAATGCACCCTCAAATTCACACAGATTTCCCAAATCAACAGACCATCCAGAGGTGGATTTCTGAGATGAACAGCACTTTTTGCAAGGAAATAGTACTGCCAAAATAGAAATATAAAGAGTATATGTTGCTCATCAATAACACAGATACTAATCAAATTCCAGTGCAAGGCTAATCACACATAAAAATTTGCTCGATATGAAAAAATGATAATACAGGATAGACTGTCTTTTTTGTTATATAAGACAAAAAAATTGAAAGATGTTAGCATTCCTATACTTACCAGTTTATGCCATTTTTACTGTCTATTTTTTAAAAAGTATGGAAGTGATGTGAAGAAAGTAGAATAAGAATAAAGTAACTGTAGATGGTAATAGAGATAAGGAAGTTTTTTCACACAATCAAATACATCCCCTGTCAATGGAAAATTATCTTTGACAGTACATTTTCCGAGTATTTTGTCATGGCTAAGTTACAAAAGTTACACACAGACTTCATTTTTTGAGAGGAAATTGGCCCTTTCTCATTGTAAGGATATAGAAGAGAAACTGATTGCATTTGGAGTCAAAATACTTTACATAAACTTTGTATTATCATCATTAAATTAGATGCTTAGTATATATCTTAGAAATACAAATCCATCTTCAGCACTCAGAACAGCATTATCTGAGGTGACATCAGTTACTCAAGACTCGTAATTTTCAATATGATTAAATGTAAATTTATCCCTTTCTAGACACTCTAAGATTCCACATCAAGTACAGCAGAAACTGATTCCAAGCCGGTTAGTGGAAACGAAAGCAAGCACTATGATCATCACATAGTTTCTTACCACATTAATCTGATAATCATGGCAAATATTATCTTTTTATATGCATCTCAAAGGTGAATTAGGAAAGTAACCATTCCAATATCTACATCTTCAATATCATAGTTTGGACTCAAAGACATGAAGAAACTTGCTTTGAGAAAATACTACTTTGCTGAAGTCTGTCTTCTTTGATCCAAATGATCCTTATCCTGCTTAGAATTAATAAGTCTATGAAAGGCGACTTTTATCTCTTTAATAATAATTTCCTGGTGATATACGCTTCATAATAAGGAGAAATTACACACAGCACAGCAGATGAAAGTAAAAGTCTGCAGATTAGATTTACCATCTATTACTAATGCCTTTCTGTGTGTCAGCACACTCTTTATTGAAAAGGTTTCCAACACTTCCATTGTGCTGATAAAGTAGATTTTTTTTTTTAATGATAAATGGAAAACTTTTAGGGAACTATATGCAATATCATGTCTCTATCCACTGCCGAAGAATATAAACCCCTACTTACTGTTTAAAATGACCCAATTAAAAAACCTACTGTATAAAATGACTCAACCAAGTTAACTCATTTATTTCTTTTGATGTGGATCCCAATTAGAGGATGTGAGAAGTTGTTACAACAGTTACAAGTTGCAACGTAATTGCAATAGACTTCTGATTTCCCAAAGCAATTATGCTAGGATTTAGGTTGTTCTCTGTGATTTCTAGAGGGGATGGAGAGGAGGATGGGTTGCAGATAAGAGAAAACCACAGGTACCTGATCCAGTTTCCAGTGGAACTCCGCAGGACGAAAGGTGTCAGCCTGGTCAAAGTCTTTGCGCAACAGAAACACTAATCGGCAATTGTGCACGTACAGGGCGTAGTGGTGTCGGTTCATCTCTGAAAGAAGGGACAAATAAATCAGTGATCTGAACTGTCCTCAACACTTTTGTTTATGTGAATGTGTTTGAAAGCAATATACATGTAAAAGACAAAAAACAACCAAGTGAAAAACTCCAAAAGAAGTGACTTTTCTCAATATCACGGATCATTACGTTTCTCAGGGAAGCCACATGTGGTAGGCATCTTCCTGAATTACTCTGTAGCAGTTTTGTTTATGGGAGCATGACGTCCAAACTGATAAATAAAATCCAAATCAATATTTAATCTAACTAGCTTCAATGAAGAATTAGAACTCATTTTCCCAATCTAAGTCATAAAAAAAAAAAAAATATATATATATATATATATATATATCAACCAACTCCTATTAATTCCTATAGATGTGTTCACAGAGATTATCTGAGAGCCAGCACTTGAAATTCAGGTAGACATCAGTCTCCTCAATAAGTTATCAAGTCAACAATGCTTAGAGTGGCATCATCCCAGATTAGCAACTCTTTCTTCAGACCAAATTAAATGAGGAGAGAAGGTAACACTCTGCTAACTTTGTTATGCTCATTGTCAAACATTTTTTCAATACACAGACTCACCTGTCTTGTCAGAGTTGCAGAGAATAGTCTCTTTCTCAGCTCTTAATCCTGGACTAGGACCATGTTTCATCCACAGAGTGATGGTGAATTGATCAGTTAAATTCTTTGGGACTATTCCATCTGGGATTTTGGCTCCTTGCTTTCCATCAAATTTAAAAATCATGTCATTGTTATCCATAAGAAGCCCAGCTGTCCAGTTAGTTGTTGCACTGGGAGATGGTAACAGGTCAATGGCACCTGAGGAAGCTCCTGCAAATGATATATAATGAATAACATGATAAGAGACTAATGAAAAACCTGTGAAGATTAATTTAATATAGGTCAGGGGTTTGAGTCACACTTGTTAGATTATTTTTACTACCCAAACAGTCCTACTAGCTTCACTGTCAAATCACATACACATTATGTAATACTGACCATAGTAAGCCAGTAAAAATTATTAAATGTATTGCACAGACTACAGAAAATATTTTAAAGTTATCTTTCTTGAAACTTCTCATTGTTTTCTAAAAATTCATTAATGACATTTCTTCAGTTATTTCAATACATGCTAAGACTAAAACTGCTAAGACTAAAACCAAATTCTCTACATCCAGCTGGGAATCTTTACATCTTCCTCCCTGACAGCATGGAGATATGTGGGGAAGACGTGTTGCAAAATAGAGTACAGTGGGGATGAATGTAGGACAAGTCTCCTCATGTCCAGTAGATAGCCATAGTTTTTGACAATAACGTTGGTATGAATGTCAATATGTACAGAGTATTCACCCTAAACCAGATAATATCACTTTAATGCTGGCTGCTAGAGATACATAATAGTTGTAACTCCATGTGTTCTTGTCTAATGATAGATCTAAGACTTTTAAGTGGTACTCACGATTCACACTAGCCACCCCACGCAACCTAAAACTAAATAATTAGCAAAGTGGTCCCCAGCTACACAGTATTTGTTTGTTAGAATTAATTGGAAAAAAAGAACAACCCAGAAATGGAAAACACTGTGGTGCCAAGATCTGATAAAATAGCACAATTGTTTACAGTTCTGTGTTCTCTTGCAGCTTAACAATTGTCAGACAGCTTTAAAAACATGTAATGAGCTACCCAGAGCCTTTACTCAGCTGGTGAAAGAGAGCATTTACTGGAAAGCGTGCTTGCCAGAGTAAAAAGGACAAACAATCTTTGTATTCTTATTGATGCTTTGTCAAGTAAGAATACCATGAACAAACCAAAACTGAATAAAAAATCCCAAACTAGTAAGATATCCCACTGTCCTCCAGCATCCAAGGAGAGAAAAAAGATGCCAACTCTCTGCAGGAGTGTAGAATTTAGGACAAGAATGTGTGGAGTTGTATCCTATGTATTTTTTAAAAAGCATCATAGTAATGATATGAAAATATTCATAATTCAGTGACTGAATTTCTTAGACAATTCTCCAAAAACTTATTATTGTAAAATGAGGTTATTTTGAAGTGATAGTAATATCAAGCCTAATACCTACACATTTAAAATTTGAGCACAAAGTGTATTTAATTTATAAATTCTAATTCTGGATATTATGCCATCCTGCATTGCTTAATACACAGACATTATCAACAGGAATACATCAAATTCAATTTGTCCAGATGGCACAATTTGTGATAAACTTTTTTTTTTTAAATTAAAGCCACTAAATAATAAAATTACTCTCACAGAACACAAGTAAAATCATAATTTTCTCAATCAGTTTCCTTTTGTGTTAATTTTCATGGTATTTTTTTAACTTAGAGAAAGAACAGAAATTGCTTGCACCATGGTATAGGTCAAATTCCTTTTGAATGCTTTAAATATGCTTTTAAATGGGCACATGCTTATATTGGGTACATTATGGGCTCAAAGAAAAATGTTCATCCCTCACTATCCACTCTGGCCATAAAAATTTGGAAAGATCTATTTTTCCACTAGAGTGGATTTATGGGAAAATTCCAAAATGGAAGTCAGTCATATTGCTTAGATATGTTGGAAGGGACCCACAAGGATCATCAAGTCCAACTCCTGTCCCTGCACAGGACAACCCGAAAATTCACACCATATGTCTGAGGGCATTGTGCAATTACTTCTTGAATACTGTTTAACTACTTGTTAAACCCTGATTCAGCAAGGTGCTTAAGTAAACTACCTTATTTTCCCAACTTAATGTCAGGCTTGTGTAAGAGCACTTTGGTACCAAGCTCAACAAGTTCTACTTTATCTGTCCATCTTTTATGCAGATTTATGGGTTACTCTGGAGCCTCATCCTGTTAGTGTGTATTAATCCTGCCCTGAGAACAACTATTGGATTATGTGCTTGGGAGATTTAGTTGGAAGAAATCATACTGTTTCAATCCTAACAGATTCAACCAGCATCCCAAGCTGCTCAGCCATGTACATACACAGACCTGGAGCAACACAAAGAGGATGTATCTGGAGGTCATCCCAGAAGCCTTGTCATGCGCCTGGACCAGTGCCCTTCCAAAATGTAGGGGCTTATGCCCTTTTCTTCTAAAATGCTTCCAGAATAATGCAGGAGCCACTGCATCGAACACAGTTTTGGACCGAGACCCCTGATGTAGTCCTTGCCTATTCAAGTGCTCCTTTTCACAAGCAACTTAGAGAGCTGGCCCCACCTTCTTTCCCAGCCTTCATGTTCCTACTGCAAATTTGTGCCAGGTTAAGCACATACTGCTGCTGCTTGCCAAACTGGATCAGGCTGTTAGCTTAGCTGGAAGCAAACCACCCAAATAAAACGGAGCCCAAATTGAGCCTCCTGCAAAGCTACACAACCCAGGATACAGGAGAGAGGGCAGGATCTACCATCTTAGCTAGAGCATGGCCTTAGATCTGATACTCAGTGTTTCTTATTTCAGTTTCCCATCTGCCATATGCGAGAATCAGCAAGCCCATTATTTTCTATTTTATCTAAATGTAGAGGGAAAGAGGAAAGCACCATAGTCATCTTTCCACCATATTCTAGGCCACTTCATTGATTTTTTTTTTCTTTTCTTTTTTTTTTTTTTAAGTGAGACTTATTCTGGGTATGTTTTTGCAGTCCAATTGTGTCTTTTATACACTCTTTATTTTTTATTATTGTTGGATGACAAGGTGAAAAAAAATGCTTACTAAAATGCTTTGAGGCACAACACTAATAGTTCCTTGACTTTAAAATGACTGAAGTGTAATTTAATAATCTAAACTGCCCACTTGACTGCCAAAGTGAGTACAAATCATCGGGTTATTGAAAGGCAGACCTAAGCCATCAGTCATATAAAAAAAAAATTAATGCACTGTCCTTAGCATCTGAATTCTCTAGATTTCAAAACAGATAAGTGAAGGAATGAGCACAGGATTTATAAACTGGGCCCTTAATTATAAAGAATCTTGCATTTTATATGGCACAGATGAATGTCTGTGACCGCTCAGTTCTGCACTCTCTGCAATTGCACAATGCTTTTCTGGTAGAAAAAAATCAGAGTTTTCTTCCTTTTCAAATAATTTATTCAACCATTAGATAGAATAAGGTAATTTCTGGAGAAAACTGATTTCCAGAAATAATTAAACTTGCATTCATAAGAGTTCGCTCTATGTTAAGGATGGTAACAAATACTAAATACCAAAGTGTAAGCTAGTCCAGATGCAATTCTGATGTAAAGTTCATCTTCATTCACAACCTTTTTATCGAGGTCCTATTACAAGTTTCTACCTTATCTATTCTTCTCTATAAAATATGGAAACCTTGGACAAAAAAAAATGTTCTTTCAGCAGTGACAATTTTTACCCCCATTTACATATACTTTTTACATTCTATCTGTTTTCTCAAGTGCTTTCTATTCTGTTCCTTGACAGATCTGCTGAGTAAAAACTGGAAGTTCAGCAGTTACGTTATAGACAGTACATCCGTCCACCTGTTCAAAGGCTGCCTGCAACTACTACAATGGCATTGGCAGACTTGCTGAAATGTTTTTGATCATTCTGCTTTTCACCAGTTTAGGCCTACACATGGTGCAGATGACAGGTTAAGATTAGACTAGTATTGAGGAACATCTATTTTATTCAGGAGAAGAAGAAAAAAGACCTGAAATTCTCTTTTCTACTGCTTCTGTGTCAACAGGTAAGGCAGTCAAGCCACACTTTGTGAACTGAACCCCTTTGCACAACCTTCAACTAAAGAATTTTAAACCAGCAGAAGGTATCTATTTTCTGTGCTACACTTCAACTGATAATATTGTTGGCTACAGTTGCTATTAGTGTTTTATGTCAAGGTGATCATTTAGTGGTTTAGATCTTGTACGTAGCGATCTCCTCTGAATGATTGTGCCATTTGCAGTTCAGGTCTGTAACAGGCATAAAGCAATGTTCTTTTTGCTGCCAATACAGGTTCTTAGAGGAGGCAAAAGCACTTGACTTTAGCTATAACGTATTTATTTTTATTACAATGCTAATATTTTATGAAATCAAGACTCCAATAGGTCACAAACCCTTGCTCAACCTCTCATTTGTAATGTCATTAACATGATGAAAACACATACTGTTGGCCGATGGGTTTTCTCCTGCTTTTCTAAGACTCCACTCAGTCAGATAAAGACACAGGATTAAAATTATGATTGCTTCTCTAATCTCAACTAAGCAATTTTCAGGTTGAAAATGTTCAGATTTTATGAGAATGCTACTACTCCCACTCACCTTTACGTCAGTTTCTCAATTTGCACAAGTAATTGGTAATTGTAACTGCAAACTACTTTTCCCTGGGAACTGGCTCTCCAGATTTAATCATTTACTAACACTGGCTGAAAGTTTTCATTTAACAAATTATTTCTTAAAGGTTAGAGTATTGATCTTAACATATCTGCAACCCTGTTGTGTGGTTATCAAAGGAAATGTAAGCCATACAGCAGAGCGCCACAAACGAAAATCCGCGCATTTAAATGGAAAAAAAAATAGTACATTTTCTACTATAGCTCCGACAGGAGCCAGGTAAAGAGATGTTTTGGAGATGAGAATCAATGTTCCACACCATCAGGGCTTCTGATGAAGACTCTAAAATGAGACAACTTCAGAGGAAGAAGAGAGAGAGCAGATCTCAAAAGGCAAAAGATATGTGGCTTTTGCTTTGCCACACACAGAATCTTGAAGTCATGAAAATACAGCAGTGTCCTCAAGTATTTAATTTACCTTTCAAAATGAATTTGTATCTTTTAGACCAAGTTATCAAAAGGCAGGAAAAGTGAAAAAAAAAACAAACTAGGAAACCTTTCTCTACCAGGATACCTATTTTCTGAAATTTATGTTTCTTAAATATTTTTTCTCAAACAATTGCCCCAAATGTTCCTTTAAATTTTGTTTGTTTTTACTCTGGCACAGTTCTTAGGAGAGGAACAGAGAGCTGAGTCAGGAAGACTGAAGCACAAGATGGAGACTCAATTCTCATCAAATCCTTTGATCTTCCTGTGATGGCAGATCTATACCTGAGATCTCACTATACTGTCACACCAGATCAGTAGCAGAGGGAAGAAAAAGTGAGAAAGAGGTGAAATAAGGAAAGAGAGAATATAGAAGAGAGAATACAGAGAAGGGAAGGTGAACAGGAGAGAAAAAAGTTAAAGTAGGGAGAATTTATGAAAATAGTGAAAACAAATGGCGAAGAATGGAGCACCAGTCAACTATAACCACTCCTTTCATTTTCATTGCTATGATTCAAAATGAACCAGTTGAGTAAATCCACGCAGTGCATGCTTAAAGGTGACAAGGAACTGGTGTTTTATCTGGAAAAATTGTATTATATTAACTGAAAGTGATATCCATACCGCATAATTTCTGCAGAGATTTTTCTGAGTATGTTTCACGATCACAGCCCTTTCCAATGTAATTGGTCTGTAATTCAATGGTTGTATGTATTGAGGAAACTGGTCCATCACATGTTTCTAGATGAATGCTGGGAAACAAAGGTATGCTGCCAGAACCAGGCTTGTATTGAATCCGTTTGTTCCAGTCTAGAAAAAACAAACAAACAAATAACAAAAAGATCCAAGAGTGATTACAAAACGGAAGGGATTTATAAAATTTTAAATGACATATTGTTCTGAAAGGTCACTAAGACAAACCCAAAAGTTTGAACTTTCCATCAAGAAATTATTGTCCTCAAAAATTGGGTTTTGCCCCTCTTTGTAAAAGAGTGTCAGGCTAAATTAACTGATATGACTTCTGCTAGAGTCACACAAGCACATGATATATACATATCCTGACAAGAAGTGCTAATTGGTGTCAGTCTGGATCTCCAGTGTTGGTGTCCCTGTGGCAGACTACAAGCTTGCTCTACAGGGATGAGGTTGTCAGCTGCACTGAATTGGGTCACATTTCACCGTTTCGTGATACAGAACAAATATCTCCAAAGATCAGGCTATATACATCAGTCTCACTGGACTGTGACCAAAGGCTAATATAACACATCTGTAGTGCCATTTCTTGTCTTCAGTTGTCTTACTAATTTTGTAAAGTATTAATGACAGAAAGTTATAGCTGAAAGGACTACTCATACTGTCAGCCCGATCTTACTCATCTGTGGTTTTGTTTATGCAGATGTCTCACAGCCCACAACATTTGAACTATCACCTGCCCTAGGCAGCCACCTGGACATGCCATACGTACCACTATGCTTCTCAACTGAAGCATTTCATGTTTAAATCAAATTAATTATGATGTTTGCAACCTGCTTCAGAGAAAACTCAAGTAAGCAGCATTAATGAAAAACGTGTATTTCAGCTATCTTTATAGTCCATATTTTCATAGAATGTTTTGGTTTGGAAGGAATCTTCAAAGATCACTTAGTCCAACCCCTCTGCCATAGGCAGGGACACCTTTCACTAGAAGGGGTTGCTCAAAGCCCCATCCAATCTGACCTTGAAGACTTCCAGGGATGAGACAACCACACCTTTTCTGGACAACTGTTCCAGAATCTCGCTGTCCTTGTAGTAAATAATTCATTCTTTAAGTCTAATTTAAATATACCCTCTTTCACTTTAAAACTGCTACTTCTGTCACTACAGGCCTCAGTAAAAAGTTTCTCTCTGTCTTTCTTATAAGCCCATTGTAAGTACTGAAAGGCCACAGTAAGGTTTCCCCAGAGCCTTCTCTCCTCCAGGCTGAACAGCCCCAGCTCTCCCAGCCTGTCCTCAGAGGAGAGGGGCTCCAGCCCTTTGGCCATTTTTGTGGCCTACTCTGGACCTGCTCTAACACGTTCATGTCTTTCTCATACATTTTAACCAACTCCAGCCAAATTACCACACAACATAAATAAGAATTCCACATTAATACAGAGGTGCAAATCGTTAATTATTTTGAAGTCATAAACCCATTCAACTCTGCTACCTAATGTCTGCATCTGTGTATCTGTAACATTTGTCAAAAGAAATATTCTTACATACACAGCTGCAGTGTCGCCGCCTTTTTTTAGTCCTAGGTAAGAGAGTACTCCAGAAATGGAAAAATGCTAGGTCACTCAATGAAATCTTTTAAAGCAAATGGACAGAGACATTCTTTCTAAATAGCAGTGGAAGGAGAAGTAATAAATATATATATGAATTCAGCAGGTGAAGGAGTTTGGTTTTTCAACAGACCTCATTTTCAGAAAGCTTGAAAAAAGGTGCACTCTCCCACAATCTTAAACTGGATTAAAAATTTACAAGAAAATCTGAAGCAAACAGTTTGAAACGTAGAGCAATCATTAGTCCAGATTCCAGACAAAGGAGACAGGATGCTGGCAGTCACTGGTCTGCATTTCAAAATTCTCAGATTTTCTTCATAACTTTTAATCCCAATGATAATCGTGTAGCATTTTGTTCTCAAGAGGAAGCTGAGACTTCATGGAGCATTCTGAAAGTATGTTTAGTATCTATTTTTACTAAAATATTTCAGACTTGCGCATCACTGACTAAAGGACAACTATGACTACTTTATTGCCTGTGCACACGTCAGCTGAGTTGCTATTTTAGTGGTAATTTTCAGTTAATAATATTCAGCTACTTCATTCCATATTTAGTTAGATTTGATCTGCAGGATTGCATAATTTGTCTGCAACTGTCGACTTAAACAGTTCCCTTAGAATTTCAAGTACCATATAAGGTACATCATTATAACAACAGATTTCTGTTCCCTATCCATTCCAGAAACTTAAGGATAACATTTTTCCAATCAAACAAGAGCAGCAAATTATTTCAGGTACTTCAGGTAAAAATAAAATAATTTGCTGTTTTGTATACATGTTAGTAATATATGAATTATTGATATTTATAGTATCTTATTCACCAGTTAAAACATTATATTCCTCTACCTGGAAGGAAAAATAAAGAGAGTCTCTTAAGTACCTGAAATACTTCTGACTATCTCAGCAGCTTTCAGGTTTCAGCCGCATTTTCATTTCTCAGCTATATCAAATTAACTGGCACTCGTGCAAGATACTCATTAGTGTATGTGAGATGTGACTGAATTATTAACTGTAAAATATCTGCAACTGCACGGTCACCTCCGGTTATATGAAGAATGTCTTATAAAAACCACACTATATAAAATGCCAAGGAAGAATAATGTGAGACCTCTGTTTCTGCCACATGAATGTCCCTTGGATGGGAAGAGGTGTTTCATTTCAGAGTATTACCCTTCAACTTGGCAAAAATGGTAATTTGTACCCAGAGATCATAAACGCTGATCAGTCTAAATCACCTGCATTTATCTCAGCTTTAAATTGTAAAACATCAACTAGACTTGTACTAGTGTATTTGTACCTTGGTCCCCTGCAGATATTTAAAAACTGTATCTTTTAAAATATTTATCTGTATCTGACTCATGTCTAGAGCTCTGCGAGCAGTCAAAAGACAGACAATCCCACCTGCACTGGTAGGTTGCACTGGATTAGATAAACTCCAGCCACATGGTTCCTCCTTTGCCACAAACTGACACGCGATATCAGCACATTACAGTGCAGACCGAGAAAAGTAAACTCTGCCACCCCAATAGCAGGGAAATACTAATCCCACAGGAAAAGCTTGAATAAAACTAGCCCTGCTTAGCACTGCAGAAGACAGCTTTTGTTTGGATTTTTTTTATTCAACAGGCTTTTGCTTGCCACTTGTGGTATAAAGCTCTTCCAGACAATACAAGACAGGTCCAGCTGGATTAGGCTTACAACATAACAACATCAGAGTGTAAATATCATGATGTCAAATTTGTGGTTCAGGTGTCATCAATTATAAAACAACTATGTCAACTTGGATCTCAATCTCTGAGGTGCTCAAACTATTGCAAGATCAAAATGAATCAAACTTCGGTGGCAGTTTGAACCTTTAAAAGTAAATCCCAATGTACTAAATAAATTTTTCTTTTAACAGAAAGATAATGTAATGACTTTCCTTGATCTCTACACTTAACAGTTTTGTAAATGACTCTTTTTCCTTGTGATACATGTTTTATTGATATATTTTCATTAATTTCTAATGCTTTTTGACACTAAGAATGATTTAATCTGATTTTCCCTTGAAGGAATATGGCACATGTGCAGAGGAGGTATGACCTGATTCATGTCTCCTCCTACACCTGTGTGGCTTGGAACTTAAATTCCACCTCATGACATTAAAAGTCATGACAAGGTAATTAAAATTAAAGACATTTTAACACAACGCGTACTATGCCAGTGAAATGAAAACCTTCTTTCATGCTGGAGTGAGGATGTGCATCCTGGCAGCTAAATGTAAGACAAAATTTATGTAGTGCTATTAGTGGGTCCCTGCAGCATCTCTACATAATAACTGGAACATAAAGTTCCCAGAGCAATGTAATTGGTAGATCTGTTTCCTCTACAGCATCTTCACATCTGTCCTATCTATGGAGGCTGGATATTTGCTAAAGGCTATTCTGCTTATTTTAATTTTTTTTATACTTATACACTTCACAGCTTTGCCAAAATATTTTTTATTAAACATTTTCCTCTCTATTAATTTGAAAAAATGAAACAATCTAAAATAAATAAAAATATCAGTATACACAAAGCATTTCAAACAAGATCAGAAATATCTCTGTAGTTTCACAAAAAATACATGTGTTTTCATGATTTATGAAACTCCCTGTATCTTAAAAGCAGCAATCAGACAGCACTAGATGCTGACCAGTGATATCAGAAGAGCAGTGCACTGTCCTCACAGAACAACAATTTTCTTTCAACACCAAGTATTTACTGGAAAGTGCACATTTCCAGAATATCATACATTGCAGCCACCTCAATAAATAACCTGCTGTACAGTTCAGCATTCTCCAGAGGCAAAAGATCAATGGCCATAAGACATCTCCAAAATGTACATGCTTTGGTACTTGCATTTCTACTTTGAATTAAAGATACCGGGTATTTTTAGCAAAACAGACACAGGGTAACAGTTCCTGCATATGTTCTCTTGGGCAGCATTCTCTCTATGGGCTTTTAAATTATGCCAATCTAAAAAAAAAAAAAAAAGAAAGAAAAAAAAGAATCAAAGGAATCAAAGGGCTTTAATTTCCCACTTTCCCATCTGGAAAATAAAACAAAACCAAACCAAACCCCAAGACACACAAAGCAATCTATCTGTTCTGCTCCCCCATTTCCTGATTAACCCTCCCCAAAACTTCTGAAAAGAAAATTTTTACTTGCAAAAAAGGAAATCTCAGCCTTGCAACAGACCTTTCAAAAATGTTGAATGCTGTTTCTTGACACAGATTACAGGTGAGCCAAACTGAGTTCATGTTATTATTCTCATTTTAAAGTATATCATTAATTTTAAAATGTATCATCTGCTATGTCTTGTCATCTCAGGAGGAAAGTTAGAAAAAAGACTGGTAGCCATTTATGTCTAGCCGTTTCTTAAATACCTTTGTGTCTGTGAAGAATCTGAACTATTCAACCAGGGGGTTGTTCAGGTTGTCTAAGCAGTTTCCCATTTGTTAAGTAGATAATTTTACAAAGGAGGATGCCCCTGCTTAACTGGACACAAATCAGCCAGTAAGCACCAGCAGAATGCTAATTCCAGGATCCATCAATGTCACTGTGTGCTGCCCGGACCATAATTTTCTAAAAACAATTTGCTAAGCCTTAAAGGGTCAAGCAGTCACTACTGACAGAAAAAAAATGCTTTTTCTCTTCGGAACCAAACGTGGAGCTTTGCGATGGTTGCCACAACTCCTAGCAGATGTGTTGTGCTAGGGAAGTTTGGTAGAAATCATGCGAAAAATGAAACAAGATTTAACTGTCAGCTACAATCATGCTTTTTTTGCGTGTTTAATAACACACGCAACTACCACAGCTAACACACATAAATACCATTTAGGATATTTTTTATTATTATTTTTTATTACATATTTTCCTCTATTTTTAAATTAACAGATATATGTATACACTATCCATATGCACATACATATATATATATAAATACATACATATGTATGCACATATACATAAAATATGAACATTTTTAACCAACATGGCAAAATAATATTTAAAGTTCTGTTCATTTATTTTTAAGGGAGAAAAGGTTGTTTCACATCCAGCACCATTAATCATATAACAAAAACAAACAAACAATGCCAGAGCCCTGGAACAGGCTCTGGAGGTTGTGGAGTCTCCTTCTCTGGAGACATTCAAACCACCTGGGTACATTCCTGTGCGATCTGCTCTGGTGAACCTGCTTTAGCAGGTGGGTTGGACTAGACGATCTCCAGAGGTCCCTTCCAACCCCAACCACTCTGTGATTCTGTGAAAACTAATAAAATTTTTTTAGGTTTGACACCTAATCTACAAGCTACTAACATACAAATGACAGGACTCCTGAATCTCATGCCACGTATAAATTTAAGCATGTTAAATATGATGAGTGATTTGTTAAAGAAATGATAATCAGAAAGTTTGACCCAGTTAAAGCCCCTCCATAGCACAGAGAAGACTCTAACTTCCAAAGCCCAGCTGAGGCACCATGGTTTGCTAAGAAGTTTGAACACAGATCTCATAAGCATAAAGAGACATCCATATACACCTCTTCTTTCTATGGTATGCTGACAGTTTAAACAACCACAAAAATAGAAACAGAAATTTGGACTACTGCAGGATGGTGGTAAAGTCTGCTGTTGCAGGAGTTAGTGCATCATAATGGAACAGCAGCTGTGCCCGAACTAGTGACACTGAATAATCCAAACGGGTGATAAAGCCCCAAGCCCTAACGGTGCCTAATTATGCAAAACAAAAATATCTAAAAAATAGGAAACAACAGCATAGGTTTAACTATTATTTGTTGTGAGTTTGCGTTTGAATGGTAATAGGTATTTCCTGCAACAAACTGGATGTCAGAACCCCAAGTGCACTAATGAGCCTCTATAAGCCTCTCCTGGGGCCTCCATTCACACCCATGGGCCAGGAGCTCTATTTAAGCTCAGCCCCAGCACTTCAGTCCTGGCCTGACCTATGATGCTGTAGGGGTGTTGGTCTCTAGCTCAGCCACAGCTCTGGCCATAGGGTCCCTTTATCCAGAAGTCAACCCACGGACTGGCTTCCAGGCTTGACAGACTGGCCTCATCACTATGGACCTGCTCAGTGACATAATCCTAACTCTCATCTATGGATCAACTTTCTGGGACCTGCCTCCTCACCATGAACATGCCCGACAATCTGGGCTCTTGGCTGAACCTGGTCCCCATCTCTGGGTCTGATCTGCTCATGTCAGCTGGGTGACAGGTTGGCTCTTGGTGATGAAGGCTCTGCCAGCTGTTACTACACTTGACTCCTGGCTTGCCTTGCTTTTGGGAGTAGTCCTATTCTTGGTACTCCTTGACATCACATTTAGATGTGGTTAGAGACTTGTAATGTTTTCAGAAGAACAAACTAGCAAAAAGATATTGTTATAGGAAGAAGCAGCTTCCCAGTTATCCTGGAGACCAAGGGCTGTGACTACTGTTTGGATCCTGGTGTTCCAAGGATTTCTCTACTAAGGAGCATGCAAAGAGCTTCTCAAATTCCAAAAGACTCTGAAGCATTAGTTACTGAATTCAATTGAATTGAGGATATCAAAACTTGTGTGGAAACTCTGCCATTTTTAAGCCCATGGTGTAAGAATATGTGGAAGATTTTATGTGTGGAGGAAAAAAAAAATAGAAAAGCTTCAAACCTAACTGGATATCCTGTAGTGCTTTAACTTCTGAGCAGAGGAAATGTCAATGGAACCACCAACCATCAGCTGCATCTGAGAGGTTAAGAAATTTCTCAATGAAATGATAATTGCCCCAGTGAAGCTCATGGAGACCTTGCAGTGAAAATTTTAAAAAGGAAAGATAGTTTTGTAGTTGTAAATGCAGAAAGATGAACAAAGGAGTGAACTTCCACAGAGGTATATGGAAATAAGAGTCCAGTTAAATAGGTCTAAAATGAATGTCTTCTTGCATGAGTTAGGATGGAAAAGACAGGCTTTAGTATTTCAATTGTAACATAATACAGAAATGCCTAAAGAAAGGGCAATAATGGGTTACTCTGAAAAGGTAAAGTATGTGGTACACAGGGAAGAACTAGTAAAGATCCTTGTGAATCTGCCTTGGGATTGTTATTTGATATTTCCATTAATGGTCTTGGTGCAAAGCCAGGACTGCATTAATCACTTCTGCTAGTGACAAAATTGGAAGGCAATTCTACATTGGAAGTCGATACAGAAAGAGGATATCCCATGTACAAAACAAGATGACCTTGAGAACTGGTGTTATAGAAATATTGCTTGGTAGTAGCGATCCCAAGTGCCAGCACATGCTCAGGGACCCGGCAAGCTGGTGAGTCATCACTGAAAAATGACACCTGGAAAAAAGCTGATTCCATTAAGTCAATAACAGCATGTCCATGAGCCACCAGTCTGATATAGCCAGGCAAAAGAAAGGTAGTCTTGGAATATATAAAGAACTGTGTTTCCAGTAAGAGGCTATGGTAAAAAGAAATGCAATAAACACCTTATCTGGAGTGTTCAGGAAAGACGTATTTAGCTGTAATACATACACAGAATTTGCTGAGGAGAGAGCACATCTTAAAATTTAGATTGAATCAGGTATGACTGCATTCTCTAAATATGTCTGGTAGCCAAACAAAAGAATGTTGCTGATACAAGAACATAAATGAGTATGAATTTATGCAAACTTTGAGCTCGATAATTAAAAGTACTCAGATGTTCAATTTATTTTCAAATATCTGAAATGGGTATTTAAACGGGGTATTCTACCAAAATGGTGCCATTCAAGTTAATAGCTGAATGTAAGCATTATATTATGATTACCTTGTTTTAAGGATGTATGGCTAATGCAGGCACAGCAGCTCCAAGACTAGACTGGCATAAAGGCTCCTTGCTTGGCAATAAATTTCATTCTTAAAAATATGGGTAAATATCTTATAGCCAAGACAACACAAGCATTGCATTTAAAACTGCTGGGTATGTGCCCAAGAAGAACAGAAAGTGATTTATATTTATTGCAGAAAACATTTGGGCCTTTAAAATTCTTCCTGAAGAACAGGAATATTATTTTCACCAGCAAGGTTTCTGTACTTGACCACCCTCCTCCAAATACCCAATTGCTTTAGTAATCATATTGTTCTATGTTAAAAGCACTGACAGCTCAAAAGCGAATATAGTTTTGGTTTTCTGCGGTAATTGGATTTTATTAGAAAGCTCCCATGAATACCAGTCTAAAATCACACAGCATCTACTGCAAATAGCATCTGTGAAGTATGTTCACTCAGAAGTAATCTGAGACCACTCAGCTACTAAAAGAGAAGGTCCTGCCCTGCTCTGAACAAAAGAAAGATTATGTTTCAGCTGATCTGACCTGTACGCGGCCTCTGAATGACATTAAAGAGGTGATAAGAATGCGCCTTTTTGTGGTAGCAAAGCTCTAGGTCACCTTAGTGAGCCCCACACGCCTTAAAAAAGAAGTAGCATGCAGTATCTTTGATACATTAACTTATTAAATATTTGTATAGTCTAATAGGTAAATAAACAAAGAGAAGCTTTTATTTCAAAACTATTTTTAAGCAAACACTAAGCGGAAAGTAATTGAATTTTTAAGGATTTTTTTTTTTTTTTTTTTAAGATGAATTTTTAAGGAACTTCTACTTTATATTGCTCCCTCAGGTAATTAAGCTAAGTGAGTACATGGGTTCATACGACTTGAAGATAAGGTTAGGAAATCTTTTCAAATTAGTAAAACACTTCAGGCTGGATGCTGTGAAATCCTGTTTTCTAATCAGAGTCTGAAGTTTCTCTTAAACTGAAGATTAGTGAGCATTGCTTATGCAAGGGCCATATTAAATTTGGCAGAAAAAAAAAAAAGGTACTATTTGGTCAAGGAGACAAAGTGATTTTTAATTTTTGGATTGTTGTCTTTGCTACATACTTCTCTCCCCAAGAAACACATTCAACCTTCCCTGTTTGTTTCGGAAAAGGCAGAGGCCCCTGATACTTCACTGGGGTATGCAGCTGATTGGTTTAGAGGAGCTTTTGTGTTTTATGCCTTAATAACTGCTTCCTGCCTGAAATAAATTGCATTTAAGGGAACAACCTGACTTTTGGTTTAGTTGTCAAAAGTGGAGCAGACCTCTAGCAGTCTCAAAAGATATTTTAAGTTTTTGAGGACGTGATTCTACCCTTCATTTTTTGAGGCTAAACTCCTATTTATTTTCTTCCCATGTAGCACCAGAGAGCTTGGTACAGGAGTAATTGTTTTCAACTTTCTGCTATCTTGCATCTTTCAGTATATTGTTTAATATTTCCATTTGTTATTCCACTAGGGAGGACAGTGACTTCTTCGGTTTTATGAAGCCTGTTCCTAAAAGCAGCAGAAATAAGAAAAAACAATATTATGGTACCATAAATGAGCTACAGAAAACACTGTGTAGATTAAAGGTTTGTGACTCTTTCTTATTTCACCTCATGTTTTTTAATGAAAATACTGTATGGATAATTAGTACTGTGTTGCCAGAAGTCTGTCTACCCTGCTTGGAATAAGGCAGAAGTAACTTTACCAAAGTCAATTAAACATTGAAAGTACTGTAGTGAAAAGAACCACAATGGACGTGAATCAACAGGAAATGTGCTCTGTGTCCACAGAACTGCAGCAAAGGCCAAGTCCTGGAGGAAAGGACAGAACCCCAGGGGATGTGCTGAAGATTATAGGGTTTTTCGGAGTATGGAAAACCACTAATTGTGTTCAAAGAAAAAGAAATTAAAAAATAGAAATAACTTCAACTGCAAATCTACCCATTACAGTGTCAAATACTATCATCTAGCTTTTCTTTATAGTGCTGTCTCTTTACTTACCTGGCAGTAACCGATCACTGAAAATCATGTAGATTAACACACAACATGAAGAGAATTTCTAGAATAGCTGTAGAAGTCAGTTGACAAAACTTGCTAATGAGACTTTCCAATTAAATTAACTGATTAGGAGTTAATTCAGTTAATTGATTTACATTTTTAGCTTGCTTAGGGCACTAAACATTCCAGAGTGGTCTTCTCAGAATGGTTTGATGTCAGTTTGGGTCAAGTTTGTTTCTAAAGTATCTTCTTAATAGAGTAGAAGCTTCTTTTTTTCTGAAAACATCTGTGTGGGAATGCTTCCTGACTGTATATTAATGTCCATCTTCAGAGAGCAGGGAAGTAGCTCTGAGATTTAATGAAGACTTAAATGCTAATAGCCCAAGGGAATAGTGTTTAAGTGATAGCACCTTGGCTTGTTGAGTCTTATTTGCTCTTCTATACTTGTCAGTCACATGGGGTTGGCCTCTAGAAACAGGAATAATTTTGTACACTGTTTTACATAAATCTATTCTTCCCTGTCCCACCCCTGCACAACGGAGGTTATTTGAAGGGCATCTGCATTGAAATTTAATGCACTGAAATTTTTAACACTGAATGTGCATTACACTACTACAATGTTTATTCACAATAGTTACAGAAAGAACTGAAAAATATTACAGATTACTAAAGCCAGTAACTTTTAAGAAATAACTGCCAATGCTATAAATAGAAATTCCCAGTATTTATTTAAGCTAACACTGAAGAACAAGAAAAAAAAATCATGTTGCATTTCAGTAACTTCTATGTTATAACCAGAGGCTTAGAATATTCATATTTTCTGTCAAGCAAAACATCATTGTATCTCTCTTATTCATCCAATCTTTTCAAATATAATATTATTTCAGAGAAGATGGAGCATAACTGCTGGCTGCCTCTTTGTGCAGAGGTCACAGAGTGACAGACGCAGAGAAGAAAAACACTATAAATATCCTCCATTCCCAGTCTCCAGATTTCCTCTTTAAGTAGGTTTTGCTTATTTGATTTTTTTTTCCCCCCCCAGCAACAGTTAATTTTTATAGATATTGGCTCAAAGTGGAAAACAACACCTATATGATTATCATCACCTTTAAAAACAAGTAAGCACAAAAAAACCCCACCACAACTAAGAGAAATGTAGGCATTCCTGGAAGCATTATGTTGCAGCTCATTTTCAAGTTATAATTAATGACTTAGTATTTAAGAACTAAAGTCAGATCTACCTATTTCTTTAGCTAAATACCTTATACCCTGAACAGGCAAACGCCATCCACTTGCACTTTGTGCCCTGTGACCTGGAGACACAGCAAGGAGGTGAAGCAGCCCCCTGTCTGACAGAGGGAACGGTATCATTCCACAAGGGTGGCAGGGAATGTGCTAGAGCAGAACATAATGAGCTATTTCATATTTTTACCTTGCAAGCTGCTTTAAACCTTCCTAGGTACTACATTCTTTTTCTAAAAACCACTGCTTTATATCTGCTGTTTTCTCTATTTTCTCACCATCACACTAAAAATAACAAGCTGGCAGTCTCCCATATTAAATACCTAGTGTTAAGCAAACCATCAGCCACATACAGCTCTGACTTGTAGAACAGAAGAAAATAAATTTTGCATGCATGAAATAAAGTTGAATTCCAGCTTTTCATTAAAAACTTAAATACCTTGTAAACACTTTATGTAGTCTAAGATGAACAAAGCATCAAAAAAATCTCAAACCTGACAAAAAAGAAGCCCCAAACACCTTATTTGAGGCTGTTTCTATTAATTTTGTTGGCTACCTGGTGTCTATACTCAACTCATGGGACCAGCAGTGACCATCTGTTCTATAATTAATGCTTGAACTATGAGATAAGTATGACAACATTGGACAACATAAAATTTCTAAATGGAAATAATATGGAGATTAAAAAAAAAAATCAACAATTGCACCTATTTTAATACAAATTCCAAGCTAATTTATATATAATTTATTTGAGATGACTCCATTAAATGGAACAGAAAAATATCCACAGTGTAAAAAGACCATATTGGTTTTATAGAATAAATCTTGTGGTTTTGAACAATAGGATCAGAAAATCTGGAAATAGTTCATAGGTATTCTGTAATTTTAATAAAAATACTCTTCAAAGTAGTTGGGTGGGCAGGAAACTAGTACATCCCTGAAAAACTAAGATGTGTCCTCTGAGGACTGTGAAATGGAATCACGACATTGCACACATTTCATTACAAGGTCCTCGAGAACAGGGCTTCTCATTTTACAAAGAGAACCTTTTTTTCCTTCTAAATGTCAGTCTGCAAATTTACCTTCAAGTACAACAACCAAACTGTTTTTTTGTTTCTCGGTCTCTTCAAAAAATTACAGTTATGAAGGTCATGTTAGTCCTGAATGACATCTGCATAATATGGCTACATTCAGTTGGTTTGTCCCTAATCCAGCCCTCATTTTCATCTTAATTCCTTATAATGTGTGGCATATCTATATTCCTAGTACATTGTCAGCTGGGTTTTTCTCCATTTTTAGACAAAGTAGACTGCAGATCCTTACAATATTTTTAGAAAACCAATTCCTACTGAAATGTCTTGAGACAAATACAGTAATCAGGATAAAAAAATGCCTTTCACTCCCACTGCCAGCTGACCATGCTTTGACTCACACCTGCACACATGTGAAAGCCAATCCTGTCCCTGGAACAAGATAATCTGAGCAACTCTGGCACAAATGGGAAAACTACCTTGCCATGGTGGCTTCAAAAGTTCTATTTAAAGGAGCCGTAGGAGAAAGGCAAATAATTTTTAATTTTTTTCAGTATATTCAGACTGAATTATAAAACAGCTTATGATAACAGAAATTTGTCTGTTTTCTTTTTTTTCTAATCTGTTCTTTGTTCCAATCAGAGAAGAAACACAGCAAAGGCAAACAAGTATGGAATTATTATTCACTTTTTTAACAGGCTTGAAATGAAGTAAGCATAAGAAATAGCAACAGTTTTCTACACCGCTGCAATAGGCACCCTAGTTTCCTTACTGTGCTGTGATGTGGAGGGAAAATATAGAAAAGATTTCAACAAAAAAATAAAACATATAAACTATTAAACCTTACCTTGCCAGCCTGGTTTGCACACTGGCTTGACATTAACTTGTACTAAGACATCTTCGGTCGCATGTTTTTGCCCACAGTCAAAGGCTGTGACCATTATCTCATACTGGTGCTGATTATCATAGTTCAGTTTCTCTGTGTTTCTGATGTTACCTATAGATTCAATAGAAGATAATATTCAGAAATTACTTCTTGGCTAAGCATATACAGACTATAACATTTAGGTCCTGGTTGTGACCAGGAAGCTCTCTGAAACACATGGGACATGCATGGGTAGGACAGTTACAAGGAATGAGAAGTATTTTCTTTCAATACAACAGAGAAATAGAGAAATTCTTAGGCAAATATAAGATGCTAGTGATATGATATGGGCATCTTGAAGTGTAAAGTATGAGTAGGTGCAATCTCATTTTCTACATCTTCTCATAATACAATCCTTTAACAAGGCAGCCACATTCCTGAGATGTACTGCTGACCATCTCCCCAGCCCAAGTATCTTCCTTTTTCCCCTAAAGCTATTACACTTTGGGTGAGAGAGATTTTTAGCCCTTTAACACCTTTCCCTAGGTTTCAAAAATAGGAAGAGCCCCAGATACACCTTCTACATTAGAGCAGTTAGCGGTATTTGATATGACAGCACAGTTATCACATGGAGAATAAAACTTGGCAACAACAGAGATTATCTGCCGAACCAGACGCACATATAAAGGTGACAAATTACTTGTTCTGGGAACAGAGGCATTACAGCTTCCACAAGGAAAGGGTAAGATCTTTCTGAGAGAACTTCCTGCAGGACTGGAAGATCACCATGCAGAATGTATGTTTTCTTAATTACTGTGTTGAGCATTTCATTTCTGTCCATTTCCACTGAAATGCGCTTCTTGCTCAAATTGAAACTTGAGACTGTTTAATATGTTTCACACTTTTGTTCAGGGTTGTTCATGATACCATCTCACTATACATCTGAGAATGTTTGTTCTAGAATTCAAGAAACAAACTTAATCTGGATCAATGCTATGCAAAACAACTGCCTTCAAACATGGTTCTGAAAAATCAAATTGTTGGGCTAAATTTCGAATGGGGAGCACCCAAATCCTGGAGTTCAGTCAAAACCAGTGATCTGATTCCAATAGCTGCTGGTTAATGTATCTGTTGCTAGGCATGCTGGCATTGTTTGGGGGCTTGGGTGTGGTGGGTTTTTATATTCTTATTTATTTATTTATTCTTCAAATGAATGAGAGACAGGTGAAAGCAGACAAATGAAACTTCTTACATAAGTCTTTCACTAAACCTCCGTTAGTTTGATTAGTAAAGACTTTCAGCAGGCGTCTCTCTCTGATGCACCCTCCTCATCTGGTCAGAACCAAAAACTTTTCTGACTAATACTTCATCAAAGCTAACTTGAGCAGTTTAGTTGAAACTAATGCAAAGTCAGGTCTGAAGGAAGGCTGCTTTTGCAATTATCACTACCTTCTGATTCAAAATTTGTAGTTTAAATAGACACATCTGCATCTATAAATCAGGCCCAATACTCCATTTTCTGTTAACCTTGAGTCTTTACCCCTCTCTTGCTGAGCAGGGCACAGAGGGGGACAAAACTTCTCACTAATTTTGTCTCAAGTGGAGAAGCAGAAGGACATGCTGAAGGCTAATATGGAAACAGTGCTGTGTTCTACAGCTGCCTTGGTTCTCTCTCAGGCACCTCACCTTGTCAGGCAGTTATCTGCTCTTCCCATCACAAAAGCAACCGCAATAACAATATCAACTATAATACTTCTTTGGTTTTCAGTTAGCAATTAGCAAAACAGTTTAATCTACCCATTTTATTATCTGGAGTTGCTTGATTAGTACCTGCCTAAGCAGACTTAATGAAAAACGACTACTATATACTTAATGATTCATTTAATATCTGCTTAGTTGTTCTTTCTTTTCTGCATTATATTTTTTCTTACATTAATCTTCATATTTCACAATTTGGTTCTCCTTGGTATTATTTTAGTCCGTGATCAGGAGAGATAATTCTCAAGAAACCAAAATTGGCTGAATCTACATTAGCAGACTGCTAAAATTTACATGCCACATTAACTGTCCTCTAAAGTTTATAAATCATTACAACATATTTGCATTTCACTAAATCAGTCTTCCAAGATTTGCATTTCATTATGGTCTTTTAGTATTTTGACTACAAAGATTCTGACCATTAGGTGTTGTTATGAAAGGTCATTTGGATGTCCTGCCAGTGTTACTCAATAGTTTATTGATTTACTAATTATTCTATTTTTCTGTTACTTCTGCTTTTTGCTTCTTTTTATTTTACAATTTAATCAATATTACTGAAAAGTAGACACAGAAGGGAAGCACTATAAATACAAACTAATTAAAGTTTTAGAGATGATAGACTGAGAATTTCTATTTAGATCTTAACCATTAAAATAAAGGTAATCAATAACATTTTTAAAAAAAAAGAAAACTTTAATGGGAGAAGTAAGTACTTTTCTACATAATTTACAATTGGGCCATAAAATTAATTTTATTCAGTCTTTCTAAATCTCCGCCTTTTTCTGGAAACACCCAAAGCTATAACAGATTTAAAAAACCAAAAGCAGATAAGCAACAAGAAGAATATAAAAATTTCTGCCTGAGGACACACATGTACACCTCTGTTTCTTCACGGTCAGTTTTGGGAACAGTTTGATACAGACTTCCCTCTTTTATGGCTGTCTTTCTTATTATTTTGGAGTGGTCACAAGAACAGGGAAAGACTTGACTAGTATGGTTAGAGAGCAGTGTAGGAGAAAGGGACCTGGGGCTCCTGGTGGACAGCAGCTGGCTCATGGTCATCCATGACAGGATTTGTATCTATATCTGAATTCTCTAATTTTCTGCCCGTGATCCCCAAGAAATTAAGGCAGAAAATGCATTAAAAAGTTCTGCTGGCATTACAACAGATCAGTGCACTGTGGTTTAGTTTTTCTGTTACCTGAAAAAAGCCTACACAATACTGATACAACTCACTTGATGATGTGGGTTCTGTGCTAAGAAGACAACTAAACTAAGCCGCATGCAAAAGTATCTTAAAACGTATTGTGTCTTATACCTTTAGTCCCAATTCTTTGCACAGCAAAGCATAAATTTGTCCTTTGCCTTTACACAGTTGTATTTTATGACCAAGAGTTCATTACCTCCCAAGTCAGGATCATCGTAAACAAGAGTCAATGTTATTAGTGTTACAGTTTCACAATACAATGTAATTTTTTTCACAAAAAAATTATATATCAAGGGTCAAAGTTGCCAAATGTACATGGGAAGCTCTATATTCCCTGCCTTTAGGCACCTAACTACAAAGATCTAGAAGAACTACACCAGAGCTGAATGCTGATTCCTGTGTGCCGGTCCTGGGTGCCTTACACAGTTTGGTGATGGGAAGTAGACTGTGCACTGCTACAGTATGGAGAGTTCTCTCTCCCTTTCTCCACATGTTTCCCAATGTGTACTATAGTTTTTCAGGGCAACGAAATGCTCCCTGGATTGATCTAGATACAAGAACTAAGTTTTGCCAGAAAGAATGATCTGCCAAAAGAAAAAAAGCTGATGGAATAGCATGTTCATCTTTCTAAAGGCCTGTGTTTGTGATTTGTTTCATAGGCTGGTAGTGAAAACAAAAAACAAACACCACCTGGGACTGACATGAAATTCCACATTTATGTTACTGAAAAGCAAAAACAAACAAAATCCAAAACACCTAACTTGCAAAAGACACAAGAACCTAGATTTGTTTTTCACAATGGATAAAAACACCCTATAAACAAAATCTAATTAGCACAGTATCAACAGACAGTCCCAGGCATCTTATACACCTATTTTAATCATCCTACAGGTAAGAAAACTGGGCACAATGCCAAAGAATTTGTACCAGGGTAAGTTTATATCAGTTGGCACAGAGAGATATTCTCAGCAATGAAATGTGTTGGAACTAAACAACATATTTCTGTCACAAAATAAAAGTGCAACCATCTATTTTAACTCTGTCTCTAATCCCAGTGGGTTTAAGCAATTACCATTATCTAAAAAAAATGCAAATTAGACTGCAATTACTGTTGATTGTGGCAGCACTGCGCTTTTAGTGAACAAATAGATCAAAAAAATATTAATTGAATTCATGACCAAGAAACTGCAAGTATTACGACCTTCTACCAATTATTCAATGCAGGCTTTAAAGTCACATTTAAATCAATGATATTCTCATTGCCTTTGCTGAAAAGCAGGTCCCAGGCACACAAGGACAAAGAGGTAACCAAAGATTCCTGACACTTGACATACTTTTGATCATGCCTCTGACTGTAAGAAACCCATGATCACTCACGAGCCAGCTGTGCTGTGTGATAGGAGCCAAAAAGGCATAAGCAATAGGAATGTCTGCTCTGTATCATACTCATCTCAGTGTTTTAATTATCTGTGGTATCTGTCATAAACCTGGTATGAAATAATGAAACAACCTGCAACTCATGTAAGTATCCAGCCCCATACTGGCAAGTCACGTAAAGCTCTGGGAAAACTGTGGTTTCAAACAGAAACATGGAAAACTTCCTTTTAGGACAACAGAGGAAATCTCACAATTAGAAAAAAGAAAAATCCATAGAGAGGCAAAGCTTCTAGGGAACTGCACACAAACATCTTCTTCCAAATGCCCCCTTCCTGTAAACAATCCTTTGTGCAGTTGCTCTGGCAAAAGACTACTGTGCCAGCTGACCTCATTTATTTAAACACAAATGTACTCATCATGATTATACCTCCTATGTAGTATGCTTACCTCCCAATGTATTATTAACAAGACAGCTTTTTTCCCCAATGTCATTTACAATTTATTGATGCTAACAGGTTATTATCTTTTGGTGCTCAGCTGTGCATTGTAGAAGAACTGCACAAATAAAGATGAATAATTTTCGAATAGGGGAAAGGATTTTATAAAACATCCCAACATGAAAATGACTGCTTAGAGAAAACAGTAGCTCCATGCATGTATTCAATTTCCAATTTGGCCAAAAATCAGATTTGACTTCCAAAGAGTATCCTCCTTCTACACAAAACATGGATTAAATGCTTCTGTTAGGAAAGATAAACCGGAGCATTGCTGGGCATGCACACAGGGTGCTTGTTCTGGGAAAACAAGTTCTGTGAGAACAGGAACTTCCATTTTGAACTTCTGCACAACTGCACACAAGTGAATATCAATAACAAGGACTCTTATCTACAAAGCGATGCCAATACGGAACTGTTGAAGTACTTGAAGAACAACGCTACTACTTTGTATTGTCTGAAGCAAGCAGAGGATAGGAGGGAAGATCTTCACCACATTCTTGATGCATCCCAGCCACCTCTCCCAAACTCAGTGTCAAGTTCTGTGCTTTCCCCTGGTGAGAACATGACTGGGAAAAGCAGGAAGCTGACAGACAGGGCTACTGAGGTCCAAAATTGCTGCATATGGAAAACTTAATATGCTTCATTATTTTTCCTATAATAGTACATACATTAGAAAACCAACTAAAATCTGCTCCAGGAGCACTACAAATGGGTGGATCTGGGGACCCATGCCCTGAAAGTTTTAACGATCAATAAACATATCCAGAATATTGTTAATTCTACACTTAGACTCTGCTTCAGAAAGTTCAGAAGAGTGGGACTAGCTACAAACCAGTGAACAAACCCTGGTAGGTAGGGCTACATGCTGCATTAGGAAATGCCATCAGCTAGATGCAAAACTACATCTGAGACAATTAAGAGAACGGACTGAGTGACAGAAATACATTGCTCATCTGAAACTGGGGTTTTACTTTCCACAATAAATTATGGTGGCACTTTCTGACCAAATCTTACATAAAAGAGATGGAATTTCCCAGTGTAATGGCTCCTTCGTTCTCAGAGATGAGAACAGGATTACTCTCTCGAGTTAAAACTCAAGCCAAGTTATCAGCTAGTATCAATAGGTAATTTATCGATAGAAATTACTACTACCTGTCCCAGAACTTACAGTTGCCCCTTCTCCACACTCACCGTTTCTGTCAATGGCAAAAGGAACATCAGTTGTGACAATTTCGTAATTGCAGATCTGGCTATACTGTGGGGAACAGTCCTCGTCTATGGCTTCTACCTGCAGTATGCTGTCATAGATCTTCCCTTCTGTCACGGTGGCCTTATACATGCCCTCCTTGAACACTGGTGAAAACTCATTGACATCCTTTACCTGGATGTGGACCACTGCCCTAAAATAGGTAAAGACAGACGTCAAAGAGAACAATTAATTTATCATGACACAGCACTAATAGCTTGTTTCCAAAAAGACTTGAAAACACTAACAAAACATATCTAGAAAACTATGTACACATCACGCTAAAATATTATTGAATTTCTATGTTTATTTTGCCCTACTTAATATCTTAATGTGGCATTAGGTAAAAACCTGCTGCCACAACTTGTAGGTAGAGGGCTTCATGGTGCTCCCTATTAAAAATGGTCTGCCTCTTAAAATGGACCCCAGCAGAAAGTCAACGTTATTATTCCAGTTCAAAATGGGTTAATAAGAAAAAAAAAAAAAAAAGAAAAAAGAAAAGAGGAAGAGAATTACAGTAACCTTACATATTCGCTACCTAAAAATGGTCAGTTTATGAATATTCTTTAATATTAAATAAGCCTCTCACCTTCTGCTGATTATAATTATTTAATGCTTTAATTAGTTACAACATTGTATGTGTAAACCTTTGAGGGTCAAAAGTAACAGGCCTTTTTAGTATATAATAAGCAAACTCTACAGGCCTTCCTTTGAAAGAATTTGCTATCTGGTTTGATAGGCAAGGTAACAGAGGGATAGAGAAGTGAAGAGACTTTCTAGATCAATGGCAGAGCCAGTAGTAAAGGTTGAGAGCCCAGGCAGCCCAGCTTATTGTGTGGTTTACTATACAAACCGCTGTAACAAAGTCTGATCCCAATGGGTCAGATTTCATTTGGTCGGGATTAGACCAAAGTTTTCCACAAGTGGAATGTGCTAGCTTGTTACTCACATGTGAGGGAAAAACATAATAAAATTTAATAATACGAAGCAAAACCTGTTTCTGTGACTTGGTGGTTATTTGATATATAGGCTTCCTTCTAAATGTCCTGAAAAAGTTCAGCATGCATTATAGAGCTAATTAAATTTTTAATTGTAATTTGTCCTGGATAGGCAAAAGGAAGAATGATTACTATTAATCATTTATTTAAATAGCTCTCAGCAAAACGAACAATTTGTACAGCAGTTATACATCTACACAAGAATTAAATTCATCTTTAATGACAAATGGTCTGAAGCTTGGTTTCATGAATTGGAGGGAGAAAAAAGGCACTGAGCCACTTAAGCTTATGCAGGAAATTGGCTCCACACTAAAAAGTACCACCTACTAACCTTCAATACCCTTTCTTTCAGAGGATTTGAATTCCTCTGAGACTTGCTGTCCAAAAGCTGAGGTCAGAAACACACTGCGCAAAGGCAACACTGCTGCAGCTTATATACATGTACATAGTAAAAAACCAAAAGGTGATTTTTCTTTTCTTACCATTTTAAATGAGATTAACAGAGAGAAAATCTATTTAGAATTTGTAAGCATCAATTAAATGCTGGCTTCCATGTCCTGGATGATCTGCTTAGTCACTGTATTTAACATGAAAGCAAGAATGGGAAAATAAACTAAAACTGAGATGAGGAGATGAATGAAAAAATACTGAGATGCATTTCTCCACTTAAACAGGGATCCTGCTAAAAGCTTCAATGGAACCATTGCAGAATGGGTCAAATTGCAGGAGGCAGGAAAGAAAAAAATATTTTCCAAAAGGAAAAAGGAATAAAAAATGGGTGAACTATTGCAACAATGGTCCATCTTATTTGTGTTCTACGTTACTACAATATAAAAAGGAGCCCTTCAATCTGATTTATACTGTGCAGTAAATGTATACCAAAGCAAAAAAGAATTTATATTCATTTTCACCCACTTGTGAGATTTCTTCCAGTTTGTTCCACTTGGTCCAGATCCACAGTCATAGGCCTGGATGATGAATGTATATTCCTTCTGCAGTTCACAGTCAATAGGACTTTTTGCTCGAAGACGACCTTCTCCAGATGTCTTGTTTAGCACAACGGCTTCGAAGGGCATTTCTTGTCCATGGATTTTAAAAGCACAGATTTCACCTGTGAGGAATAGTATAAAACAACAGATAATTTCTTAGACGTGGTCTTTTCTAACTGCTGTCACTCGTTCCTTGAGCCACTTGAGCTGCCAGGTGGTAGCAGATGTTCAGATTCTTGCAGTTTAGTTTCCCAACAGTAAAAAAACCTAATGATGCAGAACACGGGCACATTCAAAATATATCTTGCTTTATTTACAGACATGTGTCATCTTTGGAGCAGAAGCAGTTGAAGGAACACAGACGAGTGTCCCTTTTGGACATCTCGGTCACCCACCGACATTCACACTCTCATACATGAATGCCTTCTTGGCAGCAACTCACTCTGCCTCCAAACTGCCTCCTAATATAATAGATCTATAGCTTCTCTCAGGGGAATACTATCTAACAAAATAGATGATATACCAAGGACTAAAAAAATTGATTTGGACACAAAAGACAACATAAAAAAGAAAAAAAATCTTATGAGACTAGGAGTCTGGAAGGGGGGAAAAAAAACCCCTAGTTTCTAGTGATTCATTTTTTAATCCTTCATACTGATGGCAAGGATATGCATGCTGAATTCATTTTTTGCCATTTCAGAATGCAACTTCAAAAATGAAATATTTATACAAAGACCAATGTGGCTTAAATATTTTTATGACACATTAAACACATGCTCTTTTATGAGCAAGTCAGTCTTGGGACACGCATTATAGATTCAAAGCTGTCTCCCACTTACATAATCCTTTTCCATTTATTTCCAATTTACAGTTGTAGCCTTTTGGAAATCTCCTTGCCAATCATATCTGAGTCAACTGCCATATACTAAAGTAACTGTAAATCTACGACCTCTAATTCAAGCCTGGCTCCTCACTCTCTTTTTCTAGAACATATTGTTTATTTTTAGAGAAAAGAGTATACAGTGACTCTCTAAAAGTGTTAGAGTTCACAATTCCTATTATGCGTGAGAAAGCAAAAATGTGAAGGAGGTGTGTGTGAGGAGGGTGGGGATTAGGTACAGTTAGTATTAATACCAGCTCTTTAGGATATTCTCTCAACTACCACCGCATAAGATTCCCTTGATTACAATGGGAGCTGAAGGTGAGCTCAGCTATATACACTGACATTTAGACAGATGAATCCCACACTTAACAATTATAATCAAGCCTATGAATGTCTTTCCGGGATCTGCACACAGTTGTTTTAATAATTACAAGGCATTGGGAAAATACATTAAGTATTTGTTTGGACATTTGCTTGCTCCAAGCGCTCCCTCAAGCGACATGGGAGGGTGGTGTGGCTTCCCAAGGCAGACAAAAGTTGTGGTCTTTTCCAGGCTCTCATTCACCCTCAAAGAGCTCAAATATTTGGGCTGTGGAAGAAGGAATAGATTTTACCGTGAGAATCAGACTCCAAAAAGACTAATACTGTGCATATTCCTAAAAGTAGGCTCCACAATGTTTACAAACTGTTGCACAGGAAACAAAGCATAAGATTAAGAGAGGGCTGAAGTGAAGTGAGTTGTTCAGCTTTGATTGTGGACACTGATCACTGAGTTTGTATCTCAAGTTGTCACACACACCTTTGAAAAGAAATTATAATTTCCTTGCAACTTCAAAATGAAACATGAATCTAACATGATATTGTGGTTTTCAGTTTTATTTTAACTAAATATGAAAATAACAGTGTAAATATGGGCAGTCTAATGGAAAAAATACTATTTGTTGTGTTCTATAACAGTGGCCTCCATAGTTTCTTAATAACAAAGTTTTCCTCAGATCCACAATTCATCAACAAAAATAATAACTTTGGTGGTTTGTGTTTATGATTTTATTGATCCACTGTTTGACTGTAAACATTACGGAATTTGCAGACAACCAGGCCTTCTGTTCTTAAAAAAACAGAAATAGCTCAGGGCAGAAAAAAGTTCTCTCTGTCTTAGTCTAAACATTGATCATTTTTTCCTCTCCAAATGCAGAGGCCTGATGCAAAGCAATCACAGAAGCAGCACTTGTTCTAATTAGCTCTCAGCAAATATTTCGGAAGTCTCTATATCCTGCTCCTATGCTAGATACTCCAGCTTTATATAGAACTCAATTTTGTCTTTTATATCTCCATTCGCCAAAGATAAAATAATGACAGCTGCATGGATATGGGGAGACATTTGTAAACACACTGCAAAAAAACCACATAGACTTCCAGATTCTGGCTACAGAAAGCTACTTACATGAAAACAACTGTGTATGTTTTTAAAAACTAGGTAAGATTTTTTTTCAGAAGAAGGATTTACTACTGTTTCCAAACAAATGATTTAACACTGTTGAAAAATGAAAATACAGAGGAATCATAATGATTCTAAACAGGTATCTCAATGACTATATTGGAAACGATAACAGTTGTCAGAGCTGTAACAACACAGAAAATTAAATAAGGTTCAACATTACACTGCGAGACACACATATGTACAGATACATAGAACTACTAATAATAGGCATTACAAATACTGTCTTTAAAATATGCTATTTTTCATTATTAAATGGAGCTACAGGGCTTTATTTAAACTCAGCCAAGCTAACCCCAGACCCACCTACTTGATGCCAACAGGAATTGTGCCAAGCTTATATTATTTGCTGGGTTCTTAGATATATATTGTCATGCAACTCATTTGAGGAACAGGAGATGGGGTCTCTCTCTTATTCAGCCTCACAATTTAAGTTGTGAAACGACCACATTCGGGCCGTTGGCACCACCCACTTCCCTTCTCCATTGTAAGGGTGAAATAAATAGAGGGCAAACTGGGATATTGTTTTCCTCTCAACAGACACCACAGCAAAATATCAAGCTTTGTTCCTAATTTCATTTGAGTGGATTTGAACAGGTGCATATGGGATGATTCAGGGATCATAAAAATGGTGGTGGCAGTGAGCCAATAAAATAGGGATAAGTTGGTGATACCACATAAAGGTAGAAGCACACCTATGAAATCCTATAGCAATTGCACCCAGGGTAGCGAGAAAATCTCTCTTCTCCCAGGGCAGGATGTACATCCTGAGGGTTTCCAGTTGCTTCCTGTAAAAACTTCTGATTGCAGGGTTTAACTTCACTAAGAGTTGCTTCATTTTAATCCATATTTTACTTAAATTCTGGGCATTATGTTTTTTCTTCAAATCATCCAGGCTAGCATTAGCCATTAGCACATATTAATTTCAAAGCCTGCACTATTTTAAGTTGCAAGCGCTGGTAAAGATCCACAGGTTACTACTGCAGGCATAATAATCATATTATTTCCTCTGTAAAAATTATAATAGCCTGAAAAAAAGCTATTGACAGTTTATCATTTCTGAAATATAACCAACCAAACTTTCCACTGTTTAAAAATTCCTAAAGACAATGTTTCATATTCAGCAACATTTACATGCAAGATTTAGTGATTATAAGCCTTAATCAACCAAATTTTATTGCAAATTACTGCTTTTTATATAAAAAATAAAACTCATGCTTCTTTCAGTAGAAATAAAAATCCCCAATGTTACTCCTTTAACAACTACACAGAATTATACATTTGAAGTCAATTTCAGAAGTTATTAAAAAAATTGCATGCTTATTTTGCCTTTCACAGCTACCTCTGCATTTTCTTCAGCTTTTGTTAGGCCAAGAATACGGAAGACTTCCAGTGAAAAGCTGGGATCTCTGACATTTGATTATTTTCATCAATAGTTAATAAAAGGCAATGGTTGTATGTGAATCAGCAATCACTAAGAGGTTTAATTTGGTTGTATGAAATTCAAGAAGGCTCAAGTGCTGAGTCCTGCACCTCAGTCACAACAACCCCATGCAACACTACAGGCTGGGGAAAGGACAGCTAGAAAGCTGCCTGGGGGAAAATGGGTGTTGACTGAGAGCGGCTGACCATGAGCCAGCGTGTGCCCAGGTGGCCAAAAAGGCCAACAGCATCCTGGCTTGTATCAGGACCAGTCTGGCCAGCAGGAGCAGGGCAGTGACCGTCTCCCTGTACTCGGCACTGGTGAGGCTGCACCTCAAATCCTGGGTTCAGTTTTGGGCCCCTCACAACAATAAAGACATTTTGGTGCTGGAGCGAGTTCAGAGAAGGGCAACAAAGCTGGTGAGGGGCCTGGAGCACAAGTGTGATGAGGAGCGGCTGAGCGACCTGGGGCTGTTCAGCCTGGAGAAAAGGAGGCTGAGGGGAGACCTTGTCGCTGTCTACAACTACCTGACAGGAGGTTGTAGTAGACTGGTAGTGGGTCTCCTAAGTAACAAGCAGAAATGGCCTGGAGTTGTACCAGAGGAGGCTTAGATCCGATATTAGGAAATTTGTTTTCCTGGAAAGGGTTGTCAGGCATTGGAAAAGGCTGCCCAGGGAAGTGGTTGAGTCACTTAGGTATTTAAAAGATGTGTAGCCGTCACACTTGGGGACATGGTTTAGTGGTGGACTTGGCACTGCCAGGTTACTGCTTAGACTCAAGATCTTAAAGGTCTGGAATCCTGCAGTGCAGGGCTGCCGACATTTTGAGTTTCTCAGTACCACTGGGGAGGTTTAATTCTTTGACAAGTTTCTGTCATAAGCTGTAGCTACTGTTTAAATAATTTCAAAACATATAAGATTATGTTTTGAGGGAGGAAAGGGTAGTTGTTTGGGAAAATAATAATAATAGTAAAAAAGAGAGATGCAAAATATCTTTAAGGATAGAAAAAAAATTAAGGCAGTAACTACTGTATATGCTTTTCCAGCTCATTGAAGTCAATGCTATTAAACTCATACTAAAATCCAGGAAGTGATACTGAAATCATAAACAGAGGGAGGTGTTCGTATCTTAATAAAACACGAAAATCATTATTTCCTCATATCTAATTTTATGGGCAACAAGCTCTGCAAAACAAGAGCATAAATCCACCGCTACCCTTCCTATTCTATTCCTATGGATTTGAAATTGAAAAGTGGAGGAAACTGCACTTGCACTCCAAGTGATTCATTGTTGCCATAAGCTCACACCAAATGCACCAGACTTCATTTTTCTGCTGAAGCAGGGATCAATTGCTCAGGATAAAAAGATAGCTCTGTGGGTAGCACATAAGCAGCAGTCATATCTGGGTTTCTTCCTGGCTGCACAATAAGTTTCCCAGGGAAATCACTTAGGTCATTAATGCACTCAGCAACAAACCACCTGAAAAACCCACTCTACAATTTTGTTTAAATAACGTTGCTTAAAAAAAAAGAAGTAATTTTTATGGACATGCTCTGATTATAGTGAGATATATGACCATGTTGCTCTTTTGGAAAAGAGACCACCACTGCTTAGATGCTTAACATGTCACACTGTGCACTTGGATCTGCACAAGAGATCCTTGCACTCCAGCTCAAATGATGGAGAATTGATATACACTTATTTGAAGGCTGCAATAAACTTTGAGATGGATCACAAAAATATGTAACAAGGAGAAAAAGGTTTGTGCACATAAAGATGTGGTTAATTAACTAACGATTATACAGTTCTCTGTATTATATCCTCTACTATAAAAGCATAGAAATATAAAATATTGTCATTCATTTCTCCAAAACACATATCCATGTTCTATTGTAAATAACCTCAAACATTTCTTAACCTTTTCATCTTTCTGAAATCTGCAAGATTCAAGAGAGAAAGAAAGCAACAAGGTTTGATTTTAAGAACAGCACAAAACCATATACCAGCATAATCAATACATCGAGGTCCATGTCTACCTACACCAGTGGAAGGCTTTTTGTTAACCTCACTTTTTATGTTTGCAAGCATCCTGTGAATTCAGCAGTGTATCTGAGTTTCACACACACGTACCCTCAACACAGAGAAACAGCTGTCCAATCTAGTTAAAATGCTGTAAGGCATGGCACAGCCTCTTTAACTGTTACATGATCATTACTGAGAAATATTTGCCTTGCCATTTTTTAGAATACCACATTATTATGAACTATTTGAAAAATAATCCTGCAGCTGTGCAGTTAAACCTGCAAAAACCCCCCATATGAATAAAAGGAACTTTATCCCCCAGAAGCTAAGTGGAGCACAATTACTCAGTTTTCCCAGTTGGGTCATTTTCTGATCTATGTTTTCACACGTGTTATGTATGGGTCACCATCTTCACACACACTACCTGCATTATTTGATTAGTGTTTCACTTGAGGTTGCAACATTTGCAATCAGTGACTGCAGGTTTCCTGCTACTGCAGCAGATGAAGCAGCACTTTGCTTCAGCCAGCCATCTTGCAGTGAACACAGAAGCCCAGATGCTAATTCCACATCTGTGTCTGAAAGATGGATCATGAAGCTACTGCACCTCTAGGTTAGTGAGGTCTAGACTGAGAGAAACAGGAGATAACTTGCCTAGTGAGGCACTGACCCATTTTACTGTGTATATCTTTTGAAAAAAGTGAACCTATTTTATAAGAGAGACCTAGAGGTCTCTGTGTGTAAGATTACAAAGGTTATTACAATGCTTGCAATGATTTCTAGCCACTAAATACTGCTGAGCTGTTAAAGGACAAATGCTAATAAAATACATAAAAGTAACTAATGATGTATAACGTGACTAGAATTTCAAATTAAATAAAGACCTAGGATTAGGAATGTTGGCTAGCAAATATGTGCAGCTTACAGAATTCCAACAGGCTTGTAGGCAAACCTAACAAACATTTTCTGCAGCAGGACAGATGCACCAACTTGATCTGCTAGGTTTGTCTCTCTTTTGCGATATACAGAGCAGCACCATGTCACAATCAGTTTAGAAAATCAACAGCTGTTTAGTCTATTGAGGACTCAGCAGACTGACAGAAAACCTTACTTTTTAATTAAAAGACCTTCCCTGGGGCCCTATATCAAGGCAGACAATTTGAGATGAAGAAGCTTGGAAAATGTTGCATTTATTAAAATTATTCCCCTGAATAATTTGAAATGTATTGTTTTGGGGTATAGTTGGCTAGTTCAAAGCACACAGTGGATGATCAATTCATTTTTCTGTTTCTTTTTACTCAAAGGCATCAGTCAGCTTTAACTTGAGGTGTTATATCAGGAACCTTGGCAAGGACATACTGTAAGCAGTGGACTTGACCACACAAATCAAAGGAGAGGCAAGTACTAGGAGCCAGGACTGTTTTGCAAAAACAACCACCTTATGGTTATATCTACCTTACATCCAAATATGTAGACCAAACCAAAAATGACTATTGGGATCTACAGAAAAGTGATTGCCTACAGGTTAAAAGCAGTCCCGTGTCCTTCTTCCAGCACGCCAATATTTTGCAATAGCCATTCACCCTCTTTTTTTCTCAGGTTTGGAATTTGAAAGATCAGGTTGATGATTAACAGAATGCCATTAAAAAGCATTAGAGAATCACTTGAGAGCAATGGGTGGTCATTTGAGGCTATGTGGGGGTCTGCAGACAGTTGGATGCCAGCAGCTCTAAGCCAGAAACCCAGCACTCACACTAGCACAGGGCTGGACCTGAATGGACAGGTGCTGTCATGGCTGGAAAGTCTGGAGCGAGAGCACCCTGGATGTGCACAGAAGACATAAGAAAGGACAGCAAGATCCACCTGTAATTTATATATCTATATTAACGAAGTGAGGACAAAGAACACAATTTTTTAATGACAATTTTCTGCATGCAGACCTGTCAGGTTTGCAAAAATAAGCATTAGAGAGGTGCAATGTGAAATACTTTTGGATAACCGTGGAATTTTCAGGGTATTGGCAGCCTATGAAGTGAGATAAAAGGGAAATGATGCAGTTTTCGTCTTTTCAATGGCTCCTAAACTCTTGTCAGAGACACATTACGTATCTCAGGACCGTTTCACCTTATGCCCACAAAAACACACGTGGCAGAGAACACAGGGAGTTAAAGGTTAGGAAAGGGGTAAAGTGCTTGCACATCCCCAAGTTTTCACTCAAATATTTACTCTACTACGGCCTCTTCTTATGGAGCAGATTAAGTAAAAACCTTAGGAACATTAATTCAATCTTGGCATGGAGCCTGGGCACAAGGGTTTAATCTGTGCATCCTGCAGATGTGCCGTAAAGTAGAGCACTGAGTTTAATTGTTACAAGAGTACCATATGGTTCCTCCTCATCGCAGCTTTTTTTTTTTTTCCCCCCCATTTGTTTTGATTTCCACTTGTCTGTCTTTAATCTGAAATATTCAGCTCCAAGTATAAAGACATCCTTTGGATTGGATCTGTAGACATGATGAGTTTCTTTGGGCACAAACGCTTCTACTACAAAGCATCGATCACAAATGAAAAATAACAGTCAAAATTACAACATCTAGCCTTTTATCAGAATGGAAATCACATAGCGAAGATAGATTCATCAAAGAAAAGGTAAATGCAGATCTCTCACTACAAGATTGTTTGCATTCTACTTTGTGTGGACACTTAGAATCGCTATCATTATTTCTAAAAAAATACATTCAGCTTATCTTACTCCTCTAAGCCTTACAACCTCCTCCTTTTTTTTTTCTTTTTTTCTTTTTTTTTTTTTTGTACAGTTTATTTCCTACCATGCCTTTATAAAGACAAGTATCAGTGTCATTTTATTCTGCGCTGTTCTTAAGCATATGGTTGCTCCCCCCACCATCACCAATAAGTCATCAAATAGCTCCAGCCACTTACCATAGTTCAGGCAGTAAACAATTGCATTTTACGCAGAAAAGGTGAATTGTCACTCACAGGCAGCTCATGAGAAAGCCTGTTTTTTTAGGCACAGAAATCTGAGAGAGACTCCCTACCGCAGCTTTGTGTAGGATTGCCTTAGCCTACTCATACTTAGTATTTTACGCATTAGAGGTATGAGAACCTCAGCTGTGTGAGCTGACTACACCTCACTATTTCTGGAGCTGCTCTTGAGCAACTGTGACTGGCTATTTTGTTCCTTATTTCCAGCTTTTGACTGTGCTAATAACAACACAGACAAATACTTAAGCAGTACAAAATCTCAGATTTTTCTGAGACAATAGCTTACACCTACTCAGAATTTAGCAAGATCCTTGCTTTTTAACACAGGAGTGTCAGCCAAAACAGGTCCTGATATATTCAGGGATTCAGATGGGACTCCAGCCACCAAACCAATTTCAGAAGCACAGACCCTTGACATAGTATTTATAATGGTAGGCAGTGCTGTGCACCAGTAAATCTTGGGCTGATTGCAAACATTACTCTTTCACGTAATGGTATGGTTAGTAGTAGTATAAAGTAACTTTTGCAATATAGAAAATTGGATTAATTTTTTTTTATACTCTCACCAATATGAAAATAACTATACTGGATATAAAAACCACATCTGCATTGAACCTAAAGATACAGAACAACCATAAAGAACTCTTTAGTAAAAATAGGGGCCCTGTACCTTTGAAGATTTTACAATGGGATATTTTATGCATATTATTTATTCAGTTATGCAAGGAGGTTTGTTTTTTAAACAGTAAATTCAAAGCCACAATGAGCTCAACACACTGGGGTTTGTACTTCTTTATCATCTAACATACTGAAAAACCCTACTTATTGGCCGTATTTCTTCGATGTTATCCTGGTTGCTGCCCTCATCTTTTTGCTTGAGCAGGAGCTATACAGAGGACATAAATCGTATTGTTCAGCAGCTTTGAAGATGATGTTAGCTTTTTTCCCAATGTGGAATTAAAAACAATTGGAAACTTCTCATGAAACTGAGCTGCATCAAAATAGCTGTTTTCAGAGAAAGGTCAGGTTTTCAATTCAGTTCTCTCAAAAACCCCATCAGCATTGCAGAAATGGCAGAACTATCAAAACACTCACAAAATACTTCTAGTTCAGTAAAACTGTATTTTTGATAAATCGTATTTTTACCAGCTCCATTATAAATATTTAATGACTTTGCTCTTTCTCTTTGATTTCTGCTCCCTCTCTGCTGCCCATTTCTGGCTATGTTAGTCTGAGAGCTGTTCGTGACATCACACCCAGCTGCATTTTGTGCCTTTTTTCTTTTTTAACCTATTAGAAAAACATACTTTAAGAGACTGGGAGTGATAGTCCTTCTGAAAACCTGTAGCACCTGTCATAGATTATAACAGATCTGGGATTTCATCCTTGGACTTTCTAGGAATTCGGACTTTCTAGAAATTTGCAATCAGCAGATTTCTTGCCTTCAAAACACACATGATCTTGTAAACATTTCAGTATCTAGGGGTGCAACAGGGGTCATTCCCTCATCTTCTGCCTCAAGTCAACATCTGAACAAGTCGCTTGCTGTTCATGGAAAACTGAAGTCCTGAGGCCTGTGCACACTGGAATGATTGAAACTAGACTGAACAATGCAATGGCAAAAGGCAGTCCCTTGCCGAGTCCTGGTAAAATCTGTAATTGCTAAAGGCTAAATTATCCTTGGTTAACTGAAGCACAATAAAATTAAACCTTGTAGTACAGAAATGAACACAGATCTCTCAGTTACCAGATGCTGTTATGCTGTTAAGCATAATATCGCAGATCTTGCTGAGAGAACAGCTCGTTTTTCTACAAATTCTGTATTCCATCCCCACTTTCATTCTACAAAGTGTAGACGAAAGCTTATTTTTTATGCTTTAGGAGCTATGACTGAACTTTCATTGCAATTTAATGTTTAATTTGAAATTAATGGGATAAAGGATGCAACTATTAAAACCCAACATGTGCAATATAAAGCAATAAAAATGTAACACCATGAAAATTGCACAATAATAAATCATTTCAGCAATTTAGAAAGTACAAATAAATATCTATATAGTTTCTATTTAACTGCTACTCAACAACATAAAGAACAAATTATATTTGCAGTTTCTGAAGTAAATTATAATATTAATTTGAAAATATCTGGTAGGAAACACAAACAAAGTATTTTATCAAGATGTAAAGTTAATTTAAACTCGTTCTGTGGTTAACACAGGACACTATTTAGTTGTATTTGCATTTACACCATCACAACTGGACAATCAGAGCCCACTGGCTGTGGCTGTCCTGCTTTGAGAATGCTTGGCTCCAGCCCTGGGAAGCAAACGCAGTGTCGGCACAGCTTTTAGAACAGATATTTACAGACTTGAGTTTCTGGGTGACAAATGGTTTTCTGGAAGGAGGAATTGACTACCTGCTTGCCAGGGCATTTGCTGAAAACAGCTTCTCTGTTAGCTCTGTCATGAAAACGCCTATATGTTTTGGAACATTCTGATGTCATTTAAAAACTGGTATTTCCTCGTCATGAACAAAGTGCAAAGTTGCCTTCTATAAATGACCAATAATGATGGTGTTATCTGTACTGGTTTGTTTTCTTTACTTGCAAGTCATACCTCCTTGCTCTCAAGACACAAATAACCGTTCACAGTTTCTTCTCCTATTAGCCCTGCAGCACATAACTAAAACTGAGTGAACTGGATCATGCTGCTTCTTGCACATAATTAACAGACTTGTTTACTAAAAGCCTCATTTCCTGATATATTGAGTAAATGCTGATCCTCTAGACTTCACTGGAAACTGCAGGTGGTTACAAAGCCTAAAGACCAGCCCATCTGTCTTAATCGTATTTGAGAAAAACAACATGACTGTACCAGTATTTTTAAGGTCACAGTTTGAAGACAGAGCGATCAAACAGCTGTCAGTGAGAGCTTAAGGAATCTTTAGATAAAACATTTTATTTCTGTAATTCTGGGCTCAGTTTATAGATGTAACAGTTAGAAAAAGCATATGATTTGTTTGAAAACGGAATATGTAGGAAAATAATCAAACACAAAGAGATAAAAACAATGCGACTTTAAGAACTCAGTTACTCTTCCCTTAACACATAGTTCTGTTTGCAGCTTCTACATTTTTTGCAAAATACGCACTTAAACCAGTCTCTCACAGATTAAACTGCTCTTCCTGTGGGAAGTCTGTCCCTGTTCTCATCCACCCAGTGACCTCTGTCCCTCAGGAGCCTTTACAAGGTCCTTTTCTACCCCCATGAACAGACAGGGGATGACGGTAAAAAACCCATTACAACAGCATCTGATACCCCACAGCAAAGGAAAATGATATGTAGAAATTAAATAATATAGGGAAGCAGCTGTGCTTCTGCCAAGGCTTTTGTCTGTAGAACAGAGTTGCACATAATTAGGTGGTGGGGGCCACCTCCATGAAGACTGGCAAACACCAGGGAACTACTTGGATTTGGGACCAAAAATTGCCCACTCACATACCCACTTGCTCTGGGCACAGCACTGGAAGGAACACAGAGAAACGTGGTGCCCTCAAGGAGGTAAATCTCACCTGAGTGAAGTTCTTCAAATAGCCCAAAAGGCATTAACTTCGGTTTTGTTGTTAAATGAAAAACAGGCAGCCTCAACTGGCAAAAAACCCCAGCGACAACCCTTGTCATCCTCTCAGTGTTGTTACATAATTAGCACATTATGACTGTCAAAATTACTTATCCAGATACTGTGATAGCTCACTTATCAGATTATAACTACTTAAACAGCCATAATTGTACAGAGATATGCAGCCAAATAACCCTTGAAGAATTTTGAATATTATAGGTCTGATAAATGAGATGATAATGAAAGGAAAGTAATTAAAGCACTTATTTTTGATAAGTTGTGATTTTCAAATTATCAAGTATGTCAACTTTTACATCTATAAAACCATGATCTGTAAATGGAGTAAAAATGCTTCCCAGCTGTGGCACTGGTACAAGTTTGGGTAATGATACCTGAAAGCAATCCGTTTGGCACATTTCAGGTGGCGTAGCAGCTCCCTCTCCTTCAGAATTCCAGGAATTCTCGGAAGAGCGCGTCTGTGTACATGTGCATACTACAGAGAGCAGGTGGAAAAATACTAGCTGCTAAAAACCAAGCATATAAAAAAATCCTAGCTCAAAAGCAGATGAACCCTTTGTAACTGCTCATCAACAACAGGTAAGTCAGTGCCACTGAAAAATAACTAAAACTTTGATTAAATTTGTGCCAGGCTTAGTTGGTCTTTTGAAATGTTTTTTTATGGTTCACTTTCCAGTGCGGAATGAACGTGTAAACATGCAGGCATTCACACACAAGCTGCTTACGGGATTTACACGATTACCCTCTGCTCTAGTCCATCATTTCAGGGATTCTCTCCCTGTCCCCCCACCTTTTTCTCTCTTTTTCTTTCCCCACAGGGGTGGGTGTGGCAGGAGCAGCGGATGGTGAGGGGGCGAGAACAACAACATATTTTATTAAAAACATAACATATTGTGGTTTCTGATTCTCAGCTTTACATTCTGGGTACGGGACAATCTGGTAACAGAATGGATAATGACTTTTTCTGGTTTTAATTATGAACTATAGCTGTCGCTCATATCAGTTTCTTCACAGCATTGCTCCACTAACCTCAGAAAGCTGTTCTCTGTTTTTACAGCTGTAAGGGAGTGAAATACGCACAATAATCCCAACAAACAATAAGGCAAATGTGGCATTTGAGTGGAAATTTCAGAGTGTTAATGCCTTTTTTTTTTTTTAACGTGAGCAACATACAAACATTTATTGTTTTAATAGTGCATATACACTCTGTGTAAAAAAACTGTGCAAGAATCTTACTGTGTAAATTCACTGGAGAACTCAAAAGGATAATTTAAGAGTTGTCACTAGTACTTTGGTGTTTAAGTCAAAATTACATTAATACAACAACACTCAAAAAGTCATTCTGCTGGCCATAACACAGGAATATACAGGTATTTTTACACAGTATCCACAGTGTCTTTCCCCAAATTTTATTCTCTTAGCCTGAAAATGGAAGTAAAATATGGTCATGGCAAAGATTATATTAAAACACAACCACAGCACTACTTTCATAGGTGCTTTGGAAAGATCTTTGACAGACTGTGGTGTCAAGGCAGGAGAGATCACTTTGTCTTGGTTCATAAGGCACAAACAAGAATAAAAACACAATCAGAATTTCTTTAGGTAATACTGGATTTAAAACAGTGAAAGAACCAATTCAAAATTGCAAGAACAAAGTTCAGCTTCCACAAAACTGATGATATAATATAGATTATGCAGGTCAAGTGAGGAAGAACATTATTCATTATTACATGGATTCTTTTTTTCTCCAGAGACGGAACTCCATGAATTCAGTGGCAGTGAGGTGGCCTATGTTTTGTTAGAATGTTGAAACCCTTTAATCACAAGCACATTTGGTTTCTGCTACTGACTGCACTGTTGGTAAAATAAGAAACAAGGCTTAAAGTAGACACATTGGTGCTGGCAAGAATTATTTTGAGATAGTCTATTTTCAACTCTATGATGGGTTTAAAAAAAAAAAAGTGTACATATATATATATATATATATATGTGTATGTATATCCAACAATTCAGAGTGGCTTTCCAGATTCTATACTAAAAATTCTACTAACACAGGAGAACAAAGACTTATTTTAAATGAATTATATGAGTTCCTCACTCTACCTCTTTTAAAAGGATTTGATCTACATTGAATCGCATTAGAAAGAATAGTGCTGCATGAGTCAAAACAAGAAACAAAATAATGATGAAAGCAAGCCTTCCAAAGAAATACTTGAGGAGTCTTTGAATGAACAATGAGTAGGTTATCAATGAGATTCCTGCTTCCAGCTGGGGTTCGTGAAACTATAACTCCTAGGCTGAGATCTAAAACCAAGATGACAGTGAACTGTTGAAAATCCCTGCCCTGAGAACAGAGAAGTCAGTTGTCAGCAGGTGGTTGATGGAGAAAAGGGCAGGAAGCATCAGAGAATGCAGCATGGTGTCTTCTTGGTATAGTTTACAGACAGACCTAGTAAACCCAGTGACTGGAAAGATTATTTTTCTAATCTAAGATTATTCTTGTAACCTAAGAAAAATTAATCTGTGAAATTCCACACCAAGACAGGTTCAACAGAGCCAGGCACAGTCAAGTTCAACTCAGGCAAGAGGCCGTAAGGGACCGATTGTGAAGAGAGGACAGTGACCAATCCAGATCTGTCAAACCCTCATGGAAATAAAGAAACCTGTAGTTTATGGACCCAGACCTGACACATGCAGGGTAAATAGCAGAACATAATGCTGTCAGACCTATCTCTTGGAAAGCATCTTCGGTGGAGAAACTAGGGAACAAGAAACATATGCAGCTTATCCCCAAGACATACTGCCATGTTTAAGAAAAAACACAAGCAGCTAGATTTTGAAGGGTCAGAGCCAGCAAACTGTTTTTACCAATCTATCATGAATGTACCAAGGCAGTAATTGCGCAGTTTATTCTATGTATGTCACGTTTTCCTGAATTTAGACACATATTTTTGGAATTAAATTTCCTATATAAATATATATTTAAACTTTCATAACTTTCATAACATCAACCCTCAGGGTATGTGGAGAAGATCATGTTCATTCTGAATACAATGTGGCCATTTATGACCACGGCCCATCAAGGGATAACCTGAGGTACAGATTGCAAGATCTGGTCCTGAATGAGAGGCAGGTACGCTGTAGGTAGGGCCTGTTCAGGCTAAGGAATCCATGCTACCTAGAACCCCATGAATCTGCACTCTTCCAGCTTTGGTGCCACCAAGAACCTCTTGCCATGAGATGCTCAGAACATTCCGCTAAAAATATTAAAGGCAAAAGTATGCTGCAAGTATTACTGACACCAGCATCTGGTCTGCAAGATCTTTAAGGACGGCAACTCAGTTCACAAATTAGAGATTCAAATTTTAAACATTTTACTTTAGAAAAAGAAATATTTTCTTTTTTTACATGCTAACTTAAACATATTTAAAGTAGAAATTGTTGAGGCACAATAAACACTGGAGCTACATCTCCAGTTTTACAACGTCATTATTCATGTGAGACTTTCCTTTAAGATACTTTTAAAGAAGTACCTAGGTTGATCATAAAAAACCTATGTATTATAGCCATTTCTTCAACAGTAATTCTGTTTAAACTTGCAGTGACACTAGGATGATAAAAGATGGAATTGGATTATGTTGCTTATGACAAAAGCTCCTATTATTTAATGTTCCTCTTTATAAAGAAGGTTCCTAGAGCCTCTTTTGTTTTGTTCATAACTTTACTATCTGATCTTAGTTTCCCCCTGTCATGACTTCTAATGTGCTCCCTTCTTCAAAAACATCATCACAATTGGTTCAAAGTCACAGATACAAGCTCTGTTAACAGCAGCTCTGTGCCTCTAGCCTCCTTTATTTCAGTATTCTGTTTACTTTCAATAGAGGTTTTAAAACGGGATGGTGGACTACGCTATGCAAATCTGACCAGGTTTTCACCTTCTGATGAAATCAGTATTTGGACATGTTCAACAAACTTGGCAGATACACGCAGTCCCAGGTGCGGGTAGCATGTATTAGCTAAGCAGAACTTTCTGTCACATTTCTTATCCCAATTTGAAGGATTCTTCAGGGTCATACTAGATCTGAGAACTGGAATACAGGTTCTCAGTGTGTCCCTGCAGGACATTTTCTAATTCTGAGTTGTTTACAATTCTTCTAATAACTACCCACAAAGGAGAGTATTGTGAAAATATATAAGCTAATGCCTTCTGCCGGACCAGTTCACTCTCACGTTTATTGCAGAACATAGTGCTTCATGTCATTTTTTTGTGCAACGGTTGTGGTCAGAGCATTCGCTAAGATCTGAAAGTAAGAAGCCAGAACTAATCCCTCCATCTTTACACAGTGCTATCTTTTTTTAGTGCTCTCATAAAAGGATATGTTGTTATACGGGAAGTGTGGGAGCACATAAAAGGTCTTTCTTACAGCCTTGCAGAGGAGAAGAAGGATACTAATCACACAACCCTATTATTCTCTCCTCTGGGTGAGAGGACGATCACAGACCTCGCAACCTCACTCCCTGTTAGCAAGTCAAGTTTTAATAAGGAACTTATTTTCTTTCTTAAAAACAAACCAAAATAAAACAAAATCTCTAAAAATGAGGGGGAAAAAAAAGGATCAGAGAAATGGCTTAACAGTACAGGGAGAGGGGAAAACCAGCCATTCCCACTAGTGATATTCAGTCTCAGATAGATTAAGGAGGCACACACCTCCATTTTGTTGTTTTTTGGTAGTTCTTTTGATATAGTGGTTGATTTGTCAGCTCATTCCTCTCTGCTCCAGCTACCCAGTTTTCTATATCTGCCACTCCTTTGTCTGATGTAGGGCAAAGGATCAAAAGACTGACAGCAAGGAAAAGAACTGGAGTGGCTGATCACACTCAGGCATTGCATCCAATTATTTCATGGAGCTTGTTTAAATTATTCAAGTCCCTCTTCTGTTGTTTATAACCTTGTGAAGCTTTTCTTCCTCAAGTTTTTTTGGTAGCTGATTTAAAACCAGTAAATACAAATAATGGGGTGATGTAGTTTAATTGAAGATTTAGTTGACTCTTCAAAGAGCATGACTTCTGATAGTATTTCGTATTCAAACCACAGACTTCTGCCTGAATTGAATAGAAACAATGTCTCTCACACCAAGAGTCCTGAATCAGATTACAGAGGAATTTACTTGCCTACTCCAAAATGATTTTGTTCTCTGTCAGAATTAACTTAGTAGCTGGACCTCACCATTAGTTTTCAATCTGCTCTAGCTGACAAAAGTGAAAGGTGCTAATAAAGAAACAAAAATGGGTGAAAAAACACATAGGGTATAAAGCAGTCACAGCTGAAAGACTCAGATCACTCATTTTCTCCTTCAACAAGTATATCCTGCTCAGAATAAGAACTCAAACTCTACGAATGAAAAAGGTAAGTGTTTTTAATCTCAAAAAAAAAAAACCCCAAACCAAACCACACAACAAAAAAACCCAACCCAAACCAACAAACAACAAAAACAAAAACCCAAAGAGTAAAAAAACCCTACAAAACCATACACACACACACAACTCCAAAAACTACAAAAACAACAAAAACACCCCACCAAACAAGAAAATAAATGTGAATGTAGAAGGAAAAAAAGAATTCAAGCATGCATAACATTCATTCCATTATGAGGATAAGAACTCACCAATCATCATAAATTATATGACACTTTCCTTTAGAGAATATTTTTGGTTCTGTTCTTCCCCCCTCTTTTTTTTTTAAACACTTGCTATGAAAAGACTAAAATTGGTTCATGTCCAACAGCACCCTGCTGAATTCACAGGATAGAAGGGTGTGAATAAATCTGCTTTGAGCCAACTTCCAATCTCTGGGCATTATAGATCTGCAGACCAGAGAAATATTTCATCTTAGATTTTCAAATTATTGTTGGTAGGATGCATCTTAATGACTCAAGCAAATGGCTTTATAGGAATCTCTGTCAGCCTAACGTTCTGTCTCAAAAGAGCCACCAAATAGCTCTTACAGTAGGAAGATCGTTAAAAAGCTAGTTTTCCATGTAATACACATAGACAGCTGAGTCTTGACTATGTGTAGGTGTAGACCTTCCAAGGCGGGGCGGGGGCGGAATCACTTCCCTAGGAAAGAACATCTCTCTTAAGATTTCTTTTTAACCAACTTTCAGCTTCCTAGTGTGGATTTAATGTCCTCTTCAATATTACCCAAGGAGGAATGAAATACATAGAGAGTTTTTTCTTCAAGTAGAACTGAATAAACTTCTTCAAAGAATGATTCAATACTTTGCTCTAAATATAGTTAAACCAGCAGTAAATACATCTTATCAGTCCAGCTACTCTGGATTCATTTTTCAGAACAGATTTCTGCTTATAGTAGTACTTATTTTCTGGTTCTCTATAAGCTTTCCTAGTGAACAGTTTGCAGTTTTGAACCCATTTATCCATACCAATTCCCCATAAAAGACTGTAAGCAATATTTTACAGAATAGGAAGTAAAATACAGCATCAGTAACTTAAAATGAAATGAAACCACTAGTGAAACAGTGAATTATACCCGCATCATTGCCATCACAATTGTATTTTAAACCTTGGTTATTTGCTCTTTCAGAAGAGATTTTTTAAAAAAAAATTTTTTTAATTTCTTGGTCTGATCTATGGAAATCTCTGAAGTCACAGAAAGCTTCCTAGGAATATATCTTTCCTAATCACCAGGCTTCCTTAGACCCTCTATGGGATGTTGATTGGAAAGACAGAAACAATATGTTTATGACGAACAGAGGTTTGATCCAAACTGCAGTCCATTAATATGGATCATGTACTTCTGAAACTTTCTTTAATAAACAGCTGAGAAATGAAGGTTTAAAAAAAAATAAGGAAAATAAAAATATACCAACCTCAACTCAAAATCAATAACGACATCCCACAGAAATCTAAGACATTTGAGAAAAACTAAAACGTAAAAAGATGAAACTGTAAACTGGATATAAATTTGTACCAGAAATACTTTCATAGCACCAGGACTATTTGCATACACAATATTACAAGAAATTAAGCCTGGAACAAGCTTACCACAACAGTTTCACAGACTGTGATCACAAAAACAAACCCCATGGAAAGTATGCTGAACATTTCTATAACTCATGGAAATTTGGCATGGTTATGGGCACACAGCACATGTCATTTCTGCCTGTGTATGCCAGGTGATAATCACGTGGATGAAATCAATGCCATGGTTACCTCTTCCAATTTAATGTCACAGAAATGGCTGTACAGGTAGCAATGAGACCTAAAGGTCACTTACATGGTCTCCATGCTGACAACATATGGGTGAGGACAGGAAGCAATCAAAGATTGCTGAAAATTAAAGAAATGAAGAAACTATAGCCTAATTGTAGGAATTGTGGCTTCTAAGTGTGGCCGAGCACCTACAGAAGCTGGATCTGCCAGAATGAGGTCTTGGACTGCATTTACATGCCTAAAATAAGCACACAGCAACATGATATTTTTCACTCTCAGACTAAAACAAAGCTTAAACTGGAACAGTTTGCACTTGAGAGTATGGCATCTCCTTGATTTGATCAAGTGATCTTGATTGCAATTTGACCAATTTAAGGATATACTTGAATGCATGTTAGTAAATATTAATATATCCAGTTGAACTGAGCACTTCTGTTGTTCTGCCAGTGGTAACTGAATTTCCCTGGACATACACTTGCATAGTGGTTTAACTTTCAGACATTTCTATTTGTTTAAGATATATTTATATAAAATGGGAAACAGAGATGGTAAAGAATTCATTGTCAACCAAAACACTCCAAAAATATATATATATATTTTTTTCAGATTAGGAATAGTTTTCACTTATTGAAACTTAAAATGCATTTTAACACTCTTTTCTCTATTGTCCAGTTCATTAACTTGGGGAAAAATATATTTTACAGGATTAATACATACAATATGATTTCTGTAATATGTTAGTGGCACATTTTTATACATATGGAGTATATATTACACACTAAAGGGTTCTGTTTAAAAGACTTAATAGAGGAAGTAAAATTTCCAACAACGAACTTACAAAAAGTACGAAGAGAAAAAGGGAAGAGAGGAAGTAGGAAATGAAATATATTTCAAAATAACCATGGATTTTCATTTAGCATTTAATTAGCTACTCCACAGTACAATTCAGTCTGCACAGTAATACATATTTTAATATGCCCCACTATCCAGCTTCAAAGGAGTGTCCTTAATGGCAGGGTTTCAGGTTTTTTGGGAAAGACAGATGAGAACTAGATGGAATGAAAACAGAATGGAAATTCTTCTATGACAAAATATATATAATTCAATTAGCACACATGGCTGAAACCTCAAATGAAGTTAATGAATTGCATTGTGCAATATGCCTTTGAAACAAGATTTAAACTAAGTCATTATTAATTGAATAATTAATGTTCCTAGTAATTGACAGGCCCTGCTTTAGTTGCCTTTAATTTATTCATTCACATGACAGGCTATTCCTTAGTATACGGAGAATGATTTTGAGATGTGTTTTCCATTAGGCAGGAAAAGGATAAGCAGCAGATCTATATGGATATTTAAAACCAAATTATGTTGCAGAAAGTCAGTCAATATTTGCCAACTACCGGTTTTGTTAATAACTCTACTCCACAGTTCTATGACAATTGTGTCTTGGTGGACTGAACCTGGGAATAATCCACTACGTTTTGCAGATGGCAGAATGGAATCTTCCTGATCTTTCTGAAAATTCGATTCATGGAGTTAAATATATTTTAAAAGAAATAATGAAATGAATATTTATGTTGAAGAAGAACGGATGGGGAATCCATATTTAAATAATTTTAAATCATAGTTAAAAATTGCTTTCTGCACACCCTCTGTTGTACTAGCATATGTCAACATCTTCTCAATACAGTTTTTGTATAAAATACTACATAAAACCTTTATCTGCCCAGTAGCCCACAGAATTTAAAATGCATTGTCACTCTATGGGCAGAGTGTAAAGACAAGCATAACTTAAATACTTGCTCTCTTCTTGCATTTAGCCATTAGAGGGCTCTGAATGCAATGTCCTTTTCACGAGGTTCACTCCAGAAACCCAGAAGGATTGGTTAAAGTATGATTTGTCACTTCTTACTTCTCAGGGGTTCACGCAGTATTCAAAATACAATTGTGTTCAGTTGAAAAGGATTCCTTGCAATGTTTTCTCACTTTGCAGCAAGTCTCTGGCTAAAGTTGAAACCAAGTTTCTATATGTAAATGCCAGATTCATTGCTGTGGCCAACTCCTGCCTATGAAATAGGAAATGCAATAACAAATTCAGAGATTCCATTCCACTAAATTTAGGGGAAGCATTTCTTCCTCCAGTCCACCAACAAGAAATCTGGAATGACAGCTCTGTAAACTGGGACTTGTATAAAACTGCAGAGTTCACAAAGAACCTGAGGTCACACACAAAATATTGCAGTCCAGCCTGGAGACCTGGCCAGGGAAGAGGATGACAGTCAGTCATGATTTCCTGCAGCAAAGTCATTTGCTAGAGAGTCCAGCTCAACACAGGTAAAATGACACAGCAGAATGGAAAATTCAGCCTGAAGAGACTTCCCCAACTGCCATGTCAATGTTTTTGTTTCCATGGAGGAAGTATAATATGGCTGCTTATAATTAGATGGACCCATATATTTAAAACGATGGCCTCTTTTCAGTGTGATAAAATGAATTTCAAATGCTAGAAACAAAGATATTTCATTCATGAATTAAGCATTCATAAATGGAATATTCATTTATGAATACAATCAATTTCTAGTAGTTGTACTACTGAAAAAGTAGTTTGACAGTAGAGAAATCATCCATGAATTTTCATTACACCATATCAGAGTTTCACTCTTTATCTTTCATAAACTTGGACTAAATCACTGCTGTCTCCAAAAATGCGTTGGAATTCCCTTTTTAAGACTATCACAGACCAGGAAGGGAAAAAAAAAAAAAAGGCAAAAAAGAAAAAAAAAAAAAGCAGCGCCAACTAGTCTAGTGGCTCAATTCACAGATTGTTCTACTGCAGCCATTTAATGTACTTATGCACAAGTTAAAAATTTCACCATGACCTTTGACTGGGTCCTTAGCAGGAAGCTTATTTGATTCGTGAGCAAGGCCACATGCTGCCCTTGGCTTTAGGGGGCAGCTCACTGCAGCACAAAAGCAGCTCTAAAGAACAATCAGAGGTGGTAGCAAGACCTTATCCACACAGAAATTTAGCTGACATCATTAATTAATTCTGTAATTATGCTAAAAAATGGAGCTACATTTAAGTGGGGTGTGATCTCAAGGAATTTATGCATTAGGATGAAAGTAAACATTTATTCGTTTAGCCAATTTACTTACAATTACTCAGCACCTCTATTTCTCCTTTTATAAACAATTGAACAAAAAGATTATGGGGAAAGGGGAGGACAACAGAAACAAGCAGGAATAGTAAGCACCAAACTACACTTCTCTACAAGATTAGGTAGCCTCTGCTGGTGGAAGGCTTTCGTCTGAGATACAGAATGAATGAGGAATTGCTGGAGAGGGGAAGGTACGAGAGGCACATTTCCCTTCTCCTACCTGAGAGTAAATTGAGAAGGGCCTCCAGAGGCTGTCACTCAAGAGTTTAAACCAACTTGTTCTGGCATTGAGTTGTGATTCTGGAAATAAAGTAAGCCTGGAAGAAGGGCAAGACTGGGAGATGAGAGTTTATTCTCTGTTCCTGGCAGAAGGAAATGTAAACCAGCTTCCCTATAACTGAAATTCTGTAGTTCACTAGTGTGATTCTAGGTGAAAATCATGAACGACTAAGACCCATTTCACCAAAATCCTGAGTTATAGAAATACGTAGGACACAAGCTGCCATCTTTTTTCCACTGCCATTAAAAACAACTTAGTCACTGATGACAGTGGGAGCTGAGCTTACAATTCAACCCTATATTTTTACCCCAATAAAAGAGTACATGCACATGTTAACCTTATTGTGAGAACAGCTAGGTCCCTACATAATGACAGAAAACATCTACTTGCTAGTAATGGAAAACCTGGGTTTTTTTTCCAGTAGGTCTACATAATGAACCGTATTGGAATACAAGTTGTTTTAAAACTATGACAAATCTGATGTATTATTTTCATGTTGAAATACATCATTAAGAGGTCATTTGTCCTGAATAAAATTGTGTGGGAAATAGGGATTATTTTTAAAGTGCTGGGATCTCTTAAAAATCAATAAACAGAGTATCCAATGGCCAGAAATAAAAGGTGTATGATTGTTGGAAAGGAAATGTCAAGATACAACCCCATATAATGGGGTAATATTTTTCATTTGGAATTCATTAGCTCCTGACACACACTACTAGCGTAATAATTTACATCTCTCTCCAGTTACTTAAAGTAAAATCTGCAGAAATAAACCATAAATACCTTCATTGGCTTTTGTGTTGCCAGCTGAAATTGAACATGAAAAGTAAATGGGAAAATTAATTCAATGCCAGTAAGTTGATCACTTTGGCCCAGCAGTTCTTGCCTGCAAATGCCTTTTTAAAAGAAAAAATAGAACCTAAAATAATTTGAAAATTGTGATTCATGGATTTCACAAAAACCTCCTGAAGTATTCATTTGTTTACTACTCAAAAACATACAGTACACAAGTAGCTTGCAAATTACTAACACAGTAATATTAGGATTTTTTTAGATATCAGAAAATCAAAAATTATTCAAGATGGAGTTTACATTTTAGTTCATATTTTCTGATTGAGAAAAAGGGACAGATAAGACCTTTTTCACAAAAAGGTCTTCCTTCATTGTATAGAGTCATTTAAATCTGTAACCAAAACCTGCATTAATAACAATCTTGCCTTGCCCCTAGAGGTTTTCCACGATTTTATTACAGCAGAGAACCAAAACAGACTTTCTTTTACTTAATTAAAAGAGGAGATAAATCTTTTGAACCTATATAAAACACCTGTAAAACAATCTCACAAGACAGCAGTTTGCTATGTGAAAACAAACACAAACCAACGAAGCAAACAAAAAAGACAAATGTAAAGTTATCAATACAATTATTTACCTATAGAACATGTCCCCTGTATACAGGATTACTAATGGAATTATCTTTATTTGGTATTTGCCTGTACAGATTTCCTTTCCTCCTCCTCCTGCATTCAGATCAATACGCAAATATATTAGCATTTCTCTAATGTGATTGTGTTTGTTGCTCCAGTACGTGGGGCCACATTTGATAGCGCAGTAAGGCTGGTGAAGCCGATCCTCTTATTTCACCATCTTATTTGCTGCAAATAAACTTTTAAGACCCAGAATTCATTTCCCAAGTGACCTAGTGAGGTAGAAAGGCCCTTCTTAGATGACACCTACTTACTGAGCTTGCCAAGGGACACCAGCTCACAGCCGTGGCCCCCGTTCTCACCCCACGCTTCAACATGCCTCTTCCTCAGTTGTTCACAGCAAAATGCTCATGGGAATGAGTTGTGAAACAGATTGCGAACTGAGCCAGGTTAAAAATAACTCCTAAAAAAAACAACCCCAAGTCTTCACATTTTGACATAACCCTCAGGGACTTAGAAAAGCCTTTTTAATGTTTTTTTTCCACATCCATAACTAACCCACCCATGCGAACGTAAATACTAGTTGGACCGTCCTTTTAATTCTCATGCTCATCTATGCTTCAGTTTCACAGACTAAGAACTGTAATTTAGGTTTGTAATCCCACTGAAGACTCTAAGATTACATAATATAAGCATAAGTAAATACAGAAAAATCATTAGTGACATGTCTCAGGAACTAATCTAAATGGAGTTTCAGTTCCGAGGCTTACAAGGAAAAGTTTAGGTTTGGGTTTTTTCTTTTTTTACTGGTTTTTGATTTGGAAGGCATATTTTCCTCATTTTTTGGTATGGATTGTGGAGATTTGCTGTTGGTGACAACTGAACATGGCTCGTTTTTCAGAAAAAAAATCATGCTTTAGTGCTATTTCCAAAACCAGAAATACTGTCTGTTACAGCTGAAGGCTTGCATCATTTTATGAGCCAGAAATGGGGTAATGAGATTTTTTTTCCCTACTTTTTCTACAACTGTGGTCAAAAGGCAAAGGGAGAATATAATACAGACATGCAGCTCTTCTTCCTTAGGGAATGGAGTCAGGTGAGGAGAAGAGCAAGAAGTTGTACAGGCAATAACAGTGGGAAAGTCTATTTTGAAATACAATCCACGAAGAAGGAAAAGCACTAGTTCCAGCAGGTAGCTGGTATAGCTCCAGATGACTTAGATACACCCACATGAAATTAGATTGGTAGATGAAACATAACTCAGAAAATATTGCTATTCTCAAACCTCACTCATTTTTCTTGGGTGTATTTTAATGAACAAATAGAAGCTGAAATTGCTCAGAAAGCTTTCAGTGTGGCATGGTGTAATGAAACTCTATCTATGAAGGAAAATTAACTCCAATGGTATTGAATAAAATAACAATTGTGGAAACAAAACGGAAACCCACTCAATTAAACCTAAAAGCTTTTAGGAGAATTGCTTTACAAATAATCAAAACAGAAAGTCAAATATTCAGGCATTACACAAAAAAGGGCAAGCACATAAGAAGATGGCACAAGTATACTAAGAATACAAACAATGTAGTCACAGGCTTATGAGTCTTTGTTTTCAAGTGCAAAATGAAACATCCATAAAACGCTTACAAAATTTAAAAAGCACTTAGGAATGGATCCCTCATTCCTGCACCTGACAGAAGTTGTGCTGCTAAGCCAGAATTTGTTCTGTTGTTCACGTGCAGGACATTGAAAACATTCAAAGAAATACAGAATCAGTAAAAAAGAAACAAAACTACTAACAGCCCAGAGAAAGTTTTAGCATTTTGAGTTGTTTGTTGCTGTTTTCCAACTGCCTTTAGATCTAAAGCATCCACAAATTCTAACTGAAAAACTATCTCATTAGGAACAACAACCATCGGGGATGGGTGAACAGGTCCTCTGTAATTTAGTGTTAGGTACCTGCGTCAGCCGTACAGTGCTCCAGTACCTCCCTCTAGCTCTGCAAGCTCCAAGTAAACCCCAAACACTGTTTCCATTATTTTCCTTTTTCAGTCTTTGTGTGTGTGTGTGTGTGTGGACTCCACAAAAAAGCTATGGAAAGCAGAGAGAAAAAATACATACGTGTGCATGTGCATCTGTCTCTCACAGGTAAAAGCAACATTTAATCATAGTGATTCTGCAACCAAAAGTAGGGCTTGTCTCAGGGTCAGAGACTTATTTGATTTACAAAGAAAACAAGGATAATTTCTTAGAAGTAAAGCATTAAAAAAGCTTAATTGGGTTGTGATGATGGCATAAAAAGTCCTTTCATCCACTTTTATAACAGTGGCTCCTAGCAACCAGAGTTACTCCTACCTGCCAAGGCCTAGATATGGGACACAATCTGTGATAAAACTTGTACTACCCAAGCAGGAAATTGCAAAATTATGGGCAATTCACTTCCTCTGTGTAAAAAGCCCTATTTCCAGCATCCGTAATTTTGAACTACAGAATGACAGGATGCCAAGTTTGTGTCAATCACAGGTAATTTGGGGATTAAATAAGTAACAAGGGCTCTAAAGGCAAACGTAGTCTAAAAGCTTAAGACGGTTTTGACTTTAAATGTTAAGACATCCAACATTTTATCAGTGAAAAATTTCAGCAGTACCCTGAAGCAGAGACATTACGCCCTTTATAAAAATATTATTTTCCCTAATGTGCCTTCCTAATGAAAGGCATATTAGGATTATTTTGATTTGTATTCTCTTTCTAATCTTAAATTTTTACAATTTAGTATGAACATATTTGTTGTCCATGATAGAAGGAATCAATGGTAAATCTTTACAATTCAACAAGCAAAATGGACATGTATTGCTCTATTTCAAAAAGTGTATTGTGCTGTTCTAATTTTTCTCACCAGTTTAATTCTGTGTCAACTGCCCAAGTTCTTGTTAATCACCTTTGACGCCCTCACAATACCTAACACCATTTTCTCTTCCACCTCACACATTTTCAGCAGAATCTCACAGGCATTTTACACTGTTATTCTTCTGTCCTTGTCATCTGCCATCACAGACCACAAAGTGGAGACATACTTCTTATCTACTCCTTTTATCAGCCTCAGTAGCACATCCCCTTACTTCCCTCGATGCAAATTTCTTGCCCAGACTGATAAGTCTCCCTCTTCCCTCTTACAGTTACTTCTCCTTGCCTTGCACAAAAATCAACCAAACAAAAACAATCCGCATCCTTTCCACCACTTGCCTGTCCATACCTTTCCCTAGCTACTTGGTGGCCTTGACAATTCAATGTGCTGTTTCTTCAAGCTGAAAGTCTTAAAAATTCCACCCACCCACTCCCAACATTTACTGAGACCTGAAGACACTGCATCAGTGTCCTTTTAATATGTGTAAGGGTTTGGCCTGCAAGTCCTCATGAAATGAACTTGGGAGATTCTTCAAGCTTGCAACAATAAGGACCTCCCTGGCATTTATGGTACAACACATGTTCAGGTTTCGTAAGCTTGTGAGATTTCCTGTCTTTGAGACATTACTCTCCCACAAGCCCTGTTTATAACCAGCCAAAAAACTACTGTTAGGCTGACAGACAGAGAAACAGACTGGTTATAAAATCCTTTCTTCCCCAGGAACACCAACCAAAGATACGTATCTGCCAAAATGCAAGTTACAAGTATATTTATGAATAAAAATATGTTTAGTTAAAATGTTAAATCAGAAGTACAATAATGATCAGACAGAATTGACTGGTATACTTTACTCTTAAATGTAAGCATACCATGGCTTCTTCATACCTACTGATGTTGTCTACAAGTTAAAGAAAACCACACTCATTCTGATGTGCATTTTCTACCAACTCAGTACTCCTTAAACATACAGGGTTTAATTTTAAGGTTTTTTTACTTTTTCACTTAAAAGAATGCATCAAAAATAAAAAGTTGAGAGACACATAGAACAACATCTTGGTCTGTGCGCACATATATCCAAATTAAACCTGGAAGTAAACTTCAGACAAGTATCTGACTTTGCATTAAACAATATAAAATTGTCTAAAATGTTGTTTAGAGTTTTTCTTTTAATAATGCATTAAGCAATATTAAAAGAGTCATCAATAACCCTGACTATATTTTAACAATGCAAAGAGTACGGAACACATTAATATTATATTTGTACACCTAAAAGCTAAATACAAACTGAATGTGTATTTTGGTATCAGCACAGTTAAAGGTATATATTTCATAACACCATGCTGATTGTTCAATAAGACTAAAACATCAGAAACCAAATTTTCAACTGAGGGAGACTATTGGGTTTGGTGCAGCAGGGCCTGAGATAAGATTAAGACAGACAACATTTGCAAAAAATTTCCTTTTAGTTTTGGTTGCTTTCTTAGGAAACCTATTTTCCCTAATGTTGTAAAAGCATGTCTGTGGCATTATTTTCATTTTTATGTCATGTCTGAAGGCTGCAAAATCTTTCTGGTTCAGCTGAAAACGAAACTCTACTTTTCTGTAGCAAGTACCATGAAGGGACTTAACAGTCACACAACTAATGTGGTTGTTTATTAAAAGGGCTTGTCACGTATAGTGCATGGTTAAAGACATCCTTCCAGCCTCACAGTACAAACTGACTTCCAGTGCCTTCTGCAAACTTTTCCTGTCTGCACATAGTGTTTTTCCCCTTTGGTTACTAGCATTGCGCTTTAGAATTTAAGTAGCATTTTGGAGGGAAGGTAAGATAATTCAATACTTAGCCTACTTTGGAGCCAGCCTGTAGACAGGTAAGACTTCATAAGTCTATAAATTCACCACTTGCTCCTGTGTAAAGATGCGGCACTGTGTTAATCACACACCTGCTGCTGCCATTGCTCCTGCTGCTTTCGTGACCGCTGCCTCTGGTACTGCCAGTGGCACAGCGGGATCCACAGGAAAGCTGCTGGCAGGGAGTAGCTCAGTATTTAAAACACAGCCTTAGTTTTAGGCATCCTTTTCCAAGAGACAAATGTGCAGTTTGTACAACAGAAAACACAGTAATAGCAGCCCCAGCAAGATGCAACTGGTATGGATAGGATGTATTGTAACTGTGGAGCAGAAAACTTGTTCCTACTTATCATATAGTATGCAAGTGTTCAGGGTTAAATGAAACAGAAAAATACCGCTACAATCACACTGTACTCATGTGCAACTGAAAAAAAATACAGATGCAGAAAAAAAGAAAAAGCTAAGAGAAATGCAGGCAGAAGTATGGTACCTAGGTGTGCTTTCCCAGTGCAGAAAGTAGTTGTTCAACTTTCATCTGGCCTTTCATCTTTTTAATACGTAGAATTTCTACTTAAATTGTTATTGCATGCAGTTCTCAGCTCCTTTTTCAATTTTTCATAAAAATGCCTCAAGTATGCACATAGATACAGCGGTTACACCGTAAAAACAGTTAAGCCTGGCTTAAGCCAGACATTTAAGTGTCAGTTTTTGGTTTTAAACATCAACATTGCCTGGGGAAAATAAACCAACTTCAATAAACAAACATACCACCACCGTTCACTAGCCCCATGAAATTCATTCATGGGAGAAAGGAATGATTGATGAATAATTCCAATTTGCTACTCAAGATCAAAGGCAGTTATTCGCTAGGACACAGAAGGCACTTGAGATTTCTCTGCAATGTAATCTTTATCACACAGCCTATTTCCTAAGTATAGACAAGAGGAGAGTAGTAGACAACTGTGATACGCCAGAGGGTCGTGCTGCCATTCAGAGGCACCTTGACAGACTGGAGAAACGGGCTACCAAGAACCTCATGAAGTTCAGCGAAGTCTTGCCCTTGGGAGGAATAACCCAAGGGACCAGTACACACTGACAGCCAGAAATGTGCCCTTGTGACACAAAGACTGATGGCATTCTGGACTCCATCAGGACTGGCAACAGGTTAAGGGAAATTATCCTTCCCCTCTATTGATCCCTGGTGAAACACATCTGGAGTTTTCTGTTCATCCTTGGCTCTATAGTTCAAGAGAAACATGAAGCAAATCCAGAAAAGGGCCACAAAGACGATTACAAGATTGGAGCACTTGACATAAAAGGAAAGGTTGAGAAAAATGGGATTTTTCAGCCTGGAGAAGGCTCAGGGGAGAAGAAAGAGCTAGGCTCTTCTCAGGCATATCCAGTAGAAGGATGAGAGAAATATAAGCACAAATTGCCCAGGATGTTGCATTTAAACACCCAAAGGGCCCCTTTTCACTGTTACGGTGGTCAAACTCTGGAACATCTTGCCCAGAAAGGTTGTGGAGCCTCCACTTTTGCAGATATTCAAAACTAAACTGGATGTTACCGTGGCAACCTGCTCGAGCTGACCTTGCTCTGAGCAGGTATTCAGACTAGATGACTTCAGGGGTCCCTTCCAACCTCAACCAGTCTGTGATTCCATGAAACCTTCAAAACAGAGTCAGACTAGCAGGAATAAAGCAAGAGTTGACCTTTGTCAGTTTCAACCATAAAAGGTTGCTCTATTTTGACTAAAATTTTAAAAGAAAGTTGAAAGGACTTGTACATGAAACTCACCTTTCTCTCAATTTCACAACAGTCTTGCTCTTTATTTAGGAGCTTTTCACAGTCCTTCTGCATTGCAAACAAACCTTGCCCCACTCCTGTTCTTATTCTCTAACTTTTGCATCTGCTTCCTGTTATTATCAAAGCTGTATCTCAAAGATTCCATTCTTGCTGGAGAGCACGTCCTACCTTGCTCTCTAAACCTCCTCCAGGTACAGATATTCAGTTAATTCCCAGAAGGATCTACTTGACTTACTGCACAGTAAACAAAAACGGCAAATAAGCAGCCTTACTCTCTGCTCCCTATCAAACCCCTTTTTTAAAAGGTAACTTATGTTAACATACAGTAGGGATGGATAAACATCTCTCAAACTTAATCTGTAAGGAGCAGGTTGACTGTTAGAGCAGCTTCTGTGACTTACCAGCAGCTCAGGGTCCCTCTGCAGAACTTGGAAATGAAGGGAATCAAGAACTATGTGGTGATGCTGGCAAACTCCAATATGGTTGAAAGATGGGAAAGGTCAGAACTGGTTCTTATTCTACCTGACGTATTTTTCCCCTTACATTTTCAGAATAAGGATGCAGGAAATTCCCTTAAAAAGCACACATTTTCAGAACCCTTGTACGTACAAAAAGAGTCATAAGTCAGATCGTCTTTCAGCTTCCGACTGATGGATCTTTCGATGCAAAAGAACTGTATTCATCTATCTCAGATGGAGATCTGACTCAAAATAATTAGTAAATTAACTAAGTATCTGTAGCAAATGTTGTCTCTGAAGTTACTACTGCTAAAAAAGTTTATATCCTCATTGTTCTTTTCCACTGTAAAGCCCTGTAAGTAAATTCAAAACACTTATCTGTGGTAAACATTGAAACCATATGAATTTATAATATTTCAGTTAAAATCTGTGATGTCATATGTTATTTGACACTACATTTGCTAATATACTGAATTTGAAAGGAAATGGAGATATCTTAATATCTGGCAGTATTAAACAGTTGACAGAGAACGATACTCCTAAAATCCAGTATGTAAAAGATAACACTGAGACCATAATGTTAAAAATCCATTGTCGCAGGATAAGTGCTTGGTAAGGCTTACTGATAATGTACGGTTTTGTTCTAGAGAACCAGATTAAAGACTGCCCAAGTGTCCAAAGTCCACTGCCCTTCTTCCATAATGAAAGTCTATTCATAAACCTAGATTTAATATTTGAACTCTGAGTTTGTTCAGTTTTATAAACAAATTTGATAGCTCAATTGATCAGTCCATTCCCTCAGACCTAATTCCCTCTCCTCTCTGTTTCTGCTCAAAATTGGGTTTAGCATGTGATAAATAAAATACTTGAAGTGGTCACTTCAGACCTGGATTCATCCCACACGCACATTTGGCTAATATTTTACATCACTGAGAGGAAACATCTAAGTTTAGAAGATAAATATTAAGACATATTGCAGACAGTGAGAAGCGGCACAAGAGAAACAATTTTTCAAGTATGTTGACAAGACTTGCCTCACTATCAGGACAGAAAGAAAATAACTAACAGAAAACCAGGAGAGAATAACACAGAGTCCAGCAAAGGAGTCAGAGAAAATAAATATTGCAGAGCTCATCAGCAATGTGTGATGTGGTGATGTGTGCATGTTCATTATTTAACAGCATGATTTCTTGGAAAGGCATTTAAGTAGGAAATAAGCCATGTGCCTTCTTGGACTTGAAATATGACCAGACTGTATTACAGTTTAGTGTCCTATATAAGTGAAACTAGATGTCCTGAAACTGAGCATGTGACCATGTAGTGATTCAACATATGTTAAAACATCACAACGTTTCCCTAAAGAGGCAAAAAATATTTACAATTTTAAAGGATGTGTGGGAAGACAAAGGAATTCGATGTTATTAAGAAATGTTATGGGGTTTTTTAATATCTAAATTGGTGTGTTACCAATAGAATAGTCCCTTTCCCATAGAATTATACCACCACCTGTTCATTCCAAACCAAGATAAAGCATTTGATTTTGCTATTTTTGATGTAAAAAATAAGGCAGCAATTTTGTCAAATCTTATAGAAAAGTGGATCTGAGGGAAGGCAAAATTGCATGAAAAAACTTCAAAGAAACATTTTGAGCAGTTTCATACAGCTCTGATGAATACCATAATGAAAGGAAATTAAGCCAGGCACTATAGAATTGAGTTATCAAAAATCTGGATGAAAGCGGGTATTGTCTTTTTGTTACTGCTCTCTGAGGAAGTAGAGCATGCATTTACTAGAAGGAGGGGTATTAGAGATCCTGCTTTTGGGAGTTAGAAGTCATTCAGAATGACGCTGAAAAAGCATGTGTAGAACAAGTAAGATATCAGACTGGGAAACAACAGAAGCACCAGTATAATGATGTATTTCAAAGCGCTTGGTTCAGTAGTAGTTAACAACTGTGTATGTGGAACATAATATTGTCTATATCAATTTTGTAGTTGTCTCTCCTGCATCTCTGCAGAAAGGCTAAAATATGAGTTACGTGCTTTTTCAAACATGTTTTGGGAAAACATGGGGCCTGCTTTTACTTTTTTCTACCAAAAATATGCTTAGAACACACTTTGCAAGAATATATTTTGAAGGGATTGCTGGATAACATTTGAAAAGCACAGTCTATATTGTTGAAGTTATGGCATTGTTAAAAAATGCTTACTGTTAGATTTGAAATCAGTTGAAATGTAATGCTACTTCAGCTATACCACTGCCTCCCTATATGTAAAGTGTATATTTTTAACATAATACTTTAATATACTTTTTCTTTTTTGAAAACGTCTGTGTGTGTTTCTCCTTTCTTTTCCTTTGGCATCTCTTTATTCAAGTATTTATGTTAGACACATTTCAGGGAACTCATTCTGCTAAATAATAACCTGCACCACACAAACTACTGTAAAAAAATACACGGGTTTTTACTCTAACATTATGTACACTAAAAAAAATCTTCACCTTGTTTGTTAATTAAATCACTTCACATATTGTTTTACAGTATGCAAATATTGTAGGGTACAGGAAAATCAACTGGCTGCTGGAAGTTTTCAGTTTTATTCTCTATGTCCTTTTACTGTGTTCTATTATATTTACAGTAAAACAATGATGCTAATGCATTTTCATTCTTTTACACTACAAGGCACAAAGCCAGCAATGAACCCCACCTTTTGCTTTATATGCTATGAGTATATGTCTTTAGGCTTTTCTCCTATTTACTAAGCTTGGACATGGAGTACTGGTCTCCATGTTTTCAGCAACCAAAGAGGTGAGTCTGTATAACTGATTTTCTCTTAGCTTGTCTTTGGTGACTATAAATATTCCCCAACTACCCCACCTATAAGTTTACCGCTGTTTTCAATACGCCATATGAAAAACTCAAACCAAAAGAATAGTGTGGTTATGGGCCTTGGAAAGCGTCAGAATTGAGATAAAGTTACTTTCTCACTTAAAAGCCTCTTAGTATATAGAGCTTCACGTCTGAATTGCAAAGCAATACTAGTATTTGCTTACGTGCATATTTAAGAACAGCTCCTTTTTTCTGTCTACTCTTAGACATTAATGTTTGTTAGGCTGTAAGTTCGAATGCTTTGCTATTGTTTCTTAATGAACAATCAGTATATACAGTGTATTAAACATTTCTGCAAATGCAATCCAACAGTTTACTGTATGTAAAGTGATCAACGTATCTCAAAGAGATGCAGCTTCTCTCTGCACTGAAATCTCAGTAAATTTCTCAGCTTGATTTTCTGTCTCCTATGACAGTGAAGCCTTTCATTACAATAATATCATTTCCTATCTTCAGGAGGAACCAACAAGCTTACTCCTGATGAGAAGTGCAGATGGATAGACAAATAGTTACACAGATAAATCACTGAGATCAAGGGCTCTAAGGAGAAACTGCGTGAAGCACTGCAACAGATCCAGGCTCTGTGCTTACCTTCTAGAAATTGCCAACCATCCCTTCTTTATGACAGTGCTAGCATTTACTTAGCTACCCATTTCAGAAACTCACTCTCAAGACCTTAACATCTTTTTTCTGCTTGCATTGCTTTGCTGATAATGAACAATGTAATCAGTGTCTGAGGGCAGAGCACAGTTCATCAAACTTTATTCGCTGTAGCTGAGGACCACTGTTGGCAAAGACCTTTATGTGCTGGATTTAGACTGAAAACTGATGAATGGAGGCACCCAGGTGCAATTGTCTCAATGATTATGTTTTAAGATGCTGAAGAAATGTCTCTCAATTTAAAAGCCTAATTTAGTTGTGCTGGTTGCAACTATACTATGAAGACAGTTTGCTTATTGGTAATACTAGTGTAATAAAAAATAATGGTGAAAAGTCCTTCTTTCCATTGAACTGTTTGTATGGGAAGTTATTTCTATCAGTATTTTTGTGAGATATGGCAACATCTTCACCAAGCAGGATATAGCTTAATGAAACGTATCTATATAAGCACATATTGCCTTGGTCTGTATTATGCATAGAGATCTCATGGGAAGCACAGTGCTAAAGATGAACCTTCACTGTGTATAATAACTGGCCAGAGCCATCAGCTTGTCTCTTCATTACTGCACTTGCCATCTGCCCAGATCTTCTTTTCTAGTGAAGGACTTGTTTTTGATGGCTGCAGCCCAGCTCTGCCTATGACAGTCTGCAAATTGAAACTCGCATGAGATAAAACCTCCACACATGGGGAGAGCCCCTCCAGGTTGTGCTTCTCTTTAATCTATATACTTATGAGCCATAGAGCTGCAAAGCCCTATACCACTTCCAAAAAATGACACTTTGGCAAGTGCTGAGGCAGCAGCAAAAAGGCAGCTTTCCCTCATGCTCATGAATAGCTTGTTAAATATTCATCAGTCTCTTCCAGATTTTTTTTATCTCCAGACTGCTGCTTTTGAGAAGGGAGACTCTACTAGAGAAAGAAAACGAAATCATTCTGCTGAGTGCTGGTCTGCTTGCTGGATTTGAAGCCCTGCAGTGTGGTGGGCCAAACTGTGCTCTACATACTCTTATGTCCTTTTCAGTGCAGCATGAATACAAGGCGCATCTGACTTTTTCGTGCACAAAAAAGTCTCCAGCTTGCTTTAAGTGGTACTTCAAACACCAGTCAGCTGACCTGTCAGGAACGTGGATCAAGTGCTATTCAGACTAAACTTAGTAATGTCAGGAAGAATTGTCTTCTAATATCTGCTGCCAGCCAAACATCTTGAATTGTATATCATACCATACTGTTATTCAAGTGTCATTTTATTAGATGGGACAGTTTCCAACCAAGCAAGACTGATTCAACAAGAGTTAACTTGAGCAAATACTGCAGAGAAGGCAACCTTGTAGTAAATAATCATACAGAAGAAAAATGTTCTCCAGTGAACAGGATTAAATTTACAAATAACTGCTCATTACAGGCTATAACTCTGGTTATCTCCCACTCTTCTCTGTTCCAACATTCTTACATGAGAACATGGCACTTTGGATCTTGCTTTAAGCACTTATCTTACAGTACATCTCTGCTCACTATCACCTGCAGTCAATCCACTGTATTCTGCATGTTCATCCATGATTTAATTTCAATTACCTTTTCAATGGCCTCTCTATGCAGAAAGAGAAAATTACACTGTACCAAAAGAAAAACAAAAGCCTACTTAAACATCATTATTTAATGAAGAAAGAAAAAAGCATAACCATAACAAAATCAGCTCTAGACAGTCTTGCTTGGTAGATGCGGGAGAAAAAAAACTAGATTTTGTGAAGACTTACTATGCTTTCACTTCATTTAGCACAAGAGAACCATCCACAATAAATGACAGCAATAAAAAACTAAGAAAGGAGTAAGCCAGTTTACCGCTGAGTAAATAAAGAACTCCTTGATTTAATTTACTAAAAAAACCAGGGAACTATAAATTCTCTACGAAACACTGAGTTGAGGAAGGATGTAATCTCTTGCTCCCGGGATTCCTATCAGCAGTACAGAGTTTCAAGTTAAGTCCCTTCTCCATAATGTTTAATACGATCACATTCCAGTTCCTCATCCAACTTATAATGGTGTGGAGGAAAAATGTTGTTAGCTTTACAAACCCTATGCAGTATTAAAGAAGGACTAATAAATTTTTCCCATCAATGTCCAAGAGCTACAATTTGGCATTTCCAGGTCTAGGAACTGATCTGTTCTTTTAGTCAGATACCACTTTCAAATGCTCGGATCCTTCTTATTACAAACGCACAAATAAATCCTTTTGTTTCCCTTTACTAACTATGGTAAAGTCTGTCAGTTGAGTTAACAGATTTACACATTTTTTTATCTTAAATAAAAATGAGAAGTATATCCAAAAAGTGATGAGTAAATCATCTTTTTGAATGGAGCATCGAATAGAGAGACAGTGGAATGCAGGAATTGATTCAGAAACTCTTGAACAGATCCTACTCAAAACCAGAGTGGGAAGATAAGACTGTCACGCAGCAGGACAGAATGAGGACAGACAAGTGAATAAAGGGGGGAAAAAGGCACGTACTGATATCTGAGCTCAGATGGCATAATAACAATAGGAGACTGAGTAAAAACTGTGTTAGCAAAACAGTGGAGACTCAAGGATAGAATGAAATCAATTCAGCTGTGGTGCCATCAACATGCTGTGGTTATTTTCTGAACAACCCAACTATCAATAAAGCACTTTTCAAGGTCTTAGAATAGAGGTAAAATATGACGTTTTCTTTTTTTTTTTTTTTTTTTTTTTTAACAACAGTGGCAGACAAGCTGAAAAATGAACTGTTTGTAAATACAGCTTCTTTCATATCCAGTATGGTGCTGGATAATATTTCACAATTTTAGACATATTTCCCCTTTGCGAATTACTTTCCTCAGTGGTCATGGATCCTTGATCTCATTATTGGTTAGTGATGGTACAGGTGTAACCTGAACAAAGATTAAGTCCTGAGGTAATGATACACACATCAAGCTATGCTGTTTTTCCACACTCACTTTATTATGGGGTCTTTCACTGGCATCCTAAAGTGGATGGTTCTGTTGGGATAGAGTCCTCCTGCCAGTGAAGTGAACAGGGGTGACATTAGGCTAAAAAAGAGAGAAAAGAATGGAAGCAAGAGAGGAGCAATGACAAGCTCATTCTTTACCACTGCATGGTGTGTTTAACCACCATAACTTACACTCTTGTAGGTGAATGCAACGGACCGACAAACACACCTTTGCAATAAATTGCATGATCGGTTCAGTGGGGGAGGCAGCATTTGCTGCTCTTGGTTAAAAACAGAGTGGAAAGCTTTTAGATTAGTACTTTGGAAGAGACAGACATCATCCATAAAATACGGTCTGAACATGGCAAATCACACAGACAAAAAGCACATCAAAAGCTATCAGACTAAAAACTTCCCAACATTGCTTTTGTATTCCAAGAGTTTTAAAAACATTTAAAGTAAAGTAAAAATTAAGCCTCCCATATACAACTGCAGCACAGCATTTCTTTCTAAATCTGGGGATGCAAGTTTCATTCAGTGCTACTCTGCAGGTGACAAATTAAGGTTAGAAAGATAACAAAAATAATTCTTCACATTGGAGTGGCAGTATCAGCTATATTTAAGGCCAGGGAGACTGAAATGAATGCATCACCTGGAGAGTGGCTTAGTTGTGAATACTGATTGCTGGGAGATAAACTTATAAGGCTTAGTACCTATTATGTTGTAAAATTTATCCTGCGGAAGTATAGATTCTTAACTAAAAGCTACCTTTTTAGGCCCTGATCAAACAAAGTACTCTACACAAGTTTTAGCTCATATATGCAAGTAATTCCATAGTTGCCATTTATTTGCAAAGAGAATGCAAAAAGTACTAGATACTCTTTCCCTGAAAATAGCTTTTTTCAAACCTTTAAATGAAACAAAATCTCATCCTATCTCTCTATACAATGTAAGCTTGACAATTTCCAAGCATAATATGATTTCCAGCTATTTCTCATATGGTATTTAAAATCAAAGCATTAATCTCCTTGGTACAACTGATAATCCTATTAAAAAAGTTAAGGTTTGAAATCTTAAACCTACGCCTTGCACGATGCTGAAACTAGGTCTGAAAATAAGGCAAATTTCCAAACTTAAAAAAGAAAAAATCAAATATACTAAGAGAGAAATGCATCACATACGCAAGTTGATGATTCGTTTCCCCTGAAACAAGCAGAAGACTCAAAAGAACAGGAAATTAGTACATTGATTAGGGCACTTTATTAGTGAATTAAGGTGTATTTTCTTATTTACATCCTCTAATTCATGCTAAAATATTAACCTACATTCTGTGAATTTCTAATGGTAAAATCACTATGTAATAAATCACTGAACCTATGAGCAAAATTGTAAAATGAAGATTCATTAGTCATACATATAGAGAATGAAAGTCTCTTTCTATGGGAATTAACCTGTGATTACTTCTGAGTGTTTCTTCCTCCTAAATGTCTAAGAAAAACATAGATTGAAGTACTCCTAAAAGATATATCCTTACCAAAACTATATGTTATACCCAAGAAGATGAAAACTTGTTACATTCATTTTACATTTTAGTTCATCAGTGATCGGGTACTCAAATTCTTCCATTATTGTCAAAGGACCAAATAAACCAACTTCAGCCAGTTTAATTGACCTCTCATGCACCCCAATAAAGAAAAGAAAGCGTTCAAATGCCTGTGCCAGTAGTTAAGAAGCAGACGCCAATTTCTAGGTGCTTAATTCCACCAACCGTGATGCCTTTGTGCTATGGGATACACAGGTAATGCTTTTAGGAAGGTACCAATTACTCTGGATTAACGTTTGAAGATAAATTTATGGTAAATCTATATATACACAGTATGTGAGGAGGCAAACACAAACACACTCAGTGTGGAACACCAATCAATAGCATCCAAGTCCCTGTCTCATGGCTGTTTGTTAGAACACAAGACCATTCTGCAAATACACAGCAGAGTACACCACTGCCAACATGTCTGAACTTAAAATTCTGGAAGTTCTGCTTTTAACAGGGAGGTTTTATGCAAGAACCCTGCCGCTGCTATATATTTTCAGAGAACAGGAATCACAGCTACACAATTATCTCTCTTTCAGGCACACACAAATATGTACAAATGACACATACTGTCTGCATTCTGTTTGAGATCTGGGATGATAAATGAATGACAGCAGAGATAACTAAGCATGATGTGCACAAATCAAGACAAACAGAAAATGATCATCAGCAAAACTAGGGATGCATACAAGTGTACAAGTTCTGAATATGTTCCTGCATATAAATACAGTAACTCTTTCATTGCATGCTGGTGTGTCATTTGACAGAACCACTCTGGACCTTTCTTTCTTACTAGATGTTTATAAGGGCAGAACGGGACAAAACTGGACTGTATTTTTCCATCTCCATTGCCTTCATATTGGTTTTACACATCGTCATTATAAATCTTACAAGACAATGGATATTTACAGACCAATTCACACACACCCTGGAACGCTTCAATTATTTACACTGTCAAAGAAGTGACCTTAAATTGTATTCCCAGAGTGAAACATTTAGGTATTTTATAAAGTCTATATATGCATATCCACTAAAGTGACTCTAGTAACTAAAAAATAAATTCATAAAAAGACTAAGATAAAGAAAAAAAATTTTTTTTTTAAATAACATTACCCTTCAGATTGAAATCTCCAGTGTAAGGAATTTCATGGAAAAGATTGACACTGTTGCTTCGGATTAAGCCATCGAATCACCTCTCTGCCTTTTTTATTTTATTTTTTTTTCCCCACTTTTGGTGAGGACAACATAAAACTCACATATTAGATTCTTTTTTATTTTTTGGTGCTTCAGATCACAGTTGGGGTTATGCAATCTTTGAGGTACTAATGCACGGCAATTACAACCCACTGCCAAAAGTTACCAAAAATGTAGAGTTGTGGCATAGTGTGGATTTCATAAATGTGGCCTAAAAAGCAAATCTGAGCAAGCTCTCAGCTTTACTGTTCTAAGAAACCGCTTACTGAAGCAGAGCTTTTTCGCAAAATTGTATTAAAAAATATCTCCACAACAGCATTCAACACAACATGCCATGCTACTATGATAGTAAAGCACTTCCAGCTATAAACTTCTTGGATCCTTGGAACTGAACTCCCTTTCCATCTTTTATAAGTGGATATCAGAAAATGAGAAGGATTACTGACTAGTTAGGATTGTGAATTAATTTTATGACTTTTTTCCCCTACAGCTATTTCTTTTTAAGTTTCTTCAATAAAGAGTAACCTCAGAGGCACTTTACGCACCATAAAGGTTCTCAAGGAGCTTAATAGACAGGGATTAGGTGTGCAGAGAGTTGGGCAGACTCAGAGCTCCCATTTGAGGAAATCTGGTTTTGCCCTTGAGTGTATCTTTGAAAGCGTCTTGTAAGTGAACTTCACAGCGTTCCTACAGGCAAATAATATGGACAGAACAACGTACAACATTTCATTGAGCACACTATCCCAGATCAAGCCTTTCCAATGCAGCTCTTGCTTTCTGTGGAAAAATGACTTTTGAAAGCCAAATATTTAGTCTTTCTGTAAGCAGTAATAATACTGTATGTAATATAAATTTACACAAACTGCTTTTTCATTGGGCTTTTATTTCCTACAGATTTGCACAGAACAGGATGTACAACTGCTACAGGTCTAATAAAAACCAAGGTAGCCATTTTTTAAAGTAGTCTGCCAAAAATTGAGCCCCAAATGTCATATGATAGGAATTTGTACGATTTATTTATTCTACCTACTACCCTGATAGGAATGTGTAGAATTTATTTATTCTGCTTTCTAGTATGAACTGGTCAGGGCAAGACTGACCAGAAGAGCAATCATAGTTATTTGTTGGAATTAGTAACTAAAGGCAAGAAAACTAAGGCTAGAGGTTTGGATCAAGCCAAAAGACAATACTTCCTTCTCTTGCCTAAAGGGAGAGACAAAATTGCCAGGAAAAGTCAAAAATAAAGAGACAACAACATGGCCTTTTGAAAAGCAGCCACAATAAAGCAAGTTAGAGTCTCACAGGGAGCTGTGTACCAAAAAAGAATGGAAGATGTGTAGCCACGTGCCCTGGCTTTGCCCCCAGGTCAGTAAGAGAACATATCTCATCTCCTGTTTCCCTGCCTGAGACTGATGTCTCTCATAAGCTTCCAAATGAAGATGAATAAGAGCGGAGTCCTGAGTCTATGAGTTTATGTTCCAACAACTTCTATTCTCCTGTTCTTTCATGTTTGTTCCAGTTAAAGCTTGCGAGCAAATCCTGCAGCTTTCCTACACCTACCCGTGTGTGTTTACACACACTGTCCATGCTGCACCGAAAGAAGCGATCTACCACTTCATTTCTACCTAGTCCCACTATGTGACATAAGCCACCAAAGCATCACATAAAGCTGGATTAATCAACTGCCCCAGGGAAGTGAACCTGATGTGTTTATACAGATCAGTTAGACACTGGACAAGGCTTTTGCTCACTTGAAAACCTGGGTGAGAAAAGGAATAGTTATCACAACAAGTATCTTTCCCTATCTCTCAGCCTCAGGGACCTGTATTTGCAGGTTTTCAGTCACGCATCTGAAAAGGCACTGTTTAATAGACAGGATTGCAGGCGGCAGAGTGGAAGAACTGACAGTTGGAGGTTGCTTGTTTTGGTTTGATGAAAACTATTATTTGGTACGATGAAAATTATTACGTTACACTTAAATTGCTGTGAAGATTAAAATCCATAGATCTTGTGTAATAAAAGCTAATTTAGAAAGAACTTTCACCTTAATTTATAAGTGTGTAGTGACGTTTCTTTCAAAAGCTTCTTAAGTAAATTGTTTTGAACAGTACCACTATAATACAGTTTTATCTCTACAAATCAAACTCACAGAGATCACAATTATTTAAAATATTATTTTGAAAGGTCATAAACCCTCTTAAATATATCAGTTGACATCAGTTTGACTGTCAGATACAGGAATCAAGAATATATAATTTTATTTGACTTGTAACTACAGGCATATCAGCACACTGCTTGCCACAGGCATTAATTAGTGACACAGGAACAGCATTTGCAATACAGACAAAGCTGTGAAAACTGTACATGTATAACCATTACATGCTAGGTGACTAAAGAACTATATTCTTCACCCCTCTGAAGCAAATTCAGACATTCAGATTTTAACTGATAGAAAAGTACCTCTAGAATAACTTTTTTTTTCTTTGTTTTTTCTTATTAGTTTTTACAAAGAATATTCCAAGATTTACTTTTGGTTTGTCAGTGGTTGCTGCTATAGGAATCTTACCATAACTGAAATGAATCCTCCCTGACTAAGGAGGACCATCAGAGACAACCTCTCAAAACGCAATCAAATAAATTACTTTATTTGACACAAAGTAAACAAAAAAACTATTTTAACAGAAAAGACAATCTAGAAAAATAATATGATCAGATAGCCTGCAATAGAAAGGATGGAGCTGCATGATAATACTTCTTTTGATATGTGGCAGAGGATTATTTCTGCAGGCAAATGTGATTAAGGAAGAAAAAAAAGTGAAAGAAAGCAAGCACAGACAGCATGAGGCTGGACTGAAAAGGCTTTAATGTGCAGTTTGGGAAGAGCTTAGAATGAAGTTGAAACCAATAAAGGAAAAACAGCCACGGTACAACTTTTAGCAAGACAATCAATCAATCAATCAATAAATGTTAAAACATGTTATTAGCAGCATCAGAAAGGTCCTCACAGCATCCACCTGTAGTCCCTCAAAGGCAGAATTTCAAATGTTACTCATCCCTGGTTAGCAAAGAAAAAAACCTCCAGTATTTCCTCTGTCATTAAGTTTTGGGATATTTTTTTCTTTGAATTCAAATCACAGATGTACGCTTTGGAAGAAAGCTGTCAAAATGCAACTCCCAAATTCATTATATACTGCAGAAAAAAACAAAACAAAACAACATCACCCTCTAATATTTGAAGCTTCCATATTTTAAAATATTCTTCTAGTCTAATCCTGTCAAGCTGGATGAATGGAATTTAAATGGAGAAAATTAAGGTCATATTTGGGCAGGCGTCCATTCAGATTTTTGTTGTTCAGTAATATCCTTAGATAGCAAGGGATTTTCCTCCTGATTTATAACAGTGAGATCCTTCACACCCCAACAAATGCAAAACACAACATGGCAGCACTTGAAGACTTAAGAGGCACTGTTGGTTTCTTTGACCCTAAAATTACTCATAGAAAGCAAGCAACAGAGCCACGAGATTCCTAGTAATCTACTGACCATTTGGAAATTCTGGCAACAGTGTGAAAAAAATAGATGACCTTTTATTCCAAAGATTTTCCTTTAGTCATCAGTATCACGCAACTTAGAAGTATTACTCTGCTGAAAAGCTCTTTGGAATAAACTCCACATCTTTCTTTACATTTTAGGATTACTGGAGCCTAGTTTAATCCATTTTAGAAAGGGCATTTACTGTATTAAAAAAAGAAAAAAAAAAAAGCCACACAACAACGAAACAAACACCACCCCCCCATAAGTGACATGGAAAGAAACACAGCTACACAAATTATGAGTTTTATATGAACGGGGAAAAGCAACAGAATTTTCATCTTGCATTAAGGAGGGAAAAAAGCATCAGCATTAAAGAGAAAGGAAAGGACTTATTTTGCAGCCTGAGTAAGCTTACCATAAATCACATCAAACACAACAGTACTCATTTCCTTAAACTCCTCAACAAAGTAAGAGTTTCTCAGTGAGTTTAACTGTCTCAGCCACTCTGTTTTGACTCAATAAAGATTAAAGTCTTTTAAAAAAAACCAAACAACAAAAACAACCCAACTCCTTCACGCCTGTGGGCATAGTAACGGCCATATAGACCTGCTTAGAAGCAAACAAGGCAGTATACAAATTACCATTTACAAGGCCAAGTTTGCAATACGTATCAAGGAGGGAAAACAAATAACAAGAAATGTAGTGACAGGTTTACAAACGGCAAGGTAATACTTATTTTCCTTCAGACGTATGAATTCAGTGTGTAGAATATTCACAGGCTCTATTTGGAGTGAACACTATCAGCATTACACCTTGTAGAGAGAGGGAGATTAGTTATTAGAGGGTCAAATACCACAGACTGGAAGCAGCAATGGTTTAGACAAGTTCTTACATAAGGTCAGAGATGTTCCACAAACTAGGGAAACGCAGGCATATTTCATCTCCCATCTATACATGATCTTCATATTAAGCAGGTGTATATTAGATTGCTCAGCTATGTGCTTATCTACTTTGCTCCCTTTTTTTCAAATTTCAGATTCTCTATTAAATATTTCATGGTTGATTTTCTGTCCTGCAATTTATGGAGAAAAATCCTGCTTGATTGGTGCTGCAGCTACAGAGGTATATGGCTAAATTTTATATACAAATATTCTATACTCAGGTTTTTGTTTATCAGTAAATTAGGAAATTCAAGGAATGTACCTGAGTTACAGTTTGGTCAGATTTTTCATATCTGGACAAGGCTAGGATTAATACAGAGTAAAGCATTTAACGGGCCACGGGAAAGAACATTTCTCAAAAGGCGCTACAAAGTTGACAAAGGGATTTTCCAAAGCCAAAACATCAGCTGCATTGAATACAGAGAGACCTGAAGAGATTCAGAAGTGGAAGGATGTATCCTTCTGTATTAGAAGGTTCTCCTCTCCTCCCTTTCCCACAATCACTAAGCAGTTTACCACAGAGGAGAAGAAACATATACCAGGTAACACACATTCAAAGCCAGTAGAAGAGACCTTAAGATACCAGTATGTATTTAACTGTCCTTAAGGAACAGTAGGTGCTTTCTGCTTCTGGTAAACTTCAAGAAAATTTTGCTCCTACATTTTATGAACCTAAACTATTACTGGGTTAATTTTATTTGCTATTATGAATATTGAAGATACTGACATAGCCACAAATGCTGTCTAACAATTTGCTGTCACTGACACTATAGCTTAAAAACTGATAAATTCATTGGGATCTGAACACCCAAAATTAATTAGTTAATTCCAGCCCCACTTCCCCCCAACAGCTGAGCTATCTGAAAAGGGAAGGAGAGTCTGGAGGGGAATTTTGCCCTTTTATCCAGTCAGATAGAGTGGTAGCGGCAGCATTTAGCAGACAACACTTCCTATCATAAGGAAACGCAATTCACCTTGGAGCCCTCAGCACTTTACAGAAGTGTCCACTGTCAGAAAACAAAGAACGCACCCCGTCCTTAGGTATAAAGTCTGTCATTTATTTCCTACTAATCAGTGCCATTCATCTGAAGATACTAATGCAACCCAGGAACAGAAATAGCCCCTATTAACCTTGTATCCTTCTGCCATTTTCTGAAAATGTTAAGTTTAATGATGCATATTAGAAGTTAAAGAGTATAAGTACCATGACAATGATACTTCTAATTCTTCTTTCTGGACATTGTGCACTACATCCATGCCTATCGTATCTGGGCTTTCTGTGATGATGGAACACAAAGCAGAAGTTGCTCTCAAGCTTCAGCCCAGAAGAATGGAACGTGCCTCTATTTTTCTCATGCAACGCATCCTGTTATGACTTCACCACAGATTGCTCATCTCAGCCATATATATTATGCCCAGATCACAGAAGCAAGAAGAGAAGCTATTCATCATACATTTTGCACATGTAATTAGGAAAGGAGAAAAGCCAAGAGACCTGGAAATGAGGCAACATGTTTGAAACAGAGTCCTTTGGGGAAATTTTACTCTCCCAATGGCTTGTGTGTTGTTTATGCATCCTGCCATTAAGTGTTGCACAACTGGACACTCTACGTAGTTTTTCAGTCCTTCTAGCTCTCATCATTCCCTTCTTACAGCCAAATGAAACGCTACAAAGTTCTGAAACACTTACAGAAGGGACTCTGAATTTGGAATTTCTCTGTTTAAAGACAAGTTGAAACTCCTTTCCTGAGTTGAACTGGAATTCACTAGTACTACGATATTAAACTAGATTAGGTAAAACATAACAAAGTTACAATAAGCAATAGGCCACAAACTTTTTAGTCCAGTCATTTGAGTTTTCCCACAAGAATCAATTAGCCCCTTGTCCTGCGACATTGCAGGCTACATTAGTTGCCTGAAATCCATTTATTCTGACACATTTTTGAGACTGGATAGACACAAACTATCACAGTGCTGTTACAAAGTACTAGTTGGTTTTGGTGTTCAGGTGGGTTTTTCTGTTATTTTCTGTTCTGAAAACGTACCCACTCACCAAGCAGTGTTTATTACAGAGACTCACAAACAGAAATGGCACTAGTTGTATACAAAACTGCTTTGTAAAAATTTTGCCTTCACCCTTCTCTTTAACTAGTCTGTTTTTCTGTTATCACATATGGAGTTTAGGCATACAGAAGTTAATTTGCTGGGTCTCAAGGTATTATTTTATTTCCTTATTTGATAGACAACTTCCCACAGTTGAAGACGGCAGAATAACCAAGCTCTGTTAGAAAAAAAAATATTGCCTATTCTTGCTCTTAAAGTAACTTTTAGAGCCTTTCATTTACAGTAGGGCAAAATTAAGGATTTTTCTGCTTTGCATTTCTGAGGAGTTGATACTGTACAATTCAGCATTAAACTGAAGAAAATCCAACTGATGTGTACCAGTTCTTCTTAACTTTGTGCCTCACAAATTACTAGTGGTAAATAGGCAAAAACATACCAAAATGCAGAAAGAAGGGATGATGTCAAAAAAGAGGTTTTGTTCGGCAAATCATTATCACTAGAAAAAGAGAATACTCGCGTATGAGGGCTCTCCTCATTTCTGCAAGATGAAAAATGGTTGTTCAGCAGCTTCCTTGGTGTTTCTGTTTTCTTGCTCTGTACATACATGTGGCTTGCAGACAACTTTAATTTCATGGCAAGGCTTGCAATAATTCCATAAATTTATAAAAGAAAACATTTGCCATTAGTAAACATTAGCTGTATTTTTCTTCAAGCATTTCAGTATACAGGCTGGATTCATGACACTTAACCAAACTGCCATGTATTTCCTTCACTGGTGCATACCTCAGCCTGGAAGGATAACATGTGCTTGGATTCTTCTCATATAATATCATTTTGCAGTTATTTACTGCAGCTCGCTTATCTCTGTAGCATGTAGCAGTAAGAAGCTTATGGATTTGGTCCATTAAAAATGTGTTTGATCTATTCTTCCATATTATATCAACAAGGAGACACAGATTTAAAATCTGGAGCTAGAAATGCAAGCTAAATCATACATTTCAGCCAAATTAAAAGGTGAACACCCTGTCTAGGTTATCTAGGCCCTATAAATTTGTACAGGTCCAGCATGTGCTTGACATGCAATCCTCACTTGTTCTAATACCCTTCAAACACTAAAAGTTCAGTAGTATGCATAGGGCCCACTTACTATTTGCCACATTTAATACTGCTCTAATAGAAGCAAACCAGCATTTTTCCAGTTGTTGACTTTCAACCATTTGCCTTAAGCAAATCTAAATATTTATACATCCTGGTGTTAAATTTTAGATGCCACATCTCACACACACTTCAAACTTGAGTAGCTGCCTGGGCACAAACAGCAGGTTGCACTGTAAATGAGTTATGTGGGAATTAAATTATAACTGTAAAGAAGCAAGGTCACTAATGAGCTGAAGACAGAAAACAGAACTGCTGGCTGCCTTTCAAGTTTAGTGGAATATTCAAATGGATGTTATACTTGAGACCAGAGAACCAGATTAGTCTAATAATGAATTCATTGTTTATTTGCAAGTTGTTAGAAATTTCAAGGATAATATCCTGCATGCAGGAAATTAGAAGCTGTGTCCATTCTGTGATCCAGTATTTAGCACAGCAAGAGACCCAGAAGCTGTCACTGAGGTTGCAGTTAGACATACAAATGTGAAGAGACAATTCTCTCAACACAAAGAACCACCACACATTAAAATCGATTGCAAGCACATCAGAAACACAATGTCATGTTAACCCATGTGTAAGAAAAAGACTTTGATGCCTAGACATTGTCTTTGTCACCAAGGGGAATTAAAAATGGTGTCCTGATGACATCTGTTTCTGTAAAAAGAATAATCAGAGGAGATGGAGGTACATGCTCTCTACTGGGCGAAGTTCAGAAGGAAAAAACCAAAAACACCACACATACAAAACCCAAAACAAAATGATGACAAAACAAACAAAAGCACACACACACACACACCTGCAAAAAACTAACGACGACAAAAAAACACAAACAAAAAAACCCCACACCGCAACACACAAAACAACACCAAACCCAAAACACAACACCACCGCCAACCACCAGCAATTAAATATGCAGAAATGTTTCGACAGATAAGTACAACTTCTCTATATCCTGAAGCAGTAATCTTGAAACAAAACCTCCGCACTGTTTTTGCCAGATCTACAGGCTAATAGGAGGCTATGGAAACATATACGAATGACCTTCAGCTTCAGATTTTAGGCTGACAGGAGACTATGCGTAGACAGACATAATGTAGAGTAAGCAGCTGTTGCCCAACCCAATCTTAACAAGTCAATAGAAAATAAATTCATATTTGATCTTCATTTTTTACTACGAACCTGCTCAAAAAACAGATGAGTGATCAGAGACCTCTACTGAGATCAGAACTTTATATTCCTTTATGAAACAGCTCACTAAGTCAGTATATTGCAGTATGCCTTCTCAAAGGGAGACATGTGCCACTGGCTTCCAGGAATTGGGAAAAGGATCTCACAGAAAGCAGAAGAAAGGAGATATTCTGTCCCAATGACCTTGCTCTGTGATGGACAAACAGGAATCAACTTTTAATTTCCTCTGTGCATGAAAAGACTGAGCCATCTGATTTGGTCAAGCATATAACTAAAACTTTATATTTAATATGATACTCTTCTACACACAGTACAAACCTGCCCTCTCATCTTTTGCACCACGAGACCTATTTGAAGCAAGGCTGTTATTCATGAAGTCCATCAATATTTAACATGTTAAGTAGCAATGTGGCCACTGTTAACAGTAATATACTTTGACAGTACAGATACACTTTTGAAGTTCTATTAGCATTCATAGAACAGATAAATAAGCTGTTGTCATTTTTTTATATACAGTGTTATTAAATAAATACCTCGATAAACAGATAAACAACAGGTAAAGCAGGGCTTACTGTACCAAAACAGAGGAATCTATTCCTTAAGGAATCTATTCCTTAAACTTTAATATTCCTGCTTATTAATTTCTTTTAGGACTTCTCTCTAACCACAAAGGCAAAAGTTGGGATTCAGAACACGCTAACATTTGATCTGTACTCCAAATGAGTTCGTCAGGAATTTAAACTCCCAATGTTAAGGTGATCCTAAAATTGTTACATTACTATTGAAATAGCATTATGTAATTCATTTGACTATTTGTTCCAAACATTACTCACTTTCAAATAGCCTTAATGAGTCCATAATTTCATGTAAGTGCAATAGGCATCACTAAAAATCTAGTGCTATTTTAGATTTTATGCTAAGGCTAATAATGTATGTTGATTTGGAATCCAAATGTAAACATAAGCAGTTGAACTGAAAACCAACACATTTTCTTAAAAACAAAACAAAACACGCCACTGAAAACAGGTGATTTTTTTTTTTAATCGTAGAATCATTTTGGTTGGAAGAGACCCTCAAGATCATCGAGTCCAACCATAACTTAACTCTGGCACTAAACCATGTCCCTAAGAACCTCATCTATAAAATCTCTAAACACCTCCAGGGATGCTGACTCAACCAATTCCCTGGGCAGCCTGTTCCATGAACAAATTTTTCCTAATATCCAATCTGAATCTCCCCTGGCGCAACTTGAGGCCGTCTTCTCTTGTCCTGTCACTAAATAAGTGGTCTGATTTATCGCTTTATTATTTCAAAATAATTTTAGCCAAGCATTTCCTTCTGGTCAAGCAATTGTAAGTAAAAAATCCTTCAATATTTAAAATCAACCTAAGTATTATCACTTCACCAAAACTTAAAATAGAATTGTATAAGAAGGAGAGTATTTTGAAACTCTTTATTACTACGCTGGCAACACATTCAGATCTGCCCGCGTGCAGACACATAAAGCACAGACTGTTCACAGCATGAGGAGCGTTACTCAGCAGACAGCGCTCATCACGGTTTGCATGCATTAATCACAGAGGTGATCTGTACTTTAGGCTCAATCTAAAACTTCGACTGAAAAACGTGTAGGCAGCACACTGCGGGCTTCTCTTCCATAGCAGAGGCATTTGGTGCTGCATATATAAGCTCCAATTAAAATTATGATCATAGAAGTTGAGGAACTTGATCTCACACTAGTGAAAGTGCTGCTGACAATTAACACAGCCTAGGAGGGGATGGGGAGCACCCAGGCATGAAGACAGAATATGAAACACATGCCTGGGGAAAATTCTTAATTTTATTAAAGCCAAAAAGCTTTGAATTTAAGTTTCTTTATCAAATTTGAAGTTTATATATAAAGATATATCTGTCATCCAGGCCTAGAAATACCTGAAGTTAATGCCCTCATGCCTGTAGGTTCTCATAAAATTTGACATTTAAAAGTTGGTACTAAAGTACATAAAATTATTTGCCACTTAACTAAACTCAAGATTATATATTCCCATTTAGGCAAAGTTAACTTCTTACAAAGTTGTATAATGCATGTGAGTTTCAACATCTGATCCTGAGATCAGTACTTTCTTAAAGTATGAAGTTTGTTATTTCAGGTGTTAGCTGTCTTACATCTCCTACTATATCAAGGCTAGAGATAAGTAGATAGCTCAAAATAAGATAAAACTTAAAAAAAATACATGCTTCCCCGGTTATCCTTGTATTTTCCTAAATACGGTACGTTAAACATCCATATTCAAGGTTCAGGTTTCAAAGCTGGTATTACTCTTAGTTTTAAATCCTTGAAAATAGGAGTTTACAAAAAAAACCAAACAAACAAACAACACACCACCTTGAGCAACAGCACCTCACAGTTCCTTCAAAATGCAACCTGACTGCTATTGATTTAAAGCTGCTATGTATTCTACTTTGTTCTCCCTCTCCATCTGAGTTTCTTGTATTATCCTCATTAATTAAACTGGTTTTGAGTCAGTGCAATAACAGCTGAGCAGCACCTTCTGAATACCCAACTACTGTGCCCTCTTGATTGGTTTGTTTCCATGACTGCTAATGATTAAGTTTTGCACCAGTGGATACTTTTGCTTCACCACAGCACGATCTGGATTGCTGCTTTCAGTGCGCCTACGTAACGACTTCAATTGCCATGGAGCAATACTCTAAGGTGCTCGCAGAAATTTTATCCTCGATGGAGTTCAGCTTACAAAGGTACTTTTGTTATTTTGACATTTGAAAACATTTTAAATGTTCATAATGGGTTCTATTTACCAGCCTTATAAGAAGAAGATTGTTTACAATTCCAAGGCACAGTCATAGGAGATAGATTATTGTCTGCTGTGTTCACTGACAAGACAGATCATCTTCCCATAGCAGAGCACAGACCATGCACCAAGTACATGACTGGGGTTTATCTAAGTGCTACTTACTCTATTTGGCAGATTCTGTTTTGTCTGTCTTAACCGCAGAGAGATAGCTTCAACATTTCCCAACTTGTGCAGTTTGAAAACTTGGCCCTTACAATAAAAATTTAGAATGAACTGATGCTAACACTGATGCTGGTGCTTGAACACGGCTTCAACAGTTGCTAACAAAGACTTACTTCCAAACCATTTTTCCTAATAACATATCCATGAAGAGAATGCACATTTTAAGATCTGAGTACAGAAGTGTAGTAGTTTTGTGTAAGCAACATAGCAGAGTACTGTACACCAAAGTGTGTGTGTGTGGATTCAAGCAGATATTCAGACAGAGGACTCAAAGAGCAAACAGCTGCAGAGTTAATCAGCAGTTGTGTCACATACAGTAAGTGACAGTCAGCCATACCATATTCAAAATAAATCACTTTCTTTTATTTGATATTAGAAAAAAGAAAGCATCACCATTCAGTAGAGCACTTGGACAAATGTTTATTTTCTTTCCTGATGAGAATATCAAGATTCAGAAAATAAAATGTAGTTTTTAATCCAGACCAGTAAAGAGAACTGAGGAACACCACTGTTGTACAGTTTTGCATTATGTAAGACACAGTTCAGTACCTTTTAAGCAAAAACACTACTGCTATGCAGTATCTTTATGAAGACAGGACAGTATTTGGATTGCTTATTGTATCTTCCAACTCACCAAACTCAAAATGTGCTTCAACTGGAAATGTCAATTAGTGGTGTTTGACAGTCAGTTCAAATGTTTTCTGACTTTTCAGGCTATGGGCATGTGGAATCAGACATCTGAACTGGGAAAGGTGCAATTGCAATATCTGAGTCCATCCTTCTTAAAAATATAAAGCACTTATTGAATGAGAAGTCTCAAGACGTGCCATCGGCTCTTCGTGTATTTTTCCAGAGAGCCAGCAAACCAAGCACTGCATTTAACCTTTCCGTTTTCTTAATGTACAGACCTATTTTCTCATTAAAAATGTGGAAGTTACTTGAAGTTTCTGCCATTATGAATCTCTCTTCAGTTCTTCCCAGTACTGTGTTAGTCCAGAATTCTGCCCGAAATATCAGTGCTACTTCACGTGTGTGTGGGGGGGGGGTTGGTTTTTGGTGGGTTTTTTTTTGTTGTTTTTTTGGTTTTTGTTTTTAGCTCTGGACTCATTCTAGATTTCCAAAGAGCCAAGTGCATTCTGTGATGAAAAAATGTTTTCTTTTAGTAATCCATGCACAAGTTTACCTGATGCTAGATGACAGCTTAAGGTGTACAGAGATTTTTATCCTAAAATCACTTGGGAAATGAAGTCAACTTAGGTTACAGCTCACTATCAGTGAACCGTACTTCTTAAACAGAATGTACAATACGCCTTCCTGATGGAGATAAAGCTTTTGCTTAGTCATGGACTCAAAAGAGCACACTTAGGTTTGAGTTCTCTTTCAGGATCACCTGTCACTGGTTCAAGTTCAAAACCATTTTTAAGTAAGAGGTCAGGTTCAGTCCCAATTCAGGAGGAAAAGCAGCAACTTCTTTGAACCAGTCCTCAATTCAAGGTTGTGCTCAAGAGAGTTACAGTTATGGGTCTAGGTTATAGTTCAGATGAAGCAAAATAATAGTAAGGAAATTAGTTTTTGTCTGGGTTCAGTTTGCCTTTGTGGCTTAGGTATTCAACAATTTGAAGCTCAAGAGGCAAACGTTACTCATCCAACCAGCATTCCCAGTACAGTTAGAGTCATTTGAGCAATTACATTTTGGGTTACCAGGGAAGAGCTGAGAAATTCTCCATGAGTGGCAAATATCCTTCAAAGTGTTCGGGTTTTTGTGGTTTTGGTGGTGGTGGTGGTGGGTTTTTGCTTTGTTTTGTTTTGGTGGGTTTTTGTTGTTTTTGTTTGTTTGTTTTTGTTTGGTTTGGGTTGTAGTTTGTGTCTGGTAAAAAGCAAGGACAAGCAATGTAAACTATAGCTGTAGGAAGGCCTTTTGAAATTAGGTAGCATAATTACAGATCACTGTAGCTCACCTCCTGAAAGGTGAAAATAAACAGTCAGAAAGGCTTATGATCTTTAATCTTGTGTTTTCCAATGGAGACCCCGACTGTAACACACCATCATAAAGAATTCTCAACATCTGAGACTGATCAAGAGTTGTGGCTGGTTATATTTGGTTTTGCTCTGCTACTATACTATTTTATTCTTGGAACAAAGTGTACTTGCATACTTAAAATTTATGTCTTTCTCCCCCGTCTGGTGATTCTATATTCTCAGGCTTTTGAAAGATTTGGAACTTTAAATAGAAATGACCTTTCCCATGACTTTTTCACCAGAAAGCTTTTGGAGAAAAATGCTGTACACTTGCAGTTAGACACATACTAACACTTTTTGAAGAAATTCAAATGTTTACTTTAACAAAAACCTTTCCACATGGAGGAGGATGACATTTAGCAAACCAGCTTTATGAAAGAAAGAACCGGTAAACTGAAGATCCTCAAAATAGTAGCACTTTGTGATGCTTGGTACCAGGAAACACAAATGAGTGTGTAACCTGAGAATCTGGTTCAAAGAATTATTCCTCTGTGGTTCTTCAGAGAAGTTACTTCAAGGTAGTCAACAGAAATATCTTTACCAACAAGAGGGACACTAGAAACTAACAACTAGGCAGAAGAAAACAAAAAATAAACTAATAAATTATATATGGACACACATGATGTTTAAGACTAGCATTTGTAGTTCTTGTTTTGTGGCAACACCTATAACCACTCTAGATACTTGTTTCAAAAACAAGATTAACCTTTTCCCAGCCCTTCTCTCTTGTGTAAAGCATCAGACCTGGCATGTGACCAATATTACAATATTATAGCTTACACACACACACAAACTGTCTGCCAGCAAAATTTAACAATATAGGAAAATGTTTAGGCAAAAAGCCTATATTTTTGAGACAAAGAACATCATATGTTTATGTAAAATATTGAAAAAAAGGAAGCTGTAATTCCCTGCAATTATTTTAGTAATTGATGGACTTCTATTTAGGGATCTTGAATAACAGCAGCTGCTTACTCTGGGAAATCATTTGCTCACCACAAAGTTTTCCTCTTAACACCAAAATAAAAACTTACTTACTAAAATCAGTACAAATTTTTAAAACAATGAATAGGAGAATGAAAAAAAATATTGACAAGGCCATCTGAATCATACTCATAAGCCCTAAATCTACTGATAGGTCGTGATGGTCTTGTAGAGAATTGTCAAGTTTAAAAGGTTTCCATGACTACACAAAGTTTCTATATTGTTAAGATATTTGATAAAGTTATGTCACTCAGACTTTCTTCTTCACTCATAAACCCAGCAGAGTACTGCATGCATAACAGCCATTGTAACATTTAATTATTCATTCAAAACTGGTTGAAAAATCTCCTAACTCTTGCTGAACTAATACTGTGTCACCACATGCTATCTACCACATCCTAGACCAGAGAATTTTACAGAAATAGTCATAAATAAACTTTTTTTTTCCATGGTTGCTTTATATCCCCATCAGGATACTTTACATGTCAAATTGAAGAAACTTCATAGATTACTTCTTCCCTAATTTAGTAAACATATCCTTTGATGAAATAAAGCTACTAAACTGCACTCCGATCTACATACTTTACACGTGCACAGGGTTGTTTAAAGATGCAAATGCCTGTTAAATGTCTAGAAGAAAAAAAATCAAGGGGAAAGAAAATGACATTTCAGAAATCTACACTTCTTAAATGTCTGACGAAGCATTTTTCTTTAGATATGCAAGAACTGTTCACATGGCTAGAGAAGATGATCCTTAGGAGTTCTGGTATTCTGCCCAATTAGTAGGATAAACCCATAAATTTTAATCCTGGAAATAATCATAGAGTAGTTTGAGTTGGAAAGGACATTTAGTCCAAAAGGTCATTTAGTCCAACCCCCTGCCACGAGCAAGGACATCTTCACCCAGATCAGGTTGCTCAGAGCCCCGTCCAGCCTGGCCCTGTGTGTTTCCAGGGATGGGGCATCCACCACCTCTCTGGGCAACCTGTTCTAGTGCTTCACCACCCTCATAATAAAAAAAAAATTCTTGGTAAATGTAATACTACTAGCATATACTTAATATTTGTGGCGGTCATATTTTTAGGATCATTATAGTACAGGAACACAGAGTGTTCCTAGCAAAACCTCAAGGATCTGGCAAAAGTTGGATTTACAAACATTCAGCTTCAACTAAAAAGTAGTTGTTAATATAATCCTAATAGCCACAACAGCACTGGACTTTCTGAGGCATAGTTTTGAAACCACATATTTGCATATTGCTGTAAAGATAATATATTTTATTTTCTCAGAGGCTACATTTATATTTAAGGATAGGAATCTCCAAAGTGCCATTCAAAGGCAATATGCCCATGAACACATCTAAATATCTAAGTATTTATTTGCCATTTTAATTTCTAGTAATTCTTCTGTTCAAATTAATAAAAAATGCACAGATGCTGTCTTTTTTTTTTTTCTTCCCTACCCAGATGTCATCACAAACCAGCCTGCTTTTACAGGGAATTTCTCACTGCTATGTTATTCTGAGAATCAGCTTTTATTTGCAAAATGCCCATAATTACAGTGATCAAAACCACCCAGGGAAGAATAATGGGGTGCATTATGAAAATTTCTGTGGAAACTTCCTCTCATACACAGTTTCTGTTCATGAAGACACATGCCTCTGCCTAGCTGTCACAATTAAGCTCAAGATGGTCCATCTTTTCAAGATTGTAAAGATCTCAACAAATAACCTTTATTAGGGCTCAGAATTTAAATTTAAATGTGAATTTAAACACAAACTCAAGCATTTAAAATTTGACTAATCGTAAAATTCATATCTAACTATTGAGAAATACACCAACTTAATTAAAATGGTACAGACTGCAACATAAACTCTGGATATCCCTGGTGTCTCCATGTGTATGAGACACTTAATTCGTATCTTTTATGTTTTGAAAAGAACATGAAAAAAAGGCAAAAACCATATTTGATTTTAAACTTCTGAACAAACCTTGAAATAATTTACAATTTCTCTGTGGAAATTTGGAAAGTTTACTCAATGCAAAGCACAAGGTATTTCCTCTTTTGCTCATAGAGTGAAAATAATTTAATGTGGCAGTTCCCGTTCCTCATCAAGCACTTGTTCACTATAGCCACTACCAGGTGAGTGGGCAAAGATTTCCCAGAAAAACGCTGGAGAAGGTCCATGAAAACAGGCAACGAAAATCAACAGCAAATGCTTTTCTAGGAACAGAAGTGATGGAGGAAATCCCTACTATATTACATGGTGCAATGAATTTGTGACAGACTGCAGATACATTATGCTAAGCAAACAACAAAGTTCAGCTCTCTTTCATTTGCACCATATTAAATGTGTAAATGTATTGGTTCCTAGTTATACTACTTTTTATATATTTGGGAGGACTATTAATCTTTTTTTCAAAAACTTATGAAAGTAACAGAAAATGCTTTGAAAGGAAAAGACACCTATGCACGTGTGCTGCTACCGTTCTGAGAGAACTACAGTTAAAAAGAGGTGCATGGGCTAAGTCCCTATTTTGACTCCAAAAAGTCTTCAGAAACCACAGGCAGCAGCTTATAAAAGCCACAGTTTGGCCGTGCTGTCTTTGCTATGGATATGTTGGAAGCTACTAAAGCAGAAAATAAGAAACAGGTAAAAGTAATAGTGGAAAACAACAGGTAAAGTTTCTGGCATTTGCATTTTTAAAGCATGGTAAACTAGGTTTTTAAATTTACTATTTATAGCATGGAACTGATTTAATGAAAACTAAATAAAAGGTTGGACGACTCCAAATACTAATGATTACAGAAGTTACCACATCCACTGGCTCTATTCTTACTACAGGTAGCACAACCTTAGAACCAAGCATTACAGATAAACACATTAGATTGTTTCATACTTCTCTCTCCCATCACCTCCAAAGTATTGTCCATGTGAGAGAATAAAATAAAGATCAACTTCACGATACACTGAGAACTCAAAAAAACCACCCCAAAACCCAAACCCTAACCCACTAACACACACACTTGTAACAAATCTCTGAAAACTGCAACCAAAACCTACATAATGGAAGGTGAGCAGAGGAGAGCACTCTACAGAAAGCTGTATGGGACTGTATCCAACCACACTACCATATTACTGCTGTTAGCATTACTATAGTCTTCCTCGTATCTTCTGTAGAAAACTGAGAGGTAGGCCTTGGAACCTCCCATAAAAAAAAGTGGGTTCAATAAAAGTTATTTTAACATATGTACTTTCATTTCTGACAATATTAGCAACAAACAGAATTAAAAAGCCAAGTCCCCATCCTGTTATATTCTGTAGCCTTCCATGGAAACAAAGAAGGGTAAAGAATGCAGCAGATACTACACTGACCTTGGCATTGAACTAAGCATCCCACAAGTCATGCCTATGAAAAAGAACAGATATCTTCAGTTAAAATCTGAGAAATGGATTTTATTCCAAATATCTGAAGCAACTGAATACAGCAATCAGTTGTAGATCCAGTTAGCAACTTCTGATTAACATCCAAGCCCTAGGAATGAAAATATTTCTCAGAAATGGGATTAGATGAAGTTAGCTTAAGAATATAGATTGTGTTTTATCTCACTTCAGTGTGAAATTTTATACACGCGTGTTTCACTTTGAAACATCAATTTCTAAATCAAAAGAACAAAGAGACAAATCTTAGATAAAAGTTACTCACTGAGTAGATTCTTTGGAATCAGTACATTTACCTAAATCATCAGTCATATCTTGATATCTACCCCTTTCAACTTATTACTAGGGTCAATACTATAACCTAATTTCCATAAAAACTAGAGGACCAAACCACATTTATTTCAAGCTTGGCTACTTGTGCATTGCAAAGTATTACCTCTAAATATGTAGAGACCATCCATAAAATCTCATTCTACACTTAAAAAAAAAGTACTTAAGACCATAAATGCTGAGATTAAAATGTATAAATAGACAAACACACACCAAAAAAATCATAGATGAGTTGTTGCAGTATTTTGGTAAGTAAATGCTATACTATCAACAGAGAAAAAGCATCTTTGTACATTCAAATAGTCACAATATTGAAAAATCTCAAGTGATTGATATTGTTACACCACAAATACTATATCCTAAAAGAAACATTTCAAACACATACTAAAACAAGGCCATGATCTTACAAAAGCTTCCAATACATCGCTAATTTACAATAACAATTTGGAATTTAAAATGAAGATTTTATTATTTCCATTTCTCTTTTTTTTAGTAGCAAAATCACTCTAACAAGCCTGCAGGAACAGAGTGCAGATATTTTGGACAGGAGTGAGAAGTTACATACTAGCACTGCTTTGGGAGCTTGAGCACCACCAAGTATCATACTGCCATCCCAAGCTACATGGCACTATTTCAGAACTCTGTATCACACTGTATTATATTTGTAGTGACATAACTTCAGAGACCTACTGAAACAACACTGGATTCTCCATCTCTATGGAGAAGAGCACTACTTCTAGGCCAGGGAGAAGAAGGGACAATCCAGTCTTTTGTCCATACCACTCTGCATTCCCAGATGGCATCAGAACAGGGTGCTGGGAGCACGAAGTCCCCTTGTAGTCAGTGCTCTGCTTCTAATGCATCTGAGTTTGAGAGGTGACAAAGTACTACAAAAGTTTGCATCGCTGGATGTTCATCCTGGTGCCACAAAGTCTTCAGATAGCTCTTTGTCTCAGCTTCTGGGGAATATGGAATGTCACTACTTAAAACAGTGCTCATAGTGAATACCTTTACTCACGGCACATTCTTCATTCCCAGCAGTAAGTCTTATAAGTAACAAACTATACCAAACAGTATATGTACATCATGCTTGAATTTCACACCTAAAACTTCTCTATTGTGTTCCAAAATCTTGCCAGGCAAGATTCAACGGAAACTATACAACCTCACTGTAACTTCACCACACCAAGCTTTATATATTTTTCTATATGGTACATCGCACACATTATGTTTAACAATGGGCCCCAGGAGACTGCCAGTATTTCTTAGCTTAAGGTCACAGTGTCACAGAAGCTCATAATACAATTTATACTCATCTTATTCTAGCATATACATTTCTGGAGTGCAAAAGCAGGCTATATCTCCACAGAGAGAAATGAGGATTTGTAAAAGTTACAAGGTGGAGTTTCGGAACCTTCATTTCTTGTTTTCACTGCAGCTGACCTTTAAAGACAATTCCTTGTCAAGTTTTGTCACACTTGAAAGATATATAATTTTGAGTCCTGTTGGTTAGTATGGAAAATGGTTTAAACACCATTTTATTAATAGGAATTGATTTTTTCTTTGGTGCAACACGATGAAAACATTTCAAGTTCTGTGGGTTTTCTTTGCCCCAATAATGTCAAAGAACAATGGAGGGAACAAGAGGGGCAGCAAAAGAGTACATTCCTCAGAGTCTTTGATCCAATAAAATATAACAGCTGTTAAAGGATGTGACTTGCACTATATTTTATCATCTTTCTTCAATGTAATGAACACATTGCGTTTAGCATTTTTACAGTATTTATTTCTACTTCCATATAATTTTGCTGGTATCAAAACGGGATTTTTTTTTTTTTCATTTTGTTGGAAGCTGAAAAGAAACATATATATCAAACACTGTATGAAGAGCCTCTAGGACAATAAAATAGCTTGGTTTTATTACATGTAATTGTCACAGAATACAAGAGGAAAAAAGGCGTATGTCTTCTTGGGCTACTTATCGACCTGTTTTCATCTCTAATGAAATTAATAGGAAAAGAGGTTAAATCTTAAGTTTTTCGCAAGATCTAGTGCCAATTAGTCTATTCTGTCTGATATGATTACTAGGTCCAAATGTAACCTAAGAGAGACAAAAATGCTAAGCATAAAATTCTTTAATAAACGTCCTGGCACATTTGAAAAAGTAAAATACTTTAAACATTAGAGGGATTATTAAAAAAAAACAAAACAAACTCAAAAAACCCGCAACAACCAACAACAACAAACCACAACAAAAAAACCCTCAAAACAAAACAAACACACACAAAAACCCCCACCAAAACCCAACAAAACAAACAAACAAAACCAAACCAAAACACAAAACAAAAAACCACCACCAAACAAAAAAAAAACCCCAAAACCAAACCCCACAACTATTTCAGTTTCATATTAACAGTTCAGATCAGGAGCCTGCTTTAGAAAATAATTTCCCAATCTTACTATGCTTTGGTTCACATCACAGAATGGTTTCAGAATCAGTGTCAAAACCAAGTTTGGTTCCATACTTCTATTTATGACTCCTGAAAATCACTCCATCATTTCCTCTGTGTCTTGTCTCACATTGATTCTTCTATAGCTTGTTTACCAGCAGCAAAAGAATTGCAGCAGTCAAGACTCAGAACTGCCCTACAAATATTCACAGCAGGGGCTCCAGAAAAAACTTGTAATTCCAGAAAGCAACGTAACAGTAATAGTGCAGGTGACCCATTTTTCACTAGCGTAATCTCAAAGGATAAAAACCTATTATAAATTGTCATTTCAAGAAGAATTATCTTCATTTTAAATACACTTCTTTTTTCATTACAATCTACTTTTTCTAATTTACTAATTTATTTTAATGATGGAGGACCATGGGGAATGAGAAAGAATAAAATCACTGGAAATACTGGTCTACTGTTAAAATACATTGGTTTATAAACCCTCATTGTTTCAAAAGAAAAGCTGGTTTTCATCCCTCTAACTCACTCTCTAATCCTAAAACGTATAGTCTGATGAGGAAGGCTTAGCATTTTCTAGGCAGTTCTGTGCTGAAGATCTCATCCTATACAGCACATTCTAGGGATGGTGCGTGATGGCCCATAATATTCTGAATATACGTCAATCTGTATGACAAGAAATGGTCCCTTCTCTGCCCATCTACAGCCACCACAGCCCCTCACGGGCTGAGGGAGGTAAAGAAAAGATTACTTGAAGCACATCGGAAGCAATACAGTTTGCCCTAGTTTGCTTTGTTTAGTCCCAAAGAGCAAATCAAAGATGATGATGTGACCATAATACTGCAAAAAAACCCAGGGCAGATGGCATGATTTAGAGTTACAGGAAGGCTTGAAGGGGATGGAGAAGAGATAATAGGAAATAATTTATGCTTCATCCTTCAGTAAGGCAAAATCTACAATTCAGGAAAGCATTTAATCATACATATCTTCAAGTGCATACAATTTATGCTGAACCAGGGGTTCCATCTCTGCAGTGAGGTAAATATCACAGGGTAAGGGTGAGGATACAAATGGAATTAATGTCAGGTAATCCCTTTCTATGTAAAAACTGCTAAAACTTGTAATGGTTTTACAAGTCCTATGATTTCACAGCATTGCTGTCTTTCAGAGCTTACGAGATGCTCAACCAACCTGATGAAGGTTCTTCCTGTATTCTAAAAAATAATACCATCAGAATCAATCACTTCTACAATACAAGGAAGAGATTATCCTTATAGAACTTGCTGACAGACACCTGCTTCAGTCAATGTTTTCTGAACCACTCTAACCAGGTCATTTCAACTTACTGTAGCCTTCCTCCTTCCGTTCTGTTTAAGGCCACCATATGATGTGAGGAGAGCATGCCAGAATGAAGGCAGTACCACTGTAGGAGAGGAAATGGTATCCAGCATGGACCTGTTTGGAGAGTAATGCTGATCAGAACAGCAGAGGCACTTAAAGGGAATTCACCAATGTCAGCATCCTGGGGCACAGTGTCCCAGGGAAGAAAACAGTAATATGGCACAGCCCCACGGAGAGAACAGCTGGAAGCTCCTGAAGCAGAAAGAGGAGCCTACTGAGAAGCTGCTTTGTTGAATGTGAAAAGGTGCTGGTAAAAAATTCTTCCCCACCTCCACTAAGAAAGGGTCTCCTCTACTTTCTTAAGCACATAGATCCTGTATAGCAGCTCAAATTCCCCAAATGCATTTGCATATGTCGTTACTACACAAACAGCTCAAAAATCCAAACGTCTTCAAAATCGGATTCAAACTCAGCAGATCTTTAAATCAGTGCCATGACCTGCTGTGGTACACATGATATGTAAGGTCTCGTGGCATAACTCTGCTGCAGCGTGCCGAAGAGGATTCCCTAGGTAGAAAGGCAACACTCGGCTGCCCACAGCTCTCCAGCTCACCTACTGAGAAGCACAGATTGCGATACAAGGTATTACTGCACAAAAAGTGGCCTGGATTAAATAATCAGAGAACAGATTGCCAACTAAACTGTATGTGTTGTTTCCTTAAATCACTCTCGCATTAAACAGAACAAGTGGGAAGGAAAATCTGCACTGAAATCCATGAAAAGACTTCCTGACATTTGGTCTTTAATGCTGAAGGGAGAGTTGAGCTCCAGATCTGTGGTTTAGATATTCTTATTTTATAAAGCTGATCTTTAATTAGTGTAATAGACAGTGAGGGATGCTGGAATGACTAGTAAAGAGTCCCTCTCCAAAATACGTCCATATCAAAGAAAGAACAGATGGTTTAATAAAAGAAACTATTACACAGCACAAGGACATTCCACAATATTGTAATGATTCTCTTTACTAGTAGAATTATTAATTTCCTGGGATGTTAGTGATCAAATCTAGTTAAAAAGTTGGCTAGACTAAGCACTCATTTCCAACAAAAATGTCACATCTTTTTACTCAACTAATTCGAAGTCTAGCAATATTTTTCTAGAAGACACTTCCAATTTAATATCATAGCTTTGATATCACAGTAGATAAAGTAAGGTGGCTTTACTCACTAGGAACAGATGGAGAACACAGCCTCTTTAAGGGAGACAGAGGATAGAGAAAATAGTTATTTCTAGAGGTTGTGCATTTTAGTTTGACATAAGCCTCATTCCTGAAAAAAACATAATATCTGGTTCACCAAAGATACCTCAGTCCAAATTCCTAACAGTTTCAGGTCTTTATTACTACTTTTACCAAAGTAGTAATCCCTAGTATTTAAAGACTCAAAATGAAATTTTGACCAGGCAACAACAAAAATTGAATCCAACTGAAAAATCTGAATATAAATCCCAGGAACAACATTGTGTTTGTTTTGGAAATAGGAAAAGTATATTCTCACACTATTATGAGACCTGACCAATGCCATTATACACACAGTAACACCCAAATCTGCCTGAAAGACAAAGAAAATCTTGAGGTGTCTGTCATGTAAGTCACCTGGGAGCTCCTGCTTGCTACACGAACCTGGCAAGAGCATCTCCTAAATGCCTCCATTGAAACTTTTGGTTGATCGCATATTTACAGGACACTAACAGTAAAAACATAGGTTAGTAACTCCTACATGCCCATTTCATTTCTCAACCAATAAGCTCCTCTAAGGAAGCAAACTGAACGAAGAACAAAAAAGCAGGACAGCTTCTTTCTCAGAAACCTCTAATTCCAAGTGTATCCAATAACAAGCAATATTAACTGTACTCCAGATTCCACTTTCCCAGCTGCTGAGGTTTTCTCAGGAATTAAAAGATCCCATGAAGTCAGAAATAATCATGTATTACTCACAGCTAGATCTAAAAATGGCCATATTTGCAGCAGGTGCAATTAAATAAATTCCAGTAGGCTGATGTTGTAAACTACTTGCTATCTTTTAACTTTTCATCTGGAGAATTTGTATGTGCCTAGAACTATCTGTTGTATTACTGTGTGCTGCCTACTAAAATAAGAACTAACATGTGAGAAAGTGCTGTAGGAGGAAGGAGTCTTTGAAATTGCAGACTTTTCCTTGTTTTGTAAAGGGATGAAATGGAGACCAAAAAGATGATCGGGGTGGGGAAGAAAAAAAAATTTAAAAAATTAAAAAGACAGATGGTAGAAGAAGAAAAGAACCATCATATTAATTTGGGACATAAAGAATTCACTCTCGAGTTTCACACCTCTGTTTGATTCAGATGAGAAACTTTGAACTCAGTCTCCTGCACTCCAAGTGAAATCTCTCAGCACTGGGATCAATGTAATTTTATTTTTTCCTATAAATTCTTCTGCTGAAGATGTTTTTATTTGGTTAACTCTGAGGAGAAAGATACACACACTCTACAGTCCACTGCTGAGAGCATTTACTTGGGATATAGGAAGGGAAGTTTTGGTTCCAATAAATATTTCATTATTTCTACAAAATACAAGGAAAGAAAGTGATAAAAAACTTACCCTATTGAGTACGGTACTTGTTTCAGACCCTGGAGACCTCATTTGAGTATTCCACAAGAAAGTCTCCTGACCCTAAGCCTTCTGCCTGCACCACATGCTCATCCCTGCGCTACCCTTCATATTAAGATTCTCTTTGACCTCTTGGGACAAGAAAGGACAACTCCAGATCAACGAAACTTCTCCACTGAAAGTAGAAAATTGCCATTAAAAATGTAGAGAATGAATCTGCATTTTCCAATGGAAAAACTAATCTAGAGACACTGAAGAATTAGATACAGATGGATTTGACTTTGAACTCATCTCGTCATCTGGAAAACTGACATCAATAAACTATATTGATTTGATTCTGTATCAACTATATCAAACTAAATCTAACTAAATCTAACTGATAAGGGAGCTACAGGCTACTTTCTCCCTCTTTTTCAAAGTACAGATGCTCCTGTTCTCACAGGCACTGAAAAAAATCTTGTATTTCTAGTGATTTTGTTGTTGTTATTCTCATGTAAAAATTCTAAATACAGGATGTATACCTTAATCTATTCTCAATTTTTATATAAGTACTGAATTACAATACTCCATCCTATACTTGGACTGTTTGCTCTAAACCATTTCTACAGGAAAGGCAGGACAGGATAATATATAAAAAAATAAAGTTATTGTCCATTTCACTAACATCTAGCATTTGCTTAAAAACTGGTAAGATGCCTTGAGAACATAAATTACCTAAATCAAAAAGAACAAAATATACATAATAAAACTCAGAATAAAATAGCCAGAAGTGTCAGGGAACAGTTATGAATGGGAAAAGGCCAAACAATGAAGATTAAGGATAAGTACAGCAGAGCTTTCCCATAGCAAACACAGTTACTTGTAGTGAGCCTGCTTTCCAGTCATCCATAAAAAAAGAAGATAAGAGTTTAACTCCTGCATTTTGATTTCCGTTTGATTATTTTGCCAATTTCTAAATCTTGTTTTCTTTACTTCGAGAATGCACCTGTGCTGCCTTTGTAAACTGCAAGCATCATACGAAACACAGAAAAACATCCAAGTCTATCGAAACAAGAAAATAAGAGAATACATTGACATGTAAGAGAATACATGACTATGTCTTTTCATTTTAAATTAATGGTCTGGTCTATATAGTTATTTTTCTAAGGAAGATGAGAAAATTCTGTACCAATAAAAATATTTGGAGTACCATTAGCCCTTCCCTATCACTTTTGGGGGTTTATTTGCACAAAACCATGTAAGAAAACCATAGTAAATCTAGTAACTCAGTCTCTCACTGTAACAAATTAGCAGTGGTCTACAAATTCATGAGAAAGAAAGAAAAAAAAAGTTTCCCAAGTAAGTTAAGAGCATAACTGCTAGCAGTTAAAAGTAGCGTAAAGGAAACTGAATTCTGAGAAGGGGGCTTCTGGGGGAAGATAGGTTTTCTTTTTTATTTTTTCTTTTTTTTTTTTTCCTTCTTGTTTCCAGTTTTACAGATAAACAGAAGTCTTAATATAAGATGCTAAACCTCAGATTTACAACCCTCATCAGACACTGTAAATATTTTCATCTGATCTGTATTTAAGACACAACCCTGGGAAACAGCAAAATTACAAAAAAGGATGAGCAGTTAATAACATTTTCTTAGAAGAAACTGAATGAAAATAGAAATGACAGAAGGACTCTGAGGTCAAAATACAACTTGCGGTTCAATGAATATAATTTTACAGACCCAGCATAAGAAAGCTCTACTGCTAGTTATAATATCATGCTGAAGAATATGTGGGGTTTCCAGCTGGTGGTTTTGCACGGGGGTTAGTTGGATTATATCCCAACAAAAATGGAAGTCATAAAGAGTCATTTGGAACACACTATCAAATAAGCCTCACCCATTATTACAGAAAGTAACTGGGTGCAGTTCCTTAGAAATTACCACAAACATTAAAAAACTTGAATTATGTAACAAGGTATCGGCTACAGACAGGTATACAATAAAGTCTAGAAATACCCAACACAATGTTAACGTCTCTAATACAGACATTTAAGAATGTGTAAGCTCACAAGCTTTAGGAGATACATGTAGAAATATTGCCCTATATCAACGTATGCTTTTTCACAGATAATATGTAGAAGAATAAGAAGTTCCATTACAGTAACTGAATGGTCTTTGAAATGTTGGTTGCGGGTTTTTTTCTTTACTATTTTCTAACTTATTTTGCCCAAGGCACCCTGTAGGGGTATGGTGTCTTCTTACTGCAAGTATTTCAGCTAATATGATGACAATGCAGCTGTGTCCACTGTTATTTAAGATCGACAGAAAGCACGGAATTAAATTCATTATAGTGGACCACAATAAATGCATTAATTCTACATTATGTCTGTGAACTGTATATGCAAATGTTGTCATTAGTAAAGCTAGATTTCTGTCTAAATATAGATGTTCAAATCAGTTTGGTAAAACCGCATTTACTTTGCTAATCACAGTCATTACAACTCTTGAACTACATTTGATAAGTTCCTGTTTACTCGAAAACGGAGCAAATCACACTCAAAACTTGTGACCATTTTAAAGTACAAGTCCAACACTATCTGTCACAGTTGGTCTACTCTACCCAACTGTCATTTGGAGTCACTTTCAAATCATCAATCCTTTAAGTCTGAATTGGACTTTTGTTTTGCTTTTTAATTCTTGAAGTGCAATTATCAAACATCTTCATGCCCAGACTGTTTCACTGGCATTTTCTTCCCAAACGGCACATTGTTGCATGCCTTTCTGTTCACATTCCCTCAATCTTCAAGCTCATGTACACCAGAAAGTGGCAAATCCTACCAGGCATTAAATTCCAGTTCCTTTGAAGTCACTAAGAAAAGTCCATAAGGACTTCAGTGGAAGCATTAGTGCTCAGCCATCACCACTCTGATGTGACCTTTCTCTGTCCCCACCAAGAAGAAAAACGTCACCTTAGAATTATGAAAAGTCTGGTAGTCCTGCCTATGCCTATACAAAATATTTCTGATAGACAAGCATGGTAAAAAAGGAGACAACTACATCAGTACAGTCCCCTGTAATACCACCTAGTTCCCAGCAGCCCTTCTCTCTCATCAAAAGCACTCCATAGTATTTCTCTGCTTTTACTGCATGTAGAAAACTGGGCAGCTCAGGCTCTTCCAAAAGTGTAACCCCTGTCACCAAGGCTCAGACACTCCAAGGGTAAGTGAAAATGAAACTCCCAGAACGCCACCAGTGCAGCAGCATGGCAGAAGTCTTGCTAAATGAAACCAAATACTCCTACAAATGTAATCCATCAGAAATACATCGAGAACCAAAACAAAAGATGATACTCTAAGGCTCTTACTACTGAAAGCACATTAACAGAAAATAAAATGGAAGCTCAACAGGCATAGTACAGGGTACTTAATTAAAAAGAATCATCTTCAAACTTTTTCTTAGGCTTCAATGTTCACATGAAGACAGAATATGGATGATGTTCTTACTTAACCTACTAGAAAACTGTTTTCAGTAAAAATTGCTAATCAGCCATAACAGAATTTATGAATTATAATCTTAGCATGTGAGAATCCAAAAGAGGTTATGTGTCCAGATTAATGCAGCTTGAAAATATAAAAATAAGAGAGGTGTTAGTACAGTAGAACAAGACCCTATTATGCGCCATAATTAGATGTCAGTACACATTCTGTCAGTTCACATGCTAATTTTAATTTCTAGGGCAAACTGTTTTATATGTTTGGACATTTAAATTGATGCTATGCAGTTTAACAGTACACTGTCTTGAGTATCAGATCTGAAAATTAACCTCTTTTGACAGGCTATTATTTAGGAGGTTGATTCTGCAACCACAAGTGAAGCAGCTTTGGATACAGCTGCAGTTTGGATGGAAAGTGCATTGAGCAGCTTATCTGGCATATGAACAGAAGCAGGTACATCTTAGGACAACTCATCAAACATCCCAGCAAATTTCCTGTCACTTCAGCGATCCCCTTGACTTACTTCATGGACTTCTAATGAGTAGAGTTCAGCAAAGTCAAGTGACTGCAGTCGTTGGTGTGCTTGTAGGATCAAACTCCACAAGTGCAACAGGCTCAAGTCAGGATAATTTGGGATTGCTGCTGCTAAAAGTGTACTATCAGAGAATGAAGCATCCATTCCAATATCCCAAAACACTACAGTCACCCCCATTAATTAAAGTAAGCATACCAACTGACAAAATTCTACTGACATCCACCTATTTTGTAAAAGTTTGTGTCCCGCTGCACCAATACTTATCATCTTAAGAGCTATGAGAGTTCATTCTTATTTCTAGAGAACTTTAGGAGATCTATCCCATAGGAGGTACTGTCTTTTTTTGCTTTTAATGCCCTTTGAAGATGAATGTATAAGAAAAAGGTGCAGGAAGTTGAACACTATTATTCAAGGCTTGCAATTACACTCTTTAAGCTCTATTTGAGAGGAGTAGTTACATTTATACAATCCTAAAATTGCATTCAGCCCTTTGAAGGCAACCACGAGGCTGACGTGGTTCTGGTGAAAATGAGTTTGCCACTCCTGCTCTACAGCTTCCACAGACTTGGGAGGACTCTTGGGGTGACTGTCTTGACTTAGTATTTTCAAGCTCTGTTTATATAAGCTGCAAAAATGCATCTTTGCTATTTATTGTAATAGCTCTGAAGAATCAAGACCAGCTGGATTCCATCTCCAAATAACCAGGAGATGCCAGCTAAGTTTCAGTTCCAAAAACATTTTATTGGCAATGGTGCATGAACCAGAATGAACACAGCTTGATTTATATCTCAAGCTGAGCTTGCAGCATCGACAAAACAAGAAGAAATCCTGAAGTGCTTTACTTGTAAATTAAACAAGTGTATCCTAGAAGCACTTGCCTGCAACAAATATCAAATGCTATAATGCTGCATGCTCAGTTTCACATTATTTTATCTTCCATCTTAAAAAATAACACATTTCCCTTATGGAATATGTAGAACTCAAAGGCAGACAACTGGTCTACAGTGATGGCTTTTGTATCCTATTTGTGCCCATGTAAAAAGAACAGCTCAAGTCAAGCAAACGGAGTTAATCATTCACACATAAAAAGAATATCCATTCTATTATTCAATACTAAATCTCAGAAAGAGGTAATTTACAGTGGGTGGTAAAAAATTACGATGGCACATGCCCCAGGATGTTTTTTTGTTTCTGAACCTAACTGGAAGTAAGAGGAGTAGAAAAACAAGTCCAAAATTATATTTTTAAGAATTTAAGAAAGACAGAAGAGATAACAAAGCAGATTAACTTTCCAGTTCACAGAAAGCCCAGATCAGTTTCTGGCTTAGTATGGAACTTAAACTTTTTCAGGCTTGGATTTTAATGAATTGAGATACGTATAGGTATATTCCATATTGCTCCAAGCATCCTTTCCAGGTCACTATCACTGAAGTATACATTAGACCGTACTCTTTAGCATGCAACTACTTTTTAAGAAAAACAGTTGGAAAAGTAAAAAACAAACAAACAAAAAAAAGACCACTGGTCTGTGTAAGAGCCTAAGAATATCCAAACAAACTATTCCATGAATTCAGCTGTGGAGGTAGTAACCTCAGATGGAAGAGCAATGAACAACATCTCAACAGCAATTACATTTTACAGCAATTGTATGTGTAGCCTGATCAAGAAACAGGAATAATATTTCATCCGAATGCTGTGAATTCCATGGATTTGACCTGATTCAAGAGGAGTAAATCACTTTTCCTGTCTCCATTCTGAGCAATCAGAATGAGAAGTTTTCCATTTGTCTCTGTGGAGAATGGCAACATTTCTTATATTTCACTAAGTTTTCCAAGGCACAGCTGTATTGCTTTGGTATTGCAATCTTAGCTGTTCAGGAAGGCTCCAAATTATGGAGAGATTTCTTATCTCTTTTGCATCTTATGGCAAAAGCATTCACTGTCCTAGCAGATCCATCCAGTGCTGGAGCTGCTCTTTTTAAATTAACTGTGGTTCTGCAGTATTGGTAGCAGAATACGTTTTTTAAAAGCTATAACACAAATTGTCTCTATATATGACAACATTAAGGGAAAACTGCTTTCATCACTTTGGAACACTTTCTTCTGTATCATGATGTGATTTATCTTATTATGTTAATGTTTTGCACTAAAGCTCTAATCCATCAAGGATCTCTAGAGTGATACTGAAAGGAATAAACAATTAACTGCCAGCTAGAAACACTAAGGTATAAGGCAAAAATGAGAAGTTCTGGGAAAACATTCTCAAAAAACAAAAACAGAAACAAAAAACCAAATCCATTCATACTGATTGAAGAAGCAGAAATGAGAGGGGTTTTTTTTTCTGGTGTCCCATAGAACTGAACTTGCCTCATTCAGAAACATATCATTGGAATGGGAGGAAAAAATACCACTGAGGATTAAATATTAGTGCTTCTGTTTTGTAGTTTATAAAATACCTATTTCAACACTGATTAGGCCAGTAAAGACACTACAGCAGTAATAGAAACCTCTGAATGAAAGAGTAGCACAACAATAACAAAAGAAATCACAACTTGATTGTGATTTACTTTGCATTTTTCTCCACATTCCTTACGAAGATTAATATTTAAGATTATTTCCTAGCAGCCTAACCTAGAACTGGACTTGAGTTCAATAAAACATAGAAATAAACATTCATGTTTTAGAGACTGTACCACAGCATTTCAAAACCTTGTGTAGGAGAAAAACTTTGCAGAATGCCTACCAGTTTGTTGGTCTGTTTAGGCTTTAAAAAAAGGTACTAGAACACTTACCATGAGTAGGGTAATAGACAGTTTGAAGCTACTGTATACAATGTATAAAAATTTTGAGACCAACAGTTCTGAACTCCACTGAAATAGTGGGCACATAATTATGTGTTGTCCAACTGAATAAAGACTGGTTTATAGTAGCAAAAGAAATTGCAAATTATGTTCATTTAATTCACTTGAGATTCAGCTTGTTTTCTGCTTCCTTGATATTAATGAAAAGAAATCCAATTTGTTCTACATGGCAAGATATGTAATTTAGATGCTTATTAATGCACAGTTCTGGTAGCAGCTCTCTGAGAAATGTTGTCTTAAAAATGTTTGTTTTCTAAGTCAAGGAAGCTATAAGTTTAACAAAACAACATATTTTGCATCAAAATACAACAAAATCGGAAAAAAACCCTGTCTCTCACAGTAAGTGGGCAGACTTGTAGGCTTCTTATAACTTGGAAAGAGATCTTTGGTAACAATGATTTTTACAATATACATGCCAATACAACATTTTTTTTTAACATTTATTGTAAACCGTGCTTAAGCTTAAGAAAGATGATGAAAAAGTCTTCTAATGATTTGTAACATTTCATAACATTACACACACTGGACAGGTAGCCACGACCTCCTTGGAAAAAATGTTGCTTCTTGATTTTTTGTTTGTTCCTAACTATTAACAAGCTATCTAGTCTGTTCTAACTAGGACAATCCTTTATGACACTGCCTGCATTCTTGCCACCCAAAGAATACTTCCCTCACTTCTAACTTTTTTGCTGCATGTATAGAAGTAGTGCTGCAAGCATTGTAAGCATTAGCTGCACCATAGGTTTAAATACAGGGGAAAAAAAAGTGTTTATCAAATAATGCCTTGAAATAAAGCAAATGGTGAACAACTCCAGTTTGTGGTCTACCCAGCATAAGACGGAGAGAAGAACAGCAGGGCATGGGAGTTCCTATGATGATACACAGCTTCTAGTCTGAAGGTAACCAAGTCTGAGGAATCAAAAGAAATAGGTTTCTTAGGCACTGGCTAGCTCACAACTTCGTTTTTTATTAATTAAGAGGAAATGGAAGATCCATTGTGGAACAAGCAAAACCACCAACAAGCAAAACCACCAACAAGCAAAACCACAGAAAAGTAGCTCATTCCTTTAGTTATACTCAAATACTGTGCTAGCTGACATCATCAAAAACACAGACATGAGAAAATCAGACTGATATAAAGTGATTAGTCTTATTTGCTAGGCACTAGTAGGTATAACAAGAAACTTCATTTACACCGTAATCACATCTGTGCAAAATCAATGTAAAACATGGCTACTATTTAATACAGAATTCTGACTGGGGACAGAGTTGCCCAAATGCAAACAAGAAGTGCAAGCCAGTGAAGAACTAAGTCATTTTACCATAACTTGCATTTCAGCTGAGCCTAACAAATTTATGTTGTTACCGTAAAAACTAAGAAAAACTTCACATACTATTTGATGTGGCTCTATCGCCTCCCTAGCAGAACTGTATCTCCAAAGAGAGACATTGGCCTGTCTCTATGGCTGCACCACTGACACTCCCAGAGTGCGGTCCACAGAACTGAAAGGCAGGAGGCAGAATGATGCCAGTGTTAACTTGACATAGAGACCAACATTCACCGAATTAATCCACACAGACCACTTTATTTTGGAATAACTTGAAGCAAACACATAAAAAAAAATATTATGACCACTTTGTTGTTCTGTGGGAGAAAAAGAAATGACAAAATTTCCTGCAGGGTAAAACACTAGTTTTCCATCAGTTATTTTCATGATAATGATGGTTGCCCTTATTCTTCTCTATTAACATATGTAGACGTCAGTGCACACATGGCGTGACTTTCAGGAAGGATAGATTCCTGGAGCTTTGTACATTGTCAGCAAGAAGAATAATCACAGTATTATTGTAGTCATTTGTTTGGTATCTATCCAACAAACTTTCTGCTCTCAACAAGTGGCCAAGCAGGCACATAGATCACAGCAGTTTCCACAAGATCTTTGTATCGGACAATCAATAGTTTCCTTCTAGTATCAACTTTAATATACTTGCAAATGACATATATATCATAAGAGTTACTTGATGTCAGTACACCTTTAGCTTTAGGGGGAAAAAAAAAAACAAAACACAACAACACAAAAACAAAAAACCAAAACGAACTATGTCAATGATGTTATATTTGAGTAATGTGCATCACAAGTTGGGTCTGTTTTTCTCCCCAAGACTTTTTGTTTTCAAAGCTGATACAAAAGAATAAATATTATTAGGAAATTTCTTTCTTTACACTCTTGGGGGTCTGTGCTTGCCTCCTATTTAATTTTTCTGTTTGTGACAAAATTTCCTATTATTCATACTACAGTAGAAATTTTTTAAAGCATTAGGTCCTTCTATACTATGCTGGCAGTTGGGATCTCCACTACAGCTTCAGGAACCAACTGACAGATGTTAAGAAATGTGATATCCTCATCAAGAATATTAAAAAAAATAGTAGTATAGTTTTGAACTTGGTTTCCCTAGTCCTTCCATAAGACTGATGAACCATTTAGCCTCCACTATCTCTACATATTGCATATTGAAAGTATTAAAGAGTCACAAATTTACTTCCTCAGTAGAGAGTTCAGTTCCCATATTTCTCCAGAGTTTTGAGCTTGATTGCAAATGTCACATTATTCAGCTTCAGAAACATCAGAGTGTATACCTTTCCCAAGCTTAAATAATTATAGAATGATTTTGGAGCAATCACAGCTAAACCACAGCACTGCTCACAAAAGAGAGCAGAAAAGATAAGTAATATCTTCTGAGTGCATGCACGTATATTTAGGTTTCTGTAGTTGTTACTATTTCTGTTGCTTTCCTGCAAAATCATATATATGCAGATTATGATTGTTTTCAACACATAGTCAGATATGAACTTTCCAAAGGTCATATTTTAACTGTCGCTAACCTAAATGAGCAATACTTTGGAGCAAATACATGCAAAAATTTTAACTTGTCGTGCAAATGAAGCAACTGCACAAGAAAATAGATACTAAAGGTATGACTACCTAAAGTGAGCATGAGACTTCAAACTGTTCCTGGGTTTTCCTGGAACTGCCTTCAGTTTCTGGGTTTATTTTAATTTTTCCATCAACATAAAACTCCCATTTTCATGGAGTGAAATTATTATTTCTTAAAATTTTTTGGCTGTTGCAGCAATATTTTAAAGGAAAAACTTCATTGCACAGGTCAGGAAGAGTTCAAATTTATTTACATTTTCTGCCCATTTGTTTTTCTGGTGCTATATTCGATATGCATGTCATTGTCAATTGCAAACACTTTAATAGCGGATTTTCTGTAACTGTACTGCTGTTACAGATTTCACCAGATTTTGATTCACACTCAGTTCATTACCTTTCAAAGGCTGTGTGCTCTGGTCAGTTGTGCACTGCATTTCGTGGAGTTTACAAACACAAGGCAAGTTGCCTGCTACTTGCAGTAGAGTGGAACGTTGTTACCTGTGCCACCAATTAAATTCATTCTGCTGTGCATCTGAATGCAGTCTACATCCAAAGAAGTCCACAGAGGTTGCTTACTCAGTTTGGAAGTCATGCCAGGCCTCAAATACTAACCTCGCTACGTTTTTGCTTGAGAAGGACAGGTTTGTATTCCAGTAGGCATCTTTTGAAACAGAGAGGGTCTCTGAACATGTGCTGGATCAGGCCTGACCTGATGTATCTGGTCCAGATGTTCTCCTACTTGACCTAGTACTGGTTGACCCAATAGTTCTCCTGTTTGATCCCACACCAGTGGGAGCAAAATCATGGCTAGTTTTCTCAGTCCAGGAAATTCCAAATTAGTATGGGACAGTTTGTTAGGGCAATAATTTTAGCCCACTAGCTTATATCAATATCAGCAAAGCCAGATCTACACTTTCCTTGACCTCCTGCACAACAGCTGACTCTCACGCTTTGAGGAGGCAGCCATAACAATCAGCCTCAGTTCTGGATTTCTTTACCCCTCAGAGCAGCCTCCCATGCTCTGCACATATTACTTACCATCAAACAATCTCCATCTATTGCTCTGAATCTGTAGGTTTTTAAATTACCTGATTAAGGAGTCTAATTTTCAATGGAAGCTCTAGTCACTGGGGAAAAGAGGGAGGGTGAGCAGGAAATAATCCCAAAATTCTTCCCCCCAAAAAATCAACACTTTCTCATTTAAAGTCTCTCTTTAAACAGGTAAATGAAAAAGACTTAAGACTACATGCATACAACACTCACATCAGGTAGCAATAAACCTAGTGTGTTTACAGAAATTGAAATACAACGCCTTGTTTTTAATGAGTGCTACAAACTTAAATTTTCTTTCTCAAATTCTATTCTATATTCCAACTCTTTGGTCTGCTAGCTGCTAATTATCTGCTGGTCAATACCTGAAGTTTCTGTCAACAATACTTGGATTTCAGCTATAAAGCAATAAAAATTGTTTTCCTCTAGGACACTTTACAAATTCTTTCTATTAGCTGCCTTTAGTCCTGATTTATTCCTGTGGGATGAATACTTACACTCCTGAACTATATTTGTTATTGCATGTATATAACCAGGATTATTTTCCAAAAGCCTATTTATATTTTCCTTTTATAAATCACATCTAATCTATTTCCACTAGGCTTGTTGCCCTTATAATGCTAAGTGCTTAGCATCTTGAACACTGTTTCATAATAAAACCTAATTTGCAATAATTAGAAGGTTAAAAAAAAAGTTAGATATCTACAGGCATTTAGCTTGGATGGTAAAATAGTGAAACTACCTATAAATGTCTTTCTCTTCAAAGGGAAGATCCAACATATAGCCTCTTCAAAAATAAAATATGAACAAAATATATTTAAAAACTGAAATATGATTAAGCTTTAAGCCACAGTCCAAAACAGTGTAAACAGAAGTAAAAGCAATTTTGCCTCTCTTTAATGCAAGCTTCTGGAATCCCAAAGGTAAACATTTGTAAGCTGGTAACAGAAAAGTCACTTTTTGGGTTTAGATTGATTAGATTTTTTTTTTTTCCACTCATAATAGATTTTGCAATGACACACGAAATAAAAAATAATTTGTAAAATAGCTTTACCTGTAAATGTAAACATACCAAACCTGTTTCTTTCTAGTACATTACATAAGCTTTATGCATATAGCTAGTGTTTGCAAGTTTTAGTTATGGGTCCTTCTGAGGAAGGGACATCTTTTTACAGAACAAGTATTAACAAAGATTCACTGATGGGAATATTATAGCAAGCATATCATAAGCATTGTTTGGCAGCTGAAAAAAAATCTGAAAGATCAGGAAAAAATACTGGAGAAGCATTTTCTAGGCCACTTTATTGGACATTATTTTTGCTCCTGGATCACTGAATCAGATGGGCTGCACTGTGATACCAAGTACATTAACTTGAACTATACTCCAAGAAATTTACATGTATATATTTGTGTAGTTAAACATTGTAGCAATATCCATATTTAATGCATAACAGGACAGAGATGCACATCAGGTGCAACTGATACAGGGTCCAGATGAGCTCAGATGGGACAGTAGAAGTGTTCACAAAGTAGTAGGACAAAAAAGGGCAATAATCAATTTAATTTTCCTTCCAATAAGTTACTTTTGTAGCATGCCATAATATGTAAGTGAAAGATTTGAAATGAAAATGAGCAGAATGTGACAGTACACTCTTCAGAGAAAAACAGAAGGGTCCAGTGGGTGGAAGTTACCTGTGAGCCACGTATCTCAGGTCTCCAACAACAAACCACGACTACCATGCATCCAGTGCCTCACAAAGTTATGATAAATGCCTAAAAGGGCTATGAGGCTGCTGAGTACTTCAGATACTACACTGAATACTTCTCAACATACAGCAACTGTCATCTGTAATTGCACTGATTTATTGCCATTAGAATTGTGGTAGATGAAAGAAGGGTGGAATATTAATTTGAAAATTCATGATGAGACACAGAGATCTGGATAGATTAGAGAGCTGTATGAAATTTAACAAGTGCAGGATTCTCCACCTGAGATGGGAGAATCCTGGTTATACATAAACTGGTGGACGAGAGGCTGGAAGGTAGCCCTGTGGGAAGAGATCAAGGGTTTTGAGTTGATGGCAAGTTGACTATGAGTCAACAGTGTGCCCTGGCAGCCAAAAAGGGTCAACCATGTCCTGGAGAGCATCAAGCACCATATTGCTGGCCAGTCAAAGGAGGCGATTGTCCCACTCTACACCACAGTGGTGTGGCCCCACCTCGAGCACTGTGAGTGGTTTTCGGCACCTCAATATAAGAAACACATCAAACTACTGGATTGTGCCCAGAGGAGAGCAACCAAGATGGTGAAAGGTCTTGAGAGCATGACTTTGGAGGAGTGACTGAGGTCACTTGGTCTGTTCAGCTTGAGGAGCTGAGGGGCAACCTCATCACAGTCTACAACTGCCTCGAGGGCAGGGGCCAGATGGGGAGGTGCTGATCTCCTCTCTCTGGTGACAGGACACAAGGAAATGGCATGAATCTGCATCAGGGGAAGTTCAGGTTGGACATTAGGAAAAGAGTCTTCACTGAGATGGTGGCCGGTCACTGGAACAGGCTCCCCAGGGAAGTGGTCACGGCACCAAGCCTGTCAGAGTTCAAGGAGCGTCTGGACAGCACTCTTAGTCATCTGGTTTAGTTTTAGGTAGTCCTGCGAGATGCAGAGATTTGGACTCAATGACCCTTATAGGTCCCTTCCAACTCAAGATATTCTAGAATTCCATAATATCTCTGTGTATGTATGCATATTCTACGACTTGGAAGAAAATAACATCAGAAGGAATACTACATGACACTAGAAAATAAATCTGTAAAAGATTCTCTTAGCAAAGAATTGCTTCTCTCTCTCATAGGGATTATTAACTTAACCCAAAATGGACTTCACCTTCATTCTTCTAAAAACAGAAGACCTTAGACATCTGTGTGACAGAATATGACAGCTAAAGAGAGAAAAAGAACCAAACAGGAATTAAAACCAATACAAATTGGCATGGAAAGCAGAGCTAGAAAACCATTCGCTAAACAGCAAGTCTTTGATAGCAAGTTTAAATTTCTAGAACAAGAAAGAATCCCTTGAGACTGAAATACTACAAATGTAAAAACCATATCTGCTAAATTCTGCAGTCAGTGTTTTGAATGAGAAATAGACAGTACTCTGGATGGCTAATTCAGGAAACGCTGATCTAGATATTCTGACTAATCGGACTGTTGTGTACTCATATAAGATGAAGTACAAAAAGTACCATCTACCTCTCTTCAGCACATCTCACCCTAGGATCTCGACAAGCTTTGGTAATACGAAATATATGCTTGTCATGGTGTGCATGTATGTTGGGAAAAAAAGGTTGTGTTTCACCTACAGCTGGAATGAGTCAGCTCTAGACTAAGGACTGGGAGCAAGACAGCTGCTGTGACTGAAATGTGCCCAGAAATGAAGCAGCCAACAAGGATACTGAGCCCTGTGAAAAATGCACTCTAGCAACCAAAAATGCTTAGGATTTATGTTTTATCCAGTAGATTTCTCTCTGACTTTAGCGTACTTCCTAATACCATTATGGATTACTGGATCAAAACCATTTGACTTCTGGAGATAATTGTTCTTTCCTTAGAGATTGTTCAAGCACAAGAAATAAAACTGCCCTTTCTGGAAGGCGGTGATCAAGAAACTAAAAGGAGAAAACAAACTTCTGATTTGCAACATTTCTCATTTCCTGGATTTCAGCTAAAGCATATGACAATGTAGGTAGGACTGAATGGTGCAGCATTTCATGGTAGGGGGAAGGTGGGCACAGGAAGTGAGTTCTGTTATTGGAACTCTTATTTATGCCTGGTAATACCTTAAGCTCCAACATGTCAACACAGAGCAAGAAATCACTTTTCACCCAACGCTTTTGTCAGAGACTTCCTCCTCTTCATGAATTACAGTAGCAATCTATTTCCAATGGTACCTTAATCTTCCTCAAAGCTATTTCACCTCTTTTAGGAACACCACCAAAATATTCAGGTAATTGTGCCCACATTCTTGTCTTGTCAATGAGCCTCAGAAGACAACACTTCCTCATTCTGAGGAGAAGCCAATCTGGGTTAAGGACTGCAGATACACTTTTCCACAAGATTAGTCTACAAAGCAACAAAAGTTTGATTTCCCATGTTTCTTGAGGTACAGAGACATGAAGTTTGTGGAAGATAAGCAGACAAAAAAATTGGTTTAGGCTAACCTGAGAGCTTACATTTGTCTCCCTATACACTCTCCATCTGGCTTTGAAGAAATCAACATTAAGTTCAGTACTTTTATGTTCATTCTTCTACACAGCCACAAGTTATTATAGCAACCCAATTTTGAGATAGATCTACAAAATGTGATGGACTGTGCTTTTAAAATGAAAAATATGTGAAGTGGCTGAGGTGGAAGACATAAAGGGATTTTTATTTTGTGTTAACTAGTTTCTTCATTTTAAAGGCCTGGTTTGAGATTCCATCCAACTTCAAATATACTATGCAGTACAGAAATGTCCCTAAACAGATTTTCAGCACTTGGCCATCCACCTTCTTTATAATGCCTTTAAAATATAAATCATGCTACAACCAACATTACTTCCTCTAGGGTATAGGTCTTTTTCTTCTGTCAAGACATTATCTCACACAGCTCAGTAAGGCTTAATTTATCTCAGTCATCTTTTTAAGTTAAATTACGAGTTTGTAAAATGCGCCTTCCGATCAGCGCCTTAGATTACTCATATTATTAGAGTTAGTGCCGGAAACAAGATTCCTGGCATTCAAGTTATGACTTGTTTAGGAAATTGATATTGGCATTTTCTGCATCATTTGCGTTTTCTCCAGTGAATTACTATCCTGTCTTTGATTCTCTTAAAGAAATTTCAGCCTTATGGGAGAGTGAAACTAATTAAAAAAACTGGCAAATTTAACTTCAGGCAGACACTCCAAGCTTCTTCTTAGAATTAATGTACCTATTGATCTGCTAAAATAATACACTGAAAGATGCAGTCTATCACAGAAAATTGTAGGGTGTTTGAGGTCAAACACTAATTTATCCTTTAAGGGTGAGCATATTGTTTCTTACACCTATAGGTTACCCTGGCAGTTTTCCAAGACAGGCAAATGAGAATAAAGAGGAATTAGGTCCTATGAAACACACAGGGTTAAAAAAAAACCAAAAAACAAAAAACACACTCATATGAAAACTTTTTTTTATTTACACAGAACTCCTGCAATATTACAGAGACGATGAAAAGTGTTCATTCTTTTCAGGGACAGATATTAAACTATTTAGCTACAGGCTTTTTTTTTTTCTTATGTTTGTTAACAGAGTTAATTTTAAAGCAGCCTTAATACTGCAATGTGCCTGTGAATTTTTGTCCTCTTCCCCAATCTTTCCTTACTGCAGGTGCTACTATTACACAAGTCAGGAAGAAAAGGTCCACGTTAGATTTTCTATATCAAAACCAAAACAAAATAATTCTAATTTGTCAAGAGGTGAAACTGCTGATGCAGAAGGTCATTAAATAGTGTCTGCTCTTCAGTGGCACTACAGGCCAGAATAAAGGATCTTACAAAATGACAATCACTGAGATTGAGAAGATGAAGAGAAAGGAAGAGTTTGTGTTGGGGAGGAGGCATCGTAAATATTAACAAAAGGCACATCCTTTTTGTTAATCGCATTACTGAATATATCCACTGAATAGCCAAGTGCTACCCCAGTGATGTCAATTCTCCAATAATAAAGGAATTTATGCCAAAAACTCCAAAGTAGAATTAATCTTTGCTGTCAGATGTCCTCCACTATCATCACTCTATACCTTAGCAAAATTTAAATTTTAAATAAAAAGATAAAATAAAACTGGTATTTTTGTTTCAACCATTTCAATTAACAGTTTCTCTTTGGTACCTTTTCCTATGGAATCTTTATAATTACCACAGAAACTTATTTAAAATTATGAAGATTCACATAGGTTATTACATTATCTGGAAGTAAGGAAGGTGCGGTGTAGACAAAACCACAAAACCAATTTTAAACAGAAGAACATGGAATCTGAAATTGGCATCTGTTATTTAGGTCCAACGATGGATGGCAATCTACAAAGATGGCATATAACAATTTAAAAATTAACTATTTTGGGAATCCTTTGGCAACTCTATCAGCATAGTTGTCACTCCCCTGGTCTTCCTGGACTTTTCACAAGGTCTCTGAACTTTTGTTGTCCTGATCAAAACAGCTTATGTGAATAGGTTACATATCCATCACAATTTGAAGTCAAAAAGACCTAAAATTATCAGTTTGGTTTACTTTACCTTCTTTGTCCTTTTTCGTCCTCTACCTGTTCTCTTTCCTTTTATTCTTTATTTGCCTTTTGTTTAGCAAGCGTCAGGCCTACCCAGACAAGACCATCTTTCACAATAGTGCTCTGAGTCTGTGACCAATGAGGCAGTCAAGAGCACTGACCTAAACGGTTTGATGTTAATTCAAGTTTGTCAGGTCACAAAATGTCTGATAAGACTGTGAGCTGAGCCCATGTTTCTCCATCAGTAGTAGTACAGTAAAAGTCTGAATGAAAACTTTAAAAAAGGAATTTTTTTTCTCTTTTATTGTTGTTTCTTCTCCCCTTGCCTGCATAAGTCTCGTTTCCTCATAAAAGGAGTAGGCTTGACTCCAGAAATACCTCCGGGCCTTCTCAAATAACTGCCTCTATTAACTCTCCCCTCACAGAACCATCCCTACAAGAAACAGTTGTTACCATCTCAAAATATATCAAGCCGGCTGTTGGGTTTTTTTTCTGTATGTTTAGAATTAATTTAAAAATCTGCCTTGGGATTGAACTGACCAAAAGCCTGTATACTTGAAACTGCAAACTATGCTGGTTAGTGCCATAAGCAGGCTACCTGCAACTCTCTCCATCTGTAACTGTATTCAGTGTTTCTCCCTTCAAAACAATGCTGTTTCTTCAATGCAGCACTGTGTAGATTAATTTTCAACATCTACACATTTAAACCAGGTAACCTAGTTTATTTTCTTAATCTCACAATATTCCACAGCCTTAAGCACTAAATGGTTACTCTGTTTCTTCCTAATATCCACAGTGTTCTTACATAAAAGCTTTAGTTGGCTCATTAGTCATCACACATTTCACTTCCAAAAAAGTGCATGGAAATTGATGTGTAAATGCTTTGAAAGTCAATGAACTGATATGAATGAACTCAGATATGGAACTAATAATAAAAGAGTATTACCCACACTGCAGTTGTTAACAGTGCTGTAATGAAGATTTTAACAATCAGATTTATTATCTAAATTTCAATAGTTGTCTTTTTACAGTTATGTTAATTAGGAGAACATTATAAAGTAAGCAGTAGCATATGCTTTCAGTGAATAATTATATTTTTAAGTCTTGCCTTCAGTAGTTTACACCGAATGTTGAAAAGTAGCCTTTCTAAATCAATTTGTATATTATCAGCCCTGAGTAATATTTTAAGCCTTTTAAAACGCAAAGAATTTTCACATGCCCAGTACTTAATCAGAGTGTATTTCTGAAAAGGCATCCTACAGGATTTCTTAGTTTTCCCGAATGAGTGATAAAGCACAGTGGTACTTGCATGTCTGGCCTTTCATCTGACAATATTATCCTTTAAGGAAAAAATTTAACCAAATATACAAGTTCGGTAGGCCACCTTCTACATACAACATCCCTCTTCTGTAAAATGTAGAATTAGATGTGCCCTTTTAGAAGTTGTCCACAGTATGAAACTATAGCCTGCCTAGATCCCTTTTGAGTGACAGCCCTGCCTTTGAGCACGATGACTGATTCCTCCAGTTTGGTGTCATCTGCACACTCCATGCGAGTGCACCCATTGACCTCCACCAGATTACTGCTCTGGCAGCAGAGAGGTCCCAGGTCAGACACTGACAGTGCCCTGTACCCAGACACAACAGGAACCAACCGGCCACTGCACCCTGAACCTGCCCAGACCCACCTATTTGTCCATCCATCCAGACTGTGGCATATCAACTTGGATACAAGCGTATTGTGAGAAACAGTGCTGAACACATTGATAAAGTCAAGGTAAATGACATCCACTACTCTCCCCTAGTCCACAAATCAAGCTGTTTTACCATAGAAGTTGATCAGGTTGGTGAGGTATGACTTACTCTTGATAAACCCATACTGACTGTTCCAAATCACCTCTTCTCCTTCCAGTGCCCAGAAATGTTATTCCAAGAGGACTCAACCTATGATTTTCCTTGGGACAGAAGTTACACTGAGTTACCTTCCGTTGCCCTCAGACATCAGTGACACAGACACTTAGACCACACCTTCCTAGGAGATTTAATATTAAATATGGCTTGTCCAGCTCTGAAATCAGATTCATAACTCATACAAGCTGAAGTGTAACCCTGACTTTGTCATAATTTTTCAGCAGCAATAGCTCAAGGTATTTGTAAACTACTGAAAGCCACTGCTGCATTAAGTGACAGGATGTCTCTATTACATTTATATTAAATATTTTTGTTCACCATTAAATGACAAAACTTCTAACTCTTCTTCAAACAGCATGAAAAATATATCCAATTTTAAATTTACTGTATTATGATAAAGTCATTTTGAATGACTAAAAGCAAAATGCAGACCTGTCATCCAAGACAATTAGGAAACAACATTTCTCTTATTCTAACTACATATGCATATTTTGCATAAAAGTCACAGGAAAATCAACTGTCATTCTACAACATCGATATCCATCAAATGACAGCATCTTCCATCATCAACTGTTTGGTATAATGGAAATAGAGTCCCTGGAATACAATGCTTTAGCAGGATAAATGACTCCCATTTTGGAAATAAATGTCTCAGCTTCACCTCAACGTTTATTTCCTATGAATGCCAAGGGAATGCTAAGACATTCATCTGGCAGTGGGAGGACATTATCCCATTGCAACGTTCTGTTCTGACATTCTCTCTTAAATCACCCAAAGCCTATTATCAACATCCTTGATCTAATTTCCAGAATTCATACACCCACAGCTTAAAGATATGCTTCCATGGATATAACATTGTGACTACTAAACAGCACACGGTAAGATTCTGAGGAGAAAAAAAAAAAAAAAAAAAAGGGGAAAAAGAAAAAAAAAAAATGCTTTCTGCATTTTTTTTAAAAAAAACCATGCTGAAATGCAAAGCTTCGTCATGCAAGATGGGCACTAAGTGCACTTGGATGAATCGTAGAAGATACAAGATGGAGCCTTTCAGACAACGTCACCTTGAAAAGGAATGCTTTGCTACTTCACAGCCTTCTATCCCTATCCAGCATCAAGCGTGTTGAGAAAAAATGTGTCACCCTTTCAGTTTTTAAATGTTTGATTCAAATAAGGGCCAACATCAAATTTTTGATCAGTTTGGTAGATTTGCTTTTTGAAGGCTGATAACTGTACATAAACCAGGTATTTATTTTAGTGCTGCAGAGCTCTTTCAACTCAGAAATCTATTCTGTGAACTCAAAATGGCGCTCCCATCTGCAGAGATACGAGCAAGAATACAAGTCTTTTGTAGCAGCAAGCATTTAGCTGAATGCTTTCCTCTGATATAAAGTACAACTAAGCACAGAATGTTGAAAGTATGCTCAGTGTGTACAATAACATCACCCATTTCGTCTGCAAAAAAAGGCCACTGACCTTCCTTTTAATATCTGTCACTTCGAGACTCTGAGAACTTGGCCTAATCGTCATTCTAACCCCATCTATTTGGACTGTGTCCAAGTTCAGGCTAAAATTGATAACACTGAAAGAAAAACAATTTTTTTATTCCATCAGATACTGCTAGAAAGATACAAAGTGTATCAATTCTGTTACAGGGCTTATTATCAAATAGTAGTTGAAATAGTTAAAAGTGAATGCTTTTGTCACACAAAGGAGATGGCAACAGGTATCTAAGTAGAAAATAATCTAAGTGCGCACTGCCTTTTTTTTTCATCACAGAAGACATGAAGAACTTAAAAACAGTGAACACAAATTGGGATCACGGCTAAGATACAAGTAAGTGAAGACATAGCAGTCTACATCTATTTGGAGGCATAAAAATCAAATACTGACAGGATACAACGAATAACGTCTTTGTTTCCTAATGTTTTGATTCTCAAAGCATTTTTCCTGTTCTTTTGTGCATTACAAAATCCACTTTTCCATGCTTAGTATAATGGAAGTGTACAAGTGGTGTCCCCTCTCTTTAGGCTTAGCTGAACACAATCTCTCAAACCCTCTTTGAATATTTTTATCTGATTGGTCTTGCTTTATGGTTGAACCTTCCTCAGTTGAAAATCTGGTTGTTAAAGCATTCTATAATGGAACTACATCCCCAGTGATATTGTTAAGGTTTAACTAACATTCACATGTACTTTGTACCTAACTGGAGTTTCAGCTTCAAGATTCTTTCAAATAAATTCATTTAAAATCATTTCATTTCCTAAATTTGGAATATAGTCAACCTGGAATTAACTTCCAATTAAAAGCAAATTAATAATGTGAACTTCATATTCACATAAGATGGGAGTGACAGGAAACACAGAATAAAACCAGGAAACACGTTGCCATTGAAAACAATATCAAGATTTGCATCTGACCTAAAAATATTTCAAACATATGCATTCCATTTGTGTGTGTATGGAAGTATCTTCAGTTCTACAAAGTCTGCTTTAAAGTTAGTAGAAAACTTGGAACCATTCCTAGGGATGCCAGTTATTCACTGAAGGAGGGGTCCTCAAAAACTACAGCTTGGCAAAAAAAAATTTCCAAGTTTTGATGTTGTCAAAAAGGAAAAAGAAATCCTAAAAGCAAAGAGATGTGCTGGTGCATAAAATGCCAACATCGAACTGATTTTCTGAGTGCTACAAGACAAGCAAAGTGGACAGAAAAGGCCACATCTTTTGCTCTATGTGTTGAAATATGCAGCACCCACGCCAGTAGAAAATAGTTTAAAAGATACTGACATTTTAAAAACTGCTCTTCTGCAAAACACCTTTTTATAAGCTTTTTACAAGCTTTTTACCATACAGTTATAAACTACTTATTTGTTTCCTAAGATTTGTATTTGGTTTATACATAAAATAAACACTTACAGTACTAATATGTATTTCAACATTGTTTACCAACACTTGACACACAAGTAAGACTATACTTGAAGAAATCTAGAAAAGACACTATAAAGAATTTTAAAAATATCCTCACTGATACATTATGTTTGTAAGTGTCTCTCCATTCATAGCAATAAACAAAATTTGGTTCTCTTGCACTGAAGAAATCAGGTATGTCCTTAATATTTGCTTACTTTACCCCATATATTAAGAGCATATACTTTACTAGCCATTTTGTCAACATACAGCCACAACTACTATAAATTCATAGCATGAAGTGCATGCAGTAATGCATATCTCAAGGAACGGATAACACATTTTTATGAGAAATACAAAAATTCAAGCTTATGTACTTCTGGTTTGGTTTTTTGGTCAGTTTTAATTCTGGCCTGTAACTAAGTTTTAGAATTTAAAACAGTAAAACTAAGATATGGAAGGATGCAATAAATAAATACTACTTGGGACAATAGGAAGCTTTAACCTTAGGCATCTTTCACATCATCTTAAACAAGTTAGACTATGCAGAAAAGTATTTATAAGGCATCATTAAGGACTATGTCAACATCGTGCCACATTTCACCAAAATGCAGCCACCTCTGGGATAAACAAGAACTCCTACTCAGCAGTACATACTCTCCAAAGTAGTTTCCAAAATTGCAGTGACATGGCAGGCAAACCAAGCTTAACTGGCCTACCATCCACACCCTTGCAAAATTCTGCACTGATTACGTGCACAAGTCTGAATTTTATTTGTATTCATATAATAGGTCCATGTGACAGCAAAAATTAACAAAGTAATGAGGTTCATTGTGATTTCGTCATAAAACATGCAGACACAAACATTCCTGAAACTAGAAAGGATTGAAACCCACTTATTACTTGCCACTGTCAGTATGTTCAGATTCAGTTATTCCTAATAAGGGGGTGATAATATTATTAGTGAATGTACAGTTTTCTTTGTGAAACTTTGCCCCAGGACTTCAAAACAGAATGTATCTATAAATGTCTATCTCAGATACTTGAAGCATGTACAGGATACACATTGACGTAGAGGTGCATGCAGAAATACGAGGGCTGGAAATAGGTATTTTATGATGCCTCATATCATTTACCCCTTACCTTAAAACCCAGCAAAAACCCCAACGGTGGCATATGTTACCTCATTCCCCTCCGCAACACTGGGAAGCAGCTGGCACCCGACTCATGGCACACCATCATGTTAAGTATTTATATAATATGTTATTCGTGACTCCATTAATACAAATTGTTCCGAAGATGATTTGTAAATGTTTCCTCAAAATTTTAAAACACTGCATAGCAGTACTAAGAATTATACAGGTAATTTTGTACTATAGCTCAAGGAGAATAAGACAAATAATGTTTCTGTAATTCCGTTCAGATCAATAAGGCTTGAACAATAACTAAAGCCATAAAGACAAACAGCCTGCAGGGAACTACTTTTTTTTTTTCTTTTTTTTTTTTTTACTATTAGGAACTACTTTCGCACCTAATTTAGACATACAATAGACAAACCACTACATTTCTGAGATTCTTGCTAATTGCTTTGTTATACATTTTACATTTGTAACAGCTCTCACAAGTACAAAATTAAGTATTGGCTACCAACTCTTTGGAAAGTAACCTAAAGTGTTTGACTAAGATATATAATTTGCCCATACACATTTCTTACCTTTTAAATGATTTATTTTCTGAATTACTAGAGGAGTGCCTTAATTTTCACGCCCAACATTTACTCTCTGTGAGATTAATAATAAAGCATTAAAATCAATAAGATTAAAAATTTATAGATAAATAATACCTCTTATGCTGTCTCCTGATACTAATACTGTACTTTTAGCAGAGAAATATATTAAAAGGGGCAGGTTACAAATAAAATTATTTTTTCTTAAAATAGTGCCAGGGTTAGTTCACAGAAAAGGATGCAGAGAAAGATACCCACCACCTAAATGAAAAAATACTTGCTGCTACACCTGTTGTGCTCAAATCCTCCACAACTCCAGAGACTACAATCATTATTACAGTTTATTGCACATTATAAAAATAAAATTGCACAAACGTAAGGTTTAAAAACTTGGCAGCTTCCTATATTTTGTTGCTTTTCTTCTTCTTTCTCCTTCTTCATAAAGACCTTACTTTTTATGCTTCCTCACTCCAAATTATGTATTTGCTTATACTAATCTAAATATCTGTTTTCCTTTCACTTACATTTATCGAGTTTAAGCTCATACTTCACATGGTCATTTCTTAAGAACAGAAAATTTGCTATAGAATTGCTGCTTCTGAACAGTTCCTCCCATTCTTCTCTCAATCAAATATTCTGTCCACCCCGGCACACAGCAAATGACAGAGGATCGAAGATCACCTGCTACCCAAACCAATGCACCTGACTATAATTCACTTGATAAGCCAGATGCTGTGCTGCTTGCACATGCTAAGGTTTCTTAGAGGACGGAAGCCTTTGGGCTTCATTTTTAGTGTGCATCCCTTTAAGTGCTGGTAAAGCTTGCTTAATCTCTCTAATTGCCAACTGACAAAATGCAAATATTTTCTTCCTATTTTCCTTTGCCAGCCTTATTGCTGCCATGACTGGGGGAGAAGGAAGCCTGCTATTGTTGTTTGGATTCTTCTCCAAGTCCTCCTCAAGCACTTCTCACAGGCTCCAAAACAGACAGAATTTTCCCAGGTAACAGAAGAATGAAGCCAAGGTGATTTCTGCCAGGTTCATTTTAATGCTGACAAAAGTTTCTAAAGCACACTTTGTTGATTTTAACCAGAAAAAAAAAACAAAACACACACCACAACACAAAAAACTTATGCCACAGGCAAATCAAAACATTATCTAGGGGAGCTTGCTTAGCCCATGCCAGAGTTCAGGGACGTCAGGTTCCCAGTTGTAAAAGGAGTGAGTCTGCATAAGGGGATGGTGAGTGTCTGGGGATACAGCACCTCTCAGGCAAGTCACTGACTACCCTTTCCTCTGCACTAACACAAGACGCCCAACTCTCCCAAGTTCCCATTCCTGACACTTGGCTGCTTCTGTTTTCTTGGAAGAAGGAATCTCTCTCCTCATGAGAAAGGCTGCAAAATTTAATTTTCTGAAAATTTTGAAGGATCCTGGGATGGCTCTAACTTCAGCCACGTTACATCTTGAAAAAACAATGAGTTACTGTGGTGCTGCCCATCTGCAGGCTCTACAGGGAAATATGACACTGGATACACTCAGCTTATACCATGTAAAATTTTCTGTTCAACAACATGGACTACAAAATTCCTAGTGTTCAAAAAAAGCTGATAAGCAGATGTCAGACTATTCAGAGTACATAGCAGAGCATGTCTTTTATATTTATCCCGCATAAGCCTCAATGCAAATAGCAGGGCCAGCGCATTTTAGCAACGAGTTCTCAGAAAAAACAAGACAAACAAATAGTCAAAAAAAATGCCAAAATGCAGAGTAGGAAGAGCTTGCTTTTCTGAAGTTATCAGTGTTCATTACTGACATACAGTGATGAGAAATACGTAAGACAAAACGCCAGATGTAGTAATGTAAACCAAAAACCACAAGCTATAGGTCTGGGAATGTAAAGTGATCAGCTTCAAAAAAACAAATTTTGCAGTTAGCAATAGAGAAAAGTCTTAGACCGCAAACTTACATATTAAATTTTTGGCTAGCGCCTTAATTTTAATCGACATCAAATGATGGTATTAACTCACCCTTATCACTTAAGGCAGTTACGGGTATTAAAAAAAAAAAAAACACCACCCCCCCCCCCCCCCGCCGCAAACCAAACACACCACACAAAAAAACCCGGAAACAAACAAACCCAAAACAAAAACCAAAAAATATTCAAGTGCTCAGACTGAAAAATATATTTGCCTGAACTTTGGATAAGTGTCGATCAAAGAATGCTAAAGCTTTCTGTTTTACACACATGCAATTGCCAGCTTTGAATTTGGTTGGTGATGGAAAACACAAACCAGGTCACAGTCTAACAATATTGTAGATCACGTTCTTCACAAACAATTGCAGTGTCTCATGAAGGCAACATGTATATTCACTATAAGCACAAGAATTACCACAGAACACTCCAGTGCACCTTCTCATTTAGTGCAAGGTAATTATTTCAATATTAATATCGTTACATATTACTTGCATCACAGGAGCACTACAATTAAGGGCATGTGAAACTACAAAGAGAATTTCTCTAGGTAAGTGTAAAAGCCAAATATTCCAGCATTCATAACAGGCTTCTGGTTCAACATCCCAGTGTGGAAACTCCAGTCATTTAGCACTCTATGTGGCTGAATCTATGCTTCTGTTGCTGCCTAAATCAACTTACTACATGTGCTGAAAATTACATTAAAAATTTTATGACCATTTTAAACGGTTCTCCCTCCTCCTCCAATTAAAGATGAAAGCATTTAAAATCCACCACACAGCTCTTTTCCTTAATGTATGTTCATCCATAACCTAGGGCTGGCAAGATGAAGAAAAGCTTGTAGAAAGTGCAAAGTTATGACACATCTCCCTTTCTCCCTTTGAAGGAATTCAAATGTTCAGATATAGCACTTCATTCATTTTAATAATAGCTTTAGGAAATGGAAGCAAAAGTAAAAAAAAAAAAAAGCAAGCCTTTGAAACTTTTAAAATTAAACTTTCTTGTAATCTACAAAACATTACTATGATACAGCTGTCCATGTGTTGGGTTTTTTTTGAAGAATCATTCCCTTCCCCTCTTTTCAACAACCTAAATAAATATGAAAATAAGGATTATTTAAAACAAAACGAACAAAAACAAAGCAAAAAAACCCCAACAAAACAAAAATAAAAATTAAAAAAAAAAAAAACCCACACCAAACTGACACACATATAATTACTGAAGGAGGAAAACAAAACAAAACACACCACATTCCCCTCATTTTCACCCTTTGATTGCCTTCATATTTAACATATTCCTACAGACTACTTTCTCATAAGAACAGCCTTCTCGTGTTCTTAAAATGACCATGTAATAATTCTGTTCAATTAAAGCTCCCTGAAACACAATGGTAATTTTTCTCACACATTCTTAGCACTGCTAAGCTAATGTAGTAGGTCTGATTTGCTCCTGCATTATAATGGGGAAACAATCTAGTAAAAAAGCAGATTAAAAGACAAGTTCAGGGGAAACACTTGGGAGAAACAGCCATCCTGAGCTCCACTTTCACACAAAGCTAACGCAGCTCAGGGGCTTGAGCAAAAGCTCCCCACACAGAGGCACGGGCTGCACAGCAGCTGACCTGCTTCTTGCCCCCCAGCTCCATTTCTCCAGCCTGGCTGAACAGGAGCAACTGCCAGCACAAGCATTAAGCATGAAATCTCAGCTCCGGGCCAGTGCAAGATACCCCAGAGCTCAGAAAGGATGCTTTGCCTCCACCAGCAAACGAAGGCATCAAGTGCTGTGGGGGAGCCAGTACTTGCTGCACGCTCAGTGTCCTGGGGCTGCTCCTCCCAACTGTTCTCCTACACCGCACCACAACAGGAAGAAAAGTCTAGAAAACACACAAGAACTCACCTGGGCTCAACATGGGGCACCAAAACCCAGGTTGAAACAATGCTGAGGGCAGCTACACCATTTTGAAGATGAGGAGACTCCCCCAGTTGCCTGGTGTCCCAGCCAGCACACAGGACCTTGTTAGGGCCCAGGTGTCCCGCTACAAAGAAGGAGGAGGAGCCCTTCTCTGTTGGAAATAACCAGCTGCACCTGGTACTGCTGAGCCTAAAATCTTCTCCTGAACAGTTTTTGTGGCACATTTTTTTCCACCGAAAACATGTATGAATACCAGCACACTTAATAGCAGTCAGTCCCAGAAGACAAGTGAGATGAAATATTAAGAAAGCATTACTTTACAGGCAATTAATTAGCATAAATGCTCTGTTTGCTTCATTTGCTACACTAATACTCTACAGCAAAGCCACCAGTGATGGTTCTTCAGACAACAGAGATAAATCTTGTTGTCACTTCCAAGTGAGCAGGGGGTTAAATACTTTTTCCCAAATTAATAGGAACTAAGAATTCAGCACACATATTTTGCAATATCCATTATGTCTGACAGCATGAGAAGGGAGGCTAGAACTGTCCTACAAGAAGAGCAGCTGCTCTAGGCTGTGCACAGAGTCAGCGATGCAGTATGTGCCCCAGTTTCTTCATCTCTGCCAGCAGTACACTGACACTGAAGGCCAATTCCCACAACCAACCTGCTGTGGGCAACCTGGGATGCACCAACTTCTGAAAAGATCACAGATGCTGAGATGAGAATACAAAGATTCTTCCACTGACTTATATTTCTGCTCAGATGAACCAAAGGTCCCATTAGCTTGGAAAATAAACCAGAACTGAGGACACACATCGAGTCCTCTGGAAACAAAGCTATGAATTTCAACCTATCTTGCCACATGGAAGGCAATCTAGTTTGTGAATTTTGAGGTTCTCCAACTCTTACGTCGGAAAGAGTTTATAGATTGCTACAAATACTTTAACAGCTACCTGCAAGAAAATTGATTTCTTACTCATCAAATGTCCATGTTTACTCTGAAAAGAGCTGAGAGTACTTTACTGCTCCCAGAAGGGACATACTCTGGGATATATATATGTGTATATACATATATATAAGAAGGGCAATGAACAAACATTAATGATTTTATTCAGTCTTTTCACAAAAGAAGCCTGAATATTCTAAATATTCCTCATGTTTTTAATACTTTTAACTTCTCACCGCTCAGTAAAATTTGTTGGGTGAGAAGGAAAACACAAGGTGATGACAGCTGAAATGCATTTTACATCATCACAGCAACACTTGGCTAAATGCAACTGAAACAAGTGAGAGTTGGGCACTTTCAAGGGGTTCAGGTGGCTGGCTGGCCAGACAAGGCAGTGTTATGGATACATAAACGATCATAAAAGTGTAGATGTAATTCTTCTTTCATTTATTCTTCCAGGATGCTCACCCTTTTGCACACAAACTAAGTGCTATTTTGTTACTGGGGCCTTTGGCACAGAACGCATTCTGCACTGCTTCCACAACAAATTCCTCACAGCATTCACCAGCTTGAATTTTTCAGTACAGTTATAACCGCCTCTGCAAGCAAACTGAAGGGATTCTCAAATATGTATGTAAGCTCATCTGTGGGCTATAAAGGTGTGTTTGCAGGGAAGAATCCTTAGCAGATAAAACAATACCTAAAGGTTTGTTCACACACACATCGCCTCCTTATTGTTACGTTCTGAATGCAGACAAGAGAAAAATGAGAAAAGATAACACTCCCTTAATTTTTTTTTCCTCATCCCTAAAAAATCCTCCATCTCAGTATACAAATCTGTGATTTTATACAGTGAGCAACTTTATACAATGTCTACCTCTCACCACAGCTCTAACTTTAATGCTGTTTGGAAGAAAGGTGGGTAAATTCTTACCTATGCATTCATTGTGTACAGTGGCTAAATGAATTTGGCTTGAATATAAAGTGAAGAAAAGACCTCTAAAATATACATGGTGTCCTTCAAATTACAAGTAAAGCAGTATAGAAAGGCAGCTGGTTTCAATTAATTGCCTATAGAGCAGTCCGTTCTGGCACATATGAAGGAACATACCTCTGTCTCTGATGGACCTTAATTTGCTTTTGCCTACTGCTAACCTGATTTCACAGGAATGATTTATCCCATACTCAAAAGTGTTCCACTGAGGAAAAAACATGCCTTTTGGATGTATGCTAAGACACCTGAAAACACCAGAATACCTCTTATTTACAGATATTCCTTCCTCATAATTCCTTATGCAAAGACTAGATAGCTCTCCCCTTTTCCCTTTTGAAACTGCCTTAATTCAGACATGGAATAGCTGACAAAAATGAATAGCTGATAAGACTATGTTAGCAATCTCTAGAAAATATTGTTTATTGCCTCAGTGATCAGACATGTTAGGTGTTCAGAGTTCTAGACAAGATGAAAAGCTTTCCTCCTAGAAATGTCTGCAAATGTAGCTGTTTATATCCACACACCAAAACCCAAACCAATCAAACAAAACCACCCAACTCCAAAACCCCGAACCACTCGGGTTAAAGGTCAGTGAGACTGGCTCTTAAAACGAACACGAAAAACTGCAGGCACACCAGTAACTAACTCACTCCCTGGCAGACACTTCCAAATACAAGAGCACTCAAGCAGAACTTGAATGCTGGAGTTTAACCTTGCCAACTAACATTATAAGTTAGACAATTCTTTGTCGACAATCATTATTTCCATGTGTTCTAGAAGATACGGAATGTACCAATTTTTATTTGGAATAAATAGTTGTTCCTAGTCTTTTTACATTCCTCTGTCCTCTTGGCAGCATTACAATAGCTTAGCATCATGAGACACTGTGTTCTCTTCACGTAGGTGGCCTTGAGCTTTGGTTCTCTGAACGGCATTTGCATTTGGAGGAGCATGGCTGTGGCAGGGTTTATAATCGGACTGGAATCACCAGTCCAGGAAATCATCAATATGATTTGACAGAAATTAATCAATCTTGAGCTCTTAACACAGTACTTTTGTGACTAGTATTCTCTCTTTCCGTCCAACACTGAAACAGATTTGTATCCCCACCTTAGTCTAAAAAATATGAGCTTACACATACTCCCAATGAAAAAGGACAAGATAACAGGAGAAAACATTGATTTTATTTTAACCCTTGCTCTAACTCATTTAGCAAGGACTAACGCTGTGCTGAACACATGCCCCAAACTTTGCCTTTTTAGGTTCTACCTCTTTAAATTAATGTACTGGGAAATGTGGCAGCTGCATAGTATAGATCAGACCACACAAATACATTTTGTTCATTCAGGATTTTCCACAACCCTTTGCTTAATGGCAATCTCCCTTTTCCTAAGTTTTGTAAAGCAAAGAAGACACCATGGAGTACTTACGCGAAACAGGATTCTGATGTATCTAGCTGAAGAGTCATGTCTTTCCCTGCACTTAAAACTCAAAATTAACAATGTCATTATTTTAATTTAGTTTAAGCAACCAAACTTATACCTTTTAACTGCAAAAGAGATGGAAAATAACTCATGCTTCAAATCTGTTTCCAAAAGAGATCGTAGAGCTGCTACAAGGTCACTTCAAAAGGTCCAGCTAAGCTTTCATAGCAATAGCTAAATTTGGATTAACTCTTATAACTTGATATAGGAACTTTTCAGTTTGATACCTTTCCCAGATGGTATTGGTAGAAACATCTTTGTAAGGAAAAAGGCTGAAATTTTCAAAGCTATAGAGGAACCTGGACTGATTTTTTTAAAATATGCTGTCCCTCAGGATCAAAATTCTTCCTGGAAGTCAACAGGAGTTGTAATGCATTTAGACTACTCTAGCTATCTTACTACTCATTCAAATTAAAATGCCTGAAATTTCATTTAAACCCATAAGACCTTGCGATTTACTGCCTAAGATATGACTAAGATGGCTTTTATTTTTTTTGGTATGAAGTTTCTGGATTTTGCTACGGTCAGCTTACAAATTGTGCCAAGAAACATAACCTAAGATGGCACAAACACTAAAAACCTTCAGTACTCCTGTCGATATTAAGTAGGTTATTTGACGTTTTTTATTATTCATTAAGTGTAATACATATTTCATATTATTATTTCTATTAAAAAGTTTCAGGAAATGAGAGCCGATATCTGTATTTTTTATGATGCTAATGTGCATTTCAGTTAAGCCTGTCAGTGCACAAGTAATCTAAACAAGTCTACTAGAAGATGCAAATACTAATCAAAACAATAACAAAGATAAAGTTGTACATTAAATACAGGCAGATTAACCATAATTTGACTGACTATGTGGGCAGCAAAGTGGTCTTTTCCCAGGTCTTTACCCTGATAAAAGCAAATCTAAAACTGTTAGAGATCCCTCTGTAGAGAAAGTACAGAATGAGGGGTTAAAGATGCTTGGAAATGCATCTCTTTAGGAGTTGTAAGAAAAAGCTACAGGAAGCAGGAGATGCTGTTTGAATGCACTCTAGCCAAAGGATGAACTTTAGATAGTCCTGGATATGTAAACTTTTGTTTTGTTATCTGTTACTTCTGCTTGGGATGTAGCTTGCATCGATTATGTTTTATTTTGAAAAAGCCATAGTTAAGTCCTCCAAATCCACTATTCTTAAAATACACTGCCATTTGTCAATGGGATGTAGGACCATGTGAACAGTGTTCTCTAATCCAAATATCTTTATTGTATTATGTTAGAAGACTATTTACACGTGAAAAGCAGGAGAGAGGAAGAGTTGGTCACTTAATCATTCCAACTCCTTGTTATTTTATTCAAACACTTTTTGCGTGTGTGTGTACGTACTTCAGTCTGTTTCATACAGCATGTTTCAAGCATGTCTGCTGGGACGTGGGACCTATTAGAAAACAGTGAATAGCTTATCCTAAGAATCTGTTCCATGCAAAAGATTAAGCTAGTACTAATGCCAGCTTAAAGCTGCTTCACAAAAGCTCCAGCTTCTCCACTGGTACTGTTACTGAAACCTGCAACTGCATAAAAGCAAAAGAGAATCTAGATTCAATCTAAGTCCTAATTCATGGACTCCTTGAAGACATTCTAGCAGCCTAAAAATCTTGTCAGAGCATTAATACCTCTTAAATGACCTCACTGCTGAGCTTCTACAACTTTTTCTGTTATTCTTCTTTGCTTTCAACTATTGCCCTCTTGGAAATAGAATATGACATTCTGAACAAGAGCCCAGTATTGTAATACTCAATGTGATCTATCTCAATAAAAACAGAAGAAAAAAAAAAATCCTTCATTTTGTACCAAAGAAAAAGTGGAACATAGTGGTTTCACAGCTCTAGTTAGAATGGTATCAATGTTTTATCTATTCTTTCTATAATTTTCACTTCACCATTGTATTGCGTCTTTATATTTTCTGCTTGATTTTTCTGTTTTATATTTCTGTTACATCTATAATTTACAATCTTTCATTCCAGAAGCACAATTTCTTCGCCTTTCTCTATTCTTTTCTGGCAGGTCTAGTATTAGAAATCATAAGGAAATGGGAAGGAGTGTAATGACAACAGCAGGCAGATGATTTATCATGAAGATTATAGGCTGATAGGCCAAGTCAAAACCTGTAAGAAAATGTATGACATGATCTCTGTGTTGCTGTTTTAGTGAGCTCCAAATGTTACATTAGAAAAATTATGACAGGTGATAATTGACAGTATTAGTACGGTGATAAAGCCAACTGGAAATAGGATGACAGTATCCTTAAAGGTTACGAAATGTAAAAACGCATTCGCTGTGCTATTTGAGACCTCGTAGTCAACATGACAGAAATCACTGCAGCAAGCTTCACCAAAACTAAAAAACAAAGGGTCCTACATCTGGCAGTGGCAAACGGGCAAGGGAAGACCTACTGGCCCTGCAATGCGTGCCTGAGGGAAAGGAAGGGGCAGACTGGGATGAGATAATGGGGTCAGCTATTTCTCCCTTGAACCCTAAAAGTGTTTGTCAGTGTAGATAGCCTCTATTATCCTTGAAGGATGCATGCTCTCCATACTTCCACACACAATTTCAACAAACAGTGACTTTTTTATATAGCCATTGCCTATCAACAAGCAGTTGATTCACAAAAACAACAGAAATCATTCCAAGGTGGTGAATTGCCACTCAGTAACAGGTTTTTACTGTTCAGCCAGAAAGACTACATAGCCTGAGTCTCCCAAAAATGTGGCTGCCTCTTTTTGGTCTTTTAGGCTCAAGTTTTATTTACTGTCATTAATTTTGCTAACTCCATCCCCGGTATTCAATGCAAAGTAGGACAGGAAAAACATATGGGCTAGACTTAAGTGTAAAGCCTCTTTCTCTTACAAACCACACAGAGAACTGCTAGCAGCAGTCTTTCTGAAAGATTTTCTGAGGGGGAAAAACTCTTTTAATGCTCCAAATAGAGCTGAACCAGGCAATATCTCTACGTCTCCTGCAATGGACTTTAAGTGACAAATGGGAAACTTTTATTCCTGCGTATCATTTTGCAGGTGTTTGACCTTCATCCCTTGATTTTCTGGTAATTCCTAATAAGGGATTATCTGTTTTGTAAACCTAGCTAAATGAAAGTGTAAGCAGCTGGAGAGATTTTTCAGTAGGTTTACTTCATAAAGATAATTCTATCTCCACAAAAAGAAGGAATAGGGCATCCAGACAGAGTTATTGTCATCTACATGAATGATGCAATATTCTGTTTCTTCATTTCTCTGAAGCACAAAGAAGTTAGATTGTGTAGGGGAACTCTTATAGGCTCGTAGTACCAGGTTAATAAGTCTAACTCACCTCTCTAGCACCTACTACCAGATTCAGAGCTTTATCCACTGTAAGATTTATCAGAGCCCTGGGAAAAGAACTGAGCAAGTGTTTATCTTCCTCCTTGCACAGCACAGAACAATATTTTTTTAAGGTCACACGGAAATCTCTCACCTAAAACAATAAGCTGCCAATGCAGAAGCCCTAAAAGCTGACAGCACTCCAATCTTTTCCTGACACACAAGTAGGATAGCTTCCAGAGGACTGCAATGTTTAATTTAATATCATCATCCTCAACACAGGTACATGAGTGTAACATAAACTATCTAACAAAACCTTTGACTTCAATTTTTTTCATGAAGCCATGAAAACCAGACTGGCCCTGGGCCATCAATCAGAAGGACCAGCCTGCAAAATCAGGCAACTGAACAGAGTAGAGGCCATTGACAGCTGCACTCCTGTTCAGCCTTCGGTTTGCAGAGCCAAATAGCCTGAGCCACATTATTGCCTTTAGGGGCAAAAATGAGTGTGACATAGTCCCTCCTTATATTTATTGGAGAGTTGGTTCACTCCAGTCTAGACTCAGATTGCATCCTGAGATGTCAACAGTGTGTTCAAGATGAGGGCTACACTTCAGCTTCAGTCTCTATGCATTGTATAAACAGACTCCTGAGCTTTTGAAAATGGTACACATACGAAACCTATGCAATATTTTTTCAGAAAAAAGGAAAAGCACTCATTGTTAATGGTGCTCTGAAAACAGAAAAGATAGGGGTAGTTATATCCTGAATTAATTTTCAGCTACCTTAAAAATAATTAACATAAATTTGAACATCATATAACCCACAAACATAAGTGATGTAACTTACTTCTGGGACTCTAAAATCTCTCTGCTCAATAAAGAAGGGCTGATACGCCTCATTTCTCTAAAGCGCAGTAGTTCACCTTTTCTGCTGCTTCAGTTTCAAGTACTGTTATTTTGACATTCAGTGCTCACTATCCAGCTTTATGTAAAGTCATAAAGTCTAAGAATATGGCGGAAGCCATCAATCTTCTCACTTCTATTTTTATTAATTTCTGAATTTAAAATGAATTAAATAGTTATATTAATTTTAAAATCTCATAAAAGGGAATTGAATTGCATTTTTTTCAAACTAATTAAACTCCACTGAACTCATCTGCTGCCACATCGGCAAGGCTTCAAGAGTTCATAAAAAGCAGCTGACAGTCCTTGTAAACAATAGCTGTTCCTAATAAGACCATATTAAACTCTCTATGCCACTGAATTAAGGAACATGAAATAATTTCAATGATAAAACTTAATATTTAAGCAAAAACTATAATGCCAGCATTTTTTCTACCAGTGGTCTCTCTCAGTTTGTTTCTCTTCTTACTCTTTGTCTGGCAAATTAAGGAGGATCCTGACATTCAATAGGCATGATATTAAAACATGTGGCTTAGTAGAAATGAAGGAAGTAGTAAAAAATTCAGTTGCGAACCTAAAAAATAGATTACAGGGAATTAGCTCTCAGTAGTTGTTACGATTTGGCATTGCAATGATAAAAAGAATTATAGATAAACAGGATATATAACAATCACAATCTCTGTCATTTATTCTTTAAAAATATTTTTTCAAACTGTGTATTCATTGACTAAACAGCTTTGATGAAAAAGGAACAGCTAAATCAAGCACTAGGCTTGGCTGCCTAGCATCAAATATTTAATTGTGGTAACACTAAAATATGTCGATATGGAAATGTTTGTATTAATGTACCCACTCTCTGCAGAAAGGTCATTAAAAGAACCAAAAATCTGAGAGAATATTTGCAACTGCTGTGATACTTCTGTGATAAGTGGGCTGCTTGTGCATCTGTTGCGATGCTTGCCAAGGCTAACCACCATTTTGCCATGATCGCCCTGCATTCATACACAAATCCTGTTATTTGTTAATCAGTGATGAGAAAAACAAAAATAAACAGACAATCCTTATTCTCAGAAGCTTACAAACTAGAAGGCAAACTAAGCCTCATTTATTGGAAAAAAAAAAAATCTATAAGAAACAATTACTACAATTTTTAAATATTAAGGGCTCTCTACATTTTTCATGTGTTATGATTCTTACAGCACTTGATGGTTTTGAAGCATTATCATCAGGGTGCCAGCAGTCATCAGCATCTCATTACTCAACCGGTCAGCATCCTGATTGTTATCATTCAACAATTTACTAAATCAGATATCAACATTTAGTGAACTACAATCATAGAAGTGGGAGCCCTCAGGGGAAGCTACTCTTGCCATTTACTATATACAGAAGAAATGTTGTTCTTTTTTCTTTTTTTCTTTCTATATAAAATACACAAAGGTTCCTGAGGCAGGGGTTTGTAAAGCATTATAATTTATAAGCAATTGGGTGGCTAGCAGCTGCCAGAAAGATTAAACAGTTGCATAATCATAAGTAAAATCTAATCAACTCCTCAGCTAGTAAGAATTAATTTCAGGAACAGCTAAGAAAAATTGCAAAGGATAGCCAAAAAAGATATCTAATGGATAACACAACATAAAATAATAGTAAGTAAAATATAAAGAACAGTATTATTTAAGTCTATTAATAAGAAATTACTTTAGATAGTTAAAGTTAAGAGGTAATTTTATGTCTGAATAAAGCGCACCTATAAAAGTCATGCTAACAAAGCTTTAGACCATGAGATTTCGCTACAGCTGAAAAAAAGGCCAGAACATAGCCATAGTATCCTGGATGTATTCTGAATCTGGATCTGATTCTGGTGTCAATCTGAAAGTCTCTGCTGCAGGGAGTGGTTTACAGGGCTTTCGCAATGCACCAGGGAAGCGTTTCCTGATGTCCTTAATATGCACGGCTTACACTTAGCTCTGTTTTTAAAACGACTCAGTTTTCTACCATACTGCATTAGATCTTCAATTGCTCAGTAACTGTTTTCCTTCTGAAAATGGCTTAGTGCAACATCCAGCCAGCGGTCTCCTAGTCTAATTCTCCTTTTCTATCAGCCATCACCACTTAGACATCCTATGGGTCTTAGGACAATATATACTTAAAATAAATGCACAATATAGTCGAGAAAGTTATTCTAATCAAATGCAGTTATGTAAATGCCATTCTCTGAAATCAAAACAAATATAAGAATTTCAAGAATAGCCAGGTCCTAATTGTCATCTTAAAGACAACATCCTTGTCACAAAGCCTATAGTCTATGGTCTTATTCCTCTCCATCTTAGAATAAGTAATCAAGTTACCTGCAAATCTGGCAGAATCTCTCTCTGTTACTCACCAAGAAGAAATTAGCCTCTTCTATTTACAGCAAAGAGGTTTTCAAAAACACACACAAATTTAGCTTATGCCTTGAACAAAATCACAGCATTCCACAACCACCAGTTTTCAAAGAAGCTGATTGAAATGCAAACTGATACTGTGAGGAAGATCAAGATTATCGTGTCCTAGAAAAGTGACTGGACTTTTCTTGCATCTCCGTGTTGACTGTCTTACTTGCTGAAAAATTCAGCTTCTCATATCGGAAGTTGCAAATGGGATCCATTTTGTCATCAAATGATGGACACTTTGAGAACCAGGGCAAGAGATACCTATACTCCAGTCCCTGCTCAAATTAAGAGAAAAAAAGAAGAGTACATTTGAATTCATATAGACATATAAATGTCCTAATGTCAGGCTGAGTTCTTTCACTCTGATATCAGCAGAAATTCTTGCATTTACATGGAATATCATTTTTAATTGCACACACACAGAAAAACAAAACCAAACCAAAACAAGCATACTGATGTTTTCTGTGCCTTTTTGCAATCACGCTGCAGACTAAATCTCAATCACGAACTGCCTTGTCGATCTGAAGTGCTTACAGGCAATGCTATAACTCAGTGTCACCCTTGGTAACGAACCACAGTATTCTACCCCCAAGAAAAAAAATTCATGCCCTAAACAGCACGTGAAGACCCAGTGGACCAGCAGCAAATACAACACCTTTCAGATAGGATACCAAGCTGTTTCCACAACTGAAAGGCATAAAAATAAAGACATTTAAAGATTCTGACTTTCCAAAAATCAGCCCAGTGAAGTTGATGTGCTCAGTTACACAGGGCACTAAGAGCATGCCACACCAATGCTTTGTACTGCTAGAAGTCTCTCTCTGAATACTGATAAATTCAAGAGCTTTCTCATCATTAAAGTACTCATTAGATTTAATTGACTGTACCTGGGAAAGACCTAAAGCTCCCAGAGGAAACCATGTCTCAGTCAACAGACAAACTTTGGGGTGTACCTGGTGTGAGAGTCGATCCGAAGAACAGTTTCTGCCTGAACATCGCCATCAGGGACGAACCATCACGAGTCCATCACCGAATGGACCGTGACACCTGGGTTTTCCCCTTGCAGACAGAACGCAGGTAACACAACAGCCATAGTTCTGATATCAGGGAATGAATTGTAAGATGCTTGTAAGTACAAGATTTACTTTTGGAAAACCTAGACAAGACAATGTTCAAGATATGTACCATGTTACTGAATATTATGCCGGTTAAGAAAAGAGGTTTTGACTTTAAAGCTGCAAAGAAGACGACTGACATGGCTTTTTTTCCTATTTACACTTCTACTTGATTAAAGTATTCCAGGCAGTTTGCCTTCAAAACAGGCTCTTCAGAAAGACAGATAAACAGCTCATCTAACAGAATAACACAACAAGACAGACACTGCAAGCAAAACAAACCACAGGTACATTAGAACTAGATTATACAGTTACAGGAAGTGATTCTCTAAAAGTTACACCAAAGGAAAACAATGCACACAGAGACAAGCATGACATTTTATAAACAGATATTTTATAACGTAAATGATGTAAAAATGTCTTTTTAACTCACTTCAAACTTCTTAAAACAAAAGAATAGTATCTATCTGAAGGACAATCAATTAGATGCTGAAATATCCACACAGCTTTTTTTCATGCTTTACATTTTTGCTGTGTGGTGTCTGGGAAACTGGCTACCAAACTGAGAGAAGGCTGCAGTATTTACATGGAGCTTCTTTTGCGTGTGTTTGTTTGTGTTTGTTTGTTTGTGTTTTGGGGTTTTTGTTGGTTTTGTTTGTGTGGTTTGGGTTGGTTTGGTTGGTTGTTTTGGTTGGTTTTGTTTTTTCATTTTTTTGTGATGTACTGACAACAGTGTTCCATGGAAAACCGCTTGTTAAAACAGTGAGACTTCAAATTGCTATTTCTGTTCTTCTCATGGAAATTGCATTGCTCAACACTATACAAGAGACTCTCTGCCATATTTATAACCCTTTAATTTGAAAAACTTCAAATCCTTCATAAAGTAATCAGAAGCAGTCTGGAAGGTGCGTTAAGAGGTTATAGACTCCAGCTACACCTCTAAGCAAATTTATTTCTAACATGAAACTTAAAACCGTCCAATAATAGAAAGGCTACAGTTCCCTAACCCCACTAGTCTAATAGTTAATCAATTTTAGTACATCAGAGGATTTTATAAAATAAATATAGTAATACATCAGAAGTTCCCCTGCTGTAATTTCAAAACATTTCTCTTTGTTCTAGTCCCAGTAAACAGAGAAGCATATTCCTCTTATCAACTCTTCCATGTATCTGAAAATTCCTTTGTTCAATCAGTTCTTGATTCAAGAGATTAAATAACCCCCATTCTTTTGAAGATCAGATTTCTTGGGACCGCTGCCCACACTTCTTGTTCTCTGGATTCTTCACTTAAACAGGAAACTTACCGGTGAAACCTGAAACCGCTGTGTTTTACACAAAGACAGTAATAAAGGTCATATTAAATGTCTCAAAATCCCATTCAAATCTGATAGAAAATTTACACTGGAATTATTTCATTGCAGTTTACAAACAGAAATCATCATGGTTTAACATATAATATATCTTTTCTTTAAAGCAGCCTTGTGTTGATGTAACACACAGTTGGCATTGTTGCAGTTACTCACTGCACACGCTCATTCCTTTCTCTCTAGCTGTAGCTGTCAGACTGTTACCAAGAGGCACCCTAAGTATGGCCACAATTCATTCTGAGGAAAGGCCCCTCTGACTCAGCGTCTTCCTCTAGTTGGAGCCAGTAGCAGGTGCTATGGGAAAGCAAATAAGAACAGGGAATGAACAGAAAAGGGAAAAGAATAGCGGTAGGTCTTCCCGGTTAATGGCAATCTGCTGCTTAGGGACTTCCTGGGCCAAACATATTAACACCGGCAAGACTTTAGACAGGAGCGAGCTGATATTTTCTTCTTGTTTTTTATTATTTTCCTATTAATTCTCCACATTTCATCGGCATTTTTGACCATTGATTTGGACTGTACTGACCCTGCCATAGAATTCTCTCAAATAGCTTTTACAGATGGCGACACAGTGACATTGGATCCAAACGTGTCTTCAGGCTTCTGACTGGAAGCAGTGCTCCAACTCAGAGCTGTTCTACTTATGAGAAATGAAGACATTTTAAAATGTCTCTTTTACTCTGATGGAGAACATTTAAAAGCGAACAAAAAAAAACCAACACAAAAACCCCAGTTTTGACACTGAACTCTTACATAAGAAAATACACTGTATGAAGGAATAGTGGCTATAGGCACAGTAAGGCATTTCAAAAACCTTTCTATTTTTCCACTTCCACTGATATAAATTGTCGGATTTCTGCTGCTTTAAATGGGGGGGAGGAGGGAGAAGGTAAGTGAAAGGTGCCTTTTTACAACACTTCAATACTTCCTGTAGAACAGAGCTGTTTATTTGCATCACCCACGGAAGATTTTCAAGATTCATCAAATAGTCACCTCTAATACCAGGAGCATAACTGTTCTGCCCTACATGGCTGCTCCTAACCAAAGAAAGGAGAGATTTCAAATGACATATTTTAAAAGCTATATCTTTACATGATAGGAACTATATATACTTATTTAAATATGGAAGTTTTTAATCAAACTTCCTAAGCGTGACTGCTTTTAAGGTTTAGTTTAGTCGTTACACTAGTCAGCATGATTCTTTATCCCAACTAGCTATAGAAGGGAATTATCTGTCATTGAAAATATAGGAAGTATAGAATTATTCTAGAAATAATCCAATTAATAACTGAATGTACTAACTTGAACAGACTTAAGCAATACTATCAAAATATAGTTAATAGATATGGCACTCCAAAAATGCCTTGAAGATGAAGCAGAATCCACTGGTCTAGGTCACCACACTTGTCCCTCCTTGGAGGCAAATTCAATTACCAATGATCCCAACACCTCACCTAGTGATAACAATGACTTGCAGCGCCTTATTCAGGTTTGAATTTACACTACCTTAACACCACCTGCACGTGCTATTAAATCATGCTATGTGATTTAATAGGCTGAGCCGATTACGGTGACATTTTTGGGGGAAGAATGTGGCAGGGAATGGACAGGCTGCTTCACTTTAACAAAACCAAAGTTTCCTTAACTATTTGGACAGCAATTATAAGTCATTCAGCTGGCTTTTGTGACTGCCAGTTGTCTTATAAATCTATATTTCTCATTAGGTGGTGATTAGATATAGCTTCCAATCAGATATAATTTTGGCATCTCAAGTAAAAGAAGCATAAAACTATGTAAGACTTTAACTCCTAATAAGAGCAATATCGTGCCTTGGGATTTTGCTGGCTTAAGTGGGATCTGAATCCCAGGGTAGGCAGGCAAATCATAAGGGCTATGGAAAATACTGTGAGGTTGGCAGACAGTAGTACCATTTAGATCTGCCTCTGAAAAAGAAAATTATCCAAAATAAACTCACTTGTGTATCTTTCGCATGCTTTTCTTCCTTTTTTAACTACCATCATGCATTTTCTTTATTTTAGAAGGTTCGTATCCCTTAAATTAAAAAAAAAAATCCTTTCTCTAAGCCTAGTTAAGTAACAGAAACCACTAAAAGGCCAAGTCCTTTATTAGAGATTACTTACTCTTCCCCGTCCTGTAGATAGAGTAATAAGTAAAAGAACTTTACTAAAAAAAACCCACACACACATACACACAAAAAACCAAAACCAAAAACCAAACCAACAAAAAAAAACCCCCACAAACACAAAACACCACACACACATACAAACCTGTTAAATAACTGTATTTTAACTAGAAATTCAAACATCTTCAACTATGTGACTTAAAAAATACAGGTTGATATCTCAAAATGTTCCTGTTTTAACATTGCTCTTTCACAGCCTTAAGTATCTAAAATTCAGAAAATATGCCCTAATGTTTCATAAAATAGATATCAGTGTAATAGTGTATATATAGTCTGTGTACATATAGTATTGCATACATACTATATACAGTATAGTATATAATAGTGTATATGTAGAAAACCAGCTACTAATAAATAACGGGCTTGTCAAGAAGCCAGGAATCCCTGTGTTTAAACACATAAGGGAAGATACAATAGCTGCAAAATTCATCTATTAAAGTGGTCATTTTATGCTTTATCTTCTTTGGGAAAATTATTTGAAGATAGTCAAAAGTGAGAAGACTTATCCTACAAGCCAAATCGCATTTAATACTTTTAAAGACTCTTTGAACAGCAGCAAATGGACTTTTTTTGGCCTAAGATCATCTAATTATGGGCAAGGCTGGGAGCAAGGAAAGTTCAGCCAGTGGAATCACTGGCTTACATGAGAGATTGCACAGGCATTTTATAATTTATGATCTTGAAATCAGAGTTGATTTTCAATCATATATAAGTTAAACAACAGTTGTATGGCAAGAAGAACAATGTTATCCCCATGATTCAAGTCCAATGTGAATTTCAACAGAATGCTTGCACCTTCAGGTCATGTTCTGTACACTCCACTCAATGAGATTTCTGGCAATTATGATCGACAGAATCAAGAATGACTGATTGGCCATATTTATTTGTCTGTAAAGGATAGAGAGATTTTCCTGATTACAGGTAAAACAGTCCAATCTAATTTGTTTTCTTTGGTCATATTGGTATTTCAGGCTAATGCTGAGAAAGAGATGCAAGACTATGCAGAACATAGAGCATATTATTCTGTGAATAACTCGTTACACTTAAAGAGCTCCTTCTATGAAGATTTAGTCATCAATGAGAATAACACTCCACAGTGGTAGCAATTCTCTCACCTGTTTTTGACTTCATTACTTTCCCACTCCTACAACTTCATTTCAGAGACAGATTTAAAGGAGGAATTTTTATGCATTACTGTTTGCCCATAACTCAAGCAGCCGAGCAATTCCAAATTTATTTAATTGTGGAAAGAACATTTACTCTGAAAAAACTATGTAAAAATCTGGAAGTTATTTTCCAATAACTTACAAATTAGTGCAATTGATTATTTTCTCAATCCATCCATTTGTGACCAGCTATGCAATCCTTTCCAATCAGCATATTTTTTGATTGAACTACAACCCTAAAATTTATTTTCATTCAAATACCTTAGATGTTTACACAACAAAACAATTACAAAAATAAAACCTATTAGGTATGGTATAAATTCATCATTAGTAGGTCAAAACATGCAGGTTTCAACTAAACGCAGTAAGAAAAAAATATTTTAGCATTACTAAAACAGGTCTAGAGTATATTACAGCTACTATTTCTTAAAAGCATGCACAGTTAAACACCTTTATTTTGTACTGAGAGGCACTTAAAACTCTGAGTACTGACAAAATGGATTTATAATGCTTACTACATTTTCACATATCTTATCCATATGCTTTCTGCACAAATTCTCAATTATATTGATTACTTAATGAGAGCACTTATGTGAATGTTCAGAAATATCCTTGAGTTAAGAACCTCAACTATACTTCATTTCATAAGGATGAATGTGTTTATTTGTAAATCCATCTGCATCGCTTTACATATTCAATAAGTAAAGCTAAAATTATGAACCAATAAAGCAAATAAAATTTGCTGTGTCAAATTTATAACAAGAATGAATAGACACATTTAAACTAATAATTTCTGCAAATGTTTTAAGCAAATAGGTTTCCGAAGAGCTTATGCTGAGAGCATTTATAGAATCAAGTTCAAGTAAGTGGAACTCATTTAATTCTCTGTATGTCTGACAAAGTCAAGATAAGATTATATAAAGGTACAAAGTTTGTTGGTTTTGTGAATATGTTGCTTTTAAAAAAGAAACAAATTCCTAAACCACAGACATGCCTATAAGCAGTACCACCTATGTTTAATTATTCTCTTTTTCAGTACATTTCAAGCAATAATTAACCTCATCTTGCCAAACCCCTGAAAGGTCTCTGAGCAGGGAATTACGAGGGTCTAAGTATAAAAATGAAGAAATATGCATCTTAGGCTCTGATATTTTTTAACTTAAATAAACTGATTCCCATCTGTTCTGAACATTCTTTTATAGACATATATCAATATATATTAAAAAAAAATAATCAGCCTACAATAAAGTTAAGATACAAGATGTCTGTATTTTCAACTCTGATACTAAAAGGAAAAATTGTTAGAGCAATACTCAGGATGTTTAAAGCTTCTATTCTGCTTTAAGGTTTTAATTATTTTTATACATTATTAATTTATTTCTAGTAGCATTGAATGTCTTAAGGATATTCACTTCCTACCCCTTATTTGAACTAAGAATGCTTAATCATCCTGAACTTTGATTAATGCTTTCCAGGCTTTACTCTGCTGATTGGTTTTTGTTTTGTTTTGTTTTATTTTGGCAGGTTGATAAATATTACTATGTACATTTAAGGAAAATAATTAACTAAATAAAACCATTTTTCTCCCCTCAGGAACTGCTTTTGTTTATATGCTTGCTCCCCCCAAATATTAACCATAAATGGAAACATGCCATTTAAAAAAAAGATTGGGCACTATAAATTGTAAAATCACAGAATCACAGAATGTCAGGGATTGGAAGGGACCTCGAAAGATCATCTAGTCCAATCCCCCCGCCGGAGCAGGAACATCCAGATGAGGTTACACAGGAAGGCGTCCAGGCGGAAAAAATATTTAAACATTTTAGTAGGATGGATTAGATGTTACGTGTGTCATCTAATACCAGGATATATCTATTAAAAATACATTTGATAGTAGATATGTTCTCCTAATACTAAAAAGCTGGGAAACAAAAAAACTTATAATATTGCCAAACTGAAAACCATGCATAATTCAGGACTCAAATTGAATTTTAATCTTTTAAATCTTTTTATAATGTTTGGGGAAATATATTATGCTTATGCAAACAAAGAGATAAAGAACATTACAAACCAAATCACTGCTTTTATGTTCAGTCAGAAATTGTACGATAGTTAACAGAAATCAGTTCTTTGAATCAGTGGTAGGGATAAGAAGCTCCCTGAGCATTACAGATTCATATCTAAGTTTACAGGATTGCTCAAGTACATTTTTTTTAAAAAAAAAAGGTATGAGGAATTCAGGAAACTTCTCATCATAAAAGGGAAAAGATAAGCCCTTTAGGACTTTAAACAGAGGAAGAGCTGAAAGAAGCAGCCACCCTTCAGTAGATGTTGCTGTGTTTTCCTACTACGCTCTTCCAGTGAACCACCTTATGACTACATCTCTCCCTGCAAACTGGTTGCAACTGCCTCTTACAGTGCCTCCCTTTTCACAAATCACTGGTCTCTAGTTAAATTTATTTTTCTTTCATATCCACAAAGGACAAGGGGAGTTCTCAGTTTGAGAGCTATAAGGGATAATACTTCCAAACCCATTGTCTTTAGGGTTGGCAGAAGGATCACCACCAACAAAAAAGCAATCAAACACAAACCCATACAGTTGGTGTCAGCACCAAGAAAGAATTCAGCAGAAAGAACCAAGACTGGTACTTCATTCATGTTGTGAAGACACAGCATTTCTTTAGACCTTTATTAAAGATGTCATTCCTAAAACCAGTTACTTATTCTGATTCTGTAACATCAATCAAACATCCATACAACCATGCTAGGATATATATTAAGAACTATTAGATTCATGAGTAACCCCATACAATAAATTAATCCTTAGTTTGGCTCAACAGATCTACCAGAAGGCATTTGTAAAAAAGTAGTTGTTTCAGCATCTCATCCCCTGCAAAATACTGTGAAAATGCCTGCATGGCAAAACAATGCTAGTACATTTAAAAAGCTTATTACAAGAAATACCTATTATGCTTGTCATGTAAATGTTCTCTTTCTTCTCCCCTTCCTCCTCAATTTTCATAACTTGAAATAAATATTCATTTTAGGTACTTTAGGTATTTTTGTATTGGATCCTTCAACTTATATGCAAAGCCATTCCTCAACATATAGGATAAGTCTTTAGCAGCAGGGAAGGATTTCTATACTTCCTTCTTCAACTTTATGGCCTAGCTATTTTGTGAGGTCTCTGATGTCCAAGCTAATTATTTCTATACATTACATCTTTGGGAAGATCTGCGTGCTGGGTCACTGTCTCATCCAGACTCGCCTGCAGATGAGAGTGCGAAGGTAAACACTTTGCTGGTACATGGTGAGCAACAAACTTCAAAACCAGGATACCTACTTGAATTATTCACCTATTAAGTGTCCTAGATTTCCATGCCATGTAGTTGCCACTGATCCTGATGCAAATCCCAACCCCAACTCAGACTTTCCTGCATGTTCCTGCTGTTTTCAGCAGATGGTTACACATTCAGAAGAATTAGTCATGGTGTTAACAGAGAAGAAAATAACAAAGAGTCGGCCAAGAATGTATTTATTTCTCTTTTACTACTACTTTTTGCTCATTCTCAGCCACATTGGACATACTGTTCTCATGTCAGTAATAAAGATTATCTGTTTTGCTGCAGCAGTTGATTCATTTTGCTTTGTAGGTAACTGGATTTTGTTTGATATTCAATTTTTCAGTTCTTCAAGTGCTACAAATTAGGAAAATAAAGTCCATCAGGAGAGTTAGACCCATATTTGCTGAGCAGAGGAAGAAGGTTATGAATTAGGAATATATCATTTTTACAGAGGAAACTGGGAAAAAAGCCAAGGATCTGCTGTCTGCATTTCACTAGAAGAAATGACAGTTAGATCCAGGCCTTGAATCGTCATTAAGAGAGCAGTGGGTTCAAACAGCTCTTTAATATTTAATTTGTATATATAATTCTAAAGCCACTACACTTTTGATATTTGCAGATCTAAGAGTCATTTATTCGCTGCAATAACACATCCACAATCACAAAATGGAAGATGCAGTGCTATTCCAGCAAAACTGGGGAAGCAGGGAAGTTGGTTGGGATTTTTGCCTCAGATGAAATTTTTAGTTGCTTTTATTTGTCAATAGCACTTTGGATGGTCAGTTTTCCCCAAGCACTATTCCGTGTCACACACTTTAGACAGACCAAAGGGGAAAACCAACATATTTTATTGTTATTTGGTTTTACTCATTAGTGTTCTAATACACTGAAGATGCTTTATTTACCAATGAAGCAATTACTTCTCCTCGGAAACCAAGACACATTATTTAAATTGGCCTCAGAACTGAGATTTTGCAGCTCTCCACTCTTTCAAACAATCAGATACATTAACAAAAAACCCCACACACATTTCCTATCCCTCCCTCTGAAACAAGGATTCATCGAAGTCACAGTGTGTACCTTATTATTCTTGTCAATTAGACAGTAAATATGACCATTAAATAAATTCGTTTTCTGATAATTAGAGATTCCTGCAAAGGAACTTTCTGAAAAAAAGCTGTTTTCCTGATTAGAAGGGAGAATAAACTAGAAAAAATATTGGGGAAGTCACACATGCATATTTTATTGGGTCAGACCCATATTGTCTTCACTTTTTTCAGCAGCACAATGATAAATCATGCCAGATGAAAATCTGAACTGTTATAATTTCAAACATATCATGACTATTTTCTTAATAAACTAGAGTTAATCTATTAAATGCACAAATAGCCTCCAGACTATGCAAAACAGAATGTCAAGAACGAACGGAGAGTTTGTTTCATTTTATCTGAGCAGGGATAAGTGTCATCTGTCTTCATGAAAAGCATTCTATTTTTCTTTTCTGAAAATCATTCCTGACACAAGAAATAGAAACATTACAGTGTCAGTAACTGCCAATAGTTGCAACATTGATGTGTGTAATCCTCTTTAGATGTATGTCAGTGCAAGTCAAAGGGTCCTGGTTACACCAGCAAAGAGTTCTAATGCTAGTGATGAGGTCACTCTTTGATCAGAAATCCTATGGCTATTACATTATTGTGTGGCAAGAAAAAAAAGAGACACAAAAACAGACCATAAATATGCACACACATATATATTCGTGGTGTAACAGAAAGAGCAACCTCCATTTCATTTTAAAATCCTACCAAATTAATTTGAAAAATAAATTTCCATCACCTTTGATGAAGATCACTATACCCAGAAACAAAACAAAACAAAAAAAAAAAGAAAAAAGAAAAAAAAAAAAAGAAAATAGAAGCCTTTGTGTAACCCCTTAGACATACAGTCATTTATGTTGAAGTGCATGAAAAACCCAAGAGCTGGGAATACTCTGCCTTTTGCATGAAGGGCTCAGCACCCAGCAAGATGTCATTCTGTTGTAGCAAGAGGAATAATGTGCAGGCTCTCCAGATTTTTCCAGAGTGATGGTATAACACATTTCCAGGCGCAGGAAATTAGAACTGGATAAGATAATACATAGCAAGCACAAGGTTCTGGATATTTTATAAAATTGCTCACCTCCAAAATTTTCTAATCTAAGTGAAAATCTTACGTGTCAAGGAAACATAGCAAGTGAATTCAGGAACATATTTCTGAGCTGGTGGTCTTTTAATAGCATTTTAAATAATCGTTTAATAACACTCAAGTCAGAATTACTGTATTGTGTAAACTTAAAAAACTTGTTCCGTAAGTACTGACCACATGCTATGGATGGTTTGTGAAGAAAACCAGTAATCAAAATATTGAAAGTAATTTCATTTCTCTGCTTGAATCACAAATTTTAACAGTGAAACCAGGCTGGGAAAAATAAAAATTTTGAAAAAAAAGAAAAAAAAAGGAATTTATGAAGCAGTATTAAGAGCTGAAGAAGGCAATGCTACTTTCCCTCACCAACACACAGACATTCTGTAGATATTTTGTTGTTAGCCTCCTTTGTCCATCTGTACATACTCCATTATATGGAGTGCTGCAGCTTACATTCTGCTGCTTTGCTTGGCTAACTTGTGCTGCTCAACACATAGCGCAGGAAAGAAATGGCTCATCTCACTGAGGAAAAGTGTTCATTCTCATATAAATGGACTGATTATATCTTGAATAATTTGATAGTCAACAGAGCATGAGAATTGTGCCTTTAAGTCCTATTTCAAGTGCACACTGAGATAAATGGAATGATAAGAAACCTAAAATTAAATGCTTATAAAGTTGGGGCAATTGAAAAATATGAAATAAAACATGAGAGGTAAACAGCTACATTTCAGGATTATCCTACCACTTTTAAGTTTCCACAGTTTTCATCTGCTAAGATTTTTTCTCTGTGTTTAAACAGAGAAATATGCACAGACGCATATCCTTTGTATACATATAGGAAGTCGAAGTATGTGCCTGTACTTTCACCAGTTCAGAAGGGGTTCTGAAACTGAAGCAATCCTGGCTTTTGAAAATGGTGGAAGAAGCCATCTCGCAAAAAACAAGGAATATGCAAGACAGGAGGAGAAAAAAGAAAAAAAAAAAATAAAAATCAAATGAATGTTGGAATACAAAAGAGGAAGGATTTTTGTGAGGAACATGAAAGGCAGCAATTACATTAATAACAGTCATTTATTCAATAGAGTCTTCAGTGTGTATTGATGGTCACCAAATAGTGAATGGTAATCAAACTAGGCATTTAAGTGACTGCCCAAAATCTATGTCAGAAAATTAAATTTTGATTTCCCAAGTCCTCTGGGCTCTATTTCTTTTAAAGGACAACCACACATACATAACCTGGCTCAAAAAGGAAATTACCAGAATTTATAACTCCTAGATAAGAACAAGATAAAACGCGTGTATGAGAAATCTGGCTGACAGGTGACGTGTGAGGTGAAAAAACAAGCTCACGGATCACAGACTTTCTCAGTCAATTCAAGTTTTTGTTGACAACTAATGGAAGAGAGAGAAGGCTCCTCTCTTTCACTCCTTTTCTAAGATTTTTCCATTGTTGTCAGCAAAACAGTATGTAATGGTTTAAGTGCAGAATACTAAAATATTAATTCCTATGCCCTAGTTTTGTGCTCTGTGCACACTCCTGAAGTGTGATAAGTTACTTATTCTGGTTGCCTGATAAAAAATTGATCAATTCTGATCAGTGTAAACCTCTTAAAAAGCCTGGTTTTACTCAAGTGTAAACTTAAAAGCCATCACAACAAAGCAGCTTTTGTGCATTCCAAAAGCAGAAAAATCACAGTGCAATATCACAAACGAAACAGTTTTCAATAAATTATACTGAATGACAGCAGTTCATTCTTTCAATACAAAAGAGTATTAAGTCTGAAAATTTCACACCAGATGAAGACAAACTCTGGATAAATATTATGATTACAGCATTCAAAAGCTACCTGAAACATGCAACATCTATTTGGTTTTGCGTATTCAGGCTTCTGTTTCATAGAGTTTACCTACTGATTTATCAATCTCAAAAATATAAATTCCGATTAGTACAGCTCATTTCAGCACTTTAAATTATTTCCAATTAGTTTCTGGAATAACAATGACTCAGTGTTCAATTTTTTACCAAAGCTGAACCTTTGTTGTTAAATCTGCTTTCACTTCTGATATTTGGATTTTTGCAGTAGGAACTGAATTCAAAAACTCTTATTTTTATAATAAAAGTATCCCACAATGATTCAATAAGAAGTCATTATTTATTAATTTATGGTTCGGACTTGTAATCAAAAAAGAAGTCAGCGTTTTCTAGGATTAAGAGTCACTCTCCGAGCATAAGAACTAACTTCATCTTCAGTAGCGCAATGTCAAAAAATGGCTTAGGAAATTGTATCATATGTTATTTTAAACAAAGATGTACTTCAGTCTCTTATTCTGGATCACAGACTAATTCCTATAGAAATTGCATGATGGTAAAGTATTAGTGATATTTCACAATAAGTTAAATTACAATGAAAACTTAATTACTACAACTTTAACTTCACCATGTCAGTCAGTGTTGGCTTTCTAGAGAGTGGTTGTTAAAAAACCCAAAATGTACACAGCCTATGGCTCCAGACATTTCATCTGGTTATCTAATGCCTTTAACTTAGTGTTATTTCAAACCTTAGCAAACCTTCACATGGTTAGTCAGTTAAAAATACATCAAAAGAATTAAAACATCGCCATATTTTAGTCTATAGCTATTTTTTAAGATAGTCCATGGCTTTCTCAATTATCATGAGTTCTTCACAACATTTAAATACATCTTCAGAGTTGTTAATTAGGTTTTTTACTCTAAAACTCCTCTTGCTGTTTTGAGAAATAAAGCATTTTTTTGTTTATCAATTCTTAGGAAGTTAGGGCACCACATCTACATAGTTACAGTGTTAGGATAGATATACATGGAAGTGTTCATCCCTGAGCAGTTTATTACCTCTCTTCTATGAAGATATCATGATACTGAAATAAAAAATTAAGAATACATCTGCACAAGGGAGTTTCTTTCTATATCTAATTCTGTCCAACAAAGCCACAGTCATAGGCAGGAAAAGTTCTAACCAAGATGACTTTTACCTGTAGAAGAGCCCATAGCAAGCACACATTACACAGAGACTCTAAGAGAAAGTTATAATTGTTCTGCCATGTTTTCATATGCACTATCAAAGCACACTTTCCAATAAACAGCAGGCAGCGTCTTCCTACTTAAATCTTGCACATTGAAGCATAAGACTGTTTTGTTTCCAGTACATCAGTTGAGTGTTGAATGTTCAGCCCCACATCCAACAGCCTTTGGCTTCTCCAGAGATCATCTGCCATGTGCGGCGTATCGTAGAGCCGCACACCCCTAGAGGGACTGGACCGAGATCAACAACGTATTTTGTAAAGGGCATTGAAAAGCTGACAGATGGCAACAGCTGGGCCAAATTTGATTCAAAGAGACACTTTTTAATAAAAAATTTTATACGAAGCTTGTGGGACTTTTCACTGCGTATTATTTCTTTTTTCGTTGCGTATGATTTCCGTTGCTGTTCGAGATGCTGTTCCTTGTATGCAGTTCCCATACACTGGCCAGTTTCCACAATTAAGGAGAGCACCAGGCTGGCATAAATGGGCAAACATCCATGGAAGTCAACAGAGCTGCATAATTTTCCCCTTTGGTCTGCATAGTTTCTAGTGAAACACTGCAGGAGTGAAGCAGTGGGAGAAGTGGCTGTACAGAAACACAGCCCTGCAGCTCCAGTGAAGCTGCCAGTTGGGATGTAGAAGCTTTGCTGTCCTAAAAAAAGAGTCCTAGTCCAAAATCACCTAGAAGTTGATGGTAAATTACTGTCATCCTTTCAACTCTAGCATGCCTATTAATTACAGTGTTATAGTTAATTTAATTTCTGCACTCTGAATTCCACTTCAAACACACCATTAGCTGTTCCTGTCTTCATTCATAGCTTTTTTCATTAGCACACCTGGAACGTCTCCAAGGCAAGCATCTCAGTAAGGAGCTGAAGTCATGTCAGAAATATTCATTAAATCCATCAGATGTACTAACAAATCAATCAAGTACCAATGCGCCTTTCAAAAATTTTCTTTTTGGCAGCTGGTTAAAAAGGGATCCACCTGACTTTACAACAACAAAACACACTAGGCCTGAAATACTGTGGTTATGAGTTATATCCACTAGTGTAGAATAACAGTCACTTGAATTTCTTTGTAATATAAGAGGAATGAGTTAATTTTAAATGCTTGAATTTAAATTTAATGAATTAAGTAATTTTTAAATCAATTAATTAAATTTTAATTAAAATATAGTTTTCTTATGGAGGTGAATTTCTATAATAGGCTGGTAATCACTCTCATTCATTAATCCAAAATATTTTTCCTGCTGTTTTAAAACGAATATGAAATGGCAAGCAAATTACAATACACTATGATTTTTTAATGTCAAAGAAAAATCGGAATTTTAAAAATTCAATTCCCTCACATTTACAAAGGTAATATAAATCTGGTTTGCAGCAGCTATACCATGAGGCTACTTGTACACCAATCAGCCAAAGTCACATTCAATCAAGTAACTAAAAACTAATCACTTTGCAGAACTAGTTCTTTTTCTCTCAACCTTCATATTATTTTCTAATCTTAACATATGAGACCATGCTAAAACTGAGGGAAACTGACCTGTAATGTGAATTACTTCATTACAGAAATAGCCTAATACGAGTGTTTGTGTGTATACGAGATGCATAAGCAGGTTAATTTTGTCCAAAAGATGCTATTATGCAACAGAAGTTTTGCAAATGATGTGTATTGTAAACGTATATAACATATCTACCTATACTTTATCTATTCATGTCTTCATGGGTTTCCAGTAAGAATAGAATGTCACAAGTTCAGTGTCACAGAAGGGCATGAAAAAAACAAATCAATTGACAATACATTAAACTGAAACAAGACACCAGGAGGGATGGAGGAAGAGAGAGAGCAAGAGCCAGAGAGAGAGCAATTACCCAAAGGAAAAGATTAGGGCATCAAAAAGATGAGTGAAGCTTTGTAGATGGTCTTAGTTGGAGATTTCAGATCACTGAAACACACTGTCATGTCCTCCTAAATTAAATTCAGCTGAGCCAATTAGTTGGGTAGCTCTAGTGTTTGACATCACAGCAGGAGCAGATGATAATGAGGGCTCTGCAGTGCCAGGGAGGTGGCAGAGTGTGTAATACTGTGAAAGACTAACACGAATGATATATTCTTTTTTTTTTTTAATTCTGAAGTCAACTACATTTCTTTTTGGCCCTCTCCTCATGATGAAAGAGGCAACAAAACCCAAAATACCTAAAACCGTCTCCACTGAGAGCAAAATTAGGACAGCACAGAGCACTTCACAAAAACTTCCTGACTTGTAGTCAGTAAGACATTTCCTCCCTGAAAGACATCTGTGACTTGAGTGCAGGGTATCGTTCCCCAGTCAACCTCCTGCTTCCTTATTTTACCAGTTCATAATAAATTATTCTGGTTTAACAAAGCTTTAGATTACGTTATTGCTCATGTAGTAATATTGCAGAGGAAATATGCTACTGTATTTACTTAGAATGCACAGTTATCCCTCATTCTTAATATAAAATGATTCTGTAATAAGAATCATGATGTACAGAAAACTTGCATGGATGCTCCCTTCCAATTTCTACACTCTTCACACAAAACATTTTTGTCTCTATTTGTCTTGCAGAAGAGCCTTTCTGGTAAATCAACAGAATACTCTTACTGGGAATAGCTGACTAAAAGCAGGAAAAACATATATTTGTGCTTAACATTTGTGTCTGTCTCTGCTTAATTAAGCACTTCCAAGGCATTTCTAAAACCCTGTTTGGCTTTTATAAATATTTATTAAAAACAAATTAAATGTCCCGTGCATGTTAACTATATAAAATACCGATATAACTACAAAAAACAACAACAAACCAAACAAAAAAAAATGCCACCACACACCTTGTAAGAGCTACACATAAGCAGGTGTTGTTTACTCAGAAAAATCTAATCCATTACCAAGAGCAGTCTTTCTGATGGTGTGAGCAGGCTCGCTCTAACCCTACTGTCTCCCACTTCTTTCCAATGGCACAGTGTTCATGCCATGTTTTACCTCCTCTAAATAGCAACAATGATAAATAATACAGAAACATACAAGTCACTAACTGGGTAAGGAGAGCTTTATTCTAGATTTCTGTCCACTACAGGACCGATAGAGATATCTGTACATTAAAATAATCCAACTATTGTCACAAAGTAAACTGCATAGAAAAATCTCCACCTAGGTTCCTTGAAGACTAAACAAGAACCACACGGAAGAGAGCTGAGGATTATGATCAGAAGGGAACTAGTCTTAAAGAGAACAGAATAAATTCTTTTTGCAATAATGTACTTAAGAGCCACAGATTTAAGCAAGGAACAGAAAGTTGCAGGAACATTAGATGACTTGGTAGTATAGCAATAATCTACCAGCTACCAGCCACATCAATGTCAATCATGAAAAATGAACAATTTTTTTCCTTTAGCTTCAAGTACTCTGAAAGCAATATAATTTTAAATGCACTATTTTTCTATAATCTTACAAATAATTCAGATAATTTTGACCCCAATCTTCTTATTTCCCCAAGCAAATTATCTTACCAATTTCATGTAGTTAGATAGTAGTAGCTATTTCATGAAAACACGTAATCTTCACTCAAATAAATTATCCATAACCAAAGTGTACCTTTTCTCAATCTAGTCCACTTGATTCTGAACACAGTGGTGAGTATTCAAAATGTTCAATTTTCAGCAGTCCATCACAGAAGCTGTCAAGATCCCACATTCACCACCCAGTCCATGGAGCTGTTTCCAAAGCTCCATTGCCCAAAGACTAATCCATGAATTGTCCTCCCTTCATTGCCTTTCAGTCTAAGAAACAAGAATCATCCTGACATCAGAGAACATTTAACATAAACTAAAGACTTCATCCATTAAATACAGAAGCATCAGGCTTCATTTATACATGAAGTGGTTGTTTCCAAATCTCTGAACAAAATTCTTATGCACTAGTCTTGTGTCACTGGCAAAAAACTCAAGCACTGAAGATACTAAGAGATTATTCAGATATCTGGAATAAGGTTAGGTACTTCTAATTGTGCCATTCTTTTGGTTTGGGATTGTTTTTCAATTAAAAATATATTGCACTTGGTACTAAATCAGTTTCTGAGCCAGCATACAGTTTTATATCCTTCTTGAACTTTGACTTTGGAAGGTATCTTAAGTGTTACAGTGTAATTTTACATGTACAGTTTTAGATGTCATTTTTAATCGCTAACACAGACCATTGGGCACTTAGACGACATTTGGGTGTTGCTGCAATACAAGTATGACACCTTTCAGAAGAAAGGCTTGTACTATTTAACATGCGACAAACAACAAAGGAGTATCTCATCTTTCTTCAGAGTAGTGCATCATTTGCACATAGATATATACATTTATTTTCATGCATTTTATATAATAATTGTATAGCACTAATTAATGAGTTATTTCATTGCCTGTGTCTCCATTAGTTCAATATCATTGTTATTGAAATTCATTCGTCCCTCTCCCTAATTTTTCAGATTAAACAGATAATAAAAATTAGTAACAGTGACAGTTTGGTATAAGAATATCACAGTCATCGAGCCAACAAAATCTACCCAGATCTTTGCAACTTCTCTTTTGTAAACAACAATGTATTTGTAAACACAGTGATACAAAACATACCTCAAAAAGCTTGGACTGGTCATATAATGGAAGAGCCTTATGGCAGGTCAAAGAAAAAACAAAGAGGTTTTCAACAACTTTCGAAGATATTTAACTTAAAATCCATGACCATGAATAGCTGTGAAATGTGTAGAACACAGTAAATAATGTGTTCGGTGCAAAATGCAATTTTAGGTCGCCAACACTGTTCACAGATTTTATCAAACCTGGTAAGACATTTGGGACTAGAAGGTTCAACACTTTTGGTTTGTTTATGGCTTAAACTTTAAAAGAAAGTTATATAAGTCAATTAAGAAAGAAATTTCAGCATAACACAGCAAATGTAATTAGATCAAAACATGAGTCACTTCCCTAAAGAAAAGTGTAGGTATGAAACGAGTCTGAACAACTCTGGACACTAGACTCTTAAAACTGAAATTAAAAGCTTCATTTTTTTCTTCTGCTTTTAACTGCAAAAGGTAAAAAGTAACAAATCAAGTTATAGTCCCAATAGTAAGATTATCAAGGTTGTTTGAGGGTTTTTTTGTTTGTTGATTTGGGTGGGGGAGTGTTGGAGGTTTGAGTTTGAATGTTTGTGGGGTTTTTTTTGTTTGTTGTTAGTTTAGGGTTTTGTGTGGCTTGGGATTTTTTTTAGGGGGAGGGTTGTTTGCGTGTGTGGTGTTGGGGTTTGTATCTTGGGTTTTTGTTTGGTTTGGTTTGGGTTTTTTTGTTGTTGTTTGTGTTTTTTTAACTTCGGCTCTTCTGCCACTTAATCTTCTATAATATCTGAAGATCAAAGGAATACAGAAAAGCCAGGAGGGACAGTATGTGCAGTCAAAAATCCATTAGAGCTTGTAATAAAAACTTTCTTTTAAAAAGCTGTGTAGAATTAAAGTTAATATATTGCAATTGGCCTGAAACAAAGACAGATGTCCAACAGCATGACAAGTTTGAATCCCTACCAGTCTCTTTCACCACGTCTCCTCCAAAAATTTGTTCACAACAACAATTAACCAGAAAATTAAGTCTCACTGAGACACAGTCTCCAAACAAATTGAGGGCAGACAACACAGCTTCTTCTTGAAGTGGTATTCAACTATTTATTTAAAGACTGCATTTTAAATATTTTGGCATGTCTAACTGTATTAATTGTATATATCGCAGGCTGTTATATTTAAAAACACTAAGAGACATCTGATATTAGTGTCTACCCATTTTTTATACACTCTAAAAAAAACACTGAATGACAAATAAAATGTACCTACTTGATATATGGTGTCAAGATTCACAAGGGACATGTGGCCTTTCATGACTATTACGTGATTATAGTCAACACAGAACTGTTATACAGGATAATGCAATCTGGATCTGAACCACTGCCAGGGTGTTCACTCCACACAATCTGGTCATTTGGCCATAAGGGTGAGCTGGAAGAGCCAGTCTGCTGGCAACTAGCTTCAATGTCCTTTCTTCTGAATTTCATATGGGCACAAGACACATAAAGAGCATTTATAGCACAGCAGTCATATAAAGTTAAACAATTGGTGTTAGGAATTTTATTTATAACTAATATTTTGTAGGCCTCCATTTTCGTGTGTATTCTACATTACCATAGTAGTGTAAGAGTGAAAAGAATAGTTTATATAAAAAGCTAAGGCTCCTTTTTAAAAGTAAGTTATTTTGCAATAAAAGTATCACTCTAATACAAATGCAAGGCTTACACTAAACGATGAATCTTGTTCTCCTCACTCAGCTGAGAATAAATATTCAGATAAAGCATATTGCTGGCTGACTTCAGCCAGGACACTGCTATGGAGACACTGTTTCCTATTCCTTATCAAATGGTCTTGTCATTGCCAACACAGGCATCCTCTTCAAATCCAGAGAAAGCAAGCACACTATTTTTCTAATATACCATTACAAGCAGCTCATGTGTCCCCACCCACTGACTCTTTATCAATTTCATTTCTGAAAGAAACATCCAAACATCATAAATTCATAGGACAATTCAGGCTGGAGGACACTTCAGAAGTTCTCTGGGCCAATGTCCCGCTCGAAGGAGGGGCAGCTATGAACTTAGGTTACTCAGGGCTCAGCTGGGTCTTGAAAATCACTAAGGATGGAGGTGGCTCAGTCTCTCTAAGCATCCTAGTCCAATGGTTGACTGTCCTGATGAGAAAGTTCTGCCTTATGTGCAGTCTGAACCCCTCGTTTCAATTCGAATCTGCTGTCTCTTCTCCTCCCACCATGAAGAGCCTGGCTCCATCTTCTCCATCCCCTCCTCATAGGTGTCAGGAGGCTACTGCTTTATTCTCCCAAAATTGTCTATTCTCCAGGTTGAATAGACCCAGTTCCCTCAGCATGGGCAAGTGCTGCAACCCCCCTGACCAATCTCACTATGGTTAATTTGATATAAAAGCATGCCCATCTCTTTCTGTGGATTAATATTCTGGTTCTATTTGGCAAATTATGGATAAATTGTGATTACTATGGCCATGAGTTGACTTCCACTTTGTCTCTGTTCCTTGAATTTCATGTACTGAATTTGCACATTGAAATTACAGAATTTATTTCATTCAGGAAAGGTGAAATAAACAGAACAGCCTACAAAGAAACAAAGCCTCAAAATACAAAAACGGTAAAAGGGAAAAGCAAATCTCACCTCTAGAATCTAGTTACCTACTATATTTTACCTGAAAAGGCCAATTACCTGGATGAAATGGGTATATATTTTGTGTAGCAGAATACCTAATGAGATAATTTATTTATTTTTTTATAAAAGCAATTTGAAGTGTCTTTTATACAGACAATAAATGCAAGAGGCAACAACCACAAAAAATAATAGAGGCTAACCATTTGGGAAAAAGAGGCACCTTACACCTCCTTTCTGCCAAGCTCCTCCTCATGCCCAGCACATGAAGAGTAAAGGTGACTGGGCTGAAATAAGTGAATGATAACTGAACGTATCAGACATACTGACTGTGTCTGGTATTTCCACATGCTGTATCTACATCAAAGCCATTCAGTCTCTCTGGATTAGCAGACATCTGAAAAAGTAGCCAATAAGGGTCAGTTGAAGCCTGTGATAAGGAAATTCCAGCAGAATGAAATCCCAGCAAAACCTAGATGTCATATTAGCCCTATTGTTCTCAATATGTCTCCTTAGAAAACTGAACAAATTCTTACAATACTTCTCTCAACTTCTACTTGCTGCCTCATTGTATCTCAGTGAGGTCACTACCACTCACAACAAGCCAGTGACATTTCTTTATGCATGGAACACGATTAAGAAAATACTTGGCTCTTTACAGCATGTGCTGTGTTTTCATCATAAATAATTGGATATTTTATCTCTTGATTTTAAATCTATAATGGCCAGGCACAAATGCAAATCTGTCCAATGACAAGCATATCTAGCCTATTCCACATTTTTAGTAAAAAAAAACGGACAAATTTAATTTTTTCTTCATAAAACAGAACCCTAAGACTAAACAGTCAAGATTTTTTTTTTTTTTAAATTTTGAGAAATAACAACCTTAAATATGTCTACAAAATGCAACCTGTATCGACAGTCTTCAATCTTTTTGTAAGAACACATTTCCCCCACACCACTATTTGCCAATACTTTCTCTTCATGCCTTGTCTCTCACTCTGCCATGTCTCATTAATGCATCTGCCTTACCAGTTGGGAGCTGGTGTGACAGCCACAGAGCCAGAGCCGCTTAACCATATTGATGGATATCTGTAGCAGGATTGTCAGCTCAAGTTCAACATCCACACTAATCCAATTGTTCCATTTACTATAAACATACTACATACCTACATTGTGAAAGATTAGGGAACAGAAAACAGTGACAGCTGAGAACAGTAAATCCTCCCTGTGCTTGGTGTTGCACAAGGAGACCGTGTTCAGTGCTGCATGGTCATTGAGAAAAGCACCAAGAAGATTTGTTTATAGTCTAAATACACAGAAAAAAGGACAGCGGAGGAAACCCTAGGCCAAGAGAACAAATTGGTTTGATCACACAGCCAGAAGCAGGAGAACTGAGTAGAAAACTGATGCCCTAAGCCACCTGTCCAGAGTTTGAATTCTTCTTCCTTCCCCTCTTGCTTCATAAAAGTAGTATCACATGCATTTTTGGGCTGCCCTAGAAAGCAAAGTGAGCAACAGCACTTACAGGTTATTGAACTTATTCTAGTCTAGAAAAATAACTTTGAGCTGTGGGTGGAAAGTAGCAGGCTTTAAGGAAAGTGGGGTTTCTCGACTACTCTTTCCATAAGATAATTGCTGACCAATAAGCAAAAGGAACTCTAAAGATTAAATAATTACCTAATTAGCCTGTTCTTTTAAAATGTTTTTAATATTTAGAAACCATTTTAAGCAAACGATGTGTCCCTGCTGCCTTACACTAACTCAAGTAGTTACATTCTGAGGAATACCTTTTAACATGACATTTTCTCAGCTAATTTAGCCATTTGCTGTAATTTTCAAAGCAAACTGGAATCCTGCTGTGCCAATTTTGTTGCAGTAAACTTTTAAGTAGTGAAAATTCCAAGTCCACTTGTTATGTTACTAAAATTTCATGGTATTATAAATGATTTTTCTAAGCCTGCTTAAATAGTGTTTCATGCCTTTACATAGGAACATACACAAAGAAGGAAATATTTAGGCGAAGGAGATAGATGTAATTGAATTAATGGACAGACCACAGAAGGAATGAAAGTGTGATGAGAGAGATTTGAATAGAATTTATGCTATTTGACTCAGAATAATTGTTTATTCAGTCACTGAGGTCTTCACACTACTTCTTTCAGCCCTCCCTCTAAGAGTCCTTTATGTTATACTGTAGTACTGGAAGTAAAGATGGGCACAGATTTTGAATTCCGAGGTTGCCATATCCTTGAAAGCAAAAATAGACAGGTCAAGTTTACTATTATACTTCTTGAATAGCAAATAATGAGAAGAAACAAACTATGCAACAGGAAGAAAAATGTAATAGGGGTACCATTCTTGTCTGTTTCAACCTCTTCCCTTTCCAGGTTCATGCCTTTGAGTTATGGTTGCTGACATAATTTTCCAAATAATTCAGTTTATATCAACGAATGTTTAAAAATGCTTATATGTACTTGAAATTGTAAAAACTTAAGTGATTATTATATTTACTGCAAGCATAATGATGAAGATGACTAACTACAGGGTTTTGTCACCTTTTTCACCTGCTTACACATATTTGGCAGGGACAGATTTTAAGAAAATATGAGCCTGTTCAAACCTAAGGCAGCCCTCAACATATCATTCACACCATAGTAGGAGAAATATTCCTCATCCTCTTTATCTCAAAACAGACGATTCAGAGGCAAATACTTATTTACCTGAATTACACGTACTGCAAATCACCATGACGCTGCTACTACCAAAGAGTAATTCTACCCTTACTTAAGTAAAACATTAAGTTCACTGACAATCTGTTATGTGAATTTGGAAGCGTACTCAGATCACAAAAGTTCCATTTTAAAACACGTGAAGTCACTTAACCATCATAGAATGGAAAATACCATGTACGTCCTACCACACTCTCCTTCCTGTAACATTCAGAATTTAAACTCACAGCAGAGGAAACATAACTGATTTTAGAGAACTACTGAAGAATATAGACTGCAGGCTTAACTACATAGCAAAAATTCCGTCTCAAAAGCAAGTTAGTCTTAATTCACTTCAAAACATTCAATTACAGAAATTGTACCTCAACAAAATAAATCATCTTCTGCAGCTTTTAAAATATCTTGTTGAAAATAAAAAAGGAATGGATATAGTTCATTGAAATAAATTACTTCATATTTCCACTGCGGATTCAACCGCATTGTTCACAGCATAAAATACACATGAATGTAACGGGATAATCACATTGCTTGGTGTCATTCTATGCAGCTACGTCCTTACATGATGGACAGTCAGTACATGGAACAAATTACTAAAGCATCGCCGAATTCAGTTCTACTGATTGAAGATTTAGCATCTGTGAGAAATGTCTCTAAAAAGGTGTTTATTAGCAATGCTTTACATAGCCTGTATTATCTTCACCAAAGTTTGCTGAATACAGCACAGATTTTTATCAATTAAGAATTGCCGATGAACCAAAAACATCCATTGATGCTTTCATTTAATTTTCAAATAGTCACATAAGTATTTTTTTCATAAATAGACATTAATATTTAGAACAAGCTTTTTAATTCCATAACTGAAGCATTAGCAGAAGCACTTAGAAAAAAAATTGATTGTTCCTGGATGGATACTGAGCTTTGCAAGTAAAAAGTAAAATTCATTGTTCACCTTCAATGATCACTGAAGAAAAAAACTTGCATTAAAATTCATGACCAGTTCTTACAAGTAGTAAAATATTTTTGAGATCAAAATCATAACATTCTTATGACTATCGGTATAATTTAAAATAAAATGAGGAAGCATGGACAGTTATTTTTTTGAATTTCCTATAAAATTTGCCTGATATAATTAGGTCTGGTTAAGAAAGAGAGTTTATCATTCCTACATTATTGCATTTTGTTTTATTAAGTTTTTTTGTTTGATCTGGATTCAGTTTAAATGAAACAATTGTTCTCCAGAATTGTCAGTGACTCTACATTGCATTTCTATCTTTCACAACAATTAGGATGTTACAGATGAAGCTGAAGATTTTCAGCAGACTAGCAGGAAGGTCAAAGAAAACCATCTTTCAGTTTCCCCTGTCATGGACAGGGCTGCTAGATAACAATAATTCCTACAATACAATTTGTTTGAATTTGGCACAAGATCTTTGCTACTTTGAATAACACAGTTCTATATACTGGGGGGTTTTATGTAGAAAGCTTCATTTTGCTGGATTATCTAGCTATCACCAGCCCTAGTTCTCACTGACAATATTAATAAATTGTTAAAGATTGTATGTTTTTATTAAATGCAATGGCACTCATACAACAAGGCTTCAGTAGTTTCAAAGTTGTGTGTGACACAAAATCTACATCCACACTCAGAGCGGATTAGCAGCTACCAACTGGGAGACCTATAGGCTTGGCAATTCCAGTACTTCTCATTTAGGTTTATCTCTGGTGTTTTGAAGAGCCCAGAAGCTTTACAGCTGACACTATTTTCCTGGCAACTTCAGTTATAACCTGTTTTTATTAAACAGTATTTTAATTAAGTAGTCATTTAGTACAATACTTCGGTACAATAAAATGACAAATTCTGTCCCTGTCCTAATATATACGTTTGCATATCCACAGTAATATCCTGGCCTAATTTTCCAAAGATCGAGTCTTATCTATAAAGAAAACTATTCAAAACAGTTTTAGTTTATTTAACATCAATATTTTGCCTAAGTAGTCTAAAAGCCCAAGTGAATATAATCAAACCACAATTAGTTGGTTACTTTACTTGTTTCTTTCTGGCTTTGAGTAATTTAGCATATTCAGGTGCAATAAAGTTTTTCTCAAGGTTCTCATTCGTTACTGGTTTTGCCAGCCAGAAGCAACTTACATTCAGTGTCCATGCATTAAAGTCTAATTTTCTTCCTAACCTTTTACTCCTGCAATAACAGACCTCTCAGCAGCTACTAAAGCTCTATTAGAACAGACTGAATTCTTGGACCTTTAGTCTTCTTTTGAGATATTAACATTGCCTACATTTATTTCACTACTGTCAAAATGACTAAGAAAGGCAATCGAAATTAACTTGCAAAAGCTTCAAGAAAAACAACAACAACAAACCACACACACGCAAACAAATGAAATAATTTTTAAAAGCACCACACAAATCCCTCATCTCTGAACTTCAGGAACTAACCAACAGAGGTCACTGTCAGAGTGATATTTTTTGGTGCATTCTTAATCTGAAGCCTGTGCATTTATTACATGAACTTTATTGGAAGATGAGCAGTATCCCTTAGGTCAACACCAGCATCTCTGGAATCAATTGCACTATTGCCAATCTTTTATTCTAACTTAGGTTATCATGACCATGAAGAGATTTTTTTTTTTCCTTTAAAGACTACAGTCTTAACTAATTAAGCTACATAAATACATGTAAGCTTCAAAAACAGAAGTTTAAAAAAATCGGCAGGTGATTTGTTATAAGCAACTGCAATACGTCATGGCTTCACTTACAGTTATTTTGATCATGCATCATTTTCACAGTGAAATATTTAACACCGATGAATTCTGGGCATCATAAACTAACAGCATGTTAAGTCTGGCTGACAGTGAGTTTAAAATTGTAATATTCAGAGCCACAATTTGAAAAAAAAAATCCATATTTTTCATGTTGTACCAAAAAGACTGTTTCTATTATTCATGCTACTACTTGTCAATAAAAACAAACAAACAAGAAGGCTAGACAACTTCACAGCTAGAAGCAGAGAAAAGGAATTTTGTGTTCAGCCCCTGGGTGTAAGTGGACTGACAACTACTGGATTTGCTGTGGTGCAGCTGAGAATACACAGAATACACGCTCCTCTGAACTGCTAAAATAACAAAGATGATTTGGGAGAGTTTGTGGATGCAGCTACTAGTTTAGTGAATATTCAGACATCCTTCTTGTTGTTTTTTTGTTTGGTTGGGTTTTTTTCTCCATATCCTTTACAGTGATTTTAGCACAGCCAAAATGTAGTCAGAGACCAGGACTCCATCTGCGAAGGAAGTGTGATTTGCAGCTGCTTCTGAGATCCAGAGTACCTGTCTGTGTGAAGCCAGGAAGACACACATCCGACCTTTTTAAAAACAGGCTATTTTTAAACCTGTGAAGAGCATAAATGCAGTTTAAGACTTAATGGGCCCAGCTCATTGTGGCAAAATTATCCAAGCTTAACCTTGGTGAGACGCATTGCACTCAAGTGCAAGTGTATCGGCCTAATAATGGTGACACAGGGAAGAGTGAGGCTCTTCACTTTCAAGGTGAAAAGGGCATTCATCATTTCAGCGTTCTGAAAGTTACCCCCTATCTCTGCTTCAGGTGCCTGTATCAGTAACACAATGGATAGCCTAATGCCCCCTCCCACCCTCATGATGTTTAAGATGCTCAGGAGCTTCTAGGGGGTAACATAAAAGGCTGTTGCTGAAAAAAAAAAAAAAAAAAAAAAAAAGAAAAAATAGAATGGAAATAATCTGCTCTGCCTAGCCATGGTAGATAGGACAAAAACTAATGGGCTAAAAGTTCAGGTTAAGCATCATGAAAAACAGCGAGTGTGCTGAAGCATGGAAGAGATTGCCCAGGGAAGCTGTTACACCTCTGTCACTATAGATCTTTAAGACTAAGACAGAAAACTATTTATCAGGAACAATACAGATATAATGGGTGCTGCCTTGGGCAGGAGGATGGACTGGAGACATCCTGAAGTTCCTTTCAGATCTATTTTTGCACAACATGGCTGATGAAACAAAGTTGCTTTTATGAAAATGCAGACAGATGTCCTTTCCAAACAGCTTTCCAAAATCCTACAGCATTTTGTGAGGGCTTCTTGCTATCACAGAGACACAACATTGTCAAATAAATTCAGATGATCTCACCTTGTTTCTAGCCAAACCACTCCTTAGCCTGAAAGTCAAATCCTCCTCAGTGATTTTCCAGCCTCTTAACCAGTGTATGATGGCTGACTGTTGTATGGCTCACCCTGCAGGTCAGTGCAAGTCTAATTAAAGTTACATTCCTTCTTTTGGGTAGATTTTAGATTTTATTATATGTTTTTAAAGAGAGATTCCTCCAACAGATTTCCCTAAATTGGATAATAAGCTCATACTGCACCAACACAATACTGTTTTTGAAGGGAAGGATGGAAGGTACAAACTATTTCAATATCACTTGCAGTTTCTTCATGGTTTTTTGGGCTTTTGGTTTTGCTTGTTTGTGATTTTTGGTAGTTTGGAAAACTACTCATATTACTTCTCCTATTTAACCATTTGCTATGGTATTTTCAAGCTTTCCTTCATAAATAGGGGTCTGAAAAATGTACTTGCGTGAAAAAGAAAGTGACTATGTTCATATCATGATAATTTTAAGAACTGCGATTTTACATATACTCCAATTACTGCACAATTCACAATAAATTCCTAAAAGACAATACAGACCATTCATTGCAATCTTGTGAAAGTCTTCATGCTCCAGTTATGAAATAGGCTGATCACATCTGACAGCCAGCATTTTCATAGGTGCATTTAGTCCTGTTAGTCTCGCTCACTAGTCCTCCCTGGAAACACAGACCTGTTGAGGAGGTAACTGCACAGAAGATTCCTTTTTCTCCTGTCATCACCCTTGATTTTAAAAATTAGGCAGAGGTGACAGAAAAAGTGCAGATTATAGTAATCTTCTCTTGTGACCACTCTATGAATAGGGGTTTGACGTGCACCATAATGTGTGTACTACTAGACGGGGTTGACGAGACAGTTAATAAAAGATTTGCCTTAGTAGCCATGGAGAGGGAAAAAAAAGCACAGGTATTAAGCAACAATGTTAAAGTTTCCACAAGAGAAAACAAAAATACTGTCTGGAGTTTAGAGTAGGTCTATGCCACAACTAACATTTAAACTAAAAAGAATGAGAACATGAGAATGGGCATAGAAAATGAACCAAAGTACTGAGGGCAGATAAGAATCATTGATGAATGCCAAATGTGTCTTAATAGTTTAGTTCTGCTTTTATGCTTAGTAATAAAGTGGTTATTAGGTGAAAGATTATTTATTCAGGTGAAAAATATGAAATGCATGAATTAGTGTGCACCAGGGCAATCGACAGGAGCAAGGTGTAAATTGCTCAAAGCATCCCTGATAATACACAGCTCAGAGCTGGCAAACCCAGACCACTTCCAGGCTTCCCTTGCTGAACTCGGATTTTTCACAGTGAGCAGTACAAACAGCCCTTCCTGGTTCCTTTAAGCCAGGACTGTACACCAGATCTGTGCTTTCCCACATGGAAAGAACAGTGCAATCTCATTATCTGCTGGTATCTGCTAATAGTGCATGTCTTGTCATCATTATAACCCTAGAGACACAGTCCTAGCCTATCTACAGATATGCCAGACCTCAAGGCTAACTTTGTTTTATAAAGCATGACGCAGACAATTTGGAGACAAAAACTCCATGAGGTTTATAGTCTCCAATGCATAGGCCCAGCACGCTTGTTTTGACATGACATAATTTCTGGCTTGACACCACTTCACCTCCTTTCTGAAGCTCTCCTTGCCTTGGCCATAAACGTAAGGACTACCTACCCTTACATCCACAAGATAAGCATGGTTGCAAAAGGACTAACTGCCTGCTAGCAAGATATAGAAATAAATATGGAATATATAGGTATAAATTAGTAAATAAATAGGCATTCCACCTGCTGTGACCTGTCACCCCTTTCAATGTTAAACCCTGTAAATTTTCCTCAGTCTGTCACTGAAGGAGGATGAATACTTAAAAGGGACGAAATTAAGAAAAGTAGGAAGATTACAGTGTCCACATAACATCTAGCAACACAGGTATCTATACAGGCATTCCCTAGGAACATCAATCAGGTAGTTAACCTGAGAGTTTTCTTTCTGTTGCTAGTTCAGTTTTGTTTCTGTGGGAATTATGCCCATATGAAAACTGAAAGGATATATAGCAGCTGGGTTGGGGGTTTTTTGTTTGGTTTGGGATTTGGTTTTTGCTGGTTTTTTGGATAGGTTCTTTTGTTGTTTGGTTTTTTGGATTTCTTTAAAGTCAAAAACACACTGATACTACTGAAAAAAATGTCTGCTTCTATAAGTTAAATACAAATACTGATGGAACAGCCAACAATCTGCCTGTAAACTATTGCAGTGGCTGCAGTTTCAGAGGAGACCTAAATAGATATCTAAGCACATGTCAGAAACTGCCCTGATATATTCTTGAACCTGGGCCTATTAAAAAAAAACCACAAAAGACCCCAAAAAACCCATTTCAAAACACTGTGTATATATATTTTTTTTTTTCTCTACAATAGTTGGACAAAATACTGAAAATATTAATAGGGTGATGGGAAGGGAATCGTAGGACCTCTGATTGTCTGGTACAACTGAAGATTGACATACTGTAGAATTAGTCTTCCAAACTTTAAAAAATATGTGGCCGTAGAGTAAATTCAACATTCCAGTACTACTAAATCTACAGCTACTGAATATTGTTAATGTTGTAGCTGTATCTCTAACAATTTAAAAAGGCAAGAGGCTTCAAAAAAAAAAATAAAAGTCGCAAAGAAGTTTTTCCAAACATGTAGGAAATCCAGGCCCTTCAGGGGAATTAAGGGTTCAATCAGTATTACAATATTACGTCTGTATTGCAGATCATGAGGCTAAATGTTCAATATTACCTGGAAATGAACTATTAATATCAGGGAATACACACCAAGTATTTTCCCTCCCAGAGTTCATAATACTTCTTAAAATATAAATCTATCTAATGTAATCTTTATCACAAAAGCCAGTCTCTGTCTGTGCAAGTTCAATATTTCAGAGGATGATTTTCTACAAGAAGAGTAAATCCGTTCATGAAAAACATGTTAATTGTCCCAATGTAGGGAAAAAAAAACCAAAACACACCACACAAAAAAAACCAAACAACCGACAACAAAACACAACACAAAAAAAAAACCCAAACAACAAAAAATCAGGCTAGTACATCCCCAGCCAAAGCGTTTGTAAAATTATCAGTGGAAACAGCACATATGAGTAACATTCCTGTAAGGATCCCAAGGGAATGCAAGTAAAAGAAGCAAATATGAGATGGAACACTCATAGTAATGGAAAAATCCTCCAAAAATAAAAAGGGCATCTTTTCACAAGGAATCAATCCTCATTCCTGAACAATTCTTCCTGAAGATTTCACAGGTAGGTTTAGTTTAGCAAGGATTTCCACCTAAGTTTACATTACTGTTTTCCACAAACATTTGGAAGAATGAGTATCTGAAAGTTTCCATTATAAGAAAAAAGCGTATTCAAATCATTACGGATAACCATTTATCATTCAAAGTCTCACTCCACACTTTTTGTTTGCGTCTTGATGAATGCAGAAAAAATAATTTGGAAACACTTTTTCCTTTGCTTCAGAAACCACTAACTGAGTTAAGGACACCTTCTCCTGAGCATCTTCGTACAAAGTACGCCTGCTCTGATTATAATTCATACCTCTCAGTCAGAGGCTGTCTACTTACCTCTGAATGGACACTGATTATGCCTCCATTAGCAAACAACTCGGTGCCATAGGAACTGATCAGCAGACAAAAGTGTTTCGTGCTGAGGTTGCTGTATCCACATGCATACGCTATTGGAGGCTTTTACCTCTGACTAAGTTTAGCAGAGTCCCCTCTATTGAACATCCACAATGCATGTTGAGGAAGAAAAGCATTTTGCACAACCAAGAACCATGGGGTGCCACGAGTGACAAACTAATCTTGAGATTAAAAGGAGGTTCAATATATAAAAAAGCATTTGAGAATCCCTGTTTTGCAGAGTATGAGTTTGTGTAAGTATATGCTTTTGGGGAAAATGGCTAATAACAATTCTTACACGATACTGTAAAATGCTGTTTGGGCCAAGTACTTTGACTTACTGCTTACTGAACATGACTGTATTCCACAAGAACAAGGATACTCAAGAATACTTTGCTAGTTCCTTTTTTTATGAAAAATGAACATTCTTAAGCAATATAATCTTTTTAACAACAACTACATCTTTTTAGGATCTTCAGAACAGCTATCAAACCTTAATATTCTCCCTTTTCTTTAAAACATACTTTTAATGAAACAAGGAATTTAAGAGAAAAGTTGCTTGACAAGCAAAAGTACTATTTTCTGCTTAATGAACTCATAATATCACAGAATAAGTGTCACGAAGAATAGCATTGATACCAGTAAAAACTTCTATATGACATACATCTATCATACAGCAATCTGAGTAAAAATCTTCAAAACCTCCAATAAATTTCCCGTCCAAGATTTGAACAACTTTAAATATTTGTCACACAGTTTGTCCACAGCCAGGGAGCAGAATAGAAAGAGAGAAAGCAGTGGCTGTTATTACTAAAAAAAATTAACTATGCGTTACTACTTTAGGCAACTGTAATGATCCATTTCTATAAAAGCAAATTCAAATTTAATTATATAATTCTTGTGTTTTCATTAAAAATACATTGATAGTGGAAGCTTGCTATATTATGCTGTTTATAATCACTTCCACTTCACAACAAATGAGCAGACACATTCATTATAAAAGGTCTATGGGCCAACAGTCAAGTCCCGAGTACTCAGATACTCAGCCTCTAAACATGTCTTTCAGATTACGCTATCTCTGCACTGCAAATTCATTCCTTACAAATGCTAATAACTTCATAATGCAATCCATAAGCTCAAACGCTGCTGTTAATTTAGGTTCCTACCTGCAAAGGGAACAGGTGCATCTTTGTCCAAAGCAACAAGGGGAGGATCCAAAATTACAGTGTCATTGTTTTCAGTTATGATTCCGTGGTACGATGTCTCAATCCAGGGCTTGTGTTTGTTCACTAGAAAAGAAATAGTATGCCTAATTAATTTGACTTGTGTTTTACACCCATTTAGTTCATTTTATCTTTAAAGATAAATTATTTAATGTATGTCCAATACTAATGTTATTACTTGAAAGTCACTACAAAGATCCCAAAGCGCTTTATAAACATTCAAATATTAAACTAGTGTTATAGGCATATTGTACTGCAATTCATTGATGAGAAAACCAACACTTACAACATCCCAGTTAAGACACTAAAAAAGGTGCCAATTTTCAAAATATTTTTAATGTGTTCCCAACTGTCAGACACGTTTGAAGGCATTGCTTTCAGCTGCAAAACTCTGATGCAAGAGGAAGTACATCCAGAGAAATACAACTTTTATCAAGACACAAAGGCATGAAGTAGGGCAGGTGAGAACACTGGACTCTCAGTCAACGTCTCATTTTATATTTTTTGAAGAATATCTAAAATTACTTTTGTGTTCTTTACATTGTAGACAATAAAATAAACTTGTACATTTTAATCACTTTGAAGAAAAGTCACAATTTCTTTTCTGTTTAACCAGCTTTAGTTACGCTTAAATGAGATCTGAAGTTTTTCTGACAAATCTGTCCTTCAAATACAGCTGTTGAACATTAAGATATCTGATCTTGAAGAGGAAGATCACACAAAAAGACACTTTTGAACAGGGGACACACCACGCATCATCAGATTGTCTTACTCCTGAATCCGGTCAACACGCATCCCTCTCACCAGCCTTCTCCTATTTATTGGGCAGTATGAAGATGCATTTTCCCCTTCCTTTTCATTGTGTAGGAGGCTTAGTTTTGCTATGCTTGTAAAAAGCAATTTCTTCCTGCAGCCACAATCTGAATGTTATGTTTTTGGAACTGCTACATGAGTAATACAATGATGCTAGCCTAAACAAACTGCAGTTTAAAGAACATATTACCCCAGGCAGGCGGGAACATTGCACTAAAGAATATTTACCACTTTTTTCACCATGTCCGGATGCAAGGTAAATTTTATATATATTATTTAGTTGTGTGTACCAGATGCTGAGGAAAACATCTGGTAAGAACAGAAATCACTTCAAAGAGGGAGGGTTGACACAGTAAAAACAAATTGGAGCAGATAGGATTATTTAAAATAACCCCACTGTAAAAACACACAAAATCCACATGCACGCACACACACAACCACAAACTCTTTCCTGCCTTGCCTTGTGTAAAATCCCCAGACAAGAGTGAGTTTCAAGTTTTTCCTACATAGTTTCTTCTGTGTGAAGAAAGTAGCAATAAATGCCAAGACAAGAGAGGGCTCTGGCCACAGCAGAAGTGCTGGGCAATTAACAAATTATTTTTTTCACTGGCTATTTGGAAAAAGCAAGAAAATTTATGACAAACTAAAGTTCATTCTTTTTCTTTCTTGTTTGTTTAATCATTAGGAAATTGCGGACTCAGGAAGAATGAGATGAAGTCCTTTTAAAGCTGAATTAGTTTATATTCTAACCACTAACATGAGAACTTTGAGTTCATTTATATGTTGCAGTATATATTCTTTCAGAAGAAAGCATACTTCACCGCGGTTTTACCCATTTTTGCAATAACTAAGCAATGGGAAAATTAAACTGGGGATGTGTCAGGGAAAGGTGAAATGGAAAAGAGGGAACTCAAATCTCTTCATCTTGTAATGACTACACAGCCTGAGGAGAGATTGGCAAGTTCATGTAATAGGATGAAGGCCAAAAGTCTTGTCGATGCTGAAATATGAGAAGTGATGGATGCAATTTCAGAGCTCTGTATGGCATTTGGGATTCCAGTTTGCAGGGCAGTTATTCTCTATCTGTTATTTGAATACGTGAATTGCCTCAACATTCAGACACATAAATATGCTCCACTGGTACTCGGACTCAAAGGCTATGATTGACACATGCTGTACACAACAAAAAGCAATCTCTTGATTTAAGCCAGACACAATTTAAAAATAATGAACTCGTAAAAAGGAATTTGCATGAAAAAGGAACTCCTTATGCAACTAAAAGTTCAAGTACCAAATCCAGCTTTTCCTTCCTCCTGGTTATGTTAATTGTCTGAACACTCACCAAGAACAAAAAAAACCTCTACCAAAAACCAGCCAAGCAAACAAAAAGCCCCTTTCTTCCTACTATAGATTCTACAGAATAGTTTTGGATGGCACTTTTGCTTAAGAAACCTTTTTTCCATTAGCGTCCCATGAGCCATAACAACCGCAAAATCAGTGACAGAAACATAATTCCTTAAATTATGTTGGGGTGAGAAGTACATTACTAACAAGTTCTACAACTTAGTCCTAGATCTTAGAGATGAAACACAGTAAAAGGTCAAATTATTTGCAAGCTCTTATGAGGTGCATCTCCAATGGAAAAATTACGGCTACACAAGCTTTGTATAACCTGTGGCACAGAAATTTTAAAATAATAGAAATCATCCACACTCTTTGGGAGTGCAAGACAATTGTTCAGATACAGGCTGTATTTATGTTTAGAGGAATAGTTTGTGTTTTATTATAGATAACATATATAGAATATTAACAGAGATCTACTCAAATCTCACGAGCCAAGTAGATTTTATTTTTAAAAGTTTTAGCTTTTTGACAGATATCCAAAGCCGTATCTGAAGAAATGACTTATTTTTTACTATAATTGATTAGAACCTAAATATCTTAATGTAAATAGAGACAGTTACGCTTTTCCATCCACATTTAGTTTAAAATGCCCCCCAACCTATATTAACGTTGCATTCTTTTCTCAGTTACATCCAAACCAGCCAAACTTTAGGTTGGGTTTCCAAAGACCCAGTAATGCCACACTGCATTTATCGAAACAAAATAAGGTGGGAACTTGTTATTTTATTTTCAAAATAGAAGAGGCATGAACGGTTAAAAAATACTGTACTGTTTCTCACCAGTGCTCACAATTAACAACGTTCTATAAAAGAAAGTGATAGACAAACTACATTTTTTGATCTGCATTGTTAAAGATGATGGAAGAAATCTATATAAAGATTTGTGTGTGAAGTTTCAGGAACTGTGACAGCAAAGTACTATACAGTAAGCTAAACTCAAAAAAAGGAAACAAGCTGGATACTCAGCAGGTAAGACCTATACGAGAACTCTTCTCCCTCTTAAGGCATATTAAGTAGTATCACGCTTACATTAACTCTAAAACTGTAAAAAAAAAATAAAAAGAAAAGAGAGAGAAAAGTATGTTTTCATCTTTTTTACAAAAGATCTTATCTGAAAGCATTTATCATTTACCTTTTCCTTGCATTTGTCTAGCTGGGTAAAAGCTGAAATCAGTATGATGCCTTCATGAATTCAAACACACATCTATTTAAGATGTACAGACGAAATATAGCTATGCTATGGGTGGTTTTTTTGTTTTGGTTTGTTTGGGGTTTTGTTTGTTTGTTTGTTTGGGGGGTTTTTGTTTGTTTTAAACTTGCCTCCTTTCCTATAATTTAGTAGCTATTTGTATAAAATCATAACGTAAATTATTTCTAGCATCTAGGATAAGGTAATTAATCTTTTTCCCTTATTACAGTTAGAGGTCAATTCATTAAAAATTGTATGCATCATTTACACTGCATTTTCATAGTCTGGCCCACCAAAGCTTGTGATTACAAGCCTTCAGATGTAATTAAACCATCTTGCTAGAAAACTGCCACTCCGTGTTCCATCTGCAAATGCACTTGGCATGTAAAACAATTAAGCAGAAAAAGGCAGAAGAAAAACAAACTTATTCTGTAGAGTCTGCAGGAAACCTCAAGTGCCCTGGAATGTTGTCTTGAAAGTCAGGTCAAGAAAATGCCCCAAAATTTAGCAAAATTAATACAGAAAGTCCAGAAGATGTTTAGAATCACAAAATATGCCAAACTCCTGCGTTCTACTTTGATGCCTTTTCCCCATCCTCTGCACACACAGTGCCCTGGGTTTCAGCCTTTCCAGATGGCAAGCTCGGAAACCCACCCTGCTACCTGTCACCTGATAAACAGTAACAAAACCAACCAACTCCTCATGCCAAACCCCCCTAACAAACTGTGATTGCATCTGGGCACTTTCCACCTGCACTGAACTGCCCATGGGAAGCTCTGAAGCAGAAACCGAGAACAAAATCACAGAGAAGACATTGATACGGCAGCAGTAGGAGAAGAAAATATCAACCACCTCCCATCCCAAGCGCTTTGGTGATCTACCAAAAAGTCCTTTACTATGAGTACAGGTACACAGACCACTGTGTCTGTAATGTCTACAATATTAAAAGTCGACTGCCTGCTTTATCAGACTGCAAGACATGCACAGGGCTTTCTGAAGGCAATCATACTCCCTGTAAATTAAATCCAAATCTCAACGCGGGTGAGCACAGATGCAATTTATCAGTGCAGAAGTATTATTATAACTGGACCACGATATAGAAAAAAATGTATGAGGACATCATCTTATGAGAAAAACCGACATATTTTCTATAACCTAAGATAGACACTTGTTTCAGACGGGGGAGTGGGTGGAAAGCAGCATGTGTACAAGGAACATGGCACAATGGTATTTCTAAAATTCAGATGGTTTCTGACTGAAAATCCTTATAAAATGTCATTGATCCAAAAATAACACTTTATAAAAGAACTATGAAAGGAAAAAAAAAAAAAGCAAAGATTAGGAGGTTGTAATTACTGACACTAGGGCAGAGTCAATATTGCCTATCTGATTTAACTGCTGATTTTTAAACTTTAGGGAGTTAAAATTTGAGGCAGAAAAATATAAGGGTTAAGAATTGCTTTATGAATACAAATGTTTTCTTTATTTTTTTTCCGAAATAGCACAATGAATCTATTTTCCCTTTAAAAGTACTGATAATATATTCTCTCATGTCTGTATCTAGCTTAAAGAGGTTGTTGATTCCAGGAAAATTGGCAGAAAATTTCAGCTTTCTTACCACTTAGTTCAGCTCTAAATCCTTTCATCTACTAACTTCAATGAGCTTCAGCTCAGCTTGTTGGAATCTTGTCTAAATGTCAATGGCCTTCCTCTAAAAAACAGCCAAAGTGAGGATGCTTAAAAAACCTTTTAGACATATGCATGAAATCCCATTAACTTCTGTAGAATATAAGAGTCCAAACCTCATGCCTTATGCAGTCTGCACTACAAGCGGCGAGTATTTATCTTGTACAACAAAGAAAGAGAATGCTTCTAATGCCTTATTAGGAGGACAGTGCCTAACAAAAAATCCTAATGATGCAGTTGACATGTCAACATCTACAATGCACGGTCATTATGGCTGAAAAAATCTCCTCCCCAGATCCGGATGCCATTGGTTGGGCAGTCCACTCCTTCTTTGGGGTGTCACTTTGCTGGGTAAATACCAGAGTTAGACTTGTGGGGTCACCAAGGGTTAGAGTTCTAGTTCATTGTTTCAGGTTATTTCAGAAAAAAAAGGCCACTGAAAAAATAGAATTTGTCCGTTGTTAAAATCCCATGGCTTTTTCTCTGGATAGTTTTAATGGGCCTGGCACTGGATCAAGGTAGCAACTTTAAAGGGGAAGAAGAGGTCAGAAGACTATTTTGATTCACCAATGTGGCTTGTGCCATGTTCACTTTACGTGATCAAGCTAAAAGTTTTGAAAACTCAAATCCTTAACAGAAATTTGAGATGAGTCTCCAGTAACTCTAGTTACAGATATAACTGATACTGATATTCCTATAACTGGAATATTGCAAATATTGTGGTTTCAAGCAAGTCCTATTCACATAGTTCATATGCATGACTGTGTTGTGCACAGGTAACTTTTTAACACAGACCTGAGTTCCTCCAGGCTGCAACCAGAGATGCAAACCTGGATTAGAAAGCAAAGACACAAATGAAATCTAAAATCTCATACAGCAGCAGCTAAGAACAAAGAGTTTAAAAGATAGGCGGATTTTGGGGGTCAGCTTGCTAAAGAAATGAGGATTAGGAATTTGGTAAAGAATTCAAGTCTTCCTCTAGAAGGCAGAGAAAACAAGGACATGGATAAATGCATTTTGAGGGAAAAGGAAGTAAGCAAGAAGTGGAAACTAAAAATGGCTGGCAAGTAGGAGAAGTAAATAAATGTTTGCATTTTACAGGATTAAATCTCTCTCAGCATTATTAAAAGAAACATTGAGTGGCTATATCAGCATAAAACGGAATGCTGTATTTCCCCACATACAAAAGAAAATGAAAACACATTTTATATATTTTGTCAAAGACAAATGGTAAAGAAGAAATTTATTCTTCTGTCTTGCACTTAGTTCTCCATGTGATGCCATTGCCTAAATTACTGAAACATCAGTAGTTATGTTCCGGGTTTACTTTTAGATAGATAACTTTAAATCATACCACTTTTGTGCTTTTATATAAAACAATAATGTGAAATTCCTGCCCCAATTAAGGCAATGTGAGCTTTGACACTAAGTTCAGTTAAAGCAGAATTCATATAATTTATGATATGTGATTATGAGACGTGAACTCTTTGGAGAACATTTTAACTAAAGAATACATTATAAGCAATGCATCTCAGCAACATTAAATTACTCAGTGGAGATCTTACAGATACGTTGGCACTGGTTTTAGCATACTGCACAACAAAAACCTATTTTGCATGAAATAGATTGCACGAGAAAGTCTTCTGCCATAAGCACATTTTCTAGTTCCCAAGAGAAGGCCTTTCAATAATGACAATTCCCATTAACAAAATCTGTTCTTACATTAAAAAAGGGGAAAAACTGAGGTGGATGACTCCTTTGTTAATAGCTCATTCTTATCACAAGCTTATTTCACCAAAAGCATCAAGCGCCTTGTCTAATGAATTTGATAATATTAGGCCGCAACCTATTAGCTATTTCTATATTTATTCTGATGATTATGTATCTGTAAATATTCTTGATTCTCATGTAAAAATATGGGTAGCTTTTGAGTGGAGGCAAAATACTGTTTTTAACACTGATCAGATCATTACTAAGCATTTAACAGGAACTTACTAAAAGTTTTGGTCAACCCAAAGCTGTACTGTTCAGGAAAAAAGCCTAGCTACAAATTTCACAAAACTATACCCAAGATACTGATATGTAAAAATTTTAGCAGCATTTTTACTTTTGACTCTTATTTCTAAGAAGCACATTTTGAATTTACATATGCATATAAGAATAGACCTTTATCCTGCCTCACTGTCATCTTTTAGGTAACATACCACATAGTAGTGCTCTCTGTACCTCTAAATGCCTCTAAGATTACAGGTTATTTTTATTAACAGAAAACAGATTTTGTCTCCTTGATTAAGATGTCCAGTCCTTATAAATTTATCTGTTGATATTTGTCATAACAAATAAGACTACAGAGAATGCAAAACTGAATTCTGAACTAGCACAGACTATATGCTTCAGTGTTCACACCAGGAAGTTGCCTGTGTGTGTATATATACATATATCTATGTATATATACATAGATATACATAGATATATGTATATATACATATATATAAAGGAACAAAATCGGAATTAGATGATGAGTCTGTTCCACAACTAACCATGGGAACTTCAACAGCATATATCTGATTAAGTCCTCATACATAAACGTCTATACAGTTAAAAACCTTGTGGAAAGTATCTAGTAGCATAAAAAAGTTTTCGTGCATGTCACAAGGACAGAAAAAGGTCACAAACAAATGAGATTGTGTTTTCCTATGTATGTAGTTATACTCAAAAAACATTTCATTTTTCTTGCTTACCAACGATGACCAATGATTCAACACAAATTTCTTATGAGCAGCATCATTCTGATCTTAAAATACATAAAAGCTTAAGATTCACAACATTTAAACCCCTCTGTAATTTCATTTGACTTTCTTCAGTATCTAACAACTCCATGTTCATTATATGAAGCTGCTCCATTCTCATATGCTTTATCTTTTCTTTTTTTTTTTTGGACTGACACCTGTTCAGAAATTGAATTTATTTTTCCATTATGAGAGTTTACAGCACACACTTAAATAAACGTGACTCTGGTCCCTATTCCTTAAATAAACAATAAACTCTGAAGAGTTTTGTCAGGCGATACTATCTGAACAGGGATTCCAGCACAGTTGTTTCATGGACTGGATATCAATATCTGGTAAATAATCCAGATATTTAAAGCAGTGCTGATTATGAACACACAGATCACTAGCAAACATTTTTATTGAGACAGTGTGTTGCCATCGGAAACAAACAAACAAAAAGATTATGCAGAAAAGCAAGAATCATCCCCTAATAGCACCAAAGGATAGACCTCATCGAGGAGTTAGAGATCTGCAAGGTCCCCTGTTTATCTAAAGAACAAATTTGCATGTATGCCTCTCTGATTGCCTGAAATATTAAAACCAGGGAATTCCAATTGCCGGCATTTCTTCCTATGAATGGTCTCAGTTATGACATCTCTAAAGTTAACATTGTAACTATTAGAGAACACTAGAAATTTTAACATTTGCTGAGCACATTTTCAAAGGTACTTGTTTTTCAGCACCTCCTCCTTCCGTTCAGGTTAGCAACACTTTTTCTTTGTAAATAGCAACTTCAGAGTTGAAGTTTTAAAAACAGAAATTAAGGTAACAGTTTTTATGCAATTATGTCTCAAGAGCTTCAACAACACTCTGAGGTTAAGAATGGTATTTTGAAGAATTCAAAGTTAAAACGACTATTAGATTATGAGGTTAAAATAAATTTTAAAAATCTTATGAAATTGTAACCTTTATAACACTTAGTGCCACGCTATTTTGATAGCACAGACTCCTTAATTGTGTGTCAATCATAAAGACATCCTGCTTTTCATAACAGTACTGCATTTTTCAGCCATGTTCTATCTACATTTTTTTTTTTCTACTTCATTTATTTTAATAGCTTAGGTCAGACCTAGGAACTACCTGAAATAAGTATTTTTTTTAAGCTCTGAGACTGTTTCTGTTTATAAGCATCTCTGACTTTATAACATGATGTTTAATTTGTCTTTCATGCTCCTCTTCATTATCAACGCAGTCTCTATTTTTTTGCAAGGCAATCTTCTTTCTCTTAGTACATTTTCTACAGTTTTAAACCTAAAGTTATCACTCATCTCATTTCAATCATTTATTCTTTCCACAAAACCTTCTCACCTATACGTTCCGCATTTCAACCTGAAAATGGTCACTTCTTTTTCTTTCTCTTTTTCCCCCTCAACATCCTAATTCCTAATATCTAGATTATTTGAAATTTATCAGTCTATTTACATAGAAATCAGGTTGCAAACAGCCTAGTTCAAAAGTACAATCCACACATTTGAAAATATATCCACATTTACGTATTTAAATAATAAATTTTGAGTACAGTTGTTGTTCAGAGTGAAAATGTGGCAGAATTTGCCTGTATCAGGAATCAGAATTACTGAGCACTGAGCCCTATTCCAGTCAGAGCTGGACGTTGCACCAACAAACAACACATTCCTGTCCCCATATGACCCCGAGCACAGTGCCAAGAGGCTTGTTAGATTTCAGCCTCTTTAGGAATGACAGCAATCTATCAGCTTCCACAATGATTTCAGACAGCTTTCCAGCAGTAATCCAAGTGACCTCCCTGTACAATTGTCCCTCTCACTTCAGCCTGTTCATATAAATGAGTGAGGAAGGAGATTTCCAACTACAGGAAAAAAACTTGGAGATCACTTGAATGTATGGATTACCTTTATTCCATCGTTCTGTTATTAATCATAAGTGAAGCCACCATTCTGGGCTCTGCACAGCCTTTCAGATACAAACATGAATGTTAGTCACAGGTTTCTTTTGGGAGTTTTTCCTCTTTCAAAAGTGATTAGTTCCTGTCTATGTTTCTGCCCTACTCGCACAAAGCCAAAAAAACACTTTTAGAGTTGTGGCACACTGTACAAGGGACCACACGGTAAATAAAAAACTATGGCAAGTCTTTCTGACTATTTAAGACCAGATAGTAAAATCTCCTCATTGTTAAAACCCACAGAAGGTCTGCAACTGGGTCACACATGGAAGATGACAATTCCCAACGGATTCCTTTTCTCTGATGAGGGATGGAACGTTTCACTCGCATGGCAACCAAGTGACATCTGCCACAGTGATTCCTCTTCTTCCCAACAACAGGCATTACGATTGGGCACCTCCTTTTCTAGCACAGCCCTGCTGCTTGTCAGTTAGCACATGCACTCTGGGAACAGAAGTCTCATTAATTCCATGAAACTCACACGTGGCCCATGAGTTATGGGGCCAGCCACTAGGTCAGCTGACTGGACTACAGCAAATATAGGAAAATAAAATGATGATGGAAAACTGCTTTTTTGGATCATGGCGTAAACCATCATATTGCTTTATGGGATATACGAGAGGACTGCCAAGCAGACAAACAAGTGAAATAATCAATGGTCAGACACACAGAACATCCAGCCCTCAGGCACCACAATCCCTTTGTATGTATATTGTTTAGAAGCTGACAACTCAGCTCCACCAAAACCAAAATACGTGTCTCAGAGAAAACATCTAATTTTGAGAAACTCTGAAAGACTGGATGTAATCAATACTTTTTTTTCCTCCAAATAAGGTATTATATAGTACTAAACCAATTATTTTGATCAGAACAGCTTGGCATGAGTACTTGCATAAGATATTACCTTTCTGTCTACAAATTCATTCAGCATTCATTTCTGTCCCTAATCTTAAAAACGGCTAAGCTTCAATTCATTACTTATTCCTAGATAACTACATAGATCATTTCTTAATTACTGCTACTTGTTGTAAAGAGAGTTTCCAGGGCTTTGGCCCATGTAGATAAACTTGTTTCTCAAATGGAAGACAGAATTATGGAAGAAAAACGAAATTTCATCTTCTACACATTTTGGGGTTTTTTTAGTTAATTGATTATGTCTCATATCTAAGTACCAAATACTATTTTTCCCAGCTTCATCACTTTGACCTTAATTAACAGCTACTTTTATGAATTTCTAATAAGTAAGATTGATTTTGATCCATGACATACCAGCTTTTGTCCTACAACATTGCAGATGGGACACACTTTATTACAAATTTCATTTCATGCTTTTTATTGCAAAAGGTATGGAACAATGAATGATAATTATATATTTTACACTTCATTCACTTCAAATTGATCATTTCATATTCATTACTTCGGTGACAGACATGTCCTGTCAGTTTTACCCCTCATTATGCACATTTATGCATTTTAGCAAGCAACAGAATTTTGAAAGAATACTTCAACCAAGTTTCCATTTGGGGAAAAAAAAAAAAGCCACCAACTTAACTTGTTACATTAACTTTAGTGGATGCTGTCAAAGGCACAGGTGACTGAAGTCACATTTCTGGTATTTCTTACAACCTGATTGAAAAATTAGGTTTGGGCATAAAACTATACAAATTGTTCCTATAAAATCTGAAGAAAAGGTTAAAACTCCTGGACATATTTTCAAGAAATAAACTTCATTTTTTCCCAGTATTTCAGATCTTATACATTTCACCACCCAGATATCATTACTTTTGGTATTTCAAAATGTCACCCTGGCTATAGTCAATGATTACTTGAAAATGTGGGTAACATAAAGGAGGACTTTTTTTCTGGGCTTCGTAAAGCAACAACTCCAGACAGTTTCTGTGTATCAGTTTCAAGCAAGAGCTCTCTTGATATTCTTCTTCTGAGGCTTGTTTCCCCAGAAATAATTGCTGATAATCAGAATCTTTCGTCCATTGATTACATACTCAATGATATATTCAAAGGACACTCTGCCCTCACGAAATCTGATTTGCTAATAAAAAAGTGGTCTGATCTTCTTGCTTTTAATTTTTACATCCCCCAAAACAGGTTCTGGCTCCAACATGGGAAGTGATAAGAAATATGACATGTCAAATACAAAATACATGGAACAAGCGAGTATAGTTCAAAGGCAAGTACACATAAAAAGCCATAACAGAAAATACACTTCAATACAAACCAATAGAGGATAAAAGCTTTGCGATAACCACAGCTGAACCATATCAATGAATGAGCATATATGCTGGGTAACAATAAAAGGGAAATGATGAAGACAACATTCTGCAAATAAATAGAAATCCTAAAGATCTCATGGTACATGTGCAAAGGCAGAAAGGACTGAATATGTCATGTCCTCAGCTGAAGTGTACAACATTTACAATTCTTATTTTAACTAGAAACATGCTTGTAACTGTCCAGAGTCTCCTGTGGATTAAAAAAACCCAAACAAACACACACATTTAACTCCAGGTTTTTGATTACTTTGAAACTTCATTCATTGAAGATCCATGCACAGTAACTTGACAGTGACACTTAAAAGCACTAAAATTGTTATATATAAAAATAAAACAAGAAACGGCAAAGATAATTGAATGTTTGTATCAAGCTTGGCAACCCAGGAAAGTGCCTGCAACTACATAAATGCGGAAATGATACCACATCATTATGTAAACACGCATTTAACAAGGCTGATGCAGGGATTTGGCAATTGGCTGTGTTTATATCAGCACATCTTCAACACTGCTCATCAACCTTTACTGTTATAGCACAGATGAAAAAAAAAAGAAAAAAGGAACAAAATTTAAGGTAGTCCACATTTCCTAAAACAAATAGAGTAAAAACGTAATCTATATTTTTCCCCTAAGAAATCAGGATAAATGAGGAGTAAAATAAAGGAAAAAAAAATACTAACTTGGCTTTAGGAGAAAAAAAAAAGATACTTAATGGAGTTTGTATCAGTTATAAAATCTACAATCTCAAATCACTTCATGTTTAAAGCAACTGAAGCCACTTGTCTGACAAAGGTCAAAGCACTGCTATGGTTCAAAAAGAAGGGGCAAAAGTGGACCACTTCTATTTGACTAGTCTCATATATCAGTAGTCCCCAAACACAAAGCAGAAAAAAATCTGCTGTCAAAAGGGACAAGTAATCTAGAGGAGGGCTTCACAACCTTTCTAAAGTATCTTCTTTTTCAAAGCAAAACATCGAGTGCCTTTACGTTAAGGATGTCAACTTGAATCTCCCGACAGGAGTGGTAGCTCACTGTCCCTAGTCCCTTCTGGGGTTGATCCGAGCTCAGAAAAACCGGGGTCCCAGATGACGGAGGGCAAACAGCAGAGCTCACATATGTGAGATCTTGAAGGAGCTCTGCAGGAGCAAGGCTTTGGGAGCCACTGCCTCTCGTAGATACACATCAGACAAGATCGTTCAAACGTATCAAATGTGTTCATACATTTTAACAAGATGCAGATGACAGAGGGAAATGATGACAAGCAAGCTGCCCTAACACATGCTGCACATATTTTCATCAATGTTACCACCGATACTACAGAGCACATTTGCATAACAAAGTGGTAAAAACACACGGGCCTTGCGCTTATATGATTGTGAGGAGGAATTAAGAAAAAAAGTCACTGAATTTTCTAGGTAGGGCCCTTGTTAGTTCAACACTGCCGTAAGTGTCATGTCAACAAAATAAATCATCAGCTCTCTCCTTTCGCTGCTCTTTGCTAAAATTAAAACTGAACAAAAGAGAAAAGTCTACGATTATTGTGCCTATCACATTCTCACTGGAGTTAGAATAAGTAAAACCCCAAGAGTTTGAGCAACTGATTTAAAGGTGACGATGAATCTAGAGACACTATAAGCTCAAAGGTTTGCCATTGCCAAGATTACAACTAATTGGCTGAAAGTTCTTGTGCCCTGCCTTTTGCCCCATGTTTTTCACAGATAACTTTGCTCCCCCAAGGCAGGGACTTTATGTCCAGCTCTGAATCAGCTCCTGAACTACTTCAAACTTCTAGCTTGGTGCATCAAGTTAAACAAAATCCCCTTACAAAGCAGAATCTCAGCTGCTTTCCACATTCCTCCCCTTGATCACTACTATTTCCAGTCTATCAACATTTTGCCTAGGATTGGGGGGCAGGGAGGTGGTGTCATGTTGGTTTTCTTCTTCTTAGTCTCTGTGGAACAAAGCTGGTTTGGTTGGTTTCATTTGTTTGTTAAGCACTGTTTGCAGGAATAGAGCCTGTTTAGATATGTTAACAGGACAGTTTAGAGGCAGAAACACCTTCAGCAGCCTCCATCATGATACCCAATCCTTAAGGAACAGGTTGAGCAGGCAAAGCGCGAGCACTAAGGTCCTGTCCAGTACACTTGCAGGGAAAGCACTGCAAGAGGAGGCTCTCCCCTGTGTAACACTATGGGGTGATGCTGGCACATGGCCGCGCAGGCAGCGTGGTGCAAAGGCAGTGCCTTCTTGGTGGAGAGATCCACCAGTCACCTGCAAAATCTGAGAACTAACAGAGGACTGATGGAAAAGGCACTAGCAGCTGAAGGACATTGTCAAAGAAATGAGTTTAAAGGAAGAAAATGAACGTCCCATCAAATCAGTTATAACCACTGGATTTAACAATGAGGGGAAAAAAAAGTATTTTTAAAAATTACTCATAGCATGAAAAAAAAAAGTCAGTCATATTCTACAGAGAAATGTTTTGGCCAGGTTAATTACTAAACCTTTTTTACAGAAGCAGGAAGAGTAACCCTGTGCAAGTCATAATTTCATGGACACTTGAGAGCGATGTAAGTCAGCACTACTGCCAAAAGTTTCACTGGCTGCAGTGTTTCTGTAACTACCCTCTCACACCAGCATCACTCTCCTAACAAAGGTAAGGCAAGCGACAAGAAATTGCCATCTTCCCACACCCCCACCTTCCCCTCACAATGGTGTCCATTAGGAAGTTGCTTTCCTCTGCAGGATATAAAAAATACCTGGAGGATTCTGCAGATTCATAAAGCTTCTGTGCAACAAACAGTGCCTCAAATTCCACATCTCAACTATACCATAGCGATCTGAAATAGTATCACAGACTTCAATGCGATTACTCTAGTCTTAGGCCGCGATCATGTTTTCACACACCTAGGAGATAGGATTGAAAAATCTTTGGTGAATTAATCCCAGTGAGACCCCAAGGCTATGTCTAAACTAATTCAAAAATTCAATGTGTCCTTCCAGTGTCTGGTACTGCTTCTGATTTTATCCTGTGGTCAGCTTGCACTGTTTGCACCAGAAGCGTTAATGAGAAGCAGTCCACATGAACCTTCACCCCAAGTACCCAATTTCTGCTGTCTGCCTTCAAAACAGATTGTCATCTTGTTCCACATGCATTCTGCAGACCAAACGGGAACATTGGTTCAGCTGCTTCCTCTTCAGAAGAGAGCACAATCAGAAATCAGGTATCCTCATCTTATTTCTTGTCTTTGTACAAACCTTTCCTTAGACAGCTAAACAATGTACACATATCTAGTAAGAATGCACAAGGAAATGGTTTTACAATTCTTTCTCAGAACTTGCCACTAAATATATTGCAGTAATACTTTTAGTCTTTGGACGTGAAATCATTAGGTATGGGCTATTACTTGCCTTATCACTACATTACTAGATCATAATGAAAAATAAAAGTTCTCATCAGCATGCACATTTCCGAAGTGCAGTGGTTTGAAACTACCCCCTGTTACAGCCTCTAAGCATTAGCACTAACCAAAACGAGTAACTGTTTTTCCTTCTGAACTAAACAAGGTTAAAATAAAAATCCTTTTTACACAAGAGAAGATGACTGATGGCACATGGCTGAGACAGTGTTCAGATCCAAAAAGCATCACAAGGATTCACAATGTCATTCATAGCAGAATATTTTGCTAGCAGAGACATCAGCACACAGAAAATATTACTGCTGCAATAAGTCTCATAGGACTTGCACGGTGCATAGCCACGATGAACTGTTATTCATCAGCATTGCAATTACACAGCAAGTTAAAAAACTAGTAAGATTCAGAGCTTGTGGGGGTTTTGTTTGCTTGTTTGTTTCTTTTGCCTGTGTAACTTTTTGATGATAAACACAATGAACTTTTTTCCTGTACATCTGTCAGTGTTTGTACTCATTCATCTTTGACTGCTTCTGATATTGATCAAAGAATCTTTACCTTTTTCCTCTTTCTTACTTTTTAGATCAATATTTTCTTTCATTTCTTTTTTAATATCAGTTTTGGCATAACTTTATATAATGGCTATGATGTGTCAATACAAATTTCTCCTCCATAAGGAACGATGCACATTCAGATGGATCATGCTGAAGTATATTCAGGACCACATTGAAAAAAGAAAATGGATGGGCAATAGTTAAGAGTACTTTTTAATGCTTTTAAAAATACTTTTATCAATATTCATCTGGAATATCAGTTACTATGATGGGCCATATGCAGACCAAACATACCTTTTTTATAAGGTCTTTCCCTCATAATTTCCTTCTAGATGTTTCTCAGAACACAGGCATATAAACATAGTTGTATAGTATTATACTTTTACTGGAGATCTAACACACTAAGTGGTATCATGGCAGATGCTGAAGTGAACAACATGATCCTTATTTTTAGAAATAAATATGGTTCTAGAAGATGATAATTAAGAGTATATTGCAATATTCAGACTGCATTGCACAATTCACTATATTCAAAATAAATCACTTGAGCTGTAACTGAACTTATGAATGCTACCAATCCATTCCAGTGCAAAGTCAAGGCTTTAGCATCAGTTTGACTTTGCAATGAGATCACAAGTACTCATGGATGATTCACAGGTCTCAGCTGGGGGCACCCCAAGACAGTTCTCACAGCAGTAACCAACTGGTGAGTTCGGTTTTGTTTTTAAAGATCTTTAATCACTTATAGGTGCCCTCAAAGCCCCTAACTACATCTACCCAAATTCCAAAGCAGTAAAAAAAATTAATGGTTTATACTTAAGTGGCATGATACAAGTATTTTGGATGAAAAGCTGTTGGAGCTTCAACTTTGGCAAATGTTACGTAGAAAGCAAACTTGGCAGAACAGGCATGGTTCCTCCTGACCTCCTTGCTTGCCCCATGCACTCCACTTTGAATTCTCAAGCTGACATTTAATCTCTAAAGAAATACCTCCCAAAGCAGCACCTCACTGAATAATAAGAAAAAAATAAATTAAAATTAAACTATCACAATTCACTACTACATAGTTTCTGTCATAACTGAATTGTGGCAAAAGCTTTCTTAGGAAGACAGAGTAGGCATGCTGATAGGAATCACGGGGCCACAGAACTTCACTTTAATGGGCATAAAACCGAGAAGCCACAATGCAGTTACTTACTGGGAAATAACCCTCCTCATCTCTTTCAACAGAGTATTGAACAGTCCCCAGTCCTTTTCTCTCTTTCTCTTAACTTAGATTTCTGGGTTTGCAAACATAATTTGCAGGTGCATCCATTCTAATCCCTGAAGAAGCTGAATATTGCTTTTTTATTAACAATAAACGAAAAAATAACAGGTAACCGGTAAATAGCAGGTAAACAAACCCTCAAAACAAACAAAACCCAACGCCTGCTATTTGGACAGTTTAAAATGACTAAATTGTAGATATAAAACCATTTAAAAATATTATTTCTCTGTATAGCCACCCTATTTGAATAGAAGCATATTGTCCTTGTTCTTTTGTTTGAAGACATTACAAATAGCTTTGTGGCTGTTTGTAGTTCTTGCTGTTCTCAGTAATTTGCAGATGTCCTCAAATCCCTATAACTTAAATATTGCTCTTTGCACTTTTTATAAAAATGAAACCAGAAGTCTGAGCAACATTTCTAGCTGTGCACTCAGTATCCCTCAAATACTCCTTTACCATTACTTTATTCAGACAGTATATTTTTTGCAGATTTTATTTGTAGCCATAATTCTGTTCCTTTAAGTACTATCATTTCCTTGACTTCCATTCAGGTGTTAACAAATGAGGTTTTTAAAAATTAGGAATACACTCCAGTCCAGTTCATGAGACCTGTAAGCCCTAAGTCTATGTATATGAAAACACATGGTGTTTATAAATAGATCTATTTATTATTTTTTTTACTGACAATTTTTTGTTTGTTAAGCAGCAGGAAAAACTAATTCTATTACTATTTGCACTAACAGTGGCATGGATTTTCTTTTTTTTGAGATGTGTAAGATTAAAATGTATAGAGAACAAACTTGCCCACTTGTATTATTTTTTACCAACATGAAAAGAGGGAGAGCTATGTCACTAGTGAAGAAAATATCTATTAAGTGGTCAGTTAGGACATCATTTACCTTAATAGTGTGTAGCAACTACAAGATCAAAAAGTGAAGGACAATGCAAAGCTACATCACAGAAGTGAAACATAGAATGGTAATTATCATGGCATAAAGGAACCTGGAGATGAAAATGCAAAGGGGGATAAAATCTCTTATAAATATATACAGTATAGGTACTACAGATAAAATATATGCATAACAGACAAATCTAGAAAGGACATAGATGATTTTGTAATCATTGCTTTGCCACTAGATAAAGAACCTGCCCACTTATTTTTTGTCATGAACAACAACTTGCCTTTGGGTTTCACAAGCCACTTTCTACTAAAGATGGTGTTATTTTCATCTCCTCTGCAGCAAGGGAACACAGAGGAACTAGACAGATACTCCAGGTCCTCCGTTTGCTCCTGGAGAAGCCCAGCTGCATTCCCCCATGGAAGAAGAAAATGTTTCTAGATAGTAATGCAAATTGAAGACTTACGTGTAATAATTTCTGGCTGGGAGTATGAGTCCTTTCCCTAGATGTGGCTTCGTGGCAGAGGAATTAAACTTTTTTTCACATGTAAGGTGACAGTCATATGAATGTATTCACAGTAAGAGTCTCTGCTTTCAAAACTAACTTGAAGACTATGCAACAGACAAGTATACAACTACTATTATCTCTATTAACCTTACTATAATAACATTTTTGACACGTGTGAATGACAGAAATAAAACCAATAACTTGCCTTTGCAGGAACTTTTTAATCGAAGTCAAGAGGCAAGAATAATGGTTTGTCAGTGTTGGGTTTCATCAGCCTCTAAGCTGGATCTTTGTTTAGAAAATATAATTGAAGTAGGATGAAATGTCGAACTGAATAAAGATCTGACATCCCTTTTTTAAGAGATGAAACAATTCAGCTGTAGAAAAAGATGACCACAGCATTTACTTTCTACTGAAAATAATGTAACAGTCCCACCCAATTTTAAATTATTAGAAAGAATGACATTTTATTTTTTTTTTTTTAGTTTAAAACTAATACTTTGAAAATTAGCTTCATGCTAATAGCAAGACAACAGGACAATTCCCATCTCTGCTACACTTTCCTAAATGAACTGATTAAACTGTAATTATTTAGGGACAATAAGGAGAATATCAAATCTTACCTAGGTTTCATACAATATGCATTAGCTACAGTTAATAAAATGGATGCATGTTTAAACAGTGTTGGACGAAGAGTATATAACATGCTCTGCACTGAATGTTCTAGTCTTAAGTCTTTAATGTGAGTTAATTGAGTTATGGGCATACATCTGTAGATTTTCAACACATTAAGACAGATTAATTTGCTGGATCAGTATCTGCATAGATTATCTGCCATGTGAAGTGCCAAACTGCCAACTGCAGAAGATAAGCCTGTCAGAGGCAGCCCTACTTGCAACAATAGTAGGTACAGAAGTGTCGTTTGTAATAAATGATACTGGTTACCCTTTGTGACAGACTTTTTTGGGGGGTTTTTGGTCCAAAAGGCTGCATGGAGTACACGGGCATAACTTTTCAAATGGAGAAGAGATGGGCATATAAAACCAGAAGCAGTGAGTATGTATTTCAAGTTGTGGACAATATTCTGATTAAAAAAAAAAAAAAAAAAAAATCTCCTTTATCTGCAAAATTATGATGAATCATGCTACATACCTGCAACTGGGCAAATAGCAAATAAAAAAACCTTAAAAAAATCAATTGCCAGAAATCAATACTCACTAAACGGTCTGTGCACAGGTTACTTCAGTTCTCTCCAATGCATTAGACTACCTGCTTTGATCTTGTCACACCATATGTGATTTCAGTTATGTAACGATATAAAAGATGACCACAACCACATTAAAATCTCCTTGCATGTGCTAGGATGGTAATGGGATTATCTGAGTAGGTTTACAGAAAATATTTAATTTTTAAAAGGCAGGGTTTTTTTCTCCCCACTAATGAGCTACCATTCTTATTGCAATCACCTTTAGAAATGAATTCAATTATTCACTAAGTCACAGTCACATTTTATTATTATTTTTCTTCAAGCAGGACGGTGTTAACTTTGACTGAATTTGCCCCACTTTCACACATATTTTCCCCAGTGACAGAATCGAGTACATATGGCACTCACTGCTTGCTCACCCCTACAGGGAACCAGCATTGGATCATGCTATGAAGTCACACTGTAATATGACCATTCAAGTTACCTCAGTATCAAAAAATTATTCCAAAAAAAAAGAAGAAGTGGGAGAAAAAGTGTTATTTTCACCCACAGTATTTTGGGATCACATGGAGAACACAATTATATGTGTGGAATTTGTAAAACATGGGCTAGCTGGTTCAAGAAAAAATGGATATAAGCTTAAACAAAGCAGAAAAAAAATCAAAATCAGTCCAGCATTGTTACTATAACCCCACAGTACAATAGGGACAGTGGAGTCATGAAATGCAGAAGCAGGAAGTACTTGCCCACAACAGGAACTTTCTTATGCTTTACTACTGATGAAAACAGATTACAGAATTTTTTCTTGCAAGTGTATGTTATGCCCTTTCCCCCCATCCTGAAGTCCTTTTTATATTCAGTCTGAGAACAACAGATTGCTACAGCCTGCATCTACAGGCTTTTTAAACTCACACTGCAGAGCTGAAATGCCACAGGGTCTTTAGTATCAGGTAACCCTCTCACACACCAGCCTGGACTGTGGCTACTGCACAAACACAAGCAGAGAAATCCTCATACTCCTTCATTCCTATTTCAGCACCCTAGCGAGAGCTGCTGTGTATCATCAGCATAATGTCCTTCTTTCTTCAAAAAGAATGAATGTAAATATTTACTTCATATCTACAAAGCAGATCTATAAGCTCTATGACAGAGAACCAAAAGAGATCATAGTAATATGTCATTTTAACATACACCCCCGTGCATTAGGTTGAAGTAATACCAAACTTAATCGGTTACAATTTCATAACCAGCTTAATGCCAGTGGTGTTTCCACTCAAAGGAGCCGGAAGTAGAGGTACAACTAGACATGTATTAGCAAACTCCCACAACCACCTTAGTTGCTTAAAGAAATATTCCCTGCACACGCACCTACCTACAAGAACTACCTTTAATGAAAACTCCTTTGGGCAATCAGCCTTGTGAAGAAGACCTCCTTCACAAATCCTCACTCTTTTAGTGAATGACATTCTCTAAAACAACAACTATGACACTTTCCCTTGCTGAGACTGGTTGAGATCTAATTTGCTATCTCAGGCACCTCTACAGTCCACACAATTATGTTCTTGTGTTCATATTACTACAACTTAATGCCTACATACCAAAGCTGCAAATACTTAGTGCTCTGGGATTACTTGTATCTAAGAGCAGTAACAGATGCCATACACCATACAGCATCCCAATGAAAGATCCATAAGGAACCACCATTCAGAAAAGCATGTTATCTGAGGAGATACTGAATCTCCTCATGTTTGAGGTACACCTTATCGTGCCTGCCCTGTTTACTACGAAGACTAGTTTGCCTCCTTGCTTTATTGCTTCTTGTGCAGGGATGGGAGTGTCAGACAAATGCCTTCCCTCTTGTGGCAGAATGACAACCCAAGCAGCCCTGAGCACACTGACCAGGGGAAGAGAAGCCCTTGTTCTCCTCCACAGCTGTAGGAGGACAAAGGAAACCATGCATTACAGGAACACTATATGAAATAAGAGCCATATAAAGACACAAAGAAATAGTTCCCTGGCTTTGGAAAACATCCAGAAAATATTCTCTATTTTGTGTCACAACAAACCCAAAACATTTCGATTTTTTATTTAAAAGGAAAAATAAACAGAAACACAACAGAGCAGATAAGATATTGGCATGAAAGCAGCTCCACAACAATTGGTTGGGATACAAACAATTCAGACGAGAGTCCAGATCCCACACATAAGGCTAATATATTAATCTCTAGGCTATGGGTTTGATGAGGATCTCTCACTTTATCTTATCACTTTCATCAGATACCTGAGGAAATGCTTTTAACGAAAGGCTCATCAAGGTTAGCATTAGGCTAGCATCAAGGCTAGTTTTCCTGTAAATTTTCAGAGTCAATAAATTAGTGTTTCTGATAAAGCTCATCGTGCTGAAAAAAATATAACCTGCTCTTATGCAATGACTTTTGCCATTTCTTCTAATAGAAGGATAATTTGTTTCTACAGAAATGAGCTACCTCTGTAAGGGTGCATAATTTTGACAGAACTTTGTTTCCATAGGTGCTGGAAGGTGCTAAAAAGCTATAGGGTGTTATACGCCTAGCACTGGCATAACACAATAGCAGCTGAGAACTGCAAACTGAGAACTGAGCTGTGAACTGAAAAACTAAGTATTCAAAATATATATGGAATGATTTGGGCATCTGAAAGACATAGATAATACGGTTTTCCAGGACCACAGCAAAGTATAAGTGAACTTGATAGTTCCCTCACTGTAACCACTACACTCTGGATGTACCTTACAGATGAGTAAGCTCCTCTTTGACATCATCCCCACCTTTCCTTGGGCCCACAATCTAGAATAGCCACCACGAATGCAGTCTTTGCTAAAAATCGCAAACCAGTAAAACCTATCACTGACAAAGTCTGAGTTATTGCCCTTCTGCCTGTACTCTTGATTAATGGCACAGCCACAACAGTTAAAAACTGACAATGGAAAGAGTTACATGAAAATTGCAAGTGATATTAAAAATGTTTCTTGAGAAACAGGACTGTGTTTGCAAACAGATAATTTAATTTCCTTGCACTGCCCTGTAAACCTAAGTTTGTTAAATTAAAGCGAGATTTGTTTTCGTCTTAGAATCCACTGGGAGGGTGGTTATGCTGCAATACACTTCACTAAGTGTTGGAGGAACAAAGAGGAACGCAAAGAATGTTTCAATATATGGAAAATGCATATTAAGTAACTCCTTGACTTTCCTAAATGAACACACTAAAATGAAGAACGTTTCTTATAGAGCCAAATGAATATTTACCACAGAGTAATGATTAACTGCAAGCAAAATTATAGCTCTTTAGCCAGCTCACTTTATGTTAATTTCAGTGCTAACTAATTTGAGAAGGATTTCTTATGCAAGAATTGTGTTGCTCTCATTCAATGAGGCAGGTGTAGGTAAACTCATGCTGTGGACCATGCACAGGTCCCAAATAAATTCTTATCTTCATTTGCACAATGAGTTGCTATTATTTGCTCCCAATTTACGGTCCACTTGCCCCTTTTCCACCAGTTTCATCCATACACATAAACTGTCAAAAAATTAGGAAAACAAGAACAAGAAAGTTCATTTGACTCAAAGACTGTATTCATTGTAACATTAAGAAATTATCAATTATCCGAGATTGAAAGGATGACAGAAACTCTTGAACCTAGATAATGACATGTCAATATTCAAATGACTAAGCTTCGGAGATTTCTTCCCATGTGAACTTCAAGCAAAAACAAGAAATGGATTTAGAAGAAGCAGCAACTATAATACATGTTTCTCTTGAGCTGAGGTCCTCTCCAGTATAAAGGTTCTGCCACTAAAGTACCAGGGAACAGCAGTCCCCTCTTAGCATCTATCCTCAAAAGGTTCCATGTGGAAATCTGCACCAAATCAGGTGACCTGAAAAATCTAAATGAAAGCACAAGTCCAGACCTTCGCTGCCAGAGGTCAGTTTGCATTACAATAGCACATTTAACAGAAAGCTCCACAAAGTTTATACTTACTTCACATAACCTTACTTAGCTCAAGAGAAGCAATAGTGCCCAGCAGCCTCTAACAGCTGGTAGACCTGACAGGAGAAGACCCCTGATGACAGCTACACCTCAGCACATGAACAAAAGTGACCAGCTCTGAAATCATCATCATGCTACATTGCTGTGTGTTGGGGACTTTGTTAGGAAATATCAAAGGAATCTCAGACCCCAAGTGCTACAGGAGTAAATCCCCACAAGATTCTTTGCTAATCAGACTCAGTGGAAGATTTTCTTGCTGATTCCAAAGTATTAATATTATACTTTAATTCTGAGTGAGAAAAATATACCATGTAAGCACCTAGAACACTTGAAGAACACTGCAGTAGTGCATCCTCACCTACAACCTGTGTGGAGCTATATAGTCAGTTTTCACAATATGATCAAACCCAGCCTGATCTGAGTTCTTTTTCCATCCCTCCCTCCCTCTCTCAATTACAGAAAGAGCAAGGAAGACAAAAAAAATTCCTGCTCTCTTAAGGATATACCAAAATCACATCTAATGAAGGTGTATGCATAATAATACCACATGATATCAAAGCTGTTCATGAACGAAAATTTGAACAAACATTTTTGGTCATTTTCTATAAACGTGAAGTTTTTTCTTTAGTTTTAATATAGCACATTTTGAAACTTTTTTTCTTGTAAAATTGGAAAAGCAGACTTTTCAAAAAATGTTTCTGAGTGGTTCAATTAATAAAATAGCAGGGATATATCACCCTCACAGAGTTGCAAGAGTTTCATCTGAGAGTATTTACTTTCAGAAGTTTTCTAAATTTTAAATGAATTAACAGGAAAATGGTGCAAGCATTAACCCACTGGAATTCTGCACTGCTCGGGTGCTTCCAACAATCTTGTCATAGCAGGTGGATTTCACTCAAATGGCCCCATCTGTCATTTTTCATTCGTATGGCTGCAAGTTGAACAAAAAGAACACCTAGGGCACATTTTCATCAAAATAACTTGCTAAGCAATCCAAGAGATGAAAGAGATAAAGAAGATAATGCTCCAAATCTTACACTAGGCAGAGAATCTGACCCAAATAAAATGAAAATCTGGCAGATTCACTCACATTAAGAGATGGGAATCAAATATTCCCCCCACTTCCTTCACCCAATGAGCTGCAGAGATATTTGGCAGAGGGGATTTTTCCCTTACTGTCATTTTTTATTTTGCAGGTTTTGGCCATCTGTCCACTATTAGGTCCCTTTGAATGAGAAACCAGTTTAGAAGCATAGAGCCATTTTCACAACGTTCGCTTGCAGGGCAGATGAGGATGATTAAAGCTTTTGCTGGTTAACAATAACAAAGTGGGAAGGGAAAAACAAGAGCTGATCTGAGTCTTGTTAGACAGAAGCTGGTTTCAAACTACTGCTGTCCGTAATTAGTATATCTAGAGGAATGGAATTTACCCCACATACCTGGCAGCTCAGCAGTTCAATTTTATATTTAAAGTACCTGGGTCTATTAGAATACTGGCATTTCAAGCACATGCAGTCAGAGACAGAAGTTCAATTTCCAGTAAGAGCAGGTGAATGATACAGATGGTGCACGCAGCTACAGAGGACAGACCTCCACCTTTTCATAAAGGGGCACTTGGTGCTCACATCTCCTGCAGTGTTCTCCTCTTTCAGATGCAATTCAATATGCTTACACCTAGTATAGAGCTATTTTTCCCTTTTTATGTCTTGTCTTTTCTCTCCTGAGAGTTTCATCAATATCAGTGGAGACATTTATCAAATACAGTAGTGGGGAAGGATAATATAAGTTTTCTGCTAAAGTATTAGTCATATTGTCTGTATCAGGATGGTGTCTGGCTTACAAATGTATTGTACTCATGTAATGAAAAAAAGCAGATTTTGTTTGACTAGAATAAATAGTTGTGCTTTTCGAAAACACAAGAAAAACACAAAACACAAAAAGCTGTTGAAAAAGTCATGCTTTTCAGAAACATGTAATTAATTTAACAATAAAACCTGTGAGCTGCCAGCATTACCCAACCAGACTATGTATTTATAAATTGAAAGTAAACATCTCTTGTGCAGTTAAGTGGCACAGCAATCTGCAAGATACGTAAATATATTATATCAACTGTTAGGAACTCCAGGAACTTGTTTATGAAGCAAGCCAGCCCTCAAGCAGCCCTGCTCCCTTCCCCAGGCAATGCAGAAGGAGGTGCAAAGAACGACGCAAGGAGCCCGTAGTGTTGAGGTCTCACACAAGGGCAGAGAACTTTCCCCTACTGATGAGTGACCGGTTGGACACGGCACATTTCAGTTTATTTTCCCTTGCATAGGTCAACAAATTCCAAACAACATCCATGTCTGTCATGTTACCCCAAAGCTCCCTTTTTTCCTCAGAAAAGGATCATTCTGAGATGCAAAACATACTTCTGACACCAGCCTCTGCCACTCCTTTTTCCTTGACCCCTTCAGGCTGGCAGCCTAATTGGCCACTCGGATTTGCATCTACACATTAGAAAAATCATACTTCTTAATATCAGTGGGATGATGCAAATGTAAATTCAGCATTTGTACCATGCTGAAACTCCAAGGCCAGAAGAAAGTTTTCCCCTAAAGCATACACAGTGAAAATAAATAGGTAAGAACTAACTCAGTGGAACAATACCCTCAGAGAAAGCAATTCCAAAATGCTCTGTATTAATCTGGAGAATTGCTACCAATAATGACATTTCTGTTGGCATTTTAAAGCTATTTTAAATGTAGACCATTTTATACAAAGATATTAGACTATAATCAAGCCAATGTCAGTAATACTTTAGTGTGACAAGATCCATCACTGGGATCCAATAGCTCGGATAATCATTCTGTGAACTCCAAAGAACTGGAAGGACTCGGTGGCTGTGCTTTTGTTCAACTTTATATTAGTAAGCCATAAGATGCAAAGCATCTTGTAATCCACAGTGAAAGCCACTTCTATAAATGACAAGTGAGATGAAACATAGGTAGAGCAAGAAACTATGCAGATGAGATCACCAAGCACTGGTGGAACTATGCAGAAGAGCCTGCAGACCATTCGCCTGTGGTAGACCTAATCCCAGTCAGTAATATCTGTTTTGTGAACAATAAATTCCTCTTACACTTTAAAAAAAAAAAAGTCAATTAAAAATAAAACTATATAATGTCTCTCTATATACACATATACTACATATGCATATATAAAAAGGAACTACTGATGACAGAGAGACATGAGATTCACAACACAGAATGGTGAATCACTGTACAAAATATACTTAGAAAAGCTCAACAGGGAATAGGTAGAGTGGTGGGTAATTGCTTGTTCCCTCAGTGGTGCTGAATTTAGAAATGAACAGTAGTAATAACATTCATAAAGAAAATTCCTTAATTACGTAGAGACTGCAAATCTAGACGTACTATACATGTACTACTATATTAGTGATTTTTCATAGGACAGGGAATTTCAAAAGCATAATTTTTGTTAGAAATACTACAGTATTTAACCACTTAATGTCTATTCTCCTATCATCTAAACAGTCAAATCAGTCTAGGGGAAAAAAAAAAAAAAAAGATCATACAGAAAAGTTACAGTAATCACACAAATTCATTCACCATCAATTTTGTCAGCATACTTTCACACCTAGAAGACCCTTCAAGACCCTCACAGGAAAAGACAAATTGAACAATTGAGAAGTCTGGGTTACTACCAAAGTCACTGGGTGGATTTAAGGTAATGCCAATACTGAGACAAGGAGGGACTGCAAACAAATTTGCAGATATTTCTACAAATATGTGGGAAAAATATAGGGGAAAAAAACCCACATAGATAACATGTGACTCTTTGAATTCAGCTTGCACAACTAGTTTCTTCCCCTTACACACTCCTGCAAAGGAATCCCAGCTTAATTTACCTGCTGTAGAAGGAATACCTTGCTGTTATAATCTTGAACTTCCTTCATCATTTGAAAATAACAGGCAAAACACTTTTTTCCACGTAGTCAAAAGCTTACTTCAATATTGTACCTGGGTAAGGTTTTGAAATGTTTCTGTCTTTTTGGTCTGTTTTAAAGCTCACTGCAGTCAAAATTAGCTTTTTTGTTCACTTCAACAGACCAGAGGTTAGGCCTTTGATGACATCTTACTCCATTCGGGACAGCATAAAGATTTTAACTGAGATCTTTGAGGTATTTCTAAAAATACCACAGCATAATGCCTTGCAGAGGAAGAAAGGAGGGAGGAGGAAAGCAAAGCTGTTTAGATCAACCAACCAGCTATACCTTGCTTTCTTGTAGAGGGAAAATGGATATGGCACGAAGTAGTTATTTTGTAAGTGCGAAAAAAATATCTCATTAAACTTGCACTGATTGTCATTAGGAATTAGGCACCACACCAGCCACTCAAATACAAACGCTTCTACAGACTCACGTAATACTGCCCAGGAAAACATCTAGCAGCTATTTGTCCCTATAGATCCTTCTCAGCAAGAGTAGCACAGCTCTGAGCCATCCTACCTGAAATACCTGTATCCCATCCAACTGAAAATTCTTTGTCTTTTCCTCACAAAAGCTGTATATCATCTTTTAGGATTCTGAAGCACAGCTTAAATTACAAGGGTCACATCACTCTATCCTAGTGCAAATAACATATATTTTGATACATCAGAATATTGCCTCACAGCATGAAACAGATTTGCACAAAAAAAGAAACGGCGCTCTCAAAAAGCCTATTCACTTGGTTGTTGCAGAATACAACACTGGGATGCTCGCACAGATTTACCAGTTCAGATTCAGACACGATGCTGTCATGCCAACCAAGAACTCAAACAAACTCATAATTTTAATTCCAAGGCTAATACAGGCAGCAAAAACTCAGGTCCAACCATACTTTCCAAAAAAGATACCCCTAATCATTTTCATTCTCACAGCTTTTTGTTCTTAAGTGAGAGTTTGTCTATACGTTAAAGGCAACATAGTAAGACAGACATTGTAATGGCTTTCGGCATTCAGAAAAATGAAAAATACAAATCAAAAATAAGTAATACATGTTTCTCACAATCAACTGCACAAGACTTCTACTATCAAGTTTGAGAACTGCTCAGTCAATTGCAATTTTGCAATTAAAAAAAAATGAAAACTCACCGAAAAATACTGGGAACAGTATCCTAAAATATTATTTTAACAAACAACAGAATCTCAGTGTCTCACACAGCCCTAAAGTGCTGTGGCTGCACTGAAGGATTGCCCAAGTCACCAGGTCGCTATTGAACCAGATGCAGGAAAGATGATAATATTTAAATTCTGTCTCATAGTACGACTATTGCCCACTGAAAAAGCCATTTTTGCACAGAATCACAGCAATGTGGCAAGATCCATTAATATTGAAATTATATTATAATTTTAAGTAAGCTTTACTGCTCTATTTTAAACATGGGAAAAATGTGACAAGTGTACCCACTAAAGGTCAACACTGTTAATTACAGAATCAAGTGCCATGTGAATCAGGACTGGACTCTGGTGACACGAATTTGTTCTAATACAACTGACTATTTGAGCCCAGGTGTAAGGACTAAGCGAGGGTGAATTTTATGGCTTTCTGTTTTTCAGTCCAGTACACCATGTCCAAGACAACACCTAAAGACAAAAAGGTCTCGGCAAGCATTAATGTTTATTATCTCATTAATGTTTATAAATATATAAAGAGTGTCAGGAGGAAGGAGCCAGGCTCTTCTCGGTGACAACCAATGATAGGACAAGGGGCAATGGGTGCAAACTGGAACACAGGAGGTTCCACTTAAATATGAGAAGAAACTTCTTCCCAGTGAAGGTGACGGAGCCTGGAACAGGCTGCCCAGGGAGGTTGTGGAGTCTCCTTCTCTGGAGACATTCAAACCCGCCTGGACGCCTTCCTGTGTAACCTCATCTGCTGTGTAACCTTCCTGCTCTGGCGGGGGGATTGGACTGGATGATCTTTCGAGGTCCCTTCCAATCTCTAAGATTCTGTGATTCTGTGAAGCAGCAGATTAGCACAGCAGGCTTTGAGATACTATATCTCTTCTAGATATGGCACAACTTTGTGATCCAGCCTTGTTTTGAATTTTCTTACTTTGTACATACTTTTAAGCCTACATAAAAGTTATAGATAAGCCAAGGCTGCACATATGCACATTGGGAGAAGTCTGCAGCCTAACTGGATACAAAATCTATCATTCAGGACTAGCTGTACACAGTGATATATTGCTATTTCCTTTATCATACTTTGAAAACCACCATTTCAGTCCCTCATGTAAATGCATTTTGATTCTCATTTATCAAACAGCAGCAATGTCCTCTTCTGCTAAACTAAACTGCCTAATGTGCAGTGGATATCAGCTTTCCCCACAGCATACTGAACAACTAAGTGAACATACTCTGCAAGACTTACAAGAACGATGAAGTGTTTACCTCTGATGTTATCAAGATAAGACTGGTCTGCATTACGATACCATTACCACTTTGATCTATAGTAAATGGATAATTTTGCTTATACAGTTTGTTTTCCCCTTAATAAATTTATGGACAAGACCTAGAACAAAAGAGATTAATTGGAATAGAAGTGATAGGATGCTGAGTAACAAAAAAATTATCTAATTTTAAAGCAGATGTCATTTCAATGATTTCAAGATATAGGTCTAAGTCTTATGTCAGTCTTTCTATGTAAATAAAGGTAATACTGTATTTTTAATGGTCAACATAAAGAATCTTGAAATCATTTTCATTAGCACAATACTAAGCTGCTATCAATATTTTTCAATAAACATCTCTTTCATATTCAGTCTTTCTATCTTAGAGGCATTTAGATGATTTCTTTCAATAAACCAATTTCATTTAAAGGATTTTTTCCACATTTCACAGTCTGCTCATGACCTACATCTTTGAATTAGAACTAAAACTAATCATATTTCCCATGCACTTTACAGAATAATAAGATCAGGAACAGCATATTGTAGAGAATGGAAAAATACCACGGAAGATGCTACCACGTCGCCTCAGACAACCATGAAACGACTCCATCCACAAGCCTGAAATGCTATGTTTCTGCTTTGGTGGCATTCATAGCTACCCTGTACACCTGCCCAGGGGCACGTCTACCGCGAACACTGGAACAGCAATGCCTGAGTTGATGTATCAACATAATGTGGCAAACTGCACTGCAAAGAAACCAGCTTTAGTTTTGAAAAGATGCATTGCTTAATTAACACAGAACCATGCCTAAGCAAATAAGCCTGGCAGCCATCGGAGATCATAAAACACTGTAAATATCATTACTTGTAATCAAAATGAATGAAGGCAGCAGAGCCTCATTAGCCATGTGCGATCCCGCGCTGTGATACCAGCACTCCTCCCAAGCCAGTTTTGCGCTCCTGGCTCTGCCAGTCTCCAGCAGCACCGGCCCCAAATCCCTTCCCCAGCTTGCAGAGCCAAACCTCAATGTACCCAAAGAGATTCAGCATAGCTCATTAACTTGACATCACCTCAGTAACTTTCTGTGAGACTTAGGCCAGGTTTTTAGCGGTACTTAAAAATCAATGAGGTCGATACACCTTTAGAAAGTCTCAATAGACAACTACCAGCATTCTTAATGATTTCCAAAGGTGTAAAACAAAAAATCTCCAGATTCTGACATTCTTCCATTTTCAAAAGGGTTCAGTAGTCAGAAAATCTAATCCTGGGGTTGCAGTCTATTGAAGAAAAAGAATTTGAGACTGAAATCTTGCAAGGTATGAAACAGCATTTCCCAGTAGAGTGCACTGTAACAGCAGTTTCGCTGTTAAATATTTAAGTTAAATAAATGATGCAAGTTTGCTGGGAAAGTAGAAAATATGTAAGAAATGTAGTCTACGCGAAAGATTTTTTTCAAAAATAATTTCAGTGGGCAAGTCCAACTAAGCACCGTAGTTTCAACAGTATCAATACACAGCACAGAGATATAAATGCCACTAAAGATCTGTCACTTGCAAAATTTTCTGGTATCTCTCTATTAATTGATGTATAAAACACTGGCTTTTTAAAGCATGCCTTTGTTTCTTTAAGCATACACAATAGCAAGCATGAAATTTTAGATACAGCCTTTGTCAAGTTGATCAGAAAAAATGTCCAGTTTGTTGGCGATTAGGACCGTAGCTGGTTTTCACTGATGATTTGAAAGGCTATATGTGCTGAACCCCTTTTGAAAGGCTGTCCAAACTTTAGACCTTTCATAATGTTCAAAAGGAACTATCATTTCTTATATTTTCAAGGCCAAAATACAGGGATTCCAGGTTGTTTAAAATTTTTTGCTCATGAAACGTCAGACTACTAGCCTTTTAGCACTATGGTGATACAAACTACTGTACATTATCACAGTGGACTGAATGATTTATTAATACACCTGTATCTAGCCACAACAGAATCTATACTAGATCACAAATCACAACAACCTATGACCAAAACCCAAGGGCAAACCTGCCACTTTTAAAGATACATAAATGATTAATAACTGAAAAAGGAAAGAAATGCATGCATTATTTGCTATATTAAATCACCTTTCCAAAGAGCGCTCTATTTCAGGTTGCAACAAGTGAAATCACAGAGGAATACAAAAATCTTAGTGTGATATTTCTGCAAAAGCAATACAGAATGACAGCCCACAGACCACCAAATTCAACATCACCACTCATGTTCTCATTTTCACTATGCCAAAAGAACAAATCCTCCACTCTTCTTCATAAACGCCTTCTCTGATAAGACAAAAAATTTAACAAGAAGTAGAACAATTGGTTTAACAAGAAATTAAGTATTTAATGAGGTAAAAAAAATATTGTCTTAAATCGGATAAGTCATCTTTGGCAATGCAAAATATACAATGCTGTCCATCTGTGTATCATTTTTAGCAGTGCACGATCCTGATTTCGTCAGGAAAAGTAAATTGATGTGCTGTATCTAAGACTCAAGGAGCACCTCTTGCCATTTCAGAACTGTACAGGTGAGACAACTACGCTGCTGCAAGAAGTTACACCAAGAGCAAATGTTCTTTATCTCACTGCATGTCATTTCCCAGCAGATTTTACAGTAGTAGTATAAAATAGCACATTCAAACCATTTTTAAAATTTGATAGTGTCCACAGTTATTTGTAAATTATTTCCTCCTTTGCTACAGTTAATAAACACAGAAAACTTGAACAGAACAACACAGACCCACATTAATAGGTTTTTATACTGTGCTACACTACAAGGATGCCTACAAAGCAATGTTACTTTTACATTAAAAGCTCGAGCTTTTGATTCAAATCATCAAGGTCAAATGTTTCAAAACCACACAGTTTCCATGAAAATATGACCAGTAGAAAAATAGGAACAGCTTCCATTTTTAATCAGTTCTGTTTGGGTGATAACTGACTATGGTCTTTACCAGCAGTACAACTGGTCACACATCCCTCGCTGGGCTACCACACGACAGTTTTCTCCAAACTCAGCAGAGGCCACGTTTGGCAATAACTCATACAGCTCATCCTACCGTGCACAGGCAGGGGTGGGGGGAGCAGCATTTACAAAGAACAGAAGATGCATGAGCTCTTGCTCCACTAATCAGTGCAGGAACATCCTATTAATCAAAAGATCAGCAACAAGGCATACATCAGACAAGCATCCAGATGGTAACTTCACAAAGTTTCCAAAATGCTTTACCTGTTTACAGGGTGATATTGCAATATTATACTCAGACACACAATTCAGGAAAGATTGTTATACAATTCCATGCCAAGATGGGTTAAAAAAAAAAAAAAAGTTTTTTGGGAAAAATTCTTCTTTTCCCTGAAAGCAGAAAGATACACATACAGAACAGTGGATCTGTACTTGTCAGTCCTCCTCTTTCTTCTGCACTACTCCCAGCCTTTCTAACAAGGGCTGGGGGGAAGATTTGATAGTACTATGTGACTTCACCAATCAAGTACTAAGAGATTAAGGCTGTCAAATATCTTTGTCTTCTAAAAGAGCATCACCACCTCTCCATATTAATTTAACCTCACCCCCAACTGTAATCCCAAACCAGAAAACATAGATAAGAAAAGCAAAAAAATTTGAGTTATGTGGCACAGGAGATGGGTAGAACAAATGTAAATATAAATCACTAACAACCTACTCTCAATCCCCTCCAACTTTCTAGCAGGTCACTGAAAGGAAGATCATAAGAAGAAAAAAAGGAAGGAAATTCCTACCCAGCCATATGACTTCAGAAGCCTCTTTCCCCAAGACAGCCAAGTGGGTGGGATGCATCCCACTCCTCATCACATGAAGGATGCTGGCCTTTGTAGAGCCCTGAGATCACCCAGGAAAAAGTAGTCACTGTAAGGTTCTGCCTCCTCTAAATTTTTTCTGGTAATGCCAGAAAATTCAGAAACACTCTCTGCAAAGCTGCTATATGGCTTGAGTTTACTCATGAGCATATCACAAGCTCCTCATCCGCTCCATCTGAAGCTGCATCTTCTTTGTGCACAGTCTTCTTTCAGAAGCATCTTCCTGTTTCTCTAAAGTGTTTTTTTCAGTTAATCCTACCTACCTCAGAGAGAGAATGTCACTCTTACCTTTTGCAGCCATGGCTTCCCAGGGTAGTGATATTCCACCAAAAAGAGATGGTTCTCATTTCAAAGGCTTGTAGTTTCGAAGGGCTAGCTTAAGCCTGCAAAGTTCAGTCCCAGGTGGGATACAACCAAGCTGAGCCAAATTATTAAGCTAAACTGGAAATCCATCTCACTGCTCCCAGATAAAAAGGAGAAAAGAGAGTATACAGGAAGACACATGCAAATGAAATGGCCTCTCAAGTCAGATCTGTTTCCTGATGTTTTCGACGCTTATCTCTACAAAATAGTGCAAGAGAATCATTCTATCTTTGCATTTGTGACTGATAATTTAAAGCTCAGGACAATGGCAGAAGGTCCTGTTGGAGACCTCAGGCTCAACTAGCAGTTACTGGGGTTTTTTGCAGCTGTTAAGAGAGTCATCTACTGCCGTTACCACCCATTGCACTAATTTAACACAGCACAGGACCAGAGTGACACTCTCTTCTGCAAAATGTAGGTAAAAGAAAAACAGTTTTCAAAATAACCATAGTCATAAGTTGTGAGAGTTGTAATTACTTAATCACTGATATCTTGGATGGGATGTTCAGAAGAATAATCTTCAAAAGAAAAAAAGTCCCGTCTTGCCATTTGCTCAGTGGAAATGGGTAAAGTTTCAAAGTGCTGAGAAATAACACCCTTACAACCACACACTTCTCAAAAATTTTGCTTTGAACGAGAATGCCAAAATTTCATTCATCCCTCTGAAAAACTGATCTCTTGTGTACAAGCTTGTCTCTTTAAATTTGTTCTAGCTCTCCTAAAGCTAGTACAAACTTACGGGTTGTAGTTAAATAAATTGCTTAAAATATACTATGATAACAATATTTTCTCTTAAATGTAAATAAAAACTGAACATGTAATTCTAAGGCACTCTTCCCATATTTACACTTCCTAATTATTCTGTCAGATAACTTCATTAGTCTGTGAGATGGCTCTAATTGTTTTCTGAATTATTTGTGTGGATGACTAATAAATTACTAAAACGCAATACTATGAAACTGGTCTCAGTACTTGTTTGACTTCCCACAACCAATATTAATAAAGTTTCAAGAAGAAATCAAAACAAAAAACTAGAAACAGTGACATTCAACCTTTCAATTCAAGTAAGATACTAAGTATTCACCTTATTTACTTAATCAGAAAAGACTGAAGGAATTAAGTTAATATAACATGATAAATATAGCATAAAAACTTGGTGGTTTTCTGAAAATTAATTGAGAAATTTTGCTACTTGACAAATATGTCTTTATATTCATGGTACTTAATGCAGGTCCAGCACAAGTGGGAAGACAGCTTCACACACTTCACACCTATAGATCAGGTTCCCAAATGCCTCCAAGCTATAATATACAGTTAACACTGATAAATAGCAGCTGGTTTAGAAAAATAAACATATTTCTCCTCCTAGACAGTTATCCCAATTTATGTATGCATACACATTATATTATTCTGATGAAAGTCACTACGCGTATTAAAGGCCAAGCTTCTCCTGTGCTAAAAGGGCTGCAAAGTGAAACTGGAACATACTGAATTGAAGCATCTCTTTTGTACTCTCCTCATTTTCTTACTTCACACAAATGAATGCACACTTCAGACAAGCTAAAATACGTGGCCACCCTAGACAATACAAAACACCAATAGCTGGTATGTCCACAATAAAAACTACCCTTCGCATCTTTTTTTGCAGCTCCCTTCTAGTATCTCCCAGAGATGATCTCGTACTGTGCAAAGGGGTTTCAGTCCCTTGCTCTGCTGGGCCAGGGGTCGCAGTTAGGTCCTGTTAACCTGAAATTGCCTGTTTTCCATTTCAGGTACTGACAGTGCTGTGCTGCCAAAATGTTTAAGGAGCAGAAAAACATGACATATAAGAAGAGGCTGAAAGGGCTGAGAGCTGGGTTTGGTCAGGCTTGAGAAGGATGATGGGGGGGGGGACGGAAAAAAAGGTATAAAATACACATGTGCTGTCATTCACAGTCCTTATCCTGACAAGAAATATAAACTTAACATGTCTTCTACACAAACTCTATCAATGACTTTAAATCTCAGTCCTGCAATGACTATCGTTATATTTATCATTTTTGCAAGACTTAAGATTTGCTTAAAACTTCCAACAGTGCTGACCTAATTTAAAAGCTTAAGAGTCTTCATTAGAAGTGACTGTGAGCCTTGTAAATCCATTAAGAGATGTTGGAGATTTTTATAGGCCATCAGCATACGTTTAGAGTTTTATGTTTACTTAAAATACACAAATCTTAGTTTTTCCAAGTCTTGAATATTTGGGATTTTTCTCCTGTTCTATTTGTGTTCATAACTCCTGAAGAGTTCAAATACATGCTTCCAAATTTTTAATGATGCAGAGTCACAAAATTAGTTTGATTTGCAAAGAAGGCTTAGCTCAAAAATTCAAAAAAAAAAAAAAGCAGGATGTGCAATGATAACTTCATTTAAAGAGGAGGTATGCAGAAATGAAAGCTACCACAAGATCGGACAACCTTTTATATCGATTAGAGTTTAAAAGGATAACAAGAATAAAGAATCCTGTGAACAGTTATTAGTACAAGGTAATAACCACTAATGAGCAATCATTAGAAAACGCATTCTAACACCTTGAGGGATCTCTGGCACGTAAGTCCTTGATCAGAAGGAAGGAGGTAGAAATTTATGCAACATGGATATATTCACAGGAATGGGAAAATTTACCCATCTCAATACCAAATTCCTCTTTATAGAATAATTAGGCCATTTTCATTTCTTTTTTATCTTTAATTTTACATTTCTGGAATGATTTTAGGACAGTTAGTCTAATGAAAATAAACAGAAACACGCGCTTTTGCCAGTTCTGTCATTAATTTCCTTTTACATAGGCATTACGACTTTAGCATACCAAGCAATTGCAACTAACGTTAGTACAAATGAGATCAATGTTGCCTTAAGGTAAAAATAACTGATCAGCTCGAAAACCTGCATTGAGTTGCAATGCAACGCAAGCATCTTTTATGCAATGTCCTTCATATTGTGTGATGCCCTGGGAGGCTTTTATGTCAAAATACGCTTGGGTTAATTAAAACCAAGGTCAAATGAACAGTTTCTAGTTTATTGTATAAGCAGGTATTACATCAAATTTCCTAATATCAGCAAGTTGGGTATCTAAATTTGAGCTGCAAAATTAGTTCTAAACTTGAGTTAATTTAATAAGAGCCATGGAGAGGTTAATATCTATTTAAAGGAATAAGAAAGTAATAGTGGCTGCTACACTTTCTCCTGAACCTCCTATACTATGTCTGAGGTTTCACAGCTTCCTTAGCACATTGCTCTTTTTCTTTCATTTCTAGCAAGAACTGCAAAGAGTTAACAGGAAAAAACCATTTATAGAAAACATCGCCATGTACACAGACCAAAAAGTAAAATATTTACAGGTCTTATTTTGCCAGTATTCTTGCAGGAATTACCAAATAGGAGGAAAGGAGTAAGTGCTCCAACGAAACTATAATGTAAGCTGACTGGCTCATTCTCCTTACCAGGTATGCTTTAGAGTCTGGTTTAAGCCTGGCTTTATTTGTTATTGCAGGAATAAGAATTGACAACTCAACTGAAGGCATGTGAAGCTCTTAGATGGCCTGACTGCTGTGAGCATCATGCCAGCTTTGTTGTGTAGAAGACAGTCACACATCTATGGAAACAGCATTGAATATATCAGCGAACTAATGACCTTCAGAATTTGGGGAAAATGTCTCTCCCTGAATAGATTTCACTTAATCTAGGGGACCTACATTCTGCGGACAAGTCAATTTAAATCTCCTCAAGTTTGCTATGGATATGCCCCAAATCACATCAGGTTTGATAGACTTATACCAAACCCCATCAACTAGTTTCACAGCTACAATTTGGAAAGCTTGATCCAGGCAGTATTTGCATACTACATTTCATACTTTTCTTGCATTACTTACATTAGTAATCTCCAGCCAAAATCTCAGGAGTGGCTGCAATTACACAGATTTTAGTAAAACAAGTTTGAAGTTTTCTGAGATATCTAAGAGAGACCATAAAAAGTACTTGCTTTCAAATTATAGATTCTATTAGAGAAGGAAAAGGATGATGGCCTCTTCTGTTTTTCTAACTCGGGCTTCGTCTATTAGTACTAATGAATGATACTTAACCCAGACATCCACAGAAAAATAAAACCAGTCTACTTTTCTGAGAGAGAATGACCTTTTAGTGACGTGTGTTGGAGAGATCTTCAGATATTTAACTTAAAATCTGTAATTATAAAAAATGGTCCTTCAAGGTCTAAAAAACTTCAGCATTTTATTACATTTGTCTTAAGGAAATGTTCATGATACACTAAAGACTCACAGTGCAAAAAGACCCTCCAGCTGCATCCACACAATTCGTGGGAGGTCCCAGTACTTGTGGTTTCAGGGAAGCCTGAAGACGCTCTCCCTTCCTGAATCACTTCACCAGCACCAAGGGCTGCTCAGGAAAGAGGGTCAGATTCTGCTGCATCCCCTTGCAGGGGCGATGGTCGCCCTGCCCTCCCACAGACGCTGAGTAAATGGGCAGTTTTCCAATCTAGGATGTTCGCAACCGACAGATTTCTACCCTCAAATCCTTCTCACCCTCCTTCCTTTTCTTCATGCTCCAAAGGTTAGTTCAGAGCTCCTACATTATTGAAAGAAAAAACAAACAAACAAACCACAACCTACACCAAAACAAACAAACAAAAGCCACACCAACCAAAACAAAACACCCAAAACCCCCAAAAGTCACCATTTGCTCTTCACCCATCAACTCTTCTGTGCCCAAGTTCTGTCTGCTGCCCCAAAGGTGATGTTTTATTTTTTGAGATGTTATTCTTGTTTTCATGTTATTTGCAGAAGCAGGTATTTTGATCGTCATCCAGCACAATTTAACTTCCCTTAATTCACGACATGTCATATGAATGTTCTGCCAATTTGTTTTTCAATTCGGAATTCATCATTCCCAAAATCATACTGAAACCCTCATTCAATTAAAGCCTCTTCATTGACTTCAGTTACTACCAGTACTGATCCTGTTTCTTGCCACACAATTTCACCATAATCTGGTTACTTTTCACTGCAGTCATTATTTCTTTTTTAAATACATCATCACACAGAAAACTTTAAGTGTTTATAAAATACAGACAGAGCAATGTTATCCAAATATTGAAAAAGGAATGAAAGAAAAGCACAGTATGCCTGCTCTTCTGAGCAGAGGCAGAAAAGCTCAGTGCCTCACTGTCACTTGGAGGGCTCACCCGAGTTTCCACAGATACTGGACATTGTCACGCTAAGCACTCTGTTCTCCTAAAGGCCACTTTGGTGGCCATTCTCCACTTCCAGTTTACTAAGCATGGAAACGACTACACCAATAACACATCCATGTCCATCACTTGGGACAGGCTAATGTGAGTCTTTCAAATGAACACAGCATGTCCGGAGACTTTAAAGTAGAGAATCAAACACAGAAGCAACTACTGACAAGTTCATCAGTATGAACTTGCATCAGAAAAGGATACTGATTTTGAATATATTTCCAAATATGGAAAAGAATAATGCAAAAGAAGAGAAGATAAAATTTTTTAAGAGTTATTTTTACTTTTTTTGCAGCAACAATTAGATTTTTCTGCTCTTTAATCCTGAAAACGAAGGAAGATTTAAGTGGACTTTACAGCTTAAAAATGCTACTCTTTCTTCAATAGATTTACTTTACATGTTTACAACCTGCTGGAAAATCATGCTTTTCTCTAGCAGCAGTAGAGAGAAATATCTACCAGCCTATATCGATCTTTTCCTCCCTGAAAGTTTTTTCTTACCCTGGTGCCTATCACTGCTTGATTGCTTACCATACAAGTTGGTAAGCCTCCGCACTCAGAGTTGATCCTTTTAATAAAGCATAAGTCTTGTCCTCAATTAGTCCAGCAATTAGAGTAATTATAAATAACTGGCACCCTGTAAAGAGTAAGTGATCACACAGTAAAAGCTGTCAAGGTACATTGTGATCTATTCCATCCCCTCTGACACAGGAAGAACTGTGAAGAACTCATAGATGAGCAGAGCTTTCTGGTGGATTAAATTTATCTTTGCTTTAGTTGGAAAAATTAAAGAACTAGCATAAGCATCGATGTGTGGCTGTTCCTGCTGCACATCTACACAAAGCAAAACAAGAGCAGCTGACAGCACGGTGCAAAAGGCAGATGTCACATCTAGGAAATTGCTTTATATTTCCTAACCTCGGTCCTTTGGTTGGAACTCGTTGCTGTGTTCAGCAACAGTGTTCATACTCATTAAGCCAGGAAACAGATAAAACTTAAAATTTATTTAGCATTCATTAATAAACACATGTCATAAAGCAGCCCTTGGAAGTCCAACAAAAGCATTTACTTGTAAATTAAACTGATTGAAGTCACTGGGCAAATGAAATCAGTAAACACTCAGCACTCCAGTAAGCCATCATTTGCCAAGCCACACATACTGTGAGCATCACGTTGTTGGGCACAAACTCAGTTGTGGCAGCCAACGGTGCCATAGTGCATTAATGTTCTTAGCCCACAGCAAACGCAAGAAAACCTGAATGAAAGGTCCAGACTCAGATTACTCCACATTTGCTGTTTACACATAAGCAGTCACTAGGGACTAGGAATGGATTTGCGTATTTACATCCACTGCCCTCGATGATACATGAAGTGGAATCCCAGAATGGGATATTCTGAGCTGGGCAGGGCTCTGAAACCTGCTCTTGTATTCTCTGTTGAAGGACAAATATATTGCTCCCAGCAATTTGTTTAACTGAAATCACTTCTGCAATATTTTGTAACAGATGTTCAATCAACTGCCTTGAAGGCCTTGTTAGTCAGTTCACCAGAATCTGCTTTTGAAATTATAGAATAAGTAACCAAACTGTGCTTCAAAACAACAAAAATTTGACCTATTCTTATTTTTAAAACCCCAGTCTAGAGTCTGTAAAGCCGTGCACCTTTTCAGTAAGTGAATAGTCTCACTGATGTAATGCATAAAGCTAATAATGCAAATGAACCTTTACAGAATCAGAAAGTCAATTCCAAATTTAGATTTGAAATTGAAACACTGAAGTACTCTGCCACACAAGAGAGATGTAGGGCATATAACCAGATTCAGCATTTACATTAATGTCAAACTAGAGACTGCATCTTTAAACCTTTCCTTTTAGTTTCTCTGTTATGATCCCGTATTTCTGCAGTTATAAAATTGGATGTATTGACTTGAATTACTAGAGTGTAAAAAATGAATTTCTCTGTGATTATAACATTCTTCGAAAAACCCACAAGTGTTATAAATTAGCTGGTAATAAAATGCATTCGTACTGTGAAAAATTTTATAAAAAATCTTCCAAAACAATAAGCATCTACTTCCTCGGCAGATAAAAGCCACCAAGAGCAACAGATATCATCTAGATCTAGAAGGTATCATCTGATCTAGAAGATGTGTTAACAGTGGTAGTATTTTACGGAAAGAGAAAATACAAATTTGGAGAAAATAAAAATCCCGAACTGGAAAGTTTGTCATTACTACTTACTTAAATGAAACAAGAATATTTTCCCTCCATGCGCCTCTCTTCTGATAGTCAAGAAACACTGTCCCTTCCAGCCCTTCCTTCTCAAAACTAAAATACACGTTCAACTGACAAGGATAATGTGCAGGATCACTTTGTATTTTGTAAGGCTGTCAGGGAAATGCTGCTCATGTTCATACTCACAGTCACACAGGCACACTCCCAGGTATTCCACCTGCTCATGCAGGCAGCCTGAAAAGTAGCACTTATCAATTATCTGCATATAATCCCAAATACCAAGTATTAGAAATGGGCCTCTTACAATCAAGTCCTTTGTCCAGTGGCATCTTTGTTTTTACCTGCACAGGCCAGACAAGGTTTACAAGTTGGAAATAATTTGATATGGACGTATTGTTTCAACTAGATTTTCTGCAAAGGACTTTTTGATGAGAATGAACATTCAGATTTAACCCAAAACTTATGTTTCTTTTAAAAGGTTTTTCAAACTGGATTCTCAAATACCAGAAGGGTCTTCAGGTCTCACCAGCTGCCTCAGTTTATATCAGCTATTTTTCTTACGGAAAATATGGCATGCAACCTAATACAGTTCTGGTTTTGAACATTTCCTTTTGGGATGATCAATCTTCAAGGTTTGTAGGTCAAGAAAGTACATTTTGCAGGCACTTGTCCTTTGCTGCCGTCAGCAATTAGAAACAACGCAACCGAGAAAGGCAGAGAGCTGGGAAGGTTTCCAGCTTGCAGGGGCATCCTGAGCTACACAAGTAAAGCGAATACTTGTGAAAGCTTCATCTCCTTTAAGGAATGATAGCAAGTAACATACCTCCAGGACATTAAGATAAAAGTCATGCTACCAACAGACTGATTTATTGTAGTTCTCCCCAGATCTCAGGGAGATTGTTGTCAGAAAGTTATCATGGAGTTGTTTTCTTTGATCAAGATTTTACAGTTTTATAGTTGAAAGAACTATCAACCACAAAAGAAGTCCATTTTGTTCAGTATCAATTTAGTCTCTTATTTGGCAGTCTGTTTAGTCTCTAAGCACCAAGGTAAGCTGCTTAGTCCATCTTTGCAAGGAGTCAAGCAAATATTCTTTGATAATATATTAACTACAAAGTTCTAAGCACCACGAAGAGTCTGTAAGGATATAGAGCCCTAAAAAGCAAGGTATTTTCACACACTGAAGTAGATAATGATTACATTTATGCTGAGTTCAACCAAAAAATACAAGAATTAGTTAGAAATTATGGAAATTATTTATGTTTCCATAGAATAATTAATGCCTGTGAAACTCTCCAACATTTATCATCACTTCTTCAATGTACAGTCAGATGAGCAATAACAAATGCATTGTCTGAAAGGAGGAAAGTTCTTATAAATCATCTGATGTTGTGTCTATGCATGAGCCGAGATGTTTGTATAATGGATGTATTTAAGAACAACATGTGATGTCTTTAAGTTTTCTTCTATCAAAAACAATATTTACAATGTGAACGTGGGTAAAATAATGATGTATTCTCAGTAATTCTGTCTTTTCTAATATCTGGAGGGGGTTTTCTCTTGCTCATTGCAAGGTGTTTACTTTTTACTGACACATTATATAACCACACAATTCTCAGGACAGTGGAAACTGGAAGGATATAACAGAGGAAGTGATCAGTCTACAATCATGTTTATTTCTTCTATTTTTTTCCCAAAGCATACCCTACCTCGACAGCATGAGAGACAGGACAGGCCTTTGGGGTGACCCGGTATGTTCTCTATTTCAGAGCAGAGCGAGAAATTTCCTCTAAGGAATGAGATGAAGCTTCAGTATTTTGTGACTAGGGAAGCACAGGCTGTCGTCCTTCATACTGACTCCTGCGATACATGCTTGAAGTGCTGGCAGACTTCAAGGGAGAAAAAAGAAAACACATTCAGCCTAAAGCTATGAGGGTGAATGTCAGCTCTAACAAATGCACAGGAGGATCCTCTTCTTCCTGAGATTAACTGTTTGAGAACACAGTTGTGAATGAATAAGGAACCTTTATAAGAATAGTCACTGCACAAACACTAATATAAAAAAAATACTAGGAAGACAGGTAGTGGCCACATTTGTCAAAGGCACACACTATATTAGCTATTTGTAACGTTTAGTCCTTTATATGCAAACTATTATCAATAAGAACCTACATTACTTTATTCAAGCCCCTTCAAATAGAAATATTTCAGCTATAAAATAGTAGCCAAATTCAACTGTAATTTATAGTAAGGGCTTTCTTGCTCATAATCTATAAAGCACAAATTATCCAGAATAAAATTTGTCCCTATATATGTTTCTGTGGAAAAGTGAGTACTGTATGTATATGGTCTGCTGAAGCCAGGAGACTTGACTATCTGGACTTTGATTGTCCATAAGTGTCATGCAAATGGACCAGAACCTACTGCCTACAACCAGCTTTGTGGAAAATATAACCAAAATAGAAACTAATTCTCTCAGCAAGGTAGAAATAACAATTTAATCATGTATTTCTTCTGGAATCCTTTGTCTAGTGGTTTTTTGGGTTTTGTTTTGTCTTTTTTAGATTAAATTTAATTTTAATTTCACATCAGGACATGTTCTCTATTCTTTCAGTGTCCACTGCTGAAAAGGCCAGATACTAAAGGTAATCAAGCCATGAGTCACACATAGGTGGAAGTGCTCCATTCAAGAGGGTCCCCCGGCACTGCACGCCTGTTCTGTCCTGGTGCCCACTTTTGAGGGACCCCTGCAGAGCCCAGTCACAGGGGCCAGGCATACACATACACATACACTGGGAGAGGGCAACGAGAGGGCCAGACAGCAGCCCCACCGCCCCAGCCCACAACCGGCCAGAATCTCTCTCCCTCCTTATTGTCTCTTCCTCCATCCAGCACCTCTCCCTGTCTATTGGGAGCATCAACTGCCAGGTTATTCCTTTCCCCTTGTACATGTTCCCAGTGGCTTTTAGTAGCCCCTCTCCAACTTCACGCTCCTACACAGCAAACAAACTATTTCCAGTTCTGGATGCCCTCCTGCTTGCCCGCTGCTGGACCCTCTTCAGTTTGGCAATGTTTGCTTTATACTGGACAGCCCGAGATGATCCAAGTTCTTATGCTGAGATCACTTTTTCATTTCTTATTTTGATTTATATCATTTTTATATTATCTAAATAATGCTGTTAAGCAGTATAAGATTCCTAATTTTCTATCAATTCCTGAACAGGTACTAGGAAAATAAAATGAGACTTTTTGGCATATCTTTTTCTTGCTAAATGTAGCTTCGGGTATCAAACACAGCAACCTATTCAACAGTTTTCATCTTATATGAAACAAGGTGTTGATTAAAACCAGTTTAGCAGCTTTGAAAGCAGGGAACACAAAAAGCTGTTTGTTCTGACTCATGTTATGTAAATGTCAACAAGAGACAGACCTTTCAGCCTACAAGTTGGGACAGAAAGATTCCACTTGCACAATCTTTAACAGATTCACAGGACCTTATAAACAGAAATGAGACATTAACAGTATAAATTGTTTGGATTTTTGTTGGGTTTGTTTGGGTTTTTTGCTGCTTCTGTTAAAACGGGTAGCGGATGCTCAAAAGGAGTAAAGAGCTTTCAGAGGAAATTGGAATGTTTTATAACACTGAAGATGATTTACAAAATGGCTAATCATAAAATACACATGTTTTGCTTTCATATTTTACAGAGCAGGTGTCTATGCTAAACTACACCCTATGCTAATTACAAATCAGCATTATGAATTTAAAATCTTCACATATAAACTACTTGCTTCTTGCACAGATTTACATGATTATGGAAAGTGTGTTAATGTCTCACAAGGAAAGTACGTCTATGAAAAATCGTCTTCAAAAGCATATTTAAATTTATGCAAAACGCTTCAATTCTCCATGTACTAACCATCCCACATAAGTCAGAAAGCTTTTCTTTCAGACGTGATTTATGAAAAATCTCACATACAACACAACATAGTATGTCTCTTTTTCAGTCAACAGCAAAATGCACTTGGAAATGCAGTATGTTAGTATATAGCTTTATGCTAAAAATCCTGTAATACATCTAGTCACTTAGAAACTGATCCACCAGACAGTGGCAAGGAGTTTGCTGACACAAAAGGTTCTTCAACCTTTTCTAAGTAATGAGTACTTGACTCAGAGACCTTTTGCAATATTTTCTTAACCAGCAGAACTACTATTTCCTTTTGTCTAATATACCCTTTTATCTTATGACTTCTGATATACTGAAATGATGAACCGTGTAGGAAGAAAAAGATAATTACCTACTTCCTCTAAATTTAATTTTTCTTCTTTTCATGTTAAAGAATGATTGTTTTCACAACTACCGTGTTGGAACAATCACAGATACATCTGAAATATCCTTTTTAGGAGGAGTTCAAAAAGCTCTGGGATCCATAAAATTAAAAGTTCGGCTTGAACTGCTCAGACTGAACAGAAATCTGCTCTTGTCAAATATTTTTAAGCATTTCATTTCCAGAGTTTCAAAATTGAAAGTAGGAAGGAACCCCAAATCCCTGGTTACCCAGGTTACTCTGCCAGCCACTGTGCAATGAGACGCTGATACGAATAAACCCCATCGAAGATGGCATCTCCCATCGAGAAGCATTATAGTAGAAAAATTCTACTTAATTCTCTTAACTGGTTCTAACATGTTCTCATTTGAGTTTCTGTAACTTCAACTTCTAATCACTGGATCTCATTACTGGGATTTTTTTGTGTATTTTTGTTTGGTTTTGTTGGTTTTTGTTTTGGTTGGCTATGGGTTTTTGTTTGGTTTTGTTTTGTTTAGGGGGTTGGGGGGGCTGTCAATTAGAAAGCTGCTTACTATCATAAATCTTTCCATCTCTCCCCTGTATCGGCAGTTATATAATCAAGTGACTCCTTCAGCTTTCCACGGAATAAAATGCCTAAACAGATGGAGGTGATCACATGTCTCAGTACAAAGCACTTTTTGTAGACCTTTCTCCTAACTGAAAGGAGTTTAAGATCTGTATATTCTGCTTTACACAGGAATTGTTTATTTGGATAGCTCAGCTGAGCTAATTCTTTTCTTTAGCTATTTGGAACATACCACTGTTTTTCTTCCCTGCCTTACCTCCATTTTCCTTTGTTAAAACAATTTTTAACAGAAAAGACAGAAGTGAAACAAAAGCTCAAGCCATACATCCTGCAAGTACAGCAATCTTTATGCTGGTAACTGAATCAACTGTTAACCCTCAAGAAAATAATCCTGATGGATTTTTCTACCTTTAGTTACTATGTGCTGCAGTAACAAAAAAAGGCTGGATTAGTGACTTGAGTGACACTTTTCCTTTGAAGTGTTTCAAAGGAAAGACTGTTCATGCATCAAGAACATAGTAGCTCACCAGAGGCGCCTGAAACGAGAGTACTTCAGAATACAACTCACATACATATAAATCATCTCAAAGGTTCTTACAAGCTCTGAACAATTCCCATGTTCAATTCCATAATCCCCCAGCTGCCATCCAGCATGCATACTCCAAACAGAAGAAAAACTGGGGGTGCAGATCTGAAAAAACATATATTACTTTCTTGTTGGCGCATATCGGGATTCATTCAATCCTTTTTCCTTCCTTCTTCCCAAAAAGAAATCATTCATGACATCAAAATACACTTTCTGGAACAATCCATTTTAACTTCAGTACTTCTGTAGCCAGCTGAGTACACGACATCAGATGTGGATGTTGTGGGCCAGATCCAAAGCAGGTTTCAATTTACATAATAAATTGATTTCTTAGACATTAAATTAGCAACTGAAAGCACACAGATATCAAGGCAAGAATAACTGGAAGCTGTTTTCTGTAGGGCTGAAAATTTTATCATCTATCTTCGAAATTTAAAAAAACCCAGTCTTTTCATAGAGTAGTTGCTGGCAAAACTAGGCTACTGGTAAGGAACTGTTTACTCTTCTCTAAAGATCAACAAGCATTATAGTCAGAAGTCTAATATTTTTTGTTTGTTTATAGGCATTTGTTCTGTAGAGCAATCAAGTCAACGCTTGATTGTGAGGAAAACCTAATTTGCCAAGAGAAATACATATTTCATGAAAGCTGATAAAGTGTTTCTAATTGCAGAAATTATATTCTCTCCAAAAATGCTATAAACTCTTCTTTTTGGGAGAAGGGATAGATTTTTCTGTATGCTAAATATCCACCTCTATTGAACTAATCAGCTGGTGATGCATGAAATCAGACTTCACCTATCAGGGTGACCTTGTAAAGGTCTTTGTGCAACCTATTATTTAACATACATTCCAGGATAATTCATCAGAAAGGTCACACAATTAGACGCAGAGCTAAAGAGCACTTAATGAAGGAACACATACATGTCCTCTTTTTTTTTTGTAGCTACATATTTTTATACCAGCAAGTCATATTTTGAGCAACCCTCTGTTGAATCTTTACTTTTCATATTGTTTTTAGACATGGAAAAGCTATTCAAATATAACAATCTTCAAAAAAGATGTTTAATTCGATATGCTTAGACTACTATATAGTATTCTATATATAGATTAAATTACCAGTTTCCAGAATGAGATCCATGTGGGTAGAAACAAGTCACATTACAGCATCTTGTATTAGCAAGCCTCAAAGAGAATGATACAGCTCATATCTCCTTTTGAAACAGGAAAAAAGTGAGGAAACACCTCTAGTGAATGCAGCTGCAGTACTTGGAGAGGAAAGGAAGCAAAGTCAAATCATCTCAGCGATTGAAGATAGCACCTGGTTGTCTCAGAATCCTACATTTGGTAGCCTCTGGATGGATTTTGACAAAACATAGGCTGCTTTTGGTTACATCACATCTTTTTTACTTTTGCAGTGTGTTTTCTCCCTTTTCCATGGTTCTGCGTAATCTGACACAAACTCCACACAATTACTTCTATGTACTTTAAGATGCTACATGTCTCCTATAATTGCAGAGGACGTTTAAATTCCATGGGGAAAATGCAACACTTGTCCTTAATAAAAAAATTAAGAACTCCACAAAAGCAAACATAGCCATTTCAGATCATCCACTTTCCTCATAAAGCTTCTTACTTATTGAGTTAAATAAATAGCGAATTGATTTATAAACTAATCGAAGGATAAGAGAGGAAGACAGAAGATAAATAAGCTCTGACAAAGCTGCCTTTTTTTTTTAACCAGGTAGTGCCTGTTTCTCTGCAATGCATCATCAGTCCTCACATGTGTGCTGCACACTGCTTGACTAGGAAGATGAACTTCATACCTGTGACTGAACATACAGTTTAATCAGCTACCCATCTGGGCTTAATTCTTGTTATGATCTTGAATTTAAGCTGAAGTTTTCTGATTGCATGTGATACACGAATAATGGGCAATTACCTACATTCTTACCCACAGGACTTAAGGATCTCCATTAAATATCAGCATGTGTAAACTACTGTCACAGTATTGCACTTATAGTTGTAAAGTGAAGCACGTTTGAGGAGACTTGTGTGGTAATGAAGTGTGAGCATTGACATGACAAGTGAACCAGAACACATCTCTCAGGACAAGGAGATAAGTTAACTCAGCTTTTTGCATTATTATAGTTCCGCCCGGAGAATAACAGGATCAAAAAGTCAAGCCTAAAGACACTCTCCTACTCTTCGCTAGTCTGTCAGACATCTCTCTCTTCCCACAAAAAGAATGGCTCAGAAGGAATATGGGTTGCAGGCCATGCAAGAGGGGCTTTCATGAGGAAAGAATTCAGCACTCCGTGCAGATTGGCCATTAACAGAGCCCCGTCAGAACCCACTGCAGTAACTCACTGCCACAGTGCACTTCCACAGCTTAACTTCTAGCAAAGCAGAATTTAAGAGAAGTGAGATTTTTGAGCCAGCTGGATTTCAGTTCAGCACAGACAGAATTCCAGACAGAAATGACAGAATTCTCACTTTGTGATGATAGAGATTTGAATACAGTCATAGACATTTCCATCAACATATCTCACTGCTCTCATCTAGTTCCAGATGTGCTAAAATACTCTGTCACTAAAATGTTGAGTTTAGCAAAAAACAGTTAAAAAATTGAAAATATTTATATGAATTTTTGGAACCTTTAAAAAACAAACCAGGGATGTAAAAAATTTCACATGTCCAGAAAAGCTAAATGCCTTTATTTGATTCAAGGTTAATGCTATACTTTGTGTGAATGATCGTAAAAAAAACCTAATGAAATTTCAGAACACCGCAGCATAACAAAATCCTTATAACTCCTATAAATTCTCATTTTTATTGACTCTTGCAGCAATATCTGTTAAGTAAAGGCCCAGAAAGGTATATAGAAAGCTGTCTCCTTATACCGTGCAGCTAGAACTGAGAATTTCCTAAAGTTGCTATATTCACTCACAGGGGCTACTAGAAAAATCCAGCCAATTGACTGTTATTAGGTGTCCCTCCACCCTTCCTTTACCCTCAGGCAGACTAAAACTGAGGCTGGCAGAACAGGAGGCAGATCAGAATCAAGACTAAATTACGATAGCAGCAAAGTTTTCACTTCAGCGTTTTTTTCACATACTAATCACATTGCAGCCTTTTTGTTTCTGTGGGGAAGAAAAAAAAAAGATGCTACATCATCTCCCTCTTAAAACCTGTTTCTATGCAATTTATTCTCCAAAGGGGGAAAGAAAAAAAAAAAAGGCTTCAAGAGGCAAAAAAAAATTAAATCTGCTATTCCCATGCTCCCCCACAAAGAATAATTCATTACATTTCAGTAAATTATGGCCTTGAGACCACTAAAGTAGTCATTAAATTACTAGGCTATATTTATTCTATCCGTTTATGAAACAGAGGAAATGCTGTAGCACAGAAAGGCTTCTCTGTTCAAGCTTTTTCTGCGTTATTAACAAATAAATGTTGGGTTTATATTTGGAATTTGACAAAGATTACCACTGTAATATTACAGGTTTCTACTGACATGTTAAAGGAAACTGTTTAACAGAGAACTAAGATGACATTTGGCTTGCAAAGCCTTTGGTTTGAACTAGCGAGTGCATTAATCCCTCTGCAAACATCCTAAACCCACAAAGGCTTATGCTATTGCTCCTGAATTATCCACATGCTTTGAAATAGCACATGAGAGACCTCCCAGAGGGTCACAGATCATTGATTTTGCCTGGACTAGTCTGGAGCATGTTGATCAATAAGAGACATAATAGGAAGGTCTCAAATAATTGGAAATTTCAAAGGAGTGCCACAATCTCTGTAACACCCAAATGGTATGGAAGCATATAAAAATATCAGTCAGAAGGGAGTTTAAAACAATGCTCCAGGTTCACAGTTTTTAAAGACTTCGCCGTTCAGTAACATCTTCCCTCATCATTGGTAGCTGGCAATTCCACCCATAATTTTCTCAATAAAATTACTTCAGGTTATGAATATTCAGGACTTGGAAATTCTCTTCTAATTTATATTGGAATAGCTCTGTCGATTTCTGGCATAGAAAGTAGAAATAGCAAATATGCTTTAAGGACTTTTTTTGGCAGAACTGGCACATTTCAAAGTAAAATCAAATTAATACAAATAAGATGACATATTTCATACAAGGTTTCGAGTACATCCTGGTCTTACTGAAGAACGAGAGTTCTGAGAGGAATAGATTTCCTTTTCCCTGCTCTCCCAACATTAGAATTTTATCTAAGCCTTGAGTTCAAATAACATATTGGGGGTATGTTGTCAGTGTCAAAGAAAGCACAGGAGCTGCAGTCCCCCATCCTCATATGCCACTAACAGAATTGCAAGAAAACTAACACCACAGTGGTTTTGGTGGAAAAATGAGCTGCTGCTGAGGTGTTGCCTAATTTTCAAGAGAAAATTTAAAGGTTTCTCCAATATTGTAATGACCTACCATTCAGTCTTGCTACATCTTTACACTATTCCTACATAACAACGAAAAAAGCAAAGGGTTTGACTGTTCCTTTTCTGGACTTATTACTGCTTGTAGTTCTGACAGGAATAATATCTCCTGTCAGTCCCACTTTTAAAAAGCTGCTATTCAGCACATCTTTGTTGCTGTTAAAACCTCAATTCTTCCTGGAGAAGATCAGACTACTGCTCATCATCTGCTTGAACACCGATCTTCATTTGAAGTAGGGATTAATTGCCAATGAAAAGACCACACTTTAAGATGGCTCATTTCATGTTGAAGTAGTCTGACAAGAAAAAAATTCCAGCAGAGTGCTAAGCAGAGGTCAGATCAGCCACAGGATAACAAGACTGTGGTGCAGGTTTTATGATTTGTCACGCCAATGGATGAATATTTTATTCTGCCCAGGGGGTGCTACCAGGAGTCAGAGTGCTAAAAACTATACAAAATACTTCTGTCCTAAAAGACTTCCTGTCCAAGACGATGCTCCCTTGCAATTGCAAATCCACACTGGCAGGAAAAGGCAGGCGGTTCCAGCTGCAGCCAGGTGTGCCAGGCAGTGCCAGGCTGGCTGTGCTGCCGGGCTGCACCTGTAACCAAGTGCCCGGAGAACAGCTGTGGGTGGAAAAATGCTTTGCACCCCACAATGGGAGGCACAGAGTTTATGGCAGGAAAGGGATGGAGGAAGCCTGCAGGGAACTGTGTTTGTTCAGTTCTTTAATTTCTACCGTAATGAGCCGGGGAAGGCTTTGCTGCAGCTGGGAGTGCAGCACACTGCCCCATGCAGAATGCGCTGCTGAAAACTGCCTGAAAGCTCTTTCCTGGCTCCTGCCAAGCCATAAAGCTCTTATCCATACTTTGGAACAAGAATACTTCTACAGAAGAATGAAAGAGGATATTCATCTCTATGCACAAATAAGAGCACAGGATTGAAATGCCTTACACTACAGAATGGTGGTTTAAAGCCCTTGATAACTGAAGCATTCTGAAGGAGTCAAGGTGGAGCACAAACCATGCTCCAAGCTATGATCTGCTGTCAAAGAACATGTCCTAACTTCACATCCACCACAAATATGGGAATTTCTTCCATCACTCATATTGAAAAATGAATTGTAGTCACAATATTATGTATAATGTAACAATGTAATGCTGGAGAGTTTTAATCTACTTTGCAGTAAATATATTCATATATATATTTTATAAAATACTTGAGAGATTACACCAGCGTAATATTATATACAGAAAAAGTATATCTTGTGAACCATGAAACATTCAACCTCAAACAAAAGGTCTGAGAACAGTTTGCATTTGGTAGTAAGCACCGATAAAAATGAACCTTATCCAACGATCCTTAACAATTCAAGCATTCATAAGTATCTCATGAATAGATTTTGTTTTGTAAGAAATGGAAAGAAAAGGCTCTATAATACCAAAGGAAAATGCTGGACTTTCAGTTTGAAAACTACACATGGCATTCGTAGGAAGTTGAAGAAAGATGTTTTTCCTAGTCTTCAACATCTCCATGTACCCCCAGCCCCACACTTCATGCTGTGCATGCCCTGCACCTCTGAAATGCAAGGCCACTTAAACTAGGACCACACACCTATGGTAACAGCTTCCTAGCAAAAAAGCGATCACCAGTCATGACACATCTTCCCACCGAAGCGGAGGAGTTCTCACAAAGCCGGTGAATGACAGGAAAGGCGAAGTGCTGGCAAAACCAGGAGCCCACACCAGAGTGAGCCCCAGCCGTCAGCCCACCCAGCTGAACCACTAACCAACCAACCCCTAACGCTGTCTCCTGCTCTCAGAACGGGAGCGCCCTCTGAAACTACATTTTAAATAGAGAGCGTGACAACTGTAGCTTGCACTTCATATCTCCATGGATTAATTTTATAGTCAGGTATTCAGTTTTGAACTTTGCCTTCCAAACGAAAGACAGTTAATGACACCAGCTAAAGGCTGGGGTGTTTTGTTGGGGTTTTATGTTTGTCTGGGGATTTTTTTGGTTTTTTGGTTGTTTTGGGGTTTTTTTTGGGGGGGGGGCAGTGTTCTGTTTTGAGGGTTTTTGTTTGTTTCTTCGTTCAGTTGTTTGGTTTGGGTTGGGGGTTTTTTGCCTTGTTTGTTTGGGGCTTTTGGTGGTGGGTGGTTGGTTGGTTTTTCTTTTTAATCTGAAAATTTCTCCCATTAGCAGAAAATAAATTTGACAAAGACGTGTACAAATGAGACAGAGAAACAGTTTTTTAGAAATTATGACTTTTTTCAAGAATCATTCAAAAATTTAATAATTACTTTAAAAAAAAAAAGCCTTCATTCACAGCACTCCCACATCTCTCGAACTGCCAAATAACCCATCCTTCCTAGAATCTTATCTCAAGTTAGCAATATGTTCTACCCCACTCTAACAATGGGACTCCAATGGAAAAGCAGTCCCAGAACAGTCAAGCACTTTAAATACTCCAAGAAAGAAGAAAAAAAAAATCATCTTCTGGAAAGTTGTTTAACATTATGCTCACCTGTATTTTTTGTTGAACTAGTCCCTCTGGAAATGGCATTTCTAAGAACTGAGAGTATACTTAAAATGAACAGATTAAAACACAAATCTTGAAACTAAGCATTTCTTAATGTTTAACCACCCTAAAACACAAAGCAGTCAATAATGCCAAGTAAGTCGGTCTTGCAACAGGAAGGAAAAGAGAATTGGGAACAGGGCCTGAAAATTCAAAGAAAATACCACAATTTTAATATGACTGCAATGCACCTTAAAATATTTAAAGATAAGGTAAAAATTAATAGCCCATTTGTAATTATCTATGAAACTATGAACATGTAATTTCTATACATATCCTAACAAACCTTTTATTTAGCCATTGATGACACTTTATAGCTTCTCTCTCTGATAGCTTTTAATGCCAAGCTATTTAACTGTGACAGCTGGTGAGAAATCAGCTTTGAGTTTTCTCATTAAAAGCAATGCTATGTTAGTAGCCGAATACTTGAAAATGTGAAATGTTAAAATTTAATGATGGGGAAAACACTTGTTCCAACTTTAACAAAAAAGTCAGATCTTGAAGTTTGTCAGGAACAGTAGTATTTTACTATTTAAAAGGAGAAAGTTGTAAGTGTTAAAAGGTTTATCAAGAGTTTAATAAGTTGCCAAGAAGTTGAAGGTAGAGTTCCAGAAGAACAGAGAAACACAGGCAACATTTGCAGGGCGGCTCTAAGTTATGAAAAAATTGGCTGCATCCTCTTAAAAAATACATTATTCTAACCAATGCATATTTTTTTTCCGCTAGCCTCTTACAGTACAACTGCCAATTTATTGTTCGAATTTTGCTTATGTTTTTCAGATACAGTCATGTTTTGTTTGGGCCATATCAGTTTTGGGTTTCACGGGAAGGAGCTATAAAAGCGTATAGTACACACACATATACACACAGTACAATTCTATTTATGCCGGTTCCTTATCGAAGGAACAAACAATGCCAGACTTGGCATGGAAGAGAGAAAAATAAGAACACACTCATACCATGTGGAAATAACATGACAAATTTATGACAAAAATTGTGACTGAATATTGGGTCTTTTTAAGTAAAAGTCCAAGCAACCTTCATTATAGTCAATACTGCAGTTACAGTCCCTGTGCAAGCAACAGCCCAGATCATTATTATAGCCACTGCTCTATGATTTTATCTAAAATGTGCTACCTTAAATCCACTAGTTCAGTCTCTCAGGCCACCTCTAGCAGCAGCTGTCAACCATGATCTATGCCATCTCATAGTGGAAATTACTTAGTAAATAAAATAATCTCCCTCTGCCAAGGTCAATAGATGGGACCATAATACAGATATCCAAGAAACTGTAAAGATAAGTAAGGGGGATCACCTGGCTGCAACTCTCAAACACAATCTATTTGCTAATATGGGAAAAGATTTAAAAGGTTATATAGATATCATTTCTCTATAAAATTAAAATTCTAACAAGTGAAACAAGCATCTTGAACATACTACAGGAGGAAGGTAAGAAAAAAAAAGTGAAGCTGATACTTTCATAAAACACAACATCACTGTTAGCCAACATTTCCATCTCCACTTTCAAGAATCTTCGATGAAACATAATCATGGAAAAAACGGTGCTTGGATTCTGCTATTTATTTCTGAAAATAAACTGCATTTTGGGAAGTGTTAAAGTCTGATCAAAAAAACCCTCTGAGCCCTTTTATATTGTGAGTAGACAGAGGAGTGAGCTCAACTAGGATCAAGATTAGAAAAGCAAGATTCGGAGAAAAATGTCATAAGAGACATCCTAGAGTTTGTACAGGTATTAAAAAAACCCCAAACCATCCTCAAATATTTGCTCTGTAAAAAACTTTTGAGTGTAAGTGTGCCTGGAACTCATTGTCTATCTGTTACCAGAAAATATCCCATTCTAATGGATATTCACTAAATCTTTCACTCTTAATGGAAAACACTGCCTTTGGGGGACAAGCTTTTATGACAACACTATTTCTTCAGAAATAAAACTCATCTCATTCTTACTTTAACAAAGCACTTTTATTTGTGTCTGGTTTTCTTCAGGGAAAAAGAATAAAAGGCTGTGAATAGGTTCCTAAAATATCCCAACCAGTAAGAACAACATGGTGTAATAAGTACTAATTAGATGCACCCCAAGCTATGCAACATTCCTCCTCAACACAAATGAAATCACCCTGTATTAACTACCGCTGCTGTTCACACAGGCTATGCATTTGGTTAAGTTTTATGTACCAAGGGAAAGCAGGACACAGCCCAGGAGACATTAATCCAGGTGACAGAATCAATAGACAATATTTACTGGTCAGCAGAGTATCAGCCTTAGCTTTAAGATCAAATCCAAAATTATTGACAACAGCAATTCAAATAACTTCACCTCTCCCAAGTGTTACTGGAACTTGCTCTCCTTTTGCATTAGTTCCTTTAATGGGAGCTTTGGGAGTTCTCAAATCCAGATGGCTTATTTAGGTGTTTAACTTTAGGCACTTGAACTTGCTGTGATTAGAGCTTTGAGAGAGATTTATACATGTTTTTCCCAGTTCCTTGAATCTACTCGGAGTAGCAAGCACAGTACTTTCCAGCAAGTGTTTACAGGAACAAGCTTCACGTATATATTCTTATTCTGCTTTTGAAAGCTAAAGTCACATGTACTGCAAGGCACAGTACAACAAGCCCAGATGATGGCAAGATCTTCACTATATAAACTCAACTTAAAATTATGATGACTTACTGAAAGACAACTGTTAAGAGATTGTCTGTCCCATACATCATTTTTTTTGTTCTTGATTTAAGAACATCAGTCCCAGTGTGGTTTTACCATCAATAAGCCTTCAGAATGCTATCAGACATCATGTGCACATTGAGTTACAAATGCACATGATTTTGGCAAATCCATCACTGATATGAAAGTCACCTTGAGTGTCCCTTAGTATATCTACTGCTTCAACTGTATGCCTGAAATAAGATGACTACTGCTTCTACTTTTTTTTCTCCCCTTCTTATTTTGCTCAGCACTTACCCGATCACATACCACTCCTGTTCAGAAAGGGATGTGTATTCCAGATAACAGAACATTCATTCAGAAGGATTCTACATTCAGATGCAGACACAATATCACACACTGAAAAGTCCCTACAATTTTTTTTTGTATGAAAATAAAACTATTTCCTGAACAGTCAATGTTTATTCCACAGTTGTACTTCTCAACAGAAGCTTTATTGCACTAGTCTGCATGGTATCTTTCCACTGGGAAACGAAGGCAGTATTTAAGATGAATCTGAAATACATTTTCTTATATTCAGAAACAGATTTTGTGAAGTAATTATTTTCAGCTAGAACAGAATTTTCTTATTTTGCCTATGAAACAGTTTTCAACTATGGAAATTTACTCATGATCTACAGGTAGGTTTCAAACAAAACTCTACTATCAGCCACAGCCAAGCAACCCGCTATCTTCCCAGGCTCTTAGTGTCTACCCAGTGGGATTGTCCAAGCAACAGAATGATAAAATCATCCCACTGTGACACCATCTCAGACTACTACAGTAGGCACAACTCGGAAGGAACACAACTAATTGTTCAAATTTAGTTGACAAGCTTTGTCAGGTACAGTGCTTTGCTCATAGCTGTCATTAATTCAGATTTATGAGGGTTTTTTAACTCGTGAGAATTTCTTTTTCTTCGAGATAACATTGAATTTATTCAAGAAATTTTGAATTTTGTTCCTTTGATTTTATTAAAAGAGTGTTTTATACTCCAGCTCAGAAACTCAACAAGTTACTGTGAATAAGCTAATCTCTGGTAAATTGTACAACTTTTTAACTTGCAACAAATGTAAGGTAAACGGACTCTCACTAAGAAACTACATTGCCCTTACTGTGAAGGTTTACCTAAGTCTTGAAAAAGGAAATTTTTTTTTTGAAGAATTTATTTCATTCTTCAGATATTCTACACCACTCTCTTCCTCTTCAATAAATGCAGGAGAAACTACTGTGATTGAGTAACACAAGTGGAAGCCTAAAGAGCAGAACACTTCTATCACAAGCTCAGTCTTCACAGTTCTCAAAACATGGTTTGGATGCTCAGCAAGCCTAGAAAACATGCTGATGCACCTGGTTTAAAGCAGGACATGCATTTGCACTGAAGGACGTAACAGAACCTAGATTTCCAACCTCAAATCCCAACCATGAGAAAACAGTCCTTAATACACAGTACCACAGTTGCTACTACTTCTGATCATGATTTGCAAGCATTTTCTTATTGTTAAATTAACACTGTTCGCAGTATGCCAAATGTGCACACATGGCACTGTAGAATTTCCAACAGCTTTGAACAGTCTGCACAATTATGAAATGAAGTGCTGCTGATGTTTTACTGTAATTGCTCTTTCTAGCAAATGTTTCAGCAAACTGCAGTTGTGCAATTACAAGATGTTGATGATCAAGTCTTTCACAACAACTCAACATTTTAGGAAGTTTCACCCATTTTTATTTATTTTATATGAACAATATCATCATTTTTCCTCCTTTTATCACTTCCATATCAAATCAACTTTTTACCCCCAAAAGAATACCAATGAGACTTGAAAAAAAAAAATTTAACTCTATGCATCTTACTTTCCTATTTTCAGACTCTTCAACTTTGTGAGCCCAAATTGAAGCAATTGATGGGAGTTCCCAAATGAGTTCTCTCTTTTAAGACCATCAAAATACATCAGTCAATAAAGTTTTTTGTTGGTTTCCACTAAACGGTGTTACAAATATGGTCTTGCCAGGTTTTTCATGTAAATAGCAAGATGCTACTAATTCAACATTGTATATCCAAGCCAGTTTTGTAAATACAATTGCAACTGATGGTATTTTTATTTATAGGATTGCAGAGTCATAGAATAACTTCACTCAAAAAGAATCCTTCAAGGCTACTTGGTGCAACCACCTCTTCAAATTAGGGCCAAATATGAAGTTCAATCCACTTGCTCAGGGCCTTATACAGCCAAGTTTTGAATATTTAACAACTTCTCCCTCTCCATCTGTCTTGCAGATTACATTGTGCATCCCTTTTGCCTTCCTTTCCTATTTTGTATTTGACTTAGACAGACACAAATACTTTTTATACACTTAATTGGTCTACAACTGCACGTTAGAGTCTCACGAAATGCATGAAACCACTTACTCAGTACCACAGACTGGCACTGTTTTGATTGTTTCAACAGACCACTGCTTAATTGTTCTTTTACCTTTCAAGTTTGCTTTCAATATTAAGTCCCTGTGCCAAAGACAATGCTTACTGCAAAGAGCAGAAAATGGATCCCTGTACAGTAGTAAGAGAGACACGCACAATGATAGTAGTACAGTCTGCAATGGTTTCAAGTGCATTGAAGAGAAACAGATTGCTTTTATTTTCTCAAAACATACTTGATTCTCATAAGCAGTTTACACTCAACTTTACTACGTCGTCTCAACAATTTCTACGAAGACTGGAAAAGCAGGTTTAAATACAGTTTTCCGCACAACTTTACTATGCCTTACTCATCTTCCAACATTGAAAGCATTCTGTGTTGTAGTTACGGAAGAGAAAGATTGAGGTTATCCCTACAAGAAAACGGGATCTTGTCACTTCTGAGTTCCATCCAGTGGAGCCAATTGAAGATGTCCCTGCTCATTGCAGGGGGTTGGAAAGATGACCTTTAAAAGGTCCCTTCCAACCCGAACTATTCAATGATTCTTTGATTTCCTTCCAGTAATGGATGTGTGGAGGGAAGTTTTCTACAGGATTGTGAATGAAGCATGCCACAGAGTGACTCACCTACAGATCTGAAGGGATTTAAAACACTAAAACAAATTTAAAAAAAAAACAAACAAGCAAAACACACAAACAAAAAAACCCCCACAAACGAAACCCAAAAACAAACAAACAAAAAACCACACCATACCATACTAAATCCACAAACACTCTTGTATTTTTAACATTACTCATTCCAGAAACATGAGAACAAAATTTTGAAAAGATAAAAAAGCACCTACTGTGGTTAAGATAGGCCTGTATCGTGTAGCAATCCTTCCTTATTTCTACAGCATCCCAGAACTTTATTTTATGGCATCTACGAATTCAATTGCATTAAAAATAAATTCATTTTAAAAAACCAAGATCTATGAACCATTTATTTGCAGATGGCATTACAGTTTGAGATCCTGAAACTGCAGCTTTTTCTCAAGGATACTGAATTCAAAAAACTCCAAGCAAATAACAAGACTTATATTGGTTTTCATTTTCTTCTCAAAGGTTTCCTAAGCATGCTGCCTCCATTCCACCCCATCTAGATTTCACAGCCCAATCTTTTATCAGATCTGTAAGGAAATATGGTTTGTACTCTTTGCTACATTACAAACATCCTATATCCTTGAGGAGATGATATAGAAGATACATCCTTTATGGCAAACCTCCAAGTAACCATCTTACTCTACCATGTCCCTTAATACCATCTTATTCAAAGGTCTTTAGTTTTTTCTACATACTTCCTCTTCTTGCAACCATATGATGCCACAAAATCAAGTGGATGCTGCCCCACAGTTTGAATTCACAATTTCACTCAGATCCTTTTACTGGTTCTGAGGTGAAGAACTAGATAACTGGATCAGGTTTGTTTGGACTAAGGAAGGTTGGAACTGATTTCTAACTTTATTTTATGTCTGTTAGTTTGTCAACAAATACTAAAATTTGATGCCAATTCAAATGTGCATTTATAAAGAACAGATGGCAAACCAGCCAGAATCCCTGAGACTTAATTCTAAGATGAACACTGTCCCATCCCAACAGATGGGATGAGGGATGAGTTAACTCTGAATGCAACACACGCCCTGACTCAACAGATGAGCTCAGGTGTGAGTTAACTCTGGGTTAATTCTGCATGGTTATATGAAGTGAATGACAGACAATCACTCCAGGGGTCCAAATCAAACATGAGTTTTACTAAAAGTATGTGTTGGAATACTAGTTACGGCGAATAGTGGCTTGGCAAAAGTATTTTATGATATCACAGAACTTATCAACACATTAACAGCAAAAGTCCTTCTACGAGCAATGCATTGGCAACCATTAGTAGCTATAATACAAAACTTAACAAGAAGCCAACAGCAGAGCTTGAGATGATGTTACTCTTATATGTTCGAAAGGAAAAAGAGAGAAAGAAAGTGGTAGAGAGGGAAGGAAAACTAATGTGTAAGAGATAGGGAAAGAGAGTAATACATCACCACTCATGGAAGGAGAGACAAAGAAATAGGGATATAGAAAAAAAGGAGAGAAGGAAAGAGCAGAGAGAAAGGAAGAAAGAAAAGGGTGAGGGATCCAACCACTCTTACAACTCCGCAGCGTCGATGACAAGACTTGTATGATGATGTGTGGCCTCTGGTGTCCCGCAGCGAGGATGCTGCAGTTTGTAGTTCAGGAGCGCAGCGTCCTCGGGTGTCTGGTCCAGTTCCCGTGGCGAGGCTGCTGCACGGAGGGTCCTCAGGGTGGGGGGTTCCCTGGAAGAGGGTCCTCAGGGTGGGGGGTTCCCTACCAGTGCTGTTTTAGGTGAGCTCTTTTTATAGCTCTCCGAGTAAAGGAAATTCTAGGGGGAAGGGATGATTGTGAAAGAGCGACAAGTCTCGGGCCACATTGAAGGGTCTCAGCTTTTCCCCTTTGTGTGCCAAACTGGGCATATGAGAAGATGGAGCTGTGTGCCCTCCAGCACATCCCTCAGCTCCGGTGTCGGCCGGCCTGGGCTGTGGCTTGTTAGCTTGTTGTTGATATGTAAATCGCAGTTCATCCTATACCGAATGTGTCATCTCCTGAATCCTGGGGCTGGAGGAACTAGTTTTGCCACAATGGTTTTGGCCATGATCCTTATCAATACACAACAAACATCATCCCTTGTTACTTTTAAAAATAACCTAGATCAGCTTATACAAACCTAACAATTTATATGCATGAGTTTACCATATGAATTTATCACAGGTGGAGCTTTGTGTTCAACTATAAACACTCAAAACATTTTTTTTCTTAACCCCTCCTCCATGAACAAAATTCCAGCATCTGCACCACAATTCCATTGCTATGAAACATTTCATAATCATCTGCAAATCCAGGATCCTCATTCATTACACCTTTTTTGCAATAAATCCAAACAAATTTGATATTTTTCTGTAAAACAGCAACAGCACCTAAAATTAATTTATAATCATTCCATTCAAATGCATGAAATAGAATCACTTGAATTCTTCACAGGCATCATTTTAGTTTTAAAAAGGCAATATTCCATTTCCTTCCACCTTGTCACCACCAGAACCAGCATGAATGTTTTCAGACAGATATTAATCAAGTCTTACATTAGAAAGGTTTTCTTTTTCCACTAAAAGTTATTTTTAAAAGTCTAAGTATCAGAGAAGAAAAAAACAAAACAAACCAACCACAGTCAACACACACAACACCTTTAAAAATACTTAAGTCCTCCTTCAGTTCTTTATGGGAACATTTTGGTGCAGACTGGTACGATAATAAATCAGTAAAATCTCTCTCAGCTGAAGCAACTTCTGGTTTGAAAAAACCTTGAAACATAAGTGAATCACCTTCATTATGCACTTGTAGTAGGATTTTACACATTTGGAGCTCAGCTACTGCAAAGAATGAGGTTTTTCAAAGTCAGTCTTCCACAAGTCATCATTTCTATACATTATATACTCCCTCATGTCAGGAACAACCATCCATGACATATTTGTCTGAATTATTTGGAGCCATTATGAGAAGACTTTCTGTTACACCTGCTTAGCAACACTTTTCCAGGCCATATGCTCTCAAAATAGCTTCTTCTGTGTCAAGACAAGTAGAGCATAATGATTCAGTAGAAAGGTGAATCAAAGTCTACTTGAAATCTGTTGTGCAAATGTCCTCACACCATCAGGATCTCTTTACATTTGGATATACTAACTTATATAAGTTGTGTAGGTGGGGCAACAGTGGCCAACAGAGGAGTCCCTTCTGACTTAAATTGGCTGAAAATTAGAAAATTGAATATTGAAAAGAAATTTAAGAAAAATGATAGTGATGTTTTCTTTCATGTAATTTCATACACAAATTACACAATATTCCTATTCATATGACCATGAGAAATAAAGGCAAGTCTCATCATTCATGACTCCCCAGTCCCAAAGACGAGGATTGCTTTTGCTAAGAAAATATCACACACAGCGTTTCCTTCTGACATTTCATTTGGGCAGCATATGACGATGCAGGCAAAAAACAAACAAATAAAACAAAACAAAAACACAAAACAAAAACCCAAAAAACAAACAAACAAAAAAACCCCCACCACCCACAAAAGTCTTCATGAAACAGTTGGTTATCAAGTTTTGTTATACCAGCATTCCTCCAACCTTTGAAAACCAACAAAATAAAAAATAACACAATGCTTCAAGTACAAAGGGTGATGTCTATAATGTAGATCATTTTCCTTTTGTTTAAATGGGTGTAGAAATCACTCAGTGTTGGAAATCGGCTGCTAACATCTGCAGCACTGTTTCAAATGCATTGGATTATTTGTTGGGTTTTTTTTCATCATTACAGCAGAGATGTTTACTTGGTAAAAGCCAAGATTCAAAAGAACAACTAATATTCATTTGTCAGCTCTGTCAAGTGCTCCCCTTGATGAGATATGTTGGATTAAAACTTATGGGGTCAGTTTATTTACCTCTAACATTTCATTTGAAAAGGAAAACCAGAGAACCCTGATTACTACTTTTTAAAATTCATTTCAGCTATTAAATAAAGGCAGTTTACTTGCCCTTGCAAACTTCAAATTATCTAATTGAGGGCTTTTTGCAGTCAAGATGATAAATATACATATAAAAGCTGGCAATATTTGCAGTCTTGTCTTAGTAAGTCCTGAGCACAAGCCAGATGTGCAAGAGTAGAAGTTTTAGGTAGTACAGACTCTTAGAGCCAACACGAAATCAGAGAGGACTCCTGGTACACAGGGAGCAGATAAGCACTGCCGTGGCTGTCGGCACGTCTCTATCCCATAATGACCCATGCGATCTCATGCCTGGTTTTGGGCTGCAATACTGACCTCCCACAGAAGAGAAGTCATACAGTTTTCTCCACTCCTGGGAGTGAGAAATCATAATACAAAATCATTTGGTAAGAAATCACACAATTATTTTTTCTACCACATCTATAATTCTATCTTACAGCTTCTTCTTGTATATCTACTATTCTTATAATTAAGAAATATCACTGAAAACACTGTCAGAGATTCTTCAGAGGGAGAAAGTAGTCTGCCACCTCACCACCCATTTTAGCCTTCTTATTACTTTACCAGTGTAAAGAGAAGGGGTGAGGATTAAGGGTGAAAGAAGCATGGGTTGTTTTAACCCGTGACTAATGCCCTGTGTGGTGTCTTTTAGAAATTTTAAAGATGCAAGGTCTGAAAGACTTCTATATGGAAACAAGAAAATTAACTTACTAGAACTAAAAGTATTAGCTAAGGATTCTTTTTCTGTACAAGGTAGCGTGAAGTGGCTTTAAATGATGGTAAATATTTTATTGTTTGAAAACATACATTGCTGGATGACGCACAACTAGAATACTTACACATAGATATAATTACTGATAGTCTCCAACTCTAGGAGGCATAAAAACTGTTCAAGTGGTCAGGTAACTGGTGCATTATATGCCCTTTATGCTCTTATTTATTGTAACTACCCATCACCTACATTTTAAGTGTTTTGCAAGATGATCCCAGTTCTAAAGAGCTTTATATATATTTGGCATACCCTAGAATAAGAGATCCATAATCTTAATGCTTGATGGCAATATTAGCATAAGAGACTGTACTGCATCTGGCAGGGATGGAGTTAGTTGTCTTCCTGGCTGGCAGAGCCTGTGGCGCTGTGTTTTGGATTTGTGACTAAAACCAGCCTTGATAAGAGAGCAGTGTTTTGGCTATTGCTGAGCAGTACTTGCACATCACCCAGGCTTTCCCTTTTTCCCCTCCCTGCCCACACAGCAGGTAGGTTGGCGGTGTGCAAGAGGCTGGGAGGGGACACAGTCTGGACAGCTGACCACACGTGAAGGTAACCATTGATGCCCAGCCAGTGTCTGAGCAATCTACTTGTGAGAAGCGGTGAGTGATTACCTTTGCACCACTTGTTTTGTTTTTCTGTGTGTTCCCCGCTCCCCACACTTCGCTTATTAAACTATCTTGAGCCACAAGTATTAATATTTTGTTCTTCCTCTCCTCTCGTCTATCCCACTGGGAGGGAGGGAGGAAGCAGCTGCAAGATGCTTATAGCTGCTGGCTGATGTCAACCCACCAGAGACAAATACATTACATAGAGACACTTTCCTTCATTTACACCAGAAACATGTTTTCAGTGTCCAAAGGAATTAATCACTAAAAATCACATTCTTTGTAGTTTGGTGCAACATACATTGTAAACAGAAAGCAGCACAAACAGCCACTTCAAATAACATGTTTAAGTCTTCTGAACTTTTTTTTTTTTTAAATAGATAACCTTCCAGAACTCTTCGTAAATCAGATATAAGTGCCTTTTCCAAATAGATTTTGGTTAAGCTAGCAATTCAGTATTATTAAACACTAGCAGCTTTTTCCAATAAAAGCAAGAGGAAACTTCACCCCTGATATGACTATTTTAGGCAATAGTCACAAGTATGTAGAGACTTTGCTGTTCACAGATCAGCTAAACTCCCATAGAAAATGACCATCAGTAGTTGACTGCATGCCTGTGCAGTATATGGTGTGACATATACCTGGGACCTGAGTTGTGCCAGGCAATTAAAATGGGTACAAGGCAGTATGAAGTATGTCACAACGACCTGACTATCCTGCTTATAAAATTCAGTCTACCTAATTTAGCTCTATTTTGTGCATCTGAACCTTGCACAAGACAAACAAACCCACAGAGAATGAACCCTGTGTTCCTATTAAAACAACCACTTCACATCTGCATTACACCCTTAGATCAACAGGTTTAGAAGAAGCTGGACTGAGTTACATTTTTCACACCCACACACAGACTGCTACTGACATCTTAGAAAAGGGAGAGTTTCTTCAGATGAGCAGTTTCTAGGTGGTTGCCAGTTAAAGCACAATGTCACAGTTACTAGAGCAGTGACAAAAGGCATAAAAGGAAAGAAAGGAGTTTCAAGTCTTTCAGGGTGATTCTCAATACTGGTACACTCTCACTTTCTAGAATTTTTTTTTTTTTAAAAAAGGGGGGGGGCGCGCACAGGGAGAGATAAAAAGCATCTCAGAAGACCACCTGTTCTGCAATCCTGTATTTTCTTTTTAAAGATGGGGCAGGAAAAAAGATTTTCTCCATATCCCACAAATTTATCATCTTTATCACATATTGTTTCTTTCCCTTTTTCCATGATACAAATGAAGTCCTTCCCACTAGTCTTGGGAGCAAAAGAAAACAGAAATTAATAACTACACTTATATTAAATAACTAGCTTCCTCAGTCCTCCCCTCCACCAAACAAATCAGTAATTCGCTCCTAGCACAGATGCTATCATCTTTCCTAGTAAATCTAAGGGCCAAAACCACCCTTCATATCAAAGGGCCAAAGTCCTTTTAACTTGAATACACCAAAAGTAATTTTCAGGTTTATATTGTCTTTAACACAAAGTAAAATCTTTTTACTACAGTAACTTCCACAAATACTTGGTAGGCTACCCTACTGGAGGATGACCTCTCCCATCACTGATCTTTTGCATTAACTTTGTTACTGTGATAAAACTATTAATTTAAATTTGTAACAGTAAATTAGCATTTATAGTTGCAAAACCCCTCTTCATCTTGACACAGAATTTCTTTCTCACATAGAATATTCTATGAATATGCATTATTGAAAGGACTGCTATTTGCAAATTTCAAAAGATAGAGCACAGGTTACAATAACTATTCTTAGGCATATAACTTAACTTCAAAATGGGCAGAGGTATAATCTCCAAGGAAAAAAACATTATAAATTATAGGAAGAACTAAAGAAAAGATCCATACACATTAAGCATATAATTCTGAATCTACCAAGTACTTCAAACACTATCCTTACCACTAGGGCTTTCTTAGTACATTTTCATAATTCTCCATTTTAAAGAAATAATGAAATATTTGTTTTAGGAAGTGCAGTGCAGAAAAGTTTAATTCAAATTCATTAGTTTGGCCTTCCCGGCAGGTTTCCAGCACTCATCTTCCTTTTTGTCTTCCAAGTACAATACAGTGCAAATTACAAAACGGAACCCTCTAAAGGGTATGTGAATTCCTATGGCATCACTGATGGACAGGAACCTAACAGGAGAGAAGACAAAACCTTGCGAAAAGGCTGAAAAAGCCTCTGTGATGGCTCAAGAGCCAGAGTCCCAAGCAGGCTGCCTCTGTAGGAGCTTGGCTGGCTGTGTGTGGGGCCAGCTAATGGACAAGAACTGCAGTAAGGGAAGTGCTGGAAGGAGTCTCAAGGGAGGCTTCCCCCAGATAGCTCTGCTTCAGGCAAGGGCTCTCTCCTTCACTGGGGATGTCCCACTGAGCCCAACCTGAGCTGTTCTGCAGCTGTACCTCACCAGGTACCTTGTTGACCCAGGGCCCGAAGCACATATTCAGTTTGGACTCGCCAAGTCACTATGGATTCATTCAGCCATCAGGACCCGCCCTGCTCACCTGGCTCAGGTGTTGTGCATCGGCCCCTCGGTGAGGCCACCGCCTCCACCAGCCTCCCACTGTGCCCAGCTCCCATGGGGAGCTGCTTTTGCCTTCACTTCTACTGGACAAAGACCTGGCAACCAGGGAGCAACCTCTTCTTTCTCTCGAGAATCACCCTATGGACATAAGAGTCACAGCCTCGTAAAACATACTATAAATTCCAAAACTCCCCAGGCTTGGAAGCCAGGCCAGTTCCTCTGAGGCTTTGGAGGCTCTCATTCTACTGAAGCCTATACGCGAGCCACTGAAAGAGATCATCTATTTAAATAGTGCATATACAACCTGGCAAGGCCATTAAACCAGGAGGATTTGTTAACTTATTTCACATCAGCTCAGAAAGCATTTAATTTCTAAACCCCAAAATTTTTTTGGCTTTTTTTTCCTTTCTTACTACAACAAAAATCATTCTACCATAACTGATATATTGAAGTGATATGAACATACATATTGCCTCCCCTTCATCTTGGAAATGGAGTTCAGACATTGGTATCAAACTATTCCCAATTCATTTCAAAGATTACTTATGAAGCCATGATTTATTTCCATATCCTACAAAGTGAAGGAGGAGCTGGTCAACATTAGATGGTCACTATATGATTAGGTATGCTTACTTTCCACATTTCACAGACTAAATGCTTGAAGGAGAAGACAAGAAACAGAGGAGAAGAATAATATTTCTAATGCAAAAATCTCTTCCTTGTGGAAAAAATTCTTTTAAGGTGTGAAAAAGAAATGGCAAGCAAGCCAAGGACACATTAATGAGGGAGAATGAAACATTATTACACTGCAGAACAATTTTTAAGTATATGCAGGAATCTGGAGCCTATTACTTCGGCTAACGATAGTATTACTCCCTGACTTGGACCATCATTGCAGCAGAAATTATATCCATAAAACAGTAAATAAGAAGAAATATGAAGACCTGGGCTCGAAAATATCAAGGCACTTGAAGCAAGACTAATATGCAACAGGAAAAGGGGAAAATTGAAACAAAATAAACAGGAAAACCAAGGTAGATCTGATGTGTACTGATTTATGTTAGAATTAAAAATATGGACCTCTTGAACCACCACCACTCTCATCTAACAACAGTCAAAGCACCTAGCTATTATTACCTAGCTAGTTATTTTAGTAGATTCTAAATAAATTATTTCACTGTGTATTTGTTTGTCTCAGTGTTTTCCTGTAAGACAAACTTTAGGAGTATGTTTGCACAAACTCAAAGTGCAATACTGATTTTCAGATTAGACTAATACTTATGGACAGTACCTAGAACAAAACAAAGAAAACCAACCCAAAACAACCACACACCAAAAACCCCCATACCCACAGGATTCCCAGTGCATAGTAATGAAAAACACACAAACAAGAAACACACACACACAAAAAAACCCAAACAAACAACAAAAAACCAAAAAACCCCACACCACCACAAACAAAAATAAACAAACAAACAAGAATACATGTTGTCTCCTGTAGTGCCAGTTCACTTTTAGAAGGCATTCCAGTTAAACACGTTTGGTTTTAAAATACAGTTTTATAACTATAAATGAGGTATATTTTGTATTTGAGAATTAGTTTGTAACTACAATGATGAACAGGCACTTCATTATCCTTGTACAGCTTACTTTTTAAGAAGACAAAATACTTTCAACATGTTCTGACCAAGACTGTGCTTGTTAATAATTTGTTGAAAGTGAAAACTGTAACACTAACACAGAACTACCAAATACATTTTCCTCCAAATGTCCAATTAAAAAGAAATATAAATTTGAGTAATGTGGTCATTAACATTTGTGAAAATATTATGCAGATACTATACCACTGAAATGTGCAGATTTAACACACGTGACGTCTTTACCATGAGCTTGGATGTGAAAACAGCATCATCGTTTACTAATCTCTTCAGCCTAAACAGAAGACATGAAGGTCCTTTCCAGTAAGTAAAAGCATCTCATTCATCTTTTTCTAAACGATCTTCACCTGAGCATATATTCAGTTACCCTTGAAAAAAAACTCGCGTTATTTTGTTAGTGCCACAATGTGGTATTTTACATAAACAGCAAATCAGTTAAATACTGTAGGACAAACCATCATCCTCACAGGGGTAAGCAAGACCTGTGTCAGATCACCAGTTTATCAACTATTTCCACCTTTTCTTAAATTAAATCATAAGAATCTGGAAAAAAAATACATTTTGCTTTCCTAGACTACTATTTTTATTTGAGTGGTGCTAATTTTTTCAAGATGTCATGAGTTTTCCTGATAATTTGCACAGGAAATTGAGAGGAAGATGACAGCAGCAATAGCCACCCAACTAAATAAAAGGCTAAACCAAATTGTGGCCTCTTCAGATGAGTAGTTGTAATAGCACATAAAAGGAATTTATGGGTCAATGAAAGCAAAGGACTCCTAAATTTATTTTAATCAGCATGAACGGAAAAAAGATTTGTGGAATCACAATAATTTAAAAATATAAATCTTTTACTGCCACATAGCAACATTCTAGATTTTAACATTAATACAAATTGCACTTGGCATAAAAACGATGTGTAACACCAAAGACAAAGCTTCTCAGAGCTCTAGAAATAGCCAAATATGAATGCACTCAATACGATCAACACAGCAATTCCTGCCCCGCTCTTACAGAATAGAAGCCTAAGGAATAGCTTCTTTAGCAAGAGTAACATTCACAAACTTCAGAGCAAATCGTTGCAAACCACGTCGGCAACCGAGAGAAAAACAAGAACTACAAGATTCCCTACCTCACACTGTGTTCTAAATCTGGCAAACCTAAAAGTGATAACTAATAAGCCAGTATTCTCTTGAATTAATACGTTTCTTTTTTTAGTTACTAAATTTTGATTCTAGTGTTGGGGAAAAAAATTATATATATATTTTGATTCTAGTGTTGGGGGAAAAAATATATATTCTTAATTTACATATCTGTATTTGTTTGGGTAACTGTTGCAGCACAAGAATACTGCCCTCTTACAGTGAGAATGTCAATGCTGTTTTTACACTCACATGAAGTTTGTTAAAAATTCAACAGTTCTTTAGATAATGTCTTCAAAATAGTTCTGATTAAAGTTCCCCAGGGACCAGAACAGCATTACAGACTACTTCACAACTAATTTATCTATCATTAAAACAATGTACACTGAAATAAGTTCTGACACAATACAAACAGGAGGAAGAAAAAAAAAACAATACACCACACCACCAAAACCATAATTTGAACAGTGTTTCTGGCAAAACATTTATTTAGTGTTTGCCCTGGCTTTGCAGGTGACTTTTATTGATTGTATGAACTATTTTAACTGCTTTGAGCTGAAGCAGCTGGATGAATGAAGGTGTGAATTATGCTACATGAATGAAGTAGTAGGTTAGACACACAGTACACCAGTTTCAATTCCAGCTGTGAAAACAAAGATGCTCAACATCACTGCAGAGAGAGAAAACTATAGAACAATATAATGCATACCCCAGAGACGTAGGAGAAGAAATAGTAGGGGATACTGCAAAATATTTTGGTCTTATGATAACAACACTAGGAAATCAGTTCAAAGCTGGGTTTGTGGATTTTTTTTATGTGTTGATTAATGCTTCTCTTAGAAATGAAGTTTATCTACAGTATAGAACATCATCCTGAGCAGTTTCCTGCCTTCGAGCAGATCGGCCATACTTTCAAGCAAAAGAATCCTTCTGTAGAAACAGGCACAGAAAGACAAAATGTCAAAAAGCAGTCAGGGACACATGCCCTTCCCTAGAGCAGGCAGCTTCAGATCGCACAGCACAAAAGAAAGTGCTCGTTTCAAAGTAAAAGGTGACTTCTTGGCAATTATTCAGAAAAATTATATCCTATCCAGGGAATTAATTACTTCTCTAAACATTACTGGAACCTTCTCCACTTTACACATTAGTCACAAGTGCAGAAATTCATTTGGTATCTTGATACAGTAAAGGGCTTGAAGGGCAGGCAGCTGGAGGCAGACGTGCCAAGAGACTCAGCCTTGAAAAAGTTCAAAGTGTGTGTAGATATTACAGAAAAACAGGGAGCAATTAGACCAAACTATCAATTCTCAGGGCGTTAATCATATTGGATAAGTAGTCCAAACACAAAGGTGATAAAACCTAAATCTCCTGTACATATGTGAGGCCACATATACAGCTTTTCCAAGAAGATAGAAAAGAAGCTGTTGCCAAGTTAGAGCAGCCCCGAGCACGCTCTTCAAGGCACTGCCAGCTCCAGCTCCGCTCCCCAGCGCTCACCCCACACCGCAGGCTGCCTCCTGTGTATCCCCACATACTCTCAAAAAAGAAATTTTGGTGGAAAAATTTAATGTGACTTTTTTTTCCAAAGGTAAGATCCTAAATGGCAGGTACTTATTCCAACTTTAGCAAAGAAACTAAAACTATAAACAAACCCACACTTTTAAAACATGCTTCAGCAGCTTCTGTTAATAATTTGTTTCGATGCCTGCTTAGCTTACAAAACTGTCACCATAGATTCTGGCATGTAAAAGCTGCCCAGTGGGGTAAATACTCACCAAAAAAAGGAGCTGAAATTTCACAGAAAAATTGCTACATAGGATCTGACTTGGCCTTCAGCTTTGCACCCCCAGCAGAGCTGTTCACTGACTTTTCCAAGCACGGTATTTCACCAAAATTTTGCAACATGTGCTTAGGCACTTTCTGTAGGGAAGGATGGGCATAATTGTGATGGGAAAACAGAGGTAACAATTAAATCAATTAGATTTCAGTTGACTTAGGACGGAGCAAAGCCTTTTCTTAACCATAGTCCATGGAGGTACCTACTTGAAATTGTTAGGAAATGGGGCTTTAGAAATGTAAGAAATCTTGCAAATGCTGAGATTCTAGCCAAAGCAAATGATGAAAAATCACGCAAACTTAATTGAAAAATAGAAAACGAAAGAGAGTAACAGATTTCAGTTCTTAGAATGTCCTCCTCTTCTCTGTGTAGGGAGCGAGCTGCAGAGCTGCTTGTCCCACTTGTCTCCGAAGCTACCGCAGTGCCCGCACGTTGCTCCTGGCTCACGCGCAGGGAAGCTTTTCAGCAAACCACCAACACCACAGATAAGTAGCATGTCAGCTAAAAGCCACAGTATTACGTATCAATACTTTTGAGTGAAAAAAAATTAAATAATGGTAGTAATAATTATAAAGGTAATTTTCAGCAATGCAACATGTACTTATTATTATATATTACTTATAATTTATGTTTCAACGATTCATTTAGATTACTATATTCCACTGGTATCACAACACTTCACTTCCAATAGGATATTTAGAGCAATGCATCTTCATTAGCAACTTTCATCCACATACAGAACAGTGTGGCTATTTGTCTTATGTCAGTGGATTAGGAATGATGTTCCCTTTGCATTGCAGGAAAGGATATATGTCCTTTACACAGGACATACACTCCAGTCATCACAACACTTCAATCACAGCAGGAGCAAACCTCAAACTCTCTTCTGTTTTCTGTGTTGCTATCTAGCAAAGCCAACATAGGAAGGTTTGTTATAAGACAAAGGTTGAGAAGGCTGTTCAGGATTCGGGTTTAGATCTCATTAAACTTGTAATCTACAAGAGAACAACTGGCAAGATGAGGTTTTGCACAGCAGTTTTGTTTTTAAGGTAGTTTTGCAGGTAGGCTTTGGTTGTTCATAATGAAAAAGATGACTGTGAGGAAAATTTTGATAGAAGTGAATATGCTGTATAAATAGACAAATTTAACTCAATTTTACAAATGCACTTTGAAGGAGAAATGCTTCAGCTAGATTTCTTATTGCATGGGGTTTAAAGGTTATTTGTACAAATCCATTACGAATTTGACAAAAGGCTATTGTTATATTCTTAAAAGCATACAAACAAGTCATTATGAAACAAAAGCGACTAGATGTATAAATAAGTCCTTTATATATATATTTTAGTGGTGATGCAGAATGCAGAAATGGTTAACCTAAGAGTGGAGGAATTTTAAACAAAACTGATGAGGTGCCTGGAAATATTCATATGAAGATAGTTTGATAAGCCAGCATAGCAAAACCATAGGATCTTCACTTAATTCCTGTCTGACCTGAATATGCCCTTGTATCAGATGAGCAGAATGGAAAATTCAATGTTGATCATTTCTCCTTTCTTGTATTTATCTTGTTGTCCTGTCTGAATTTTGCTGGCTGTTAATGTTTTCTTGTGTAAGATTTTATACAGCTCTATCTTCCTACCTAGACTGAAGATCCCTCATTCTGTGGGTAATATGGAATAAAACAGAGAGAGGAAGCCCTTAGTCCTTCTGGACAACAGTTTAAAACCAATCAAACTTATGTTGTTCTTTGAACTAAACAGTCTGTTCATACCTTCTTTTGGTTAAGTGCATTACATACTTTGATGAAAAATACTGGAACAGTTTTAGCAAAGTCTCTACGTATCTCTTTAAGATGAAATATAACTCAATGCCTTTGTGAGAATTCTTCCCTTTGTCCAGAAATGCACTGGTTATTTGCATCAACTTTCTAAAGAATTTAAATGTTTAGCTCCACATGCATATGGCATGGCTGAAATTATGCTTCTTGTAATTCTAGATACAGATGAAGGTTCCAAAAATTAATTTTGAGAATAAGATGAAGCATTTAATGAGAAAAAGGTTATTTTAAACGAGTAAAGTTTCCTTCATGCTTGCATATCCAGCCTAAGATTAAAGTCTGTCACATTTGGGTTTGCTGTGTTGCACTTAGATATTCTTGTCAATACCAACTATGATTATGACCATGGAATGCTTGTGGTATTTCTTATGTTAAGTAAATAAACTTTCAATAAGTATAAGCACCTAGTTAAGATCAGTTCTACAAGACATTTTGAGACCTTCCACTACATGTACACAGTACCACAGGCATGTTCATACCTCTCTACAGTTTAAATTAGTCACCCTGTGCTCTCCAGGGCTCTCCTGGAGAGTTATACAACCTACAGACAATTACACTTCTTGTTGAATTAAACCAAATGCAATCAGAAGGATCTGAAGTATTACTTTTATCAAAAAAAAAAAAAAAAGGTATATAAAAGTACATTTCAGTATTTGTCTTGCTGCTGTGCAGTAGATTTACTTCTGGCTTCACTGTACTACCACGTTACATTACTACTGCTGCAACTGCAATAGCATGACAGATTCTTTATCTTACTCCAGCTCAACTTTAAACATAAACATGATATACTATCCATTTTCAGTAGATCTGAGAAGTTAGCAGCACCATTTAGGAAAGTTCCTTTTCACACACAATATCATTCTTCTGTGATTTCAATACCTCAAGCCACACTCAGATCCTAATAGACTAGCATAGTCACTACTCAAACTGGAAAAAGGCAAATAAAGAAGTAAATGCACCTCTTCTTTACAATCAGCTTTGTGCACTGTTGAAAGATTCCCTATGGACATTTAAGTTTCCATTTTGAGAAGTGCTGATAGACTCGTTCAAACTAATAGAAGAGGAAGTTTAAGGTGAGGTACAGATTTAAGAAAGTACTCAAGGCTAGTTAGACATATCAAGCCATTTAGGGTGTAAATACAGATAAAACATTTTAACTCCTTAATAACATTAAAGGCTTATATCTATAATTTTAAAATATACCATCACTAGAAGATGCTGTTTATCATCAACTTTTCTCTAAGTCATAGAAATGTTATGAATTTAAGTAACAGCTTTTCAATGTTGTTGGCATGATTTAAAACCAGAGTGATAAAAAACATGGCAAATCCGTTGCCATTGCCTGCTTGTTAAGCAAAGCGCCGTGATACACATGCCCTACCATAAGGATGCAGAACGCAAAGTGCTGCTTTGTTATTGGTATGAACTTAGTACAGAACCACCATGGCCAGATTAGCATGACTATTGTCTTGAATGGAAGAGCTCTTGGTATAAGCTTAGTAAAAGCAAAACATGCAAGTTGGACAAAAGAGCAAAATAACTATGGCAGCAGGAAGCCACAAGAAGCTTGTATTGAATTTCTGATAGGCAGGAAAGGAGAAAAACCTTCACCTTGAAGCTGGATCAAGATTGTTGCATCTATGGGGGAAAAGTAAAAGTGACAAGGCAGAGAAAGATGACTGTGAAAATGACAGCACCCGATCAATAAAAACAAGGTGGTATATAAGAAAAACAATTAGAAAAAACATTACAGACAAAATAAGAATTTTATATCGCAACAAAGACTGATAATAGTCAAGGAAGACATAATAAGTAAAATTTTCCAGAGATTGACCAAGCAGCAAGGTAACAGCAGATGATAGGGTTTTTCTTTTTAAAAATAGATGGCATCTTAGATAAATGTAAGGAAGAAGCATAATGAAGTACTGGAAGTTCTTTCCCGAATAGAAGACAGCAAAACTATACTTCTGGCTAGTTGGGGGGGGGGGGTGGGCGGGGAAGGTAGCACTATTTCTTTTCTGTAAAACATTTGCAAACATAAGGAGTAAAAAGTCTAACTTATAATCAGTTGATACGTCACCACCATCTTCTCACATACAGTTAAGACTTTGCCTTTGGATTTTATGATGAGGGCTCTTCCTCCTTTCTCAGCTGATTCCATTGAGGACATTAAATTATTCTAGCACCGATTTTGAGAATAAGGATGAGGAGTTAACTCTTGATTAACAGTTTACACACCTTAAAATTCCATACTCAGGTATTGCTGCTTCTGATGGTTTAATTTATCAGCAATTAATTCCTCAAGGAACTCCAAAAATTGATTTAGCTCTTCATATTTTTCAACATTTTTAATAACCATCTGTGATAGTGCTAAGAATCATACACCACACCATATAATTTTACTCTTCACTTTTTTACGAGACACCAAAATAGAATCAACGATTTTATCAGCTGAGAAGTAAATTCTGTATGATCTATTGGATTCTACAAATAAAAGCAGACTGTTCCTTTAAGATCATTTTAGAAACCCTTCTCAGCTCTCACTTTGGATGAGGAAACAGTTGAGAACAGTCTGTTCTACAGGGCAACTTGGCCTGGATATGTCAGAGATACAAAATAAGAGGATCTAGCTAGTTCATCAATTTTACCTATCACTGGCTCAGCAGCAAGACCAGCAGCTGTGGAGAATGCTGAACCAGTGGACCATTCAGTCAAAAGGACAAATAAATCTGTAACAACTAGAAACATTAAGAGAAGCTACAAACAATAATAAAATCAAGGAGGAGTTTCACACTTCCTGTGGATATAATCAATGTAAAAGGCCAAGAAAATATTTTCAAAGACACTGAGAAAACAGAAATCCTAACCTGAAATCATGAGCAAGAAAACAGAAGATCTATATCTACATATCTTTAAGTGCATCTCAGTTTGTTTCATAGATGTCTTAACTAAATACAAACTATACAAGAAAGAAACAGACAAGAACCTTCACTGTCGTTCCAGCTACTAAATCTTTAGTTTTGTACAAATCCAAATTAATCTTGAAAAGGTGTTCTGATTACATTTTCCACTAATATAAAGCTCCAGAACCCACCAGTGTAACAAAGAGATGATTGTCCATAGCTCACTTGGACAATTCATCAAGAATTTCCTCTGTAGCTAAACCATCCAACGAGCTTCAGTGAGCTTTCTGAACAAATGTCTAGCATCACCTGTTTTTATGAGTGACATGATTTACAGCAAGTGTATACTGTGAAGAACTGTGTTCATGAACAAACTGTTTTCTTCCGTGTTCTCTGTTCACTACATTTTTAAGTGGGATTGAGAACTGAGACTCAACATGCTATAGGTTTGATTAGCCTCAAGGATTTGATTGTTAAGATTTATGTCGTGGGTTGGGGGCAGAAGATAAAATTCCATGGTGGTGAAAAGGATAAAAAGAAAGATTACCCAAGATATCAAAATAAGCAAGACCCTTCTCATAGTCCTGCCTAATATTTTTTGATCTACAGTGATATTTCAGTGATAGGATTTTGTTTAGATGTAACAGATTTTATTGACAAGATAGATAAATACAGTCGAGGTATGCTAAATACTACAACCAAGTTCTCCCCTGCTTCAAGACAATCTGGTACCAGGATGTACCAGTGATTCTAATCTGAAATACATTGATCCCTCACGGGGATGTCAACACCTTTAAGCATTAACTATCATTAGCAAGACACAATATAAAAGATCTTAGTTTCCTAAATTTCTGATTTCCACATGTGCCATTATAGCTCAAGCTGGACAAAAACCTTTCTGAAAAATAGTGAATTCACTAGAAAACATATAATCTTAAAGCACTTGGAGCTACTTACATGTTATATGATGAATTTTCTACATAGCTGGGCTATACAAAGTGTGATAGCAGAATATCAGGAAGTTAAAATATAGTGGTTTGACATCACCTGAGATACACTAAAGGAACTTACAATAAAGTACAGTAACAAAGTACTAAATTTACAGAACTAGAAGTCAATTTTGCTAAACCTGCATTTAGGCTAGTCAAGATGCAAGACTCACATTCAGCTTTCCCTCATAGGTTTCATGTCTCCTCCAAAAATGTAAATCTACACGTTGTATGAAGTACCGTGACCACTGTGCAGTAAAGTATCCTGGGTCATGCTGTTCTTCATTCTTCTGTTGAATCTGTTCACATCTGTAAGCAATTCTTAAATATTTCTTACTGTCACACTGAATGTTTTAGTGCTGTCAAATGTTACATGACAACACTACAGCTTGCACTGAACCGAGTTTAAAAGAAATGGAACCCTCTGGAAACCACAAAGACTATTTTGATACTTTTTTTTCTCTTCTAACACCACAGAAAGAAATACCCACAGGTCTTCTGCCTCCAAAAAAGGTCCCTAAGTGGACCTTCAAACGAATCGCACCACCTGAAATGCTGAATAATGATAGGCAACAAAAGAATTACCTAACTTCTGAAATTTGGACTTCAAGGCTAAGTGCAATATTAAAAATATCAACAACTTTTTTTCCCCCCCAATTTAGCGTATCAAAAACTGGAAATGTAGCTTGGAAACGTTAGGTTAAGATGTTTTAGGAATTTATGAGCTGAAAACAGCAGTTGGAATAAGAATCATCCTACACTGTTGCTACAGCAGTCTTGCATCATATTAACATTTTCCCTAATGAGCCCTTACCTGAGCAACCTCTTCACAGGTTACCTAGGCAAATTCCAGTTTAGAGCATAACTGAAGGAAGGTGCATGTGATTATCAGAAAGAATAATAGGTTTTATTCACACTTGAGCAAGAGCTGTCTCCCTGGAGCTCTGTAATCCCAGCCCTGGACATCCACTGGGGTGTAGTTAACAATTCCAGTGGGGGTGTCTAGTTCAGCAGGGTCATGGTCCAGGAATGCTCCAGGGCAGGGTGTTTAATTAGCACAATGAGCCAAACGGTATTTTTTGAAATATGTCTCACCACGGGATGCTTATGTTAGTAGAAGGCTTGCATGTGCCTAGATGAAAAAATCATTTCTCATCAGTATAACCCTCTGAACAGGGTCCTATAACAGCACACACATACATACTAAAACCAGCTTTGTTCTGGCTGTTGTGTTTGCAAAGCACTGATATCATGATAATACACTCTGCTGTTTTAAACAGATTTTTTAAAAATCTCATTTATTTAATGCACTCATGTTACTATGTAAGTATCCATGGTCTATGAGTCCTAGGATCTATTTTTTTAAGATTAATCAGGACAGCTTTGCTGCTTCTACCAACACTTCAAAATACACTAGAGAAATTAGGAATGTCAAAGAAATACGCTGTGTGCTTACTGAGAACTTACTAGACCCTATGGAAGTGCTGCACAAACAGCTGTCCCTCGAATTTGCAGAACAAACAGATTAAGTAAATACAAGGTATACAAGTCTCCACATACCTCATGCCTTGCCTGAAGTCATTACATCTGTTCCCTGATGTCTGTGATCCAGGGATTGTGTGTGACAAAGCCATCTTTTCATCTCATTGTTTGGAACAAAACCAGGCTTAGTTATTATTTCTGTTATTTTGATCTGACAAACCCTAATACAAGGTTTGTATGCCTACAAAGTCACAGAAGTCCTCAAAGACCACTGTGTACGCAGCTTCATTTCTGAATGTAAGCCTTCCAGCTTATTCCTAGCAATGCATTTCAGACTTTCAAAACTAACTTCATCATTGTGTAACTTCACGTAGTATTGACATTCATCATTCTTAAGTCTTCACAACACTTTTGCTCACCACTACCCGCCACAGCTCTCAAGAGGCCATTCAACATCCTGAAGATTTGAATTACGCACTAACACCAGGATCCTGTTTCAACATGTTGGGTGGGTATGGAATGGAGGTCTTGCATTTATGCCACATAAATCAAAAGGGCATTTCAAAAAGGTAACATGAAAGATTTATTATCCAATTTGCAGGGGTCACTTATATTGCTTCCTAACAAAAGCTTAATAGCGGTGAATAAAATTCAGTTTATGGAAATAATTCATCATATTCCAGAGTAACTAAAATCTCAAGCTCGACTTCATACTGAAGTCTGAATACTCCCCCTCTGTTCTGAAATCCTGTATGTCTCCCATTTTTAGACCTTTCCTTATATCCTAACTCCTCTAGGCTCAGTGAGTGCTGCCAGCAAGCAGCTTGTAGAACGCTGCCACCAGTAACATGGTTGACAAACCACTGGGACCAACAGCACCCAGAATGAAGTGACATCCAAGATCCTACTTGTTTTAATAGCTGTTGATGTCTCCAAACAAGGGTTTCTTAGTGACCAATATGATCTGCTGCTATTCAGACAGGCTCTACATCCAAATAAGCAGCTTCTTGTCAACTTTTGCTTTAAAAAGGCAAAAGCTATTATTTTCTTATGACTGCCCAAATTGAAAGCAGCACCACATGCTAACACAGAATTGGTAGCAATCATCTGCTACACGACCCCACAGCACTCTAATGATCTATCCATCATTCAGGAATCAATTCAAGAGATGTGTCTGCTTTTAAATGAGGTACAAAAGCGACATATATGAGCCACATGAAAATTTTAAGTAAACAGCTAAAAGCACTGGGTTCTACAAAGCACTCCATTTTCCTTTCTTTTTTTTACTCCATACTTTCTTTTTCTTTTTTTTAATCAGAGATTAACTTAACCCCAATTACAAACATATTACTGTCAAAAAATCACAACCTGCTGGACAGACCTTAGTTTAAAACTCGAGTATGAAATATTGTCTCTTCTCATAGCCTTAAAGGTTTCCTGAGCTTCTCACCAGCCTACTGTGCTGTGCACAATAGGTATTATTCCCTTTCTATTGCAAGAAAAATGGAATTGAGGAAGTAAAAACGTACCCAGGTCAAAGCACTAGAGTACAGTGAAATAAAGAAATTCAGAGATTTATACTCTCAAGAAGTATTTGAGGATAGAGAACACATAGAGAGTAAAGTCTGAATCACTGTACAACCTGGCTGCTTTTTCCTTTTAAAGGAATGCTGACCAGAGATTGCAGCCTAAACGGCAATGAACAAAACACTGGAAAGCCATCTTCAAATACATATCTACACTTTCAAAAGACATTAGCATTTAATTTCTCTGATATTGCTATATTGTTGTTGTTGTTATTATCATTATTATTATTATTAAAAGATGCTGCAGCTCAAGTCAGCTTACCTCACTGTTTTTCAGGCATACTTAAAATTCAATGTGTTGGCCAATACGTAAATGGCCTAAACATATACTATCATACTTTTCTGTATGCTGTTACTTTTAGCCTGCAACATATAATTTCTGTCTGGAAAAGATATTGGTTATGGTGTGTTCAGCACTCCTGTCCAACAAAACTCTTCCCTATAAATCTCTGTTCCAGTACATGAGTAGTGAAAACACTTCATTACAATACTTCATACTACCAGTGTTTTACCGCACTGTATTCTCATGTCAAAAATACAGATGATGTGCAACTTGAACTCATCAAACAGAATCCATCAATACAGCATATCTAGGTTAGAAATCTAATTTATTTTGTGCATCTACTGAACACTGATTGAAAACGATTCAGCTGCATGAATAAGCCATTTATTTTGCTGTCCATAAGAAAACAAAGTAACACTTAAGCATCACCAAAAATCTTCATATTCATTTGCTTAGACACTGAATGAACTTCTTTCCACTGGTAAGAACTGAAGATTCCCACTAGATTCTGCTCCTCCTGTGTCTATGAAAGTATATGCTATCATAACTAAGCTAAAAGATGCACAGGTTGGTTGCTAAAATATGTTCCACATTTTCATAGATCTTATTTGTGTGAGACTCTCTGTTTTTAGGAAAAAAAACCAGGGACTAGTGTTCTACATTATGAAAACAGGCCCCTGTTAACTTAAGAGTACAAGTGAATTTCTATCATAAGTTCAGGTTGTTACCAACACAAACATACCAAAGAATTCACCTTGGATTCAAAACCAGCTAACAAAGACTTTTTCTACTCAGGTCAAGTTTTTCTTCATCAACACCACAACGGTGGAGGTAGCAGAGCATTTGACCTAACACCTCAGTGCATCTCTTATTGCTGCGCTGTGGCACTTGCACCTGGACTCACACACTTCTAGGAGTTTGTATCTCCTGTCAGTGTAAATGGGAAGCTGAGTTTCCAAGGGGTCAGTTCGTGTTTAATTCTCTTGGATTACTTCCATTTTATTTGTGGTGTTTGAATAAAACAGAATATACTGAAGCTACTGCAGCATATCCACATTCACCTCATTTCACGGTTTCCGAGCTGACAGTAGCTTCTCCTTTCATCTGATGGCTGAGCCTTAATTGACCAATACAGTTCAATAGCAACATGTGTTACAGAAAGAAAAGAATAAAAAAAAAAAGGAAGTACTAGGAGAAAAGCCCAAATGCCAGGACACTATGATCCATGGCTGTATCAGGTAAATACTGCAAAAACAACAAAACCCCCATCTTCAGCTTTCAGGAAAACTGATGATGAAACAAGCAATATTCCAGGGAATATCCCATCTGGGAAACAACAGAGCACTCTCTCACCTGAGAGTCTCTCTACTGAAGTAAACACAGCTGAGCATTGATCAGGCTCACCTGAGCCCAGGGTTTTGGCAGCTAGAAAACTGCTCTCATATTTCTACTTTATCTTGTTAAGTGGCATCTTAAAAGAGAGAATGATAGGATTAATGGTTATTTTACTTAACTGCCCGAGGGCAATACACACAAATTCCGCACAACAGAAATCTTTGTAATAACAGGGAAAGCTCAGCAGCATATTTCAAGAAGGCCTGGATTTGAAGCAGTGGTTAAGATGACCAGGAAATTTACATCTGAACCAAGATGTAAATAAACACCAAGGTTTTACTCCCTAGTGGTTATTTCGAATAAATCAGCTCCACTCAGCAGATATGATTTCACAACACCAAAAAGCCCCCGAGATTTACAGTGAGCCCCTAAATGAACACTTCAGCACTAATGATTTCCCATATTTGTCAATTTTGTATTTTTTCAGTAAATTGCTTATATAAATTAAATCTTAAAAATTCAGACTGAAGATCAAAGACTCAGGTTTCTTCAGGTAAGAGTGTTTTGCATCACATGCATATCATCTTGTCTCTGTATCCCATGCTTGCTCTGAATCCAGAGTGCATAGGAAATTACTGTAATTTTTCTTCCTTTTCAACTGGACCACTACTGTATGAGCCAATTTTTATAGTTCTAATTGTCTCTAGTGACTAATTTACCATAGCTTTATCCTGCAGTAACGTATGAATGCATCTATCAAAGAAGCTGCTGGTACAAATTTTCCCAAAAGGAGTAGCAAAACCAAATAAAAGGTTGAAACTGGGAAAGGGAAAACTTAGTGCGGACACTGTATCCATCCCTACTTGTGGGAATGTTAAGCAAGTCAGATATACATGTATACCCTACTGGGGCAAGATTTACTTATTTAAGTAATTCAGAAATGCATCATCTGTTGGAGTAACTGTTGCACAGTTTGTTACCTAAAATTCCTTGGTTTTCTCCTAATCATGTAAGCTGTTCAAGTATTCTTTCCTACTAGCAGCTAACAAGCACCCGATTCTCATGACATCTAACACTAATGAAGGATTTTATTTTTTCCTCAGCTAGAGCCCTGAAATGTGCGTCATTTGTCTTGCTGGCTCGGTAAAACAAGGGCAGTTAATATACTGTGCTCTCCCGTTTTTCACCTTCTCCAGACTAGTGCCTTCACCAAAAAAAAAAAACAACCTGTTGCTTATTCCATTGTAGTTAAGGAAACTTTCTCTTCATCACTGGAGAAACCAGACACAATTTCCATGGTAGCTACAATCTTCATTACAAATAAGCTAACTCTACACCTTGATTCCCATGGTATTTCAGGTAGATTAGCAATAAAAGTGCCTACTCTTTTGTTCTACATTAAAGTGATCATTAGCAAAATGATAAATAGTCCCCTTGAATTTTGCAAGGGGTAGCAGCAACGAAGCTCTACGGTAGTTAATGTACATCATCACATCCTTTCTGCAGTAATACCAACTATATTTCCTTGATTTAAATAATATTGTTCTAGTCCTGATGATCCCCTAAAAAATCTCTGTACTCTGCTAGAGTCGCAGAGATTCCCCAATTATTTTTCCTTCCTGCAGCAGTTCCACTACAATTAAAAGATTACGTCTCCTGAACAGAATCTAAGTAATGGAATGTGCGCAGAGGACCGTGGGGTGCACACCTTCCCTTCCTTTAGTCAAGCACTGGCACTGCTGGACACCAGCACGATTAAATGCTCCGGTAGCAGCTGCCAGCACAGAGACAATGGTCTCCAATAAGTATTTTGTGGTTTCACAAATTTATATTTTACCTTCCCCAAGGGGCTACTACCCATGCATACAAAGCAACAACTTCATTTATGCTTCTTTCAGAGTTCACACACCATGAAATTTAGAAAAAACGTTTGTTTTTTTTTCTTTTAAAAGTGCTATTTAATAGACACACAATGTTACCAAATATTAATTCATTTATTTTAAACCACTTATTTTTTTATTTAGACTTTAACTTCCCAATCTACTTTGGACCACACTTTTCTAAATTTATAGGACTCACCAGTGGGCTACAAATCAGTGACAGACAAAATTTTCCTTTGTTTTACTCTGAAATTTACTGCTTTGTCTCCAGGAAATCTTGAAACGTTGCATGACAAATGGTCCGTGACTTAATGGCATTTTAGCATACCGCAAGGGTTGAAGCTGAAGGTTTTAAGTATTGCTGAGCCAGCCCATGGTTGCATTAAAGATTTAGCAATTCAGAGCTGTAAACTACAGTTTATTCATTTCTCAGTCATAAATTAAGGACCAATGCCTGAGCTCTGGAGTAAAACACTAATGTTAATAATTTTCATTTTATAGTCTGAGCTGTTTATTTGTCGCTTACATGTAAAATTGCAATCAAATCCATTGCAGAAAGGTCAAAGAAACAGAATAAGATAGAGCTGAGCCGTCTGCATTTTAAGACAAGTTTGAAAAAATCAGCATATTTTCTGGTGAAGCTGAAATAATTTCAACCTCTCAAAAAATAAACGCATTTTGCTTTGCTTCAAGACCAAACATTCATTTTCCTTTCGAGCAAACCTCAAAATAGGGAGATTTAACTAGAATGAGCACTCATGGCACTGTGATCCTGCTAGCTAGCTACAGATTACAGTGTGTAGAAACAGAAAATATACAACTCGTTCAGGAGCTACACACACATTTTGCCATCTGCTTTTTGCAACCAGCTAAAAAACCCTAAAACTTTATGCAAAGCTACCTCCTGTCCCACTTGTCTGGCTTTTAAAAGTATTAATGCAGCCACTATTCCAGAATCTGTGATAAGACAAACCTACAAACATCCATGGCGAGCGCGGGTGATGCTCGTGCTTCCCACTTCTGCTTCACAACAGCAACACTGTGCATAGTTCTAGGGTGCAGACAGAAGGCTGCAACATAATCACGTACAGGAAGGATGAGTTTTGATTACGGCATAGGAAACACATACCTTTCCTTTTCTGCCAGAATTCTCTGGACAAATCATGTAGTGTCTTGGTATTTCAGACCCCACATATCTGAAAGTCCATTCATGTAATTAGATGCATGCTGTGAAGACTCATAAAACAGCATTAGACAAGCTAGCTCTTATGCTGATGAGTTTATTTAAGTACCACAGATATATTGATATTTAAGTACCACAATATATTGATATTTACCATTGTTAACATTCTAAAGTTCTGAAAAGAAATTACACACATTAAATAATGTCTTATCTTCTGTTGTTCTCTCATTAAGATGACAGATGCCACAGAGTAAAAAGATGGTCACAGACTGATGCATTATTTTGCCTTATATGTATCTTTTACAATCTTCTGTGATTTATAAAGCTCTGAAGAGTCACTACATTTTCCAATAGGATGTGAAACAAGCAGGAAGAAAATTAATGCAAATCCTTGTAAATACAATAAACCTGAAGAAGTCAGATCTTTACTGAATTCAAAATGGTCAAACAGAATCAAATTGTAATCCGATTCATGCAAGAGACACAAGACTTCTAAAACTCCCTCTAGGAAAATTATTCATAGAGGACTTAAATTTAATATTCAGTTCCATAAAATTACAAATTCTGCATTTAGAGTGTGAAGATCTAAGATTTACTGTCAGAATATTTCTTTTAAAGCAAATGTATATGGAAGCATGACTTTATAAATACAAATTAATCTATGGATTTCATGACCAACATGTTATTAGACCAACTGAAACATGCACACCTAGCAAAAAGACAGAAAAGTACAATCTGCCTGCCCACACCAGAACAGCAACAACAACATGAATTCCCTTGTAATTTACGCTACTAAAACAAACAGGCAAAATTTTATCTGAATTGATAACATCACAAGATGCACCGCATCATAGCTATAGAAGTGTCTATTTATGCCACGTGTGCTTACATGTTGAGACAAAGCAGACCAAGGTGAATGAAAAGACTTCCATTGATTCCAAATGGCGGAGGAGCATACACGAAACAGAAGCACACTGAAATTCAGGAAAGTTGGGCAAGTCATCATAGAAATATCGGCATATATCACAAAAGATTAACTGACTTTCAAATGTGCAATAAACATTCAAAAATTAATTATAGTCAGCTGTGACACCGTTTTGCCCTATCAGCATTATCAGAAAGATGAAAATAAAGCAGAAAAACAAATCCTGCTTTAAATTAGAAAAATAGAACTTCACTCCTTTGTTGCTTTAACTTTCATTCCCAGTAGTGGGGGAAATGGGGTGGGAAATCATACAGCTGAACTCTGCTCATTTTTTTATACATATGAATATACACTTACACAAAAGTAAATAAAATATTTTACATATACACACACAAAAATACTCATTTTGCACAATTGCATGGTAAGCATTTGTAGGAATAGAAAATAAAAATAGTTATTTTAAAGATTGTACCCACTTCAAAAAGCTCAAACTTGATGTGTATCAGCTTAGCAAAAAGTCATAAAATGTGCAACATGCTAATGTTTACTACTGCACCTACAAAAAGGATGCAGGAGCAAAACAGTGGAAGTAAATCTGCTACTGAAGAAAATGTTGCAGCACCTGCATGGATATGTTTAAGTGCCATGTTCTTTCTAATCTTCTTGTTACATTGAAACAGTGTAAAAGCCTCATACCTAGCACATTAACAGCTGTGGCTATGTTAGCCTTTGGAAATCAGAAATTTTCTCAGCAAATGACAGCTAAAATATCCATTGACAAACATTCCCCATTCCCCACATACAGCATATCTGATACAAGCATAGCCCTTGTCTGGGCCATGTTTTCCTGTCAAGTTATAAAAGTAGGCATGTGAAGAGAAGAAAACAACTCAAAAATTTATTAAAAGTTAAACAATGTATCATAAGCCAGGAAGTGTCCACCAAAATATATCAGAAAAATCAGTATTACAAATGGAAACAAGACCAGAAGCTGCTCAGAACTACGTACAGCAGAGACAATTGCCCATTATTTTATGCCAGTAATGATAGGAAGTATAAAATCACTAGGCAGTGTGACAAGACATACACTCAAACTCTAGTAGGGATTAAACACGCAAAAAATCCAAACTGATCAACTGTAAAATTGAGATCATCTGGTATTTAGAGAATTATAATACTAGAATTCCATTAGAATTCCATTTTGTAGATATATAAAGATTAACATTTGTTTAAACTCTGATGAATCTGCCAAGGAAGATGGCTTCATCTAGTGGAAAAAAGACAAGGGAAAGAAAACAAACAAACAAACCACACACATACAGAACTTGTGATTTAAGGCAGTAGAATCCAAATTTTTAGTCTTGTAAAGAGGCAAACTAGTGTTTAATAACACAAAGCAGTCCTAAGTTGTCTATAGGAGAAAGCACTGCCCTATGTACTTGGACAATTCTGAAAGTCCTCCTGGGAAGCTGCATTTGTAGTTGCCTAGATACTTTTAAAAGGCTGTCATATTTCACACATTTTTGTTTACTTTTTATTTTCTCATTAACAAAAAAAAAAAAGAAGGCAGCAGCCTCAGTCTGGAAAGGTCATCGTTGTATAGATAGCAAAATAGTCTGACTCTCCTCTACAAAAGGATCATTACCTACAAAGCTATCTGAATTTCTAACCCAGCTTCAGTGGTTATTATTGGTCACTAAAACACAATGGAACTGCTGGAGCACAAGGCCACACAGGCCTCGCATCCCCAGGGACCTGGCAAGAGCCAGCTGTGGCAGTTGTGTGGGGCAGAGCCCTCTCATATTGCAACACTTGAGAGAATTTTGCAGTGAAGAATCAGGTCTTGGGATAATAGGGTAAAAGGGCAGCTATAAATTTAGTTCTGCCTGGAAACAAGAAATATGGGACAGATACAAGATAGGAAAGCAGGCCTGAATACTAATGAAACTGTGGTAATGGAATAAGACCAGACAGGAAGGTTACTAACAACAGCTCTCGGTGGTATCTTCTGCAGATAGCTTCACATTGAACCATGAAAATCACTGAATAAAAATTCAAAAGCTTTCTTCTTGAAGACAACATTCTGACTGAAAAACTAAGGAAGCAAGATAATAGCAACCCTGATGTAATAATAATAAAAAATTAATATTAAATTAGAAATCAAGAATCACAGAGATCTTGGGTTCTTCTTATACCTTTGCAAAATTTCTGCTACCAATGGCCTCTGTAATTCTTTCACTTATGGAAAGCGCTGCAAAAAGACTAAGAGATATAATAAAACATTGTAATATTCAAGGAACACTCAGTAGCAGCTCATTTTGCATTATCTTGATTGTAACATGCTGGGAAAACAGACTATTAATACCCTGTAAATAGGACTGGGTGCTGGTTTATTACAGGATGGTGTTCTAATTGTCCTTGCTGCTAGAGCAATCATTCATATCGGAAAGCACTTAGACCAGGACTAAATAAGAGGCAGTTACTCTACTAAGAGCTGTGAAAGGTTTCTTTAATATGTTTCTTTTAAACAAAGTACTTTGAGGAGCTAATGTGAAGCAGATGTTTCTGAATTACCCCAGAGAATACAAAAAGACCTCTTTCATCATTATGTGGAATAAAATATTTTCCTAGGTAAATGCTGGTAATAAAATTTTCCCACAGGATTCCTGTTGATATTAGGTATATTATCTTACCCTAAATATAACAAGAACTTAATTTTCATAAAAGAAGCAAGTACACAAATTTGCTGGAAGGCAATAGCAAAGACCTTAGAGCACCTTTGAAAACTAACAGGTTTCCTACATAGTTTGCAACTTGCGATGGCTTCCATAACTTCTTTGAACAATTTCCTCAACTCATAATTATTCCAAAACTCAAGAAGATACTTTTTTCAGTGCTGAAGAAATGAGGACTGCTGTGGTCTTAGTCATTCCAAAGACAGTCCTACAAATGGGATTTCCTATTCCATATATTCCTCAGGTCTCCTAACTTGGCTGTGCTATGATTAAATCTGGCCAAGTGCTTAGAAATCAAAAAAAAAAAAAAAAAAAAAAAAAAAAGGCAAGCTATTTTTGAGGCTGAATTCCATGGTAAATCTAATAAGACAGCCTGGTCTAGAGAGGTTGATGTGCAAGGAATAAGGAATATTGAGTCACCATGGGTTTTTGGTAGTTCTACAGGAGCACTCTACTAAGGATGCTACTTTTTGAAAAAAAAAAACATTGTAGTTTCAGGTGAGAGAAGTGCCAAGCCAGGCAGTTTCCCCATAACAGCTCCAAGACATTAATTTGAAACTTCTGTGCAGGAGAAGCTGATTCTCGCTTCCAGCCTGGGTAATCAAATGGGTCAGGCCATTCCCTTCCCTCCCTGCTCGCTTGCAGAGGTGTGTGCCGAGGGGTGGGCAGTTCATATGCAGTCACTTAGTCAGGAGACGTGACAACCACGGCAGCTCAAGTGCTGCCCAGATAACAGTGGGTCAGTCTGAGAAGTGGGAAGCCACGACCAGTACCACGAAGAGACCTACCTCACACTTCTTTCCATTCTTGTTGAGCACATCTGATGCAGCGGACCAAATAATTATCCTTTAAAAAGGGAGAAGGCATAGCAATGAATGAATATATCTCACCCATATAAATCAGCTTGAACAGTTTTTATTTTATACTCAAGAATCTTAAACAAATGACAGTAACTTTTTGCAATGTCACAGAGGTCAACACTTCTGAAAAAGCTGGGATTCTACACTTTTTTCGCATGTCCGACATCAAAAAGTAGATTCGGAGCAGAGAACTCTACTATTTGCTCATTTAAACTAGACACTGCAATCTAAATTGTTTAGAAAAAACAAGCACTTAGCGAGTTGCAAGTCTGCCACTGAACCACAAGGCATAACCACACCATTTGTAAAGGAAACATACATACAGTGCTGATTTTTACTGGGCATCAGACCCCTGACCTGCTTTCACACCTCACTCATTAGTTTACTTTTCCAGTTACTTGCAGTATAACATGTTAATCTGAACGATGGATTCTGATCCTTGAAGCCACCAAAGTCAGTGGAAGCATTTAGAGTCTACAAAAGATTTCCAGGGGGTTTAAAACATATAAAACCTTTATTCAAGAACTAGAAGAGAAAACCTTTCCCTTCAATTTTAAATAAGTAGACAAATAGTTATTGTTAATATGGCTTAAATACTTAAAAGTTCCATGTCCGTAAGACATGAAAAAGCATCAGCCAGTATATGGTAATGTGAGCATGGAACAAAAATACACTATTGACAGGTAACTATTTGTGATGCATTGTTCCGTTATACAATTTGGAGGATATTATTGCAAAATAGAAGACTGCTGCTATATTGCTGCAGGAAAGTTTGTATGAAGATCATAGCTTTGTTTTTATCATTCTCTGCTTATTTGAAAGAAACAAACGAAATCCACCTTTTTCTTTTCTAACACTTTTTTTGGCTGAAAATAGGAAAAACAAAATGACATTTCCATTCTGAAATTAATGAGTATGTATTTTTGAACAAGCATTTCTGAATTTTAATCTGAATATTTCAATGTGTTATTTATATTTACCTAATCACTTGAAAAATTCTCTCTCACTCCTGTTCTACCATTTTCCTAAAGCAAAGGAAAGCAATATTTCAGGAAATTACTTTCTACTTATAATAAATAGATATTTACATATTAAAAATCTGGGGAACAACTACAATCATAATAGAACACGTGTTTTCAAGGGAGCATTTGTTATAGTAAGAAATTAATAGCCTTAGAACTAAATAAGCTAAAAGCTTAATTTAAGGATGACAATGAAATTTATTACAACTGATTTCTCTTGCACACATATATGTTGCTGAGGATCCAACAGGATTTTATGAGCAGCACTGATTGATCGGGCAAAAATTGTTCACATTTTTAAACATCATCTACCTATTGCAGTTTATAAGATACCTGCATTTTTATTTCCTCCAGACCTATTTTTTGAAATGCTATGATCCTTTGAATTTTTAATTCTATCATCTGTGAAGACCTTAAAGTGTGAACATGCAGACAACAATCATTTTGTCCATGCTTTTGAGCTCTCAGCAAAAACCATTACCTCCACGGAATCAAGGATCTCTTTTCACTCTCAGTCACCAAGTGACTGACTTTTTACATCAAGTCAATCACTTGGTGGTTTTAGCAGCGATCATTAGGTGATAGATATATTTGTGTCTTTTTTCCCCTCTGAATAAAGCTGAATTTGTAGCTTCCAGAGTCTGGTGAAAAAGTAGAAACATTCATAGGTATGGTGGAACAGAGCTTTAATTTTAGAATTTGATTCTTAAAAATACTCCAAAAATGCACATGTGTTGCAATTGCCTTGAGAACTGCTATGCTACCTCAAAAACAGATGCTAAATCACAGCACTAATTACAGAACAGAGGTCCACTAAATCAGATCTGATGCTATGGCACTACTGTTATTGACATTCCTGTTAGCTTAAAAGAGAAAAGTCAAATCCTAGCAGGCAAATCGTATTTTGTACATCTCTTTGTGGCCCTGCAAGGTTGAACTTAACACCTGACCACCATGTACTAGTAACAAAATCAAGCAGTGACAACCCATTCTTCCACTGTTGGTTCATAACTGGTTTCAGTAAGGTGCGCATGGATGACTGTGTGGTTACAAGAGCAGAGCCACGTGAACAGTGCGTTATGAAAGGCTATTCTCAAATAAGGGTCTAACTGAATAACAGCTCTCAGTCAAGGTGGTGACGTCTCACTCAAGTGTCATTTTAAGAACCAGGAAAACATTATCTCAAATGTCAAGAGGAACAAGGAAGCAAGAATAAAGAAAGGCAACCACTCGAAACTGTTTCAAAAGAAAAAAAAAAGCAAGTCATAAAAAGATAAATTCTTAGAATTCTCTTTTAGAAAAACCTTTCCTGTGGTCAACATAGGTTCACATTGTTTTTCTGCTCTTTCTGCTATAAACAGTGATGTCATTTGCAGAACTATTAAGCCCACATACACACACGACAGTTTTTTCCATTATAAATTCAACCTAAGGATTTCCCACAACTGCAGGTCAGACAGTAGCTGACTCACAACATTTAACTAGGCCATATGTATTACAAATGAAAAACATAGACTTAAAGGGGAAAAAAAATTCAGCTACTACATATTAGAGAAGAAGTCATGCTCATTTGAGTAGCACCCAAAAGTATTTTTCTATCTTTACACTAAGCTATTTTCTGGAAAGCAACATCTTTAAAAGTACAGTTACACTGTGATAATCCAACACATACAGGTAAAACAATGTTTTAAACAGATCACACCTTTCCGTCCCAGAGATTCCTAAGCTGCTTTATAAAAAAACCAGACAAACCACTTGACGGAAATGTATTTTCTTATCTAGAAAGTGCACAATACAGAGCAGCAGAGGACGTATGGGGCCCATGTTTGTACACAGCAGAACAGTTTGGACTAAGGTTTTGTAGCAAAAAACACTGAAAAAAGGCTGTTCTCCCTCAGTTTCTCTATACAGCCTATATTTATCACTGATAAATTAGCTTTTCTTGTGCAAAATTATCACTAAAGAAGGACTTCTAGAACTTTTTTGCAACAATTGTTTTGCCAGGCCCCCTCTGTCCTTGGTTACACGTGATCTCTCCTCATTTTTTCTGTCAGCATCCAGATGGCCAGAGGGACCATTTGTGATGATTCAATGACATTCTCAATGGGCACAGCCCCCGCCAATCACTCTCGGAGCTGTTAGCAGCAGTCCGCTTCTTGGGCTGAACCTGTCAAGTGCTGACACCAGGGGTCTTACCAGACATCTGTTTAAATGAAGAGATCCAAATTCCTGCTGATTAATTACCTTTTTCTGTGAATAAATAGTAGTATAATGAGTTAATTAAGATACATGTTCAGTTAACCTAATTGGTGTCACGTGCTCTGCTTCATATCAGATGCAAGGAAAGGGAAATGCTTTGCTGCTTTAGGACATATGCAGTGCATACGCACAAACAGACTACAGTTTTATCTATGTAGCCATTGAGATAAACCCTGGCCAAAACCCCTGCACACCACGAAATTAAACTGTGGACAAACCAAATTTATCCTATCACAGATTCAAAAACTTCAAATTAATTTGACTCAGTCTTAAAGCCTTACAATACAAGCAGAAAGAATCAACAAGAGATGGAAATTATAGCTGGCTTCCTGCTTAACATTACTAAAGATTATTTATTTTAATGTGCATAACTTGAAAACTGAAACCAGTGACTTCAATGTGTTAGCTTTGAAGAATACATCAAGTAGTGACAATAGAGCTGTTATCTTCTATGAATATTCATGGCCTGAACTATTACAAAAAGTTACTTTCAGTCTATTCTAGGTCTTCAGCACACTCCAAAGAAGCTCCTGCTGTCCTCTGAGTGAAATGTAGCTGACTGGGCGGCAGGAATCTCCCAAGCGTCATCTCTGATTACGCACAGTGCTCGAGTGAGTCATGCACAAGACAGCTTCAGTTCTACAAGTTCTGCTACGGCTCCATTTGCACAGTTCATTTGCTGCTCAGACTTCCCTTCCCACAGCATCCCCAGTATTTATACTGAATAAATGATACAAATTCCACCCCCAAAATCATTCCTGACTATACTCCTTTGTCCTGGTTTTGTTAAAAACAAGTTTCTCTTTCAGTGAATTTTCCCTGTCAGCTAAAGTCTTCCTACTAACTGCAGTTTTCCTGAAAGCTAGATACATGTTTTGGTAGACATGGCAATGGAATGCGAGGTCCTTGATAAGGATGGATGCACATCCTGCGAGAGCAGTGAACTGAAACAGGTGACCAAAAAACTGACCAAGTATTCCACCCATTCACATCATACTTCATATAAAGGTGGGGGATCACGAGGATCTCATCCCTTTTCCTTATGGTTGACATTGGGAGAGGACCTTGCGAGTTGTCCCTGCGAACTGAGGCCCAGTGACAGACTGAATCCAGCCGGAGCAGTTGCCGGGACTTTCAAGATAGAGAAAATAATACAAAATATACAAAACCTATTTTTATTGGTAGCATTAGTAAAACATTTTTAATTTTTCCAACTCTCTTCTCTCTGTCCTTCTTTCGCTCCCAATCGCCTGTCCTTAGTGGGAAGGGGGGAGAGGGAGGGGCTAACAGGGGAGAGGGGGTCTGCCATGGTTTATTGTCACCCTGCAATCAAACCTCAACATCCTTCTATCCTGTTCTACACTGAAGAGGATCATAACTATTTGGTCAAGATCACTCCCCTTCACTCTAAGCAATAAAAACAGAGTTTGTTTGGTTTTGTTGGTTGGTTGGTTTTGGTTTTGTTTTTAATAGTCATTAAATCTACAGTGTTTTACAGAAATCTAACAATTTGAAAATACTTTCAGAGACTTTCATGAGACATATCAGAATATATCAGAAATATAATACGAAATGAGTACTGAGAGACCCATGTCACTCAAGTAAATAAAATAATATCCATTTTTAAAGCTGGTCTACTTTTTTTATACAGGACTTAGCCCAACTGGAAGCTGACACAGTTATTTACAGCTAGGAGAGCTACTAATGTCAGAGCAAGGAGGTTATTTTGCTAAATAAAAGTTGAATTTTAAGAGCTAGAACATGAGAACTTACAAAGTTTATATGCAAGTTTCAGATGAGGGCATTGTACATTGTCTCAGGATCATTAGGCTGGAAGAGAGGAGTGTAGGTCATCATTTCTACAAACCTGATGTTGTAACACAAAAAAACCCCACCGTCATCAGTGCCATCGAAAAGACTAACAGAAAAAATAACTCAATACTAATAGAAAGAAAATGTGATAGATCAGTATGAAATAGGGCATAAACCAGAACTTCACTCTGGAATGCCATAAACTTCACATTCCTATAGTTGCAAAGGTTTTCGGAGCAGAACATAGCAATGTTTTGACTATGGTCTTATGCGCTCTTTAATACAGAGGTTGCTATTGCAACACTTTGCATGGTGTTTCTTGGCTGAAGTTGGAGATATGTTTTATGAAAACATTTCCAAGCTATCAGGCTCCAAAGCCAGTTTTTTCTAGGTCTCACTGAAGAAGCCCTGATAATACCACACATTTATATCTGGTTTAGTCAGCTCCAGACAGTTTGTGATGACAAGTGTTTGATACTGAGGTGTGCAAGAATAAAACAAGGCACTGTTCTGAGTACACCAGTTTACACATTAGCATTTCTTAAATACTTGATATCATCATCACCTTTTCATCTCACTTTTTCTACTGAGCATTGACTTTTCTGAAAATCACTGCAACTTCGCAATAGATATCAAACATCCCTTTAGAGTCTAACTTTCCGTGACTGAAAACACCATCGGGGGCATCTATAGAGAAAATCATTGCTTAACAGTAATTCATAATACTGTTTTACTCAGTTATCACTCACAAATCTACCTACTCCTAGAGACTGCATACTGCTTTGCTTTGTTTTTTCTCCTATGTATCTGTGGTTGGGATGGCCTCTTTTTTTACTGAGAAATTGTGTTTCAGATCTAAAAATCTCACCACTGCAAACAAGATTTTATCTGTGGGACCTTGTCTCAGAGTTACTGAACCAACTGTTTGGAAGCAGCAGCTACACTTAGTAGGAGTGCATGCACAGCACTGGAGCTCCATGGGAAGAGCCCTGCGGACGGTGTGATTCACAGCTCATGCCAAAACCTGGGAATTATATTGCACGTTATCAGGTACCCTGTAATAGGGTCTTATCTATTCATTAAGAACATCCAGACACAGACATGCACCACTCCAATCAGGAGGAAATCTGGAGATCTACTATAATCATCTTGAACGGTAAAAAAAAAACCAAAAACGTAAAAGCCTATTTTCAATTACAAATTTGCAACCAGAATGGGAATCTTATGTAACATCTTCAGAGAAGCAAAATTAATCTGTAAGATTGGATAATATGGATTATTTTCCATCACAAAATTTCTTTAAAAATAGTGTTTGGAGGCTTTTTATTCTCCTAAACTTTCCTACTTTTGTCTCATACTTCTGCTCTCTAAAAAATGGCTCAAAGCAGCTGTGTTTCCAGAAAGTTCACGTGTATTTCTCTCCACATCTTTTGCACATGTTACAGCAGCTTATGATAAAATTTTCTCACATTGTCATTTTCTGTCTACTAAACAAGAAACTAAAGCATATTATAGTATTCCACAGCTTGTAGCAAGTTTTGAACCATCCTTTTGAAAACTAAATAATATAAAGATGCTTAAAAGCACTCATTAATATCATTACATTCCCCCAGTTAATCAGCAAAGAATTTGTTATTCTGATAATTATACACAGCCTGTTTTAAGTGCCAATACTATATATAAAATCTTCTAAAATAGCTGCTATATTTAATGCCAGTTATAATCAGTCTCTTGCTCCTATTAATCTTACCATCTTCCAAATGTTCAGCTATAGGTCTCCATTTCTAACGCAAATGTACAGACAAATAAATACTCTTTCTGTACAACATTAATGGTGACTTCATGTCATATATACCCAAAAGACTCCACAGATATTTATTGCCTCCTCTTAAAAAGGAATTGTGTCCCTCATTCTTCAGTCTTCCCACTTTGTAAGGCAGACGCCTGTCTCTTCCATGAATGCTTTTTCTTTCCACTTTCCTCCAGCTACAAACAGCCCTCCTTCTGCCTCCCTTGGGTGTTAGATTCCCATTGCTGCTACTCCTCCAGTCTTTCCAATTATACATCTATCAGTCTCCTCTCTCCCAGGAACAGAGACACTTTCCTCCTGCCATATCTGAGCCTCTCCTTATTCCCAATCACCCTAAATCCTCCTCCTCAAAATAAGATGGTATCTCTGAATGAGGTCCTGCTCTTATCTTCCACAGATATTTGTGCTTTGATTTTAGCAAATGGAAGGACCTGACAGTCACTTGAGCCAGAAATGACAGAGGCATGAGAGGGTATCTGCTTCAAGCTCCATTTTGTAGCAGATCTGTTATTCCCTTATCTTTTGCAAAGCCTGGAAGTAGAAAAGAGACTTGTCCAAATCACAGCATTTTCAAATGGTAGCCCACAAAAAGGTCGAAGGAAAGATGTTGCTAGCCCATTAATGATCTGTGTCCACATTTTGCCCCTTCCACATTGCAGAAGGGCAGGCACCACATTGCATCCAAAGTGGCTGAACGAAGGACCAGAGGAATCATCACGGTGACACGCAATGTTTAAGTTCCAATAAGGAAATAAGAAGAGGGAGAAATGAAAACACAGGTTACATTTCCAGTTTTAAAGAGAAAAGCACTTCCTTCCCTGCCTATAGTACTCCATGGAGCTCCCAGTTTTTCTTATATAGCCACATTAGCCGACTTTCTCCCATATTTATCTTTTCTCTTTTGTCCAAATCACAAACCAAATTTGCCTTCATACACAACTACCCCAAAGAGAGATCCTGATTTCTGAGCTCCTGAAAAACCCACCGAAGGGCATATTCAAACAAGGTTATACACACTATACTTGATGCACATGGAAAAGAATTCACTCTAGTGGAGTCATCTGGGCTCCCCATTGCAAGCCCTAGCTATGACAGCAAATTAAGACATTAACTAAGTTAACATTTACCAGATGAACATTGTTTCATGAACTGAAACTCAAATGAACTGAACTGAGGGAACAACCACTTTTATAAACAGGAAATTCTCGTACCTTCAACGACAAAATCGGGATTGCCCTCAATAAATTCATATTTTATATTGAACGTATGGTACCTCTACATGTCAGATGTCTTTTCAACAGTGTTGAGAATTAAATCCCTGATTGGCTGACAGCTGAACTATGGAGAAAAAGACAAATCTTAAACTCTGAAGAGCATTACAGCTTCCTAAATCCTAGTCCGGGCTAATAAATCATTTTATCATTTCCAATACAGTTTCTGTAAATACCTTATGAAAAGATACCTGAAAATAAGTATATGCTTTTTACAATTGTGCAAAACACTTCATAGTACCTGCTTATTCACTTAATCGCATTAACTTCTAGCAAAAGAAAAGGAAATGATGTTCATATGAAAAGAAGAAAATACTTCATGAAAAGTCTTTTGATTCCTTTGGTAATTTTGGAGTATAAAAAAATTGAGTGTTTGAAAAAACTGCACCTACTTATTTATAAGAAGAAAAATGCTACATAAAAATAGGCAATTCAGGAAAAGTTCTGTTGCCAAAAATTCACAGAATTCAGTAGATATCTGCCGTAAGGTACAGTAACATACTAATTAAGGTATAGGAACATGAGCATGAAACTATTTCTGGCTTTTTAACCATTTCAAGCTTTTGAAGAAAACAAGTTGTTCAGTAGAACCAGCTAAGAAATCTGCTCTTCAAAAACTATCAGCAGTTACAGACACACTTCTATTGTAGCTGCAGAACTTTTTGCTTTCTTTTAAATTAGCTTTTATCTCCCTGTTGGGAGATCACTAATAAATAAGGTGATAGAACCTGTGTAAATTGTGCCAAGATTTGATTTCCTCAAGTACACCACTGCAGAAGACAGACTCCACTCTAAGTATAGAAGGCTTTAGGTTTTACTATATGAGGGAGTCACGAAAGAGCAGACACCAGCCAAAAGGAAATCCTCATCTAGCAACACTGAAAAGACAGTTATATTCTCAGAAGTTACTTCATATCATGCCATTTTATGCAATAGGTCCTCATAGCTTCTTCCTTCAGTGAAGAAGTAACTTATTTCTATTTTTTCAGATCCTACTAATCAACAATCAATTTAATTTGAGGAAAAAAAATGTGGATTTTGTTCTGCCCCGGGTGCATTATACAGTAATCACCTTCCTGTTTCACAAGTGAATTAAATTTTTGTTTACTCTGTTGGATTTTCACAAATGCAGTTAAAGGCAGGATATTTGAGCACAAAAGATGTTGATGGTTTTCATAACCACACCTTAAGCAAAAAATACATATTTATGCCTTTTTATTTCCACATTAAGAAACTTTATTTCAGAATCCATGCAGGCACAGGAAATTAAGCCTCCAAAGTGGCACTGCTCTTTAGCTCTCAATGCTTTCATACTAACAGTGCTATTTGAAAACATTCTGTCACTCTGTATGGTCAGATAATTCTGAAAAGTGTTAAAACTGCAAATCAGATATGTATAATAAGTGAATAACAGTGAGCAGCAAAGATTACCCTGAATTGTGAGAAATTGCAGGAGAAAAGATTCACTAAAATGTCAAAAGGGTTCAGGAGTCTCTTGTTTGACACAGGAACATAAGAATTCCCTCAGGGGCAAGATGGAGGTTGTGGTGGAGTACAGGAGAAACTTCAGAAATCTAGTCTATACAAGCTTTTGTTCTTCCCCAGCATCAAGCTGTGAAGCTTTTCTTACTAGTTCTTGATGGAATATGTAATTATTGCCAATCCACATGAAACCCATTATTTTTTATTCTGACTGTAGAAGAGGATTTGAGGTTTCCCTTCCCCCTTCTCATCTGAGAGGAGAAAAGAGAGACACAAGTTTTTCTAATGAGAGGATATATAGATTCCTTCTTCAACTGAGAAGCAACGTCATGATTTTCCCATGCAACTACGATGTGTAGACCCAAAATCCTTGAATAAAGAAACAAATAATATGTTTTGGAGCACATCTCTAGACATCGTGGGGCAGCTCAGAACTAAAATTCAATTTGAGGACAGAGGAATTTATGCTACATCTTTGTTAACGTAGTGAGCTTCTTTAACTGTCTGGATAAGTTCAATGTCTGAGTGGGAGGCTGCAAAATCCATCGCTTTTCAAACCAACTGTCCCCAGTGGAATTTAAGTAATTCAGGCAGATTCTAGGGTCTATTCAGATAAATTTATCTCAGCTCCTTCAAGTGTGCAAGATGGCATTCAAACATTTGAAAAGCAAATTACATTCTTTCTTCCTCCAAAATTAATGTGGAAAAAAATCAAAAGGCTTCCAGAATGGGTATCTGCTCCAAGCTTCAAAGTACAACAACGTGATAAAGCAAAAAAAGGAGGAAAGAGCAGACACATAAGAAAAATGAAGAGCAGCAAAATGCAAATGAGTGCTCCATTTTTTATCCTAAACATGCAGGTCAGACTCAGGCAGCTGAAACAAAAGCAGGACAGAAGTTCTATAGTCCATGGCACAGGGAAATGTGAACGAAGATGATAATGTAAGCACGCCCTCAAAAACTTAGTAAAAAGTAATCAGACTGTTAAATAAAAGTGGCAATAAAAAAAAAATAAGTATCAAGTGTAGCAGATGAAACAAGAGAAGCCTTAAAGCCATACTTCGAACACTAACACGTGCTTGTGCACGCATATTGCATGAGTACTCATATAAAGAAAGATAGGCTACATACACAAGTGACTCCAGGAATACCATTCTTACAATATTAGCCCCAAATTACTCCTCAACATTAGAGAAGACTTTAAGAAGGATTCAAGTTGCCTACGGGGCACAGTAAATGCAGTCTAGTTAACAGAGAGATAACAGATTAGCCTTTAACAGGTTTATGTTGAACATTTCTACTACTGTTTAATAGCACCCACGGTCTTTAGGACTACGCCAGGTTAGGAAGTATTAAGGATAAACTAACTGATAACAGAAAGGCTGACTTGAAAGTTACTACTCTCGGTTTTTTATCTGTCCTTTAGATAAAGATGAATAAAAATAGCAAAGTAAGTTTAGAAATTTAGTAACACACCAGAAAGTCACAGAGGTAAATAGCAACACAAAAGACTAGTTATACTAATAGAAGAATGAGTAATCTATGTTCAGTACCAATACTAAAAATAGGTCCTTAACATAGAGTATCATGTAAGAAATGCTCCTTGCACAATAATAGTTACAAAGCCCTTGGTTTATAAAATTATATATAGAAGGATAATGTAGTTACCGAAAGAGACAATGCATTTACAGTCAGGTGACAAAGTTGTAAAACAAATAAAAGGCCTCAAATGCAATTAAGAACATAATAGTCTATTAGTCTTCAGCAAAAAGAATTAAAGTGGGGTAAGAGTTGTTTCTAGCATTCTTTCTTCCTTAAGCAATAAAAAACCAAAATCCATATTGGATACTATTCCTTCCTCCATCCCCTCCACACAAGATTTCAAGTTGAGAGAGGCACATTTTTTTTAAAAAAAGCAAAGAAAACAAAGTAAAAAAAATACTTCTCCAGCATGCCCATAAACAAAGCAGACGAAGCTACTTAACAGCATCTTCTAGATCAGATAAATGAGTAAGAGTTTAATTTGGGATGAAAACTCCTCAGATTTGACTGAAATAATCCTCAGGACATGAAGTATGCACTGATTTAGTTGACATTCCTACCCAAAAGGCTCCCCTGATTTACACTTACTCTGAGAACAGGTGTACAGCACAGAGGCAGTGCTAAGAATAAACGTATTGCCAGACTTCACTCTATTTGCGCTTTGCCTACCAGAATGTCTCTGTCAACATACCATTCATTTTTGGAAGTGTGGTTTGGAATTCCTAGAATAACACCCAGGGGAGAAAAAAAACAAAAAAACAAAAAAAACACACAACCACACAACACACACACACCCCCCACACCGAAAAAACCAAAACCAAACGAAAAACAAACAAAAAAACCCCAAACAAACACCATCACCATACTCACACCAACCAAAAATCCACCAAAACCCTAGATAAATGAGGATAAGGACCTTAAGTATTTTCCATTTAATAAAGCTAGCCTTACAAATGAAGTGCTCTGGTTGCACGTAGATGCCAATGGAGATCATTTAATTAGTAGAATTTTCCAATCTAAAAAAAAAAAAGGCAAGTGAGAGAAAAATTAAGAGACTGCATCTTGAGATGACAATGTATAGACAAGCCGTTACATAAAGAAGATCACAATTTAAACAGAAAAGTTAAATATATTTTAATTTTCCAGCTGGATCACTTAAAATACATGTAGCAGAAACATTATAAGAAAGGACAGCATGGACAAATGGAAACTAGTCATTCCTGGGAGAGGATATCCTGCCCCATAACAAGTAATTAGCAAAAAATTCTCATGCAGCCAAAGAAACAAGTACTGTGTAGCCCAAATACTACCATGATTTATTCACATTTGGCTACCCAGTCATTCCAGAATTCAGAGGAGCACGGTGGACCCTTTCAGGAGAGCCTGGCATTACCCTAACTCTATTTCCACTGGAGTTAGTAACCATCAATTTGACCAGGAAAAGCAGAGTAAGATGGCAATGACCCAACTCTGAGAATACTAGATCTGGTTGGGGAGAAAGCAAAGAGAGACGTAATCTTTACCCATGTCCTTATTTAATTCTCTCAACTCTTTGAAACCCTTTGACTCCATCCTGTGCCCCACACAGGCTGCAGCTCTTTACACATCGGAAAGAGATGTGCAATACCTATAGCAGACTGGCAGGTGACAGCCTTATCTCAGGTATATGTATTGAAAAAACTGAGGGGGTTTTTTTGAGATTTATTTGTGAGGGTTTGAAAGCCAGTCAAGAGCTGACTGCTTCTCCTATCAAATCACTATCCTTACTAAATCACAACAAAAATATTGGCAAGTGTTTGGTCAATATTCAAGACAACTATAAAAAAATTCAATTGAAATAACTGATACCATGTAAAATGAAACAGGTTATTTTATGAAGGACAAAGAGTACAAAATTGTAGAAGAATGCTAAGTGATTACCCACCCAGCCTAATCAATGGAAGGCTTATGTGTGTTATTAGCAATAGATATATAGAAAAAGTTTCATCAAGTAGAAGAGCACATTTGCATGAAATACTTTGAATAATACAAAAGTGGACATAACTGCCTCAAATGGACAATATCACTTCCAGATAAGGAAAAAAGGCATTACTATTTATTATTTTTTTAGGGGGCAGGAGTGCATACAAACACGGCTGCACATGGTGCCTACACAATACTTTGGATACTTTGAGCTGGAAATTACTGGAAAGATTCTGCTGTAGTTACACAGCTAAAGCCAATGATTGTTCTGAAGACCCACAGCAAAATTGCAATCTGTGGTACTTGGGTTGTAAACATCTCATTTGGCCTTCACATTTTGCATAAAGAAATAACTTGCTTGTTTTGTGATGAAGACAGGATATGTTTAATCCAGCCATCACTGAAATAGCAAGTATAATTCTTACGAGTTATTAAAAAATAAGAAGTATACACTGAATTATACTTCACTATAGTTCAAAGCTTTATTAGAAACAAATACAGGTACACAAATCTATATGTAAGATCTTCATCTCATTACAGAAACAAGTTTAAAACAATGTGCAAGAATTAAGCACTATTTCAGACGAAAAGACAACAGCAACCAGAATAAGAACTCTAGTTTAGCAAAATCTGGCACAGCTCTAGTCCACCTTTCTACCAGTATTTACATGATTGACCTTAAGCTTTTTATTAAATTCAGCATTTCAGTTTCACAGGCTACATATTGCAAATTATAGAAAAATGGGTAAAAGTAGGTCTCAATTTTTCCAATACGCACTTGTTCACTAAGAAAATGAACAATGCCTTCTAGAGGGGTGGATATGAATAGGTCAGCAGACGCACACACTAAGCCAGGAAGAAAGAAGATGCTAAAAATACTTCACATTACCTTGAAGACGTTAGTAGCTGACAGAGTGTTGCCTATTAAAGAATGAAACAACTTTACAAGTAGTAAAGAGGGTCTGGGATTACTGTGAAGAAACACAAGTAACTGAGCACAACATCTGCCCCTTTATATTTTCCCTGTGAACTATAGGAAAAAAAATCCAAGCTTTCCCTACTCATGCTCTTCCGCTCACTGGGGTGCCTCAGGTCAATGTCAATGCCATCTTGTGAAGATGAGACACGGGGAACAAAAGAGAGAGCAGCACACTGGAGGATGCAAGACCGGATTCTAGAGGGGAATCATGTTCTCATTTTGTGATTGAGAAGACAACAAGGAGGTAGTGACTTGTCCTTAGGGATTCTACCTCCAATAATATGATAGATAATTTGTGCAACTCACTAGCCATTAAGTGTCTATTCTCATTCCAGAAAGAGAGAGAGGGCTTTCAATAACCCTGCTCTTCATCTCTACCTTTTGTCCAAACTGAATAAAAGAACATGAGCAGCCCTACCCTTCTTCTTCCAGGGAAGAAAATAAATTTCAATTGAGAACTGTAAACAAAACATTAATCTCTAATAATATTTATGAAGAATTGCACAGTTGTATGTCCTTTACAAACCATCTACTTAATACTTCTAATCACTTTTTTAGAAATAAATTTTTTAAACCTATTTGCTATATGGTATCCTAGAAGATATTCCACAATATGAGTCTTTTACATGCCACAGATTATTCAGATAGAGCTTACAGAAATACATGGTATGCAAATACACCCTTACATAGCATGTGAATAATAATAAAATCAAGAGATGCAAGTAAACTGTACTCTGCAGTGCAACCAACGTGAGCAGTGGGTAATTTCAGTGTCTGTCTACAGCTGGTATCACTGCAGTGATTTCAGCTCAAGTGGAAACTCCCAACCTCACTTCCGAATAGTCACCTGCGGCTTGATGGAACAACCTAATAGCAGGCAGCCAGTGCTGCCTGAGATCCCCTATGGCATCCAAGATGCCTGCACAGCGCAGGCAAAGAGCATAATGAGTCTAAGGGATAATGGCAGCAGAAGGGCAGGAGAGATTCACTACACGGTGGACAAAGTCCTGCCCCTAAAAACATCCAGACGAGCTTTAAAACACTAAATACTGCTCAAAAACTGAGAGGTCATGTTAGCTGCAAAAATCAATTTAACAGCCCCAGTACATGTTCAGGCAGTTACCCATGCTGAGTTCAGTGCTGTCACAGCTTCACACCCACTAATTTATAGTTCCTGCAGACGTAACTGCACAAGCTGCAGCACCACCAGTGACATCAACCAGAGCACAGCCCTGAGGCAGCACAGCTGTAGGTGCACTAAGCCAGATGCTGCTGCAGAAAAGAGCATCTTCCCCAACTCACATCAGCTGCTCCTGGGCCTCTCACACAAGACTAGAAAGTGTAGCTGGCTTGTCCAGCTTGTAGTCTTCTCAGAAGAAATGGCAAAGAGCCAAATGAAAACCAAGGTAAATCTACTTGGAGTTATTTTTCCCCCCTCATTTGCTCATTTAGATTTCACTAGAAACATATCTAGTTTCAGATGTTTCTTTTATGTCTTGTTTATGACTTAGATAAACTTGTTTTCTTAAGCATCTCTAAGAATGAGGTAAATATGTCATTTCAGTTCCCTTGCTTGACATTGACAGACCACTCATGGTAATGTGCATTTTCTCTGGGTCCCAAGACAAGTATTATAGCTAAGAGCCCCTGAATTAAAGAAGTACCAGTTTATAGTCTTTAATATTGAAGTTAATTAGGTAGGGAAAAAAAAGACTAATGTAGAGCACATTAAGGAAAAAAAAAAAGGGCTTTACTTGAATATTTTCTCTGAAAATCCAAACGAACATTCTCATTCTCACATATTCAGTGACTTTAGTAGCAGAATATTGAAAATGTGTTAAAAATGCTGATAAATTTGCAGGGACAAATCAAAGGCAATCTAATTGTGCTGTTTCAACTAAAGCCAGCTCAATGACTAAGCTCTCGAAGGATGTGCAATATAAAGCCTATTTTTTTAATGGCTCCAATTCACTTTCTGCCACTGCTGGTCACCTAAGGAAATCCCAAATGATGCAAGTTTTCCCATTCTAGAGCATTGAGCAAAAATCACAATAGTATTGAATTTAGGTTTTTCAAAATTTGGCTAAGTAAAGGGTTTGTTATTTCTAGTTGGTTAGCTTCAAATTTCTGTGTTTCAGTAATAGCCATTGCAGCCAGAGCCCTGTATCCAAATGTTGCAAGTGATATGTGATAGATAGGAGACCTGAATCTGCCCCAGGACCTGCTGTTATGAGATGGCTTTTTCTCAGCTTCCACAAGAACCACCTTGGCCATACAGATGTTTTCATGGTCCAAGAAAACTAAAAGTACTTATCCCATGTAATCTTTTTTACTTGATATATTTAAACAGTAAAAAGATTAAATCATCCCATCATAAAGCAGTCTCAACCATTAACTAACCTTTCATGTGAATCAGTATGCAAATTCACTAACACATTACACAGGCTTGGGTTTGTTTGTGTTTTGGGGTGGGTGTTTTTGGTTTTGTTGTTGTTGTGTTTGTTTGGTTTTGTTGGGGTTTTTTTCCCCAAACCTATACATATTCACAATTCAAAGTACCATTAATTTACAAGTACATTGTTTTATTTAAATAGGTTTAGGGAATGTGCAAAGTGATTTTTCTGTAATACCTTCTCCCAGTCTTTTTAATTGCTGACTTTTGTGTGTACAAGACTACTCAGTAACACTCAACAGGCTTTGAGAAGGTACATCAGTTTATGCAACCCTCTTTTTAGTCCTTTCATAATTTTGCAAACATATTTTATAATTTTTCCAAAACACCTTTTTGCTATAAATTCTACAACACAATGAATTATGAAGTGACAAACATAACACACAAATGATTACTCTTTCACACGATAATTTAAGAAACTGTGCACCTTTACTTTTCTGTCCTCATAAGTAAAGATTATTCATTTATTTATACTTCCTATCCACATCATTCATGTTTTATCCCTGAGCTAAAACGGATTTCTTCAAAGGACTTGTTCTGAGTGACTCCAAAATATATACTGTGATTGGCAACGGATCACTTCAGTTCCACCATGACATGTTCTGTGAGTTTCCTATTTTTTGCATGTTTCAGCATAATTTGCAACCTCAACATTTTCTAGTATAGAGGATCTCCCACCTACTACTAACATTATGTTCCATCTCAGATTTGGCTATGAAATTTCTTCTTTCCCAGGAGACTAAAGAGGTTTTCAGAAGTACTTATGGACTAAGCCAGGTAGGATATTTCCCAAAACAAAAATAATTCAACCACCTGACCCAAATTTGCCCAAGTTTGTGGCAGTCAAAATGGACTTCGAGTCTCATAATTAACATAAACTGTTGAAATCTAGTTTCAGGTTTCATCTGAAACATTTTTCAGTATTATATACACACACAATGAATGACTAATGTTTGTTCCTACACAGCATGCTTGAGTCTTCCATCAAAACCTTGGCAGACAGATACTATTTTTTTTCTGTGCATAGTCCACAGTAATACCAATTTTGAAGTAATGAACTTCATTTATGTTTACTCTTAATTCTACAATGGAGCAAACAAAGAAAAGTAAAGCCCATATCTAACAAGGCTTTGTTCACCACAGGTTACTGATATTTGGAAACAATTATAATATTCTGATCGTATCTTGTGCTAGTATCAACTAAACAGCCTTAAATGAGTCTAAAGACAAACAACCTTCAGAAAAAAATTGCTTCCAATTCTTCTGTGACAATCCAGCAAGGCTCACGATACTGCTACTACCAAACATACCAGTACATGGCAAAAGAATGTAGTATGTGGCAATGCATTTGTTTTCACGAGTTCATTTGTGTTGTACAACAGAAATTACCTACAGCCTTGTCACATGTCCCAGTAACAGATGGCCCCTGCATAGGTCAGGGAAGAAGTCAGTGTGTTTCTCTGCAATAACACTGTTTCTCTCAAATTTTATTTTCTTTCATCTACGATGCATAGACATCTGGCTTTCTGGTCTGGAGGTACCAACTGATCATTGCTTTATTTAGAAAAGATGGTTTCTACCTGACAATTCCTTCATGAAGTCGGTTTCACTGCACACATCCTTCCCATAGCACAGCAGCAGGTCTGTGTGTGCAGTATGAATCTGCATTCTGAATCCTGGTGTCAACAGGAATGCCCATCAGAGTAGCAAAATCAGTCATGGCAAAAATCTTCCTTAGACGGAAAAATACTTCAATGTAGGAGTCCGTTAACTAAACAGTTTGGACAAGCTTTCATGTGCAAAAAAAACCCAAACTTTTAAGCTCTGTTAACATTAATAGTTCAGACACATGAACAATAGCTATGTTTCTCCTCTATTTTGGGGAGGGGGAACTACATATAAATTAACTACTGTTTCTGGCTTGGACTCCTTACCTCAACAGCTTTGCATATTCCTGTGAATCACTCCTGTGATGTATACATCAATAGGTAAGCTCCCCTTCTGTATTTGGAAAACACGGGTCAACAGCTGTGCTTTTAGCTTGATCTCTGACAGAATACAAAGCCAGACTGCTCTTAAAAATTTTTCCCCACACACCAGAAGGACCACACTGTATCAGTCCCTCTTTACTGAATGAAAAATAAGCCCAAATATTTGAACTAAGAAAGGCTTAATATTTAGCATCTTATAGCATGAAAAAGTATTAGTAACAAAAGTGGTACCTCCACATCTGCGATGTGCTAAACCTGAGGATTTCAGGAAGAGGCAGGAGAGAGCAACATGAAAAAAAAATAGTATGCACAGAATCAGTTTCCTCTAGAGCAGGAAACTACTACAGTACAAGAGTGAAGTGGTTGTGTAACAAAGTACAATCTAAAAGTTTCTCTAAGGTGCTTTTTTCCTCCCATCTCCTCTCCTCTCTTTTGGTACTAAGTTCTACTTTTTACCTTTCATGCAGTGTCATTAGGGAATGGTCCCACATGCACATGTGGACACTCAGTTGAAACCCGTGTTACCTGTAAATTATTTCTTTAGAGATTCCTTTGCTGCTGTTGTGGTTTGGGGACCGTGACTGGAACTTAGTGTAAAACATAGCAGACAACTCTGTGGCCAATACACGAAGTTATAGACCCTACTTTGTTATTCAGTGGTTCTTCACTTGCTTCTCAGATTAGGGGAATATCTTTAGTTCAATCAGTGTTTCAAGTTGTTATTAGTTCAATCACAGTGAATTTTCTAATCTGCCAAAAGTGTATAAGCAATTAAGTATATTTTCAGGGAGCCTTTAGAACACTAAATATAACCTCTCATTCCATTTCAGGTAGCAGAACTCTCAATATATTGTATTCCTGAACTATCCTACCTGATAATAAAAATCCCTTATTACTGTTCACAGACAGGCTGGATGAAGTAGCTCCCTTCTCATTAAAGTAGCAAAGCAGTGAGAGTACACACAGCAAATTAGATCCAAAACAGATGAGAAGCACATTATACTGGTTTTTTGAGCAAGACATCAGCCATGCAAGGGCAAAATTTTTTCTACAGAAAACTGAATTGGCTTGGCATCCAGTTCTCAGTTTGTGCAGTTTTAAGTTCCACAGAAGACAATCTCTCAGCTATAGAAATGCTGATTAAATATATATATATATGTGTGTGTGTGTGTATATATATGTCAGTTTGCTAAACATCCCAAACCACAAGACACCTCAGAAAGCTGCAGAGTGGCTAGAGTGATAACAATCTACACGATTTGACTGATGTTAATTCCACCTCCTGAAAAACTGAATTGGGGGAATTTTTACAGAGGACAAATGGGAAATACATAGCATTATTTTCTTTACAACAGAAAGAACAGAGAGCCAATGTTTCACATCATCCTTCAGAAATGAATAACCACAAATGAAGTTAAACTACTGTGGGTGACAGTAAACATTCCTACAGCAAGCTATTACATTTAAAGTGCACACGGTCACTAAATAAAGATAAAATGTGGGGAAAAAAAAAAAAAGAATCATGTAACTGTGTAAGAGTAGAAACAGAATAACTGGAAAAGCTGAACACACCAAATAATAGCAACGCCAAATCAATCTTCCCCATGAAAAGGTACTCACACCCTATTTTACCACCGATAAAAAAAAAAAAAAAAAAAAGAGTACCCAAGGCAGGGGGAAGAGGAAAAGCGGGGCGGGGGGGGGAGGTTCTTCTCTATATCCTAGGTTTCTACTCTAAGGCTTGCTTTAGAATCTTTTAGAAAAGACCTTTAAGATTGAGTTAACCATTAACCTAACACTGCCAAGTCCATCATTAAACCATGTCCTTAAGTGCCACATCTACACATCTTTTAAATACCTCCATGGATGGTGACTCGAGCACTTCCCTGGGCAGCCTGATCCAATGCCTGACAACACTTTTGGTGAAGAAGTTTTTCCTAATATCCAATCTAAACCTCCCCTAGCACCACTTGAGGACATTTTCTCTTGTTCTATTGCTTGTTACTCGGAAGAAGAGACCAAAACCCACCTCGCTTCTACCTCCTTTCAGATAGTTATAGAGAGTGATAAGGTCTCCCCTCAGCCTCCTTTTCTCCAGGCTAAACAGCCCCAGGTCCCTCAGCTGCTCCTCATCGGACTTGATCTCCAGACCCTTCACATGATTCATTGCCCTTCTCTGAACCCGCTCCAGAACCTCAATGTCTTTCTTGTCACGAGGCACCCAAAACTGATCACAGTATTCACGGTGCAGCCTCACCAGTGCTGAGTACGGGTGGACGATCACTGCCCTGGTCCTGCTGGCCACACTATGTATGACTGATACAAGCCAGGATGCTGTTGGCCTTCTTGGCCACCTGGGCACACGCTGGCTCATGTTCAGCCTCTGTCAACCAGCACCCCCAGGTCCTTTTCCACCAGGCAGCTTTCCAGTCACTCTTCCTCAAGCCTGTAGTGCTGTACAGGGTTGTTGTGACCCAAGTGCAGGACCGAACACTTGACTTTGTTGAACCTCATACAACTGACCTTGGCCCATAGATCCAGCCAGTCCAGATGCTTCTGTAGAGCCTTCCTACCCTCAAGCAAATCAACACTCCTGTCAAGCTTGGTGTTGTCTTTAAGAGAATAATCTCTCCAACTACATTCAGATCCCCACACTGCACCTAGAGCTCATACCATGGGCTTCCTGGAAGGAATCCCCCTGTATTCACTTCTGCAGCTGTCTGAATAAATGAGGTGCTTCCTTTGCATCTTTAGATGTCAGAAATTCCAAGTCTGATTGCTGCAACATAATGGGATTTCAGCAGTTGGTATAATAATAAAAACCAACTAATTATGCAATCAAAAAGTATCACAAGCAAACGCCTCCCTATTAAATCCTTGCCAACTCCCTATCTTAGTCATTTTATGTGTCCCACTCAGACTCCTTTTTCGTCTTGTTGACTGTTAAAACAAATGCTCATTTTGGTTACAAACCTTTCCATCAGTTTTAGTCATCTGACAATAGTCTACTTGATTACAATCTAAAGGGATATTTAAAGAATATAGATGTCAAACAAGACAGTGCCAGGGGGGAAAAAATAAACAAAAACATCTTCATTTCTAAGGGCTCACCTAGCCAGCTTGAGGTACAGTGTTCTTGAGGAACGCATAACTCGACTGAATAAAATAAAATCCAGCCAAATTTAATCTCCCATTACTCTGAAAAAAGACTCAAAGCTGTACTTCAGAAGAACCAGGTATCTTTATGTGCGTAATTAAAATTGATTTAGCAAATGCAAGAACACCATTTGAAAGAGTGAACTGTGTTCTTTTTATTTAGTCTCGCTAACCTTATTAACCATTTAGGTCTAATTAGATATCGAAAGAAAATTTAACTGCAAGTCATTGACATTTCATTAATGTCTGGTGTTCCTGTGGCAGAAAAAGAAAGCTAAAGCAATAGAATGTTAAGACTGTATCTTTCCAGAACAGAAACAAATGGAGTATTTAAAAATAACCACTTAGTAGACATTTCAAAAGATGGTATAAATATAGGAATAATAAAAAGTTTTACCAATAATTGAATTCACTCAAAGATTTAACTTAGCAACGGCTTCCTCAACTTTTTTAGATGTTACAGACCATAGTGGCCATTCTGCAGCCATGATATGTCATGAAATATTTTTGTTCTCTTGGTACAGGGTCCTCACAGCCTACTGTCATTTTGGAAGGAAAAGCAGCCTTGAGGACACCAACGTCATGACCTCAGGTGGTGGTGTCAGCCCACACACTATGACAATAAAAGCAAATTCCAGTATTTGTTCGCAGAAAACATCCAATCCCAACTCAGCAATTTAAATGTGATGCTCTGCACAGGGGCTGGCATAACGAATTAAAATACCACATTTTGAACACTAGAACACGACAAAAGTAGGAACTTTCCTTTTTGAAGTAGATTTAGGGACAAAGTTCACAGTCTATTAATATCTTAGATTCTGTTATTGCACCTATATCACTAGAAACAATTCTGGTTTAAGAGAATGCACAGTAAATTCATCTGCACTGTTTTAGGCTCTTTCAGCTCATAAGTTATTGGGATGGTTGATAAAATTCTCAAAAAAACAGTCTTCATTCATAAAACTGAATTCCTTTTTTGTTTGTTTCTTGTTGCATTTTCCTAGAGGAGACGTTATTCATTACTTACTCAGATTCAAGAAACCCATTTCATGCCCTGCTAGAATTGCCACTGATTGACATCATACAACAGGAGTTTCTCCACTGTTGCCAGATGGTCCTGGCAAGCATCACTTGGCCCTGTCCATAGTATAATGGAGCAGTGAAAAAATTCCCTATGAATACTGATCCTCTCATACCTGGGACTGCAAGGCCAGGGCAGAACTCTGTTTGCCAGCAAACCTCCTGGTATTCCCCGCCATAACAGTATTGCTTTTCATTCTAATCCCTGAGCAGTGCATTTCCCCCACTTGTCAATAATTTTTCCAAAGACAGGCAGACACCCCTATGCAGATGCAAGTTTTAGACTTTCTTCATTATTTTAATACCAGCAAAATGACCTTTAGAAAGAACGCAGGAAGCCATTTGTGAAAAGCGTCTTCAGTGTCTAGTAACTAATGCACTTATAATGGTGAATTATAATAAAGTCTTTATAATTTTTCACAGCACTCTCACAGGAATAGTGAAAAAGCATAGTTAATACGCAGTTTTATGACAAATTTCAAAAGAATTCCTAATGAGCGTACACTTGACATTAACTAAACTCCTTAGACAGGGATAACATTATGAAAGGCCTTTTTTTTTTTGCTAACGTATAATAAATAATTAAAAGGCTTGCAGTAAGCATTTATCTTTCACCTTTGTTAAATCTTTCATTACGTAAAACACCTAAAAGTTAAGATTTTGTACTGCAGCGAAACAAAAAGAACGCTTACAAAAAATCTTTTGGAAAGACATACATATTAGATTGATTTGTTTCAGAATCCATTAAATTAGAAAAAACTTTCATTAAAAAATTCTCTTCATTTTGAGGGTAAAGGAGGGTCTTTAACTAAACACTGGCTGATTATTTTAAACAAAGCATTTTTTCCTCCTCGAAATGCGGATCTCCTCTCCAGAAATAATAAATATATAAGCCACATGTTTTCTTATAGACCAATCAACAAGAAAGGATTTGTCGCAGTTTCGCTAACTACACACTCCAAAAGCTTTCAGTCTAAGGTACATGTACATGAGTTTTGTTTCCAACCACCTTCTTCGTCCTCTCTTCCCTCTTCTCCACCGTCAACCCCATTACTGTAAGATATGATACCACATCTTGCCGAAACACCCAGGTGGATCCACTTGTTAGGGCAGAGGGAAGAGCCCATTTCCAGTCTAAAACCTGCTTTAGGAAGTAAAACAGAAGGTTCATAACCTTTCCAATACTATATATGCAGGGGAACTATATTTACTTAAATTTAACTTAATCAAGTCTGACCTAGTCTCCCACCTCATGCCTACGTTAAACTGACCAAATTGAGATAAAGATGGGAACCCTTCTAGATCAGTAAAATAAATTATGACAGGGTTACCTAGCATTCTCTTCCTTGTCTAGGTAAGATCTCCATGTAGTCTGGTGTGTATCACAACAGGCCTGACTTTCTGATGTACCAAAGCTCCACAATTGCCATCACACTTTCCATTGGGCCTTGTCTGTTCTAGCCTTTGACAGAAGTATTATCACATAGCAGACAGCATTTCTAAAATATAGTAGAGTAGCTCTGTTCCCTTTTATGACCAATTATATCCTACAGACAACTTAATCAAGCTTGACTATCCAACACAGTATGACAAGATTAGTTTCATGCTAGACATGGAACTATAATGTAGAATACTGAATATTTCTTGAAAAGACGACATAACTGTAACGTATGTCCCAATTTCAGCTGCTATAGTAGGATAACAATATATTTTCTTCAAATGCATACATCATTAATGCTTGAAGAGAGTTTTAGATATCAGATGTCAACTAATATCGAAATCAAACACTTGAGAAATTAAAACAAGTTTTTCAGATTCAAGTCTGACTTCCCAAGTAACTGCAACTGAAATTCAAACAACACCTAAACACATTTAGAAGTGAAACACCTTCTAGAAACTCAAAAAGAACAGGCACTGCTACCAGTGCTGCTTCGCACTGTTCAGTTCTTTGGAATCTGTTCCTCTTCAGGCTATTGCACACATTGAATGGGTTATGTTCTTCCACCTATTTGTTTCAGAACAGTAGTATGTACAAAAGTGTTTGTTATTTCTAAGCTCTTGAGGAAATAACTCTGTGTTAAAATTTAACTCTGAAAACTTAGGGACAAAAATTCTATCTGAAAGATATGTTCTTCTTAAAAACACACTCAGTAAAGAAATGAAACCGAGGAGCACTTGGCTCACAACTCAACAGGAAAACCCTCCATAAATTACCATCTTGCAGAGAATGAGCTGAGGAGTCAGTTCTGCTAATGTCATTCCCATCCTAATGATGATCATAAAAAACACATTTTAAATTAAGGACAGAGTTCAATTTTATACAAGTTATCCTGGTAACATTAAGACACTTAATGGTCGTGCTTATTTCCTTGAGTCAAGAAAGTTGTTGGGGTTTTTCTACTGCATCACCAGTAAAACAGGAGATACTGAATAAAACAGTAATTATGGCATAACTACCAATAAGGCAGTAATGAGTATTGGAACTAAAAATTTTGTCCTAACGTAGGGTTTTAATGGTGACATAGTAGCTCCAAGGACTAATCTAGCAATCTTCTACAAAGCCCATTTCCTCTCCTGTAACTTCCAAGACAGCATTTATGATCCTTCCTTAAGGAACCACAAAACCAGAGAAGAAAGCTATGGGACACTTGGGCCACCTTTACAAAGATTAACTATATCTGCTCTGAAATAAAAGCTCGTAGAGAAGTACTCCTCATTTGTTTGCCATCATTTGGTTATAGCCCCTTTGTGACTTGAAGTGGTATGACAGGAAATATGTCACAGATATTCCCAATTAACAGCACTGATTTATCCTGTGTTCAGCCCATTATAGAAAATATATTCAGATTTTAAGAACATTTTTAAGTTACAAGAATGAATTTAAAAGAATTTAAGTTTCAAAATTTTAATCAAAGTTACAGAAATAATTTCTACTAGCATCTTTTCAGCATGAGGACTGTGACTCTGCTTTAACCACAGAATTTTGGCACAAAAGCCACAAGCAGTCTGGAGGCTTATTTCAGTCTGCTGTTATGCTGAGAAATTATGACAGTCAAGGTTTGTTAAATTATTCTATTATTAACAGTTAACTCTTAAAGTAGCTGACAGAATACAAAAACAAGGGCTATGGGCTTGTAAATACACTACACAGCACTGAGAGGTCAGAACAGTGGCCTGCAAGCTTTTCTGCTGCTGGAGCCATTTATAACATGCACCCCAGTGTCAGAACAGGGGGTTTTTGCCCTTTCTTTACAACAAACACTTTAGTCTCTCATATCTAAAGTCAGATTTATTCAGCTCAGCTATCAAAACTGCAGTTACAGATTTCTTCAGGTGGCTCTAAAGGTCAAAACCATGCCTCTTCATCTCAGGTCACCCTTGCTGCTCTTGTACTGTAAATCAAAGCCAAGAAACTTAGTTTCCTCTCATGAAAGAATAGGAAACCGTTAATTTCACAACTGACAGCTATATTAGATGCAGCACAAATAGCAAACAGTAGCAGTTTAGCAAACTTGGCATTCACTTCCCTTCCCACAGACCATCTCTGGTGGTAAAGAAATACTTTGTAGTAAGTTACCTTCTTATGCCATAAAACCAAGGGCAATATAAGTTGAGATAAACAAACTGTTCTTCTTTAAAGGAAATATTTATCAACATTATATGAAAATATTTCCACATTCTAAACCATGCATTTTCTCACGCAATCTTTTACCTACAGCACTTCAATATGTTTGCCCTTGATTATAAATTATAAACAAGCAGTGCATGTGAACTAAGTTCTCCTTCCCTCTCAGAGAAACTCGACCTGAATAATTAATTATCAAAAACCTACCCAGTTGTTTCTGCAGCACTAGCACACTATGCAAGTTCAAGTTTTTTCAAACTCACTATTTCATAATCTAAACTTAAGCCAGAATCCAACCCCACTTACTTCAGCTGTCAAAAATAACAATTAGTTCCATTCTCTAGATGAGTCTTCCTCCCTGTATAAATACTGATTAGATAAATAGCTTAGAGACAATTTCTAGAAAGCTAAAGTTCATTAAATGGGTTTCTGGTACAAAGTATGCTGCCTGCAACTGTGTACTACACACAGTTTAGGCTGAAAAAGCTCAGTAGGGAAGCCAGTAAACATACAGATTCAGGATCTGCAGAACGTTTGGCATATCAGTGTATTCACCACTGCACTGCCATACTTGCACTTTAGGCTCAAACCCAAAGCACAAAATCCTTCCAATTACATCATGTAACATTAACTAAAATAAACCTAGATTTGTTGAAATATAGCTAACATCAGTGTATTGCCCTACCCGACTACATGAAGTGTGCCGAACAGCTTAGCTAAAGATGTTTAAATAATTAACATCGAAAATATGTTTACAAAACAAAAGATGGTCAACCCTTTATTTGTAACAGAGACAGATACTGAAAGCCAGTATTACAAAGAGCATCAGCTGGCTGTGACTATATGGAAGGGTCTGGACTCTACGCTGGATCAGGAGAGATGAGACCTTCAACCCATTTAAAACTTCTCTGACCTTTACAAAGTGCCAAAGCGGTAGAGACACCATATCCACAATGATCAGCCTGAGATGCCACACAATGCAACTTCTGATTTTACACATTCAACTCTATCCTCTGAAAAGAAGAATTTAAGTTATCATTGACCTCTTTCCAGGACACTTTTGTGATAGAGGAAGGAAGCCCACTGCTGACAAAACAACCCATGTGATCCTGTAGCATTATTTATAGAGGAATAAATTAGATTCAGCACAGGAAAGCAAGTAGTGGATTTCAGATTCAATTTGGAAGCTGAGGGTTACACTTCTATTATAAGTATTTTCACTGCAAGAGCTTATTTCTATCTCTTATAAAATTAGTTACAATCACTGATGAATTAGTTTAAAAACTTTTTATCCTGTTGCAATTTATTTACTCATGATATACTAGAACAATAAAGAATAATGCTTCAACAAGGAAATACTAGTTCTCTATAAATATCTATGTAATACTTTTCATATGCACAGCTGTGTGTGATCACATATGATCATACACGTAAGAAACATGAAAAAGAGTGAATTAGTTCTGTTCAAAGCAGAAGTTTACCTTCACAGCTTAGGCTAGCAGGCTGCACAAAGCACATAGGCAAGTATACCATGTTCCCTCTGGAAACAAGGTCTCTGAGTGTGGCCATTATGCACTATTCTTCTCAGATGTCAGTTATGCCATCTCCAACACAAAATTGCCTCCTACCAGGAAGAAAATGAATGCAGTCTCATGTGCAAGATGGCTCCTGTGTAACCATTTAGTAAAGATTTGAGGTACGTATTTCCATAGCATCTTGGAGCTTATATCATGGGGAATTCAGCCGAATTAATTAAAAGCATGATATTCACAGAATCACAGAATGTCAGGGATTGGAAGGGACCTCAAAAGACCATCCAGTCCAATCCCCCCGCTGGAGAAGGAACACCCAGATGAGGTTACACAGGAAGGCGTCCAGGCGGGTTTGAATGTCTGCAGAGAAGCAGACTCCACAACCTCCCTGGGCAGCCTGTTCCAGGGTCTGTCACCCTCACTGGGAAGAAGTTTCTTCTCAAATTTAAGTGGAACCTCTTGTGTTCCAGTTTGAACGCATTACTCGTTGTCCTATCATTGGTTGTCACCAAGAAGAGCCTGGCTCCATCCTTGTGACACTCACCCTTTATATATTTATAAACATTAATGAGGTTGCCCCTCAGTCCCCCTCAGTCTCCTCTTCTCCGAACTAAAGAGCCCCAGCTCCCTCAGCCTTTCCTCACACAGGAGATGTTCCACTCCCTTAATCATCTTCGTGCCCCTGCGCTGGACTCTCTCCAGCAGTTCCCTGTCCTTCTGGAACTGAGGGGTCCAGAACTGGACACAATATTCCAGATGCAGTCTCAGCACGGCAGAGTAGAGGGGCAGGAGAACCTCTCTCAACCTGCTAACCACCCCCCTTTTAATACACCCCAGGATGCCATTGGCCTTCTTGGCCACAGAGGCCCAGTGCTGGCTCATGGTCATCCTGCTGTCCCCAGGACCCCCAGCTCCTTTTCTCCTACACTGCTCTCCAACAGGTCGTTCCCCAACTTATACTGGAACCTGCAGTTGTTCCTACCCAGATGCAAGACTCTGCACTTTCCCTTATCATATTTCATTAAATTTTTCCCCGCCCAACTCTCCAGCCTGTCCAGCTCTCACTGGATGGCAGCACAGCCTTCTGGCACGTCAGCCACCTCTCCCAGCTTGGTGTCATCAGCAGACTTGCTGATAATACACTCAATTCTCTCATCCAGCTCATTGATGAATATACTGAACAATACTGGCCCCAGAACTGACCCTTGAGGCACTCCACTAGACACAGGCCTCCAACTAGACTCTGCACCATTGACCACGACTCTCTGGCTTTCCTTCAGCCAGTTCGCAGTCCACCTCACTACCCCATCGCCCAGTCCACACTTCCTCAGTTTAGCTGTGAGGATACTGTGGGAGACTGTGTCAAATGCTTTACTGAAGGCAAGGTAGAGCACATCCACCACACTGGCATCATCTATCCACCTCGTTATGTCATCATAAAAAGCTATGAGGTTGGTCAAGCACAACTTCCCCTTGGTGAAACCATGTTGACTGCCCCTAATGACCCTCTTATCCTTGATATGCCTTGAGATGGCACCAAGGACAAGGTGTTCCATCACTTTCCCAGGGAAGGAGGTGAGGCTGAGCAGTCTACAGCTACCCGAGTCCTCCTTCTCGCCCTTTTTGAAGACCGGAGTGACATTTGCTTTCCTCCAGTCCTCGGGCACCTCTCCAGTTTCCCAAAACTTGGCAAAGCTGATGGAGAGTGGTCCAGCAATGACTTCAGCCAGCTCCCTCAGCACCCGTGGGTGCATCCCATCTGGACCCATGGATTTATGGATGTCCAGATTGCTTAATTGCTCCCTAACCCAATCCTCATCAACCAAGGCAAACTCCTCCATTGTCCTGCCTTCCTCTGGGGCCTCAGGAGTGCAGGGCTCCTCAGGACAGCCTCCGGCAGAGTAGACAGAGGCAAAGAAGGCATTCAGTAACTCTGCCTTCTCTGTATCTTCTGTCACCAGGGCACCCATCCCATTCATCAGTGGCCTACATTGCCTCTGGTGTTAGTTTTATCTGCCATGTATTTGAAGAAGCTCTTTCTGTTGTCCTTGACCCCTCTTGCCAGGTTTAATTCTAAGGAGGCCTTAGCTTTCCTAGTTGCTGCCCTACATCCTTTGACAACAGCCTTATATCCTTCCCAAGTGGCCAGCCCCTCCTTCCATGATCTGTAAACTCTCTTCTTCCACTTGAGCTTATGCAGCAGTTCCTTGTATAACCAAGCAGGTCTCCTGGCTCCCTTCCTTGACTTCCTACGTGTCAGGAGGCTCTGATCTTGAGCTTGGTAGAAGTAGTCCCTGAATGCTAACCAACTGTCTTGGGCCCCTTTACCTTCAAGCAGCCTTGCCCATGGGATTTCCCCTAGCAATTGTTTGAAAAGGCCGAAGTTTGCCCTGCTGAAGTCCAGGGTTGCAATTCTGCTTGCTATTCTGTTCCTGCCACACGAGATCCTGAACTCCACCATTTCATGGTTGCTGCAACCAAGGCAGCCCTCAACCTTTACCGCTTCAACCAGACCCTCCTTGTTAGTGAGGATGAGATCCAGCAGTGCACCTCTCCTAGTCAGCTCCTCCACCATTTGCATCAGAAAGTTATCATCAATGCACTGGAGGAACCTCCTGGACTGTGGATGGCTGGCTGAGCAGTCCTTCCAGCAAACATCAGGGTAGTTAAAATCCCCTATAACAGCCAGAGCCTGTGACTGTGAGGCCGCTCTCAGCTGCCCATAGAAGGCCTCATCAACTTCCTCACTCTGATCTCGTGGCCTGTAATAGACTCCCACAACAGTATCACCCCTGCCAGCCTGCCCCTTAAGTCTCACCCATAGACTCTCAACTTGCTCCTCATCCACCCCTGGACAGTACTCAGTACATTGTAGTTGCTCTCTAACGTAAAGAGCAACTCCACCACCTCGCCTGGCTGGCCTGTCTTTCCTGACAGGCTATCCATGACCACATTCCAGTCATGTGAGCTGTCCCACCATGTCTCTGTAATTGCCACCAGATCATAATCTCCTGACCGAACACAGGTTTCTAACTCCTCCTGCTCATTCCCCATGCTGCGCACATTGGTGTACAGGCATTTCAGGGAGTGAGCTGAGCACACCGATTTCACCCTAGGGATATGGGCGCCTCCCGGTCTTCATCAATTCTAGAGTGCTGCCCCACTGATTCAAGCCTAGCTACAACCCCATCCCTCTTCGAATCTAGTTTAAAAGCTCTCCAAATGAGCCCTGCTAATTCCTGTCCCAGCATTCTTTTGTCCCTGCAAGATAAACCTTTCCCACGTATCACTGTCCAGACTGGTGTCTTACAAAACCAGCCATTATCAAAGAATCCAAAGCCCTGCCTGTAGCACCAGTCTTGAAGGCAATCATTTACGGACTGAATTTTTCTATTCCATCCCACGTCGTCACCCGAAAATGGAAGGAGGGAAGAGAAAAATCACTTGAGCCCCAGATTCTTTCACCACCCGTTCCAAGGCCTTGAAATCTTTCTTCATTCCCCTCAGACTGCAGGATGCAGCTTCCTCCCCATCTGTCTGGAAGATCAGCAGTGGGTAGTAGTCTGTTGGGTGCACCAGGTTGGTGAGTGCACTGGTGATGTCCCTGATCCAGGCTCCGGGTAGATGACAAACTTCCCTATGATGAGGGTCAACTGTGCATATTGGGTCCTCTGTCCCTCTCAGAAGGGAATTACCTACTACAATTACTCTTCTTTCTTTCTTGTCAGAGGCAGTCTTGAGGTGTGGAGTCAACCGGCTCTTCCTATGCGACCTTGTAGGCAGGCCTTGCACCACATCCTCATCTACCTCTTCTTCAAGATCCAGGGCCTCAAACTTAATACAGAGGAGCACCTGGGGAAGCAAAGCAGGTAGGGAGGGGGGTTGCCCGTGACACTGAACTGGAACTCGCTTCCAACCCGCCTCAGCTTTTTGGTCCCCTACCTCTGCCTGACAGCAACAGGGCAGGGGCTGTCTTGGGTCTTCCCCCTCTGCCTGACAGGGCAGGGGGTCCATCACCTTTTGGGAGGTATCCCCCTGGGGCCTTTCCGAGTGGCATGCCAGGGAGTTACTCCACCAGTCAATCTTCTTTTCACACTCCCTGAGGGACCTCAGTGTCTCGACCTCCTCCTTAAGTTTCGCGACCATGCCGAGCAGATCTTGCACCTGCTCACACCTCACGCAGGTGGAATGCTGGCCTCCCTCCCCTGGCAGCAGCAGGCTCTGGCACTCCCTGCAGCCGGAGACCTGAACAGCCACGGTTCAGGGCAGGCCCTCTGTCTGAGCAGCCGCAGTCTTCTTGTGACAAGCTCTCTTTCTGGAGGAGACCATGGCCAGCAGCAGTCTGTGACACTGGCAATAGGTGAGAGGGTCAAACAAGCAAGGAGCGACAACCTCTGCACCTTACTACACGAGCTACCCCACCCGCTGCTGCAGCACAGCGTGGGTGGGACTCACCCGCGTCGCAAGCCGGTTGCCCCTCCCAGCGCCTGGTCGCTGCCCTCCCCGAGGCTTTTTCAAGGCGAGGGGAGGGGGTGTGACCGCCGTCACCGTGGCAACGCCCACGCCACGCCAGCCGCTCTCGCAAGGGCTGCCGGGGGCTTCCGGGTCGCGAAATCGATACCCAATCACAAACTCTTCTCAGTATCACGTGATCACATATTAAGTAAAAGGGTGCTGGACATTGCTGTGAAGATTCTTGCAGAAACTAAGCAACATCTGTACATTGTAGCTTAATCCCCTGGAAAGCAGCACATGTAATCACTATTTCCAAATGAATGTCCAAACAGGGTCAAAGATAGCACTAGCACTTGTGGACACCCTGCACAGAGATAAAGGCTTGCATGTCTCCACCTCTCCATTTGCAGTGCAGAATACTCACACTGACACTCTCTCTTAATCTGGTTAAGGAGCCAGCAATGGTTTTGGTTGTTTGCCTCTACTACCCATTCACACACCTAGTGCCTCTTGCAGGGACGGTGGGAGGTGCCAAGTATTGAGTTATACATGTCTACATCAAGGAAAAATACTTATTTCTCCCCTTACTCGTGCAACCAGAAATCACCACACAGCAGACATACGATTTGGTCTTTCAGTAAGGGAGAGGCTTTAGTGCAAGTTTGCCAGCAAGATTAGGGATAGCTAGCCAAACAGTATCTCCACAGTCCAGTCAATATTGATGTGCTTTAACATTACAACTTCATGGTTCATAACCGGGAAAACTGATGGAAAATCAACTGAAGACAAGGCCTAAATGTCTTAAAGCCTACTCCTCACTGAAAGTCGATAGGATTTATCCTGAGGCTATGGGTGTATCCATCACCAGAAATAACATGGGACTGGGTAAAATACTTCTTCCCCACTTTTCCAGCATTTCAGTTTCAGGGTTGTATAAACAGGTGCAAGAACACGGTACACGATGGAAAATGACTGCCAGCAGCGTGAGACAGCGAAGATGGCACACAAACTAGATGCAAGCCATCCCGGCAGACTGCAACCATATCTCCATCAGCTCATTTCAAATTAGAAGTGTTGTTGGTATGCACACATGTACATAAGTATACTATAAAAGTAGACTGGTATTACATTACACTTTAAAATGGACATAGAAATGTATGTAATAAAACTGCTAAACTATTTCCATTCACCCTCCATCCCAATAATACATCATGACATTAAAATAAAATTCTTGTGCAAAAACTTATAAAACCTTAGACTGATCTGAAAAGACAAGACAACCCATCTTCACTGGAAAGAAAATCTACCTTAACGTTTTCAGAAAAAAAAAGTTTTGCTGTGTTTAGCAACATTACAATTAGTTTGGAGAGTTTTTAATTACTTGCTTTCTTATGTTCTTCTATCCCTTTTGATCAGTCACAGCAAAGTCACTTCAGATAAATACATTGCCCAAGAGGTCAAAAGAACTCAAAGCAATGGGTTATTTAGACACACCATGTACTATTATTGATATTAATCCTCAGAAAGAACTACTGCTCTGCTCACAAAGCAGAGATAATAAAGGAATAGCTAGATCAAAATTGAAAGAAATCACTTAATCCTTAAAGTTAATTGCTTCTCAGTACTTTGGGTTTTCTCCTGCTACAGCGGACCACAGAAGGCCTCCATTATTTCACATGATTAGAAACAGTATTTAATTTCATGAACATTTTATTTGGTAGTGATTAAATTTTAATTCTTCTGTGGTTGTACTTCTACTTTGTTTTAGGAAGGTTTTGAGAAGACTAATGTTCACCCTTGAAAACAACAATCTGACTGGGGAAGTGGAAGAGAATTCCATGACAGTTGATGAATGCGAAAAGGAGAAAGACAAAAGGAGAAATCCTGAAATAACCAAACTGGAGCTTAAGCCTTTATAAACTTCTTTATGTCTACAAAAACTGTCACATACAGCTGCAGTTGTTACCTAAGTTTCTAAAAAAGTCACATAATACTAAATATAGTTGGACACATTATGAAAAACTGCAAGTCTGCAAAGCATCTCAATGTCCTTAGTATTTCTGTAGAAATCTATTTAAGTTATCACTTACAAGTTGAAGTGGATATATTTTCTCAGGACCAAATGGGGAATCTGCAGACCCAGTTTCAATACTAGAATTAAATTTCAATTCCTCAGCTCCCCCCAAAACAGGTTGAGGATATTTTGTTAAATAACAACAAACAAACTATTTGCTACAAAAAATAGTTTGGATTAGTAAACGAGGACTAACAAAAATCTCAGACAACAATGCAGTTAAGGTTTCACTCTGAGTCTTCCCGATGTTTAAAGACAGTCAGATGCTTTTCTTTGGTTTTGTATCCATATACAACAGCAGATGCATCTATGTTCCTCCTTTCAGAATCCACACCAAAATTTTAAAATGTAACTACTCATACCCTCTTACTAGAAATTTTGAATTCACTGGAAGACTGACTCCTTACTAATTCAGTCAGTGATCTTCACACAGTTATCAATATTTTCACTTTCTTTCAGCAAATATTCTCTTCTATTTATCTTTATTGTTGATTTCATGGACTTGAGTTCCTCAATTCTGCTTTTAAAGGCAACATCATAATTGCATCAACAGCACAATTGCATCAAAACTATTTGGCATTATTGGTTCACAGCTGCAGAAAACAAGTAACAGGAGTAATTGTTTGTTTAATGCAACTGTCAGCAAAATGGATTTTGGAAGAACACATATCCAGCTGTGTCAGGTGCTGCACAAGGCCCAGTCGATAACATGAATAATCCCATGAAAAACAATGAGGCGATTTACAGTCTCTTGAACTGAGATCAACGTATCTAGAAGGCCTGACCCCCAAGGATGCTTCAGACAAGTAGAAGATTCAGAGAAAATCCCATGGGGGCTGGAACGTTTTCAGAAGAGAACATACTTCAAAACTGTGTCAAGCAAACAGAAATGCTACAAGAGAGAGTCAAACAGATGCCACCATGTCAGCCACAACATAGAGAATTTCAGATGAGTTCTTTGAAAATCTTTTATTTACTTTTCCAGATTCAGTTGCATGTCTTACAGCATTACATAGTAACATCCGACCTTATGACTGGGGGATGAGGGAAAAGACAAGCAAACAAAACGAAGCAGGCCACAGTGATCAGAGCAGAGAAAGATATATCAGTTAGGTCAGCCTTGTTTTCTACAGCAAAAAATGACCCTAAATGCCTTTCACTAGTTTCTCCATCTGTGTCATATTCACTCCCCAAAAATCAGACTGCTATTAGCAGACCAACTGGCAAATCTTAAAATTTAGGGCACAGCATCATGCTAATCACCGTATATGCCCTCTCATCTGTTTCTGTCCTACTTCTGCACCTTAAAGCCCGTGCTCACTTCTGCTTGATACTGTAGGCAGTTGTGTAGCAAGAAGGATGGATTAGAGATGGCTGCCCTTTAACATAAGCTTGAACGTTCCTTGAGGAAGACAAGGGCTCTTCCATGCTGGCAATCTTTGTGTGTTTCCCATAATCTCTTCTTGCGATCCCATCCAAGGAACTCACAAAATCTCTTATTTAAAGGAAAAGCCTCCAAGCACCTCTGGACAAACATACCAACAAACACAGCCATGGAAACATGCACAAAAATATAGAAACCATGTACATGCAATAGGCCTCCGCTTTGGGATAGCTCATACATTGCCTATTCTACTTAAACAATTCAAATTCAAGTGCAAGTCATATGGCCTAACTACAGAACGGAAATACAGTATAGAGAGCAAACTCTTCTTTTTCTGCTGTCATGAAACCACACTCCAATTGCCAGACAGGTTCTCCAAAAAACCCCACAAATTCAATTTCTTGTTTCTACTACCTTTAGTACCTTTACATCCCTGCATACCTTGTATTTACGTCTTAGCACATCTTCCATGCCAAGGACACTCATATTCTGTTACTATTTTTACAGCACTACTTCAAACACTGGCATGAACTGAGAAGTAGTTCTGATACAGAGGCTTTCTGTTCTGATCCACAACAAACTTCTTGGCTGAAATTAAACTCTTCCTTCAGAAACCACAACTCCTTGAATGAGGACTAGGAGTAATCCCCTGCTATACTAGATGATAAAATATAGAGCACACGGTACCTCTAGATAATTGCAGGGCAGAATACAAATCAAGATTAATCTTTTTCACTTTGACATGAAGCAAACAACAGCTGAGGATTTAAATTAAGTCATGAAATTCACCAAGACATTAAAAGCTTAACAGTATTAACACTGATTTTCAATTTTTAAGTGAAAAAGTACATATTCACTAAGGCACTAAGAGATGTTAACAATTTAGGGAGAGATGCACCTAATATTTCATGCTTTGCTCTCACTGCTAAAGCTTCTACTCACCAAAACCCTATTGCAATTACCCCTGCTCCTATCCCTTCTCAAAGAAGTGTTATGCTGTGGGAAATGCTTCATTGACTGTAGTTTTTTAAGCAAAAGAACACCTAAAATACATCAATTCATATTGGGAATGTAGCTAAACAATTACACAGGTATTCTGATTACCATAGACATTTACTTTTATTAAAAACATTATTCAAATTTGAACACAGACTGAACATTTCACACTGCATTCAGTCAACAGTGATATTTTCACCTCCAGCATGCTACAAGCTAAGCTATAGCTTCATGGCACTGTGTGGCAGAAGAATCTAACCACAGAATCATCTCGTTTATCATCCTAATTATGCCTCAGAAGCTGCTGCATTAACATCAATATCTGCATCAAACTCCGGGTGTCTCTACAAATTTTCAGGCAATGAGCAATGTCAGCATGTGAAAAACAGAACTGTCCAGGCAGAAATGAATGTAATATTGCTTTTTTGCCCCTTTCAAGATCCTGATCAGATGAAGGAATACCTGTGTTTGATCCTTACATTTACAGGGAACCCCAGCTGACATAATGCTTACAGAACCCTAACAACAACCCAGATCAACACTTACACTTCCTCATCAATTAACAAACAAAACAAAATACACCAAAAACAAAAACACAACCAAAAAAACCCAGAAAACACAGAAACAAAACAAAACCAAAAAAATCCCCCACATACCACATTTCATGCAATGTTTTTAAGAGACGTGAAAGGAACAAAGGAAGATCCCTTACATAGCAAGTATATTTAGACACCTAAAAGAATAAACAGACAATACAATATTCTGTAACGTGTTATGGAAACACACTAATACTTTTGAAATACTAGGAGGTGGCTAGTTGTGACCAGCACCAAAGGAAGCTATCATGACAAGGTCACAGCATTCACAGACTGCTCACAGGACTGGAATTACTCAATGTCATGATATAAAATGGACAATGCTAAGAAAAGATTCATAGGAAAGCCACCTCACAAAATTCATTTGAAAGCAACCCCAAATCGAATTGTGAGTGTTGGGTTTTGCATCAAGTATTGCAACATGGACACTAGCAAAGAAGAGATCTTTAAAATAAACCTGTCCGGCATCTAATCAAGGAATAGCTATAGTCACTGCAAAGAGAATTAACATTGACCCATATTCTTCACTGACATACAAATTGTTTTTTCATCTAGTGTGGACAATATCAATATAAAATCCCCTGGCTTCTTGTGACACAGCTACAAACACCCAAAGCAGCAAAAATGGGGAATTAGAACCTTCAACAAATTAATTTTTCTAAAGAGGAAAATATATTTCCTTCCCACAGATTATATAAATTCTTTGATTACGATCTGAGAGACCCTTTACATTTAAGAGCAACAGACTTGTCACTGCATTTACATAAAAGCTCTCAGACAGGAAGCTTTGTTGATTAAACCTTCAATTGCCACTGAATATCACTACAGGTGTTATTATCTTGTGGTAGTGTCTGAGAATGAATCAATTCTAGCCCACCACTGAAGCCAGTAATTTTTTTTCTCAGTTGAATTTGCTATTACATACTTGTGCAAGTGACTAATTCCCTCAGCAGCAACACTTCTTCTCCCACTGTAATAAAATAAACTTTTTTTGTTGCTTTTTTAAAGCACATCTTACAGGTCCTAAAATGAATGGGGAGCTATGGACAAATGATTGGAAATAGAGTCAGCAGTTTTTCCTTTTTATTTAGATACTCTGTTCAGTTTTGTTTACTTTGAATGTTTTATTACCATTTAGAACTTTACTTGAATAGTTATTTGAACTGTGACTAGACTTAACTTGATAGAAAAATGTTGGAAATACAGTACACTCTTACCAGGACCCATTAAATCATTTTAAAACAGTCATCTAAGAGAAGGACCACGTAAACATTGTGTTGTCTCACTGGTTAAACCACTACAAATCTTGATAGTATTTATAGTATCGTAAACTACTTCAAAATTAAATTGGACTTTTTATTTAGTACTATTTATTCTTAGTTAATGAAAGCTAAACTCATCATTATGCTGATGTTAAAGTATGCAGGATAGAACAACAGATCCCTTATGTAAGTCATAACAGAACCATAACTGCCTTTATTATCTCCTCTACCCTCACACTATATGAAACCCTGCACGTTAAATAGCAAAGAAGAATCTACAAAGAGAGCAATCAGTGACGTGAGCTGTAATTTAATGTACAAACAGTTTGTTCACAGACTTGTACCACAGAAAATTTGCAGGAGAAAGAATCTCCTTGCAGCACAAAGAAGGCATCACGTTAAAAAAAGATGTATTTTCAAATAAAACATGTAATACATTTTTAAAACAAGAAATAGCCAGAATGAGGAAAAACTTCTAAATTATTAAAAATATGAATTGACTTAATTTTGTCCTTAGGAATACTAAAATAAAGCTTTGTCTGAATTGCATTCTGAGACCTCTTCTCAAATAAGAAGGAATCCCCACTGTTGCACTCATGGCTATATTATTTTCTCTTGTATTTTATGAAGAAAAAAAATTAAGAATTATTTTTAAACTGGCTCACACATCATTTCAGGTCCCCCTTTTGTCCTGCTGAAATGTTATCCACCAAATTCAATTTTACAAAAGGATGTAATGGGAGATAAAGCAATTTGAGATGTTATCCTCATTCTTATTTTTGTACATCAGTGCAAACAATTAAATTATATTTAATGTTTTATCTGTCAGCTACTCCTGATAAAGCAATATGGTACTTCCATCTGAGCAGTAGTTTCTGCCACTTTTGCTTTTTCTACATTAATATTTCATGACATTAAAAAAAAGTCAACAGCAAAATAAGAGAGAGACCAAACAGTCATTTCAGGCCTCATTTTCTATTCATGGTGTGTAGTTTAACAAATAATGTGTCTGTGTTTGATTTTATTATGTTACTGTGTGACCTGCAGAATCTCAGGAGACCAGCTAAGAAGAGAGATGAACATTATTCCATTATTGATTTTTCTCACTAATAGGAATTACACATTTTATGCAGTCTTTTGCAAAACTTCTATTTTTACAAAAACTTAATTCATATTGAATTAAGGAGAAAAATGAAAAAAAAAAAATTCCATAGCTTTACCTCACAAAGAAAGTGAAAGAAAACTGTTCCATTCAGAATCAAGGCCAAGAGTTGTTATGCATAAATACCTAAGATGCAAATGTAAATAGCATCTGTATTACAATACAGGGTTGCTCTTGGGGGGTTGGCGGGTGGTTTTTTTCCCCCCTCTTCAAATAATTCTTATCTATAAATTCATACCTATTAGGAATAGCATCCATATTTTACACTACGTAGAAATGTTAAACTCTGAAAACCTACACAAATGGAAAGTAGAGATAACAAGAACCAAGTGTTCTGCTGGGGAAGAAAATAAATTAAAAAAATTAGCCTGTAAACTTTTCTCTCATTTCTTTTCTTGGGCTCCTCTACTTCTTTTGCTAGAAGAGAAACTTACCATAAATTGGAGTGACAAGAAAACTAGCAAACCCTAAGAATAAAAATATTCTTAAAGTTCTGGACACGAATTTCCAGCCACTGGATAATCATTGCATACTGAACTGTACATTCGTACCTCAGTAACTAACAGATGCCCCAGTTACCAATTGGGATCCTACTGTGCCAGGTGACATTAGCATATTTTAATGACATTGTAAGGATATAATATACAAAAATGAAAGAATGTTAGCTTGATGTATACTGCAGGAGTAACTTACAAAGCAGTAATTACCAGCAATTTTTACCATATTTTTGAAATGGACACTAATATTGCAATTTAGTTTGAGGAATAAAGTGGACCTATTAGAGCACAAACAAGAAAATAAGACTTTTCTCAGATAGTGTGGGAACGCTTAGAATAATGAAATTAACATCCTCTTCTTATGAAAAACTGCAAAGCAGAAAGATGTTTAAGTTTGGAGAAAGACACTGTGCCAAATGCACCACTACCAGGGGTCAGGAAATCACTCATACACAGGACTGCGCTGTTTCCCTACTTATTTCTCTTTTGTACCCAATTCTGTTCATAAACAGAGTGCACATAACTTGCTTCATTATCCGTCTGTTGCTATGACAGTATAGAAGAAAGCTGATACAGGCCTTTTTCTTTGTTGAACACAGACTGAGAGCATTCACAGTCCTGCGGCAGAGAAGCTGCAAAAACGTACACTCTGGGAGAACCTTTCACCCTTTGGACCATCTGGAGAACAAGCCAGGATGCTGCTCAAAAAGGCAGCAAACCCACCTTTCAGCCTCAGCTCTGTCAGAGTGTGTGAAGAGGAACTGGCTCTGGAGACCATCGCAGGATGGCTGCAGCCAGCACTACCAACCACCCCAGCCCTCCAGTGCAGTGGAGGGATGCAACTCATAGACTGCCTTCTCGAGGCGATCAAAATAATAACTAAATCAACTTTATCATATCTACCAGTTCCGATAAAACATAATACAAGAGAAAAGCAATTCTTTAAAAGCTACCAGAGTCACATAAGAGCAGGGGAAAAATAAATTTAAAAAAAAAAAAAGTAAAAAATCTTAAACCATTTCTCAGGAATAGTACAAACCTCAGAGAAAGGATGGGAAGAACTGTAGATTGGGCCTAAAAAACCCACAGTGCCAGTATGGCTGGTACATTCTCCACATTAGTGTTTAGACATCCTTAGACTTACTGCGCTACTTAAAAGGGAAAGCCCCCAATGTATGCCATTAAGGACAGTTCCAGATTGCAAGACCTCAAGAGGAGAGAAAATGGAAATCACGCAAAGAAGAGAATAGTCTAAGTACCTGCAAGTCAACTAAAACTTTTCAGTTGGGGCACTTGGGCTGTGGAAGCTGTTTTCTTCATAGGTTTTTTAGTGGAAAATAAACAAGTTTTCATGACTACTCTATAAATCAAGGTACCTTTTTCACATCTGCTTTAACGGCACAGCTGAGAAGGAATGACAACACATTCATTCTACCACCATCACCCGGTTAGTTTATAACAGAATTTAGATATCATTTTGCCCATTCACAAGAACAGAAGGAGCTAGATAAAGCCCATGTTCTGGCTCCATATAAGAAAGCAAGCATTGTTTGCGGTCCTTGCTCATCACCTCATTCCTCGCTATACTGGCTACACAAAGTGAAAACATCTGAAGAGATGGTCTGGTGGCATAGCACAGATGACAGTCAGATATTCACAGAATGTGGCTCATCTCTCAACAGATAAGTGCTGAATTTAAAATAGAAAGTTTATCGCCTCTTTCACAAAGAATAAGCAGCAAAAGAAAATAAACTTCAAGCAAAATCCTGACCATGGAAACTCAAAGAACCAAGAAGGAAGAACAAAGACCAGCAAATCCATGGTCCCTCATGAGTGACGGCTTAGCTCTTGGCCAGAGCCTTCCTTCCTTCCAGTGGAGGCAAATTATAATGCACAGTCAGATTATTGAGAAACATGGGTTTATAACCTCCTTGAAGAATCCAGAGCATATTGTTTCATACTTCCTTGGACCCTAGTCTTGATCTGCAAAACATGCATTATTGTGAGTTTGCAACTGAAAGCAAGGTTTTGATCCCTTTACTTTCACATTAATTCACAAGCCACCCCACTGACTTCAATTGGGGGGAAAAAAAAAAAGGAAAAGGCATTAGCCATTATAATTAAAAGGATTAGAATCTGATGCATATTAAATCCAAGAGCCATCTGATTACAGAACAAAACATTGTATAACAAAATGGAAGGCATTACTTGTTAAAAAGCTTGTCTTTTCACTGAACTATTAAGAAATATGTAAAGCACATCTGAATTTTTCTGCACTTCAAACTATTTACACATCTTACTTGCAAGAATTTCAAATAAAATAGTAACAAGTTATCAAATCCATCATTCTCATTTACGGAAACATATCCCAAAAGCTAATCAGTCCATTGTTGTACGGATTCACCAGATCTACTTCTAATGGAACAGCACAGAACTCTGTATACAATAATGTATTATATTCAGAATATGCAAGGTATGTACGTGCATAGAAATAATATGGGGTATGTAGTAATGACACAATATTTTTGAAGTAAAATTTTTAGTTGAGTGCTCAAATCATATTACAGTTTTCTTCAAGAAGTCAACTTAAAATGGCAAAGATTTTTATGAGTCACTCTTCCAAATGTATTTAAAAAGAGCTAACAGCATTAAAATCCTTTTTTAGAGTAGAGGTTTTAAAAAATACTTAGCAAATACATTTAAATTCCAATCAGCAATACATACACCTTTAGTAAGCCTAAGCCTTGGACTAAGTAATTTACCTCAGTTGTTGCTGCAACATTTTGTATAAGAAGTTGAGTTATAACACAAAACACTGCACAAGATGCATGCAGTGAATTTTGTCCTGCTATCAGTTGCATTCAGATGTATTGGTGATGAAACTTCTTTTTAATACATATTCTCTTCGCAACAGAGTACTGTGCTGAGAAACAACCTTGTCCAAATAAACAGTAAGCATCTTAAGCTCACAGTGTTGAACAAATCATCAACTGCCTTTTTCATTTCTTTAACAACACAATTTTCCTTCTGCAAAAATTATTTTCATAAATCCCACTTTTAATTTTAATATCCTTGCCAATTGCTTCATTATATTAATTACTTCTGTTAGGATTCAATCAAAAGTTCACTGGGATGACTTAGGAATGACAAGAATGATCTCCTATGCAAAAATGCTCCATAAATAAGAGTCAAGTCACTGACTGAAAGGACTTGGCAATTGAATAGATAATCTGAATAGGTTGCCAGCACCTTAAGAACAAGAGAACATCAAGAGGTGTAGGTAGGCTAAACAGCCTTTTCCAGAAACACAGGAAAAATCTGAGCCTAGGACAAGCACAAAGCAATAGCTCCTAGTACACTCTTCCAGCCTCAAACAACATTAATCTCAAAGACTTCTTAACCCAGGGACTAAATCATCATTTTTGTCTTCTTTTCCTGCACATTACAATATATTTGCTAAACTAAAGGATGGCAAAAACGAATTGAGCAAAGATACCTTCCAACACAACACTAGCAGCCACACTACTTGGCCAGGTAGTAATGTGATTAACACAAGATTGTAAACACATTTACAATCTTGACTCAGGTAAAGATAACTTCTTTTTAAGTCAAGTCTGGTTTTCTCTATTTCTCTAAAATTTTGAAACTCTCTAATCTCAAGAAGTCATGAAATATGCCAGCACTCTCATCACACTTAGCTGAGTTACAAAGAGGGTATAAACAAGCCTCAGGAGATTTCAGCCTACCTACCCTGACTTTTCACATGAACAATTCACAAAGAGGTTGCAAAGTTCTTTCGACTGTGCAAAAGGCGGGTTATTTTTAAAAACTGAAGACAAAAACCAACTTCACAATTTGACATGAAAGAGAAACATTAACTAGAGAAAGAGGAATAAAGTACATTATAACTTTTAATTAGCTTTCCAAGCTATTCAGTGAATGTTGATATTCATGAATAGCAGTCAATACTACATTCTAGTGATTTCTTATGCAAATAAAGCACTCCTTCAGCAGTATTATCCCATCCAAAAGCTAATACCCTTAACAAAAACTCAAAAAAAATCTATTTGCCCTCAGGGAAGGAGGGAAGGAGGGAAGGAAACTTTATTGGAATTTGAGCTAGTTCTGCAAAGGTACCTATTCACATTAAGGAACAATTCCCATGATTTGGAAGAGAAGATTTTGAAAACCAAGGTCAAATTCATGAAAGACAGTTTGTTCAAGAATTACAGCAGACAAAGTGTATCATTAGCATATGTAAAGTGAGTTTATAGTCTTACTATAGTATGAACAAAGCCAGTATCTCCACTTTGACTGAAGATAAAAATAATTAAAAAAACCCACCACCAAAACCCAAACCACATACCACATGTACCACAAAAAACCAAACACGATGACACACACAAATCAAAACCAATATGACCGAAACTGGTCCCATTGGAACCTGGTCTGAATACACAGGAAAAATGGACAAATCTCACTTAATTCCTGCCATAACTGTTAGGAAGACAAGATGGACCACTAGGTTCTAGGCTGTTTCACGTTTGTTATATAAGCAAAGAATAACAGTTGCTTGGGCTGCGAGCTCATATTTTTCATAGTCACACATGGCAGGATCTCTAATACAGGCACATGTAAGTGTACAAAACCAAATTTTACCTTTGCGTGTCATTTCCACTGATATTTGGAAAATAGCACGTATGCAGCTGCATGCTAAGCACACTATATGCAGTGACTCATAAGTAACATCAAGTTAACCCTAAGATATTGCAGCCAGAAGCTGATGAGAACTTATTTTAAAATAACCCTATCAAAAGCAATCTTTATTTCTCTACTGTTCAGCTGAAGCCTGTAGTATTAATAGAACCTGTTTATTTCCAGCAGCAGTCAGGTGGTTTACTGGTCAAGCAGAAGCTTCACTTTATCATACGCACACCTAGACATAAAGTATTGCAAATACGACTGGTAAATCTTCTCCGTCATTTCTGCAAACACTAAGAAGCATGATCCCACATAGTTTGTTGGCTTTTCCACCATACTTCCTACTGTATTTCTACTTCAGGTCACAAAAAGTGTGGAACATTGTTTCCTAGAAAGTCTATGAAACATAATTTCTAGTTGACATTCTGAACTTTTGTGTGCAAACTCACAGATTACCAAGTGTCTGCACACTGTGCCTGATTCAACCCTTCTATAATTAGAAGATCTATTGATATCAGTGCCAGCTGATGTACCACAGAAGTAAAAGTATACTTCAGAATAATGAATTTTTCCCCTTCCAGAAAAAAAGCGCACAGTTCTTCCTTTTTTGTTGTTGTTGTAAAATAAATAATGCATTGAAATTTGCCTGAAGCAAAAGCGTCTTCAGTTAAATCACTGCAGTGACCAGTGCAGCAAATTTTCAGGGTCATGCTCTTCATAGAAACAATTTGGATACATAAGCTGACAATGACATCTCCACTTCCTTTCTGCAACTCAGTGATCATGTTCACTCTCCATCAAACACATCTTGAATAGAAAATAGTGGTGAGTTCATGACCCTTGAGTTCTTGTGCAATTTGACCAATCTTTTTTGAGGACTACAGGGGAACTCATTGTCCTCCCAAGGTAGGCCCATCTCAAACATGTTCTGAAACATGTATCTTGAAAAGCATATAAGATGCCTTCCAGTTGAAGGACTGAAGCCACCCTCAAAGTTTTGCTACATGCACTTCAAAGTTTAGAACAAAGTGTATTATTCATCTAATAGGTCATACAAAGCTGGTAGCAATTAGTTCCATTTAATAATGGGAAAACCAAATGTAAGATGACTTATGACAGAGGAGATGAAAGCTGTATCAATTGTTCTACCACACATTTCAGGTCAAATTCCTGCAACAACAAACATTAAGTCAGAAGCAAAGCCCTGCCTTACAAAACATAAACCTCAACATATCTGAGATTGTGAAAGGATACAGGTTCCATTTAATCTACTTCCCAGATCTTACATAGATGACAAGGTTCTGAATTTTGATAGACTTACTATATGTGATGTAATATAATATGCATCAGGAAAATATTTCAGTTTAGAAAGTTTTTAATAAATTTTATATTTAGAACAGTGATTTAAAATTTAATTTTTAATAACAAACATTAAACCAGCCAAAGTATTACATGCCAACTGAGAAGAACTTTGTTTTTCTGTAACTGCAAAGTCCTTTGGCTCAAAGTTACATATCCTTTGGAGACTTATAAGGTACAATAACATTCCTTAGGATGCAGAGAAGGAAGCAAGAGTAGAATATGATGACCCACATGCTCCTATCACCTTCCTCCCAACTTGAAGAGGGACTAACACAGCTATTAGGGCTACCCAGAAATAAGGTAAAATAATTCACAAGTAGCAGCCCACAGGCACTGTTCTTCTAAAAGTTCTTACTATGCATTTTCTTGCTTGCTCCCCTCCCCACCATTAAATTTCTCCTACTGTGCATGCAACAATAGCTGAGAAAGACAGCTGCACATTATACACAAGGAAAGATTGCAACAGTTCCCTTTATGCAGATTATAGCCAGTGTTCTCCAGGTCCCAGGTGATTCAACTCCTCAGTATAATATTTGGCCTTCAATTTTGCCTTTGTTCAACATCATCATTATACTCCTTGCAGCGGAAAAGTTAAAAGGTCAGAAGTGTATTTTGGAATTATTATATTTTATATCAGAGTAACGGCTTATATGGAGGCCTGCTTAAATCTCTACTGTGGAGTCAGGCTAAAAGAAATGGGTCAGACAAGATCTGGAAAAAGATAACCAAGAAACATTTTACAAGAATAAAATCAAAAATCTTACAACAATGCTACAGTCAGCACTTCATAGAAGGTATTTTAGAATAGAAAGAGGTAAACTTAAAGATAGAATAACATTCATTTTCCTCCTGTGTCCCAGTTTACCCCTCAGTTATTTCACTAAAAACACTAATCTGCCAATATTGGCAAGTCTTGCAAAAAATATATTGGGTTGTATTAGCTTCCAATAAAACAAAAGCTGGTATATAATTAAGTTTCCATGACACACCTTATTCCTTTGTCCTAATTTATGTTTAGGATTTATGGCCTCAGTGAGAACTTCTCCTTGAAATATAGTCAAGGCTAGATACTCAAAAGTTTACAATGTCTTCCCATCAATCTGAAATCTTTGGAGACTGAGCTTGTGAACAACAAGGCTCTCAGCTCCCCGCTCCTTTCTGTCTGTGAGGGTCTGTAGTGCCGAAGCCTTAGAAACCTCAGAATTGAATTGCTGACGCCTGTTTATCAAAATACCAAGCTTTTTTTCCCCCTCTGTTGATCTTGCAGTGAGTAAATGTTGTACAAAGTAAGATGTATTTGGAATGGCTATTGTGAAAGACTTCCTTATACACAGCCTTATTCTGTACAGAAAGCATTTATATTGTTCAATTTCAAATATTTCCAAAGAAGGTCAAGCTAAACTATGCAAGGGTTTAGCTCCTACTTCATGTTCAAACGGAGGGTGTAAGAAGTGACTATTGCATTTTAAGATTTATCCCACCGTAAATTCCACTGTAACTCATGGACAATACACTCTTTGAGACTAGGAAACAAGTTTTCTTCTTGTGGAATGTAATTTTGACCCTGAAACAAAAATAAACATTCCTCTGAAGTTATGATGCAACTACCTTTTTCAGGATCATGCCAAATTAAAGGACCTCCCAAATAAAGGCACCTTTCGGTTGCATGGTCAATTCAGTTCTCAGAGTACTGCATAACTTAACATTTTGTCCTTGATGCTATCCCTTGTTTATCTTCTTCGCACCAGTTCCTCTGCACCAAGTACTCGTGTACATATTGTACATAAAAACACTCCCAAGAACCACCATGTTTTTCCATTTGCCCATTTAGCCAGCGTGCATTCCATGTGCTGAGAAATGCTCCCTTGCAGAAAGGAAAGGTGCACAAAGCCCCACTGCTGCTGGAGTGTCCTTCTGTTTGAGGGAAAGTGGTCTTTTCAAAAACAAACAAACAAACGAAAACAAAAAAAACCCAAACACACACCATACAGAAAAAAATCACAGAGGTTGATCACACAAACAACATTTTGTTTCCCCGTATGTCCTAATGCACCTCGCATGCCACCTCCTAATCAAATATAATCAGCCAATTGTTGTAATCCTGTGTGAAGTACTAGAGCTGCAACCTGCAAAGTGCAGCCAGCAGTAGAAGCTGACAAAGCTGACATTGCTTCTACTGCCCAAGAAAACATGCCATTGCTGCTTTAGCTCCCACTGCACAGAATGAAGTAGGAGTTTATAGCTTTTGAAGCACCTTTTATTTTTTAAATAAGACATAATTAGGCTTCCAACGCTTTTCCCCAATACATATACACCCCAAAAATTCCAGATGTGTCTGATGAACTGTTCTGGCAAATGCTCAGTCCAGAACGGAGAAAAATTACACAGAACCCTTTTTTGGAAGCTTCTGCCAAGTTTAAAAAAAAAAAAAAAATCTTTATATTAAATCATATCCTTAATATACGACCATAACCTCTGCTGGTTTAAAATGGCATTGCTGACTTATGCCACCTGTAATTTTATCCCCTCTTTTTAAATGTATACTTTTCCAGTTTGTTAGTGAAAACAGTGAAACTCTTACCATATTGATTTAAGAGCTTCAAGTATTGAAACTTTAAAAAAAATGAATAAACATTTGGAAGCATGCAAAGAACCATTTAAGCTGGCAACTTACGAATTAGTTTGAAGTGACTTATTTATTTATGAAGACATGTTCAGTCCTGTAAGAATATTTATGTTATAGACGAACCTACATGGATTAAATTTAAGCTATAAAAGAAGGGATTCACATTGGACAAAATAGCTTTTATTATTACAAACAGCTACATATCCATCTAACAGATCGACACTTTTTGAGATCACGTTGTTTCCACCAAAAATACCCTCTCATAGATATTTTTGCCCATCTTCACAAGTAGCTCCAATATTCTTGATTTGTGGATGTCTACAAATTTAGAGATGGACAGCTGAATAGTAATACAAGTCTGCTAAAAATAGACTTGTTTTTCTTGACTATTTTTTGAAGTAATTGGAAGTGGTCCACAGACCCCCACAAGACCAAAGACTGCAGTTAAAGGAGTGCAGAGGAAAAATAATTTTTTTTAAAGTTTCCAATAATAAGCCTTGAAATATTAATCTTCAAATTATTTAGTCTCAAGAACTATGTATCCTGTGCCTTTTGCTACAGCAAAACATTGGAATAATTGTACTTTGATCTTTCCGTTTTATAAATCTATACTGTTTGCACTGGTTTTGAGGATGAAAAAGATGGAATCCAACTACAGTACCCAGTACTTTTCCATTTATAAAACCAAATCAACAGTTTATGAATGTAGCTTAGCTAGATTCATAGACCACAATCATAATGCAGACTTTTTAAAACAGCTTAGCATCAATCACACTGATTTAAATCTTCTTAGGTTTTATTTCTCAACACAAATTTAAAATTCTGTTAACTGGGATCTTAAAAGTTCATTGTTTCTTCCCAAGAGTGACAACAATGGCAAATACCATCTGTTCAACTGTAGTTCAGAAATTTTTAAAAATAGCACTCCAAAAGAAATAGGAAAAACCAAACAAATAAACAACCTTCAAATATGATCACCATACAGTTTCTTCAGAAATACCTCAAATATTATTGCCAATGCATTCTGTCATATATTGACCTCTGCTAGTAGCCTTTGTGAAACAAACTCCAAAACAGATTTTAGAAACCAACAATGTCTGTCACACAGAAAACCATGAGAGAGACCTCACAGACTATTTTAACTTTGCTTCACCAACCCATATTTTGCAAGCTCTGCTTATAACCAAGAAATTCAACCCAGTTACTGCAATTTTGCAGCCCTGTACAGACAGGGAGGAGTGATGTCTTCCAGCTACGGTCAGATTTTTATTGCATTTCTAAGAATCAAGTGTAAGAAAACAAAACAACCCACAAAGTCATGAGGGAAATGCTCATTACTTCATTTCTGTTAGTAAGCTTTTGTGATATACCTGCATTACCTTTTCACTTCTCCCTTGTACTACAAGTAGGGTTTATTATCTTTTAAGGAATAAAAGATTACATTTCCTTAGTCTCTTGATTTCAGAAGCTGGGGTTTTACGGGGTGGGCAGGGTTGGGGTGGAGCTTAAAAGTCAATAAAAATGTCATAAGTCAGTAAATCCTTGTAAACTGATAACAGTCAGGGACACATGTAGCACATATATAACACGTGTAGTATTTATAAGCATGTGCATATTTCAGTGAGAGAAGAATCTACTCAAGTCGGAAAGCAAGAAGAAAACAGTCTCCAAATAAGCAGAGTCCATTTTTTCTCACCTATTTTACTTTACTTTAATCAACTAGCAAATGAGTGATGGATGAATGCTGATCAAAACACACCACAATCTTAACATTTACATTTGATGGCAATTTTCTTCAAACTAAATAAAGGTGTCCCACTTCATTTTAATTATCCTAACATATGCATAGGAAAGTAGCAGTAAGGTAAATAAGATGTAATTCTTTATAACTTTTATTAGAAGAGCAGACAAGTACTACCCATATTTGGCATACACAACTGTAAGTGATTAGTCTGATTTAAAACAGAAAAAAAATCAGTTTGACAAAATGAGTACAATTGAAACCTTGGGAAACTGCAGCATTACTTGTGTTTATGCATAGTGTTTAACTAGTAAGAGACAGGAATCACGGGGATGAGATGGAAGACAGTCAGTGAGGAAACTAGAGAAAAACAGACCACCTCACTACAGGTGTTTTGAAAGTCAGCATAGTGAAGAATTACCATAATTAAATACGTAGGATAGCAATCTTGGTCAACACTTCATTTAATAGTCTTGAGTTGAATGAAAAGCACTTTGAAAGGAACAAAAACACCCCAAGAATTGTTCTATTGACTCAATGGAAGCAGTTATGCCATAGGAAACCATAAGGTTAAAGAGATTAAATCAAACATTCCTCCTGTTTGGATAAAGGCAACTATTAGTGGAAGAACATTAAAAGCTTTGAAAGAACTGTTTACATTTATACTAAAACAAACAAAGGATGAAACCCTCATTCCACTGAGAGACACCACAAATCATGCATTGATTTCACCAGTGTCAAGATTTCAAGTACAAAGACCAATCATCTAAGTAACAGCATTAACTGCTAGGAGACTGCAGCTCCATGCAGAACCATGGTTACAAACAATACAGAAATAAGTCACATGAAAATGAATTGTAATTCAGCACATATGCTTATTATATCCAATTCCAAAAAATGCTTTTAGATAATAGGCAGAATCCTCTTTCATATTCCAATAGTCCTAAATCCAATAGTCCTAAATGACATATTGGACAACCTGCACTCCAGCTGAATGGTCTTGAGGATACTGAGTTCCATAAGGGCCAAAAACACTGAACCATTTTTACAGTCTGTTTCATTGCTGCCAAGCTTGAACATCTCATACAGACCCTAGCTATAGCAAAACAGGCAAAAGCAGAGATATTTTGCCACCAAGCAACAACTTAAATTGTTACACAAATCCCAGCAATTTCTTAAAAGACAGATTTTAAGAATCACCCATCTCCCAGATGAGGTAAAACTTATGGGGTGGGGGGAGGCGAACCCTATTTAGATTGTGTGTTTTAAACACTGAACTTTTTTTTTAAATGTCAATTACTGAGAATGACAAATGTCAAATTAACAGATGTAGTTAGAGATATACACCCATATTTTTATGACTACAGCACTTACGCTGATTTTATCAAGAATTTGCTTGTAATTTTCATGCCATGTTAAAATGCACCATGTCTTAACAGCGTACTCTTAATTACTCATTCCCTTACTCAAACAGCTATAAGTAGTCATCATATTTGTTTTTATTGGAATATATACAGCAAAAATGGGAAGTCATCTAGAATGAACCCTCCCAAAGTACACTTTAGAAATCTACAGTTAAACATTTTAAATATTTAAATTCTCCTCATTAACCTAGTCTATACAGTAAATTTGCAGTTCATAAAAAAACCCAAAACACTGAGGCATTACAGGCATCCTGTAGATGTCTGCTCAAAGCCCCACAGCGAATGTGCAGAATTTTCTCCAACTGGGTATACTTATTAGCATGTTTAAACACCCTGTTCAATAAAAAACTAAAAACCAACCAGAAGTTCTTTCTCTACAGTTTTTCAGTCCTTCAGTAGAAGCCAGATTACAAGAAGAGAGTTGACAAAGATGTGAACAACATGGAAATGAAGACTTAGTTTCTTTCTTTCAACAGCCAGGTCTGCTCTGAAGAAATAACTGCATCAGAGCACACTCGGCAAGTCCACACATCCTGGTGGAGGATTTTGGCACACTCCAATCTTACGCTGCAAGCTCAAGAGATGTGGAACACAAAATGAATTGTGAAGTTTGCTTTCAGCTTTGTGTCTTTTCTTACACTCCACAGTTAAGTATTTAGGCACATACGCATGTATACAAAATTAAGTCTGTTTAAAATAGAGCATACATATATGTATGCTTTTATATACACATTTTCTGAATACTACACAAAGCGTACACCAGGCATCCTATTATTATGCTGTTCTGCAAGAAGTAACATGGAGTACAGGGAAGTATATGATGCTGCAGAAAGAGCTTTATATATTACATGGTAAAGTGACAGACAAGTAATCCTGCCTCTCCATACAGTGACAGATTTAACAACTCTTCAAATCATACCACAAGTGCCTCTTAGAAAATTCCTTCTAACTCATTTTTTACAAACACCCTTTCCAAATCATGACAACTTTTCTATTTTTAAATAATCACAACATACTTAAGCTCACAGATAAAAGCCTAACAGGATCAAACGACAAACTTTAACTTTAGTCAGAGAATATTTTCCTTTTGACATAACAAATGCCTTTCTCAAGTTTGACATTAGGCTTCTTTTTCCCACTTCTAGTTCTTCTTAGACTGTCTTCTCTTTTTACCCTTATTACTTTGGCTCACGCTTTTCAAACTTGTCAACAAGGTTCACCCATTCTCTGATTCTGAAGTTTAACTGACTCGGACTGCAGATTCCTGCTCACCCTCCTGTCTACCTCAGCTACAATTATCAAAAGTACCCATATAACATTTAATACGAGCTTGCCAGTGTGCTACTTAAAACCTGCATTTGTGAAATGAAAACAAGGGGCAGCTGAAGCCAGTATCCTCATCTTGGACAATGGCCACCTGCAAGTGCCTGTGGAAAAGAAAAAAACCACAAACAATACTGTTCCTGGACACTCTCCCAGCCTCCAGCAGTAAATTGCATAACACCACTTAAACAAGAGGTTGTGCTTTCGTATTGTATGCACATGTTGGATTATTTCTTTTTTCTTTCATGAAGCTGTACAATCATCAGCTGCATCCATCTGAAGGTTAAGCACCTACAAGCACCTGCAGCTTCTCCCATAGAGAAAGGTTTGGGGGTTAGCTGAATAATGTCACCTATTTGTTTGGTATCAAAGATGTGAACAGCCCACATGACTGCTTCTAGCACCTATTGCTAATTGTGATTCAGTGGAATAGCAGAAGAGGAAATACTACTTCACACAGTTGTTCAACGCTACACCTTCTGAAGACAGAAGAATACATAAATGAGCATCCCCAAAAGGATGGCTGCAGTGGCTGCCACTGAAGGACTGCTAGTCTGCCGTCAGCATCTGTAGAGTGGCCAAAGAATGGTACAAGGTGCCTGCAGAAGCATCTCAGGTGACAAAAAACATTTTATTAAATGTCCATATTGCCTCCAACTTTTTATTTTTCCACTACCAAAATCATTGCAATGTTTTCTTGGTACGTGGAAACTCAGATTTTGGGATGACCTTGCATCCACTCTCCTCCCCACCAAGAGATCTGCTCCACTATATGTGCTAATATTGTTCCAAATACTTCTTACAGCTCTCCAGTAAAAGACACTAAAACATGATAAGAGAAGCTTTTCCTAAAGACCACCCTGAATCTTTCCTATTGCTCCTTACTTTTTGTCCTACCCACAGAGAGCACGGAGAGCACAGTTTTCTCCTCTGCTTTGCAGGAGCTTTTTATGTACCTGAAAATTGTTTGCACATTCCTCAAATCTTTTTCATTCAACTGACCACAACTCTTTCAGCACATCAGGTCACTTAGATTTTCCAGTCTCACTGTTCTCTCTTGGAACCAACTCCAGCTGGTCCATATTCTACTTGAAGTGCAACATCCAAACCCAAAGATTTTTATCCAGCTGAATTTTGAATTAGGAGTGTATCTTCCAACTCTGTTACCATCCTCTAAAGTATCCTGTTAAAATTCATTGCAACTTGAAGATTTTTTTTTTCCTGTTAATTTTTGTTTAATGAATCAAAGACACATTTAACAGACTGAGAAACCACCATTTGAAGAAAGCCAGAGGTAAGTCAAAGATCCCTTTTTATGTATCCCCTACCTGTTGTTTTCATGCTACTCTTATTTTAAAAAATACCAGAGAAGGGGAAAAAAAAAAAAAAAAAAAGTCTCTCAGAAGAGCTACACTTAGTTTGTGGTACTCTCCACAGACAAACAAACCATATATTTGAGCCAGGTCAATTCTCTCTGATACTGGGTTATAAAAATTGTCTTTTAAAATTACATTTACACAACATAAAATAACATTAAACATGTTTTAACTGTCAGGACTTGATTATTTACCATATCTGCAAAAATAGCCTGTGGACAACAGGGAACTACACTTGACACTAGCTATTAGCTGGCTATAGAAACAATGCATGTTATCTTTTATTTTCCTATTACTTATTTCACAGTAGGGAAGTTCTCTGTACTAAATGAAGTGCTACACACCACTCAGACACTCTATAGGAGCCAGGCAAGCTATTTGCTGCCTTCTAATACAACCTTTTTGGAAACAAAAGAAACAGAAACAAATCACTTTGAGGCAACTAAGTGAAAATAAGGACCAAGAAGAGGCCAAGAATATATGTACAGAAAGAAAGCATATTTGAAGCTGGAATTAGAACTTCGAAATTACTTTCCTAAAACATACTGTCAATCTGACAGAAAATCTGACACACAGAAAGCATATGAGAAAAATTTACACTCTAACATTTCTATCAGATATTAAATAACATTGCCATGAATCTTTATTTTCAAGAGCCTTAGGAATAACATCTGTTTCATAACACACCAAGCTATAACTATGTAAAACTAGCAATTTGCATTCTGCTTTTTTAATGCTTAATGGATGCACAGGAGTACTAGATCATCAATAAGTTTTTCCAGTTAAACAGTAAATAATCACAACGTGGTGACAATGCTTCTGAGAGTTTCTAATCAGCTTTCATACACTTCTCCAAATCTTTAAAAAGCAGAAAAAGAAAACTGAGGCTGCTTTTAAGTTTGCAATTTGGCCATGGGGTCTACCCAGCTAGAGATACTGCCTTTGAATTCCGAGGGCTGTCACTTCAAGAAGAAAAAAAGTGGTGAAACTATGACTCCACATGGTTTTCACATCACTTCCTGTTTGGTGACAAAAGACATACCTTCCAGGGTGTTGAGTGGCACATCCTTTGCTTACAATTGAAATATGCTTTGAAAGGTCTGAAGCTCTTAGGTTCCCAGTTTTGGTAACTTTCCAAATAACGCAATTAAAATTGGTAACAATATGATTATGGCTGGCAAACATTCTCTAGTTTCATGATGACAATTTAAATATAGTTGTCAGTCTTCTATGCTGAAATATCCAACTACTAAAGCAGTTATCAAATACTCTTTTGTCTTAAGACCTCTGAATCATTTTATTATCTTGATGCCCAGCTTCATAATCAGATGAATCTTTTATCCTAATGAGACAGAAGAGCTGGTTATCATTAATTGTTTTTCAATCAAAGCACTCTAAAAAAGAAGTATTCCTATTTCTATTTATTTATGGGAAAATGGAAATACAAAACTGTCTACGTGGTTCTTGGTGAGCTACAGAAACCACCAGCAACAGAAAGCAAGGTTGCTTCATTCCTCATCTTCTGACACAAGTAATGCACCAAATATTACTTCCCATGTATTTTGGATGAGGATGAAAAGAAGGTTATTATTTTTTTTTACTGTCTACTTTGAACTGATATGGAAAAGTATTTCATTATTATTTACTCTGAAAAAAATATACAAGTAGCCATGGTGTTATGCAGGAAAAAACTCAGACATGGATCTATCTATCTAGCATGTTCTCAAAGCTTTTCCTTCAATTTTTCTCCCCAGGCTTTAAGCTTTCTTTTACACAGAATCTGCTGGCTCTGTCTCCCAGGGTTAGTTGTTTTTCTACTGCTGATAGTCATATCAGATGTATTCACAAAATAGATTTGCCAAGTGGGACTGAATGTTCCATTGATTTGGAAATGTCCTGAATGACTAAGACTTCAAGTTTTGCCCATGTAATTAATTTAATTGGAATCAAATATTCTTAGTTATTCAGATCATTGAGATGCTTTCAGCAGGACTTAAAACACAAATCAAGATTAAAATGACGTTTATGTTAATGACGAAGTTAAAATACAGCCAAACTTGAAAGGTTGACTAATTGGGTCTCACAAGGAATTTGGATATGGCAACCTTTTTAGGACTTCGACTAGTAGTTTAATAGTAAATACTAGAAAAATATAATAAATAATTTAAGAAATCAGCCTTTTGCATAGATTAGTGCAGAAACAGAAAGTGAAATGCACCTATGAATTTTGAATGTGCTAGGGAAAAATATAATCTTCTCCTTTAGTATATTCTATGTTACATAACTGAAGACCATGAGAGACTGTCTGCACAATTTTCAGACATCATTAGTGCAATTCCAATACTCCAGAAAGTGTGCCTCTTTGTCTTATTGAACAAAGCTGTCCAAATATATATATATATCTCTGTCCAAAATGGTGAGTTTATTGGAACCTATGACAAAGATCCCAGGGTCAACAATCTGCTAGAAAGCTAAAAAAAAAAAACCCATAAATTGCATATGAGTATTTAATACACAGATTAAGTTCTGTAACTGACCACCTATAAAACATTCTAACATTTCCTCTTATATTTGTTTTTTCCATGGAAAACTTCAGACAGTCTTGTTTTTTCCTTTCTACGGAGTGTAAAAAATTTTTGCAGACTGGAGATATTTTTGTGAGAGAAATTGTTATTTTCTACTGAGTGCATGGTGAAAACTACGACTGTTTCTGTAATCCTTCTCCCCATCCTCAAAAATATGTGGGGAAAAGGGTGGGCAAGGGGATGGTTTTGTTTTTAAAATAAGGAGCAGCAGAGCACAGCAAAGTAGATGAGTTAAGATTAAGATGAAATCTGACACCATTATCTTGGATTGTCTTTGCTATTCTCTACAACTGGATGCTTAAAGCACCAGAAGAGCTTTGTACACGCTGTGGCCTACCTGCATCTCCAACCCACAAGCACCTACCTTCAGACTAAAAGTCAAGTTTCCGCTTACAGTATCAAGCTTCTCAACTGTGAGATAACCACAAAATGCATTTTGAATTAAAATAACTGTCCTATAGAAAAATACAGAGCAAGCAGAAAGCAACACCAGATTCTTAGTGAAATAAACCCTTTTTTCTCTCCTCTAATGATCATGTTGGGGGGGAGGGAGGTTGGAGTAAAAAAGGAAGAGTCCACAGAGGTAAGTATATCAGATACTAACTACATACAGTGCCAAGCTATGTTAATCCATTTATTAATCCTGAATAGCCTTTGATGAAATCTAATTTTAAGAAATAATGTAAAGCAGTAATTGAAAACTTAAAGCACTCAAACATCAATATAGATACCCTTAAAATGTCTATTTTTAAACAATAAAGACTGGTAAATTGTGGGTACTGTTATCCAAAAATGCTCTTTGCAGCCCTCCAGTGGTCAAATACAAAGCATAACCCCACAAGAAAACAACTTCGATTTGTCTGATGAACCACCTGCAACATTTTAGAAGACATCTCCCACGAACTAAAAACTCGCATGCTTGTCTGAAGAAAAGAGCCATATAAAGGAGATTATTAGCTTTAAATACATAAGAAAGAAAGCAGGAGAAAAATAATTACCCTCCATCAAAACTTGCCATGGTATTTGCTACATCGCATAGTTCATCTGCCCAGGAAACACCATATCACACCAGGACCTCAAGGTATACATTGGGTTAGCACAGAAGCAGCAATTCATTTCCTATAGTTGCTTTCTACTATTCATACAGGATAATCTAAAGAAAGCCAAAGCAGTGTTTAATGTAAATAATCAGTTTCCTCTCAAAGTTAGGACTCATGCAGTTATTTTTAAAGGAAACAAACAAACACAAACCAAACAAACTCAAACCAAACAAACATAAGTTTTCCCTTCTCTCGCACACACACAGAAGTAAAATAAAAGGTAAAGCCTCATATAAAAGAAAAAAAAGAATGAAACTGGTTTTAAATAATATAAAAGAAATGAGACTTCTCAAAACTAAGTTCTTAAAACTTGGGGCTAGAAAATCAGAGAAGAACCGTAAGAAAACAATGCCAAGGGAAAAGAACACAACTAAAGGAAAGAAGACCCTGGCGCCTGGGAGACCAGAGCCTTTTTGAACGGGCAACTCTTGTGTTGGGGTGCTGTGCAGTTACCAGAGCTGCGCCGGGGCAGCCCCGCACGACAGCAAGTTTCCACAAACCTGCGGCAACCTGCGCTTCCTTGCTAGCAGCGGGAACCCGGGGCAGCGGGGAGCGGACTGGAGATGCTCTGAGTGACCTCACATCGCGGCCTCCCAGAAGATTTGATAGTGACCATCTTCGTCTCCCGTTTTCCTCCTTTCAGCCCTTCCCGAGCGTTCACCGCGAAGCGGGAGCCCCCACTCTAGCGCGATCTGCCGAGCCGCGGCTTCCCCCCCGCGCCGGACTCCCGGAGCGGTTCTGCAGCACCGACTGCACCGGGAGCGGCACCTCCCGCTCAGCTCGGCCGCCTCCAGAGTCCCTCTGCCCCCGACAACGGGCACACCCGAAAAAGTAGCGGGCGACGAGTTGTGGGAACCCGCTGGCCCGCGGCCGCCAGCGCCGCGGCCCCGCCGCCTCCCGCCCCCCCCCAAACTTTCCGCTTCGCCGCCTCTCCGGGGAGCCCCGCGCCCCCCGCCGCGCTCGCCCCCGCCGCCCAGCCAAGTGCTCGGTCCCGCTGCCCCCGGCGCCGCCTGCCGCGCTACTTGCCTTTGGCGGCGAGCAGGCTGCCCAGCCCCAGCAGCAGCAGCGCCGGTCCCCAGCAGCAGCAGCGCCGCATCCCCGCCGCGGCGCCGGCCCTCCCCGCGCGACACGCCGCCCTGTGCGGCAGCTCCCGGCGGCGGCTGTCTGCGGGGCGAGGCGGGCGGAGGCTGCCGCTGCCACCGCCGCCGCTCCGTCATTCGCCCTCACTGCCGGCACCGGGGCGGCTCCGGCTCCCGCCCCGGGACCGCGGCGACGTCACGGGGAGGAGAAGCGTGAATATTCATGAGCGGGGGCGGGGGGCGCCGGGCTCGGCCGTGAGGAGAGCGGCGCGGGGCGGCCCCGCCACCTGCGCGTGCAGGTGTCGCCTTCCCCGCGCGTGCGGGACGCCGGGCGGCGCGAGCCGAGCAGCCCCGCGCGAGCCGCAACGAGCAAGGGGCGGGGGGAAGGGTGGGGAGAGCGGCAGCCGTGGGGGAGATGGGGCAGGGGGCAAGAAAACAAGGGTCTGGTGATGGGTGCAAAGGGCACCAGGGCAGCAAGACGCAGAGGCGGTGGCTGCAAGAAAGGAAGAGCCCAGGGAAAATGAAGTGACAGCTCGGGAAATTCGGAGGAGAAATAGGAAACCTTGGAAACCCGGGGCGGGAAGAAAGCTTGGGAAGCGAGCATGAAATGATTTCGTTGGAGGAAGAGGACAAATTGCAAAGGTTTTGGTGAAGTGGTGAAATGTACAAGGAATGGACATGACTTCAAACCTTAGAGACGGAGACTGCGCTGGCGAGGCTGAGCGGTGCAGGAGGGACATGGGATCAGGCTGTGAACACAGGGAGCGCTGGGGGGGCTCAGAAATTATGCCCAGGTGAGAGTCATGTTCAGGACTGCAGAGGTCTGAAATATTCTGGAAGGGAAGCACAGGCAAACATGAGGACGCTCACCATAAGAGTATAAGCTATACAAGCTGTAAGATATTAGGTACATGCAAGCTGTGAGAGCTACAAGGAATTGTTGCAGGGTAGCTTATACCCTGCAAAGTCCTCCCCCTGTTTCAGCTGTTGTCTTTTTTGTGCTCTGTCCCATAAATTACTCATCAAAGCCACAGAACTCTGGAAAGCAAGTACAACAGAATCACAACTCAAACACAGGTTTGTTATTCACTTGGCTTTGTGCAGGCTGTCATTCTGACAGAGAGCAAGCTCAGGCTGCTCTAATGAAATGGTAGGAGTGTTAGCTGAAAACTGTGTGCCAAAGAGCAAGACTAGGGTCCATCCTACATAACCCCATGTAACACTTACACAGAGGACATCACAGTCATTGGGTAAAATCAGTTGGGTTCCTTTCCATTCTATGTGTCGCTAGAAGCATGATTCATGGAGCAAATAGCTTTTAGTAGATAGAATGCAAGATGCCCTCCCCATTCTTCCAACTACACACACAGAAAAAGCAGGATGGGACACAGAGACAAGAACCCAAGCCATTTTCCAAACCTAAGATGTAATACTTCATCTGCTAGAGAAGGAGGCTGGAATTACACATTTACTGTTCTACTTCATCCAGACATTTAGGACAAATTTCTAATGTTCTTTTTGGTTGCTTATTTAATTACTTACAGAATTTGCTTTCCTGTAATCTCTGTTGTGAGCTGGAATGGAACAAGTGTAAAGAAAAACTAGGGAAAATCAGCACTAAAATAATTTTACATACCAGACAGCCAGGCACAGAAAAATAACTTTTGCCAGCATTCAGTTGTTTCTCATCTTTCAACAGAAGATTTTTTTGGATGAGGAATTCAGCTATTATAAGTCACTTCTGTTAGCAAGGAGGAAACTCCTCCATCGCCAAGGTGTTAAATCTTCCAAAACAATGTTTGCCATGTATGCACAGTAAAGGTTTCCTGCAAACTGCTCAAAAGCACTTGCAGTGTCTGACGGAAGGATTGACCATGCTTCCTGCCAGCCGGCTGGGAGCACACCACTGCCTGGCTTGTGAAACCAGCCATGGACACCGCAGCTGATTTCTTTACAGGTGCACCGCTGTGCTGAGTGCCCAAGCGTCCATCACCTGCAGCAAATATTATACATAGTGTGGAGAGGCTTAACTATCAATGTGAAAGGGAATTACAGGATAAACCCATGTGGTCTTGGCCAAAATAATCCACATTTATAGTAGTCAGACTGACAAAGACTGCAAAGGCATAGAAGGAACTTTAGAATCAATAGGATTTTAGTTTGTTAATTAAAAAAAAAAAAAAAAAAAGCTGTCAGAAGGTCATAGTGCAACGTCCCACTTTCTGAAAGGTTAGAAATATGACCCATAGACTAACACATTGAAATAGTGAATATATATAAGCACAGCAAACACAGTAACATAATTCAAGGAGGGTATTTTCATACAGTGAACTTGCAAGAATCTGAGGAAGCTAAAACTGGAAAATATTGCTTTTTAAGTATTAACCTATTACTAACAATCCATAATATAACTGATTTGTTAGTGGTATCTAGAAAGTGGGTTTGCAAGGTAGATGCTGTACAGGAAGATACATCCCTCAGCCAAGTTATAGCCTAAATAAATAAGACAGATAACGGAAATGAAAAGCGACAAACGTTACCCCATTCCACAGGCAGGGAGCTGAAGTACAAAAGATGAAGAGACTTTACCGACAGATAACATGATATTGGTGTCAGAATCAAAAACTAATTTCAGCTCTGGTACCTTAATCAAAACTTGTTCTCCTGTTTACCTGATTGTATTTATTTATTGACATGACAGCCTGGGTGTTCTGCAGTCTTCTGGTCATGTTTTATACAGATGATGGAGGTAGACATAGAAATATTTACAAACAATAATGATGCTGTAGCACTATGCAGAAATTTAAGGTAAATAATTGCCGGTAATTCCTACATTTTATGCAGCTTTGTAACCAGGTATGACAATTAACTTCTACAGCCTTTACAGGGTTTAAGAAAGCAAGTCGAAAATCCTTTACTCATTTAAGTCTTTCTGTCTAATGATTGTGTAATTGAAGGAGTGTCTCTCTCAGTTTTTGCTTATATACATTTTTGACAGAACCATTACAGTAGGGAAATGTATTATTTAGTCCCAAACTGACCTGAGATCCATCCATTCACATGTCTAGAACCACCACTTTGTTCTGACATGTTTTATTGGTCTTGTAAAACAGAAATTCTAAAACAAGGGGGAAAAGGTCATAGCCGTGCACTCACTGAGAATTATCGACATGGACCTGGCATCAGACGCAGTCAATCAGAAAGATCCATTTGAGTCTAGAGATGTAAAGATTATTTTTATCATAATTTCCCCTGTGTGGATTCAAGATTCTCCTGGAGGAGAGGATTTAACTCTGACAGATAATATTTGCTGGAGAAATCTGGGTAGCTCCAAGGTCATGGTCAATTCTCTCTCATGATATATCAGGATATTTAGCTAGGAGTTTTAACTATCATGATGATCATACTTATAGTATTATATCATGGTGAATATCAGTTTTTCTAAGTAACGAAGAAGAGATAGCTTAGCAGTAATATCCAGGTACAAAGCGGTATTACTCTATTGTTAAGGACATTAGACTCCATTAATTAAAAAACAACTTAAGCATCAAAACATAAAGGAAATAATGAAGGAGATTCATTATCAATATTATAAAAGTCACTTTGTCATCCATACAAGAGATTCAGTGCAAAAATATACATAAATCAGGTCCTATAGCAAATCGCATTGTAGCATTCATTATAGGATCAGGGCCTAAGGTTCACCATTCTTTATTGTTTCACTTTAGGAAATGTTTGCATAACACCAAAAATGGGAAGAACATAATCTGATTGGGTGCCTAAAGCCATGATTCAAGCAAAGTTAAATTTAATATATAGTAAAAAAAAATACACCACAGGAATCTAGATTTCATTACATTTGGGAGAAGTTTATGTATTACCAAAGAAAATGGCCACATGTTTTCCTGTTGGAAAAACAAAAGGAAGAGGAGTGTATATGCCATTTTAAAGAAGAAAATACATTTAAAAGACAGCATTAGATCATGTATTTTAATATGATACATAAAAGTCTGGTATTGCAATCAAGTAGAGAAATCAGTATCCACTTCTTCAATATAACAGCAGTAAAATTTGTTTTTATTAGTCATATAAAGTAATAGTTTTTTATGTATGCCAAATGCAGCAGCAATGATCCTGATGTAATTCATGTTTCTTTACGAGTTTGAAATAGGCCTGGAGCCTTCCTGATTATTTGCTCTTTTGCTCCACAGCTTTAAACTTGCCCTGAACATTACAGGACCTGGACAGAAAGATGGAGCATTTTGCTGCTGCTACCTCAGGTTCTGTTTGCTCTTCGGAACAGGGATTTCTTTGGACACTTATTCAGGCCACCAAGTAGAACAGAACAAACAGCCTGAGAAATGAGTATAAACATTACCTTATATATATGCTGCAACAGCTAATGAGTTAATTAAACAGAAGAAAATTTATTTAAATTATTTATTCATAATAAACGAACCATCTGAATAATAAATAAATGTATTCTGTAATCATTGGGAAGTTTTTTAAACAAAAGGCTCTTTTGCAGCAGGAAGAGTCACATGGAAGGTAAGGAAAGAAGCATATTTGTTTAAATAGCATTAAGAACCCGACCAAAGCCAAACAGCTATAACGTTGGAAATAAATACTGCTAACAGTCTATTGCATTGTCCCTTATAATTTGTGTATAATGTTGTAATTCCTATTTAAGAATGCAGACTGGAACTCTGAAAGTATATGTAACCCTACCTTTTCTAATCAGTATAATGGAAAATCTGCAACTAGTTCCTCAGCTCCGATATTCAAAGCCTTAATACTGAAACCATTTGCTTTTAAACCCACAGCTTTTGTCACATTCTTAAATTCCAAAAGACATCAATCTTATTTTGGGCTCTATAAGAGGCACGTGCTTTTAATTGTTATTTCAAAAGCAATATTTGTTTTCAACGTATTACAAATCTTGATTAGCTTTTATAGTGAGAGATCACTAAATAAAATGAAGTTACATGTTAAGGATGTAACTTCCTTAATCATATCAAAATAGCCCTTTGACGGACACCTGTATAAAAGACTCATGTGTGGCAGAAAATGGTGTTGGTAATTTAGTAGGAGATATGACTCAGACTTGAGCTAATGTCCTGTTACGGTCATGCTCCTGGATGTGCTTTGGAATGGATTATATAGCAAGTCTTGGCAGTACGTTCTCTTTAACAATACTGCAGTACGTTTTGCAAGAGTAGGGATCTTCTACCCAAGTTCCTTCCTGACTGATTAAATACCACCTACCTAACTTCTCCTTAAAATTTTAGTTGGAGATTGTACTCTTCTACGTCCACACAATTATTTTATGCACGACAATGTGTTGAATCTCTAAAAAGATAAAGAAAGCAGCACTATTCAGGTAATCAGCTGATGGAACCCATTGTGGAGTGCTTTACTCTGTCTTAGACTTTTTATTGTTTTCCTTTTAATGAAAGTAAGATTCTCACTCTAATATTTACCAACAAGATAACACCTGCTAGGTGTTTGCCTTTTCATTTTCAGTGGTGAGATGAATTACAGAGCACTGTTATCCTTCTCTGGTGTTGTCTGGTTCAGATATTTCATGTAAGACATTATTTTATGTCATTAAATTAGAATTCAGAAGCAGAGATCATGTATTTTTTCATAGCATTAATGAGATTGTCAGCAAAGTAGAAGGAAATCAGCAAATCTTTTGCAATTTTTTAATGAATATAGCACAGGGTTGACATTGGATCTAAATTGGGAAAGATACAGTTAAAAATTAACGTATGGAACACTAAATAAGTATTTTGCCTATAGACAAGACATAATTTCAAACTTAAATCAGGAACACAGTGAATAAACATTTTTTCGATTTTTCTGAAGACTCTCATTCAATTTGGTTTTGATGCCTTTTCTAAAGGTATCAAAACCACTAGGTGTAAGCCACAGTTAAGGGTACTGTTTCAGATTCGGGCTAGCCAGAGAGAGAGATTAATGCCTCCAGCAGAACTGCAGTTGAACCTTCTCACACCCATTCACCATAAATTACCTCCTCTTCTAAAAGCATAGGCAATGCAATCTGCCATTTACATTTAAGATGTTGGCTGTTGTTTTCAGGTAAGCTGCTATGTTTTGCCTTTGGCTTCCTCCCCCTTTCCCCCACTTATTTTATTCTTTTGAGAAAGATTTCAATGGAAGAGTTAATGAATCATAAAAACATTATTCCAAAATACCAAGGATTCTCCCCTATGTCTTTTGTGAGAGTGTTCTTGGTGTCATTCCTGCTATTAAAAACATAACAACACTTCTCATCTCTCCTATTCTCCATTAGCAGTTGAGCCCCAGAAAACAATAAACTAGTTTTTATTTGGCTGCTAGTAAGATACTGGGCGATCCGAGCTGCCACAGCGGGCACAGGACCTAAATCAGGACGTGGGGCAGCGCAGCCTTACCCAACTAGAAAGGCAATAGATCAGCATCCACGCTGCGGCTTGTATCAAACAGAAAATGAAAAGTTAATGTAGGGTGCCTAGCACAAGTGTATAACGCTCTCTTCAGATTATTAGATCATGAAATTGGTGCTGCTCTACAACCTGCTGAACTAGGGCCTTTCTTTGTGACCATTTTTTCAGTACTCAGAGAGGCAAAAATGCAGTCTTTTGGAACACTGTGTCAGCTCTTCACGGGATGGGCTTCAGGCTAGCTGAACTTGGATGGTAGCAATTTAGATAACTTCAAATATCCAGAGGAAATGAGAACATCAACATGCCACCAGAACTACAGTAGTTTTAGTTCTTGGAAGAAAATGCCATCACCTGAAAGCACAGCAGGCAAATTCTTTTATTATTATTATTATTATTTATTCTTTAATTATTTATTCTTCCTAACATTTTTTTTTTCTCATATTACCTGCCTTCAAAACAACTCATCTTTTGCTAAGTTCCATTTCATGGGATGTACATTTTGTAAACAGCACGGTAAAGTTAGATATGTAAATTGATACCACATTGCTAGGTTTACAGCCCATGTTAATTCATTATATTTTTCTGTCAGCTTTCTATAGATTTCAGGGAAGATGTGAATCCACTTTGGGACAGGAACGTGGCTATTTTAATGTGTGGAGGAGGAAGAACAATAAATATCCAGGCTGATCTTTGAAGCCCAACTAAAAATGTAATTTGACAAATTTTTAACAGTACTGAAGAAAAAAATTACAGTATGACTATCCATCCTGAGTGGCCTTTATGGTGCCACTCTAGCTCTCTCTCATCAGACTGCATAACGGATTTCTATAGGATCTGTTTTTCATGCCCTTTGCTTTCTTTAGAACTTTTCCAGTTCTTACACCTTTTTCTATGTTCTAGAACTTTTAAACGAACAATTAGTTTAGCTTATTTACCCTCAATATTCTCCACATTCACGTTTCAATTAATCAATACTTGCTGTTTCTACCTTTTTCTAGTTTATGCATATTTTCTTAATACTTCTTGAAGTTCCAGAACAAAGTGTCAGATTCTAAATTAGTGCAAAATAGCCTAAAATCTATGAGGTTTTCCCATTATATTTATAACAAACATGAGTCATTCTAAACTAACACTAGATAGCTTCTATTTATTTGTCAAAGGCTAAGCACAGCTTCCCTTTACCAATAAAAAATCTTCAAAATGAAAACACACACGTTTGCAGGAAAATAACATTCTAATTCAAAAATGTAATCAAAGCTTGGAATTACTACATGGCTATTAACATCCTTCTAACTGCTACCTTTCCTGTAGTTTAATTACCAGAGTAAGTGTCAAAAAATGATGATGCAGATAAAGATTTTCCAGTCACTCTAAAGTTTCCTCCTCAAGCTAAATTTGAACCAGTTACTTTTAATAGCTCTTCTTCATTTTTTTTGATTGATGATAATTTTTCATAATTTCCCACCTTTTTCTCCATGTCTGATTTGTCTTGATTATTATAATAATATAATCTTACACTATATCCATTTTGTTTTCTTCCAATGCAAATTTCTTGATAGTAACCATTTTAGATTTAATTCTGTTTGATTTGAACTGCCAAGAGTTCTTGCATTTTGGCTGATCACTTAACAAGACCTGGTATTTACAGAAGCCAATCATTTCAGTAGGAACACAGGTAAAGAGTGCCATCCAGAGACACACGGAGCTCTAGGCACACTGGAAATGGAGAAGAACCTGAGTGCTGTGAGTCATAGCACTTGTGGGATTTTTCCCCCATTATGGGAAATCTAATGCCGTCTGGATTTTTTTTCTTTAAAGAACAACAGGCATAATATATCTGCATCACAGAAAATCAAAGTACCTGGGTACTCTTTTCAAGCAGTACCTCACATGCACAGTTGTAGAGTTCATGACTTCTACTGTTCTAACTGAACTAGTTTCCTTTGCAATAACTGAACTCTTGAATGTAGAAGAGAAACTACAGAGATTTTTGTGGTTCTAAACACAGTGAGTGTATTACACACAGATAAATGAAAACACAGAATGGAAACAAATCAGAAAAGCTGTTACTGAAATACAGTGTTTCCAAAGGTGATAAATAACGGAAAAATAACATCAGAGAGATTCAGTGCTGAAATGCATCCACATAGCTATCCACATGAATCTCTGGATTTCAACTTTAACAGAATTCAGCTGAAACCAAACAAATGAATTGCAGTCAAGCCCTTCTAAAAAATGAGTCTGAGAGGCCCAGAGTAACATCAGAGAGGAATCGCGTATACAGGGCAGAGGTAGCAAATTCATCATTCCAGGAGGTGAGACGAATTCTTAAAAGTATAACCTTATTCATTTGCTTTTCTGAACTGAAGGAAATAAAATTACCAAAGAGCTCAAATCCGAAAACAATTCCAAATGCAGTGTTATCCCTTCAGCATCAATTTGGACGAAACAATATTTTTCTTTCTTACAGGAAACTATAAGACACCCAAGGACAAATAAGTGACTAATTTAGTCAGAGATCTTCAGATCCACAGTGTTCATATTGCTGCTTGATAACTGAAACAGTAGCTATAGCAATATTCCACTTACTTAAGTCTTGGTTCTCCATAAAGGCTGAGAGTTTCCATAAGGACTAATCCTTTAACTATGAAAACGACTAATATTGTAATTATTCTCAATTTCCCCAAAATGATAAGTTTTAGCATAAAAATACAACCTGAGCAAGGAATCTTTTCCCACAGATGAAGTGGTTCAGGGCAAAACATCTCAAAGGAGGCAGAAAGGATTCTCCTAGACGCATTCTGTGAGTGAAATTTGAAGTGTATCCCAAACTTATCCTGCTTTATTGACTGATACTAGATGACAGATTAGGTGGTCATTACCAACAGATGACAGTAACTTGGAGAAATATTTCATTGAAACAGTGCATCCCATCAGTCTCATTCTCTATCACACTTTTCAGTTCTAGGAAAAGATTATGGCTTGCTGTTTGAATGAGGTTACATGACTTATTATGCCCTTTTCATCCACTTACTTTCTGGCAACGCAACACAGGACTCTGGATTAAGTATATATATTTTTTTTTCTATACAATATCATTAGTGAAAATGCTCTGGTTTGGAAAATTACATTTTGCTACACTTTCATGAGGAGAGTGTTGGTCTTCCAAGTAATTGAGAATTGACTATTTTGAGGATTGTGAACTTCAGCAAAGCTTGTGGTAAGCAATGCATTCAAACTGAACGTATTGGCTCACTAAGTGACTCAAATACTACAATAAACGTATCAACAAAACGAAAAGAAGCAGAGCTTTTTTGCAGAGCTGCATTTTCTTACTATCTCATTAGTGTCTTGCTGCAGAGACTGCAAATTTCCCTGTGAAATTTCTCATCACCAATAAACAGTAGGCAAGTGTTGTTTAGCTGTTGCCCAACAAATGATTAGTGTTTGCATTTTATCTGTGACTGGCAGTGACAAAGCGGCTTATATGTTTTAATACCTTAAGAGTTTGAAAAGGCTGCAACTCAGTTGTGATAATATGAAAAATTGTTACTGTAAGACAAAAATTATTACTCTCTAAAAGTTCCTGGAATTTAATAGCTATCAATTCAGAGATAAAGCAAAAGATGTGATTAAAATAGCAAAACAATTAAGCAGCATGAAATTGTTTCAGATGCCCAAAGATCAATAAAGAACGGCCTGTACCTTGAGTATGTTAAAATTGCCTGTTAATCAATAGGAATGGTTGCTTTTCCTAAGATGCTTTTAATAAGTATATATTTATTTTCGCTACCTTGATTGGAGGTTTGCAATGTCAATAAAGCTCCTGGTAGCCATGCTCTGAATGTAAGATTAATGCAATTCCGCAGTGAATGAGAAAGCAAACCTCACAGTCCCTGTTCCAAAAGGGCCATCAGCTCCTTCCTGTCACTATAGCTCTTCCCACAGGAGCCTTCCAAGCAATAACAGGACATCTTTGGATAGTAGCTCTATGACTAAGCAGGATCATCACCTCTATTGAGTTCTAGGAAGGCCAAGTGGAAAAGGAAGTTAATGCAGCCAAGCCATCGACGCATCCCATTTACTCAAGTTTTGTTGCAACAGGAGCAATTGTGACCTGACAGCGGTAGGAGTTGCTTTCCATCCATGTACTGACACATCACAGTGATTGAGAGGTATTGTGTGGTAGGAATGGTATGTATAGAGACAGATATTCACCAGTTTCATCTGGACTCACTGGTACATAACATCTCAAACAAAACACCCCTCACAACCTCGTCATTTAGTTGAAGTACATGACATCGCATCACATTGTGCCAAGCAAATGGATTGTTTAGAACATTCAAAATAAGCTTTCTGTTTCTCAGCTGTTCCCACCTTTACTAAATCAATTAAAGTAAGTGTGATTTCATTGTATATTAAGCACATCAAAAGTTTGCTATAAGTTTTTTCCTTTTTTTAAAATATAAATTCTAAGTGCAGGATCAGCAGCAAACTAGATAATAAAATCATTAAAACAAAAGATTTTTATAAAAGAGAGCTAATAATGAAAAATGTGCATTTATGCTGCTACTTTAGTTTGGCACAGGTGTGCTTTTCAAGCAAAACTAACTGTCCCAACGTACTGTGCTTTGTTCACACTGTGGAGCAATTGCAGAGTACATGAACTGGATTCCTGGCAAGTGACATTAAAGCAGTGGGTGTGTCCACGTTCACACTTGGTGCACTCCAGCTCTTAAATTTTGCCCAGTCCACAGGACCGGACTAGGGTAAAATTGAAGACTGAAGTTAAACTCATGAAATACATGTAAGTGCGGACAAGGGGTTCTCAGCATCATAGCTTCGTTCATTAGATTTCCTCTGATTGCACAGCATTCTTTAGCAGTGTATACAACGCTTAAGTGGAACTTAATGGTATGTGGTTAATTTCACATACTTCTTTCCAAAAATTAACACCAGTTTGACAAAGATTTTGTGCATTTTTCTTGCAATCAAGCATTTAAAAACCCTGGAAGTGGACAATTAGGAAATCTAGGTATTTTTACTACTCTGTATTAGTTCTTGTTACCATCTATAGGCCCTTCTCCCCTATTTTCCTTTACTGTTGTATCATTTCTAGGGGTATCATACAAAAGTACCTCTTTCTTAGTCATGGAGTTTGCTCTTATATTTCTCTCCTTACATGCACACTAAGTAATAGTTGTGTATGTTCATCCATACCCCAGCTGTACAAAGTGCTGTCAAGTATTGATCTGATTCATTTAATTGGGTTTGTATCTTTGCTCTGGCACAGTGTTTTAGTAATCCCATGGAGACAAGCATTTCCGCATTCCATATAACTTAAACACTGCCCAAGCACCTGAACATTTTAAATGTGTGTATTTGAAGTTCACATTCTGCATATGTCTGAGTGATTAAAACTTAATTTCCAAATGTTTGCAGAAGTTAACCAAAGTCAATGTGAATTAAATTTTCAATCCAAATGAAAAATGGTGGAAGTATTTTTATAGCGGTTATCCAGCTTTGTCCATTTTGCCTTAGTGAATATTAAAAGGGTAAAATGTAGGCAAGAAGTCTGCTACCAATTTATTCTATATATTTTTATGTCCTAAACAAATGTAAAAGGATTTTGCATGTTTTTCGGTGCAATTGCAGAAAAGATTAATCTCTTGGGAAAAACAAAAAAACCCCACAAGCTCAGTTAATTATGAACAAAAGATATTGGTAAAAACAGCAGAGGTTGAGTAACCTGAAGAGTACCATGGGCTTTGTTTGAGAAATTATATGCAAGTCACTGTCTTGTTTCTATCTGTTTCTTGTCATACAAATTACTCTTTTGACAGAGAGCTGATATCTCACCACAAGCTATTATAAAAACATAATTACTACTTCTGCATCATTAATCTGGAATAGCAATATGATTCTGCATAAATGGAAGCAAGTTAGGAAGTTGTGCCAGTCCATGGTCTCTCAGACGTATGATAAAACTGTTAATTAATAGAACAGAGACCTATATAAGGCCTATATAGTTCTGTAATCTCCATGAATAAAGCAAGACTCAGGGCCAGATTGTAATTCGGGCCATGTTACCACTTCCCTGGAAACTTCTCAGAGCATAAGATATACTGCATAAGATATCCTGCAGCATTTTCCCATGGTTGGAACAGTTCTCCGTTCCCTGATCAACTGGCTCTTCCTTTCTTTCTCAGGCTCATTGTGAACTGGGAACTAGGGCAAGACCTTCCCTCCTCACCACACTCTTTTGTTCTCACTGGGATGCTCAGTTTCCCAGGAAAGTGTTTGTAACTAAATGCTTTTCAAGAAAAAGTAAATGCACCTTTCTCCCCCAGTCTTTGATGTTATTTTTTTCCTTTTTTATTTTTGTTTTCTTTTTTCATATTTCTATTCTCCAGTGTCTCCACATTACACAATGACAAAAAGTTATGTACAAAAACTGGATGTGATTAGTCTTAAACATGATGTAATTACTGACGTGTCAATACAGAATCCTATCATAACGTTTTAGAGTTGTGCTTTTGCAGATTAGCATACAACTTTAAAAGGCATTTGATGAAGTAGTACATGAGACAACTTTTGGGAATGGCAAGGTAGAAAGGAATGAGAGAAAAAAATAGGGGAACTGAGATAAAGGGGATCAGTGGTGAAGGTGTTTTGCAACTGTTATTCATCTTTCCAGATCAAAGACAGCTTTTCATGTGAAAGAACTACAAAATACAACCCTGAAGAGAGTAACAGTGCATTAAGTTTAGAAAATAAAAGAGAAGATGTAATGTTGAATGTTGCCAGTCTTCAAATACATTTTTTTCACTCTGTGGAAAAGTTGCTGTTCTGCTATTGCTGCTAAATTGTCTATAAACACCTCCAGTGTATCACTAGCAAATCTTTGGTATGATAATCTGGGGTGCAAGTTATAAGGAAAACTACCAGAAAATGCTCAGATCTTGTGCAACCATCATTAGTAGATACAAAATCTCTATAACAGTAAGGAATCTTCTACAGAAGATACCTGAGCTAATCTCAGAATTATTGGGAGTTATTACTAAGAAGTGATGCTGATTTCACTGAAGCCAGCTTCTAGATTCTGCAGAATATACAACAGTTCAACTCAGATACGAAGAGGCAGTGTGATTCACTTCTGGGCTATCACATAAGAAACAAAATGAGACTGGCTAAATTACACTAATAATGGTTACAGCTATCATGTTGTAAATTATATTTCGTATAATTAAGTATTGATTATTTAGGGCTTTTGAAGAAAAACTGTTAACTTATTTTTCCCATGAGAAAATATACCAACTTTTTAGATTTCAGTTCCCATAGTGCCACATAACAACAGCAACAGCAGGCCAGAAAAATAATCCCTCCCTCAGTTAAAATCCTGGTGTTGCTCCCCAATTGCCAGCATAAAAACTATAATAATATTTCATCCTAGATTGTTAATCACTGTTCTGATCAAATAAGAGCTCTATTGTAACACAAATATTTAATCTATAGAAGTCATTTATTACAGCACTATGAGTAGTGAACAAAAGAAAAAAAAATTAAAAGGGCTTAATTTCAGACCCATAGAATTCATGGGATCAGCTACCACTGATTTGACTGAGTTTTGTGTTGAAACCTAATATCCAAAGGCTTGGAGCAAAACTTCCAATGAGTTCAATGAGGCCAAGAAATCTAATCCAGTTTGAATTAAATAATGTGTGAAACGAAGAATAATTAAGCCCAAAATCTATTTTTCAAAACTACTTTCTGTGGTTTAGTTTGGATTTTGTTGTGGTTTGGGTTTTTATTTGTTTGGGGTTTGTGTGGCTTTGTTTGTTTTTCTAATTCAACTCATTCTGCAAGTTAAGAGCAAAAGTCAGAGTGCTCACTGGACAAATGTGGTGAATTGTCCTTTTCTAAGAGGCTTTACCATGAGTCATTAGTACCCAGTTATTATACTGGGTGATGCTCAGGCTCAGCACACCTCAAGGCAGACACTGAGCAGGGATCTCCGCGGGCCCATCTATGCTCCCAATTAAAACCGGTTCAGGCAACAGGCTCAGGCACTGGCCAGCTGGTCAACAATTTGCTTGACTGTGTTCTTGCTCCCCAGCCCTTTCCTGCCTTGTGCCAAGTCGTAGTTTTCCAAACTGTGAGGGCACAATCCAGAGCACAGCTTGTGCCAGGGGCCATCCCCAACAGACCCTGGGGACAGCAGCTACAGGGAGACCAGAGAAGACACAAAGCACTGGGGAAGCCACTTGTGGATTTCAGAAAAAATCCTGTCTTATTTTCTCCTAGAGATATCTCAGCTACTTGCTCTTCTACAACAAAAGATTACATTATATACTGTTGTTTTCTGGCATATACAATCTTAAAAGGTTTTAGGTTTGTGTTGTTGGTGGTGGTAGGTTTTTTCCATATTTCATCTGAGCTGCAAGTTTCTCTGAGTTTAAAGAAGGTTTTACTAGTTTGCTAAGTGTTCACTACTCTTACCACAGGAAACAAATATCTTTGTTCTGTTTTCCTTTTGTCTGTTGCTTGTAATGCTTTCGTTCCTTGTAGGAGTGCTTGTATTGTAAACAGTTCATTCCCTTACAGCAATTCGAAGAATATGGACGTTTTACAAAGTTAATTACTGTATATGTAACAAGTTAATTATATCAAGGCATATAAAACTGATAATTCATGGAGAAGTAAGAAAGAATTAGAGAACCAGTATATGAAATATATATGTAAATGTTACTCCATTATTGAGAGGCAAAAACATGGATATGTCAGCACACAGACTGCTAAAAAAAGGGATTATGACATTGGGATGCACTTAAAGAAACCATAAAGTCATATTCAAGTCAATTATCTCTTCTCATTTGAACAATCTTTACATTATAAATATTGCCTGCATTCTGAGTCATATCAGTCATAAAAAAAATATAAGAAAGATCAAATTAAGAACAAAAATTAGTTTGAAGGAGAAGGAGGAAACCTACATTGTCATTACAAAAATCTGACAAAGAAACGGCAAATCAGCTGAAAAAACAGTGATTGCACTATGGTCAAGGTACAAGGCAGACAGACTGGGGAGACATCATGTATCAGCAGGACCCACTCATAGAGTTTTAATGAGGAGCCTGTTGCAGCTAATTGTCTAAAGTAAGATAAGATATGCATTCAAAAATGGAGAAATTTTACAAGAAAATCCTCATCAATTTCTTGCCCTTCCTGCCTGCTTCCACAGATTCTCTAAGGGTGCAGGAGAATCTGAACCATATTGTTTCTTAATTATACTGAGGCAGCTTCTACTGAAGGATTTCAAAACATCTAATCAAACAATTAATTAAGTCTCATGGTTTGTCGCTCTTCAAAAAGGTGTTAGTACCTTTTTATGGAATATTTTTCAATAATAAAAGGTTTTAGTGCCCCAGCAAGATGACACAGCAAATTCATTATGAAACTAAAAACCTGTTCTCAAAAGGCAGGAGCAGGAGGAGAGAAGAGAGCCAGCCCCGTGCTCCTGCCTTGGCTCCCGTGGGAGGACACTTACTTGAACCGTCTCTCTTAGAAACTGTCCCACCTGCTACCAGTGACCATCTCTTTCTTCTAGAAAGAAAAAGTCTCCTACAGAAATGGGGTGTATTTTAGCAAAATGAGTAGGAATTCCCTGTACGATTCCCTGATTGGCATGGCTCAGGTGATCCTTTGATGGACAAAGAGGTGCACGTCAAGTAAGGGGTGACAGAGAAGAGATCCCATCTCTGCTGTCTCTAGCACACTAGTGTTTGGGTGCTTGTCTCCATGCCATGAAGACACCAGGAAAAACTGCAGAGGGATTATGAAAAAGCTACAAGAATGTCTAAAGACCTGAAAAATGTTTTGCACAGACCAAGTAGGAAGTTCAATCCATTCATTTTGTCAAAACACAGTAAGTCAGGAACCAGTTAAGTGGAATGCAGGTGAGTAAATTATGAGGCCATTTAATTTAGCAGACAAAATCAGAAAAACTGCCAAAAGCTGACACTAGAAATATCACTGAAAAAAAAAATAGAATTAATTACTTATTGTAACAGATTACCAAGAAATCTGACAAATTTGTCAACAGGCAACACCTTTAATGTGAGGCCAGCTACATGTCAAAAAAGAGACAGCTGACTGGAAGGTCAGTGTAGCAATTAGGTCAGCTGAATGATCGTAATGATTCTGTGTGACATTAAAGCCAATGAATCACTATGAAGCACATGACTTCTGTACAGATGCTTCCCGATCATGAAAATGTTAAGCTGATTTAGTTAATGGTTAGACCTTCCTGCTTTTGAAAAAGTAGCATACATCAAAAAAAATAATAAGTAATTAAATAGAGGTACTCCCTTGTTAGTCACCCTTCTTAGCTTTCAGACTCATGAAGAAGAGTATGAACTTCTTAAGTCCTCATTGCAAATCATTATTTGCATAATTTGTGAACAGAAAAGCTTGGTAAAAAAAAAAAATGAGGGACTAGAGTTTTCAGTCATATCCACTGAGTGGAGTGCCACTGATAAAAGCCATGGTCTATACCTGCTACTTTATAACCATCCCAGGTAGGGCACTGGTACATAGATGGACAAGACAGATTATGAGCAATGTCTTTTCTCTCTCTTTTTAATTTTTTTTATTTTATTTTTTTTCGTGCAGCACTTTGTCGTTTGTTTTTGAAAAGGCAAGTTTTACCAGTTTTTCTAACAAGAGCAGTTTCAGACTTGCCAGTAGCACAGGCAAAGTAACTTATTTTGTGCCTACCCTCAGTGGTAGCAAAAGTCACTTTTGCTGCCAGCAGAGAGGGGAAGCAAGTGGAGCAGCCAGAAGCCGCCCTGCCTGTCCCTGCCTGTCCCAGGGTCACCGCTGAGCGCTCCGCAGGCCAGAGTCAGAGCTCGGCTTTGTGCTTTGCTCAAAGGGCAAAAAAAGGAGCAGTGCTTTGCTCTAGTCCAGCTGTGGCCTCTCTCCTCCCGCCCAGGCAAAGGTGGCAGCTTTTGGGTTGCAGTTTTACTCCCCCCCAGTAGTTTGCTGCCCACTTAGTTTAGCTGTGCCTGATTCCCTGCTACAGACACAGCATCTGTTTCCGTTAAAATCAGTATGAGCTGCTATTTGGTATTGACAGAAGATGGATCATGTCTTCAGACATGACAGGGGGAAGAAAAATAAAATCGCCCCATTTACCCCATTTTCAGCAAGTGTTTTGAAGATATAGAGTTGCATAATCTCCACAGGCTCATGGAAAGTGAGAACTACAGTCCTCCTCAGATAAATAACTCCCCTGGGTATTCAGAGATGTATGTAGTGGCCTCACAGATACACAAACCAGGAAATTAAAAGAATAGGATAAACAAGAAACCTCAAAAGAGGTAAAATATAGGTAAACATGGAACATATTACATTTTGTTATGCCACAATTTCTCTGCATAAAAATGTAAAAATAATATAAGGATTACCTAACAAAAGCTAGTTGAAAGTTTGTGCTATTTCGGGCTCTCCAAATCTGCTATTCTAAACGAGTTGAAGTGCTGAAAATTAAAGAGTCACTTTATCCAGGGTTTGACAAAAAGCTATATGCAGATTTCAATTTCACATTATCTTGTCCATATGGCAATATCAGACTTTTATGCTGCAGGGATGTCATGAGCACACATTAATAATTCAACCATTTTTATTCTCCCTGCTTTAATTTTGGTTAATAAGATAATCCAGAAGTCAATTTTCTTTGAAATAAAATATAGGTGTTACAAATCTAAGATGATTGCAAAGGAATATCCTAAACCAAGCTACGTGAAATCATTTAAATGCTTTATTTCCATTTCCCATTTCTGAACTAATCTATTCAGAAGTTATCTTGAGAAGAAGGAATAATTTTAGTTCTTCCAATTTATTTCTATTCCTGTCAAATACACACTATACAGGTAATACTGCCCAGGAACTTAAGTGTGGAAGAGTTGAGCCCTTGGAAACAAAATGGCACAAAAATAACTTCAATTCAAAGCAGGGGATTTTGTAGTTTTTCTTCAAGAAATGGTCAGAAACTGTCTCCAATATGTGGCAGCAGCAACAAAGCCCATGACTGTTGGTATCAAACACCTGGGTGCAGTACCATCACAATGTTACAGGGATCCTCTCAGAAACATAGAGATAAGAGGATTTTTGGTAATGCAGACGCACATGGCCAGAAACACAAATGACCTGGGAACTCCTAATGATGTAGTTATAATGTAACTGAGACCAGGGTTATAAAGGGAAGTAGGTGACTAAAGGCATATGGAGAGCTCTAAAAACCTCTACAGATTTGGCCCTAAACCATTTTGAGAACTTTCCTTCAAATTCATTCTCCAGTGAAAGAAGCTCTTGTCTATAGCCAAGGTCCTACATGGGAGGAAAAAACTCAGACCAGCCTCTGAACTTCCATGCTGACGTTCCTTGGGGTCTTAACTCATTGTTTTGCAAGGAAAATATCTTCTTAACCTATGTTTTACTGGGGAGATCCCTGCAAGGTCTGCTGAAGGAGGAGGCAGAAGGTGGACATGGTCAGTTCCTGGACTCCGCACTCACTGCATTCTTTTGGCCTTACCTGGATGAAACATGGCAGGAAGATGGAAAGCTTAACCTGACACTTAAAAATAAAATAATAAAAAAATACAAAGTTATATGAGAATAATGAAACTGTTATTGCCAGGATGCATAATATAATCTGACAACTTTCACTCTCAGTGTTTTGATATTTATAAAATGCCCATTGCCTGTTGGCTCTTGGGCTGCATGACTGGCTGAGAAGACTTCTTGCTCCAAATGATACAGGAATTCTATCTTGTGACTTCTCCGACACAAGGAAGTTTTAGTGAAATGATCAGAGGGGATTAAAAAAAAAAGAAAAAGGATAACGAAGGAGATAATTCTACTCGGAAGACCAAATTAAAATGAAATAAATGCAGTTAAGACTAAGTCCAGACTTTAACAGAAGACTTGAAGTCATTTACTCCCAAACTTTGTGTTTTACTTAAAAGGACATTCACCTTAAATAGGCGTGGGAGGGTGGAAATATTTTAAAAATATTCCTGCAAAATGCAACAGCAGTGTTCTGCAGCAGGAGCAATGACTACCACATCAGTCTTTGCAACAGTGCTGGGACTTTCCGCTTTGCTCTTTATATTCCATCCTCAGGCAACGTTTTCTGCAATGGACACAGGAAGATCTGAATATTTTTCCTTGGGTGACAAAGATGAGAATTTAGTTTCTTACTCTCCTCCTTGGCCTTTCCAAATAACAAAATAGCACTTTAGATAACATGGTGAATTCAGGATCATCTTTGGGCATCCATTACTGCGAAAGAAAAAACATAATCTGCCTACATAATCTGTGGGCACCAAACATATGTTGGACGCTATGGAGAGGTAATAACTCTCTAGTAGTACTACTTTATGGCTTCTGTTTTTCACTAGTACAGTGTACTATTCCCCTACTTTTAGGCAGAGACAAACCTTATATCTACCTTGAAAAAGCCAGGTATAAACTAACTTCATGACAGGAAATGAGAGAAATATTAAGCATTGGAAAAATGTCATTCTTACCTAAATGTGTTTACCAGCCCAGGCCATAGCATACCTGATCTTCACACAAGTACACAGTAAAAGTTCTTAAAGCAGGACCTCTGAAAATAATAGTTCCTGCCCGCAGGGGGAGCCCAAGACATGATCCCTATCTGTTTTCCTGGGAACTCGGGAGAAGACAAATCCCGAGTTCCCATCCCACGTGTCTGCATGTCGGCTCACCACATGGCTGAGCACATCCTCCTGTAGCGACCTCAGTGCTACATCCCCACCCAGGCGAGTCAAGAGCATCTGCCTCCACAGAACAAAATTCATCCTGCACCTGGAGAGGGAAGCACCACATTCCAGGCACCGGACTGGTCGAAGGCATCACTGGAATCTATTAGGGAGCATTGCGTGAACATCAAAATTGCTTGTGAAATGGTCTATGACTAGGCTGATCTAGAGATGTGCTTTGATTATGAAGGCAAAACTCCCTGAAATCAATGGGGAGTTTTGCTTACAAAAAGGAAAAGGGACAACATCTTGAGACTTACAGCAGGTACAATCTTCCTTATTTCCCAATGTCAGGCTGTTGACTGACAATGCAGGATTCCTCCTCTTCTCTAACAACATCCTACAGACTCAAAGATCTACTTTCCTGAATTTCCCTTTTTAATTTGTGTTGTCCATTCTAACCTCATTGATCCCCATTAAAACTCCAATAAAGACAATCACTCCTGTAGTCATTATTGGAAATCTTAAGCCTCTTAAGGCTCTCCATGCTCTGCTTTGTGCTATGAGACCATTACTGAGAAAAGAGTTGTATATATTGAAAAATAAAAATAATCAGAGGGATTTTTCCCTTTTCACAACAACTAGTTCTAACCTGTCTCAGAAGATTTGGAAAAGGTGACCCACTTTCAAAATACAAGAAAGGAAAGATACTTGAGAGAGATTAAAATCTTTTTGATATCAGAGACAAAATTTACTAATATGCATTTTGGTTTCCAGCTGAGATTTAAAATTAATGCACAGTTCCTTATGAACCCAGGTATTCACACAAACTGTTAAAAGTCAGATCTCCGTGAGCATCAGAATCCATTACTGAGTGCGCACAGGAGAGGAAGCAGGAGTCTAAACAATTTGTCAAAATAATTTTCAAGTTTAATTTTTTCATGGTTTAAAATAATCATAGCCATTTCAAGCAGCGTGATAAATCTGCAGATGTGTAAGTCTCTGATTCCAAAGAGTAAAGCCCAATAGTTTGCAAATCCTAAGCTTAAAAAAAAAAAAAAAAAAAAGGTTTTTATAGAGACACGAATCTTCCTTTCTTAATGGAAGTAGAGATTCCTATAGTTAAGAATATTAAACAGCTTCAACTATAAAACACCATTCTCATCTGTTTATAACTCCAAAAGGACTAGCTTTCTGCGTTAAAGCTTTGCTGGAATTCTACTTCATGGAAAGGTCCAACAAAACCTGGTTTGTTAGTTTGTTTTTGTTTTTACCAAAATGAGATTTGGACAAAATATGTTGGTTTGTGCATTTTAAAATGTTCTCATAGTTGTATTCTAAAGAGTCTCTAAAACATCTATATTTTGGAGTTCTGAAAAGGGTCTGGAGAGAAAGCTCTGTGTACTTTGAGCAGGCTTTATCACAGCTTTTCAAAGATTTTGGGTACTCTTTCCAGCAGAAGGACTGCTGTGATCAGTATGTGGAACATGAGAGCAGGGACCCATCACTCCTGGGCTCCCCAGTCTGCCCCCTCCACTGGTAGGAAGAAAAAAGGAGGAAATTCCTGATGGGAATTGGAAGTGCTGGGGAGCTGGCTGGGAGAAGGGGCCAAGGGGTGGTTGTGATGCAAAAAGAGACTTCAGTGACTGTTGATGGCATGTTGGCAGAGTACAGAAAAGAGAGAGGTATTGAGACAGCATGTAATTAAAATCTGCGAACTTAATTCCAGCATGTCTGAGCTTATTAATATTGGACTTGGAAACTGTAGGGGCATGATGGGTACATGTGTGAGCAAAAGGAACAGAAGAAGAGCAGAATAGAAAGGAAGGATATAATTATTATTTATTAATCCTTAGATTGGCTTGAAAGTTGCTAAGCACTGTAAAAATTCAGTGTGACAATTCTTGTATACACATTTAAGAATCTAAAAACATATCACAAGGGAAGATGTAAGAGGCAAAGCACTTAGTTCAAAGCTCCCCGACTATTTCAGCGGCAAAGGAGTACTTTGATTTGCTTTATGGACAATAAATAACACAAAAACCTAGAAGATACAGTAGGACTGACAAGAGTGTGCAATCCTCTCTGGACAGCACACACAGCTAATGAAACACATTGGCTCATTGCCTCCCGAGCTCCTCTGCTCTACAGTGTTCCCTCACACCTCAGTATTCTTGGTTGAAAAAGGGAAAAGGATGAAATTATAAATCATAGCTAGAAATATAACGAGTTTGGCACATCCTACATATTAATTCATGCAAAGCTGTTACAGAACTACTTAAGTACCTAAAAAAATGAGCAAGCAGCATCTGCAAATTAATATTTCTTTTGCTGCAGCACATAAAGTACTGCTTTCCAAAGGAAATGAGTCAGGAAGGGGCATTATGCATGAAGAACATGAAGAATTTCATCTCCTACCACCTCAAATGAAAAGTCCTCTCTGACTGCAGGTCACCATTACCGAAAACAGTAATTATAAAGCAAAACCAAAGGTAACACTTGATGATCCTGATCTTATCTCCACAGAAGAAAAGGATATTTTTGCTACCTGCTTCTAAGGGTGCAGAACTGCACCTCCCTTTCCTGCTCTTCAATCACATTCCATCACCTTAGGTGTTCTTGACATAGCATCTAAGGTGAGTCTCCTACAATCTTGGAAGGTAAATATACTTCTCTGTGCACTAGAGCAGATTAAGTACCATCACATTTTATTAGAGTTAACAGAAAAAGTGCAGGTCAGCATACCTTGTTGAAAATGTGTTTTACATTGCAATGTAATATTCAGTGATGTTATGTTACCAAACACCAGGCAACCTGACAGATACATCTGTTAGAAGTATAATTACACTAGATAACTTGTATTGGTGTCCCTCTCTGTTAAACAAAACAATAGATTTTCATTCAGAGGGGCACCTTGGAAGATTAATGGTAATAATGAAGCATGAAATATTTCCTTCCTACTGTGGTTAATCTGAAACAGAGGAAAGAATCATTTCACCCAGGAGGGATAATCCTTTGAGGAAAATTTTCTGTGAAATAATGTATCGCCATATCTCATCCCACATATGTCAACAAAGCAACTATCAGTATTGTACTTAATGCAATAAAAGCCAACAAGCACGAGAAAAGGCAATGGAATCAGCACAGCATAAACACAGATACACGGCTGTATGAGCAGGAGGGAGTGCAGAAGGCAGGAAAACGGTGTCAGGAAGCAACAGCATAAACAGCAAAGGAGAACAGAGGTGAGAAATTCAGTGTGAGAGAGAGAAGATAGAAGAAAGAAATAGTTCAAATAAAGAAAATCAGCGAGTAAAAAAAATGTTTTCGGGCAATTTTCCAAGTTAGCTGTGTGAAGTGTTTGTCATAATGAAGCAGCCACTGGGGCAGGTACAATTACCAGGTGAGGTCCCACAGTGCTACCGCTGGGCAGGGGAGCTGCAGCCACAGAATGAGCGGTGTCCGGGCAGACTCTGCACTTCCCAAATGGGCCCCTCGCAGCCCTTGGTACAGATGGCACTTTGGCAATGCTGCTGCAGCACTGCTGCTCTCAAGTCCTCCGCTGATGTGACAGCTTCACGAAGGCACAGCAGTTTAACAGGGGTTGCCTCAGAGACTGGCCCGAGATACTGTTAACTGCAGAACTGGGTGGCCACAGGCATTTCTTTGACAATCTATGCCTTAAATGGGCTCTACCAACTAAGGCACACAGATACAAGTGCATATGGATGTGTGTGTACACAAGAAAAACAACACTTCATATAGATATATACACACTTTTTTTTTCCAGTAAAGCCTTTTCAATCAAACACTGGTGTCCATGGGAAAAAAAATCCCTTGATATCAATTCATTGGAATCATCCCCTCAGAGTCTTACTAATAAACACATGCTCCATCTTCAAAGAACACTCACAAGCCTTTCATTTTTGCCACATAAGCCATTTGATCAATATTTTCAACATTAATCAAGGCCAAGAGCAATTTCATTTCTACCCTTTCCCTAAATTGAGTTGGAATCTAAGCAAGTGCATCACTCGGTTACTTTGCTCATGGCAAGTAGATTCAGCTGAAGGAGATAGAAGCTTTCAGTGGTAACTAATTCTGTTCAATAGAAAATACTTCATATTTATCTTATATAAACATCAGTACAGGAGGAAATGCCAAATTTTCTCTAGAAAAAAGCTCCATTAAATAACTATATTTCTAGATTCTGCTTTTTAAAATCTAAGTGCCTTTTTATTACTTGAACTGATGACTACTGCCGTCCTGATAATTTTTTATTCTGCAAGGTGTATTATGCTCACAGTATTCTCAGTGTGAAGCACTAATTAGAAAATGCTCTGTTCTCATTGTCTTTTTGCTGTCCATATTTTTTGCAGGAAGCATCTTTCCTTTACAAAAAGCATACCTGCTCCCTTATTGACTGGAAAGCAGGTGAGTGTCAGGACTGTCACATCACACCGTTCAGTTCTACTCAGAGAATATTCCTGCCTGCAGCACAGAGAGCAGTGGCTGTCTGTCCTGAGCTGCCAATGGAACATTCCCCAGAGTTTTGCCTGCAGGCTGTCCTGTGTTTCTTGAAATCCTACAATACTCACAATAGCTACTACGCAGCTGGAAGGCAGAGCAAAGTCCAAGATTGGAGGAAGCAGCCCAGCTGCAGTAACTCGCACTTCCTTGGCAGTAGGTCTCAGGTATTTCTATTTGTACAGCCTCTGCAGCACAAAATAAATCAGTTTACTGATTAGTTTGGTCTTTGGTCTTACTCATAACCTTGTGTAGACCTGACTGTGGCCATGTGAACATCTACAGTAGGGTGTTCTCACTAGCACACTTCCTATTTTTGTGTTGTGCAGTATTCAGTACTCTGTTGCTGCCAGGAAAAGAATAATGAATAAAGTGTAGAGAATTACAGCAACTATAAAAATGCACTACCATACCTCACTGGAAGAAAATGAAGCTTGACTACTGCAAGCTCTGTAGCAACCCCATGAACTTGCCTTTGGCTTTGAGAAGGCCATTTTGACTCTATCCCTCTGCAGTAGACACTTTGAAACATGTTGCACAATTTGTTTTTTACCCTTTGTTTCTTCCTCTGATATTACAAAATAAAACACACAACAGAAAAAGTTCCCTCCCACAAACATCTCCAGAGCTAACAGGCCTTACTGGATGCTGTTTGCTGTGCAAACACAAATTTAAGACAATTTTATAGGCCCTGTTATTTATTCAGCTATAACAGCTTCTTTGTTAGAGGATGGCACTATAATTATCTGCTTTTATCATTAATACTTCAAGTCAGTGGTTAATGCAGAGGTGACAAATCACTGAAATGCCTGACAGTTTATGGCTTTTAGCACTAAGGAACGTCTCTTTTATTTCATATCCCTTGTGCGTATCATATTTCCTTTAGATGTCTTCTGTTCTCTTACATACACAAGAACATCCATAATTAAACAGATCTGATCATATTTTATTCACATATAACCAATTACCAAATCTCTGTTGTTTAGTGCTAGTGCATATTAACTCAAGTTTGGAAAGTGGTGGAACAAGAGGAGAATTCCTGACTGAGGAAGTATCAGAGTAATATCTTTGGTACTTTATGTCAACTCTGAAACATTATCCAAAAAACAAAGAAAAAAATACACATCTGCTTAATATTGCTAGCTATTGGAAAGGCAGGGTGAAACACCAGTACTCTCAAGTAAACTCTCAGACCAGAAGCAGGAAAATGCTCTATTTTCCTTACAAACTCAACTACCCATGTTTCACAAGTACAGGCACACATCCCAAAGATCTCTCACCAAAACCAACGCTCACTGTGCATGAGTGCTGCAGACCACAGGCCTCTGCCCTGGGAGGTGCTGAGCTCAAAATGTTTGGATCAGAATAAAGAATATAGACTCTGCAGTAGACTACCCTTCTTCATCGGCTTGAGCCACCATTATTTACACATGAAGCATGTCACTGCACCCTATGTATAACCATAATTTGCCTTATATGATTAGTTTATTTTTCTCCCTCTCCTGCTCCCATGCTAACAGAAACACATGCACAGCTTGAAATGAAATGTAACCCCTTGTGTCATAAGAAGATGGTCCTTTTGGAAGCAGTGAGTAGCAACTGTTAAAACAAAACAAACTCCATTTCAAATCCAGTGTGAAGTAACGGAGCAAAAAAAAGAATGAAGCAGAAATGACCTTATCCATAACTACAGCCACAAGGCTAGTTAGGATTCCTTCTGAGTAAAAAATAGAGAAGAACAACTGGCAAATGTCAGCCTCATTATCATGAACTCTTTTTAGTACTGAAACAAAAATTAGCCCTTAGATCTTTTTTCAACAGACTAGACCATTTTCCATGTTAGAAGCCTTTCTATCAGGTTACGGGAATACCTTTTCCCTTTAGCTTTAAAAGCACATCTTTCAGCCTTAATGGCCATATGCACGCTATATTTATCTTTCCACAAACACTTGCTGCTCAAATAGTTTGGCATAATGTTGTGAAATATAGTGAGAAGAAAAAAAATGGGGGGGGAGGAATCTGAGCAAAAAGAACATTGAGTTCAAAGGTAGCTACTTCTCTGTGATACATGCAGTTTTTCATATATTCATTAAGAAACACTAAAAAAATCAAACATTCCAGCTAGATAAGAGAAATTCTGAAACACTCTCTAATAATGCTAGTGCCACTGTTTAAAGCCAAGATGATGTTCTTCAATCTTGAGTGCATAGTAAATCCTATAGATGGAGAATACAGTTGTCCTTAACCTGATAGATCTCAATGGAGTTTTCCAAAGTAATAACTTAATAACAAGTCAGATCCTAACCTGTTGCAAATTATTGAAGCTCCAGTAAAGTTAACAGAACTGTGCCATTTCATGCCAGCTGGGGCTCTGGCACAATGTAATGAAATCGAGACATTAATTGACTCTCTCTCTCTAGCTGCCACTTAACACTAATGTTTTTACAAGTCCCTTGACTAAAACACATGCCAGTTTATGATCTTGGCTTGTCTCTGGCATAGTTTTGGTCATTCTCCAGTAACGCATTTCTCAAGTGGACAACCGTCTCTTTTTGAAGACCAGGGTTTTAAGTCTGCAGTCATGATAACCTCTCCCAGATACGACTCAACAGTTATTGCTTTCTGGGATAGTGATGGAGCACTGCCCAATTTCCCTATTCATGTCATCATAATCTACAATTTATGGGATGATTGTTCAAGTATCCTCATCAACTACAGGTAATGCTCAGAAAAAAAAGACTAGCTGTTGGGGTTGTTCTGTTTTGTTTGTTGGGTTTTGGGTTTTTTCGGTTGTTGGGCTTTGTTTGTTTGTTTGCTCTTACTTATGTCCCTGTCCTGAAATAGTCACCTCTGGCTGTGAGTTCAGATCAGGATTAGCTGTCTGAATCCTTCCCCACCTTCATTTGTCCAGTTTCCTGAACTCAAACAAAACAGCATGGGTCTTAATCTTGTTTACCTGCCTAGGGATTTGCATTACTGAGCCAGGACTACAAAGACATTTGACCCTTACAGCTCATGTTTCTTCCTTCCCTAGTGTCTGTAAATATAAATACAAAACTGAGTCTTCCAAGTTTCTGTGCACTCAAGATCTCACATGCAGCATTTCCACCATGGAATCACCCAGAGATGTACCAACTTTGTGTGTGTTGTGAGCTTTGGTTCAAATACATTTATGCTTCCCCAGCTATAAAGGCTCCGCTTCAGCTGGCTTCACCAACCTCCGCTGGGCAGTCTGGGTTCAGAAACTCAGCTCCACAGGATGGGGAAAATGAGATTAGAACTAATGTACGTATTTCTGATATCTGACCAGGAGGTAACAGAGAGGTAAAAGCATTCTGCATCAAACCTCATTCAGAAAAGATCCCTTGGAGTCAATTCCAGGCAGCCAAGAGCATCTCACATTGCCCGTGACTCCCTGGAGAGCAGCATGAACATGAGAATTTTACTATATGAAGGACACAAGGATTCTACTCAGCCATGAGTTCAAGATCAGAATATGAAGGCTGAACAGAACATCCCAGATGTTACACTAAAATGTTAAATTTCATATTTGAAAAAATGGGATTGATGATACTTACTTGCTCCAGAGGGATGTTGTGAAGCTCAGTTTATTCTTAGTAAAGTTCTGGGTGATTCTCTGATGTGCCCTATCAATGCCAAGTACTATTACTTCTAAAGAAAACAATCTCCCAATGTCTCTTGCCAAAGTATGATTTATAGAACACGCCACAGAGCAAACCAAGGGGACGACTCTGATAGATGCAGGAAACAACAGCCTGTAAAACAAAGGGTGCTGCTGACATGGAGCTAACAGCCTGTAGAAATGGCTTCTAGAGAAGCAAAAAGCAGGACTATATCATTTAACAACTGCCCTGACTTTATTAGGATGCAAATAAATCTTCCAACATATCCTCTATTTGGTACAATGGTCATATCCTACACCTTGAATGTTTGCTGGAAATGGGTACTTCACACAACAAGATGCTCTTCACCTGGACTGGTGAATACATTGTTTATGCTATCTTCCCTCACGACAGCATCAAAGAGTCACAGCTGAAATTCCATAGAGTTTCTTGAAGGTCTTCTTCCTGCAGCTTTAGTTCAAGGCAGCAATACATCACTCAGGTTATCACCCTGAAGTTTCTTTTAAACTAGTTTTACAAGCATACAGGACAACGTTTTCCATTTTTCCCTATGAATCCAGGAAATTCAAACATGGAGTCAGCCAAGTAATATAGCTATCATCCTAAAATGCCCTATTCCTTAAATATGATGCTCAAATTACCATTTCACAGAATCAGAGAATTACAGAATGGTTGGGGTTGGAAGGGACCTCTGGAGATCATCCAGTCCAACCCACCTGCTAAAGCAGGTTCACCAGAGCAGATCGCACAGGAGTGTGCCCAGGTGGGTCTTGAATGTCTCCAGAGAAGGAGACTCCACCACCTCTCTGGGCAAATTTCAAGTTACTTATAGCTGATATTCCACCAGAAAAGGGAGGTTCGTGTTACATTAAATATACTTCATGATATAAGAGAAAGATTCACAGTGATGATACAGTATTTATAACAACAACTACTAGAAATTTAAAAATCCACAGTAGCCTAACTAGAGATGAGACAGTCAGTAATAACCCAAATTCATTGCTAAGCAGAGACATTATCAACTTGTGACCCAGTAAGCTAGCAGCTGTGAAATAATGTTTTCATCTAAAACAAAAAAACCACACACACACGCAAACCCACATCCCCCCCACACACAAATACACAACAAAAACAAACACCCCACAAAACCCACCACAAAAAAATAAGCCTGAACACATTACTTATAAAACGTTTACACCCAGTTTACCAATTTGTGTAGTAATGATGCTTAAAGTATGTTTCTCCTGAATGGCTTTGAGATGCTAAATGCAAAACAAGAATTAGGGGACTTGAAAATAGAGAGGAGATAATTGCTACCAAAAAAAGACCGTATCAGTAGATTGCACATACCCAGTGAAATCCATATGGCCATGGCTATTTTCAGCTATCTCCATAAATTCCATTTTATGCTTTCCTCTGAATTTAGGTGTTCATGTTTTCAATTAAACTTCCTGCAACTGATTGCGTTTCATGGCACAAAACTGGGCCACATTAAAATCGGAAATAAAGTAAATCGGCAGTTTGGCAGCTGAGAGCATCACTGCAGTCTAAACAAGGTAAAGCACACAAATATGCTGGAATGGTCCATGAAGGAGTGAGTGCGAGATTATGGCTGGTGATGTGTAATAATGTCACCGCATTGTGGGATGAAGCAAACCAGAAAGGTACCCTCCAAAACTTCCTCATGAAAAGTTTTCTAGATTTCAAGAGGACTAAAGAAGTGGCCTAGACTCAGTGAGGTTATCTAAGTATGCACCTGATATATTAATGGGCTTTTTAGTATATTTTAAGAGTTCTTGTGTATGTCATGAATCATTTGATGTTTATTTTTATGATCATGTCAGATTCCTGCTCTAGAAACCTGGTTTTCCCAGATTTGTTGTTGTAGCTCCTCAAAAAAAAAAAAAAAATTGTTTTGCTATTTTATGAACTAAAATATCAATTTTGTCAAAGAGCATAAATAGAAAAACTTGGTTTCTTTATTAAAAAAAAATACAAACATCTGGTTTTTCTGCTGGTTTTTTTCTGTTAGTTTTTCTAATGGAAACAGCTAACCAGATAGTATTTTCAAATATATTTAAAATCCAGAAAACCCCATTTGTTCACACAAAAAGCCTTGTAAACATCATATGATTAGAGTGTTGGAGTCTCCAAAGCATCTAAGTAATCTTTCCTGTTGTCTTTAAAGTTTCTGCATCACAGCTGCACAGAAAGGACAGGTATACAAAAATGCATGCATACAAAACCCGCGAAATATGAACAGGATTAGAAATTTCTGGCATAGAAAATACAAGAACAGAGACAGCAGAGAAACCCCTACAGCAAAAGCTTTACATATTTCACTTGCAAGGCTGGATATAACTGTGATGAGGTTGGCAGGGTTTTGCACCCACTCTCTCCTATAAAACAGGACACACTTAACATACCAAGTAAACCTAGTGGAGAAACACAAGAATATGATATTGCTCTTTTTTTCCTCAGGAAATCTGACTTTCATTGTATGAACAACTACGATAAACTCTGCAAAGGAAAGGAGTTGAGATTAGATCTTCCCAGAGTGTCTGTTCTGATGGAGCTGGATGGAAACTCCTTCTGATGCCTGGTGAGAAAAAGAAAATGGACATGTATGGCAAAATGGAAGATATGCTGGCATGGAAGAAGATTCATTTATCTGAAGCCAAGTAATATCATCAAATGTAAGAACAAGTTGTCCCAAGACCAAGCTTTATTAGCCGATATGCAAATTGCCAGCAGGACTCGAACTTTCTCAGAAGAAAGAAGACTGAGAACTGGTGTGTGTTTTCTCATGCTCTTTTTCTGAGTTCACAGTACCCACACCTAATGAGAGGTTCAATTTGGAATTTCCTACCTGGCAACTTTTTGAAGTTGATAGCACAAACAGATAATAGGTAAGGAGACTCATACAGTCAAAGAGGATGTGAAATTGGAATTTTTGAAATACAAGTCGAAGTCTTATGCTCAATTTACAGGACTGTGAAAACACTTTTGATATGACATCTGATGGGCATTGGTGATAGAGAAGAAACCTGGAGACAGGAAAAACTAATCTCTCCCCTCCTTATGTCTTTCCTGAAAAAGCTTCAGCTTCCTGCACAGGTTCTTGGCTTCAAAGCCGCTCTATGGCTGCAAAGAAAACTCTGACAACTTGACACAATTTCTTCTTCTTTGGCCCTCAACTCCTGATTTCATAAACTTTTATACCTATCTACAAACATGTATTGCTGACTAGAACATCATACATTGCCTACATAAGGAACTCTATTAAGACACCAAGGAAGATGAAGTTTAACATACTAAATAGCTCAGTGCACCAAGAAGATGTAAAGCCTTTTAGGGCAATTTGTAGCAAATGGCCATATGCCAAAGAAACTGCTGTGCAACAAGTGACTAATGTCTTTGCTGATATCTCCTATTTCTCTGCCAGCATCCTGCAGCAAATCCTGCAGGAAACTGTCAGCTCCGCTCAAGTGAGTAAGGCTGGGATAATTAATATCTGCTTGGAATCTGCCTCTTCTCAGCTATGTACTTCTTTGGGCCGCCACTCACCACTAAAATCTACTCTTGGAGTGCTGGATGAAACAGACAAGTTTCTGTGTTTTGTCCACCAAAGATGATGTATTTCAAGAACATGTTAAACATAAGAAATGTTTTGTGGAAGAAGAATGAATGGGATGGGCAACTAGTCCTAGCATCACTAATGCAATTCAGAATGTGCAAGAGCAGCTAAAAATGCTTCAGAATTAATGACAATAAATAGAAAACAATTATTAAGATAAAAGTTTCCATCCTGCTACATCAAGCACAGGTACCATATTTCCTGAATTATCTTGGTTAACTGAGGTAGCTTCTAAAGATAAATCAATGCTATTACTTTTATAGCGTGTGGAGTATATTGCAAGTACATGATCTGTGTGACACTTGGAAGGAGCACTCAGGAGAAACAGAAGTCTAAACTGTAAAATATGATAAAAGTATGGCTTCTAAATAGATGTAAAAATATTTGCCATAGGTTTTGGATGTAGAAAGTTCTGTAGGTAAGATTCAGAAAGGTCAGTCCTAGCTTTGAGAAACTTCTTTGTAAACACTTCATTTTAAAAAATTTAATGATAACATGAAATGATATTACAGATATCACATTAGTTACAAATATAGTTCTTGGTAGAACTGGAGAACCCAGACCAGCTGCTCAAAGTGCCAAGGACAACCACTTCAGCAAATGTAAATAAAGATGTGCCATAAAGACAGACCCACTGCAGTTTAGTAAATTTGCTGTTAAAAAGTGAAACCTGTTTGGTTTCCCAGCATCTGGCTGATGCATTTTTATGAATGAAATGAGTGAGACAACAGTCTTTACTAATGAGTCCTCGCCACTGATTTGATTGTTTGTTCTTCTTGATATTTATTAACATGATTACCTCTGAAGGGAGAAAAAAAAGAAATATTTATTTTTTATCTAAGCATTTTACACGGGCTTGTGCCAAGTTTAACAGTTGCCAGTTGTAACACAGCAGAACATTTACAGCAGCCACAGCTTATAGAGACGGCCCCTGGCAAGCTGTTCAAGTTTCTCCTTGAATGGGTCTTAGCTAAACTATAATGCATAAAATCATAACTTCGATGCACATCAATCTGGGTTTGGGGTATTTTTCCTCTTCTATTTTAGACTTTTTTATTTATTTAAACACAGCATTTCAAGTTCTTCTATTGAATTTTTACAAAGATCTAAGAGAAATAAAACATCAGTCTAAAAGATTAAGAAAATACACTCTGTTTCTATGGTTATTTTAAATCAGTTTTATGCAGGCTTCGACGGGGGTCTATTAAATCAAATGCCAAAGATTGAAGTGGCAGTTCCAGTAGAACTGAATAAAAGCTAAAATAACCATAGTCAAAGACTGGGTCAAAGCCCATGTACTGCTTTAAGAGTAACTTTATTTAATTTGTAAATATTCTGAGTAGAGAGATGCAAATGAAAGCTGCTGGACTGAGGCCCAAACCAACATGAGCTTTCCCTGGTCTCAGCACCTCTGGACCTGGCCCAGTATCACAAAGAACCTCTCCAGAGACTTTTCTCTACATGTGGTTTGCCCTACATACCACCACAAGTGATTTCAGCGAGTGGTCAACATTCATCTCAAAGGAGGCTCCATCCCCTTCCGTTTCAGATTCCACACTTTGGTACACTAAGAGACCACATGTAAAAACACAAGAATAGCCACACCACTTTAGACATGGTCCACTTAGCCAAGAAGCCTGTTTTCAGGAAAGAACATAAAACCAGAAAAATGTATTCTTACGGGTTCCAGCCTTACACAACAGCAGCTTTTTGTGATAAAATTCAGATGCACACAATGGTGCTAAAAAAAGCTATCGATCCACCACGACTTTGTGAAAGATACGTTCTCTGTTTTTCTAAGACTGTTGTCTGATAACTCCGCGGAAAATCTTCAAGGCTTTTCTTGAGAAACACTGAAGTTTTTTCTGTGTATATATTTCTACATATTTTTTTTTCTTCATGCCATTACTGATCTTAAAGACCTCATATCCTCCCACGCTGTGAGAATTTAAACAAGCCTGTGCAAGATTCTCAGTGATACACAGAGCTGTGAACATGTCTTCATTTCTCCATTTCATGTGGGTGCTCTGTCATACTCATTTAATTATACCTAAAGCCATATTAAACGTTACTACAACACAGCAAAGCCCACAGCATTGCAAGAGCACTCAACAGGTCAAATGAATGTGTTGACCACCTTGCCTTTTCTTCTAAGCTTCGGCCACTTTCCTCTCACCTAGAGACCAAATAACCTGTTTGTTTGACCAATATTTTTAATGCCTGATTTGGATCCAAACTGCAATGGCTCTGCAGTGACCTGATTCTATTGGCCAAAATTATACAAGAAAGTAATTCAAAATAGTCAAGAGAGGAAGAGTCTAGATCAGAGTTATTCTGGTTTCGATTATACTTTTCAGATTTCTGACTTCCTACGTATTTATTTATTGCCTCTTAATATGAGGTGAGCTTCTAATTACCATCCATTTTATCATACTGGAACAGTGAAAAGGTGAGGACGAGGGAACGGAAGCAAAGGAGAAAAATCCAAACTATTTGGTATCAGAGAAAATCTGGAAGAGGAGGCTCGTGAAACTAGAAAGAGTTTGAGAAAAGCTACTTAGTAGCAGCCTTCAGGGGACTAGAGGTTTACAGCCACTTCCAAAGGCTGCTTTTTATTTGCAGGACAGGGACAGCCTCCAAGCAGAGAAAGTCTCAGTTTGTGGCTTCTTCAGGTGCATGTTTGTGCCAGTGTGTGTGAAAGAATATCTCAGAGGAGCCATAAGGCAAATCTGTAGCTGATGTTTAGCTCATGCTCTTTCAGGGCACAACAGCAAAGATGTGTTCAAAACAGCTTCTTAGCAACAGCTTATCTCTTTCACGATCCCATAGAACAAAGCAAGTGCATAAAAAACCCCTAGAAAAATAAAAAAGCAAGAAAGGAAAAATATCATCTCAAGCTAACAGGTGTTATTCAGAGATTACACCAGAGCAGAGATAGTAAAGAAGAGTAAGTGTACAACAAAAAGGGAACATAGTTGAGTAAGTTCTTCTGAGTTTTTAAATGGTCATCAAAATGGTGGAATTATATAATAAAAATGAGTTACGGTCAGCAATGGAGAAAAGCGTATTGTACACTTAAGCTTAGGGGAACTTTTTCTGGGACAATAAAACATTTTCCTTTTTTCTTGCATAGAACATTTGTTTCTTAATTTTCCACTCATTCCCATATTCCAAGCCAAGGACTCAGCTGCTTAATTCAGTTGTATTGTTTTTATAATATCCTACCATCAGTAGTTCTGATGTTATATGATGCCTTCCCTTAAAAAAAAAAAAAAAAAAAAAAAAAGGTCAGAAAATAAGACTCTGTGGGTGTGGAAAAAAAGTCTTTCAAATTTTTCTATTTCAAAGAATTACTAAAAGATAACAGCAGCTGCACATGGGTGTCACCATGCTCACCAGCTCCTCTCATTTCCTCCAGGATGACCTAGAGGAGGTCAACAGCAGCCAGAGAAGTGTGTTCAGATGGGAAGGTCTGCAAAACCATGAACAGTTAGTAGCCCAGATCTCTCCATTTTTTCCAATGTACACCTACGCATAAACATGGTCACACACTCACTACCACTTGCTGTGGGGCACAACAGCGCATGGTGGAAACAGATGGTGCTTTCCAGCCCTCTTAGTTATGGCAAGTTATGAGCCTAAATAATTGCACGGGGATACCCTACCGCACCCTGTTCAACTATATACAGGCTATGACAAGACTTATTGCTCCTGAAGCAACTATACTATTTCCATTATTATACTTTGTAAGGATTTTTTTCCTCGACTGAAAAAGTATTTTTATTGTTTACTTTTAACATATCTGCACTTTCCCTTTAAAGAGTTATTTGGGAATGCACATAACAATTACTGCTAATGCATGCTATTAAAGCCAGGAAAGGCTTCAGGCTAGCATGCCATCAGAGCAATCTGCTCTAAGGTAAGCCAGGCCTGCAGCATTGCCTATATGAAGACAGCAGAACCAGAGCACTGTGTGCTGGAGACAGGATTTTTCAGTTGTTCTCCTCCCAGGCAGAAGAGTGATGCACGAACCTCTGAGCTGAGCTGGAGGTATTCATGCGTGCCTTTAAGTCTGACTGTGCTGTTGTGTCTAATTGGTCAAATGGGAGATTAGAGACCAGAGGGAAAGGAATAAAGAGATCAGCCTGGAAGACAGGAGAAGTAAAATTGATGGTTCAGCCTCTCTGCAGCCTCCTTTACTTCTGCCCAAAAAAGTTAAATATTTTGGTAAGAATCTCCAAGGTAATATCTGAAAGTCAAGTCATGAGTTAGTGTCCTGTCTTTCTTCCATGTGTCCAGGAACAAATTGTATCCTGTTCCCAGAGAAGTTTTTGTGCAAATATTTCAATATAACCTGTTTATCAGACGCTGTCACTTTCCATTTGCATGTTTCCCAGGAATAGACTTTTCCTTATGCTTGTTTTAAATTCAAAACAAAGTGGGACATTGTTTTAGGATTTCTGTTTCAGAAATTTACTTGGAAAAGTAAAGAGCAAAAGACACTTCCAAGATTTCATGGTTATGAGCTGAGAAGATGACTTTCTGGAAGCATTCTATAAAATTTCAGTAAGCACTTCATCATTTACTAGAAAATTTGTAGAAAGTCAAAACAGAAAAGTGAGCAACAGAAGAAAAGCGAATCCATCAGGAGATTGAACTGCAAATTCAGAATTCTTCAATGCGCTCAAACGTTTCATCCTGAAGCCAGCTCCTGATGTGCCCCTTCAACATTCTATGCGAGGAATTGGTTCATGAGATAGCAACCATGCTGCTTGTGCCAATTCTGTGCCCAGACCATCCCCCATTACATAGAAAATGGACAGTTTAATGGACAGCAAAGAAAGAATAAATGTTCGGTGTTCAAGACAGCAAAGGGCTGAATGAGATATTAAAAAAAAATTCGCATGTGTAGCAATTATTTAAGCTATGCATTAATGAACTTCAGGCATGTCTAAACAAAGTATTTGAAAGGACTTAAATAATTTTATCATATTCACAGTACGGATGGTGTAAGAAATTCCAGAGTAGCTTAACATCAAGTGATGAGGTAAACAAAACAACAAATAAGATTTAGATTTTAAAAAAATATATGACCATGCACACAGCAAATAATTTCTCAGTTTATTCATATATAGTGCTGGTTCTAAAAGAATGCAGCTTAGTGGAAATGACGCTGTTATGAACCTGAATACTAGGACACTGCTGCACAGTGATGCAGTGACTGATACAGGGAGAGAAATATTAATGTTTCAATAGCAGACCAGGAAGAAATATGAAACGCACCTGGGCCACCGCAGGGGCTGTAGGCTTCTCGCCACCTTGATCATTGACTCCTAGTCTCTACCACACAAGAGACACTGAAAAAGTGATGGGTTTCTGGCACAGATGAAAAAAATACCAGTCAATGGAGAAGAAAGGAGGAAAGGAAGGAAGATGAAGATGAAACACTCCAGAGATGTAAAGAACAGAGTACACAGTGCACTACTTACAGGCATACATGGGGCAGAAGGAAGATGTCTTTCTATTCATCTTTTTTTATTAAGAAAAACAGTCCCACAAAGTTGTCATGGACGTCAGTGGCGAAGGGTGGCAATGAGACCAAGAGATTGTGGTTTTACAGACAGAGCGAATGTCACTGATCACAAGGCAGACCATGAAAAACTTTCCTTTTAATGTTGCGTAAAAGGTGAAGTGATACTACTGCAAAACATTAATTCTCTGCTGGGAATCAGAATACACATTATTCTTAACTCTATGAATTTCTGAGAGTTTCTAAAGGAAATACTTTTCTGCTGCTAGAGACCAGCAGCCTTGTCCAGGCACCTGGCCAGCCCTTCTAATAGTGGTTGTGTTACTTATACATAAAGTCCAGAAACAGGTAAAAGAGTAAATACTTAATACTTCCTCAAAGTTTCAGCTTTAATGATACAGTAGCACTATTTCAAAATTATACACATCAAGTCCCAGCTTTTTGAAAATGACCTTTCAGAGACCTTGCTACCTATTAATAAGCTTAGAAATGCTTTTATATGGTAGCCCTATAAATCTACATTAATAACCAATACTGATGTTTTAAGACAAACAAAAAAGGAAAGCTTTTTGCCCTTCATGAATCATTCTCTGATTGTATTCATTATGAAATAATACACATATAGAACATTTTTGGCCATTTTCTTTCAATTGTACAACAGCACCATTTTTATTCCCCTATGAGTTTAACAATATACCTATATATGTCCGCCTTCTGCTTCAGATCTCCACTCCTGACAGTGCAAAAGAGGTAGATTGGTGCAGGTTGTGTTCTTGCTTCTCCAATTTCTTGTTAAATCTGATAGGAAGAATAACTATACACTTGTCAACCTTTTTCAGACACTTATTCCTTTTATCCCAAGGTCCAGATGCTTTTTGTTAGATTATGCTTCTCCTACAGCTTTCATCTCCTTTTACAAAGGCAGAAAGCTGCACTGTACAGGAATGTGAAAAACTCCTGGAAAAGTGCCTCTAAAATGTTGTATCTTCCTTCCCTACTTTTATTTTTATATCCTGTTCTTTCTGTACTTTGCCATAGGGTTCCTCATAAAATATCTGGACAAAAAGTAAACATTTTCACATTAATTTCTCACCCAGAAAAGTCCTTTTTCCTCAGATAACCCCAGGGCACTAATAAAGCCTTTTTATATATTCCTGCTTGTCTTCCCTTACATCCATTAAATCTCTAGATCAAGGGTTCTTGGACTCAGCTTGTGCAATCTTATCATGCTGGTTTCTTAATTTAAATGCTTGTCTTCACTCCACAGAGTCTAATACTTCATCTGTTCATCGCAAGTCTCCTTAATTCACTGAGTTGATTAAACATTTAAAGAATATATATATTAAATATTCATAAGAATCAGTCTTGTCCCCCCTGCCCTGATTCTAGCCCTGGAGAAATATAAACAGTCAGTATGGTTAATTAGTAAAATCATAAAGGCATCTTCCTCTCTTCCTTCCCCTACATCAGAATAATTTTCTTTAACTTTTCACTAGGTCACATCAAAATATTTGTTCACTTCTACACTGTTCTCATTTGTTGCAATTGTATTTTCCTCCCCCACCAGAAGCATGCTTGAGTCACAGCTGTCCCGCTGTATATCTAAATAGGCCATACTGACACACTTTCTTCTCCCTTTTGAAAGGCTGGTGAAAAAGTGTTTTAGATCAGGCGAACTAATAGAATGGCAGTGTAATATAACAACTATTTTTAACTGATATGCCTTTTTCCTGAACACCAAGTTAATACAACTTTTTCAGAATGGACGGAGTTTCACAGAGAGAAACACAAATATTGAGTGAGTCTGGGAAATGCCTTCATATACACCACTGACAGAAAAGGTACATGTTAAAGCCCAGGACTAAACTGGGAAGGCTCAGTGGGCACCCACGTTCCCCTGGCAGCAGGAGCAGCAGTGGAAGCTCCCAGGAGAGGGCAGCTGGGAGCACAGTCATTTCCCAAACTGCTCCAGACACACATCGCTGCCAAAACCTGATTCTTGCCATCACTTCAAATTTGCTGTCCTAAGAGGCATCCTAAGTCACTCAAATCCTTGTGTGCACATGCTGGCTTTGACTTCAGGTAGACTTTCAATTGATTAAAAAATGCTGCCTAGTGTTCACATGATATAAAGAAGAGATGGGAAAACTGAGGACAAACAGATAGCACCAAATGTTGTTCAGACTGAGCAACCCCCTCAGTTTATCATCTAATTTCAGCACTGTTATATTCAAGAAAATTTCAGCAAATTAAGTGGAACTAAATTAAACTCAGTCATATTGCTGCAAGGTGCAAACTGAGGAGCTTTTCTGAAAAGGGATCTGGATGGGCTGACCTATTCTCTGACATAACCAAGTGCACCATCAGATCATAACCGTGAAATACAGCTCCAGCAGAAGTCAAAGGGAGTTTTGTCTTCAATGAAATAATGTTCCATCCTCAAGCCTTCAGCAGTGCTTTGTAAACTATGAGACATCTGACCAATTGCTCAATTGCTGCAGCTCTGGCCATCAAATATATAATGAAAGAGTGGGCAGTTTTATGCTGTTATGTTTTTTATTTTAGAGGTCTACAGGTCTGGTTTTTGTTTTGGAACAATATACGAATTAAAACACAAGCCGTATAACCTCCCTCTAGGGAAGCAGCCTCATTTCCTGGGCAGGGGGAAAAGCAGACAGCAGAGATGAGCAGTATTCCTGGAGCTTTCCCGGGCCCTGCAGGGGACACCGCTCTGCCTGCAATTATTCCTTTCATCCCAGGCCTGATTCAGGCAGTCCAGTCAGGTAACTTTGAATTCAGCTTCAGTAATTGAAAATACGATTCTATCTTCCTCCCACATATACTGTAAAAAAGCCTGACTTAAGACAGGAAACTTTACATCATTATATCAGAGTTTCCATCTCAGTGTTTTTAATAATTGAAAAGATTTACTTCCAGCAGAAACACAGTTTAAAAATATATTCTTTCACTTTATTTTTCTCCTTTGTTAACTACGTCAGTTTAGGAAGCTGGATAAAAAAGTTTCTTTGTATGAAAATGTCTTTTATTGTGGCTTTGAATCCCTAGTTCAAAACGTCAAGTTGCCCTTTAGAGCTAATAACAGTCTCAAATATCCACTTTCCAAGATTTTTTGCAACATGCTACCTCACTCTGCTGCTACAGTTTTTCTGAGATATACACTTGTCAGGACCACTGTATATTACAGAATTTTACATTAATGGTAAAATTATTCAAAGTCTCGAGTGAGGTTCAAGCCACTACTACTAAACACTGATATCATCTTTAAATAAGTACTGTATTAAAGCAGTGAGTGGCTTTTGATTATTTTCAAACTCTGAGCTATTTTCATACTATAAGCTGCACCACAAACACAACTAATATTTCTCTTCTGCTGCCACTTCTCTCCTTTCTCCTCAGCCCCCTCCTGCTGCTGTAATTCCTTCCCAGCTGCCATCCCACCCAGCTCCCTGGGATTTGGAGCCACCACCTGACAGAGGCAAGCTTTAGAAGCTGAGTTTGTCTTTATTTCTATCAAGAGCAATCACAGCTGCAAGTTTCAGTACCCACAGAGGCTTTTAACTGGAACCTTTTATTAGAAGTGCTAAATTGGGAGTAATAAAAATTCCCAATTTAATAGTTTAATAAAAAGAGTTAGTTAAAAGCTAGCATGGCTGTGGAGGAGCAGCACTGAGACTGGAGGTGTCAAATATTTGGGGTTTTAAATGGCTAGGCTTTCTCTTGTATTTTATTACTATAAGGAAAGCCTCTTCAGAAAGATGCTCTGGGCATGGACAGATTTCTGCTCAGGAGCTGAAGAATATCGCTGTTTATTGAACTGTACCCATACAAACATTGAGGCTACTCCTCAGATGCTCTGTGGCTACATATGGGTGCCTTTTGCACAGAAACTGGGAGGAAAAAAAATGTACTTTATGTCCTAGATAGGATTTTCTAATGCATTCTACAGCCAAACTCGAGACTGGGCTCTCTGAAAGAGAAAAGGATTTATTTATAAATAGGGCTTTCTGGGACTTGGAAAAATGGTTCTTCATATTATAAGTGTTTAAAATCTGACCCTTACTTCTTGTAAGAAATCTGAGTTTGTTTTTCAGGAATACGTAGGCTTCCAAACTTGTTTTCAAACAGCAAGAGGTGACAATTCAGTGAATTTGCAACTGGAAGCACACACCCAAGTAGCCAAAAGTAATCCATGTTTCTATCAATGTCACATAAAAAGACCAGACTCACAGATCCAAGTATTGCCAGATCTCCCTGATTCGCTGCCTGGTAGTGTGTTATCCTTTTATTTTTCTGCACTGCCTAAGTGTTGCAGGGATTTAGTATTATACTTGCATGCCAGAACTCAATCTAATACCCCATCTCATCAGAAACTGGATTAGAACCAGTAATTATGGCATAAAACCCCACCACAAAACCAGATAAAAAAATCTGTAAGAGGAAGGCAGGACTATCCCTATGCACATTAATGCATAGTCATTAGTTACTCTGGCAAGAAGATGCTGCATGGTTACATTTATCACCATCAGCCAGTGCACCCACGCTCTTGCCTGCATCCCAACGCAGAGGGAGGTCCCCGGCAGCCCCCGAGCACGCTGAGCCCACAGCGGATCCCTGGGGAGGCTGCATATCCCTCCTGGCTCCAAAGGAGACTGTACAAGAGTTTTTTGTAAATTACATCACGGCCACAGCAAAGCCCAACAACTGCTGAACACAACTCCCAGGCCAGGATGGAGATGGCTTCATGAAGAGACAAGAGGGACATCCCCAACCCTTCACACTCCTTCATGACATTTATAGTACATGTATATGAGAGGAGATCCTCACAAAACAGACTCCTTGTTCTGAGGTACTGTTTCTGACTCTTTTTCTCCCTAACATTCTTGCCACACAAAGCCAGTTGCTTCCCCCCACCCAATTGCTTCAAGAATAATGGAGATTTATCAAAGTGAAGTCCCCTCATTTGGCTTCCCGGGTGCATTTCTTCTCCCATTACCTCATCAGCTTCTCCCTTCAAGAAAAAAGCCCAAAAGAAAACATGACAATAGCAGGCCATGCTGCCCAGAAGCATCCTGACACCTTGCAGAATGTCTGAGAACTGGAGTGATTACAGTAGTGCATATAGCAAACTTGGATAATTCCAAACTGGTTCTGTATTTGGGTCAAAACTGCAGAATATTTTGAGCTTAGTGAAAAAGAAACATAAGAAGAAGTTTCAAAGGTCAAAAATCTCAACGAAACCCTTCCATCTCACCTCTTCCTTTTTAAGTAGAGGCCAGGAGTCAGCTTTGTGGCCCATAAAAGCCCCAATATTGCATGCCGTAAACATCGATGAAACAGTATTTTTTGAGAGGATCTGGTTTGGTCAGAAGTCATGTATGTGCACAGTTACACCTCCTAACTACAGAAAAATTAACAAAGGTCTAAGAGAACCATAACTTTGGTGACAAAATAAAAATTTACTTAAAACAAATGGATAACTGCAAAATTTATCTAAATAAGAAAAAATCACTTCTTATTCTTGGAAGAAAGGAAAGATAGACTTTGGCTAAATTGTGGCAGTTGTCCTCTGCAATATTAGAGACTGCTCTCAATACATAATTGTCTGCTTAAAAAAAAAAAAAAAGGATGTTTTAAATGTTACTTTTCTTTAAATTATTTCCATATGCTAAAGCAAGGCTTTCTAGAATTTAGAGAGTTGCTCTTCCCCATAATGTAAACTATAACTAGGGGTTTTAGCCTTGTGAAGGTACAGATGAAGCCGTCCTAAAATGTTATACAAGGAATTTTACAGGTTTACTTAATAACTCCATTAAAAAGTGCTCATTATTGTAGGAGTACATGAAAGTTAACAGGCACAAATTATTCAGAGCTATCTAGCATGCAGAACTATCACCACATCAAAACAGCAATCACTGCTGGAGCCCACCAGAAACTTCTAAGAAATTGTCAGGGGAGAAGGAAACTTTGAGGAAGACTAAGCCAAGTTGAACACATCTTGTGTCAGTCCCTGAGGGTCACCAAGATCTGAGAGGCAAAGGGAAGGAAAAGACACAAACTCTCTGCTGAGGCAGCTCTGCTGCTCTTGGCAAATTCCCCTTCAGGGAATGAGCAACTCAGATGCAGCTACTGCTTCCAGTCACACTTCTCTTTTAATTGTCAAAATCCTCCGAGACTCTCTTCCCAGCACTCTTCTCCAAAGATGTGTGTATACATATACATACATATCTGTCACTTGATTCTTCCACACAACATTCCCATCCAACCATACTTCAAAAGCATTTGTTTCACCCATTTTAGTATTTGTCACTTGAGAAGTTTCTATTCCCTCCTCTACTAGCAACTGCTGGCCAGGAACCTATGTTAGTTCCTAACCGTTGTTAATTCCCTCTTAAATGACATCTCAACAGGCAATGAAGGCAGACTATATTTCAAAACATGCCATAAGCATTAGCAAGACCTACGGAAACAGCATAGTATCAATTGCTGCAATGAAGGAGGGAGCCCAGAGAGTATATCAGCAACATGTTGGGGTTTATACTAATTAAAAGTACTAAATAGAGTCAATAACACTTCTTGTACTTGTTCCACTCAGTTCCATTCAAATCCAGGTAAATGAACGTGTTTCTGAACCCTGTTTCTTTTGATTCTTGTAAAGCCTGATTTCTGAAAATACTACAGTTATCATTAAAATGATTTTACACAAACCCTTTTATAAAGGCTATCACAGATATTTGATGTGTTTTCAAGAACTTCTGGCATCTCTTTTAATAAGTTTTGCTGTTTTTTCTTTGGTTCTGGGAAATCTTTGCATACCTGCTTTGGATTAGAGGATTTTTTTTGATAGCACAAAGGGTATTGGTTCTGCTTCAGTAGTAGATGAATAAAAATGGTTAGGGACTACATAAAGAAATTTATTTTCAGTACAAAAATATTGCTGTGTTGAAACAGACACCTTCCTGCTACATTTTCATAAAATTTTTATCAGAAAAGGCTTCTGAGGTTCAGGATTAAATTCAAACCTACAGCATCAGAAGCTGTGTTGTGGTGCCTAAATGACCAGCCCAAACTTACATTTATACAAAATGAAAAAGGTCCTAAGGAAAAGTAAGTACACAGTTTCTTGGTGCAGATACTCACCATGAGGTTTTGGCCCTTGCTGTCAGTCAGACTCCCAGATTGCAAACGCTTTGTGCTTCACACCAGAATGAGAGCATTGTCATCTTTATTTTGGAGTTCCACCCCCCCCACCCCCAGCCCTCCCAACATAAAACATTTTCAAGTTTCAAATGCATTTCAAGCACAAGTGGAGGATTTTTTAAAATCAAAACTATTTTCTGAAGTTCCTTTTTGGTGACTTCTAGAGCTGGTCAGTTGAAGTTTTTCTACCATTCCTGCTCATAGACACATATAGCCAGGTTCCTTTCCTCAATTATCCTTATTTCTCAGTGATGATTTTTCAGCTCTCAGTTTCTCACATGGGCTGGCCGGCCTCCCAAAAGGGTGCTGTTTCCTACCATATCACATTTCACAAAGCTTTCTCCACAGCCTGCTGTAAATGACAACTAATGGATTTCTATGCATAAAATTCTGCAACTCTGGCAAAGACCATTTAATGGATTTGTGGTCATGAATGAGATGCCAGGTAGGTCTGTCTAGGGCAGGAAAAATTTCATGGTGCTGCAAAAATGCAAAAGAGGGGAAAAGCCAGGGACTGGTAATTCTATGTCAATAAATTTCAAGGTCATCTAGAGGCGACGGTGTGTAATTAAAGAGCATAATTCTATCACTGGCAACCTGATCTTAGTTAAGCAACTTATCTTCAAATTCTTTAAATGAAAAAGAGAATGAAGACAACTGTTTTTAAAAATCATACTTTCAAGGAATTTTTAAGGCCTAGTCACAGGCTATCCAAAAAGCAATATTTTCCACCTCTGATCTTTTCTGTTATTTATAGTTCAGGCATTTTATTTATACATAACAACTCTCCCTACTCCTTCCCCCCAAAAGAGTTCCTAGTATTTAAAACATGCCTTAAAGGGCTGGTGACAGGATGCTAGACCTATTTTTGTCCTTGTAAATACTGCTTTCCTCGGGGGACTTGAAGCACTTTGGAATCCAACTTTATTTGGTATTACTATTTTGGAACAAGAATAGTCAAATGCCAGACATAACATGCAAGCAAAGTAGGAGTTCCCCCCAATGCACACCACTAGAATCAGCCTGAGGAAAGTTCTCTGCACGTAGCCCTTCAAAAATAGTCAACTACCATTACTGTTGTCTCATGAATATTAGCAACTTAGTAAATGAAAAGTAGCAAAATATGCTTCTGGAAAAAAATGTACCTCTCACAATACCTCAGAATGATTTACATAGCAAGGCAGTTTTAGACTGATAAAAGAGTAATAAAGATGGATATATTTTATGGAAATGTTGTATACTTCCTTTGGACCAAAAGCAAGTAAACGGCTATTTAACACTCTTTCCTTTCTGTGCCTATTGACACGTACCAAAGAGGAGGTGAACTTCGAGCTCACTCCCCGAGTTTCTGGTCTTTAGCAGTTATCTAGATGAGGAAATATAGTGGACAATCTTACTTTCTCCAGACATCTATTTATGAGAGAATATTATTGCACACGGAACTCAAAGACTCCATTGGCTCACTCTTCCACTCAGAGTTTTCCAAACTGTTTTTTTCATCTGCTCCTACATATTTTTCTGAAGATTCCCATTTGTACTAAATATTCCCAGACACGAGGCAGTATTTTAAATGAAACGACACATGCAAATGCATGCACATATATTTTTAGTGATCTTCTCTTTTTCTGTAAATAACAAAGCGCAGTAAAATTTAGGAAGAAAATCTAAGCACTATTAATTAATTAAATAGAAATACAGAATGTGATAACAGAAAAAGCTACGAGTGCTTGGGAAATGGTACTGGAATACCCAGTGATTTTGAGAAATTGAAGAGAAGGTGTGAAATAAACAGGCGCAACTCAGTGAGGATACATGCAAAGCATTACCACTAGGAATAACCAACTACAAATAATAAATAACAGATAGCAAGAGAGGGAACAATGCAATAAGCACCAGTTTTCCAGATAAGGATACCAGAGTTACAGTTGATCACAAATTGAAATCAGCATTATCATATCACTGCTCAAAAGCAAACATCAAATTAGGAAACGTAACACTGAGTGTCATGGACAAGATACATGAAGCAATTCCTCTATCCAGCCTGATATCATCTGAGTTGGAATACATAATTGGAGCACTTTGTTTGAAGAAAGATCAAATCAACCACAGAATGTCCACAGGAAAATGATAAGAACTACCAGAGACCCAGCAAGATGTCACATAATCATAGGTCTATTAAGGCATCTAAGAAAAAGACTGAAAGAATTAGCATTGTATATTTTGCAAGAGCACTCTTCTATGATTCTGATTCTAAACCTCTCTGTACAATATGCAAAGGGGAAGAGGAGGAGTTAATAAATTGTTTATCATCTGAGAGCAGAAGGAATAACAGGCTTAGCATTCAGCAAGACTCAGGCTAGACACTAAGAAAACTTGTGCAGTGAGATACATTGCTTTAGTGCTGAAGGATTTTTGAAGAACATATTACAGGAACATTTATCAGGAAAAGCTTGGTGGAATTTATCTTATCTTGTGGAAAGGTATAGACTAGATAGTGTCTCAGTTTTTTCAAGCTCAATCTTCCTATAATTTACTATAAGGTTTCCAAAAGCTGTGTATTTGTCTACAAATTTCAACATTTACTCCCATCCACGTTAGTCAGATTCATTTGTATTTTCTTCTTCACTTAAATCTTCTCAAAGCCCTGGCCACAGTCACCCATCTTTATAGCTGAATAGAAAGCTGTCTGAATACTGTAAATATTTGCCCTTCTCCTAGACCGAGTCCGGCACCCTCTCAGGAATCCCAGCTTCTGTAGCATAAGGAGTAAGAAGTTGTGACTGGAAAACCAATCAGACAGAAACCTTCCCCTGAGACTGGATGCGGTACTTATTTCCTTGGAGCGCTACCACAGTAATAATTCACAGCTATGTTCAGTGGAGCCCTGTAAAGCTTCTTGGCTGCTTTCAGGGTTTCATTACAAAATGGCAACCACACAAAATTAATCAGATGTTTCAGCAGATCAGAGTGGGTTTGTATTAAGAAAAAAAAAAAAAAGAAAAAAAAGATAAACAGAAAAAATATCATTTTAGGCAGGAATTAAACAAAGTGTGATTTCATGCGTAGCCACTTCCACCGTTAGCATTTCTGTGTTTTATCGGCAAAATGTCTTAGAAATAGGCTTGATCTGGAAACTGGAATACAAATAACCATTTTGATAGGTGCTGGGGTTTAAAACTGAACCTGGATTTTCACTTTACAAATGAAGCCTCTCTGTAGTATTTGTCGAGCTACAGGCAAAACATCCAAACATTTTGACCATTTCCCTACTCAGAACAGTATTTACTAATAAATTAAAATGCTTGAAATTATAATTTCCAAGTTCCTCTTTCTATCTCTCTTGCTTCTGTTCTTCCCACATCAGTTGTTTTCCTCTGAATTCCCAGATAGGCCCCATCAGCGTGGGGAGCATCTCGGTCCTTATCCATTCATTTGTATTTTCCCCAGTCAATACAGACACTACCTGACAAGCCACACCAAATTGACTACTCATTTATTGCATGAGCTGCAGGAACTCCACCTCTCTGTCCACCTTCCTAATACATCCAGTGAAAGAACTGTATCTGATTACGATATTCCTGACTTCTCCAGATTTCATTACCATACAAATAACTCATAACAGTCCAAATCCACCAACCATGCACTCCTGCAGAAGGAAGTCTGAATCATAAAACTTCTCCACTTGTGCACAGAAAGTTAGTTTGGTTTTACTCTAGTTCATACATCACATGCAGAATTGAAGGGCATTTTCCAAGTGGACATTTTTATGTAGGCCAAGGAGCTCTTAGACAACATGATAAAGTTTAACTAACTGGACAGTGTCATTCAAACAGAAGATAAGAGAGTATGAGGTTTTGTTGTGTTCTTAAAATGAATATGAGGAAGCATATTCAGAAAAAATAAAAGTATAAATGACATCCCAACTTCCAAGCCTGGGTTTTGTTCTAATCTAGAGAATCAGCAGGATAACAGTACATGTGTTTTGAAATGGACATAGGAAAAATGATGAATCACCTGCTATAAAATGCATTTGATCTATATGTATAACTTTCGTTACCAGTAGTTGGAGATATGCAGATATATTAAATGAGATTTCATACTGGTATCAAGTTGTGACACAATGGGATACACATGAGGTACTTCATATTAATTAAACAGTGCTACGAATTAGATTGGATACATCAGATTTGTGTAAGGCACTAGGGTATCTGCTTTACAGGCTGCAATGTGAGATGAAGGAACTTAGTTGTGGTTCTTTGTGGCCAACTATAAAATTTGCTAAAGTCTATCTGCACTTTTCTGTCCATGGAGTTCTTGCACAATAGTTCCAAGTGACCTCCTTAACTTCACCCAAATTCAGTTTTAAGTATAAAGAGACTCTTGACCAACTGGTAAAATAAGAATATGGCTTCCCCACATCAAACTGTCTGGCAAGGATTGACTCAGTAATTCTGTAAAGCATCTTGAAAGTCCTGGAAAAACCCCGCTGTAGGAAGGCAGCAAGTTACTTCCCTAGCAGGAGAAACTACGAGCTGGATGTGTGTGGTACTTTGTCTTTGCATACTTCTCACAGGGTGGAGGCTAGGTGTGGTGTTCTGGAAACAAAAATAATTTTTTTTATTTTTTTACATTATTTTATATTTGATGGTCTTTGCAAACAAATTTCAGTGAAACTTATTTAAATTTAATTTCATTATTTACATTAAAGAAGTCCAAATCTGTACTAGTCCTTCAGAATCATAGCAGTATTTCAAAATAGTCATATCTTTATATTTTCCAATAACTGGTTGTGTGAGAGATTGTTTCTGGCTTTTGTTGTTGTAAAAAAATTAACAAATTAAAAAAAAACCATAATGATTACATAATTCTCAGATTCCAGTAGGAAAAAGTGTTCAGAGTAAGCGGAGGGAAACTCAAGTCATCTTGAAAGAGATTTACAACCAACGGAACCAGCATTTGTTCTGGGAAACTGGATTAACTGGTTCTCTCTTCAATAAAGACATCAAATCTACCTCTTGGCATTTCTACTGCAATCACCTAATTCTACTCTCATACAAAATAACTCATCAGATTAAAAAGAGGCACAAATTCTAATGATACAGTGCACATCAAGAACTTTGATTGTTTTATATAACAGCTTCCCAAGATTGTTTAAATAACAGCTTTACACCAAACCCTAGCTCTGTATTAGCCATCATTAAAAATCAGAACATTACACACTAACCATTCCCTTAGAAAAAAAAGAAACCAATCAGGAACTAAGACAGATCCTGATAAAAAGTGGTGCATATTCCTCATTCTGTCATAATTATATTTCTCATTCTGTTGTCATTTTACTTCGAAATTGAGTGATGGAAATACACTATCTTATCTATGATATTATGGGCAGACTTAATTGGTGCAATTGAATTGTATCAGAATTGTAACTCTGAACTACTTTAGAAAAAAAACCTTTGCTGATCAGGAAAAAAACCAACCAAACAAAAACAACAACAACAAAAATCAAGTGTGGACCCTTCCCCATTCTCTGACCAAACCCCACCTCACACCCTACACCAAATGCTGAAGGAGGTTCTGGTGTCTGTGTGGGGCAGGCTGGCCATTTTGCAGCTTTGTGTGCCGGGCAAGAATAATCCAATTGTATTTCAACCTACACATGCTCAAAGCCTTGCTTGCTCTGTAGGAAAGGTACCCAAAGTAGGTCTTAGCAATCAAAAAAAAAAAGGGTCAGAAAGTACCTTAAAAGTCTGTGACAGTCATTCCTTCTCCACTCTCCAGGACAGGTTTTAAGCCCACACTTAATCAAAGCCACCTCTAGTTATTCCTTTCACACCAAAGAGAAGAACTCCTACTATATGACTTCTGAACAATCACACCTCAAACATCTGAATTAAATACCAATTACCATCTCTAAATCCAATTTAAAAATTACTAACAGCAGCAGCAACGAGTTAGATAGTTATAATAAGGAACTGTAGCTTTTTTCCCTCCCAGGATTTTGTAAGTAGCAAAAGAAGCTGTACTCACAGTCACTGCTGACGAAAAGCAAAGATATAGCAGATTTTATGTTCTTCACAAAATGCATGAAGAATCTCAATACTCAGTCTATCAGCTTTTCTTAATGCTTTCTTTCTACCTCAATGATGACAGATAAAGCTCAGGTTCTAGTCTGTGCATGCAGTGTGTTTGTGCAAGGTATATGGAACTGACTAAATTAAACCTTTTACCTCTAAGCAAACTCAGAATTTGATGTGATGCCCTAGCCCAAGACAGCAAACTCAATAAACAGGAAAAAACATCGTAGCTAGTTTACTGAAATACCAGAAAGGCATTTTTAAATTCACAAAAAGAGGAAGAAAGAACATTTACTGCATCCATATCGTAAGAACTTGTTATATAATCTGCACCAAAACCTCTATTAAAGCTCAGCTGGTCAAACATGCTTCTGGTTATTGCATTTTTGTCAAAACAATAATTATTTGAAAAAACAGATCTGATGCATTTCTTGGCTCAACTTCTTAAGTGTCCCATATTCAACGGCATAGTCAATTAGAAATTCTTCACAAAAAAGTATGAATATAATTATTTTCCCTAACTGGAGTTAGGGAAAAAAAATAAAATAATTAATATAAAAATAATCTATTTCATTTTTGGTTTCTGAAAATTAGAAACAATTTAAGAGTTTGTTCCAATCAAGCACAGATTAATTTTCTTAACTGTCAATTTTATTTCTGGAATCCCTGTCCTATCCAATCCTAAATTAAGATGCTCCTGCAGCTTCCCATGCCATAATTGCTGAGTTCCTCAGTCTCATTTACTTATTCTCAGAATACTAATACAGAGCAAGGAAGTGCTGCAATGCTCATACTGCAATTAGTCACTGCAGGGGGGTTTCAGTGGCCTAAACACAGGCATGAAACCCCATATAGATTCTCTAGGTTAACTCATCTGTCCTCTAGCTGCCACCCCAAAAGCTGTGAGTGGATTGTCCATACCTGCCACGCCAGAAAGGTCTTTAACAGCCTTTAATTGCCCTGAGCAGCCTCATCTGGGACCTCCACCCATGTGCACTCCAGCTGTGGAGCAGGATAAGGGGATCATAGTTTTGCTTTAGTGGATTACACGATTTTTATAATGGAAATTCTACTGGCCGATTTTTCTTGAGCTTACATTGCAGAAGAGCGTGAGGCTCTAGGGACCCAATAATGGGGGCTTTTAGCACTGGGTCACTGCTGTGAATCCAGCTCAGGTCAATAATAATGGCAGTTTAGTTGCCCATGTTAATTTTGCTGATTGCCTCCATCCAGGTCTGTTGAGGATCAAATAGCCACAAGTAGCCCACCACCACGACTGCCATTATTCAAATAAGTTCATCGAAATTGTTAAATATCAAACAAAAAGTGCAAACCTTATACTCACTAACAGGCTACTTCTAAGACTAGATTGTATCTAAGCCTATGACTGGGGTTCAAATAAGCAGGAAGAATATTTTCTCTTTCTCTAAGCAATCATGAAACCGTTACTTCAGTTTGGATATATTTTTGCCTAAAATCAAAGTTTTATCTTATTTAACCAAATATTAGTTTCTTTTCGGAATATAAAGTTATCTTTGAATAGGGAAGGATTTTTCTGTTAGCCTTAGTTTAAGTTCATTAAAGGCTGTTAAACTGAAGATCTCTAAAGATTTCGTTAGTGTCAGTTAAGCTGTAAGGTAAGAAGTGCACAGCTAGACAATATTAACTATGCCATTTAACAATAACACAAACAATAAAAATAAATGGTCAGGCATAACCTCTGTATATTTAAAAGCCAGTTTCAGGCCATCTACCACTACAAATATTAAAACTCCATCATAATCGTAGTTCTTGCCCATCATGACAGTACAAATTAAGTTGCATGAGTGCTTTAGCTACATATTTGTTCTGAATTTTTTGGCTGTTTTTTGAATATAGCATTAAATCTGAATACATTTCAGCCTGTAATACTTGTTTATGATATACAGGTAAACCTTTGTCATGTTTAGCCTTCAACTATCAATATGCACTCAACTACAATACCAGCTTCTTTTGCCTGGGAAAATATTTTGAGTTCTTCAAGTACAGCTGAATAATGACTGTTCCTACGCCATTGCAATGGTTTGGCTGAATTGAGATAATTTTCCATGCAGTTAGTCAATTTTGTTCTTGGTAGGTAGCACAGTCTTTTATTTTGGATTTAGTTTGAGAATAATAAGACAGCACCCTGGGATAAAGTTAATGTTTCCTTAAAGTAGCTTTCCAGTCTTTGGGATTTAGTATAAAAATAATATAAGAATTCACTGACATCTTGGCTGTTGCCAAGGGGATGAAGGATTTTCTAACTGCCCAGCTGCAGGTGCAAGGTAGCACCAGGGAGGAGCAGATCCAGGACAGCTGACCCAAGCTGGCCCACAGGAGTATTCCATACCATGAACATCACGCTCCACCTACAAAGCCAGCAACTGCCCTCTTTCCTCGATGGCCACCATCCAGGAGCAATCCTGCTCCTATGCCTGATCTCTGCATTTTTCCTGGACTCACGGTGCCCACACCTCAACATTCATTGCTGGGAGACAGCAGCTAAGTATTGTTCCATATCACTCTGCATTTATTATTGTGCTATTAAACCTGTTTCCATTTCAACCCATGAGTCTTTCCTCCTTTCCCCTTCCTTCCCATTCCTGGGAAGAAAAGGCGAGAGAGAGCAGCTGCTCAGTATTTGGGCCATCACCCAGGGATAAACGGTGACAGCCATGTACAAACATAGGAAAACGCTGAAGTGCAAGAAGGTGGAAAGTTAAGGTTGAATATTTTAGATCTATAATAATAAGCCACAGTGCATGCACCAGAGTGAGAAGGATGCATTACATCTTAACTTTATCTCCACAGCGACCAAGACTGAACACTGGGAAGGCAGCATTAGCAGCTCCAAGAGGAAAAAGAGCTTTGCACTTCTGCTAGAGTGATCCCATCTGGCCTAATTAAATGATGTGCATTGACAGATTTCTGGGGAATGTCTCATTGTGCTCTCCCAGCTGGAGGATGAAAATGCAATTGAGGTCTGCTTGAGGGAAATAATATGGAAGTCTCTCCCAGGGAGCTGGGATGTGTCTGATGTTTTTGAAAATGCAGGAGCAGCAGGTGAAGATAAAGTCTGGGGAAGCATCATCCTCAGTTTTATGAAAAGTCAATGACCTACTTTCTGCTTAAGATAAAGGTATCACCTGCAGGTCTAGGTCCTCCTCAGTGCACAAGGCCAATGAAGAACCAGAAAGAAAGATTTCCTGTAGGAGAAAAAGGTACTGAAACAGAATATGAAGCCCTGAATGCAAATAAGCTATAGCCGGTAACATAACAAGTAGCTGAGAACAAGAACAAAATGAGCAAATAATAGACTAATTATGACAGAATACAAAGAACTGCCAGCATCAAGTACTCATACTGTAAGTCATGTCCCATGAAAATCGTAAGTGACTTAAATGTGGAGCCTTTTCATCTGCTGTCTTTTGCTGAGCTCCTGGAATATTTTGCACTTTTTCTCTAACCCATAGTAAAAATTGGTTTTCCCTCATGAGCATTGACTGTCACTTTTAAAAATATTGCCCTGTGGTCCTAGAAGAGGGTGGTCAGGCTGGGATGTTTAGCCTGGCATAGTGGTGCACAGTATTTCTCCTCCCTGCTTCCCCAAAGATGTTGACTGCTAGGAAGTCCACAGATTTTTCTTTACATAGATGGGGTCTGCTTTTGGGTTTGGCTTTTTAATATGCCCCAATACAGTTAGAGGGTTGAGATATTTAGATCATGCAGCTTTTCAAGTGAAATCCCCATCTCTTTAGTGGTAACAACATCCAAATAAGTCTGTCAGTGAATTAGGGCAAGAAAAAGTGTTCTTTGTCATTTGTATTAATGTCTTGTACTTATCAGTTAACTTCGTCAATTTATTTTTTTTTTTATTAAATGTTTTGCAAAATACCAAGAATCACACAATCTCTTTGGAGAGAGATGCATGACAGCTGCTTGTAAAGTGTCATAGAAGGCTGACTCCTTCCCACTATATACACACACACACTAAATAAGCTAAAAATGTTCTATTTGAGAGACTTGAACTGGAACGATGATGACTTTGAGGGCACTGCAACAAGGAGAGTTAAAGTAATGAAACTAATTCTGGTGAATCACATTCAGCTCAAAGGTACCTACTTTAAAATTGGAAGAACGGAGCTCTAATCACTTAATTTAATCCATCGGTATCATAGCACATCATGTGAATAGTGCACAAATTGCATAGCACATTACCGAAGATCTTTGCATCTATATAGCATTTTCAAGAGTTGTATTACTTGGCATTCTTGTAGTTGTAGTGATGTAACTCTGCGAAACATTTATATTAAAGCAGATGATCACAGACCTGGCTCAATCTATAATTTATGTGCAAACTGAGGTTTCCTGTGAATTTCAAATGAACAGCAAGATGTTACATTTGGTAGCATTTTTTTCTTGTGCTAATATCACCCTGAAACATAAGCTTCTTCAAAGGGTCACTGTGAGCTTTATCAGCTGTCATAAATTTGAAGAGAAAAACCTCAGTACATATGCAGATTGCACACATCTAATGACATTTCTTCTTAACTGTATTCTCAAGTAATTGAGTAAAGCTCTAAATCTGATTACATATCTAAATCTGCAGTGTAATCTAGATGACGAGCAGGTTCAACCCTAGCCATTAGGTTATATGTTCAGCCAAAAGAAAACTGTGCATGTGAACCTCAAGTGATGAACACAAGCTATTTTTCTTCAAAGAAAAAGCCTCAGGATGAAAAAATTGCATATGTATATGATGCTTTACCTCACGACTGCCCTCTGTGTACACACAGATCTGCAGGAGGCACAGCTGTATTTTTTTCAAGGTATTTTTCTATTTATTTTGTCCAGCTTATCATAGTTCTATTTTAACCTTGCTTTCTGTCTGTTTTAATAAGTAAGTCACATTAAAAGCCTTTTTTTCCCCCAGTAGAGGTGCAGTTCTCAAATCCGTAAGGAATGTGCCATCAGTGGGGAAAACAAACAACAAAAAAACCCACACCACAAAAACAGATGATGAATGGAGAGATGATTAATGAATAGCTCATTAAACTGAGAATGAGAGAACCTGAGCACAACTCTCAGTTGTGTTTCTATATTGCTGCAGAACCTACAGCAAATCAAATTATTACTCTGCACCTCCCCATTTCTATTTCTTCTCTTCTGTTTTGACATCCATTTTCAAGGCTTCTACTGCTGCCTGTATGAAGAGAACTGGGGACTACAGCACCCACACCATATTACAAAATGACTCAGCCACAAATACAAAGCTACTGCTTTCACTGCAGCTGTATTGGTTTTTGGCAATATTGTCCATAAATTCAATGGAAGTAAATTGGAAGGCACTCTCCTAGTGCACTAAGTTTTGGTTCAGATGAAATTCAAAGTACAAAAAGCAGATCCAACTTTCCACTGTTCTATACCACAGTAGTGATCAGAGCTGAGGGCCTTCTTTTAAAGCCCACTAGACTTAAGAATCTAAAAATTTTACAGTAAGTCTCTACTTGATCACACTAGTTTCAGGCTTGTTTAATGGCTTTAATATTTTCCCCAGCTACAATTTCATTGCTATCAGTGATTCAGAACTCATGCTTCCCTTGTACACAAGCTCTGGATGTAGAGGTTCCTCCCCTGGAATTGTGACTACTCTGGTGGTGTCAGCACCACTGGCAATTTGACTTCTATGGAGCTCAGTTTCCCTTTGCAGCTCTGGTTGGTTAGTGATGAAAGGAGTAAACTGTACAAAACAAAAATGTGCCTAAACTAAGAAAAGTGAGACTATGGTGTTATCGCTGCTTAAGGCTGGGTTAAAACCAGGACATGGTTCTGTATTTTCAGTAATTCAGTTAGTTGAGTAGGGAGATGACATCTTATGTAGCTGATCTTCTGTGTACTACTGTTATACCTGAGGGTATAAAGCCTAACCTAAACAGAATTACAAATGTAATGGACTACAGAAAAGACAAGCTGGCTTTTATTAGTGCTTTTGTTCTTTTATTACTAGCAAAAATCCACACCTATGGTGATGTAATGTTCAATGTTCTCATTTTCAATGAGAATCATTTTTATTTCTCTTTATAATGGCAATAAGTACTTCCAGATCAGACAATCCCTATCATTTAATGACCAGCTAGGTTAAGTATTATACCTCAGGCAATGCCAAGAGCATCATCTCTTCCAGACAGTCAGCAATTACCAGGAAATACCTGTCCCTGAAAATCATTACCTTTAAATACAAAGCATTATACACAACTGTAGAAAGAGAGGATGACATTTCACTTGCTTACAGAACTCCACCTTTGAGTTTCTGACCTATTCATTCTTAAAATTTGTATTACACTTTCTATATGGGCATATATATCATAAAACCACTCCTTAGCTAGAGGTTGCAGAGTATGTAACGTTGTTTTTTATTAGGGAATTACTCCTTGGGTGTGACTTACAGTTAAAGACTAAAATCTAATTGTCTCATTTTGAAGACAGAAGTATATTATATTAATGATTTTGACCTGCTTCTCAGATTTGTGGGTACAGAGGATATGGTGCTGATTTTAAGCTAAGAAATAGCCCCTTTTTTCAAATACTGTAGTTTTGATCCATAGTAGCGATTGATCTGGATGCTCTTTTATTCATATGAACAGGGTGTAAGTATAACATTCTCCTGAAATATTTTTTACTCAGATTTGTTCCGTCCTTGCCTATGAGTTGCATGAAATGTAACTGTTTTAATGTTTAGAACATACTATAATGTCCACAAATTTCTTCCTCTCTGCCCTTGCCTAACTATTGATGAGGATGTAATTTGAAATGAATACTGGTGGGAGAATAATATCTAAGTCTCAGTTGTGTGTGAACAGCATCACTACAGATTTTCATTTTTATTATACACTAGTGGATTTTAAGATCTAAGTATTGAACACTTGCAGTAATTAAAGTCCAAAGAAACTATTTTATTTAGCATAAACTACAATGTTACACTACCAGAATACTTTTGTACGTAATTAATGAAATACAGGAGTTTGCTTCCAGTTTAACAACATGAAGCCTTAAAACATTTTAGTACTATTCAATAAACACTACTTATCCAAAGAATAAAAATACTTAATTGAGATATTTACAGTAACTTCCCACAGATGCACAGCTGCTAGGTAGTATCTGATTACCTACATTCACAGCTAGAAAGCAGATCCAGCAGTTTATGTGGCACTATTATTATGTGAAAATGAAAAAAAACAACTGCTATTTTTGTGTTTCAACATAGGATGCAACACCAGCTATTATAGAAGGGTCCTGAATGGATCCTCGTTGGCTCTGCAGCATTCCAAAGGGCTGGCCTAATGCACAGGCACCCCAAAGCACAGCTGAATTTGCAGTCCAGGACTCTGCACCACCATCTGTTCAGTATTCTGAACTGCCAGGCTCATTTTCTTCCAGTCCCCAAAATAGATCTTTTTATGGCACAAACTTATTTTTCTATGAGCAATTAACGCAGCTCCAGGAGATGGATTATTATAAGATGCACTTAAGTCACTGAAATGTTAATTGGATATTCCGGTCCAGCCAGAAGAAGACAGGTCCATTTTCCAAAATTTAACTGATTTAGAAGGCCTGGTGAAAACGGCCCAACCTGCTGTCCTCAATAAAACACATCAAATCCTGCTCTCCAAGTTCCACAAGTGTGCACTTTATCACAGTTATATACGAATATGCATGCAGATTATAAAATTACTGGTGTATAGTAGTACAAGTAGCAGAAAATAATTTAGCATGCTTCATGGAGAATTTTCCATAGACATTGCCTGCTATATCTTGGGAACAAAGAGAAGGTTGGGGAAAGAAGTGGAATGATATGAATTGTAACAATAATAGCATATTAACAATAGAGTTTTTCTTTACAGCGTAACTAGCCAGGGCGATTTCTCAGTGCTACAAGCAATAAGTGGACCAGTAAAAAAAAAATGTACCTTTTGTGAAGTCTGATTTTACACAGCATACTTCTGCTGTACTAAAGCACAGTTTAACGCAGCAAGTTTCTCGGTATTTTTGAGAATATATGGTATTGTTTGGTTTAGATAATATGTTCTTTGTACTCCTATGAATATAATGTCACAGATCCCATTGTGTATAATATAATGATATTTAATAAACATATTTACTGTAGTGGAAGTGACCCCAGACCAGCACAAAGAAATTTTGCACTGGGGCAACCCCTGTTGTGCTAGACATTGTCATACTGTTTCTGTTATCCCAAATCAGAAACCAATACCTGTTTCACTGTGATGACCTTTTTTTTTAGTGTGTGTTTTGTTGACTAGCTGACTTGTATGCTAAGCCTTCCTTTATGTTTACTCAATAAATAAAAATCAGAATGGTGCCTATGCAATGCAAATGAACTCTTCTCCTATGTTGTGTATAATCAACTGTGGGGGAAAAAAAAGTCTGAATATAGTGCCACAACAAAATAAAATTCTACCTTCTATAAGCATGAACACTGTAGTCTCTCTTCCCTTGAGTACCATCTCTCCAGTATTAAATCCCAGCTGCCTACTTTCTTACAATTTTTTTCTTCATGATGAAGCTATTAAGTCCCCAAGCAAGTTTCCACACTTCTGTACTGTGTCAATGGAAAGAGGAACAGTGTTGGTGTAGGATTGCCCAACAAGGCTCCAAAGAACAGGTGAAGAATGGCAGTGGTTTCTGATACAGAGCCTGCGGCACACCTCACTGTGTCATACAGAGACCAAATACCTCAAAAGTCCATTCCACAGTCAACAGCTCTGTTAATTGTGACACTTGTTCTCAATTCTCACTTATAGCTGCAATTCCATTTAGCCTGGTCTCAACCAATATGACAAGCAAAATTCCTATTTTGTCTGGTTGTAGTACCTGGAACTTCAGGTTTTTTTCTATATATTCAGACAAAATTCATAAAATCACAGGAATGGGAGAGGCTTTCAGTAGTTCTAGGGCTGAATAACTCCAGCTCACATACCATTAGCGTTCTATAGTTAACTATTTGGTAAGGCACAACAGCAACATATAAAAGAACATCATCCACAGGTAATCCACTAAGAGATGTTTCTTTTCTGTGCTTTTTTTCTGCACCTCTGGTCTAGCAGAGTCCTCCCATGAGGACTTCCTTGGAAACAGGAACACTCACACCTTCCATGACATGGCCCAGCTGGTTCCCCAAGCAGTAAGGACTGGCAGCACCTCATGCCAGCTTCCCAAAAAGGAGGAGCAACTGGAACTGGACCATTTACGTTCTAAGACACAACTGCAAGAGTAGCTCATAGAAGCTCTGACTCCTGAGTAACCTCCCAGCCAATGCAGTAGAAAATCAACAAGGTTTCCAGGAGAAATCTCTCAATGACTTGAAAAAGATTTATCAAAACTGTGCTTCCAAAGGTTAGACAAGTATTTTTCAGATAGATCATACTTCTCAGGAAGATTGCTAGCCATGGCTTTTCATCTCCTGACCTTCATTTTCCCTCAGGACCTTACTGGGCAGGCTGTTTCCCTTTGGTTTCAGAAAGAAAATGCCAGATTTTTTTTTATACCCAAGACACAGATAACACACCACCTTCTGTAAGCCATGATATTAAGTGCAGTTCACAATTTTGGCTTGGGAGCCAAGTCTCTATCTCTCCATATATTTTTTGACTGCACTAACATGATGCATAAACGTACTCCTCCCTCTCCACTTCCTAGTGGATGTTTGACATTTTTGTATATCATGTTGGAAATCCAGCCTGGAGCAACTGGGTGATAATTGGCTCCCAATTTTTTTAAAAAGATTGGAAGTCAAAATTAATACATCACACCTCCCTGGAGTAATATCGATTTCACCTCTTTGAATATATTATTGCTTAATTTTCACTTTAAAATCACTCTTTGTCAGCTCTTGGCTATCAGTCCTCACTTCAAGTACTCTGAGATATTAATCAGTTCCTTTCATCATCTACACAGTGTTTGTTCTAGAGGCCATTACTGTTACAGTTTAGAAACCAACTTCAAAAGTTGTTTTGTTTTTTAATTATAGCAAAAGAACTTCCTGATGGCTTTCACCAGGTTAACTAACATCAAGCTTGAATAGCTAGGAGCGAAATTTAAGTCTAACGTGCTTTTTATCTACAATTTGCTTTCACTTTTCCATGCTTCAGTCCTCTCCAATAACAACAGTTCTACTGGCTGAAAGAAACTAAAGCACACTAATACTACTTCTCATTAAAAAAACCCCCAAACAAAACAACAAAACCAACAACAACGCACCAGCAAGAATGAGAGCAAACATTTAGCTGTACCGATCACACTGAAAAGAAAGATACCTTGTTATATTCCTTTTCTAATATCAGAGGCCTAAAATGAGAGATGAAGTAGCCACCCTTCATAATATCCTTCTTCTAAGTGCCACAAAACAATCACTACTATCAATATATTGACCAAATACTTATCAACAACAAAACATAACTCAATAGATCCTTTAAGCGAATCAGCCAACAGAGATCCATAGACTGTTTTCTGAATCTTAAACTTATCACAACCCAGATGGTCACTCATTCATGAAACCACCTGTCCATAGGATTACATAAATAGGATCAGGCTACTATTTGTATTAAATATAAAAAAGAGATGATAAAACATTACTAAAATATCTCATTTCAGAATACTGTAAGGGGCAAGCCATCTCCTCCTGAAATCTACATTGCTGTCACTTATGAACAAATCTTTAGAGTACTTGTTCCCTCATATCAAGACAAAGTTTACAGTGTGACCACCAATATGCTCCGTTAGATGACCTAAAGGATACTTTTAACAAAATTCATGAGCAGATTAGTGTGCATTTTCCAAAATCTTGTGTTTTGAATGCTCAAGCCTTTGCTGTTAGAAATTCCATCAGGGCAGCTAGAAGAAGGAAGAGAATAATAATAGGTTCCCCATTCCCATCTTCCTCTCAATTCACAACTAGGTAAGAGTCTTCAATGCACTTGACAGAACCTTTTAATTAGTCCTTTGGTGATAAATGTATTCTCTCAGATTTCTACAACCACTGTGGCAACCCCCTTCACTCTAAAAACAGAATTACTAGAGCTAGGAAAGGAACAGCTTTACAGAGTTCCACTGAAATGGTCAGATTCTAAATTCTTCCTATCTACAGAAGAATTTTTTCCTTTCCCCTGTAGACTCTCCAGGGAAGCAGCAGCATCAGATCTCAAGAACAACCCAGTGCTCAAGACACCCACTAAGTCTCTACCCTGAAATTCTGCCAGAGTGTCCAATAAACACCCTCATTACAAAGACCAAGTTGGGGATATACACCAGAATTTGGAGTTTGCTGATTTCAGAAAGATGTCCAAATGGCTGTATGCTTCTCCACATGCAGGTCAGTCTACCCACTGATAATTTACTATGAGTTAACTTTTTTTTTTTCTTTTAAAGATCAAACTCTCTTATTTCCACAAATGCTTTTATGTTTGTTTCTAACAGTTTCAAAAAAGGGATATAAGACAACCTGAGGAGCTGCTCCACTGAGCTGAAGATGGCTCTTGGTGGGAGGTATTTTCAGAATAGCAATTATTTCATTTGACTTCTGCATTTTAACTTCACTATTTGCACAGATGTTGTTTCACTGTGAAGATGAGATATTAGGGATACAAAATTGAGGGGAATCCTATGATATGCAAACCTGAGGTTTGGCATTTCCACAGAGTTGCCAGATTCATGCTGCAGAATTGGTCTGAGGCCTTCAGAAAGAATTCTGCATGTCTCCTGAGAAAATTGACAACATTGCACATTATCTAGGGGAATGAAAGCTTTCTAAACTGCAAAACAGAAGATCAAAGAAATTGCAGAGAAAATGGAGAAAAAACATTCACTTGCAGAATAGCAGATTGAGAGCTGTCTGAGAAACTATGGGAGAAAAATAGAAGCACTGATTTTTATATAGTAAATTAGTACAAAAAATAATGGAGAAGCTACATATAGGATAACACTGGCATTAATTGATTAACATTAAGAAAGAAAATCACATTTGAAATGCCTACCACAATTTTTATTAATTAGTACTACTGATCTGATCTTGCCCACAAATGACCTCGGTATCTTGCAAGGCACATATGACTTGTGAACTCTCTACTCAAAAGAACGCAAAGCTGAGATGATAAACGGTTGAACTTAAAATGCCGAGATATCTTACTGATAAGACTTCCCTGTCTCTGTAAAATCATACGCAGTTTGGTAAGCAATATTATTTCACTGTAACATTGTAATTAGTTTACCTCTTCTAAAGCTTTCTGACAGATGTGGATTTTAGAGAGGGATTTGAATGAGAGTGAAATATCTGGCAAGTAGATACTACACCTAATGAGTTTGGAATCTAACGTGTGTTGGTTTGCCATAGGACATAAGTCCTGAATCATACTGCAAAATTCAGAAGCAGCGAAAAGAAATCTGGTGTTATTCAGATGTCCCCACTTTTCAAAAAAGATTACAACTTCTAAAAATCAACCACCATTTATGCACAATTTAAGTATGACACTTCTAAAATTAGAGTGTCAACAAGATATTATGTGCACTGAGTTTTGAGTTTGTGTCTACTTCTTATAAAATAACTCCACTGCTGCATCTAGTCAGCTCAGGGCTTCCCAAACTATCTAGAGATTGAATCTAACATGATGCCTCTCAGTTTTACTTATGCAGACCAGGTCCTGAAAGGCAAACAAGAAGGTGAACAACAGTTACATTAGAAACAAAAAAGTAGTAATAGAAGTTTCAGTTCACAGGTAAAGCAAACATATACTTCTAACCCATTTTTGCAGAAATAGGAGCTACGAATATAGGCAAATACTGCAAATTCCTTTCCCAAACACTTGAAAGTGTTGCCAGTATGTATTCCCTTTTAATGAAAATTCAAGCTAGATACTGTGACAGATTCACTTTGCTACACCTTCTATACACACCTTTAAAAAAAAAAAAAAGAGCCCACCAAAAAAACCCCAAACAAACAACAACAAAAAAAACAACACCTGAAACCTCTTTCTTCTTTCTCCTCCCCACTTCCTACAGACTCACCAAGATATAATAGGAATCTAGAAAAACTGGCACAAAGTGCTTGTCTTTGAAACCTCAACAGTGAGTAGATTCGAAATCTTAGTCTTGTAAGAGCTGAACATAAAGTGATCCAAAGTAGGTAAGTATGTGTGTGAAGACCAGCTCTGCTCTTTCCACCAAAAAGTATGAGGATTTCTTGGAGTATTAAAATACTCTTAATGTTCCCCTTCTATACTGTCCTCGAGGCAGGCTTTTTTTTTTTTTTCTTTTGTCTAATCAGTTTTAAAATACTTCGCATTTCTCAGATCCACAAGCCTGGGGGTGTTCTTAACAAAATGACATTTTTTCAGCTGTCACTTGGTAGCTGGAAGTGAACCTGACAAAAGGGAACCCAACTGCTACTCTGTTACCTGGTGCTGTCGCCACAGAACAGTTGTCAGACTGCAAAAACTAAGCGAGACATTTAAAACAAGAATTGTTCCTAAACTCTCATTTAGTCCACTTTCAGCAGGCTGACACATGTTGCCATGGAAGCAGCCAGAGCTCAGAGTAGCCGGGAGGTCAGTTTTCCCCCTTGCTCACAACAGCTCTGTACAAGAGACGGGCCGGGAAAGCACAGACTCCACTGGTTCCTTTCCAGCTGGTTCCTTCTGCACAGCCACCCAAGCAATAAAAGACAAGATGCAATTTGACCCAGAGGTTCTAGGATTCTTCCAGTTCCCAAAGTCCAAACATTTTTAAAGACAGCATTCTCTATTTATTATGCCTTTAATAAGAATCAACAACATGTTATTTACTCATGCAGTCATTAAATTGAGGTAAACTGTCTGCTTCCTATCTTTAAGCTGGACTTCAGTCCCAATTCGATTAATGGATTTCAGGGTATCCAATATTACAAGCAACCTAACATCTCCAGTACAGCCATCATCTCACAAGGCTGGAGGAGCCTGTGCCTCAGGTAGGGATTTCCCCTTGCACAGCTTGCTCTGAGACTGCTGGGAACTCTGCAATCACCCACTTCTTTTCATTATGCCAACTTTGCATCATTAAGATCTGAACAAGTCAGCAACTGCATTGAGAAAACAGAAGCAAGTAGTTTACAGGTTAGCAAAAAGGATGAGAGCTGTCATGATCACCAGGGAATGAAATACATGCAGTTACCCAGAGGGCAAATTAATCATCTGGAGTCAAACTGACCTGAAATTCAGATACCAGCCCTGGAATAGTTTCTGCTAAGCACAACCACTTCAGTATCAAAGGCTTTAATATATTTAAATATTAAGTAAATCTTAAATATTTTAAATTCTATATGACAGCAATTATTCTGGTCTTTTGCTTGCGACCTTTTATTTTTGTCACTGTATTTCCATAAAGCCTCAAGAGATTTGTACCTACACTTTCAGTGCTCAGTTACCACAGTGTTGATATTGAACAGTAATACCAAAGGCAAAATCCACAAGGCTCATGGATGATGATTATTTTCCTTAATGACTGTTAATTGTTGGCAAACTAACACTGGGAAGTGATTGGATTGCAAACATCATACAGTTGATTAAAAATACAATGCAATGTCTGATAGACTTGAAATTATACTTGAGGCACCAGCTGCCACTTGAACATCAGATTGCCTGTACATCAACATCACGCTTTCATTCTGCACTAGCAGTAGGAGCAAGCAAGTCCTGAAACACAGAGGGCCTGCAGTACGATACCGAACGCAACTCAGTCCTTATTCAGCACTCATTATGTACGTCAGTGGGAATACACTGAACGAGTCAAAATCACCAGGTTACTATGGCTTGACAGGTTGTCATCCATCAGCTTCAATACATGACCAAATGCCTGTTGTTAGCTTACCCCAGTTATGAAGCTGGATGGATTAGCTTATACCACCCTCGTAGCTGAGAGGACTAAGAGCACATCCACGGTGACCAGATGACCTGTGTTGGGCATATGACCGTACAGGCTCAGTGAGCCACCAGCTAGTTCTTATGCCATGTGAATACATTTGCTTTTGATTATATGTCCACACCCCATAAAACACATTGACCTCACTGGAACAAACAGGTGGAATTACAGATACATTGCGGGGCACACTTCAGACAAGACACCAAGAAACTTATTAGTCAGGGAGAGATTTCTGATACTTGAACTATTTCCATTCTGATTAAAAAAAACCACCACAACAAAAAAAACCCCAAAAAACCGAAAAAGCAAAAAACCCCCCAAAAAACGAAAAAAAAAAACAACCCAAACAAACAAAAAACCAAAAACACACACACACAAAAAAAAAAAAAAAATAATCAATGAGAGGTCCATTAGGTCTACACTAAGTACCTGGGAAAGCTCACTCTGAGTTTCCCCTTGGGATGCTCAGCAGAGGAGTAGGCATATTTTTCTCATCATGTATTTTTTTTTCCTCAATATTTGAGATTTTAAAAAGGTATCTGTGATTCTGTGATCTAAAAAAAACCCCTCTGTGTTTTCAACATGGATTACATTGTGCGCTTCACAGACTACCGCTGTGACACGTTCATGCAGCTTGCCAAATACTTTAAAGGGTCTCAGAGTTTGTGAACTCAGGTTCAACTAGTTAAAGTGAATGGAGAATTCTGAAGCCACTGAAACCATATGACATCAATAAAACATAAAGCCTAGTAGGTCACTCCAAAAGACAGCAAGTCCATTTGCCAGCCGCTGAATAACAACAAGGATGAGGAATGCCAACTAGCAATGGGAGCTTGTGACAAGACAAAAGGTCCACTCACCCCACATTCATTGCAGAACAGAGAGGTATCCAGCTTGTCCTTTGTCACTGAATAATAAAGACTAAAACTGTCCCCTGAATGGGCATTTCTGATATGTCATCTTATTTTCTATGCTATTCAGCACCCTCAAACCAAGAGTTTGGCCCAGTAAACAGAGCACTGGGATGGTATGCAGGAGACTGGAGTTCTGCTCTTTGCTCCAGCCCTATAGCAGAGTAACACCGGAAAAGCCACTTTCTCCAACACCCTGTAAAATATATTGATCTTTGCAGAATGAGATTAACTGATGGAAACAATATCTAGGTGTTATTTTCTTAGTATGCAACAAAATAAATTAATCATCTCAATGATGGAAAAAATTATCCTCTCACAGATTGTTGTGGTATCCAGCTGTCTTCACATCAAAGCTATTTTAATTGCAAATTTTGAAGGGCAGGAACTTTCCTACAGCACACAGTCTGAACACAACAAATAACAATTAGAAACAGAATAGGCTATATTATCACCTACTTCTTCAGCTCAGCTACTGAATAGAAAGAGGAGGGGAGCTGTTCTTATTTGCTCTGTAATAAGCACTCTCCAGTTCTGCCTGAATCAACACACGGCCTGTGTGTGGGTGTGTGTCAGTACATCTGTCTGTCATACGGAGGCACTGTAGTCTTACATAATCTTGCTAGTAAGTATGCTAGTGGATGCTATTAGCATGGACAACTGCATCTGGCTTCTTTTTCCAGTTTTTTTATTGCCTATACATTTGCTTGCCTTTCTCTTAATACGAGCTTTTCTTTTCTGTAAAGCATTTTGTATTGCTATTTATACGCCGGTAGTCTCTACAGGTTCTAACAGAGGACGAGTCATCTTGTACTAGATGCTGTAGAGACATAGCAAAGGCATTCTCTGGCCTTAAGGAGCTCCTGATCAAAACAGACAACACAAATGGGAAGGAAAAATCTTTAGAATTGCTACTTAAATTTGCTATCTTTGCCTTCCCCAAATCCCTTGTTCACTCAGGCATCTACTTTGTATGACCTTGTGCAGGATTATGTCAAACAAAACCACTTGAGTTAGTGCCAGAACACCCATAGAGCAAAATGTAACACCTGCACGGTGATACCTGCCAGGGACCCACTGGTGTATAGTTATGCTATATATGCTGATGAACATAAGGGGTCTGTCAACACGGGTCACTGCTCTCCTCTGCTGGCACAGCCACACTGAGCAGCAGGTCAGAGCTCTCCTTGTGCATTGGTTTTCGTATGAACACAGCCCAAGGTAAGAGCAATACACCCACATAGCCACCAGTGTCCAAACTGAATGACCAGTCACCAAAACAAACTCAAGTTCAAACTTCAGGTACTGGAAAGAATGGGGAAACTATTGTTTATAGTATGAAAGAAAATGAGATGAAGAGAAAGAAAAACAACAGTTAAAGAAAATGTTAGTGTCTTAAAGCTATCTGGATGAGATTGATAAAAGTCACAATGTAATGGGATATTACCAAACTAAAAAGCAGCCACATTTGCAGAGAAAATACATTGATATTAGTTTGTAAATCTGACTTTATTGAGCATCCTGTGAGGCAGTTATTTGTTCTTTGTTTCTGGTAGGTTATGAGGTGGTCTATTGAGAAGAATTACTACCTGTTAGGGAAAGGTTGGAGATTATGAGCAGGGAGAAATAAAAGGTACTCTACATACAAATCACATTTCTTAAGAATATCTCTTCTTGAGGATCAGACCATGTGTGTGCACTTTAGCTAGCATCCATAATGACATGCATGAGCCCTTCAAACACTGTCATGTCACATTTATTTATTGTAATTCGGTGGAAGTGGATCATTAAAAGAACACATGCAAGGAAGCCCTGAGAGATCAAAGTTTGCATGGAGAGCTGACAGAAAACACCACAGAAAAAATTATGCAAGGACCCAGCAAAGGAGCAAGAACTCTGATGGAGTAGAGGGCAGCTATTCTGTTCAGCTGCTCTTCTATGCTTTGCATTGACACTGCACCAAGGTGAAAAATGGCTTTAATCAGCACTTTGGGGTCTGTGCTTGGCTCTGCTATCAGCCTCTTCTCTTGACAGCGAGCAAGTCATTTCACCTTACTGGGAAATTTAAGTGTTGGATGGAAATGGCAAGATGTGCATCTTGAAACCAGAATTATGAGGACAGTGCAGGGAACTCTGGGCCAGTGTTCACAAAGTCTGTGTCTCAGTTCTCTCTCTATAAAATGATGAATCTCTTTACAAAGTGATAACATTCTGCAATGCTGCTTTTCAAAAAGTGTTGCAGATACACCAATGAAACATTACTTGAATAGTTTAATAAATCTAGTGTACATGTGCTAAAAAGGCAAGTAAAACTGATGCTGTTTTATTGGAATCAAATGATGACTTTTCTGTTGCTTTCCTCCATTAATAGGCACAGCAAAGTAATTATCAACTGTTTCCACTAACTTCATCCTGTAAAAATAGAATGCACAACAGCATAAAGCCTTATTCTGTAAGAGGCATTCCACAATGGGAAATGGGGCATTTCTTGTAAGTCCCCATATTGCATGTGGCCTGCTTCTCCAAAAAGCTCTGGCACTTCATGAGCCAGGGATTTTTCCCACATCACCAGTTGCTAAAAAGGTAATTCTTTTTTGTTGCTTTGCAGTGGAAACAAAGAATCACAATGCCAGATACAGGAGAGCCAGATGACACAGGAGAATGGATAGTCTCAAACTCTGGCATCCAGCCAGGTTGTTTCACGTACTCAGAGCCAGTTTGGCAGCTTGAAGTATCCACCCTGGAACGGGCCGTCATTCTGGCAAGCCTAAATGTTTGCCCTCTGCAGCCAGGAGCACCAAATATTTCAGCAGGTGATAAATCCTTCCTCCTTGAAACAGCCAGCAAATTGTCCTTTGCTAGGTTACAGATCTCACTCCTCACTTCAGTCCAAGACCACTGGGGCTTGGTTTTTTACATTTAATCTTGAGTAATTGTACATGTTACTGATCAAAGGATTCTTTCATCCTTCAAAAATCCTACTATCATATTTGTTTGAAAGTGAAAAGTTCCACACCAAACACCCACCTCATTGATTCTGGCAACAAAAAAAGATTACTCATAGCTTAGTAAACAGAAAAAAAAATTCCAATTATTCCTTTAATATTGACCATCTTTTCTTTAATACTGACCATCTCTCAGATTTCGGTGCCCTATGGACCATAGGATGTAGGCTTGCAGTGAGGTGTCCACAGCTTGTCCTGTGAGGACGTCACTGTGCAGTATGGCATTTCTCCACGTGCACACTGATGATGCAAAGTAAGTACAGGCAACTCACTTCCCCTTTAAAGAAAACAAGAATATCTGGTACCAGGCACTCCTAGTCCTGGTAAGATCGAGGGAATGTCCAGGCTAAAAGGTGTTACAGGGCAACTAATGCAGTCTAAATTTACAGCCTGTTGTACTGAACACAACTTTCCAGCCAGTGACAAAATTCCAGCTGTTGTTGTTGATTCAGACCACCTACAAAATCAAGAAGAGGGAGAATAGTGGGCAATTTTTACCATACCTCCCAGTAAAAGAATTACAAAGTATCAAATGGAACTGTTTTAAATTCAAGAAAAGGAGGTGTTTTTTCACCTAACATAATTAAATTATGGGACTCCTCACTGCATGGCATTGTTGATGTCAACCGTTTATCTAAATCCTGAATCATGTAAACTACTGGCAAAAATAACAAAAGACTGTTAACAAACAATGTATAATACAAGAAGCTGCAAAAGTGTACCACTGAACAATTACTGTATCTTTGTTATTATACTCTTTTGAATGGATCCACTGGCTACATAGGATCTAGTGTGTCACTCATACCTTTGACCTGGCTTCATATGAGTTCTTAGGGATATCTACTGTGCCTTCCAGGTGGAATTCTTAGGCCACGGTTTGTGAGGCTCATGGGACTCCTGGCTCATTCACAGGTCTCCCATTTAAAGCCATCCTTCCTGCTAAGGTATTTCCTCTGTATTTTACGCAGAAATGTGGCTTCTCCCTTGAAGAGTGACCCAAGAAACCAGACATGACCTCAGTAAATGAAAAGCCCTGAACCAAGCTCTACTGCTATATAGTGGTACACACACACACAATACTTGCAAACACAGATTTAAGGCACCATAACTGTCCTTCTTGACTATTTCACCTTTAAGTCACTAGCCAGATGTATCTGACTGATGTCAGCACAGTTATACTGAAGATCAGTTTTGCTCGAAGCCCATATAATCCTTACAAGCAGAAGAAACAGCAGCAGAAAAGCAGCTCAGAATAGTTGAAGAACCATTTTTGACAGAAGTTCAAATCTAAATCTAATGAGAAATACGGGTTAGGATATATTTAATTTGCAAGACCTATATTCTGGGTCAGAGCTGAGAATGAGGACCTACAAGTTTAGACATTCTACCAACCTGTTAAGGTCTGATTTTATCCCAAATAACCCCTAAATAGCTTGTATAATGCAAATAAGATTACTTTTTGAAATCTAATTCCTCATTTTCAACTAGTGGTGCAATTTTCTCACTTGGGTGCCTCAAATTGTTCATCAAGGTACTGCCTTGTACTGGATCACCTACAGCGATAAATTATGGTTAACGATTTTCATTTGGTTGTGAGGTCTTTCATTACTATGCTGCAAATAGAATGTAGACATCATGAAGGTCTTTTGGAAACCTGCCCCAGACAGCGAGTGACAATGTGGGACTTGAGTTCTTATCATTAAGCAGGACAGTTCCAAAAAACTGAACTTGCAGATTTTGTGTGCAGCACCATCACAGTTGCATATACTATGTAATGAAAGTTGGTGAGTCTAATTTATATTTAAACATACAAGCATTCACACACATAGGTGCACTGCCATCCCTTCCCATCATGAGATATTCACATGAAAACTGAGGTCTCTACCTTTTAGGGCACTAATATCAGGGTGTTTTTTCCAATTAAATTCTGCAATAACACATGTTCCTATTTTAAATTTCCTCTGCCAAATTTTTTTCCTAAGGCTTTTTTTGTTTCTGTGCAGTTTTTGTTTGTTGGTTTATTTTTTGTTTGTTTTTAATTGCTCTCTTAACAGACAGGCACTTTTTCCCCCCCCTGTTTAAATCACAGGACAATGAGGTTAAGTCCTCCTGACTCTATTGATTAGAACTCAGAGTCTGCATGCTCAAAAATGTTTGACTCTCTCATGGTTCACCTAGTGTGTATCTAGCTTAAAAAAACTATAATCCCCAAACAGAGATATTGTCCTTCATGGCACTAGAGATACAGCAGCTTTTGTTAGTTCAGAATTAAATGAACATTGTCAGTAATATGCTCAAGAGCCCTGCTTCAAAGCTGTAATGTCCTTTGCATATGACATCATGTCTTGCATCATCCCATGATGTGATTCCATTTATGTGAACCACTACATGTCTGAAGCAGTTTCTTGAAACAGCACTGCTTACCTTTGTGTCAAATTAGGTATTTGCAGCAACTTCTAGTCAATATTAAAAATAAAAGTGGAAAGCATATGCATGAAAATGAGCATTATCTTTGTCTTGGCCAACATACAATAATTGCTACTAAATATTTTATTCTGTTTTAATGAAAATGCAGATTCAACAAGTATTAGGCCAACATTCTCAAAATCCTAGTGACTCAGAAGATGTGTTTAAGCCAGTTATAGGTCACTAAATATAAGAATCGATTTTCAGAAGTGCTGAATACTTGTGACTGTTAGTGACGACACTGGCCACTAAAAACATGCAAGTGAATGCAATACAATTCTAACAAACATTCAAGTAAATTCAGATGCCTAGCTTTGACCAATAGGCTTTTTATTATCCTGTATCCAGTAAGGACAAGACTAATAGGTGTATTTGTCATATACTAAGTTTTTCATTGACTTGTTCTTCACCAGCTCATTTTTAACTATCCATGACATTCTTTGGTCCTCCTACTATCTCTTGCATTATAAATGCCTACAGCACAAAAAGCTGCCAAAACACACTTCACACTTATTGACAATCAAAGCCAGGTATTTACAAAAATAATGTACAGTGGCACTGCAGCCAAATTTTTCAGAAATTCTGCTTCAACCAAACAATAAGCTTTCTGATTGTCACGTTGTGGGCCACAAAACAAGCTAAGGCACAAATTGCTACACAAACCATGCACAAAAGTTTTTAAGACGTTGCTTAAGTGCAGTGTGTCCACAGGATTCTAAGGCTAAACTTCAATATTCTTCACATCACACCAACCCTCACTGCTTGAGAATTTGGACTCCACAAAGAAGAACTGTCAGCCTTGTCTGCCTGATAGCAGCGATGATTCTGCTAGCTTTATAAGGCACACACAACAGGCATAGTCATTTTGCCCACACTGTAATTCAGCGTATGGTGTATGCGCTTGAAAAAGGATGGGAGAGACATCGGCTCTTTCCTTTGCAGTGTTCCAGGACTTGCTTATATCCAGGGAGCAGTTAAGCAGTCTGGATGCAGGGCAAGCAAAAACTTCTGCATAGAGTTGGAGTCACGTTTAAAAGACATAGATTGGATCCTACTGAAAACTGTATTTAAATCTTGCTGGCAAGAAGACCAACAGAATATTGATTGTGTTGAATTTTCCAACAGCCAAGATTCAGGTCGTCTTTAGAAAAGCAGCAATTACTAAAATAGAATGAGATCAGAGTTCATGAAAAGCACCAAATTAGCTAACAGTGGAAACTCCCTTATCCTCACGTTATACACTATGAATCTATATAAATGGCAGTGAAAGAACTGTGCCTATCAAACGTCTTTTTAAAAAAAACCACTAAGTAGCACAGTGTCTGACCTGAAAAACCACATGACTTTTAGAGAAGACAGGTGTTTTGACAAAAGAAAAAGCTAAAAAAAATAAAATCTGTTAAAGAAAGAAATAAGATAAGCTCAAGGACCCAGTTTTCTAACCTATAAAACTACTATTCACCTAGTATCATTAATTATATACATAACAGCATGCAAGTACTAAAAAAGCTGAGGGCTGCCTTGCTTTTGAGATGTGCCCACAAATAATCTTCTACTGACATCTAGACATCTGACTACATTTTTGTTTATACAAATAAATGTGACTGAGGGAATGCTTTACAGAATTCACAGATAAAACTTCGAATTAAAGATTTTTTTCTTTTCTTCTAAAGATTGTCATTGTAACCAACTGGCACCAAAAAAAAAAAAATGTTCAAACTGTGTGGAATCATTTCAGTTTCAGGAAGATTCATCACTAAGACAGCTGAAAAATTCCTGAGGCCAGTAGAAATGAGCCTTTACTAACAACTTTGCCTTGTTCTTTCTAAGCTACAGGGAAATGGAATCAGAAATTTCTCCATGTGGCTTCATTTTTTTTTTTTTTAATAAAGAAAAATCTGTCATTTTGGCTTTTTGTTGTTGTTTTTCGATGTACATGGGCTTCAAATCATTCAAGGCTGGACAACTTATTTGCCAAATTTCAGTAAGAACAGACTATTTTATGTCTAACTTATAAAACCTCACAAATTCAAACTTATAAATACTGACAGGTCATCTCATAATAATGGAAATGCAAGTTTAGTTAGCACTGTAATAAAACAACTAGCTATCTTTTAACATCAATGGGCATCAAATGAAGAAAGAAAATGAAAGCTTCAAATATAGCCTTTACTAGATGTATCAACACATGGTAGACATGAGTTCTCAGTTTACACACTAATGTTTCAAAGAGGATGTAGCTCCTTACTGTGCTAAAATGAACTGACAGGATGGGAAAGTTATGTCTTTACTGTACAACACAAATTGAGGAGATTCCAGTGCACAGTTTGCTCTGTTCACTGACAAAGTTTAATATGATGCAATATATTTACTTCCTTAGCTTTCCTTTTTCTTAGAAACGTTTGGTTCTTCCTGCTGGTCAACTTGCCCATTTAATTTCACTGTCTGGCATAATAAAGCCTTTTCCTAATAGGTGCTCCTATATTACAAATGATAACAAGCAGCGTGGAAGGGAAGACACTACCTTTTCCATTCTTAATTTTTTTTTGAAACACAGATTCAAACAGAGGAAACCCAGGTAATCCACCCTACATTCCTCTTAAACCTTGAAGGCTTGAAATTCCTATTGGCCAGACATCTCCACAAGCTCAGAACCAGACCATGAGAACAGCCATTCATAAAGACTTGGTTGGAATTTAAGGTAAGAAAAATCTGAGCTTATATCAACAAAGTACTGATAATTAGGACATGATACCTGGACTATATGAATAGCGACTGGGAAACTGAGGGTAAGTTTGGCAAGAACCCCAGGGTACATTGAAAGACATGCAGAGATACTGCTGTGACCATGTCATGTAACTCCAGAATCCACACCATGCAGACCAGCACTAACAGGGAGCTACCCTTGCTTTGTGTATTAGGTTAACACGCCTTAGCTGAACCGTTTAATGACATGATTTTGACATCTGGGCTTTACCCCAATCTGTCCCTTTCCTATCTCCCACAATTACTCTCCCTTCCATTGCCTTAAACAACCAAGGTGTTCCCTATTTCCACAAAAATGCAGCCTTTCTTTCTAAAGCGGTCTTCAGCTTTGAAGACTATGAGGTAGATATAAACTATTTTTCATCATTTATCAAGTGATTTGATATACTCTCTGGAAAAATTGTTTTCCAAAGGGATCTGCAGACACTATAGGGAAGGACTGATATATAATCATATGGCATACTTCAGCAGGAGGAACACCACATTCCCATCACAACAACTCAAATACTTGTTTTTCACAAGATCAAAGCCTTCATGCTAACTATTAAACCAGATGAGAAGAAATAGCCTATGAGTATAAACTGGGAGATTTAACGTTGCATCCAAAAGCACTTTAGTAGTTGTTTAACTATTTTAAACTGAGTAGCTTTAGAAATGAAGCAGGTCATCCCTTAGGGTTTTTTGAATTCTCCAGCTTAGGTTATCTTCCTCTAGAATATAACAACAATGAAATGTAATCTCTCGGGAAACAATGCTTCAAATTCACTGATTTTTTTCTTCCATTCGATTTCCTTTTAGCCAGTTCACTTATACTTTTGGAGTAGAGGTGAAATATTGTTGGAAAAACTACATCAGGCCCACTCTTCAAACTGATTGTGAAGTATATAGTATACCTGTGGTTGTAGCTTTGTGCAATTTTGATAAATGAAAATAAAAGGCAAACATCTCTGTAACAATACAAGGAACAATATTCCAAAGATCACTTTAAATAAAATATACTTGACTGTATTTGAAAGGAAAAAAACTAACAGCAAACAGAGAGAAACTGAATCTATTGCTGTTCAAACTAACAGTGCTCAGCCTTGTATTTCATTTCAAAGACATATTCTTGCCTGTTTAAGGATTGTTCTTGTTCTACCTAATCCTCTTTTAAGTACCACAAGCCAGCATTTGAATGTGAAGCCAGCAGTACTCCCTGCAGAGGCTGCAGCTGTCACTTCCGAAATAGCATTTCTTTGGAAACCAGTAAACAGCCTCAACTTTAACAATCTGTCAGAGATCATGTTCCCAGGGTGTCTTCTATCCTGCTTTATGTGTGATCATTGTCCAATTTGTTCTTACTATGTTATTAGTGCTGAAAGATGTTTTCCGTTAAATGGTACAAGCTTTCAACTTCTTGTTGGCTAAAAGATGAAGTTAAAAGCTTTCAGCTCTTAAGAGAGACATATTCACAAATGTTTAATTTTTATGGAACAGATCTGTTTTGCGCAATAGCTTTACTATTTGGATTTTGAGGCATCATACATTAAATGAAACTCCCAGTCTGTCCAGGATTTTTCTACAACAGCCCTAACAACATCTTAATTCTTAACGAGAAAAAAAAGAGTCCGATCAATGTACTTGAAATCATAGCTTAAAAAATTGCCAGAATACAGTATCCGGTAAAGCTAACAGCAGGTACAGAATAAGTATGATGCACAGGAGAAGTAGCTGGTGCTGTTTATTCCAATAAAATAATATCAGTTACCAATTCAAAGGAGTTGTGGGTGGTAGTGACAGATAGCTGTTCACTCCTGTTTGATTGCTATCCAATGGTCAGTGTGTTCGGAGTTCGTGCAACGTACAGCTCAAAACAGACGTGTGTCCATGTTACAGAAGTACTCATCACAGTTAATGCCTGGATTGCCAGGCACATTCAGAAAGTCAGACACTTAATAGCCATGGAAACAGTGCATTTCTATATTTTACTGCAGCTCTTCTGTGTTGAGATATAAGCAAACTAACTGGGTGCTGTCTGCTACCTGTGATATGCTTCACAGAACTGCTACAGCCTTCAGCTTCTAGACATAATCTAGCATTTACTGTGAGATGCAAATAAAACAAACAGACTTAAGATGTATGTTCCTAACTTGCTGAGGAATTCCTTATTCATACATTGTGAAGTCATTTCATTCAATAACAAAATAAGACTTAGATCACAACGACAATGCCCTTTAATTTTACAGTAGAAATGTCTTGTATTTTGAAAGCACATATATCTCAAAGTCTTTTAAAAAGACAAGTAATTTTTCCCGTTTTACAGATGACAGCAAAAGTGAGGTGACTGCCCAGTACCATACTAAGTCTATAGAGGACACAGAACTAGAACCCAGACCTCTCAGTTCCTTTTTGTCCTGCTGCATTCACAGTGGACAGCCGATTTGGTAGCATTTTCATAGAAAGATATCTCCCACCAATTGGTAGTATAAATAATTCTAAAACAAAATTCTTGCAGGCCAAATACTTGTGCAATTTTATGCCTACATTAAGCTATACCTTTGTGAAATTAAATTCTGTAAAGTCTTCCATTTCTAGTGACAAGAATTAATTCCCTTCTCAACATTAGCACCTTGACTCTCAGAAAACACACAGATAACACTGAACTTGAGCAAAACGCATCATCCAGATGTGGTAACTTCACTAGCCAAGCCCTGTACTTTGTAGGGGAGATGTAGTTTCCCTGTTACCCTAATCAAAAAGTGACAACTATGTCAGCTTCTACATGATGAACACAAATGTCATCTAGGCATTTCAGATTACACCAAAGCAGTTCTCTCTGTGAAACCACCCAATTATGAGCTGCTGTTCCCAAAGTACAAAGCTGTTCATGTATCCATTAGAGCCCCAGAGTGCCTTCTCATTCCCTCCTGAAAACTATGTAGAATTGAAAGGAGTAATGACAGTAACAACAAAAAACACCTTATCTAACTCTAGTTCCCAGGTACATGTGTTCATGCAGTTACATACAGAGAAATTATATTTATATTTACATACATATATATGTATGTATATTTCAAGAGAAGCCTTTTTCTTTCACTAGTTGATACAGTACATTTTTCCCCAGTATTTGTACAAAAGGATTTTGGTAGATCAAAGTCAGTCAGCATAAAGCTATAGCTTTGGATTAATAACTAGGGGGAAACGAGTCAGAGAAATTAGTTTTACATATTGTTTTGAAGTTGCCAATTATGATTTTGACTGCTCATCAGTAATGGGAACCATCCTCAGTACAAAGTTTCAGAGTAGTAACTACAGGCTTTATTATATGTGAGATACCTATATTACAAAGTAGCTTGAGAACAAAATACTTTTTTTTTTTTTTAACCTAAGTTTACTACAAATGTTATTAGTTTTTCCAGGCTTTGAGATAAACTATTTCTTTATTCTCATACAGAATTTCTGGAATGATCCATACTAATACATGATTAAACAAGCAGGGCACCATTCTCAGGACTTCAATGCAGCAATAGAGAATCCTATTTTAAAATCATCTTAAGGGTAAATACAATACAGTGTGGAAGTGCAAATCCATGGTATCTCCATTAAATATTTCAAACTATCAGAGTTGCATGTACCCTCACAATTGCAACCAAATTGGAGAAGGACTTGAAAAGTTAATCTATTGTTCATAAGGAGAAGACCTAAATAGACTCCAAAAAGATCTATTTAAAATAACTAAATAGCTCAACTGGCTTAAAACAATCTATAATAATGAAAAATTATATTTTTAACTTTAAAAGATTAAACAAGTCACAGTCTACCAATCCTATCCCTGTCTTGAACAACAACAGCTGCTGCCAAAACCTAGGCAAAAAGAATACTTTATTTTGGTGCCCCTTCCTGCTGTATCATTATTTGGCCTTAGTGATTAGACTGGCTGGTTCTCCTCTACTTCAGCACATAAATGATTAACTGACTTGATTAATTCCAATTATGAAGTCTAATTAAATTTAGTCGCTCACAAGACTGTCCTGGGAACAAATCCATAAAACTTGTTACTGTCATTAGATGCTATGGGAATGAAAATCCTGCAAACACGTCAGTCAGCCATGGAGTCTCATCCTCCTTCAGCTGGGGTCAGTTGAGGGGAGGCTCCTCTTGCCTTCCACAGCAGCTCCACCAAGTACTCATCTCAACAGATACTCGTAACACTGGTGCTATCATCTCCTTATAGTACTGTATACAGTGATAAGATGAGCCTACTGCATGTTAAGAAAGTAACATAAGCACTATTTTGTCAAGGCTAGCTAGAATGGCCAAGGTATGAATTACATTGACAGCACTAAATTTATCAATTATAGTATTTTTCCATATGATGATGATATTTAGATATGCAAAAATATCTACACTCTCTTCTGTTCCTAAAGGGACTAGTAACTACTGTCAGTTCTGGAATCAGGTAATATAGTTTCCCTTGGCTAGATGAGTCTTTCTAAAAGGTGAAGATATATAAATATTCAGAGAGTGATATTTAAATGTTCTAATATTTAGAGGACACTTGAACAATGACAAATAGTATACATTCCACCTGAAATAAATCTGAAAAAGGCACTTAAGTCACTGTCCAGTGTGACAGCATATACCTAATTCTAGTTGCAGTAAAAGACTTATATTTTTAAGTCTGAAGGCACTGCATTGGCCCGTCCAGCTAGAGAGAGAGGATCTGTGAAAATCAAAAATCATCACTGTTGTGATGCTAACCAGAAAGCCAATGTAAATCAAGGAGCTAGTGATCCACTTAACGGTTTGGCCCAAAGTGGCACAGGCTGTGCTGTGCTATGCTGCATGTACAGCTCAACCTCCTGCTTTGTGTTGTGCTGCACATATACCTTGGCTGCAGAATAAACTTAGCTGGCTAATTGCAACAGAGGAGGCCGGAGGCAGCTCCCACTCAGCACCAGTGACTACACCACCTGCATGCCCTTGCCTTTATCTAAAGTTCCACAAGTTCTCCTGTGAACATCCTTTTTGTTTAACAGTAGAAGTAATTAATCAGTGTGTGTTCTTATAAGAAAAACCTGCAAGATCTCAAAAAAAAAAAAAGGGGGGGGGAGGGGGCAAATTTTCCACAGATAGGATCTGTCTGGTGTGGTGCATCCTGGCTGGAAACTCATCTTTTGATCTCACACAATTTGAGGTACCTCATATCTGAAGCGATGTAAGATTTTATATACTACTCTCTTTTTCTGCATATAGCATTCTAAATTATATTTTACAGAGTCCAAGTGCCTTTTTCACTGGGAGCATAATGAACCATCACCTCCTGGTACAAAACAATGACACAGAAGAAAAAGAAATCCTTCAAGGCTTTCTTTCAGAATGTCCAACAAAGTTTTCACTTTGGCTCCAAAGCCTAGCTAGGTGAAGTGTGCTGACTACTGCTTGAGCAGTTTGAAACAATGGCCACAAGTAATAATCATCTTTCTAGAAAGGCATGGTTAACTGCTTTGCATCTTACATATATTAAAAACAGTTAACTATTTCATTGCTGATAATTAGATCTGAAATATCCAGTGAGGAGGCTGAATTTTATTATGCCAAAGGAAATGTTCTATTTTCATATTCATAACTGAAACAGAGACTCCTCTGCAACACTCATTACTGCTTATTGTAACAGGCTACAGCTTTAGGAATATTTAAGTATGAGAAATCACTGTGACTCTCCAAACTGTCTTGTTTCAAAATGCTTTAACTTTAGAGACGAAGCACAGCATGTGGAGAGCCTGCAAGGGTGGCTGTATCATGAATAAACCCTAAGACTGGAGGAATTCAGCACCAAGAATAGTCTGAGTTCTACCTAAAAATCAGGCTGACATGGTCACCATTTAAAGAGCACAAGATAGGAGGTATTTACTAGAGGAAAACTGCTAGTAGCACAAATGGTTAATGCCAAGATTTTAATTTGGAAATACCTGTGATTGCTGTAAAAAGCAGAGAGCTACCCAGTAGATCATGCACCTGTCTTCACATTCCACCTACAGAGCCTCGTTCCCATGGAATATTTTTTTGCCTTAGTAGCATATTAGATTGTATTAGCCATACTCAGAAGATAAGTAGGTTGGATTCATTTTAGCTCCAGTCTCTGATCAGATATCTGTATTGCAATTATGATCCAGAAGGAATTAAGCCACAAAAAATTAATTGTATATTCCTAAATGCTCCCATATTTAGATACATTAACCCATTAACATAGCATTTTTATTTTATGTCCTAGAGATAGAAAAGCAGATTACAGAAATAAAATATAGAAATATAGAAACAGAAAAAGGAACACAGAATAACAGGCTAGAAAATAGAAATACAGTAATAGAACTTTCAGACCCAAACTGTAAGTGCTTTTAATGTGTGAAACACAACTGGAGATTAAAATCCAATTGATTTCTCTTGGGTATGAATGTTGTGCCACTTAAAATTTTAAGTCCTGTGCTCTGAACAAGTTCAGTACTTACAGACAGATGAATACTGGGAAAAGGCTCACAAATTTCCCTTGCCAGTTACTAAACTGGCTGAGAAGTTCTGATACTCCTGCTTCTGTCTCTTCAGAGTAGATGGGGAAAAAGTGTTTTGGCACTTGCACAAAGAGAGTTTGACAGTCACTGTGCCTGAGAGTCCCAGTGTCTGCAGCAGGAACGGGAACTCCTAAGAAAGCAGGAGGGAGCTTTTTCTAGTGCCAAGTTTTTTCTGAGGCAGCCTTACCCTCAGAAATCAGCTCCCCTTCTGCCTGGAATATCCCTGGATAGGTTATAGTGCATTTTGACCCGTTACGTGAGACCTACATGTCAACTTCAAAGTCTCAGAAATTCCTTGATTGTTGTCTAAAGCAATTGTTCAAGGCCACCAATATTCCATAATAATTTCTAGAAGGTATCGGTACAGAATCCTACAAAAACCTGTTCTTCTGACACAGGATATTAAATACAAATCCAAAGTGTAATTTACTACTGCGCAATTCCAGTTATACTTGTTACTGAAGTTTCCATTCCTGATGTTAATTAACTACCCTAGCAATATCAAAATCCTGTAATTTATGAGCTATACTGTGGTCACACTACTGATGAGCAGTTTCTCATTGAAATAGTTCTGTTCAGGTCAGTGGAATAGCTTGTGTGAATGATTTACCAGACTATAATCTGACTAAATATCTCAAAAAGCTTTGAGAAACCTTACATTTGTTAATACAATGTATGAAGATGCAATGGATAAAAATTTATGATGCAGAAATGCAATATACCCTGTCAAATACCTATTCTCTAACACATACATTTGTATAATGGTCTGATTTAGAAACTTATAAAAACCTTTATATAACCAGTTAGCATTTGTACGTAATGCTTACAGCAGTGGTAATGGCCTGTATTATATCATTATAGATGTTTGAGATAACTTTGGCAAAGATTACTTAGTCCTTTTCATTATCACATTCTGATTTCTAATGTGTTCTGAAAGGTTAAGTGTGCAGAATTACGTTTTCCATATTTAAAATTTTCTTTGGGTTTGGGGAGGTTTTCCTTTGAAGGTCAAATAAAACATGGCCTTGCCATTTCCATGCAGATGTTCTGGAAAATCTACAGTATTTTTATTTGCTTGTAATAATTATTTTTTGTAGGATCCTGATCAGTGGATTTGAAGCACAGAACAAAAATCAGCAAGGCACCATTTCTGGTATCAGTGCTGAGCCTGTTCCCATGGAAAACTCTACACTTGACCAAATTTTTACTTTTAGAAACACCTCAGTTTATGTACTCTCAGATTTCTCTTTGGCATGGCATTTTCTAATTCCTTGAGATTTGACTTCCTAGCTTTATCAGGGCTCTCAGACATTTATTTTTGATGTTTGGCAGTAAACTTAGAATTTAATGAAAATTTTGTGAGGATTATATAGACAATGGCTTCCTAGCTATATACTGTGTACTGTCAAAATAATTTGATAGTATATGCTGGTGTTTGTTCAGTAGACTATTTACTGGTAGACTTCATTGCAATTTGACCTTTTCTAGGCTCAACCCTTTCTAGAATACCAGTTGGTCAATGTCTGTCTGTGGCTTTATTTGGTATTGTGAAGTTCTTGTGTTTACAGTACTGAACGATAAACACGATCGGAGAATTTTTAATAAGATCTAAATAAATGGCTTTCAGACAGCTATGAAAATACAGCAGACAGGCAAAAAAAAAAAAAAAAAAAATCACAGCAACAGCAGTTTTTCAACTATCCCAAGTGGTATTATGACCATTATGACATGAGAAACAACAAATTTGTGACTGATTTACTGTGTGCTTCATTTTAAAAAGTCATTCTGTATCATTTCAAGTACTCTCAAATTTTTTCTTCATAGTCTCTCATCTATGTTGATGTATAGGATTAGATAGAACTTTGGTTCATCAACTCTGGACCCCAGCATGGTACACATAACCAGACATACACTGTCTTCCATCTCTAGCATATCACAACCTATGAAATAGCCAACTTCAAAAGAAAAGGTTCCATCTCATAGAAAAGCTATTATAATTAGTGTCTATGTGTTTGACTTTGTACAATTAAACTTCATTCAATTTCCATTAGTCAAGTCTACAAGGTCATATAAAATTTGTGGATGCCAAAATAAGAAAGTATTGCTAGTACTGGAGGAAGACTGGATCATAATTCAGAAAGAATTATTCTCTTAAATCCATCTAATCCTTCCTAAATTATGACTCGCTCCTCCTCCAAAATTGGTAATACTTTCTGAGTTTGTGTCAGCCACAAATTTTATAATTGCACCCGCCTTGTTCTTGTAACAAGGTCACTAATTAAAATATTAGACAGGACTGCTCTCTGGACCAAACCTTAAGAAACAGCACTAGTAACTTCTCTTCAATGTAATTCACTGAAGCTTCTACTTTAGCAAGTTTTTTATCCACCCCACAGTTTTGAATTAATCCCCTTTTTCTCATTCCTTAATAATAATTTCCCTTGGGGAACTATTTCAAATACTTGGCTTACATTTAGACAGATTAGGTTCATTGCACTACTCTTGTTTAAGAAGTCAGCTATCTTATCAAGATATTAGTCTGATAAAAACTGCACTTGCTGAAAGTTTATTACGTGTTATTCCACTTCCATTTACTTCTGAAATCTTTACGACTCTTTCATCCAAAACTTAGACTCTTCACATATTATTGATGTCAAACTCATGAGTTTATGCATTGCTTAGGTATTTTTTACTTTTGTGACTGTGTCGTGTTTGTTATTCTCCACGTGATAACATCAGTATACGCAGTGGACCACCACAGAAGACCCTGTAACACAGTGATTTCAGGGAGAATCTAGTCAGAGATTTAACCACAGTCCTTGATTGTAGAGACTTGTACATTAGCACAAGCAATTGCTATATAATCCATGCACATTTTGTGACATTGGTATGTGCTGCCTTTAACAATACAACCTATGTGTACTGCTTGTAACAACTTGTTCCTATGGAGATGTGTAAGAACATAAAGCTCTCAACTGCACCTCACTGTACCAGAAAGTTCAGTATTGCAAAGGTGAAGGATGGATACCTTTGTTCACTTGGAAGAACTGTATAAAGATGTGAAGAACAGTGAGGCTTGTGAACCTCACCACAGACAGGATCAGTGCAGCGTGCCATGATCAATGTGAAGGGTCTCAGCCAATGCTGCATACACCAAGGTTTCCAGTATCAGAAGAGATACAAAATCACCTTTACTAGTTTTATTGCTTGCACAGGGAACCACTTAACCATCCATGAATTACTATGCCTTTCTTACAAAAATGCCCAAAGAAGCAGGACCACCCTCGGTACAAAAAATTATATTAAGGTTCCCTGTACTTTGAAAAGTAGTGGTGCTACAGTAGTATAAGTCTGGAGTAACTGTATGGTGAACAGACTTCCACACTTTCATAAAAATCATCCTACAATGTCTGTTCACCCTCACAAAGATTTGCCTGCAGACAGTCTGGAAACTGCAGAAAGGCCATGGCAATATAAGATCTCTCATATAGGCTTTGTTATTATTTATTTTCATACAATCATACATATTGCAGTAACATTTCATTATCCAAATTCTTTCCTAATGAACGTGACCCCACTTATTTTGAGTTCTTGAACACCTTTTTTTTTCCTTCAGTAAGTTTTTTTGCCTTTCTGCCAGCATATTTAACTGACATTACACACAGCTAGACGTAACACTTTTCTCCACAATGGAAATATGACTTTGCTACAGGAAGTGTTCTGAATTAAAGTGACTTGAAAGGAACAACCACCATCTCTTCCTCTGCTAAACTTAAAATGCAATCGCTTTCTGTAGGCACTACAATATCCAGAGCTACACGGGAAAGTCAAACCACTATAGAACACATAATGAGCAGTTTCTGTCTGGGAAAAATTCTACAAGCTCAGGCCAGAGCTTCTTTATGAACTACAGATTGTTAAGAACAAGTCACCAAGAATAAAACATACTTTGTCATAGTCTGCATGAGCTCAAGAGCTCAACAGGTTATTGGTATTGATTTGGCATTCAAACGAGCACTACTCTAACTCTTTCAAGAGAACCTAACTCGGCAAGAAACACAGTAGCATCATTTAAGTCAGGGCTGGAACAGCATAATAGCAGAGTTTGAGTTATTTCAGTTCCTGTCATTGTCAGCTTGAAGCATTAGGCATACAGATAGATAAGTGAGGAGGAAGGGATATTTTTGAAAGATGGGAAGACTGGAATTGCTACTTGACCTCAGTCTATTCATTATTAAGTGCCCTTTGATACACTTAAAATGTAAAATTGAACCAATGACCAATTCAAAACAAAGGTGTATTGATAATGGAACTATCCTTGCCCAAAACCATTTGACAAAAGATTAGAGGACGCAAAGTAAACCCAAGAGAATTAATTAATCCTAATGATGACATGCTTAATTTCGGTATTCCCACATGTAGTAAGGGTAATCAGAGATATCAGAGAAAGATACCTTAATAAGGCCAGGTTCCCTTCCTATCTATATTTTCTTGTATCTTTAAAAGCATGCATCAGAATTGCCTTAACAAAAAAATAACGTGCTTTCTGCAAATTTAGAATGCCTTGCCCCAGTTGCTTAGATGATGGTTATAATTTATGCATATACAATGACTAACATGCTCAGAAGATAAGCAATAGCCCTTGCTAGCAAAAATATTTTTCTCCTTTGTCCTTAAATAGATGTTGTGAAATATTGTACAAAACCAAGAACACACATCTCCTCCTCTTCCCTAATTCTTGACAAGGGTAGAAAGCAACATGCATCAACACCAGCTGTAGAAGACAATTTTTTTTCATTTCAAAGGAAATCTCAACTTCAATAACTGTATATCATAAAAATACAAGAGATTATGAATAGAATTTACTCACTATCAGACACCAAAATACTTAGGCCAGAGGCGGTGATATGTGCCATAACGAAGTAAAGAGGAGAAGACATCTGTTATGACAGGTAAATGCACATATTTGCCTGATTCTTGAGCCTCAAAGCAATGCAATAGGGTCCATGAGGCCAAAGAGTCTTCTGTTGAGCAACCGGTGTGCATGAACTAGAAAAGTTGGCATAGGATCTGTTCTCCATGATATAGCCACAACTGCCTAAAGCCCCTGCCATAGGCATGTAGAAGAGGGGGGTAACAATTACTATTTCAATCCCACCCAAAAAAAATTGTTTCTTAAATTTTCATTCAAGTCTATTTAGGCACAAATATCTCCTTTGTCTCCTTGATACACCTGCCAGTACCACACCAGCCTCAGTACTGTCTAGTTCTCCCCATCTATCCAAATGTAATCTCTGCCTAAAACTTTCAAGAGTGACATGATTTGTTTGCTGTATAGTATGACTTAAGTCAAGGATAGGCAGAAAAAACAGCTATTGAGACATAGCCAGTAGCATGCCATAAATTTGCTTTGAGCATCTGAGCTTTAAAGTACTTTGGATCTACAAAATAAGGTGGTAAAATCCTCTCTCATTAATCTAGTGCCATTATTTTATGTCCTTGCACAGATATGGCAAGACAGACCACTAAGAAACTGCAAAGATATTCCTTCCTTTGTACCTGGTATATCCTTGTCCCAGTATTTCTACCTAAATTTATCCCAAAAAGAGGGAAGGGAGGGGCTATAGATTGACACAGCAGTATCTTATCATTGCCACAGTCAGATGTGTAGGAATGAAAAACTCCAGGACAGACAGAGAGCTCAGGTGGGCTCTGCCCTCCCACCCAACATATTCCAGTCTGCATTGTGAGCCAAAGGTCTGATAAGGTGTGGGACACTGTCACAGGTCTAATTGAGCTTCCTCCTGCTGACCCTGCAAAATACTGATGTTCCAAGGATTACAAGTTGAATTCTTAGCTGTTAGGTTTACTTGGATGGGATTGACCAGAGTATTGATTCTTTTCTTAGCCTCTCCAACATTTTCTTGGCATGGGCTTTTTGCCAGTTACACTTTCACAGCATTAGGACTCAGGCTCCCGTTCCCAAGGCTTACACTTACCAGTGCACAATTGATAGGCGCTCTTTACAGTCACATTTTTGAGACAGAAAATAGTGGAAACAGACTTTTCTTTTTTAAAGTCTAGAGCTTGATCCCTTCTTCATTAAAGAAAGGCACACGCATGCATGAAAGAAAACCACAACTATATGCATTTCTTAACCTCATTTTCCTCAATATTCTTGAGAATTCTTTGGGTTTAGACTTAAAGGCTAAATATGCTTCTGCTCTAGATGTAGAAACTGGGAAAAGGGAGCCGCATTATGTGACCAAAAAGGTCTCAGTCATCTAGGCAGAGCAATTACAGGAGCTACAGACTATCACTTTTTCCACTCATGTCTTATCTTCCAGAAATCTCCCATACTGCTCTGTATCCAGATTCTTTCAAAGAAAAGTGTCCCTGTATTCTCTCCATCTCTCTTTGTCAACAATTTTTTCTACTTTATTTGAATTCAGAGTGAAAGAACCAAAAAATCCTATAGCTTTGTTTCCTTCCAGACTCCCTCCACTGAAGGCAGAGTTCCACATTGTGAGCCAGTTGCCAAAATAGCTGTTTGTTTCCATCCCCATGTCCTTCCATACACATATTGCCATTTCCTTCCTGGCACTGGTCTCATAAATGGGTAGTCTGGGTTCAGTGACTCACATTAGTTCATTGATCTGATGCAAATCACTTTTTTTCCTACATTATTTTTCCTTAGGAGGAACTAAGTGATCAACCTCACCAAGTGTTCACACAATTGCTAGACCTGAAGGGGAACAGAGCTACACCCTTTCAACAGCTGTTTTAAGCGTAATGTGAAACTGTCCATGGTGACCTTCTCATCTTCAATACCCTGTATTAAGATCCAAGGTGTTCTGCCTCCAAAGAAGTTACATTCCTTAAAATAGCAGTTGTCCAAAAGGAAGCTAAAAAAAATAGATTTATCTAGTTTGCAGTTATTCCACTGTTCTCTGCATACAAAAAGTTACCTGGATGCTGATAGATTTAACAACCAACCTAGTTTTACACAAACATTTGTGTGACAGTCTTCTGTCCCCTTAACATATGTAGTATGAGACTACACAAAATATATTGATAGCTATACAACCCAAAGACAGCTATAAGGTACAAGGATACTAGTTCCTTTTAAATAAACATTCATTTAAAGTGTAAGTAGATTATTTCTTCAAGGAATTAATGTTAAATATGCTGCATCCTTTGAAAGATTTAACAACACTTACTTGCACCATCGCTTCCACTCATTTTTCATGTGCCTAAATAACAAAGCTTAATCTATAATGATAATCTATTCAGGCTGTTGATACTCTAACAAAAAGCTCCCCCTGCAGCTGTATCTGAACCCAACAGAAGCTATAAATCTCACAGGCTCAAAGGCAAGGAACTCTAAAGCAAGGCATTTAGAGACTTAATTTATGGTGCAGGTTCTGGTCACTTTTTTTTTTTAATTTCTCTGGAAGTTATAACAAAAGTCTATTAGGAATCTGAGAGTGTACACGATGAGCATAAGATGTCATGCTGCTGTTTCATATAAACCCCCCACCTTTTCCTAAATTAAATGAGTAGAAATATTAAAAAGCTTTTAAATATTTTATTAATGTATCCAGCATTTTCCATGTTGGTTGGATAAGTTTTTCTAGTATCCACTTGGCAAAAATACATAGCAAAACTTGAAATCTGAAAGCGCTTCCATATTAAAACTGAATTGATTGTACTTCAGACTGGGAGATAGGGGAGGGGGAGAAGTTTGCATTCCTACCAAGAAGCATTCTACACCCATCAGCTGCAACACAGGCTGCTCCAGAAGCACCTAAAACAAGCAAACCTTTCCAGTAAAATAATGAGGGGTTTTGAACAGTTATCTCCTGTATAATAATAACCATTTGACCTTTATGAACACACCAGTCACAGATCCTAGAGTCCTGCCTGACATATTTTGAGTTAGAAAAACATGCCATGTGAGTATCCTGTCAAGCAGTGACTTGATCAAAACCAGTGAAACGTAATTGTGCCCTGGGAAGGCCTACAAACTCACGTAGAGAGCACCCTTCTCTTGGAAAGCCTCTGTAGCACGAAATCATTGCCTTTTTATTAACCATTGTCACAAGTCTCTATGAGAAGTCAGCATCTGAAATAAGAAAATTATCCTTTCTCATCAGCTCACTAACATAAACACCTATAGAACATCAAAAAGTAACATTTTTCTACCAGTTACATGCCATAAATGTACTGAAACAGACAAAAATTAGAAATTTTAACCTTGTAGCTGTCTGTATGATGTTGAAAGACAGGTTAACTTTGGCTCTACTTGCAGGGCTCCCTTCTTCTGGTGTACACAAGATAGTTTCAACAATTCAATAAGGAGGGGTTCAGTTGACCTGAACCTCAAATTTCATTTCTGATATTCTTTCATTCACTCCCTCATAGAAAACCTGAATTCCTCCATTCTGAAACCCCCCTATGTCAAAAACTAGATAAATTTCAGTGATCATAGTAATGAAATTAATTCTCTGCTTTTTTATTTAATACAGAAAAGGCAGTGTTTCTTTTAGACATTTTTACTGTCATGGATGTCTAGCTGCCCTCCCTTTGTGCCTTTTTTTTTTTCAGGTTTCTTCCAATGGGAAGCAAGTGGAGATTTCCTAGAGGTGGGAGGAAAGGTAAGTGTGGTGAAATGACTATGAAATCCAGTATATTTTGGGGAGAATTCCAAGCCAGGCCAGCATGAGAAGTTGAAATATATACTGCTGGACAGTGGAAAAGTTTCCTTAGAGCCACAAAAATTTGGGGCAGAACTCATCCTGCTGTACCCCACACCCAGGGACTAGAGATGACAGCAGTCACTAAACAGTGATCCAAAGTCTCTCTTATCAAATGCAGCTATATACAATTCAGTGATCTATCCTGCCAAAATTTCATATTACTTTCCTCCACTTTCATATTAAAAATAAAAATCTAGAGTGCAAATTGATTAATTTTAAGCCTTATCCAGCAAAGAGAGGTGTTGTGAAATCACTGTTTTCCAGTTGACACAAACCACCTATTTATGGGCTTGCGCTATTTAGCTCCTATTGCTGAATTATACTGTGTTACTTGGAGGATGGCATCCATCAGTTCCATCTGGTCTTCAACTTTTTTCTGTCACAGGAACCAGGAGTTACAGAAATCCTTAATCATCAAGAGGAACATGAGACATGAGTTCCTCAGTGAAATAAAAATAAAGGCACCTATTTCTGGGTTTGTTATAGCACCAGAGACTAGTCCATGGCTAAGGACCTTCATTTCCATTCATAACGAGTACGTTTTCTTTGTCAAACTTCAGTTGCTGCATTTTCTCAGAGTATAAGAATTTTTCTGCCCCAGCTCTCCAAGAAAGAAAATTCCATTTTCTGTAGATGTTTGTGCACCGGTAGGACTAGCAATAGAGATCCATTTCCCTGCCTTAAGGAATGAGAATTTCATAATCAACTCCACTGTAATCCCTCAGATCTGGGTTCTAGGACTCTAACAGATGACTTGAGCCCCTCTAGGCTGCACAATACAAGCTCTCAAGTACTCCACCATCCTACCTAGCTCTAGGTTAATTATAGGAGTCACTGTTAGAGCTCAGCATTCCAGTTTCTTCAGTAATATATTTCTTATCTTATAATTATGTAAAAGCACTAGATAACTAATAACATCATATATAATTAAAGAAAATCATACTAGTGAAAGACCAGCAGATATATTGACTTCAAGGAAAAACAGCAATGTAGGATTTCATAATGTGGGTGAAACATTGGATGCAAAGACAACCTAAAAGCAAATCTGAATTTGAGACACCAGTCATCTATCACAGCAAAATAAATGTTCTTCCACTCTGCCTGCCAGACCTGGTACAGCTCATATTTCTCCCCGTAGCATACCCCTCATCCTCTAGTGTTTCACTAACCAGAAGGTCTGAGAAAATATCCTATTCCTAGGGACTCACTTCATTTAAAGAATTTTGACACAACATAGTGAAAAGAAGCAAAAAAAAAAAATATGCCTCATCTCACATTAAGTGGAACTCTGCTCTCTACCACCAGCTGTTCAGAGAGAAAAATTCTTCCAGCGTAGCACAGGTGGCACATACAAAGTGCAAATTAAAGCCAGGGCTTCTACACAACAAGGGTGGAAGCCATCGTAGTTATGCTGGCCTAGTGACCCGTGCCCATGACCTGCACACATGAGAACGATGCACTGGGATGGAAGGACAGACAAGAACAGGACCACCGGGCAGGACTGGGCAGCAGGGTGGGCTGCAGCATCTTTGGAGCTGGACACAGCACCTGGATTCCAATCTGGAAGTGAGTTTCACTTCTGAACCCATAACCTGTTTGAGGGGAATTCATTTAACCTTTCAAAACTTAAAAGTTGTAGGCTTTGATTCAACCGCATTATTTTAATATCTGTAAGAGGTGTTTACATCAAACTATATAGCTTATTGTTTTTATTATTCCCATTAAAAAGCAGAGCTGTACAGATAGCTCTGTACAGTCACTTATGAAATCAAATCAATTTCCAACAAATAACAGCTGCTGTTTGCAGTTGTACCAGAACAACTTAATCTAGGTGAGATTATGTCAGATTCATTCTGACACAACAAACATGAAATATCAAGGTTTGCTGACATATTCCAGTGCTACGGTGGCAACACAAATCAGCCACAAACCCTGATCAGCTGGGTGAACAGGAAGGAGTCTGGCTCCTCCGCACCCAAGAGGAGCAGAGCTGCAATGTCCTGCTGCACCAAGGCAACAGGAACCTCCTCAGCTGTAGTATGGAACTGAAAACAACACGCAGCGAGAGTGACATTTGCCTTTTCTAACCACATCTTTCATGTTTCATTTTTGGAGTACAGCTGGAACGTTGCTTGTCTTTTCCAATTTGGGCTGTTCACTTTCACAGGCCATCTCATTAAGGCTTTGTGAAGCTGTCTTGTTTGCTGCTTCTTTATCTCTTCTGTATCAGAAGAAAGTTAGCCTCAGAGCACAACTCCCAGGGAGACAGAGGTAAGCATACTGATGTGTGAGGGAAATCAAGAAAAATACATCTTCTCAAAATATAAGCACAGAAAAATCTTAAAGGTCCCAAAAGCCAAGCTGTATCTTTAACTTTTATGTGTAGAAGACACAATATTTAGCAGGTGTGAAGTCCTTCCGCCTTTTGTGCAATGAGCAGTAATATTAGGCCTTATGGCTCAGAAAAGTCCACTTTATAGAAAGAACTGGTTCTTCGAATGCCTCCAAAATTTACAATGGAGAAATGTAACTGAACACGGTAATTTTCTTAGAATTAAAATAGGTAATTTTTACATTTATCTTTGTAGGAATCTAATACCTTTAAATACTCCTAGTATTTTAATTTCACATATATTATTAAAAAGCAGAGGTCAGCATATAACACCCTTCCTTTTGAGTGATTTCTCAGGATAATGTTAATATTCTCAATGAGAAATAACTTGAACAAAACATTATGTTGTGAAGAAACTCTGATTTAAAAATCCTGCAGCAGACTTTAAGCATAATTAGACTTCATCTCTTCATCTCTGGTAGTAGTTGTTCTACAAAGGTCCTTACTTGTGTTTAGCACAGCTGTTACAGCAGACTGCTGAGGGATGGCCTTTGAAATACCTTGCAAGAGCTTTAAGACAAAAGCACAAGATCTTCAGTCAAATCTAGGATCAGACAAAATGCCAGTACAGCACTGGGAACTCTGCTGTGTATATTTTCCTTAATTCAGCACCTGATTCCTGCTTGTTGACCTGTTGTTTTCATGCAGCTGTTGTAACAGCCAAACAGTAAGATGCAACAGTAAAAGGCAAACATTAAAAAAGGGATATTTCCAATTGAAAGTGACTGGAAAGCACAGGAAAGCAGTGGAAACAATTTCCCTGCATGATGCAGCTTGCTAAGCTGTTTTGGATACCTCTATTTGTAAATGTCAGTGAGAATGTGGATGGATGAAGCAGGAAATGACAAAGGGAGCCTATGCCAGGTTTCCAGATTCAGCAAGGATTACTATATTAATCAGCTCAAAAGGGAAGAGAAATATACCCTACAACCCTCATGGCAGGACTGTACCACTTATGGTATGAGAACAAGGACTCTTTGGTGTCAACTGTACGTGAATTTGTCAGCAGAGTTGTCATGACATTTATCGGAAACATAACATATTATTGGCCTGTTTAAATTATATCGGGAGAACATCTGTAGCTGTTGTGCAAAACTGCTGGTGATGGCAGATTTGTGGAGAAATGCTGAAAGACCACACACTGACTCAAAAACACAGTATCTCTAAGTTGGGTGGTTATCTTAGGAGCTTTCTCTATTTTCAGGGCAGATTAAACTTGTCCTCTCACATTACCACCCTTTTCCATACTGTTACCATTGTATATACAATAAGATCAGCTCTGGCACTTACACTGAACTGCACCAGTGTCTATATGAAATGCAAATCCATGACCAACCAAAATGGGATTACCATATTCATCCTGCTCACTTGGGCAACAGTACTTTTACCTAACTTTTAATATCAGATATTTCCACATGCGAACACTAGAACTGGATCAAGGAAGAGCACATAAGTGTCCCTCATGGGACTTCATTTTGGAGAATCAAAGTGCATCCTTAACGGGCAAAGCCCCACAAAAGCTAACATAGCAAACCACAACAGGAAGGTTAGCTGTGTGCTTTTCTATTTTGTTTTGAACTGGAGGCTAAATGCCATGGACAAGAAGCATCTCCTTACAAAGTAAATGCCCTTTTTTTTGGGGGGGGAGCCACTTTTCTCATTAATTCAGTCTTCTCTCTGAAGCAGCTTCTTATTGTTCTGTTCCCCAGTGCGTGAAATCCAGCTTTTCCCCACTTCATATTTTGTTTAGTTATAGGGTCTTTCTAACAATTGTATGAATTTCTTATTAGTGGTGCCAACGTTTCATTTAAACTATTGCTAAAGAGAATCCAATTCTAAATGTATCAAAATCAAACTATATAGTACTTTCCATGTTAATCCAGTGATTGTATCTGAGGAGCAAATGATCATTCCCTGGACCTTCTGTAAAAGTTGCACTACTGGCACAATTTCAATGCTAACAAGGATTTTACTATGTGTATAATTTTAACAAAGTTTGACATATATTCCATTATGGACTCCACAAAGAGGCATTCATAACATTCTGATTTTTTTTTTGGTGGGTCTTCTTTCATCCTTACTTGCAGAGACATGAAACAAATCACATTTTTAGACAATTCAGTCTGGTAGGCAGTATGCAAAGTTGCAGAAGAGTACATGGGTAGAAAGTAGCTACCAATAAAATTAATCCTACAAATGTTCGGTGCAATTTCCTACTAAATTTGATATCAATTGCTTTAATTTTTTATTGTTTCTCATTTTTTGATATGAATTTTAGGTGTTGCACACTGCACAGCTCAAGGATGAATACTGAATGATATAGACCAAGACTTCATTGCCGGTTATTACTGCTAAAAGGAATGACTTTATTTGGTTATTCTTTACTGTGTTACATACTTTGCTTCTGTAACTGCCAGTCAAAAACTACTTTAACCCTTCCTTTGGCAAGACGGGGGCAGCCACATTTTTAAATAGTTGCATTATATTTTCTTAGATTCCTTCTTGCTTCTAAGCCCATACTGACATAGTCTCTCTTAAGGGTAGAATTTTAAAATAATTCTTCAGGAGTACTGTAAGATATTCCAGTTGTTGTTCAAAAATGTTTATATTGCTTAATAAATAAGTATTTCAGAGGAAAGTGTGGGGAAAAAGTATTTCTTACTGACCCTGGAGGCATCACAATGTCACCTCCACACAGAGAAGTATAATACTCAGCCATCAGGGTTCTGCAGGGCAAGGATGGGACATCGCCCAGAGACTCAAATTTCAGATTTCTATTATTTCACAAATTGCCTGTTTTACCTTGGCCAAATTACACAAACCCAGGCCTTCAAAAGTTATCCAGCTACTATAGATTACTTAGGGTTTATCTACCTAAACAGTTTTTAAATTCTCTATCCATTTTTTCCTCTCTAAAATGCAGACAGTACAGCCTTGCCCGACACGGATGTTAAAACTAACAAACACTTCAAAGATCGTCAGTTCCTCTGTAAAAAATGCCAATGATTGACAGAAGGAAAAGTTACCTAGGTTTTTGAAGCATCTCTTTTGAAGAATTCTCATTCTAACTTAAGGGCAAATTTATTTCTTGAATAACACAGTACCACTGTCATTAACCTTGCTGAATTGCAAGCCTTGGCAAAAAAATCCCCCTTCTCCTACTATTGCTTTGAATCAAATTATTCATGTTTAAAGAAAGCCAAATTGGTAAGAAACAGGAATTGAGTTCCATAAAGCAATTTCAGAGATAATGAGTACCTGCATCCTCACTACAGAAAACTTTACAAAAGGAACCTTTTATTGTCTAGCATTAGTATACATAGGCTCAGGAAATTCTGGAGGAGAATAAATTAAATGTTAATTATGTTTCCTTTAACCAACCCTCCTTTTGATATACCTGTTTCTAGGAATATCAGTCCATAGATGGTTAAACTGTTCTTGGGTTAAGATGTTTTATTTTACATGTAAAAAGATTTAAATTGGGTATTACATTCCCTAGATTTTTTTCCCTGGGTATTTCCTTCTCTTAAAGAAAGTCCATTATCATTTTAAGAACACCACACATTTTTTTTCCTTCTTCAATCCTGTTCACCTCGCTCTGCCATTTCTTGCAAATTGCGAAGAAATTGAGTTGTTTAAATATGGCACTATTGAACTCACTCACTGCATTTCAATGCCAACATATATTAAAGTTTTAGGTTTCTTTTCCCTCCGTTTTACTACTGTTCTACTCATGTTCTTTCCTTTCTCAAAAAGTCCAGCCCTTTCTGCAGTTGTTTGGCTGTCTGTATTGTATACATAAAAAACCCCCAGAAGTTAAAGACAAACATTTTAACCTTTTTACATATTCAAGTAATATTTCCTCCAAAGAGAAACTTTGCTCCTCTCATGCATAATTTCAATTTTATTTTTAAATTAGTTATTTATTCAATGCCATACTTTACCTTGAAGCTTCATAACTTTTATCTTACAACAAAATCTGTCATCGTTTCCACTGGGGTTTACAGTATTAGACTCCAAAAGACTAACAGTCCTGCAGTTGGCACTGAACTTGCTCTCTTGCACAGCTCTAAGGGCTCTGTGCTGTTATCATGTTCTGCTACCACCAAATCCTCCTGCTGGGAGGAACACAGGGAAACAGGAAGGAATGAAATAATCAAATGTCAGGGCTGCGTGTGGAGTGCAGACTCACCACAGCTTTAACAAAAATCAAAATTTATTTGTTGTACTCATGAGTCTCAAAGAAATAATTGCAGAAAATTCTGGATAGAACAGAAGAAAGAAATGAAGAGCTGTTTTGGTATATTCTTGTCTTCTCTTTGTCTATAACATTAGTAGCGTGAAGAAGTGACACTACAGTAATGTTACACCACTCTACATTATGCAGGTGTGCAATCTTTGAGCATGTAGACACTGGGGTCCAGAGCAGCAGACGTGGCCCTCATGTGAAAGGATGAGTCCTGTGAAGCAGCAACAGGACTGAAGCTCTGCTCAGGTAAAGATACTGCAGCCTGCAAAAGCCCAGGGATCCTGGGACAAATGCAACTGCTGGTTGGGTTTTTTTATTTATTTGTATTACAGATGTCTAAGGGGGAGAAAGAAGTTAGCTAGTCTGCTCTGCACACTATGAATATTTTCAGCCAAATTGGTTTGTGTTTGTTTTGGTTTTGTTTGTTTCTGTGGGTTTTTTTTTTTCCTTTTCCCTTCTCTGCTTTCCTAATCTAAGCAGCACTTAAGAAATATCTTTTAAAACAGGCTGAACTTCCTGCTGCTGAAACAGCTACTAGTTTACACAAGCCTTAGCTTGTAATTTTGACAAATTAAGTGAGCAAATGCTGATTCTTGTGTCTGTCTTGCTACACTAAAAAAGCCACATGTCATTATGATTGTATGTTTGGAGGAGTTCTCTCACTATAAACATTTCATAGATTAGCATAAACAGTCATTGGAGGAAACAGTAAAATTGCTCAGTAGAGCAGGATGAAAGTGAACCTGAAAAGAACAATACAGACAATGTAGATAGGCAAAAAAGAATTGGGCAAGCTGCAAGAAAAATAAGAGTTCAGCTAAGGAGGAGGAAGAGTCCTTGGTCACTGGAGCCACTAGGTTGGAACATTGCACCGTTTAAACAGGGCATACAGACATATCTTTCCAGACTTTCTTGGTCTCCTGGAAACAAAGTTTTGTTCAGGAGCAGAACTCAAATAACCACCTTCCCCAAGACCCAAATAGGTAATAAAAACCCATGCAGATTTCACATTAAGGTGGAGAGTGGTAAATGGTCACATCTTCCTTCTAAATAGAGGTACCAAAGCTAGGGACACCATGAGGACCCCTTGTCCCCAAAAATCTGAGCTATCTTAGGACTTAATGAATTAGTGAGTGGAACTGCATCTTTTCTTTCAGAAGAAATGACAGAATATCAGTGAGAAAGTTTCTAGAACAATATCCCCCCACAAATGGCTTTTAAAATCAGACAATCACTGCCTGAAGTACAGCTAGGTGGACTTATTCTGAGGTTTACACCTTAAGCTACAAAAATATGAACAAAAAAAAAAATCTCAGTGACACAAAGGAGCCTTTCCTTCATAACAAGACAGTTTTGTATTCAAGACAGTTCTCACCATACTTTGATCACATCATTAATCATAACAGCCCCATAGCCACCAAAATATCCTCTTCTTCGGGAAGGGCAAAACAATACTGAAAGGTCAATAGAAGTAACAGCACGAATCACAATAGCAGGCAATTACATCTGCTGTGGTATCAACAAGATACTCAAAAAATGGCACCAGAAGCCGCTTGATCAATGACTGGAGCAGAAGGATAAATGAGCTCATCAGTGAAAGCCCAGTTGACTGACAGATATAGCAAATGCCTTGACTACAAGTGCTTGAAGTTCATTACTATTAATGGCAGATTCCCACTTGGAGGCCTCAGCTACAGAATTCCCAGTGGAACGAATGGTTTGCGACACAGATATTTCTTCTCAGAGCCTTGTTAGAATATTAATACACTGGGGATTAGCATTTAACGGTGCATTATATGTTGAAGATTTGGACCGGTAATTTTAACTACACTCATTTGCTACGTTTTTGTTAAAATCTTTTGTTAAAGTCAACTGCATTGGAGTTAACTTCAAGAAGTTATCCTAAGATACCACGCTATTTCAGATAGCTCTTTTAAACAGCTAAGCATGACTTAAGTATTTCATATCATGAAGAGAAGCATGATACACCAGCTTTTACACAATCATAGCATGTTCTTTGTGTGGTTTACTGCACTAAAAGCTCCCACCTGCATTAGCTACTTAGAGATGCATTTAAAAATCTTACGCAGAAACAAAGTAGTGTTATCCCACCTCTTATGCAAACTTGCGTTCTGTTCCTGCATATCAAGTAACTCAGCTCAGAATCTTTTGCACAACACTATATCAATCATTCTGATCTTAAGCATCTTTAATAAAATCACAAACATGCAGTGAGGATCAGCATGCTTACAAGAATACCCTAATGAATTACAGATTGCAGAATGAAGAATCAATTTTTGCATTCAAATTCTAGCAGAAATGTCTAGAAGAAAAGTTATCTTGGAAAGCAATGTACGGACAGTCTCCATTTCTGAACTTCTGCCTCTGAATTCCTCTACTTCCATACAGGTAAATTAACTTGCACTTGTAATCTCATTAGCAAAGAAATTCTTGCTGTATCTTACAGTTACACAATTTTTGCTTTTTTATTTTTGTTAGATATACTGATTTATACATATAAAGCACTCGATCACACACGTTTCCCATCTAAGATACACAAAATGTCAATAAAAACTGCATATCGCCTTGCATACTGTCCAGGTCTTTTTGGTGAATAAACTAAGAGCAACCTGTTGAATCTTGCTAAGGAGAGATTTTGCAATTTTCATTGGAGTATGCAAATAACTATAATTACGTATTACTAACAATTTTTGCAGCGTAAATATTTTTGAAAGCCCTAAATCAGGAAATATAATTTTTAATTAATGATATAAATAATCAATATAATTATTACTATAATATAGTATATAATAATATAGATTAAAAATTATTAAGAAAATATCTATAGCAATACCTCAGCTAACTATAACCATAATTACATTTAATGCAACTGAAAATAAAGTTCTGTTAAAACCCACTTGAAGTGCCAGCCTGACATCCTTCCTTGTTGATTTAAATGGTGCCTTTAAACATACTGCAATAAATCTGCAGCTTCCCTAATGTTAATCAAAAATATGCACTAGACCAACGATCCAATGCCTTTATCGTGCTATATAAGTGCAGTAAATATAATAAACAGCCACAGCCTGAATCGTGTTTATAGTTTGTGGACACTGCTCTTCCAGTCAATTGTCAAACACATTTTCCTCCCTTGAATAAAGTCTTCACTATAGATTTAGGGGAATGAACAATATTTAGAACCTCATGCAAGTGACATTCAAGAGGTACTTTCCCTCATCAGTCAGCAATAACTTATTCACTGTTTTTTTTCATTTTATTCATCCAATTGCTACAAGAACAGTTGCCAGCACATTTACATCATAACATTTACCTTCATGTGTGGTTCTCAAAAATATTATTTCTCCACCAAATGGAACATATAAAATTGGATAGGTTATTTCTTGAGGGCAATGAAAAGAATGTTGTTTACTGCTATTTTTCTAGGTTTGTACCTACAACAATACTCTGAAATTAGCTCCTTGGGAGGGTAAATAAAGTAAGCCCACTCATTGTACAGCAGAAGGAATAACTCATTTTAATCCCATGTTAACATAATTTTGCCTGGATTTTTTAGAAAAAAAACTGATTCTTTTCCATTCTGGTGCAAATTATGCATCCTCTGCACATTCCAAGCATGCCTTGATAACCACAGATTCCATTATGTGTTTAATAATTGACTATTCAATAGAGCATTGATGCATTTTTGTCTGGAACTAATTCACCTTTGTCAGTGTATCAGCATGAATGCACAGTGAATTACAGATCTGGTCTTGAAATGTAAAGGCTACATGACTTATTCATCTCAGGTTTTTTAACCTACATATTCATGATAGGCACTGCTTGGAAATTAATACTCTAACTTGTATATGGTAGTATATATTAAAGTAATGATTCATTGAAAAGCACCTTGAACCTTTATCTGGAAAACAGCACCTTCTGTAACAGGCCTGACCTCAAAAATGGAATTACTCATTGCTGTATTTGCAGAGACATGTGTGACATGGCATATTAACAAATAAAAACAGTGGTTTGAGCATTTAAAACGTTAAGTTAAAAAGATACTATTGCTATTACTCATACATATTAATATCTCTGTGGCAGAAAAGCAAGCACAAGAAAGTCCCCACTGTTCCATGCAGGCTTGTTACCCCATCATTTCCAACTCGGAAAAAAAAAAGGTTGTAATGAAATATAGGATGTTCTGTCTCACCAAAAAATGAGCATCTCCATCACCTCTGTTCTCACCAAACAATCCCAACCAAGGTCAATGAGCCTTTTTAGTCTGAAGCACAAACTTACTGATTTAGGCCACATGACCCAGTGAATTCAGTATTAGCTGAGAATGAAAAATAAGACCAACAGAAACAATCACTAACATTTTCAACAAATGACATTTAATCTCAAGGAGAAAGAGCAGTAATTTTTCTCCATTGGGAAAAATTATCTTTTAGTTGTACAGTAACCAAACTACTTTTTCATCTTTGGAAGCTACATGTCTAAAGTTGAAGTTGGTCTATAGTATGTCAGCCAAGCTGGCACCTTTAAGAGCAATAACTTCACATAAAAATGATTCATGTCAGTTTGCCATAACTGCACTATTGGCCCAATGGTGCCTTTGAATTTCCTCCAGCTATAAGCAACGCTTAATGCTTCAGAAGTAAAATAGCAATGCCCTGAAGTAAGTTGTTTTTATCCTTACCCCAGAGGTAGGAATAGCAAGCGGGTCTCCCCTCTCCAAAGGGTCTAAACCACCAGCCCAATATGCAGCTCCCTGGGTCAGGGACCAAGGCACCCTGTCATCTTCTACTGTTAGAAACACACCAGGACCCCAATAACCTTGAGCTTCCTCCTCAGGAAGCCTTATTCTAGAACCACCAGTCAGAGAAACTCTCCACACATATTCCATCTCAGTCTCTGTAGCCTGCCTGCTATATTTTTCCTGTAATTTCACTAGTTCAGTGACTGTATATGGTATTTCTTTAGTGACAATGGCAGGCTCAGCCTCCCCGCCGTCATGTACAATTTCAGTTTTAACAAGTGGCCAAAGCTCGGGAGTAGGATCAGATTTTGACACAGCCTCTCTTGCTCTAAGATAGGTTTATTTACTGGATTGGAAAACCCCAGCCCACTTTCCAAACCCCCCTCATAATCAGCCAATTTCAACCTCACCTGCCTTTCTATTGAAAAAGCATCTCACAAACTCTTCTGCAAGTTTTCAATGATTCATTTGTTATCAGCTAACTCCTTTTCTGCTTGTTGCTGCTTTGAACACTCTGCTGCCAACTCCGTCTGCAACGATTTAATTGCCCCCAATCAGTTTCTTTGTCTTTTTGGGCAGCTATCAATGACACTCCCAAAACAGCACAGACCACGGCTTTACCTTTTCCGAGCTCAAACCTGTTTTCTTTTACCAAGTCTCTTATTCACTCAGTTACAATATCTGGAGACGACCAACATCCAGAGGCCCACTTAAGACCCTCAGGGGTCGGGCCAGCCTTATAATCTTTTAGTAAATTCAACAACAGGGAGAAGTCCAGATCTGGCTTAACCCGGGATGCCACGACCCACTGCTGTAGAACATGGCACAGACCGATTAGTCCTCCTTTAGAGCCTCTGGCTCCTATCTCCCCCTAAACTGCTTCTCACAGAATATACCACTTCTGACAGTGTGCTACTGCTTTATCATTATTACTAGCAAGTGCTCATTCTCAGATAACTACAGAGTACACTACCATTTCAAACGTATTTTAGCAAGCTTACCTTAATTCTTGCTGTCTCTCCAGCCATTCATCCTGATTCTTTGGTTTTAGCCTCTCAACGTATTCATTTCAAACTACAATAGACTTTTTTCTCTTAATTTACATTTATTAATTTTTACCTCAGAAGCTTTAAGAAACCCTACATACCCCTCATTTTGCAAAACAACAGAGGTACTGCAAACATTTTTATCTGCCACCACGCAGGCATATCTTGAGAGGTATTTTGCTAAACTGGATCAGTTCTGCCAAAACTACAACAGAAACCACTACGAGAATTACTCTCCAAAGTCTCCGTGCAAGTGCACTGTTGCAAAAGCTCCATTCAAAGGGACCTGCTATCACAGCAAAAACCTCACACTTACAATTTCAAAGTATACACAACCTGACACAGTTGTTAAATTCTGGTTTTGGGCTACCTGCAAATACCCTACACATTCACTTAGCTAAACAACCTTTCACTGCTGCTATCAAAGCAACAAAAGAAAGCTGCTGCGTTCTGTTAAATAGGTGCTATTTATCACCCACCTGTGTTGCTGGTGAACCAGGTAATTCCTTCGCATATATGGAAAGGATCCAAAGTCCTGTCAGCTGCAAGCAATTGGCTCAGCTGTAGCAGCAGGGCCACTGCAAGTGCCCCCTTACCTTTTAGGTCTGGATCCCATATAGAAAAAACAAACAACCACACACTGAAAAGACCTGACCCAGCATTTTTAGGAATCTACGTTCATTGACTTCTAACACACTTGACACGTCTAAATTTCATTTCACTATGCAGCTATCCAAGTGTTAAACACCTTCATTCTTGATTGGATACTTGTTCGTGCCTGTGTCTCAGCTGTTACTAGTGGAGCCATCACCAGGAAAAGTCAATTTTGCAATTTTCTGAAGCAAGCAGTAACTTACAAGCTGCGGACTCAATTCACAGTCCAGTTGAAGTGCTGGGAATCTCTAAAATGATTTCTCTAGATATTTAATGTGGTCCTGTTGTACTTAACAATATTTCTATTGTTCCACATTTTTTTTTATTGAGAATACCTTTGAGAAGTGCCATTGATTCCCAGTGATTTATTTTACTTCATGTTTATTTAACAAGATATGCACTGTACCTATTTATATGGCACTTTCACACCTATACTTGTATTTTTGTTTGGACTGCAACTGCAGACGCATGGCTAACAAGGATACTGTACACAAAGATCTTAATTACATAGCCTATTTTTCTTTCCTTTTTCTTCTGAACAACTAATATTCATTTGTAACACAGAAAGCTGTGTTTTGGGTTTGGTTTTTTTTCTGTTTGCACATAACTGTTAAATTGTTGCTGCATTTAGCAAAACATATCTAGGGAAAATGATAAAAGGGAAAATGCTTTGAAGACTTTGGGAGATAATGCAGGCTCTGCATTAGCTGGAAAATTACTGACATTTCATTGCATGAGGGATGTTGTTTTCTAAGTGGATACTTCACCTTTTAAAGGGCTTATTACGAGGTTGGCTATAAGCCATACCATTACACACAGATTTTGTCTTTCATCACAACAATGGCAGCAACAACACTCTTCTAAAGCTCTAGAGACATTTCAGCTGCTGATGGCTTCTAAGTGGTGAAAATAAACCAGCAGTTTCTCATTCCGGAGTTATTTTATGCTCTTCCAGTTAGCTCTATTGGTTCTCTGTATGCTGTCTAAATAAGTTATCAAATGCCCCACACAGGACTAAAATGAAAATGCACTAAAAAATATTTGAGAGAGGAAGATTGCTATTAAAACATTCATATCTTTAATGAAAAATAGACCAAGCCCTACTTATAGGTAGTCTCTTTTTTAATATGCATATATGGTTAAGTGAATGTTAGCACATCATAATCAGCTATTTTATTTTGCAGTAATAACTAACAATGACAGTTACGCAAGATTTTATGGCTCTCCTGAAGGAAAAAATCTTGACAGAGCAGTAATGAAAATGAAAATTTAAAGAAAAAAACCCAACCAACCAACCCTTAGGTCTGCTTTTCACAGAGCTTTATATAGAATATTCTTCTCTGCAAGGGCTTATTTCACCAGTGATCTCTGCAGGAAGAACAGAGCTACAGATAAAGTCAGGCACTGCCATCAGATTCTGAATTGCCTGTGTAGGGACAAGCCAATTAGTGACTAGCAATAAGTCATCAGGTGCAATTGAAAGGAATATGCAATCTGGCTTTCCCTTTCTCAAGAGGCACTTATCTTCTCATCTATTGCAGCTATAACTTGAAACTCCTCTGCAGTTGCCATCTGGCATGTAAGTGTGGATCTGGGCCTAAATGAGAAACAATAAAGATGGATGAAAGCCTTCATGTTTTGTGCTGCAAAATACTGCTTTGTAAAAGAACCTTTATATTAAACTGTACTGAAATCAAGATTTTGAGCATTGTATTTATGCCTCATCATATCATTTTAAAGTTTATATAAAACAGATTAAATAATCTTCTAGCCAAGTCATTAAAAACTAGATGGGTGAGGGCTGAGAGAGAAATCCCCTAGCTGACAAAGATGACAGAAACCAAGGAGTAGAACTATGTTAAAAATGGGTAAAATGTGATAATCACTTTTTTTTTTAATTCTTTAAAGTACAGTACTGCGTATTTTTTTTAAAAGTGTACAAATATGAACAAAAAATATACCTTTTTTTTTTTTTTAAATTAAAACCCCGTTGTGCGTCAATGGTCCTTGAGGAGGATGGCAATATGAGCTACCCAGGGAAGGCAGGCACGTGCTGACACTGAGGGGCTGCAGCTGGCCATGGCCCATGTGACACTTTCCACTCCCCGTGAAATTGTATGTGTGGCTTTCTAAGAAGACGAGCACCATCATCACCTGTGCACAGAGGGAATTCTCTTTTGTCGGAAGACTGCAATGTCTCCTCAAAACACGAAAACAACACTACTGACCACCTCATTGGTCCACAAATGTTCCAGTGTACTAACCATAAGTTATGAGCAGGCAAAATCTCCCTCAATTTCCTCCTGACATCAGTAGGAGAGGAGAAGAGAAGGAGAGCACATGGGGAAAGATTCCTGTAACTATAGCTTGCCCTCAGAAAATAGCAACAAACTTGAGAATTTCAGCAAACCTGTGTGGCTACAGTAGCATGGATCAAAGTCTGGATCACCTGTACTACTTACAGTGGGGAAATGATGAGCCTTCAGAGGAATTCCTCTCAGATAAGCAATAACAAAATCCACATATTATACCCCTTTTTCTATGTTACATGACTCCGTGTTATAGAGAAGCTATTCTGAAAATTACAGAGCTCCCCAAAAGATGACAGCTCTGTTGCACAACAAACCTTCAAGGTTTTGAAATTAGTCCTTGTTCTGCATTGAAAGAACACAAAATCCTCTTGGTATCTTTGCAGAATGGAATTGTGTCAGATATCCAATTTTATGAAAATCCACATGCTTTCACGTATCAGACTTGTTTTCTGTTCTCTCTGCCCTACCTGTGCAAGAGATCAGCGAGAACTATACAGTCAAATCTTTATCAGAACAAATATGCCACCATGATACATTTCAATTTTGATTAGTGCTATATTTTAACTAAAAGTAATTTAACAAAAATTATTCTAATCATTACAAGACTGTTTCTTGCATCTTAAATAGAATCTTAATGCCCAAAGCTTCATTGTTCCTCTCACATCTATCAGTGTAAAGTTAAGAAGGTTCTGTTAGCGCTAAGGCGGCAAAGAAGTTACTGTCATCTATCAGTTTATATGCAAATGTTTGTTTTCGATCCCATTTCACTCTTGGTAAATAGATGTAAAGTTTATACTGTATTATCAATAAAACCTTTTTTTACAACTGGCATTTCTGCTCTGGAGACTTTGTGGCCTGGGCCCTGCCCAGTGCGGCTCAGCTCCCCGCAGCGCTCCTGCCGCCTCTCGCTCTGCAGAGGCCACTGTACTGCTCAGCAGGGATGTCTGTCCAGCTGTAGCAGCACCCACACACCCAGCAAGTGCCACATCACATCACTGAGAGAAGTATTAACTCTGCTGATTTACCCACGTACCACACTGGGGACACTACAGCCACCTTTGCCGTACAGAAACATATTAAAGTGCAAGTATTGTTTGTCTCGGTCCTTTCTGAGCTAGAGCAGAGCCACACCAGGAAAACAGGAAAGATTTCCTTTTGACAGCAGAGTTACTCCCGCTTTCAGCTCAGCAGAACTATTAGATCTCAAACGTCAATGATGTAGAAGCTTTAGGTATAGGAAAGCTGACATTTGACAAAATGTGGTTTCCAATACAATCATTAAAAATAGCTGCAGTAAAATTCTGTAGATTACAGAGGAAGAATATAGAAGCATGCTAAACCCATCAACAGATATCCCAAAGAGTTCAAGAATGAAAAGCAACGTGCTAAATACTTTTATAAAATCCATTTGAAAGAAACACTACCAAGTTTCTTGTATTAAAAAATTGATTTTCAAACGATCTGACAATAATTCTCTGGGAGTGAATATAGTTGTTGTTACTTCCAGATACAACCCTGCACAGTTTTATTAAGAGTCATTAAATTACCAAACATAACCCTAATGCTGAGATGTTATCAACCAATAATACCACTATGCTGGAAAGATAATACGGAATGTTGTCTGAAACATTATGCAAACAAAACAAGCTATTTCAACATCATTGAAATTCAAAATACAAGTAAGTAAAATCAATGACCAAAAGGAAAAGCCAAAACAAATGAAGACAATGCCTATCAAGATACAAATGATATAAATTGCCAGAATTTTACAAACAGTGCAGGATTAAGGGGAGAGGAAAAAAATAAATTAAAAAAAATTTTAAAGTGCATGTGTGACAGACTCCCTAATAAAAGAGAGAAAGAAATGAACGAAACATTCCATTCTGTTCACTTGTGACAAAAAATTGCTTTGATCGTCATGGAGCCTGAAACAAGTGAGAAATTTTTATTTATCTGCCCTTCGGTGTTTGTATTGGATCTTCTAGAGAAGTCTTCCTTGCAGGCAAGTTAAAAAGTTTTATGACTGTTATTTGATCCCTTTCAAGTGTTTTTTTGTTTTCTTAGCTTTCAAATCAAACTTTGTATTCTGCCCTGTCTCTGCCTCTGCCCATTTATCTTCTGCAGCTTCAGAGGAACAGAGCACATTGGAGCCTGTTTTGCTTTGGTTTTGCACTGCATTTTAGCCTTTGATTTCTACTGCTTGCTTCAGTAATAACAGATTCGCTAATGTTTGCCTTTAATTCTAATAGCGATCAAGCAACTGAATGATTTTCATTTCGAGGAAGTTAACATTTTCTTGTCCACCCATATTTGTGGTATTTAATGTTCAAACTAACTGTAACTGCAGCATTTAAGTAATTTGAAAATAAAAGCTTGTGTATTTACTTCATAGATTAAGCTGAGTGAATGATCACCTCGTTGTCCAAGCCAAGACTTCAAGCTAATGCTTTCCAATTATGTTATGGAGGGTAAAGGTTAATGAACACTTCTCTCATGTTCCTCTTCTCCATCTCCTCCCAACAGAATTTTTTTCAGATCTGAACTGCACATCAGTAAAGGCCAGATGCCAAGAACTAAAAGATTATGCTGACTTGCTGTGCCGCTGTTTTGGCAGATTTTGAAATTACAAGGCCTAATTCTACAGTCTTGATGTGCACAACTTAATGTAAGACCCTGGGAGCTTTGTGTCTTCAGAACTGCAGCGGATGCCAGATTTTTGTACAGCTACCAATTCGGAGCATCTGGAACAACTTTGGCTTGGAATTTCATACTCATAGTTTTACACCTTGACATGGGTATTCTAACTGATGTTTAACCTAATAGTAATAGAAGAGTAACAGCATAGTACTGTTGCTCCAAACTCCCACTGGAACAGTCCAGAATTGAAACCCATGAAAATTAGACTACTGTGATAAAGAGCAGAAGCTGGTGCAGTGATTACCTCTATCTTTAGATAATGTCAGAATGTTACATGATTTTGTAGTGGCACCTTTGTCTTAATTTAATTGCTAGAAGACAGGTTTTAATTAGTTCATCTTTCATAATAATCTTGGAACTTTCTGTGGTCGTCCATTCTTCCCTTGCAGCGTGGCATCTCAGTGCTTCAGCTCTTGCACAATTTCTTGTCTGATACTCATCTCTTCCCATATCATCTCTTTTACATCGCTGCACTTCAGGCATGATTTTCAATTTCATCCACTTCAAGAGGTCTCAATGGAGAAAACAGTTTAGGATCAGACCTACTGCTCCGTTTGTTTACCATTAGCGAATTATTCCAGATACAACTCAGTTCAAAAATAATTTTATTTAATAAACAGTTTCTTAAAAACTCTAATTTGAAATAGAAAGCTTATCCTTAAAGGCAACAAGCAAGAAATGCTTATTACTAAAAGTATGATTCAGTGTACAACTAAAATGGCGAATGATAGATCCTCAGCCAGCATAGACCAGTTCCCATTGATATCAGTGGAGCCACATTCATTCGTGTCAACTCAGATGCTCACCCTCAGTTTTCAAGCTTGACATACAAAAGTTTTAGTCTTTGAATTCGTTTTCCTTTTGTAAATGAAGCTCAATGTTTCCTTTTGTAGGGAATCTTATTTATTCCCAAGCCACACAGAAGTAATTCAAAACCTACAAAGAGGAGGTTTTAATTCTAGCTACTCAAGTTCAGAATAAGCTTTATATGTTTAGTAAGCCTAGTCAGCAAAAATAAATGATCCATTATGCACTACGATGTCAACTTCATAAAGTTTTTTAAAATGGACATTCCTCCCTCAAAGGGAGTTGGGGAAATTTTGTTTCTATAATATTGTAGGTTCCTTGATAAGAAAGATTATTTCATACATATATATTAGTTATTTTCAAAACTGTCTATCTGGCTTTTCATCATTATATGATCCCACAAGGATTTTAAAGCTTAAGCACCTATAGTCTAGGCTGCTTGTAGTAAGAAATTGTTTGTGTTGTCTCTTTGTTCAACATTTTTCTTGTATTAAACAATGAAAAAAAAACCACTCCACCAACAGTATTTTTTTCCTACCATCTTAAATTATTAGTTGTATTCTAAAATAAAACTTCGTGGGAACAGGGTAGGAGCAGAGAAGAGCAAGGAAATGTCATGGGGAAGCACACAGCCACACTCAGGTAAACAACAATTTCAGCACTGCCCACACAGCCACTTTCATCATCCTTAAGTATGAGCTCCAGGAAGCATCTGCTTGTGTGAGAGATTTAGCATTAGGGAGCAGGACCCAAAGCCACATGTATATATGCTTAGAAGCAGAAGACATGATACTTTATAGAACTATCTGGATCGTTTTTCTTTTAAGCTTGTGCCTTGTCTTGGGAGTCTAATTTATGATTTCAGACTTTCTTAAGACACGCCTAAAAAGTATATACACTGCTCCCAGTCACAAGCCAAAGGTGAAATCACCCCTTAGCCAGCCTTCAGCAAGGCCAACCAGAGATGTAAGTACAGCTCATGAACTCCATGCAGCACTGAAGTTTTATCATTTGCATGTGCCTTTTACACAGCACAGCTTAAAAATACAATCCAAGATCCTATTTATTTTTTAACACAATGTCAAAGACGAATAGCTGTGCTTCATTATATGCTAACATTATAAAAATTAGGACGTTTGGAGTAGATTCTAAAACTAGCTGGTGACATTCTGACATCTCAAGAAAGTGGATTTTATATACTGAAGAATTAAAGAGACTAAGCAAATGACTCGAAACTTTCTGGACTTCACTTTTTGCTAGCACCTATTTAGCACACACATTTCATGCCATCCATGTATTTTTCAAAATATTCAGTAGCTGATGAAGAAGGTTATTCATTAACCAGAGGAAGCTGAGCTTCATCATTCCCAACCTCTGAAAAATTCACAGGAACTCAAAACCTGTTTTCAGTTGCGAATCGACCTCGCCACGCTGTAGGCACAACCCTAGAGCCGCAGAGCCCATCATTAAAACCAGAAGTAACAGCAGGAAGCCAAAAGTTTGGAACGTCACCTTCTGGTGAATAAAGGAGGTAAACAGCAACTTCTCTGCTCTCTAGCAACAGGAAGCCTAACAGTGCTTGGGAAAGAACACGTCCCCAGCCCCAGGCGCTGGCGGGAGCAGGTGGCGGTGCGGAGCCAGCCCGAGGGCGAGCGGCACTGGGGCGACAAGGGGGAGCCAGCCGCCGCGGCCCGCGGCGCCATCCGCGCTTGTTCTGCACGGCCGCCGCGGGCCGGGCCGCGGTAAGGAAAGAAGGACGGACGGGAGGAGGCGGCGGCGGGAGGGGGCAGGCGGGCTCCAGCGGGACGGCGCAGCGGCCCTGCCCTGCGTGTCGCGGCCCCACGGTGGCCGCCGTGCCGCTTGCGCTCGGGCTTCGCCGTCCGCAGGCGGCCGGGCGGGGGGAGCCCGCAGCGCGGCGGCGGCGCTGGGCGGGAGCGGGCCCGGGGCGGCGCGGCTGTGCCGGCCCTGCGCCCGCAGCCGGGGGCACAGGAACCGCAGCGCGGTACCGCTGGGTGCGGAGCGGGGCGGCCCAACTGACGGCAGCGAGCTGGAGGAGCTTCTGTCGGACAGCAGCGCCAGTTTAGCCCTAGAACACTGTGAAAAAAAAATGTAGGCCTTTAAATTCCGGAACTGAAGTCTGTCGTACTATCCATGTCAAATACATGATAAACATATATCCAGGACCATCTATGTATATTTAAAATATCAAAGTAAAGCTTTTTTTTTTTCTTTCCCAGAACACCTACTCAAGTGCCAGTGAGTGTTAAAGAAGATGAGGATATATGGTTACGACTTTTTTTTTTTTTTAATCTTATCTGCCTTTCACTATGTAACTTATCTTTCTACTCTATTTCACTTTAAGCGGTTGTTTCCCCCATTGTGCAACAGCTGTTTTTTGGTTTTATAAATAATCCCCGATGTTTGTTTTCTTTAAGCTTTGTAGCAATACAATATGTGCCAGTAGTTCATTTTCCAGGCATTATTGTTTCCTACGTAAGTCTATTTATATTGTGTGATTCTAGCAGTAAATCAGCTGCATGCCTTTAAATTCAAAAATGCAAATCGTAGAATTTAACCTAGCTACAATAAGTTAATTAGCGTTCAGATGATCTAAAAGACCTTAGAGAAGCCCCGAGATGTCTGAGGCGAGCACTGAGGACACAATAGGTGACAGTCCTGTCAAAGGGGAATTTGAGTTATTTGAGATTCTGCCTTTTAAAATAATTTAATGAGACAAATCGGATTTCATTGCAATGATGATTTCTGAGGTCTTAATTCACAAACAGTACAAGTAGTTACTGCTGCATCTGGCATAGCGGATTAAATGAGCTGGGTGAAGGTGTCAACCCCCAGCTGTCCACCCTGTCCATAGCAGGACACTGTTGCCCTGAAGGAGAGCTGCCTGAATCTCTAGTGCCAACCTCACAACTACATTGTTTTTACCCACGTTGTTGGTTCGGTGCAATGCACCACTCAAAAGTGCTGTAGAAGCCCCTCTGTTCACCAAGCATTGCATGTTTTTCTTAACAACAAGAAAAAATGAAGAAATTAGCCATATAGGCTTACAAAGGGTAATGGAGATCTTCAAAAACATAAGAGATGCCATACTGTGTCAGACTGATGGCCTGTCCAGCCCAGTGATCTCTCTCAGGCAATAGAGAGAGGAGATGCAATTTAGGGAAATTAACCCAGCCACTTGCTTCCCTGTGTTCCCTGCCACCACCCACAGCTGCTCACTGGGGACACCACACGTGCCTGTATCTTCCCAGTGCACACTTTTCCTCTTGTAAGATTTTTTGTTGCTTTCACTGACTGCCCCATAGCTCTAGTATTGTGCAGAGAAGTTTTGCATTCATCTTATCTAGTGTCTTCATCATTTTGTCCAACTCAGCTGTAGCCTCCCCCAGCTTCCTCCTCTCCAAACCAAACAGTCCCAAACAATTTTTTTTGGCCTCTTGAATAGCAGTAGCTGGCTACACTTGACCATTTGACGTGGCCTTCCTGAGCCGAGACTAGAACTGCTCATAGCAGTCAAAACTTGGGCCCATCCAGGTTTTCTGCAGTGCTAACACAGCACCCTGTGTGATGCGCTCAGTACTTTTCCTCAGGACGCCCAGCGTTTTGTTGGCTTTTTGGCTGCCACCAAAAAATAGAGGAGGTGCAGTCAAAGTTTTGAAGATAGTATAACTATATGGTTATTCATGTTTATTTCAATTATTGTAAGAATTTCTAAACATTTAGGGTGAGAGTCGCAGTGGGATTGCAGTGGTAATTAGGTACCTAATTTCATTGTAGTTCCTTCAGAATCCCATGTTTTTGATAGATAGAAATCCCCATACAGGTGAGGATATTATTAAAGAACAAGCAAAACATTTTGGATAGTATGCAGGGCACATACATGTTTGTATAACTTCCTTGAAGTCTTTTGTTGTACAATATGAGGCAAATAGAAATTCTACGCTCATCATTTAATTAAAATATAAAGATAAGCAATGTGAAATCTTGAGCCTAGGAGCCACTTACTTGAACTACCTCATTGCTGTGGAAAATCTCCTGTGTTAGTAGGCAAATTCATGTGTAAGAAATGCATGTAATGCTTTTCATTTTGGTGGCTTAAAATTTTAATTGCAAATAGCCTTCTCACTGTCAAGTATGCTACACTTAGGAACACCTGGATGCCACTGAATTGGTGCAGGAGGGCATGTTGTTTCAAACAGAAGCTTTATATGTTCATTATTAACCTCAACTGTTTCACTGGGTTTGTTACTTCTGGCAGTAACTAATAGATGAAGTTTCAGAGGAAAATGAAAAGACCTATCATGGCACTTAACAGACTGAGCAGTTCTATATATTACAGCAGAATTCTTTCTTGCTTCCTGGAGGTGGTTAGGTAAACCGTGGAGCATTGAAAGCTTTCTTAGTCAAGTTTTAAATTTTATTTTAATTTTTTACTGTGCTAGAAGATCTGTTCCGTACTACCGTAGAGCCAGTGAGATGTGCTTTCCTAACTACACAAACAGTGTCAGGATGCAGTTGCTCCTAACACAGTAAATAGCAAATGTCCCTGTTTTGAAACAAGAAAGTAGACAGTGGGATTATGGATGTTGATGTTTTAACTTTGGTCTTGTGGATGTTCTGGAAATCCTGCATTACTCTGTGATTGCTATAATATATGTGATTATTTTGCATCTGTGTTCTGCAGTAGTAATTTTAAGGGTTTCATGAGTTTGCTACCATTTAAAGCCAGCTTTAAAGGAACAGATTTTAGTGATCGAAGATGCTTTCTTTACCACTTAAATATCTACCATTTTTGTGCAAGCTGTTTTTCTGTTACTAGACATGCCTTAGGTTCTGCTAAGTATATTTAGCTAATTTTAAGAAAATTGCAGAAGACATTGATAGAAGAAAAATCACTCTGAACGGCTTCTAAAAAGAAACTCTTGAAGTTGTAGTAAGAGTTTGTTTTGACAGACAAGTTGGTGCTTTCGCTAAATCAGCAGTTTGCTTAATAATAGCTATGCAAAGTTGCAGTTCTGTATGTGTCCTCTTTTTCTAGAAATCAATATCTTGTTCTTTGTGGATGACTGACTCATAATACAAATAGAAGGATGACTATTGGTTACTTATAATAGTTTACACGACTGTAGAAGAAGAAAAAGTATATTCACTAGTGTCATAAGGGCACAAGGAATAGGAAAGGAGTCGTGTTAGATGTTGAGAGATCACTAGGAATTGTTGGATAAGTAATTCTAAAGATCATACTGCAGTGAATACAAGAAGATGCCAGGAGCTGGCTGTCTTCTCTTGACCTTGTTGAAATGCTACAACATGGTGCAGGAACTGCAGTTGTGGAATGTGTGCTAAGATCCTGCATTACCCAGCAAACAGTGTGTCTGGTTTGCCAAGCTGGTCTTTTTTTACTTATTTTCACGTAGTTCTGGGTTACTGTAGTATCATTGGCTTTGTAAGCAGATGAAACTGCTACAGAGCTCTGTGTCTAAGCGTTGCTGAATGTTTTAGGGGCAGCTGGGATGAAAGGCCTCTTTTACAAAATGAGGAGCATTTCATGATTTCCCAGAGAACACCAAGAAAGAATGTATGAGCATTATGCTGTGGTTTGTGGGAAAATTGCTGCCTGGAAAAAGCTGAAGAAAAAATGGCGAGTACCCCCAAATTAAGCTGATCTTCTACCTAAAGCAAACAAACAAACCCTATGCATTACTAAAGACAGTATTTGTTGTGCTTTGGGCCATTTTCACAGATACATGTGAAAAAAAGCCTGGATGATTTTTATAAGGTTGTATAAGCTGCTGCTCTAGTGAAGACTGCAATGAGCTTGGAGGTGATGAGGTTTGGGGGTTTCTTTGAAGCTGATTTACAAACTGTGATGGGACTTGCATTTTCTGAAGTCTGCTGTGGGGACTGGAAAGGGCAACTTCATATTTCTGTTATGCTGAATCAGATAGAAAATCATGTATCCTATCATGTACTTTGTTAATGGCTTTCCAGTGAAAGTCAAAGAAATTAAATGCACCTGAGTTACTGTCGTTTAACAATACTATGATCCATCATGTGGCCCTGAAAAAGCTATTTTAGAGGATTACAGTGTCACATTAGGCTATGTGTATTATTTATGTGCATCTTGTAAAATTCTTCATCGCTGGGGTGAGTAACTTTCTGATGAGCAAATAAAATATCACCCTCAGTTATACTTTTTTCATTTTTTCTCTCACCCAGATATTTATATTATGTTCATTACTAAAGTAGAAGGTGGGGATATACAGGTAAATATTTGTCACTGTTGTGAAGGATTGACCTCAGTGACAGTAGATGCTGGGAACTTACTGACTGGAGTAACTTCTGTTACGGCAGTGACTCCCATTAGTTATGACGTGATAAAATCTGATACCCATTCATATTTTTAACAGATATTTCTGTTCTGTGGTTTGCTATGATTTGGGTCAGGTACTAAAGTGTACTTTTTATTTTCTAATTTTGAAAAGGTGTCTTGCAGCCATAACATCCTTAATGACACCTGGTGTAACTCAGCTGGGCTCAGTGCAGCCATATGAATTTATAGGAGGTAATGATGTGGCCCAGTAAAGAATGGATGTGTGTAGCTTTGAACTTGTTCAAATCTAAATTTCATCTAAATTACTCTAGATTCACCCTCACAGGAGGAGATAACGCTTTTATTCTGTGCTAGGATTCAGTTTATTTCTGCTCTTCGCAGAAATTTTACCTCAAGGGTGAGCCTGCCTCGTAGTGGGCACAAATCAGTGTCTTGTCCTCCAGTTTACTAATTTAACAGCTCATGAATCAGACTGCACTGCTCAGCACTCTGTTGTGCTTCTGATAATTAATCAGATATGGCTCTAATTACTGACTTTCAGCAGAACTTAACTATGGTAATCTGTAACATCATCTATTATTGGCATATTGTAGGAATACAGGCAACAGAAAAAGAGCTTGCAGGAATTTTCTGATGGAAATTATAATTATTTTTCCATCATAAACCCTTTTTTATATAGCTTAAGTGTGGCCTCCTCATTTGAAGGTATCTGCCTTCGTGTACGTAGCCACATGATGTATCACAGTGTTGAAAGCTTTCTAAACTCCAGATGCTCACATGTCAGGTAACTGGCATTTCTAGGCAGACATCTGTTTGGCCAGGGCTGTTGTGTGTGTGCCCGGGGCAGAGCACACGGACTCAGAAGCGTTCACCAGAAGGAGCCAGACACAGTTATTGCATGAAATGGGAATGTACTGTAACTTGTCTCCTTCAAACCTTATTCTTTAAGTCATCTCTTTCATCATTAAAAACAGTCTCTATAATATTCCAAAGCAGCAAACGTTCACAGTCTCTGGTCAGAGCTGTGCTTTCTCTTGCTTCTATTATTTATGAATTTTGAAGGCAAAGATAACAAAAATGTGTTGTCTTTTACTGATTGGAAGTACAACAAAAGGCAGTGTCTGACATGTTGGGGGGAAGCTGGACTGACAGGAGATATATTTAGAGAGTTTACTGACTTCATGTGAAAATCAAACATGGTTGCTTCTTTTTAAAACCAGAATTACATTCTAAAATTGCATGCGCAGAAAAATGCATTGTTCCTTGTAACACATATAGTATGCTTGTTAAAATAGGGGTGATACCAGTATAGGAATTTCTTCAAAATAAATACTGCCTGTGTATGTCACAGATGTAACACAGAGAATTAGGGAGAAGACATGAAGTAAGAATTTAAAGGTGTGTTCACCTCAGTTAAGGTATGTGTGAAGCCGGGTCCAGCCTCTAAAATTGTTGAACGTTAGTTCTGATTTCACAGTTATGGAAGTGGAATCACAGAGATAAGGACCTGAATTCTAGAAAGCCTGAATAATGGCCATTACTGCTGACTGATAACATCATTACATTGCAGTACTCCTAGAAGCTGGATACCAAGGAAATACCAGAGAGAAAGTTTGCTTTCTCAGTTGCGGCTGTCTTTTAGATGTTGCACTCTGTCCTTTCTTCCCCTCCCAATCTGTGTGCATGGTGCAGTTTTAATTCTCCTTTGCTGTTGGAGATCAAGATACATGTTAGACTTAATTAGAATTTCTTTTTACAGCCTTGCAACAAGACTGGATTACCAGTTGAATTATCCATGCACAAATTTTTCAAAAGTACTTCGTAGTTTAGCTAGACTCGGGAGCAGCAATAGGAGGAAACACTTCTATGTTTTCTGGGGCAATATTAGTGGAATATGCATTGCGTAGGGACAACTGCTAGGGAACAAATTATTCACAGATTATTTATTTAACAAAGTACATTATTGATGTTAAACTTGGGTGACTTTTTGCAAACATACAGCAACTAATAGGTACAAATTCATATTAGCGTATTTAAAGTGATGCAGAAACTACTGCTTTCTTGGTCTATTGGCCATTTGGAAGAGAGGCAATTTATTGAAGTATCCAGGACTGGCTTAATGGCTTATATTTATGGAACACATGAAATCGAAATGTATTCCCCTGGAACAATGAGCACGCGCAGTAAATGCCTGATAACAGCAGAGTCACCTACTTGTTTTTAGTTTGTATTCAGTTGGTGAAACTAGTTAAGGACAGTCTGCTTCACATGTGTAGGTAAAATGCGTATGACTGAACCAAATATTCCTAGAAGCCTGTCATTGTAGGAACACGTGGATGCTGTAGCACTTGGAGGAAATGTGACAGCCACTGCGTCACACCAGTTGAGCAGGTCAAGAGGTTTTTTCTTCTGTTTAAAGTTCTGTATTTAAAGTTTTCTCCTCTGTTTGATTTCTAAAGACAACTTAGCTGAAAAATCAGTTAAAACTCTTTTTTTTCCTGTTATTTTGGATGGTGATCTAATGATCATAAACCCTTAATTAATACCAGCTGAGATAGCAGCTGAATCAGAAAGTTTTGTTTGAAATCTTAAAAGTTGTACTATACATGTTGAGTAAGTTTAGGATACACTAGGTAGAGATAGTAGGAATAAAAACACTGCTGTTTTGGCTTTTATTTACGTATATAGATATTTTTATATATGGGGCGGGGGGTGTGTATATGTATAAAAACATCTTTTGAAATGCCTCTACTACATGTTTACTATTAGTACTTTCTTGGTTTGATTTTTTGTTGTTGTTGTTGTCTTTGTTGTCATCTTTGTTGGTTTGGTTTGGTTTTTGAGTTTTCATTAGCAATACTGTCTGGTTATCATTAAGAATTACAAGTTGAAGTATTTCCCTAGGGTCTCTGAGGTATCGATGAGTAAGAGCTGCAATCAAACCATCCAACAGATCTGTTTCAGGTGAGAAATAGAGAAGTCTATAGAATTAAAATCTTATTTAAAAAATAATAGCATTCCATTCATAACTTTTAACATGGCAAAGAAACGAACAGCAACGGAAATGTAAACTGCACTTCATCAGAACAGAAGACAGGATGTCAGAGCCATCAGCTAGCAGATGTAAGAGCTAGAGCTGCTATTGATATGTGTAACAGAGAAAAATGGGAATTTGTTTTTCCCCCTGAACACGTATTTGTTTGAGTGAGGTGCTGACTGACACTGCGTGGCAATTGGGTAAAGTTATATGACTGTCTCATTGATTTTAGGTTGTCACAAAAGATTGTATAAACCCATTTGCAGGGCTGGATACTGAGCAACGTCATTGTAGTTATTACTGTAAAAAGTTTCTGCTTCTAGGAAATTCTTAGTCTGGAATGAATTGATTTATCATTGAGAGTTCAGCATTAACTTACCTGTGGCAACAGAATGTAGCAAAAAGCTGGGACTATAGGAGAATACTGACATTCTAGCAATGATTTCTTTTTCAGGTAATCACAGATGCTAATGTTTTGCTACCTGTTTCAAGGCTAAAAAGATCTTTCCCTATACAGTGAAGATACATTTACAGAATTGCTGATTGAACAAAAGAACGCTTTGATTTTTTTTAATAAAGAACCTGTAAAATTTGCATACAATTTTCATGTATGGGTTTGTTAGTGTCTATACAGGGATAGTAAATCTGAGTAAAGAGAGGGGGTGCTGTGAAATGTGCTTCCTACAGCTGCTGCAATTGTAGACTATAAAATTGTTGCTAACTTTCAATGGCTCTACAGCAGGCGAGTCTTTTCTCCCCCAGTGTATCTCCCTTAGCATGATGGGAGATAAGAAAAATAAGTAAACTAAAATGAAAACATTATAAAATAATCTAAATATGTGTATTGAGTACTAGATAGTCAAGGTACAGATAGCACATATGTTTCAAAGAATTTTCTCTATAAAAAGTTTGCAAACTGCCAACATGTCACAAGTTAAAATACTAAAACGTTGCTAGGCGCACTGGAGGTTACTAAATGGTACAGTCCTAGTCTTCAGAGTTATAAATCCTCTGTAAATGAACTGATAGAGTTGGCAGCTATAAAACATCAACTTGACATTGATTTAACCATTATTGTTAAATTCTTCTAAGCAAGAAAAGGGGGAAAGGGAATATCAGGACTGAGAACAGCAAGAGGTAGGCTCTGATCGACAGTGCTTTGGTACACTGCTGATGGAAAATTTGGGTAAACAAAGCACAGAATCCATCCCGGATTCCATCTGATAACTCAAGACTGGCTTCTGAAGTTTGGGATGCGAGCGTCTTCTGCAAGAAGACTGTTACAATTGATGGAGAGGGCTGGAGGCCAGGGGAAGGGAAGAGAATGGTGTATGTATGATATATGGGTGGAAGCACTGTAGATATTTCAAATCCTAGGAAAAGAAGAGAGCTCTGTCCAAATATCAGATTCACAGATATGTATGTGGGACACAACCGTTTTTATCATGCAGGATATATTCTGGATCAGTTGTAAAAAGAGCTATGTAAAGAAGGAGCTCCAAGCACAGTGACTAACTTAAACTGATTTCTGCTGCACTTTTATTGATATCTCTGACATTTTAACTAAATTATATAAGGGCTGTTTATAAATGTACCTGCAAGACTCCTAACAGTGTTGCTCTCCACCCATTCACCCTATTCAGAGTTTTTTAATGTCCCCAGTGTTTTCCTGTAAGAGCTGTAGTTTCTCCTCCCTGCTGTTCCCTTGGTCCACCATCACTTGCTCTGCCATCCAACAAAGAAACTATACAGGCAATTGCTGATAATCTGGCTAGAAGTATTTGCTGGCTGCCTGCCTGCCCACCAGCCACTGCCTGCCCACCTCTAAGGGAGCCAGACCTATAGGTTTGGGTGTTGTGTGTGGGATTTTGTCATGTATTGCAAAGGTCCATTGTAAGAACTTAAAAAAAAAAAAAATCTGCTTTTGTAGCAGGCCTACAGGTTCCAAAGGTACGAATCGGGGATTGACAGGACAGAACCTTGTTTTCTGATGAAAGTGGGTTGAAAATAATAAACATGTAAAAAATCTGACAATTTTTAATAATAGTATGAATTTCTATAAATATTTTCTAGCCATCTCTGTATGTGGGGAAACAGAATTTGTTGATGCACTCCTAATTAACATCAAAGACCACGTGTTTCTGAGCTAGTCCTTCCTGTATGCTGTGATGATACAGAGGAGTGATCTTCTGATACTTTCTCTACTAGCATTCTAGAAATACACACTTCTGAAAAGAGTGTTCCTTATAGTTTGAGGAACGATGGACAGTCTGCTCTTTGCCAAGTTTATCTTTTATTTTAATAATTTTTTTTTTCTTTAAGGTGGAGTTTTAATGTTGTGATGTCAGAATGAAGAGCAGGATACCTCTCGTTCTTCTAGCCTGTGGCTCCTTTAACCCCATCACAAACATGCACATGCGTTTATTTGAGCTGGCTAGAGATCACCTGCACCAAACAGGTCAGTAAGGTCATACACACAGGGTGGTTTACTGTGAAAAGGAAAAAAGATTTTTAACACTTGCTATAAATAAGCTGTCACTTTACAGCTGGCTTAAGTTTAATATTCTTTATTGATCTTTCAGTATGAGGCTTTCATGGCATATTCAATATAGAAAGTCTAGCATTACCTCTTCCTTTTGTTCAGTACATAAGCAAGTATCATAATGAGTGTAAATGCAAATAAAGTGAAAGTTTTGTGAGCAGTCTTAGGATCATATTCATAGAACAGGCTGAGCCCTGTGAAAGAGTATGCTTAACAATTTTGAAACTGAGAAGAAACATTTATGTTCAAATTTCATGCTTTTATGATACATCATGTTTTAATATGAAGAAGTGTTACAGCTGGCAGTTTTGACAGCCGGGTGAAACTGGAGAGAAGACAAAACGTTAATTATTCATTATCCATCTTCACCAAGGTACAAGTCATCTCCCCTAGCAAAATAATTTCCTCATAAAGGAGATCAGAAAAGCTAGATGTCAGCAGGCCAGAAAGTTTTGGCAACAAAAGAGAAAAGTGGGTAACATCAGGAACTTAAGCAAGAATCAGAAAAGCTACTGCGATGCACTGAACTCTGAGCTTGATCAACTACTTAGTTGCTGAGGCTTATACTTTTTTTTTCATCTGGCAGCTAAAATATACACATATGTTTCTGGAAGATGTTGAATGGGAGTCATAGTTTATTGGAACCTGACAGAGAAGTTCCTAGGGAGGTGGTTCAGTAGGAACTTGAACAGAAAATAATAGTAAAAAGAATTCCACTGTCAAATTGTGGGGAGAGGGAGAGAGAATCTGGTAACCCACTGATACTGCTGTGCAGTAAAAGCAGCAACTACATGCTTGCCATATACTATGAGAATACATTGACTTTCCTGAGGAAGAATTGCACACTTACTCTGAGGCCTGCCTCTATGAGTCTCTGTTGTCCTGTAACTACAATGATGTTGTTGCTCCCGTAGGACTAGAAATAAAGGGTTGGAAAGGGATTTGATTTGGCTTTTCTCCCTGTAATTTTGTAACTGCTTCTGCTGCCCAGGTGTGCAAGGAGTAGAAAGTTAATCTGAGACCAAAGGGTAATTCTGTTTAAGACATATGTTATAGTCCAGTAACTTATTTCTTTACCTTGAAGGAAGGATTGCACTGGGAAATGAATTATGATCCTGTCTGAATCACGATTCATTGTCTGGTCTGCTCCAGGGTCTGTGGAACAAGACTCCACCCCTTACTTGGAGCAGTTTACTTAAAAAAGTCTAGTGCAAATCATATTGAAAATGAAACTTTAAAAGGCTGCAAAGCAAGTTGTGCATTACATTGCCCTTCTCTAACATCAGTGCTTAGTTCTGGATAGGATGTGACTTGCCTTTTGACTTCTTAGATTAATGTCTGGAGTTTTACTAGTATAAGTCCTTCATGCATTAAAGTGGGGACTTCATTTATGTCTGGGTTGCCTACAGTGTCATCATTGCACACTATGAATGCTTAAACTAGCACATCTGCAAAGCAAGAATCCTCAATTAGCTTGTGGAAGCTTCACCCATCCCAAGTAGAGGTAGTTTTATTTGAAGTAACTGTAAGTGTAGATATATGTGTTTATATGTATGGATACACAAATCTGCTATATGGTCGTTCTTGCTATGGTGAAGACAGTTTCTCAAACAGAAGGGATTAGCAACACGTTATAAAAATGATCGATTCTAGATGACTGTTTTATGGCAGAACCATCCCCACCCAGGAAATTAATTGGTCATTCTCTCATGTTTTTAGTCCTGTTTCCGCTTCTGTAGTTACCCAGGGAAGGAGATTGAGAAATTGGAGCTCGTTTGCTGAGCAGAAGCACTAGTTGCAGGGAGGGAGCTGATAGTGGGGCTGGAGGACAATGGCTGTACATGACTAAAGCTTGTTCGAAGTGAGACAGTGGTCTGCTATATTCACACTGATTCCCTCTCAGTGAGAACAGTGCAATTCCCAGCTAACAGACACACTGGATGCCTGAAAAGGTAATTAGCATGAGTGAAGAATTAACCAGCATGAGGCACGATGTGTCCTGGGCTGTGAGAATGGCTGACTTCAGTGCTACTTCAGTATTTCTGCTCAATCAGAAATTGGGCAGAAACGATGAGTTGTGCAATAGCTTGGCTGGAGTTGACTTCACAGTCAGGTTTTACTGTTGTGAATGACATGACTCTCCCTGATGTGCATCCTGACTGACATCTCCAGTAATTCTGTCTGCCAGCTTTTTGCATATCACTTCAGTTTCAAACGCTAATCTTATTTTTCATACATTGCTATTTTAGGTAGGGAATTTTATTGAGTTTCTGATACTTTCAGCAGTATCTGAAGTTTCATTGCCACATGTCAAGTAATTCATCCTTTTTCTGTTGATGTCAGTTGACAAATCTTGTCATGCTGCCTTTTAAATACAACAGATGTAGCTATGTGTGACTGAATAATTCTAAAGATTTTCTTTATCTGAATTTTTGTCTCATGTGCATTTGACTCTTTACACATCCTCACACAGAGCCAGAATTTTCTCGGATTCAATCCCTTGTTTTAAAATTGTTTCTTGAAACTTGCACTGAGTGTGGCAAATGCCTTTCCAGTCTGTTAGTACCTAATGCCATGTGCTTTTATTTCTCTTTGACTGTATTTCCCATTTGACCCAAGTCCAAAGAAATAGTGCTAGAATCAATCTATGTAAGATTTTTAAAACCTTGTTCCCCAAGTGTTGCCAGTGGAAAATACTTACATCACCAAGTTTCTAGATAAGACCAAAAGGGATAGAAGACAAAGGAGGGGGATATGAAAGGCAAGATGTTTCTGCCTGTGACAAGACAGATGCAAGAGGGAGGTGAAGGACAACAAGTTACTATCTTATGAAAACTTGAGAAAAAATGTGACACAATCAATGGGTTGTGTCAGATGCAGCGCTGGGCAGCAGAGCTGAGAAGTCCAAGGAGTAATTAGTCAGTAACCAGCCTTGGGAATTTGGAAGTTTATGTTGTTCAAGGGCTGCATCTGATTAAAATGGACTGATATTTTCAAGAAAGGGATAGAAACAGACTGTAACAGCAGCAAGTCAGCATAAGTGCACAGACTTCAATTTGTTTTCCTGCAGCAGTTCTGGTAACTGCAATTTGAAAACAACACGAAATAACCCTGGTTTGCTCCTGCTGTGTTGGTAGCGTGTGTAGTAATACAGATACATGATTGGAATAAGATCAGATCAGCAGTAGTTACCACTACATATACAATAAATATTGTCAGACATTAGTTAAAATTAACTGAACTTAAAAAATGAAAGGAAACAAATATTTGATTTTTTTTAAATTACAAGATTTAGAGCAGTGCTTGCTTAAGCAGAGCAGTACTTGGGTTAATTGTATTGGGCTCTACCCTTGAAAGATGCTTGAAGAGGGATGCATGCATGGCTTAGCATTCAGAAAGAATTAAAGCTATAGAGTGAACTTTGCAGAGGTGTAAATCAAAGAAACAAAAGCATAAATCTGAAGACATCTCAAGATATACCTAAAGAAAATACTTCTGTCACATAAAACTCGGTTTTGTGAATACTGTTATCAGTGCTTACAGTTTAGGTCCTAACCTTTTTCTGAATTTAAGGAATGCTTTTCTAAGTAGGAAAAAATGTAGATGTCTTTCTGTTCCACAAGTTTTGTTGCTTACCCTAAAACCCAGTGGAACAAGGGGCGGGCATCCCCTGCTTGCAGTGGTTTTTGGTTTATACCCTGTATTTGACTTTGGAATCCCGGTAATCTGATTTGTAGCATCTCTGAAGAGAACCATTGCTTCCCAGTCATGTTACATGGCTAAAGTCAGCTTGGATGAGAGCATTTCAGAGTAAGGTGTCCTGCGAGTAGACCTACAGTACTGTATTATTCACATTGTTATTCTCAAGTTGGTGTTTTTAGCCTTCCTTTTTTGGAGGAAATACTTATTTTCATAGCTGTCAAGGAACTGCCTTTCCTACCTTCTGTCCAAACCCAATGAATTCTATAGAAGTGAAATTGTATTTTGAGGTCTTGGTAAGAAATGTTTATTATAGATGTGGTGTGTGGAATTCATCTAGCATTTATTTGAGGACTGATTGTTGTGCATTCTCAGTTACCCAGCTGTGTTGCAGTGTATTTGAATGGCTGTCTGACTACAGAGGTAAATCTGCATCTTCAGGCCCTGTAGTTCACTCAGCCAGGTGGATATGATTTATGTTTCTCTAGGTACTCATATGGCATCTGTCACTACAATTTTTGCACACCTCATCTAATTCAGTGAATGCACCTTTCAGGCACTTTGAAGTGGTGAAGGTAAAGTCATCCATCCTATGGAGAACTATCCTAAAAGACTGTCCATTACTGCTCTGATGTATTTGTTGTTGACTTTCAATGCCGTGATCACTGAATTGTTTACCTTTTGATTTTCCTTCTGTTGATTTCGCCTCGCAGAAGGTGACTGAACATGAAGTAAAAAATGTCTTGCCTATTTTCTTTTCCTTTTTCATGCTTGGCAATCTCTACATACATGTCATGCGTAGGTAAGCATAGGATGGTATCTTTTTGATATTTAGTCTGTAAGTCATTTTGAACAACTCGGATCTTTGGGATTACTTGTATCTAGTCATTGGCTGCTGGTTTTGTTTTCATTTTCTCCCCTGCATGGCATCTGAACAAAGTTGTTAGATATCCCTCCCTCCACCCTAGTTAACTATAACCTAGAAATAAAATTAACATTTTGGTTTAAATAGAACAATGAAAAATCCTTTTATTTGTTTTCCTAGAATTAGTAGGCTGAGAGTTCTGAGAGCTCAACTGATGATTTCTTCTGGGTTCAAGGGAGACCATGACTATTACTCAAAAAAAGAATTTTATCCTGTTATTTTAATGTGTGTGTAGTCACACATCGAAGACTGATTAAAGAAATTAAATGATCCAGTCAACTAACCATATGCATAAAAGCAAGTGTGCCAGTGGTTGTTTCAGTGAAAAAATGAAAACGGATATTAATGTAAGCTCTTGTTGCACTTAGATGGCTAGAACATGAGATTGTATTGTAACTGTTTTCCAGCATTGTTCACTTCTGATAGCAGGTTTTACATCATTTTATGTTGTGAAATAGCTGCCACTTTCCTCACAAAAGAGGACTGGCTCCTCAGCAATCACAGTGATTTTGTTATTTATGTGTTTGATGTTATGTGCATAATATGCAGTAAAATATAAACTGTTCATCAGCCTCATTTTATTAAATCTTAGATAAGTAGGTAACAATGCCCTTAGAACAGGCTTAATGAAGCAGAGAATATGCTTATTCCTGCGCAAACTTTCCAACCCAAACCAAAAATTTGCAATCCTGTGTCCTGCATTCGTTCACATTAAATGCACTAATATATAGAAGTTAGTCTCTTATCCAGTGCTGAAAAAGAAATTGGGGCAATCTCTAGAAAAAAATATAAAGCTCAGGGAATTTTCTTTGGCTCATGCTTACGGACTTTGCATACATAGGACAGAAACCTTAGGTGATGAGTTAAAAGCTGTCATCTTGATTAAGGTATGTGGGGTTTCTGGGGAGGTTTTCTGATTGGTTTTCAGTGTGGTTTTTTTTTTTATTTGGTGTTTGGGTTCGTGGAGGTTTTTTTGGTGTTTGGGGGTTTTGGGGTTGGGTGTTTTTGCGGGGGTTGGGTGGTTTTTTGGAGTTTGGGCTTTGGGATGGTTTGGGGTTTTCTGATTGGGTGGTTTTGGTTTGGGGTCCTATGGTGTTTGGGTGTGTTTTTGGGAGGGGGTGCTGGATATTTTTTTTTTCCCCTATGGATGAGAGGTATATGGTCTTTAATGTCCATATCTGCAGAAAGGAAGAATTTGCATATTTGAGTTGGTGTCACATGTAATCGATGTCATAGAAGCTACCATCAAGTCTGTTTTTCTGTTATAAAGGATAAGGTCAGAGAGCTCAATACTGAATGATAAGGAGTTTCATTGTAACCTAGAGATGAAATTGGCATTCATCTGTAATATTTTTATGTTAAGCTTTTGAGTTTCAATAGGAAGATACCAAACTTCATTAAAATAAGTGTTGTTTCATCTGCTGTTTTCAGTCAAATGAAAACATAAAATCTTGCACACATAAACTTAACATGAAACATGCATCTTTTGATAGTCATTACTTATGACCAATGCACTCTTATCGAGAAGATACTGCTTGGGTTGGTTACTTTATATAAAGAATCAGGCTGGATAAACGGTTGTGCAAAATTCTCAATTGTCATAGAGATGCAAAAGAGGCTTACGTTTTGTAGGCACTGAACAGCAGGGAGTAAAGCTTCTAGAAACTTTGTTTATGCCAAAACAGTACTATTTCATAAGAGCATCTTGGAAAAGGAGTGAAATAAAGCAGCACTCAGGCATAAAGTCCTCTTGCAACCTGCTCTGGAGACGACAGAAAGCAGAACAGCAATGGGGTCATTCCTGCTCGCTGGGTAGGATAACGCCATAAAGCTGCCAGGCTTCCCGCTCTGTTGTGGGTTTTCCTGTGGCACTGAGAGGAAGTTGAGTAGTGGGCGAGAGCTAAATGTATGGAAGTATTTATTTTGTTTGGTTTTCTATAGTGGTTATTTATTTTTAGTATTTATTTTTGTATAGTTTCTAATAGTAAATCCCAGACTTACGACTAGAAGAAATTAATCTTTAAAAGCCCTGCCAAAGTACACATACAATTTTATATGAAATTGGCATTTGATAAATTTGCTTTAGTATTGATAAACTAATTCAGCATTACAATTTGTGTTAGTGTTCGTGACAATTTACAGTGACCTTTATAACAGAATACTAAATACCTGTTCACCTTAATAGCACTACTTTGACATGTTTAAGGGATATCTTTTTCATTACTTTTGTTATATTTAACTCTCCAACCAGTTATCCTAAGCTGTTCTTAGGGAATATAGGTTCATAGCAAGAGAAAATGTTTTGATGCTTTTGATATTTTGAAAAAAAAAGGAACTTAAGGGCCTGGAGGATTTTTACACATACTTAGGACAAGAAATAATAATGTACTTCATGTTGAAAACAAAGAGCATTCCAAAGAAATAGAATTTGAAGATAATTCTGAACTAAGAAGGTTTGAAACTACTTGTAGTAATTTATGAGACAGATAAGAGAATTGCAATAGAAATTAAAAGAACACACCAAGATGGCAGAATTTAATGATTTCCTCTTTGCACACCTGCCAAAATTGAGGGCCATGTTTGAATAGGTGAACTTTTAAATTACTGAAGAGGACACAAGTTGTTTAGAGCCAGTGATAAAATACTGTCCTATGTTTTGAGTGTTAAAACTTGTATTTTTAGGTGGAAGGCTCTCATGTGCATCATGCTTGCATAATGCTCAGTCACTCTGTTGTTGTGAATCACCTCAAACAGTTAATGTATCTGCCTTGTGGTACATTAAGTGTAAGCAATCTTGATTTTTCACTTCCAGTTTGTTTCATTTCTGCTTTTGAACCAGCTGATATGGTTCTTATCCAATCTCTTATCTAATTTATGCAGTTCTAGGCCAGACTAGAGACTGAAATCTTTACAACTCACAAGGATATGGCAGGGGTACAATCTTAGCTAGCATGATCTCACACAGTCTTATTTTTTTCATTCAATATATCCATTGAATACCTAAGGGAACAATTTCTACCTGTAGAAACTGAAAAGAAATGAACCGAAATGTGCAAAATAAAACTATTGTGTAAGAAAAACCTTTTAGTAAGGGTAACACATTAATTAAACTTTGATTTCTTTTCCGTTTGAATGAGAATTCATTATAGCATTCTATATTATCAAAGTAGATAATAATTGTTGTTCATAAGTCAAATGAAATTATTTCCAATTTCAGATCAAGAGATGGACTTCATTATAGACACATCTTTGTATGTTTCTGGAAAATTTTCTCTTGCTCTATCAACCATTTTGCCTGTAATGAGAATGTTTAAAAACAGACAGTTTTTTGGACTGACATTTTAACAGGAGACAGGCCTGTAAATCTCATAGAATCTTAATGCTACTTTTTAAAGTCCAACTTGCTTAAGTTCTTTTGAAAATTTTCTCCTATTAGATCAAAATAAATGTGAAGTTACTAAATTGCATTTTAGAATTTTAAATTGTCATGTGCCAGTATCAGAAATTATGACTCCAGGGGCGTCATTTTCATTACAAAGCAATATAGGGAACTTGATGCAGTTAAGTTTCTTTGTTGAAACAATTGAATTAGAAAAAAAGGATTTTTTTTTCTTTATTTCCCTATTGATTTATTAAAATGAGAGCTACAATTTTTTTGCCTGATTTCAGGCCGGAACTGCAAAGTCTAACAAAAAGAGCTTGTTGTGTTAATGATTGCATTATGTCACAGGAATAGAAAAATATGGGCATATTTTCAAATTTAATTAGCATGATCAGCCAGATAGAAGCGGCCTTTAATGGCTGCTAAGCTGATGTTTGGACCATAGTGCTGTAAGTCTCATTTTAGACTCCATTAGCCCCATCTTTGTTCTTGAGTCTTCTGATTTGTTTGAATCACATTAATCACAGCTGCAGTAATATGCTATAATTCTTGCTTTAACACAATGAAAAGGCGTAATGATTTTTATAAATAATAAGCATCAAATGCTTAAGAACAAAGCAGCGGTCAATTAAGTTATCCATTCCTCTAGCTATATAAAAGCTGTACTTATCGGAATATAAAACTTAATTATATCTAGCAATTTTGATAGTTTGCATCATAAATTATAAACATCTCTATTTGCTTGAAAATTATGTTTGTCCAGCTTTCCTTTTTGAATCATCTAATAGGATAAACATATCAATGGTAATTGTGAGCAGTTCACAAAGGAACAAGAAGGCTGCTTTTTAATTTTTTAACTTACTGTTTCTGTATTAAAAAGAATACCTAGATCAAGTTGTTCATAGCCTTTTGAAGTTAACTGTGCTTTGAAGGGGTTGGACTAGATGAGCTCCCAAGGTCTGCTCCACCCTAAATTGTCAAGATTCTGTGAAGACTTATTTTTCTTTTTTTCTTTTATGTTTTTCAAAAGGAAGATATCAGGTGATTGAAGGCATAGTGTCTCCTGTTAATGACGACTACAGGAAGAAAGGCTTGGTTTCAGCAAGGCACCGAATAGCGATGGCTAAACTAGCACTGGAGACATCTGACTGGATTCGAGTTGATCCATGGGAGAGTGAACAGGAGACGTGGACAGAGACAGTAAAAGTATTAAGGTAACTACATTTTCTTTTCCTTTCTTTGTGAAGTTACTGATTGATAAAAATCTGTCAGGCTGCCAGGTCAATGCACAGAATTGGCTCCTGTAAGACACCCAAGCAAAGCAGAACATGTCTGTTTATGGCATCACCTACTATGAGATAAAGTATTAGAACTGTGAGCAATGAAAATTCCCATCACTTCCTGTCAGAAAGGCTATGTAGTCAGTATTCCCCATCTGCAGTCTTTCCTCTCCTAGTGCAAAGCAGATAGGCTTTCCCCGGACCACTGCAGTAATCCACAGTACTGCACTTGTGCCCTTTCAGAAGTTAGATGCATGTGGAAAGCCTCCGGCAAGAAAAGGTCTAGCAAAATTATTTTCACTGAAAGAGTTCTGCAGAAAAGTCTTTGGCTCTCACATTACTTCTCTTAAGTCTCTAAGCAGGTAATATAGATATCTTATCAGAAAGTAAGAGAGTTTATAAACAAATCTATTCTTCAGGATCATCCCTATTCCAGATCAGCTATGTTGGCATTATTATGCCTGCAGGTTTATTTATTCACACATTCTTGCAAATTTTTCTTATTAACTCTAATGGCAAGTTAAACCCAAGCCCATAACTGCTGATGTTTTCTTCAAAATCACTGAGTTTGCTGTGGTTTTGTGCTGGAAGGAAAAATTAAACAATTTGTTCAGTATCTGTGAACTTGATGTAAGGACTTTGAAATGTGACTTTTTCATATATGGTTGTTCTTGGTAATAAATGCATCATGGGGCAAAGTATGAAAGTACAAACTTCTTGTGCTAGCCACGTTTTGGAAATGTAGATGCTAAAGAAGTCAACAGATATTGTGAAAGTGTAAGACTTCATGGATGTCTTTCAAGAAAGCAAGTTGTGCTGTAAGAACAATCAAGGATTCTTCATTTCTATCAGTATTTTCTAGGTTACTTTCTAACTGGGAACAGTTATTTGTATAGCTTAAGGCTCTGAAGTGTGCCTTCCAACAACAGCCCAGAAAGCTCTTGTGGCTCCACTTGAAAGCAATTAAAACCCAGACCTGTTACTTTACAAAAGCATACATAAGAATACCCTACATACTTGCAAAACAACTAGTGGAGCCTTTTAGTTCTTTTATTTGCTTAGCTGAGTGAACGTAAACACCCAGTTGCTTCTTTTGCCTCTTCCCTCCAGCCAGCAGAATAGGCACAGGGTGAGTAGAAGACTAGGCAACACCACCCTGTCTCTGCAGAAAACTTCAGTGTTCTTCTCTCTATTCACAATTGTATATTCCAGTGTGAGAAATCACCAAAAGGTCTGTCCTGCAGAATCGGTCAGGTATGGGATTTTTCTCCCAGACTTCAGTTTTGTAAAACTATTATCCTCCAGAGAAGCAGCCACAAATCTTACAGATCAGGTGATCCTACTTACACAGGCTTTGATCTTCCACAGCTCCAACTGCAGTGAGTACTACTTGCAAGATTGGGTTTGTAAATTGTAAATCCACTTCAATGTCTTTTAGCATAAGAAGTACAGTCAATAAAACCTCTATGTATCATTTTCTGCTCAGGGAGAGTGGTATCAATGTGGTATAAACAGCCAAACTTCCTGTCTGCCTAGAGAGTAAGACACTAGTTTTATAAATAAATTCACAACATGTTAAAAAGTATGTCTCTTAAGGAGAGAAATGAGATTAAATCATTTTTTCCCAAATGATGACCTATATTAGTGAGCTGAACCAGTGCCATAATCTAATGCTGAACTCTGTCCCTTGAGTGGGAAGCAGCATCCTGATGAAATAGCACATGTAGGTATTTTGACTTTTATTTTAACTATCATACGAGAATATTAAAAAAAAGAGATGGCTTTAGGGCTAGATCCTTACCAGATGTAAAGAAGCTATGGTTTGTTCTGGAGCTGTGCTTCTTCACAAGTGTTGCTGCTTAATGTATAGATTCTTCCCCAGTCAAAGAACCAAGAACCAATTGCTGCCTTCACTATAAGCTCCCTCAGACAGCAAACTTTAGTACCAATAGAAAAGAGATTTTGCTATTGCAAGGCAAAGGAAAAAAACATTATCGTGCCTAAATGTCTTTTCTTATCAGTATTTTGAATTGTACACTTAACTGCAGTAGAACATTCTGTCCTGAGACACATGAATGACCTTTTCCTACAGTACTAGTTTTACCTGAATGTGATGAAAATGTCATGTTTCATCAAAATTTGTGTATTTTGTAGAGGCTCCCAAATAGTTATGACATAAAAGAATTTTAAGCAACAGAGCTCATATCCCACTTGTGGCAGTGCTGTTAGTTGCCTCTTACATTGAGTATGAAAATTTTGGAGACTATCCCAAGGCTTTTTTTGGAGAAGAAAAGGGAACATGATAGAGCTATTTCCCACTTAGCTGCTGTTCCTGAATATTCTTCCTAGACAAGAAAACAGTGTTGTGAATAACCAAAGAACTACATTCATTCCTCTTGTAATGTAGATTTGGTTGTGGTGCAGATAGACTATGAATTTATTAGAATTGGCAAAGATCTATCTTACTCAACTTTCGTTGAATTGTGCTTGTGATTTAATTATATAGTTATTCAAAGCTTCATACACAGCTCAGAAAATGACAGATTGGTTTGAGCTTTTTGGTGTATCTTTAAAATAGCAGAACCGTCCCTGCCCCAGCACTTGAAACACCTGCTGAACAGACCTTTTGGCAGTTAAGATTTTGCAGTACATGTAACATTAGTCCTGCAGTGAGCTCTTTGCCAAGAGTTCTTATTTTTGAATCACGGCCCAAGAATGTCAGTCCCTGATACAAAGTTAGTGTACTTGACTATACATAGCATCAGCCTGTTTACAACATGGCAGGATTAAAAATAGAAATGTGGGAAGGCACAGGCCAAGCTACTGCTACCTACTCTCTACTACCATATGTCACTCACCTCTGGTCTATGCAGTTTCTTTAGCCAATGGCTGAGCATCAAAAATTGCTGGCGATGCTTATGCAGCCTGTCCAGGTGCAGGTTCTTGACACTTGTGCAACTTAGTCCTGTGGCTAAAAGTACTTGCATGATTTGAAGAGTGTACATATAAATCGCTAAACTATAAATTCGTTCCTTAGGCCAGACACTCAAAGGGTTTTCTATGGCTTTATACACATACTGAATTCAGACTGTACCTTGTAACTCATAATCTTTGGTTTGATACAGTTCTATAAGACCTGACGGTCACTTTGGCTATATATGTACTAGACAGAAATGGGACACTGGCTGGAGTCTGTGTCTGCCACTCCTGTTTAACCGTGAGCTTGTTTCCTGAAACGATTTTGGCTCATGTCAATATGAGCAATGCCTGAGCATGACTCAGGATGGCACAAGTCAGGGACTATGGTAAACAGGCAAGGCCATGCCGATTGGAAGGAAGGCAGTTTAGGTGTTTGGCTCTAAAATTGGCACTTGCCCTCATGATCAAAGAGGGGGCCACTACCATGAGGTAATAGAACCAGTATTGCAGTGGGGCACCAGTGATCAGGAGCAGCAAAAGAATAAAGTAATAGAAACCTGAAAAAACTGTCAAAAGGATCCTTGTCTGCCTTATGGATCTGAACTCAGTAAAATTAGAAGCATAGCAGATGTCAAAAATATTATGAGAATTGCATATTTTGAGTATATCAAGATTGTGATTCTTTTAATTAAAATGAAAGGGAAAACCACAAGGTGGAAAACTCAGGGAACATGATTTTGTGGAGAAGAGGATGAGAAAGAGTCTCCTCCTGAAAACTGAGTGCACATTATATAATAGAAACATTGTGAAGAATGAATCAAGAAATTAAATCTAGTAATTGAAGCGTGATTTAATCCTGTTTCTAGCAAAAACCTCCAAAATGTTTTAAATGTAATGTCGCTACCAAAATTGCCATAATGGTAGAATTTCAAAAAGGAATTGAAGATCAGAATGCCATTACAGAGATTGCTTGTGAATTCTGCAAAATGTTAATTACGTTGATACTAATCTCATGGTAGAATAAATATGCTAAATTCTTAACAAATTGTATTCAAATCCAAAGTGCATAAAAGCAGACTGTGTTCTTGAATCTGAAAGTGCCAAATAATCACTTTGTGCATCTCTGAGAGGATTATCTCACACAGAAGCCTTTATTTTAAATGCAGGCACCATTACAATGAATCACTCAGATTGCTCCAGTCCAAGAAGGAAATTGTGAAAAACAAACAGCCCATAGAAGGATCTACAGAGGATTCCCATTCTGACCAGCACTCAGGTTGGTTCATAACTGTAAACAAGACTCTTTGTTTAGCATTAAAAACAACACAGCTTTACCAGACTAGACTAATTGATGAAAAAGTTGAACACAGTAGCTGGTAAGTTTTGAGGGTTGGAGCTGCCTGCCAAAACCAAGCCATGCTAAATGCCAGCGTGACTGCTGGTGCAGTTATTTTGTAGTAACTCGCACGTGGGCAAGAGACTTATTTTGGAGTTGTATTAATTCTAGGTTTTATAAGCATCTCTTTAGCTGTGTCAGAGATGCATGTCGCGGCCCTGCTGGTCTTGCAAAGCATGGTATTTATGAATAAAAAATATCAAAAAGCATAAGGATTGCTTAGAATTGTAATTCTAGTGTTAGACAATGGATGAGATATATGGGTACCACAGCAGCAATGCTGATGCATTGGTGTTTGTTGCATTTCTGGACAGAAAAGCTTCTGTTGACATTAGAAGTATGGCAGGTTCTGGAAACACTGCTAGTTTTGGGTTTCCTGTTCTAGCGTATTCCCTAGCCCTATGATTTGCTAGAATGCTGCTAAATTTTTGATACATTACGTTTTCCCTGTGGTGTTGCAGCACTTCTTGGACATGAATAATACATTTAGGTTGTTCATGGTTATACAGAAGTTTCCAAAAGATAAGTTGTTGTATCTTTATAGATGATAGAGGAAAAAAAGTCTCAAGGCATTTGGACTGCAGTGCAATCTTGTGTCTGATGGGGTTGATGATTATTGGCAAGTGACAAATCAGATTATTCCACGTTTCCATACTAAAGAAAATTAAAGTGAAAGTTATAAAGACTATTTTGATTTTCCATTACAAAAAATTCTTTTGACTATTATTTTCTGTAGTTATTTCAGGCTCTGTATTATTTTATGTAAAAATGGTCAAGAAAACCAATGTTAAAGCTAGTCTTTCTTTTCTGATAAAGATTCTCAGTTTAGAATTAATCAGTCATCATCACAGGATTCCTCTATGGTTGAAAACAAAAGGCATAGCAAAAACTGGGTGAGAAGGAGGACAGGCAAGAAGTAGGTTTCTCTGCCAGTACATAGTGGCTGGCTTTATTTTTTTTTTATTCTATCTGGCAGCTCTCTGCAAAGAACAATCCGTTAGTTTGAATAAAGGCTAGCATTCTCTTGTTGCTTTTTCTGCCTTCATTGTTTTGACTGACTGGGCAGTAGATCGGATTTGGCTATATTAAACATGTGGTTCACCAAGAAGGAACAGAATGGTTTCTTCCCACTTCCTTGGGTCACTAGCATGGTATGGCATGGGGCATGGGGAATTACCAAGAGCTACTCAGAACTCTAGAGCAGAATACAGTTGTTCCCATTTCTCATAAATAAATGTTGATCAGCATGAACTTTCTAATGGCAGGAAACTGTTACCCCCCAAAAAACCCACTCCCAACAATGAAATCTGTTGAACTGGGGTTTTCTGTGAAGTTCGTAGAAAGGCTCAGTCACCTAATGAAAACTTTCACAAAGATCAGCCTGATGGCTGAATTTAGCAATGGCAAAATTCCATAACAGATCCTTTTTCAACTAAAGGTATGCCTACTAAACTGTAAGACTTCTTTGCATGGTGCTGAACCTCATGATTTTTTTCCACATCAAATAATCAGGTCACTTTAGTACACATTTCAAATGAAAAGGTTCACTGAGGACAGATGTAGACAAATGATTGCAGTTTTAATAAAGTTATTGGTGCTAGTCATTCAGGATGAAGATGAAAATGACAAGACTATGGAGTTCTTTTTATCTTTTTTTCCATGTCAGGCATCTGCCATCACTCCTTAATTCACCCAGTATAGCTTCACATGCAATGTTGCTTCTCCTGCTTACAAGAGATGGTTGATTGTCTTCATTTCATTTGTAATTGAATCCCCTGCACTTCAAGTCTCAGTTGCCTTACATGAACAACCTTGCTAAATGCTACTCCTTGGCATATTGCAACAGCAGTCTCCCTTAATTAGATCTTAAATCCAGCTACTTCTTTGTGTTATTAGTTATTTCTCCTTTAGCTCACCCTCTTCTTTTTCCCTGAACAACACTTCAAAGAATTGTAATTCATTTCTGTCCACCATCATTGACTGAGCTACACCAATCAAAAACAAGCAAAAATTTCCCTGATCCAGACATACCATGGCCTGTAATAAAGGTTATTGTACTTATAAAAAAGTGGACCATTGAAGCAGCCATTTGGGTTTTATACCATTATCTACAGTGGAAGCTGCAGATCATCATTTAGCAAAATGCCACTGAAAGGCCAAAGACATGTTTTTCTCATTGACACAGAAGATGTGGAGATATGCAGAGATACATCTGTAAAATTGACAGCCTTTTTGGAAAGCCTCCAATCTGTTAATTTATCTTACAGTAACCTAGAACTGCAATGCACGTACATTTGGAGAAACCCATCACCACTATAAAAACTCTAGTGTAATAATAGCTCTAATACATCTTGGGACAGAGTACTGTTTTATTGTGGAGGTTGCTGTTAGGTAAAAAGCAAGCTGTGAAAGCAGGGAACTGGAAACAGTCGAACCATGGAATTGAGGACAGGGAACTGGAAAGGAAGAGTAGAATCTGTGAGTGGAAAGACATGAAGATTGGAACTGGCATGAGGAAATAGATAGGCAGAGCACAGCTTGAAAAGGATGATGCAGAAGAGATCAGCTTTATCATGATAGAGCTTCCAGGATTGTATGAATCATAAGGTTCTTGGTGTCTCATTGCTCATCAACTATCAGAAGTATCTGGGACATTCTTCCAGAGTTTGATACTCCTGTAGCCCTGGTCCACACAGGGATCACAAGGCAACTTTTTCAGGTACTTCTGCACTAGTTCAAGTTTCAGAGATGAGAGCATTGAATCTAAAGGTTCCAACTTTGCAGTTGTGGGTATCAAAATAAAAATTTACTGGATAGCTTATGGGGGAGAGGGCTGTTACAAGAAATGCACTTTCCTACCGAAGACACTATGAAGTCTAAAAAAACCCAGAATTATTTTTTAAGTATGTGGATAGTCTGTGATGATTTCTGTCAGGCATGTTTCAAGATTGCCTAGTCCCATACAGTCCTGCTGTAGTAACGCTGCATTCAGAACACAGGAGGGTGCAGTGCAGTACCCCTGGCACCTTTGTTGTAGAGGTTGGAAGGTATGTAGCGAGGGCTGAAAGAAGAGAGTAAATACTTTGCCCTGAGGGCAGTGGGGCAGGCAGCCCAATGCAGCTCCATGGGGACAGATGAGGGTGTCGTTGCCCAGGCTTGGTCCCACGTACCTGAGCAAAGCGAGCAGGACAGGCTGGGGTGGAGTAGCCAGGTTCAACTAAGTCTAGTCTTTGTGCTAAAATAATTTCCTCTTTATTTGCTTCTTCCACTTTTTGGCTTGCTTGAGTGGAGGAATAATTCTCCTTTAACATTGTATAGATAATATTTGATATACTGTGAGTGATGATGAAGTAGGAGATAAAGTAATTGGGACCAGACACATAAAATCCAGGCTGAATTTTTCTTGCAACCTTTTAAAAGAAAACTGGAGTAAAGGTAAATGATTAAAAAAAAAGTGTCAAGTTAAAACAAATTTTAAGTATAAACTTCCTAGAAAACCAAGCAGGTATAGAAATCTCCCATTTCCTTTTGTCTTTCCAGCTCTACCAGAATTAAAGCTGCTCTGTGGAGCTGATTTTCTACAGACATTTAAGATACCCAATCTCTGGAAGGAAGAACACATCAAAGAAATAGTGGAAAAGTTTGGTTTGGTCTGCATTAGCCGTGCTGGCTCTGACCCTATTCAGTACATCAATGAATCAGACCTTTTAATTCAATTTCAGCACAATATCTTTCTGGTGAAAGAATGGATTCAGAATGAAATCAGTGCAACACAGATACGCTCTGCCTTGTGCCGAGGATTAAGTGTAAAGTATCTCATACCAGATTCTGTTATATCCTACATTGCACATCATAATATCTACACAGAAGAGAGTGAGAGGAAGAATGAAGGTGACTTGCTTCAGCCTCTTAAATTGCATAACACAGCAGTAAACCCACTAAATGATTGATGTCTGTAGTGTTTGAAGTGGACACACCTGGTGTTTTTTCATGTAAAGTTCTTGAGAAAGTTGTTTCTTGTAATTGAGGGGAAAGTACATCAGTCCAAAATTTCTTGAATTCATGTGGTGTTTTAAACTCATGTTTTTGTGTGTGGTAGTGCTTAAGCAAACCGGGATGATTAGCTGCATAGCTTAGAATATATATAAAGAACAGCTTCCTTGTGAAAATAGAAGAAATAACATCTTGACAATGAATATTAATTACCAGTAATACTTAAGAGTCAAACATAGTACTTTCCTGAATTGTAATTCTGTAATCCTACAGACAGTTTTAGCATGAAGATGCCTTACCATTCTGAAGCAGCAAAATGAAATGAACCCTAACATTTCTTTTTATATATATATGCGTACATATATATATGTATATATATAAAATTAAATACATATTGCTGCTAAACTTTGACTTTTTAGGACCCTGAATAACTTCTTGTGTTTTGGCAGTTTGGACAAGAGATGGAAATAAATCTTTCTTTCCTGCAAGCGCTTAAAAATGCATGTGCCATTCATGTCACGTCTAAGCCTCCAGATTCACAAATGACAACCAGTCCTCAGCCACAGATTTAAAGTAAGTTTCTTTGCTTCTCTGATCCGGAGTTTTCTATAGGAGTAAGTAATTGCCAAAGCCCTGGAGGAGATAACATTTCCAAGAAGAACTTCAGCTGTACCATTTGAAAACACACAGTAGAAAATAAATGAAAATAGCTAAGAGGCTGTCTCAGTATTTGAGCCCTGGTGTTAGCCAGAAAAATCCATCCACTTATATGTTAATTGCCTATTCTGCTGATTCACTCTATCTCAATTTTTACAGGGGACACCTTCAAAGAATATAGAAAATGCCATTTCTGTGTTTCTGTGTTGCTTAAATTAGCTGAAATCATGCGTTCAGCAGTGATGGAGGATTTATCAATACACAGAGTTAACCGCTGTTTCTCAATACAAGTTTCCACCTCACTGGCCCTTTTTGAGCCCTCAGTTGGCCAAACAGCTTCCACTGATAGTTCTCCAGAATTAAGGAGCTTGTGGAACAAGTTAAAGTAATGCCAGACGCAAATTGCTTCCACTGAAAGAGTCTATATGATCGCTTTCTGAAAAGAAGGCATAAAGTAGCTGGAACATGTTCCAGGAAGAAGGATTCACCTCAAAAAACACACAAGATAAACGCTTGTATAGCTTTGGCTAATATCCTAAACTACAGCTATTTAGAAGGTTGGTTTGTTTGTTTGTTTTTCTGAGTGGCATGAAAAATTAAGAGTAGTGTGGTTAAAATGGATCTTCAGATAATCAGTACCCTTATAAAAGTTATATGGAAGGTGAATGTTTTGTTCTCTTCAAATCAAGTCATCCTGCTGTCATTAGAAATCTCAGAGGTTCAGTCTTGTGGAAGGTTTTAAAGGCAACACTTCACCAGTAATCGGATTAGAAGGACTTGCATAGCTACATGGTCTAAAAAAGAGATAAAAGAAACCAGAGTTCAGACTTGCCACAAAGAAAAGCAGTGAGCTGTGTGGTGCAGAATCAACACACTGTTCTGAGACTTTGATTGTGACAATTACCTAAAGTAGAGATGCCTGCAGATTTCAATGGTTACTGGAAAATGGTCAGCAATGACAATTTTGAGGAGTATCTGAAAGCATTGGGTAAGGTTCCCTTCATGTTTCTTTAACAAATAATCAATAAATGCAACCTGTCTCAGCCTTTACAGTAATCTGTTTTTTCTTGTACAGTCATAAATCATTTTTGTGAGAAATATTTTTTCAGGAATGCGCTTTAAGAATTGCATTATGCAAAATTGTTTTGTCTTAAGCAGCCTCTGTTTTTTACCATCTTGAAATTACATTAACAGATTAAACTACATAGCTTTAAGAGGTAAGTGATAAATTTCAAACTGAAAAAAACCCCAACATAATTTGAAAAAGAGTAAAATTTTTGTGTGTAATAAAGAAACAATAATGTACTTAATGCAATTTTGCATGTTTGTATTTGATGTGAACTTCTAGTATTTCTGTAGAAATATTGAAGGCCTTATTAACTGCAAATACAAATGGCATTTTTTAGGACTCCACATAATCAGGAAATCAAAACATTAATTTATTTACGTTAAAAGAATTAGGTTATGGACTTTTTCCTCATGAGAAAGCTGGCCTGAAAGATCCGGACATTTATTTATCTTTGTTTGTTTTAGTTCTCCCAAGAGCTACAAGCTTCTTTTTGTGGCAGACTTTTCTGGATTAAAATAATCCTTTTTCTTTTTCAGATGTAAATGTTGCTGTAAGAAAAATAGCAAACTTGCTAAAGCCTGACAAAGAAATCCTTCAGAATGGGGATCATATGATCATTAAAACACTAAGCACTTTTAGAAACTACATCATGGAATTTGATGTAGGAAAGGAGTTTGAGGAGGATTTGGCTGGGGTGGATGATCGCAAATGCATGGTAAGAACTACAGCTGTAACAATGGACAAAAAAAAGGATATTAATAATCTGAGGCCTTTCACAGACCACATCTGTTAACCATTTTGTGTGGCTGTTCCTAAAATTATTTCTGTATTTCTCAGTTTGCTGAAATTTGCACACAGTTTTTAGCATGTCTTTACATTAAGGAAATGCTAATTTTAATCAGGAGCACAAAACATTTTTATCAATGAATGAATAGCAACTTCAATGAAACATTACTCAGTTATACTAGGATATTTGTTAGTCAAAAGGACATTTAGGTTTAGACTTTCAGAATCTCTTCACTGAGTAATGTTTTACAGTAAAGGAAATTCACTGGTTGCAGGGTCAGGCACTTTTTATTCCCCATGTGTAAGAATGGCCAAATCTGTAGAAATAGCAGCTTTTCTTTCTGGTTCTTGTCCCTGAGCTTCTTCCTTCCTGGTGTATTTATTAGATCAGACACGTTAATTAGCGTACTGGAATGAATCTTTTTGCCATCAACAAGCAAACACTGAGGACTCTGCTTTATGAGTTCTTTTTGCTTGCCAGAGAGACAATATTTTCTAACTTACGACTGATAAATACCAATTAACAGGGGAAAAACTTGAGAATACCAAGTTCTTTCGTGTTAGTTTGAAAGCATGACACCTGCAATATCCTGCAGTGAAGAAGCTGATGGGCAAAAGAAAATTATCTCAGGAAGGACTATAGAGGAGAAATCACATAAAAAAGAATTAATAGGTTTCCATTCTTAGAAAGATAATGCCATTAAAAACTGATACTATTCTGTAACACTAGGATATGCAAATTTGCTCTGGTGATAGCAGGAAAGGGAAAGATCGTGAAGATCAGGAAAAAAGAATGACTAGTTAGCGAGTGCCTCAACTAATCCTTCTGTGCTCCTTGTTAAAGAGTGTAGAAGCATAATAGAGTTCAGAATACAAAACTCAGAGAAGGGAGAAGCAATGTGTATTTGTGTATAGGAAGGTGCCCCAGTGTCATAATGGATTTTTGACTGCAGGAAAGCTCTTAATCAGGATAATGAGGTCCAGATCCACTGAACAGTTACGAGCCCAAAGAAGGACTTAGACTTGAGCAGCTAAATTACTGTCAATGGTAGCAATGTTCAAAACATCTGCTCAAGCGCTAAGAATGTCCAAAGTCCTTAATGTTTGAGTCAGTGAAGCACTGGTTTGTGTACATAACTGTCTCCATCTAAGCATTATCTCAAACACCATTAAACCCCAGCTGTAGGAGGACTAAAACATCCCCTACATGGTGGAAAGAAGTAATTGTTCTCTGAGGCTGTCTAGCATGTACCTACAATGAGTGTCAGGCAACCACTGTGCTGAAAAATCAGATTCAGAAGACATGGAAATGTGGCCCTTGCCTAGTCCTGCTTTTGAAATGCTGAATAGATTTAACACACAACTCTTAACTTCCCGAAAAATACCCTAAATATTTATTTATTTGTAGCAGGCAAAACTTCTCTACCCTATTTTGCTAAATTGAGCGATGGGAAAGAATTCAAAATGTTGAACCAGAAAGAAGAAATTAGAGAAAGATTATTCGAGTCACTACAACAGCTATTTGATTTGTTGTGGAACCTAGTTCACCCTGCTGCCAAGGGTTGCTTAAACATTTTATCTCCTGGCTGTTTAGTGCAAAATGCTTCCTCAGCTTTGGAAACAGAAGGTACCAGCATCCCCTTGCCTTTTCCAAAAATCCCCAAGGAGTACTCACTAACCCTCACTGTCTGTATTCTTAAGAATGACTGAGGCACATAACTCTACATATGCTTTCAGAAATCCGCTGTGTCCCTTCATGGCCTCCAACAACAGATGCCAACTGCAGCTGCACAGTTAAGGTCACCCATCACTGGTTCTATGTTTGCCTTGTAGCAATGTATCATCCTTTATAGTTCAATTTTCTTATTAAAGATTTCTTTTCTACATGAGAACTCAGTTTTCTCAAAGGCAAAGCGGTACAAGAAGCTGTCCTTCTGAAGTCATTTCAGCACAAATCTGACAACCATAATGTCAAGCAAAACTTGCCGTTGTTACGCAACAAAATAACTCCAACAGCCCAGAAAGAGTCTCATGAGAGAAGGGTCATGGACTACTGCCTGAGTGGTGGTGTAAAGAAAACCACCATAAAGCAAAGGTTGAATATCGTTCTTGGTGCTTCCTTTTCTCATGTATAGCTTGTGAAACAGCATGCCATAAATGGCTTAATCATTAATAATCAACCTATGTAATAGGAGAGATTGTAAATCGATTATTGTAATTTATATTGTGGACAGTGCAGACCACTGGGCAAGTATTATCCAAGTAGCTCAATGTATGAGAAGTACAAAGTAACACAGATAAGACAAATTACACATTAAACATTAATCTATATAGCAGAGCAATCATCAGGAGAGGAGACTAGCAAAAATAACCTTAGAAGTAATTCATCCAATAGGTATAGATCATTTTTTTCTTTTAATGAAGGATATATCATCTAACTAGAGTTAACAGATCAGTAAAAATAATATGAGCTCAGCGAACAGGTTAGATCTTGTGTATAATTCACTGAAATTGTGTTCACCTTTCAGTTGTAAAACACGTCTTCAAGTCAGGGTAGAACATAACTACAATAATTCCAAATCAGTACTGTCTGTGATGAGCAAAGGCTACAAAGTTTTGCTGATACTTATTTTAGAAGTCAAAGGTTTGACAGTTTGAATTGATACTCCTCTGACAGCACAGGCCATTTCATTTGGTCACTTCTGGAAGCCCATCTGAAATTTCTGGAACAGTGAGTTAATTGAGCTGGATAAATGTCAGCATTTTCACTTTGTCCTTTTTTTTGACCTTTAACTGTTGCTTTCTTGTATGCAACATGTTTTTAGGTAATTCTGTTTTCTTAAGGGATATAGATGACAGGAGTTGGTGACATCAGTTCCTTTAGATTTTGCTTCTGTTGGCGGTGAAAATTGGGTACTTTGCAATCTCAAGAAACTCAAAAGCTCTGCTAGTTTAGTTAAAGATGCAGTTTCTCTGTTCTGTAAAACCAAAGATCAGGAGAGTTGACCACACAGATGTACAGACACGGGAGAGGATCACAAATCACAGTGCAAGGTGCTTCCAAGAAGACAGTTGATACTGAATGTGTTCTAAGCGTTACTGCAACTCTGGAAAAAGCTGCAGCACAGCCTGGTCTCTTAAAAAATGCAGACAAGACATCTGCATTCACTTGGCTCTGTAATGCTATCGTGCTTCTCCTGGAGCTTTTCCCCAGAGATCTTATCTCCTAGATAAAAGTTAAATAAGAGTTTGTCTGTTTGCTTGGCAATTTCATGAAAGATGTGTTTCTGTAAATTTAATCATACTTAATATTTAGGGTTGTTAAAAACTTGGCAGTTTGAACTACAAAGGTAAAATGAAAGTTTATATATTCAGGAGCACCTTTTATTCTTTGCAAATGTTACAAGGTGGACATTAGATGGTATAGAAAGAAGCTTAGAACATTAATATTGTATTACATCATTTCTCATATGATGTGAAGTTTGAATTGGTCCATGTGATAAAGTTGCTACTACTTTGAAGAATTTCTTCATGGTTTTAATTGGTAATATATCAGACATATAGTGTACAAAGACAGAAATTTAAAGTTAAATGGATGAGTATGGCTTGGATATTTCCTGAACTGCGTATTTTATCCTGCTATCTTCATTCTCAGTGAAGTTCCAGTCTCATAATAAAATTTCCTCGATTTTAAAGATAAATTTTATAATCTGTAGTTGCAGTTAATTTACTGAGTGTCTTAGGTATTGCACTAAGTATAAACCTTGTTTCACACACATAAACTTTACTGTGGAAAAAATTTACTGTGCACAAGAGGCAAGACCTTATTGAAACAAAAATTAATTGAAAACTATCTCTACAAGTATGTCTTATACATCACCAGATAATTTTGCCTCCCTTTTTCACCATCAGTAATAAACAGTGAAGCTGAGGAAACATCTGCAATGTGATATATGTACCAGTAAACATAAGAACAGGGTAGGATCTGACATGAAGCAGAAAAGTTAGCCTTATGTACCTTCACAGTGTATTTGCTTAGTATATCAGTCAAAAGTTTATTAAAAAGTTAACTGAAAAAACTTAAAAGGCTGAAACAAAGGCTGAAGTGTCATGTTCCAAGTCTTTCCACCCAATGAATCAAAGCAGATTGAGAATGAAATGGCTCAGATGTAAAAATTACTTCCCTAAAACTTTTACTTTTCAAATGATTTTGCTGCTAAATTCAAAGAAAGTTTTTGCATTATAATTTTTCTCTGCTGTTAAAGCATTTGAATGAGACAGAATTGCTTTAGCTCACACTATCCAGAATGAATCTATCTTTTGACAGAGACTAAGGGCAAGTGATCTGTTTAAAAAATCAAAGAAGATTCTATGTTCTAAATAAAGAACAGCAGAATTTCTTGGGTAACTGAAAACAGCATTAGTTGCATTAGAATTGAACATTTAGCTAAGCAAGTGAAGGATGCTCCAGTAATTCATAGCCTTGTGCTCTTTGGCATAGTGATTTTCTTCTTACATTGAAGCAGGAAAGGAAATGACCATGACTGGGGACTGGTAAACAGATGAAAGAGCACAAGTTTGAAACTGAAGGTGGGAAATGATACATGTGAACCATTTAGTTAACCAAACCAGAATACAAACAGAATATACCCACTTATCAAATGGGTGTTTAGGATTCCATTATTGAAACTAATATAACGTCTAGTCATAGTTAAGACTTGCTGGAGTGTCGTAGGGTGAGGGCAATTTGGGAGTTGTAGAATTCACTCATCAGATCTATCATACATCTTACCATATGAAGTATCTTCCTGAAAATATATAGCCATTTAATGCTTAAAACAGCCGCATAAGGATTGTCCATATGTACCTGACCAGTCCATCTGTCACACAGACCAGTGCTAGTTACATGTGTCATATCCTAGTGAAAGGAGGTACGTTGTTTCAAACTCATCATGGCTCTGTTTTAAATAACAAATAGGCCTAACATGAAACTGATTCCTCTCTAGTTTGTGTTCAGGAAAAATGCAATGAAGTTTAGTTGTTCTGGACATAATTTGATTTAGACTGCAGCAAGGTCAGAATAAAGCCCTATTGTGAAGTTAAGTGGCTCATGAAGCTTGTGTAACTATTTAAGCAGGGTTCCTCTGTTGCACAATTGCAATTCACAGCTGTTGATCTAGTTTAGAGTAGGTATTGGAATGAACACTCTGCTGCCAGAAAAAAAAAAAAGACATTCCGATAGTTGAAATTTCTGTAGGGATCCCCCACAGGGTGAGAAGACTCAAAATAAATTGTGCATGTCTAGTAAGATGCAAGATCAGCAACATGTGTTTACTCGATCCCTCTGAATCAACTGTTTGGTTTCTTTACCTCTTCAAATGCTGTCCTTTTCTTTTTCCCATATACTATATAGCATTGTTCTAGAATGACTGTTCCTGGGAGGTGTTTTTATGTCATTGCCTGTGTGCATGTATGAGTCTTCTTTCACATCTAGTGCCCTATCTCTCTGCAGTACTGTAAAATCCTCAGCTCCTCATTGGAGTAATCTCTGACTTTTGGGGGTTTTTATTTAAAGGAGGTAGTCTTCATGTAGTTTTCTGTTTATACTTCCAACCTTTTACAAACCGCTTTCTACAAGTAAGGAAGAACAGTTCTCCAGGAAACCCTTCTGAGGCTCCAGAGGACACAGGGCCACTCTTGGATCTGTCTCAGTTTCTCTCAAACTCTGGTTCATTCAGTCTCTGTGGCTCAGTAAAGGGGAGCTGTTTCCTTTTTTCTGCCTTGTTTCACACTGCACACTTTTGGCAGTACTGCTTATTACCTGTAAGAGATAGGCCCAGCACATATGCATGGTGATATCAAATGAGATCTCTAAAATCTTTTGCCATATAATTTAAAATGTCCTTAACTTCAAATTTTGCAGTGCTGGATTCATGTCTGAAACCTGTGACTGACCAGAAGCTTTGAGCTAATTATTTACAAAACCACTGAAAACATAGTGAAGCTTTGTAGGGGAAGTGGTTTTGGATGGGCTTAGCATTTCAGCTTTTTGTGAATCCTATAAAGTTCAGAGTTATGAATGCAGAAAGTGTAATCAGAAGGAATCAAATGAAAACCTGAGAACCAGACTTACCAAATCCAATTTTGAATGACAAACCATTACTGTTATGTACAATTGCATCTTGCTAAAATTACACAGAGGATAAACCAGTTATACACATTAATTTAAACAATAACTGTCTTAGAATCGATTCTGATCCTTGTTACAAAGTGAATTAGATGTGCTGGTTTGTATTTTTTTAATGGCATAGGATATACACAAGTCTTTCTATTTTTTGTATTATTTGTATATGATTTTATTTCAGTAAGGAAAAAAAAAACATTCCCATGTATTTTCACCTGCATACCCTGGAGCTTTGCCGCATTTACTTTCCTACTCCCTGGAACATGTCTGCAGTCATTGCTTTCCTTCATTGCTCTTGTGAGCAAGGATTCAAAATAAGGAATTGTAACATTTCAGGTCTGATCCTATCTGACAGCAGCTTACCCTTTGATCTAAAATTTGTCAATCCAATCCTAAGCCCCTTTGCTAGCAATGGAGATGCTGACAATCACAGAAGCGAAATACACTACAAGTGTCTCATCTTTTGACTACAGTGAACTTCAGTAAGCTTATCAGTCAGGTACAGAATGCCCACATTATAACCGGCTTGTCTTTTCATAACAATCTGAGCAAGCCTGTAAAGGCACGAACACATTTCAGAGTCCTGTAGCTACAGATACCTGTTATGAGACATCACATCTGCCAGCCTCACGAGCAGCTGAGAAATTAGTTGTGTTATACTACCAGCTATTTCCCAGGAGCTAACTGTGGGAGTTCTGTTGCTGCATGGCTAAAAGCAGGAATGGGAGGTTAGATTTCTAAGTGCTTCTACAGGGTTGAACTGAAGTTAGTAAGGGAAGGAAAGGTTGGTATAGACTAAATCATCCAACCTGGCTACAGGATGGCTAAAGATGTGTAGCCTTTGTCCAGCAACAGTATCTTGAGACAAAGCCTGGGAATCTCACCACTTATTTTTCTGTTGGGTTTGTTGTTGTTTCCTTGGTAGTTTATATGTCTGTCACCAGCCTGCCCAATACAGATTTGATGAACTAAAAGGAGTTACAGGATGGAGAGATGACAGACCCTGAACATGATTGTAGCCCTCCTGTTAGCAGTGCACAGCATGACTGCTATGCACAAGGTCACAGGTGGTGACTACAGCATCATGAAATGCCCCTTCACAGTTACATTAGATTTTGTCTGTGGTATCAACATTAGTTTATTCTATCAGCACTTATTTGATAAAATATTCCCCTGCAGACTACTTACTAAAGGTTTTTATATCCCTTTGATACTTGGTACAGATGAAAATGCTTTACCTTGAGGAGGTGCTATATATCTTGTTGGATATATTGCCATATTTGACAAAAAAATCTAGGATATTTTCTTTTGTGTTATCAGTAAACACAATACAGGACGCAGCTCAACCTGAATTTTCCGATGTCATCTAACCTAAATAATTACTTACCATTGCTTAATCCTTCTTAAATCATAATTACAGTTGCAAAATGCCTGGTCATTCTCAAAAGCAGAGAATTACTGGATTATGGTGGAGCATGGAGTGTGTCATGCAGTTTTAGAGCATGGCAGACATTTGCTGTACTATAATACAGAGACAACACTCTGCAGGGAAGCAGAAGAAAAACAAAACTGGTACTGCTGTGTTTCTCCTACAGATGGGAAAACTTATAGAATATTTTTTGATGAAAGGTGGTAACTGCAATTCATATTTGTAAATGCAATGTGTTGAAAATCTATGTGTCATTAACATAAAATGTTCAGGGACTACTTTTTTTTTTTAAAAGTTCTTTTCTTTCATTCACCTGTGAAATACATTCTGTGTCTTCAACTGCAGAGCGCATGACACAAGCAAGCACATTAGGAATAGCCAGCATGGGAATGAGAAGCATTGTGCAGAGCCAGCATCAAATGTTTTTGCACTTAGACCTCACTGGGAAGTGCAAAGTTCTCTGATAAAATAGTTTGTTTGATGAATATTTCAGTAAATTACAAAAGTCAGTATCTCTGGCTGTGGGTCAATATGACTTGCCACGAGAAGGTGGAAGTAATATCCATTGTAATTCTTCAAGACTTCACTACTGTTACTGCTACTAGAGAAAATGCAAACGCATAGTCAATAGATTTGGTTTGTTTTTACTAAATATTTAATTTAATAAATCTATCTTGTCTCATAACTGAAACAGTAATGAGAATAGTTATAATTTCTTCTAGCTTTAATTTTCAGGAATATAGTGTTGCTATGTACGTGTACTTAAATCTTCATAACAGAAAGATTAAATCACTAACGAAACTCTTTGAATGGCCAAGTAATAAAAGGGAAATATCAAAGTACACAAAAATAGTGTAAGACTACAGAAATCATATCATAAAACTAAAGAAAATTTGAGCATTATTTGTGTTGTCAGGCTTCAAAGGCTTCTTCAGCTCCCAAGGGAGCTCCATTCCCTATTATTACACCTTCGAGAATAAAGATTATATAATCCAAAAGATGTGCAATATTGGTGGTTAGAATTTTTGAGAAGAGTTAAATTGAGGCAAGATTGATTCTGTTTATCTCACTCCATTAACTTCCCCTGTGCTCCTTCAGTATTTTTAATCACACTGTTGACTAATTGCATTAATCACAATTTTCTATTGACGTTTCATTAAAAATTATATATATTTGACCTAAACTTAAGCTTGCTTATGACGAACTAGCTTATGTGCTACCTAGTTGGAATGAATAAATTAAGTCTTCCATTTATCCTGCAAGTAGTACAGGATGTTCAGGAAGGCAGGAGCCTTCAGTTTTAGAGAAATACTACATTGTCATCTGGTTGGTTCTGTTACCATCACGAAACTGCAGCTTTCCATTGTCCTCAAAGTTTGTCTGCTTCTCCTCCTTTTGCTTGGGGAGAAAGACACAGAATAGGAACTGTCTGCCCGGGGATGCTGTGCTCACCAAATCCTGGCAAAGATTTTCAGTCATTCCCGATAGGAGGCAGGAGCTCAGACTCTGTAATCAGGCAAACCTTAGGTAATGCTATTATCAAAGTGGTGGCAAACAAGGTTAATTATAAAAGCCTACTTTTGTAAGAAAAGTTATTTTACATAAAAGGTAAAGCATTTATCTTGATAGTAAGTATAAGCCAGGAGAGGAAAAGAACAGCGAGTAGAGGTTCATACAGACCTGCCTTACTAGTCTAGTCAAGTGCTTGACTCTTAATTATACAATGGCAACATCTTGATCCAATCTTTAAAAATAAACCTTTGCTCTTATCTACAACAAAAGAGATTATATTTACCAACATTTGCCCTACAGTGGTATTTTTGTAATATTATGTTCTGACTCAAATATTTGGAAATGTTCTAAAGCGAACATCGCTGGATCTCAGCTGTTGGGCAGACTGAGCAGCAGCCAGTGCACATGTAACAACCACAGCAACTCCAGCCACAACACATACTCAGTGTGTGTCTGGAATAGAAGAACATGTTTCAATCTGAGTTAAAAGAGAAGTTTCTATCTCCTATATTAGTTGTGTCTTTCATTGAATGAGACATTACAGCTTGACCTAAAGAAAGAAAATATTAAAATGCTACTGATTAATCTTACTATCATAAAGTGGTTGTTCCTGCTAGTAAAGAAGAGGACATTATGTTCTCCTGCAATATATTCTGTCCTTTATAACCTTCATAGCAAAATAGCCACATACAAAAATAGAAACTGTATGGTTTACTCATGTCCCTTCAGTGTTTATATTTCTCAAAGGGAAAGCAGAGGATGATAACCAAGAATATTGGCTGATAAAACAGCTTGGTTAACAGTCTGTGATATTATACTCTCTGTGGTTATCACCAAATTGCCAAAAGCAATATCTAATCTTGACTGGAAAACCAAAAAAGCTGGAGAAAAAAAGTGTGTCATTTTCTGAGATGAAACAATTTGAGTCACCCCTGGAGGCTGAAGAAGTGAACATTTCCTTGTGCTGCTACAAACATTTCTCAATTGCCCCCAAGTGTACTAAGCTAGTGAATATTATCAAGACTAATAACGTCCACAACTAAGCAAAGTTGCACATACAAATGCTTCATTCCATAGTATCCCTCACGTCTACAAATCATCAGTAAAAATAATGTTCATTTTCTGATATATTAATTTTTTAGAATATCAGAAAGCCTTAGATATGTTAACTTATAAATTAAACATTTTTCACTTCGACTAGTATTATTTGGTGTCTTCTCCAATGGGACATCTACAGTTTCAAAACATATATGGAAGAGGATGTAAGCTCTGATGACCACATTAACTTCAGCTTTACCCAAATGTGTTGTTCCTGCCTGCATTAGCATTTTGTACATTAAAATGATATGGCTTTTTGAAAATGTTACCTACTATTTGGTTTAAATACTTCATTTTACAAGAGTGAACAGAAGAATTCGTGAATGCATTTTCCAAATTTGAGAGATTTTTAGCAAGGACACATGAGATTGTCTTTCAGAGACCACATACGGTGCAAACAGACTATATGGGATCAATAACAATGCTTTGCCTATCATTATCTATGCTGGCACTCTTTCTAGTGATTCATTTTCCATGCTTGTTCAGTCTAAAGCTTCCCAGGGGTGGAGACTGCTGGCTGTACTCATTTAAAGATAGTGGCTATCATCATTATCATTTAAGAATTAATTGTTTGTGATATACACAAATTAAATAAATAGGGCTGCGTGGTTCTTGAATGTTGAACTGGTTTTAGTTCCCAGAATGACAAATGTAGGCTGACTTCTTTTCTTTGAAACTACACAGGATGGATGCATTAAGTTTTCCTTTAATGACAGATCAGAATTCATCTTCTCTCTGACTACTCATACAGGTGGTGGCTGAAGACTTTTACAAGGTAGACAGTAATTCTATAGTTAGTTCTCACATTCACTTCAAACAAGCTGGTTTAGAAGCCGTGTGCTAATATTGATGTTAAACTATTCTCATGGAGCACAAATTGTCACTGCTCTTCACCTTCACTCTTTAAATATTTCACAGAGTATTGCTCCTCTTTGTCTTAGGGTGACATGAAAGGCAAATTGTCAGTAGAGTCTAACCAGAGTAACAAGCTGTAGGTTGCACCTTTGTACATTTAAGTAGTTTTATGAGTCCAGTTCTACTGAACTACTTAGGACAGCACCAATATTCAGAAAAGTGCTATGTTGAATCCTGCAACACCTTTACTCACACTCTTATTCTGCCAGTCCTGGCTCAAGTAGTTCTCCAGCTATGGTTCCACAAAGCAGGATGCTGGCAAAGTTATCAATTTGCTGATAATTCCAGACCACTCTGCTCAGTGACGTAAGGCAGATTAAGACATGGGGAAAAAAAACAGCTCAGGATTTAAAAGCCTTGTTCATCCATAGCTGCCAGTAGGTGGGTGCTTTTTCAGGCAGAGCAGCTGCTGGGAAGTCCTTCTTATGGTGGAAAAAAAAGCTGAATCTCAAGTTTTCAGCTCCTTTTGCAAATACAGTGTTAGGCTGCACATCGCTTCTGCTGCTGTAATTTGTCAGCAGAGAGAGAGGAGTACCCTCTTACACCATGATTTTTATGATATTTTTTTCTTGCATTTGAACAGCTTTATCTCATCCTTCCAGGTTTTGACAGGCAGTTAGGCAGCAACTTGCTATTTAAGATAATTTCTTTTGTAATTATCCTAAGTGTTACAGCACTCTACAATTATTCTTCTTATGAGATAATTTATTATACTAGAGAGAAGTTTTGCTTTAAGGAAACTAATAATAATATCAGAGAACACTACAGCAACACTGAACATGTCTGTTTTGTTAGACCACAGTATCTTGGGATGGAGATAAGCTTCTTTGTGTACAGAATGGAGAAAAAGAAGGTCGTGGTTGGACCCAGTGGATTGAAGGAGATGAAATGCACCTGGTAAGATCATGTAACAGGTTCTAAATGCCACTCTATTAAAATGGTTAGATGTAATACAGCAGGCCATGTGCTACGTTATCTTGGGTTACTCTGACATAATTATGTATTGGTGCAGCATTTGACTTGTTTCTAAAGCAACGATTTCATTTGGAGCCATTATGCTTTTATGTCCCTTACAAAGACTGGCTGATTTCAAAGCAGTGCTCTTTCTGTGTTAACTGTCTGTCCAGACATACCAGTTTGAAATGTTTACACTGAAGAAGACATTTAACAGAATGTCCTTCATACAGTCTGTGAAATACTCAGTATGGGAGCTGGTGAAATTATGCATCCAACAATAAGCCATAAGGGGAAAATACTCCATTGTTCTTTTAAAATAATTACAGTCCAGGCTGCATTATAGCCTAGAGAACTAAAACAGCAATTAAGTTTTTGAAATGTCATGTTCTTTCAGATCATCATTTTTATCTTTCTAAGTTGACAGGACCTGAAAGAGGATGCCTATTATTTTCTCACATAGCTCTTTATAGCATCCTTACTCTCATCAGTGTGGGTAAAAGGCAGTCTTCCTGCTGAGATAATAAAATCCAACCTCCATTTCTGTTCATTGTTCAGTACTATTAGCATTCAGCAGTCTAAATGGATATTCTCTAAATATTCAAATCAGTGGCAGAGTTATGAAATCTTTGCTAAAGTATCCCAAACTCCTTGTTACTAAACACAATTTTCAGGAAGTACTGGAAGTCCCAGAAACCAGTTCAGGAAAGGAATGTATATGACATATCTTGCCATCTGGACTACATACCTGATATAATGCAGGTAGGGAGAAAGTTACTGCATAAGTGAGCACTTTATAGCTGAGCTCATGGGCTCACTGAAAGTACAGGGGAGCAGTAAAAAGAAAACTTAAGAATTTCCTGTGTATACATACTCCCTCTATCTATATAGAAACACACTACAGTATTTCCAGACTACCTCCCAGCATCACCACAGTTGGTGCCCTGACACCAAGCATCAGCCCTTTCAGATTCTCTGCTGGCAAACAGGTTGTAATTAGCCAGACAATGTCTGGCCTAGTTCAACTTACATCCTGCTGCACTCAATCATACACATCTGTACACTCATCTGCACGTATATGAAGCAGTAGCACTACTTGCTCTTGGATTTCTCTGTATTGGCATCCTGCTTTCTGTCCCTTGCCAGCTCCACAGCCATTACTTCTTCCCATTTCCTGTCCCCAACACCAATTTATTTAGCCCAAAGTTCTGCTACCCTTACTCTGATACATGCTCTAGCCATACAACCTAGCCATGGATGTCCAGGCCAGACCACTTTCTATACTTGACCCTGTCAAAAGTTTCATTGTAGAGGTCATTAATTCAGATTCAGTTGCTCGAACATATGTGTCTAGTGCCGTTTCGAGTACCATAAGGTAACCTGACTGATCTGAGGCTGCTTTTTCAGAAGGCTATGAAGAGTTCTGTATTCTATAATACCTGCCAGCTCTCACAGACATCCATGCACACATTGGCACTTATACAATTTATTACAATCTGTCTCCCATGTAGACAACAGTCAGTTCATAATTACTTCATGCAAAGGAAGTAACCAAGTATTTTAGAGGCCAGTCCCCAATATTTCAATTCTATCACTTTTTATATTTCATTAACTTCAAAAGATGTCCTCTCTATTTCTCTGAATCCTTGTTAATGTAACTCTCTATTAAACATACAGTAAGAGAGTCCCATTTAGTATCATATTTTTGACCAGCTAAGATTACTAAGTGCTGTACTCTTCAGAGTCCTTTGATACAATGGGCAGTTACTTCTAAAAAATTGATACTTCGATAGCTTTATGATTCTATTGAACTTTATACAATGAGCCAAGTGTTAATTTAATTCTTTCCACAGTTCTGTGGAAAGTAGTACCACATCCTTGAGTAGTTTATTGCCTCCTTTTTTCTCCATTTCATTCTGTGGCCTGTACTTTGTGGTGTTTTTTTCCTCCTTAGATTCTATTTTATGTGAGTGACTTATCTGACCATTCTCCATTTCCTTTTCAGTTTTATTGTCCTTTTCTATTGTATTGATTGTTTCTGCTCTGTAGGTCTTTGTCGCTGTCAGCAGATCTCTTAGCCCTTATTGCACACTCCTTCTTCCAGGTTACCGATAAAGAAGTGAACAAAACAAGCCCTAACTAAAATCCCTGTGTCAGTCTGCTTGTTTCATCCATTCATGAAGCACTGTCTCTTACTAGGGACTAGCAGTGTATGCCAATAAGGCTATTGGCTCAGTGTAAGGTTTTTTAAATACATCATTTTATCAAAGTCCCCCATAAGAAAATGTGCATAACTGTACAGGAAGTCTTACACAAAGTCTTATCTTGAAATAAAAATTACAACACCTGTGCTAGGTCATACATAACGTTTGTTTTTATGTCCCTTAAAAAGTTCCACCTCTTTTTCTTCTTCTTCCACCAAAACCAGTCAAGACCTCCACACATCCCCACGCATACTGTGTGCACTTCTCAGGTCTAACTTAAATAGTTTCAGCAATGGAGAAGATCAAACTGCATCTTCAGTGAGGTTAGGTAAACAATAGTAAGCCTCGCAAATCACTGCCCAAACTGAAACATCATTGCACCTGCTTATGCACAGTTCACGATGATCCAGTGACTCGCAAGTAGGGATTTTTGAAAAGTTCTTATGGGACACAAAGGAACAGCAGACAGCATTAGGCACCCAGTATGGTCAAGTTCGGTCGAAACTCACTGCTGTGCTGTGATTTATAGACCTAGCTGTACGCAACTGCCTGCGCTTTTCTAGCCATTATCATCCTGTTACTAGAGTGGGCTTTCAATTGATTTCTGTGTTTGTAGGCTTGAACTACCAGTCATCAACATACAGATTCAGAACTCGTTAGTCAAATCCAGTAACTTCTTTGTGTGTCTAAAATAGAGCATGTCCATTTCAAAGACCTAAGCAGTTGCACACACTGCAAATAGAGAATAATGCACCAGGAACACATTTGGTCCTTTAAGATCTGAGATCCCAAAATAACTTCTCTCACTCCACCTTTCACCAGAAAAGAAACCCAAACCAGCTGGTTTCTTTTAGTATTAAAAATAGTCTAAAATATGTGCAAGCTACCTAATCTAAGTTGATAGAAAATTGTGGATTCTAATTAAGTTGGACATACACATGAAGGTATAATGCATGTGTCCTATGTAAAAGTTGTATTTTTAAATTATTTTCTCTTCCTAGGAAATAAGAGTGTGTGGAGTCAAGTGTAAGCAGGTCTTTAAGAAGGTACAGTGAGTCTACAGCTGATACAGAAGTGAAGAACAGTGGAATTTACAGACCTACCACCAAATCTCCAAATGCAAGTAATGAACATCATCAGTGATGTGAGCAAATACAGAAATGAAGATCACATTAGAACTGCATAGTTAGAATAAAATATTTTTAACACATCATTTTAAAGAAATAACTGCAAATAAAACTATTTTTAGAAATGCCAATTAAAGACACTAAACACTACCAATGTGTGCATACCATAATTCTTGACTATACCAAAATAGGACCATTTGGTATAAAACAAGATATGGGAGTTTAAGACCTTATAAGCTCATTTTTTACTTACACTGGAAATCACCGATCCATAGCCTTAGAAAGAGGCCTTCAGGTAGTCTTGTTTTCAGATGTTACATTGTAGTTGTAAGGAAGTGAATGAGAGTGTATGTGGCTTACACTTAAATCCTGGTTTCACAGAAGCCAGTGACAATTTCACCATCAGCTCCAGTGGAGCAATACTTCACTGAAAGTATTCTGCCAAAAATAAAAAATCTGATCTCTCAAAAAAATTAAAGGTATGGATCGATAGTCTGGAAAAACAGTATATACAGAAGTATGGCCAAGGAGCATTTTTTTTCTAAACTCTTTAGCCAACATCTGCCCATTCATTTTTTTTTTCTTACTCTGGAGAAATTAATAGTAAGTTCACTGCTAGAAACTATATGCTTGCACACACATCACACAAAAGATATAATGAGCATTGCTTTGTACAAGATCATTTGGAGATTTTTTGCAACTCGTCACAGTCATGTTCTCATGCAGGTGGAGTGCGTAACAAAGCATTGGCCAAGCAGTTTCCAATGCTGATTTGACCACTAGTTATAGTAATTGTAATTTGCAAACCAAATTGTCATATTTTCAGCCTATCAACACACAGGATATACAATTAGCACCACCACTTCACATTAAGTTCAAAAAGATACAAGGATACAGGGTGCCTGGTTAGCACATGACATGGTATTACAAATCTCTCCTGTAATAACTGTTATTAGCCATTTTCAGGGACTTAATCAGTGGGGAAGTTGCTATGGCAGAGTCTGTGGTGCTCTGATGTAAGAACCTGCCTTTCCCTACTCTGCTGCAACTCCTGCGCATAGCATTGCTTTTGCCTTCTTTTGGAGCCCAGCACTGAGACTGAGAGAAATATTAGACATGTAAATGGGAACAAATACTGCCATTCTCTGCTAACCAGGGACAGTTTTAAAATATGCACTATTTTTAAGCCTGTTTACAAAAGCAAGCATCCTGATCTAACATGAAGAAGTGGAGGTTTAGAAACAGTTATTATAAACTATGAAGTTAGTACAATAAGGATGATAAACTTCCTGAACTACGGTGTTGCAACCATAATATATATGCTGTGAGTGTAGCACCAAATGTCTTGTAATGGACATCTAATTCAATTTTGTAAAGTTTTGGTTCACACTTTACATCAGAGAGTACAGAGAAAATATTGTGCATGAAGACTAAAGCATCCCCATGTGATAAACTGGTGAAAAATAGTCGCTGTCCATGTAAATGCTTGTGTTACTCTTGCAACAGCTGTGGCACATACTACTTAAAATTACAGACATATGTAATGCAACTGTTTAAGTTCCCTTGTAATTTTTTTCTTGGCAACACATAATACTCATGCCTAAAGAAGATTCTGGGATTAATACTTGAACCTACTCAGCCAGATGCACACAGAAGCTGTTTTTCTCTCATGGAAGCATGTTAGCCATCTAGCTCTGTTTCCATAGCTAAATGGGTGTCCCTCCTGACTGATATACAGACCAGCAGTTAATGCTGATTGTTTTCTTGTAGTTCAAGTGGGACAGGTCAACACTGGTTACAGTTAAATAAGATAGAAAGCTTGTAGAGGAGGGAAAAGGATCAGAAGCGTGTATCTCGGGTTAAAAATATAGTTCTGCTTAAGTGAAATTGCAAATAGCTGTCTACTTAAAATGTTATTTATCACTTTACACGAGGTTGGGATATCCTAGTTGCCAAATTTCAGTGCCTCAGTCATTTGTTTTTCTTGAAAGTTTATTGGACACAGAAACTTATATCCTTCAAGCTTCTAAATTATTGACTTCATAACCATGCACACCCTCCAGATATGTCTCAGCCCCAAGGAAGGCAAGAGAACAATGGAAAATAAGGAATGAACTCCAACTTCTCATTTATAACAGATCTTCATTTTTTCAGACCACCTATATTTTCCTTCTCATATGAAAATTGAAACTACATAATATGGTTCACACCACTATCCACAATTAAAGCTTGAATAATTATTTTAATGTTCAGAACTGAGACCTTTTTTGAAATGCAGTTTTCCTTCAATAGAATTTGGCAGTTCATAGCACTTAATTCACCATTTCTAATTTTTGCCTGCAGCTTCCTGCAGACTTGTGTAACATTCACAAACTCTTTTTGCAGAAGGTCATAAATGGATCAATTAACATCTACCTAAGAAAATCCAATTGTTAAAAGCTATTATTATTGTAATCAAACAGACAGCTTGTTCCCTTTGGGTCATTTGGTATAACGGCAAATTTAGCACTGTACTAATAACTAATGTCTTAGCAACCAGAAACAATATAACCTGCTTCTGATTATGGAGAAAAGGCTAGCTCAGGAAGTACTTCCACAGTTCACATACATAAAATACAGAAACTTTGGAAATATTTAACTTTGAATACATTCTCTTCAAATCACCTCAGCTGCTTGTCATTATAGGTGTAACCTCTTATCTCTACTGCAGCAACCATTTCCCTTTGAAAAGGAAATTATGTTCGTTCATTGCTTCCATGATGATGCTCTCCAAACAATCCATGTAAAATTAGCTATGCTGTTTCCATAAACCTTTAAGAACTTGTTATCATAAAATGTAATTTAAAACTTCCTCCACAAAATAGCTGCTTACTGAATATATAACATTCAACAATTACATGACAAACATCATCCTCCTAAACTACTTTCAAAGCTACTTAGTAGCCAAGACCTTCACAGTGAATTCATATCCAGATTTGCTTCCTACTCAGGAATGAAACTTCATATTAATTTTTTTGATCTTCCACATAATTTCACCTATGGTTTGCCAATAACAGCCTGTATTTCTGCACAACTGCATTACTTCTAGATAATGGACATTTTAAATTTTGTAAGGAAAGACCAGTGCTTACAGCAGCAGTGTGAATGGAAAAGCAAAAAGGTGCATTTCACCATGCCTAAAAGTTAAATCCAGTCTTGATATTATTCTCAATCCAGAAAACTCTAGGTGACGAAAGCTGAAGAATGAATTAAGGCCAATATATTCCATAAGCATGATTGTTCTTCTTCTTCATTTCCCACAGTTTGCGGGGTTTTGTTCATTTTCTAGGTGAGTATGATCTTCTGAAGATGCCTGGGGAACTCACTGCCACGTTTATAGTCCTGTGGCTTTTCAGTGAAGGGCATGCACAGAAAGAATACATACTTGCAGTCTTCATAGCACATGAAAACATGTTGTGCATATGAAGTTTCAGCTTTATGGAAGAAGTAGAGGGATAACCATGTTTTTAGCAAGCATGGTACAACAGAGCAAAATTCAGAGCCTGAAAGTTCAGGATGGCCAAACTTCCTGTGAAAACTGAAGCAGCAATGTGTAATTACAGCTATGATCAACCTGCTTAGCACTGCTGAAGATACAGTGAATTAAACAAACATTAGGCATAAACCAAACTTAATCTACCTGAGGTATGTAACAGTACTATAGCTATGAACTCATCCAATTTTTCTCAGATACTCACCTGATTTTTCCAGGAAAAAAAATAATTTTGGTTTGATAATGTCAGCTTCAACCTTCTGCAACATTGTTGAAATATTTTGTGCAAATCTTTTTCATTATAAGCTCTCTGTACTTAACATATGTCTACTTCTGAAATGCATCCATAAGTTTGGATTTGCATCTCTCTCTTATCCTGCTACTTTACTCCTTCTCCATAAATGCAGTCCTTTCTTCCTCCTAACTTCCTCCTATTGCCCTTGAAGTCAACAATCTCAATGCTTGGCAACACACTGCCCTCTGTTCTAGGATTTAAGGTAGCAGATGGCAGCCAACATCATTCAACAAGGTGTTTAAATCCTAATGAGGAAAAGTCCAAAGAGAATACTTGTTGAGAAACCACCAGAAGCAACTGGAATATACTGGAGGACCTAGGAAATTCACTGAGTTTACAGAAATCTTTGTTAGCATTGCAGGGAGGGGACAAGCTAACACTGAGGTGGGTCTTTTGAGATTCACTTCACTTTTTCAGATTACACATCTGACTCTCCTGCTTCACAGATATAAGTGAAAGATATTTCATTCACATGTTGTGAAGACAATTCTTTTTTAGGAGGTAAGAAAACTACTAAGACCCTTTTCATGGCATGAAAGTTAGGAAATATCAAATTCCTTACCAGAATTATAAAAACATTTATTTTAAACTTCACCATGCTAAACTAAGGTTCCAATCACTTTAGTCAGTTCTAATCATACTGTATTAGTAGTATTAAACATTCTTACAGGTTTAAGTAGTAAAGTGGCCACTGTCTCACAGTGGAAGCAGTTTAAGAGGCTCCTCACAGAAAGGACACTTCTGGGTCCTGTACTTCATCTTCTCTTCAACCTATTATAGCAATAAACGTCTAGTGTGACCCTCAGCTGCCTTTTTCAAGGTATTTGTGATTGTTCACCATCTGATCTACCCACATCATTATATAACAAAACCAGGGAAAGGATTAATTCAGGTTGTGTGCTTATAACATGCAATGATTAAGAAATAAGGCTTTCAGAGACTAGAACATGAGAGAGGTTTCAGTATGATTTGAAAAGCATAAAGTATGTGCAAATGCAAAGGATCAGGTACAGAACTGAAGCCCTTTGTAGCAGTGTGATCTGTAAAGGAAACAGAAGGTCTTTTAAGAGTAAAAGGAGAGGAAAGGGTGAGAAAGAGAGAAGAAAAATTAGCAGCACTAATGTTTTCTAAGAAGTTGATTGTGTTTGATCTAATAGCATACTCTTTACAGTTGATACTTTCATTTGGAAAATTGTTTTCTGTTTTCTATGAATAATGAAAAACATATATATTCATTTTAGTGGGGCAAATAATGGTATAAAACCTTTATCTCACTACTTGAAGACTGGATATTTGATATGAGTGCAAATCTAATCTAATCTATGCAAAATACATGTATGTCTAAGGACTTAATTTTTTATTTCTGTATTCCAGAAATCCAGAATTTTTTAATAGATACCAAAATATTTTGCCAGCACATAAGAACACAAATTAAACCAGATTCTACTACCTAAAGAGGTATTTTAACACTAATGAATATTTTGAAATGAATGGTATTAATTAATCTTCTGAAATGCCTTTAATGATACTAGAGCATTTAATCTTCAGATATGTTCAGTAGTGCCATGTATGCAGAACACCGGCCTTTGTGATTTCCACATAATATGACTAACATTATACTACAATGTTGTCCCAGCCTTTACTGCTCTGTAGCTCAAGCCAGAATATTATCTCTGTATTTAACAATCTTCACCATAGTTTTCTTTCATAAAACTCTCCAGTCACTTTTGGGATCAATGTAAACTTTTGACAAACACAACAGACTCTCTCAGTTGTTGAGAAAACACCTCTTTTTCTTTGCTTGAACCTGCTACCTGCTATTTTAATGTAATTCCTCATAATTCTTGTACTGCAAGAGATACCAAACGGCCATTTCCTATTTTGTCCATGCCACTTGGATCTTCTTTACCCCTAGTATCTCAGTAAGATAAGTGTTCTAACAGAATCAGGGGCAATAGGCTGATTCCAGTGTATAAACTTGATGGTTTTCATTCCTAAAGGCTTTTGTTTAAAACACCAGAAGATCACAGCGTTCCCATTTCTGTCCACGCCAGTGAAATACTCCATGGAAACACATGGACTAAGAACAACTCTTCCAATCTAATCCATGGAAACCAGAATTGAAGTAAGAGGTAGGGTTGCAGTCTATGTTTATGCAACAGTCCAACTATGAAAGATGGGAAAAAATTGCTTAGTGTGATTTATATAACAGTTTTATTGTAAAATAAGCACGAGCAGGCTGAATGGCAAATCCTTTGTAACAAGAAGGTGCATTAGACTCCTAAAATGGAGTGAGCAGTAGAGGGTAAAGGTCTACTGGCATGGCATGAGCGATGTGCTCCACTGCATATATCTCCTTTCATCCATGTCTTTCATTCAGTTGACTCTACTATATTAAATTTAAGTGGACAGTAAAAAGCAAGAGTTCTCTTGTACAACATTAATAAAACTTCCTAGTGTGTATCATATTCTACTGTATTCTTTTTTGGACAGTTTCGTCTGTAATTGCATAACAGATTCATGGCTATTCATCCTTTCATCCACTATTAGTAACACATTTATCTTGGAATACTACCTATGTGGTACTGCTATTTCTATTTTAAGGCGTTTTTTAACCTCAAAGCAAATGTTTATTTAGGTAATTTACTCCTGTCTGGCAAAAGTGCACACACAAGTAGAATTCCTTCAGTACCATGTGTTTTATTACCAGGGCAAACACTTTCTCTATATCAATATCTGATAATAAGCATCCACACGGAACACTTAAGCAGGATGGCATTTCAGTTCTTCACCAGTCCCTTCAATAGGACTGCCTGAAGATTAGGTTTCTACGCCATGGAGGCAGAATAAAATTCCATCTTTTAAGGGCCACGTTCTTCTTAAAGGAGTCGTGGCAAGAAGGATGAGAAACGGTCTGTGGTTATTGACTCTACAGTTATTTATATAACAAGAGACTATTTATCTGGTGGTACAACACTATTCTAATGCTGAGCAAATTAAAATGACAATAATGTGACAAGACCATTTCAAATTTAAGTTATTTTATTTAAATGTTCAGCTATTTGGTAGTTCAAGATTGAAGCAGAAGCATGAGCAGTTAGTTATGGGTGCATAAGCATCATAAAGTAGCGAATTTGTTTGTGCCTGTGCAGAAATACACAGAGCATGATTATCAGCAGTAAAATGCAAAGATGTGCCATTCTTAAAAATGCTTTTATCAGCATTGTGGAATCACTTCAAGAGCTTTCCTGTAGCTGTTTGGCTGGCCTTTCTTGCCCCTCCCCTTTCTGCTACACAAAGCCACAGTTCAGAGGTGCTAATGCTAAATTGTACTGGAATCTGAAGTTAACATTTAAACTGAAAGGTCCCTCTCTGTCCTGATTCAGTTTGCACTGAATTTTTCTCAAGCACTAGTTCATGCACTCACTACAAAAAGGAGGTATTTATAATGCAGTGCATTTGCTTTATAATTTGTTAGGGCTTAGAACCATAGCATATGGGGCAAGCTCACTGAAATTTAACATTCAGTCAAATGCAACAAGACTCACAGCAGTTCATTGCTCCCCTTCTCTAATTCTAAATCAGCATGATTCAATTTATCTTTTCTTACCAAGACACTGATGCTTATTACCCATAACCATTACCATTTCCAACACTTCTTTCCAGCTGGGCATGTTAAGGGCATGTAGAAGAAGTTAACACATTTCAGCAGTACTTCTGTGAAATGACTGTGTGATCTTTCACTCATCCTGTCAAGAAACATGCTGCCATTCTTTATGCTGACATTTCCAAGTTTATTTTTGGAGAGGAAAAGGGGAGAAAAGAGCCATTTTATATATGTTACAGCAACACAGCAAAGAGTTTACCCAAATACACTACCAAGCAGCTCCTTCAAGCACTCATTTTTAGGTACAACAATGTAGTTCATTGTAATGCAGTCAGCCCTCTCCACTCTATCACTGATACTGGAGTTCAGAGATCCTTAATTACTCAGGACAATCCTTAAGGGCAACATATGGTCTAAAATACCAATAGCTAGAAAGCTGGTCATCACTACTCCTTTATTCCAACACATACGTTCCATTATTTCAAATATAAACAGATACTTTCTCAGTTCCTAAGAACTGCTCACAGATTACTCCAAAAGAATTCTGAAATGATTACTTGTGAGTTTTAGACCTATTATAACTAAGAAAGAGCAGAAAGCACAGAACAGGCTTTCACAACACTACAGCAGTAACACATCATACCAACAACTTCTGAGATTGACTTCAACCAATCTCAGACATGGGGGCTGACTTAGGAGCTAGACAAACAAGAACTGTAAGCTAATTTTCACACCGTCCTAAACGATGCAGAAACAGATGACTCATTCCCTACCAAGCAAAACAGAAAATAAGTAGAACATCAGATTTCCATAGCAAAATAATCTCCCAACAGTCTGGTTCCAGTTCCTCAAGGACCGAAACCCTCCAAATTTCCATTAGAAACTTTCCTTGTCTTCTTTTGTGCAATGGAACACAAGGCAAATGTCTCCCAAAAACATGTGCAAGATTATTTCAGAGAATATTTTTTGCAACATATGTACAATCCTTTATAATGCATTTTTCTCACACAGCAAGTCTGCCTTGTAGATACTTGAAGTATCACATTACACAAAATTCCATTTCTGTTTCCAACTCCCAGCATGATGGCATATATTTTTTACAATATTTCCAAATGTATTTTGGTGACCAAAGAAACAAATAGGAACTTAAACTGCCAAAGGTCACCTAAAACTCTTACCAGGTGCTCAACTGTTACTTAAAATACCTAATAAATACCTAATTTGCTTGAATATCATGTGGATTTTTTTAGGAGAGCCTTTTTCCCTCATCAACCACATAAATGCTTTGAAAAGCCGGCCCAGTGTCATGCAGCACTTCCCACTCCATCTTCTGTAATTTTAGGAACTTCTAGTTGCCTTCTCAGTCACATATTCTCCTAAAGTGAATGGTTTTCAGTACAAAAACCAGATCAATTTGGATTAATCAGATTCTCTCATCAGACACTAAAGTTTGAAGTAGGAATACCTAAATCTTACTGAAATGGAGACAAATGTAGAGTATATCCCCATTTAAAACAAATAGCATTGTTCTGCTTTTAAGTCCCCCTTGCACACTGAAAATAAGAAAAGCCCCATCACAATAAAATCATCAATAGCAAAATAAATACAACTTTCAATAACAGAGCTGACCAAAGGTTCACTACACTTCATGTCTGAAGCATAAAACCTCAAGACACTGGATCATGTACCTAAATACAGGATGGCAGACTTCTTATCTTGCCTGGTAATTCCTCTTCCTAAAAATGTCAGTATAAATTAAGAGAAAAAATAAAGGTAATAGGTATCCACAGAAAAGGGCACTTATCATAAGAGGTATTTATTTGTGAAGTTACGCTCTTCCTGGACTCGTTACAACTTTTTTTGGAGTGCGTTGTGTGCTGTTGTGCAACATGTGCATTCCATAGCATAAAAAAACCATTAAGGAAATAGCTTGGGTGAAGCAAAAAGATTTTCCTTTCTTCACATTCCTTTCCTTTCTCCACATTCCTTTCCTTTCTCATGCAAGTGGTTCTTATTTTTAGAAGATTCAGCCTTGTAAAGCTGTACCATGGGGCATTTTTGGTGCTGATTTGCTGATAATTTGCTCTCTTTACAATGAAAGTATTTGCTGAAATAACACTTTTTTCATTCTTTTTATTTTTCCTTGAAAGGATAACAAAACTACCTGCAATTGCACCAATGATTTCAAAAATACATTATTTCCATGTTTAAGATCAATGCAAATATTTTTACTTGTTGTAATTAAATATCTAAATTCAGTCTACTCTCTGCATTGTAAAGGTGCCTGAATGGGATTCTGCAAGGTACTGAGATCTCTACCTTGATACGGAAACTATTAAAACACAATGCTATCTACTGACAGAGAGCAAAAAAAATATGTAAATGTTCTGTCTGGATAAAAGGCAGATTACTCAGCTGCCTCCATGGTCAGACACTAATGAAACATATTAATGGGGGGAAGAGAAACAGTTGTGGGCTGCTTTTGATAAAGCTGAACTTTCAAAGCATCCCATTAGACACTCAGTCCAAGGAGTGTTCATTTAATGGGCACTATATAAAAGGCTATAATAATTATACTATGTCTTCTTTGAAACTTAAGGTATCCCTGATTGCCACGCAGTAATATAACCTTTAGTCACAAGTGCAGGATACATCACTGAACAGAGATAGCAATCAGCCTTCACGGGCAATGAGCATATTCCAATGACTGGCAGGCAGAAAGCAGTTTCACAACGGTCCATTAGCAGGACTCATGTACCTGCCAACCATGTTGTACTTTGCCACTGCCACTGTTCAACATGGTGCTATTTGAATCCTTAGGACTGCTGGCTGAAGATGTAGCTGTATGAGTCACAAGGAGGAAAAGGGATTATTTCTCCCCCTCTCATGCTGAATATAGTTATAACAGACATTTTTCTGTCTTTAGATGTCTATTGCAATCTCTTGATAACAGAGCTAATTCAGGTAGCAGTCTTTTTCCCAAAGAGTTCATCTCTCAACTGGGAAGCAATGGAGACAATACCTTGATAAGCAATACACTGTATTTTCCCTGACAGGGTTGTCTTTTACTAGCAACAAAGGCAATGCTAAACTCCATTCTAACAGATATATAGCTTACCGCAAAGAATTCTGCTTATGTTTGGCAAGTTAGAAAAAATTACCTAGATGTCTATATTTTTACAAGTAACACATTTCATTTCAGCACAGGACTTTGTTTTTCCAGTGAGACTCTGGATAAGGAGTCCAATGGTACTTAGGAAATATGATATTTCCCAGCTCAAGCTCTTTTTTTCATGGTTGCTATCACAGCGGCCAAAGTTGACACTTTACTTGCACTGCTGTCACACATCTGATGGTCTGCTTGTTGATAAAAAGGAGATATTTGTTTCCATGTTGGTGTTTTTCTCTGCTCAAACCTCCTATCATCTGGAAATTCCCATACAAACAAGGTGAAGCCAAACAATTAATAACTACAACTTCAAATACAGCTTGAAAGGGGCAAGTGGGAAAAATCTGTAGAGATCAGTCTGGCTACTTTCATCCTGCACTAATTCCCAAATAGTTTTAGCAAGACAGAGGTAAACATTGTTGTTCTGCCTTCTTCATTCAGCTTCCTTAAGTTCTTTTTGGCAACATTCTAGGTAAGCTGTTATACTAATTACATAATGGATTACATATAAAAATATACTTTTACATCCATCAATAAAGACTTTCTTTCCTTCCTTCTCTCTTTCTTTCCTCCTTTCTCTCTCTCTATCTCTCTCTCTTCCTTCCTCCCTTCCTTCCCTCCTTATTAACCCAGTTAGTATATGGAAAAAAACACTGGTATAGTTCTCCCCATTTCTAGGAAGCTTTTAATGGAAATTAGGAAAAGTAACTTTCAAATACTGTCTTAAAAGTAACGCTCCTAATCAATTGGTTAGGTTAACTTGATTTTCACATATAAACTAGAGAAACCTATAATCATGAATCCTTTTTCAATCTGACATTATATTTAGGCCTCAGTTTTTCAATTTGGATATCACCTTGTTCAATTATTTTTCTCTTTTTTTTTTTTTAATCTTCTCATGAAAGACAGTCTGCCATTCTGTTATATCTATATACCTATATCTATATCTACATCTATACATTTTCTTCTAAAATACACATCAATTCCCTATTTCAATTCAGACAACCAGTGGCAACATCAATAAATCAGATATAAATGATCCTTCCTCCTGCTTCACATGCGTATGCTTCCAGTTCCTGAAGCCCCATGGTATCACTGCTAGTAAGAACCTATCCTGGCAGAGGTCTGGAAGAAATCTTAATTTCAGCAATGTGTCCTGAGTTATATTGCTTAGCCCACCACCAATGGTTCTTAAATTGACTGATTACATACATGCTTAAAGAGCCATCTTGCAGCATCAGCTGTGTTGCATTTGCATTTTTAGTAACACAGATTATACCAGTTCATTTAACGGTATCAGACAATATTTGGATTTTTTGAATTACATTTTTTTAGAGATCACTATAATTACCTTAAATGCTATTTCTATGAAATAACTGCAAACTTAAAGCCAGACATTCACCACAAGAAAAGCTACTGCTACTACAACAAATTATTTTCTAATAAGTTCCAGGATGTACTGGAGAATTAAGCACTAGTTTAGTTTCTCAAATAGGATATGGTAGATTGAAGCCAGAGATTTTCCCACAGCAGGAGTGCTGTTGTGGAGCTGGAGATGCAGGCAGAAAAGAATAACCGTACAGCACTGTAAGAGAAATAAATTTATGAGATTTACAACACAGACCATCCCTTAATCAATAGGAAATAGAGATTTATGCCTGTGTTCTAAGAGATCTGCAACAACGCAGGATCACAGCATTCTGTTACCCAGAAGATTTTGCTTCTGGGTTACTGAGCTAGTAATTTTTTCTAGCTGAAGCAGTAAAATGGATTTCTGGCAAAAAGAAAGCATTCAGGAAATAGATACAGTCACCTATCCAGGAATTTTCCTAGGACTAGGATAACAGTTCTGTAACTGCTCTGCACTGGTAGCAATATAGTGAAAGAAAACAAACAGGCAGAATATTATTGTCTTTTTTTCTCAATATATCTGGACCTAATCTACAGTCCTCCTGGGCCAGTGGCTTTATGTCCTTAAGGGTATCACAAGAATGGTTTTAATCTTTTTCTAAATGGCTACAGTGAATTCAAAATTGTGCAGTAATTGCAACAGCTGATATGACTTTTTCTGTTGATCTGGATTCTAGAACTTTCAGAAAAATCTTTCCATCATGAAATTATACCACTTTTGAGGTATGTGAAAACTTGAGGTCTAAGATATTTGAAAGTATCCGTATAAAGTGTTCTCCAGATAAGGTAAAAGGACTATTTCTGTTTGACAAAATCGATTATTTAAAATGTTATTCTAATGGATGAGACCCTACATTAAAATGACATTTCAGCTTTTATGGTCAGGCATGAAGAAGCTAAAGCAGATGCACATTTTCTCAGCTAAATTGTGCTTGTCATAGAAGCATCAAAAAAGCCAACCCATACTGCTTTCTATAGATTCTTTTAATTCAAAAACCTTCAATCAGTATTCCAGCTCAATGTCTGAGTAATGCAGCCTTTATCTGATGAAGATAAGAAGTGGCAGTCGCAATTACAAAACTTCGCCACAGAATAAATACAATTAAGTTGTAGATTACAGTTACAGATGTTAATGCACAGCTCATGCAGGCAATTCAGATCCTGAAAAAATCTCTGAAGGGAAAACTTAGGCAGCCTTAATGGCAATGACAAAGCACTTAAACTGAGTTCGGGTTTTCATGTTACATTAAAGTTAGTCCAGGAGGAAATATGCTTTAGTGGATAATATAAAGGGTTATACTTGCTAACTTGCTCTAACTAGTGGCTTATTCCTGCCCTTGGCCAAACCATGTCATGCCCTAGATTTTTCTGATTTTACAAAAGCTAATGATTTTTACCTGCTTGCTTGAAGCCTGTGCACAAAGAGCATTCAATAAGTGCTCAAGAGAATTAAGGAATTAATAAATTCACTATTCCTCATTTATTTTGAAAATCAAGATCAGCTTTATCCACTGGCAATTATTTCTCTACAGCATACTTTTTCATAACGAAAACCACTTTAATAAAAGTGAGTTCAGAAGCCAGTAGGATCCACTGGATGACTTTTATTATTATCAAACTCAGTAACATGATCACTAGTGACATTATGAAGCCTCTAAGAGCTAAGCTAAAGTCCTCAGTTAGAGAGGAGGAAGGCTTCTAATTAATAAAGTGTGAAACACCTGCATCCAATTCCATCAGCAAAAGCAGATGGAGTAAAAGAGACAACAATGACTGAACACAGATAGTCATTGATCAAAAAAAAAAACCCCAATGGCAGAAAGACGATTATTTTATTTCTAAAAGATTGATTTAAAACATATTTTTGTGCATATTTTTGTAAATGGAAGGTAAACATGAAATGTACCAAACTGGCATAACTGCAAGCTATGTGTTCATCCTCACCCTACCACAGCATTTGCAACCTGTCCCTGCAGCTCTGTCAGCAAGATGTCAGACATGGTCCTTTACTGAGATGTGAATGAAGGAATTCTCCTTTCTCTAAGGTGTCAACAAAAAGTTTGTCCCTGCAGATTTCTGCTTTGGCATGATCAGCTAAGAACTGACATCAAATAGTAAGTGTTAGCCAACAACCATATGTACAACTGGTCAAAACTTCCATTCCTTCTCTATAGGGTCCAGACGTGAACATGCAAGTAATCTTCAGAGTCAGAAGCCAAAACTCTAACTTCCAAGACACTAAGGGAGGCTTAATGATACTTCGTTGTATCTGACCTGGCAAGAAATCTTTTAAGCTGGGGATATCCAAGGTTGTTTAGTGCCATTTGATATTGGAGGAGGGCAACCAATAACCACCGGGCAATCAAACACTGTTTACTGACCCCATTTTGCAAATAACACCTTTTGATTCTGTCCTCTCCTGCTGTACACATCTCTCCTACTGTTTCTTAGTAAATTCTCTGCCCAGTAGCTGACAACTATCTTCACCCAGCTGAGTCCCCAAGGCCTCCAAGCCATCTTACATACTGACAAGAACCGGATTGCCTTCCTCCACCTTACTTGTAGTTGTCATAATGTGACTACTTGTGTTTGTGGTGAACAGAGCCCCAAGCCTGGTGAGATAGCACCTCTGACAGTTTTTGCACTAGTGGCCATCACTGAACACATTTCAAGTGATTAATTTTCTTAAAAATAAAAATAAACCTAGTGAGTGCACATGTGCTAACAAGTTAAAAATAATAATAGGTGTCTGTGACCATGCTGCTTCTGTCTGAATCCTTCAGGGAAATTCAGTTGCTAAGAACAACTTATGCAGCTTGCCATATCTCTACGTGTTAAACAACAACCAAATAACTATAGGCAAAAATCCCAGCTGTCAAGCATGAGGAGTGTAGGGGCTGATCGGGGGAGTGCAAGGCATTTTTCTCCTGTGTTATATATGCATATTAGGTAATTTAAAAGGAAAATGGAAGTGAGGCAAGGACAGAGTGCTACCATCTCTTCAGAATAACATGCCCAATAGTTCACAGAAAAAATTGTGTGACCAGTAGCTCTGTTTTTCATATAGTGCTCCTAACAGTGCTTTCTAGCATAATCTTTCCCAAGGAGAGTGCACTACCAGCTCTTTCAAATATCAAGAAAGCCGAACTTTTTTCAGCTACCGATAGATTTCTCTTCTGGGCAGGTCTCAGATACCATGAGAGGAGCTGGAGGCAGGTGTAAGAAGTAGCATCCATGACTGATGGCTCATTCCACAGAAAGAGCATCTGGGCCTCACTCTTCAATCTTGTCAGTCTAGGCTCTTTGTATGAGACGTTTTGTTTCAAACTGCCACTAATCAATATTGATTTGTATGACAGAGGCAAGAAATGTCATCTTTGTTTCTTCATACACAAATAAGACTGGAAAAGTTGCTTAGGCTTTTAACAAAAGTATTTTGATTTTTCATGACTTTGCTTTATTTCCAAGGTCTTACTACGCAGCCATAAAACTTATCCCTGGGTTGAAACCTGACATACAAGCTTTAATATGAGCTCAGAGCTTTGTTTTTTAACAGACATATTGGAACACCTGAAGAAGACACCTCCCTCCTCCTCTTCACAGAGATCAATACATGCTATACATGGCATCCCTACCGATTTTATTGGTGGTCTTCCTAGGAAAGGATGCTGAGAACAAAATAAGCATGACAATTAGGAGAGGGCACCTTTCCTTCATTTTCCCAAACTTATACTTGTGGTATAGGAAGGAAATTTTGTTTTACAATTTAGAGAGTTTGTCTCTATGTATGTAGTATATAAGCAATAAACACAGAGCAAATAGAATAATTTCTAAGATTTGAAGTGGATAGTAAGTCAAAATTTTAAAGCTGCAATGTGACAAGAAGCAGGTCAGTATAACTAGCAAGGCAGAGACCCAAGAGAATGCTGACTTACAATTATCCAGATAGAGCTTTAAAAAAAATTGTGATAGCAGCACCTGTACTGTCTCTTGGCTCCATATGATTTATGCAGGCATTCAAATCTGGTAGAGGTTTTACTGCCTATTAAGATCTTGATTCATAAACTAAAAATTCTCTTTGAGAACCTTAACACAATGCTCTCTAGCTCATGAAGCATCACAGAACTTTGTCAAGTCAATATTTCATGCTTTATTAATTCCCTATTTAGCTGGCTCTTTGATTGGTTAAATTTAATGTCTGTAAACCTCCTAGTTGCATGTTTACCTGAAAAGGCTCAAAAGAGCTATTTCAGGCTGATGGATAAACACAGGCTTAGAGAATTCCTAATATGGAGTTTACAAAAGACACACACTGAAAAAAAAAAACAAATAATAAGGGATGGGCATAAACAAAACATCATTGTGAAAACCTGTACAATTGTGTTTGTATGCTGTTAATTGTGGCCTTATATATAAAGGATGTTCTCATCTCATAATTAATTTTCTCTGAATGTGCCTAACTCTGCATATCTACAGCAATAGAACTGTCTATTTCTTTATTAGTTTTTAATGGGTGCTAATTCCCGGTCATCACATGATACAGTTTCAGTCACTTCTGCATCTTACCACAATGACTGTCAGAGGAAACAAACTACTTAAGAACTAAAATCAATGACTGTATAAAACCTCCCTGCACAAGCTTCTAGCATATGCTCTGATTTTAGAAGGTGATTGTATTATAGACATTCAGCCTGATTCATTCGTCATAATCCACCACTAGGCATTTGGAGCTATAAGCTAAAACACTAAGTACTTGCCTATAAATTGGACATCATCCCTTCAGTACACTGAAGAAGAGAATAACTTCCAGTTGGAAAAACCAGTGTGATAATGCACTTAAAGATTATGCATCTGCACAAAGGGACTGACGTTGCTGACACAGCTGATTTTGAGTGGTTGTGAGTGATTGACTTGGGAGCTATAACCTTTGTTTAGAATCTTTTAGTATATATATAAAATGTATAAATAATAATAATGTGTTTGTTAATGTTGATGTAATGTGGAGGCTAATATAGAAAGTACACAAAGACATGTAAAATCAAACCTATTGTGTGAGTATTACATAATATCAGTACAGAACAATGCTTCAAACACAAAGATTTTCAAATTTCACTTTTGACATAACATCATTCATGACGTTTCACGTAAAAATTCTTATAGCGGAAGCCAGTGCATGAGCAGATGTGTTCAGCCCAATAAATTGTGCTTGGAATGAGGTATATGATTTAGAAAACCACACTGAGCCTATTTAAAGATTTCAGTGACTACCAGTTTCCCTGGGTAAGCTGGTCTATTGGCAAACTATACTCCAGTTTAGAATGCAGATAATTTTCCTATTGCATTCAAATAGGAATCCACCTGACTTCTACCTTCAGTCACTGAAGTTCCCTGAGCCTTTTTATGATGTCTGATTGAAAACCCTCTTAATATCTCCTGTAGGTATAGATCTAGATACTTGTTCTGCTTCTCTTTAATCATCTCCTTAAGTATCATGCAAAGACATTTTAAGAACTCAGCTCCCAGAAACTCTGAACCTTTTTTAGTTTTTTTTTCTTTTTTAATACGTGTATAATTTATCATAATTTGTGGAAATTTAAATTAAATTTTAACAATATGAAAGCATACAGAAGATCATAAGATCAGTGTCTTCAATTTACTTATTTCTGAATTGGAGTTCTAGACCTTAATGCTTTCCTAGTAAAATTTTTAATACTATCCCCATTATGAAAAAAAAAAAAAGAAATAAGAAGACAGAGAGAAATAAAGAAAAGCAGCGAGTTTTGGACTCCAGATCAATTCAGTTATTTTATCTGTAGAGCCATCCATAAGTTAGCTCGACTACTTAAAGCCAAAGAGTTTAAAACTTTAACTTATATTAATTTGCTTTCAATGCTTATGTTAACCAACAGTAAAGTTCTACTGCACATTCAAATTCTCCATTCAGACACATTCTGAATGTGCTTATTTGCACAACTGAAATCTTGTGCTTTTCCCCACAACAATGCAATGCTGCTGGATGAAAAATATCTTTCTAATATAAACTGCTCTGTTGCAGAGTAATTAAAAAATCATTTTTAGGGTAGGAACGATACTAATTATGATTGATTTCAATTTACATTTGCTAAACTTGCTGTTAAATTAAAAGAAAAATATAGAAGTTCAGTTGGTATAAGTGCAGCTATTAGTACACAGATATTTTGAAAATCAAAGGAAAATGAAAATATTTTCAACAGAAATATTCCCTTTTCTGCCCTGCCTTGTATTTGCTACACACTCAAGACTTACATCCACTTTAAATGGGAGTTCTGGGTATATCAGCTCTGTAAGACCCGTTCTTCATAGGGAAATATGACACATAGAAAGGAACTGAAAAAGAGAATTCACCTTGAAAACTTTAACTGGATTGTACAATTTGCCACTGATTCAATATATTTCAAAGGTATCCCATAATAGCCAGTAGTTCTTTACAAAGGTCACTGTAAAATCATAACCTGTATTACTATATATTTCAGGAAATGTTCCTTGACTGCCAGCTGTTCAGCTGAACTTTGTTAATGAAGGCAAGGTTTTCTATGGTTATCACTCTGACCCTTAAACTGTATTACCTAGAAAACCATAAATCTTATAAAAAAAAAAGATATGAAAAGGTTTATAAAACATTCCCTTCGCAGATCCTGTTTCTAGCCTCACCTTTTGATCTGAAGTTGGTTTCAAGCTCTTGCCACCATGCCTGCTGATTACAATGGGACGTGGGAAATGGAAAGCAATGAAAACTTTGAAGGCCTCATGGTTGCTCTAGGTAAATGAAAAAATATTATCTATATAGAGATAAAGAGAAAACATTTCAATTATAAGTAAAATCCTTCTAAAAATTAATTAGACTATTTCTGTAATGTGTGTTGTGGCATAAGGGTTTCTGCTAATCACATTAAAAATCAAGTAATTGTAACAGAATTAGAATGATCTAAGCATATAAGCAAGAGAAGACTTGTAGCTAAAGACAATAGTGTTTATTTAGATAAATGAAAAAACAGATACAGATGGATGAAAAAAAAATAGGCTGTCAGATACAGAAGCTCTTTTTTTATTCCTGGTATATACTTGCTGTAACAGTCACGCCACAACTTAGTTGGCTGTGTTAAAGAGCAATAGAATATTTTATATCACTAAAGCAACAATAGTGTTTAGTACTTAATTAGTGCTTTGAACTAGTAGAAATTATATGTACCAATTGCATGGCAAAGGCAATAAAAGCTTTAAAAGCCTTAAAAAATAAATGGGCAGATACTTCTGACAATTTTTGCGGGAGTCATCCTTACACATCAAGGAGACTTAGGTCACAGGTGTTCTTAAACACGTGTTTACGTGGTTAACTAAGCTTCATTTCACTTGGCTACGGCCATCATTGATGACAATTATATATATATACCTGCAAAAAGAGATGTTCTGCTCTTTAGGCAACTTTCTTTTACTACTTTGTTAGCCTCTTTATCATTAGAGGTCTGATAGCTACAGTTTGTGTATCCAATATTTTAGATATTAAGAATACCATTCGTAGATGCTAGACTGCCGAAACACTGTTAACTGAATGCAAGAAATATCCTTGTCAGTTCACATCAAGATCAAGTTTATGTTGTTTGTATTTATTTTTCCACACACTGACAGACTCAATTTTTATAATGACTGGATATAATTTTATGAGAAAAATGTCTTCTTTCACTGCACCTATTACTTTCAATATAAATTGCCTTTCAAGGATTTTCATTCTTGTAAAGGCATAAACCTTTTGCTCTCGGTCATTATGATTATGCAAGTAGTGTGCAGGAAATCCTTCCTCTACTTAGGTTAGCAGAGGTGTAGATCTTTAATTTGCTGAAAAGAAGAAATAATAGAAGACATCAGCATTTCTCAATAATTTCTTCAGTACACCCTGAATTGGCATTGAAAGAACAGTTACCACCTTTCCACCACCGCAATAATACAGCTGCATACCAAACCCACAAAAAATATGGGAGTTAGATTTATGCATGCATGAGAAGTGTAATCTTTAGGATCAAGAATCTTCTCCCAGCTGTACTACATCATAGATGAAGGGCATAAAGGACCATTGTTTCCTTACCCCACAAGATGTCTATGAAACTTACACAAGAAAAGTACTCATTAGAGTTGGGTGATTTAACCTAGATTGGAGGAGTCTGTCTGGCTCTGAATCATAAATTAGGATGTGGCAAAAATCAAGCCTATATTGGATTTTTATGCTTACAATTGATAGCCCTCAGGGGCCGAACTGGACCTGTGCACTGCTCATTCCCAGGCATATTAGTGCTTTCTATCTAGTGGTCATTCATTTCTATATTCTGTTCAGCATTTGCTCTTCTCTGTCTTTCCACTGACACCTCTGTAAGAATGATGCTGATGTACGAGAGTTTATTCAGGTCAAGCTGCCTTGTACTTTTCATCAGCAATTGAGATCAGACTTGTGGCTTCTTGTGCTTTGTTCAAAAGGTGTTGAGTCAAGTTAATGAAGATCTAAAGAACTTGTTTGCTCAGATTCCAAAATATTTGCTTGTAAAGATGTCGATTATAAAAACAATTCAGTGGTTCAAAATCAGTGACTACACTGTATAGCCACCTCCCACAAGCTAAGAAAATGTATTTGTTAGGAAGAAGGGTCTAATATATAGAAGGTAATCAGGTAATTGAGTGTGACAATTGTCGGTAATTCTCAACGTCTACACCAGTGACTGATTTCAGCATAACTACCATAAAGTCCTTAACCGAGATGAAGAATTTGAGGCTTTAACTGATTTTCTACTAGTTTTACTCTCGTCAAAGAACCTTTAATTTATTTATCTGTTCAGACTGAAAGAGAACATACAAAATACAAATATATACATAAAAATAAACTCTCTTCATTATTCAACAACAACTGAAAACAGTTATAGTTTCCTCAAAGCTTCAGCTCTTTTAAGAGAGAAAGGCAAGTTTCACTATTCATAGTTTTAAGCCTTTGCATTTATTGAGAAAAGCTTCATCACTTTAGAGAAGTCTGTAAATACCATACACATACGCCTCCGAGGCAGAAAAAAAATAATTTATAAAAAATAAGAATGGTTAAGCTAATATGAATTTCAGGAGACAGATGCACACTAACTGAAGTGTTATGAAGTGAATGCTGGGATTTGACAGTTATGCATAAAGAATAAGTACTACTTTATATGCAACTGAAATGTAATTTCAGCATTAAATATGCCAGCTGCAATGAGCCATGGGATCTGTTGGTCTGGATGATACTTAAGTCAACCCCTAGTTGTCACAAATTGACTATTCCAGGCTACCTTCATCTACCTCAGGCTTCTCCCACTGCTTGTCTCAGCTTTTGGTCTTACCTACAATTCTTGCAGCTGGCCCAATTCTCTCTGCTTGGGCTCTGCTTCAACCCTGACTCCTCTCTTTGCTCTGAGACCTGACCTGCTTTTGTGGGGTGTTACTCAAACCACCAGACAGGATGGTCATCCTGCTCTACGTTGCCTTGCTTCGCAGTGATAAATTTCATCGTATTTGCTAACTCTCTTTTGATAATTATCTTGATAAAGATCCCTTTACTTTTTATGTTTATTCCTTTCATATTTTTTAGGATGCAAATTAATGCTTGTGGTGTGCATATTTCCTTCCCCAAAGGATTTGCGTTTATGGTGATATCTTTGCAGTTGGTTGCAGTGACCATTTCATTATTGTTCCTTTCTTCCCTTCCAGGGTATCAGCAGATGAGATTCTCCTATTGTTTATTTCAGATGAGCTGTAATATTTCACTTGTGTTTGTCTTAAAATTTGGGAAAAATGTCAGGGAAAAGCATACCAGCTTCTAATAACAGGCATTTCTTTGAATTTTAATTTACCCACTGTGATTTTCACTCAAATTCAGTAAGAATTTAGCGTCTAAATGTCATAATACAAATATTAATTATATCAGCTTTAAACTAAACTTTAATTGTCATTGTCCTTATATTCTGATCCTTTTATAATAAGTGATCCATTTTCAATTTTATAATTCTTTTTGTACCATAAATGCTCGCATGAGCTCGTCTACAGCAGTTCCTCACTGCATCTCCCTGGCATCATTAGAACCATTTCAGTCAGTGGATAAATTATGACTTTGTTATTACTAAATCAAGTAGATTTTTGATCCCTTTCTGATCTTATGTATCCCAGCAGAAACTGGGAGACAAATGGGTGGATTCAGCCTACAATGGGGTCTGGACTACAGGCACTCAATACTGGGAAGCATGCTTAAAAAAAGACCGTAACTCGACCCACTCAACAGCCTGAAAGAAAGCAACAGGAAGAATGTGTCAGAATAAAGAATGCAATATAGATGTATTTTTCCTGGGAAATACTTTGATTCATTGCCTACCCTGGGCAGACTGTACTGGAGAGGTACTCACGGAACTTTCTGATAAGATTTTCAAAATACTTTCCCAATAAGAATGCCAGCAACTGGTTGGGATGAAGGAACTGTTTGCACCAGTTGTCTGGATATGGCCCTTCATAAGTACATCAGGACTTTTTGTAGATATGTACATCTATATACTATAAGTTATACTAATTAACAACTTCCAATGACTTAGCAAAAAACCTGAACACCGATAACAATGCACAGATGTATATGGCTATCAGTGATTATCAGAATGGAAAAAAATTACATTGAAAGGATGAAAAGGTATTGTTCTGTTCTGTTTCTCACAATTCCAGATGTAGTTGATATTTTAAGTATTAAAGTGCTCATGTTCAAAGCACACTGAGGTTTTGTTGTTGTTTTTTATTCATCCATCCTTCTAATCGATGCATACACATTTCTATGCTTTAATTAAAGAATAGTTTTGCCTTTTAAGCTAGAAACTTTGATTTTATCATAAACATGTTACAAAGTATTTTAATTTACTATAATAGAACACTATATCATTTTTATTGCTTGTGTTGTTCAAAATGCAGTTATGAAAACTATGCTTTAATAAAACCTCCCCTGATTTTTCTCCAGGAGATACAAAGCTAATATATTAGTCAGAAACAGCATTTCTTTAGAAGTCTAGACACTTTTTTTCCTCAGAGAGAACTGAATTTTATGTTACCTGGCTATAAATCAGACTCAGAGATACCTTTAATCCACCACAGCAGATAAAATATACCCAAGAAGTCTTGAATATAAATACTGAACAAGAGCATTATTTCCCATGTTAAAAAATCACCATTTTTTTCAAGCCAATCCTCTAACTCAACTCGATTAGTACTTCACAAGCAGTATCATGAATCTACCGAAAAAAGAGGGCTCCATTAGTATGTGGCACTGCTGATCTGACAATGATTAACTCACATGCAAAACCAGTAAAGGGTGGCTAACAAACCCAAACTGTGTTTCAATCTCTTGCAGAAGCATGTGAGATTATTTCATTTGCATATAGCACTATAACAAGATTCACTGCCAGCTGGTCAGAAATATTTATTGCAGATGCTAATGCAGCTGGCATTAGGTGGATTGTCTGAGGCAAACTGTCATCATGGCAATATATATTCTCCTTTTGATAACTTTCAATGCATTCAGTTGCAAGCAGTTGTTTACATTATCATGTTAGGCTTCATGAACAAAATAAGGATGTTAAGAAGGTCAGTACTGCATAAAATGTTGACAGAATATTAAACAGGAACTGTCAAATGCTGTAGTTTGATACCTTTTTGACTTTGAATTTGTCTCCCTTTAACAGCTAGGCTACAATTCATTTCTGTGTCTAACAAAAACAGATAGGTCAGGCTTTTATTTGATTTTTAAATTTTTTATTCATCAGTATAATTTCCATTCTTTTAAAATTAATTAATTAACCTCTTGCATACTCCCACAGACTATAGGTTCATCATAAAATAAACATGCCAAAATCCCTAACATGCTTATTTTCTGAAAAGGAATATTATTCTGAGACCCTTATTTTGGGGGTGGCCAACATTTGTAACCCCACAGGACCAAGAGCTACATGATTTACACTACTTGCTTAGAAAAGGGAATGGCTCCCAGGCCTAAGATGATAATTGCGCTCCTGGCATCCCACAGTTTCATGTGTGAGTGAGGCCAAAGAGGCAATGTCAGTCTTAATAGCCCCTGTTCTTTCACATTCTCTAAAAAAAAAAAAAAGGAGATTTGGGTGATTTAACATGCCCGCATCTATGCACCACTGGTTGTACATTGTAGCTCTGCTCACAGCATTCCCACAGATATCCTGTTAATAAATATTTTTATTTGAAATTATCTTTTTCTCTGCAAAATGTCACAGGAAAAACATCACTTGTGGAACTATGTTCCACATAAAATGCTTGGGGTTTTTTTATTATGTGTAAAAACAAGTGCTGTGGTTTATGATTTTTGGTAACAAATATTAGAATTTTCATTGTGATGCTCTCTTTTCTATTTTTTGGCAGATATTGATTTTGCGACTCGTAAGATTGCGAAACACTTGAAACAAACAAAGGAGATTATTCAAGATGGAGATAATTTTAAAACAAAAACACTCAGTACTTTCAGAAACTATGAAGTGAATTACACTGTGGGAGTGGAGTTTGAAGAGCACACCAAAGGACTGGATAACCGAGTGGTAAAGGTAAAAACCTGGTACCTTGATATCTGTTTACACTACAGTCAGCACCAGGAGTGAGCAGTTCCAAAAATCAGCTGAATATATTAAAAAAAAAAAAATACAGACATAAGATGATTTTTATAAAGCAGAAATCATTTGCATCTTGAGACAGTTTTCTTTCCTGATATAAGCTTTTGTTATAAATGCAAATCAGGATGATTACTCATATACATGAGGAGAATCATTAATTACATGTTTTTCTAGTAGGGGATTGTTCTAGCTTTTCTATGACACACCTTTATGTATTTAGAAAGTAGCAAAACTGTATGTTTACCTATGTATCTTCCTTAATGAAACTGTAAATTCAGTCCTTTGAATTTAGGTCTTTCTCTATGTCGATTTACATTTTCAGTTCTGAATGGTTGGGTTCACACTGTATTTTTAATCTGAGCCTGCTCAATCTCCGTTGGACAGTTCAACAGTTGGACACTGAGATAAACCTGCACTCAGCTACTAATCTTAAGGGACCTTTGGGAAGGGACAATAAAAAATTGTGAGCCAAAGGTACCACTGATAGGGGTGGCAGGCCCACTAGCAGGGCCAGACAGGCAAGGAGGCCCAGCAGTGCATGCTTTAGTATCTTTAGGATTACAGGAGTAACCTGAGCTCAAAATTCCGCTGGGAAACCGTGGGCATATGTTCAGATACCTTTCGGTGAGATATGTGGAGAACCAACGTTTAGATCAAGGACCATGTGTGTCAGTCCATGCCCTACCTCCTGCCACAGAGTCAACTAATACATTTGTTCCTGTGAGGCTTTCAAACAAGGCTGTATCAGGGAAGTCAGCGAGGAAAAGAATGCAGACAAGCACTAATTAAATTCACTTACTGAATTCAGCTTCATGTTTCTGTGTCAATACTGCTTCTGCTTTACTCTCCTCTCACCTCTAAAATACTTAAGCGAGATTTTCAAAGGTAGAAAGGCCAGTAGATCTCAAATTTCCATAGTCTGTCCCCTTTAGAGTCTTGCTAATCTTGCATCACTTGCCCCTCTTTGTCATCATTCCCTGAATCTACCCGTATCAACTCTTCTGCCAATTACCACAGTTTTATTCTTACACTCAGCTCTGAGCTCTCTTGCTCTTCACCAAACATACGCTGTCCTGTCGGTCAGTATCTTCCCAATAAACAGTTTTCAGAACTTGTTGCCAAACTCTGCAAAGCTGCAATCAAAGCTCATTGTCAACAAGACCTGTTTCGTTTTGTCAATTTCCACAGGAAACTGGCAGCATAAAGGACATGTTTACATTTGAACTCACATCATCTTTCACAGGAGTGGCACAAATTTAACAGAAGACATTGTTTATTCAGTATAGATCACTTTTCATTCTCAAACTAACTTTGTGCAGTTTAATTCCTATGACTTCTTCCAAATTATTTCTCATTCACAGCACTGCAAGCCATCAAATAATAAGACCAAGTATCGTGAATATCCCTATCTCTAATTTTTCCTCCCATCGCTTTCTCCAGTGGGCATTGAGTTGTACATATTCCTGTGACAGAGTTCATGCTTTAAAACATTACTCCCACACCCCTTTAGATCAGTGGAAAGCATTACTAAGGATGTAAGGACTCATTAGTTGCCTAATAAATCCATAGACTAATGCTGCTCTAGTGCTCTTCACCACTCTCAAAGCCATTGTCTCTCTGTGCAAAATCCTTTCACTTGCAGACTCTTCTCTTCATTATCGGGAGGAAGGAGGGAAGGAGGGAGGAAGGGAGGGAGGAAGGGAGGAAGGGAGGAAGGGAGGGAGGAAGGAAGGGAGGAAGGGAGGGAGGAAGGGAGGGAGGAAGGAAGGGAGGAAGGGAGGAAGGGAGGAAGGGAGGAAGGGAGGAAGGAAGGAAGGAAGGAAGGAAGGAAGGAAGGAAGGAAGGAAGGAAGGAAGGAAGGAAGGAAGGAAGGAAGGAAGGAAACACAGCTTGTACAATTACAACCCTACCTGATTTAATAATTTTCATCTAATATTATTTTCTAAACAAATTTTGTTATTTGTTTCTGACAAGAGGAGAAGGAAAAATAATTATTCTCTAGACTGCTCTAAAAGAGTTTTCTGGTCATTTTATTAACAAAACAATGCCTCAAACACATTGAAGTCATTGAAGTTAATTGAAGGTGCTAAAAGTGCTAGGCAACATCTAAATGTAAAGAGGGCATGGATAATTTAAAGAGCATGTAGCTTAAAAATTCCGTAAATAAGAAAGAAGTTGACTGAAATAGAATTAGTTTTGTCTCATTATTAATAGAAATCTCCCTCATAAGAGAAATAAATCATCCAGGGCTGAACTAGAAAATGAATTAAACTCCCAATACTCTTGGAGATTTTTAATAACTGAACTTACACTGACTGTAAGCGGTCTCTGATGAGGATTTGCCTATGATACGTGGTTAAATGTCTCCCTAAAGTACAATGGTTCAATTCCAGAACAATTCAAACAAAGCTGCTTTGAATATACTCTAGCATATCTGACTAGAGAATTTAGCTTGTAAAGAGAACTTTTTATTACAGATATGGTGGTCCTGCTCCTGGACAAGAATCAGCACACCTGATACCCCGTTTATTAGTGATAGACTCTGAATCACACCAAATCACGTTTGAAGGTGGAAGGGACCTCTTGAGATCACCTAGTGCACCCCCCTGCTCAAGCAGGGTCAGCCAGACCACATTGTCTAGCTTATAATCATATATCTCTTCAAAGATCTTTCATGAAAGTGCTTTAAAATAAATCAATAAATTTATTGTATAAGATAATATTAACATACACTTCATCTTGCTATTTTATGCAGAGCTAGGAAAGGCGTCAGCATGGCACAAGTTAGTATAAGCCTCCAGGTCTTCACTCATGAAACCTTATAAACAAGCAAGAAAGGAAAAATACAATTTGCATGACTTGCACAAGTATCTGTTAATTCTCTCAGCAATTTACTAGTTAGAATGAACACTTTATATTCGTGTACATGAAGAAATACACGGAAATGACAACAAAGCACTGTAAAAGCTTCACATCAAAATGCTGTTTTCATCTTGAATAGGTTTGGGTTGTTTTAGGAGGAAGATGGGGAATGGTAGGAAGCAACTGCAATCATATCTTCTCATTGTTTGATTGAGATTATTTTCATGTATTCGTAAACTTCTTGTTAACATATCAAAGTTAATTATCTGATTCCTGCAGACACTAGTGACCTGGGATGGTGACAAACTGGTATGTGTTCAGCAAGGTGAAAAGAAGAACAGGGGTTGGAAGCACTGGATTGAAGGGGACATACTGCACCTGGTAAGGGCTGCTGTACAGACACAGGGCACATAATGGAGGCTGCAACAAAGTATGCGTTTCCATTTCAAAGGGCTCGTTACTTGTTCTGGTTAGAATGGTCTTTATTTAGACAGCTCTGACCTCTGAACTATAGGGAAATGCCCCCTCTGCTACCACTCGAGAATGTTCGGTTTCTTTCCACCTACTCACAATTAAGTCACAACCCTGCCTTGTTTTTTTTTCCTCCAGTCCACTGCCCTCCAGCTATTAACCCTTCTTGGTACATTGCACCGCTACTATCATCTAGTTCTTACATAATCGATGGTAGTAAAAAAAACAAACCAAAACCAAAATCAAACCAAACCAACAGCAAAAAAACACAGTATGGGAAAGACTGCAAGAAAAATACTAAATTTTGTTCCAAAAGAAGCACTATGAAATTTTAGCATGCTATGCTCTAATACATATCAGAAACCTCTGGATACTCAAGACGATCCTTCAAACAACCTACACTGCGATTATTTTGTGCTCGTACAGTAAAAATTCAAAACATTCCCACATCTGTGTTAGTAAGCTGGAGCCCAAACACAAATGACGTGAGTCCAAGAGAGGCCAGAAGTGCCAGTGCGGGAAATAAAGTCAGTGAAGTCCAGAAAGTTTTAAAAATAATAGATATACAGAGATAATGATTCTGGAATTTCTTGGGAGAGCAATCAAGAAATGAGCATTGTAATGTTGGATGGTGCAACAGATGGGTGCAGAAAGATTATGGAGGAGAGCTCATTGTTCTGTCTCATGATTTGCATCTAGGTATCTACTCCTTCATGAGTTTACCCTACAGAATGTTTCAAGTCTGTGTGCTTGAAAGGTCAAAGCAATGAATTAAAAACCACTATTTGCCACTGAACTAAAAGCCAACTGTCTAGTACGCTTTTTAAGCTCTATTTTAACATATATTCCAAAACTGATCCAACAAAGATTCTACATGCTGGCACCAGGGTTCAGCCTAAGGCTGGTGGAAAGAGAAAGACCAAGCAGATTCATACAACAGTCTTCAGAAACTCTACTGCAGGTTTGGCCAATTGCTGGCCGAAAAGCCAGCTTCAGCTCGCTTCCAAGTCCTGTTTGGCACAGGAATGCTGGCTAAGCAGAAGACTAACCAAACAGACAGTCAGTTGCAACACTGGGCAAACATGGTGTATTGTTCTGGCCTTTCAAAAAAGGCTGGGCACATCTCTGAAGCAAATGTCCTCACCTTTTTAAAGCCTCCTCCATTTTTTTAAATTTCCTTGTTTCATCGCTTCTCATGAACGACAAGGTAATGTGAATCATTACAGTACATTGTTTTAATAAGAAAGCATGAAAAAGCCTTGTATTAAAGAACAATTTTTATGCATTTTTCATGTTTATTCTTCTTAGAGCTCAATTCAAGTATCAAAATCTAATTAATGCAACATGTAGTGCATGCCTGCTGATTGAGTACATATCATAGACTATTCTTTCTGTTCTTTATTTCATAAGCATATCTTTTCCATGCAGTGGCTCAGTTGTAGTAATTTCTGGTGGGATCTGCTGTGTGTGCAAAATACAACTTCTATATACTTACTAATTGTTTTAATACTATAGGAACTGACAGTTGAAGACCAGGTGTGCCATCAGACATTTAGGAAGAAAAAATAAAATTGACCAGAAAGCCACCCAGATCTTCATCAGACTATTATGCTGTTATATTTTCTCTAAAAAGAAGAACCAAGCTAGATTTGCAATAATTCTTCGACACTGCTATGTGAATGTATTTTGTGCCTGTTTATGGAAACAAACAAGTTTTATGGAAATAACATCAAAAAGTTGCAAATATCGTAAATTCCTTTGTCTTCAGTCTGGAGTTAAATAAAAGTAATTGTATTTCAAATAATGCTTTCCTACATCTTTGTATTCATTTTCAGAAGAATGTCCTTTAGCAACAGTTGAAAATTAACAGCCACAATTATCTCAACCACAGTATATCTCTCCACAGTGCTGTAATATCCTAATATATTTGGATGACTGAATAAAATTGGACATTCATTGGACTGTTTCTATTTCATTTAGTCCTGCATCGCTAAGTCCACACTTTCAGGTAACAGCATGGCTCACTGAACATGAAAAGCAGCCTTTAACATCTAGGTTATTCATTTGAATTTGGCCCAGGTCTATAGCTGCTAGCAGTTATCACCTGATTCATGGCCAATGTGAAATGCTGTAGCTCCTTAATACTGTCCTAAAGCGGATCAGTGACAATGCTACTAACTTCCAGTTAGAACTGGCATCCTACTAATAATCCCAGCAGAGAAGTCTGCTGTTTGAAGTAAGCTTTACATTCAAGAGTTGCTCCATGATGCAAAAACTAAGGCATACTTATGGCTGTAAGAGGAAAACTGCAGAGTATACACCGACTGTATGTACCCTGCGCATAGAGTACCCAGCATGATGCAGTCTTCACCTTGTACATACCTTTCAGAGATTTTAAAAAGGAAAGTCATTTCCATAGAACTCTTCTCAGTTTTATTTAGGGTTTTTCAAAAGAATTCATGTTCTTTGCTAAAGGCAAGTTTAAGTTAACCATGGACGGTGAGCACTACTTCAGTAGATGGAAACTGAAATTATTCAACAAAATCTGTGCACACATTCACAGAACTGAAGAAGGGCTTGTATGCCCAAAAGCTCATCTATTTTTTCCCAACTATATGAATTATTCTAATAAAATGTACTGTCTTTCCTACAGCCTTGCCTTGCATATACATAAACTTTCACAGAAACTCTGTCACCATTTCAATTCCCTCTTGTCCATAGGCCCCCATCTTCTGTTTAGTACGGGAGGAGTGGAAATTCACTAAACAGATTGGTGGTAAGGAAATAGGAGAAAAGATGTGGAAAAAAACTTTGCAGAAATGGAGGAACATATGCTTTCTCCCCATCCCCACCTGCTGCTGAGCCTACTCACTGTCAATAGCTCAGAATAGGAGTGAGACAGTCTCCCAACTGAAAACAAAATTACGTCTGCAAAAACCCAAATCTGATTAATATGTCACTAATACTTATATGGCCATGGGCAAATAAATGCGTATGTAAGGATATTTGTATAAATTGGACTTTGCTTCTCCTGATAAAGGGTGACCTGGTATCAAACTTCCTGTGCACTTCACCTGAGCAAAGCTCTAATGTCAGTTCACATTGAAGAAACTGCAAATGGAGTTGGTAAACTCCTTATTTTTTCTTGTTCAGCCCCAACCTAGACTTTCCAGTAGAAACATATTTAATTCATGTTTCTAAGTCTCTGCTAGTTACTAGGCTAAGTAGTACCACAGTTCATGAAGCTTTCAAAATGTTATCAGAATAAAGTAATCACTAGGAAACAAAATGTGCATGTTTTAATCAGTGACATTTCTCACAGTTGGTTCTTGCCAGGAGTAAGCCTGCACAATGCAGGGCTTCATAGCTTCACACCAAATCGTAAAACAAAGAAAAAGCTTTCATCTATCGCAAAGAACTGTCATTAATTCACAAATTATGAGTCTGAAGTCAGAAAGCATGCGTTCTTCAATTGATTTCTTATTATGTTTACTAGTTTTATCTAATGGATATGGTTGAGAAGTAAATTAAGTACTCAGTTGTGCACTCAAGTAGACTTTGATTAGGAGAAAACTGGATCTGACCCTATTTTTTGAAAATTTTAGAAATGAAAATTCCAGACTTTTGAACAGGGAGTGAGAAAATGTGCAAGGTTTTTTACACGCCAAAACAACATTTTCTTCCTGCACCTACTGATATGCAAGAACTTCCAACATCTTTTACAACTATATGCACAGCATTGGAGACAGAGGAAATATTAATTATGTTGCATTATAATTACTTACAAATGTATACTTATTTGTATCATATCTGTGATGTTAGGTTGGTCTCTAAGCTGTACAAAGTCCCTTGTCTCCTTGTCAGCAGATTAAATACTTGCACTGGAGGAATGGACCTAACTGGTAAATCAGAGAATGTTCATTCACATTTTTTCAGCCCTTTGGCATTCAGTGCTGTCTCAGCTGTTTTGAAGGATTACCACTTGAATTGATTCTTTTCCTCATAGAGAATATTACTCAAATGCAGCTAACGGGAAGGGAAATTAACAGCAACATTCTGATCCAGAAGACAGAAAAGCCTGTACAAAAGCACTTCCTAGTGTGTACAGTACTGGGCAAAGAGTCAATACCATTACCTGTCACTGGACTTTTCAAATGACAATGACAAAGGTATGTGTAAGAAATGGTTATGCTGGGATTTCTAAAAATCCTCTGTATTGAGCCCATTTTTCTCCCTAAAAGTCAGCTAGCATTTTCTTATCAGCTGTTAAAAGAAGAAAGCAACACTGCAGGCAAATGCTGTAGAAGAATGATGTAAATGCTCCTACCACTAATGTTCTTGGCTAGTTCCTAAGATGCTATCTTTCTATTTAGCTCTGAAGGGTCACCTAGGTACTATGTGCACAGAATGACTTTCAAAATTTCCATGAATATCCTGTGCATTCTGCTGATCTGCTGCTTGTGAAAGATGTCTACTCCGCTGCCATCTGGCAAAAAGTCCGAGGTTTCTAAATCAGCATATACTTAAAGATCCAATGAGGACAAAAAAAAAATCACACACACACAAAAGTTGTTTAATTACATTTGTTTGTATTCCTTTTAAACAAGGGTGTGTATTTTGCCTTAATGGAGAGAGGTTAATATAAAGGATTTATTGGGAAGGTTTTTTCTGAATAGAATACATGCTTTCAGGTTTAATTTGTGGTTGATTTGGAGGGCAGAGGTTGCAGATATTTTAAATTCAGCTCGATGATTACACTTGTTATGCAGATGGTGAAGATTAGAAGAAATCATTTGTGAAAATGAGATTTAAAATAAAATTAACCAGACAAGCCTTTCAGTAGCTGCAAAAAAAAAAAAAAAGTCAGTTATTCTCTAAATATCACACTTGCTTTAATTATATCTCACACTACAGTGTTTCAGTCATCATTAAATAGAAATGGGAATGCAATAGATGACAGGATATATTCCAGAGTTCCTAGAGGTGGAGGAATCCATTAAAAGATTAGGAGCTTTGCCTTACATGACAGCAAACAGAGACTCCACTTGCCCTAAAGAACACAAACAGGAAAGGCTGCTGCTAAAGGAATGAGGGCACACTGACATCCATGGCGGGAAAAGAGAGACAGAACAAGAAGAAACAGACTTAAATTGCAGCATGGAAACTTCAGATGGACATTAGGCAACACCTCTGTGCTCAAAAGATAATGAAGGGCTGGAAGAGGCTGGCAGATGAGCTTGTGGAGTCTCTATGGTCCAACCATAGTAACCGCTTTCATCAACAAATCAAGCCAAGTCTTTCATTGTCCCTGTAGCAATAGTTGGCAAAAAGACTGTCAGAAAGATCTCAAGGATATTATATTCTTACTGTTTTTATGAAAAAAAAAAAAAAATAGCCAAACAGAGTACCTGCAGTAATAGAAAGGCTACAGCATAAACTCATGTTTACCAAGACCCAGAAACCAGCCTGAAGAACGACTTGAAATTCTCTTTACCTATTTTCATGTTGCTATACTTTGGATTCCTGCTGGTTTTAGTTTAGGTAACAGTCTATCATAGAAAGGTTTTCTGAAAATCTGATAAACCCTTCACAAAGGATTTTCCTGTAAAATTAGTTATGACTTCAGAATTAAACCATGGCATGAAAGTTAAATAGAATACCTCCCTGTGAAAACTGCAGAGGGCATTCCTTTGAACTGCTTCTAAAATGTAGCACCCTCTCCTGCCTTTCGTCACAACACTCAAAGTCAAGCATTTTCCTACAGTTTTTAAATAGTTTTTGTTTGTTTCTTTGTTTGTTTGTTTTCTGTCACCTTGATTTCATTCACAAGCATAAAGACTCTCTAAGATCTTATAGTTCTACAATTTTATGTGAAAATTAATGGCCAGATAGAAAGCCTTCGGTAAAAGACAGGCTACAGGGTGAACTCATGTTTATCATGTCCCAGAAAAATCACTTGGGATAAAAACCCAATAAACGCCTGTAACCATGGAAAATCTTTGGCTGGAGTTTGTATCTTGTTGCCAATGAATTCAGTCATGAGAATCAAGCTTCAGTAGTTCTGCTGCTCACAGTAGTACTTGTTTTATTGACTACCTTATAATATTTAATATTTTTGCTACTTAGTCAATTCTCTGATTTGTCTTTTTCTGGCTATCTATCTCTAGTATCTGATCACTTGTTTTCTTTTGAAATTTGCTCATCTCTTCCTACACATGCAGAGGGAAAAAGAACTTTAATAACTGAAGAATAAGTATATGTTTTTTCCCGGAGGAGGAGCCCTAAAGCCAAAGATTGCTTAAGTTTCCTGGTGTCCAGACTAAAGCAATGCTCTTCTAAATTGACATCCAATGCAGTAGTCATAAAAGCCAACTGAATACTTTAGTATATCTTTTCAACACCTTGATTCATTGATTCAAAAATACCATGTTCCATGGTCATACCTTCTAGCTTGATCAGAGAAAGGCTATTGAGCCTTTGTCACAAAAATGAGTAGTCTTAGTAAAATTCAGTTGGCATGACAAGTAAGCCAACAGTGTATTCTTGAAATACATAACTTTATCTTTTTTTTTTTTACCCCTGTTTAATCGATTTTCAACTTTTCAAATAATTATAAGGGTCTCTAACTGTAGATTGGAGCTCGGTTTGAAAGTAGTTCTACTTAAGTCAGAGTACTGCTATGCTGTCATTTATTCCTTTCAGCCAGATCAGATCCTGAGTCAGGTCATACATATCTACTGATAACACAGACTATAGATGCTGAAGCTGAAGAATTTAATGCATTCGAAGTAGCAGTGTCAGAAAAATGTGTATTACTAGTCATTGTTATTGATATCTGCTTCAAAGATTCAACAACCAAATAATGCAATAAGCTTCCTGAATGTGTATTAACAAGGTCTTTAAGTTTAACATTTTTCTTTTCACTTAGATGTTCAAAACATGCAACTAAAAATAAAAGCATGTAACATATGGCAATTTTTCTGTTATCTCAAAAAATACTTGAGAATTTACATTTATTTATATAGATATATATCACATTGTATTTTTTAAAAATAAATCACTAACAATCTATCAAATTAGACTCTCATTTTCTACACATTTTTGAGAAGCCCATATCAGTAAAACAGTCAGGAATAACACCTGGAAGATGAGCTTTACTGGTTAGAGGATTAAGGCAGCGTTGAATGGCTCCCTTTGTGAAATAACAGTCTTGGTTCTCTAAAAACACAGATTGCGCTTTGCTACTAATGGGTGCCTTGAGTGGCATTACAACAAATTGCTTTCCTTGATGCCATAAACTGAATACACAGAAAACACGAACACTTAGTTAAAATGTTAGCACATCAAAAGTCACTAAAGGAAAATAACTGTTTTCCAGAGAAGGGCTTTGTATGATCATAATTGAACTATTTCTGTTTTAGTGAACTTGTGCCATTTAAAACAGGCAGCAGTACCAGATTTTTCTACTGCCATGCTGATTGCAGAGTCATTCAGCAGCAGAGCAAAATGAACATTGACTGTGATGGCAGGAATAAATTAACTGTTGGCCATCGGGCTGCAGGATCCAGTGTGATCCCCAATGGAAGCCTAGACAGCTCCAGCCCTTGCTCCCATTTGGACTTTCAGATACAGCACCTGCTCACAGCAACAGGCTTATCGGACTGTTTATGTTACAACTCTTCCTACCTGACTCACCTCGCTTAGCTTGTATGGTACCTGCACTATGAGAATCTACAGGAGCAATGCAGTACTGCAAGAGGGTCATATTTATCAGGAGATGATCTCATACCAACTGGCTGGACTCGTTCCATGGAATAAGTTAACTCAAAGGAATTGCAGAGCATATATTAATATAGTAGTTTAAACCTCTGTAATGTTCCATTGACACAGCATGAAGTGCAAGGCAATAAAGATTCTGGCTCTTGAGCTCAGACTTGGGTTTACAGGTTTTCATAACCTGTGTTTTCACAAGGATAAATCTCTTTATTCTGTTGATACAATTTATGTTTCTCTTTTGTTTCAAAGAAGAAAGTCAATCCTTCCCAATGTCATAAATAAAGAAAAAAAATCTGTTTGGCTTACTGTAGATCTCAATATAAACAAACTATAAGCAAAGCTGTGCATGAAAACACTATAATAACTTATCAGGTATGTGCTTTTATTTATAAAGCATCTGACAGAACTCTGTAGCTGTCTGAGTGCAAGTAATTTAAATAAAATGAGACCTAGAACATATTAGGAATCTTCCAATGAAAAGTAGAACATATTTTAGCACCCTGGAATACATTTTAAAAAGGCATAAATAATCCACCTCTCACTGCAAATTTATTTCCTAATGGAAGCAGACACATTAATATTCTTTCATAGAGTAAATCAGTATCACTCTCTTGGATATAACAGCAGTGCAACAACTTATCTAAAAATATGGGTCCGCAAAATATAGTCCTTTGCCTAGATTACCAACCATAGTAACAATCAAGACTTCTAAGTACATACACTCTGAATCTAATTCTGCAGTCACATATGTATAAAGCTTCACACAGAACAGTCAGTTTCACTTTAAGCAGTTTACAGTTCAGATCACTTTCTCAAATATTAGATCAGTGCTAGAGCATTTGGGCTGCATGTTGCAGTTGTTTTCTGGATTTCACTTGGACCAAAGAATGAAATACAGAAACATTTTGATCAACTGGTCTCAGATTGTTGAAAGATTATAATTTATCCTTCTTTCCTGACCACTCCATTAGATTTTGGTAATGAAAACCATTACTACTCCAATCCTTTCCTGTCAGCTGCATCAGCAGTAATTAATCTCCACTGACTGAAGAGCATAAAGGTAGCTTGGTGCTTTTATCACCATTTTTCCCCCGCATTATAATGATTATGTATCAAAAAAGATGCCAGAGAACATCTTTAGGTAGGAGAGGATTCAATCTGAGAACTTCTATACCTAGTTCAATGTCAGGTCTTATTATCTACCACTATTAGAGAGGGGGGGAAAAAAATCTTGGTTTATGTAGCTCTCCTTAATGTGTAAGATTGTAACCATGTCCCTGTACAGTGAAATGAGCTGCAAAGTACAGCACACCTGCCCCATCAAACACATGATGTAGGTAAGCTTTCTTAAATACTTAATACTAATATGCTCCATGGCCCTTTACAAAGTTACTTGAAGCCACAGAAGAATTTGCAGCATCTTCTCTGAAGACAAATGTTTCAATTTAGTTATTATTTTTTTATAAGAGAATTTATAGAACGACATTTTTAATAAAAATTAGTAATACAAGAAGCATATTTTTTCTATGCTATCATCTTCAGCATAGAAAAATTTCCTCAAAAGTCTGGTCTACACTGCAAAGGCTTGTTGCCAGAAACCTTCTTTTGTCACTAAAATTATAAATGCAAATCTAACGTAAGCTAGTAAAGCCCAGTTTTTGCCTTGTCCAAATTGAATCTACTTTCCCAAACAACAGAATTCTGTCAGCCAACACAAAGTCACCAAAAATGCTGCTGACAATATAACACTGGCTCCCAGTGTTATTTTATATGAGGTCCCAGCTTCTGATTGCAGTCAGAGCCAGTCTTCTGAGTCCCATCTCTGAGACTCAAACAACTCCATCACTAATTTCTATTACATTTAACATGACAATATTCATCAGCTGTCATTAAATAGTTCACATAAAAAAACAGATAGAATTTTTGTTAAAGCCTGTTGTTAAATAATTCAAAAGTTTCAAACAGTGAACAGCAGCTTTTCCAGTTACAAACCCATCTAATGAGGCTGGATTTTGTCGGCACAACAGCCACGTATGCACAGGAACACAGCAATGTCCTATCGCATACAATGTGTTCTAGTAAGGTTTTTGTAAAGGATGGCTTAGTGCAGCCCTTTGACACACGCAAAAAAAAATCACAAAGAAAATGGTTCCTGTTGTTCAGCGTGATGCCAGGAACTGCTCACGTCCAACTGTCCACCTCCAAACGCCTACACTGAAGTACTGTTTAACCAAAAATGAGGAAATTCCCCCTCTTTCATTGAAAGGGAGGCTGTTGTTATTTTGCTCAGATTAATGGTAAGAAACTGTCAGGTAGGAACATGCACACAGTTTACTGTGAAGCAGCTGACTCATGTTAATTTGTTATACTATGGTAACCTGCTTGTTACCAAAGACTACAGACCTGAAGTTATTAGCGCAGAGACTAATGAGCGAGAAATAGGAACTACAATGTTTGCCTTGATCAGTGGTTAAACAGAAGATTTCAGTCTCTCTCTAGCCTGGTCCACACAGGAATTATTTATGGACAGAAGCATGTCAGCATCAGGATCAGTGATAATTTTTACAAATGTGTGAGTACATATTATAAAATGGGTACAGTTATGCCAGAATTAAAATGCTTTACTGAAATATAGTTTGTTCCCCTCCTCCACCCTCCTGGTAAGGAAAAATGTGCATCAAATGAAACACATTTATACAAGCATTTATCCGCATCCACTAGATGTCTGTTAATAGGTGATGTGAAGGACACCATCCTGACCTCCTTCTACTTTTAAGTTACAGATGTGAAGCAGAGGGACATGGAAAAATAAGTATGAAGAAGACTGTTTTTAAAAGGGGTTTTGTCCAAGAGAGATAAGTTATCAATATAATAGAATAAGAAAATATTATAACAAAAACAAAACCAAAAACAAACAAAAAAAGAGATGAACAGGATCAAGGCGTCATCTAGTGGTGACGCTTTTAAATACACAGGTAAGAGAGGCATCCTATGGTTTTATTATCTGATGCTGAGTTTCATGTCCTCTCCACAGATTCAAACCAAAAAATACTGTCACTATTGTAATTGACAATATGTCTAGTATAACCATATCACAACTTTACAGGTGCTTTTTTTCTGAAGGGATTAAATTCAAACTACATACATATCTCAACCCACAAGTTTTACCTTTTTTCTGATTTTCACCCTGATCCCACTGGGGATAGAGTGAGGGAATAGCTGCCTGCTAGGTTAAACCACAACAATAAATAACTCGTCACTGTGTCATTGTGAAGAAAACGCGTCAAATACAAAGATATACCTTCAGTGCTACACACATGCCATACAGTTCTGTGACTGCTAATTGTTTGAACTGCAATGCAAACTGAGAAAGCACGTAACTGTGCAGCTCAAATCACAAAGGTACAGTGGTCTTGACATTTCCTAAAGAAAAACAAAAAACAAAACAAACAAACCCCCAAACAACTCCCCCCCACATATTAGTGCTACTGAAAACAAATTTAAAAAAAAAAAAAGCCCCCAACCCATTGACAGAGCAACTTTCCATTTTTTCCATTTGACAGGCATATCTTGAAAGAGTGGTTCTGGATTACAGCCACATTTGGGGTTTCTAAAAGGTTCTTCTGACACCCTGCACAAATTAGCCTGACCTGAAAGCAAAACCTAATAGCCGGATTTTGGTTTTATGTGCCTAGCACACCTCAAGCCTGACCTGCATTTGACTGCTATCAAACCATAAACGAAAAAACTGCTCATAGCAGAGCACTAGGTCATGTGGGCTGAGTGCCTAAGCAATAGGATCTTAGTAACAGGAATGACAGCAACTCGTTAACCTCCATTTCCTTCCTTTCATTTGTTGAGAAAATACTCAACTGAAAGATCCTGTCTGATATCATTGCAATCCCATAAAAGTAGTTTTAACATCATTACTGTTCCTCTGAAACAGATCCTAATGTAGAATATTTAGACACTAATACTGTGCAGTTCATTTTAAGCGAATAAACGTGCTTTGATTCTGTATTGTTATGTACATTGTATATGCAGACATTACACCAGGGGCTGAAACCTCACCTCTTCATCTGGAAAACATAAAACTGCCTGATCAAGCGAAAACAGCCAACTTTGTTCATTCACGAACTATAGTCAATTACCAAAGTCTGGCCACTAACCTTTCACATTGACTAAGTGTCCATAGTGCTGTTCTTAAATTTCCTTTTATTACCACTTTATATCTGGATAAAAAATAAGTCTATGTCAACCTTGTCTAACAGTAATAGAAAACAAATGCAGTATTTTCAATTTTCCAGAGTGCTGGCAACAGGTCACTCTGATGATTGGTAATACTGTTCAGTAAATAATTTTTGCAAGCTTATGGAAAACCCCATGCTGAGTCATTTCCCAAGCACACTCCAATTCTGTGGTCAGCAGTGATAAGGTAATAATATATAATAGCAACTGAAAGTGAAAATAAATGAATATTTTTGTTCTGAAACAATGAATACCTCTATAGAAATTTTTAAGTACCTATTGAACTGATACTCCTCAGATAAGAAGAAATAATTATATACATTCTCTAGTTCATGTTATCTCAAGACTACATTCAGGGCAAACTAAACTGCTTGCTGAATCAGATCTTAGAAAGAGTTTGACAGATGATAGGTTTAAAGAAGAGCAGAGAAAATGGAATAAGTTTATCTGAAGCCTCAAAACTCAATAAAAGAACACTAATACCAACATTCAGCTACAGTGGAAGACATTGTAAATCTGATAAAAAAAGAAATCACATGCTCTAAACTTGGAATACCTGGGATGATATACTGCTGCATTCCAAACCACTTCTGTGGTTTCAAGGCCTGCCCTTTTGACACCAATCTTAATGGAAGTGGAATCATGCCAAAATTGTGACTACAGCCTCCAGAAAATAAAACGCAAAGAAGCAAGTGTTAATAAATCAGAAGCAGTAGCAAGTCCCTCGAGATCATTCCTGCTAAGTGATTACATGAATTACATAAAGATAGCACTTATCTAATGAATCAAATGCACTTAAAGAAGCTGTAGCACAAGAGGGTAAGAACTGGAGTCTTTATATTACGTAAAACACTTTCTTCACTCTCACTGATAACCTTTTATTTTGTCAGAGTTCCCTGTTAATGGACATCTCCCTCTTCATTATTAGCATGCAGGTAACTTACTGTGCTACAACAATTAATACTTTATATTATATTTTTTTGCTTAAATTAAGTCCATATCAGATGTTGCTAAAAATATTGATGATTATCCTGTTTCTGATTTTAAGAAAGCTGGTATTTCGTTCTCCCTTAGTACCTTTTAAAAAATGACTAAACCTTTCTACTGAAACTTGAAAATACAAGCTGACACAGGTCCCTTGTTCAGTTGAAGACATCTAATACAAAAAGTTCTAAACTCACATGGCTGAAGCTTGGCAGAATTGCAAGCTGAAAAGGCAGGCCTGTAATGAAAATGTCAAGAGATATTACTTTAGGTGACTTCAAATAGAAAACTTCCAATCCCTTCTTTACATATTGCAGCATCTATTTTCTCTGTATGCACAACACAGATGATTGCACTTGAAGAAACAACCATTTTTTGAAACAGTTTATACACCACCAGGCTGCTACTGGCGGGTTGCAAGTTTCCGAGGGGACGAGATTACATCTTTCTAATATGAACTCTATGGTTTTGACAGTTCTGCTACAAGTTTCGATTTCTTTACTGGCATTTTAATTCCTCATTATCCTAGTGAGTTTAATACTCTGAGCTCTGAATAAGAGTCAGGGTTGTATCCAAGTCTAGTCTGTTTCCAGGAGAGTGAGAAAAGACAAAGGCTGGGCATCTAGGACTAAAAGAGATAAACTGCATTCCACAACACTGCTGTATCCCTGATCTGCAACAAACTGAAATACTGTCGTTTCAAGGGAGCTTTTCATTCAGATTTACGGTGGGGTTTGTCTCACAGCTCTGCCACCTACATGTTATTAACACCTTTTTTTTAAACTCACTGTGTCCCATCAGTCTTTACCATCCACCAAGTTAAGGCTGCAATGAGTTTTAGTTCACTGCACTGCAAGTATTAACTCCTGGCAATTAACAGCTCTTCACATTAATTTTGCATATGAAATAAACACTTTACAATACTATAGAGTTGACCTAAATATATAAAAGCCTCTGTATGTTCTAAAAGAAAGGATCTAATGATGATAATACAGTAATTCAGGTTACAAGATAACTCACAGAATACTTAGGGAATTAGTAAACCATCCATAATACTACCTCGAGATAAAGTTAGTCAAGCTCAGAAATGCTGGTAAACTGAGCCTCAAAGTAACTGCAGCGATGGTGGGAGGTGCCACATATCCCCATAAAGAAGATAAGCAATGGCTGAAGTCTGGAGAAGTAATTTACATAACTGTGGTGGTGTGCTCAGTAGAACAATCAAGGCAAAGAAATATTGGACCCTCAGGACTGAGCTGCCTACTGCAACAAGCAGCAGTTCACACTATATTTAATATACCAGGTATGGATCTAGCTAAGAGCATCTGATAGATTTTTGCCTGAATAAAATTTTCGAAGCATATAGAATGAGCCATATGGACATGGCTCTTATTTCTAAACCTCTGGTCTTTACCCAAGAGAAAAAGAAAGTGGACTGGTGTTTTATTGTTAGCCTTCCCCTGCTCTGTTAAAATTCATTTGATACCCTGAGGATAAACTATAGGTGCTTGTGATTGGTATCCCAAATTACTTTAACCTTTTTATTCGGAAGAATTATATTACACTATTTTTTGGTCTTAAAATGCTCCATCCTTCTTGCAGAAAATTTTTATTGCCATGAACATTCAAAACCTGTCAATAATTTCCTAGCCAAAAGGATCTGAACTGAAGTCTCAGAAAAGTAAGGTCGAATGGATTGGCTATCCTGAGAAGCAAGAGCCTTGTAAAGAAGAAATTACCAGTAGGCTGGAACAGTACCATAGTTGCTTCCTCCTTACAACTGTTGTATCTCTTGTTGCAATCCCATTATAGCTGCTGTGTTTCTAACTAAATCACCCTCAATAAAAATGTTTAGAATTCCACTATTATAGAACTGCAGTCCAACTCAAACTCCAGCACACAGCTGGTCAGTTGTTTAGAACACCTTTTTTTTGTAATAAAAAGATCCTTTTTAATGCCTTGTGCTGAGGACTTACAAGAGATTTAAAAGTAGCTTTGCACCTACAGGAAAGGTGTCCTGAAACACTGTATTACCAGCTCCTTTACTATACGCTTCATTGCACACTCACACCTGCACTTTACAGAAATGCTGTTCGTGTTTCTAGCAAAAAGACAATTGTAGAACGGTACTAGACACCACATTATAAATATTCTGTACAGCTTTATTCTGGTTTCTTAAGGGAACAAGGCCTATGATTGCACTGTACTCATCTGTAGCCATCTCATAATTTCCCTACACCATTTTCTCCTTCCCCCTTTCCCTGTCTATGATATCAAGCAGCCACAAAAGTAACAGGAAACAGACAAACCCAAGTTTGTGCCCTTCCTCCAAGGTAAAGAAAATACTAGATTTTTTTCAAGCTCAGGAGGAAATATCCAAATGCTCAGCAGACATGTACGTTGCTCCAGGTAAGCTGCAGCAACTGGTACACTGTAGCAAAGCAGACAGGGCTACGAAAGGGGCAATGAGGAACCGCAGGACAGGGCAATGCCCACAAAAATCAAAGCTCCCTCTGTTCCACTACTCCAGAGGAAAGCATTGTGTCGGGTTTTTTTACCCCCAAAATATCTTTCAGTAAATAGGCATAAGAATAGCTGTTGGGTCACATAAAAGAACACGAAGTAGAGATTTTGTTCTTATTTGATGTCTGTATTCAAAGCCTTCTTAGAGACTCCCCACAGTTCCAGCTGCTTTGTGTATAACCCCCCGTGAAACAGTGGCTCATATAGGATATATAAGAAAGAAATACTTAAGGATAACAAATACATAATAATGTTTCCTCTGTATACCCATTTCATTTCCAGTAATTTGTGTATTATGGTCTTTTTGACTCAGAACAGGTACCCTTGCATCTGACAGCTGTGATGGCTATTTCTTATTCTTAATTTCATTGTTTTATTTCATTGTTTCTCTCCTCCATAGGGTCAGCCTTAGTTTATACCCTGTGCCTCTTTCTGTATTTTAGTTTTTCTATTATTACAACTTCCCAGGATAAGCTAAGAGCAAACTAATTTCGTACTTTTCCTGCTGTTATTTTCTTGACTAACAAGCTCTATTCCTTCATCTTTCACTTACCTTTCTTTCTGTCTTTGATTCCGCTGTAATACCCTCATGTCCCTCTGGACAAGACCTTGTTGAGTTTTTCAAGGAAAAATATACAATGTGTGCTGTTCATCCCTCAGTATCTGTGTTCTCTAATATGGTTATCTAGCCCCTACATCTCTTCCTTTAGTGTTCTGCCTGTCCTGTCAGTATTCAACCTTAGCTGTCTAAAAATCACAAGTTAGACTCAGAAGTCGTAAATCTTACTGAAATCTTTACTTTAAAGCAAGTTTATCCAGATTCTACATCCTGAAATTCTGTATTCTAATGTTTTAAGCCGTTTTCTACAATCATTAATATAGTGAAATAAAAGCGAAAAGAAAACCTTAAAGAAAGCTGAAAGTCTAAACTCACCCATAACAACTGACAACATTGTGCTGCTTTTCTTGCTTCAGGAACATCTCACTTAATTTCATCAGGCTTGTGTTCTTCAAATTTTAAGTATCTGTCTTTTCTGTCCTTGCTCTTTTGGAGTGAAAATAACAAGAGTTGAAGGAATGTCTCTGTCACCCTTTTGTTTGTTTATGTCCTTCAAACTGTAAACACTCCGGGGCAATGTAATCCTCACTATGTTGCGGAATAAGAGCTCACAGGGCTCCTAATCCGCAGGTGAACACTGGCATCAAAAGGAGTTATTTTCTTTAACTGAATCCCAATGAATATAAATATCGTCTGTGTGATTCCTCTCCTTTGTACAGTGAAATGTGGGGGTTGCAATTTTTAATTAAAGATGGAACTTCAATCTGGCAGCAGTGCTGGGAGACATTTACTCAGCAGTGGCTCCTTGTGCTTTGCTGCTTCCCAAAATCTCACATTCCCCACGACATTACTGCTGGATGCTGTTTGGGGCTGCAATATTTGTTGCTTTAGCTGACAACATGAGGAGAAATGTGTCACATAGCCTTTCACATCTGCAGGACTGACCAGCTTCGCATCTTTCTCATTGAGAGGCAAGCAGGCTGCTTTGCAGGGCTCCCTGCAGGGTCCTGCTCACCCCGGGGGATCTGGCCCCTCTCACCAGTGTTGCCATTACGCACAGTGAGACCAAGGGACCCTTCTCTTCCCGGGGTCACTCACACCTGGGGCAGAGCACGGCAGCTCTCCAACCACCATCGCCCCCTCAGTGAGCAGCCAGGGCCGCACAAAGGCTGGCACGGGCACAGCGCGTGGCGCACTGCAACGGCCGCGGCGCGCGCAGCGGCCGTTACGGCCGTTACCGCCGCCCCAGCCACGCGGAGCTGACGGGGCGCGTGGTTCTGCGCGCGGCAACTACAACTCCCAGCCTGCCCCGCGACGCTCAGCCCAGCCACTTCCGACTACGTGTCCCGGCATCCCTCGGGGCCGCCTCGCTCTCGCGATGCCCGGTGGGGGCGGGATCCAGCGCGGCTCTCGCGAGAGCGGCGGGTCCGGAAGTTCCACGTCGGAAGGTGGGAGCGGGGCGCACGGACACCTCAGCCGGTCAGCGCGGCCGCGGGGCGACGCGGAGCCATGGTGAGTCCGGGGCCGCTGCCGAGCAGGCCTGCTGCCCGGGGAGCGCGGCGGGGCGGGGATGCGGCGGCCCGTGCGGGGAGGGTTGGGGGCTGCCCCGGTGGGTGCCGCGGCCGTTACTGGCCCCGGTGCAGGAGGCTTGAAGATCCACGTTGAGGTGTTTTTGCGTGGCCTCAGTGAGGTAGCCCAGCCTGGCACCGCGCAGCTGCTGCTGTGGCCGGCGCCGCCAGCGAAACAGCGGAGCTGGACGGGAATGAAGAGCGAGAGGCCCCGCGGAGACGGGGCTGAGCAGCCGGCCCGGCCGGGCCCCGTCCCGGGGAGCTGGGTCGGCGCTGGGCAGGACAAGCCGGGGGTGTGGGCAGGGGCTGCTTGCGCTGTTTGACCCGGGATTCCCTGTTCTGTGCCATCTGGAGAAGTCGTAGTGTTATTCTGTGATCTAAGTTAAGTAACAAAAAGAAAGGACTTGAAAAATCTTTCTGGCATCATAGAATCACAGAATGTCAGGGATTGGAAGGGACCTCAGAAGACCATCCAGTCCAATCCCCCTGCCCGGAGCAGGAACACCCAGATGAGGTTACACAGGAAGGCGTCCAGGCGGGTTTGAGTGTCTGCAGAGATGGAGACTCCACAACCCGCCTGGGCAGCCTGTTCCAGGCTCTGTCACCCTCACTGGGAAGAAGTTTCTTCTCATATTTAAGCGGAACCTCTTGTGTTCCAGTTTGAACCCATTGCCCCTTGTCCTATCATTGGTTGTCACCGGGAAGAGCCTGGCTCCATCCTTGTGACACTCACCCTTTATACATTTGTAAACATTAATGAGGTCTCCCCTCAGTCTCCTCTTATCCAAGCTAAAGAGACCCAGCTCCCTCAGCCTTTCCTCATACGGGAGAACCTCCACTCCCTTCATCATCTTCATGGCCCTGCGCTGGACTCTCTCCAGCAGTTCCCTGTCCTTCTGGAACTGAGGGGCCCAGGACTGGACACAATATTCCAGATGAGGTCTCACCAGGGCAGAGTAGAGGGGAAGGAGAACCTCTCTCGACCTGCTAACCACCCCGCTTCTAATACACCCCAGGATGCCATTGGCCTTCTTGGCCACAAGGGCCCAGTGCTGGCTCATGGTCATCCTGCTGTCCACCAGGACCCCCAGGTCCCTTTCCTCTACACTGCTCTCTAATAGGTCATTCCCCAACCTATACTGGAACCTGGGGTTGTGCTTGAAGTCACAGAGCAGATCCCTTGGGCTGTGTTACCTACCTGGGATTCATCAAACAGACCTATCAGTTGTCCAAGTGTTTTGAATATGTTGCAGTTAACCTTGTAGATCAGCCATAGTGTGGTCCTTAGTGGCAGTAGATAAGAGCAGTTCTAAGGATAAGCTCAGAATCACATGTAATAATCTTGCTTACTTTTCTAGTGTTGATGGCAGTAGAAATAAACCACAAGTTCATTCGCTACTGTCATATGTCATGTCCATATGTTACAGGCACTGCATGATAGCTAGGCATCTTTTTCTCCTTGCAGTTTCTGACATATTTAACTGCAGGTTTTATTAGTCTAATTCTGCTGCTGAACACACACAGCATTCTTTGTTTGGATATTACACATTAAGTTCTCTAACATTAAATGTCAGCAGCATTAAGTCAGCTCAACTGTCTTTGTGCATCTAAAGAATCTATAATGCCTCAAATATTTTAGAAAATCACTTTACTGTGCTTCATACTTTAAAAAATACTTTGGCTTTACATTGCTAGTGATGAAAGTGGAAAGTCAAAGCCTTCTTTGTAAGGGAGAGTCACAAACTTTTCCTTCCCCCCAGTTTTTACAACACAGTGTTCCATTCTACAGTTTAAAGTTGGAATTGTGAATAGAAATAAATTGATAATGGGCAAATGTCTTTATGTTCTGGTGTGATAACTGGCTTTTCCACCTGTTTTTCTCAGGTGAAGTAGCAGGAAGATTGTTTATCATTTGTTTTAGAAAGGTTTGCTTTGATTTAGTATTTTGGGGGCACCAGGAAGATGTACAGTGCAGCTTTTCTTTGGCTGTGCTGGAGATATATTTTCTGGTATGAAAAAATTTCACAAAAGTAAATTAAATTGACCCATTGCCATTGGTGGGGATGTGATGTTTCCAGAAACCCCTACAAAAACAGATAAGCAGATGGATAGAAAAGAGTAGTAGTCTTCTGTCTGCCTGAAAAGCAGGATTGGCTCCTTTTATTTTAAGGTTTAACTTCAGCTTTCCTTCTTCCATTGTATTTCTGTGCCAGTTTTATGTTGAGTGACTTTTTACTCTCAATTATTTTCTTCTTTAGCCTCTCCGACTTGATATAAAGCGGAAACTAACAGCTCGGTCTGACCGGGTGAAGAGCGTAGACTTGCATCCCACGGAACCATGGATGTTGGCTAGCCTTTACAATGGCAGTGTCTGTGTTTGGAACCATGAAACACAGGTGATGACTTTGGTTTTTATTATGAAATCTTCATTACCGACAGATGTATAAATTAAATTTTTCACTACTAGGTACACAAGAAGACTCTTAAATCACTGCCGCCAACTGACTGTATTGTCCCTGTCTTATTACAGAAGTCACTATAATAATAGACAAGGAATATCTTTAGCTGTGTCTTCAATGGTGTTTCATTGCCTGTAAATTTATTTTTAAACAGTTATCTCCTTTGCGGATTCCTTAAAAACTCACGTCTTTCCTTCTGACAGATTGGTTGCCTCTGTCTTGTACCTGACATCTGTATTTGTAAAGGTTATAGGAACTGTTAGACATCTACCTGTCTATCAAGTGTAGCTGAAATTGGGCAGCGCCTCCAAAAATACTTGAAGGTGGGGCTGGGTTAAGAATGAAGGGAGAACATAAAGGTGATGTTAAAAGAACAGAACAGGCAAGTATCTCCCTTCCTGGACAGGTATGTTCCTTTTTAAAAGTGTGCATGGACTGCTGTAGAACTCTTGGAGCATTGCCAAAGGCAACATAGTGGACACTGTTAAGATACAGAGCTGATCTCAAAATTGATATTTTCACCAGTGCTATAAACTTATTATTTTTCTTTTTAGACTCTGGTGAAGACTTTTGAAGTGTGCGACCTGCCAGTGAGAGCTGCCAAATTTGTGGCAAGAAAGAACTGGGTTGTTACAGGAGCTGTAAGCTGTCGTCATCTCGTGATTTCCATATGCAGTAGTTCTTTCTCTAGTTTATTTTCATGCTATTCCTTTGTACATCAACTAGTAATATGATTTGATATGAATTTGTAGAAGAGAAAGGAATATTTCACTATAGTTTCACAGAAATTTTTACCTTTAAGGAGGCTTAGAAACTTAAACTTTTCATTTCAAAGGAGAACAACCTAATATGGTGGCTAATTCTGCATGTAGTGCAAGCTAGATCTAAATTCAACTTTTATTGTCACCTGGAACACACTCAGCACCCAGTTTTGACTAAATACTGATAATGCTACTTGGACTAAGGTGAAACCATTGACTATTCTAGGTAAAATGACTTAGAAGTTACACTCTACTTTTGTTCTTGGTTATATTCAAAATAAGGTTTTTTTAAGTTTTATCTCTAGAAAAATACCGTGCTTTTATTCAATGAGGAATAGTTTGAGAGGAATAGTTTAATTCTCATCTTGGTCATGTGGCTTTTTTTTGATGGAATGATTTTTTTTTTTGGTCTAAATTGAGGCAATGCCTAAAATTTTTTGTCTCATTTTTTTTTCTAGTCTTTTTCCCTATACACAGAGCAGAAAATTCCTTGTCATTTAACTGTCTTATGCTGCTGTGACCCAGTTACTTCAAGTGCTCATAAATTAGCACTGTTTTGTTCTTTGGCAGCACAAGAGTTCAAACACCTGCAGGGAACTGGATTAGTAACTGATGAAAGTTAGTCTCCAATTTTATTTTCATCAACTTAATTTTACTTTGATCCGTTCCTTGATCTGATTCAGTGTGCAGCTGTGTTTGTCCTACCTTTCTCGAGGGAGGCTGCAATCCAGTAGCAAGAAATGGCAAGGAAAGGGCAAGACAGCTGCTTTCAGCAACAGAGCTGAGTCTTGAACAGTAACAAGGAAAATGTGACATTAGTCATTACTTATTCTGTGTGCTCCATGCTCATTATGCTGACAGGCTGCTCTCAAAAGAACGTACTTGTCCTTTTCTGACATTCTGAAGGATGTTTTCTGTAGGTGTTGCCGCCTAGACAGGCATGTGTGTGAAAGAGGAAAACTCAGAGCGGAAAAGTAAATGCCTTGGATAAAACAAGGAGTGTAGAGTTTATCACAATGTTTTGTTTATTCTAATGGCCTTGTGAGTCATGGTCACTTCTGAAAGCTTTAGCTGATTTTTTTTATTGCTTGTCAGATAGTTCTTCAATTTTCTTTTTTTAAAAAGTTTGGGAATACTGCTTTTAATAATACTGTATCTGAAAGAAAAATATCTGCCCCTCACACTCCACCGCTGAAAAAAAAAATATCAGTTTTAAACCATAAAGTTGAAATCACCTTTCCACTTGACTTAGAGCTACAACTTGCCCCCTGGCCCCACAACATTAACATTTTTGTAAATTTTATGTTGGAGTATGTTGCTTTTCATTTTCATATGAAGCATCAATAATTTAAAAATATTTTTGCACTTTCATTAATTTTAAATCAAAACACTATATTAAATACATCTTTTTAAAATGAAATTTTAATCGAAGTTTTTTTACATTTCATAAATGCCTTGGAATAGGATTAGGTAATTTATAGACTTTTGAATCAAAGTATAATTTGTATCATTAGCAAAGTACAGAAAATGGGTTTTTTTAACATTGTGTGGTTAGAGGCTCTTCAATGCTAGAATGTTTTCTCTGGCTACACTGCACTGAATATAAGGTGCATTATACAGAGAATCCTGTTTTAATGGTGGCTTTTCTTCCCTTTCATAGGATGACATGCAAATTAGAGTTTTTAATTATAACACCTTGGAAAGAGTTCACATGTTTGAAGCACATTCAGATTACATTCGTTGTATTGCTGTGCATCCCACACAGCCTTTCATACTGACAAGCAGCGGTAAGAGTTCTTTGGTATATTTTTGTATTTATTAACCAGCTATTTTTAGGTTTCTGTCTAGTGAGGCATTGCATGTTTTTTTTCTTTTTCTGCTGAAACAGGAACCCTCGAGCAAGTTGCCAACCTGACAGTTGTAACTTCATGTTATTTCTTTGCCAGATGCATTCATGTTTTTTTAATGGAATATCAACTGTACTTTAAAATATAATAGCTTACATTCTTGTCAGAGAAGACCAAAGAACCTTGTTGCTTAGTATCTGCCAGAGGAAAGGTTCATATATGTGCAAATTAGCTGTTATTTGAGAGTTTGCACACTCAAGTTCTGTTTTTTAAAAAAAAAATGACATAATCGTAGGGAGTGTGTTTTCAACTGGCAATTGGACTTGAAGCAACAGATACTTTCATTTTTTTTTCCCAAAATACTACGGAGTTCTCCAGTATTTGAGGCAATGTATATTACTTGGGATTGGAAGATCACAGTATCCAAACAGATCCTGCCCAAGAACAATTTCATTGTGCTCCTCAGTCGTTTTCATGCCCGGAAACCTTACTAGTGCAGGCAGAGCTCTGCAAGAACGCAGAGGGCCTTGTGACTCAGAAGCACCATATATTTCTGTGTTTTGCTATTGAAGCTGATACACTTATACCTGAAATAAAGGTACTAGGAGGGCAGCTTGGTTGTATCTGCTGCCTGTTCCTTGGTGCTCATCAGAGTAGGTGCTGCAGGAGGAAGCGTGAGTCCATTTCCTTAATATCTGCCCAGTATTTTAAGATTAATAATTCAGTACCTTAATATCAATTTTTAATCTCCCTTTTTAATACAGGTGCATTTCTTACTTAGTTTAATCACCATTTTACTGGACAATCTTTTTGAGAAACTTGTAGTCTCTGTAGTCCTTCTGCAAGGAAGGACCCGTAATCTTACAGATCGAAAATACATTCAGTGTTAGCAGTCAGGGGTTGAGAAATGAGTGAGCCTTTAACTTGAAGTTATGAAGGATTATGTAGTTTAAGAAAGTAGGTATCAGAATATATTACACTAACTGAAACTTTGTGTGGTTTTCTTTTTCAGATGACATGCTCATTAAACTCTGGGACTGGGATAAAAAATGGTCTTGCTCTCAGGTGTTTGAAGGACACACCCATTATGTCATGCAGATTGTTATAAACCCAAAAGACAATAACCAGTTTGCCAGTGCCTCCTTGGATAGGACAATCAAGGTACAAAAACTGTATTTGGGGTTGTTTTTTTAGTCATTAAGTAATTATCAGACACAGTACACAAACCAGTAATACTTTGTGGAAAATGGGTCAGAATTCTTAAAAGCAGGTGCAATCATAGAATTTTTATTGAACAAAGACCTGAACATTGGTCAGGTTACTATTTACTTACTAAGTAATTCAGTAAATTTACAAGATTACGTGTCACCTTAGTTCGTTGAAATGTGGTTCTCTAAACTTTAAGTGTTGCATTTCCATTTGGATTACACATAAACATTGGGGAGGGGTAATGGTTATACTGTCAGTAAGTAGTTTGGGAGAATTGAAACCTTGTAGATATATATAGAGAGAGATATATATACACATATATATGTATGTATGTATACATATATATATATATATATATATATAGTGGGTAAAGCTTTTGTGTGCATTTAAAAATAAATTAGTAAAGGCATTTGTTCCATTGTTTTCATGTCCTTGGCTGTCTGTGTATTGAATTGCTTCCAAAGGTGCCTTCAGCTTTCTCATGGTAGACCCTGATTAGTCTCATTTGCTATGAAACTATTACTAAATATCTGGAACTATAGATTTACAGCTATCTGAACAGTGAGAATTCCTCACATTCCATATAAATTTTCAGTATGTTGGCTGTAAAAAGCCAGTTTTGATTTTGTATGTTCTCAGATGTTGAGGTTAGGCGCACATAAATGTTGATTTGATGTGATGATCATGCAAAAATAGCAGTATATCTACAACTTGATTAATTTTGAGTCCTCATTTGGCATGTGATTTGTCATTCATTTAATGTAACTGGAAAAAAGAAAAGAAAAATCAACAAAATTCAGGATACAGTTGGGAGCAACTGGTGCATGCACAAATAGTCGATTGCTTTTTCTAGGCCTATTAGTTAATTTCATAAACAGATACTACTTCTTACAAACAGTGTCTTACATGATGATGTGTCTTATGTGGTATTATGTCCCTAAAAACAAACAAAGAAAGAAGTTAGAAGAAACCGATTCCATTGAGATGTGAGCACAGCATGTGCAACTTGTCATGTTATTTCTATTTATTTGCGGAGGGAGGATTGGTAGTTTGATAAGCAGTGTTCTGAACCTGAGAAAACAACCGTGTCTGTGTAATTCCATATTCTATATCTTTGGAATTGTTAATTACGTCTGAATACCTAATCTTTTTGGCAAGATTGACTTGGATGCAAAAGACTCATAACTACATGCGGTTGGGTGTGTGTTGGTTTTTTTTTTTTTTTCTGGGAAGGTGTGGCAGCTTGGCTCTTCATCACCCAACTTTACTTTGGAAGGCCATGAGAAAGGAGTGAACTGCATTGACTATTACAGCGGGGGAGACAAGCCGTATCTCATTTCAGGTGCAGATGACCGGCTGGTTAAGATCTGGGATTACCAGGTATGTGCTCAACTCCTCATAAACTTTTGTGCAAATTGCCATAGCAAAACCTTTAGTGAAGAAACAGAAAAAGAGGGAAGGGATTTCAATACACTCACAGATATTCCTCATTTTTCCTTGGAAAGAAGGTACCTGGGGCGAAATATTTCCTGACATGTTTTTAATTTAAAAAAAAATATTTTAACCCTTGAAAAAATCTGCTGTGAATTTAAATAACCTTAAAGTTAATTAGTGGAATTAAATTTGACAGAAGGTTTCTATTATTAGCATTAGGTTTTTTTCTCGTAACCTAGTAATCCCTGCTTTTTGGACTTTTTTGTGGATTAAGGTGCTCCTCTTCTATGTTCAAATGTAAATATTGTTCATGTATCAGCTCTTTCCTTCCTTTTGCTTCTTATGAATTCTTTTCCTTTTTCATCATATGCACATTTACACAAGCACATGTGTATATGTACACACGTGCATGTGCCTCTATTTGACAGTTTGCAGGGGTTGTGAGGTGACTTGTTTGAATGCTCTACAGGAAAGAGAGATTGAATCCAAGTATTCAATTCTGTTGCAGAAACCTAGAGCTTCCTGTGTATAAATGGCCAGAAGAGCCAGACAGAACTTGTTAGATGATACTTTCTGGTTGTTAAAGCACGTTGCCTTAGAGTAAATCCAAGTTCAGAGTTAAAGCTAGTGCTGTTAATTTAAGTCTGCGCTGTAGTAATGACTGATGAATAACATTGCGTGAAATTTTGCCACCAGGTACAGCTGTATACATCAGTTATGTAGTCTAATCTCAGTTTTCTCAAACAGAGTAGACTTTTCTTTCACATCCGTATGAATGAACATTCTTAACAAAGACAGTATTGGATCTGTCTTCACCTGTAATTACATTCAGATAAATGTTTTGCTCTGCTTTTTTGTTGGTGTTTTTTTTTCAGTGAACTCTGCTTTCTATCTTGCTTTAATTTGTTGCGCTGCGTAGCTGTGACAAAGCGTATCTTCTAGGCAGGAACCCATCTGAAAATAGAGGAAAGCAACTGTGTCAAGGGAAATAAATATTTTCCTCTGGGGAGTATAAATTAACTCAATATAAACATAGTTTTTAATGTCTAATGCTGTTGTTGGAGCAACTTGGGAATAAATGGTACTGGAAGAAATCTAGAGAAATATGGTTTGGGGGGGACACTTTTTTAAGAAAGGAGTGTAAAAAATGTAGCGTGTTTATTATCTGTATCTGTACTTCTGACTCTATTTTGCAGAATAAAACATGTGTGCAAACACTGGAAGGACATGCTCAAAATGTGTCGTGTGTCAGCTTCCATCCTGAATTGCCTATCATTATCACAGGCTCAGAAGATGGTAATTTCCCACTTTCTGATATATAAAGGACAGGGGAAGAACTTATGGGAGAACTCTTTTTGTGGTGTGGCTACACACTTTGTGCCCTTGCATTGAGAGACGAGATAAAAGGCATGTGTTCCTTTCTTTCGTCTAGGAACTGTGCGCATTTGGCATTCAAGCACTTACCGCCTGGAAAGTACCCTCAACTACGGTATGGAGAGAGTGTGGTGTGTGGCCAGTTTAAGAGGATCCAATAACGTGGCTTTGGGATATGATGAAGGCAGCATTATTGTTAAGGTACAATTAATGATTTGAAATGAGAAATTGTGATTCATCACTATCTATGTACAGGGCAACTGATTTCTGATTCTGTGATAATATGTAAAATACTGAAAATTTGGCTTTTGAATTGGCATTTTTAGACAGAACAAGGGTATTTAACTAGATATGTTCAACTGCAGAGAAAATCAGGACTGTATTTTCTCCATCTGCTAAATTCTTATGCTACACTTCCTAGCTGGGTCGTGAAGAACCTGCCATGTCCATGGATGCAAATGGAAAAATTATTTGGGCTAAACATTCAGAAGTCCAGCAGGCTAACTTAAAAGCTATGGGAGATGCTGAAATCAAAGATGGAGAAAGATTGCCACTGGCTGTGAAGGATATGGGGAGCTGTGAAATCTATCCTCAGACAATTCAGCACAACCCTAACGGACGGTAATAGATTTTAGCACAAAATACTCAAGTGCTTCTGATTTTCTCTCTTTTTTTAATATTGGAAAACTTTTTGAATGAAAAAAATTAAGTTGCATGTGTGATGGTGGCTGAGTAAACGTGTATCAGAGCAAGGCACTGTGAAGTCAGAGTAATAGATGGGCTGCACCTGTAAGAGCTGCTTAAACAAACAAGTTACACATTCTAGGTAGTGGAAGAAGTATGCAAACAAATTGTATAAGGTAACAGCAGCAAACCACGTCGTTTTATCACTTCTCCTGGATTGGTTTTTGTTGACAGATAAGCTAAATTAAAAGAACAGGTAAAGGGATACTAAGTACAAGAGCTGCTCAGTATCATCCAGAAGGAAGACAGAATAGCAGTAGGTAGCAACATGGTGCAGAGGAAAGTCCAGTGAGATTTTTGGAATATATGAAGCTCTTTTATTCTGTCTGCGTTTGCAGTGATCAGATTGGGCTAGAGGCCTTTAACTTTTCGGTTAATTTGTCTCCTTGGTCATGCCTGTTGAACTGAACACAGATGTCTGACAAACGAATCTTTCTCCTTCTCTAGGTTTGTAGTAGTGTGTGGTGACGGCGAATACATTATCTACACAGCCATGGCTTTGCGAAACAAGAGCTTTGGTTCTGCACAGGAGTTTGCTTGGGCACATGATTCTTCAGAGTAAGTGTTGCAGATTTTTTCCTTTGTTTTAACTTGAATTTGCTGCTGCTACTTTTCAGGCTGTACAAACATTAAACTGGCCTGTGTGGATAATGAACTTTCAATAACTGCTTTAAAATTTTCCATTTGTAGCACTCTTCTAATTTTTGAAGGTAAATTCAATACAGTTATTTTGTAGAAGCTTATGATCTTAGTAATTTCCTACTTTGGAAGCCAAATAATTTTTAAAACTTTTTTATTTTACAATACAATCTTTAGATACGCAATCAGGGAGAGCAACAGCGTTGTAAAGATATTTAAAAATTTCAAAGAGAAGAAATCATTCAAGCCTGATTTTGGAGCAGAAGGTAAGTATTTACTTTTAAAATAGATATGTTGGCACTTTTTTTTTTTTGCACAATGTGGATTTCTTCCGCCTTTATCTTCTTGCAGGCATCTATGGTGGCTTCCTGTTGGGGGTCAGATCTGTTAATGGTTTGGCATTCTATGATTGGGAAAACACAGAACTGATTCGCAGAATTGAGATTCAGCCCAAACACGTAAGTTTCTAGATGGGACTGAAGATAGTTACCTGTCTGTGTTTACTGACTGTGCTTTTTTCACTAGACTGCTGATTTCCTTTAATGAAGCCAAGCTGTCAATCATAATGTAATAACTTAAGTTTATTCCAGTCTTGTAGTAGAAGGGGAAAAAAAATCCTGTATGCGTTGACTTCTCAGGTCCTAAAGCTTCTGTTAGAGTTAGCATGTTCTAACTTTAATTTATACATCCTCCTTTCTTAACGTGAGGTCTCTAAAACAGTGTCATTATTGATTTTGATGATACAGATTTTCTGGTCTGATTCGGGTGAGCTTGTCTGCATTGCTACGGAAGAGTCATTCTTCATTCTGAAATACCTGTCAGAAAAAGTTGCAGCAGCCCAAGAAACACATGAAGGTGTCACTGAAGATGGAATTGAAGATGCTTTTGAGGTACTTTCTGTTTAAAAATGGAATAGGACTAGAGCTCATTGAAGCAAGTATCCCCAGAGTATAGCAAATATAGTCCTTGCCGTAGTCCTATTAAATTTTAGTTTCCAGAACACTGAGTACCACACAGTATACATCTGTCTGAGGAACACTGTTAACAATTTTATTTGGGTTCCCTGGGGAGAGCATCTCCTTTTGAATCCCAGTATGACAGACCTTGATGCCTGTGTTTCTCTTCAGACATCTGTTTATTAATACTATTCTCTCAAAGTTACAGGGGTTGTTTTTAAAGCACAAACTAGGGTAGTATGTTTACATAGCTTAAACGTTTTCTGCAGTTTTCAAATTTTGAAATGTTACTGAAATTAGAAAACAAGTAAAACATCCTTTGAAATGTCAGAAACAAAAATTTCACAGGGAAGGTTGTCTTTGGTTATCTTTCTTAACACTTAGTTTTGTGCTTGTTTCCCGAATTTGTAATTGGTTAAGTATTAAGGTAGACATGTCATATGTGACAGCATTTTTATAAAACTAAAAGCATTATTTAAGTACTTTCAATCTGTATCTTAACTCTCTCGCAACTTGCCCAACTATTTACTTAAGTGTAGAATATTAGGTTTAATTTGAAAATGCAATAGTCTTACTGCTATCTAAAAGTCCCTTTTTATATATCTAATTAAACTGAACCTAATTTGCAGGTTCTTGGTGAGATTCAGGAGATTGTGAAAACAGGCTTGTGGGTGGGTGACTGCTTTATTTACACCAGTTCTGTGAACAGACTCAACTACTATGTTGGAGGAGAAATTGTCACTATTGCCCATTTAGACAGGTAAGTTGCTGCACTGGGTTGTAAGCAAGTGTTAAAGGTTTTTTCAACCAAGTTAGGACAAGGTGAACCTTGTCACCTTGCCGTACGTTACTACTTTTCCTTACATATTATGCTAATTTATGTTCTGAGGCAGTAATGTAATGTTGGAGGGAGTAAATGGTGTTACCTGGAAGTGTACATAGAGTAAAAGTAGAATTTTTCATGTGATTGTTCTTGCTACTGTGAGAACTATTGGGCTTTTCTTATAGACTATTTGGTAGTGGATCTATTAAAGATGAATATTATTGGTTTTGTTTCAGGACAATGTATCTTTTGGGGTATATCCCAAAGGACAACCGACTTTATTTGGGTGATAAGGAGCTAAACATTGTTAGCTACTCTTTGCTGGTCTCAGTGCTTGAATATCAAACTGCGGTGATGAGAAGAGACTTCGGTATGGCTGATAAAGTTCTTCCCACGATTCCAAAAGAACAGAGAACGAGAGTTGCACATTTTCTTGAAAAACAGGCAAGGAAACTACTTTTTTAGTTATAAAAAAACTTAATAAATCAATTTATTCACATTTCTAATTGAATTTGCTGAGCAAAACTAGACTGTTTTATCTGTAAGCATCAACTCTTGTTAATCATCCACATTTATCTGAGAATACTCTAACTTTCTGTTTAAAGAGTGCCTTTGTTAGAACATTTAGGGTGCTGTTCAACCTGACAGACGAGTGTGACTTTCAGATTTTTATTTTAGGGCTTCAAACAACAAGCTCTTGCAGTATCTACAGATCCAGAGCATCGTTTTGAACTTGCTCTTCAACTTGGAGAATTAAAAATAGCATATCAGCTTGCCGTGGAAGCAGAGGTAAACATATAATTTTTAGTGATTCATACTAATTCTGAGTATTAGTATGAATCTAAGAGGCCCTGTAAGGAAGGATAACGGCATGTGTGGATGCAGTACAGCCCTGTAAACACTGCCTATAGGCCTCCAACTTCCTTGATGAAGCTCTTCTGCCTGTAATTCAAAGGAGTCTAAGCTGTGGGATGGGGAGAGAAAAAATATTGTGTGCTCAGAAAGCTACAGGAACTCCTGGAGACTGCAAATCTTGAACCAAGAATCAAGCCTTAATCTCCAGTATTGAACAGAGTGAGGAGGAATGGCAGGACTGACCCTCTGGGCCTTCATTCCAGCCTTGGCAAGCTTAGACTGATGCACTGGGAAGTCTGACAGGCAGTGATTTGTCCCACAGCCATTGTTCCGAGAATTGATCCTGTTGTTCCTGTTGTAAAATAATGAAGTTAGTGATAAGGGATGTTAACTTAGTTACAGACACAAATATCTTTCTTACATTGCAAAGATTAACTTGGGAGCTTTCTTTAAGAGATTGTTGCTGTCTAAATTTCCAGAGTTATTTCTACCTCCTCCATGTTTAGTGAAAAACTGTTTGTTTTATGTAATGGTATAGGTGTGTAATGATCCGCATGTAAAGCTGTGTCATGCTGAGGAGCTGCAGTAAACCTAGTATGTCAAAGGGAGGCAAGCGTAGCAGTGGGATACAGTACCTTCCCAAGTACACCTACCTTTTTGTATTGAATGCTCTGAAAAAATCTTTAAACGCTGTTCAAAAATGAGGTGTCATTTGTTTCTTGGTTTGGTGTTGCCGTTGTTGTTTTATTTCCCTCCCTCTCTCCTTTTTGTACCATTAGTCAGAACAGAAATGGAAGCAACTTGCTGAGCTTGCCATTAGTAAATGCCAGTTTGGCTTAGCCCAGGAGTGTCTCCACCACGCACAAGACTACGGGGGACTGCTGCTCCTGGCGACAGCTTCGGGAAATGCTAACATGGTGAATAAGTTAGCTGAAGGAGCAGAAAAAGATGGCAAGAACAACGTTGCATTTATGAGCTACTTCTTGCAGGGAAAGTAAGTAGCAAGAGATTCAGATTGTTCTGTTGTGCTTTGCCAAGTGCGAAGAGCCTCAGGTTCTTCAGATGGCTAACTACAGCTAACTTAAAACTTAATGAAGAAAGATATTACCTCTTCAGAAAAGCTGATTCTATTTTATGATGGCTGCTACTTTTAAAATCTTTCATGTCATAAACATGTAAGCTAGTAAAAAGATTTATTAAACTTACTGGTTAAAATCACATTTTAAAATATTTTAGGCTTGATTCATGTTTGGAACTCCTGATTAAAACTGGACGTCTCCCAGAAGCTGCTTTTCTTGCACGGACATATTTGCCAAGCCAAGTTTCAAGGTAACTTGAAAGCATATGTAGAGCATGAGTAGTGTTGTCAAAAGTAGCTGTATATAACAGATATGGTTTGCATCTCCAGGGTTGTTAAACTGTGGCGGGAGAACCTCTCTAAAGTCAATCAAAAAGCTGCTGAGTCCCTTGCTGATCCTACAGAATATGAAAATCTTTTCCCTGGATTAAAGGAAGCTTTTGTTGCTGAAGAGTATGTTAAACAAAGTCTTGCTGACTTGCGGCCAGCCAGGGAATACCCCCTTGTCACTGTAAGTAAGAAGTGGGAGTTCTTGTCTCTAGAAGAAAAAACATTTGGTGCTGTGTAAAATCAGCTTTAAGCACATCAGTGCAGCCACTTAAACATTCCATGAATGTACGTTTTGTGGGTTCTGATTTTTTTAAATATTTATTTATTTATTTACTTGTAGCCAAATGAAGAAAGAAACGTACTTGAAGAAGCAAAAGGCTTTGAGCCTACTGGAGTAGTGGCACCTCAGGTCAGTGTTTCTACTGAATGATGAATTCTAAGAAGGGGGCAACTTCGTACAGTAACATCTACCTTGGAGAACAGTTCACCAATAACGGACAAATTATTGCTCTTATTGGCTTGACTGTAAGCACTGCAGCTGAGTTTCATGTTCTTTTGCCTCAGAGACTTCTTAATCTGATTTTGTAACTACTGCTGGCTTCTTGACTGTGAAATTGTTTCTTTTTTCAAGTTGCACATACAAACACTGCCTCAACTGCTGCAAGTTTTCTAAAAGCGTAGTAGTTGGAACCTGGAAACTAATGTGTATTATGGCAATTAACAATGTTTTATATTCTTTGCTATTTGGCATGGTTATGAAATAAGACTGTTAAATAGCAAACTGACTAGGAATCCTGCTCAATTTTTTGAAAATACATCCTAATCAATATTTGAAGTAACTCAAACTGATTTTTTTTTTACCATCTCAGTTGTTATCAAAGTATTATGCAGAAGGTATGATTTGATGTGTATGCTTATACCTTATATTTGAAACAAACACTTCAAAAATGCTTTTCAGAGCTTAAACAGAAGGTGACAACTTCTGATTTTTGCTCGTGTCAAATACACTGTACATTTGGACATGAAAATCAGAATGTGAGAGTTTCTTAAAGACAGTAGTTGTTTGCATGGCTGTTTGAGGCTGTAAACTTCTGAAAGAACTGCAGTGGAAACTGAGGGAGAGACAGAAAGTCACAACTCTCCATTCTGTCCCTGTATTTTTTTCGTTGGAGGAGATGCACTACAAAAGCTCGGTGGCAGTTCAGAGAAGTTAGCTTACTTCCCAGTAGCTTTAGTGACTATTTGCTTCTCACGTATCAAAGCAAGTATCATTAAGGCAAAATCAAAATTTTGTGGAAATTTGTTAAAGACAATTTTTACAATGCTGTTTCTGTATTATCTAAAACAAATTAGAACTAGCTTACATTAGAAGGTGAAAACAAGACCTCTAATGTTAGAAGCGTATCTTTGCATTCAGTTCATGATTGCATAGAAATCCTTAGAAGTTGTCTCTTACAGCTGAGGTTGAATATGGGAAGTTTTGTAGGAGATAATTATATAGTTTACCTAATTATGCTCAATAGAATAGTATTATTGCTTCAGTGATGTTATTAACTGACAATAAAATCTGGGCAGCAGTGAAGTGAGAAAGGTGTTAAACCATTATAGGGTAGCGAGCACAAAGGCCAGCACCAGTACTAAGATTTATCACTTGCTAAAATTCTGTGACAGTCTCAAGTAACCTCATCTCTTTTCTGCTGAGGACCTTGAGAATCACTGCCTTTCTAACAGCACTTCAGTATTTGGAATTAACTGATATTTTCTGAAGGTTGTTTTCATTGTACCAGTTCCATCAACTGCTTTAAATAAACTGGATAGGAGTCTCCAGTGAAGTGAGAACTAGAACGCTTACTGGCTGCAAAGATGTGGCTCAAGAATTACTGAGGGAAACTTTGAACTCTCCACAGGGAGAGGGGGATTATAGGTCTGCTGTTGTTTACTTGCCTTTGAAGGAATTTAAATTCAGAAGAACTTTAAGGAATCTCTTTCTCATTAGCAGAAGGCTGAGGAACCAGTTCCATCTGCTAAACCGGAAGTGATGAAGACAGTTTTGCAGAATTCTGATCCAATTCCAACAAGAGATCAAAAGGTACTCAAATATATTTTATGAAGGGAAAGAATGTAGTACAAGCACTAAATTCATTTTAGGCTGAAGACTTCAACTAACAATGTGATTTAACCACGCTACTGGAAGATGTCCCTCTCTATGTTAATACTCCCAGCCAGCCTAGGACCAGTACAGTGTATGGATCCCATCCTGCTGTACACAGAAGCTGAAACTGTACCCAGTAACATCACCCAGTTCCTGCAGCCTTGTGGGCTTACAAGGAACAAAGGGTGAAGTCCAAACACAGTTGGTCAGAACACAGCAAAAAGTGGCAACTGAGACACTTTCTTACCAAGAAGGCAGCTTCTCTCTGCAACTGCTCTTAACATTTGTTCCACCTGACTGCCTCAGTTGTGTGTTTTGCAGAATGTGTAAATACATCATACAGTCATACATCACATAAGCTGGCTAACATGTACCATATTAGCCTCTCCATAATCTAGTCTTTTATTTTCATAGACACTTCTGGACTTGGAAGATGACTTGGATAACCTAGATCTGGAAGATATTGATACCACAGATATCAATCTGGATGAAGAGATCTTAGATGAGTGAATGTGTTTTTAGCTGACCAAATCACTTACTCCAAACAAAAGAATGAAGTTGTGTGGACTATGTGCTCCAAGTTAATTTGATTTTTATACTGAAAGTGGACCATGTACTTGTAGAAATAAGGGCAGACCCAGCAACTGTACAAAAGGAATCAGCTTCCAGTATGTTCAAATTCAAGGTGTAGGCTTGCTCCAGCGCATACTAAAAAATGTTTCCGTTTATCGAGCAATTCAATAAACCCTTTTAAAAATTCTGTTCATCAGTTTTCCATTTACTAGTAATTCTACTATTCTTAACCCAGCTTCTGTAGTGTGCATTGCAAACATTTGAAACGGGAGCATAGTAGCCAAGGATTAGTATTTCAACCTGACTTTTCTTAGCATATACTCGTAGGTACATGGTTACTTTTCCACTGTGCACTGTTAACAAGCAGTAGCTCAGTTACTCTTCCACATAAAACTTCTAGCTAAAAAAAAAAAATCTAACAGCACTGTAATATGGGTTAAGGGACAGATATGGTATTATACGCTTTACTAAATGAAGCTGTCCAGACCCTGTACTTACTTCGATAATTTTAATTGTGGGCAATTCTTAAGGTTCCACATGCAACAACACTAAAGTCATTAAACTTGGGGTATATTGTCACCTCCAAACAAAAGTGATGATCACTGCTCTAAGTTCACTTACAGAACTTTTGAAAGTAACAAACTGCTGCAGTGATGCTTTTTTATTTTTAGTAAAAAATTTTCTAGAACAGTCATCCAAAGTATTTATTGTGGAATCCTGTACAGAGAATGTTTAGAAACAGACTTAAGACTTATGATGAACTAGGGTTTATTTCATGAAGCTGTAGAAGAAGCCATTGCTTCTTGGTAAGCCTGGAGGGCCAGTTGTATGTAGCCTTCTTTCTGTGATTCGGTTTTCACAAATACCTGAAACATGGCAGGAGAGAGATTAATGTACAATTAAGAGCATAGTTGCATAATGAGATTGCAGTTGTAGCTGGCTGATCTGCCACTGCAAACTGTAATCCTGGTGCAAATATATATAGTTTAAAAAAACCAACCTGGTATGCATAACAGTTCTAGTTAAATGACTGCTTCTTAAGGTAAAAAGAATTTTAGACTAATAAATAGGCTTCTGCTGTTTAAAAGCCTTCTCTAGTTCAGTACTGTTAAAGTAGAAAAGCATACCTTGATTAGATCAACTCCTTGGAGCTTCCCTTCTTTAGCTTCTTTTGCTGATTGACATTCAGGGTGAAGCATATGATACAGTGTGACTAAACATGTAGCGTCATCCAGCCTAAACAAATAAAGGGTTGTTTGTAGCAATTACTTTCTCTAAATACTTATTTAAAGAAAATGTACTTTGTGGTTTCACAAACTGCTTTCACTGAGTATACAGTCAGCAGATACAGCTAAACAGGCATCCCACCATCTATTGCGATGGCAACCTCTGCATGAGAAGGAAGCCCAAAAGCATGGAAACAGCAATGTGCACCAGGTAAGGTACATAAACTTATCCATACTGCAGTTTAAGCCTGAGTTCAGCAGTGATCAAGCTGCAGTGTCTCTCTAAAATACAATTAATTACCCATTAACAAGTATTTACTGGAACAACCACACCAAAGAGAGACTCTTACACTAACTGCAGTAACTCGCATGTTTTACAGAAGTAATATTAGCAATCTTGTGACACTGAACCCCAAGCTGAACTTAAAACTGGAACAGTCGTTTTACATAAACCTAAGCATAAATCATGGGTGGGCAAGCAGGCAAAATCACTACAAATTTGGGTAATTTTAAGGTCTGATATTTTAATTTTCCCTTTAACAACTTCATTCCAAAACCAAAACTGGAACTTCCCTGTATTTCTTAATATCCTCAGGTTCAAAAGTAAGATCTGACCACCTGTTAAAAGTTTCTAACTTCAACACTAGGGAATGAATGCCACCATCACTGCAACTTGGAGTTCTAATTGTACAAATTTCTCCTAGCTCTAGTGACATTTTGAACAAGTAAATACTGTTTACTTCAGAAAGTTTTGACTAAGTTTAAGAGCACATCTTACAGAAATCCATTTATTTAAAATAAAAGTATCTATATGTTCCTAAGCTACTTAGGAATTGGTCTAAAACTCAGATTGTGTCAACCTGAAATCAAAACTGAGCTCAGCAATATAAAATTGTTAGGCTTTAAGATCAGTAGTGCCCAGAGCTGGAACTACACTGACAATTACAGGGGAAACAAAAACCCAAGAACTAAGACATTTGTGAAAAAAAGTAGTTTAATACCCTGCAACTCCATGGACTGTGGTTGGTGCTTACATTCAGCATCTATATAGCTAAAAGTTACAGCTAACCTAAAATTTCATGCAAATTAAAACTTCTATAATCTTAGAGAAATACTGTTTTTATTTTCAATGTAACTTGTTTTCTATTTGTTTATGTAAGCAGAATTAATAAGTGACAAACACCACTTACAAGTCTCTGTTGATCATATCTATTAGTAAGCCATCTGTTTTCTTTCTATTTACTAGATACCACACCATTCCTCCAAAGTGTCTCGTTGAACGGAGCAGATCATATTTGGCATGTTTCTCAATGTCGTCATATGTCCGATGATGGACCTATACACAGAAAAGATTTCCATTTCATTAACACAAATAGTTTGATGACAATTTCTCCCCTCTACTACTATTTAGAGTTTTTCATCCATTTTCAGACCTCCGTAAAGTGCAAGAGTAAACCACAGGCTGAACCATGCAACCGTAAAGCTTTATACATGGTGTAATTCAGGATAACACTGGGATAACCCAGTTCTTAGCACTTAGGCATGGACACCTTTATGTTAAGAGAAAGGTAAATACTAGCTATGTACTGAAAATGTGGGAGGGAGGAACATAACCTCTGAACTTTCATTTCACGGCTGTCAAGTTGTAATCTATTCTTTAAGGAGAAAAAACCCTGGAGCAAAGAGGTGAAATTTTACTTTGAAGAAAAGGTACTTGAAAAATTGCCCAATAGAAGTTATGTTCTCAGTGATTCAAGGGGAAAAAAAAAAACCACATGAGGATAACAGGTAATCTATATGAAGGGGAAGGAACACCTATGAACAACTTTGATCACCAGGTAATATGTATGTTTACAAAACAAACCCTAAAGTTCTTCACTAATAATATTATTATTAGAAAAACTAGAAGTGAACTCACTCTGATATAGTCTGGTGAATCTGGCTCAAACTGAGCAATGCACATGTTAAGGATGTCCTCATGACGGTCTTGTTGAAACACAGTCTGAAACAACAGTGCAAAATTCAGGAATAGATTCTGTATCACACCATTCCAACTATCCAAAACCAAAACAGCAGCCACAGTATTTCTGTTCTGGGCAAAACTTCCAGTGAGTATCCCCTTAGTCACAAGGCAAAATGGATAACAGTGCAGTAACTGCCCTGATGACACTAATACAGCGTTTCTCAATTTTTGTTTCTGAAACACCACCTCACGTTTTCAGATTAGCATACCATTTCATTAATGCATAACTATTAAATGTGCACTTAGAGCATGACAGAATATTTACACCTAGCCTGGACTTACCTGGAGCTTTATAGTAAGTATTTTAAGTTACAATGATAATCAACTGTTCAAAACATAATTCAAGCAGCTTAAAACATACAAGCAGACTGGCTTTTCAGAGCTACTCTGTCTAAATAGGACAGTTTCTCTATGAGAGCATAAGCAAGTAAAAATGGTCAGTTTTCAAAACCAGGAAGCTCTTACCCCAAGGTGCTCATCCTTGAACATCACCGGGGGGATAACTCTGCGCCCTTCTTTTGGGAAAAATATCTGTATCATTCTGTCTCGTTCCTCCCAGGTTGCTTTGCGTAATACACCATTTGGTTCTCTAACTACAATGAAACGCTCCTGAAAAAAGGTTAAAAAAAAAAAGAGCATTATCTCCCAAAGTCTTCTCTCTTTATAGCCATTGTAAAAAAGATTCATATTTGGCAAAGTCCCTCTATATCTAAACCCACACTAATAAGCAGTTTCTGTCTGATTGTTGCTGTGCACTAGATTTATCATTTCTCCCTTGGTGCCTGCTAATTAAGTGCTACAGTTGCATCTTAATTTTACTGTATGACATAACTGTGCATGTGCCTACACTAAAAGCTGCAGTTCTGTGAACTTCAGACAGATATCATAACTAGTACCCAAAGAAAGGAGTTAGGGTTGCTCCTGGCCTGATTTTATGCATTTAATAACACTCACTTAATTAAGAATGCAAGTGTCTTTTTAACTTTGTTTCAGAGGTAGCTGCTAGAATCAAGTAAGGGCAAGCGCAAAACAAAAAATACAACAATTAAAACAATACCCAGATTTGTTCACAAGCCTATTTGATCTAGGGCTGCAGACAGGAAAGGGGAAGTTTTCAATACATTAAGGCAGAAGAATAAATAGCAGGTTTGTGGGGAGAGCTCTCAGATAGAGCAAGAGATGTAAGACTTGGCAATTCATTTCACGGGATCATCACAATATACATGTTTGAACCACGGAGATTTCTTAGAATCATAACTATTGTTAAGGATTTTTCAAGCCTCTTATTACTGGTACTTAAGACACCCTGGATGTTTCACAGTACAAAGAAATCTAGTTGTTTTCTTTATGCTCCACAATTTTATTTGACAACTGTTTCTTCACAGCTTTCACATGAATTCATTTATCATTTACTCAGCTTTCCATCAGATCTTTGCAACTGTGAAGTAGCTCCATCTTTTGGACTACACACAGCACTCAGTAATCCAATTCCACAGAAAGCTTCTAGGAAGTACAGAAGAACTTGGCACTCCTAGAAAATCACAAGCATGTGCTTTTAAAATAATTAACTATCCCGCGGCTTCTCCCTCCCCTCTTCTTCCTCCCAGCCTCACCTGCTTTTGAGCACTGGAATTAATTTATCATTATAAGTTACAAGCAAACGTTTAGCAATACATTTCTTTGTACTGCCTGGTACCAGACTGAATTTACAACTAATCAGCCTTTTTGCAGGCTACTATAACTACATTTTCTTAAAACCTAAAGCTTATTTTGAAATTATTAGTTAAAAACTCTTAAAATAAATTAATACCTTGTTACTTACACGATGTGGAATGGAGTAAGTTAAATCTGTAAACACGTATTTTGTAGTTTCAGTTCCTTCAAGGATTTTATCATCTGCTAAGACATCATCAATTGGCTCTCGTTCATTCAAAACTGGAGGCATGGCTAGTTTTTCTTTAGCTTCCTCAATGGCTTTTCTTGTGGCCTTAAAAAAAACCCAGTAGTTTAATTTTAAAATTAAAAAAAATCATCCTGTTGGAAAGCTAGCATACAATTTCGAGTTAAATATTTTCATTTAGAGATACATTTTTTTTTCTGCAGTTGAGAAGAAGTGAGACACTAATTAAGTCTCCAGGCTGAAGAACTGCATGTGAACAACATACCACTATTGTAACTTGGGCAAATGGCTGGAAGAAGTTCCAGAATGAAAATCTACATATCCTACTGCAAACACCAAGTTTATTTCAGGTATTTTTCCCTGGTAAATTTCCCCCAGAGCATAAAGGACAATAAATAGTTTGTATATTGTTGCGATCGTGGTTACAGAAGAACTGGCCCCTTCACCATCCTGGACCATAGTCTGACAACAACTAAAACACGCAGTCAAAGGATTCCCAGGGCTATACCTTAAGCATCAGATAAAGACATTGAACACAATTTTAAGGGGATAATAAAGAGAACCTTTCACTCAAGAAGAAAAAAAAGTATCCTATTTCTTTCTATATTCCATAAGAATCAGGAAGAATTGGATGAATAGAACAGACCACTTAAAGTGAAGAGACACTGATTTTCACTAATTTAGGAAATAATCTGAAACAACGGAAAGAAACCAAAACGTTCTCAACAGCAGCACTAAACGAAGCAGAACTATGGAGGGTTCCAGAGGGTTTGCTAATATTTCAACCCGAAGCGGAGCAGCTCACCTCTTCCAGCTGGGCTTCTGTCATCAGCTTGTACTTGGGCGGCTTCAGCTGCTTCTTCACCGGCCTGAAGACCTTCTGCAGGTTGAGCCCGGTCATTCTGCAGAGCAGGTTCTGCACGGCCTCATCCCCAAAGGCGGGCCGGGCGGCCTTCCCTGCTCGAGGGGGGTTTCACACGCCGTCAACGCGCCCGCAGAGGCCGGGGGCAGAGCGGCCGCCGCGGTCACGCCGCCCTCCTCCCCCTGCCGCCAAGGCCCCGCGGCAGCGGCCCCGCGCCGGCGCAGCCGCCCGCTCCCGCTCCCGCTCCCGCCCCCCGGGAACCGCGGGCGCGCACCGCGCCCCACCGCTCCCCGCACCTACCGGCCGCGGCCCCCGCGTCCTGCGCCAGCCCCCGCCGCGCGCGCCAGCCCCACAGCGCCCGCGCCGCGCGCGCCAGCCGCCCCGGCCCGCCCGCCCAGCCGAGCGCCGCCATCTTGCCCACGCCCCTTCCCGCCCCGCAGGCAGGCCGGGAAATGGAGTCGCAGCGCCGCGGGTGGAGCGGCGGCCCCGCCCCACGGAGGCAGAAAAGCTGGGAGGGGAAAGGCAAATGAAACGCTCCCGATGCGTTTGTATTGTTAAAACGCCGCCGAGGCGGAGGTGAGGGCCGGGTTAGGGTGGGAGCCCGTTCTGCCGTTCTCGTCGGAGCGGGGACGGCGGCGGCGGGTGTGAGGGAGCGGCGGCCGGGAGCGAGCGGGGCTCCGAGCGGCAGGCGTCCCTGCTCGGCGCGGGGACCACGCAGCTGGAAACGAGAGGAGCTGAGGAGGCGGCGCACGCCGCTGCGGTTGAGCCGCCGGTGAGCCGCGGCCGCGCGGAGCTCAGGCAGGGGCGCGGCGGCACGGGCGGTCCCGGCGGCCCGCGCTGCCCGCGGCTGCGGGACTTGGTGCGGAGTCAGAAACCGCGGTCACTGGAAGGGCAGTCCTGTCAGATTTTCTGTCTGGCCCGCGACCTGGGGGAACTTCGAAGGACACAGCGAGTCAGCGAGGAATATCCATGTCTGAAAGTGCCACCTGCGCCCCTGCAGAGAGCTGGCCTCAGCCTGGTAAAACAAGTCTGCCATTGGTGGTGATGAGTTCAGCCTTCCCGTGTTCAGGGAGCTTTAACATTTTTGTAAAGGACAGAAAACAAGCAACTGTGTCACACAGAATGACAGAATGTCAAGGACTGGAAGGGACCTCAAAAGCTCATCCAGTCCAACCCCCCCGCTGGAGCAGGAACACCCAGATGAGGTTACACAGGAAGGCGTCCAGGAGGGTTTGAATGTCTGCAGAGAAGCAGACTCCACAACCTCCCTGGGCAGCCTGTTCCAGGCTCTGTCACCCTCACTGAAGAAGTTTCTTCTCAAATTTAAGTGGAACTTCCTGTGTTCCAGCTTGAACCCATTACCCCTTGTCCTATCACTGGTCGTCACCGAGAAGAGCCTGGCTCCATCCTTGTTACACTCACCCTTTATATATTTATAAACATTAATGAGGTCACCCCTCATTAATGCATAAAACCAAAGCATAAAACCAAAATTATTATTTTTTTTTATCCAATAGGTACAGCAGATCAGATCTAATGGCTGTGAAGAGGGGATATGCAGCTGAAACTGACATGTTATTTCGTTAAAGCAACAACTGGCTTTTTATAGCTTTGTCTATTACAATGGGTTGGAAGTTTACTATTACTTGAAGTTTATGTTCTCTAGCTGGTCTGTATCTTCTATTGTGAATTTCAGTCTTACATGTTGTGGTTAGGGGCGTGTGAAACAGAAAGAAAACCTGTTATCAGCAGACAGGTCTCTGTATAAGGGCCCTGAATGCTCCAAATTTTAAAATGTTCGAAGCCACACGTTGATGCAAGCTGGCTGATGGCTTGCTGTCGAAACAAGAAATATTTCACTTCCAGGAGGAAAGATATGGAAACACAAGTAATGTGTTTGAATTCTGTCGATTTCCAATTGTTTTAAAGCTTAGTGGGTCATTCATTGCTTTTTCCTAAATCAAAGTCTAAATTACGTTGCTATTGAAAATGGAGATGGGAGTCTTGGAGAAAAGGAAGACTTTATAGCACATATTGGTTTTCATTAGCATAAAGTTAAGCATCAGATGAAACATATTTGTTTCTAGTAATAAATCTTCATCCTCAGCCTTCTTCAATATCCAGACACGTGCTGGGTTGCATTTTATGTTCAAGCTTTTCAATATCCTGGCCTTTGCATTGTCAGGTTGCAGCAGGACATATTCTTCTCGTATTTGTATTGGTACCATTAAGTTAAAGTCATTGAGAACTGATGAGTGCAAATGAACCCTTAATATTATTTTAATGTAATGTTGTGCTTAATTTATTTAAATAATGTTAAGAAAATGAAAAATTATTTTGAGGAAATTGAGACGATGTTGTTTTTCAATTCTTGCTCAGAAGATGTCTGGAGTGAGAGCAATACCCTATATGGGAATTGGGAAGTTATTTGGCGACTTGCCTAAAAGCCACTTCAGACCTGTTCATGAATTTGGATGGCAAGTCAACGTCCATTTTAATTCACAGAAGTGCTTAGAAAAACAACAGAATTTATGAGGCTATATCCAGGAGAGGTTAAATTCACAGTCATTCTGTACTGGAGTAGTAACAGCTGCTATGAGGATTAGCCTTTTGGCTGGTGGGATGAAAGGAAATATTAGCTAACTATACTGTAGATGGAAGTAGAGCAGTTTAACATAATTTATAAAATAAAATCAATTTATATTGCATAGGTTGATTATATTTTATTTATGGTTTATATTTGTACTGAAGTAACCAATTTAAGTAGGAAGTTTTATATTGGTATAGTTAAAAATACAACACCAGCTTGAAGAATCAGTGGTGTAAAAATTGATAATGAAATAAAGAATATTTCTTAGCTTTTGTTACTATTTTGAATTCATCCCAGGACAGTTGCTGTTGGAAAATTACAACCATCTGATGATGAGTGGATGTCCCTTGTGAAACACATTGGTGGTCTCAGTCTGGAATCTATTGGAAAAGTGTCAATTCAAAATCACCTCCGCAATTTGCATTAATTTCCTCTTCGTTGGTAGTTTCAGCAGGGCAAAAGGATCAGATGGCTGCTGAGAGGGAACCGGTTTGGTTAACATCTCAGCGAAAGACAAGGCAAATGTGGAGCTTAGGAGCTTGCATTGTTGCTTTGTCTATTTAGTTGATAAAACAAGGGGCTGTAGTTTGCCCGGCTTTCTGAATAATAAATATGTCAAATTAGTAGTAAGAAGTTGTTAGGAAGGAAGAATACAAAATACAAGGTTTAGTAACTGTATGTCCAACTGCTATAAGAAAAAACAGAGTGAACCCTTTGAGGCTGTGCACATGTCCATAGTTGATGACACGACCCTTTTAAAATTAATGGTTGGTTCTCTTGTTCCTGATAAGAAAGAATCTGGCAACCATGTGGAACATTTTTCTGAGGGACACAGTGGACCAGTTTGGAAGCTGATTTTGCTAAATCTGCATGAATTAGTCTGAAGAGAAATTATTTTTCACAGAAAAGGCAGAGAGTGCTGAAGTAGAAGAGGTGACACAAACTTTATTAGGTCATCAAATTAGTTTTAAAGGAATAATATATTAGATGTTTTGGTTCCCCATGTACATAGGTGGAGTGGGGTTTTTCGTTTGTTTGTTTTTTCTGAAATTATTGGGGTGGTTGTTTGTAATATGATTGTCTATTTTCAGGCATATTACCTGCAAGCATCTTATTTGCCAGTTTCTTTTGTTTAAGGGAGTGGCTATTGTTTTATCTGGAATTGTCTTTTAAGGTCTGTAGCCATGGATTGGCATTGCCATCTGGAGCCCTGTGTAGCTTTTTTTGATGATGATGGTCATGATGATGAGGCATGAGCATTTGCTAATACACCAAAGTGGCTGTTTTCTATCTTAAAGACCATATTAAGCTGTTTTATTTTAAAATTTCATTTTGCTGCTTGGCAGTCGTGACAGATCCCTGTGGCTGTAGAACTTTGTCCTGGGCTGCTAGGCCCAGCTTAGCTCCGAGGGCAGAGTTATGGGTAGTCCTGTGGACAAAGCCCATTTTTACAAATAATAACTGCGATGCTCACTGAAACTAAAGTAACTGAGCTCAACTGTAGCTATTATCATCCTGTGTGAACAGCTGCATTCTGTCACCTACATAAATATCCGTAGTGAGAGGGAATGAGTGAAACATTGTGCAAAAGTCTTCCACGTTTGTTTCTCTGGTGCTGACAGTTTAGCAAGTGCTAATAGTAAGCGCAAGTTGAAGAGCAAATATTCCTCTAGGATTTATTTGTACCTTCAGTAGCTGATATTTTTTTCTTTCAAATTTGAAATACAGATAACAAAACAAAAAGGATTATACATGCTCTTGATTTTTAATTTTCAGTCTAGTCAGACGAATTTATGCTGTGCATTTGTGCTATATTCCTGTGGGCCACAGGGGGGCGAGATTGAGGTTTTAAACATGAAGAATGGAAGTGCCTGAGTAGTTACAGTGGATAATGTAAATGAACTGTTTTCAGTAATGACCTAGATTTGCCTCCGTCTCACATAAAGCTGCCATAATCTCACTTTAATAATGATAAATTAGATACATACAAATAGTGTCTCCAGTAATTGAGATTACATACATTATTTATAGTAGGGATATAAATCCCACTTCAGTTTATATTGTTTTCTTTGCTACACTGTAGCAGCTTGAGCCAAAGCCCATTAAAGCCATTGGAAGTCCTTGCCTGACTTCAACAAGCTCTGAATTAAGTCCATATTTTTCAAATAAATTTTATTCTACCTCTCTGCTCTTGTAATACTTGTCTCTTAAAAATGAATTGTCAGGAAAAAAATAATAGTAAATATTCAGTATTATTCAAAGTAAGGTAGCATTTGAGTAATTGTTGTTTTCCCTGCTCTTAATCAGTTTTTAAGCTCCCTCTCATTCCATCACTATTTCAAGTCCTGTTCTTCTGAACCTAAGCACTCACCAGGGCATTGTGAACTGAATCTGGAGTCCAGCACAAACTGCTACACATGGGCAGGAAGGGACATACCTGATACCTTTATTTCCACAGTAGAAGAACAGGGCAAGGATCCTGGCAGATTTGTTGGTTTGTTCCGTTCTCTGGGGACAGGAATGTTTGGAGGAGATGGCATGCTCCAGTTCAAAGGTTAATTATAATTTTTACATCCTCGCGTGTTGCTAACACAAGTAGTCAATACCTTTCTCTCTCAATTGTACTTTTACCTGTTTTTCACTGAAGCCTGACAGAATATTCTGAAACCTAGACTGCCTGGTTTAAACCTAGATGTTTATTATGTGTATTGCCTGGCCTGTTGTCAAAGGCTTCGTAAAAATCCAAATCAGATGTGTCTACTAGTTATACTTGGTCCTATTTTGTCACTCTCCCAAAATAGCCTGGAGACATGATTTTCCTGCGTTTTCAATTCAAGTATCACTATAACAATTGTATAATTTTATTATTTTCATTTAATTATTTTATTAATGAATTTACCTCACACAGAAGCATATTGTCCTAGTTATAAACTGTTCTAATACCTATTCAGTGGTAACTGCAAAATTTTGTTTCCTCCAGCCTCTTCTCATAATAGCCAATTTTATTAACTGACACAACCCCTTCATTCTTCAATTCTTTCAGAAGTAGGTGAATACATTTTTCTGCTGATGACTTGTTACAGATAAATAGATTAATTTTTCCTAGAACTGGTTTACTCTCTGTTATAATTTTATTTCTGTGTTTATTTTCTTCCAGTTTAAAGAGCAGTTACCTCATAACCAGCCATCTTGTTGCTCAGTGATACCAAGAAACCACTCTTGACCACAGGCCATTCCCTTCTCACGTGGTTTTTGCCCCTGATACTCCATGGTTAATGGTTGGACTCAATGATCTTGATGGTCTTTTCCAACCAAAAGAATTCTGTGATTCTATGTGTCTCTGGGATTCTTTCACAAGTTCCTTTCTTCTAGTTTATGTAACTATTTAAATCTCCTAATTGTTCTTCATATTGCTCCTAAGCCTTCCTGTTTTCATCTTATATTACTTTGAATTCATCTGAATTTATTAGGATTTGTTTTGTCACCTTGTTTTCTTTCCACAAATACATTTTTCATGGAAATAAGCTCCTGTAGTTTGCTGTTTAACAATACGCATTTTTTAATTTACTTTGTTGTTGATAAGGGCAATGCATACATTTGGCTTGCTGTTATATATTTAAATAGCCTGCATGACACGGTCAACTTTTTTTTACTCAATTTCTTACCCATACCAGACTAAAGGACTTTTTTACACTATTTAAAATAAAATCCCCTCTCTTCTATAGGTGGTTGGTGCTGGATGAGTTTTTTATGGTGGTTTTTTTTTTTCTTTCCTTTGGATCCAGAGCGTAATACAAATTAAATTTGCTTAGGCAAACCCACTGTGTGTTTTTAAAAGTTGTTATAAAGACAGAATCCTGGGGGTCTGACAGAAAAGCTAAAACAGCTGTGCTGTTGAGTACAAACAACGCATAAATCTACGGTATCTTCATGATCGAATAAGTGAAAGAAAACGCTCAGAAAGTAAAAGATATTTTTATCTCACAGAAGCAGAGCTAAAAGAATTTGGTGTCGGTTTAAATCTCAGCCATTTCTGTTTGCATGTTAAAATCTAACTTTTTTTTTTTTTTTTAAGCAGAAATATTTTGATTTGCTAGCCAAACAACTCTATTTACCTGTTTGATGTGAAGGTTATCTTTAAGTTCAAGATTAAAGGGTTATTCAGCCGTTTAGTGGAGAGAATCTCTCACATGAACAGATTCCAGTTGTGTTTATTCTTGTTACTTTCTTTCTACACAAGCAATCAAGAAAATCCTAGAAACAAAAATAGACAGAGAATTAACTGGTCAAATATTTGTCAGGTTGTTTTCACCATTTATTTCCAAGTTAACCTCTTGACATTTGTTAGGTTTCTCACTAGATTTAATAAGAAGATTCCCATCCATTTTTGGACAAATTGTCCGAGTAAGAGATGTCACTAGATGATTTCCAGAACAGTGTGGACAAAAATGATTCAGCTGGTGCTATATCTGCTTAATCTGGGGCAAAACATATATGTGTTTTCCTTACAAAATGTTTTAAACTGTGTGCTGAACGAGTAATTGCATTTATGCTTCTTTTGGTTCTTAAAGAGTATGTGTACGGGTAGAAACCTGTACACTGTGTTACCACAGCTCTTTCTCTTGTGTACCTATAATCCTTGTATGCTTAGCCGTGCCATTTTGCAATACATGATATGATCATTAACATATGTCAATGTTTGTACATTTGGACTAGAATAAGTGCTTGGATCTTTATGAAGGCACATATTACATATCTAAATAAATAATGCAGCCAGGCAGCTGGAGAGATCTAGTAGTGGCTTTATAAAGTGTTTCAAGGGAAAAAAACCAGCAGACAGCCCAGCATGCCAGGAGAAATATTAGTGACAGAAACATAAAAAACACAGGCCTAACTCTGCCCCGTGCACTGTGTGCAGCATGCCCCCATTTGTCAGAGGGATGAGTGTACGAGACACAAAGTCAAAGCATGGAATTCTTTCCTTGGTGGGGAAGGGGATGAAAAACAACCTTACAGCAAGCAAGTAGACTGAAAATTAAGATGAAAAGCTAAAAGTACTAGAAGTCCAAATGTTTGTACCTAGTAAGACTTTAGTAAGGCTTTTTTTTTTTTTTTTTTTTTACAACTGCACAGCAAAGAGTGAATGTCTTGGTCCTTGCTTTTATTCACCCTTATTCTGATTCGTTCCCTTACACCCACTCCACACACACACATCATATCTTTTAATAAACCGTCTCAGTTTATTATGCAAGTGGAAACCATTGATAATTTTCTTTCAGGTTATTGAGCTGAATCAAGTCACAGAGGAGTCTAATGAGTGCCAGGATCTTCTGATTCCACTAGCAGCAAACCTCCAGATTGTGTAACAGCATTTCAGGTAATTGTAGCCTCAAGATGCAGTTTTATAACTGGCCAAAACTGACTTAAGACCATCCTGCTCCCTCTGTTCATGCCTTCCCTTGGGCTCTTTTGCTTGCTGGAAACATTTTGGTCTTCATGACAGTCACTAGATGGAGGCAATTATTTTCTTCTGATTTTTGATTAAAAGCACAATACTTTGGGCCATGTACAAATTCAGAATCTGACTCTGAAAGGCAGCTTATATGCTGCGTGGAACAGCAAATCGGATTCTGTCCCCTTTGCATCTCTGCAACAGCACAAAGATTTCCTAAACCTTACAAGGTATTATTTAGATGCAGCCAATCCACATGATGTTTGACAGAAAATGCTGCAGCACTGAGATCACCACATTTTTCCCCATGTGCTCCAGTGCAGCAGAATTACTTCCAACACTAGTAGTATTTACTTTGTAAGTACGGAGTGGAATTTGTGATTAATACTTAAAAATTAAATAGGCTATTGCTTGAATGGTTTTCATTTAGATCCAAAAATTAAAAGGACAATTTGAATGCTGAGGGAGCAGAAAATTAGGTCTGATCCTGTGAGCAACAGAGGAAGATGAGTTCGGTATTGTATAGTTTTGGATAACTGTGTCTGAAATTAACTGTGCATATATCAGCTGTAGGAACCAAATATTTGTCCTTAAAGCAGAGCATCATTTTAACTAGTTGTTCACTCTTTCTCCCTGTCATCTCTCTTTTTATGGTATACCTGATCAAACTTCTTCTAAATGCTGGTACAATATGTGATTCTGTGCAATATACTATAAGCTCTAAATATGATTATTTGTCCTACTGCTGATGGTTAAATGATGTTTACTTTATAGTCAGGCATTCTTTTGCTTTCTCCTATAAATTTCCTCAGTGCTACTCAAAATATTGTGAAATAATTTGGAATATCCTTTCAAAGTTCTCAGCATTCCTCCCTGTATGGGCACAGAGCACTAGATGGCACTGTGTGGCTGCGTGTCTGACACAGGAATGACAGTAGCAAAAGCCTCTCAACATAGGAAAGAATCCTCATCTTTCAAAAATATTTGTAATGTTGCCTTTTTATTATGAAAACAATCACAACGTGTAAATGCTCAATTTTTACACTCTAAAAGCATCACAAACCTCCTTTTTCCTGCATTATGCTTACGCGAGGAACATTTCTTAATGAGTTAGACTGGTGACTACATTTGCTCATTTTTTTGGTCTACTGTAAAGCTCTCCAATCGATTAATCTACCAAAATGGGAAGTTTTCGGTTCCTGATATCGTCAGCATGCTTCTTACCATAGAGCAGGAAGGAAGGAATGACAGCTGGTGTGTGGCCCTCTTCTGTCTCCTCAAATAACCCTTCACAGGGTGCCATGGCATTCATGACAATGGGCATTTAAAAAAATTACATGACAGTAAAAGGCGTTAGGTAGCAACAGCAACGTTTTGCTCTTATTTTAAGCTAAAGAGTCATGTTGAAGACAACCAGTGCAACAGTTGTTACTTTGTCAATATTTGGTTGGTTTTGGATGTCTTCAAAAGAAGTGCTTTCAAAACCACTGATCTTACATACGTTATTCAAAAGGTCCTGATCCTGCGCAGGGTCTTTAAGAAAAAGATTTAGTGTGTTTTGGTAAGGTACTTAAATCGCATGTAGTGTTCTGGTTTTTTTCTGTGTCTTATCCTACCTCTGTTGTGCTGCTTTGGGTCTCTCTCTTCCTCAGTCTGTGTGGGTCACTTTTCGTCAAGATAAAACTAATTCCTAGCTGGAAGCTGGATTCTGTTAATAACTGCCACAGACTTCTTGGTGGCTCTGGGTCAGTCACTTTCCCATTCCGTGTTCCTAATTCCCCTAGCTTTAAAATACAGATTGATTGAATGAATAGTAAAAATGAAGTATTATTGTATGTATTCCTAATTTCATTTTTGTTAGGCCTAATGAAATACATTATTTTAAAAAATAAGTGAAGTGTTTCATGAGTAACTGTCATGTAAGTTTGAGGGCTTTTGACCAGATATTATTTTAACTTCTAGTAGAATTCTGCATTAACTATGCAATGTCTTTTCAATTTTTCCAAACAGCCCAGCTTTTTAAAATGCTCCCTCTTTATCCAGCAAGTCACACCTTGTCCTGTGTTTGGCAAAGTTAATTATCTCATCTTACAGAAATGTAGGCAGAAATAATTTTTAGAAGAATGAGATGATGATACGATTTCAATGTCCCTCTGTACAATGTTGCATGTAGTGTGTTATTGCTGTACAAACAAAAGCAAGATTTTTTAATGGTGAGGACCCACTAAGAGTATTACAGATGGTCAGTATGCCTAAGACACCACAAAGTTACATTCCCTCTGCCTGCTGGTGTGTTCTCAGCAGGGCAGGAAGGCTGCGGATCTGCCTCTTGGGACACGGGGATTAAAAGGCTGTTTCATGTTGCACAGTAATGAAACTGATTGAAGGACTGTCCGTGGCTTGTAGTTCCTGCTGGATCATAGCACTCAGTGATGGCAGGATGAGTGTAGCGCTCTCATTCTTTCTCTTATTATAAGCAATGCTGCTTTCTGTGCCGAAAAGGGGAGGCATAGCATAGAGCAGCCAGTTTATTTCCAGTTCCTCCCTATTGCCTTTTCCATCCTACTGCAGCATCCAATGTTGGAAAGATGGCTAACTGAGGGTGGAAGAACGTGGGCAGGAGGAAGCTGCATGGGAAGAATGAGATATTTAGGGCCTTTATTAATGACATTTCTCCACCCTCACTTTCTTTTTTGCTGTTGAGCTCTCTGCTCTATGTTCTCCACTGGTGTTTTATTTTGACCTCTTGTGCAGTTTCTTTTTTCCATCCATTGTCCTTTTCTCTCCTTCTTTTCCTGGTAAAAGGGCATCCCCATGGCATTTAGTTTGTTTGGTTCAGTCTGGTACCTGTCCCCTCTGAGAACATTTTTTGGGGTACCTATAACCACTCTGTGTAAGTGTAAACTGTTATCTCTGGTGGCTACAATCCTTTATTTCCAAATGATGAACATAAAGGAGGAAAGCCCTTGCTCAGTAGAAATGAGATTCAGGACTTTCTACAGCTTGCAGACTGATCAACTGTAAAATTAATACTGAACATTTTGGAGAGGAGTACTAAAGAAAGCAAATATCACCAATCAATCATGAAAGAATTTTCCTGAGGTTTAAACTTGTTTGCCTTTCAATAATTCAAAATAAAATCAGATTCCAGACAAGCCACAGAGCTGTCTCCATCCTCTTAAAAGGCAGCAAATGTCTTAAAACAAGCAAATATATATTATGAGCAGATGCTAACCCCAAATTACATCCTCAGTGCTTTAGAAGCCAAGAATCTCTGTTTCTTCCCTCCGACGGGGAGGAGCGTGCACATCCCCTGCTGGGTTAGTGGGTGATGGTCACTCAGGAGCACCGCTGCTTTCTGCAGCCGGCCAGCTCGGGAAGGAGCTCCAGCCCACCCGCTCTGCTGGGACACCGCTGCCCAGAGCCCGTGAGGCCTCGCCAGGCTGCGTTACAGGTGGACTGAAAGACGGCCATAGACACAAATATTGCTTGGGAACAGCTGTATTTCAAGATTAGCTTGATGACCCATCCTTACGGAACAAATTGATTGCCCCCATCCTTGTCACTGACACCACCAGAACAGAGGACACTAAACTAAGCGTGCTGTGTCTGAAGAGATGTCCATGCCTCAGGATTCCCAACTAGCCGGGAAAATCCCTTCAAAACACCCTTTCCAAATCAAATTGTTTTAATAGTGGAACGACTAAATGCTCTCAAGTCTCCTACTCACGTTTTCAATGAGAAAATGACCAAGTAATAGCCAAAGCCCCTCACAGAAACAGGACATCCTGAGCTGTGGCAGATGCACTTCCTTTACAAAGTTTCAATGAAAGTTTTCAACAATAGCTCTGTGTATGTGCTTGGGGAGGGTTAGCATGTGTACATACTTACATATATACACACTGTGCAATGCTACACAAGCTTTTAAAAATAACATTAAAAGTACTATGGGACGTGTAGGTTTTGCTGCAAGAAAAGTATTTTGTAAAAAAAAAAAAAAAAAATTACTCTGTTATGGCATAAGGTAGGATTAGGTAGAGAGAAAATTTCAGGATGTGGGTAGCAGCAGCTGAAGGTCTTATAGTGAGTGTTAGGTAAAATATCCTTGAAACATAAAATTAAAATAAATGAAGAGTAAACCTAACCAATGTATCAGTGAACATAAACAAATCTTGATACTAAATAAATATTCTGAGGAAACCAAAGTGATAATTATGCTTTCCTTCCGAGAAGAGATAGGTAATATTTATTGTAATTCCCTAAATACATATCAAAAATAGCTAGTGTAAGATGCTAGTCAAAGGTGACAAACCTCTGTTGAAGTTTGTAATGTACAAGAATCTACTCTGGATGAAGGCCTGTTCCATGGAAATAAAGACAGCATAAAAGAAAAAATTGCAAAATATTTTGAAAGTTTTATCTGCCATCACATATAAAAAGATCTGCAAATGTCACATTTAATAAAGCAAAATAGTCACTATACTGTAATTTAGACAGGAATGGTGGTAAAGCATGTTATCCAATTATTGATAAAATTGTCTTTAGCTCATAGCTTTTCACACAAAACCAATGTGTTGCAAAGTGCAAGAGGGAAAGATGGTACATAAACGTGGTTTTCCAAGTTTTATTTGCATTCTATACCTGTGTTCCAGCTCAGGCATCATTAATCACCTGTGCCTGGGCTCCTTTACCACAGAAAGCCAAGAGTGAGCTTTCCTGAGGCATTTAGTCAGCTATTGCAGCAAAAGTATGGCTTCTGACACCAACAGAGCATCTGAGTGTCTGAGCTTGTGTCCCTAAGTGATCAAGCTGGTGCTTATCTTTCCTCAGCTCTCACTGCTTTTTTTCATCAAACAAATGGTAAATATCAGTGAATAATTGTAAATGATAGTCATATGTCAAGGGCAATACTCACCACATTTAAATGCAAGGTAAATGCTTCTAAGAGAGGGGACTTCTAGTAATTGCCATAAAAGCTTAAAAGTAGTCAGAGATTATACGGAAAAAAAAAAGGAAAGAAAAAAAAAGCAAAATAAAAAAGCAAAAAAAAGAGCTTTGTTCTGTCCTTCACCCAGTTCCAGATAATTTGACCTTGTTGTGTTTCACATGAAGAAGTCACAGTTCCAATCATGTATCTTTAGCAGCAACCTCTAAGGTCAGCACTTCTGGCTGAGTGTGGCCAGTGGTTATTGATCTGGCTCGGAGGCAGACAAAGAGGTTGGAAGCCGTATCCTTGTGCATGTTCTTTTGCTGTGAGTTAACTTTGGTTTTAAGGAAAACCTTCCCAAGATATTTTAGACAGGATGGCCAAGGCTAAAAGAGAATTTGAATTCTTAAAAACACAAAATGAAAACTTAAAATGCATATCATACTGAAGAAATACTTCGTAATCTCCTAATCTTTTACTTATTAGTTAATTTTTGTAGAGATTTGACTGACTTGCATCTTACACTCTGCAAAACAAGGGGGTTTTACCCGAAACTTAAATTTCCACCTGTCTGAGAAGATTCATAAAGATTCTGATACAACACCAGAGGAAAACATTAAATGGAACAATAAATGGCAGTCAGGTAGATTTTACTGGAACAGATTCTTAAATGGTGGGTGCTATGTCCAAGAGCAATAGAACTTAAACTGGAGACATCAGGAGTCATCAGGAAGGTGTTGGTTTTATACTTTGGGTCTGAAATCCTTTTATCATTGTCCTCTTTACGGTTACTATGGATTTAAACTGAAAAATTATGTCCATGACATTTTTGTTCTAGTGTCCTTAGAGCCCTTAGGAAGCGAAAAGCACATTGTTAATTATTTTGTTGTGTTTTAATGCTGTACCTCTTTAGGATCAGTGGAATGCTGAATGTCTTCTGATGGATAAGTAGGTGTGACTTGTTGCTGGGAATGTCCCTGTAGGTACACATAGGAGCCAGTTAAGAGGGAGAGGGCTGAATGCTGGTCCCAGATCAGGAGGAGGCCCTTTGGTTTGGCATGATGCTGGAATCTGCTCGGTAGCTGCCACCTGGGAGCTAGTTGAGCTCTAGGAGGATCAGGCTCCACATGTGGCTGAGGAGGAAGAGGGGATGAGTGTGAGCAGACAGGTGCAACCATGCAGTGCAGTTAAAAAATTTGTAGGGATGTGTTTTCCTTCCACACCAGAAGGAGGAAACTTAGAGCGGACAAAAGGAATGTGCAGCCCTGTATCCTGAGCTTCCTGTTATATTAGAAAGCCTTGATTTTGAGGTTTGCATTTGCGTCTTTATTCAAATCTGATTTCAATCCCGAACCTGAAGCTCAGGACACAAGCTCTTGTCTTGCTTCCTGTTTTCTTCTAGAGTTGTGCTGCTTATGAGCTGAATATTCACTTGTTTCCAATTAGGACTTTCAGTGAAATGACTGGTTTCTTACAATTGCCCAGCAGATCCAATTGAGAGCAATATTGGAAGAACAGCAACTGGATATCTCTGAGAAACCAGGTGCCTCATTTTCAGTGGTTAAATGTGGTTTCAGGTCTCCTAGAAGTTTAATCACAGTCTATAAAGACAGTTTGTTAACAAATGTTGCGATTCGGAGTTATATAGATGCGGCCATATTTTGTCACATCTTTCATTTTTTAGGATGATTTAGGAGATTGGGATGTAGTGTTATATTATGACCCTGGAGTCTGTTTCCAGTCTTCTCTTTCCCTGAAAATGAAAGTTTGAGCAAGTCACTGTTCAAATTAAGATTTGATGCACCTACTAAAATAAATCACTTCAGAAGTTTGGTAAATTCTTCTTCATGCAGTTCAAATTCAAAGTAAGGCTTTTCTAGATTTCATTTTCCATTGTCCAAAATACTGGGGTTTATGTGTTTATTTACTAAATAACAAAAGTTATAAATGCATTAAGTGTTCTGTTAGCATCATAGCATCTATTAACATAACTGAAAAAAATAAAAACACCTGTGATTTAATAACCATCTTGGCTAGCAGGTAGGAAATTCAATGGAGTAACACCTTGTCCAAGAGGTGTTCTCCTGAAATTGAGAACAGCACTGAGCCATCTTTTTTAGGTTTTATTTCCCTTGTAGGTAGCAACATTGAGTAGAAACAAAATAGTTCAGAATGTAGGGGACAGAAATGGATCATCTGAGAGCACTGAGCAAGCAGCCTAGAACACAAGATGGTTTATTGTTGTGGGTTACTTATTTTAATGTTGGGCTTGTCCTCAGAGAATGGGTGGAACCCAAAAGGGTATGAGCTCACAGCAGGAACATGTGGGATTTATTCTGTTTTGCACAAATCTGAGATGTTAAGCCACCAGGCCTGATAAATAAAACTGACCTATTGAAATGACCATAATACTTCGTTTTACTGAAAACTCTGTGCTAATTTTGTAAAATATGTGAAGATACAGAAGAATGAGTATCTTGGATTCCCACCACTGGAGGCTAGATTTCATGAGGAGAATGTGCTATGTGAGAAAACTGCAAAGGAGGTACAGTTCAACCTGTATTTTCCCCATAGTTTTAGTTCTTGGAAGGAAGCAGGGCAATGGAGTGTTGGCTTCCAGTGAAAATAAATTGCTGCTTCCTGATTTCACCTGTGTAACAACTGCACCAGTCAATGGCTGGAGTGCATGCTCTTTTTATTCTCTCCTCGCTGCCTCCTGGCTAGGGGTCTGTTGCCTGCCTTTGTATTTGTACTTTTATTGCCTAACCTGCCTTGATTACTATTAGATTCTGACATTGCTGTTGCTGATGTACAGAAGTTGCTCTAGTAACATCTTACCGTTTTTGTTAATTAGCTCACACTACAAAGGGGTTGTTGAGATAGGAGTACAAGCTGCTTTCGGAGGAAAGAAATCCTCGTGGCTGAAGTTAACCCCACAGGACTTTCTCAAAGCCACACAGGAAATCTGTGACAGATCCCAGAATAAATCCCAGATTTCCTGTCTCCTCCACTTGTGCTGTAACTACAGGGCCCATAATTTCTTAGCTGAGGAAAGTGTTGTCCAATATTATCATTCTTTTTCTGGTTTACTGTTGCTTCAGTTTACTGCACTAGTTGCTGCCATATGTTACACTGTGGCAGTTCATCCCTATGACTCTTCCTTTGTTGTATTTTGTGGGATACGCATGCGACAGTGGACACTACTGTTCAGTATTTAGCAAATAAAACTCAATAAAGGAAGGTGTTACAAGTTAACCAGGGAGTATTTGTAGGTACAGATAATTTATTGTCCGATTCCCTCTTCAAAATAAACTGCTCATGCTATTTCTAATTCAAATAACATTCAGAGGAGCAGTTTTGGTATGTATCAAATGATAGCTGCCTGTGTTAAAACAATACGCTTATAGAGTTACATTATTTGAATAAAGTAATTTTCATTTTTGTGTATGCTACTTTGGACTTCAGAAAATTGATGCATTCTGTCATTCTTAAGCATCAGTTCTCTTTAATTAATTGTAAATTATTAGATGCAGCATTAACAAGGGAAAGTAATTCATTGTAGATCTATAACTGAATGAGATACTCTTAAGATTTTATTACTGTTACTGTGGCTTGGTAAATGGAAATTAGAGGAATTTGGTGTGCTCGTTAGGTATCTTAGAGGTTCATGTATTCAGATGTATTGCTGAATATCTAATCTTTTTTTAGCTACTTTGCCGCTAGGTAAAACTTTAATAGTTTTCATTCCGTGCTGCTCAATTTGCTCTCACGTGGTTCTTCTTTAGATAACATTACTTGTACAAACTCCAACTGAAGCAGAATCAGTAATCTTCAGCCAGTCTTGACAGCATTTCTAATGCAGTGCAGCTATGGAATTTCATTCTATCTTCTGTTTTCTAAATTATATCTAAATAACTGAACAGAAACATGGTAACAAATGAGCTTTGCTAAACACCCTCTTCTTAATTTAAAGGGTGACGTTTAGAGCACTTAATAAATGTGTAATCGTTTTGAATGCAAAACCTTTGTAGACTTCAGTGGGAAATTCCATAAGCTGTAAGCTGAAGGTTCTTGCTTTACAGGTGTTTAAAAGCGAGAAGTGACATCCAGAATAATTTTAAGTGTAAGCATAAGCTCTTTTTTTTTCTCAAAAAATAAAAACAACCCCTCATCCCATGTCAGCTATTGTCACAAGCTGCACATCTTTAGAATTAGAGTGAGGATTTAAAATTCTCTTTCTGCCCAGTGATGTCAAGGTCAGTTTTGTAATTGAAATTGATGCAAGGAAGACTGGGTCCTAGAAGGTCCATCTTAGTAAGGTCCTTAGGTATGCAGTGAACTTGCAGCATATGTATAGTCCACTTGAGGTGATGATACTGTACACAAGATAAAAGTTGCACATGTGTCCAGGTGCCAAACAACAAGGACTTAACAGAAAACAGGCTGTAAAACATTCTGAAAAAGAATTGGCACTTTCGAGGTTAGAATAAATAGAAACATGAAACAGATGTAACTCCTAAAATCGGTTTATTTTTAACAAAATTCCTTTTTTTCCTTTCTTGTGGGATTTTAAGTTTCTTTGTACTATGAAGCGTAGTGATATGATATTAGCACATAAAACTTAGAATGCACAGATGAGAAAAGCATCACCCAGCTGCTGGATTTGACAGATATGTGAGATGTAGGAGATTCACTTTTTCAGTCAAGTTGTGGTAATGCCAGCAAAACTGGCTGCTAAACAAATATTTCAATGGCATGCTGCAATAGGCTAAAAGTGACATGAAATGGTACTTAGAATATGATTTTCAGAGAGACCAGGGAGCATCTGAGAATTAGCTGCAGCTTGGCAATTGATTCCTATAGGCGTCTTTGAATACCCTACTCTCAAAGTCTAGCCTATTAAGTCATTCATTAGGCCCACTTAAGGGTGAAAACGAAGGATAATGAAGATTTGGAAAACAATGGTGTTCATTTTTCCCACACACAGAGCTTTGATGAACATGAAAATGAAATGGCACAGATCCAGATATTGAACTCCAGCTTAAATCAGAGTAAAGTGGAAGGCTCTTAAGCCAGGTGGTTATCAAATTATTAGACTGTACCAAAGCATTAAGTGACTTATCACACAAAAGATAAAACTTTAGCCTGAATATACTTTTGAGATAGGACACATTGTGGTTCTTAATAAATTTTTCGTTTTATGAAAGAGAAATCTGTTTATATCCTACCTGTCATCTCCTGACCAGTGCTTTATATTGGTCTCAGTATTTGCTATTCATGGTGTATAAAGGAGGCTAATAGTTCACTGCAGACTCCAATAAGATGTGTGTGAACTGGCACCCAGCCTTTCAAACATTCTTCCACAGCTTCTTTATTTCTGAGCTGGGGATGCTAGATTACAGGAGCTAACAGTGTAAATCCTAATGGGCATGGAAGGAACCATGTTAGCGCTTCAGTCACTCTTGTTAGGGTATCTGGGAAGTCAGTCCTGAATGGAGGTGCAGCTTAGAACTGCTGAGTAGATGGTTCTGCATGCTGAGGAGTTTACAACCTAAATCTTCAAGGTAGATGCAGCTGGGAGAGCAATACGATAATATGCCATCTGGTAACTGATTAAAAAACTACATACTTTTACTTAGAGAGAAAGATGCTTCCCCTAGCACTTCTATTTACTTTTCTTCATCTCTCACACCTGATTTCTGACAGTATTTACTAAAATATATATAAAATACAATATAGTAGCCCCAGAAAAGGGTAGAATAGTCCCAAAAGCAAGGTCTGCATATGTGGGAGGAGTTAATCTAATGCAGATACTAGACGATGTCCCCTGGTACCCGGGACAAATCAATACCTGGGCTGTAGGCAAGACAGTCTTGCCAATAACGGGCCTTGAAAATGACTGAAGGCATTTGTCTCCCATCTGCTGATGCCCTGAGTGCCTCAGAGACCCTGGGCAGCCAAGTTGGCAGAGCTCTCTGCTTACACCGAGCTCCTGAACTCTGGCCACAATAACGTTTTCATTCACTTCTCTAAATCAAGTAATTACATTCACAGGAATGTAACAGTCTGCTAAATAACTACATTAATAGCATATTGTAATGAATTAACACATAATATTAACAGCAACAGAACACTGCTTAACTAATTATACATGAATGCTTTTTGGTCTCATAGTACTTAGTGTTTAGCTTAGACTTTGAATATGGAAATGTATTTACAAGCTGTTAGTCTGTATAGGAATGAGGACGTGGCTATTTCAAGGCTGGAGATTTAGATGATACCAACTAATTTTTCTGGCCCACAATAGTCAGTTCTGGGAATCCATTAATTTGGTTCTTACTCATGATGGACAAAGCACTACTGTTCCTCACACTGCAGTGATGCATTACTCCACAAAGTGGTGTCAGCTTCTGATTAGACCCTGTAATGTATTAAGGAATAACAGGGGATAACAGGCTGGTCACCATTCATCTTAAAGGGATAGATAAGTTTCAGAGACACAGAGGATTTTCAGTGACAGCTTAGAGCTGAACTGCTCTGTGTTTGTTTGGTAGCTGTCTCTAGTCTCCTTTTTACCTCTGTAGTTTAAAAATACTTATATGTCTCTGTAGCTGCATAATAGTTCTTAAGACTATGGTGCTTAATACATCCAAAGTGATATGATTAGCAATTTATGTCATTATTTTGTTTGCAATTAAGACAGGTTAAAGAGACTATAAACCAGCTTCAGTTAGAATGTTACATCTCTCACCTAAAGTACTCCTCATTTAATCTAGTTCTGTATAACGGTTCTGTCTGGTTAATGAAACTACATGCAATAGTGGTGTTACCACAAACCATTAGGTCTTTTTATGCTTTTGTTTTCAGTAAGTCTGATTTCTTTGTGAAGAACAGCTGTTATGTACTTGGACTATCTGAGTTCAAAGACATAATCAACAAACCTCATAGATCTGCAGTGAGAAAGCCATTTACTTCTATGAGATTCTGTACTGATTGCAGAATTAGAAATATCCCTAATAACAGCTGGGTGCATCTGGAGATTTACACAGCCACACTTTCTTCATCTCTTTACAGTTGATGGTTTCTATCTTTATATTTTCTTTCCAAACTGATGTGAGATGGAAGTAATTTTTAAAATTCAAATTTCATTTTCCAAACGTAACTTAACTGAGATGTTTTCCAGTATTAAAGATAGAAATATAACCATCATGTAGCCCTATGCACTTTGCAAAGTAAAGGAAAACTCAAATATTATTTGCGTGATATAGGGGCATATATGTAAAGTATTAATAACACATATCCTAAATTAGTATCAATTAAAGCAATAAAAGTGTAATCAGCGATGTTTAATACAGGCAAAGGAGTTGAATTTTGTGTGTGTGGTGAAGGTTGTATACCCTAAATGAGTAGTACAATAGTTGTAACCAGAATTACCACCTCACCTAGCCAGCACATACAGTCACAGCCATTCTCAGTTTACAGGCTAAAATGGCTCTTTTTCTCCTAATACTCCTTTGTCCCTCTTGTGCATTCAATCATTTGGATGCCTATTTCAGAGATGAAGACAGACCCTTATTTCAATACCTTCCTGATTTGCAAAGCCAATTCTGCTAAGCAAGGTGGAGCTGGATTGGTAATAGGCTTCTGCTGTAAATGTGAATCCGGTCATAAGTTGTAGCAAGTGGTCACCTGAGGAGGCGTATAACCAAACTTGTGTATGCTTTACAAATAAATCAGGTGCCTGGAGAGTCATCTCTAAGACCACTCCACTTTTTGTCAGAGCATACTTTTCCTATATGCAGAACTATTAGGGAAGAGCATCAGTTTACTAGGGAAGAGTCTTGTCTTCTGCAGGTGGATGCAGTCTCTGAGCTGATGAACGTAGTATATTTGGTGGCAGGATTTGAGGCAGTGCAGTTGCAGTGTTTTATCAAGAAGCTTGATAGTCTAGCTGTTGCTTGAGCTTTCTAGTTGGTGAATTTGTTCACATGTCAGCACTTGCAGTTTAAGATTCCTCAAGTCCCTAATGGCATGAACTGCATGGAATTGCAGTGATATTTTCCCCCCAACAATATATACAGTTCTGTGATCTCTGTGAAGCAATCAACTAAAGCTGTCAGGTAGGATTTATTTTCCTCAAATGAATATGTTTTACTCAACTAAATACTAATATGTAGTAAAGTCCTTTAACTACTGATTGTTTTTCCTTATTTTGTCTAATAATTACTTTTAAAGGTGAATTCATAATCCTAGCACTTACATTATTTTATAGGGATTTATCTTTAAACCACATGTATTCAGTGCTTTAATGCAGGCTAATAATCATTAGTGTAGTATTCATTGGAAAGGAAAAGAGCTCACTCTCCTTCTAGAATAATCTGTCATGGTGCCACTTTGAGAAAGTAGTTTAATTAAATTATTTTCCCAGAAGGTGAGCAAAGATAAAAGTAAAAAGTGACAGTAAATAATCTAGAAGAATGGGTTAGGTTACCAGCTGCATCCCAAAACACTTTAGACAGACAACAGAAGACCACTTTGCTTGCAGAACTTCTTGGCCTACACTCTTGCGAATCTTCAGAAATATAGAAGCAGTATCCTTTACATATGTTTGAAATAGGTAAGAAAAAAAAAATTTTCTTCCAATTTGTAGCTTTAAAAAAGTGGCATGTTGCTTGACCAGATGCTTCGGAATCCCCCAAAAAAGCATTTTTAGTTTCATTCTAGTGGATTGTTTTCTGTAAGGTTTATTGCTTCTAGCAGACTGACTCCCTCTTAAAAATCTTTCTGAAACTTTCTCAATCTAGAACTGAGTTCAGAATTTTTGCAAATTAAGAAGCGGGTATTCACAAGGAATAGCTATGGTACCAGCATGAGTATCTTCTGAAAGACTGTTTGTTAATTGGAAGGGTCAACCCTTAATCCTCCTTTTGCCTCTCTTTGTGCTGTCATTAGTATCTCCTCAGGGTGGAGAAACTAGATCAGAAGCAAGGTAACTCAAAGCTACTAAAAACTTAATTTTGAAGACACTTTTTCTTCTGAAGCCACCACTTTCCCTTTGCTAATGAAAAGGCTGCTTTATGTAGCACCCACTTTCTCTAAGCTTCTTAAAATTATAATGAAAATATCTGCTGAGTCAGCTGCTGCTTTATTATAAAACCAACTGGAAGAGGGGGGAAAAAAAAAAGTAAAAATACCCTGGTGTAGAGAGTTCACTGCGGAGTCAGTTCAATAAAACTTGCACTTCTCAGTTCTGGCAAAGCTTTTGGACATTTCAAAGGGCTTGATAAACAGCAATAGCCTTGTCTCCCACACATTAAAGCTTCATCAACGACATTATATGAAAAGAAGAAAAACCTGGCAGAACAGTAAAGCAAAGGGTAAGGTGTTCCTTAGATGGGTCAAGGTGCTCTGAGTTCCTCTTGCTTCACTGAAATAACAGCGCTTTTTTTTTTTCTGGCAGTAGAACATCTGTAACCTCTGTCTGTGTCGAAGCAGCACATCTGTTCACAGTTATGGGTCAGTACCCATGCAGGAAGCACAGTTGTACTGCGCTCAGAGATGCTGGATCACAGCTCACAAAAAGTGTTTTTAAAACTTTAATTAGTGAAGGGACCGGAGGATAAAATGAATGCAAATCAGATCCATGAGAGTTAAGAAGAACTGCTTTCAACCTGATGAACATCTGGCTAGATATATAGGTGACAATAGTAGTGTTTTCATTCAATGCTGTATCTTTTTTAAAAATTATTTTAGTTAAAATCCCTGGTTCTAAAAAATACTGAGGAATAAAATTTGTATCAATAATGCAGCAAAGCACATGATGAGCCTCGTGAGCTATCTTATCATATGGAGTTCATAGCACAACATGTTTTCCAGTGTCATTTCTGTCCTGTCGGCCCACAGCTGTTGTCGATGTTTTCTCTCTGTCAGGTAGATTCTTGGAAATACTTCTAACTTTAGAAGGAATACTGAAGCACACAGCACACAGTTTGCAGTAACATTAAAATCAGTTTACTGTTGCTAGAGTTGCCCTGTAAAGAACACATTTATTTCTTTTGTTTCTCTTACTTGTAAAAAATATTTTGAGACAATTAAGGTGTATATTTTCAATCTTAAAACATGTAGGCAATGTAGATGCAGCTCTCTAATTATAATATCTACCTTGAATCATGTATTCTAAGTCTGTTTAAACTGAAAAATGTAAATATTTCAGAAGAATAGTAGCACCAAAATCTTTTGTCATGTGGCAGGACAGAGACATTAGAAGGCAATTTAGAAAGCTAAGATAGAAAATACCTTCATATTTCCTAACATCATCCAATGGCTTTTTCCAAAATAATTAATGGAATTGTTTTGAAGCCTACAAACATTAATATAAAGTAGACTGAGCTGATGTTTTCCCTTGAAGTGGTTCTTCATGATAACCTTAACTATGAGGCTGACATTCTTCTCCACCGTAAACTCAATTAACGTAGTCCAGTTTTATTGCTATAAGTTAGAATCAGATGCCCCACTACCCAGCTGTTGGAAGTATGGTGTTAATCTGTCATTAAAAAGGAAATTAGAGTCCTATTTTCCCATCTCCTCAAAGCACAGGCACTTCAGCATTTCAGTGTTCTAGCAATGTCCTTTTTTGTGAACTCTAAATTCTATCATGAAGCCCTTGAAGAAAGGTCACTGCTGCAGAAAACAGCTTCTAATACACCAAAAGTTGTAATTACTAAAACAAATTAATCTAGGGACTGATGTTTCATTCTTAATTGATAATGGTAACTTGTAACAAGAATACTTATCATTACATTGTATGCGCTCATTTGTGTGGGCAGAAAGTGCTGTATAACTTTAAGAAATAGTGTATAAGATATGACTAGGACATAAAGACACGAGGGAGGCTTATACTAATTTCTGGCTTAACTCTCTTCTAATTGCAGTTAATAAAATTCCTGCCCTTCACAAAGTTCGAAGGGCAATAATGTTCTTGCTGAGTAAGTTGTAGCTGAACCTCTAGCTCCTGAGAGTTAGGTAAGATACTATCTTGCAGTGAAAAATTTGTTTCTTTCTCTGTTGTAGGAATTTCATCTGATGTGTCTGTGCACTCGCCAATCACATACTAGACACAAGAGTGTCACTACGTTACATCAGACAAACTTGTGCTCTGATGCAACAGAATTTTGAGATTCCCAAACCCATTTAAGTAGTTACTGCAAAAGTCCATAATGGTGAGGCAGTGTACTCAGGCATGGGGAGAGAACTTGATGCTGCTCTGATTGTCAGAGACTGATGTTTATATTTACTAACCTGTCATTAATAAATCATCTAAACATTGACCCTTATACAAAGACAAGCCAATATTCTAATGAGCGTTCTTCTAGATTTTCTGATATGTATTTATGTAAGTGATACCACCTTCTCCACTGGGGAGAAATTCTAAAAAAACTTGAACTTGAGCCAAATATTTATGCAGTTACACATGGATAAGTTTTTTATGTATTATTGAATTATACAACTCAGTCCTTATAAGATGCTTGAATGTGAGAATTGTTTCCTGTGTAAAGTTTTGGATATGTTCAAAGTACATAAAAATAAAATTAACGTTATTTATCACAATGAGACATGGTATAAAAGTAGAAAAAAATGCAAATATATAAGTAGTTGTACTTTTGTTAATAAATACTAGCAGTTTATGACTTACAAGTATTTGAATAATAACAGTTTAAGATTTCAGTTGATAGTGAAGCTCTAAATGCAAGACGGTGAGATGTGAGGGAAGAGTTTTCAGCATGGATTCTGTTGTTTTTGTAAGCTTGGTAAACAAATCTTCAGAACAATTTGTCACTCAAAACCGACTTCAGCCATTATTTTCCAAAGACAGTGCACAAGCTGGCTGATCCTACATACAGATTGCTGTTAATAGCTTACACTGAAATGGGTGCTCCTGCATCTCTACTATTTGATGGGCAGTATTTTTAAGCTCTCACCTGCAGTGCAGGCATATTTGAGCAGTCAGGAGGTATTCGGCAGTTAAGGCTGACCTGATGCTTAGGCTGTGGGAAGAAGTCAATTGAATCAGTCCACTTTTCCACAACTTTCCACAGACAAGCTAAGATACAGGGAAACTTTTTGAAAGTGGATGCAATTGTATTTCTCTATTTCCCACCCCCCCCCTTTTTTTTTTTTTTGAGGGTAACTATTATGAAGACTACACCAACTACCATAGAAATAGATATTATCTGAAAAAATATTATATACTTACTTGCTGGGCACAGTCTAGAGAACAATAGCCATGACAGGTTTGGTTTTTAGAGGACGAGCAGAAACACAAACATAAGAAATATTCTTGCAGTTGTTCTTATGACACCAAGGTCAGAAAGCTACATAAGAGGCTACAAGTACAGAGTTGCAGAAGAGAGTTCTACCAGTTTTTGCTGTCTACACATTGAGGGGGGATAAGAGACTATCAGTGATCATAATAGAAATGAAGCCTGTTATCTGCATTAACAAGCTTGTTTCAGAATTAGCAAATATAAAATCCCTGTGGGAAACTAGGCAAAATTGATCAAAATATATTTGAAGCATGTGAATCAGATTGAAGGAGTTACCATACTCTATGTAGTTAGATTTAAAGCTTTTTATAATATCATATCACTTTAATTTCCTCTTAAAAAAAAAAAGTAATTTTGTGACTAAGTATGCTGTCTGGCAGGAGATACAAAAATCTCAAAGTACGCTATGGGTTGCAATGGCTAAAACAATTAGTGTAATAAGTTGTTTCACGTAAATGTTTCTTCCAAAATAGTCAGAACAGGTGAGTTTTCATGCTTGCTTTCTTAGGAATCTGGACTGTAATAGGAGTTATTATCAGACATTTAGCAAGGTCCTTATTAACTTCAAGTTTGCCTAGTTACCAGTTAGAACAACAGCATGAGTGGAGTCATTCAGAAAATGGGATCATAAATTGTCACGTGGGTGAACCATCCACCTGTATGCCTTGTATGTGTTTGATGCTGCATGTTAAAATAAGTTAGAGAAACCTGTAAAGATTTCCTCAGTAAACACAGTAGCACGTGGGAAAGAAAGCTGGCAAAAGTGTTGAGAATAGTTAAAATGCCGTAGGCTCCAATTTATATTGATGTTTAAGGCTGGGAAGAAGCATGTAATTGTTTTATCGAATGTTATGAGTTTTACTGAGAAACTTTGCTGGTTTTGTTGATAAGTGTACAGCTGACCAGTTGCTTTTTACTCTAGCAGATTTTTCTGTTAATTGATAGCTCAGTTAACTTCAAAAGTAGCCTTCTTGCTGCAGATGCAGCTGTGAACTCTAACCAACTGAAGCAATTAACTGCTATCTCTGTGGCTGCAGAGGAGCCAACTGGAGAACCAAATGAACTGAAAACGAGCTTTTGCAGATAACTGAGAAGAGTGAATTCATGCCTAACATTTACTCCCTATAACATTCTCTTAATTTCCAATATTTAGTAACTATATTTGTCTCTGTATTACTTGATCAAGCTTTCTATTTTCACTGTATTTAGTTTTACTTAGTTTAGCAAGGTAAGTGGGATTAAACAGGGAAGACCTTATGCTGTAATTAAGTTAAATAACTGACTTCCACATTTTTAGACTGGATACAATTTAAGTACTCTATCCTGTGTCTCAAGTGGACTTTTAAAGATAGTCTGCAACAGGCTTCATTGAGAGCAAGCTTGATACTAGAAAAAGGTAGTTACTGTCAAAGTGAGAGAGTAGAGAAAAACATGTTCTAAAGCATTTGTTTTTGTGAGAGGGGAGCCAAGAGTCTGAATGCATATCATCATTTTATAGCCCCGGCACCTTTTTAAAAGCATAAGAGTGTTAACCCTAGTGTCCTGGCCAGAACCCATCTTGGTTAAATTTAACTTGCCAATATTAACTTCCATTGTAGTTTCAGCTGATTATGATGGATTTTTATTTCCTGTCCTCAGTTTTTAAACTATAGACATACCACTTGTCTTTTTTGGTGGTGGTGGTGTGTGGGGTTTTTGTTTTGTTTTGTTTGTTTGTTTTTTAACGTAGGGTAAAAGAGTGGCCAACTTGAGGATTCTTTACAGTTTCTTTAGTTTTGATAGTCGAGGATCTAAATGGGCTTTGTCTTCTTGAGAATTATTTGAGACCAATTCTCCAGCACACACTAGGTCATATAAAGCCCAATGTGAGTAGCTCAGGAGACCCACTCCAGCTCAGGCCTCTCCTCCCTGCCTGACCATGCTGTCAGAGTGCCTGTCTGCAGTTCTGTCCAGCCATGGACCCCGCTGGTCCAAACTCTGATCTGAGGACTGATTTCTTGGCCTCAGCTTGGCCCTGCTTTATCACTTGGACCTGCCCAGCAATGACTGGGCTATGTCTGACCCTGGTTACCAGCACCAGGCTTCATCCTGATTTGTTGACTTGCGTTGCTGGCTAAACCTCAGACCTGGCTATCACCATGATCTTTTTTGGTGATCTGGACTTTTTTTTTTGAAGCTGGCTGCTGTGTCTGGCCCTGCCTGGTGCTGTGGGGTGGTGAGGCCCATGTCCTGACAGCTGCCTTCCTGCTCTTGGCTCCCTGCAGCCTGTGCAGCGGCTAGTCCTGCTGCTCCCTTCTAGCAAGGCAGCTATTTCATTCGCGTGCAGAATTCATACCTGGGTCACCTGGATATTTTAAATCTAATGACATGGTAGGGAAGTTTTAGTTTTAAAAATTCATTCATCATGGGCAAAAAGTGTAAGCACTAAAATCAGGTAGAGACTTCCTGAGTCACTGAATTCAGAATCAAGCAGTTGAAGACAGCCATATTTCATTCAGAGTAGTCTATAGAAGATCTGTTATCTTTCCTCTTGCAGATAGCAAACTGTATAACTCCCTCTAACATGCAATAACATCCATCCAAGCTTTAGCATGAGATTAATTGCATGGTGTCAGTTACACAGAGGAAAGCAGGCAGTATGGGAAAAGGCGAGCTTTTAGAGTCTGGCAAATTTAGCCCTCATTCATCCAAAGTTAAAAATAACTCCTGTTCGATCAGTGCTACCTTATTTGTAAAGGTTGTTTCTCTGTTTTCAGCTTTTAAAAATCAAGACAGCTTTCCAGGCGTCGACTAATCTATGCATCCAACTCTTTCATTTAGTTCTGTTTGGAAAACTGATTCTGGAAAGACTCAGAATTCTAAAGCCAAATTTTTACTGGGCAAGTTCCACAATGGTAAGAAATTTCCAGTGGTGCAGATTCAACCTAGCTTTTGAACTGTCCCTTTATGAATAGCTTTGTGTATGCCAGCCCACTAGCAGGTTCATTGCTGATAGACATCCCAAAAATGGTCTTTTCATATGATTGTGTATAACTATAAAAAGCACTAATTTTTTGAGACACATAGGTGCTGGTAATGTTTATGATAAATTTTGCTTCCTACTTGCTCTGACTGATGTTTACCTCATTGCTTTTTCTAAAGAAATAACCTACCTGTACCCTTCTATGCCCTAAATGCATTATGCTTTATTTACTATTCTGGCATAGAAGAACTCTCAAGAAGGTAGAAATAATTTCAGGATAACTGAAATGCTACTTTTTTTTTTTTAATTCCATCCAACAAAAAAAGAAATATTTTAACTTCAAAATACTTGGTCAAGATGTACTGCTGTACCCAAATAAATTCTCTGTGTTTGCCAAGAAAAACAAAACAAAACAAAAACTGTAGAACAAAAGAAAGTTTGGAATGAATAAAAAGTTTAATACGAGTAGATACTATCAAAACTGCTCTTTTATTTGAAAGGAACACGAAAAACCTTTTGTAGTGTTTATATTAAACTCTTAGAGGACACTAACTTCTCAGAAAAGTCCTTCTCTTTGTAACATAGGTATATATTGTCATTGACTCACAAGCTGAAAGACAGCATCTCACTTTTAACATACTTTTTTTTTTTTAAGCAAAATTGGGATTTAAAAGTCTATAGCAGTTTTACAGTCAAGCACTGTCTTTGTCAGTGATACCGGTCAAAGGAACTCCTACCCTTTCAATTCCATGCTCCATGCCACAATCACTGGTCCCTCAGTTCTCACAAAGGGCACAGCCAGACCATGAATTGTGCCAAAGAACTGTTTTGAGGAGTAAACGTGTGTTATTCTTGTAACTTCCAATGTTCTGAGTTATAGATTCCCTTTTAATGATGAAATACTTCTACATCTTTTGAATGGAATATTGACATCTGTTTTGACAGTCTTGTTTGAGTGTTTTCATAGTAATTATTCTTGAAAAAGGAAAAACAGTTTGAAATGCTACTCTAGGCTGAGTTCCAACTGAGATAATTACATACTACCTCCCTTTAATCCCCCTCCAACATTGCTTCTTAGGATGTTCCTTAGCTGTTGTCTTTAAACTGTTGTTCACTGCTGCTCAACAGAAGCCAGTCTTCCTTTCAGAGATGGATATGTTTGTTCTCTGACTGACAGAGTCTTTGTATATCATTATGTTAATCAGATCCTGGAGTTTCAAAATTGCTCTGTTTTGGTCCACATTCCTCAGGTAGACCTTGCATTTTTTTAAAGTTGAGAAGAAACTGGAGTAAACTCTTCAACCTTTATTGAAGCAATCCAGATATTTTATTCATTAGCTGTGGTGACTTTTGCTAAGCTCAAGACCTGTGATCCTGCTTTTTGCCTGAATGTGCTGTTTGAGAAGCAAGACAAAGTGCTGATGGCTCACAGTGTCATTGACCCAGGACAGGTAATACACTGTGATCAGAGAACTGATTCATTTTGTTTACTCAAAAATAGCAGTATCTCATCCTTGCTTAGTCTGGCCAACACATGAGATGAAATCTTCTTACCACACTAATAAAAAAGTATTTTGAAGAGTGGTCATACTAACCCTAACTAGCATTTTATAATCGCTTTCCTTTTTAAAAGAAGAATTTTGGATCCATAAGGAGTGCAGGAAAAATGAAGCATATTTCTTTCACTGTGATTTAGCCTCTATATCAGTAAACAGTCCTCCAGAAACTATAATATCCTTGGTTCTGTGGCACATCCCCTCTGCTTCATGGTTGAGATGCGAGTCTGTAGCTATCTCAGAGTGGGAAAGGCTGTTCTGTTTCCTTTAGACAAATCAGTAGCCTTGTTTTCAGAACTACATGTCACTGATGGGAATAACAGTTCTTTTTGGTGAGAACTGAACTGGTTCTCACTGTAACAGTTGTGATAAACGTCGCCTCTGGTTTGCCTGAACCAAAACAACTTGGCATTTCTAAGCAATTAAAATGCAAGCGATGAAGATTAGGTTGTATTTAAAAAAAAAAAAAATGAATGCAGATAACTAAATTGCAGCTGGGGCAGGTCAGATTCACAGCATAAAACCTGGGCCAAAGTCCCATGTGAATCTAAAAGGGATGAGCTAGCGACTGATAATGTTGGAAAAAAGGGACACAACCTGCCTTTTTGGTATTTTGATCCCACTGATGTGGCATGGACTCGCCCCCTTGTCTCTTCCAGAAAGCTTAACTGCTTTGATATCTTTTTTCCCTTTCTATTTATTGAAGGCAGAGGAGAACAAAACAGACTTGAGAATTGTACTGCAAAAGATGTTGCGGAATGCAGAGGACGTACTTGTTTGAGTTAGTAGTGTGCAGTATTTAATTCCTTTGTAAACAGGCAGTGGGTTCAAAGGGAAAAAAGCAGCTTCCTCAGTATTGTGCCTTTTTACTTTTTTTCAAACCCTTCATTTTACTTGCTGACATCTTAGAAGTTTGTGAAATCACTTAGTAAACTGTGGCTGATTACTGTGGCCGATTATTGTGGCTGTGTCACAATAATCAGTATTATAAGGTTCTTTCTCTCTCTTCACTGTAGTTTTACTAGGTTAAAGTTTCACATAGATCGAACTGTAAAGATGGGGGACATCTGTATAAATCACTCTTGTGTTCCCATGACTTCCATGAAGCCACAGTGGTTTTTATGTTGGTTGAGGGCCTGGTCCACTAAGGGAATAGACACTGAAGAGTGCAGGATAATCCAAGATTCACGGGTACTAAGGAAAGGGAAAAATGGGAAGAAACATGGAATATGTGGCATACTACCTTTCAGGGGTAGTTGACAGAAGAATCACATCTGGAATCATGAGAAGGGAATTTAATATGCACAAAAATTATTGGTTGAAGACCAGTGAAAAAGTTTAACCACATTAGTAGTCAGATTGGAAAGCTGTGTAAGAAAATAGGAATTTTCCAGAGAATATGCTGTCAAAAGAGAGGAGAAAGTAGCATGGACTGGGAGACATCCAGTTCCTAATGGAAATGCCAAAATAGAAAAACTTCTTGAAGAAAAAGACAAAGAATGTTACAAAAATATAGTATGTGTAACAGAGAAAACCATCAGGGTAATAATGCCGCCAATCAAATGAGTGTGTGATGACTGATTCCATAGATGTGAAGTCAGCAACATGATAATAGCAGTAATAAAGCTTTTAGCAGTTGTTGGTGTATTAAAGTTTGCTGTATTTTAATATATTAGTCAGATGTGTAATTTACTTCTGCTGTATTTTTACTAATTTAAGAGGTTAACAAGCCCTAATAGAAGTTATCCAGAGAACGCAAAATGAAATTTTTGTTAGCTCAAATCATAATTACTCATTTGTAAACAAGCATAAAAGCTTATAGAAATAAATATATAGCTTTAATATCAGTGGTAGGGTTATTTGAGACTTATTCTTTGACCACTGTTAGTTTACGTAGAGAGAGATCTCACCTTTGATTTCCAGTCAGAAGTTTATGGGAAGCATGTTAACAAAAAGTAAAGCCAGAGGAGTTTCACTTTAAGCACAATGTATCTTATGTGAAAGGCATTATAATCTTCATTACAAAATATGTGGCTTCCCAGACATTAATAATGAACATTGTGCATCCAAAAAACAAAAACAAAAAACCAAAACCAACCAGTTATTTTTGCTTTTAATTCATGATGAATTTCATGTGTTTGAAATCTGGGTGAATTTCCACATTCAGACCAAAATTGGCATGTACACATCAGCATTCAGATGTGTCTGCCTACAGATAGATCTGTCTAAAAAAATGAATTGAAAATTTGCAGGCTCCCAGAGATTTTGTGAGAATAATTTTTATACGCAGAGCTGGCCAAATTCTTTGACTTTTTTAAAATATAAAAATCGTCAATACAGAATGTATTTTCCATTGCAATCAGATTTGCTTTCCAATAAAAACCAATTGCAATAGCCTATTTTGATATTTTCTAAACAAAATAACATTATTTTTAGTTTGAAATTACCGCCATAGCTAATGATTCAATTAAAATTATTTAAAATCTACATAGAATCACTCAAACTTCTATCCCAATTTCACACAGGGAGAATTTCTGAAATCTCAAGCATGGTCATATGACAAAAGACAGTTTCCCATCTACCCTCAATGTCCATTTTGAAATTATTGAATGTGTGAAGTGTTGCCCTGATTTGCTACACTAGGAAGACTTTCACAAAAATTCCTTTAATTTGAGTGGTATGGGAGATAAGTTGCTTAAATATGAGCCTTACTAAATAGCATAATATCCACGATACTTGGAAAGTATCACTACATTGAGTTCAAAGTGCACCTTCCAGTAAAGTACCTGAAAACAAAATTAAGATACCACAAATGATGTTTATGAATTGCTCCTTTATATTATCAACTTCAGAACAGAGGCCCTTTAACCACAGCAAATATATTTTCTCTTCTGCAGAAGAAAATGCAAAACCTCAATCAGACTAATCCAGTTATCAGAATCCAGCAAACACACTGTGAGTAGTGCTAGACTAATTTGAAAAGGAAGTAGATTGCCCGTTTGCATCTTTTTCTCCCACAAATTTACTATGTGACAATCATGAATTTTTATGTCATTAATGCTAACTCTTCTTGTTATGTATAGCTAGTGAGGAAACACTACCCTAAAAACAATAACAGGCCAATAAACATAAGAAGAAAATGCAGTTGCTGCAACAATTCTCAATAGGAAAATGCCTGAAAAGATGTACAAACTAAATATGATTTCCAATACTTTTTCCGTGTTTTTTTGGTAAATTAAAGAACCCCACAAAGAATGCCAAGTAATAATAAAAACTTTTTAAAATTGCATTAGAAATGTTTTATTCTATATAATTTGGTTGTTTCTAGAGTCCTATACCAGAAATCTTTAGCTTGTATAGGATATGAGCTATTTACCTATTTACAATCTGTACAGCATGATCCCAGTCTCAGAGTACCCAAGAGTTTTGCCTTTGGTTTCTTTAAGGTGATTTCGAGGAACCTCTACTGATTTAAATCACCTACAGTCTCATTTATCGAAAGCTTTATAAAATATTTATCTTTGGTAGCATTCAGAGCTACAAATTCTAGAAAGTATTGCTGTAATCCTGTAAATAAAAATACAAAACTGGGTTCCTGGTCTTTCAAAAACCATTTTGTAAAATCGCTATGGAAGTTGGACATGTCTGGAATGCATTAATTGGTCAATCTATTTCCATGGTACTGTCCTCATTTTTCAAGCACGAATAGTCCTTTTAGTTGCATATGTTAAGATATGTTAAACCCAGTTCTCAGCAGATGCCAAGAAGCAGGATTGTGCTATTGATATAGGAGAAATTAATCCTATGACCCATTTGGCAAAGCCATCACATCTGAAAGATTTCCTGCTTTCTGTATAATTTGAGCCACTGGCTCAAGAATTGCAAGATGTGATTTTAAATGCCCAGAAAAAGGGCCCTAATATTAACAGTGTGAGTTTGGGAAGGTAGAGTTGTTGGGTTTTTCTGCTGGGGCTTTTTTGTGTGTGTGTTTTGTGTTTGTTTGTTTGGGGTTTTTTGTGTGTTTGTTTAGGGTTTTTTGTTGTTGGGGCTTTTTGTTTGCTTGCTTTTTATTTAATAAAATGTAAAACAAACTGAAGACTTAGGTGAGTTTGTGAGACCTCTCAGGTAGTTTATTTCTGATCAGATGTACCTGTTTTTCTAAGATCAGTTATCCAGAAATCCCGGTATTTTTCTGGCAGTTTTGTTCCCTTATTATTACCTTTTTTTTTTGTTTTGTAGATTCCTTAGTTATTGAAGAGATGAAGGAGCATTGGCCTTTGAGGGCCAGCACACTACAAGCGTAGGGGCTGGACTATCTCAGGGGTACCATTCCCGGTAACTGTTATTGTTGCTCCTGAAAGCTGGTACTAGGAGAACTTGACACCCAGTGTGCCAACCCACTTGAAAAGCTGGAGGTAGCAATTTGCTGCTGAAATACTAATGTTAGTGGATAGACATTGACTAACAGAGACAGATGGATAAGTGGAGTGCGTAAAAGCTGCAAGAGCAACTATTTAGAAAACATGACAGCTATAAATATAACACATTGAAAAATAATTTACAATGTTCAGCCTGTCTGTCCAACTTTTCTGTCTGGGACCTCTGTTAACATTATACACCTAAGACATTATATCATTATTCTTATTTTAGTGCATTTCATGCCTATAGATTTAATATAAACAGAGGTGCTGACAGGAGCTTCAGTTTAAACAGGTTTAAATGTGAATTTGACTTTATTATTTTCATCAGGGAAAAAGACTAAACAGTTTAAGTTGATTAAATTTTCTTAAAGCTGTAGCTAAATATAATGAAAGCCATTTGTGCTTTTTTTTTTGTAGGAAAATTGAGTGTCTCAATGTTAGTGACTGACAGCTTCATGCAATGAATTCTTTTCTTGTGAAACAGAGTCAAAACAGTTTCCATTTTTCATAAACTCCTGCAAGGTAGTTTCAATTTTCTGATTTTTAGAGGAAGCGTAACCTTCCCATTTAAGCGTTAGCGTATTATAGCAAACTATATATGTCAAATTGCTAAAAATACAGATCATACCAGATATTCCTTAAATATTATGTTGTCTTGTACTATGGACATCACAGTGATCATTTTTTCTTCCTTTTTTAATTAAATTTCTCATTTTTTATTGTTGTTTATGAAGTGTTTGAATTAGGTAAAGCCTGAAGCTCTGATTTAGTCTGAATACCTATTTAAGCGTGGACCAGGTTCTAAGCATGCTCAGTCACATGAAAAAAGGGCGTTGTGAACTTAGAAACAGATATGTCAGCCAGACTCTGGCTAAAGTTGGTATGTGTTTACTGGAGGTTGTTCTTTTAGAAAAGGAAAACTATGTCTCCTTGACATGTTGAGGTGAGTCTCGGAAAATATCTGAAATTTTCAAGTATGTTCGGTCAGTTTTTCTGAAGTGCACTACTTCAAACGCTTTATATTGTATTGCTTATGGCTAATACTCATCCTTGTACATTGTAGATTGACAAACAGTGGCTCTTCTGTCTTTTTAATCATTACTTTAATTCATGAATACTTAGGGAATCCATCTGGAAAATCATAGGTGCTGGCTTTTCCTCTTATTCTTAAGGCAGACCAGGATTTTCTGATCGAGAAATACAAAGCCAGTGTTGTGGCAGAGCAAAGCAGTTAGTTAAACACATACGTGGCTTCTAGGGAAGAACTGAGTGGAAGAAGCTGCTGTGAGCTCTGCCTTTGAACTTCTCCAAGAGTTTTGCAGCACCTGTCTGTGAAAGAACAAATTTTATTGGCAGATGCAGAAATCACATGGGCTAATGTTTCCTGAAACAAATGCTGATTGTGATCTCTTTATCCCTTGATTTTTGATCTCCATCTGCCTAAAGGCTCTGTTTTCAGGAAGTAGTACTTACCTGTCCTTCAAAACTGGGAATCATTCGGAGTCTGGGCATTCAACAGTTCAGGCATTCCCAAATCGGTAATACCTTGGCATGATACACTCGGCTGCCCCAAAAACTCAGTCTTTCCTTGGCTTTGTACAAGCCTAGAAAAGACATGCAGAAAGCTTGGCAACTTCCATGTTGTCCAACTGGTGGCCCAGCAGTCAGATTCAGAGTGTGTATTGCATCCATCCTTCCTGCTGCTTCTCCCTTAAGGGCTTAGAACAATCTTCTGATGTCAAAATGAGAAAACTAGCACTCAATTTGGCAATGACTAAAGTCAGTGAAAAGCTTCTACCCTGAAGCAATTTTGCTTGTAGTTTTTGACTGTAGACATCTTCTAGTAAAATGCCCCCATCTATTACATGATGTTTCCCTTGACCACAGTTCATTAATGGGTTTAGGAACCTTCAGATTTGAATAAGCGCTGAGGATTAGAATAGAGTCATGATATTGCTGAGTGTCATTGCCAGTGAAACGCAAACAACAATCATTTAAAGTATCATGGGAATATAATTAAAATTAACGTGTTTGTGTCCTGAGTGTCTTCAATGTCAGATAATGTATGAAGTCCTTGATCTGCAACAGAGGAATTTAAACTCTATTCAAGGGGAATACTGTATCCAAATGCAGACGTTTTTGTCTGCTTGTCACTGGAGCAGGCATTTGGGATGCACTGTCTGGTAGATGCATTTTGAATGCCATTGTCCTCAGCCACTGAATGGAAATAATGCTTTCAGTATTCACAGTTGCACAATATTTTCTAATTGTTAACAATTTCTCCATCACAGTGAGAGGACACTATCCTGTATGCAGGTAACTTTTGGACAGACAAAACATGGATTGGCTCAATGGTGAATGCCTGGGAAGGATAATTGCCACTCAGACAGTCCAAGAAAAGCTAGACAGCACCACACAAGTCAGTTTTCTTAGGAATGGAAATCTAGGAAAGCTTCAGCTCTGTTTTTGTTCAGAAAGTGATTCATCCTCTTCCTGTTCTTGCAAATTACAGAAATATGCTTGCTCAAAAACTTGATCCTTTTTGACATGTTCTTAGGAATCATTTAATATTCCTGGCTCCAGTGTGCTAGTCCATAGGACAGGAACTCAGACAAATGCTTTATGTCATTGCAAGTTTTCCTTTTAAGTTACCTGAAAAATCAGATTAGACGTCATGGACTATGTCACTTTTCAGTGCACATTATTAAACTTGCAACATTTTACTGCAAGTGTTTTGGACATCTTTTGCCTTGTTGGTGTGAAGAGTCCTGCAAGTCCACTAATATTTACTTTGAAAAATAACTTTCCCTAATAAACCTTTTTAAATTATGATCCTGGTTATTTTTTTCTGTGTTGTAAGTAATAACTTGGATAACTGGTGGGTTTGAACACTTGGTCACTGGTTCCCTCTGACATCATACAATTGCTTCTATGTGCAGCAGTTTCCTTTCACCTCTCCATGTACTGATTCTGCCAAACCTTGTGTTTAAAACACATTTAGAAACTTAGAAGAGCAAAATTGGTTTGCATTGAGTGTATACATATGATTTTAAATTAAATTTTTCTGAAGTTAGAATTATGTAGAAAATAAGAGAGATTCTCAGGTCTTGTGTGTCAACCTTAGTTCTGTTAGTGACCAAGAGTCTGTATTTTTGTCCTCATCAACACAACCTGCATTCCAGCTACCACACTGAGCAATAGAATCCCAGCTGTTTTTTCACCAGTTTAAAAACATATGATTAGCTCTGTCATCCTCTAATATTTTAGGGCATATTTTTGGCACCAGTTCCTTCATTTCTTGGACATTTTTTGAGCATTAAAAAAGACTATAGCGGCTTCTCTACTTACCAGGCCTGCCATAGGAAATATCCTTGGGGATAACCGTCTCAATACTTGGAAACATATCCCTCTTGTGTCACTAGATTGCAAGTTTCCAAGGATATCTTTGGATAGCTCCACTATTAGATTTATTCAGAAAGTCAGGGAGGTCACTGAGTGCATGGGAAAAAGGATCAGTAGAAGCAGTAAAGGCAACCATATGTAATGATTTATTCCAGTAAGAGATTTCATCCTTATAAAAATTACACTAGAAGCAATGCTCGGGCTGTTGCCTTACAACCTTTCAGGTATTAGAACTAACAAAGCTTTTTGATCCCACTATGTATCTAATTCAAAGTACACCCTGTTTTACTGAAATTGGTGCATTTGGAAGAGTGGCTTGAAGGAAAGATTCTCCTGGAAGCGTCGTCTCCAGAGCTGTTCCACATATCCGCTGGGCAGCACACAGGCTGCAGGGCTCGAGAGCAGGCAGGTGTGGGGCTGGGTGTGAGACGTGTTCCCCTGCCCGCTGCTTTGCTTGAGAGGGTTACCATGAAACTTATCATGGTAAGCAGTGTAGGAGAAAGGGACCTGGGGGTCCTGGTGAACAGCAGGATGACCATGAGCCAGCACTGTGCCCCTGTGGCCAAGAAGGCCAATGGCATCCTGGGGTGCATTAGAAGGGGGGTGGTTAGTAGTTCTCCTGCCCCTCTACTATGCCCTGGTGAGACCGCATCTGGAATATTGTGTCCAGTTCTGGGCCCCTCGGTTCTAGAAGGACAGGGAACTGCTGGAGAGAGTCCAGCGTAGGGCAACAAAGATGCTGAAGGGAGTGGAGCATCTCCTTTACGAGGAAAGGCTGAGGGAGCTGGTTCTCTTTAGCTTGGAGGAGACTGAGGGGAGAACTCATTAATGTTTATAAATATATAAAGGGTGAGTGTCACAAGGATGGAGCCAGGCTCTTCTCGGTGACAGCCAATGATAGGACAAAGGGTAATGGGTTCAAACTGGAACATAGGAGGTTCCACTTAAATTTGAGAAGAAACTTCTTCCCAGTGAGGGTGACAGAGCCTGGAACAGGCTGCCCAGGGAGGTTGTGGAGTCTCCTTCTCTGGAGACATTCAAACCCGCCTGGAAGCCTTCCTGTGCAACCTCATCTGGGTGTTCCTGCTCTGGGCAGGGGGATTGGACTGGATGATCTTTTGAGGTCCCTTCCAATCCCTAACATTCTGTGATTCTGTGATATACGTTGACACAGTCTTATATGCACAAGCATGGTACAATAATAGTGTACTTTCTGTTGGAGAATGGAGATACTAAATGCATGCATTTAATCAAGGCTTATTGTTTAGTAATGGGATTCATTTATACATTTGGTTATTACTAGAGAGAGTGTGAAAAATCTGGCAAGTGGATTTTGTCTTGCATAAAATGACCATCTCTCTGTCAGCTATCAAAACTGTGAAAGCATGCTTGGAGCCACACCAAATATAACATTGCTATTAACTTCCTCTTAGCTTAACCGTAATTGCCTCATGAACTGGAATGTACGACTCAACTTGGCTTACTTAGGGAACAAAAATCTGCTGTTCTTGCCATGTAGAATAAAATGATAACTAGTAAATAAAAGAAAGCTTTTTAGTTATAAGGAAGTTCCTCTTTCTGTGAAGAATTTCTAGTGGAAAATAATAGATGCAGGTTTAAAAAAGAGAGATCAGTAGTAGTGGTCTGTGACAAGGCATTTAAAAAAAATTTGTGTGACTCCAGTCCACTCACTCATTTGTAAAACACGCAGTTAACTAAATCTTAAACAAAAGGCAATAAAGATAAACAAGCTGGACGCTTATCAATTAGCAATTAAATTGGTCATGAATATTTTTTCCCCTTGTGTGTAAAATTATTTTTATTGTGAAATAGAAGCATTCTGTGTGGCTTTTTTATGTGTGTTTTCAAAATGCACTCACAGGAACATGCTATTCAAAAATGCTTTGGGGTGCATTTGTGTACAAATGCTTTGTATCTGCAGCACCTTCCCTGATGAGCAAAGGCCACACAGACTGCTTTGGCATATGGAGCTGTTCTTTCTAGATTTTTTTTTCTTTTCTTCTTTTAATTATATTATCTCTTATTTTTAAAACTGTGCTATACCTAGTGTAAACAAGTATAAGATTGGAAGGACCACAGAGGGCATGGATTTTTAAATTACTTAGAGCTCTTACAGCCATGGGGTTTTTATTTGTACTTGTCAGTGCATAGAAAGTACAAAACCAGTTTCGAAACATCTTGGATAGTTTTGCACGTGCCCCCCATAAAATCCTATGGCAATTAATGCGAAGACTCCAAATATTTCAGCAGGACTGAATCTGATTGTCAGTCCTTCAGGGATGGGGACCAGTTGCATTTATCTATAGTGCTTAGCAAATTATTAATATTCAGGATAATCTCAGACTTGACTGCAGTGTAGGAGGTGTCCCACAGCCTCTGACAAAGCCAGATGTTCTGTATCTGGGGTAAAATTTGGGAAATCCCAAAGGGCTTGTTTCACAATAATGTGTATACGTGCACTGCAGGTTGCTTTCCCCTTGGTCTTTCCATGTGCTCTAAGCACTTGCTGAGCTCCAGATGCATCTCACTGCTCAGTCACCTCAAAGAAAGGCGGAGCTGGTGTCTGTGCAAGGTGGATTCATCTGATCAGTGTTGGGGTGTGGCAAGTGGGGACATGGATGTCTGAGCCATTTGGCTGAGCTTCCTTTATGTCTGTGTTTTCCTCGCAGTCAATGGAGAGCAACACGCAGAGCAGTTCATCTGTTTAGATTGAATATTAGGAAAAAATTCTTCATGGAAAGGGTTGTCAGGCGTTGGAACAGGCTGCCCAGGGCAGTGGTGGAGTCCCCATCCCTGGAGGTGTTTAAAAGGCATTTAGACGAGGTTCTCAGGGACATGGTTTAGTGCTAGAGTTAGGTTAGGTTATGGTTGGACTCAGTGATCCTGAGGGTCTCTTCCAACGGAAATGATTCTATGATTCTCTTCTATGATTCTCTTCTATGATTCTATGTCTACCTCAGGGCGAGAGGAACTGTGACCTAAAAATCTCTGACTATACTTGCTTTGTTTCCAAGTATTTTTTGTTCTGAGGAATAAGCTTGGGATATTTGTGAGGGAAGGGTATTTTCCTTTGTTTTAAAGAAATACCAAAATGAAGAGGAAACTGGGAAAAGCCCTGCATTTCTGATAAAGAAACTTATCTCAGTGTATGGATATAGAGCACTCTCTAATCCAGCAATGAATGCTGTGCAGGTATGCAAGTGCAATAATAATATTACATTGAGAGGAAGCATTGAAAACAGTTTAGTAAAAAAGTTTGTAATTATGTCTAAAATGGCATGAGAGGCATAGTTTTTCACAAACTTCAGGCAAAAAACCTTATGAAAACTACAAATTCATATACAGATATGTGATGCTAGTAACTATAGCGGTTTATAAGCATTCACTTAACTACTGCACAACAAAAAAGTAACACTTCACTATTACTATTCTCACATTTCTTAACAGTCCACAGAGAATTCAATTTTGATGTTCTCCAGAATTTGTGTGATGTCAACATTTAAGAGAATATATAATACCCTGTTCTACTGGCATGAAGTAAATTGCCACTTTCGTGTTTACTGGACTCAAACAACCTTTTTGAAAAGGATCCCATACTGATTCTTGTGCTGTGTAGGGGCTGTATCAGGAAATACACTGTTACTTCTTGGCTTGAGAAAACTTGGAAAGTACGTTCATTTCTGAATCTGCTTTTCCCCGCCACCCTTCTTAGGTGTGATGTTTTCTAATGTCCTTTTAAAGTGAGAAAACAATTCTTTGGTAATCTTTTCTTACTGACTTAATGAAGCCCACATACACCTCAACTTCCACATCTTCGTGGGGCATAGTGAAGAATAGATGTCTTCTTTCCTTGTCCACAAGGTATGATATTAATGTGGGACTTTCAGAGAGGAGTTTAGACACTTTTGTTCTACTTAGGCCTCCCTCGCCTTCTGTATCACAAACAATCATAAGTTTTAATTCTCAGACTGGTCGCTGTCTCTGATCACATAGACTTAATTTTGCTGTTTACCAAGCTGTCTTAAAAGTGTGCCCTTTTCTAAAGATAATGTTCCAAATAAACTACTTAGATTTCAATCATAAAATTTGATTCAGCCAAACACAACTAGCTGCTCCCCAGCAGTTAGATCTTAAACTGCATTTCTCAGCACTCTTGAGAGCCAAAGATTGAAATCACTTTCCAACCACAAGTGGTCTGACAACTTAGAGCATCTTCATAAATGGGACCGACTGATTCTACACAAAATGAGCTTTCTTAATCCAGCTCTCACTGATTATTTGACTAGTTAAATGGTAGCCATGTATCTTAAATCAAACTGTATACTCACTGAGGTGACTTTCAATAATGACACAAATCTAAGTTTTTATACCATAATTTATTTTAATAATTACAAAAATTATTAAGCATGTCTGTCATAACCTAAGTTCTATACAACTAGACTTTTCTACTTGTTAAAATGAGCAAACAGAGGATGTAAGCACCCTTTTCATCCCATTCTTCTCTGGCTTCTGTATTCTGCAGTCTAGAATTCCATCTCAAAATAAACATGTATCAACAATTTACTAAATATGTTAACTGCTTCTAATGGTGTGTGTGCTTAATTTTAATCACAGGAGCAGTTATGTAGAAGATTCATTCAGATACATAAGCTAAATTCAGAGAAAGAGCCTTTAATGCTTATATTAAATTTCCTAAGTGAAATCCTATGACTTCTGGCACTGGCAATGCAGGTCCTATGTCATTTGATATATCATTTTGTGGAAACACCCCCTTGTTCTAACATGTGACTGATCCGAATGCTAATTCAGAAATCTTATAAATACTGACTGCCTCACTAAAAAATGTGTAGGGTAAATATAGTAAATAATTATGACTTTGATAGGTAAGAGCTGAAGTGAGTATAAGTGCCTCCTAGATGGGGTTCTGTAGTTTTATTTGTTATAATGGTTTCTGCTAGAACATTTTTAGATTATACACAAATCTTAACTGAAAACAGCATGGAAAACAGCAAGAAATGGAAAACAGCATGGAAAACAGCAGAGATTATCAGAGAATCTGGATACCATCAACCATAATGAGTGAAAAACTTCACAAGCTGAAAGTGTAAGTGCAATTCAGTATGTTTGAATCCACCTGTTTATTAGCCAGAGGGCTTCTGAAATACAATGGGCTTCTTTGTAGGTAAATCGTTTTTCAGGATCAAAGCTTAAAGAATATTAAATGTTCATATTTGTTCTACTAAATAATACATGAAAATGCTTTCTTACCAGTGTGGAAGGCAGCCTAGCACAGCCTTTGATGAACAGCAGAAGGTTGTTCAACACCACCGTTAAAGAGCTTCTAGCATAACTTCTTATGCCTACATAAGCAAACAATTTGTCAAACACAAAAGAATAATTTTGGTTCTGTGCCATCTGCCTGTTTGAAAGCTTGTCCCACTTGCATCACAAACGACTTAATTTTGCACTTAAGAGGGCACTTGATATTGTTGCCAAAATTGCTATCTCAGTTGCCACTTTATTTGTTTTCATTACCATAACTCTGCAATGAGGTTTTGCAGCTTTACACTCCCCAGAAAAAAAATACAAATACAGGCTGCCACAATAAAGGAGGCCTAAGAAATCTGAGAAGACTGAGCCAAAGATGTTCTCATTTGCCTATTCTTATTCTGAAAATCTCTGTGGAGAATTAGTCAATGGGGTGTTCAGACAGAAGCACAGAGAGAGACTGCAGAGAGGCAGAGAGACGGACTTTCTTGAAGTCAATAGAAAACTTCTCATGTATTACAAGAAATGCTGATTATTTCTATGACCAGAGCATTCATGTTTCATTGTTGAGGACCACTGTGAATAAAGCATTCTACAAACAGAACAAAAGATGATCTCGGTCCCAGAGGGCTTCCAGTTAAAGTGTAAAAGAAACAGGAGCAGAATAGTTAGAGATATGTGAGGACATGTGTGAGACATTGTGTGCCAATATGGTGTGCGATTTACTTAGAAAATATGTTTCAAGATCTGATGAGCATGTGAGGTAGTGTGTTGCTCTCACCAGATCCAGTTTTGGTATTTCACAAAAAAATGTTACTGTAAGGAATTAATCAGGAGTATATCTCAAGGTACAAGAATTTCTTTATGCCTAAATGGGATGAGCCATGTAGTAACCTACCACTTATACAGAACTTTACCTATAACATTAATGAACAGATAAATGTTATTTAAAAAGTTTCAAGATGGCACTATTAGAGATAATACAGTTGATCAAATACTGTTGTATGGGCCCATAAAAGCTATCCACTTTGGGCTTTTCTACTGAGTTATGAATCTGTGCCTTTTTAATAGACAATTGTTTTCGAATACCTCCTGTGTTTCCTAATTGGTTATAGGGAGGCATATATATGTCTCTTTTCCATATTATATTTTTTTCAGAAACCTACAATATTAAGTTTATGGTTAATCAATAATAACCATTTTTGCTTTTTGATAGCATGTGCAAATTGTCTTTGAGGGTCAGTGTGACTGTTTAGTGTGGTGCTCATTTTAAAAATAAGGAAAAATATACAGTTAGATACCATAAAATAATAACAAAGACTTAAATAAAAATAAAATTCAATAAATGTAAAATTTAATACAGGCACGTGGAAAATATTTGCAATGTTTCTTTATGGCTCTACCTAATAATAAATACATTTTCATAGTTATTAAATAGACATTGTTGTAATCTCTATTAGAACTGACAATACACATTTACTAGGATTGGGTAGGACAATTTGTCACTTGAAAATGCTGCCCTCTGCACTTACTACTTTTGTGTTGTATGTGACTACTTGAGGATTTTTCAGAGAGGACTTGGAAAAGGCTCCAACCTCTTACAAGTCAGAGTGATCAAGTTGTCCTAGTCAGGACTTCGATATCAAGTGTTCCAGAGGTTTGGCCCCATATCTATCCACTGGAGAAGGTATGCAGACTCTGCGCTGTAGGAAACAGCATGTGTCCCTTGACAGCTCTTCAAAATCTTTTCTCTCCTTGACCATAAATACAGTTTAAAAACCCCTCAGATGACTTGTTTCAGAGAGTTATATGCATCAAGTGTTCCCTCCCCTGAAATATTTTCCTACTAAAACTGCTCAATGGTCATTCTCCTGTTCTCCTCTTGCTTCCTTTTCTGATCTGTTTTTATTCTCCTGCCCTCCTCTCTCCTAATTCCTTTTTGGCAAGCAAACAGCAGTGGGTGATGGCTGAGCCAAACATTTTAGCAAATGGCTGACCCCTTCCTTGGCACTCACCTCATCACGAGATTGAAAGGACCACCCTGACTGTGAAATGGGAGACAGTAGAGAGCCCCCTGAACTTCATTGTGTAAGACAGGGGTGTCAAACTCGTTTTCGCCGGGGCCCACATCATCCTCGCGGTTGCCTTCAGAGGGCCGAAAGTAATTTTAAGACTATATAAATGTAGGAGTAGTTACGTTTATACAGTCCTAAAATTATGTTCGGCCCTCTGAAGGCAACCGCGAGGATGATGTGGGCCCCGGCGAAAACGAGTTTGACACCCCTGGTGTAAGAGCTTGAATGTAGTCTGAATCGAAGGAAACAAAATATTAATAATGCTTCTTGGAGGCTGGGTACAGTGTTGATCAAGTGCAGCTCTTCTTAGCTTGTACAGGTACTGCACTGCACAGATGGCAATATTACTCTCCCTTTGGAATGCTGTTTAGCTAGGTTCCTGCTAAACAGCTACTCCACAAATAATAATAATTAAAAAAATCTCTTAGGGTTGGTGCATGCACTTCTGAAAACAAACCCAACATCCCTTATTCCACAGCATCTCAGCAACCCTTGCAACTCAGACATGGCCCCGTATCACACTTGCAGCATATGAAGCTTTGCTATTCTGTAGCTTAACAGAGCCACAACTGCCACATTAGCGAAGAGGTTAGACAGTCTTCTTTTGCCTTGTAAGATGCAAAACCTTGTGGATAGGCTGAGACTGCCATCCTTCTTCAAGGAACAAGTATTCTGCTCCTTTAATTGAGGACCCCCTGTAAACTTCTTTCGTGTTGCTGAAGGATGCAAGCATAGCTTGCAAACAGCTGATTTGTGAAGGAAAAGTCCCAAGATATGTTTTCCTCTTTTTTCTGTGATTCAATGAAGGAAACAAAATTTGCTTAAATAAAACAGCAGGTTCTTAAGAATAGGCTTATGCTCTGATTTGAATCTAGGCAAGTTTTGGCTCCATTATATTTCCTTTGGGCAAGGCAATGCATAGTTTTCCAATGCTGATAACGCTGATTTCTTTATGCTTTTCCAGTCCTTTGTTCCATCTTTTGACATCTATTAGTTTTTCCTATGACATGTATATGATTTGGAAAGTTGAGTGATGAGAGAACCTCTGAGACAGACAAGGGCCTTAACTTACACCAGCAAAGAAAGGCTTGTTAATAATATTGCAAAGTGCCAGCATTTAAAAGTCCCAAGTTCAGGTCCTCAAAAAATCGGAGGAGGCTTAACAATTGGAGGATTTTAAAAAGTGGTGTTTTGTATTTCTTTGACTTCTGGTTTTGAATTGCTTGGGTGCTTAGGGGTTGTACCACTCAGATTTTTCCCACAGCTGTGAGCGTAAGTGATTTTCTTTAACTGAGTATAGGACTTGTCAAATGGCATGCCTTCACAAGCTAGAAATATCAAACATTGTGCAACTCAAAGTAAAATACTGGGAATTTACAATGCTGAAATTAAGACCAAGCTCTTCAGTTCAATATAGGCATGGATGTAGTCACTGCAAAACAAATTCAACTGTGTATTTGGGGTATCTCTAGGCATTTGTGACAGGATTACTGTTTATTGCACATAGGCTTTCTGGAATGAAGAACTGAACTTCAACTATCTGTCCGCCAGAACTCAGTCAATTTAGATTAAAAGTGAAGCTGCAGCACATTACATTAATCATTTTCTCCAGCACCTTGTTTATTCATTTCTGCCACTGCTGGGTAAGAGAGTTTTTGGCAGGGAGTACTATTTTTGGCAAAAAAGTACATTCTACTGTGCAATATATTCATTTTGCACATAACATACAGGCAATAGTCTGCATAAATGCTTTGAATTGGATCAATCAGAAGTGATTTAGTGCTTCTGGTAATAGAAGTCTACACAGTGAGTCAAATTTTCAAGAGTTCAGCATTCAGCAGTTCGCAGTGAGATGCTCACAGCCGTAGCCCAGTCCACACGTGAGTCTGAGCTCTTATGCAATGCATGACAGAGGACTTGAGCTATCCCCACCCTCAATTCTATGCAACAAGCTTTTGCAAATTTAGGTATATTTTTCAGAGGCAGATATTTTATTGTCTCCTTCTGTCTTCCTCCGAAAGATGATTCCTGCCAATCATTGACAAATGGTGTTAAGTTTTGCAAGTGCTGCTTTGTTCTTGCTTCATGGCAAATTTTGTAAGGTAAATGATCCTCTTTCTTGAATTATGCTGATGCTGTGGGGATGTTGTTTTCTAAAAGGAAAGTGAAACTACTCATTAGCCATAATGCCTGTCATAGAAGGTTGTATGTAGTAATATTTCTCATACTTTATGATCATCATTTACTATGAAACAATATTTCTGTGGCGCTGCTAGGTGCATTTGCAGAAGAGGAGGGGAAGCAGACCGGGTGAGCTGCCCAAGGCAGTGCCTTTTATCAGTAGCAGAGGTGGGACCAGAGCTCAAGACCTGCTCATGCCCCATTATCCAGATACATCTGCTACGTTGTCTGTGCCTAAGTGTGGCACAGACAAGAAAGTCTTGATGGAGACAATACTTTTTGAACATTTCATAAGAAGCATACGCTTTATCGACCAGCTCTAAATGCTTTTGAAACAATTGGTGTAGATTGCAGACGTCTTTTATAGCTGTGGCTTGAATTCACATTAACCATACCTGAGGTCCCATTCTCCTCGTTTGCTACCATTTTGGCATACATGCAGTAGATGTATTTTGAGGAGAAGTGTTTGTCTGAGGTTTTTATCAGGGTTCTCCATCAGAAATATCTGAGCTTTTTTTGAACTGCTGGGTTGGAGTGGGGAAGAGGCCAGTGGTAAGAAAATCTTGCTGTATTTGTTGCAACCTAGATATTGAAGTCACCGTAAACTGGGAACAGAACTCAACAACAACAACAAAAACCAAAACCAAAACAAAACAAAAAAGGCCCACAGAAAAACCCAAACCAAAACTATACATGCCGCTGACTAGGTTATTTTCTCCTTTTAATTGCAATTTTGGTTTTCTCCAAATTAATATTTTGGATCAGAGTTTTCACAGTTTCCTCTGAGTGTTCATATAGTGCAGGACCGCACCAAAGGCCCAAATCTGCAGGTTTTACTTCAACAAAAGTCCCATTCAGAAGAAACATGATTATTATTTTTTTTTCAGACTAGTATTTTACAGTATTTCTACTATTTTATTTCTTTTTAACACATAGCCCTTTAGAAGTACCCTGTGGCCGTATTTATGACATGAAGCAGAACAAGTAGATTTGGTTGTGTATTTTGTAACTGAAGCTAGACCAAATTCTACCTTGTTGCTTGTGGAGTAACATGATGTCTAATTTGACTAATTTAATTTCAACCATTAAAAAAACAAACATGGGGAAAATGCAGTAATTGACAAAACATAAATGATTATTTCCCTGAAGCCAAAGTGTCACTATGTAAAAATTAAGTTAGTCTTTGATTAGATATTCCAGGATTAGGTTTCTCTTTTTTTTTTTTCTGTATTTGTTTTTTGGCAATTTTTGTTCTTTATAAATGTTGAGGAAAATGTCTAAGGAAGTTGGTTCAAATTCTTACTCCACAAATGCAAGCCAAAGTTTTGTCTTTCATTAGAAGTAAAATAGGAAGCTTCTTAAAGTCTTTTTTTTTTTCTTTTTTATCCAAATGTGTTATCCAGGCAACTGTTTCTGATCAAGATACATCCAAGCAAGAAAAGAGAAAGCTATTATAAATCCTCTCATTTGCAGTGGACAAAACAAGTAGAAAATAAAGAACATTTTCTGTAGAGAAGAAAATTTTCTTTGTTTTTATTTTCTACTGACTCTAGAGTGTATCTGTTTTTAAACAATTAACAGAGAGTACCAAAGCCTCCCTCTTCAAAATCAAAATATTCCTGTCTAAACCAAACATGTGTGACTTCTGGTATGAAGCCTTCAGTTCTTAAAACATAATCAACAAACAAGAATTATTTACCTTTGGGCCTTGAATAGGAGATACAGAACTGTGCCACAGAATTCTTCACAACTTTCCCAAGAAATCTTAATATTTTACCTTTTCCCTTTTAACATTTGTATTTTAAGCATGGTTTTTTTAGCCTGATATACCTGTGGGTATCAGTAAGGCTAGTTTGCAGCAAAAGTATACTAAATATTCGCTGGGAGACCTGTCATTGCATGTCATTTTTGCAGTTTATACTAAAATAAAGGCATGTTTATGAGAATCAAGAGACCTTGGCCCATTCCCATTCCTGTCACTGACTGCTGGGTGACCTTGGGCAAGTCACAGACTCTGGGCTTCCGCTTGGCTCCTCTCGGCAGCGCTGGTGCTGAGGACCTTACATTTATGGAGACTTGTGCAAGGTCATATTGTTATTTGAGAGTATTCTGGAAGTTACATTTCTATTCCCCTTTGCCCTGATGTTCATGTGCTCCCTCTCTAGATTGAACGAGCCAAAACACTCATGTGAAGTGTCTAAACACAGACAGGTTCAGTGTCTCTCTACCACCTACGGGGCATAGTTGTGCAACAGATAACCAGAATCCAATTAATCACAGGCAAAAACTTATTTGAAATGCAATGTATGTGTTAAAGAGGGAAGAGCATAAGAAATTTTGAAAGATGCAAATACTCATTAAGTACTTACCTTTCTTTCGTAGTCATTCTATTTCAAAAAGAATTTGTAAAAGTTCCCATGACATACAAGGTAGAGGTCTGGCCTTCCTGCCCTTTCTGTGCTACGTTCTCTGGCCATAGATGCTTTTTTTTTTCTGATACAGGTGTGCATGTCTGGGTATGGAAAGCTCCAATAAGGAACGAATACACACAGCAGCACCACAAGAAAAGGCAGAGGCTGCAACTTTTATTTTACTTTAGGCTGCAGTATAAGATTGTGAATTAAATTTTGAAGCAGCCTGAGAGTTGGATTGAGTTTCATTTTACCAGATGGCCTTTCTGAATAAATGCTTGTTCCTCTGCCTTTAAAAGGATTAATTGAGTTTCATCCTCTATAAATAACAGGTACCTGGAATACTTAGGGTTTCAGAGAGTTTGGTTTTTTTGAAAAGCTCAAGGTGGACAGCTGAGGAAAGGCTTAGAAAATGGTGTGCCTCTTTCTGTAATCCTCCTACAGCTCTGATTTGTGGTGATGAATATTCTCCCCGCCCTCCTGCCTAAGCGGCTGCCTCTGAAGCAGTTACACCTCTTCCCAGGGTTAACCCACTGCTGAGAGGGAATGTGGGTTTGTGCCAGGGGGCTGCTCGGTACAAACCCTGCCCAAGGAGAAGAGGGGGCTTTATATTTAATAGAGAGGTAAACAAAGGTAGAACAGGATGCTCTTGCACATGAAGACTTTGAAGTTGGAAAAAACTGAGCTTCAGCATCTGCCTTTCAGTTTCTGTCACTAACAACTTCTTGTCTAACTTCTGTAATCACTTCACACGTGTAGCTCAGTCCTGTATACCCCAAATGAAGCTAGTGTACAGAAAGATTGAAAAATGAATCTGTTCATGCAGAAGTGATGCTTACAACAAAACTAATAGATAAATACATATATAAGTAGCTCTAATGAGAAAAATGGTTGTGAAGTTTACACAGACATGAATTTTGCATTTTCTGCCATTGATGATGTATGCTTAGTGGGGCATAACCACATAGCTAGCTATCATGAAGATCATTAAAAAGAATTATTATTCACACATCTAGTACATATTGCAGCAATATGTCTTTGTTATTGCATAATAACTAAAAAAGGCTGGATTACAATGTACAATTCATTATTCTCGCATGAAACTCGTCTATATAAACATATAAATGAAAGCCAAACATACTTATACACATAAATAATTAATAATATTCATTTGATACTCTCTCTATATATATCAGTTGCATCCTAGCCATACTCCCAGTGCTTAATTCAGTCAGTGCAGTATTGTAGCCACATAAGGCACGTCACAACTGGCAACTGTGAACCTCTAGTGAGAGTTTTTGTTCTGCATCGTTTTGGGCTGTACTGTGTAACTGAGTTATAACTGAATGATTTTGACTGATTTTTGTAGTCCGTTGTGTTGGCAACTGAGTAAATACTGTGGAGCTTCTTTAGGCCAATGGTCCCTTCTCCTGTATAATCTTATTCCAAAATTTGCACTGAGGACTTACCTTTATGATGTTTTACAACCGTTTATGGCAAAGAACATCCATTACAGTCGCATTTTGTTCTGTCAAATGTAGCAAAGGTCTGTGATGTTTCTCCCTGACCTATTTTCTTTTGGTTGTAGACACAGTTTGTGATACACAATATTTACCTGGGATCCTCCTACCTCCCTGAGCAGAAAGCAGAATCAGGTCAGACAGTCTTCTAACACAGCTTATATTAAAGGGCTCCTCCTTCTGTGAGCACTCAAAGTATCTGTCACTCGTACAAGATCTACCTATTTAGATCATGGTGGCACTAAAATCAGAAAATGTTTTGTGTTGCAAAAAAAATTAGGAAATTAATTCTTTAAAGTAGTATATTAAATTGAGCTGTAGCTTTAAAATGAAACAGCCTCCCCCAAACAGCCAAAAAAGGATCTTAGAAACTTTGCTCATTGCAATAAAATGTAATGAACTCTTAGATCTTGCAGTAAACTGGTATTACTCCAACTTTTTTTAATATGACACACTTTCACAAAAAAACATTCTCTCAGTATAGCCCCCTGACATAGAGCTAATTTAGAGAAGATTTGGGAGTATGATGCAATATCAGCTGCGTTTGCATAACTCATCGCTGTTTTCATTTGAAATCTCTTGTTAAGACTCATATTACTGTTTGGAAACTTACTCGGTTCTTTCCTTTTCAATGACTGTGCTGATTTGGTAAACTTCTAACTATACTAAAGATGCTGAGAATAAAAATGAAGCTTAACATCATACTAGATATTAAATTATACTGTTATTCATATCAAAATTAAGATTTCAGGCTAAGATACTAATTGAAAATTCCAGGTTTACAAGTAAACAAATGATTTTTGTACAAAAACAAAGAGCAACTTACAGCATGCACATTATTTTCTTGTTACGCAATTTGTTCCAAGAATTCAGTTTTCCTGAATCCTTTCTAAATATTTTGCAACTAAAATCTGAGCAATTCATTTAAATGTCTTTAAACACCACCTACAAAGTGTTTGATTGTCATTTTGGTGTTTAAAAATGTGTATGTTCTATACTATCAGACAAAAGCCTAAAAAAAAACTCTGGCAAAAAGAAAATTATTTTTTAGCATAGCGACGGCTTTATTTTAAAAAGCTCATACACCTAGTATTCCCAAATTGTCTGCAACTAGTTTTGTAGTTGAATTTGCTCCCATACATTATTATATTAAATTTTATTCTAGTTAAAGTACAAACCATCCACTTGTTTTCCATTAAGGCTTTTGTACAGAAAAATGTGAAGTAAATTAAATCATCTTTTTATGTTCTTTCTCCTTAACTCTATTCAGTAAGTCGTTTTAAAATCAATAAAACCTGAAACTCAACAAACATTTTTCAAAATGTTATTTATATGCTTTAAATACATTTTCTTGCCATTTACAGTAGTCGAAATTATTGTTACACTTAAAATATATTTTAAAGGTTTCACAGAATTCCATATGAAGTACTATTCAGATCTGTCAATGTTATATATTGACTTCATAAAATATCACTAACCAAAACTGAAAACACAAGGATTACATTGAACTGGTTCTCTTTGCATATTAAAAAATTGTTAAATGACCATGTATCAGAGAAAAAAAAAAATGAACTACAGATATGCGATTAAGAATTTTGTTTAGATACCAAAACTGCTGACTGCTAAAGCTGAGTCAATAGAGTTCATATTAATTGAAATTCGGCAGTGTCTAGGGCAAATGTTAAGTTGAAATAGACAGCATTTTAAATCTGTTTTGCCATTCAGATGCATATAATCCACTGAGTTCTGACAAACCTGGGCCTTGCAGACCTTGTAGATTCAGCTCAGAGTTCGACCAGTCAGGTTGAATTTCCTGACCCACTTCTGCTACTCTGATTGTGACCATTGCTCAGAAAAAAATAAAAGAGAAAGAAAAAAAACCCCCCACAGATCTCCAAGAGGATCATCATGGAAGTTATATTTCTTCAGTACAAATTCTTATTCAACCTGTTAATAAAGAAATTCATTAACAAAAAAAACTTGAGCCAAATCTTCAAGGTTTGGTTTTACTATTAAAAAAAAAAGGTGGTTTTGAGAACAAAACCCACCTTAGTAAGCAGTATTGAATCTTCTTTGCATTGAAATAGATTTGATAGTTTTCTCCTTTTGCTTTTTTTTAATATATGAGAGAAAAGCAGTGATGAAACATCTAGTGAGTATTCAGAGGACAGAAGCTGTAGAAATCCACATAGAAAAGGGAAGCGTGTCTGTGGATGAACACGTGTTGTGAGCGACCCACTGGAACAGATCGGTGTCGCCTCAGCGGCTTTCCCGCATGATCACGGCTGGGGGACCAGCCCGAGGTTCTCTCCAAAAGTCCCATTGTTTCAACAGTGAAATTGCCCTCTGGTCTGGGTACCGTACTTCATTAGGTCCTGCAGGTTATTTACCCAGACCAAACAGAAACTAAAATGTATTTTATATTTTCCTGGGCAAAAACCATGCTAATCTTACGTGAAACTTCCATATTTCTTCACCTGTTTGTTTTTTAATACATGTAACATACAGACGCAATACCTTTGTTTTGAACATCTGTTGTGAGATTAAAATAAGATCTTAATTTCTGGTATGCTATTGATGTTCAAAAAATGTAGGATAGAAAGCATTATTAGCTATCTGCTGGTTGACAAGAGGGCTGGATTAGGTTTCTTTAAGGGAATTACACTTTTGATGACCCCGCTTCATATAAAACATGTTAGCTAATGGGGGTGCAGAGGGGCAGATTTAAGTGTTTGATCAGGAAATCCTGCATGAGCATATTGGATGGAAATTTGATTAGTAACCTTAGTGACAAGGGGATCAGATCGACTCTCTACATACAATCAGATCTGGCAGTACATGCTTTTTTGTCTCTTTGAAGGAAGGGAACATTTGTACAGAATCAAGACAACGTATTGGATAATTTAAAAAGCTGTTACATATTGAAACCTGGAAAATCACCTTTTTAATTTTATTTTGGAAATATGCTTGCAGTTATCCTGGTGTGGTTTGTTTTCTTTCTTTTTCTTTCTTTCCTTCTTTCTATCTTTCTTTCTTTCTTTCTTTCTTTCTTTCTTTCTTTCCTTCTTTCTTTCCTTCTTTCTTTCCTTCTTTCTTTCCTTCTTTCCTTCTTTCTTTCTTTCCTTCTTTCTTTCTTTCCTTCTTTCTTTCTTTCCTTCTTTCTTTCCTTCTTTCTTTCTTTTTAAGGGCAAAAAGAGTAAGGCTTTTAGCATTTACAAGGAATATTTTCTAAAAGATAAGCTTTTTCTAAAAGTAGTTGTATTTTACCTCAGTGTTGTAAAGAATGTTGGAAAAAGAACAGAATGAGAAAAACAATAATTTCATCTTTATTTGCCTAATATTTGTGCAACAGTATCATTATGCTTTTATACTTGTTGCAAGCATTATGTTTGTTGAGAAAGTTGATTTAGTTTTGAATGCCAGTTTATTTTTTTAGAAAAAATGCTGTCATGTTTTTAACTAACGTGTTAAAAATAAATATTTCTGTGTTTTGATAGCAAAGCTCTTGTATTTGTGTTTGATTTTTGAGGAGAGCTCAAACTGATTGTTGAAATTAAAAGGTCTCCCTTTTCTTTGGTGAGAAGTGTAAATTGAGGATGATAATGTGGTTACGCTGATTCACACTAGCCAAGCATCTGGACCCAACTGTTTGTTTTATAAAGAAAGAAGGAAAAATGAACTACCTCCTGCTCTCAAATACCTTGCACATGCAAGGAACCACTACTGTGTGTAGTCGCCCAGTGACTTTCTGTGTAGAAGTAGTATCCTGGCTGTATTTTGCTGACCCTGCTGCCTGTACACACTGAGAATAATGCAGTTTGTTGAATCCATGTGGACTGTGAAGAGCTGAGTGTTCTCTGCTTTGTTTGAAGTGGTGGCGAGATCTGAGACAGTACTGGCACGTGAGGCAGAACATTTTGCTGGTAAGGCACCGCCATTCAGAGTAGAAGAGCCAGGTTCAAATGCTGGCTCTGCTACTGACCTTAAATAAGTCATTTCCCATCTCTTTGCTCCCTCTTCCGCTGACCTGCTCTGTTTTGATTTCCAGCTATCGAGGGTGGGATGAGGGCTCGGAGCATCTACCACGTGTCAGGACAGCATTTCGCACCAGTGGCTCTTGGGCTGTGTTTGAGTGTCAGGATGCTACTGTATTATAAACAAGATTTAGTTATCAGAGGAAATCCTGGCACCTGGCAAGGCAGGCTGTTCCTGTGCTTTAAACTGGCTGTAGACTTTAGCTCGCTTACTTGGGATTTTCATATATTTAAGGACAATAGTATGGAAATTCAGGACATGAAATCGGCCTTTGAGTTTGAAAAGGAAAAGCACATCAAATTTTCCAGTGTGCTAGGGAAAAAAATACTCAGAGTAACTTTTTTATATAAAGTCCACTGCTAGAAGTAATTAAGTAATAACATCTGATGACACAAGGACTGTCATCTGTTTAAACTCAAAAAACTGGAAAGCTCAAGGAGCCCAGATATCAGATAATAGGAGTGCCTGTGTTGTGGAGCTCCTTAGTGACTCTGTTCTTGGGGTGGATCAGAATTAACGACTGAAAATGCTAATTTGTAAAAAGCCATGCATTCAGGAAAAATACACAAATGGCATGGGAATGATTCTCAGCAGCCTCAGACCTTTAACTAGCATTGCTCCTCTGATGTCAGTGGAACATCTTTTTCTTTATATGTACATAAACTACAGGAGATTCAGGCCCTGTGTGTATTAGCTGAACCCAGATGTGTGTACAGTCTTGGGACACACTGAAAAATTTGCGATTTATTTTCTAAAAGTAGTTAAATGAGTATTAGCCTTTCCAGTGAGTTTGATAACATTATTTTGCATTTAGTTTATACAATAGTCTCATGAGAACAGCCAATACTTTCATTATAATTAATTCATTTAATAGTTCAAAAATAAAATACCCAGCAGTTTAAGGCCTCCTGCCCTTAGGATACAGTAAATGTTTGAGGTCGTGTTTTTTTCATTTTACTACTTGAAGTCAAAATACTTAGAATTGTTTTCTCCTTATAGCTAATACTGATTTTTTCTCTTTTTTATACTATGGTCCTAATTGCAGAGCATTATAAAGGAACGCCAAAATATAGTGGAAAAAAAAAGATTCTGATTGGATTATAAAGTCTAACAACTAACCAGCAAAGTGGAACTTTTTTTTAACACCATCCAATGATGTCACCAGTTTGAGGTTTCTCTGGGACTTTATTAAAATGTTTGTGACAGAGCCAATGTAAACCATCCTAAATCTAACACAGAGCTGAAAGGACTGATTTTAGGGAATGTGAAGATATGGATCATTGGGTCTGTCGAAGCGGCATCTTGAGCCAATTATTGGTGTCATCTTGAGCCAATTTAATCAATCCAAGGGGGACTCAAAGGGGGTGGAGGTGCAGGGTTGCAAGTGTTGGTCAAGCATTCTGGCAAAAATGCATTTGTTGTAACAGCAACCAATCTCTAGTGTGGTGACTTACTTCCTATACGTCTTAGTTTGTGTGTGCTGTAAATAACTGATAATCATTTGAACTCCTTTTACATTTTTAATTGCTGGGTAAGTTTTTAGATGATGTGGTTGTATGTACATGTATATGAGCTTAAATTTATTTAAGACACTTCTAAAGTGGAGGTAATTTAGCGTAAAAGAACCTGAAATACCATACAGTGTTACTTTCAAAATAGTAAAAGTATACAAACACATTTCTAAGGAGTAACATCTACTGACATTATCTGAGCCTAATCTTGCACACAAGTAAGCTTGAGCTGTAATTCATATAATACAAACTACTTGCACAGTATAAAGGCTACTTAGTTGAGGAAAGCTAACCTACAACACAATTATTAGCAAAAAAGAATTTAAGCGAGAAGTGTAGCTCTTAAAGCTTAACAATGTAGTTTTGTTTTATCCTGGCACATCCATAGCAACAACTTTCAGTCCACAAGTACATATCAAAAACCATTTAATTTTAAATTTACTCAAAGCCACTGTTAAAGAGTTTTTGTTTGCTTTTTTTGCTTTAGGATAACATAATATCGTGGTATGATTAAGAGAGCTTAAAATGTTAAAATCCTGGAAACTCTCCCTCATTTGGTAACTTGGGGGGGGGGGGGGTGGAAATAGGGAAGACAAGCAAGCAAACAAACACAACAAGGAATCCTCTTCATCACTGGGGTTTTTCACGTAGATGAGCAGGATACTCTACATTTACAATGCATCAGTGCTTGGATATTATTGACGTTTTAGGCCACAAACATTTCCTAAAAATTCTGCAGTTTGCTTCTTGCATTATTTTAGAGACATGGTTAACCTCTGTACAGTAAGAACTGAGAGAATAAAACATAAATAGATATAGGTAACAGTAAAAACAGTAGAAACAGCGTACAAATCCATGCATATTAGGTTTAAAAATACATTTCTTATGTGTGATAAAAGTAGTATGTGTGTTTTAAGTATGTCTTATAAAGATTATCTATGAATATTCAAACTATATTAGTGAGAAGGGGATATTTGTTTTGGATAAGATGTCTTGGAAAAGCAATTTACATGTTTTGGAATTGTTAACACTCCAGCAAGTTATGTCACACTGCAGCACAGAAAGGACTGAATGCAATGAGATGGAATGTGAGATGAGATGATAAAATAAAAGCTAAAATTTAAAGAAGTACACACTCCACTTCACTGGTGTTTCTTTGCTGCTAAGAAGAATGGCTATTTGCTTTAACATACCCCAGCAGATGAGGCAAAGAACACTTGGATAAGTGTCCAAAAACAACCTCTTCTACCTTACTGCATTCATTCAGTGGGCCTGTTCTTTCCCTTCAAGTTGTCTTTCTTTCTTACTGCTAAATGCATATTGTAAAAATAACAACGAATACACTGAAGAATGTTTATAGTGTGTTTACTTAGCTCTACACCTATGCTATTTCTTCACATGCCCCTTGTTGTCAGTGCATGTTTCTCTCCAGAATAAATAACAGAAATCTTCAGATCAGTAGACAGGCAAAAGGCCAGTTACTCCTCCATGTGTTGAGAGTGTCGCACACTAGGTAAGCAGATCTCTGCAGCAGGATCTGCTTCTCACAGTTGTATGAGGAAGAGGTTTGACAGCAGAACAATAACATTAAACAAAAGTAAGGTGAATCATAAATGCAACACTTTAATCATTTGAGATTGAAACTTTCAAATAAGCATCTGCAAAAGTGTTGGTGTGCTTGACAGTGAATTAATTCTATATTTCACAGGCAGAAAAATATTGATTTTAAATTTAAGATGCAAGGTATGTCAGCTTACAAGAACCACTTAGAAATTCCTACTCTTTAATGCATTCGCAGCTCAAAAATATTATTAGTGTTTGATTTTTCAGTAACAGAACATTTTTGTTATATTTATAAATAGTATTATACCTTTTATCACTCTTATCCAGTGTACCTTTTCATCTTAGAGGTAGCAACATATTTATGATAGTTCAACTTCAGCTATAATCTGCTGGGTCTAGGTCTGTAATTTATTATTTGCTCTAAAAGATCAGGTCCAGAGTTTAAACGTCCCTAGCTGAAAGTTTATACCAGTCAGGACAGAAAATTATTCTCTATGCCTAGGTTGAAGTACATTACTTCTTTATTGAATTAATTATGATAAGGATCATAACTTTAAACTAGGGGTGAGGTGCTGGCTTTCTACTAGGATTGCTTGAAGCAATTTTCATCAGAACATTTTTGTAGAGTTATTGAGTCTGGCAGGTCTGAACTTTATGAGAGAGCAACTTTCTCCACAACTTAAAAGAAGTTGGACATTGATCCAGGCAAAGGTTTACCATATCCCATGTCTGTAGCCAGAAAAATTTGCACTGCATACTGAACAAATAACTGCAGAACCAAATTAAACACATCTTATGAGCTTTTAAAGTAAAAGCAACGCTGGCCCTTTCCCTGAGGGATCGATCATGGAACTGAACTAATATGACAGCTTTACTTCTTTTTTGTCTGTTTGAAGTAGAATTCTAAAATTATTTTTGGTCAAGAAGGAATTAGTCTACTAAATATGTATACATGAGTCTATTGAACCATGTATATTCAATGACAAATTTTATAGCTCTATCAGATTGGAAAAAGTTGGGCTTCAAAAGCACATAAAGATGTTAATCCTACGATTACTGTTCACCCCCAAATGGATTAAAAGGCCTATGAAGAACAGAAGGAAGTTACAGATCTTCAAAAAATTTAAAAAGCTGTTAAGAAAGAAGGGAAACATTCAGTCTGAGAAAAGCGAGTTCCAATAGCTGTTCTGCTGTCTTGACTCGAACACTCAGAGTTTGTGCAAGACCGTAAACAAGAGGCCCTCTGGGAAAATGATGGTTTAAGTGACTTACCTAGAACTGCATAAGAATTCTATGGCTCAGATTGGATTAGGAATAATTTATTTGGGTGAGAGGTGACTATTTTTTCATCCACTTTGTGTTGCATTAGCTATGTTACTCCTACTTTTTTCACAGTAAGAGAGGCAACAGGTTCTCATCTAACACTCTCAGTCATGTAACTGCTCAAAAAAGTAAGTAGTGTAACATTTTGAAACTTCAGAGCTGTTTCTGTTAAAAGAGGGCTGAAACTCAATTTAACATTTTAAATGTTATTTTATAATATAAAAGATTAATCTCTTAAATCTTCAGAATTTTCAATTGTTTTAATTGTTTCCCCCTCTTTTACACCACTGAGTCCAATGACAGGAATAATGTCCAAGATATCATTTTCTTTCATTTTTATTTTGCTGCTTTTCCTAGTTTCTGTCCTGGAAAGTTTAGAGTAGCAAATTGAGAGACGGTAGTCTGTAACGAAGCCCCTCTACATTTTCAAAACTTTCTGGCTATGGAAAGGGGCGGGGGTTCAGCCTTAATAGCAGTACTTTCACGTATATTTTTGCTTCAGTTCTATAATTTGTTAGTTTGAAAAATAAAAATAGGTTGTTTTTATTTTCTATTACAAACAACAAGAAATCTACACCAAATTTGATATGATAAATTGTATAGGAATAGTCTTGAGAACTGGGGCACTAAGTAGCAAATATAATTACCTTTTCAACTTATAAACATCATTAAAAGCTTTGTCTTAGACATGAGAGCGGAGAGAAAGGAGGAGTATGTGCTGATTTACAATAAAGAGATAGTAGATGCTTGTCCCGCTCCATGGATTGGTATTTACAGGGCTATAAGACCATCTATAAAATGTTCTTGCCTCACTGAAATACTGATATTAGTGGCAAAACTCCCTGTGGGCTTACTGAGTCTTATATTATACATGTAAGTCAATTTTATTCGATATATTGATCTTCTGCCTTCTCAAGTCAGTAAATATTTCAGTTCTGCCTCATTTCCCATTATTCACTTCATGTTTGACACTGCGGCAATGCAAGTGCAAAACCTGCGTTCGCAAGGCAGTGTATCCATGAGCCACACTGCTGTATGGCAGGTGAACTCCTGTGCCATAACAAAGGAACTAAGAATATGAAGTGCTTGCTGTGTGTGTTAGAGAAAAAGAGAAAGAGGAAAAGAACATTCACACTATCCCTTTTCGTGGGGTCTTTCTGCCAGTTCTTTGAATCCTTAAATTGAATATTCGGTGCTCAGCTGAAAGAGAAAAGACAACTGCAATACCAAGCAAGGAACTGATGACAAAAAAGAGAAATTTTGCCTTTATGATTTGGTCCCTTCTTAAACTTTGCAGACAGGTTTGAGCATCACAGCTCAAAAATGTATAGTAGATCCAGAAAAGATATGGAATAGTGCAAAAATAGGCATAGAACATGTTCCCTCAAGGGAGCTAAACAGAGTAGGGTTCTGTCTTGAAAGAGATAGTTGGTGGGCATACATTAAATATGACAAAGGTCCATATAAAATTTATAATAATATTAAGTAAGTACTATGAAGGAGAGTTAGAAATGCTTATTCCCAAAATAATACTTATATGCTGCCCAGTGAATTTGTCAAGCGATAGATTTAAAACAAAAGAAACATGACTTTCTTAATTAAGTTAACAACTATGCAATGAATTTTGTAGCCATCAGATGTTTGGGGGTAAAATGGTCTCAAAAAGAAACTACACAAGTTTGAGGAGGGCAGTGACATCTAAACAAAGTGTGAACTTCATCTCTGGAAGCCCTTCATCCACCGATTTCTAGATAATGGGAGATTACACCAGAGGACAGACTGGTCTCAGCTTTTGGCTTTCTTCAAGACCATGCTATTGGCAGCTGTGGAAGACTGTACGCTAGGCAGCCCTGTCACGGATGCGCAGAGCTACTGCCACTATTGGAGTGGCCATTGCCATTATCTTTCCTCTTATCGCAGCTATACTTTGTGGAGTCTGCTGTGTTTGGTCTTGAATATATTTTCAAAAAGTCTACTTTATTCTGCAGCTTGTTGCTCTTGACTGTACACCCTGCCTAGACTGGGTGCATGGAAAACCCGGCCTTTAATGACCCTGGGTCCAGTACCACGTTCAATGCCAAACATTCGTGCTAATCATAATACAAGATAGAATTAAAAATACAGTTCACTAAGAGTGTTCATTTAGTCTTTGAGATGCCCTGAGCAATTCTTCAGACAAGTGCTCATTTGGAACATCAGCTCCACCAGGTTGGAAGTCCTGTTGACCTGGTTATTTCATGTCCTTGTACCCTATTATCTCAACCTTTTGAGTTTGATTCTTGCCAGAAGCCACTATGCAAAAGGCCAAGGGCACCATGCTTGGTCCCCCTTTTAATCTTCTCTTTTCTGGCTTCTGTGTTTTTCCTCCATTGGAGTTGGTCTTCAGGACTAATAAATTTATGTGAGCAAACTTAGGTCAACATCTCCAGTTCTACCATAGGGAAGTAGAACAGCATTTACAAAAGTTGGTGGAGTATGTCAGAATCCCAAACCATGTGGACTCGTTCTGTGTTTTCCCTGTTATCTGTGGGTTGGCAGTCCTTAGTGGTTTTGGCATCTTTTTCATACATGGTGCCGTTTTGGTTGTCACAGTTCTTCCTGAGCCAAGCATGAGCTGGCGACAGGCAATATCACACTGTTGTTACTTATAATTTCATAGGACCATATCCAGGCCATCATCTGATCTTCAGAGTGCTCTATTTAGGCAGACAGTTACTTTGGCAACATTTTCCTCCAGTCCTATATGAGGGGATGACTGGTCTCACGCTTCTATTGCCCTCCTGCCCCCTGGGCTAGAGTATATATTTTAGACCTTTTAAATTTATAGTATATTTTCAAGTGTCTCATTTCTGGTACTGAACATAACCAAACATGAAAAGGTTATCACGTCTCCCAAAGAGAAGACTGAATGTACACAAATATCTGTGTTGAATGTTACTTATTTTTCCTTGTTTATATTATATCTAAAGCTGTGTATCACCTTATATATTTTTATATCCATTTATTTATACTTGCATTGCTGCTTTTCTGATGAAACATAGCTATAATATCTAATGTCCAGTTAGGCGGAAATAGTGTTTTGTGTGCTTCTGGGTTGATGTCTCAGTATTTCACAATGTTGTCCGTTACTCAAAAAAAGCAGTTTTGCTTTTCTCCTTTCTACCTAAGTAGCACACCCTCTGCTGCTGCTCAGAAGCATTTCCAAAGTGATGTAGTCCACTAAATTTCTTTTATCTTTTTCTACTGCCAGGCATTGCCTTAGTTTGCGATGGTTGCTGCAATGTTGTTGATGTGTTTGGGTTAGTTTTGGTGAACTCTGTAGTCTGCCTTTTTTTCTTATAGGATTTTTAATTCTGATCAGGAGATGCTGTATCAGAGCTGGATGCTTCCATTAAATCCATTCTTGGGCAGTGTTAATATCTTTATTTGGCAAATGTTCACTTCTGGGGTTTCTTATGCCTCTTTCCAAGAGTTTTGCTCTGAATTTCAATAATTATCAGATCTTTTGTCAAGAACTTGTCCCTTCCACATAACTGTCTTCTTAGTTTATGATTAGTTTATTAGACCACTTTTTTCTATTTTGCTTAACATATTTTTCTTTATATCCTTCAGCTCTGGTCTTCTCATGCTTCTTTAATGCAATTAGTTAATAGCTAGCTTGCTCCTCTTGACTAACACAAGCACCTTAAAGCGCTTGCTATCAGCAATACAGATCAGTTCTGACTGTTCTCCCCGCGGCTGCAGCCCGGGTTTTGCAGATTCTGAGCACATCTGTGAGCACATTTGCAGGCGGGTTGCTCTGGCTGTCCATGCTGACCAGGAGCTGGATCACTGTGGTAGCATGAAGCCAGATCTGAAGTAGTGAGTCCTGTTGAAACTGAACCACACTTTCAGTCCATGTTTCTGGGCCTTCCAAAACCATTTTTTCTTTTATGAGGGTGAGTTGAAAAACAGTTGTGTCCCTTGATCATTTGTCAAGATTTTCTTTTCTGTAAACTATTTCAATGTGTAAGGTGACTTTTTTGAGAACCTGAGGAAGCAACTCAGATAATAAAAATGTTGTGTTCAATAATAACAGTGAGAATGATGGGTCTTGTGAGATGTAGCCATAGTGGCAAATATTTCCCATAAAAGGGGAGTCCAAATGTTCTATTTCTCCATGCTCAAATAGTGATGCATCTGGCCAGATGGAGAAAGCTCAGTGCTCTGCATGCTGCTGAACAGTTCTAAACATCTGGCCTCCATGTTTTGATGACAAAAATGGAATTGAATTCTCTCAAACGTCCAGGCCTTAGTTGCCAATGCTGAGCATCACTGAATACCAGGTCACTTCAATTCCACCTGCTAAAGACAATCAGAGGTTTCCCCAACAACAAATTTTCCTCAATTCATTTTGCTGAGGATTTCCCCTGCCTCTATGCCAGAGCAATTTGTCCAGTGCATATGCATGCGCTGAATGGAGAGGAGATTAAATCAAGGCACTGCCTCTTGCACTCCACTGATGCTTCTGCTTCTTCAGGCCTCTGAAAAAGATAAGAGAAAATTTATCTTCTGTTATTATTTCTTTGAGGTAATAAATATAAGATGACAACCAGAGAAGTGAAGAGGAGGGAGCTGGTTTCTGCTGTATTTTTCCCTTCATAGTAGGGAACTGATCAGTCATAAATGAGAATTTTAATTTCTATTGTTTTATCACAAATCCTTTTCATTGCACCAAAACATGAGTTTTTTTCTAAGGCAGTTGCAATGCTTTACTCACAGGCAGATGAGGTGTTCAGTCCCGATGTGCAAGACACCTCAAAAGCCCTGAATTTTGCAAATATTGTCACTGCATCCTATTTTCACATCAAATAGACAAAAAGCCTTTTGAAATGTCTCTTAGTTTTGGCAAAAGTGCTACGTATGCATTTGGCTCTGACAGTCAATCTGGTTTTATGCAGGCATTCAGCCTTTATCTTTTAATTTTGAAGTACTTCATCTTTTAATTCCAATGGTCCATAGTTATTTTGTCAATACGCGTTTTCTCCTAGCACCACCATATATTTTGTACAGAGTGCAGAAAGCCAAATTCTTCTCTTAATACATTTGTTTAGACTTTATAGTATACTAACATTACGTTATTGATGTTTATAAGACTTGTTTCATGTTTGGAAGCTATCACTGCATTTGATTTTAATTTGCTCTGCTTTTTGCATTCTACTATAGATGATTGCAGTGTTTAAAAGAGACAGCAACCTACTTTAATGACATTCTTAAGACTTAGGCCAAATTAATTATAGCATAGTAACATTTTTGCCTTAGTAACAGCTGAAGTGGGTTGTGTCAACAAGATGGAATTTGACTCACTTAGGCTGTAGCACCCCTTTTTGGGTCTGCATGTAAGTGATTATGGTTACAGAGAACATGTGGACAGTGAGTGTGTGTTACTGTGAACTCGGCAGTGGATGAAAAACATCTGCCTTATTAAGCATCCTTTTAGAGACAACCATCCACGATATGCCTTTTGCAATCAGCATTCTCGATTTTTTTGTATCAGCCAAGGTAAGTACAACCTTAACCTTCCTAAGAAACCATTTCTAGGTGTGATGCTGACAGGGACTGTGAACCTTAAAAACTGGCTATTACATTAGCTATTCATGGCACGTACATACAGTCAGTTCTGTAAATTCATGATCTACCATGAAAACATCAGAGTGCTCTGGGCAGTCATGTTTTTATATAACTGCTGGAAGCATGTGCTGTGGGATGAATTACACCTCGGAGAAGGCACTCAGGTGTGTGCTGTGCCTACCACGAGTAATGTGTAGAATTCGCCCCTGTCTGCAAGCTCTGGGCTCAAAAGCACCTAAGACTTGATACGAAGCTTTCTGTAATGAGCCACCTCTCCATGAGAACTCAATGAGGAGGAATCTGACCTGGATGGTTGCATTCAAAGAACTAGTCTGAAGTCAGGGATTGCCGCCGTTTCTCAAAGATATATGTATTTTGTGGAAAGGTGGCTTCATGTTTGTCACGTGTATGCTGTGTCTCATGTTTGGTTTTATAATGTGTTTCTTGGCTTGCTTACCCAGCCTTCGAGTGCCAATGCAGGTGAGCAAACAAACTCCGTACTATGGGCTGAGCATGAGCCCTGTACCTGTATTTGTGTGGCATTTGGTTGGAACCAATAATTTCTGCCTCTCAGCAAGACTGAGAAACCTGAGGTTCAGCAAACCCCATCTGTGACAGTCTGGTTCCTTGTCATTGCAGAGTACAGTCAGGAATGGCCTTGTACCTGCTTGCAAAAGATGCTGGAAACATATTCCACCTTTTACCGCATCTCTCAGTATTATATCTGGGGTCTTCACTCCCAAGAAAGAAAGTAGTATTTATTTAGCCAAATCACCAGTGATCAATCTTTAACATAGATATAAAGGGTTTTTCAGAAGTGCTTGGAAACTAATGGAAAAAACTGAAACACTTCTAAAATTTTTTTGCGTGTTTATCTGTACCTAGAAACCTGAAACCTGAAAGCATCTTCAAGCATTAAAGCACTGTTACACCCGTTCTCTTAATTGACTTTAATGCGTGAATTTCAATTCCTGGTGCTCCAGCATTGAACTGACAGTCAGCCCTTCTTTGTTCTTTGCACCAGTTTTGGTATTAATAACTTTGTAGCTCTAAACTTAACACAGTCTGGTCAAACCAAATGCCAATAGATCTGAGCCTATGAATACTATTTTTTTTTTAGATATTCTGTCATGGTTAAAAATAAGATCACATGTCAGTGACACTCAAGTCCAATTTAAATCAGCTTTCATAATCAATAATAGGTTTCACTGAAAATGGCGAAGCCTGGTGAGAAAATACTTGTGATTTACCAACAATGGAAATCCCGGGTACCCTATCACGGTTAACAGAAGATCCTGTTCGAGGACATTGCAAAATGATCCTACTTGTTTACATTTTTTATTGAAAACAACTGATAGAATGAATTTGAAATTTATCTTGCACATTAAGGACAAGCCTCAACAATGTCAGCATGTTCTCACTCTTGTGAAAAAATAGATAGAAAAATAATATGACCTTCTAATACAGAAAGTATTTTAGCTTGCATATTAAGATCAAATTATCCTTGATACCAACTGTGAGGCTGGAGTATATACTTGGTGGCAGTCATCCATACACAATTTACTTCAGGTCAGTAAGTTTTGTGCACATGAAAGAGGGCCGTACTCCATCAGAACTCTTAGAAGCATGTTTAATTTAGCACTGAACTAATTGTTCAGTGCTAAGTGCATGCTTAGATGCTCTGCTGCACTCTCGTACTGAGCAGAAACCTGCTCTGCTGTAGAATTTGGTAAATAATGAACTCTTTCTCCAGATTAATAGTAGAGATTTTTCTCTGAAAGCCAAAATCTATCCAGCACTGGCCCAGCTTTCAGATTTTGCTTTGCAGATAGATACTGCTACTGCGACATTTCTGATGGTAGAGCATAACATTGTTGGGAATGCTAAAATATATTACCTGCCTTGAAGCAGAGATTTGTAATATTTTAATGATGGATATTATCAAGAAACAGAAGCTGAAGTCTAGGCCGAGGCTTTCCTATGAGAACAGCTGATCTTATGAAATACTTTTACTAATATGGTTCTGAGTCTCATGAGAACTGCACATAGTTAAGTTCTAAGTTCATAAGTGATTATTCTTAAGATACGAGTAAAATCTATTCAGGCCTTAGAAGGCTGAGGAGAAGCTGTGTTTGGTGCATGTGGTACCAATTGCAGGGACTGTGTCTGAGCCAGCTCTCTTTAAATCCAGGTTTTCAGTGGAAGTTAGCAGGGATCAGTGATGTCTGAGCAGTTTCTGTGCCACACACTAAAGGCCAAACTCTCTGAAGGTACAAACTGGTAAAGCTTTACTCAAGTCTCTCTAGCTCTAATTTAAAATTTGCTTCAGTAAGAGTGTTAGAACTGGCCCTTTTTTTTTTTTTTTTCTCCCCAGAGTTGACCCCGTGGAAAAAGCTCATCAATCAGAGAAAAATAAGATCTCTGTTTCTTTTAAACAGAAAAGTCTCTTTTGGGAGATACAGAAATAAAGGCAGAATAAAAGACCCTCAGGTTCAAACTCCAAAATCTTGCTCTCAGGCACAGAGAAGGAAAGCTGCCCCCATGTTTGCATTTTCAGTATCAGTGCGTGAAATGTTTCGGTGGCTATTTGAGGCACAGCCAGTAGGACTTTGCAAGATACCTGAGAATAAAACAGGCCTGGGTTTTCGGCAGGAGTGCTACAAGTGAGTGATGGGAACACGTGGCTGTAACCCTAAACAGTATTGTGAATGCCTTTATCCAGAAGCCAAGTTTACAGATTTTGCAGAGACGTTAAATAAACATTGTAACTTTTAACATAAACACAATTAACTAACATCAATATTTATGCAATTTTCTTTTCATTTCACTCAATGCATGTACTGCACAGGAATCAGAGTTTACCCTTAAACAGTTAGCTTTAGGATACTACTATCATTCTTATCTTTTCTGGAGCAAATAACTTCCTTGCTTAGCACAAAGACATCTCCTGAACTTAGTACTTGCTCCAAAGTGTTTCAAAATTTACTCAGCTTTTTAGACTGAAGAGCTGTTAGGTACAGACAGCTCCCTTCAAGGTTCAGATCGACAGGAATTTTGTTTCTCACCATGCTGAATCTCCAAATATTCCAACAGGGTGATATAAATCTTGCAGTGTGAAAGAGAGGACTGAGTGATGGATATAGGATTTTGTCTCTTAAACCAGCATACAGCATTACTATAATGTGCTGAAGAGAGGAAAGAGTAGATGTAGCACTGAGAGTCCACACAGGCTGTTTGCTCAGAACCCTGGGGCACCAAAGTTCATGAAGAAGAAGAGTTTTCTGCCCTCATTCATGTCTAAATGGCCGGGCTATAGGTAAAAAGGGGTTATTTATTTAACTCAAAGATACAGGAAGGTGGCAAAGCCACAAGACCCATTTTCTAGGACTTTCACTATAGAAAACCTGTGAAAAGTGTCCCCACTTGGTTTAATTTATGCTGACTGCTTGTGCCACTTCCCATGTGAAATATAAGATTAACTGTATTGGGTGAGAGTGAAAGCCCAGCGAGCCCACTTTTCTGTCTTAAACACTACAGAAATCCTGGAGAAAAAGACAAGAACACAGCAAGCACATAATTATCTTTTGCATCTTTGTTTATCTTTTGTATCTTCTGCAAGATACTTTTTGAGCCAAACGCATATCATATCAAGGGGAATGTAGCTGATTAAACCTCTTTCCCCTGATCTGAGCAGATTTTGATTAAGCTGGCATATATGTCCCTGGTTCACCGATGGAATTAATCACTTGTGCATTAAATAGTGAGAGTTTACATAAACAATTTAAAAGTCCAATCTCATTCCTCAACTTCATTACATTGGCAGTAGTATTGTACAGCACGTAGAATTCATGTACATTATTTACAGTGGTAATCTCCAGGAGTTTCGTTATGGTTCCATGAATCTACTCATGTGGTATCTTGTGTCTTGTCAAAATTATAAAAATAAATTACATACAGAAGCCTCATGATAGGCTGAAATGAAGTCAATAGTCTTATCTGGTCCCATAATTCTTAATACAGATGCAAGGACTGAGTAGGAAAAGGGCTATCAATGTGGAAGCTGTTTTGGAAAAAAAGGAGAAAATAAATGTCAACAACTTTTGTGGTTGTACTGATTCTCTTGTTTTCTGAGACACTGCCAAATCAAATTTAAAGATACTCAGAGTTTAAAAACAGTCTTTGGGAGTTTGTTGAAGTCTGCCATTTCTTTAGGTGACTAAGTATGGACATGAGTCCTTAAAGAGAGGATAAACGTTCTCTTTTAATACATATATCTACTTATTCCTTCAAGTTAAAAGTTTAGTGAAAGATATGAAGACAGTGTGTACTTCTTTATTAATAATATCAAGCGGTGACCGAGGAAAAGCCAGCTTACAAAGCCCATTTACATAGTGGAAGTTTTTCTGTTAGTTTCAAATAATACTAACTCAAGCATACATTGAAATAATGAGCAATTATAATAGAAATAGAAATAAATCAGAATATGTATATTCTACAAGACCTCGTTTATTCTCCATGAGGATGTTTAAAAAGAGTTCTAGCACAGACACAATAAATTAGCTTTATCTTTACAATCTGTTATGTTTAAACAGGTTATTCTTCTTGCAGAAGAATATTAGAGTACTTTGTGCAGTGTGACTGGAAAAAATCATTTGAGAAACATATCGAAATGCTGGAAATATGCAATATCCCTTAACCATGGTTGGTTTCATGTATCTTACTAGAACTTTCAAGATAGCATCTGACTGGATGCAAATCAGGAAATAAAACTTTGTGGCATCACTTTACGTTTGTGAGACAAAATATACACATTAATTTGATCTACCAATGTGACTGTAAACTGCGGTCCTCACACATCCTACAGTTTATTAATCCGCGGGTAATAATTAGCTGGACTACACAGCTGCTCTAACAGCTGTATTTACAGTAATAATCACTTGAAGCTATCTTCAACTACTTGAGTAAATTCTGCCAAGCAATTTCAGGTTATTAAACTAATGTACCCACTTTATATAGACCAAAATAACATCTATATTTGCTTTGTGAACATCTTCAGATGTTGTGAAATACTTGTTTTAATTTACTTCTGCTGTATTTCCTGGTTCTTTCCACATAGGCCAGATGCAGCGTATCCTGTCTGTGAAGGCTGGACTTCTTATTACAGAAATATACCCACAACATCACAAGGTTTTATAGTCACCGGGCAGTATGTTTAGAATCAGAGAAATGACTGAGAAACGTTGTAGAAGATGATGGGAAATATAAGGTATATCTACTGCTAGAAACTGTGTTTCTGTCCTGAGCATATCCCCTCCAAACATGAAAAGTAACAAGCTGGAAGACATTTAAACATGGTCATCTGATGTGAATGTTTTACGCAACTAACTTCTGCCATTATGATTACTTTCCATTCTCACATGCCATTTAATATTGCAGGAAGCAAAATAGTTCTGTGTGGTTGTAGTGCATCCAATATCAGTGTGTTACTGGGAAGTTAAAATCTCATCTAAGCCAGAAACGTAAATCTGCCAGACCTCCCAAGAATACTGAAAGCTTCTTTTTCTCCCTCTGTTCTTTAAACTGTGGAAGAGATAACATCATTTCTTCTGTATCCGGGAAATCATTCTTTCTGCTTATTCCTAAAAAGTTGTCTCTCTTTCTGCTCCTCCTTCAAAGCAGCACTGATCTTCTGAACCCTCTTGGTTCCTTTTGATTTATCCTTTCATAGCTAATAAAAATAAAGGTGTGTGGACACAGAAATTTTGTAGGGCCCTGTCATTTTATCTGGTATGGTCCTGTCATTTTATCTGGAGTCTTTTGAAAAACTTTTCAGCTAGTGACCTTTTAAATTCATTTTATTAGTGAGGAAATGAAAATGTCTGAAGGTTTGGGGTTTTGTATTTTTTAGTAAATATCATATGCACCTCACTTTACCTAGGTAATATTATCCTGTTCAGCTTTGTAGAGTTAAATTAGGAAAGGCTGCGAAGGAGGAAACAAAGCATGGCAATGAGAAGATCACATCATAAAGTATGCTTAGATGCTTGTGGAACTGTGTCTAATCAAGCTAGCAAAGCTTGTGATGCTTCAACTGGAGGCTATGAGCAAAGAAATTGCAAAAACATTAAAAATACTGTCCTAGGAAAGAAAAGAAATGAAGAACATCCCAAAGGAATGCCAGGAGCATGCTACGGTAAAATAGTTTGCATCTTCACAGAAGCTTTAGCATAGGCACTGTAGCTTATCAAAGAATGTAAAGAAATATCTAGAAAGGTCTACTTTAGCACATTTTGCATACACATTTGTGTTGTTTTAATCTTTTGCTGTGTATCTTTGGGTGAATAAATAAAGTGAATAAATAGGGAAGAAGTTGTTTCTCAGGCATTTTAATAGATTTCCAGTCACAGAGTCCCTGTGCAGGTGACAGCTGTGTGTGCCGGTACATAGACCCTCCACCGCAGAATAAAAGAGTTTGGTAAAGGCCACAGAAGCAAACTTCTGAGGATGCACTTCAGAGACACTGGAGGACATCTCAGCTTACCATTGTGGCTGTGCTAGTGTTAATTTCTGTAAAGGCCAGCAAAGACTTTTTTTCTAAGAAAAATCATAAAACTTCCCAATAACATCCATTATTTCTTTTTATTTCTTTAGAGAAAATTTAAACTTGAGTATGGACAGCCACAGCATTAAGGTGCCTGAGTGAACTCTGTGAAGATGGTTTTTAAGATGCTAGGAATAAAAATATCAACTTGCTCCCAAGAACCTGAGGCTGAGGTTCTTAGGTGTGTTCTGATGCAAGGCACAAACCGGCTGTGAGCACGCGGTTCACCACGGCTGCCGTCGGGAAGAGCAGACTCCACCGGCTGGGCACTCACCAGTGTGATTGCTGTGGCTAATGCTGTGAACCAGTGGGGCAACTTTATGTCTTCTGTGATAAGTCCATTAAAGACTTATTGTTTCGATATATCACAGCAGGCAAAGGTTGTGTTCTCCTGGGGACTTTGAATTATTTTGCTCAGCATTTCTCTATTTAACTTTACTGTTGGGTTACTACAGACATTTGCGTTGCCTCTCAAGTTTTGTTCTTTTCTTACGAATGCTTCTTGAAACATCTTGGTCACTTATTTAAAAATATTTAACCCAGATAATTATCTTCTCTAGTATGTTTTCACTTGATCAGTATATATTAGACAGAAAATATGAACTGGAATAAAAATTCTTTGAGCTTTTCAGATATGCTTTACATATTAGGAATGCTTAATATAAAGATACTACTGAGAACTGAAGGGTTAGCTTAGCAAATGCCATTAGTGAAAACTGGGGGATCATGTCTAGCTAAATAACTATCTGAGGAATTTGTGTTGGAGGAATATCACCTAAAATTTGTCATTTGAGTAATTTATTCATTATGCACAAAACATGAGCAGCTAAGTTTCTTTTGCAGTGGTGATTGCTGATCTTCAGAATAGAAGCACTAGTTATTTGCTGAGAGTTAGGGTAATTCCAAGCTAGTTCTTGGGAGTTACCTCTATTTTGGAAGTTGTTCCTTTCCCAGACAGCTGTTCCATTATGACACTACAAAGCCTGAGCCTGGCTGGAGGGCATGTGATTTAAGATATTTCCTTATAGTTTGATATATATTTATCTGATGGCTAATCCATCAGAAGAAAACAGGCTTGGTAAGAGAGTGCTACAACTCTGTTATGAGGTGAACTTTCATTTGAGTGCATAATCCTAGCAACACATTCTACCACTGCTCAACAAAGCAGTGCTGACAAGAAGAGAAAACAACAGTTTGTTAGTACAGGTTATTCTATTCACATCATTGGAAAAGTTATAGCAGCAAAGGTTTTTCATAATGGTGTAAACTGCATCTCCCTTAAGGGTGCAAATGTACTTTTGTTTGGAGTTCCAGCTGTTCTATGTGGGCCAGCATCATGGAAGGCAAGGAGCTGGCTGGACCCTCTTCTTTTTCCCCAGACCTTAAGAGCAAGGACTTGTGCGTCTAAATCAGAGGAGGATGAGCATGACTCTCCCTCAGGCAGCACAGCTCTTGTAAGGAGGAGACGGAGGCACAGCAGGAACACATTTGGCAATCTGGGATCTGCTTGTAGGAACAAAATGCCATTTTAAAAGTTTAAAACTACATGAGACTGCATCCAGCACAGCCCTGTCCCTGGGGACTGACCAGGGCAGTTTTAGCCCTTTTAAGAACAAAGAAAGCAGAGGCCTTGCTGCAAGAGCTCAGTGCCCTTTCACAGAGTTCCTAGCAAAGGAATGAGTTTTTATTTATTTATTTTATGTCTTCAGCTAGGCTTTGATGAGAGGTTCCTTAACTCTTCTGTAAAGGCAAAGTTTCCTGTCTGAGATAATATTTAAGATGAAGACTGACTTCTTTGCTTATTTTCTTCCTACAGACCAAAAGGAGACCCTTTCAAAGTATACAGCCTTTAATCTGGAGGAAGATATATGTCCAGTTTGCAGCCCTAACTAACGTTGCTGCTTGCAGGTAACAGTTTTTTATCTCATTTAATCCTTTATACCCCCTTCCTTCACTTGTACTATATCACAGATGAATTAGACCCTTTTTGTGCTGTGCTTCTCCCTGTGTATCATCATGCCATTGTGGATAAGTAATCATACATTTAAGCCAATGAATCAGCATTACTTCAGCAATGCCTTTTTTTTATTCAATGTGGCAGCAATCTTGCAGCACATTCAATTTTAAATGAAAGGATGTTTCATTACCAGTCTTTAGATATATAGAGGCAAATTTTGTGCAAATATGCTTTTATTTATATATTACTATTTATTATTTATTATTTATATTTATTATTTATATATTAACATATTATTATATTTTTTCTAATACTACTACTAGAGATAATAATATTATTATTCCTTCAATGTGAATTTCAAGGTGTAAGTCACTAGAGAATTTTTCCACTAAAAAGCCGATGTGATGGTTATTGCAAATAATGGAAAAAAATGCTTAAGACTTCAGAGGATGCTGGACTGAGCTGTTATTGGTCATATTATTGGTATTAACCAGTTGTGAAATAAGACACATTCTCTAACAGCATGATATCCATTGAGAGGCTTTATACTCTGATGAATCATCATTATCATCCATTTTATTTGCCCAATATTAGGCTGATAGCCTGTAATGAAATAAGGAAAAAGAAACAAACCCACTGATTTTGTGTAGACAGATATCCCTTCCCTTCCTGCATGCTGGCTAACATACTGTTCATCGGGCCATTGATTACAAAACAGGTTTTTTCCCTCCCATGTGGCTTGTAATGTTTCTTTTCCGGTGATTTCTTCATTTGTCTTGAAGTTGTGATATCTGGAAGTTTATTTGAGTTCATATCAATGTGAATTATGCATGTCAAGTTATAACTTTGAAATTACTTGGTATATTAGTTATACTTATAAAAAATTGTACTACTTCACCTGTAAACTTAGTAAAATACACAGATGTTTTGGATAAGTGTATTTTACTGTCTCTTCTGCCCTCTTATGGAACTGGTCATACACATTAAGGACTTAATCCAGCTCCCATTCAGTGGGACATTTGCCACTGATTTGGATCAGGCTCTTCATTTGGAGGAAATAGATGACAAGTGCTTTATAAACAGATGTTTTGAACAGATTCATAAGGTAGGAACAAATGAGTGGAAGAATAAGAGTGGCCAATTGTTGTTTTTAACACCTGAATAAGAACAAAGAAGTACAATTCACGTGTGCATCATCACAAGTATATGCATTACACACCTCCAGGGCTGGGGTTATTTCTACATATTCCTAAATATTTTTTTTGTCAAGTTGCTGTAGGTTACTCTGTCTTCATTTATGGAAACAGATGTTTCTTTGTGTCACTGTTTATGAGAGTTTGGTCATAGAGTTCAGGTCCCATGTAGCTGCCAGTTTCATAAGCGCTAAAAGCAGCAGTATTGTTTCTCTTTGCTTGTTGTTCTACGAAATATGCTTCCCTTCCTCCTCAGTCCCAATTTACAGAGTGAAAATGGAGTAAATCTGCTGTTGTTTGAGCAGCTGCTTCTGTTTAGATGCAACTGCTTGTTAGAAGATGGGGACTCCACAGCTTCTGTTGCTTTCTAAAAATACACAGGCTCCTGATTCTCACACTGTCTCTTGCATGTTTTTCAGTCACTTTCTTCTGCCTTCTAGAACTTACCTGTGGCAAATCTGTGGGATGAAGGCTTTAGTCAGGCAGGGCAAAAGTACCTGAGGAACTCCTGCAGAAAAATAATTCAGTATCGCTAAGAAGCAACATTATTAATGGGGAAGTGGTGGAGAAAAATTCTTCTTGGTATTTTCCTTCATTAATCACACGAACATAAAAAAATGTTCTTCTAAAATACATATTGTACAACTAAATCTTTATTTTGAAAGTTGCTTTTTTTTTGTTTCCTTGAAGGACCTGTCCAATTGGAAAGATTCGTTTTTAAGAAAAGTTGTAAGGAAATTTTGAGCAAAAATGTGTCTATTCTTTTGTTTACAGACATTTGAAAGCTCACTGAAACTTACGGTGCAGGTTGCGTCACTGAAAAACAATGATACATGTAAAATTGTGGCCTGTAAATGAGGAACAAAATTAAAATCTAGCAGAACTTTAGATCAGCATCCCTGCAAAATCGCACAGACGATGGAGGAAAGTCCAGTGTTAATTACAGGAAGAGAAAATGCTGTAGAATCTATAAGAGACTAAACTATAAAAATTGATGGGTACCTACAGAACTTATGCCAAATATTTATGAAATATAATAGAGTTGCTACTTTTCCAAAGGATGTTTTCTTTTAAGCGTCTCTTAGAATTCTGTTGCAAGGTTGGTATAAATTCTTAGCACTACAGAATGCCTTAAAGTGTATGGTTTCTTGTTAAATGTTATAAGACTAACAGAGAACTGGTGGTTGTTACACATTTATATTGTGTTGTCTAAAACAGAATGTAGAAGATCATCTTTTGGGGACAGAAATTATAGACTTACAAATCATTGGATAGTTGCTTAACACTAGTCATGCAACTAGTTTGAGTTCAGCAGAACTGTTTATAATAAGTGCTAAGTTAAGTATGGGCAAAAGTTTTTGCAAGATCAGCACCTAAGATTTTTAAGACGTGTGCATAGAGCCAGATAATCTTACAAAGAGGTCAGTAAAATTAGTTCTGTGAATACAGCTGTAAATCCGTGGTGGTTTCCTGTATATCATATCACAATAGCTTTGATTAACCACAAATCCTTGCAACAATGTTTCTGTTCTCCCAAATCCTTGTTCCACCCAAACACATATGATCTATTACACCAGAACAATTTCTGAACTGTACATTTTTCTTTCTTATCTCTCTATCCATCTTGGTGGTTTGGTGCTTATAGAAGTGACAGATGTGAAGATTATTTTAGAAGGAAGGTGTGTGCCTTTCTTATATATTCAGAAAAACAAGAATATTATAATTTATGTAATAAATAACATTACATCAAAAAGACACCCAACTCCTAGCACTGATTTCTGATGCTCATGGTAACAGCATCATGAGGCCTCGCATACTGGGTATTGGCACAAACCTGAGGGACGCTGGTGCCAATGGGAGCAAGAAAAGTGAATTGTTTCTCTAGTGCAATATACTGTTGATCCTCCTAGAATATTTTCAGTTGTTTTCTCTGTGCACGTGATATAGAAAATGGAAGCATGAAATGAAAATACTCTGTTTGGGAAAGCTGAGGATTCTGTTTGATAAACAGGACTACAGCATTCGTAAGACTTGAACATTTCCTTTTTGGGTCAATGCCTTGTCGTTTTCTTCCCTTGGGCTAAATCTCAGCATATTCTCAGGCATTCAAGTCATGGCCTGAACTCATATATGAAGAATGAGAGGATGAGTCTGATAGTGTATTAATTCTGTTTCCTCTGTCTACCTGTCTTGTTACACTGGCGTGTCCTTCACTTTTGTGTGCTAGTCCTTCCAGCAAAAGACTACCACACATCAGGTGTTTTGTGCCCTTTCCTTCTTCTACAGGAGACTGAGGTTCATCCCTCAGAACTGTCGAGGTTCAGATGCCAACCTTAATTCCCATATCTGATCACGTCGTAGAAGCAAAACCAGTCAAATGCAGATTGTCTTCACCCCTCCCTCCATCCCACTACACTCCCTCCTCTTCAGCTTTGTTCAAAACTTTTGCCAATGGCCTTATCCAGATTTGGAGATTCAGAGAAGAAAGATGGAAACTATGTCAGTTACTAAAGGCATTTTGTACCCTGTGGATCTTTGGCTGCAGAACACATTGTGAAAAGGTGCCAGAGCTTCATATACAAAGGGTAGGTCAGCATGAGGCAATGTCGTGTCCCCCATCCTCTCCACTTCACATGGCACAGTACTGTGGGCTCCTGCTCCCTTCTGTGACAAGGTTAAGCCCCCCACTCCTACAGGACCATGAGCTGAAGAAGGGCGCAGACCTGTAGCAGCAATTTGTTTTCAGAAGAGGATGTAATGGATTATAGTAACTGAAACTCATACCTATTATTCTAGTCTTCTCATGAGATCCTAATTTATAATCACTTTTTCATAGAACCCACTGTTTTGGGGATATTTTGATGTGCAGATCATGGCCAACAGGCTGCCCAGACAGTCCAGTCTGAGACCTACCAAAGTCAGTTGGAAAAATACTTTGAGCTCTTACTTTGATTTCTACTACTTCCATCTGCACCGATTAGTAGCTTACACTGACAACAGTCCTATTGTCTTCTGGAGGCAATTAGTAAAATACAATCTTGTTCAGCATGACTAGAAATGAGCCTCAATATCTGACCTTTAGGTAATTGGAAGGAAGCGGTGTGGAGAGAGAAAGGGGAGAGGAGAACTACAAAGGGCATCTATTAATGGATTCAAAGAAAAGATCTCCTTCTCTGAAGTCATTCTGTAGCATAAAAATAGCAGTTAGATCCTAAACTGGTGAGCATCAGCAACAGGTCTTTAGAAACCAGAAGCTATGTGTGCAGCTAGGCTGACTTACATGGTCTGAGTGTGCAGCTGTGGCATGATTCCAAGCTTTGCAATATGCAGACTGCAGTAGGATGGCTTTATTACAGACATTCTATCTAGATAAAACTAAATTGATACTTACTGAATATAAACAAGTACATAATATGAACAGCACGTAATTTGTATAATGAAATATTGGTACAGAACACTAGTTAGAAACTGAGATTATTTTCACTGATGCTCTTACTGTAGTGAAATTGAACTGACCGTAGTCCTAAAATTTACAGACACAAATTTGTTTTCATTTATAAATATTAAATTATGCACATTATATTATAAACAAATCACCTTACCCCTATGGGCTTTATTTTATTAGCTTCCCTTAGTTAGAAACTTTTTTACAATCATATTATGCAGCAGATTAAGTGTTCATCCTTACCACCTGCTTTCAAAGCGGTCTGTCAGTTGTGATCAGACATGCTGTATGCCACAAAGCACAAAACTCAACCTGATACCTCCTAACCGGGAAAGCAGTTGGCAGGAAGTTCCAGCTGAGGTTCACAGTTCCAAAGTCTGCAACCTTCTAATATTTTCAAGGTTTCACGTGTTTTCTACAGGTCAACACATGGTCTGCTTCTCCTAAAAGTTCACCAGCAGTTTAGTAACATCGTGAACTCCAGAGTTAGGAGAGAGAGAAAAGTATATTTATGTAAAATACCTATTGTTATCGTAAGTTTTATAGCCTAGACATTTCAGTAAAATCTCACAAGGGATCAGATTCTCAGCTGTGAGAAATACACAGGGTTCCCTTCGAGTCAGTTAAACAGTTAATTTACATCAGGTGAGGATCTGACCTAAATTTATTTCAACGCTGATTTACCAGTGCATATGCTGCATTACTCTCACATATGGAATCCTATCACTGCTGTATCGAAGATGTAATTAAAAACCTGCCATAACAAATGAGCACTATGCCCTACCAAGTTCTTGTGCTGACAAACTGCCAGAGGGGAAGAGTTTGATCTTTCACTCAATGTGGCTTGCGTCTGGTCCTAAAGGTTTTATCAAAGAACTTGAGAGAAGCAAGCCATGATGGAGGAGTAAGGAGAGGCAGCTTCAAGTAATCAGTTGCCAGGCTATCCGGCCTTCTTGAGTACAACTTGCACACTGTTGTAGCACCAAGCAAAAGATAGGCAGAGCAAAACACTGAGCACAGTTTGTTTTATGGTGATAGCAGCTCCTTTCTACTAAGAATGTGAGTAGCAAAGTTCTGCACCAGCTGGTACTTCTGGGTGGTCTTCAAGGCTAACTTCAAATACAGGCCAGTGCAGTAAAACAGCATGGAAGTGTCAAAGACATAAGTAACTCTGCTAAGGTCCTTATCTGCAGACAGGCCCCCATTTTTTGACCAGCTACACACTGAGAAGGAGCATAACAAGTCACCATTCCTGCCTAAAAATCCTAAGGCAAGGACGCTCATAAAAGAAATAGAGTATGCAGGGTGTTTCTTTGAATAAATGAGTTCTCAGACCGAGTGCCAAAAAGTAATGACCAAATGCTAATAAGCGTCTTCATCTACTTCCCAAATTCCTTTATCTCTCATGAAAACATAACTGATACAAACATACTGGATTTGAGTGGTGGTAGGCTGGAGGATGGTCATAGAAATCGTTTACATATATGAAACATCCCATTCATTTCTTCAGTTCTTTTTTGGTCGTATTCCTGTAAAAGTTTTCATTATATCTCCTAATGCCGCCACTCAAAATAAATTCCTATATAACCATTATTCACATTATTTCATAAACAAAGCTGAAACCAAACCTAATCAGAATAAGTATAAAAGAACCCTTGATGTTAACATGCAGAACATCGTGATTCCCAAACAGCTACATTAACAGAGCTGTAAGAAATCATTTTGCCAAAGGACTACATCCAGAGTCCCCAGAAGTCAAGGGGAATATTTTTGTGATTCATTAGGATTTACCTCAGACCATAAGTGAGCAGCATATTTTATAAAGTACATCAGTTATTTACAGCAGGCAGAAACCCTTGCTTTCTTTGCATGGAACTAATATATTTTTTCAAAAGCACATGGAAGAAGGCAGCTGCCTCATCTCTTTAGAAAATTTCTAAAGCTTTGAATCAGTAGTGAAGTTTTCTACTGATTTTACTCGTTGAGAAACTGGGAATATGAGTAAAATCATCAGAAAACTTCAACACTGATTTAAATAGACACAAAATCTAATATTATATTTGAGATAGATATTTGAAGCGATACTAAAGATAAAAATGCTTCGGTTCAAAGAAGGTCTATAAAATCTGAAGGTTTTCCCATTTATTTTGCTGCCATTGCTTCATAATAATTCAATTTTTAAATAAATACGATTTTAAATAGTATCACATTAAATTTAATAACAATATTTTTTATACTTGCAGAACTTAAAAGGTTCTGATTTTTTTCTGCACTAAGGGCTGATACAAAAAAAAAAATCACCTGGGAATGTTAAAAATCAAAGACTTAGATGTACCTATGACATATTCCAGCTGTACACAAATTGCACTTAGTCCTGTACCAAGAACTTGGCATTCAAACCAACAGCCCTAATAAACAGAACTATGTGTTTTCATTTGCTATTAGTGCCCTTCACTTTTGTCTGCTGAGGGAAAGGTTAGTTTCAAGACAAAGCTTTTGTTGGGCAGAATAGCAGAGCACACTCTGTCAGTGTTATCAGTGTCTTTCAATATGGAACATATTTAACTTGACACAGGAGTATAAAGGAAAATAGAAATAGGACTTGTGAACTGAAGTAAAAATCTGTTGGGCTGTATTATATCTCTGAGGAACAGAAAAGCCGAAGAGAGGCAATGGCACCTTCAGCGTCCCACATCGTGGAGGAAAAAAATATTTTTGTTAAAATACACTGGGGCAAAGCCTGGGTTTTCATAGGAGTGAGAGTTCATGTCCAGATCCTTTACAGAGCTGAAGATAACAGAAGCCAATAAAAATCTTTACCAGCACCAATGGCTGGCAGGAGAGAGCAAGTCTCACACTTGACAGCTGAACTCCAGTTTTCTCGTGAGACCCATAGCATACCCTAATTCCTCAATGGCAGTTGTACAGTTGTCTCCCAGGGCTTTTTTGATATCTATAATACTTTTGGTGTTCAAACCTATTCACTGAAGAACTCATGCCTTTTTTGTTTGCATACCAATAGCAAAACGAGCTCCTTTGGCTCAAAAATGAAGATTCCTGCAGTTTTCTGAAGAGTATTAGGAGGCAGCAAGAGCAAGGCTATTCCGTGAGGGAGGACAAGCCAAGAGCCACGGGTGACCACAGGGCAGGCAGTGCCCTCACTGACCAGAGCACAGGTCTGTGGCATCTGAGCAGGGCGCTCATCCCAGAACCATTGACCGCCCCAGGCAGGGTGAGCTGGGGAACCAGGTCCCACGTCCCGGCGGGAGCAGCAGGGAATATGGCCAGAGAAAACACATGAAACCAGCTACAGCATAGGCCCGAGGTCCTTCTAAGAGACAAGACTGGACATAAGGCTACAACACAGATCTAATGGCTACACAGGAGTTAAGAGCAGAATTAAGTCTGAACTAGATGCAACTGCAAAATAGATCAGAATGAGATTGAAACCCCTGGCCTAAGTTTAAGGGGAATTTCTTGAGGAGTGGGTACCAGGTGAGCCTGGTAAGGGCACTTACAGCCAATTAGTCTAATCACAGCCCTGACCAAGGCTAATATATGTGTGTCTTCCCTAGGGAGGGGTTTCAAGTTTTTTGGCTGGCTGGAAGCACAGAGGGTCTTATCTCATCACCATTGTTTAGCTTGCAGTGAATTTACTAAAGGTCTAGGGTAAAGCTTTCATTTTTGCAGTTAGTCATGTTTATGTATCAGAATATTTATTCTCTGTCAAACTGAAGAAATTCTAATGTACAGCAATAGTCTCTTTTTCCTTCTCCTCCATAAGGCACAAAAAGGCGTTCAAGACTTCTTCCCAGGTATGCAAAGTTATTTTATTATTGCTTCTATGTTTATGCCTTTAGTATACTAGCAAAATTCTGTGTGGTCGTAGAAGTTGCTTTAAAAAATAAAAAACTTATTAGGGCTCCTATTTTTAGTTCACCTCATTATTTTTCAGGTAATGTAGGCGTTCCTGACACTGAAGGTGTTGTGTAAAGGGATAGCTAGCAATACATAAGCCAAAATGTAGTCTGAGAGTTGCTGAACAATTTGTGATTTCCCATAGTAGCAGAAACGACTTCACCAAACAGTGTCTTAAGGTTCTGGGTGTCTGTCTCTGTTTTCTAAAGCAAGCACAATTAGAATAAAGGAAGAAAAGTTGTTTAGGTTAGGTACCTTGCCAGCTGGGTCAGTGATTCCTTTATTTGGCCTCTGTAGCATCTTAACAAGGGGCTCTAATAAAGTAGCATCAACTGCTGAATTCATGGTAAGTCTGTGACTTTTTTTTTTTTTTTTTACTTTAAAAAAGAGCTTGGTGGCACTATATTAATGTAGAGTTAGTAAGATAATCTTAGTATTAATAACTTCGTGACCTTCACAATAAAAACCAAAAGCTTCAAACACTGGAAAACTGCATCAACAGAAATAAGAAAAGCCATTTCCTCATAAACCTTTTTTTTTCTTTTGCTTTAAAAAATGCCTTCAGATTAATTTAAATATCATAGCATTTTTGAGAGTGAAGGTTGTTGAGGCTAGATTTGTTCTTTAGCCCTAAGGATTATCAATATATGAGTAGTATTTCAGAAGCTTGTGCTTCTGAAACCATGTGATCCATTTTTACGTAGGTATGGTCTGGCCTTATAAAACTCTTGTTGAAACCCCGTGAATTACATATTTAGATTGGTCCTTTTGCTGTGGAGAAAATGGGGATTTTTTTGGTCTGAAATTATGTGTAGGATAAAGATTTCATGTCCAATTAGGGAACATCATGCTTTTTAAAGACCATGTTCTATTTCTGTTATGATTACTAAAAGCACAAATATTATAGCAATTTATTGTATGTTCTGCAAATATTTATTTGTAATACTTGTATGACTGCTATTTCTTACTTGTCCCTATACTAATATTTAGGGGGAAAGCTTACGAGCTGTTACACATGAGGCTAATTTTAAGTGCAAAGTTTTCTTCCTGAGGCCACGCTTGATTTGATTAATAAAAAACTAGGGACAGGACTGTGCGCTGGTTTGGAACCCAAATTTCTGCAGCTTGATTAAAATAAAGTCCCCCCCACTGATATTTTAAAGCCTTTGAAGTAAAGAACAGCATTTCACATTTCTGTGGGATAAGGCACTCCCTCTCACACATGATATAACCTGCAAATCCTGTAAGGTTGTGCGGTTTTGCTGTGTGTAATGAACAAGGCTGCGTGTGAGCTTCAGGTGAATCAGGCACGGCGCTGGTGTGAAGGGCTCTCTCTGGGCTCCTGCCGTCCTTGCTGAGATCTATGCAGGGTCCCTGCTGCTCAGTGTAGGTGCGTTCCTTTGAGATGCTGTAGAAGTCACTTTGCAAGTCACCTTTCAACAAAAAAAAATATTTGTTAACATCTGGTGTTTGCAAGTAGCATTTAAATGTTTTTATCATATAATCAAAAAGACTTAAGTAACATTCAGTAAAAAGGAAATCTTTGCAACTTGAGAGATCAGGAAATGAAAAGTGACGAAGTGAAACATTTTAGTGTTTCTGAATCTGTTTCCTACCAGAGACTTAGCAAATATCATATTTGAGATGTTAAAAAAAAAACCACCAAAACCAACCAAACACCACAGAAAACCCCAAACTTTGTTTTCACTTGATCATCAAATAAATGAATTTTTCATTTGAATTTTTTCAGAGGTGCTTGTGAGCAGCATGTTTTGTGCATTGCTAAAATGCCTAATGAGCAAACTGTGTTTTACTTCAGGTGCTGGTTTACTGCATGAGGGTGAAGTAATTTACAAACTGTGTTTTATTGTGGTGATGTCTGTAAGTGACACAAGTATAGAGTAACAATTAGCAGTGGCCAGAGATGTGTTGACACCCAATTCCTAGAGGAGATGATTTACTCTTAGTGCTGACCTGTCAGTAAACAATGCTAAACTTCACCACAAAACAAGTTTTTAGTGGGTAAGTGCTTTTGTTTGCAAATGTTGCTGAATTTTACTTTCCATCTGGCCCGGGTCTTGGGGGATTTATGGTCATGCCTATTGATAAAGGCCAGGTGGTCAAGTTTTGGAGCTGTCCGTCACTTGTTCAGAAATGGGATGTGGCTGTAGTTGAGAGGAAAATAGAGAAACAAAAGGCAGTGGCAGCTGGGGTGGGTAGGGGAGTGGAATTCCTCTCATTCCCAGCCCCTTCTCCTGTTCAAGCTCAGCAACACCTGGATGTTCCTTGGGTAATGGCAGCTCTGGGATTCAGTGGAGGCTGCTGTGAAAAGCACTAGTCTCTTTTATCGAGCAATATTTTGAGAGTGCTTGCTGAATACATTGCACTGTTTCCATTGCTCTGTGAGGTACTTGTGGTAATTGAGCTATTCTGCCTAGAAAGGGTTGTTGCCTGTGGTGGTGTGGTGGTGTGTTTTTTTTTTTTGACTGACAACCTTCCTCTAAAATGATGTATTCGCCTTTTCAGGAAAGGATGTTCATATAATGTATATAGTTACTGGCTACACGCTCTTGTTAGTCTGGTGTCCGTAATAACTTCTACACATGTTTATCCCGGCTTGCTAAATGCATTAGCTCGTTTTTGTACAATGCGAGTCCCTATCTTGTGGTTTCTGCTTAATTAAGATGAATTGTGTAGGACAGAAGGCACTGTGTGCACTTCGTCATACAAAGCACACGGAAAACTTTAAAACCTGCCGTGTTTCCTCACAGAGCACAGACCTCTAGGCCTATAGTAACTTTAGCTGCCCTTCTTATAAGGCTTGATATCAGTGAAATCTGTGTCCTCTAGGACAAAAAAAAAAAAGCCCCATTCTTAAATATAAGAGTAAGGTGTACGAAGGCATTTAACAAAATGCAACTTTAATGGTGATTAGGATATAAATTTTATTTGTGTCTTTGCAGTCAGTGAATCTATGTTTTAGTAAAGGAAGCTTTGCTGAAGCAACGCAGGTCAAACCAAGTTTGCTGGTTTGAAGGCAGCGCGAAGGTAACTGCAGAAGCTTAGCTGGTACTTAGCTTTTTCAGCATCATTCCAGTGAACAGGTGGTTACAATGGTGTTTGCTAAAGAGGTACTTAGGATAATATTTACTAAGAGAGCAGTGGAGAAAGAAAGCAACAAAATGTTTTGGTTCCTCTGGAATTCATCCCTTGTCAGCATGGGAGGGCAGTTTCACTGCACCTTGTTTTCTTTCCCTACAAACTTTCCTTCTTCAGCTCCTCCCAGAGAACAAGTGATATCTTTTACTCTGATTGTAATGAGTAGATCCTTTGCTAATTAGCTGTAGTGGAAAGCAGATGATCATGTCTATTTGATAAAGTCTTGCTGAGACTTCACAGAGGGCTGAACTGAGTTTAACTGCATACTATTTACATATTACAGTGATTCCTTGAAAGGTTATTGCTAGTAATTTTCCTTTTTATGTTGACTTCTGTAAAAACAAATTCAAGTGTTGCAAATAAAGGAAATAAAATTGGAATGTGTGTACTTAGAAATGCTCTACGGAAAGCATCTTGAGGATCTGAATATTCGCAAGCTTTAGAGATCCTGCTGTGATTTTTTTTTTTTTTTTTAATGATTATTAAGTGATCCAACAGAACTCATTTTCTCTTCTTGTGAAAACAATTTTGAAACACTGGCTTGGTTTTGTTCAGTGGGAGGAGAAGCAATTGATGTATTGCATACTTGCATACTACCAGATACTGACAATTACCCTTAACTCTATCTAGTTTTGAAAACACATTGAAACAGTTTCTCTAGTTCATTTCCATTATTTTCTTCCTCAATGAATAGAAGTCATAGATTTATATTTAGTAATTTATCTTTTTCAATTTTGAGTGCTCTAAAAATTTGTTGTTTTAATGTTTTATTAACTCTTTGTTTTTCCACCTGTTTCTAGAAACGTAAATGTTTCTCTACAGTGCTTGATAAATGCTGGTAAGTCTAACTTTCGGCTTGAAAAGTTTTGGACCTTATTAAGCACTGTTAGATTAAGCAGAACCTTTCCATTGCTTTATTTAGGAACTGAATCAAGTCCATAGTCTGTATTTTTACTTCCTCTGAACCTAAAGGACTTTCAGATTTTGATCATGTATGAGACTGAACTGGGAAAGAAAATCCTGGTTGGGTGCCTAGTCAAAATCACAGACTGGAAACGCTTAATAGATGTCAAGGTAGAAGAGCTGTGTACCAAGTGCTTGTGAAAAGCTTGATCTCAATCCTGACCTCTTTGAAATTTGACCATCTGAGTATTCATTTCTTTCTTACATTCAAACAGTGAAATTGTAAACAAGCTTAGCAGTAGCTGTGAAAATAGTCAAAGCATGAAGTATTGGTAGTGATAATTGTGTAATATTTTTTGAGTAATATATTTAGCAAGTCGGGAGGGGAGCACAACACTGTTTGCATTGCTGCTTTTGTAGAGCAGGAGAGTAATTAAAAATGAAGAGAACGGCCTGTCATTCATATTTTTTCCTTTTTTCCTGCACTCTTCTAGCTATGGCTATCCTATACATTGTATAAAGAGTATTTAGAACAGAAGTGTCACAGTTGCTTGCATATACAAACTTGATTATTTGAAAGTTTGCAACTTATTTTAGGTTATTTTATTGTTCACAGTTAACTTTATTTTTTTGATAAGAAATGTGAAAAGTTTAATAGATAAGTTGAATATACTAGTCAAAATTTTATGTATAATCAGTTGTTCAATATGTAACTGTGACCAATAGAAAAGGAAGATAATTTGATTAAAGCCTATAGGTTTGCGGTACCATACAGGCATGTAACCAGTATGGACCTCTGGAAGCCATTGAAATCTTGAGTAACACAAGAGCAGCATAGGAATGTTTCGCTCTCAATTAGTTCATATAATTGGCTAGTGTCAGAGGAATACTGTAAAACAGACTTGCAATGTGACACCTATGAATGAGTAGATCTACCTTCAATCTTAGATGCTAATTGAGGACAAATAATGAAACTGAAAAGCTGGCTTCTGAGCTAAAAGCAATGTAAATTAGATTTCCTGATGCAGATCCTACCTACCTTTTATTGTGGTAATTATATGGACTTACCTGTTACTGGCTAGATCCCACTTTCCCTGGAAAAATAAAATGAGGAATAATAGCCTCTTTTTTTTTAAGTCAAGCTATTTGATGAATGTAAAAAGTCTAATTTACAAAACATATATGCAAACTGTTAGTTACACAGTTATTCTTGGAATGAGCTCGATTTCAGTTTTGTATTTGCAGAAAATAAAGGAACAAAAAGCACTGTGTGGTATGAAGGTGTGCAGATTGAGAATGGCTACATGTTGCCCAATGTACTTACTGACATATGATGGTATTTTTAAGATAATGCATAAGTAATCAAGCATAACATGTAATAATATGATCAACATTCTGCAGTTAATTTAACACTTTTCAGTATTCTAGTAGAAAATGAGCAGATTTATGCATGTAGGTAATTATAAAATAAATTTGGAAAACTGCCAGTGTACATACCCTTAGTTTGATTAGGAACAAAGTAAAATGTAAAGTAAATGAAAAGACAACTTATTATCTTACACAGTAGCTGTGTCTTTAATTTCATATTAGTAATAGAATGGTGATAATATCAGTCTGCAGTGCTTGCTGTAGGAATAGGATGCTTCCAAAGATTTCAAGAATGGTATTTCTTTCTGTTAAAGTCTGGGCAGACCAGTCACTGACATTAGGAGGGCAAAACTGATTTGGAAGCAGACTCTGTAAGGACTAGGATAAAAATGAGGGGCTACTAGCAAATGTGAAACATGCTGTTAGATTTTGGACCTTTCAAAGAAGTGTATTTTGAGATAAATGTGCAATAAAGCCTGTGTTTAATCCAGGAAGAGGAGCAGTATTCTACTGGTAAAAAGCAGAAGGAAAATAAATTGCATCATCTGTAACCTTTGCAGTCATAGACTCAGTGAACAGAACATCAAAACCAAATGTAAGGAAAACAAGCCTCTGTGTTCAATTTACCTAGTGATATCCGGCCTTACAAGAAGCTTTCAGTACATTCATTCTTCTAGCTACAGTGCGAAAAACTCAGTACTGAGCTCAGTCTTCAATGGATATTCAGGGGAAAAAAAAACACTTAGAGCTAGATCCAAGGTCCATCGAAGTGACTGGAAGTAGTCCTGCAGACTTCAAGGGCTGTAGATAGGGCTTTGAAACATGTAAATGAAAAGTTTGATTGCTTTGGGTGAGCGATATTTCTGTTAATAATCTAGCAAAACATATCTCATTATTCGGAACAGCAAATAGCCATTTGGTTTATGACAGAATACAATGCGTGTTTAAGCGTATCAAATGTGTTTGGAGTTAGTGAAGGAAGAATCTCAAGATGTTTGGGTTTGGTTTGGATACACATCCAAAAAGTGCATGCTTAGCTAAAAGTCTTCAGTCTGCAGCAAGGGTTTGTTGAGAAATGAGCAGTTGTGCTCGGCTTTTCCAGTGCCAGGGCAGCCAGGCTGTTGGTGAGAGGCTTTTTGAACATGCAAATGCCTTTAAAAACAGTTCAGCTCTCCAAAGGGCTTGTGTAAAGGTAACAGTCCAATGCACATCTTTCTGCTTTCATATAGGACGGCTGTCTTGAGGATGTTGTCCACCTTGGAGATGATGTCCTTTGTTACTCCCACAGGCATAGCTCTCCTGTGCCCTGGGGCTCCGCGGGGGCTTTGGTGGCAACACTGAATATTCCATTTTGGAGTAACGTGAAAATCTTTACAGGTGTCTTTCTCCACCATTTCCTTCTTTCAGGTGTGTGTATGTGCATGGGAGCACGGAAGGGGGGTGGTAGGGAATGAAATCTGGAATTTTCTTTACTTTCCAGTCTTGTCCAGATTAGGTGTCCCCTAGCAGTGACTTCATAGCTCAGTTAGCTCTCCCTGCTGGGTGCTCAAGAACCCAAGAAGGGCTGATGTCCTTCCTTTTTCTAAAGTTAGGAAACTGCCATTGTGCATCCAGGAGAATCTGACTATAGTTGGGCATGGTGAAACTCATACAGCAACAATAGCAACAACAATTTCCATGTTATGCCTGCTTACTTTCTTTGGGAAAAAATAATGTGTGTTCTGCTGCTCCTTACAGCAGCAAGGAGGAATATAAAATAAGGAGAGTCTTTCCTTCAACATACTGCACTGATATAGTTCAAAGTAAGCTTTATACTGCTTAAGTTTTGTTTTCATGAAAATACCACTATTTTTCTGCTCATGAGATAGCATGGCTCATAGGAGATGGCACCTCATGCAACTTATGTTGACAAAATGTCTGAATTCCACTTTTTCATTGGGATGAAGCTGACCAAATGTAGCAACTGACATACCTTAACTCAAAGATTGCAGCTGAAATTTTGAGTACGTGTGCTCTTACTAAATTTGTCATTTAAGGAGCTGAAATGATGAGTCTGACAATTCACGGAGTTGTGTCACTCTGACAGAATATGTACCTGCTTTAGAGAAGCTTTGTTCTTTTGAGCATGCCTTTCTTAAACAGAAAATAGCTAATTTTTATTTCGTAGCCCATTAAAGTATAAGCAGGTAAATATGTAGCTGACTTGTAGGACCATGGATTAATCTGAGTAAATTAAATGAAGAATTAGATTCTTGTTTCCTTTTGAAAAGGACCATAAAAAGTATTGTTCTGAAGACAGCTGTCATCTTTTATTGGCCTGGGTGCATATGTGGTTTTTGTTTGTTTTTTAAGGGGAGGAGTAGAAGTCGTCTTTGGCAAGGGCTCCTTTTCTAAGAATCTCTGATTATGAATGTTGTGCTTTAGATGTTCTTGGTCTCTGGTTCTGTGCCAGGATTTATCAGAATGGAGGATGTTCTCAGTGCTGGTACACTTTTGGCCACCAGCAATGGTTTTTCCTAATAGGGCAAGTTTTTAAGACTTGTTACCAAGAAGGGAATAATGGGAAAGGAAGTTTCGGTGCGATGTTTTGTTTTGTTTTATCTTTTTAAAAAGGAAGATGGAGACAAAGGATGGAGTTAATATAAAATCCTGCTCTCCAGTTAGCCTAAAAGATGACCTGCAGTTTTTGGAATTACGGTATGTTCAAAGATATGTCACTGAAATAATGTAATGCCACAGACATTAGGCCATAATGACCTAAAAAAGTATGTGTTTAGTAGTTTGCAGCTGGAGTCAAGGAAGGAGCAAAACCGCTTGAAGTGAGCCAGACCCACACATTCTGAAAACCATTATTACATTTAGAGCACTGGCTAGGAAAAATATTCATAGCTAACAGTTTGCCTTTGGTTTAGATTAAATGTCACGTGATTAGCGACTTGCAGTGGTGCAAGAAGAGCTTTTACACAGGAATTTTGTTGTTTTTTCTTTAATGTAGTTATCAACTGCTATCTGAAAGATCACAACTGTGGTCTCGATCAATGGTGGTCTGGAATTTTTTGGCTGGGTGTTTTTTGTGATTTTGTTGTTGTTGTTGTTTTGGGGTTTGTCTTTTTGTTACCAAAGGAAAAAAAAAAAGAGAGAGAAAGGGCTTAGGAGAAATGGGAGTTCACATGGACCACCCAGAACAGATGAAGGATCTTTGAGTGTATTGAAACACTTTCTGATGATCGAAGGTCCGAATAAGCAAGATGTCTAGGTACGTGCTCAATAGTTTACTGAATTAGGGACTAACTTAAAAATAGCTTAAATTTCTAAAGTCTAATAAGGCCTTAGTATATCATTGTAAATCTGGCCTGTGCACCTACTAGCCTGGAGTCCTCATGGTGCAAACAGCAACATGAAGAGGTAAAGTCACTGTTCATACCAACATAATTTTCATATGACTGCCTTAGCAGTGGGTGAAGGAATGGACTTCAGGTGTCTTAATTGCAAGTCCTGTACTCTAACAGCCAGATCATTTTCCTAAGAGGGCACCTACCTTTTTGGTGTCTAATTCACCGGTCCTTGGCATGATATAACCAGGATTTAACATTAGAGCTTCCTTCTATTTTTTTGTCTTCATGTGTTATCTCACTCTTCCTCAAAGAAGTTTTACTTGTGGACCTAACAGCTGAAAAACTCATATTTTGACCAGAGGCATTAGATTTTTAGAATTCTTGCTTAGTGAAAACAACCCCTATCCACAAGAAAAAGATTGTATACCTGATCAGAATCTGTATTAGCCACTGTCAAATTTGCACATAGCTGGTTTTGGTTGGTATTCCATATCCTAAATGACAAAGGATCATAATTATTAATTTACTTTCATAAAGCATCCCATAGAACAGTATTAAAGGGTACCTGACAAAATAAACATTGATTTTTATCAGCATGGGACAAGTAGTTAAATTCTACAACAGTTCTTCAAAAGGAATTTTAAAAGCCTGTTCTCACTCTTCAGATAGGCAAAGTCTGTAGGTAGACTGTCTTCCCATGTATGCAGTGCCACAAGTACAGCAAGCAAAATGCTGTAAATACTCAATGTAAATATTTATTGAAGTGTAGAAATAAAACTGTAGTGCTAACTCTTTCCCTATTTGTTTTTCTTAAACACCCAAATACAAAATTTGCTAACACACAAGCACATATTAGAAACTAATTGTATCAGTATGAACTGTCAGATTGGGCTATGCTAGATTTGCTATATATTGGATAAATACTAGCTAAGGTAAATTGGATTGGTTACCAACTCTCTTGACAGAGTCCTGGCCTGAGTTAATTAGGCAGGTTGTGTACTGATCAGATTTCACTGTTGCAGTAAGCTTTACCTCTTCCCTCCCCATAAAATGTTTCTGGTTTTGTTTTCAAGGTCTCTATTGTGATGTATGTCATCTTTGACTTGGAAATCAATAACTTTATCATAATTTTTGGTAAAATGTTCATACTTCAGTTTAAGTTTTAATAAAGTTTTAACTTTACAATCCTACCAAACTTGTTTTAGGAAACCTTCTCAAAGCACTATTATGCAGTAAATGGATGACTTGCCTATTGATTCATCTGATTGTGTCTTTCTGTACTTGCTCCACAAGTGAGTGCAAATTCTACTTTGAAGCTTTTCCTGAAGAGAAGTCTGTGTTTCGTAGAACCTACCCATTTGTTCCAGTGACATTGGTTGAGCTAATAAGACATCATCGATTGCTACAAACCTGGCCCTTTTTACTGTATAAAATCAGGCTTGTTACCAGTTATCTCAAAAGTGAAGGAGGTATGCAGAATTCAGGGGTTTTTTTTAAAAAAGGTTCTGATGTGGCTACAAACTATCCGCTTTGACCTTTTTTTTTTTTTTTCTGGAATTGTGATTCTGTGGTGCTTGGGTGTTCTTGAACATAAAGTGTTTTTTCTTCTTCCACGGTAGTCTGATCTCTGTATGCTAAGCAATTGCATGGACATCTTTGGTTAATAAGAAACTGAGAGATAAACCTTGTGATAATTGATAAGTCATTAGCAAGACTCTAGTTCATCAGATAAGGCAATTAATGGTTTCGCATTTCCTAAAAAGTGTCAGTGTTGGGCTTAGTCAGATATAGGATAAGGAATTCTTTTGCTGCATAGTTTGAATGCAGCACAGATTTGCATCCAAGTGTGTTTGCCTTCTGCAAAACATAACTTGGCTTTTCAATAATTTTTATTCATTTTGAATCCTCAACTGGAAGTTGAATGCTTGCGTTATGAACAATTGATATTTTATTCACTCTGTTTTTGTATAGCAGGAGCTGTCACTTATTCTCCCATTTCTCTAATCAGTGGGCTTTATCATTGGAAAGGTATTTCACTTTTTTTACCGTACAGGTGTTAGAAATGTTAATTCTAGTTTGAGCATCGTGGAGTCAAGCTATTCCATAACTGGATTACAAAGTAGGGAAAAAAATCTTTTAGCATTTGTTTCATGTTTCTTAGCAACTTTTTAAAACTTTGAAGTTGAAAAATTTTGGTTGGTTGAAATCACAGTTGTCACTTCTTATCTGGTATGGTATAAAAGTTCAAGAGATAGTAAAGACAGTAGCATGACTTATGCATTCAGAGTTCTTAATGTGAGTAGTGAGAACTTTGCTTCAAACACAGGCAGGTTGAAGTGTTGAATATTTAAGACAGTGTTTGTTGAACTAACTGGGTGTTTTTCATCTCAAAGCACGTGTCTATTGAACTGAACAACTATGAAATTACAGTTTTGATAGAGAGTTTGTGTTACAATAGTATTTATAGGAAAGGTCACTTTTATTGAAGTGATGAAATAAGTCAGGAGTGATGTCTTAAATAATTTGGGTCAGTAAGAGTGCTGTCTTCCACTGGTGGGAGCTGTGGTGGAACTGCGGCCTTAGTTCTTCACTGCTGAAGTGAGTCATGAGTGGCAAGAGAATAGGTTACTTTGGAGTATTTTTTGTTCTCTCTTTTTGTGTTGCTCCAAATCATAGCTGGGATATTAGAACACTGTTGGTGACTGGGATTGAACCTCAGTCTCCCAAAGGACCACTGAGAACCAGTGGTCTGTAGCAGGTCTCTGTAACCTAAGGAGATGAATGTTCCTTGCTGTTCTCTCTCCATCCAGTCCTTCCATCTTCTCTCAGGAAATGTTCCTTAATGTTTCATACTAATTTGATGAATTAGCTTTTTATGTTGAATAAAATATCAGTTGTAAAACTTCCTACTGGTTCTTAGATTAATTGATTTTGGAAAAGACTGCACAACCGGTACACAAATTCCTTACAGTGAAGATAAGAGAGGAGATAATATCCTAGCTGAACTGAGAGATGAATTCTAATGGTTTTGCTGTTGAAAAGCGGGTATATTTTTAACCTGCTTCTCTCCATCCATAAGGGTAAGAGCTTGCTCGATCTAGCAGGCATGTCAGTAGCATTATGATACATGTCACTGGAGGTTTAATCTATACTTCAGAATCTCAGTTTAATAAACACATTTGGGAATTCTACAAACCAGTGTGCGAACATTATTTTGCTGAACTGTTGAGTAAATTTTGCCAGAAAATTGTATGGCTGCCTACCATACTATGAAGACGTCCTCTGATTATAAAATAATGCACCATGCTTAATTACTGTAGTCACTTTAAACGTGTCTGTGAGAGTAAAAAATTCCATCTGTCGTGTTGTGTATGAAGGCTGAGGACTAACCAGGTGAAGCCTGTCATTTGCAATGGGAAAGGTGACACCAACTGCACAAGCTGCTTCTCTGCCCGTGTAAAGAGGAAAAGTAGCCTATGTCCAGAGGGTAGGTAAGGATCATGCTCATATTAACATACAACTAAAGGAGTTAATTGCAGTGCTTAAATGAGTTGATAGCATCTCAAATTGCAGTCTTGAAAGTGTCAGAGGAAGAATAACACTAATATGACTGTATGATTCAAAGAGATGGGAACACATCTTCTACTGATACAAGCCAAAGTCACTGGTGTTGCCAGAGTTCAACTTGCTGTGCAAGGTAATGTCAGAAGCTACTGGGAAGAGCTGTTTAAAGCCTATCATAGCTGGAGCCTCCTAATGTATGTCTAGACAAGTGTTAAAGCTCCTTCCTGATTTGGTATTGAAGATACAGCTGTTAATAAAAATAAGTCATTATTTATTTAATACTGTACTCCTGAGAGAATACTGTTAAATTACTTGGTACATCCTAGAGGAAAACTACTGAAAGGTGAAATCTGACCTATACTTACTAACTTTGAAATGAAGTTCAAAAGGTAATATTCAATTTTGATACCACTCTATCTGTGAAGCATATTCTGTGGAATGTAACATAATACAGTTTCATTCATCTTAAATGATGCATATGAAGTCACTTGTGCTATGCTGAGGGCACTAAGTTTCCTAGTGCAGTGGGTGGAAGAGAAGACAGAAAGGAGCACAGGGAGGAGTGAGATGTT